>NW_023416379.1:61617306-64468556 GCF_014108235.1 Myotis myotis | reverse complement strand
CTCCCACTTAGGGTCTCCAGTGAGTTTTCTAGGCTGCCAGAGGAAGGGCTTTTCAAAGTGGTAGTTCCTTTTGGCAGCCGTGCCGTAGTACTGAAGATTCTTCTTGCGGTAGAAGACAATTGATTTTGCCTTAACATTCCTGTCCTCAGTATCCGCTTTGTTGCCACACAACACGGTGGGATGTTTTCACACGCTCCGTACCAGAGCTCGATGCCAGTAAGGCACATTCTTGTGAGTCACTCTCGAAGTTACAGCAAACATTAAAATGGCACCCTGAGCTCGCCATTAGAAGTCCCCAAACTTCTCCTGGCCCCCTGTACCCCTCACATTGAACATAGTAGGTCCTCTGTTGGTGTGGAACGTGAGGGGATGGACTTCCACACCCAGGGTGGCTACTTATTTCTCAAGTTCCCCAGTCAGATGGTGTTTCACGGATGTAGTTTTCCCAGCCCCACCATTGCCAACCAGTATAAGTTTGAACTGAACTTGGGGTTCTCCTTGGGCGGCCATAATGATGTCACTTCCAGAAGCCTCTCTGGGCCATCTGACTGAGAGGTGGAAAGATGGCAAAAGAGTAATTCTGCTCCAGGACTTCTTTTGTCTAGATTCTACAGAAGGTCAACTTGACCCTGCTATATCACTTTACATCTACCCAGGCAGTCCATGTGTCTTCAGAAATGGTAAGGAGTGTACTTGCTCCAATGCATTCTTTTCTGTGGGCAGAGCCTTACTTCTAAATAGACAGTTATTTTTGCTCAGACCCTACTTGTTGTTAATGTCCTATAAAGTTGTATGGGTCTATATTACCATGGCTTGGGCATTAATTGTGCACAAGATGCTTTATTAGCTAACATGTGAATCAGTCCTCTCATATGTCATTATATTACTACTATGGTCTCCAAGTCAGGCGTCGTGTTGCCAGATAGGAATAAGTCCACAGCCAAATAAAAGAGCGGGAGAGCAGAGCAGGGTTTCAAGTTGCTGTGGCAGATCAGTTCCCTCCTACACTAAGTGATTTTCCAAATCAGTCCATCACCGATCAGAGGCTGTTTGGCAGGTGTGCATACTGGGTGGCAAGCAGGCAGTGGTGTATTACTAAAGATATGCTGATGATGTGAACGCAGGTGTTTGGCAGAAATAACATTCCAAATACTATTACAGGCAAATAAAAATGATGGTTTATCTACAATAGAAGCCATCTCTGTCTGAATTAAAGGTTAGATGTACCAAGAGAAGGCATTTTCTCTCCAAAAGGCTTCAGGATGAGAACATGGCTTGATGAATAACACAGCAGAGAAATGGAAGACACAAGGGCTATCGCAAGTACTCCTTGGATTTAGCTGTCAGAATAATTCACCATTCAATCAAATTAATAAATATTTGTCACATGCTATATTTTATGCTTAAGGATCATAAAAAAATCGGAACTCTAAAACACCTGGAAATTTCCCAAAGTTTTCTTGTTTTTATTCTCATCTCAGTTTTTCTTAAGCCAATGGTTATAGAAGATATATTCCTTCTTAATCTATTGTTTAATGGTTCAAATGAACAACAGGCAGAGACGCTTATTAAATTAGTTCAAGGTTACCTATAAACAGGCCCTTCGTCTTATCTAATTTAAGAGTACACTTGATTTATAGCATGGCTGATCTTGATTGATTTTGATGGATAACTAGAAACAATTAACTAGAGACATAAATAAATATCCTATAATCTTGACAGATTTCATAAAGGATCCAATGTGAAGATTCACATGGCTAATAAACTTGAAACTATTAAAATAACTCCAGTTATATTTTATTTTTCCTAGTGATTTGAATGTTTAAGAGGGCAGAAATCTTCAAATTTCCCTTCAATTTAGAAAGTGTTATTAATGGAATATTGTTATAATGTCATTGTTTCATTATTTTATATACTTTGAGGATAGTTAACATCTTATGTTTATCAGAGATTGCGCTGAGAGTTAATATGCACTTTCTATTTGTGGTAATATGCTCTGTTAATAGGGCCTAATGTAGATTTTCATTCTTAGAGTTTTGTCTCTCCTTTTCTTCTGGTAAGCCTAGATGACTAATGCAAGTACCCTAAAGGAACAGGGAAGGGACAGATTGTTTTGAAGTGAAGGGATCTCTCAATATAAGAGCAATTTCTTGGTCCAAGCAAGGGCAGGTGTAAGGGCAGAGACATAATGAGCACGTGAGAAAAGTTGAAATTCTCTAACACACCTAGCCCTGACCTGACTCTCAGCCTCTCAGTAGCACAGAAGCCATCTGTCTTAGTCAGCTCGGGCTGTTATAACAAAATACTGCAGACTGGATGGCTTAAACAACACATGTTCATTTCTCACAGTCCTAGAGGTGAGAAGTTCAGGGTCAAGGTGCCAGCTGATTGGTTTCCTAGTGAGGGTACTCTTCCTGGCTTGAAGATGACTGCATTCCCACTGTGTGCCCACGTGATGGAGAGAGAGAGTGTGTGTGTATGCTGTGGGTTCTCTTCCTTTTCTTATAAGAGCACTAATTTCATTAACCCCACTCTCATGACTTCATCTAACCTGATTACCTCCCAAAGGCCCCACCTCCAAACACTATCACATTAAGGTCAGAGTTTCAACATAGGGATTTTGGAGGGAAGCAAACATGCAGTTCATTATACCATAATAACTCTTGTCTTATCACAGGTGTCCACGTCCACCCACAAGAGAAATAGCCCCAACTGAAGAGAAAATTTGCTTTACAGTCAATTTGGCTGATGTGTACCAATTTCTTAAGGCCAGGGATGTCTCTTGATTAAAATACATTATTTGTTTTGTTTTAAGGAATTTTATTTAAATTTTTATAATAAAAAAACATTGCCCTTTTATATTCTCTTACTATAAAACTAATAGAGTGGCCTAATTTTATTTCTGGTATCAATGTTAATTTTATTTTTTGTTTTTATTATTGATAGATTTTAAGTATTAAGAATATTTTTAGTTATTTTTCATTTTTAATTTCAGTTTACATTCAATATTATTTTGTATTAGTTTCAGGTATATAGCATAGTAGTTACATAATCATATACTTTACAGCAGTTTTCTCCCGATATTTCCGGTACCCACCTGGCACCATACATAGTTATTATAATACTAGAGGCCTGGTGCACGAATTCATGCATGGGTGAGGTCTGGCCGGTTGGACGGGAGGTGGGGGGTGCCTGTGATGGTTGGCCAGCCAGCCCCACCCCCTGGTCGAACTCCCAGTTGAACTCCTGGTCGAACGCCTGTCAAGAGGGCAATTTGCATATTAGCCTTTAATTATATAGGATTATTGACTATATTCCCTATGATGTTCTTTACATCCCATTGACTTTTTATACGTATCAATTTGTACTTCTTATCCCTTTACCTTATTCACCCAGTGCCCCAATTTCCCTTCCCTCTGGATCTATGAGCCTGTTTCTGTTTTGTTTGTTCATTTATTTTGTTCTTTGGATTCCACATATAAGTGAAATCATATGGTATTTGTCTTTCTCTGACTTATTTAACTTAATACCCTCCAGATCCATCCATGTTGTCACACATGGTAAGATTTAATTCTTTTTATGGCCAAGTAATGTTCCATCGTATATGTGTACCACAGCTTTTTTTAGCCACTTTATTGATGGGCACTTTGGTTCTTTCATATCTTGACTATAGTAAACAAAGCTGCAATGAACATAAGGTTGAATATATCCTTTCAAATTAGTGTTTTGGGTTTCTTCAGATAGATACCCAGAAGTGGAATTGCTGAGTCATAAGGCAGTTCCATTTTTAATTTTTTTGAGGAACCTTTTGGAGGCTTTCTTGATATTTCCATTTTTATCTGATTCAGGGTTTTCGGCTTCAGTTCTAAGTTGAACTGGCTCATTTGTGATTATTTGGCAAAATTGTAGCAGAATAAATATCCAGGTTCAGTTCAAGGTGCGGCAAACTGTTTTCAATTTTTCCAGCTTAGAGTTCATGATTCAGAGGTTTAGTTCTAATCCCTGCTATATACACAGGTGGTTGCTTGCAGGCACAACCATATACAGCCAGATACAATTTAGCTTGGAGTGGGGGAGGGTAGACAACTGTAAAAAAATCAGTGAACCCGCTTTCTGTTCCTAATGGAGGGAAGAAGAGAAAGTGAGGGAAGCCCCTTATGTTCACTGCCAACTTGGGCACCCCAGCAGAGAGCACCGCTGTGGCTCTGTCCCACAGAGAGATGCCCCCGCGGCAGATGGAGCCATGTTTTACCCTGCTGTAGGGTATGTCTTTAAGAACACAGAACATGAACACAGAAGGTGTCTCTTGAGTGTCTCCCCCATATTGGATGGGCATTAAACTATAGTCCGGCCCTCCAACGGTCTGAGGGACAGTGAACTGGCCGCCTGTTTTAAAAGTTTGAGGACCCCTGGTATGGTCTTTCTGTGCTTTAAAGAGACAAAAAACAAAAGATGATTTCCTTTTGTGTATTTATCCCCATTTTCTGATTTGTGTGGGGCCATCTCTATACCTTAATTTTATTTCCTTAATATCTATTGTACTAGCAAAACTTTCCAAATTACAAAGAATTATAACTGCAACCCTTCTGACTGATGCCTTTCTTGGCAATTTATGACTCAGTTTACATCACACATCCTTTTTCTGCAGGAATTATCTGAAAGAGGCACGCTAGACTGCTGCCCTATGTTACTTTAAGTATATACACACACACACAAAAGGAGCAAAAATAGCTGGAAATTGATTATGTTGATATTCTGAAGAAAGGCAATAGTTCCAATTTTGTATGTCTAATTAGCCACAGCTCTTCAAAAATTGGTGCAAATGTCACAGGGTTTATAATGTCGGCATTTCATCTTCACAGAAGTGCTATTTGATGGCATAAAACCAGGAAAAAACTAATGGTCACAGAAGACAGCTTGTAGATTAGACAAAGGTCACTGTCTTTTAATAAACAGTGGTTGTTAATTAATGAGAAAACAACTAGAATGTGAGCTATTAGGCATTGTGAATTTGTGCCCCCAAAAATCAATCAATCTTACTTAAAACCACTTTGAGTAACTCAAGAGCAAAATAACTGCAAGAATAGAATTTCAATCTCAAATTATATAGCAAATTCATAAATATCAATAAAATAGCATCACAGTTCTCTTGTGTGACATATAAAGATTCTTCCTTAATCTCTAGAAAAGAGGGTTAATGCTAAGTTAGTATTCTAAATAGATATTCAAGATAGACTGGCTCTACCCCTGTGTCTTGGATTTCTAAAGTTCTATATGCATTCCCTTAGTCTTTAAGAGAGTAGGAAAAATGCTTGTTGTTTTACCTAATTTCTCTGAAGACAAATGGGGAAACACTAAAACTCCTTTAAGAGTTTTGGTAAAAATAATAAACATTGCCTTTAGTTGTAGAGGGCTGGCAAAGCCAAACGCCTAGGGACTTCCATTAGGAAGGACAGAACCACTGTTAGTAATACCAGCTTTACATTACAGCTTTCCTCCAAGTAGGTTAAGTACTCTGATCCTTATTCACTTATCTCTTTAGCAACCACTTGAGAAAATAGTGGGCATCTTATTTCAATTAAAAACAAGCAAGAGAAAATGAACGGGTTTATCCTAAGGTACAGCAGCAAAGGCACCTGTACCTGCTGGCCCAGCAAGAGTCAGAAGAACCACCCATAAAACATTTTCAACTGAACATAAAAGATTTTTTAATTTCTAACTCATTTGAAAATAAAATGAGACCCCCTCCAAAGGATCATTTGGAGAGCACCACTAAACCAAAACTCGGTGAGCTCAGAGCTAGCATCTGAACTTAAAGAGGAAAACATTTCCTCTTATCGGTCTCCCCCATTGGTTGGATGATGGGCAATGCCTTTTTTATTGGAATTTTTTTTGAGATAATTGCAGGTTCACATGCCGTTGTAAGAAATAATATGAGGTATCCTGGGTACACTTTACCCTGTTTCTTCAAACAATAAAATTTTGCAAATCTGTAGTATAATATCACAACCAGAATACTAATATTGCTATAATCCACAGATCTTTTTTTAAAGTTCTCCAGTTTTGGTTGTACACATTAGAATGTGTGGCTGTAGTTCTGTGCAATGTTAGAGGCTCATGTATCTGTAACAAAAATCAAGATGCCAAGCAATTCCATCACCACGAGGGTCTCTCAGATTGCCCTTTAATACCCACACCCACCTCCTCCTTCCCACCCACCCACGACTCCCCCCACAATCCTTGACTTCTGTCAACCATTAGTTGTTCTGCATTTCTATTTTTTTTGTTTCATTTTAAAAATGTCATATAATCGTTTCTCAGCCTTTTGGCTAAGATGGTGTGTAAAAATGTTACATAAATGGAATAATATGATATGTAACCTTTTGAGTTTGGCTTTTTTCACTCAGCATAATTCTCTAGAGATCCATCCAAGTTGTCTTGTGTATCAACAGTTTATTCATTTTTTATTGTTGAGTAGTAGAGCATGGTATGGATACAGTAACCCTTGTTTAACTCATTCACATGGTTAGGACATTTGGACTGTTTTCAGTTTGGGGTCATTATGAATAAATCCACTATGAACACTTGTGTGTACAGGTTTTTGTATAAACAATAAGTTTTCATTTCTCTGACATGAATGTCCATGAATATAGCAACGGTATTTTTATAAGAATTAATAAAACTGTTTTTCAGAGAAGTGGTACCATTTAACATTCCCACCAGCAGTGTGTGAATGATCCAGTTTCCCTGCATTCTCCCCAGCATTTTATATGTTATCACTATTTTTTTATTTTAGCCATTCTGACACAAGTGTAGTGTTATCTCATTGTGATTTGAATTTACATTTTCTGTATGGCTATTGATGTTGAATATCTTTCCATGTGCTGATTGGCTATCCATAAATCCTCTTCAGTGAAATGTCATTCATGACTTTTGCCCATTTTCTAATTGAATTTGTGTGTTGTTTTTTTACTCCTGAGTCTTAAGAGTTTTTACATATTCTAGATATTAGTCCTTCGTCATATATGTGGTTTGTAAATGTTTTCCCCCAGACTATAGTGTGTCTTTTCATTCTCTCTGCTTTTGATGAAGTCCAAGTCATTAATTTTTCCTTTTATACCTTGTGCTTTCATGTTCAGTCTAACAATTTTTATTAACTCAAATTCCCAAAATTTACTCCGGTTTTTTACTAAAAGTTTTATAGTTTAACATTTAAGTCCATGTTACATTTGAATTGATTTTTGTATAAGGTGTGAGGTATAGATTTAGGTTCACTTTTGGGGGGGGGCCTATTAATGCCCAATTGCCCCAACATCATTTGTTAAATGGCTATTTCTTCCTTCACTAAATTGCTTTTGCACTTTTATAAGAAAAATCAGCCCAGCCATTATGGCTCAGTGGTTGAACATTGACCTATGAACCAAGAGGTCACTGACTGATTCCCAATTGGGGCACATGCCCGGGTTGTGGGCTTGATCCCCAGTGTGGGGCATGCAGGAGACAGCCGATCGATGATTCTCTTTCATCATTGATGTTTTATCTCTCTCTCTCCCTCTCCCTTACTCTCTGAAATTAATAAAAATATTTTTAAATCAATTGAGCATATTTGTCTGTTTCCAAATTCTCTATTCTGTTCTCTCTATTGTTCTCTGTGTGTCTGTCCCTCTGAGAGTACCACACAGTCTTGAATATTGGAGCTATTAGTAGGTCTTACTATCATGTTGAGTGATTCCTTTAACTTTATTCTTCTTTGTTGGGATTGTTTTACCTATTCTAGGACCTGGGCTTTTCCATATTAATTTTAGAGTAAGTTTGTTTATTTCTTTTAAAAAAATGCTTTTTGAGATTTTTATAGGAATTTCATTAAACTTACAGATCAATTTGGGAAGAGTTGACATCTTTATTATGTTGAGTCATCCAATTCATGAACATGGTATTTCCATTTATTTAGGTCTTCTCTTATTTCTTCTATCAATATTTTGTAATTTTAACATGCATAGCTTAGAACATAGCTAAATGTTTCATTGGGTTTTTGTACATGTTATTTATTAAATTGAGATAATAAATCTCTATTTCTAACTTGCTGAGATTTTAATAATAAATGGAAAAACTGGATATCTGCATGCAAAAGAATGAAATTGGACACTTATCTAATACCCTGTAAAAAAAAATCAACTCAAAATGGGTTAAAGACTTAAATGTAAGGCCTAAAGCTCTAGAACAAAACTCTAGGGGAAGAGCTTGACATTACTCTGGACAATGATTTTTTTTTAAACAAGATCCTAAGGCACAGGCAACAAAAGCAAAACTAGACAAATGGGATTGCATTAAATTGGAAAACTTCCACACAGCAAAGGAAATAATCAACAGAGTGAAAAGACAACCTTCAGAATGGGAGAAAACATCTAAAACAAATATATATATGTTTTTTATATATAAAACTTCTATAATTCAATAGCAAAAATTCAAAAATAACCTATTTTTAAAATGAGCCAAGGACCTGGATAGACATGTCTCAAAAGAAGGCATACAAATGGCCAACAGGTATATGAAAAGATGCTCAACATCACTAATCATCAGGGGAATGAAAATCAAAACCACAATGATATCATCTCACACTTGTTAAAATGTCTATTTTCAAAGACAAAAGATAAGTTCTGGTGATGCTATGGAGAAAAGGGAACCTTTGTGCATTGTTGGTGGGAATGTAAATTGGTGCAACTACTATGGAAAACAGTATGAAGGTTCCTCAAAAAATTAAAACTAGAACTACCATATGACCCAGCAATACCACTTCTGGGAATATATCCAAAGGAAATGAAGCCAGGATCATAAAGAGATATTTACATTTTCATGTTCATTGAAACATTATTCACAATATCAAAGATATGAAAACAAGCTCTGTGTCCATCAAAGGACAAATGGATTGAAAATGTGGTGTATATGTGCAGTGGAATAACCTTGAAAGAGAAGGAAATCCTGCTATTTGCAATAACATGGATGAACATGAAGGACATTATGCTATGTGAAATAAGCCATACAGAGAAAGACAACTACAATACTACATGATCTCAATTATACGGAATCTAAAAAAGTTGAACTCATAAGGGCAGGGTAGAATGGTGGTTACCAGGGTCTGGGTGTCGGGTAAAATTGGGAGTTTTTACTGCTTAGCTATGCAAATTTCAGTTATTCATGATGAACCCGTTCTGGATATCTAATGTACGACATGTATACCTAATGTACGACATGTATAATAATAAAAGCGTAATATGCAAATCGACTGAACAACCAAACAGCAGAACAACTGTCCAGATGACCACACTATGACATGCACTAGTGCCAGGTCAGCCAAGGCAGGTGTGATGCGATTGGTCAGAGGGGCCTGCCACTGTCTCATGATCGCCCCACAGAGGGGGGCCCACGCCACCTTCTGTGGGGTGATCGATGTGGTGGGGGGGGGGGACTCCACGATAGATTACCCCAAAGGGGGAGACCCAGACCACCAGCTGGCAGGGCGATCAATCAGGGGGTGGCGGGGGGCTCTGTGATCTCCCCAAAGAGGGAGGCCAGGCCACCCTCTGCACGGCAAAACCCCAGCCAAGTGGCAGGGCCTCCCTCTGCTGGGTGATCAATCGCAGATCCCGGTGATTGATTGCCCCACAGAGAGAGTCCCAGGCCACTGGCCAGCGATGCTGTGGCAGGTGTACAGGGCCAGCCAGCAATCACCCTGCAGAGGGAGGCCCAGGCCAGCCAAGCGATCGCACCCCACACCTGTCGCCCACGGAGGGAGGTGACCAGTGGTGGGGGAAGGAGGGGCAGTGCTGCACAAATGGCAAGCAGAGGCAGTGGTGGGGGTGGGGCCAGCTGCTGGCAACTGGGGGGAAGGAAAGCCCCGATAGGCCCTGATCACCGGCCAGGCCTAGGGACCCTACCCAAGGGGTCCTGGATTGCAAGAGGGCGCAGGCCAAGCTGAGGGACACCCCCACCCCCCACCCTGTGCATGAATTTCATGCACTGGGCTTCTAGTAATAGAAGTTAATAATATTGTATTGTGTACTAAAAATGTGCTAAGTTGATTTTAAGTGTTCTCACAATACACAAAATGTTAACTGTGAGGTGATAAATACATAATTAGATTGATTATGATAATCATTATACAATGTATATGTATATTAAAACATCATGTTGTATACCTTCAATATATACAATTTTTATTTGTCAATTATACCTCAACAAAGCTGGGGAAAGGAAAAAGAGGGAAAAAGTGGTCTTTTCACACTTCCACTCCCCACTCATTTTACACCTGTCAGATGAGGGGTGATTGCCCTTCTCTAGCTCAATAAAATTTATTCCTTTTTACTGAAATAAGATGCAACTTGCAAGAACCAGGGGACAGAGTCTGTTCAAAGTGGTTTTCACACTTTTGTCCTCATCACATCCATCCAAGTCTTGGAGAGAGAACTTCCCCACAGCTGCTGCGCTGGGCCTGAGGAAGCTCTCCACACCTGCTGAGCTCTCACCTCCCACCGCTGCTTACTCAGTGACAGAAGATTTTCGAGGTTAGTTTTCACACAGTCTGAAACCAAGCCCTCATAGGGAATGCTAAGTAATGGTCTCTAGCAAGGAAGGACAAAAGAATTCTAATTCCATTATTATTTCCCTCAAGGCACAAGTTATGTTCCCGTGGTGAAATCCAGTTACAACTTCCTCTAGCTTTATTTGGAAATGAAAGATTTTTCCCTTACCCCTTAAAAAAAGCTGTAAGCAACAATGAGGTACCATCTCACACCTGTCAGACTGGCTATCATCAACAAATCAACAAACGACAAGTGCTGGAGAGGATGTGGAGAAAAAGGAACACTTGTGCACTGCTGGTGGGAATGCAGACTGGTGCAGCCACTATGGAAGACAGTATGGAGTTTCCTCAAAAAACTGAAAATGGAACTCTCATTTGACCCTGTGATCCCACTTCTAGGAATATATCCCAAGAAACCAGAAACACCAATCAGAAAGGATATATGCACCTCTATGTTCATAGCAGCACAATTCACCATAGCTAAGATCTGGAAACAGCCTAAGTGCCCATCAGTAGATGAATGGATTAGAAAACTGTGGTACATCTACACGATGGAACTGCTCTAAAAAGGAAGGAACCCTTACCATTTGCAACAGCATGGATGGAACTGGAGAGCATTATGCTAAGTGAAATAAACCAGTCAATGAAGGAAAAATACCACATGATCTCACTCATTCATGGATAATAGAGACCATTATAAACTTTTGAACAATAATAGATACAGAGGCAGAGCTGCCTCAAACAGATTGTCAAACTGCAGCGGGAAGGCCGGGGAGGGTTGGGGGGCAGGAGGTAGGGGGGAAAGAGATCAACCAAAGGACTTGTATGCATGCATATAAGCATAACCAATGGACATAAGACACTGGGGGATAGGGGAGGCTAGGGGACTGTCTAGGGGGGGGGGGGGCGGGAATGGACACATATGTAATACCCTTTGTAATACTTTAAGCAATAAAATAAAAAAAATAAAATAAATAAAATAAAATAAAAAAGCTGTAAGCAATATTCCTGAACAAGGGATCCTGAGTAACGAATTTGTAGACTTAATTTATCCTACCTCAGTGCCACCTAAAAATGATGCAAAATTACAATGGTTAAATATTTATTACTTTAGAATAATGTCAGCTATTCCCACAAAAAAGAAACATCATGATATGGTAGTGCCTGGGCCCTCAGGCATATTTGGGATATTCTTGGGTAATCTTATAATATGACCTGTCACCAGTGGCGTGCCAACCTTTCTGGCACAAGTAGGAGTTAGAGGCTGGGGTAGAAAAGTGGACTTGCCATTAGATCTGGATGGGGCACAGCTCCATGGGCATCATAGGCCTCGGCATGCTTTCTGTGTGTGGGAAGACGTGCTGGATGAAACACAGGTGATCTAGTACTGTAGCCATCTTAATAAATTACTAGACCCAACCACCCTGATATATAACAAAGCCAAAACAAAACAAAGCCCTCAGCCCTAGCCAGTTTTGCCCAGTGGATAGAATGTTGGCCTTTTGACTTAAATAGTTGAGGGTTCAATTTGGTCAAGGGCATGTACCTCAGTTGCGGCTCTGTCCCTGGCCCCTGTCAGGGCACATGCCAGAGGCAACCAATTGAAGTGTCTCTCTCACATTGATGTTTCTCTGTCTCTCTCTTACACTCCCCTCCCACTGCCCCCAGTCCATTCTCTCTAAAAAAAATCAATGGGAAAAAAATATCCTCAGGTGAGGATTAACAAAAACAAAAACCCTCATTTCATTACTAATAATGTTGCATAGTTTTGGTCATCTGTGCGTAAAGTCATCTTCAGAGATTTAACCCATAAATAGTTTTAAATCACTGTAAGTAAGCAGCAATGATGTTGGAGATTTATTTCTCATCGTGAGAAGTATTTGTGGGTTACTTAGTGCAAAATAACAGACGGATAAAATGATGTATCTCTACTAGGCATTTCCAAAGTGCAACACATCGTCACATACTCTAACTGAAGAAATAGACATTTGCCTGAAACTTGCAACACAAATGCCATTTTTCTAAATTTGATAACAGTTTTTATCTTGGTGCATGGGGTGGGAGAATGGGGAGTGGCTTAGAACCTTTACTTTCTATGCTCTATAGTTCTGTAATGTTTCATGTTTTCGTAAGGACCATGTATCACTTTTATAATGAAGCAATTATAGTAAAAATAATTTCATAAATAATAAGTTCAATAAAATTTAAAATATATATATATATATATATATATATATATATATTGTTCTGCATCAGCGATTTTCAACAGGTGCCACAAGAATTTTTAAAACATGCAATACCTGACTATTAAGTCAGGGGCGCTGACCTCTTTTCCCTTAGATTGCCAAATTTTAAAAAATGACAACAGCCAATACAACAATGGCTGTCAAAAAGTATACCTATTTTTTGTAAGATCAGCAAAAAATATATATATATATTGGTGCGCCACAGAATTTTGGTAGTTAGCTATGCATTCCATGAGATGAAAAAGGTTGAAGATAGCTGCTCTACATTACTGATGCTGAACCAACCCTTATTTCAAACAAGACAGAGAATTGTTTTTATAAAGAAACCAATTTTGATCAACTCAGTGCCTGTCCCTATAGGGGAAACAAGGTGGTATGATTAGCTTGCTCCAAAAATGCTTTCTTCTTAAAAATTCCATTGGGTTTCTCATTCTATGACCCACTGCTTAATGAGCCAATTTAGTTGGCCTTTCCCCAAGGTTCACTCACAACTCTTCCTAAATAATCTCAAAGTCCTTTTGCTGGAGCAGGTGTTATTTTCCAAGCAGCTCTCACCAAAGGCCAATATGATCATTAATAACCTTCAGATTCGAAGACTTTAGGCCCTAAAGTTTAGGGTCTCATGTCTGACAAAGCGTGCACATGCACAGTAATGTTTCTGAAACTTGCTGTTTTATGAGGAGATTTAGACATCATAATAAAAGAACTCAGCAAAGTTTTAAATAGTCAGTTCCTTTTCTCTGCTAGTAAGAACAACCCTTGAGGGCTTAGAGATAGTCACTTCTTGCAGCCAAATGGTCTGTTTTCTGTGAAACTGTGAAGTTGTGTTTTCAGGGTCCTCTCTTTCATTTCAGATCCTTCACATGTTACCAGGTAGCTGAAGTCAGCTACACTGGTAAGTCAGCTATACAAGGCAGATTGGTAATTCAACCTGCAAATTTAGTATTGAAACTGACTCTTAAATCTGCAGTGTTCAAGACTTGGAAAGGAATGGCATTCCATAATAGCAAATGCAGACAATATGAGTTCTCAATGTTCTCCAGGTTTACTTTGGTTTGGAGAAGAGATGTTCTTCAATTGTCTAAATTTAACAAATAGACGTTTTAGATGAAGTGCCTAAATGTTCAGAAATACGCTCCGAGCTTCTTGCTCTGGTTTGCTCCACAATACCTCTAACATGTCTGCTTTGATATTTTAGGAATTTGTGATGATTGTCGTCTTTGGTTTGGAGTTCATCATTCGAATCTGGTCTGCAGGTTGCTGTTGTCGGTACAGAGGATGGCAAGGAAGACTGAGGTTTGCCCGAAAGCCCTTCTGTGTTATAGGTAAATATCAAAGTCCAGATACCTGGACTTCTGCATCCTTTTCTTCTGCCTACTGCATTGCAACATTTGATTTATATTAAAATTAATATTTGTGGAGTATTTATCATGTCAGGCACGCTTGTGTTTTTCAAAGTGTTGACTCATTTAATCCTCACCACAACACTGTGTGGTAGGTATTTTTATTATTCCCATTTTACAGATGAAGAAACTGAGGCAAAGAAAAGTGAAATAAATTACAAAAAGTCATATCAGTAGTAAGTGGTGGAGCTGGGATTTGAGCCAGAAGGTCTGGCTCTAGAACACCCACCTGTATCAATTACGTTACACTGAACTATATGGTTCTCAGTGTTGACCTGAATTAGGGAAGCATTAATTTCAGAAAATATAAATAAGACCCTTTTCTCCCTTATAAGCAATGTCCCTTTTTGCTTCTAATTAACTGGAATGGATAGAAGTGTATTAGACTTGGTAATGCATGTCAATTAGTGTTCCTCAAGTTTGTTTTACTTTATGCACTGGTAACTTCAGACAGGATTAAGTGTTTTATACTCTGAAATATGAGTCACCCTCCCTGCAGTCCCTAAGTAAGAATCACATCTCTGCATCCCCCTAGATGCTGTGGTTTTCAGAGGGATTCCATTCACCTAGGTACCAATTTCAAATTATACTTATTAATGAAGATGTCATATAGCATTCTAGGGTTAAGATCTGGGATCTTCCAGTAATATATTTAAAAGTATATCATAAAATTGGAAACTCTCAAAAAATAATTTTAAAAAAGAGTAAATTGCCTACATCCAAGTCCTTTTTCCCTAAATATTGCAATGTAGATTTCATAAGGATAAAGATATTCCTTTATATAACCTTCAGTAAATTTAACATTGATGCAACACTTTATCTAATCTCCTGGTTGTATTCCAGTTTTGTCAGCTGATCCAATAATGTCCTCTACAGCATTTTTTCCTCCTCAATACATGATCCAGTCTGCATTTAGATCACATACTGCATTTAGTTGCCATGTCTCTTTAGTCACCTCTAATCTAGAACAATTCCTCAGACCTTCTTTGCTGCATGACATTGACATTTTAGAAGAACATAGCTTCAGCCCCACCCCCTTTTTAAAAAATAGAATGTTCTTCCTTTTGAGCAGAAAAACCCTACATATATAAGCTATATTGTTATGGTTGTTGTTGTTACTTAACAGCTAAATCTGGTTTTCTTGCTCTTTTTGCCTTCTCACTTCTTTGGCAGCCATTCAAATCCAAATAGTGAAAGTTCTTGGGGAGGCTTACTTATTATTTCAACCATTTCCACTCTCAGAAAGTGGATTTTTAATCTACAAAGTGATTTAGACTATCTCCTTCATCCACGACGGGTTTTCATTTTGTTTTAGAAGTCGGGAATTGTTGAGCAATCTTCTTAGTCTCCTCCTTTACCCCTGTTCCCTGAGGCAGGGGCAGAGTGAATGTAAGGACGCACTGGAGCAGGTCTCCCCATCCATGGGCCCTGTTAGGAACAATCTTTCATTCCACCCTTGTTGCGAAGGAAGAGCACTGTCGTGGCAAAGGAAGAATGGGTGGGCTCCCCACACTCTCTGCCACTGAGGCCCTTTCATAGTATACACACTTCAAAAGAGTCACCATTTATTCAGTCAAACTTTATAGAAATTTGGCGGTGTGTGAAGCACTGCAGTGACAATAGTGAAATTCTAAATTAACACAGTCTTAAAATGTCCTGTTTGGCCTCTGCTAATGAATTTTTATTTGTCCAACTGCCTCTCTTCTGCAAGAGTGGGCTTTTCTCCTCTTTGGAAACCATTGCTCAGGTAGAGAAAAAAATAGGTAGGAACTCCCAGCCTTGCAGGCCCGTCCAGCCCCAAAACATATTAGTGAAGGCTTTTGATTTTTCTCCCTGGAGATTTTTTTCTCTTTTGGAATTCTCTGCTCAAGCAACATCACAGAAGACTGTAACTTGATGTGAAACTACTGCATGAGTACTTTCTGTCCTTTAAAGGACCAAACAAAACAATTTACAAGGCAAATGGTTAGCCAAGACTCACTCAGCTTCTACAGGATAAGATTGGTTCATGGAAGGCTGCAGGAATGTTCCACTCCAGACTTTAAAACCAATTACAAATTGGTTTTGTTCCAGTTCCAGAGGCAATGCCAATGTATTTCCGGCCCGCAAGCTGAAAAGAAAGTTCTTTCCCAGATGCCTGCTGCCTTTTGATAGCTGTTTTCAACTCTGGATGCATCAGCCCCTCTTAGTGCTTTAATTGTTCTCTCCCAGTATCAGATCCTTGAGGTTTGGATGTGGCACATGGTTCTAAAAATGATGTTATGTTATATGTAATTTTAGACACCTTTGACCTTGTAAATAGTGACCATAAAAATTTAGTATAACATGGCTTAGGCATAGTTTCAAGTTTAGTTAACTCTTTAAGCCTTTTCTTCATTTGGGTATTTTTTTTTCTTTGTTCATAGGAAGTACTTTATAAATACTTGTAATAATAACAAAAGTGTCATGAAAATCAGAGTAGAAGAACCTATAACATGAGTCAGCTCTTTAAGAAATGTTAAGATGTCCTTCCAGTTTTCTTAATTTTTTTTAATTAAATCTATATTGTTCAGATTATTACATTTGTTCCTCTTTTTCCCCCCATAGCTCCCCACCTCCCAGTTCCCGCCCCACCCTCCGCCCTCACTCCCCACCCACTGTCCTCATCCATAGGTGCACAATTTTTGTCCAGTCTCTTCCCGCATCTCCCACACCCATTTCCCCCCCAAGAATAGTCAGTCCATTCCCTTTCTATGTCCCTGATTCTATTATAACCACCAGTTCATTCTGTATATCAGATTATTTATTCACTTGATTCGTAGATTCACTTGTTGATAGATGCATATTTGTTGTTCATAGTATGTATCTTTACCATTTTCTTCTTCCTCCTCTTCTTAAAGGATACCTTTCAGCATTTCATATAATACTGGTTTGGTGGTGATGAACCCCTTTAGCTTTTCCTTATCTGTGAAGCTCTTTATCTGACCTTCAATTCTGAATGATGGCTTTTCTGGATAAAGTAATCTTGGTTGTAGGTTCTTGGCATTCATCACTTTGAATATTTCTTGCCACTCCCTTCTGGCCTGCAAAGTTTCTGTTGAGAAATCAGCTGACAGTCGTATGGGTATTCCCTTGTAGGTAACTGAGTTTCTTTCTCTTGCTGCTTTTAAGATTCTCTCTTTGTCTTTTGCTCTTGGCATTTTAATGATGATGTGTCTTGGTGTGGTCCTCTTTGGATTCCTTTTGTTTAGGGTTCTCTGCGCTTCCTGGACCTGTAAGTCTATTTCTTTCACCAGTAGGGGAAGTTTTCTGTCATTATTTCTTCAAATAGGTTTTCAATATCTTGCTCTCTCTCATCTTCTGGCACCCCTATAATTCTGATGTTGGTACGCTTGAAGCTGTCCCAGAGGCTCCTTACAGTATCTTTGTATTTTCGGATTCTTTTTTCATTTTGCTTTTCCAGTTGGGTGTTTTTTGCTTCTTCGCATTTCAAATCTTTGTCTTGATTCTTGCGCTCCTCTGCTGCTTTACCATTTGCACCCACTGCTGTTGGGTGTCTGTATAATATTCTTTATTTCAGTCAGTGTATGCTTAATTTCTAGTTGGTTCTTTATCACAACATTGAGGGTCTCATTAGATTTCTTTAGATCTCATTAAGTTTATCGGCAGTTTCTAGAAAATTATTGAAAGCCCTTAAAAGTGTGGTTTTGAGCTCTATATCCTCCAATTCTGACATTTGCATCCTGTTTCTTTGTCTCCGCATTTTTTATGCTTTCTTGGTGCAACCCCTAGCGGTCTTTGTGTGCAGTCTTGTTGTAGTTAAGCCTTTATTGTTGTAGGTAATACTGGAGGGGATTTGACCTCCAGGCCAACTGGCTGTGAGAATCAGCTGTGCCTGCAGTGAGAGAACTTCTGTCCTCTAGGGAGGTGCTAATCTAGTCTTTGCCTGAGGCTATCCGGCAAATGCCTCTGTGCAGGGCTTGGGTGGGGCGGGTCCCAGGGGATCTACAGGGCGGGCTGAGCAAGCAGTTATGGCTGCTCTCAGTCCTGTCCCCAGGGGTTCTGCCTCTCAGAGTCCCAGCAACCGCTGCACACCTCAGAGAGAAAGCTGCCTTCGAGTTCCGACCAAAGCCAGACAGTCCCGCTTCTCCCGTTTGAGTCTGGGTCCCTAGAGACTCACCCGGATCTGGAGCTCAGAGTCTGAGACTCCCTCACAATTGAAACAGACAACCGCACCCTCAGCCACCAGCCCGCTCCGCATGCAGTCCGCACCTTAGTATTTGAATTCAGCACTGCACCTCCTCTGAGTCTCAGTATGCTATTCTCTTTCCTCCTAGTTGTAGAACTTCCACTCAGCCAGCCTTCCTGTGGTTCTGGATGATGTCCGTTCCGTCTTTTAGTTGTATTTTTGAAGTGGTTGTTCGAGGCAGCAAACTCCGGCTTTAACCTATGCCGCCATCTTCCTTCATTTGGGTATTTTTGTAAATTAATCACTTTGGAAGAAAATTTCATGGATAAGTATATAATGAGTCCCTATTAGAACAAAGACAATATTTATACTTACATTTAAGGTAACTATGCATTTTTTCAGTCTTTTATTTAAAGTGCATATAACAGTTTGATCCATGGCCCAGCTGAATTGAGGTAATAGTGAAACATGTTCAAATGTGGCTCGTTAGTATGAGGTCAATACAATTTTAACTTACACAGAGGAACCAAATGTCACCGGCCTGAAGGCAGCAGGCTGTAACAAATGACAAAACCCCTTCTGGGCCTGTTTAATAGGTCCATAAAAATGATTGATGTCACTGGTAAAATGATAAAGTATAATGTAAACTGAACCTTGTAGTTCCCGTGTTCAACATTATTTACTGTGATGAAATGGAACAAGGAGTAATATCTCTCTCATCTGTCCATGGTAACTGCTCTGAGTTTGAAAGTGTAGCTAAAATTTCTCAGATCTCCTTGTGTTTGTATGACTTGATTACTCTGAACATGCCAAATACACACCCAAATGTTTTTAGAAGTCTTAAGCATTCAAGAAAAAGATATAGATAAGATTGTGATAGGTTGGCTGTACCTTCAATGTGAAAAATGCTTTCTGTAAGCACACCGATATTATTCTTTCTGATTAGAAAGAGATGAAAGCTACTTGAGTGGGCATCTAGTAACCTTTCTATAGTATTGAGCCCTATAGACCAAATGATAATAATTGGACACAATTTGATAGAGGTCGCACAGGCTAATTCCCAAAGACTTTAGAACTCCCCCCTCCTGAACTGCCCAACCTCTTACCCCTGCACTCTAACCAGAATCAGGAGCATTTAAAAAACTTGTTGATTTAAGAAATCAGAAAATCATTGTATACTTATGTGTTGGGAAAACATTTTAAACAACAGTTGCTTACCTAGGGGAAGAAAAATGTCTATTAATTTTTTTTATTAGGTGCTGTCTTTCATTACTGTAATTATCTCTGCTTGGTTTGGGGAGTTTCCTTTGAAAACTGGTAAAATTTATTTTTTATTACAAAATTATTCCTTAGTCCTATATATTTAATTTACATCTCTCCTCAAAGACTCGGTTGAATTAACATTTCTACAAGTATGGGCAATAATCATTGCCTTACCAATTTTTAGGGTCAAGTATATTTTAGGATGACAATCCAGGTTGCCCTATACAATATTTTGACATTCAAGCACAAATCACTCATTCAATGACCTCAATATTGAGAATGTGTGAAATAACTTCAAAGACTGACTTTATAGTCATTCTTTTTTCAAGCTTTTATTAATGACCTACCTGAAAATTGCAAATAATACCAAAGGCTGGTACTTAGATCAGGATAATGAGCCTGATGTGTCAGGAAGCCAACAAATTACTTCCAACAGTGGCTTGTTTGGATTCCCTGGTGAATTTAAAGACAGGTATAATAGGGCCATATTTTTCAGTCTTGCAATGCATCTTAAAGAAACAGAAAATACCAGCCTGTTATTAATCTTGGATCTGTACTTGATGCTAAATTTAAGTTGATTTCTTAATGCAGTTTTAACAGTTTTCCTTCTGTGTAATATTTCCACAAGAGGACAAAGGAGACAAATCACAGCACAGATCTTTCCCTCATGAATTGAGCACATGTGCCTTTGACATGAGATAATGGTCTCTCAGGAAAATGCCAACAAGTGAATTTTTTAATAAGAAAAAAATAACCAGCCTCTTACTTGGCTAAAACAAAATAGAAGCCTCTATTAAAATCAACCACACAGCCAAGGCCACTCTAATATATCTGCGAGTTCATCCTATTAAAAGGCAACTTCAGCTGCTAATGTGTTCAAAAGTTAAATCAGAGATTCCCAGAACTGCCACTGCCCTCTCAACTGAAGATTTGAGACATGATTCTTCATCACCATCAACAGGCATTCAGCATTTTTTTGTTTTTGTTTTTTGCTTCTCTGCCTTCTCCATCTTCAGTTCTATGAAACATTGAATTTTGTTCTAAGCCTTTGAGTTGCATCATTTTATATACCTTCTAATCTTTTCTCTCTTTTGGTAGAAATTATATCCTCTCTTATTTCCTATCTTCTTCTGTTTCTCTTTACTTCTAAGTCTTCAAACTACTTCACATATAGATTTATTCCATATGATTCATTGGACCATCTGAGGACAATTAAACCCTATTGGATTGATTTATCACAAAAAGCCATTAAAGTCTTTTCAGTCCCTTTAGTTACTGATAGCTGATATTTATTAAGACCTGTTCTATGCTAGGTACTGCTCTGAGCACTCTATAAATATTATATCCCATTTTGTATGAGGAAGTAAGACAGGGTTTAAGAGACTTGCCCACAGAAAGATGGTAGGTTAAAGAAACAAGATTCGCTGTTTGTGATTTCACTCTAGAAAAATATACTTACCTAATGTGCTGTTTTTATTCACAACACCAAATCTGAAGCTTTTTTTCTCATACCAGCCAATCCTCCCACTCTCAAGACACCAACGGGGTATTCAACAACTCAATTAAATTCTGATACTAACTGCACAGAGTTAGTGCAGATTCCACAGGTTAAGAACTGAGTCCCGATAAGAAAAAACTGAGAACAAAGATGGCGGCATAGGTTAACGCCGGAGTTTGCTGCCTTGAACAACTACTTCAAAAGTGAAACTAAAAGACGGAAGGGACATCACCCAGAACCACAGGAACGCTGGCTGAGTGGAAGTCCTACAACTAGGAGGAAAGAGAAACGCATACGGACACTCAGAGGAGACGCAGTGCTGAAGTCAAATTCTGAGGTGCGGAGTGCGCGGAGCGGGCTGGCGGCAGAGGGCGCGGTTGGCGTTTCCAATCGGGAGGGAGTCGCAGACTCTGAGCTCCAGATAAGGGCGAGTCTTTAGGGACCCAGACTCAAACGGGAGAAGCGGGACTGTCTGGCTTTGGTCAGAGAGAGTGCAGCTTTCTCTCCGAGGTTTGCAGTGGGTGCTGGGACTCAGAGAGGCAGAGCCCTTGGGGACAGGACTGAGAGCCGCCATAACTGCTCTCTCCGGCCCACCCTGTTGATCCTGTGCGACCCGCCCCGCCCAAGCCCTGCACACAGGCATTTGCCGGATAGCCTCAGGCAAAGGCTAGATTAGCACCTCCGTAGAGGACAGAAGTTCTCTCACTGCAGACACAGCTGATTCTCATAGCCACTTGGCCTGGAGGTCAAACCCTCCCTGGTATTAGCTACAACAATCAAGGTTTAACTATAAGACTGCACACAAAGACCACTAGGGGGTGCACCAAGGAAGCACAACAAAATGCGGAGACAAAGAAACAGGACAAAATTGTCAATGGAAGATATAGAGTTCAGAACCACACTTTTAAGGTCTCTCAAGAACTGTTTAGAAGCCGCCGATAAACTTAATGAGATCTACAAGAAAACTAATGAGACCCTCGATCTTATATTGGGGAACCAACTAGAAATTAAGCATACACGGACTGAAATAATGAATATTATACAGACTCCCGACAGCAGACCAGAGGAGCGCAAGAATCAAGTCAATGATTTGAAATTCGAGGAAGCAAAAAACACCCAACCGGAAAAGCAAAATGAAAAAAGAATCCAAAAATGCGAGGATAGTGTAAGGAGCCTCTGGGACAGCTTCAAGCGTACCAACATCAGAATTATAGGGGTGCCAGAAGATGAGAGAGAGCAAGATATTGAAAACCTATTTGAAGAAATAATGACAGAAAACTTCCCCCACCTGGTGAAAGAAGTGGACTTACAGGTCCAAGAAGCGCGGAGAACCCCAAACAAAAGGAATCCAAAGAGGACCACACCAAGACACATCATCATTAAAATGCCAAGAGCAAAAGATAAAGAGAGAATCTTAAAAACAGCAAGAGAAAGAAACTCAGTTACCTACAAGGGAATACCCATACGACTGTCAGCTGATTTCTCAACAGAAACTTTGCAGACCAGAAGGGAGTGGCAAGAAATATTCAAAGTGATGAATACCAAGAACCTACAACCAAGATTACTTTATCCAGCAAAGCTATCATTCAGAATTGAAGGTCAGATAAAGAGCTTCACAGATAAGGAAAAGCTAAAGGAGTTCATCACCACCAAACCAGGATTATATGAAATGCTGAAAGGTATCCTTTAAGAAGAGGAAGAGGAAGAAAAAGGTAAAGATACAAATTATGAACAACAAATATGCATCTATCAACAAGTGAATCTAAGAATCAAGTGAATAAATAATCTGATGAACAGAATGAACTGGTGGTTATAATAGAATCAGGGACATAGAAAGGGAATGGACTGACCATTCTTGGGGGGGAAAGGGGTGTGGGAGATGCGGGAAGAGACTGGACAAAAATCGTGCACCTATGGATGAGGACAGTGGGTGGGGAGTGAGGGCAGAGGGTGGGGCGGGAACTGGGAGGAGGGGAGTTATGGGGGGGAAAAAAGAGGAACAAATGTAATAATCTGAACAATAAAGATTTAATTAAAAATGAAATTAAATAAAAGAAAAGAAAAGAAAAGAAAAAACTATAAAATACTTATCACATAAAAAAAAAAGAACTGAGTCCCACAAGACTCCCCCTGCACCCCACTCCCAGACTTGACTTGCCAGCTATAATGAGGTTCCTCACACATGCTTCTACCCAGGTAACTACAACTATAAGAGTTTCCATACTCCCCATCTCAGGTTTGAAAATTCACTAAAATGATTCACAGAACTGAGGAAAGTGCTTTACTTACTATTTTTGGTTATTTATAAAAGATACAATTCCAGCACAGGCAAATGGAAGAGAAGCATAGGACAGTTATTTGGTGAAGGGAAATGACTAGTATGGCACTTCCATGCCCTCTCCAGGCATGCCACCCTCCCAGCACCTCAATGTGTTCACCAACCTGGAAGCTCTCAGAACCTCATGGTTTAGATATTTTCATGGAGTTCTCATTACTTAGGCACAATTGATTAAATCATTGACCATTGTTGATTGAACTCATCTCTAGACCTCCTTCCCTTTCCAGAGGTCCAGGGTTGGGCTTGAAATTCCAACTCTCTGACAATGCTTTGGTCTTTCTGGTAACTGGTCCCAATCTTAAAACTATGGTCATCTCATTAGCATAAAAAAGACATTTATCACTCCAGAGATTCCAAGGATTTTGGTAGCAGTGTGCCAGGAACCCAGGACACTGACCAAGTAATTATCTATTTCCCATACCCAGGACAACGACCAAGAAATTATCTATTTTCCGTTGTACCACACTACCCAACTATGACAAAATTACCCTTGTTTAAGTGTAATTGAATCTTGTTCATTGTCATCAACTCACAAAAGAACCTGATACTTTTATGTACATCTTTAGTAATCCAAGATTTTTTAATGAGAAGTTGGACTTTACAAAATGACTTTCCTTGCAGTATCAGTCTTAATTTTACCAGGTTTACTTTATCAGGTCACTTATTTCTGTTCTCTAACCTAAAGGGGAAATTGGGCTCTAAAGTAGTTATACTTGCCTTGTATCAGATTGCATATGCTCTTAAGCAGAGTTATCATGAGGTTCTCCATGTATTTTCTAATTGGAAACATCTCCAGGATATGTAATGTTACTCCCAGAAAAGCCTTTGAATGTTTATTAACATTAGTAGACTATTCAGAAACCTGTTTAGGTGATTGTTGACCTGATGCACAAATTTGAACTTACAAAGTAGCTTGATTAGCTGGTATGACTTAACCAAAGAGAAAATGCCCTTAGAGGGAAATGAATAACAAATTATTATTTCCCATTCTTTCTATAAACTTCAGTAGAGCACTGTGATATATTGTACTAATATTCTGTACTATCAAATGTTCTGTAAGAAAATTCATTCACAGACAGAGCACTTATTACATGCTAAACATGGTCTTATGTGTAAAAAACTCAAAGATGAATGGAACATGGTCCCTGCCTGTAAAAGTACAGTCTCCTGGGCTCTTAAAGAAGGGCAAAACTGGAAGGAGGGAGACTAATTATGGTGACACCAAGTAAAGGTGATGGAGGTGGAAGTACTTGTGGGGAGAAGATATAGAATCTCATTACAAATTGTATGAGACACCGGAGCAAAAGGTACCCCAGGTTTTTAGTTTAGTCACCCAACAAACATTTACACAATGTGCATCATGTCCAAGCATAATTCGAGATGCTGGAGAGATTGTGTTGCGCCAAATGGGCAAGGTCCTACTCATAGAACGAATATCCCATGGACAGAAAAAAAAATACACAAGCATATTTTTGAAAAGTAAGGTATCAACTGGAGAGAGATGCAATGAAGAAAATAAAACAGAAATGTCGGGGGCTTCTTTAGATTGGGGGGCCTGAGAAAGTCTTTTTAAGGAATGGACCCTCAAGGGAACCAGTCACGAGAAGATTTAGGCAGATATCTTTACAGGCCAGAAAAATGGTAATTGCAAACATTCTTAAAACCCAATGAGCTTGGCTTGTCCAAGGGAGAGACATTTTGGCTGGAGCTCAGTGAGTAGTGGGGAGAGGAGTAGGAGCTGATGGACAGATAGGCAGAGGTCACATGAGGGTCATGTAGGCCATATGAGGGCATATACTAGTAGTTACCTGATACAAGGCAGCTTCTAGTATCAGGTTACCACACTAGTTAAAGGTTCAATAGATCAGTGGCAAGTATGATGCTGAATTTTGATCAGGCAACAAAAAGTATGGATATACAAAGCTCTGGGTTTTTTAGTTATCTATACCTGTTTGAACTTTGTGGCAGCAATATGCAAATTTTACTCATTCAGAAGAATATAAGCCTATTCCCTCTCACTTTCCCATATAACTATATTTCTACCCTTGCAAACATGAAATATCAAAACCGAAAATGAAATGTGTTATTTTCTATAAGCCACAGGAATTAGGAGAATATGGTGAAAACTTTTCTCAGCCCCATTGACAGCAGTTGCCGGTAAACAATCCCTAAGAGCCTACTTACCAAAGGACTGTGAGCATCCTCTTACTTAGAACGGTGGCAATGCAGAGTTATCTCATTAAAGATTATTTATTTCCTTTGATAAGTTGTCCCTTTTTGCCTCGAAATGTTATCTGAAAACTTATGATCAATAAGAAACATTAAACTATCACTATGGGGTAAATTTTCAAAATGGTGCTTGGAATTTGCCAGTATGAGTCCCATTAACTTCAATGGAAGTCCTGCCGTTAAACCGCTGCACATAGCTTTGAAAATGTTCTACAGTACATTTTTGCAGTCTTTTATTTTTTATTTTTAATAAATACCACAGAGCTACTCAGTGCACAGCTGATTGCAGTATTTAAGAAAGTGGGTAATGTACTGTGCAGTAGGAGGCTTTTAAAATTAGATTTTAAAGCTTCATTCCTGTTAAGAGTCACAACAACAATATAAATACATCTTTAATTCTTCAAAGAGCACTTTTCCATCAAGGAATTTGGAGCACAATTAGAATGTAGAGCTCATAAAGCAGCAGCACCATGTCCCTCTGAGACATTGTTTATCTCACTCTATAGACAGAAGAATTGAGGCGCCGTGAAATAAGGCCGGGGGGGGGGGGGCGCTCATACCTGGCCCCTAAGTCAGCAGTGAAGCTAGTAATAGAATTCTGCCTCCCTAGAGCCTATTGCTCTAAAGCACTGCCTCTTCTGAGAGTCAAATTTAATTACAGCGTAATCCATTTAATCTACATTTGGAAGAATAATGATGGAGCAGGGAAAATGAATTTATTAAAGGGTTGGTGGGAGACCATGTTAGATTAGCAACTTTCTTTTCAGGATCCAGATTTTCATGTGGTATCTGATGCCATGAAAGAGACGATCCTAATTCTACTGGCCACAATTGGAAAGGACTTTTTATTTTCCTCATTTTTAAACAGAAGCAAAAGTTCCAAATGAAAATGCTGCAGAACCATCTTTTTTTGTTAGAAATAGCTTACTGATTTTTTTTTCTTTAATTATGAAAGAAAACAGTGCATTACTTTCCCTCTGGACCCTTCTAGTTTGAAAGAAAGAACCACATTGAGCTAAATGCTCAACTCACAGCCTTCCTTGAAACAAAAGATGAGTGAGCCTTTGCTTCATTTTTGACTTTTGATTACTTGTCCACTAATTCACTGTGGTTATTACTTACATAAGTAATCTTCTTTTAAAGCTGAAAATACCAGAAGGTTGAGAGTTGGGCTATCTGGTGTTACATGAACAGGAATAAAATTTCATAGTTTAAATTATAAATCATATTTATGGACTATCTCAGATAAATCCTATGAAAATCTTATTAAAGTTGGAAAAGATTATGATACCCATTTTATTTGTTTTCCTTGTATTGAATTTATTGGGGTGATACTGATTAACAAAATTATACAGGTTTCAGGTTGCACAATTCCACAACACATTACTACCCCAAGTCAAGTCTCCTTCCATCACCATTTATCTCCCATATGCCCTCTTCCATCTCCCCCCATATGATACCCATTTTATAAATTTAAAAATGGAGTGTTAACTTATGGGTCTTATCAAGGGTCACACTGCATATAAGCAAAAGAATCAGAACAAAAAATACAGAGAAATATTTGCTCACATCGAGTCCCAAGGTGTTTCTATGACACCACATCTCCCTCCACTACCCACTGTGGCATAGGAACAAATGAATAAACCATGTGCTGAAGTCTGATTCCCATCCCAAACCTCCTCCACCCCACATTTTAGCTGAAGTCTAAAAAAAAATAGACATCAGTGTCATAAAATGTACAATTCTTTTTCCCATTAGCCATCTTCCTAAGGTCAGGCCTTTTTTTTTTCAACTTCTTATTTTGAGATAACTTTAGACTTAGCACTTACAAATATAATACAAAGAGTTCCCTTGAACCCATGTACTTTCATCCAGCTTCCCCCACTGATAACATCTGACATAAGTATGGTGCAATTATCAAAACCAGGAAGTTGATATGGATATATACAGTGGGGCCTTGACTTACGAGTGTCCCGACTAATGAGTTTTTCGAGATACAAGCCGTCTCTCAGCCGATTTTTTGCTTTGAGTTGCGAGCTAAAATTCGGGTTATGAGCCAGCTTCAGATACCCCACCGCTAGTTGGCGCAGCGAACATCACAGTGAACACCACAACATCAGCCCAGCATCACGTGTCTCACTCATTCACTTTAAGATTTGACATACGAGTAATTTGAGTTATGAGCTCTGTCACGAATTAAACTCGTAAGTCAAGGCCCCACTGTATTACGAACTAAACTGCAGACATTCAGATTTCGCCAATTTTTGCATGCACTCAATTTTTTCTATATATACCACATTGAAATTTTATCATAGCCATAGATTAATTTAATTATCACAGTCAAGATACAAAACTTTCCCATCACCCTAAAGCAGCGGTTCTCAACCTGTGGGTCGCGACCCCTTTGGCAGTCAAACAACCCTTTCACAGGGGCCGCCTAAGACCATCCTGCATATCAGATATTTACATTACGATTCATAACAGTAGCAACATTACAGTTATGAAGTAGCAACGAAAATAATTTTATGGTTGGGTCACAACATGAGGAACTGTTTTTAAAGAGCCAGAAGGTTGAGAACCACTGCCCTAAAGTATCTTGGAGTGCTATCCCTTACATTATCCCTTTAGAGTTACTCCCCTTCCCGATCCTAACCCCTGGGAATCATTAATCTATTCTCCATCACTGTAATTTTGTCATTTTTAGAATGTTATGTAAATGGAATCATATAGTAGTAACCTTTCAAAAATGGCTTTTTCCCCTAACTCAGCATAATGCTCTTGATATCCATCCAAGTCACTGCATGTATCAGTATCTCATTCCTTTTTACTGCTGAATAGTATTCCATAATATGGATGTACCATAGTTTATCCATTAACCTTTAAATGGTCAATGAATTGTTTCTCAATTTTGGCTATTGCAAATAAGGGTGCTATGAATATTCGTGCACAGGTTTTTGTATGAACATAAGTTTTTATTTCTCTAGGGTAAATACCCAGGAATGAGATTACTGGGTCATATGGTAAGTGTTTCTTTAACTTTATCAGAAATTGCCAAACTGTCTTCCAGAATGCGACCATTCCTTTCAAAATATAAAAATGCCTAGAATATTTCATGGTAATAAATCACAGCTAGGCTGACTTATGTGACATTTTTTATCTTCATAGAAATTGAATGATTCTACTTTATCTGTTTTTCTATGAAAATTATTTTCACAAGCAGAAGTTTCTAAAATTCATATTTAACCACTTGGATCAATAAAACAAATTAAAATATAGTCATTAAGGAGAAGTCCTTCGTGATCTGGTAAATGAATGTAACTTTGACGTTTACGTAGATGAAGTGTTGAGAGACCAATTAATGTAAAAAGTCAATACTATACAGACTCCTGAAGGACCATTACTTAAATCTAACTTTATTTTGTAGAAAGTCCCTTTTCAAACAAACATTAATGAGACCAATACTAACTATGCTTGCCTGCTGAAGGATATACGAACAGTTGTTCCTCAGTCTCTGCAGGGGTTGGTTCCAGAACCCCCACAGATATCAAAATCCCCAGAAGCACAAGTCCCTTATGTAAAATGGCCTAGTATTTGCATATAACCTACGCTTATATTTCCCTCCCATATACTTTGATTCATCTACAGATTAGTTATAATAGCCAATATAATGTAAGTGACATACATATACTGCATTGTTAGGGAATAATGAAAAGAAAATAAGTCTGCAACCATCCTAGGTCTAACTTCATAGTGCATGTCAACAACAACATAACTTTTCTCTTTGGAATATTTTTGTTTCCCAGTCAGTTAAATCTCTGGATAGGAAACCCATGGAGGGCCAGCTGTAAGCACGTTAGTTAGAGCTTTAAAGCGCAACTGCAACAGAATAAAAAGTTTAAAATGTCTACCAAGGCCCAGTGGAGCTTTATAGCAAAGTGAGCCCCAATATTCATGGTTCTGATGTGATCTAAAAAGAAGTCATTTGTTCTCCCTAATTCCACACTTTTCTGAAATCCCCCCATTCTTAAAACGATTCTCTCAGATTCTGCTTTTCCTCCATCATTTTCTTTAATGTCTCCCAATGGATTCTTCATCACCATCAACAAAAAGGTCATGTTCTCAAAAGTTAATAACAACCCCATGTGCTCAAATTCATGAATTTCAACTTCATTCTCACTGTGTTTATAAGTGATGTTGGAACAACTAATTACTCATTTTGAAAAAGATAAATTTGATCCATATATATCTTACCAGATCCCAAGACAAACTCCAAATAAATCAAAGATTTAAATAAAACTATAAATACTGGATAGCAGAATTGGCTAAATTTTTTTGTAGTCATGGAACCAGAAGACCTTTCTAACTGCAACTAAAAATATAGAAGCTATAGAAGAAAATATTGGTAAATTTAGACTACATAAAAATTAAAAATTTATAGAATTAGGCTAAATGAAATCAAATAATGCTGCATAAAATAAAACAAACAAGCAAAGTCAAAAGACAAATATGGGAAAATACAGCTCCTATCAGAGATAAAGAGTTAATCATTTAAATGTAAAGAGCTCTAGAAATTCAGAAGAAAAATTTAACATCCCAATAAAAGATGTCAAATGAATATGAACAGGCAGTTCACAGAAAAAATATCTGTATTCCTCATAGTATTTCCTCAGATTGACAAAAATCCAAAATCTGACTACACATTTTTAGTGAGACCATGAGGGAAATGGCATTTATACTCCATAGAATGCAAAATGGTATCACCCTTATGGAAAAGTGTCAATGTCTCATAAAATTACATGGCATTTACACTTCAACTCAAAAGTGTGCTTCCTAATAGTTTCATTAATATATAATAAGTATTCAGTGTAGCTGAATAAGCTAAGAATATAATAAATAACATGCAATGAAGTTATATAGTTATGTAGTTTGGAAAGATCTCAGTATATATAAGCAAAAGGAAAAAATTTAATACTGCATTTGTAGTATGCTATATTTTTGTGTAAGAAAAGACAAGCAATATATAGTCATATTGGTTTTTTTATTTGTATAAAGACACATTGGCCATGTTTTTAAAAAAAATAAAAATGTTCACTTGATAATGAGAAAGGGCAAAGTGAATGGGGACAGGGCTGAGAGCAAGAGTAATCATTAATTTCTCTTTATACCATTTTGATATTTAAACTATAAACATATTAACTATTTAAAAACTAAATTAAAACAATGTTGCCTGCACATAATAAGCACAACATAAATGCTGATTATTATTATATTTGTTGTCCAGTGATGTTGGGATGGGTTGATCGGTTCCCATAATGTGCCATTATGCAGAATCTCACACTGGAGGCATTTTTGTCACTGCAAAGATAAGTGTTGGAGGTAACTTACCATAGGATTTTCACTTGAATGTTCCTCAGCCCTAGGCTGAAGTAACACAAAACAGCATTTTTAACTCCCTTAACAGAGCCCTGTCTGGAAAGGTTTCCTAAGATTGGCCTTAATTTGCTCTCCACACATTTCTTTAATATTAAACTTGGAATTTTAGTTGTACTTTCCCAAAAGATTGCCCAAGAAGATTAAATAAAATAATACATGTAAAAATTTTAGCTTAGTGCCTGGCATGTAATAAATACTAGTACACTATAACTGTTAGTGGAATACATTGAATCAACAAAGTAATGGGTTCAGTCTGATCTCTGATCAATCCCAGAATCAATAAATACAATCAGAAAAAAAAGTATCAATTCTGTAAGACCTCTTTGTATGTTTTTGTTGGTTGCTTTTTCTCAATCAATACTTATTTCCTAGAATTTGAGAGTCTATGTATCTTAAATAAGAATATATTTTATTTTCAAAGAGGAGTGGATGGGGAGGGTACTTTTTAGTCTAGAGCTCTTCAGATGTGATCATGTCAGATATGATTGTGTTATGGTACCTAAAGGATGTTGGGTTAATAAGAGGGGTTTGATTGTCCATTATGGCTTAACGTATGTTTCCCCCTGGTTTTCCTGGCCCCTTAACTAGGTTAGCTGATGCTCCACTGTGCTCCTTGTATTCCTCCATTCAGTGTCTCCTATGCCGACTGTCCTCTCATCCCCGTATGTGCAGGGTGCCATCTCTCTTGTTCACCCATCCAAGTCCCATCCGTGCCTTTACTATTGTATACCCAGGTGCTAGCAGTTTCTGGCCACAATAAATGTGTATCAAGTGAATAAAAAGTTCAAAACAGCTCAAGCTAGTAGACATTCACATGTAGAATCTTACCCCGCCCCCTCCCGTTGTCCTTCTACATACACAGTGTAAAAACAATATGAGAAAATGAAGGAAAAAACTGTTACAAGTATCCAAGCAATGCAAGACAAAAAATAAAATAAAATAGCACCTTTACCTCAGTTATCAAGAGTTTTCAGAAGAATAATATTTACCTGCATTTTTTGGTCTAATTGCTTCAGTTCCCTACTTTCATTTGATTATGTGAATGTGATGATATTTTTAAATAAAGTGCTTACTTTGCATGCTTGTAATTAATTATAGGCTTCTTTACAGGAGGCTCCTCTACCCCCATGTTACCTTTCTCTCAATGTTTTTACTTTTGCCTTTTAAATACTGTATTTGCTTTTAGCTCCTACCACAGACTCCAAATCTGTGTTTGGAATTTGGAGATCAAAGGACTGTAGCTAATCCTCAAGACATTTGCCCTTAAGAATCCATTTCTTATCAAGTTTCTGTGGTTTTCTGGAGTATTTACTGGTCATAATGTTAAAATGTGCACATCTGAAACTATTTTTGAGTTACGTTTTCTTGATACATCTCCACATTTAGTGTGTGGGAAAATATCCTGCTCCGAATGGCAATGAGCTCTGGTCGGCCATCCCCGGCCTCATTATCAAGGATGCCTAGGTCAAATCATCACATGTTTTCAATAACCCTTGTTTTTGTTCTCCTTGAAGCAGAGCATGTCTCATTCAAAAAGCTCATAATGGTAGGAAAGGAATTGATAATGAAAAGGAAGTGAGTCCAAAGTAGGATTTTTTTCTCATAGCTTAGGATGTGTTATGTGACCGTATGTATGTTCTGCAGACTGAGCTACAGCTTCCCGAGTTGTTTAACCACGAATTCTAATCCTGTGCTGGCTTGTATTATCTTCTATAAGCCTCTCCAGGACACCATTTCTTTCCTTTTAAACATGGATGAGAACAGAAATATACTTTGTAGGGTTCATAAACAGTAGCACATAAAAGCAAATATGAAATTAAAATGTTCTAAAAACTGCCCTGTAGCTAGTGCCAATGAGGGCAAATTTGGGCAAGAATTTCATAATTAAAGATGGAATTTAGAGTGTAATTAAACACAATTTGTTTAGTTAGTAACCCCTCTAAAAATACAGATAGAGGGTAGGATAGATCTGCACATGGCAACATGTAGGATTTCCAAAATTATAATGAGTGTCAGGTATTTATTTGTGGCTTGTGTTTACTCATGTTTACTCCTTTTAAGCACTATCTTTTCATTCTTTACAGAAGAAAAAGTCCATTTCTCACACTCCAGTTTTTATCCCTAAGGATTATTCAGAAGCCTAAACTGTATCTATTTCTTACTTCTAAAAATAAGAAGTTGCACATTGAAAAAGATTAAGAAAGCCAGGTGTACCAGGTAATTCTCGATTTCCCTCCAGAAGACTTAAAATGAAACCCCATCCAGAGGTGCCCTTTGCTTAGTGACATTTTAGCTTAAGTGGCATGTTCCTCTGCAAAATTCAAATAGCACAGTCTATTCAAACCACTTCCTAAAGATATCCTTTCAAAAACTTTTAGTAGTAGATGATAATTAACCATAACCTGATGTCTGAAAATATGTATCAAGTTTCTCAAAGAAAAATTACAGTTCCCAGCACTACTAAACATAACCAGCTGCCAAAATTCAAAGAGTCCGTATCATTCAACTGCTTAGAATAAGTGCAAAAAGGGAGTGTTGAAAGTTAGGTATTTTGCTTTCACTCTGTAAATTTAAACCTGTAATGACATTGTTTGACTGTTGATGAATAAACACTCAGGTATGACACTGAACAAGATATCTAAGCATTGGGTTTCATCCTAGGATGTTAGGGGATTTCCAGAAGAAGTTTCAACTTTGATCATTCATTGGTCAGACCCCAATTTTTTTTAGACCTGCAGCCAAATACAGGTGTGGGGCTCTGCTGAATTGAAACTGGCTGCAGGTTTTCATTTGGTGCGTGCGAAAATAAAGGCTGGAAGAAAAGAACAGCTGAAGACATCAGCATGCAAAATGGCTGCTTCTAAAAGCCTTTTTTTAATTTCCTATATAGAGGAACATAATATATAGCCACTCTGTCATTGCCCTAAAACGTGTCCTGAATCATCCAAAACTATGCATGACTTTTCATCCTTTTGATTTATTGAGGACTGATGGGATTGCACCTAGGTAATTTACTCAAGATACTGTAGCGTGCCTTAAAGAGGATGGTTTTCCTCCTACACATTCACAGTGATTCTCAGAGGACAAATGCTCCTTTCCTGTTTATAAATACTGAAACACAGTCTCCTACATCCTCCAATCTGCAACCCACATCTGAAATTAAACATTTGTGATCCCACCTTCGGAAGCAATAGTTTCAGTAGGTTACTGAGTTGGAGGAGATTAGTCCTGTGGTATAAAAAACAAACAAAACATCTATTGTCTGAGTTTGCAGGCCTGACCTCTCTCCAGAACTCCAGCCTCACCCACTTTCTACCAGAGGTCTAGAGGGCATCCTCATATTAATGTGGCTAAAACCAAGCTGTTAATTTTACTCCTCAAATAGCCCTCCTTTCTGCTCTCCCTCCCCCCATTGCAGTATTTCCCCATCTTTGTAAATAGCACTTCATTCACCCAATTGCTCAGCCAGAAACCTGGATATTACCCTTGGCTTCCCTTCTGTGACACACCGCACAATCAGTCCTTCAGCACGTCCTGACATCTCCGCCTTCACAACATGTCCCAAATGCAACCCCTTCTCCGCTGCTCCTCACTTTAACCTGTCTCTTCTAAAGCCACTCTCACCCTTTGTCCAGAGCATGGCAATGGCTTCTGACCTCCATGCCTGCCATCCAGCCCCCTCTTGATCTCTTTCTCAAAGGCAACAAAACCCATCTTCTAAAATGCAAATCTGATCTTGCATTCTTCTGCTCAAAACCCATCAGGACATCTATGGTTCTTCCCAAAGCCACTGTGATCTGACCAGGGCCCACCCACTGTCCCCCATCCTCACTCCACTCAAGCTAAATTAGCCTCCTTACCCCCTCCTCCCCCCGCCCCAAGCACACTTCCATGCTCCTGCCTCAAGGTCCTTACATTTTAATAGCGAAAAGTAAGTAACCCAAAAGTCATTAACAAGTTGTTGACTAAGTAAATCAATTCATTAAATTTATTTCCTATCTTATCCATATGTCCAATGTTTTGATAGTTTATGGCAATTGTCACTTTTACAATGTTCAAACATGCATTTGGTTAAATCTATTCAAATTTTAGCTTATAATGAGGGCACTAAAAAGAGCTCAAGGAATTGGAACAAAAATGGTGGTGGGAGAGGAGGATACAATCATCAGGAATATTGCAGTTGCTGCACTTCTGTTTTTCCCAGAGATAACAAGATGCAATGAGTTTAAGGTGCAAAAGGGATATATACGTTAGCTATTAGGGAAAATTTTTCTGAGACTTCAGACAGTTTCTAGGAGTCAAGAAGTGCTCTCTTTGTGGTTTACCTCTAGAAATTTTATCTGTCCTACAGTTACAAGTTTAAAAGTATTGAACACTTAATCCATATTATTATAATCCAGAAGTGCTTGGTTTAATCCATATTATTTAGTTCTTCCCACTATGATTTTAAATAAAGTCAAATGTAGCATACAGTTGGTCCTCCATATTTATGGGTTCCACTTCTGCAGATTCAACCAACCTCAGATCATAAATATTCGAGGGCGGGTGAGGGGAGGGGGATGTACGTTGTTGCTCATGTCTACTGCATAGTTAGGCCTATGATGGTTGTGTCCATATTGAACATAGACAGGCTTTTTTTTCTTGTTATTATATCCTAAACAATATATATTGTACACTAAACAACAACTACTTACATAGCATTTACATTGTATTAGGTACTATAAATAAACCAGAGATGATTTAAAGTATATGGGAGGGTATCTGTAGGTCATATGCAAATACATCTTTTTTAAAAAAATATATATGTTTTTATTGATTGTTTTTTAGAGAGAAAAGAAGGGAGAGAGAGAGATAGAAACATCGATGAGAGAGAAACATCTATCGGCTGCCTCCTGCACGCCTCCTACTGGAGCTCAAGCTCACAACCCGGTCATGTGCCATAACCAGGAATCAAACTGGCAACCTCTTGGTTCATGGGTAAATGGACTTTAGGTTACTCAACATTGAGCTACACTGGCCAACCCTACATCATTTTATATAAGGAACTTGAGCATCCTCAGATTTTCGTATCCATGGGAGATCCTGGAACCAATCCCCCGCAGACACCAAGGGGTGACTGTATACTTTCTAATAGGTATATTGTTCCATGTAATTGTAGCAACATAATACAGCCCATTAGAGTTCAGATATACAAATGACCTTGCTTTAGCCCAACCTTTGGCTGCATGATAGGATACCCTTGAATGTGAATTCACCCTATAGTGAGGGCTTTTCAATATTTCAGTGGCTGATTTCTCTCAAACAGGGTTCACATTGATCAATTTATATTGATTTTGTAAATAATAGTGGAACAAAGTTCCACTGGAGTCTCATAATAAGCTCTTTATAGTCCCTATGTGTCTTAAATATCATTACAGTTTTTACTTTGTTCAAATCTTTGCAGCCTCCTCAAATCTCAAGAATTCGTCCATAAATCACTCTAAGTGATTCAGTAAGTATGTGAGCCTACTTCCTAATATCTTATAAGCCTATATTTCACATTTCTAATGGGCTGCTTGTAATCAATAACTATTTCTTCACTACTTCCCAACTTGCTCACATCTGTTTCCTTTGGGAGAGGCAGATTTTAAGAGCTCAGGATCACATGCTTTTTTGTTTTCCGTGCAATTTGGAGCTCCTCCTTGTTTATTAGCAGTTCTATTTCTTTCTCTAGCCCCATTTTCTCTTGATGCATCCATAAAAATACCATCTGTTTTTAGTGTCATTTTATGTCTGCTTTATCCTCCTTGCACTTGTCTTTTCCCTGAATGCATTATGCAGTAACAATTTATTCTTGCTTTATTATCCACTTGCTTTCACAGCCTCTCCCTTTCTCCCCTCACTCATCCCCACCCCACCTTGACCTATGTCACCCTGGATTTTCTTTATCCAAGGAATAGTGTACCATACTTAGGAGCACAACTTTGGTGTCAATTAGGGGCCAGCTCAGCCTCTCGTGGATTTGGACCTTGACTAACAGACCACTGCAAGCCTTAGCTCTTCATTTGTAAGAAGGAGATGATAATCACTACCTCATAGGGTTGTTTGGATTAAATTTAAAAATGTACATCGGGCTTTTCCAACATTCGCACTACTGTCATTTGGGACTGGGTAATTCTTTTTCCTAGGGGCTGTTCTGGGCAATGTAGGATGTTTCACAGCAACCCTGGCTTCTACCACTAGTTGCCAGTAGTAACCCCCTTCCCAGTTAGGACAACCAAATAGCATGTCTCCAAACATTACCAATTGTCCCTGGGGAAGCAAAATTGTCCCCATTTGACAATCATTTATGTACATAAAGAATTTAGCACAATGCCTGGTACTTAGTAGTTATTAAACAAATATTTGTGATAGATTGATTATTAGATGGATGAATGAATATTCATTTCTAATGCAAGTGTCTAGTATAACACTTGATACTTGATTAACTGCTTAACTCATGAATGTTTAAACAAATGTATCTGAAGCCAATGAGCTTAAAGGTCTGTCTATAGTTTATTTCTTATACTAAAATATGGTATCTGCACCTAAGACAAAGCACCTATGTTTCAAAAGACATTTTAGATAATTAATTAATTGCACAGTGTAATCTATTCCACCCAATTTTCCCCTGCTTTATTGAGATATAATTGACATAATACTGTGTAAGTTAAAATTTTATTGATCTGATACACATTTATTAGAAATTGATTATTAACTAACACCTCCATTACATTACATAATTACCATGTCCTTTTCTGTGGTGAAAACATTTATATCTATTCTCTTAGAAACTTTCAAATGCTTAATATAATATTATTAAATATAATCACTGTGTTGTATATTAAATTTCCAGAACTTATTCATCTTATAACTAGAAGTTTGTAATCTTTGACCAACATCTCATTTCCCCCCCTTCTATACTCCCACCCCCTGGTAACCATAATTCTAGTCTCTGTTTATATGAGTTCAGCTTTTTTAGATTCCACATATAAGTGATGTACAGTATTTGTCTTTCTCTGTCTGGCTTATTTCATTTAGCATAATGTCTTTAAGGTCCATCCATCTTGCTGCAAATATTAGGATTTCCTTCTTTCTGGTGGCTGAATATGCTATTACATATAATATATATATATATATAGCCTATCCTATCTAATAAAAGAGAAACATGGTAATTAGCATATGACCGCTACCCTTCCCATTGGCTAATCAGGGCAATATGCAAATTAACTGCCAGCCAAGATGGCGGCCAGAAGCCAGGCAGCTTGAAACTAACATGAGGCTTGCTTGCTTGCTTCAGTGACGGAGGACTCCAACGTTCCCCGCCTGCTACTGCAGGCCTCTGAGCTGCAACTCTAAGCAACTATGTAACAAATATAGAAGCTAAACAAAACCCCAGAAACCTGCTTTAGTCTGCAGGGCTTCAGCCAGCAGGATCACAACATTGTAAACAAAGGCCAGAAACCTGCTTTCAGCAGCGGATGCCTCAGAGCTGGAGCCTCAAAGCTAAAGCTGGCCCAGAATAAAAAAAAAGAAAAAAGAAAAAGAGCAGCGGTTGATAGCTTCCGTCACCCGCCAGCCTGCAAACAGCCATCATCCCCTCACCCAGGCTGGCCAGGCACCCCAGTGGGGACCCCCACACTGAAGGGTGTGTTACCAGCTGCAAACAGCCATCATCCCCTCACCCAGGCTGGCCAGGCACCCCAGTGGGGACCCCCACCCTGATCCAGGACACCCTTCAGGGCAAACCAACCAGCACCCACCCATGCACCAGGCCTCTACCCTATATAGTAAAAGGGTAATATGCCTCCCAGCACCAAGATCAGCGGAGCCACGAGGCCTCCCGGCACCGGGATCAGCGTGACAGGGGGAGCGCCCCAACCCCCTGATCGGCCCTGCTCTGTGTGTGACAGGGTGCAGCCCCCCAACCCCCCCCCCCCATGGGCCCTGCTCTGTGTGTGACAGGGTAGAGCCATAACCTCCCCATCGGCCCTGCCCTGAGTGTGACAGTGGTGGTGCCCCAACCCAATGATCGGCCCTGCTCTGTGGGTGATAGAGGGTGACGCCCCAACCAACCCCCATGGGCCCTGCTCTGTGTGTGAGGGGGTAGAGCCATAACCTCCCCATCGGCCCTGCCCTGAGTGTGACAGGGTGCGGCACTCCAACCTCCTGATCCGCCCTGCTCTGTGTGTGACAGGGGGCGGTGCCCCAACTCCCCTATCGGCCCTGCTCTGTGAGTGACAGGGGGGAGCTCCCCAACCCCCTGATGGGCCCTGCTCTGTGCGTGACAGGGGATGGCGCTGCAACCTCCCCATCGACCCTGCCTTGAGTGTGAAGGGGCGGTGCCCCAACCCCCCAATCAGCCCTACCCTGAGCGTGACTGAGGGTGGCATCGCAACCTCCCAATCTGCCCTGCTCTGTGCATGACGGGGTGGCGCCCCAACTCCCCAATCGGCCCTACTCTGAGCCCGACCAGGGGCTGCACCTAGGGATTGGGCCTGCCCTCTGCCACCCAGGAGCAGGCCTAAGCCAGCAGGTCGTTATCTCCCGAGGGGTCCCAGACTGCGAGAGGGCACAGGCTGGGCTGAGGGACCCCCTCTTCCCCCCGAGTGCACAAATTTTTGTGCACCGGGCCTCTAGTGTATATAGTGTATGGGCTTTTTATTCAGTTATATTAATTATTTATACATTTTGGCTACTAACACTTTATCAGATATGTGATTTGCAAATATTTTCTCCCATTTACATATAATATATATTATATATTATATATAATATATATCTCCTTTATCCATTAAGTTTATGAGCACTTAAGTTGTTTTCATATCTTAGCTAATGAGAGTAATGCTGCAATAAACTGTATGTGCAAATATCTCGTCAAGATCTTGTTTTAATTACTTTTGAATATATACCTATATATGGGATTGCTAGATCATGTGGTAGTTATATTTTTAATTTTTTTAAGAACCTCCATGCTTTTGCATAGTGGCTGCAACAACTTGCATTCCCACAATAGTGCACTAGGGTTTCCTTTTCTCCACATCCTCACCAGCATTTGTGATTTATCTTTTTTATAATAGCCATTCTAACAGGTTTGAGGTAATATCTCATTGTGGTTTTACTTTGCATTTCCCTGATGATTAATAATATTTGGGGGGAGGGGGTCTACTCAGTTTCTTTGCTCAATTTTTAATCAGACTCTTTGGGCTTTTTATTCAGTTATATTAGTTATTTATACATTTTGGCTACTAACACTTTATCAGATATGTGATTTGCAAATATTTTCTCCCATTTCATAGGTTTCCTTTTTATTTCATTACTAGAGGCCTGGTGCACAAATTCGTGCACAGGTAGGGTCCCTAGACAGTTGCCGGGCCCAGCATGGAAGGAACGGATGCCGGACGCCTATGTAGGCGCCCCGCCACCACAGTTCCCCGCCTCCCCTCCTCCTACTTCCCTCACTGCCACACTGCCACGGTGGCAAGCGGGCAACAGGCCACTTGGGGCCTGCCAGCAGAGTAGAGGGATCATGGAAGGTTGGCTGTGGGAGTGCACTGACCACCAAAGGGCAGCTCCTGCATTGAGCGTCTGCCCCTTGGTGGTCAGTGCGTGTCATAGCAACTGGTCGACTGGTCGTTCCATCTTAATGGTTGCTTAGGCTTTTATATATATAGATTGGCATTCTTTGCTATAGAGAAGATTTTCAGTTAGATATAGTCCCACTTACTTATTTTGCTTTTGTCACCTTTGTGTTGTCAAATCAAAAAAAATTATTGCCATGACCCATATTAAAGGAGCTCACCACCTGTGTCTTTTTCTAGGACTTTTATGGTTTCAGGTGTTACAGTTTTTAGTCTATTTTGAGTTGATTTTTGTGTGTGGTGTAAGATAGTGGTCCATTTTCATTCTTTTGTATGTAGCTGTCCAGTTTTCCCAACGCCGTTTATTAAAGAGACTAGTCTTTCCCTATTATATATATTTTGACTTGTTTATCATTAATTAATTAACCATATATGTATGATTTCATTTCTGGCATCTCTATTCTATTTGATTGATCTATGTGCCTGTTTTTATGTCAATACTGTTTTGATTACTATAGCTTTGTATTTAGCTTTGTAATACAATTTGAAACCAGAAAGTGTGATGCTTCTAGTTTTATTTTGTTTTGTTTTGTTTTCTCAATATTGTTTTGACTACTTGAGGTCTTTTGTGGTTCCATATAAATTTAGGATTGTTTGTTCTATTTCTGTGAAAAATACCATTTGAATATTGATACGGATTACATGGACATATTAATAATATTAATTTTTTCAATTCATGAGCATGAAATACCTTTCCATTTATTTGTGTCTCTTTCAATTTATTTCATCAAATGTCATATAGTTTTCACTGAACAGATCCTTTCCCTCCTTGGTCTAAGTTATTCCTAAGGATTTTTTTTATGCTATTGTAAATCCACTTTTTTCTTAATTTCTCTTTCTGACATTATTGTTAGTGTATAGAAATGCAGCTGATTTCTATATATTGCTATTTGTACATAAAGAATTACTCTACTTAATTCATTTATTAGTTCCAACTTTACTTAATTCATTTATTAGTTCCAACCATCTTTGGTGGTCTTTAGGGTTTTCCGTATATAATATCATGCCATCTGCAAAAGGTAATAATTTTACTTTTTCCATTCTGATTTGGGTGCCTTTTATTTATTTTTCTTTCCTAATTGCTCTAGCTAAAATTTTTATACTATGTTGAATAAAAGTAGTGAGTGGGCATATTTATCTTATTCCTGACCTTAGAGGGAAAGCTTTTAGTTTTTCACCATTAAGTATGATGTTAGCTATTAGTGTGTTATATATGGCCTTTATTATGTTGAGTTATGTTCCCTCTAAAGCTGCTTTGTTGACAGTGTTCATCATGAAAGTATGCTGAATTGTGTCAAAGTTTTTTTGCCACCTACTGAGATTATATGATTTTTATCATTGTTTTGTTAATGTTGTATATCACATTGATTTGCAGGTATTGAACCATCCTTGCATCCCTGGAGTAAGTCCCATTTGATAGCTGTGTCTGATCCTTTTAATGTACTATTGAATTCAGTTTGCTAAGATTTTATTGAGAATTTTTATATCTATGTTCATCGGGAATACATAATTTTATTTTCTTGTGGTGTCTTTAGTGTTGGTACCAGGGTAATTCTGGCCTTGTAAAATTAGTAGAAGTGTTCTGTCTTCTTCTTTTGGGGGGTGGAAGGGGTTGAAGAGCTGAGGCTCCAGGTGTGTATACTAGATTCTTCCAGGGAGACTCTGGCAACTTGGATAGGGCTAGAGAGAGAGGGAAGAAAGAGGGATTGCAGCTTCCCTGCAATCCAGGAAGGATTGCAGCCAGCCCCTAAATGCTTACTAATTTAGAAGCCTGACCCTCAGGCAGAATTGAAGTATGCAAATAGAAATCTTTCAGGGAAAGACTGGGAAGTGAGCATTTCTGCCTACTTCCTCTGCACTGAGCCCTGCGGGACAGCCACAGCTAGTGTTCATATTCATTAATAACTGCTTCTTTGTTTGCTATAGTCTTGTGGGTCTCATGGATGCAAGTGACACTGGTTTTCAGAGATAGGTGTTTTGGGAGCCTGTCTCTCAAGTGGGAGTCTTAAAAGTTGGGGTATTAGATGTGGGATTCAAACCCTTAGATGCTCAGGGAGAAGCTGGGAGGTGATGGTTCTCTCCCAATTGTGTGGCATTAGGCTGGGAATGGGGTTTATGACAAGAACTAGAGGCCTGGTGCATGAAATTCATGCACGGGGGGTGGGGGGAATCCCCTCAGCCCAGTCTGCACCCTCTCCAATCTGGGGATCGGGCCTAAACTGGCAGTTGGACATCCCTCTCACAATCCTGCACCACTGGCTCCTAATCGCTTACCTGCCTGCCTGGTCGCCCCTTACTGCCCCCCCTCCCCCCTGCTGGCCAGGTTGCCCCCAACTGCCCCCTCCCTGCCAGCCTGGTCATAGGCAACCATCTTGTGAGGGTGTGAGGGTTAATTTGCATATTACTTCTTTATTATATAGGCTGTGTCTCAGCCTTTCCTAGCGATTTCAGTGTGGGTATTTTCTCATTCAACTGACGTGTTGGAGTCCCTCAGCTAGTTTCAGTATTTCCTTCAAAGAGAATTATTCCCTGTATGGCTGTCCATTCAGTGTTCCTGTGGGAGGAGGAGAGTTCAAGAGCCTCCTATGTTGCCATCTTTAAGGACTGCCCCTACCCAATTTTACAAAAAGTAAATCTTAGTGAGATTTGTCTTTAATAAACTTTAATGGATAATAGCTATGAACTATTATATTGCATTTGAATTCAGTGATAGATATTGAAGTGATCATCGACTAACCTAAGAGTATTTTAGATTGATACTTTGTTATTAAGTCGCCGATGTGATAAGAGAATAAGGCTCAAGCTACCTTTAGGTGTTTATTAATCTAAGTTCATTTTATAAATACTTATTTAATACCTACCATATTTCAGGCACTGTTCTAGGCACTTGGAATACAAGTATCCAACTTTGTGGAACCTCCATTCTATAAAGTAATGTACTATAAAAATAACAATTACATAAATAAAAGTAAAGATTACTTTTAACTTCTAAAATATGAGCCTAGAAAATATTCTAGGTGGTACTGACAGCAAAATTCCAGCAGATGACTGCAATCCAACCAGAAACATTTTTATGACTGCATTCATTGTTTGCCATTTGGTCGCTCATTTATGATTTCATTTTGCTAATCTCTGACATTCTCTTCTGATCTGAATTTCAATGAGGGTACTAAATTAAGTTTTTGGTTACCTTTGCATATTTTGTGACTTCAAACATTTAGATTATGAATCACTGTGTGCATAACTTTTTAAATTGTCTCAAGCCAGTGGTGTTCCTTTGACTTTTTCTAGCTTTTCTCTAATGAATTAACTTCATAGTATACGTTCTGTGCTTTAGTCTAACAGAGCTATAGCTGATTTTTTAAAAACTCATACAATGTATGCCTCACCTTTTCATCTGTACAATGGGATCTATAGAATACTTAACCAGCATGGTTGTTATGCGCATTCAATAATATAACATTTGAAAACACTTCAATTTGAAGAAAGGGCAGGACATGGTAAGTTTTAAGTGCTATGTTTTCTGTACCCGTATTAGTCATTTACTTATTTCTAATATTTTAGCACAGTCAATGGGAGTATTGTACATTTTTATTTCCTTTGTACTCTTGGGAGGAAGCAGGATTACAATGAAAAATAAAGGCTAACATATATCCAGCAGGGCCATATAAAGACTATCTCTTTGTAAACTGCTTGTCTCAGGAGTCAATCCCTTAAAATGATGAAAACCGAGATCTTTTCACACTTAACTCTTTCTTTGAAGTTTTCTTCCTGATTTCAAAAAACCATTGTTATTATAAAATTCCAACATTAAAATGAATACATTTTTTAAAAATAAATTTATGCTAACAATAAAGTAAGATGTGCTTTCTGAGTTATAGAACAATATTTTTAAAACTTTTCATTGATTACTATAATATTTTTTAAATAAATGAATAAAATTCCAACATTAGAGAAATTAATAACTTAGAAAGCAATAAAAACTATTTATTCAAACCTGGACTCTTTATTCCTAGAGATAATTCATGGTAATAATCTGTGTATGTTCTCATATGTTTCTCCTAGTTATATATGTATTTATTAAAATAAAATCACATACTGCTTTGTAACTGGCTTTTATTCACTTATATAATGTCTTTGGTGTTTGTGTCAACACATTTAATTCCTTCTCATTTTCAACAGCTGCAGAGAGCAGCAACTCAAGGATGCACGTGTGGCTCTCTATGTCCCATAGAGCCACAGAGCATTCAGATCTGACTGGGGGAATGAAACCTTCCTGCTGACCTTTGTACTGCCATCTACTTACCCTCTCTCCCTCTCAAAGTCCTAGCGCAAAAGGGCACCAGGAGAATGACTCAGAAGATCTTCTCAGTCCAGACCAGAGCTTCCTACGTGCAGGGAGGACTGAGCTGAATGAGGGGCTCACATCCATCCAGCAGTTAATCCTAAGGATCACAGGAACATTATAAACGCAGCGCCCTCGAAGTGAAACTCCTCTTGGAGTGTGGATGCCCAGTCATGCACAGTCCACTTGAAGCAGGAAGGAAAGTTTATTTGAGGATGTTAAGGTCAAGCTAACTTATTTTTAAATTGTCATAGGAGGCCATTCATCCTCACTTCACGTCTTCCACTTCAAAGCCTACTTTCCATCATCCAGATATTTACCCTTGGAGCGATTAAGTCCTCTTTTATCTTTTCCACGCTTTCATTAGCTGCATTTTTCCCCTCTTTTTAGATTACAAAAGGGAAGATTTTTTTTAGTCCAAATGCCAATATGTCAAAAATTATATATTTATTCCCATGCAACGCACAATGTGTATAATTGCATACTCTATTGTAACAAATGTAATGTTATTTAATTTGTGTTTCCAAACTTGCACATAATGGGCTGACCAGATATCAAGAGTACTTTATGCAAAGAGCTTCGAGTATTCTGCTTAGTTGAGGCCTTTGTTAGACAAAATGTAATGCTGCAGACTTTACAACATAAGGAAATTTTTTTCCCAGAGGAGCTACAAGCTTCTTTGTCAAGAAAACAAGAGAGCCCAGCCAGCATGGCTCCGTGGTTGAGCATCAACCAATGAACCAGGAGATCACAGTTCAATTCTCCGTCAGGGCACACGCCTGGGTTGCAGGCTGGATCCCCAGTGTGGGGCAGCCGATCCGTGATTCTCCCTCATCAGTGATGTTCTATCTCTCTCTCTCTCTCCCTCTCTCTTCCTCTCTGAAATCAATAAAAAATATATATTTTTTTAAAAAAGTAAACAAGAGACATGATTGTCCTAAGTGGCTCTTTCGTGGCTGGACAGACTATGATGCCTCTGTGGCATCAACCAGGAAGCCGAGGTGTGCAGGCTGAGGAGCAAGCTCCTTGCTGCCCCGCAGGGATGCTGAGGAAAGCAGGGATGTTGTGGTAGGCTGCCCACAGCTTCAAGGCTCCCGGGAACCCCAGACTTTCTGAAAGCCCTTGCCAATTTGCTGAGGGTTAAGTAGTAAGTGGTTCAAAAATGCATAGGAAGAGCATGGGATGGTGATGGGCCAGAACTACGAGGATGGATAGTCCTGTTCTCTGCCTTCTCGCTGTCCAGGCATCGCAGAGCCCAAGTAGCGCGACGCGGTGCTGGGGTTCGAGATCTGGTTATTTGTACCTCAAACAGGTCCGAGTGAACCTTTCTGAAATGTTTTTTGGAACTAAAAATGCCTTGTCGTGCTTCTTATGGCTGTTTCAACCTGTTTCTTTCAGATACCATTGTTCTTATCGCTTCAATAGCAGTTGTTTCTGCAAAAACTCAGGGTAATATTTTTGCCACGTCCGCACTCAGAAGTCTCCGTTTCCTACAGATCCTCCGTATGGTGCGCATGGACCGAAGGGGAGGCACTTGGAAATTACTAGGTTCTGTGGTTTATGCTCACAGCAAGGTAAGATTTACTTTCTGACTCATAGAACAAGATTTTTTAAACTCTTGCATTGTTTGCTGAAATATTTGATAAGCTTGTCAGTAGCGAACTTAGTCATTTCAGAAATTGGCCAAAGTAATTTAGAGACACAGTATATAATGAATTGTTTAAAAATCATCATAAGTATCCAAGAAGTAGTCAAATGAATGGAATCGTGCATAAATAGATTTGTTTTCCTTTTTCAAAGATTGTTTTCACTTCTAAAAATCTTTCATTCCTTTTTTACCTAGGAATTAATCACAGCTTGGTACATAGGATTTTTGGTTCTTATTTTTTCATCTTTCCTTGTCTACCTGGTGGAAAAGGATGCCAACAAGGAATTTTCTACATACGCAGATGCTCTGTGGTGGGGCACAGTAAGTATAAAAATCTTTTTTTATTTATTAGATGTTGTGGAAATTTTTCCCCTTCGAATACAGTGTCGTGTAATGATTCTGATGAAAATTTTCAATAAAATATTAACTCCCAAAAGAGAGTTATGTGAAAATATACTGTACTTATAATTGTCTAAAGAGTTCCCCACCCCCCTTTGGCTCAGCAAAGTTAACTTCTCTTAAAAATCATTAGTCATAATTCTTGAGTGCTAGATTGTTGCCAAAATAAAAGCATATCAATTTTAACTGTGATTAAAATGTTTATAAGCTCATTTGTTTGGTTTAGCTTTATGGGGCGCAGATTTAAATTACCAAGTGCTACATTGGTTTGTCATTCATCAAAATGATGTAAAAAGTAAAGGAATGGTAGCTGAACAAAAGTTATAAAGGTGAAATTATGGCACAAAAAGTGAAAACGAGAAGATTGGTAACCATCTGTGAGATCAGAGATTATAAACGCCTGATTTCAAAACTTTCCATTCAAAAACCTACTTTCCCTTTATATTTTTACTAATGGCTAGTTTTAACCAAATCAAAGTAATCATGACTCTCATACAGAAAGAAAATAACATATGCTAAATATTTTAACTGATTTTTTTTTATCATTTAAGTAAGTACTAGTATTAATGATGGCACCAGTAAGATGTCAAAAGCAGTTCGAAGGACTACCTAAAGAACAAAAACATATCAAGATCAGGAATGAAGGTGCAAAAAGCTGTGGTACATTTACACAATGGGATATTATGTGGCCATAATAAATAAGGAACTCTTACCTTTTGTGACAGCATGGATGGACCTAGAGAGTATTATGCTAAGTGAAATAGGCCAGTCAGAAAAAGACAAGTACAATATGATTTCAATTATATGTGGAATCTAATGAACAAACTAAGCTAATAAACAAAATAGAAAGAGACTTATAGATACAGAAAACAGACTAACTGCTGTCTGAGGGGAATGGTTTAGGGGACTGGGTGAAAAGGTGAAGGTGTAACCAGACAATCAATGGGTCTGTGCTGCCTGTCACTACTTGAGCCAATTAAGTAGAGACAGGGTTGAAACATTATGAGTGTTTATTCCAATACTGCCAGCAATATGGGAGAGCAGCAGGTCATCCAAAAAAAAGTCTGCTCTGCACCCCACCATAAGCCAGCTGCTTATATAGGGTAAAAGGACAAAAGATTGCCTGGGGAAGTAACAAAAAGGTGTGCCACATGGGCAGTCAACAGATAAGTAGAGAGCTGGGGATCTTCAAAGGGATGCAAAAAGGCAGGGCGTCTTCAAAGGGCTTAGTGATATGCAAAGGCTGGGGGAGGGGGTCTTCAAAGAGCTCTCGATTCTGCGGCAAAGTTGTTCATCTTCCCATGATAATAGGCAGCTCCAAATGCGGAGGATGGACTGCATTTTTAGGTGAGCTCCCATGTCCCATGTGGGTAACTGCCAGCCAGGTTAGAATGTGCCTTCTTTAATCAGAATAAAACAATCCCGGTTAACAGAGCATGGTTAATATTTCTTACAATTCTAGCTGGTTCCCCAACGTTCTGTTTCTGCCCCTGTCAAAGGGATAAACAAGACAAAACAAAAATTATACACAGACAACAGTACGGTGATTACCAGAGGGAAAGGGGTTGGAGGGAAGTAGAAGAGGCTAAAGGAGGGATAAATGGTGATGGAAGGATTCTTGACTTGGGATGGTGAACACATGATGTAATATACAGATGATGTATTGCAGTATTGTACACCTGAAATCTATATAATTTTGTTAACCAATGTTAGCCTAATAAATTCAATACAAATTTCAAATGTTTTAAATTATTTTTATTGTTGACACTATTGCAGATGTCCCCATTTTCCCCCTTACCACTTCCACCCAGTCCCCACCAACTGTTCCCTCTGGCCGTCACCTCACTGTTGTCTGCAGTATGGCGATGGCCAGAGGGAAGGGGTGGTGGGGGCTGGGTGGAAGTGGGAGCCTATGGGTTATGAATATAGGTGCTTCGGCTGCTCCCTTCAGTTTCTTCCATCCAGTCCCTCCCCTGTGACATGCTGTCACAAAAGGTAAGAGTTCCTTCTTTGTTACAGCTGCATAGTATCCCATCGTGTACCTGTCTCACAGCTTTTTTATTCACTCATCTGCTGATGGGCACTTGGGTTGTTTCTCTATCTTGGCCATTGTAAATAATGCTGCTATGAACATAGAGGTGCATATATTCTTTTGAATTGGTGTTTCAGGATTCTTAGGATATACCCCTAGAGTGGGATTACTGGATCAAAAGGCAGTTCCAGTTTTAATTTTTTGAGGAACCTTCCTACGGTTTCCCACAGTGGCTGCACCACTTTGCATTCCCACCAACAGTGCACCACAGTGCTCTTTGCTCCACATCCTTGCCAGCACTTGTTGTTCGTTGATTTATTGATGGCAACCATTCTGGCAGGTGTGAGATGATATCTCATTGTGATTTTAATTTGCATCTGTCTGATGATTAGTGACGTTAAGCATGTTTTTCATATGTCTATTGGCCATCTGTATGTCCTCTTAAATGAATGTACAAATAAAGGCAAATCTGGCTTCTTTGAACAGTGTGAGAGGGAAGTCAATTAAACTACCACTAGACAGAATTTATTTCCATGTCTATAGACAAGAATTATTTTGCATTGCTACCAATTATCTACAATCTGCAGAGCTGTAAAATAACTCAAAGGCCATGCAAGGTACAGAGCCCCATAAAATCACAATTCAATAACCTGGAAGGGGTACTCTAAACAATGCATAGTTTTCCATTGAAGCAAAATTTCCCTGCATTGTAAAGAATTTAAAAAACAGTCATTGACTAGAAAAGGCCTTAGAGGTCACATAATCTTATCGCCTATTGAGGAATGTAAGGCCAACGGTGACTTATTGCCTTATATTTTATAACTAGTAATGGCCAGGGCAACACTAACTCCCAAGGCCCTCTTTCTATGAAACTATTGACATTAACTAGATCTGAGTCAGAAAAAGTTTATCAAGTTCAATGTTTGCAAATATGTTGATATTGCTATGCATTTAATAAATGTACTGCCTAAAAGGAAAAATAAATAAATGAATAAAATAAAATAAAAAATATTCATTGAAACATGTTCCATTAATAAGAATGTCACAAGATAAAGAAGTGCTTTATTCAATTCATAAACTATATCCTTTTTATTTTATTCCTTAAGACATTCAAACAGAGTGTTATGTGAAAATATACAGCATTTATAATTGTTTATTTAAAGAGTCTCTCCATCTCTTTGGTCTAACAACGTTAAGTTCTCTTATAACTTTGGCTGGATTGTTGCCAAAATAAAAATAAATCGTTTTCTTAAACTGTGATTAAAACATTGGCAAGTTGTTTGTTTTAACTTTGTGGAGCATAGGTTTATTACCAGTTGTTGTATTGTTCCCCAAAACCACATCACCAGGAAACCAGAACTTTTGTCAAGGACAAAGGAAATTTGTCAGGGCTTATATTAAGTAGAACTTGGTATTTTTGTTGATTGTATAGCAGCAATAAAATGAGTAAGAATCAAAAATGTATTCACCTATAGAATAAGATCTTTTAAATTATCAGAGTAAATGTCTACAAGATTGCACCATTGACAACAAAGCATTCCGTTGTTGTACTAATTTGTTTTCAACACCACTTCCTCCCATGCCCACCAGCAATAATGGTCATTTAGAAAGGAGGAAATAGAAACCCCAAAAGAGAAAAGTCATCTGACATTCTTCAGACACTTCTTATTCAGAGGTGGGCAAAAGTAGGTTTACAGGTGTTCGTGAGGAAAATAATACAATAATTAGTAATTAATACAAGAATAAACTGTTTCATATGCTCACAACTGTAAACCTACTTTTGCCCACCCCTGTATGTAGAGAGCAAATGAACATCTATGACTCATGGTGGGATAAATTGTGTAAACTGAGATAACAAAAGGCTTTTCTAGTTAATGAGGGGAAGAGAATTTACAAACCCAGCCTTCAAAGCAATGACTTGAATTTAAGCTTAGTGTTTGCTTCTCTCTGAAAATTCTAACTGTTTAAACTCCCATGTCACTCGGGTGCTCCTCTTCCCATTGGAATGCCCTTGTTGGGGACTTCAGCCTGCCAGCTCTGTCCCCTTTTTCCACTGGTCTTCCTTTCCCCCTTATCACTAACTAGAGGCCCAGTGCATGAAATTCGTGCACTATGGGGTGGGGGCAGATCCCTCAGCCCGGCCTGTGCCCTCTCACAGTCCGGGACCTCTCTCCTTACTGCCTGCCTGCTCGCTGCTACTTAGTCCTGCCATGGAGGCAGGAGAGGCTCCTGCCACCGCCGCTGCGCTCACCAGCCGTGAGCCCAGCTTCTGGCTGAGCAGCGCTCCCCTCTAGGAGCACACTGACCACCAGGGGGAAGCTCCTGTGTTGAGAGTCTACCCCCTGGTGGTCAGTGCGCATCATAGTGACCGGTCATTCTGGTCATTCCACTGTAACGGTCACTTAGGCTTTTATTATAACACTAGAGGCCCAGTGCATGAAATTCGTGCATGAGAGGGGTCCCCTCAGCTTAATCTGCACTCTCTCCAATCTGGGACCTCTTGGGGGATGTCCGGCTGCCGATTTATGCCCGATCCCCTAACCGTCTCTGCCTGCCAACCAACCATGGCCTCTAACTGCCCCCCCTGCCAGCCTGGTTGCCCCCAACTGCCCGCCCCCTGCCGGCCTGGTCACCCGCAACTGCCCCACCACCAGCCTGGTCGCCCCTAACTGCCCCTCCTGCTGGCCTGGTCATCCCAAACTGACCCCCACCCCTGCCAGCCTCACACAGCCTGGTGTTCAGTCATTACTGTGACAGCGTCCTGGACAATTTGCATATTCCTCTACTAGGGGCCCGGTGCATGAAATTCGTGCACTGGGTGGGGGGGGGGGAGTGTCCCTCAGCCCAGCCTGCTCCCTCTCACATACTGGGAGCCCTCAGGCGTTGACCCCCATCACCCTCCAATCGCAGGATCGGCCCCCAGCCCAGGCCTGATGCCTCTGGCCCAGGCGTCAGGCCTGGGCAGGGGACCCCCAGACCCCTCCGATTGCTGGCTCTGCCCCTTGCCCAGGCCTGATGCCTCGGCCAGAGGCGTAGACCCCCATCACCCTCCGATCGCCTGATCGGCCCCTTGCCCAGGCCTGACGCCTCCGCCAGAGTTGTCAGGCTTGGACAGGGGACCCCCATCTCCCCCCGATCACTGGCTCTGGCCCCCGCCCAGGCTGAGGCCTCTGGCCCAGGAATCATGCCTGGGCAGGGGACCCCATCTCCCTCTGATCGCTTGCTCCACCCCCCGCCCAAGCCTGACACCTCTGACCCAGGCTTCAGGCCTGGGCAAAGGGACCATCATATCCCCCCAATCCCTGGCTCCGCCCCCCACCCAGGCCTGATGCCTCTGGCCCAGGCATCAGGTCTGGGCAGGGGACCCCCAGCCCCCCGCCCAGGCCTGATGCCTCGGCCAGAGGAGTTGACCCTCATCACCCTCCGATCACCAATCACCAGATCGGCCCCTTGACCAGGCCTGAGGCCTCCGGCAGAGGTGTCAGGCCTGGGCAGGGGACCCCCAGCTCCCCGCGGTTGCAGGCTCCAGCCCCTGCCCAGGCCTAACGCCTCTGGCCTAGGCGTCCGGCCCAGGCAGCGGGGACCCGCAGCTGCAGCGGCCCCGCAATCGTGGGCTTCGCTTTAGGCCCAGGCAAGGGACCCCTAGCTCCTGGGACTGCCAGCTTCCACCGTGCTCAGCTCCCATCGCTGGCTCCACCCCTACTTCCTGCTATCACTGGCCAGGGCAGAAAAGGCGCCTGATTCTCCGATCATGGCTGGAGGGCAGGGCAAAAGCGGCCCCAGCTCTTAGCTCCCCCCTGGGTTTCCGATCACTGTCAGTGGCAGGGGGCTTCTTCCTGCTTTCCCTTTCGCCTCCCTGCATTGTGCCTACATATGCAAATTAACCGCCATCTTGTTGGCAGTTAACTGCCAATCTTAGTTGGCAGTTAATTTGCATATAGCCCTGATTAGCCAATGAAAAGGGTAGCGTTGTACACCAATTACCATTTTTCTCTTTTATTAGTGTAGATTATTAGTATAGATAAGAATTGTTGTATTGTGTTAAATAGTGTGTGGGAAACTCTTACTATATCTCTCACTTAGTCACCAGCTTGCTTCTTTTGCCAGAATAATCTGAGCAGCAGATTTTCAAAGATCATATCTGTGACTTTGGGGAAGGTGAGGGGAGCAACATATTTTCATCAATTTGCATTTCGATAGTGTTATTTTGACTGAAGTTTAACCAGTACTTAACAGGCTTCTTGAATGGCTGAATATGTCTCTCTTTTTTTTTTTTTCGAGAAAAAAATCTAGTCTTGAATATAAGAATGAAAATCTTCTAAGACATTAAGTTTCTAGGAGTAAAATGGCCTTTTTGGTTCACAGTGGTTTGTTGATATTAACTGACTCATTAATGAAATTGTCTAAAGCCTAAAATAATAAGCAAACAGTGGGCTTATTATTACTATTCATTATAAGAATATGTACATCTTTGGTGTAAAATAAAAATAAATTTAGAATACTATACTTTCCATTATGTGTTAATCAAGACATTAAAGAATATATAGCTGGATACTTTTTAGTTAAAATTGTCTGCGTTGCACATAACAGACACCTTGCTAACTATGGAAGAATCCAGAATAAATAGGGAAATGAACACGTCTTGAATGGAGTGTTTCTAAGTAAGTGTTTCTAGGCATGGTGAAAAAAAAAAAAAAGGAAATTTCCTTTATTAAAAAAGCCCAAAGTATCAACATTAAATATCAAAATGCAATTTGTGGCCCAGGGTAACAGCATCCCAGTGAATTCTAAATATCAGCTACTAAACTTCTTTCATTAAGAAGATGCTGAGAGCTATTTCCAAGAGCAACTTTTAGAGAAATACAATGGCGTGATCAGCACTGCTTAAAGCCAACAGAAATTCAAAGAAGTTTGTTCTCTGAAAACAATTCTGTGCTAGTGAATAATGGTACTTATTAGCTCATTGAGTAAGTGGGATAACCAATAAAAAAAGAGTCCAATACTAACAGCACAGCAAGTGCCCAGACAGAAATAGTGGCTACTGTTGATGTAGACATTGCTGTCCTGGATGTTAGCACCTTTATAACCAAAGGAACAAACAAAGCTATATGCTTCATGGCGGACCCAGAGCTTAAGCAAAGAAGCTGGGATTTGGGGGTTGAGACGAAAAGATGCTCTGGGCTCTGAAGTGGCAACTGAAGGGTGTTGATGACAAAGGAAGCGGAGGAGGGGTGTGTGAAGTAAAGCTAGTGGCTGAGATAGTGCCAGCTCCTGGAAGAAGGAGCTTCTAATTGCTGGGCAGAGCGCCATTTAATGTTATTTCCTGTTATTTTCTTTCTCTTTAGTTACTGTAGATTTATCCTGAAATAAATTTATAACAGTTTTTATTGCAGTTATTTTTTATTACCTTTTTTCCTGTTATTATTTTTCTCCTCTTGATTTGCTTTAGATTTGTTCTGAAATAACTTAAGATCAGGTTTTCCTGAAGTAATTTTTTCTTGTAATAACCGGGTAAAGACCAGCTGATCCTCTTTCTATTTACTGCTTTCCTATGATGAAGATGCTGTTTGGGGTGGGTTTTTTTAATAAAATAAGTACAGTAGCATGTAATATAAATATACTCTTGAGTAGCATCTGAATATAACCTCCACCTTGAAATTATTACTTCAGGCATGTAGAAGAATTCAATATCAGCCAGAGTTAGTCTTATAATACATGCTGAATATCGTAACAATCTGTCTCAAAGCAAACAATACGGAAGGCTCTGTGTATAATATAGTATGCTGTGTACTCAACAGGTCGTGCCACCTACAAAATCTAAGAATAAGAAATGGTACAGATTTGTGGAATGAACAAAAATACCTTTGCCCTTGTTAATACCAGTTATAATTCTGAGAATCAACCCTCCTTACATTGGGTTTCCCAGGACAAAGTGTTTTCTGCAACTTTTATGAGCTGTTGTTTTCTGACTCAGTGCTGGTACATTAAATAAAAGTTAACAAAAGTTTCCTACCACCAATGCATTACCTGATGGTATGAAAGCCTTACTTGCCGTGAGATAACCAACACACCAGTTCTAACTCTTCAAGAATATTGCTAACCACCGAGTAAATACTGAAACACACATACCCCAACCACTACCCACCAAAGCACCCTGGCTGTTATGAGCATCGACAAGTCCCAGGCCTACCTAATGGCATGCACTTATGAAGTACATTGGTCATAAGCCTCTTTGGAGAAGTCTTTCCTGAGAACTTTGTTCCTTTTTTAATGTCATCTCACACATGGCTCTGGACACTTTTGCTCGGTATTATTCCATAACTATTGAGCACATGCTATATAGAAAATGACAAAGTAATAGTCAGGAGACCTAGGTTCCAGCCCCATCGTTATGATTTAGTGAAGGTGTGATACTAAGCAATCATTTAATATCTCCATAAAATGGCTATTATAGTGTTACCCAAACATGAAGTTGCTGTGTGTGTTAAATCGGGGCATGTAAATGTGCTTTATCGAGCACTGGACAAATGTTAGTCACTCCTGTTGTTACATATTTGACCACAAGCCTGGTAGGAAAATATAGAATGCTAATGCCCTGAGCTACCTGCCGCAGCAGAACCCAAATTATATGATGCCACCACCACAGGAGCTTCTGATGTTTAAAGATTGAAAACCTTTCCGATCTACTAGTTCAAGGTGACCAAATTTCAAAATTAACTGCACAGGTTCTGTGTACCCACTCCCTGAAACCAGGCACTCAGGAGGTGACCCAAGGAAATGAGGAGAGGGAAAAGAGAAAAAGGAGAGGAGGGGAGGAGAGGGAAGGGGATGGGAGGGGAGGAGAGAGGAGGGGAGAAAAATTGTCGACAAACTGCCAATGATAATCATCCTCCCTTAAAGGACCCCCCTTGTGGAGAAATTATACTGTGCTATGGAAATCTACAACTAGTATATTCTTAACTTGCTCACATGAGTGAATTAGCTATAAACTAGTATTCTTAATTGTATCTTCCAAATCAGACCAATGAATTTTTGTTGATTTGTTGCTTGAAAGAAAGAAAAAAGGATTTATAACTCCTGGTCTGGAATTAATTCTGCTATTAAAAAAACAAACAACTAGCCTAACTGATGTCTAAATTATAATCTGGCCATAGCTTATGCCATTTCATTTTTTAAAATCAGAATTTGCATTTATTTTGTAGTGTTATTCCTAAGGAATAATTCTTGATTGCTAAACACACTAAGTACTCCCAATGCACCTCAGGCTTTGCTAATGCAAATACACCTTTATGCCAATATTTGCAACCCACAGATTTTTCAGAAAATATCCTTTCTCACCTGGGTGACTGCAGTTGAGCATATGGTATATGAGGGCAAACATTTATCTGAGCTCTTCCTACCTGCCAAGTCACCTTCACATAAATGGTCCACCTTGGGGGGGCAGCACGGACTGCCAGCCTTCCTGAGGCTGACGGGATGGAGCAGGGGCTGATGTCGCTTCCTCTCAGGCCCCCAGCTGTCCCATCAGGCACAGCCTGAGGACACATCTGCCAGCCTCACCTCAGGCCATACAGGCTGGTTGGTGAATGGCATCTTCTCACTTAATCAAAGTATTAGTCTGACTGAAACTGCACTAAAAAGATACTGGAAATGTTTTAACTGTATCTTTTAATTTTTAAAAGTAAATTCAAAATTTTCATGACCATTTCTAATGATATTGTAAGCACCATGGTCAAAAGTCAATGAGCAGCCCTGGCTGTTCAGTGGTTAGAGTGCCAGCCTGCCCACCAAAGGGTTGCAGATCCAGTCCCCAGCCCTGGTTGGGGCAAATGAGGGAGCCAGTCCATGAGTCAGTCTCTCTCTCTCTCTCTCTCTCTCTCTCTCTCTCTACCCCCTCCCTCCCTCTCTCTTCCATTCTCTCTAAAAATCAATGGAAAATATATCCTCCCATGAGGATTAACAACAACAACAAAAGTCAATAAGCAGTGTATAAAAAGATATACCACTATTAAAAGTTGGAATTTATTTCTATCATCTCCCCTTGCCTGGAACAATAATGTGATTAATCTGTCATTTGTTTGGAGTATGTTATTTCTTTATTTAGCTTATTAAGAAACATTATCCTGTGTGGCATTGGCTAGCGAATTTATTATAATTCCCACGGCAAACCTATGCTAAATAAATAGCTGGCAAAGAAAACAAAATGTCAGTGAGTAGGAATAAATAATAAGTGCATAAATAAATAGAGTAATAAATCTTTAAAATGTAATCTATCTAGCATATGTTAGCTAGCATATCTCTTATAAACCCTGGAAGTCGATCAAAAATGGAATTATGCCCGATATAGTGGATTTCCTCCGAGTGTGATTTTCTGCAATCCCCTGAAGTTCACGTAGGCCGCCTCCCAAGTTTCCCTGGAAACAAGCTGCTGTGCCAGGAGCCCCTGAAGAGCTGGTGCCTTCGGGGTCCTGGGCAAGCCCACCTTCCTCTGACTTCAGATCCACGCGAAAGGAATCATTACGGGGCCCGGCCGCTGACAGAGTCACAAGTTTTCGGGGAGACAGATAGGGCCTATTGTTCAGCTTAAGGATAGGAGAATAAGCACCAAAGGGGCTTCTGCTGTCCAGCCCATGGGCAGAGGACATGCTGATAACCATTAGCAGAGCCTTCCAAGTGCTAGGATAAGAAACATAATGTAGTTGTTCTGTCCCAAGGAGACGCACTTGTACTTCAAGGACAGCTTGACCCGAAAGTCCAGAAAATCAGTGAACACCTATGCAAGCCTCATCTGAGGATGGTTTTACCGAATGCAGCCAGGCATTGCCTTAGAGAGTCAGCAGCTACATGGAATGGACGGGCCAGCATGAATATATTGAGATGGCTCACATCTTTTTATTGTACGTTCATCTTAGAAACATCCTAATTTCATGTCTGCTGCTATCTCTTCATTCACATCAGAAAGCTCAGTGGTCCCCTTTTAGCCACAGGAGGTGAAATGATACGCCCAGGAAACCCCTCACCAACCCCCTCCCTGTCTCAGAAAGAGACAAACTGCCACTCTGTTGGCAGATCCTCCTCAAACCTAGCCTGGCAATAAAAGGCCCCTATGTTTTCAACCAAGCAACACCCGAGAGATGTTGAAATTGGAGTGACTTTGAAATCGGAGTGGAGGAAGTTGCTGTGGCCAAGCTGCTGGTCATTCCAGTCTCCTGCACGTGATGAGACGTGATCATCCAGAAACCTGAACCAGAGTGCAGAGAAGGTTGGCCAAGTCTTTGCTGCCCCCAGAGGGACTCCAGGGTGCTGCTCTCAGAGTTCACAACACTGTTCTCCCGCACAAACCACCCTGTAAGACTGAGGGCAACCCTCTGGGAATGAGAGAGCAGGCATTCCTCTACTCAGAAAGCAACACTGAGCACGTCATCACCTGGCCATGTCTCATTCTTCCGAGCTAGAGGCAGTGGTTTAAAACCCACTCTCTAAGCACAGGGCCCAGGAGAATAATGCACATGTATTACGAGAATGTAAAGCAAACCGTGAAATGTAACATTATTGCTGTGACCAAACTATGAAATTTCTCCTTCAGTTTATTACAATTAATAAACGGCTGTAAAAGGATTACGGTATTTTGTAGGAAAAGTGCAGTAGATTAAAATCTTTCCCATAGATTTAAGATTGGGAACCTGTAATAAAATTGAGCCAGATATTTTTTCTGCAAACCCAGGGAATCCCTTTGAGAGTCCCCTACTGATACTGTGGGTGGCATTTTACTAACTTGGTCACTGGGTCCCACTACAAAGTCCCTCTCTTCAACCTTGGATGGCCTTCCTCTGCTTCTGGTTGATTTGTACTTGATGCCTCTCACACCCTCACAGCCCAAGTCTTTTCCTCTGTTACATGCCTTTTCCTCCCCACAGGTAATCCAGTCATCTCCTTCACTGGGACTGAAGGGAACTGACTAGAACCTTCCCAGTCCTGCCCTCCACTCCCACTGTGTCCATCCACATTTCCTCCCCAGTGTGTAATAGGTGTCTTTTCACACTGCCAAGGCTAACCCTTCCAACTGTACCCTTGATTCTTTTTCCTCTGCCTCCTTGGGTACCTTACCCCATCATAAAACCATCACCCCTTCCCCCCTCAGTCTCATCCTCTCTGCAGACAGGTGCACATACATCCTGGAAAGTCTCTCCTCAAGTCAGGGAGTTCTCGCCCTCCCTCCATTTGTCACCAATATTCTTGAAAGGATTCTTCATTGATTTACTAAATATTCATTGAGCTCCTTCTACTTTGTGGCAAGCATTGTGTTAGATATGAGGTAGCTAGCAAAGAGTAAAGACATGGTTCCTCCCTCTAGTAAAGGAAATAAGAGCCCTTCCACCAAAGCAAAAGACAGTGAACTACCACTAATGCCAAGTGCTCTTAAGAAACAAGGATCTGAAATTGACATGAATGAGGTTCCATGATAGATGAAGTGGGTAGAGAAGGCCTCTATGCTGTTGGGGTCTTTTGGAGAAGATCTGAAGGATGAGAAAGAACCTGGGAAATAGTGGGGAGAAGAGCAGTTCTGGCTGAGGGAATAGGATGTGCAGAGGCCCTGAGGCAGAAATACACTGGCCTGTCTGAGCATCTGAAAGGACGCTGTGATTAAAGGGTAGTGAGCCAGGGGGAAATCAGGATGTTCTTGCGGGGGTAGGCAGAGACCTGATCGTGTAGGCCATAGTTAGGAGATTAGAATTTATTCTGAATTCAATAAGTAGCCATTGAAGGGTTTTTAGATAACTACAAGAAAATGATACCCCTTGCAGGTGTGTGGAGAAGGAATTGGAAAGAGGCAAGAGCGAAGACAGAGCAATTTAGAGGCTGCAGTAGCAGCCTGCTCTACTGTGGTGGCAGTGAAGACAGAGTGAAGGCATGAGTATGCAATGTCTCTGGGAGATAGAAACAGTGGGTCTTGCTGGCGTATTCAGTAAGAGGAGTGAGAGAAGGAGCAATTAGGATGACTCTGAGGCTTCTGACATGAGCAACTGGGTACATGGTGGTGCTCTGAATCAGGATGAAAGGGGAAACATTTGGGGAGTAATGGGTTGGAAAGAAACAAGAGTTCTCTTAAACATGCTAAGTTTAAATGACTGTGCAACATCCAAATAGAAAAAAAGCAAGTGCAGGTTTATGAACCTGGCGTTCAGAAGAGTGGTCTGGCCTGGAAGTATAAATTTGGTGTGTTCAGCGTTAACATAGTATTTAAATCCATGAGAGCATTTAAGATCACCTGGGAATGGGAGAGGAGGGTATGGGAGAGAAAGGAAAGTTAGAGGAAAATTTAATTTTAAAAAACAGAAACAACCCTCAAGAATCCAAAATTCAAGGGTTGACTAAATTAGGGGGAGCCACGTAAGAGGAGCCACCAAAGATATAAAGGGAAAACCAAAGAAGTGAGGAGAGGAGAGAGAGTCTAGGAAGAGGTGGTCAGCTGAATGGAATGCATCTGAAAAGTCTGGCATCATGGAGTTTACCTCCCTCTATTGTTTCTGCCTCTAAAAATGTTAACCCTCCTTCAAAGCCCAGATAAGATGACGTGACAACAGCAACCACTTAGTTAAAAATCACTAGTCTATCTCTGTATCAATATCTTCTCAGTCCTCATTCTCCTTGTTATCTATGAGCCTGTGACATCAGGGATCACCTGGTCCTTTGTGAGACTCTTCTCCATTAAGTTTACATTTCTATTACTCACTTTTAGTTCTCTTGTTTTTTTAAAAAAAAAAAAATTCTTTTTTTATTTTACTTTCCCTTAAACGTCTGTGTTTCCTGAAGTGTCTTTGGGCCCCTTCTTTGAATGCTTTGCAATCTCCTTTATTCACAGAACTTCAATAATCACCCTGTGCCTGAATCCAAAACCCAAATCTCATGCCAACCCCAATAATCTCTCTCTCTTTCAAGACTCAAGCTTTGGATCTCAACTTCCCGCTCAACATTTCTAGATCAGCATCACACTGACATTTTTAAAACCCTTTCTTGCAAAACCAAACTCTTCACCTTTGCTCCAAAGCTTTCTCTTCCTCATTATTATATTTTTATTTATGGTACAACCGCCTTCCCCTTGAAATTGTCAAGCCCTTGTTCACTTAGTCTTCCCCTTTATCCCAGGCAGTCAATAAATGTATTCCTATTCAACTTCCTAAACACATCTCTTCCTCCTCCACTCCCATAGAGTCCCACTGCCACTGTTCCAGTCCCCTTGCCCTTCATTCTGCCAGATCTTGCAGAACCGCATAGGCACTGGAGAGTAGCTGAGACTGTTCTAAGGGACATGGGAAGCCTCTGGGCAGTTGACCATGGGAGAGACAAAGGCACTCCCTGATCTGGTTAATCTCCCCTTTCACTAATCCTCTTCAGACCTACCTGAACAACTGAACAACTTACACTTTCCAGAACCTACCCTATTTCTTCTCATTACTGTGCAGCTGGTCACCCTCACCCAGATCACCCTCTTTATCATTTCTGCCTCTCAAAATATTAGTCCTGTCCTGGCTAGTGTGGCTTAGTTGATTGAATGTCATCTCATGCACCAAAATGTTGCTGGTTCGATTCCCAGTCAGGGCACATGCCCAGGTTTCAGGCCCGATCCCCAGTAGGAGATATGCAGGAGGCAGCCCATTGATATGTCTCTCTCACATCAATGTTTCTCTCTCTCCCCTTCTCCCTTCCTCTCTCTCTAAAACATATATATATATATGTTCTTTGAAGAAGAATATATATGTGTGTGTGTGTGTGTGTGTGTGTGTGTGTGTGTGTGTGTGTATCCTTCAAAGCCTAGGTTTAATGACATCTCCCAGTAAAGCCTCTTCAACCACCCAAGCTGGTAATCATCTGTTCTCTGAATTCCCATGGCAGATTAACTGTGCATCCATAATAACACCTGTCTTGCTTTTTTGTTTTAATGATTTTTGTGTGACATGTCTCGCCTCTTTATGCCGTAAATATCTCAGGACAAGAACTATGTACCACTTGTTTTTGTTCCACTACAAATCACAGCACGTACCTTGCATGCACCAGACCTTTAGGAAATGTCTGCCAAGGTAATAAATGAACAGCCATAATTGACATAAATTATTGTTTTGTGTACTGAATCAGTCCTAAATCCGCGGTGCCATCATTTCTGTATCACTGATGGTTATCCACTCACTTAAATAACCTTTCTTTGAATGCACTTAGAAAAGATGGAAAACTGTGTTATAAAGTAGGAACAAGTATGTAGGTTATTCCCTATCTTAAACAAAGAGAAGTTCTGTTATGCGTCATGGAAAATTAAAGCACAGTAATAAAATGAGCCAACAAGACTTGTTGAATACTGATTTAGTGGAAACGTTGCTTTGCCTCCTGTTCATAGGTCCTGACTTTCCTCTCACGTACTTAAGCTGCACGTTCTATTTATTTTGTTTTTAGATTACATTGACAACGATTGGCTATGGAGACAAAACCCCCCTAACGTGGCTGGGAAGATTGCTTTCTGCAGGCTTTGCGCTCCTTGGCATTTCTTTCTTTGCACTTCCTGCCGTGAGTATCTTCGCAAAAATGAAGCAGTTTAAATTCGATCTTAGAGATTTGTTAGTATGAGCTTTCACAAATTGATATGCCCAGGAACATATCTATATCATATACAAATATAATTTTTCTGATATAATGTTGAGTTTTCTACATATAGCCATGTGGACAATGTATAAAATATAGTCTTCTCTTGGAGACGCTTAACCTGGGAGTTTTATACCAGGTAGGTCTTTATGACCAAATAACAATTCAGATAGCATCACCTCTCAGTCCACATGCTACTAATACATTTAGAAGATTTGTAAAGATCGAAAGATTTCTTTTTAAACCGATGGTTCCAATTTAGTTTATACTGTGTGCTACTGAAGAGGAGGATGTGCACAAGTGGAGTATGTACTTCTCCCAGTCCGTTTGTGTGAAAAGCATATGACCTTAAAGGGTTTTCATTATATCAGATGATTTATTCTTTGTGTCATCATCATTGATTTTTCATAATGAGCAGTTTCTGCATCTTATCAGAATGGAGAACACATTTATCTTCTCCCAAGTTTCTGATTATTTTCTCCTTAATGGATGAAGCTTGTCTTTCCGATCATTGTGTCTCCTCTTATTTCCTTAAAGGAAATTGGTCAAGATATTGCAATCTGCCTCCATCTACAAGCTCTCACTTCTTTCATGTCACCCCTCATGGGGGGAACAGAGCCAACAAAAAGGAGTTTTTAAAGGAGTGGCAGCAGTCATGCTTAAGGAAAAATAGCCCCAGTTTCACTTCAGACATGAGCTGACTCGTCACAGTCTCTGCCTAGCAGAGACCCAGGGCACCCCTCCAAGGGAAGCCAGGCGAGTGGGGATTTTCAACACCATGGCCTTGAGCTCACGGGCTCCTTCTGTGCCTGTGAACCAGTGCAGAGGGGCTTGTCCTTCCCATGGCCACTGCCAACTCCAGATCGCCCAGCTGGTTCTGCGCAGACCACACAGAATCACAGAGTAGAGACTGAAAGACCATGCAGGAGCTTGAGCAGGAGACCTCATTTTAAATTCTAGTTTTGTCAGGAACTACCTCTGTGACTGTTCCAGTTCTCTAGGGCTGCTGTAAGAAAGCATCACAGGCTGGGTGGTTTAATCAGCAGAGATGCATCGTCTCACAGTTCTGGAGGCTAGAAGTCCAGAATCAAGAAGATGACAGCATTGGTTCTTTTTGAGGGCCAGGAGAGAAGAATGCTGGCCTCTTTCCTTGGTTTGTGGATAGCCATCTTCTCCCTGAGTCTTTACATTATCTTTCTTTCTACATCTGTGTCCCAATCTTTTAAGAACGCCAGTCTTATTGAATAAGGACCCACCCCAATGGCCTCATTGTAACCTGATTACCTCTGAAAAGACCTTGTCTCCAAACAGAGTCAGCATCTGAAGTAGTAGGGATTAGGTTTCCAACATATGAATTTTGGAGGGAAGCCATTCTGCCCATAGCAATAACCTTGGGTACATTTATTCATCTATATAATGGAGAAAGAATTATTATATCCTGAGAAATTTTGTGAAGACCTATGTGATAATGTCAGTCCAGTGCTTGTCATAAAAAAAAATTCCTATATGAATCCAGATGTATGTTTCCTGTTGTGAAATGAAAAAAAATCAAGGAGAGTAAAAACAGCATCTGACTTATCCAGAATCAACTTACCTGTTTACCTCAACAGTGTAGAGCAGAGCAGCAATTCGCTCAATAATCAGATTTCCGACAGGAAAAACCTGTAAATAAAATGCAGTCTTGGGCTTTTTCCCCAAAATAATGGCACAAAATGCCTGCTGCTTTTGTGTTTATACTTAACCTGAGGCCACATGTGTAACAACTCTGATCCAGTGAAAACCTACAAATAGGGAAGTAGGCAACTTCTGGGCTGTTAGAATCAACAACAGTGTATGTGCTGTCCTCAGCAGCGAGCCTCTTAAGAGCTACGCATGAACTTTTCTTAACTTAGAGGAAAACTTGATAGTTTCACAATTCCTTGAAGATTATAGACAGCAAATGAAAAGGTAGGTTGATAGAACAAACAGGAAGAGATGGTGAAAGACTAACAAGGGAAAGAATAGAAAATCTGTAGGAAGCAAGCAGACGTAAGTGTTCCAAATGTGTAAAGACCAGGGCCCAATTAGTGTTAGGGTCACCACGCCTCCAGGAGCTGGTTGAATCTGTCAGAGAGATAGCAGGTCCCCAACATGAAACTCTGAACTATGTCTCTCTGCTCAGTTCAAGATCAGAGACTAAATAATCATTCTTGGAAATGCTTCCCAATGAAGTGATTATAATTTTTATTTATGCCAATTAAATCAATATATGTTGGATATATAAAAACTTGCTTGCACAGAACAGAACATTCCCTAACAATGCCAAGAAAAGTAAACTTTACCATGGATCTTTTTACTGCAACCTCACATCAGGTGCAGAGTTCTTATTTTTTTTTAATATGTTTTTATTGAATTTAGAAAGGAAAGAAGGAGAAGGTAGAGAGACATAGAAACATCAATGATGAGAAAGAAACATCAACATTGATCAGCTGTCTCCTGCACACCCCCTACTGAGGATCAAGCCCGAAACCGGGGCATGTGCTCTGACTGGAATCCAACCGCTGACTCCAACCGGTGACCTCTTGGTGCATTGGTCAATTCTCAACCACTAAACCACACCAGCCAGGCTCTTATGTATTTAATGAAAGACTAAATTGTTCATATATACCTTAAAAAAAACAAGGTGACTGGAATTGCCACTATGTCTATGCACCCACTGGCCAACATGTTGTCTGAGATTTAGGATAGTGCATTGGCATTTTGCTATGAAAGTTAGAGGTGGATTATGGGCCACCACTGTTTGGGGTTTCTCCCACCCAGGAAACCTGAGGACAAAGAAAGAGAAGAGCCTTTTCTCATCTTCCCCTCAAAGCTGAAGGACTCTCCTGCACATCACAGAGGCATACAGGTCAGCCTCTCCAAGCTCCTCTGGGAGGTTACTTTCCCTGAGGCCCACTGCCTCCCGGGGCTAACAGGCTAAGGAGCTCGCAGGGGCAGCCCCAACTTCAGCATCACCCTGAGGAACAGGGCTTCCTACCCTTCAGGGCGTGCTCTTTCCTCTTTCAAGGAGTGGCTTTCAGTCTAGTCTGTTCACCATGTGTGGGGTACAAATTGGGCTCATTTAATCTGGAAGGTAACAGGGATAAATAGGGATAAATATTTTAAATGTCTACTAAAACATCTTTTCTTGCCACTTAGTATATGTATCACCTCTTGGCATAATACTAAAACTCAAAACCTAAAAATGTAAGTTATGTGATATGAGAAAATGAATTAAAACAAAACTTAATTTCTAAGAAGTTGTATTTGTTGGTGTCAATAGTTGAAGAGAAGGCACACAAATTATATATATATGTAAATTACATGTGAGGATACATATAAACTTACACCAATATATATACATAATAGACTTTAACACACTTCCAGTTAGGTTCGCTATGTTGTAGCCTCAGGGACGCAGAAGAAGACTGGAATGGAGCCATCATGAGATGATCAGCAGACCTGGTTTAATAATAGTTGTAATGTACAGTCTGGTGCAAGAGATGGGAACAAACGTTTACTGTTAATGTTTCTAAGCAATACCAATAAGATTTTCAGCACATTTTAGTTTGTTTGGCAGATGTTAACTCTGTGATTTGTAGGGCCTGTCTTCATTTTTCAAGAGGGATTTAACTCAGAACCTCATACCCCCATACAAAGTGCTCCAAAATGGTAGCTATTGCTGTTAATGAAATATCTACAAAATCAGAATTAGGCTGCATATGAGTGGTTTATATATAATACATAGTATAAATATGTGCTATAAGTTCAAATGCTTCCTATTCTCTTACATGTTTATACTTCATGAAAATTGACATCAAAAGGAAAATAACTAGCCCTAACTGGTTTGGCTCAGTGGATAGAGCATCAACCTGTGGACTGAAGGGTCCCAGGTTCGATTCCGGTCAAGGGCATGTTGTGGGCACATCCCCACTAGCGGGTGTGCAGGAGGCAGCTGATCAATGTTTCTAATTCTCTATCCCTCTCCCTTCCTCTCTGTAAAAAATCAATACAATATATATTTTTTCAAAAAAGGAAAATAACTAAATCTTTCCTAAATGATTTTAAATAGCAGAAAAAAATTAAAAGTTAGGGTTAACTATAGTTGACCTGGATTTGAACATGGAGGGCCATTTTTATAACCTCTAATGAAGGGAACTGTTTAAATCTAAAATCAAGGCTATACAGTCCCGGTTTTTATCAAGTTTAGTTTGTGCAATCATAAGCTATATGAGATGAAGATCTTAGCAAGAGACAGTCTCTGAAAAAGAAATGGAAAACAGAACCTATGACATAATTTCTAATTTTATGATAGTCATTTACCCTAGCTAATAATAGAGTTGATCATTGCTCATTAATAGTATTATATAAATATTTTAAACATGCAGTAGTCCCCCCTTTTCTGAGGATTCACTTTCTGTGGTTTCAGTTACCAATGGTCATCTTGATTGGAAAACATTAAATGGAAAATTCCAGAAATAAACAAGTCATAGTTTTAAATTGCATGCCGTTCTGAGTAGTGTAATGAAATCTCCTGTCCTCGTGCTTCGTCCTGCCTGGGACTTTGTCCAGCGTATCCATGCTGTAAACCTTATCCCACCCATTAGTCACTTAGTCATCTCTGTTATCAAACCAGTTATCAGACACAGAGAGAAAGACCACACTCACATAACTTATATTACAGTGTACCGTTACAATTGTTTTATTTTATTACTGTTGTTGTTAATCTCTTACTGTGCCTAATTTATGAATTAAACTTTATCTAGGTATGTGTGAATAGAAAAAACAGTACATATAGGCTTCGGTACTATCTGTAGTTTTAGGTATCTACTGCGGGTCTTGGAACATATCCCCGTGAATAACTGGGAGGACCACTATAATCACATTACTTATTATCTGGTTATTGTCACAGATGTACTCAGAATTGTGGCTTCTCAAGATAAGAAGGAAGGTTCAAGGTTATCTAGAGTGCAACCATATCTTAGCCAAGTTTCATCCCGCTGAGACCACCTCCTAAAGAAGAGAAACCCACCACCTCCCAGGCAGCCAATACCATCTTTGAGCTTCTTTGAAGAAATAAAGAAAAGAAAAACAACCATTCCTTATCTGTGGCGAATACTGACTTAGCACTTACCAGATACCCATCTCTCACCAAAGGGTTAGACTCCTTGAGTTTAATAAAAAGCTAATAATTTATAACTAACAAGTAACACCCACAGACTTGAAAGCAGTGATGCTCCATGTCCCATGGCAATAAACTGGAGACTTACAAAGCCCGGAGACTGGATTTAGCAAGCTCTGAAAGCCAGCACGGGGCTGATAAACAGCATCTTGAGTCCACAGTGTTAGACCAAAGCAAAGTGAGAAGAGGGGAGCGTTTCAAAGAGCCAGAACTTTGGCAGATGGAGATGATACACAAGCAAGCCAGGCCAAAAATTAACATAAATGTAAGAGGGACATACTAATCTTACCAACCCCAACATCTGAATAGATGAGCCAAGACCAAAAAGTAAGGAATGCCAAAAGTGTGAGATTAAAACTCAGAGAAACAGGAATGTGCTTTGCAATAATAACCCAAGTTCTTGTCTTTATTGCACAGACAGGCAAAATGGAAAACCTCCTATGTCTTGAAAACTGAGTGTTTGTTTGTCTGACCTGAAAAACTGTCCTCCCCTCCCCTTTCACTTTATTTTGGTAGGTGTAGACTTATAGCATCATGAGAACTAAACAAGGACAGATTTTAAACACTCTCCACACACACACACACACCCATTTCACATAGAAAATTCAGTTATTTCACCGAAGTGCTAGAAACACTCCCATGTCCACAGCAGCAAGACTTTAACTCTTCCAAATTTCATATCCACCTTTATTCAAAAGCAGAATTCATGTCCTCCATATTCCACCACTGGGTAGGACCATTTACTCTAACTTAGGCAGAAAGAAATGTTAGAGAGGGCACACAAAAGACATTTTTTAATGGTGATTTTTATTTGTAATTAGAGTGCCTCTACCATATCATAAGAGACAATAACTGGCAATGCCTGGTTGATTTACTAAAGAATGGAAGCTATTATATTTCTATGCAGTCTTGCCCAACAACTCGCCATTGGCCACTGGTAATATAATAGAAGTGAATAGTGTTTGTGTTAATAAGTTTGTTTTAATATTTCTGGACAGGTTGCATACATACTGTGTCTTTTCTCAGCCTCTTTTTAGAAGTTGTGTTTTTGTGTGTGTGTTTTAATTTTTAACAGCGCTATTGGGAGGGGGAAAAAACTTGAGTGTTATTTTTGTGTTTTGTTCCAGGGCATTCTTGGCTCAGGTTTTGCATTAAAAGTACAAGAACAGCACCGCCAGAAACACTTTGAGAAAAGAAGGAACCCAGCTGCCAACCTCATTCAGGTAAATGTCAATGTAATAGGTAGATGGCAACATCTGTCTTCATAAGTGCTTGCTGGGTCATTTTCCAATCTCTGTGCTCCATTGCTTTCAAGCTACTGTTTTGCGGTGTGTGTGTGTGTGTGTATGTGTGTGTGTGTGTGTGTGTGTGTGTGTGTGTGTGTGTTTAATGAAGCTGGAACTTAACGTACAGTCTTAGATTTGAGCAAGTGCCCCCATCCCAAACAGAAAAATAATATATATTTTCAGTAAATGGTCCATGTGTTGTTCGGGTTAATTAGCCGTGCCAGCAAGGCCATGTAGAGGTTAGCAGCTGTGTTGCTCCTGGAATAATCTAATATGTCTTATGAATTACTTGGTGACATATAATTGATCATTAAGTGATGGAGCAGAACATGGAATTGTTCCCTGCATTACAAATACTTTCTCCAGCCAAATGGATGCCACTGATCTGCAGAACAATGTATTTGTTTAGAATGTCAAGGTTAAGTACCTGTGGGATCATTTTTAATGCCGTCTAGAGCAATTACTTGAAATAGTTATTTTTAAGAGCTGGTGGGATTATGGAATACATAAATGTTTGAGAATGTGAGAATCATTAGCATATTATTTGAAAGCTAACTCATAACAATATATAGTTTAACTTTGTGTGTGTGTGTGTGTGTGTGTGTGTGTGTGTGTGTGTGTGTGTGTGTGTAACTCAGGATTTGCTTCAGTACTAAAAGAAACCCTCATCCTTTGCCATCCATATCTTTTGGGCATAGCACCATCCTAGAACCAAGTTGTTTAAGAATCACAAAATATACTTTTTATAGATCCACAAGATGGATTTGGTATTGAATTATGGACACAATGATTATACAATCTAGTTTCCTCCCTCCTTGCCAGCCAGTGGGAGGTCCAGAACTCCTAACTAAGGGGTTTGGGCTGGTGACCTGAGGTGCTAGGAGACTTGTCTTCCTGCTGGAGTAACATGCACATTGTTTTCATTTAGATTGTAGGTTTAAATGGGTGGGTTGCGGGATGGGGGAACCATTACACAACCCTACCCTTAGCCTTTCCCTGTGGCCATAATATGAAGTACCTCCAACAGAAATGGACCAAGAGGAAAAAGTGGGTGAGCGTGGCTCAGTTATATTATGAAAGAGATCTGCTTTGTATCTGATGATTAAATGAGGATATTAGTTTTTAAATCAAGCTATTCTGCAACTATTGACAAGGAAATTGGCCATTGGGCATGACTCCTAATATGAACTACTGAGAGTCTCTATTTTTTAAAAAATGTCTAGGTTTTAAAAGAGCACTAAAGATAAAGTAAGCTTTGTTTGCTTGAGGGAAAAAAATCCCTAAGGAGTAGGAGTTTAAGATCTAAAGCCAAATGATGAAAGAGGTGTCGCAGACTCTAGTGTACGCACAGCTGCCCCCAGCACAGATAGCCTTCCATCATTTGATTCTTCTTAACTAGTTGTGAAGGCATTTCCATACTTCAAAAGAACTTTTCTCCTTACTGTTTTTATCTTTTAATTATCCTTGCATCTATTTCTTATTTTTTAATTTCAGAACAATGTTTTCCAATCTGTGAATATAGAAGTTATTTCATAGATTCCTTGCATCCATCCAGGCAACAAGCCCTAGCTATGTATGGAACCAATGATATATCTTACACATATCTAGACTGCTTTCTCATGAATACAGTTCAAATTTATTTAAAACCCTTATAAGTTACTTATTAGCTTTCTTTTGTATATTTTATCAATCAACACATACTCAAAATACAGTCACTTCTGTGTATAGATCTTTGATACTTCTGGATGTTAAAAGGGGGCTCTATATCAAAAAAATCTTACAGTATTAACTATTCTGTTAGAAAGTCAGCCCTCTGAGGAATTTCTATGCATGTATTCCTTGTGATGATATAGAGCTGTGCTGCCCAGTGCAGTGACCACTAGCTGTATGTGGCTATTTAAGTTTAGGAAGTCAATTCCTCAGTGACACTAGCCACATTCCAAGTGTTCGATAACCATATGTGGCTATTGGCCATCATATTGCACAAGGCAGATATCAAGACTAATAGGAGAACCTCTCCTAATCTAACTTACCATTATCAACTACTAAATTGTGCAAAAACAATTTCCAACTGAACTTGAAAATAGACTACCACTCCTGCAGCAAATCAATGGACCAAAGACATTTATATCTCCACAGTCATAGCAAGGCAAGGCCTTCCTCTTACGTGGAGGAGAGGCTGACTGAACAGTTTTGCCTGGAGATCTAAAAGTATATTTCATGGAATTCTGTTATGTAAACATTGTGATCAATAATTGAACTTGTACAAATGTTAGGTAGCAATAGAGTGAAACCACTAATATTTCTTTTACTTAAAACTTTAACTCGTGTGTTGTTCTGAACAAAAAAAAAAAAAAAAAAAAAAAAAAAGACTGTAGCCCTAGCTATAGAGTGTTACCCCGTGGACTGAAGGGTCCCGGCTTCAATTCTGGTCAAGGGCATGTACCTTGGCTGCAGGCTCTATTCCCGGCCCTGGGTGTATACAGGAGGCAACAAATCTACGTGTCTCTCTCACATCAATATCCCTCTCCCTCTCCCTCTCTTCCTCTCCTTCTCCCTCTCTTCCTCTCCCTTCCACTCTCTCCAAAAAACAATGGAAAGTATCCTTGAGTGAGGATAAATGAAAGGCTTAAGCCTTCATCAGTATGGCTTGGTTGGTTGGAAAATTGTCCCATGCACCAAAGGATCGAGGGTTTGATTCCCCATCAGGACACACACCTGAGTTGCAGGTTCAATCCCCAATCGGGGGCATGTGTGGGAGACAATGGATCAATGTTTCTCTCTCACATTGATCTCTCTCTCTCTCTCTCTCCCCCTCCCTCCCTCCCTTCAAGCTCAATCTCAATCTCTTCTTCCCCCCTCCCTCTCAATCTCAATCTCTCCCTCCTCCCCCTCTGCCCTCTCCCTTTCTCTCTTCCTAGAATTAATGGAAACATATCCTCAGGTGAGGACTAAAAGGGAAAGGGAAAAAAAAGACTTGAAACACTCAAGAACACTTTAAAATCTAACCATAGTTTCAGTAATCAAAGTAGGATCTACTAATTTAAAAAGCAATTGTTTCCCCATCCAAATGCTATTAATTTATTTATTAGCCATAAGAATAATAATATAATTAAATGTATTCACTGTTATTTCTTGATGGCCCTTAGCCAGAATTCAGGGCTTTAAACCTTGGTTATATATATTAGAAATTTATTTTCAAGGATGCACTAGATTGAAAAGCAAGCATCATTTGCTGATCCATTTATTTTCTTACCCAATAAACCTGCCTTGGTTTGCTGAACACACAAGGCATCAAGCTCAAGAGCAATCTCATTAGTGTTAAGCCAGAGCAACTATCTTTCTAAAAGGGCACTGAAATGCCCAAATTGCCTTGTCATTTGGTTGGCGAGGCAACTAAATTAACCAGCGTTTCCAAGTTTTAGGGAAAAGTTTAAAAACCACCCCAGCAGCTTGCAGCAAATTTAGCTGTGTCAATATCTTTGCATGATTCATTTAAATTAACTTTTTATTTCAAATGTAGCAGTCTGGGAAAAGAAATCAGCTCTCACCAACATTTTGAATACCTGCCCAAATGTCACAACTTTTAATAATACCTAAGACTTTTGATGTGCTTTTTAGTTGGCAGAATGTTTCTATACATTAAGTCACTTGATCCTAAGGGCAAGCCTAGGAAGAGCTAGGACTCAAATCCCTGGTGTCTGAACTTGAATCCATTACTCCTTTCAAAGAGCAGCAGTTGCATCATCACATATGTATTTACTACTGACCCAGTGCATGGATCTGTACACATTGAAAGAAAATTAATCAGAAGGTTGCTGGCGGGGCAGGACTGGGAGAGATGGGCCGGACACGCCCTGGAGTCAACCTTCCACAGTCCCTCCCCAGTGTCTGCACAGTGAGCAGGGTCCCTCTGGCAGGTGGGGTCCCTCGGCCTGGCCTGCGGGGATCGGGCCGAAACTGGCTCTTTGACATCCCCCGAGGGATCCCAGAATGTGAGACGGCACTCTGCAAAGTTGCTGTGGTACAGAGTGTGGAACACAAACACAAGTGTGCAGTAAACCAGATTCAGGGCCAATAGTGCCCCAGCAATGATATAACCCATGACCAAAGGTGGAATTGCACGGCCCTGTGAGGAATTGGGCTCCCTCCTCTCTGGTTTCAGGGTGCATCACCCAAGAACCTCCGCTGCCAAGTCACTGCAGCTCAGCAGCTCCTGCATTGAGTGTCTTCCCCCTGGTGGTCAGTGCATGTCATAGCGACCAGTCAGACAGTCAGACATCCTATCTAATAAAAGAGAAACATGGTAATTGGCGTACGACCGCTACCCTTCCCATTGGCTAATCAAGGCAATATGCAAATTAACTGCCAGCCAAGATGGCGGCCGGCAGCCAGGCAGCTTGAAACTAACATGAGGCTTGCTTGCTTCAGTGACGGAGGACTCCAACGTTCCCCACCTGCTGCTGCAGGCCTCTGAGCTGCAACTCTAAGCAACTATGTAACAAATATAGAAGCTAATCAAAACCCCAGAAACCTGTTTTAGTCCGACGGGCTTCAGCCAGCAGGATTGCAACATTGTAGCAAAGGCCAGAAACCTACTTTCAGCAGCAGAGGCCTAAGAGCTGGAGCCAAGCCTCAAAACTAAAGATGGCCCAGAAAAAAAAAAAAAAAAAAGAAAGAAAAAAAAGGAGCGGTTAGGAGCTTCAGTCACCCCCAGCCTGAAAACAGCCCTCAGCCCCTCACCCAGACTGGCCAGGCACCCCAGTGAGGACCCCCACCCTGATCCAGGACATCCTTCAGGGCAAACCAGCTGGCACCCACCCGTGCACCAGGCCTCTACCCTATATAGTAAAAGGGTAATATGCCTCCCAGCACCGGGATCAGCGGAGCCGCGAGGCCTCCCAACTCCGGGATCAGCGTGACAGGGGGCAGCGCCCAAACCCCCTGATCGCCCTGCGGCTCTGTGTGTGATGGGGGTGGGGCCACAACCTCCCTATCCACCCTGCTCTGTTCGTGACAGGGGAAGGCGCCCCAACCCCCTGATCAGCCCTGCTCTGTGCCTGATAGGGGGGAGCTCCCCAACCCCCTGATCGCCCTGCGGCTCTGTGTGTGACAGGGTCGGGCGCCCCAACCCCCCCTCCCCACGGGCCCTGCTCTGTATGTGACGGGGTAGAGCCATAACCTCCCCATCAGCCCTGCCCTGAGTGTGAGCGTGGAAGCGTCCCAACCCCCTGATCAGCCGTGCTCTGTGCGTGACAGGGTACAGAGCCCCAACCCCCCTGATGGGCCCTGCTCTGTGAGTGACAGGGGGCAGTGCCCCAACCCCCTGATTTGCCCTGCTCTGTGCATGACAGGGGAAGGCACCCCAACTCCCCAATCGGCCCTGCTCTGAGCCCGACCTGGGGCTGCACCTAGGGATTGGGCCTGCCCTCTGCCACCCGGGAGCAGGCCTAAGCCAGCAGGTCATTATCTCCCGAGGGGTCCCAGACTGCGAGAGGTCACAGGCCGGGCTGAGGGACCCCCCTCCCCCCCGAGTGCACAAATTTTTGTGCACCGGGCCTCTAGTTTAGTATATTAGCCTTTTATATATATAGGTTATGGAAGCCTTGAGATTAGCATTTAAAGGTACTTCAAAGTCCTATGTTACAGGTTCACTTCTGGAGAGATTAGGCCAGTTCAGATGAAACCAAGATGCTTTAATGGAAACAGAAATGGGGAAATTAAGTGAAAGTTTATGAAATAATGCTGAATGATGGGCTTATTTTCTTGAAAGGAAGAGATTAGAAGATGCTGCTATGGAGAAGCTAACTGGCCCAAAAGAAAAAGAAAGAAAAATTCATCTATCTATCTATCTATCTATCTATCTATCTATCTATCTAGAAACTGTGGCTTTAACTAGTAAAATAACTGAGTTTGCACCCAGTTACCTTAGAGTGAGGCCACCAGTCAATAAACTCAAACCACTTATACGGAGCTTATATATCTTTTTAGTGATTCAGTCATAAATAAGAACAGACTTAGAAAAAAAAATCATAGTCATGAAAAATGTGACAGAAGAATAAAAGAAAGCAAAGAAGAGATAAAGTTGTGGAAATCTCCTAGAAAGAAGAATGAAAACAGAGATGGAAAATTGGATGACCCTTCCAGGGGTACATCAAAGTAACATGAGTATCTCAAAAAGAGTACAGGAAAACTAAGGGGAGGATATTATATTATTACTAGAGGTCTGGTGCACAAATTCATGCATGGGTGGGGTCCCTCAGCCTTGCCTGCGATCAGGGCCAATTGGGGCCATCTCGCAAAGTTCTGATCGGGGCCGGTGGGGGTCAGCCAGCAAGGGGAGGGACCACAGGAGGGCTCCAGGGCATGTCCAGCTCTCTTGCCCAATTTTGATCTGCCAGACCCCAGCAGCAAGCTAATCTACCGGTCAGAACCCTGCCCCCTGGTGGTCAGTGCACATCATAGCAACTGGTCTAGCGGTCAACTGAACAGTCGACCAATTAGTGGAACATTTAGCATATTAGGCTTTTATTATATAGGGTTCTCTGAAACTGAGTGGCCACAATAAGAGGGCCCACCAAGGGCCCAGCCCTATGATAAGAAAACTTCACACTGAGGACATCATAGTGAAATATCACTTGCAAAAATGGGGAATTCTAAGTGCCTTCTGGTCATGACATATCCAAAGGTTCAAGAATCAGGATTGTGTTGAATTTCTCATGAATACCGCTAACAATAAAAAACAGTGGAACAATACTTTTAAAATTATGGAGACAATCCTTTCCAACATAGAATTCTATACTCAGCCAAACTATTCATTGAATTTATGAGTAAGATACAGACATTTTTAGACCTCAAAACTTTACCTTTCAAATATGTTATATATATATTATATGTGTATATAATATATATATCTCACATATTTTCCCATTCATCCGTTGATGGACACTTAGGCTGTTTAGGTTGTTTCCATGTCATGGCTACTTGTGAATAATGCTGCAATAAATATAGGTAACTAATTGTCTTTCTCTTACAGCTTTTAAAATTCTCTCTTTGACTTTACCATCATTTTAATTATGATGTGTATTGATGTGGGCCTCTTTAGGTCCATCTTGTTTGGGACTCTCTGCGTTTCCTGAACTTTGTCTTTTTCCTTCACTGGGTTAGGGAAGTTTTGGTTCATTATTTCTTCAAATAAGTTCTCAATCTCTTGCTCTCTCTTCTTTTTCTGGTAGCCCTATGAGGCAGATGTTGTTATGCTTCATGTTGTCCCAGAGGTTTCTTAAACTATCCCTCTTTTTTCTTGTCGCTGCTCTGATTAGGTGTCTTTTTATTTTTGATATATTTTTATTGATTTCCAAGAAGGGAGAGGGAGAGAGAGAGAAACATCAGTGATGAAAGAGAATCATTGATAGCCACTTCCTGCATGCCCCGCACTAGAGATCAAGCCTGCAACTTGGGCATATGCCCTGACCAAAAATCGAACCATGACCTCCTGGTACATAGATCATTGCTCAACCACTGAGCCACACTGGCCAAGCATGATTAGGTGTTTTTTCCTACCTTGTCTTCCAAATCTCTAATTCAGTCCCTGCTTCATCCAACCTACTGTTTATTCCTTACAGGGTATTCCTTTTTTAACATATCTTTTATTGTTGATAGTATTATAGATCTCTCTTATCCCCTTTCCCCCATTATGCCATTTTCCCCAGTATATTCTTTATTTCAGATATTCCATTCTTCATTTCTGACCAGTCCTTTTTTGTGACTTCTATTCCTTTTTCATGGTGTTGAGCATCCTTATAATCTTTACTCTGACCTCTATATATGATAAATTGCTTGCCTTCATTCATTTAGCTCTTCTTCTGGAGAATGCTCTTGTTCTTTTCATAACATATTTAACTAATGGAATTTTAGAGTTCTTTTGGAGAACTCAGAAATGTATTCATAATCTATATATATAAAAAGCCAGTGACCATAACAACTGTAATGACCAGTTGCTATGACGCCCACTGTGGCCAGTGAACTGGCCTGATCAGGGGGTGGGACTGGCAGGCCAACCTCTCGGCCCCTCCCCCCTGCCAGCCCACCCCTGATCGGACTCTCCCAACCCAATCAAGAGGGGGCTGGCCAGCCAAACGCCCCCTCCCTCTCCCCCCAGCCCTTGATCAGCCTGCCCCACCACAATAGGCCCGCAGCCCCACCCCTGATCGCACCCCCCACCCCAATAGGGGGCAGGGCTGGCTGGCCAACCTCCTGAAGCCCCTCCTCCCACCCAGTCACACCCCCAATGGGCCCCCACCACCCTAATCAGCCCGCAGCCCCTCCCCCTGACCACCCCACCCCTGATCGCACCCCTCCACCCCAATAGGGGGCAGGGTCATCCAGCCAACCTCCTGCAGCCCCTCCCCCCACTCAGCCCTATCCCAGATGGGCCCCCCCACCCTGATCAAGGTTAGAGCCAGTTGGCTAACCACCCATGGCCCCTCCCCCAGGCCGCTGGCCCCCAATCAGCACCCCCACCCCCTTTAGGGGCAGGGCCAGCTGGCCCACCACCCACAGCCTCTCCCCATGGCCAACCCCACCCTCAATAAGCCCCCCAGCCCAAATCGGGGGTGGGACCCACCAGCCAATCACCCGCAGCCCCTTACCCCAGCTGGCCTGGCCCTGATTGGCCCTGATTGGGGCGGTCCAGCTGGCCAACCTCCCACCATCTCCTCCTCCCAACAGGCCCAGCCCCGATCCACCTTGATTGGGGCCAGGCTTGCCGGACCACACCCATGCACGAATTCATGCACTGGGCCTCTAGTAGGTACATAAAAGCAACATGAAAGAAAAAGTCATGCTACGTCACATTGCTGAACTAGAAACAATAGTTACAGGGTTATAATAAAGCAAACACTAAACAGTAACAACTAAAAATATTGTTAGAATGAGAAGAAGGGAAGAGAGTGTGTAGGTGGGATGTCATTATTTTCCATGATAAGAAGTTAATTGATAGTGCCTAAAACTCAAAAATCAAGAAATGTAAGTATGAGAACAATCCTTAGAAATTAGGATTCTTAAAAATAGAAGCAACAGCCTGGCTGGTGTGGCTCAGTGGTTGAGTGTTGACCTATGAACCAGGAGGTCAATGTTTGATTCCTGGTGAGGGCACATGCCCGGGTTACTGGCTTGGTCCCCAGTAGGGGATGTGCAGGAGGCAGCTGATCAATGACTTTTATCAATGACTTTTTATCTCTCTCTTCTTCTCCTTCTGAAATCAATAAAAATATATTTTAAAAAATAGAGGCAACAACTATAAGAATTGAAAGCAGTTGCCTCTAATGAACAAAAATTAGTGAGAAGCAAGGTAGAGAAAGGGATTACTGTTTTTCATCTTGAATATTTTATATCTCTGACTTCTTAAATTATGTACCCTGAAAAAAAATCAGTTCCATGTTCATTATACCTTTGGATGGTTAGCTGAAATTAAAAATTTTAGGAAAGGTCAAATGTGCCATAGTGGTAATACTCCAGACTATACAAACTAAATACTCCCTAAAAACTTAGTTATACTGACATTGTAATTATAATTATAGACCAAATTTTGAATTTGTTTGGCTGCCTAGAGCACCAGAGTCACCTGAAAGATGGTAAACTTTCATTTTGCTCCATCTTGATTTGTCCTTTGGAGTATATGTGCCCTGTAAATTAAATCCCTTTGGGTCATAATTTTATTCTTGCCAACCACTTTGTGATTTTGGCTAAAATATGGGAGCATCAGCTACTTGGTCTTATGGTTGTGCTACTAGAAGAGAGAGAGCTAAGGACAGGACAAAGTTATTAGAGTATAAGAGTAATAGAGTTACACTTTCCACTTAGACTTTGTTAGCTAATATCAGCCCTGAGATAGATACCACTTACTCCTTCTGTGCCTCCCATTTAGAAGACATGTTAGGAAAGAGTAATGAAAGGAATCAGAGCTTAGCCATTTAGATCAATTTGATAGAAAAAGGCAAGAAGCCAGGTTGCATTGTTAAGAAAATCTTCAATTTTCTGAGAGTGGCCTCTTTTGTCCCCAATTCTTTGTAACATTGACAGGTGATGTCTTGGTCCCATTTTTTGTTGTATTGTTGTGGGGTTTTTTCACTGGCATCTAATAATGCACAGACCTGCTGTATACTTCCAGTTTTACATGAGTCTTGCTTTCAAAGTATCTGAGTTCATGTATATATGGTGCCTTGTATGAAGATTGTTTCATTAGAGCAGCCATCTAGGCCTTCATGGTATTGGAGGTTCTCTGGGCCTCACTACATAGGAAGCTGTAATAATAAATCCATGTGTTTCCATGGATTACTTTAGACCACTCTGTAAATTGTGTTTGTGCAATAATTGCAAAAACTAACATTGACACAACAATATTTGCTTTATTCTCTAAAAGATGCCACAATGCTTAGCATAAGTTTTCACAGATTTGTAGGATAAATCAACGTGAGCCATAGAAGTAAGACTCTAGGCAAGGAACCCTGCTTCAATTATTTAAACCTTCTTTAATAATATTAAAAAGCCCTCAGGTCCTACTACATATTTTTTTAGTTTTTAATATCACTTCTTGAACATTTTACTGAAGTATAATGTGCATACAGAAAAGAGCACATGTCCTAAGAGAACTGAGCACTCCTGTGTGTGTAAGCAGCACCCAGTTAATGAATCAGAATATGACCTTTCTGTACCCTTTCTCAATCACTGTCCCCAAGGGTAACCACTGTGCTGCCTTTTAAAATTTGTTTCCCCTGAGGAGTTTTGGGTTTTGTACTTTATGGAAATGGAATCACACAGCATGTACTCTTTTGTGTCTTGTTTCTCTCACTCACATTATTCATGTAAAGTTCATCCATATTCTTGAATGTTGTGGTAGAGTACTCTAGCTGTGTACTATTCCACTATGTTAATATTCACAACGTATCTATTTATGCTACTGTTGATAGGTGTTTGAGCAGGTTTATGAAGTTTCATGTTGTTTTCAGCATGATAGCACATATATTTCAATGAACATGTATAAACGTATCTATTGAGTATATATGAAGAAGTGTGTAGCTATGTCAGAGAGTCTGCATGTATTCAGCTTTGCTAGATAATAGCCCAACAACTTTCCAAAGTAGTTGTGTTGATTTTTAACTTTTTATTCAGCACACATTGCTTTAATGATACTCAGGAAAAGGAATATTATTAGATAACTGTTTTCTTCATTGTAGGTTTCACAATCATGAATGGTGGTTATATAGTAGGAATATGACTTGTTTAAACAAATCAATACTAATAAAAGAGTAATATGCTAATTAGACCAGACATCCTTCTGGACAAAGCCACAGTGGCGGGGGCTAAGGCAGAGATGGTTAGGGGCGATCAGGCTGGCAGGGGAGGGCAGTTAGAGGCAATCAGGCTGGCAGGGGAGGGCAGTTAGGGGTGACCAGGCTGGCAGGGAGCAGTTAGGGGGTGATCAAGCTGGCAGGGGAGCAGGTAGGGGGGGATCAGGCTGGCAGGCAGGCAAGTGGTTAGAAGCTAACACTTTCGGATTGCGAGAGGGATCCCAGATTGGAGAGGGTGCAGGCTGGGCTAAAGGACACCCCCCCCCGCCCCGCCCATGCAAGAATTTCGTGCACCAGGCCTCTAGTTTGCTACATAAAATAGAATGCTTTGATTAATGAAAAAATTTTCTCTCAGGATTTTTGAGTCAACACTTGGTCATTAGAAACGTTTTCAGATTTATTACAAAGGAAGAAATTTGCCAAAATCTACATGAACAGTAAGTTCAGGCAATGGACAGTTTCAGAGGGAAGCTTTTCCAACAATCATTAAGCAGTCAGCAAAGGACAGTGAGGGATTCTAAAAGCAGGAGCCAGTCACCGGAGATAATGCCAACCCTACCAACCTTGAGTAAACATCTTATTTTATCTGAGGCTTTATTTTCTTATCTGTAAAATGGGGATCTTAATTCATACTTGGTGAGGATTTTACATGGAAATGCTTCATATTATATATGTCAGGTATAATTATATCAGGATGGGGAACATCCAGCCCGCAGGCCATAAGAAGCCCACGAAATCATTTGATCTGGCCCTGCCAAGGCATTAGGGGTGAGTTAATTAAATGTTTCATCAAATATAGCAGGCTAACTTTTAAGTTGATAAATTTGTATGGCCTGCGAACGATGGTATAGATATCCAAATGGCCCTTGGCAGAAAAAAAGGTTCCCCAGCCCTGAATTATATGAAGTAGACAGAGTTCTGTTTATATCAAGGAGCTGCAAACGTATTCTTAGACCATGACATTAAATCCTTAAGTGCCTTCCAGTTATATTCCTAGAGGATACATTTTCCTCTATCTTGTTTAGCACTGTCTTCATTTGTAGCATTATAAGTGTTGCACAGTTCAACTTCATGAAATTTCACTAAGTCATTAACATACTCTGGTGATCATTAATTTACTACCCAGTTTACTAGTTGCATTGTGAGTTTCTAGTAGTCGTTTGCCTCCATCTTATCAAGTAGTGACTAAAGATGTGCAGTTGGGTCCTGCAATGCATGTTCACGCTTGGGTAGATTATCTCAGATAATGTCATAGTTTTCCCGAACTGATTCAAAAATTACTTCATGTTGGACTTCTTAGTATGTTTGTTCTTTGGTGTGAGTTGTTTTGAAAAGCAATTCTACTTATGTGGCATAATATGTTTAAAAGCCAGCTGAAAATGCCAAACAAGTCGTCACACCTTTGGGTATTTTTCAGGGCTAAAAATTCTTCATGTGTATTAACTTAATAATAGCCCTTTATTTCATTCTATCTTCTTCTCTCTTTTCTTTTTCTTTTTTATGTCCCCATGTATATTGCGTGCAGTGTGTTTGGCGTAGTTACGCAGCTGATGAAAAATCTGTTTCCATTGCAACCTGGAAGCCGCATTTGAAGGCCCTGCACACCTGCAGCCCCACCAAGTAGGTATCAGTGTGACAGCTGGTGCTGTAGTCGAGTCTCTTCAAATTTGCAAAACAAACCATACACATACATACACACACACGCACACGCACACGCACACGCACACGCACACAGTGTCAATTTGGGTCTTGCCTTATTCTCTGCTTCTCTTTCAAACCTTTTTAATAGCAATTCAGGCACAAAACTCAATTGACCCAGTATCATTCCTCACCATCCATTGATGGGGTTTAAAGATTAAAAGAATTTAAACTTTCTAGAGATTTATTTCTACTATTTCATGATACTATTTTCTAATATCTCATTTCATAAAACCCACCAGAATTCTAAAGGTAAGCACCACTATTTTTGAAAAATAATGGTTGTTTAAATTCCATCCATCACCTGACCCCAAACAGGGAGTGCTTTGAAAGCAATATATCTTTGCACATTGAAGTTCCTCAAAGTCATTTCTCATTTAGATCCCCTTGGCTCTCCAGCTTTTACCTGCAGATCAAACTAACATTAATAGCAAAATAAGAGAAGAGTTGGAATCCTAATAGGATTACAGTTTACAGTGAAGCAATGGGACCAAACAAATTAAAATTTGGAATTAGCATTCAGAATTTTAAAGTAATATTACTTACATTCACATTACATTGGCCAAAGCAAAACTCCAAGAGGACAGGGAGTGCAGTCCTACCACGTGCCTGGAAGGAGAGGAGAACCAGAAAAGTTATGAACAGTCCTGATGGTTACGACAGTGAAGTTTAATTTTCAAAAACAATCTTTAGTCCTGGAATCCTGGACTCCAGTTCCACTGGAAGAGCACATATTAAATCATAATCACCATCTAATTAAAGAACTCTTCATTGAAATAACCAAAGTACGTAAGTCAAGGGAAAGGCTTTCTGTGAGTCACCCATCTTGGCTACAGCGGTCAGTTCCTCAGATTGTTCAGACATTATCAAATTGCTTATCTGAGCTAGGATTTTAGAGCGTCAGCCATTTCCCTTCATAATCCAACGAAACCTTCATCCTAGTGGCTTCATAGGATTCAAGGCAACTAACTACTATGACTCGGAAACTTCTTTCTTACTGATGTGAGAGAGAAAGGGGCTCAGGAAACCGTCATGAGGTGTTCCCTGGAATTGAAGTCTCAAAAGGACATTTGTGATGCAGCAGAATACACACTGTAGAGGGCGGCAGATCCATCAGTAACTGATGGGATCTGCTGTATGGCTTCCCTGTCCTGCCCTGGGCTTCAGTGTTCCCATCCACAAAGTGAGGGCAAGAGCTCTGCAAGATAACTTCCGAGCTCTCGTGGGACATGTCTCCTAAAAGTTGGTATCGGAACTCTGCCAGCACCTGTGACAGAGATAGTCATAGAACGCCAGGATTTTAAAAGGGATGGGACCTTAGCAAGGACAGAAGCATGGATGCCGTTGAGTGAATGTGTGGATGAGAATCCTCTTCATTTAGATCTTAAAATGTAGTTAAATGCCCTTCATTGCGTACTGGACTCTTTCAAAGTTGTAGTAGGGAAGAAAAAAGGAATATAACTCTTATGCTGTCTGTTCCTTGGGGGTATAAATCAAAACTGGGAATTACATAAAAATTGTATTTCTTTTCTTCATAAATGCATAAGAGGAAGGCCTGCAGAGAAACCAAAAGACGGTTCTGAGGTGACCGAAGAGAGTGGCCTGTCAGCACATGTGATTCATTGGCTTTCCCCTTCCACAGTTTTTGGAAGAAAACTCATTCTGAAGCCTGGAAAAACTTCAATAATGAGGCAGACTCTTCCAATGCATAAACTTATTTTACTCACATAATTTCTCTCTTCTCCTTTGATATTTTTCCTGTTTTTAAGTGGGGACAGGGTAGAGGAGAATTTATGCGAACACCTGCATTTATTCTGTTCCACTGTGACTATCAACCACCTCTCACTCCCCTTCCCTGCACTCCCTCACTCACCCCGGAGACTCAGCCCCATTTACTGAATAACAGGGATTTGTCCAGAATGACACCGCAGTCACTGGCCAAGTTCATGGGATCCCGGGTGTGCTAACATCTCTCCCACCAGCCGTGCTTCGTTGTTCTAAACTGTAGTGATTCTTAATCTTTGTTGTTGTCATTTTTCTTTGTTAAATTGCTGAGAATGGGATGGTAATTGTGGACTCTTTCCCAAGAAACATGTTTACTGCATAAAAAATTAAAACTTTGCCTACAATTTTAATGTAGTTATAAACTCCCTGAAGCCAAGTTCAGAATCTCTGTTTTAGAAAGCAAACCTGCTTTAATCAAGTGTGTGGGTTTGTGAGGTAAATAATTTACAGTGACTTCGAGGGATATTTTTACATTTATAAAACCAAGTGTCTTATGAGCATAAAGTGATATGTAGTAAGAAACAAACCAAAACTTCTTTCTATGTAAATAGGAACATTTAATCTATAACATTTAGGGCTTAAAAACTTCCCAAGGGAGAGATCATTCATTCATGCATGCATTCATTCAACAAGGATTCATTGAGTACCTATTATGTGCAAGGCACTGTTCCAGGCACTAGGAATGCAGCAGTGAAAGAGAAAAACAAAAACAAACCAGTTAGAATCTCAGACCTTGGGGAATATAGTATACTCAAGGCTTGCTGGGAAGAGACAATAAAAATAAATAAGTAAAATATTTACTAGATCAGAGGGTGGTGAGTGCTAAAGAGAAAAGTAGAATAGGGAAGGAATTTAAGAAGCATTAGGGGCTGCAGTTTTAAATAGGTAGTCAGCAAAGTGATCATATTACCAATAGCATTATCATCATCTTCATCATCATCATTAAAAAACCAACCATGCTCTTGTTCCCCACAGTTTAGAGATACAATGGGATGCATTGACTCCACCACCTCCTCTGAGGAGTAATATAGGAGAGAGGAGTGAGAACTGTGTGGGGGAGAGAGGGGTGGGGTGAGGGGCATGCCACACCCACTCAAACCTGCCAAGGACACACCAGCAATTTCTTACTCTCCTCTCTGGTCTGGCTTGTCTCTTACATTTCTTTTAAGGTTTCCACAATTGCTACTTTAAATTTTTGTTTATAACAAAAGGATTCATAAAGGGAACATATTTTTCTTGGTTTTCTTCTTGAAGGGAATGTAGGCTATGCAAAGGGTGAAACATGGGTAAACGTGTTATTTTAGGGGATGAGTCGCATATTTTATGAAGCTATAGGGAATTATCAAGCGCACGGATGCCCAGCGGTATCTTAAGAAGTCAGAATTTAGATATTATCTAATCCAATGCCTTCAATTTATTCATAAGAAAACCAAGACCCACAGGAAAGTGAGGTGTCCGCCCAAGGACAACGGGTCATTTGCACCATGTTGTATAAACCTGGGTTTGCTAAATTCGGTAATTACGAACACTACCCAACATTAGGCTGGAAGAGTTATAACGGATTCCTATGTGCCTACTAGGCTCCAAGGGAATTCGTACTTTATACAATAGGAAAACAGCATCTGCCTCAACAAAGTGACTGAGGTACATAAGCCACACATTCATGAATCCAGATTAAGAACCCAAATGTCTGTCTAAAGCTCAGGGACTGCAGCTACAGTGTGACCGGCACTGCTTTAAGAGACTCTGCTAAAGCTGATCAGATCAGAACCACTTTTCTTTAGACATGAATAACTCTGGCTGTGGAAGTGCCCATAGTTTTTCATTACATGTAGGCAGAATTGTTTTTGCTAAGTAGATGCTATGCTATCTCTGGTCTGTGCCACAAAGAATATATGTTAAAAAGCTAGAGACATTTATTATTTTTAAAATGGCTTCCGTGGATCTTGCTTGAAATGAATTACTTAAGGTACTTATGTCCCCCAACCCCCAATTGGGCCATTATCAAGTGCTGTAAATGTATTCACCAGTTTATCATCATTTCTCTTCCGTCCGCACGCACCTGAAGGAAAGAACAAGGGGAAGCATCAAGCAGGTTTGTGATCTTTTCTGCTACATGTTTGTTTATAAATCTGTGCCTAACAGATGTTTTAAATGTGTCTCATGTGAGTAAAATCGATCCACAAATACAGAGTGATTAAAAGTGGCCTTTCCCAGGATTGCCTGCAGAGGTTGCTGTGTTATCGATTCCCCGCTCCCCTTGGGAGCATAAGTGCCTTTCCCTAACCCACTCACTGCTTTTCACAATCTGCAGAGAGTGCAACATTCGGGGGGGAAATAATCATTATAGCCTTTGGTTATTCCTTGCTACCATTTTCCCAGACAGAAGTCTCACCCAAGCATTTAAACCCCAAGAAGCAGTATAAGATACACTCCCTTCATCAGGTCCTTCTTTTAGAGTGAGACATGGGGCTTGGTTGGTTGTTTTGTGGGGTTTTTTATTTTTTGGCAAAAGGAACACTGTGTACAGGAGGTGAGAATGGTCTCTGTGCGGCATCTCCAGCTCACTGAGTGCTGAGGTTTACTTAGGTGACCTGATTCAAAACAAGAGCCCCCACTCCCATCCTTTAAAAGGAAGATAACCCTCCCAGAAACTTAACCAAATAATTTAGGATCATTCTTTTATGCCTTAGAAGGGCATGCTTCATCAAACAGCAGAGATTTAGACCTAGAGGGAATAGGACGTGAAGGGCATCATTTTAATTGGTATTAGTGAGTACCAGCAAGGACCCTGAGGGTCTGGGTCTGGGAGCAGAGCCCTGGAGGACAGAGCCAGGTGATGGCGTGAGATGTAGCAGAGGCAGGACCAGCAGGAGAACCCCAGGTGCCTGGGAGGGAAGAAGGGACACAAGTCTTTTTTTCCGTTATTGCCACTTGCTTCAGTAATGAGGCCACAAAAGCGTCTCCTGCCCAGAGTTAGCCCCCAGGTGGGGGTCAGTGCGGGTCCAGGAATTGTTCCTTTAGCTTCATTATTCGAGCGGCATTAATCATAATATACTTACTGGACTGTATACAGCACTGAAACTAGTGTTGAAAGTTCACTTGGGGTGATGAGGTTCTGGGTCACCCATTTCTGCATTAGATCAACGAGATTCACAAATCAAATCACAAATGGGTTCATTTATGATGGCAATAGATGTGGCAGGTACGCCTACACAGGGGAGGCCACTAAAGACCCTTCTCTTATTTGGTAGGAATAGAGTTAGAGCAGACTCCGCCATCCTTGTGTTGTGACAAATTTACTTGAAAAAAAGTTACACAGAATTAAACATTGTGAGCTGTTTAGTATCTTTGGTGGTATTTTAAAAGCTTTCCTTGTCTCAGGAGTTAGCCATTTACAAGTTATCTCAAAGAGTGATTTGTCTCCAAATGCTAAGGTCAGATACCATCTTCGGCAGAAACCTGATAGCCACCTGAGAGCAAGGTCACCTGTCTTGGTTTCATCCTCCAAAACAGAGCTGTTGGGCACCTGAAGGGGGAGTTTGCAACCTCTGTGGCCGTCCTAAGTGAGGGGTCACCTTGGGCTCACATGATAATATTGCTCTTGTTCCAAATGTTAGTAAGGCAGAAAGCAGAGACAGGGTTAAAAGGTAACTATCGCACATCCTCATTGTGATGGCACACTAGCCTGGAGAAACACATTTATATGAAAGTTCCAGCACACTTATTCCATTAAATTACTGAGAATTTGTGTGTGTGTTTTTAAGTAACTATTGAGCTTCAGCCCCTCAGTCAAAAAATGAACTTCGTAGTCAGCTGTCAAAAATCTGCCAACCAAGCTTTTTCAACTTCATGATGCTCATATGTACCTGAAACATTAAAATTTTTTCTGCATACTCGTGTCTGAGATTATCAAAGGTAACTCACTTGAGGATCTGAATATATACAGAACAACTGAGCTAAGTTATTGACACAGAAAATCACACACAGGGAGTTCTTGCTTCTCTGTGGTCATTGGACATTTGGCAAAACCACCTTGAAACACGCCGTGCGCATGTTACTATTTAGCATGCATGCCTTAGTTACTGTTCAGACACTTAGGTATTCTATCGGCCAAACATATATCATATCACCCTGTGTAAAGTTCTGACAGAGAATGTGCTTAGTCAATAATTCTTGGATAGTGTAATAAAATGTCTCTGATCTCAAGTAGTTTATGCAAAAAGAGAAAACAGCAACAAAAATGGGGGGAAAGGAGAAACATAAAGAGAGAATAACTGAAAAACATTTCAATAATCTGAAGGGAAGAAGCTGAAGCTCCCGTTTTACTATCACCTTAGCTTTCACCTTGGCAATGAAATTTATAACATTGCATAATAAATGTAGAAAGACTATTGTAATAACAATGGCAACAGTACCATCTTAGGAAATAACAAATTGGTCCTTTCTCAACCAAAATATGCACAAAGGAAAATGCATTTATAATGAGAATTCTCCCTCAGCAGAAAGCAGATCTGGGTCCAGAATATTGTTGATTAATGCTTGGCCCACTTTTAATTGGAATGATGAATACAGCCCACATGGAGAGCACCTGACAGATTGGGGCTATTGGGTTATTGATGGTGATTCAGATAAGCAAAATAAATACCCTTTAGCCAACTCGCCAGGTATCTCAGAGCCTGTGATCCCCTAAATCCTTCCTCCTGGTGTTTCATTGTGTTAAGAACTGGGAATAACCCAAGTGTAGATGAGTTCAATACAGCAAGCAGTAGCCCTCTCCTGGTGCCTGGCACTCACTCCCTCCGGAAGAGAAGGCCACATTGTAGACAGGGCTGTCCTACACACAGAGAGATTTCCTCTCTGCAGAATGGATTAAGGATCATACTGAGTGAACTAGGTTCCCTGCTCTGGACTATTCTTGTTAAAGATATTTTGTCTTTCCACATTGAGGTCAGGGTATGTTCAAAAAAATTCATCTACAATGACTGAGGCCACTAAGAAAGACATCCAGTTCTGACATGGCTTAGTATTGTTTGTGACAGATCCAAAATTTTCTTTAAAAATACTATCAGTCTCAAGAAGAGCTCAACTGGACAACAGTGAAAATAATATTTCTTTGACTCTCTTTGGTAGAGGGTCAAGTACGAATTACTGTTAGTCTCAACGGAGCCTGCTCTGTTCTTCCTCTACTGAGACCATAAATACAACTTCTTTAACGTTAATTAATTACTTATTTGTTTTCCTCTGTCTTCCCACTAAAAGAGCTCTATTCTCATATGTGGTAGTGAATGTGCTTATTAATTTTATTCTGATTAATCATTCCATTCAGTAATTCTTCCAACTCACTTTTTAAACTGGGCAGTTTTTCTTTGGGTATAAATTATCACTTTCAGAGAATAGAATTGGCCTGTAAACCCATCGAGCCAGATTAAGCCATTATTCTCACCTTGAGGTTTTATGTCCTCATCCCTCCTTCCTTGACAAGGTCAGTTAGCCATCAAGTAGTTGGTGAATTAGCCAGCACGATGGTACAAGCAGGCTTTTACTTCTTCCTACCTGTTAAGTTTTTATTGCTACAAGAATAAATCACACCATCGGAGGTTCAGGGATCATTTATAAAGCTGTGTGCCTCTGTTTACCCTGTCTCCTTCTCAACCATTGTTGAATATGTGCTTCGGAGTTCAGCTGCCTTGCTTGCAGTTTCTAAGGGATTAACAGAACTCTGACAGACTTCTTAGTAAACTACCTAGAGTTGCTATAACAGGTAGTTGTGAGACTGTTATAAAGATGCATCGTCTTAAAAGTTAAAGCATAAATGATATTATTTTATTACATTACAAGACTGTGTTGCAATCCACTGAGTGCCTTGTCCAAATGGCTCCTCCATGGCTGGCTTTATTAGGCATGGAGGAAATGTGTGGCTCTTAGGAAAGAATTCTAGAACTCTGATGCAAAAACTATGTTATATTTCTTCCGCATTTATTTTCCATTATTTACACCTCCTTTCTTCTGTCTGCAATGAATGATCTGCATGTGTTGTTAAATGCAGTAAGACTAGGCTTTTTTTCCAGGATAGCCGACTTGTGCGCTTATTGGCAAAATGTTAGATTGTTTCAAATTTTTTTTTCAAAGTGGTCTCTTCTGTTCACATTTATTTATAGAGGGGGAAAAAACACATCATAAGACTTAAAATAAAAAACTTTTTTCTAACAAACTAGCAACCTAGAATCCTTTCTTCTGTCATTTTGAACAGGTATTCTACCTGACATTGGTTACCTGTATTAACTATAACTGCAGGTGTTTCATACAAATCCAGAACTTATTTTTTTTTTTTATTTCAAAGCAATTAATGTTACCAACTTCCTGTAAATATTTTTTATAGCTCTGAAATATCTTGTTCCTCAATTATTTATACTATGTTGCACTGCTATTAATTATAAGGGTTGCTGTATTCTAAAATATTTATATTCTTATTTTCATATGTATCATATGCTAACACAGAGATTATCATCATTTCTAATGCCTCTATCAAAGCTAATTATTTCATTCTAACCATTAAGAGCACTAGATATATTTTGAGCAGCACAATTAAACTGCATAGTACTTACTGCTTAAATACGCTGTACTATTATATCTGAAAAAGCAATATAAACACATGACTTTATTTTTCAAAATGGAAAATAAAATCCCTCAGCACGTTCCTGGTGGTAAAATGCTTAATAATGTGCTACTCTATTTCCCTCACTCCTAGTCAGTTCTGTAGTAATAAGCAGAAGCTCTTCAGAATGTACACCACACGGAAGCAGAGGTACCCAGCATCCCAGCTATTGACATGAGACTTGAGAATGCCAGCTAACCTCAGGTGCATGACCAGGTTTCAGCGCCATCCTACCTGAGCCCTGTTCTGAGACTCACTCTTTCTAAGGACTTCTCGACTGGGGTTTTCAACCCGCTTGTAATTTTCCTTTTTGCCTGTTGCCTGCTTTGATACTCTCGACCCTTGGGACACATTTGTCCTATTGGCAGGATCCCGCACAGTACTGGCAGTCATCCCCTTGGCGCCTCCTTGTGGTGGAACAACTGCTGAGCTGCTGCACGCACTGGATTGTTAATGGCTCACTTGCCATATTGTGCCTGAGGCGAGCATTTGTAGAATGCTTATCTTATGAAGGGCTAAAACCCTAATTAAATATAACAATAACTACAGCATTCTAAGTCCAAGAGGATTACTGTGGGTTTACAGTGATGCCACACCATTCTCTGGCAGGAAATACCCACTAGTTGACTGCATGCTAGGCCGTTTGCGTAAATTGTACATCTGGTTCCTAGAGAGGGAAGAATTCCCTGGCAGAGCAGTTGTACAGGCTCCCCTGGGTACTGTCTTCAGCTGGGAATGTGAGGCTGCATACTCAGATCCTGCAGTCAATGGCCACAGAGACACTTTAGTTACTTTCTCCAAAGAGTGACCTCTTTGTTGTTGCCCTGGGGATAATCCTTGGCATTCTTCCAAAAAAACAATGTTACATAAATCTTCCTTTATATAAAATCATGTTTATTGATCAACACACACACACACACACACACACACACACACACACACAAAACAGGGAAATAATGAAAACTTCAATGGGCCAGTGAAGAACCTATATATTTTCATCAATGTGTGTTTTCAATAATGGCTACTTAATCTGTTTAATAGCCATCTAATCAAGATGCTCTGTTGATTTCCAAAGAGGAAATGAAGTAGGAAAACTAATAAAACAAATGTTGCCTGGTTTAAAAGTTCTGGATTAGGATCTTATTCGTAACTTTCATACAATTATGTCAAAAGAGAGAGTGAAAATATTGTATTTTTTTCTAATTTCGTGTGTTTAATATGTTTCTAATATGTTGAGTTCACTTTAAAAGAGTTCTTGAGAATTTTTTAAATAGTAGACATGGGCAAATATTCATGTAATTTAGAAGGACAGAAGGCAAAACGGTACCTAGAACTCATTTATATCAACTTTAAGTGTTTAAAATGCTATTAAGATTCAGAGAATAATATTTTCACTTTCCATTTATTCTTAGAGATAATATCAAAATACTTCAAAGGAGCAATTTTTAAAATATTTTCATGGAAACAATTGTTTTTATATATTTTGCTATTGTAAATGAGCCACAGTGGATTTGATACTTATTTGGGGTATTTGTTACTTTTTTTAGTAATTGAGATTTTTTTAAGGGAAAATTAGATTCTATATCAAATGTTTTTGTGATATATTTATCAGTTTTCTGTTCATTTAACTGACCTAGGAAAGAGATATATCTTGAAAGTTTGAAAAAATAATTTTATATTAACTAAAACACAACCTTGTGTAGTAATTAGGATCAGTTTGTTCCAGAAAAGGTAATCGATTAGATCAAGTATAGTGAGAACACTTGTAATGATAGCCATGTCCACTTAAGCCACTCATTAATCTAAATCAAGGTGCAGAGGTAAGCATATGTTCCTGAACCAGATCATCATAAATTTCAATGATGGAACAGATGTGCTAACACTGAAAAGAGATTTGAAATTTTTACCCCCAAAAAAAATTTAAAAAGCTTGAGAAGAGTAGTTAGTCATTTTGGGCACTATCCCTTGAAGGATTTGTTGAAATAATTTGAAGGCTGTAGAGTACATGTAGATCCTAGCCTGAGAATAAAAAGATGCAGTTTTATGATGTTTTTGTTGCTGTTATTTAATGTAATCTACCATTTAATCACACACTTATCAAGTACAGAAAAAGCCGATGACTGATGGGATTGTTTTAAAGAACTCTTGAACCCACCTGACCCCATCACAAAACTGCCCAGCCTGTTCTTTGCATGTGCCTTCAGCTAGTTGTGCTGGATTTAGCTACGTCTGCGTTTCTGAGGAGAGCTGTCAGTTGCATGGTCAATTGTTATTGTTCCCAGGACTTTCTGATCACCATAGTTCATTATTTGATTTGTTTTCATGTAAACACACATAAAACGTGGTGTCTTTTTAGAATATCATTTGTTAAGCAACTAGGCATGGAAAAATAAATGTTACTGTTTCTTGTTAGCTGCAAAACACATATCCACTAAACACATTTGCTGTTGGCATGCTGCAGTTGGGGACAGTGGACGTTGCGGTAAGTGGAAAAGACCAGGCCTCCACTTCGTCTCAGACAATCCCTTTCCATGAGAACACTGCTTCACGCCCCACAAACGCTGCAGGTCTCGGCAGCTCCGCGTAGCTGCTTCAATGACTCCCCTCCAATCCAACACCCTTCATGTCTGCAGGCCCTGAAAAGTCCTGGACCTCTTACCTGATAACGGTCACTTTCTAATAAATAACACAGCAGTTTCTAAATGAAACAAGAACACAAACAAAATAGGTACACAAAGCTTCTTGCAGTTCATTTGACTCCCACAGGAATCCCTTAGCCGGGTTGTTACTGTTGTCTCCGTGTGAGAGATGAGGACTCCAGAACCCAAGCCTCTTGGATTTCAGTCTGCCCTTCCCACCACATCACCCTACATCTCTTAATCAGGAAAACATGGAGATGCACTTGGATTTTTTTTAAAATAATGGTATTGAGTTCAGGGAGGAAGGGAGAGGGAGAGAGAGACAGAAACATGAATGATGAGAGAGAATCATTGATTGGCTGCCTTCTGCACGCCCTCCACTGGCAACCCAGGCATATGCCCTGACCAGGAATGGAACCATGACCTCCTGGTTCATAGGTCAACACTCAACCTCTGAGCCATGCCGGTCGGGCAGTACTTTGGATTTTATCATTGTTGTTAATGTTTCCTTTATCAACCCACAACAGTTCAATCCTAGCTGGCATCTAAGAACTGAATACCTGAACAAATATAATTTACCAGTAGCTGCCACAGCAAATCAATAAACCTGTTTAAGAGCAGGAAATTGTGTTAGTGAACATGACGTCTCATTCTGTTCATCAGTCATCACATTCATTATACGTTGGGGCTGTTGTACCTTGTGTGGTTTCATCTCACAAGAATGAGTGTCAGCATAAAAGAAGTGCGGTGTTGTGTTGTATGTTTAATATTACGTATGCAGTGCAACCAACTGCTATGAGATTGCATGAATTTATGGATATCGTAATCTTGCCTGGAATATAAAATGCATGCAGAATGTAGATATATATGTATATGTAACTGTCTCCCTGTTTTCCTGTAGAAATGTTTAGAAATTATAAAAAGAGATGCTCCCAAATAAAAAAGTAACTTTTTTTTAATCTCAAAAGTTGAGGTTAAAACTAAAATCTGTTTAAAAGTGATGACCAAACCAGCTCTTGGCTATTTCCAGTGTAATTAATTGTATACAAACTACTGCACTTGATCTTAGCTCTTTCTATGATGAATCCAGAAAGGGTGTGTATACCTGTAGCATGAGATTAATGTCAAATGAACGCAAACAGATTAAACAAAACTCAGATTTTCAATAGGAGGAAAATATATTTCTATGCTCCTACTTGCTAAAAACATTTTATTTACTGAAGTATATGACCATATACCATTTCATCAAATTATTTACCCAAGTGGCATGGGAGAAACTGCTTGAAATGGAATAATCGTGCCTCTGTTGTCCACAGTCAGAAGCTAAGTTTTAAGGAGCGGGTGCGCATGGCTAGCCCAAGAGGCCAGAGTATTAAGAGCAGACAAGCCTCGATAGGTGACAGGAGGTCCCCGAGCACCGACATCACAGCCGAGGGCAGCCCCACCAAAGTGCAGAAGAGCTGGAGCTTCAACGACCGAACCCGCTTCCGGCCCTCGCTGCGCCTCAAAAGTTCTCAGCCCAAACCCATGGTAGACGGTAAGCGCTGCTTTTCCATAACCGTTTTCAATCTGATAGGCTACAGTGAGTGAGATTATGAAGTAATTCATTCTCCTCGGTACCACTTGGAGATAGAAGGAAACAACCTCCGGGAAAGAATCGCTCGTTTGTTTTATTGGAAATTTAGTCCTTGCCTCGGGCCAATGTACGAAACCTACGTTTACTTTGGGAAGCAACTTTGGCAGCTAAATCTCAGTTTCAAAGAAATCCAACAAAATGTTGTTAATTCTGCACTCATACCTACAACACATTATCATTTATTAGACGAGGTCTGTACCAAGATCAACGTGACTGTCCTTTTGCTGTGTAGGTTATGTCTGAGGAGCAGAGACCCAGCCTCCAAAGCAGACTCTGGGACGGTCTGGAAACCCACTGAGAAGGGGAACAGCCCCTTTCCAGGCAACAGTGAAGGTGCTGTTCCCCCGTCTGCTGAGCTCCGTTCGTTACTAAATCAGAGGCCACCGCTTATCTTCCTTAGAAAGATCCCGTTGAAAGTTTCTATCTAATGATAAGTGGCATCCAAGTCCTTCTCCCAAGAGGAATTAACCTATTTTATTTATCACACGACATGTCAGACATTTACTTGCCAGCACATTTTATCGAGTGCCACATAATTTTTGTGTTTATGAAAGAAAACATTTTCTTTTTCATTTAAGATTAGTTTGGCTTTCCTTTGAAGTGTGCCCCCTGGGATCTCTAATACTGGGCAAGGAACCAAAATCAAATGGCATCTTCCATTAATGCATGAAAACTGCGAAGGCTATCAGTCCTTCTCGTCTCATTCCCTAGCATAACCTGTATTTTCCCAGGCCCCGAAAGCCCGAGGGACAAAATTCACAGCCGGGGGTCATCTCAGTGACCTCGGGCTCCTTGCAGTGAAATCCTTCAAACCTCAGCCCATGGGTTCCTCCCAGCCCGTTCATAGATCCTTGGGGACGAGAGTGAGCAACGTGAGTCCCCCTTCCCACTTCGTTCTCCACAATCCCATGGATGCCACGCCCTCCCAGGAGAAGGCTAGCAGCTGACCCGAGGCGGCCCCTCCTGGCGGGGCTTGCGGCTCCCATCCCAGCTGCAGGGTGCTGATCCTACCAGGCTTCCCGCCACCTGTCACTTTGCTAAGGTGGGAAATGTCCCTCCACCAGCCCCGGACACTCTTCCATCAGGGAGTGTGCTGAGGCTCTGGCAACACAGATTTTCAGTGTCCTCTGGTTTCCACACTCAACTCCCTAGGCATTTGGCTGAAAGCCCATAAACAGCTGAGTCAAGAGTTACCAGTTACAGGGCTTTATGTTGCTCTCAAAAAAGGCTTTCTGAATATAAATGAATGTCTCATTTCTGGAAGGCAATTTGGTAACATATATCAAAAGCCTTTACATATGCCTAAGCTTGGACACACCCCACCCACCAATTCCACTTCTAGGATATAGTTGATGCACTGAAATGATATCAGACATTAGAAGTGATGCTATAAATTCAAAATTATTGACATGGAAAGATGATCACAAAAAGTAAATGATTCCATTTTCGTGTGTGTGTGTGTGTGTGTGTGTGTGTAAATTTAAGTATTTATAGTAAAGTCTGGAAAAATTGGCAATATATGAAGTTACCTCTAAGTGGTGCAATCATAGTTATATTTTATTTCTTCATTTTGTTCACCTGTATTTCCACCAAACCCCTCTCCTTACGTTGATGCGCCCCCCCCCCCCAAGTGGAAGGAACACCAGCTCTAATAGTGGAAGATTAGCGTTCTTGAATGTAGACACGGAATGTCTAATGAGGTTTAACAGTTCCTAGAACAAATAGAGCTGCCCTATTAGGCTTTACGGCTGCCATAACAAAGTACCACAGACTAGATGGCTTAAACAAAAGCAATGTATTTTTCCCCTTCTGCAGGCTACAAGTCTGAAACCCCCTTGGCTTATAGATGGCCACCTTCTCTGTGTCTTCACTTTATCTTCCCTCTATGTCCAGATTTCCTCCTTTTATGTGGACACCAGTCCTATTGGATTAGGGATCATACAAATGCCCTCATTTTAACCTAATTATCTCTTTAAATATCCTATCTCCAAATAGGTTGGCATTCTGAGGTACTGGGGATTAGGATGCAACCTATGAATTTTGATGGGATACAATTCAGCCCATAACAGAGCCCCAATTCACATCACAGCATCCCAGGGAAAGCTGGGGTGTGCCTACATCTTCAGGCCTCGCCCTGGCTTCACGCTGTGCTGGAAGAATAAATTAGCCCTAATGGGTTCATACCCTTTGTGAATGTGGGCTTCAAAAAGCATTCGACTGTGTGCTGTGAGGTCCTTAGGGTGAGCTGAGCACATCTAAATATAAAATTTATAGAACCTGGATTCTGAATATGAAAAATGAATTTTACTTGTATGTTTGGCCAGAGGAAAAGCATTTTTCATGGACTCCAAGAGTCGGCACTATTCATCACAGTACTTTCAGTTATGGCAAAGATGTCTCAGAGTTCAGACAGACAGAAACAGAAGTCCTACTCTCTACCGGATCACAAATTGGAACGGCCTCGGCCATCCATTTTCTACGTCATCCCATACAAGTGCAGTTCTGTTTCGTTAGAAAGGAGTTGCTTTCTCTGGTTGATGTCCTGCTCGATTGACTCTGAGTTCCAACAGTGACAGGAGGCCTGACCGCAGTTCTGTTCAAGTAGCTTTGTTGGCTGCCCACCTGGAAGAGATCATGACTTCTGACGCCTCATTGCATCCAACAGTCCAGAATCTTTACCTCTGCCTTAACTCAAAGTTAGGTCTTGGGGAAACAGAAGTTCTCTTTTTATTTAAAAAAAAACCTGAAGCAGCTTTCATTGAAGTGCACTTTACTCCTGAATTATGCATTTTTATTTATGGTGCCTGTCCAGGTTTTAAGTATTTCTAAAATCCACCTATTACTCATAGAAAATAATACATAACACTATTGCCAACCCCCAAATACAAGTTGGGGGAAAAGTAGGTTGACAGTTGTGCAGATAGAAAATAATACAATAGTTAATAAATAATAATCCAAGAATAAACTCTGTTTCACATACGCACAACTATAAACTTTCATTTACCCTACCCTGTATTTCAAATCTATATGCTCACTCGCTTCTTGGGTTCTCTTCTTCCACTTCTCTCTTTCCTTTACATATTGTAGGAATTTCATTGCCCATTAACAGCTCTGGCAGGGTGGATGCATAGCAGCAAGAATTATGGAAATTCAGGTTGACCTTTAAGTTGATAACTAAGTTACATTTGGAAAATAATGGGCCTGTAACTGAAAGATACTATAATAGGGAAAAAAAGAAATTTAGAATTAATCTGTAAATATTAATAATTCCTGTGAAATCTAAAACCCTTTACTGCAGCCCTGACCACTTTGGCTCAGTGGATAGAGCATTGCCCTGCAGACTGAGGGGTCCTGGGTCGATTCTGGTCAAGGGCCCATACCCAGGTTATAGGCTCAGTCCCCAGTAGGGGGCATGCAGGAGGCAGCCGATCAATGATTCACTCTCGTCATTGATGTTTCTATCTCTCTCTCCCTCTCCCTTCCTCTCTGAAATCAATAAAAATATATTCTAAAAAATAAAAATAAAACCCTTTTCTGCAGATGGTATTATTTTTATAATTTAATGGCTCTTACAAAAGGTTATTAAGTATCCCATGCTGCTTTTCTTTGCTATATCTATGAAATTTATGTATTATACTTAAAAGGGCTACAATTGTCTCCTAATGTTCCACATCCATATGTACCAGAGAAGTGGAAAATAATAGATGTTGAAGCCAGAAATTTACAAATGACAAAAAGAAGTTCTGGCTTATGTGGCTCAGTTGGCTGGAGCATCGCCCTATACACTGAAAGTTACAGGTTTGATTCCAGGTCAGGGCACATACCCAGGTTGTGGGTTCTATCCCCGATCTGGGTGTGTATAGGAAGCAATGGATGGATGTTTCTCTTTCACATCCTTGTCTCTCTCTCTCTCTCTCTCTCTCTTTCTCTCTCTCTCTCTCAAATCAATTTAAAAAATAAAAACACAAATGGCAAAAAGGAAGTAGTAAACTATAAAAGACTAGTGTGGTATTGCCATAGAAAATTTATTTTGATCAATATGATGTGAATAGTATTTTCAGTTTATAAATCCAATAATATGAGAGAGGAATGTTTCATTAGTTAATCAATAGTAGTTAAGCCCCTTCATATAATTTTTTTAATTAGGTAGGAAATGACTATTTTAGATTCCACAGGTAAATGTGATCATGTAGCTTTTTCTTTCTGTGTCTGGCTTATTTCACTTAGCATAGTGTCCTCTAGGTTCATCCATGTTATTGCAAATAGCAGGATGTCTTTGCTTTTTAAGAATGAATAATATTCCATTGTATTATTATACCACAATTTCATTTCACTATATATATGTATATCAAGTCATCATGTTGTACAATTTAAACATACAATTTTATTTTAAAAATAAAAGAAATTAGGTAGGAAAAATGATAAAAGTAACATTTATTGGATCCTTCTCTGTGGTGGGCATTGTTCTAAATGCTTTACTTCTATTATTTAATTTAATCCTTTCAACACCTCTATAAAGTCATCCCCATTTTATGGTTGAGGAACCTGAGACTTGAAGCTAAGTCACTTACCCAAAGTCTAACAGATTGAAGTAAGTGAGTCGCAGTACACACCCACGCAGTCTATTTTCATAGCCCTCCTAGAGGACACAGTCTCCGATGTGCTCCCAGATGTCATATCAGTTTCCCTTTAAGCATCTTTAATATCTTCTTTTTTCTGCGACATACTCCCGCCTGCTTTCACTCTTCCATCTTCAGTGGGTCAGATCCTCTTCCCCTATAACCATTTGACCTTGCCACTATCCCATCCCATTTTTCTCCCAATCTCTGCTGCCAAGCCTCTGAACTACATCACTTTCAAAGACTGCCAGAGCTAGAAGATTAGGCAAATTGGGGAAATGACCTTTAGATGACCCTTCTCTGTTTTTGATCGAGTATCTGGGAAGAGACTCCGAATAGCAGCCATGCTGGGCTGTGTCTGTTTACCCAGGGAAGGAGGCAAATGGTGAGGTCATCTGAGGACTGTTTCAAGATGCAAAAGGTGGTATCAAGAGTTGGACACCTGTCAACAACGAACGAAGAAATGGAAAGTGGCAAACCGCAAGTAAAAGGAAAACCAAGTAGCCAAAATCCACAAGAGTGAAACTAAAGGAGAGTGAGGGGACAGTCCAGATTTGCGGTGTCTAGTTTGCTACCAAGGAGGGCTATCCTGGCTGGACCCTGCTGCACCTGGAAATGCCTTTCAGAATTACACTCCGAGTACAATCATCTTTATAGAGAAGCACAAGGAGGTAGTTTGAGGTAGCCCCACACTGCAGTGCTTTAAAAATCTGTCCCATTAGTATGCTGCAGGTTTTCAGAGAAGGTGATGCATAATTTTCTTTGGCTGCCTGCACATGTATTTTTAAAACATCTGTCCTACAAACATGTATAACCTGCATGTTTTAACATGTTTAACATGGTTTCCATGTAAGGGAAGCATATCAGTTTTGCTGGGCAATTCTCAGGGCTCACCCTGGTTCTGTGGGAGGTACATCCTCACCAGATGTTAATGAGAAAGACTAGCAGGACCCTGGGTACAGATGTGTGGTGGTCACCTGATCAGAGGCCGCGTGGGTGGAAAATGTGCAATACCTTCCAATCTTGAGAGTCCCTGGAGGCTAGTTCCCTCATTCAGGCACTGCTACTATCTCTTCTGTCTTCCATGTTCCTTTCTCCCCTCAGCCAGTTAGGATGCCTTTGCAGGGCACAAAACGAGCAAATGCAAGTACCTTAAACAATAATGAAACATAAAAAGAAGTTCAGTGTCCTGACCAGTTTGGCTCAGTGGATAGAGCATGGGCCTTCGGACTCAAGGGTCCCAGGTTCGGTTCCAGTCAAGGGCATGTACCTTGGTTGCGGGCACATACCCAGTAGGGAGTGTGCTGGAGGCAGCTGATCGATGTTTCTAACTCTCTATCCCTTCCTCTCTGTAAAAAAAATCAATAAAATATTTTTTAAAAAAAAAAGAAGTTCAGAGGCAGAACAGTTCCTGGCAAGGACCATCGGGGTCCGGCTTCACTTCCCTGTGATCCTCTCGTCTTCTTTGTCTCTGCCAGTCTCTGCGTCTGCCTCTCCCTCAGGATGGGAGCAACATACTATAGTGGCTTCATGCATCTTTTCCAGGCACAACACGCTGAGAGGCAGAAAGGGAACCATCTTTTGTTGGTATCTCTTCTTAAAGTGAGGGAAACTGTCCATTCACTTCTTATTTTGCAGAATTGGGTCTCGTGCCTAAAATGATCACTGGCAAGGAGAATGGGCATTGGCAATCACCGGTCAGGATCCGGGGCACCTGAATCTGGGGCCAGACTCCCCTGAAGCACATGGGTCCGGGTGTGGGCTGGAACTGGATAGATTTGAGGATTCGTGTTCAGAGACTGGATGTTGGAAAAGCAACCTCTAGTGATGTCTGATACAGCCAAGAAATATTTTCAGTTGGTGCAAGTGAGGAGGAAGAATGCCCTTAAACATGTTTTCTCCCAAGTATTCTGTCTACATGTCCTTTCTGTTCTTCTAAGTGGCTATGCTTTTTAAACATAAAGCCAGATTTAGAATTCTTTTTTTTCTGCATTCTTTTGCCACATACTTTTCATGAGACAATGAGCACAGACTGGCCTAACTCCTTGGATTTCAAAAGGAAAAAGTGGGCGAAGGAAGATCTAGGGAAAAATAAATGAATTTGCATTTAGATCACATAATCCCCCCTGACATACAATCAGCCGTACGCCCCCACCAAGGGGGAATGGGTGCAGTTGTCTTCACCAGTCCCAAGATGCCTCATTCCGCCCGCTGCTTGCCTTGAGGGCTCCTTCTTCCCTTTCAGGCTAAAGATTACTAACTTGGTCTCCCTTAGAAATAACGAAAGAGGCCCTAACAGGGTAGCTCAGTTGGTTGGAGCATCGCCCTGATACGCCAAGGTTTCGGTTTGTTCCCCAGTCAGGGCACATGCAATAAACAGTCAATGAATGCATAAATAAGTGGAACAACAAATCCATCTCCTCTCTCTCTCTCTCTTTCTCTCTCTCTCTCTCTCTCTCTCTCTCTCTCTCTCTCTCTCTCTCTCCCTCTCTCTCTCTCATCAATTTTTAAAAAAAAACTTTTTAAAAGAGTAGAAATGCACAGCATGAGCTGCTGGAACCCTTAACTCTTCTGGAAGATAGTAAGTCCATCCCTTTCCTCTCCTCCTTAACTTCTGTCTCCTGGGTCCACCGGTCTCCTAAAGCTCTTGTTTGAGATTATCAGTCTAAGATCGACCAGAATAGTGACAAAAAGGAAGCAGTTTAGTGTAGTGGTTTTGATAATTAGCCTGAACTAACAGACTCCTTTACCAACAGTGCCACAATTTCTTCCAAGCAGCATAAATCACAAGCTAAAAACATATTATACTTGACTACTTTACCCACATGGGCTTTCATCTCATTCCTGGCCTCTTTGACACTGATTTCCCGGTGGCCTCTACTTTCCTCGTGTGTTTCTAAGTCTCCCCACTTGACATTTTTTGTTTTGGTGCTTGCCCAAAATGCCAAGCACTATCCTGCACTTTTTCTTGATTTTCCATGTAGATGGCCCAGCTTAAGCTAGACTTCAGTTATCATGTTCCACAATATATGATGCTTCCTGGCACTTTTGGAAATTACCTGATAAGGACTCTGCTTTGTGTTGACAGAAATACTTTTTTTTAAATGTATCCACCACTTTTTAAATATTAAATGTACCAGTATTGGGGTGGCATTAGTTAATAAAATTATATAGGTTTCAATCTATAATACCTCATCTGTATATTGCATTGTGTGTTTACCATTCAAAGTCAAATCTCCCTATATTTTACCTCCTTTACCCTTTACTACCTCCCCTGACACAACCCTCTTATCCCCCCTGATAACCACCATACTATTGTCTGTATCTATAATTGTTGTTTGTTTTAAAATATTTTATTGATTTTTTTACAGAGAGGAAGGGAGAGGGATAGAGGGAGTTAGAAACATCGATGAGAGAGAAACATTAATCAGCTGCCTCCTGCACTGGGGATGTGCCCGCAACCGGGGTACATGCCCTTAACCAGAATCAAACCTGGGACCCTTGAGTCTGCAGGCCAGCGCTCTATCCACTGAGCCAAACTGGCTAGAGCTTGTTTGTTGCTTTCAGTTTTTTATGTAAATTTCTTGACTTTTTCCACCTGACTTATTTCATTTAGAATGATATTCACAAGATCTATCCATGCTGTCACAAGTGGATGTATTTCATCTTTTCTTATGGCTGAGTAGTATTCCATTGTATATATGTACCACATCTTCTCACTCCAATCACCCATCTAAGGACACTTTGGTTGTCTCCATGTGTTGGCCACCATGAATGATGCTGCAATAAACATCGGGGTGTCTATATCTTTGCAAATAAATGCTTCCAAATTTTTCAAGTAGATACCCAGGAGATGGGTTGCTGTGTTGTATGGTAACCCTGTGAGAGAAATAATTCTTATTAAAGCAGCATTCGATTAGGGATTCAGTTTACCCTGATTGTGCACATCCTTAGCAGGGGATCCCTGACTGAGGAGCATGCCTACTCCTGTGAGCTCTCTCTATCACAAAGCCTGAGGGGTTTTTTTCATGGTAGAACTAAAGGATTTCTTGAGAATGACTGGACTCTAAACTCTAGAAATTAACACTCTGTGGCTCACTCTATACCACTTCATTGTTAGCATCATTCTGTGCAAAAGCCTGCAGAGCTTATTCAGTGTTTCTGAAACACACTTCCAGTTCTTTATTAAGGAACTAGAGGCCTGCTGCACAAAAATGTGTGCACTCGGGGGCATCCCTCAGCCTGGCCTGTGCCCTCTCGCAGTCTGGGACCCCTCGGGGGATGTCCACCTGCTGGCTTAGGTCCGCTCCCCAGGGGGATCGGGCCTAAGCTGGCAGTCAGGCATCCCTCTGGCAGCCCGGGAGTCCTCAGGGGATGTCCAATTGCCAGCAGGGAGCAGGCCTAAGCTGCAGTCAGACATCCTTAGCGCTGCTAAGGAGGCGGGAGAGGCTCCTGCCACCACCACTGTGCTGGCAGCCATCAGCCTGGCTTGTGGCTGAGCAGAGTTCCCCCTGTGGAAGCGCACTGACCACCAGGGGGCAGCTCCTGCATTGAGCATCTGCCCCCTGGTGGTCAGTGTGTGTCATAGTGACCAGTCATTCCCAGTGGTTCTGCTGTTAGGGTCAATTTGCATATTACCCTTTTATGATATAGGATTGGTAAAAACCATTACCTGTAGGAATTTTCTGAATTCTGGTCCAAAGGTTTTTTTGTCTTTTAGTTATCCAGGTTCCTCACTCATTCAGTCAGTCATTTCTTCATTCACAGACACACCTTAGTCCTCTCCTGTATGTTCTATACTGGTCCTATCTCCCTAAGATCTGCTCTGTGTTCCAAGGTTCTTATTATTGGTATTGGTTGGAGGGAAGAGAAGAGACCTGTCAATCTCTGGTTATGGACTCTAAGTGACTAAGTGTTTATTGTATTTCTGGTAAGGATTGTTTTTTCCAATACTTTTTTGTGAAACGTTTGTTCCTAGTTTTTAATTACTGGAGAAATGTATTTCTATTTTGATTGGACTGGAGTTTCCCCTGGCTTTCTATTCTAGTCCAAGTACTTTGTATTTCTGCCCAGATTTTTCTAGGTTCTGCCCCAAGAATTTTTGTCACCCTACAGTGATAAGAAAAATTATATTTTGTTCCCATTGGTGAGAAAAATAGCTTTCTACTTAAGATATGAGCTGTAAATGGACTCCATGTCCTCCCTTTAAGCAGAATCTAAACTGCCAAATTACCTCTGAGTACAACCGTAAGCCATACCTTTCTGATTTCCACAGACCCAGGATTTCAATAGACCCAGAGGTGTAAACAGGAGCTCTGAATTCTGTTTCACAGCACAGGAAAGGGTGTTTGTGCATGCGTACACTGGTGCTTTAAAATGAATTAGAAGGTTGTATTAGTTATCTACTGTTACATAACAATTTGCATCAAATTTGGCAATTTAAAATAATAGACAATTATTGTCTTACCATTTCTGTGGTCAGGAATCCAGCAGCTTGGCTGGTGGTTCTGGCTCAGTCTTTTATGAGTTGCAGTCAAGCTCTCGCTGGGCACAAAGTCATCTCAAGGCTCACCTGGGGGGGGAAGATTCATTTCCAAGCTCACTCAAGCATTTGCTAGCAGGTCTCATCTCCTCACTATATCAGCAACTGTATACATTGCCTAAATATCCTCATGACATCCAGCTGACAAAGAGAAAGAGTACACACTTGAGCGAGAGAGCATGCCCAAGGCAGGCTTCCGCCTTTTATAGCCTAACCTCAGAAGTGACATACTATCACTTCCTCCATGTGCTAGTGGGCACACAGAGCAGCTCTGGTACAATGCAGAGGGGACTGTAAAAAGGAGTGAGTACCAGGAGACATGGGTATCATTGGAGACTACCTTAGTGGCTAACTACCACAATGCTTTTAAATTGGGTTCATCTTTCAAGTGGCAGTATTTTACCGTTCCCTGTGGTCTTTGCCAAAACCCTAACCACCAGCTCCCATCCTTTTCAAACTTTTCCTTTACCTGCCTGCCTCTAAAGGCATTTGGGTTTGTGACCTCTAATCTAACCATTTTATGTCCAGTATTCTCTGTATTATATATAGTTCACACCCTCAACCTTGATCACATTAGAACTAGATAATTATATTCCATTCTTAGTGCAGCCTTTCAAAAGTGATATTTTAAAAAAATATATTGAGCATTTCATTAGTGTGACAAAATTTTAAAAAATGAGAGAGCAGGAAACCAGCTAGTCGGTAGCAAAACCAAAGTGTTCCAACCTCTACCCCAGCGCTCTATTTTTTACCACATGTGGCTCGTCTTCAGCTGCTTCAAGAGGATAAAGAGATGTTCTTGGTCACTACAAAGGGCAGAACCAGAACCAAAGGTGCAGTACCAATTTTTAGCTCAACATCATGACAGCCTAGCAATTAGAGAACCCATGCCAATGGAATGGAGTCCACCAGTGGAAGCTTTGAAACCGAACTTGGATGGTCAACATTCAAGAATTTCTGGGCCCTTAGAGAGATCAGGCCAGACAACCCTAAGAAATTTTCTTCCAAACCCAAGTTTCTGGAACTACGCTTCTGGCTCTTCCTTGTTACCGCTTATCCTCCATGGGAATTCTAAACTGAAAAGTGGAAAAGGGAGGGAAGGATTGGCTGGGGAATGCCAGGAACACGATTTCTGTCCTGACGCCGGTCCCTTCTCTCTTTGACACAGAGAAAAGTGCTTCCCATTGCTTCCGACCTCTCAGGAGTCCCTCTCTCTCTCTTCCCTTTCCATTGTCAGCCGAAGCCCTTAATTTCCTGCGAAATGTGTCATGTGTCCCACCTATTTTTATGAGGTTTATGTGTCTGCTTCATAATGGAGCATTCACAGAATTTCGATAAGTCTTCAACTAGCAGGTTTCAAATCAAGTCACCACGTATTTGGGGGCTGTTCTTAGGGCTAGCATTTTCCTGGACACTAAAGAGGATAAAGTGAGTCGACGTGATAACTGCCACCTCAAAGAACTTGCCATCTACCTATAAGTTTTACTACCCAGCCTCACCCCAGTTACAATATTGATTGAAACTGAGAAGAACAAAAAGCATCTTCCTCACTCTTCAGACTTTATACTCTTCAGAAATAACCTGTGGGTGACCGCTAAAATTTGCACAAAATAAGCACAAAGTTAACAACTGCACAAATCACGGAATTTAGCCTGTATTTGAGAGGCACTTTGCAGCTGCATGGTGATTTTTCATTTGTACTTCCCAAGTTATTTCCTTCAAAGGCACACTTAGTTGTCTGCTTCACAAAGAGAAACCAATATGACACAATTTTAAAATTATATTTAATCACTTTCATGGTGTACTCTACTTGGTAAAGAAGGAGAAAAAAAGGTTAGGGAAAGGCCAGGATCCATTTTCTGCAATGGATGGAAAAAGACATGTTACCCAGGCTTTGCTTTCTGCTATTTACAGCATGAAACTCACTTACATTGTCCCAAATTCCTTTTATTTTATTGTCAATGTCTAATTTTTACCAGCATTTCCTCTCTTGCCATTTTTTCTTCTGTTGCCATGTGCAATGCATAACAACAGTTCCTGGATTCCAAAAATATAGGAAACCTCAGAAGAATATTAACTGGGGAAAATTAATCTCTGTATCTCTAGTTACAAAGATTCATTTGCACATGAAATTCTTAATTCCCAGTGGTGAGAAATTTGCATCTTTCATTAATCTAATGCAGTAGCAACTGCTATACCACATCATTCATTCTGTTGGCGTCGGTGACTAATCTTTCCCAAAATTGTTTTGAACCTATGTTCCCTTGATTCTATTTTGGTTGAAAAATGTCATGACCTCGTGTCTTCTTATATTTATACTAGAGGCCCAGTGCATGAAATTTGTGCACTGGGGGGGTGAGGGGGGAGGTCCCTCAGCCCAGATTGCAAGAGGGCTCAGGCCAGGCTGAGGGACCCCACTGGTACATTATCATGGCCAGGGAGGGACACAGGAGGTTGGCCAGCTGATGAGGGACCTCGGGAATGCTCCAGAGCATGTCAGGCCCATCTCGCTCAGTCCTAATCAACCAGACCCCAATAGCAAGCTAACCTACCGGTCAGAGTGTCTGTCCCCTGGTGGTCAGTGCACATCATAGTGACTGGTCAACCAGTTGACTGTCTGCCCCCTGGTGGTCAGTGCGTCATAGCGAGCAGTTGAGTGGCCTTAGCATATCATTAGCATATTACACTTTGATTGGTTGAACAGATGACCAGACATTTGGCATATTAGGCTTTTATTATATAGGATTAGTTATCTGTTGTAGCAAAACTATTCCCTCCCCCCATATTTAGTGGTTTAAAACAGCAATTCTGTTGGGCAGTATTTCTGGTCATGGCTGAGCTCATACACCTGTGATCAGCTACTGGGTTACCTGGGAGCTCACTGGCCTAAGGAGGCCTCAGCTGGGCTGACTCTTCTCTGTTCCATGTGGTCTCTCAGTCCAGTAAATCGGACTGGTTCACATAGTGGTGGTGGGTTCCTAAGAGTAATAAAGAACACCTTATTGAGGCTCAGGCTTAAAATCTCACAGAGTAATGTCCACGGGATCCTGCTGGTCAAAGCAAATAACAAGGAGAGCCCAAATGCAAGGAGTGGAGAAAAAGGCTCTGCCTCTTAAGGTGAGGAGCTGCAAGTATTGTGGCCAGTATTGCAATCCACCACCCCAGTCATTTGTAGCTTATTTGCTTTTACTCTTTGCAATATTATGTTGGTTCTATGAGCCAATGTGTTAGTGTCTGATTCACATTTTATTCCTCCCTGTAGTTTCCTTCACTTCTTGAGTCTAAGAAGGAAAGGGAAGGAAAATGGCATTGTTAGCACCTAATATTGTCAGGCAGAGACTAGGCATTTTCTATTGGTTCATTTGATGCTGACATAGCCATTTTGCAGATAAGAACATCGAGATCCAGAAGAAAATGTAAATAACTTTTTCATGTAGCTCAGTCCAAATGCTGGAGCTGGAGTTTGAAATTGCATTTAGATATAATTCCAAAGCTCTTTATGTTTGACCATGCTCCTCACATGTTTTCTTTCATGTAAGTCTCATCGCTAATAATTGAATGAGTGAAACTTGGTTTAAATCAGCTGTAAGTTTACTATTAGTCAAATAATTTATCTTCTTTTTCAGTTAACATAGCAAATCTGCTCAAGGCATGCCTCTGTCATTATATTTACTCTATAAATATTCTCTCCCTATCCCTTCAAGTGTCAATTAAGGTCATGCACCAGCAATTCTCATTTTTTTAAAGCAACAAAACATTGCCATCTCTGCCAGTCTAGTCTAAATGCTTTACACATTGGCATTTCCTGGCAGTATTACTGATAAGCTAACAAGAATTGAAAATTGATTTTAAAAATTCGGGTTTATTTCAAATTCTCCAAAAGATTTGATTGATAAATAATGCAGATTTGTGATTCTTCAGTTTGTCAGACATTGAAAACCATGACTGCTTTGATTGAGGTTATATGTCTCTCAATATGATTCAAAGAAGACAGATCTCATCCTTTTGGAAATAAGATTAAATACTTTTTTTAAGTCTCTTTCTCATTGATTCAGAATGTTTCTCCCTAAGGTGAAGTACTGTCTGTCTTGGTCTTGAATGGCAAGAGCAATCCATCGATCTCTTCTAATTTGACCTAGCTCAGTTATTGTGCTGTGCAAGGCGGGTGTCTGACATGTTGCTGTCAGCCCCAGATCAATGTCTGTGTCAGTTATCCACGTGTGGTTGGCCTCTGCTTTGCTGTAACTGCCTGGCTTTGCTAGGATTACCAGGACATTTGTTCTAATAATGGCAGTCCTGCTAGACTATGAATTTACCTTATGTTGGTTACAAACATTTAGATGATTTACTAGAGGAACTACAAAAGCCTACAAAAGTCATTTTGTGTTTTTACAAAGCTGGGAGTTGTATGTCTTTTTTGTTGTATTGGAAAGAGTTGGTGCCTTGAATATGATGAGTCCTCAAGGAATTTTTTACAAAAATTGAATTAATTCGACACAGTGGTGAGAAAAAGTCTTGAAATTAACTGGAACTTGTTACAAATTCTCTCATTCCCTCACTAGGTTGAGTGAGATGAGGCAAGTGACTGATCCTCATTGCACTCTCTCTCTCTTTTTTTAAAAATATATTTTATTGATTTTTTACAGAGAGGAAGGGAGAGGAATAGAGAGTTAGAAACATCAATGAGAGCGAAACATCGATCAGCTGCCTCCTGCACACCCCCCACTGGGGATGTGCCCGCAACCAAGGTACATGCCCTTGACTGAAATCGAACCCAGGACCCTTGAGTCTGCAGGCCGACGCTCTATCCACTGAGCCACACCGGTGCTGGCTCTCTCTATCTATCTATCTGTCTGTCTATCTATCTATCATTAAAGTAGTATGACACACAGTATGAATAAAATCCTTGTACAATTCCCAGCATAATATCTATTATTGAGAATAGATACTCAATAAATTGAATGGATTGCTGTTATTTATTAATTCATTAATGCTAATTTCTGCCTTAATTTTCATGAGTTAAAGGGCAAGGCTTGATTAATTTACATGTTTTCATCTTCCCTTCTTCCAGTAACTGATGGCAACTCCTATCTATGGGAGTCTCAGAAGGAAGTAAGGGGTGGGTGGGTGAGTGGGAAGAGATCAACCAAAGAACTTATATGCACATATGCATAACTCATGGACATAGACAGTAGGGTGGTGAAGACTTAGGGGTAGGGGGGCTACAAGGGGTCAATGGGAGAAAAAAGGAGACATATGTAATACTTTCAACAATAAAGATTTATTTTAAATAAATAAATATTCATGCAAAATTGTTCCCTTTATTCGTTAGACTGAGTTTTAGGAATCCTCTTGTTGAATAATTTATATAATCACAAAGAGAATGAGGGTATGAAGGATCGTTGCCTTTATTAAAGATGACAAATAGTTCATTTGTTCTGGAGGAGAGGCATTGGTTCACTAGTTGACAGCACAATGCATGAAACATAATAGTTACTGAGAAAAATATTTATTGTGAATGAATGATGAACAGCTAATGAACAAATAAATTATTTATTGTTTAGTTATTCAGAGGTCAATTCATTAAACCTTAATGATGAAAATTGCTTTGGGACTGTGAAAAGCCCACACACAAATAAAATGTATCATTGAAGCATAAAGTATGATATAATTAAAAGTGACTGTTGCTGAATCACAGACTGCTGAGATATTTAATAAAGGGAGTATTTGAGTGATTTTTTAAAAGACATTTTTATTGATTTTTTTAAAGAGAGAGGAAGGGAGAGGGAGAGAGATAGAAACATCAGCCCCCTGCTGGGGATCAGCCCACATCCCCAGGATATACCCTGCCCAGAAATCAAAACAACGACCTCTTGGTGCATGGGACTACGCTCAACCAACTGAGCACACAATTGATTTTTTAAAAAGGAACTGAAATTCCTGCATTGCATTAATTTTAAAAGAACACATGAAAACATACTTCAGTGTTCCCATTTGAATAAAGATAGATAATATAGTAACATGTAAAATTAAAAGAAGAAAGAAAAGCTCTGGCTGGGTTGCTCAGTTGGTTGAAGTGTCATCCATCTACCAAAAGGTCACAGGTCAATTCCCAGTCAGGGCTCATACCTAGATTTTGGGCTCCATCCCCTGTCAGGGTGTGTAAGGGAGGTAACCGATCTATGTTTCTCACATCGATGTTTCTTTCTTTCTCTCTCTCTCTCTCTCTCTCTCTCTCTCTCTCTCTCTCTCTCTCTCTCCCTTTCTCCCCTTTTCTCTGTCTAAAATAAAGGAAGAAGAAAGAAAAAAGGTTTTATCTTTTTTCCTCTTTACCTTATGGGCAGGTCCTAAGCTATTATTAAAATGTGATCAGCAATTTTAGCACTATAGACAATGTTAATTATTTTTGAAAACTCTCTAGTGCTTCATATCATCATTCAAAACAGAAAGACTCCTTTTAATTAAGTGTCATGAACTATATTCTATGAAATTTTGCCAGCATTTCTGCTAACCAGTAAGCTTATTTGAAAACCCTGAGTAAAGAACCTTAGAGAGCTTTGTATTATAATTAACATAATTTAAAATGCTGATAATGCATGAATTACCTACTCAATCAGTGTAAGTGGGATCTTTGGCCTTAAAGAGAAAGTGCAGAAGTGTCTTATTAGTAAGATCCTCATTAATGTCTATTAGTATTTCTAATTAGCAAGCCTGAGAATGAACACAATAAAAATCAATTTTGCCAGATCAAAAGAGTGCTGGTTAGTGCATTTGATAAACATGGCTAGAGTACTATTTTGAATCCTGTGGTAACCAAGTTTTTCTGTGGTTGGCAGGCCTGTTAGTCACTTCATACCTACCTAGGTTATCAGGTAGACTGTTGTGGTATCACAGTGCTTGTGTTCAAGTAACCCTTATTTTGCTTAATAATGACCCCAGAGCTCAAGAGAAATGATGCTGGCAATTTGGATATGCCAAAGAGAAATGGTAAAGTGCGTGTATGTATGTATGTGGAAAACATAGTACATATAGGTCTTGGTACTATCCAAGGTTTCATGCATTCACTGGGGTCTTGGGATGTACCCCCTCAGATGAAGGGGGACTACTGTTCTGTAGGACTCTAAGTTAAATGGATTGCAACCTGTGTGCATTTCTGTGTACCATCTGGTAGGGAAAAATGTGAAAAGAGAGCAATAAGAAAGCTCAGGACAGCCTGGCCAGTGTGGGTCAATGGTTGAGTGTTGACCTATGAACCAGGAGGTCACAGTTTGATTCTAGGTCAGGGCACGTGCCCAGGTTGTGGGCTCAATCCCCAGTAGGGGGTGTGCAGGAGGCAGCCGATCAATGATTCTCTCTCATCATTGATGTTTCTCTCTCTCCCTCTCCCCTCCTCTCTGAAATCAATAAAAAATATTTTTTAATAAACTTCTGGACAAAAAAAGATATTTTATCCTTCATGTCAAAGAGCAGTGGGTGATTTTTGTAAAACATCTGAGATAGAATTGATAATGAGATAGGATTGACGAAGTTGGAGGAGGAGGAGGAGAAATATTGAAAAGAAGTAAAAACTCAGGAAGTGCACCAGGCAGGAAAGACTGTGTGTGTCGCTCTAGCCAGTTTGGCTCAGTGGATAGAGCGTCGGCCCACAGACTGAAGGGTTGTGGGTTTGATTCCGGTCAAGGGCATGTACCTCGGTTGCAGGCTCGATCCCCTCAACCAATCGATGTATCTCTCTCAATAGTATGTGTGTATAGCTGACTTCTAGTTAATCAATTTTGAACATTATCTGTTTAATCCCAATTCTACTAAGTGAAGAGTCAGGTCTTTTTTCACTCTCTCCCTTCTATAGACCCTCCCATCCTTCTAATCTACATTTTATAATTTTTCCATAAGTCAAAATTCATTGTCCACATGGTGTGTTATATTGTACTACAAATTTTTTTGCTTTTCCTATAGTAAATAAACGCCCTGCTCATTGCTGCTGTTGTCGCTTTCATAATTCTTCCCACCTCTTCCAAAACTATCTCAGCAAAATTTTCCACAAAGTCAATTGTATCAGGTCACCTATCAGTTTCATTGTGATTGTTCTTGGAGAATCCATCCTGAAAACCTCCACCCCCTTTTTGGCTAAGCTGACTGCCCTCCAAGCCTGCTGCAAAGCCCTTATCTTTTGAATTTTTTATTTTCTTCTGGATTGAATTCCCAGTTTACAGGATCTCATGTTCTTGTCTTTTTTTATTTATTCTTATTTCAGAAAATAAAACTTCAATATTTTTCAGGCAAAAAGATGATGTGATGACAGAGGTGTGATCCTGAAAGCTGTCAGTGTGCCTGGCCCCTGATTCACACTGGTCCTACCCAGACCGATTACCATCTTCCTGGAGAACTGTGCTCACACAGGGCTTTTCCTTCACCATCATCCTGTGATTCCCGTGCCTAGGTCTCCTCTGTCTTGGTGAACTTTCCCATTTTGATGAAGCACATCATCCAGTACATTCCTGACAAGAAGTTCAAGGAAAGCAAAATTGATTGAGACCTTACATGTCTGAAAACGGCTTTTTTTCCCATCCTCATGCTGCTTGATAGTTTGGCTTGGTATAGAATTTAGGCTGGAAATAATGTCCCTTCACATCTTTGAAAGCATGGCACCCTGTGCACTTGTTTTCAGGATTGTTGTTAAATCCAAAGCCGTTCTGACTTTTCTATATGAGCAGCGGGGGTGTTTGTTTGTTTGTTTGTTTGTTTGTTTCTCTTTAAAAGCTGTAGCATTCACTCTTTGTCCCCAGTGTTCTGAGTTTTCATAATGATATTTCTTGGTATGGGTGTATTTTTATCAATCACAGTGGATATTCAAGGGGTCATTTCAAATTGGTAATTCATGACCTTCTGTTCTGGAATATGTTATTGCTTTTTTTTTAAATGATCTCTTCCCTTCTTTTTCTCTGTTTCTCTTACAAAAAGCCATTATTTGGAGGTAGGGCTTGTGGACTGGGACTTAGATTTTCTTGTCTTTTCTCTCCTATTTTCCATGTGACTCTACAATTATAAATTTAAATTTCTGATTACAGTTTACAAAATTGACAGTATGTACCTTTTAGCTCTACTTTCTAGGAGTTTTGACCAACTTTATCAACCAAACCTCTAATTCTAATTTTTATTTCTGCTATCATTTCTAAGGTTCTTTATTGTTGCTGTTGTTTGCTAAGTGTCCTTCTGTTTTCGCTTCCTGGTTTTGTTTCATAGATATAGCATCTTGCCTTATTTCTGTGAAGATATTAATATGACAGTATTTTGAAGTTTTGTTTCCTTCATTTCTGTTTCCTTCCAGTTCATTTTTATCTCTGTCTTTGTATGGGAAGATTTCCTTAGATATTTAGTAAACTTTGGATGTCTCCTCATAATGAAGTGTGGAAGATGACAAGGGTGACTGGAATTTCTAAGCACATGGTTGAAGCCAGTCAACTTTGATCTTTACCATAGGCTGATCTGGGTCAGCCATTTCTTAGAAAACTGGTGTCAGTGTATTTAGCTCTTTTGGGGAAGGAGGAGGAGGGCTGTTCAGAGTCCACTGAGAGTTCTGATTCAAACTCCTAACTGGAGGGGAACGGTCCTGCCGCCGTTGTTACATGGTGATGGGGTGCCAGTAGGTTCTCCACATTCATGCTGCATAAGATCACTTGATGCAGTAGTTTCTGGTGTATACCCATCCTCAACCCTTCTTTCAAAGACTTCCAGTCAGTCCCCTGTTGGCAAAGGAAAGATGCATATACCCAAGGGTGTGGGGCAGATTGCACACGACCTTCCTTGTTATCCACAGAGGTCCCTAGTGCTGCCAATTCCGGAGGCCTTTGAGTTTTCTGAAGTGTAAATTTTGTTGTTTCTCAGCTTTTCCCAGTGTTGGCATAGGATTTTCTCTCTGGTATCAGCTAGTCAGTTACCTAACTTGTCCATCTGCTTTCCCACTTCCAAAATTATGGTGTCACTGCCTCCTCTCCCATTCTATCCTTTTTTGAGTTTGTCTTTTTTAAAAGTTTCTCATCACTATAGTTTTAGTGGGTTTTGCATAGGGATCAAAATTAGATGTGTGTGGTAAATCTACCATCTTAACCCAGAAAAGAATGTCCTTCATGTGTGTGTGTGTGTGTGTGTGTGTGTGTGTGTGTGTGTGTGTGTTGGATCACAATATTAAGTGCCTTTCTTATTGTGGATGGAAATTAAAAATTTTAAAAACCGCTACTAGGCCATGCCAACAACGAAGCAGTCAAATCCATACAAGGCTAATGGTAGCTTGTCTTTACTCTGAAAGTCTTCCATGGAACTGAGGGAGTCTTAAAGGTGTATGGGACCATGTTTTTCAGAATGTGGTATTCACAGAAAACTCTAGACCTAATAACTCTTTTTAAAAAAAGAGAAAAAAGACAAGCTGCACTTCCTCTGATAGTGCATTCAAATGTGCCTCTTTATTTATATTCAGGATATTGGGATTATTTATTCTGGGTCCCAAATTTTCTATTCCATGTTAAGAATATCATAACATGAAAAGTAAAATAAAACAGCAAGCACAGCTAAACGCAATCTCTATCAATCTGTAACTCAACTGTGCTAACATTTGCTATATAAATTGCACCTACTATGGTAAAAATACACAAATATAATACTATCAGATTGGAAATATTATGCTCATCACCTGTTCAAAATGTTAACATTATCTCTCTAACTAGAATATTGGTTTAAAAACTCAAGAGTATTTATTATTGTCAGACCAATATATGTTGCAGATATTAATACTTAAACTGTTTTTCAATTAAAAAATATTTTACTTATCAAATTTTTTGAAATACTATAGCATTTGAATGCTACAACCTAGAAAAAATTTAATGGAATATTTTCAGAGGTGCATCAGAAATTTTTTTTTATGTTATCTTTTGTTTATATGGGAATTCAATGAGATTATTTCTTAGTTCTTAATATGAACTCACTTTTAAGCTATTACTTTAAATTTCGTAAGATTCAGAATTGAGTAAATAATGTTCACGTGACTAAAATTTCACAATTTGTCCCTACAGTACTAGCCATCTAAGGTACTGGGATAAAGGGGACATTTGGTAAAACACATGTGTGTGAATATTCAAAAGTGACATATGAAGCTACACTATATCTCACTGTAATATATTTCCATTTCCATTAGTGTTACACTGCTTCTGACGAGAAAAATATGTCTAGGTTGCCTTTTTGTTATATTAATGTGGATGATTATACACTTAGAGGCCCAAAATAATTTAAACTGGACCTACAGGTTGCATTTCAACCTAAAAATAAAACTCCAGAGTATGATTTTATTCAACCATCATTTCCTGAATTCTACTGTAGAAGTTACTTATTCTTTTACTTGACATTCACTTTACCTCTTAAATATTTTCATGGGGCACTGGGTAGGGATTCTATCTTAAAACCCTATAAAAATTACACACAATGAAGGAAATTGGAATATTTTTCACTGTATGATCTCGAAATATACCTAATCATGAACAATCTCACACACACACACACACACACACACACACACACAGCCACAAGAGAACACTATGAGGCTCAAATCCAGCTTAGCTAGTGAGTTATACTTTGCCATCAATAAGATAGAATGATCAATCACTCTCACCCTGACAGGTCCCTCAATAAATATTTGACGCTGTCCTAGGTGCTTGAGAAACATCAGAGAACAAGATCCTGGTCTTTGTGGAGCTAACATTCTAATAGGGAAGATAAAGAATGAACACAAACAAGTACATTGTTTGATATATTAGAAGCTGACAAGGGCTATGAAAAAAAGAAAAAGGAGAACAGGGTATGGAGATTCAGATTGGTGGAGGGGGTAGTGACCTTACATAGGGTGGTCCAGGTGCTTCTCCTGGAAAACTGACATGGACCAGAGACCTAAAGCTGCTAAGGTGCCTGGACATTGTCTGGAGAGGAACATTCCCCAAAGGGAGCCCTGCAGAGAGAGATCCTGGCTCCTTCAAGGAGCACGTAGGAGACCTGGGGTAGAGAAGGGGGCCTGAAGGAAAAGAGCAAGCAGGAGAGTGATGGGAAATGAGGGCAGGCAGGGAGTGGCCAGGGGTCAGACATGCTGGGCCCGTAGGCCTAGTAAAGACTTGGGCTCTTACCCTGGCAGAAATGGGGCACCGTTGGAGACTTGTAAGCCGAGAGACATGATCTCAATTTTAAAAGGATTGCTCTGCCCTTAATAACCCTGTGTCTTGGGCAGGCCATTTAACCTTGCTGAGCTGCAGTTTCTTCGACTGTAAAATGAGCATAATATTTCCAATCTGGTAATATTATATTTTAAATTACAGTTCATATTTGTGAACCAGTTCATAGGCAAGGACTGAATAAATTACAGCTGTCATTAATAAAAAGGGGCCCATGCCTCCATGCCACAAGGTGCTCAAGGCAGAGACCCTGAAATCACGCACCTCTAAACACAAGGCCGAGAAACAGGGGCCGTCACGGCCTCTCAGCTGACAACTTCTTCAGGGAAGACACTCGCCCCTTGACTTCCAGGAGATGATTCACCAAGTGAACAAGGACACAGTGAAGGACCGTCTACCCAACCGCAGAGTTTATGTATTGTTATTTATTTTTAAAATCTTAAATCCAGACATTACTGAAGTCACAGGAGCTGCTGTCGTGGTGCCGAGAGAAATCCTTTATCATTCATGTAGCAAACAAGTGTTGAGTGTCTTCTTTGCACCACACTGCGTCCTAGGGGCAGATGGGGCAGGAATGAGAAGATAGATGGTAGATAGATACAAGGATGAGAAGACGTGGCCCCTGCCCTCACACAGCTTTCTGTCGAACAAGGAAGGGTACTTGCAAACACTCAAATGGAATGCTATATAATAAGGACCATAAGAAATATGTGTGCACAGTACAGGAAGACTGGGCTGGGTCCGTCTTGAGCATCAGGCTGGTTTTCATGGAGGTGATGGGTCCTGAAGGGCTTGTGACTGCAGAGCTGAAACAGGCTCTAAACTGTCACGCTGCCCTCCACACCTCATTCCCTTTGCTTTGGATAACTCAAAATAAAAGTAATTGCTAAACTACAAAATAAAATTCTTGTTTTCAAACTGGCACAAAAGTAATAAGGGTGCTGAAACTTAATTGGTTTGTTCTAAATATTCTGATGGTCTCCCGTTTTTTGGTGCCCCTTGGTTTTCTTGGACCGTATGCATATCATAGTCTGTTCACTGCAAATTCAGCACCCAGAGAGTGCCAGCCAAAAATAAGGAAAGGAAAAGAGAGAGTGAATGGAGGTGCGTAGACAGTACCCTGTGGGGGCGTCTAAAGGTAATCGTGCTTAAAGAGCACTTCAAGAAACTGGTGTAGTCCGCTGTAACAGGAGCATGGATGGGACGGCAATAAGAAGAGGAGCCTGAATGGGGGCTTCTGAGCTATCAGAATAAAGTTCCCTCACATGGCCACCAAGGATGGTCAACCTTCAGTGTGTGTTTACTTTGACATTAAACATCAGTTGATTCAGTGGAGAAGAGACTGGAAGGAAATCTGCCAAAATTTAATAGAATTTGTCTCAGTGTCTTGGGGGCCCAAAATGTCTCTTGGTGAGTTTGCAGCATCAAGCACAGAACAGAAATTTTAAAGAGGCCTGAGCCAAGGACACAGCAAAATGAAATTGTGCTACTACCTCAAGGCCCAAGCAGTTGTTCTAACCCCTAGCTGGATTAAAGGAATTGCCTTTGGACTAGCACATGACTAAACTGGAACCTCTAAATTCAGGATGGTATTTAAAGTGTTTAGAAATGATCGTGGGGGAAAGGTAATTGAAACACAACCAGCAGCAGAAGGAAGGAACCCTGGAGAAATAAATTGTAATTCACAACAGGATGTAATTAATTAGTTGTCACCATTGTAAATAGTGGCCATTTTAATGTGTGCTCCCCATAGGATAATGAAATAGAATAATCACATGCTTCATTTAAAATCCTAATATAGAATTTTCTTGTGAACTTCTAGTCCTCACACTTTTATTAGAAGAAACATATTGCAATAACTGTTGCCTTTAAGTTCTAGAACTTAGAAAGACTTTTTTTTTATTCTGAAAGTTTTTATTGTTTTCCAATATTCTATCTTGGAAAGCATATATTATTTTTTTTAATTAAATCTTTATTGTTCAGATTATTACAGTTGTTCTGCTTTTTCCCCCCATAGCTCCCCTCCACCCGGTTCCCCTCCCATTCTCCGCCCTCACTCCCCACCCACTGTCCTCATCCATAGGTGCACAATTTTTGTTCAGTCTCTTCCTGCATCCCCCACACCCCTTTCCACCCCCCCCCCCAAGAATAGTCAGTCCACTCCCTTTCTATGCCCCTGATTCTATTATAATCACCAGTTTATTCTGTTCATCAGATTATTTATTCACTTGATTTTTAGATTCACTTGTTGATAGATGTGTATTTGTTGTTCATAGTTTGTATCTTTACCATTTTCTTCTTCTTCCTCTTCTTAAAGGATACCTTTCAGCATTTCATATAATACTGGTTTAGTGGTGATGAACTCCTTTAGCTTTTTCTTATCTGTGAAGCTCTTTATCTGACCTTCAATTCTGAATGATAGCTTTGCTGGATAAAGTAATCTTGGTTGTAGGTTCTTGGTATTCATCACTTTGAATATTTCTTGCCACTCCCTTCTGGCCTGCAAAGTTTCTGTTGAGAAATCAGCTGACAGTCGTATGGGTACTCCCTTGTATGTAACTGACTATCTTTCTCTTGCTGCTTTTAAGATTCTCTCTTTGTCTTTTGCTCTTGGCATTTTAATGATGCTGTGTCTTGGTGTGGTCCTCTTTGGATTCCTTTTGTTTGGGGTTCTCTGAACTCCTTTAGCTTTTTCTTATCTGTGAAGCTCTTTATCTGACCTTCAATTCTGAATGATAGCTTTGCTGGATAAAGTAATCTTGGTTGTAGGTTCTTGGTATTCATCACTTTGAATATTTCTTGCCACTCCCTTCTGGCCTGCAAAGTTTCTGTTGAGAAATCAGCTGACAGTCGTATGGGTACTCCCTTGTATGTAACTGACTATCTTTCTCTTGCTGCTTTTAAGATTCTCTCTTTGTCTTTTGCTCTTGGCATTTTAATGATGCTGTGTCTTGGTGTGGTCCTCTTTGGATTCCTTTTGTTTGGGGTTCTCTGCACTTCCTGGACTTGTAAGTCTATTTCTTTCACCAGATAGGGGAAGTTTTCTGTCATTATTTCTTCAAATAGGTTTTCAATATCTTGCTCTCTCTCTTCTTCTGGCACCCCTATAATTCAGATGTTGGTACGCTTGAAGCTTTCCCAGAGGCTCCTTACTATCTTCATATTTTTGGATTCTTTTTTCATTTTGCTCTTCCAGTTGGGTGTTTTTTGCTTCTTTGTATTTCAAATCTTTGACTTGATTCTTGTGATCCTCTAGTCTGCTGTTGAGAGTCTGTATAATATTCTTTATTTCAGTCAGTGTATGCTTAATTTCTAGTTGGCCCTTTATCACAACCTCGAGGGTCTCATTAGATTTCTTGTAGGTCTCATTAAGTTTATCAGTGGTTTCTAGAAAATTCTTGAAAAACCTTAAAAGTGTGGTTTTGAACTATATATCCAGTAGTTTGCTTTCCTCCATTTCTGTCATTTGTGTCCTGTTTCTTTGTCTCCACATTTTTTTATGTTTCGCTGTGTCGATAGAGTGGCTTTGTGTGCTAGGTGTCCTATAGGGCCCAGTGGCTCAGCCTCCCCAATTACCTGAGGTAGACACTCTTGGTGCACCCCCTTGTGGGCTTTGTGCACAGTCTTGTTCTAGTTAAGCCTTGATTGTTGTAGGTAACACAGGGAGGGATTGACCTCCAGGCCAATTGTCTGTGAGAATCAGCTGTGTCTGCAGTGGGAGAACTTCTGTGCTGGAGACACCCCTCTGGGGCAAGACTTGCTTCAATGGGGCTTTGGTGCTCACTGAGTCTGCCCCCTGAGTGTGTTCTTTATGAATCCGAGGAGCTGCAATCTGGATGGTCCCACTCCGACCACCCGGCACACTGGCTCCTGGATCTCTAAGGAGGTGCTAATCTAGCCTCTGCCTGAGGCTATCCAGCAGGAGCCAGCTGTGACGCAATGCAAGTTGCCCTGGGGCCTTGGGCCAGCTGCAGTTTGTTAGGTAATTATCACATTGCAAAGGGCCAGGCCTTTCATATGCAAAAGCCTTGGGTGGGGCAGGGTCCCAGGCGATCAACAGGGCAGAGCAAGCAGTTATGGCTGCTCTCATTCCTGCCCTCAGAGGCCCTGCTTCTCAGTGTCCAGATAATCGCTGCAAGCACCCCTGAGATAAAGCTGCCCTCGAGTTCCAACCGATGCCAGACAGTCCAGTTTCTCCCGTATGAGTCTGGGTCCCCAGAAACTCACCCAGAACTGGAGCTCAGAGCTTGAGACTCCCTCCCGATTGAAAAAGACAACCGTGTCCTCAGCCGCCAACCCTCTCCGCATGCGCCTCTGCACCTCTGTATTTTACTTCCGTACCACACCTCCTCTGAGTCTTGGTATGCTTTTCTCTTTCCGTCTAGTTGTAGAATTTCCACTCAGCCAGCCTTCCTGTGGTTCTGGATAATGTCCGTTCCATCTTTTAGTTTTATTTTTGAAGTGGTTGTGCGAGGCAGCAATCTCCGGTGTTTACCTATGCCGCCATCTTGGTTTCTCCACCATATATTACTTTTGTAATGGAAAAAATCTTTAAATTTCTTAGAGAACTTTAAGAGAAATACAAATTATTTGTAATCTCATACACTAGTATAGCTAATTTCACTTTTACATATTCTCTTCTAGCTGGTTTTCTTTTCAAATATCATTGTACATAGTTATAATCAACATGAATATTTCGTTTCATAGCTTAATTTTATTGAACATTTAAAAATAGTTTCATATAACATACTATCCATAATTACCTTTTTATAGCTATACTAGAGGCCCAGTGTATGAAATTCATGCAATCAGGGCCGATCAGGTTCCGCACCTCCCTGCCTCTTCCTTCCCTCGCTCCCTCAGCACCCTGCCTCCACCACTGGTCACCCACCATGGTCCATACTGCCCCTGGTGGTCAGTGTATGTCATAGCAAGTGATTGAACTCATTCTCCTGGTCAAACTCCCGAGGGGACACTTTGCCTATTAGCCTTTTATATATATAGATAATACATCATCATTGTCAAGTACTATAATTTACAGTTTCCTACTTTGGGATGTTGAAATATATATAATTACTTCTCTATAATAGGCAATAATTCAATAAACATTATTGTACTAAACTATCTTTTTTTTCTTTTTTAATTTTTTATTTACAGTCTATATTCAATATTATTTCGTATTAATTTCTGTTTTTATTTTCTCTTTGAAATTATTTTCCAAAAAAAATTTCTCTGGTTTAAAATTATAAATTGCTGACTATAAGTTTTTCTATTTTTTATTGGCATAAAAATTTGTTCCAGTTTACATTATTACTAGCAATGTAAAAATATACCAGATTCACCTCATCTTTGTTAGCATTACTCATAATTCTTTTGCTAATTAATAGGCATAAGTCCATGCTTTCACGTGATTTTAATTTCTTTATTATTTCTAGTAAGCTTGAATAGTTTTCAGTCCTTTTTTACCACAAGTGGTTTCTCCTGATTGCTCTACTTGTACATTTATATTTTGGATTGTGACCAATCTTATAAGCTCCTTATCCATTATAAATATTAAGTCTCTTTATATTTTTTCCTAGTCAAACATTTTTCTTTGCATTCTAATTAGTTATTTCAAGTAGTAATATTTTCTGTCTTCATGATCAAAGCTGTCACCTGTCCTCTTATTTCTTCTATTGATGCAAACATGGGGACCTTATCATTCCTCCTCAGACAACAAATGTTTTCTGCTAGGTTTTGACCTTTTGATCTTGGCCTATGAACATGTAAGCTACTCATATGTAAAACCAGTAGTGACTCTTTTTTTTTTTAATCTTGTTGTTGAAAGTATTACTAATGTCCCTTTTTTCCCCCATTAACACCCTCCAGCCCACCCCTACCCCAGGCTTTCACCACCTAATTGTCCGTGTCCATGGGTTATGCATATATACATGCAAGGTCTTTGAAAACCAGTAGTCCTTTTCCAAGAGGACAGTGCCAAGGCCTGGAAAGAATGAGGTTTCAGGTGATGGAGGCATAGAGGGCAACAGCTGGAATTTGGAAAAAGGAGGCCTTCAAGCCGAGTACAAAAATGATGAAACTTCTTCCTCTGTCACCAGTTTCTCAGGGGATTTTCCCTATTTTTTATGACTCAATCATTTCCTGTTGTCTTGTGAAGTACCTATATTATCTCAAACTAGAGGCCCAGTGCATGGATTCGTGCATCAGTAAGGTCCCTCTGCATGGTCTGCACCCTCTCACAATCCAGGACCCCTCGAGGGATGTCAGACTGCCGGTTTAGGCCCAATCCCCACAGGCCAGGCCAATGGACCCCACTGGTGCATGGATTCACTGGTGCAGGCCTCTAGTATGCATATAACATCTTCGGTTAATCTCTTCCCACCCTTCCCGCCCCACCCCCCCTTCCCTCTGAGTTTCATCAGTCTGTTCCATGTTTCCATGCCTGTGTGTTGAGCATCTGACCCCTGTGGTCAGTGCACATCATAGCTACTGGTCAAACAATCAAACTGTCGAATAGTCAGATGGTCACTTAGGCTTTTATATATATAGATTGTTCCTGAGGAAAACATACCAGTGGCACCAGGGGAAACATGGAGAATTAGTCCAAAGCCAATGGCAGATTAGCCAAACACAGTCCTCAGCTCTGGCTGAGAGAAACCAGGGACATCATTTTTCCACTTACAGTAATGGTTCTGGCCCCTGGCTGCAAAGTGGATTCATCTGGGAGCTTTAAAAAAACCTTTAATGCCTGGATTCCAATGCTCAGTTTCCTAATATGATTGGTCTTGAGGGCATTATAGGGATTGAGGGGTTTTTTAACCTTCCCCATTTGATTCAAATGAAAACTATTTTAATCATGTCATCAAGAAATATAAATAATCGCCCTAACCGGTTTTGCTCAGTGGATGGAGCGTTGGCCTGCAGACTGAAGGGTCCCAGGTTCGATTCTGGTCAAGGGTATATACCTTGGTTGCGGGCACATCCCCAGTAGGGGGCGTGCAGGAGGCAGCTGATCGATGTTTCTCTCTCATCGATGTTTCTAACTCTCTATTCCTCTCCCTTCTTCTCTGTAAAATCAATAAAACATATTTTTTAAAAAAAGAAATATAAATAATGAAAACTATTTTAATCATTTCATCAAGAAATGTAAAAATGAAATCTAATCTGTAGGACAAGGTGACCAAAAGAAAGAACTAGAAACTACCTACCCTTTTTTTCATAAATACCTACATCTAATGGGAACAGAAAAATGGTCTTTGGACATAGCAGAAGCTTCCAGAATGTTTTATTACCTTCTCCCTCTTCATCATCTAAGGTCCCAGTGGTCCTTTCCAAACACCATAAGACACATTTTTCCAAAATGTGGGGGAACAAGGTTTTTGAAAGCAAATCTTGAACATTGCTAATTAATAGGAAACAGAAGAGTGTTGGGAGAGATAAAAGGTTGCATTTTACACTTGGTTTTCTGCAGGCACGGATGTTGCACTGGGTTGGGTTCACCATCCCTAGAAGGGTTGCCCACAGGGATTTTGCCGTGCATGCCTCAGTTTTATGCAGGTCAGTGTTCCCGTGAACTTATGTTCCCTTAACCCACTTCTCCCCAAATGCCAGGACAGAGAGCCAGATGCGTGTTTGGGGAGTGAGAGCCAACCTTGGCTGAAAACTTAGCCCCACCCGGGTGCCTTAGAGTTCACAGAGGGTTTTAATCCTCTAGGAATCATGAGAAAGACATTTAATGTGGTGTTAACCTTACTGGAAAGAAAATTGACATCTCAAGATACTTACAAGGCAGAAAGATGGCATTTTCTCCATTTTTGTGGCTTTAAAATAAGGAGAAAAAATTTCTAACTGAGCCCTGGCTTCAATAGAGGCCAGCAAAGATATAGTTCTTATTCATTTGCTCTGACTAAACCTACAAAGAAAATTTTTTAAAGACTGAGAGTTTAATTTGTGCTGTGAGCAATCAAGTTTAGGTAGTATACTAAAATGCCACAATAAGATGCCTTTGGATATGATGCAGTTGGTGACTGACTCCCATCTTCTACCCAGTCCTGTATTTAAACAAGATGATAGATTAAAGATCTTGTTGGGATACTGGACAAGGCTGAGGGGGAGCAGCATTAAGCTGGGAAGAAACTCATCATCATTTGGGATGTTCCCAGTTCTATTTACAGTCAGTGCAAATGTAATTTCGCTATCTTTACTTTTGTGCTTATTGTGACAGTATAAACCTGCTGAAAAAGTTTTGCACTAAAGTTTCATAATAAAAGAACCTGTTTTTGGCCCTGGACAAGTAGCTCAGTTGGTTAGAGCGTCAGCCCAATACCACCAAGGTTGTACGTTCGATCCTGGGTCAGGGCACATACAAGAATCAACCAATGAATGCATAAATAAGCGGGACAAATCCATATCTACCTATCTCCCCCTTCCTCTTTCTCTCTTTCTAAAAATATTAATATTTTTTGCCCTAGCTGGTTTGGCTCAGTGGATAGAGTGTCTGCCTGCAAACCAGGGTCCCAGGTTCAATTCTAATCAAGGGCACATACCTTGGTTGCAAGCTCCTCCTGGGCCTGGGCCCTGGTTGGGGTTCAAGCAGGAAGCAACCAATCAATGTGTTTCTCTCACATCAATGTTTCTATCTTTCCCTCTCTCTTCCATTCTTTCAAAAAAATCAAAGGAACAATATCCTCAGGTGAGGATTAACAAAAATAATTAAAATAAAATGACCAATGACCAAATTTTTTTTTAATTTTTCTAAAAGACCCTGTATTTTATACTGTTCCATTGTTTGGACCTGCATCATTGTGTTATGATTGGGTGTATTGTATTTTCAAGTAGGACCTGCCCTCCCTGGAGCCTCTCTCATTCTCCCCAGTTTTCTAAGGTGTAAAATGGGACCATGTCAGAGTGGTTCTCACGAGATTTCAGATGAGGGAGAGAGGTCACATGCCTCTATTGTCAAGGGCAGGGTAGAATACTCTCCTGAATTCCTTGCTGGGAATCCTGATAAAGGGCATGATTCTATATTTCTTTGGGGTAGGTAACATCGGGGTGTCTCCCAGGGCTCCATAGTGGTGCCTGGTGACTTTGGCTCTGACAGCCACCTGGCCTGTACCTGCGCCCCCCACACCCACAGTCTCCTCGCAGTTTCAGGGTATGTGTATTTCCAGGTCTCCTTGGGGTGTGGACTGGCTCAGCACATGGTCTTGGGAACCTCATTGCTCCAAGTCTGATCCTTTTTCAATGTTGTGGGGTCACTTCACCTGAGACCATGACAGCCAGGTGCTCACAGCCATGTGAAGGAAAAGGAAACGCAGGAGAAGGAAATCTAGATGCTAACAAGAGGGGCAAGAAAGACAAATCTGGAAGGAGCCGGGTTTAACAGTGCAGCTCCAGAGCCCAAATGCCCAGATTTAAATTCTGCGTCTGCCCCATGTGTCCTTGGGCAAGTTTCTTAGCTTTGTGTGCCTCACTTTCATAATCTGTAAAATAGGAGCTAATAATATTATGTTCTTCCTGGGGTTTTTAGCAATTAATCAAAGCCCTTGGCACATAGTTAGATTTCCCTTAAAAGCACATATTACTACTATTATCATCATAATTATTGTTCTTGAGTGAAGAGAAACCATAAAGAAAAGTGTTCCCAATTGTATCAGTTTCCTAAGGATGACATAACCAATTCCACAAACTGGGTAGTTTGAAACAATAAAAATGTATTCACTCACAATTTAAGAAATCAGGGTGTCGCAAAGCAGAGTGCCTCCACAGTCAGTTCCTTCTGGAATCTCTGCGGGAGAAGCCATCAGGTGCCTCCCTCGGCTTCTGGCAGTTGACAGCCAGGCTCAGTGTTCTTGGCTTGGAGACCCATCATTCCCTCCTCTTCTTCCATATTCTCATGCTCCTGTGTGTTCTCCTTTTCTATCTTACAAGGACACTTTCATTGGACTTAAGGCTCACTCTTATCTAGGATGATCTCATCTGACACCTTACCTTAATTACATCAGCAAAGACCCTTATTCCAAATAAGGTTATATTCTGATTTTCCAAGTAGACATGAACTTTGAGGCAACATTATTCAACCTACTTCACCAACTAAGAGGAAGAAATCATGAAGAGTTCCTGGAAGAATGTCATCTAACCTTGGGCATGATGTTATAAGCTAAAAGGGTTGTGTTGTGTGGGTGGTTGATTAAGCAAAATGGCTAGCTACCATCAAGGTCATCACTGAGTCAGAACCTACTGACAGAGTTAATCAGTGTACTCTTATCCAGTGGCAAACTTGTCTGGAGAGAAGTGGAATATACCCAAGAGGCAGCACGCCAGCTGAGCTCTTCCCCTGGCCCTCTCCTGACATGTTGCATGCCACTATTGAACCCTGAATGCATCTAACACTGCATAATGCAAGGGCAAGGGCTTTGAAGCCTCAAGAAACAGAATTTTAATAACATGTTCTGCAGCCCTGGTGGGTAGCTCTGTTGATTAGAGCATGATCCAGATACACCAAGGTTGTGGGTTTGATCTCTAATCAGGGCACATACAAGAATCAACCAATGAATGCATAAGTAAATGAAATAACAAATCTTTCTCTCTTTCTCTCTCTTTCTCTCTCTCTCTTTCCCTCTCTCCCTTCCCTCTTTCTCTCTCTAAAATCAATCAATAAATTTTAAAAATTAATAACATGCTCTGCAACTTATTAGCTGCACTTACCACCTTTGTGGCCTCAAGTAAGGTACTTACCTTCTCTGAGCCTGTTTTGGCATCTAAAAACTAGACATAATATCACCAACAACCTATAGAGTTCCTGGAAGAAAATTAATGCCTTCAGAAGCTTCACCTAAGTGCCTGGCATAAATTTCAGTGAGTGGCTGCTATTATCATCATCATCACTATCAGGCCAGAGGGACCATGAAGAAGAGCTGGGAAGACCCATCTCTTCCACCACCACCACCTCCACTCTCAGCACACAATAAACTGAATAAACACACAGTAAATAGTTGAATTAAATGACACATCAACTGCCTTTCATTAAGCACTGCTTCAATGAATGGGCCTCCAAAAGTCTTTCAGGACTTTTAACCCAACCTGCACAGCCCATGGCAAAGGAACTTTCATGACTTAGCACATGACCACTGGGCAGAGCAAAGGCAACAGAGAGCAGTGTTAGTCCTGTAGTGTATGTCAGCATTTAAAGAGGCTTAGCGGTATATTTGGAGGCTATATAACTCATCTCATGTATGATTTTTTATTACTTTATTACCAAAGTAATATATGTTTATTGTAGACATTTTAGAAATATAGCCAAGCAAAATAATAAAATTATGCTGAATCCCAATAGATATATAGGTTTTTTCTTTAATAGTATTTTGTGACCTAAAACCTATATGTTCATGTTGACCAAAGTCACCCCAATAAATTTAATAAATAAATAAATAATTTTGCCCTAACTGGTTTGATTCAGTGGATAGAGAGTCAGCCTGCAGACTGAAGGGTCCCATGTTCAGTTCTGGTCAAGGGCACATGCCCAGACTATGGGTTTGATCCCCAGTAGGGGGCATGTAGGAGGCAGCCAATCAATGATGCTCTCTCATCATTAATGTTTCTATCTCTTTCTCCCTCTCCCTTCCTCTCTAAAATCAATTTAAAAAATTGTTTTAAACATTTTAAGTAATAATAATATATTGTGACTTTTTTTTCAATCATTAGTCTTCAACACCATTTTTTATTTTCTATTTATTTTTTAGCAATTTTTTAAATCTTTATTGTTGAAAGTATTACATATGCCCCATTGACCCCATCCAACCTGCCCCTACCCCTCACCCCAGATCCTCAACACCCCACTGTCTGTGTCCACGAGTTATAAGTATATGCATACAACGTCTTTAGTTGATTACCTCCCATCTACCCTCCCTCTCCTGCCGTCCCTCTGAGATTCCACTCTGTTCCACGCTTCCATGTTTCTGGATCCATTCCGTTCATCAGTTTATTTTGTTAATTGGATTCCACATATTCAACATCATATTTACGGCTTCCTAATATTCTATTATATAAACCTACCAATATTTATTTCACTCATCTCCCATTCCAAAAATTGTAATTTCTTTTCGATATTTTGTTGCTGAAAATAAAGCTGCAATGATATGAGTTTCTTATTAATTGTATAAATCCTTACTAATTTGGTTTATTGTAACCCTACCCCCTTTTACAACTTTTGCTATTAACCCAACAGTTAATTTGTTTCAGAAAGAAAAAGAAAGTTAATTTGCTCAGTTTATGAGGAACTGCTTTTATTACCAACCTGAAAATCTCTTGGCATTGGTTGTGTTATCTTAAGCAAGCTCTCTCCTGGACTGCCTGTGTAGTCAGGCAGTAACTGATAAATCAGGATTCTTGGGTCTGAGGGCTTACTTGCCTGTTCAGGGTTTGGGGCTAACAGGGTCATTGTCATGGGTTTCAAGCTCTATTGATAGAGATCAATTAGTTAAGTATCCATAGATTATTTCCCTAACTCCAAACAACTGTTTTTTAAATGCTGGCTGTTAGTTTCAAAGAACTGGGCAAAGAGCAGGGGTGGGTCAACACAAATCCATCACCACTGAAGGAAAGACAGCGCATCAACATCTTCATCTTCCCTGTGGAGATCAGCTTAGGAGGGTATTCAAGTTAAATGACAGAAAATTGGTGAGGTTATAGAGAAAGGAGAAGAAATAACATTGAGAAAAACAATTGGCTGACCTTATACTTGATGTGTAAGGTTAGTCTGTGAGTTCCCCCCTATTGCTCTGTGAGACAAGTTCTGCACCATGTTTTAAATTGCTGCTGGTGGCATTTAACTGGGAATTTTCTCTTGCAGCTGACACCGCCCTTGGCACTGATGATGTATATGATGAAAAAGGATGCCAGTGTGATGTATCTGTAGAAGACCTCACCCCACCACTTAAAACTGTCATTCGAGCTATCAGGTTGGTGGAAAACGTCTGACAAAATGATTCAGAGACCTCGCTTTTATTATTTGAATTACTATGCAGCTAAATTCTTTTCCCGGCAGGTAAATCTCCTGGAATAATTGCCTTCTCTTTTCCTATTCACCCACATGCCTATTAAATTCTGAAATATTTTTTCTTAACACAAAACTCTACTGTGTTCAACATAAAGTATGCTACAAAAGGTGGGCAGGATGTGAAAAGCCATGGCATGTCAGTGAGATTACATAAGAATTGGCCTGTCCTGTGACTTGGTTGCTTTTAAAGACAGTTAGTGTATAGATGCATTTGGATTGGAATTTTGAAATTATTTTTGTGATTTGATGTTTCAATCCATGTTCTGTACCTGTGTCAAAGGGAAAAAAGCCCTCTAGGTTATTTCAAAACAGGTTGAGTTCTGAAAGTGGGAACCCTAAAGTATTCTGCAGCTGCTCGTATCCTGCTGAAATGTAACTGTTAAAAGCAGATCTTAATATGCTTCCGCAACTGATGGCAGAAAGGTAAGAAAGGACCCAACTTATTTCTGGGATCCACTCCTGACAGGAAATTCAGAATCTGGACTAAATGAACTGCCTCATGCTCAGCCTGCCCACTTTAATCCCTTTGGGAGAAGCTGTGTCCATCCAGGAATGCTTAGTGACTACACTGCAAAGAAATAGCTCTGATCTTTTTGGCTCTCTTTGGTTTCTGACCCAAAAGCCAGGGGAAAAGTTAACAATGAGCCCAATTAGCTATTCAGATACTTGGTCTAAACTCAAATCAGTATGATTGATTATCTACTTCTGTTTTGAGTTGGTCATTTAGCCTCTTATTAGACATTGCTTTACTTCATGGTTGGAAGTCACTGGAAAGCAGAAATGAATTATAACGATTTTTGGTAAATATTTTTGGGGGCAAAGAAAATCATGGTATGATGACATGTGTGCCTCAAAGAGATGCTTAAACCTGATCTGTAACGGCAGTCTGAAAAGTCCAGTGACTTCCCAATAGAATCTTCAAGCAGCAATCCTTGTGGGTGGGGGGAACAGCCTTCCTGTGTGCCCTGGATAACCCAGATTATGCCTCTTGCCTCACCATAATTGGAGTAACACTCCCTGTCTCTCGAAAAGTATCCAGGTTTGGACAATTATATGATCACCCTATCCCTTGGGAACCTAGAAGCCTTGGATAATAGTTAATCCCAGAAAACCCAAGGAAATGCAGTAAAATGATGCCTGAGGCCTTCAGTTAAAGGGATAAAAAGGATCTAGAACTGCACTGCCCAATATGGTAGCCACTGGCCACATGAGGCTATTTAAATTAATTAAAATTAAATAAAATGTATTTTGTTAAGAAAATTTAAAATTCAGTTCATTGGTAGCATTACCTATATTTAGGTGGCAAGTGGCCACTATATTGGGCAGAGAAGATATAGTACATTTCCATCATAGCAGAAAGTTCCATTGGACATTGCTGATCTAGAAGTCACCATGAAATTCTTTACATTCATTCGTCATATCTATCAAAGACCTTAGAGCAGCAATTGTCAACCAGTGTACCACAAGAATTTCTAAAACATGCAATACCTGATTATTCAGAGACACTGACCTCTTTTCCCTTAGGTTGTCAAATTTTTAAAAAATGACAACAGCCCCCCTAGCTGGTTTGGCTCAGTGGATAGAGTGTCAGCTTGCAGCCTCAAGGGTCCCAGGTTCAAATTCCGGTCAAGGGTCCATACCAGTGTTGCAGGTTGGATCCCCAGTGGGGGCATGCAGGAGGCAGTCAGTCAATGATTCTCTCTCATCATTGATGTTTCTATCTCTCTCTCCCCTCTCCCTTCCTCTCTGAAATCAATAAAAAATATATTTTTTAAAGAAAATGACAACAGCCAACACAATAGCCATCCAGTGTGAATGCCCTGTCTTGAACCACAAATACATAGGTTATATAATAGAGTTGCATCTTATTGGTCATATCACATAATAAGGATACAGCTGATTGGTTAATTCTTGGTACCAGAAATCCTGATATACAAGCATGGGCTTCTGATTTTTTTTTTTACAAAGTCACTTTGGAGCAAAAAGGGTAAGTAATTACTACTATTATTACTTTTTTGTAATTCCATCAAAATTATACTTTTTTTGTCAGATCAGCAAAACATATGTTTTGGTGTGCCACAGAATTTTAGTAATTAGCTTGTGTGCCCTGAGATGAAAAAGGTTGAAAATCGCTGCCCTAAAGCAAAGGTAGGGCAATTCATAACAGATGAGTCTTATTTCCAGCAAGTATAGTAAAATCTTATCTAATGGGAGCAGATTAGGTTTCCTAAAAGTCATACTTAATACAGTTTGTGTCATTTCCCAAGACCTGCAGAAACTTTCTACGTTTGCCTCACAAATTATAAAAAGAATCGTGAGCAGCAAGAAAGAAAATGAAATAGGTTTGTTCTGCCAGCTAAGCAGTTTAGCAGCAGTTTAGGATTAATTCCTTATACCTTCCTCTAGAAACTTGACTGATTTTTGTAAAGTCCTTTGCAGAATTCCCTTCTTTTATTCCCTTCTTTTCAGAATTCTTTCTTGATTTTTATTTTTAACAGAACTTCATCACTTACATGTGGATTTTGGAAGCTTTCTGGTTGCTGCTTCATGACACTTGAGGGGGAATGTTTTTCTCCCCCATATCTGATTCTGATTAGTGCTTTTTGTTTTATTATGTTTTTATTAAACATTTTATTTTAGCAGCTTTGAAATACACATTATTTTTCCACAGTTATAAGTTGGTTATTTTACAATTTGATTTTATTTAAGTAAAACTGAATTAGTCACTTTAACAAACTCATCTTTTTTTATTTTATATTGTTGACACTATTGCAGAGAGTGTGGTGTTTTTCTCACTTCTAAGTTCCATTTAAAATTATTGGATTCTGCCGTAGCTGGTTTGGCGCAGGTTTGACTCCAATCAAGGGCACATGCCAGGTTGCAGGCTTGATCCCCAGTAGGGGGCGTGCAGGAGGCAGCTGATCAATGATTTCCTCTCATCGTTCATCTCTAAAATAGCGGCTTTGTTTTGGCATTCTCCTTGTTATTTTTGGTTGTTTGATTATTGACTGTAACTACTTGAACATGACTTTGTCTTCCAGTAGCTTTTACAATAACAATAGTTTTTCTTAAAGTCAAATTAAAATTAAAATGTGTAACAGGAAATATGTATTCCACTGCAAGGATGACAGCAGGGAAAATAATCTCATTACCTTCCCAAAGAACAAAGTAGGAACTCTTTAAAAATATTTACTAGCCCTAGCCGATTTGGCTCAGTGGAGAGAGCGTTGGCCTGTGGACTGAAGAGCCAGGTTCAATTCCACTCAAGGGCACATGCCCAGGTTGTGGGCTCCCCGGTGGGGGGTGTACAGGAGGCAACCAATCAATGATTCTCATCATTGATGTTTCTATCTCTGTCTCCCTCTCCCTCCCTCTCTGAAATCAATAAAAATATATTTTAAAAAAATATTTATTAAGCATCTTCCATTATCTAGGTGTGTTTTTTTTAAGATTTTTGTTGTTAGAGAGGAGGGCAGAGGGAGAGAAAAACATTGATGTGAGAGTGAGCCATCGATTGGCTGCCTCCTGCAGGCCCCCTACCAGGGACTGAGCCCACAACAGTGGGCTAAATGGAAATCGAACCAGCAACCTTTTGTTGCACGGACGACACCCAACTGAGCCACACCAGCCAGGGCATATTTTTCAGAGTAAAGATTCTCAGGTAATGAAATGATTAAGACCACTCTCAACTTGTCTGGATTCTATTACCCGAATGCATTTTGAGGCATTTTTCAAAGAATGACATCATGTTTTATAGTACTGAGCAATGTAGACATTTCCAAAATGTGTATTAAAAGACAAAAGAATACTGAGTTTTACATAGTTTCTCAAGATTACCACAGATTATTCTCAGAATATTAGTTAGTGGGAATGCACAAAGTTACTGGAAATGTGTTTTCAAACTCATTTCTGGGAGTGAAGACTGTACTTATTTTTAAGAAAACTTTTATAGCTTGCTGATGGCCTCATTCAAACAATGTTAAGTGTCTTTTTTCCACTCAAATTAATTTATAAATAGAAAGATGAAATTAGCAGGGAAGTAAACAGATTGACAAGCCAATTGATAAACTCTTGAACACCCTACACACTCACTGTTCACTGTGTCGTGGATATTTACTTGTTAGGGTTGCCATAACAAAATACCACGGAGTGTGTGGCTTAACCAGCAGGAGCTTATGTTCCCACAGTTCTGGAGGCTCAAAGTCCAAGATCCAGGGGGGTCAGCGGGGTTGCTTTCTTCTGAGGCCTCTCTTTTTGGCATCCAGATGGCTGTCTTCGCACAGTGTCCTCACACGGTCTTCCCTTCATGCACCCACTTATCTGTGCCCAAATTTCCCCCTTCTTATAATAACACAGTCCGATTGGACTAGGGCCGACCCTAACAATTTCATTTTAACTTAATCTTCTCTTTAAAGCTCCTATCTCCAAATATAGGCACATTCTAAGGTACTGAGGGTTAGGGATTTAACATACAAATTTGGGGGAGCTGGGAGTACACAATTCAGTCCATAACTCGTGGCAAGACCCCTGTTTTTGTATCACTGAAAAATATTTTCTCAGGCACAATATCAAACTTTTCAGGTTAAAAATAAGCTCATTTATTACCTGGATATGTTCCTTCACAATATTAAACATCTGGCTATTTGGGACTATCTGAATGGGTTGACTGATTTACCTTTCAAGTGTGCACTTGGCATTGTGTAAATATTACCTAAGTGTGAATCTTGGGCAAAATTCCACACAAAAATTAACATGTGTGTTTGAGTACATTTTAAGTCATGTCCAATACAATGTTATATTTGTAGAAGGGTCGCAGAATATTTTTTAAATGCAAAAGAAATTTTTGTATTTGTTTTCCTGTGCCAAACTGGCTAGATAAATTCTCAGATATGCACACCAAGGCAACATACAAGCATGTGTCAAGGATTAGGCAACTGGAGAAAGAGCTTTGTCTGTTAAAACATTGCAATGCAAAGCTTACCTAGTATCAAAGCTTACCAATGCTTCTTACTAGTATTTTTTTTATAGAATTACTACATGTCAGATCAAAACTACACTTAAGATCATCAAGAACAATTGTTCTGCCCTAGTGAGTTTGGCTCTGCAGGTAGAGCATCGGCCTGTGGACTGAAGGGCCCCGGGTTCAATTCCAGTCAAGGGCACTTGCCCCGGTTGCAGGCTCGATCCCCAGTGGGGGGCATGCAGGAGGCCGCCAATCAATGATTCTCTCCCATCATTGATGCTTCTATCTCTCTCTCCCTCTCCCTTCCTCTCTGATATCAATAAAAATATCTTTTTTTTAAAAAAGAACAATTGTTCTCTCCTCCATTTATTTTATTTTGTGTGTTGTTGTTTTTTTATATAATTTTATTGATTTCAGAGAGAGCGGAAGAGAGATAGAAATCAATGATGAGAGAGATTCATTAACCTGCTGCCTCCTGCACACACACACCCACTGCAAATTGAGCCTGCAACCACGCATGTGCCCTGACTGGGAATCAAACTATGACCTCCTGGTTCATGGGTCAATACTCAACCACTTAGCCACACTGGCCACGCTGTGTGTGTGTGTGTGTGTGTGTGTGTGTGTGTGTGTGTGTGTGAGAGAGAGATTTCTTTTTCAGGTTTTATATCTTTGGGGGAAAATACCCAGGAGTTATTTGTGGGTTGTATGAAAAGTATATGTTTAATATTTTAAGAAACTGCCAGAGTGGCCCTACGGTTTTATATTCCCACCCAAAATGTATCTGTTATCTAGTATCTCTGCATCCTTGTCAATACTTGGTATTATTAGATTTTCATTTTAATCATTCTAACAAGTCTGTTGTGGTATGTTATGATTTAATTTGCTTTTTTTGAGTTTTGAAATATGTTTTTATTTTATGAATGAAGAGTCATAGTCTGATTAAAAACCTAAGAGGCATTTTTCCAAGATACAAACAAAAAGAAGTAAAGAGACACCATACAGGAAGAGTACCTGGATGCTCAGAGATTACCTGCAATTTCTTCCTAAAACACTATTAAAATTTTGGGGCAATGTACCTCTACAGACATTTTTTTTAAATGCCACAGAAATGGAAGCAGTAAAAGTTAGACAATTTCCTGACTGTTGCTTCAGGGTTACTATTGCACCTTTGCCTTCCATATTTTATTTATTTATTTATTTTTATTGTTGAACGTATTACAGATGTCTCCTTTTATCCCCCCATTGACCCCTCCCTCCTCCCTCCTGCCCCCTCCCCAGGCCTTCTCCACACTATTGTCTATGTCCATGGGTTATGCATATATGCATATAAGTTCTTTGGTTAATTGTCCAGTTGTTTTAGACAACCATGTTGTCTGCCAGTCATCAAGAAATGAATCAGATTAATGTACAACCTGTTCTTCCTGTAAAGATAACCAAAGCAACCCAATGGAGATTGCTCATTCTTCTGCAGAGAAATCACAGAACAGCCGTTGACTCTATCTTGTTCTCCTAGTATCTCTATGCAGTCATCACCATGCCAGCCACATTTCACTTGTATGCAACCTTTTATTTCTCGGACTGAACCATCCTTCTCAAGAATCAAGGGAATAAATAAGGCCTTGAGTGACAACTCAAAGAATTCTGTAGTTAAAGCTACAGCCCGACTTTACCCTGGCACCAGAGCTGCCCAGGAGAGGTAGTCCAAGGACACAGTGGCCTCTGTGCAGCCCTGGGTGTCCCAGGTCATTTCTCTGTGCTTTGCTTTCTTGTTGGTGAAGTGAAGATGGTGATAGTATTGACCTCATAGGGTTGTGGTGAGGATTAAATGAATTAACATTTGCAGAGCACTTAGGACGGTGCTGGGCACATGGTAAGCACTACGTAAATGCTACGTATTACAACCAGGTGTCTAGGGCCTAGGCTTCTTAGTGCCTCCACTGCCCATCCTCCACTCGCGCCAGACTCTCTCCTTTCTGAGGTCTATGAGCATCACGTGAGAGGAGCACTTCTTTCCTTCTTCTGAAGGGGTGCTCCCAACTTCCAACCATTTACTGATAAGCTGGCCTGCACCCACTTCCCCCCAAAGCAGTGGCTCTTAGCCCTTGGAGTTACCTCCTCACTACCTGCGCTGAGGAATCACTCAGAGTAATGTCCCTCAAGGTGAGAAGAGCAATGTTTTTCACCCAACTGTGAAGCGATGTTCCAAGAAGATCTCTCCTCTGGGTGAGTTTGCTGCTCCTGCAGGAACCATCCCAAGAAGTAAGAGGACAGTGAGAGGTAGAAGTTACCTGTCCTCTCCCTACCCACACAGAAGCCTGCCTACAACTTGTTAAAGTTTCTCCCAGGGGTTCAATTTATGCACTCAAAAATATATATAAATGTGTTGAGCTTCTACTCTACACCAGGCAGCGGGGTAAACATTAACAAGAAAGATGGATCCCTGTTTAGTGTCATGAAGGACAGCTAGAAAAGTAGAGTCAATTAGGGTACAGAGCAACAATTCACTGAAATCATAGACGTCCAAGATATTCGGGCAAACATAATGTGGGCACTTACATGGGAGGTGGCATTCAGGAAGGCTTCCTGGAAGAAGGGGTATCCAAGCAGAGATCTGGTAGATGTGTAGGCTCTAGGCAGGTTATTGAAGGAGTGTGCATTTAGGCAGAGGGAACTGCAGTGGTCAAAAGCCAGAGGTGAATGTGGCATTAGAAAGCATGTGAGCTGGTGGAGGATGAAGGATATAGGAAGGAGAGGGTAGACTGAAAAGAGGAACAGAAACCATTATAACAAGCAGGAAGGCGTGAGGACTATTCAGTACAGAAATAAATTGGTCAGACTGGTGCTTTATTCTAACACCTGGAAAGATGACTCATTGTAGTGTGAAGAACAGATTGGACCTTCCGGGGGCCTGAGCCAGGCAGTCAGGGTGAAGAGTAGCGAAGGATGGATTTCAGAGCTCCTCAGCTGTAAACAATAATAGGGCTTGAACATTTACCGGTTGAGAGGACAGAGGGAAAGATCAGGAGGAATCGAGGGTGATACTTCTAGGTGCCTGGTCAGACAGAGGCCTGCTTGGGGGAGATAGTGCATTGTTGCAAGCATTGAGTTTGGGGCGTCCAGTGGGGCCCAGCAGGCAGGTGGATTCCTCGATCTGAGGCCCAGAAGACAAACTTGGTAGACGTCAGCACAGAAATAGGTAAGTTACAGAAGAATCACCCCAGGGAGACTGTGGGAGTCAAGAGGGAAGACGGTCAACACAGAATCCAAGGCTCACAAGCATGAGAGGAGCGGCAAAAGGAAGAAGCCTCTGATGGAGCCAGACTCGAAGCAGCCAGACAGATGGGCACGAAGAGAGCATGTGGAAGAGGCGTGTTCCGATCAGGAGGCACTCCATGGCCGACTGTAAATGCTGCCAAGAGGTCAAGGAGATAAAGACTGGCGAGGTCCTTCAAAAGTGACCACAAGGAGGCCCCCAGTGGCTTTGGAGAAAAATTCAATGCAAGCAAAAAGGCTTAAAGCCAGAGTGTAATTTCTAACATTATCTACCAGAATCTTTCACTCTAACAGAAACATAGATGAGGTGTCAAGAATTTCTTCCTAACTAGCAAAGCTCATCAGCTCTTCTAAAACGGCTCCGATCTGATCAGCGGAGAGAAGAACCACTGCTGACACGCCGGCGTGTTGGAGGAGGGTTATGCAAATCCGTCCTCGCTGTACCCCTCGGTGAGGTGATGAGGTTGCCCAGTTTCCTTGCCCTGGTGTTCTTCCTATTCGGAAAGGCATGGACCGGCCAGTCTCTTGACCATGCCCTGACAGGTATTCTCAACCCTGAATTCTTCTCAAATCACACTTCATACATCTGACACGAATAGAGAAGGGAGGCACATGTTTGACATTGCGGGTTGTTATTAAAACTACAAGCTGTTTCATCATCACCAGTTCTTCATTGTGCCGATGGCATCGCTGCTGTTCAGCAGAGGTGAGGAGCCTGTAAGTCACTAGGAAGGCATTCATGACAACCACGTCTGCGACATGTTACAGGAAAGGATGCTGCTGGGAGAACGTTTTATGGATCATTTAGCACATATTTTTTAAATTAGCTAATATACTCCCTGGACTAATCTTTTTTTGTGTGTTTCTAATTTGAAGCTAATTGTGGCCACACTTAGCTCTGAGGCCACATTAAACTAGTGTTTTCACTGAAGATGTACTTTGCAGCATCTAATTTTTAACCATTTATTTGGTTATAATTTAAACTGAATCTCCTATTCATTGCCGTGACTGAACGTATTCAAGAGCAATCAGCATGTATAAGCACTTTATCTATTTATTTATTACTAGAATTTCATATTCCTAGGAAAACAAAATCCCCGAGTTTAGTTACTGTATCCGTGTTCACAAAATCCTAGGAGGGACGTTCACCATTGCAGAGTTGCTTGGATCCAGAAGTTCTCGCTTGGGTTTTACTACCCTTAAACTCTTTGGGGGAAAACCCAACAACAACAAAAAGTTTTTTAATTTAAAAAGAAAAGTTAACCCAACAAAAGGCACAGGAGAGGCTACTGGATTCTGAATATAAAACACAATAATAACGAGCACTAGCAGAACAGCCCTACTCCCCGTGGTGGCAAGTGTGGCCACAGAACTTTCCTGATCCCTGGGTCAGCCAAACGAGATACCGGCTTGCTCCTGCAGTAAGAACATCTGTTAGACCGTATATGGATGAAACTCAATTACTTGTCTACCACGGGCTGAAAGCAAGAAAATGAGACAGGTCAGTACACCCAGACCCTCCTGGCTGGGAGCCCAATCTGAGATAAAAGGAAGGTGAAGCAATACTGGATTTGTAATTCTATAACTAGTTTTGAAGGGTTTTCGGAATCTAAATACTATCCATGTGACCCTTGGACAACTAGGGCATTAGGGACACTGACACCACCACCACCACCACCCCATAGTCCAAAACCCGCATATAGGTTTTGACTCCCAAAAACTTTAACTACTAATAGCCTGCTGCAGACCAGAAGCCTTCCCGATAACATATACTGTCAATCAATACATATTTTGTATACGTATTGTATACTGTATTATAATAAAGTAAACTAGAGAAAGGAAAATCTTACTAAGAAAATCATAAGAACCCTGGCTGGTGTGGCTCAGTCGGTTGAGCATCATCCCATGCGCCAAGAGCTCACTGGTTTGATTCTGGTCAGAGCACATGCCTGGGTTGTGGGCTCGATCCCCAGTAGGGAGTGTGCAAGAGCCAGTCGATCAATGTTTTTCTCTCTCCCTCTTCCTTTAATACTGATCCAAATTATCAAGTTCCATAGTCCTATTTATCTGCTGAGTTTGCCCATGATCAACACCATCCCACAACCAATCTCTAACAGGCAAGAGAGGGCTCCTTTGGGAAAGATTAGGTGACCAAAGGCTCTGAGCCACCTCAAGACTGAGCCCTGAGACCCTTGCTTTTAAGGGCTACTTCCCTAAGTGACGCCATAGATGCTATGTTTCTCACAGAGAGTCAGAAATCAAGGGATAGAGTTTTCCAAACTGGAAAAGAGAGCGATATGGAATGCATGTCAGCAGAGTGAGTCAACCCAACTAGCCAACAAAGAGTAAGAAGAGGGGTCGACAGGAGAGCCACACCAAAAACGTAAGCTCTGGGTCCTAGCCGGTTTGGCTCAGTGGATAGAGTGTTGGCCTTCGAACCAAAGGATCCTAGAGTTGATTCTGGTCAAGGGCATGTACCTCAGTTGCAAGCCAGTCAATGTTTCTCTCTCTGTCTCTCCCCCTCCCTCCTACTCTCTCTATTTCTCATGTCTGCAGCCTGGAGAAATTTGGTAATATACCGAGGAGATGTGGGTGCAGAATGAGTAAAGGACTGTGCTCTCCTCCGGCAAGCATTTCCTATCACCTCTATGGACCTGGGGTAAACCCTCCTGGTCCACACTCCCCAGCAAGCTACTGAAATGGACGGTGGCTTCCCACCACCTTCCATTCAAAGGTGAATTCGGACTGTCTGCCTGCTTGTCTGTCTGCCCGCTAGACTGGAGGTGCTCAACCAGCAGGGTTTAGTTCTTCATCGATGTGTCGCTGACATCGAGCACAGAGCGCAGCTCACAGTAGGCATTCAATAAATGTCTGATGAGTGAATGAATGAATAAATTCTTGGCATCACTTTTTTGGCATCACTTTGGGGAGCAGCCGCACTGAACTCATCTAAAGAGCTCCAAACTCTGACCTATCGGGCTCTAGCATCCTATCAGGGCTCCTGTGCAGTGACTGCTGCTTTCCACCAGGGCTGCAGCGGGAAGAAGCTGCAGGCCAAGTGATGCTGGGGGCCTCTTCAACTCTGCGGAGTCACTGCTCCTCAGCGCCTAGAACAGTGCCCAGCACAATACAGAAGGTGCCGAGTGATTATCTGTTGAATGAAGGAGTGAATGGTCCACCCCCTTCCCTCCAAAGGTAGTTGTTTAAAAAACTAATTGAACTTCTTGCATGAAAACCTCAGGCCTGATGTAGGGGAGGGGGTTAGGAAGCACTTGGGCTATGATTGGAAGCAGGACACCAAGACACACTGACACTCTGCCTCAAGGGTGTGATTTGTGTGACTTGTATGCAAAACCCACATCACTTCTTTGCATGGAAGCAGGGAGTATGCATATGGTTCTGCCCTCTCCATCCAATCCCACATCCGTGTCAGTAGTTCTCAACCTGAACTGCACGTTAGAATCACCTGAAGAGTCTTATACCCTCTCTGGACCACACCTGGGTTAATTAAAACAGAATTCCTAGAGATGAAACCCAGGTGGTGGCATTGTTAGAGCTCCCTGGCTGAGTCCAGTGAGCAGCCAAGCTTGGGAAGGACGGCTGTCTTTACAGTCAATCAATCTGCCTCTTCAGTTCACGGTCGGCTGGGCCCTCTCCACACTGCACGTGGTTTGGCTGCCGTCCGGGCCCTTCCATCTGTTTGGTGGCAGCAACAGTCACTGCCGCCTCTGTTTTCTAATCATTCTTATCTCTGCATATCCACATGCAATATTTTGCCCAGACTTAGAGGGCTGGAACAAGACTTTTGCAAGATTTTATAACTCATGGCAGCACAGCAAATGCACCTACATTCCCTTATAAGTGCACATGTGTTTGTGTGTGTATGTATGTATGGATGGATAGATAGATAGATAGATAGATAGATGATAGATAGATAGATAGATAGATAGATAGATAGATAGATAGATGATAGATAGATGATAGGTGGATATAAGCTACCCAGAGTTTCACTTTGCTTTAGTTTTTTCTTCGTGCTCAGAAAACTGTGAGCAGGCTTCCTTCAGTTTCAAGAGCAGGTGCCAGTTTAGATTTGTGATGAATCTTTGTCTCCCTCTAGTGGTAGTACTGGGGCATATCAGCTTTGTGCGCAACAGGTTTTCTTCTCTTAGGTTCCTACCATCTTAGTTCCCAACAGCATCAGAGGAGACTGGCTTTAGGGCCTTTTGCTCTTTGCTGCTGTATCAGCTCCAGTGGTGCAATTTACCCTCATTAGGAGAAAAAGACAATGAGAGTGCAAGTCACTCCTCAGCCTTCTGTTGGTCCTCCAAAGGACCTTCTAACACCTGTAAGAACAGGCCATTCACTTAGCAAAATTTTATTGAGCACCTATTATATACCAGGCACATATGAGTAAAAAGAACTATTTCATATCTAAGTATCTTTTCTGTTGTTATTTTATGTTAAAATATTAAGATCTTAATATTAAAACAATAGTAGAGCAATATGTTTAACCCCAAGCAAGTTACTTAACTTCTCTGTGCTTAGTTTCATTATCTGCAAAATGGAGATGACAATAGTACCCTTCTCATAGGGTTATACTATAAAATACCACCTGACATCATGAGAGTATTATGAATTTCCCCCTTAGATCCCCCCACTACCCTCTTCCACCTGGTTTCCACCCCATCCCAGGCCTTCACCACTATTTTGTCTGTGTCCAGAGGTAATGCATATAAGATCTTGGGTTAATCTCTTCCTGCCCCCTTGCCCCACTTCCCTCTGAGATTCGTCAGTCTGTTCCATGTCCATGCCTCTGGTTCTATTTTATTCATCAGTTTATTTTGTTCATTAGATTCCTTGTTTGTTTATTTTGATTTTTAGATTCTGTTGTTAATAGAATGTATTTATTGCCATTTATTTTTCATATTTGTTATCTTCTCTTCCTCCTCTTCCACTTCCTGCTCTTCCTCTTCTTCCTCCTCCCTTTTCTTCTTCTTCCCCTTCCTCTCCCTCTTCTTTTTTTTTTTAATATATTTTATTGATTTTTTACAGAGAGGAAGGGAGAGGGATAGAGAGTCAGAAACATCGATGAGAGAGAAACATCGATCAGCCGCCTCCCGCACATCTCCCACTGGGGATGTGCCCGCAACCAAGGTACATGCCCTTGACTGGAATTGAACCTGGGACCTTTCAGTCCGCAGGCCGACGCTCTAGCCACTGAGCCAAACCAGTCAGGGCTCCTCTCCCTCTTCTTAAAGAATTCCCTTCAACATTTCATGTAATGCTGGTTTAGTGGTAATGAGCTCCTTTAGCTTTTTCTTTGTCATTATTCTAATCTTAATCATTAAATGTATTCTAAAAGTCCCAATTTTACTCTAGAATGATTTGCTCAAACATTCCTTTCTGTGAAGCAATGCATAGATTATATTAAACTTAATAAGCATGTAGAGACCACCAAGTCCTTCTGCCTCTTTTTCCCAGGCCAGTTCACAATGTTTCATTTATTCCCAGTCTCAAGGCACTTCCTCATGGCTCTTCTTATCTAGACCAGGAGTCAGCAAACTAGAGGGGGGCCAAAGCCAACTCAATCCTTATTTTTTGTAAATAAAGTTTTATTGGAACATATCTACACTCATTTGTGTATGTGTGCTCTATGGTTGCTCCCATGTTACAATGCAGAGTAGAGTGATTTCAACAGAGACCATATGACCGAAAAAGCATAAAATGGGTACTGTCTGGCCCTTTGTCTAGACTACAAGTTGCTCTGGTTTTATGGATCTCGACTGTGTTTAGAGAGTCGAGATCCATAACACTCAGGCTAGCCTGTGCAAGAACCAAGATGTCAACCTAGGACACCCCCAGCCCCCAGCTCTCCTTTCTCCCCCTCACTCTGTAGTAAAAAAATCCTTAGTATCTGAACTGCATGGTCTTGAAGAGAAAAAAATTCAGGAAATTGAAAAGCCTTTCAAATTCATAGTCTGACAGCTACTTTTGGACTTTTTCTTCAGTTTCAGCACCCTCAGATATTTGCTGGAATTGAGAACTATTGGACGCTGGGCTTCGTTTCTTCCTGCCAATAACCAGAAAATGGGCTACTCACTTCTTCTGTCTGTAAAGGTTCATTGTGCCCTTGTAGCTAGAAGCTGAGAAATAATTGTCAAGCAAAACCGACTTCCACAGTGAAACTGAGGGGTATATCGACATCTGGGGCATAGTAAGCAGAGGGCCCCTAGAATTTGTGGTAAAATGGAAAACACTACAATTTGGGGGCATGGGGAACCCATGTTAGCCATGGCCTTGATCCTGGAGAGGACCTGTGAGAGATGAAGGTGGCCAAGCTGAAGGGCAGAGTGCGTGCCAAGCAAGAGGTCCCCTTTGGGAACACGGAGATGGAGTTGGGTTGAATAGAGTAACATGGACTCAGACTCACCTGCATGAGTGTGTCAGAGAGAACAGGCAACAGCAGGTCAGACCAGTAGAAAGCCTAGACATTTTCCTTAGCCTTTACCAGGTTGCCTGCCAGGATCCACCCTGTGATGATAGCTTGGTGGAGTGGTAAAAACACAGGCCACGGCATCAGCAATAACCTGCCTCTGACTAGTTGTGTGACCGTGGACAGGTAACTCAACCTCTTGAGCTTTCACTTGACCCAAATACAAAGGTGGGGAACTCTTAGAGGTTTAACTGTAGCACCAGCCATCCAGCGAGGGCCTCACTGTTAGAGCCCTCTGGAAGTTACTCCGACGTGGGCAAGATCTGTGTCTTGCTCATCTTCATCTCCCTGCTGTCCAGCTGTGTGTCCAGTATATGGGAACTGGGTGCTCAGGTCAAGGTCATTGATGCCAGAGACAGGAGCAGTTTTAGACATCCCAGTGATGACCAGAGACATGAGGAGTGCTGCAGGGACCCAGCATAACAAGACATTCAGAGATGCTTTCTCGGGCTTAGCTTAGTCTCTCAAGTTTTCCACTCTGGTTTTAACCATGAAAATCATGTCCAGTCTCAGGAGACGTGAGGGGGGAGCGGGGGTGGTTGGATGGAGGGAGGGAGGCTGAGGGAATTGAATGATAGGCACATCTCAAATCACCTGGCCCTGATGACATGGAGTCTTCACTCAAGAAGTACCGTCATACTCTGGCTAAAATGGTCAGGAACCTTTTGTGCTGCACACTCACTCCCTCTTGAGTGACATGATTTTTGGAAGCACTTAGAGTAGTCTCTTGGGAACAAAAAGAACTACGTTTTACTGTTTTTAGACTTCCACTGCATGTTTTCATCTTTTTCTTTTTCTTTTTTATCCTCACCCTAGGATATTTTTTTCTACTGATCTTTAGTGAGAGTGAGGAAGGGAGGGAGGGAAGGAGGGAGAAGGAGAGAGAGAGAGAGAGAGAGAGAGAGAGAGAGAGAGAGAGAGAGAGAGAGAGAGAGAGAGAGAAACATTGATGTGAGAGAGACACATCAACTGGTTGCCTCCCAAGTGCACTGCCTGGGACCAGGGGTGGGTGGGGTGGAGGGTCAAACCTGCAGCCCAGGTATGTGCCCTCCACCTGGAATTGAACTCGAGACCCTTAGGTCCACAGGCCTATGCTCTAACCACCAAGCAAAACCAGCCAGGGCTCATCTCTGTTTCTTGATGGTCTTATGATACTAAAAATTCATTCAACCAACATATTAGTGTCCCATCAAACTATTCCTCTTCCTCACCCTGGACAGTTTCATTTTGCTATTAGCTCTCTCTCTATATTTGGTACTTACTGAATTATAGTATGATTTATTCCTTGACTTTTAATGTTATTCTGTTTCTTTTTACTTCCTCATAATGACAGTTTATTGTTGTGACTTAATGGCTTTGTGAAATGCTTTTATATTAGCTATCTAATGGAAAAGAATATTATATTTTTATGATTTTTCAGAAGCAGTTCTATTTAAATAACTTTTCTAAACCAGGCAAGGTCCTGACTATTGATGAATGAATGAACATTTCTTTTACTTTAGGAAGTACTTTGGTATTCATGAAATAGAGGCAAAGGCTTATACTGTTTCTGAAAAGTGCCTGAAGACCTCAGATCTATTCTAAGGCAGCCTTTTCAGAAGATCTCTATAAGCGTGTGCCTTGCCACAGAACACAAACAGCTTTGAAAAACTAGAGGGCAGCTAATCCTCAATCATTTCTTCAGCAAGCACGTATTGCATCTCTAATACTGGCCTGAGATTGTGAGGTGCTAGGGTAAAACCCAGCCTCTGATATCACTGCATCCAGGGGGTGAGGTCCAATGCCAGCCTCTGATATCACTGCATCCAGGGGGTGAGGTCCAATGCCAGCCTCTGATATCACTGCATCCAGGGGGTGAGGTCCAATGCCAGCCTCTGATATCACTGCATCCAGGGGGTGAGGTCCAATGCCAGCCTCTGATATCACTGCATCCAGGGGGTGAGGTCCAATGCCAGCCTCTGATATCACTGCATCCAGGGGGTGAGGTCCAATGCCACAGATTCCGCTCCCTGAGAGCACATTTGAGAGCACAGAGCAAGACCATTACCCCCTGCCCTAACCGGTTTGGCTCAGTGGATAGAGCGTCGGCCTGCAGACTGAAGGGTCCCAGGTTCAATTCCGGTCAAGGGCATGTAACTTGGTTGTGGGCACATCCCCAGTGGGGGGTGTGCAGGAGGCAGCTGGTCGATGTTTCTCTCTCATCGATGTTTCTAACTCTCTATCCCTCTCCCTTCCTCTCTGTGAAAAATCAATAAAACATATTAAAAAAAAAAGACCATCTACCCCCCGTGGGGCCATCAAGGGAGATTGCCTAGAGAAGTCAATGCCTGAAATGAACCTGGAACAGTTAGCGTTTTAGGTAGAGTGCCAAGACAGAATGCTGAGAAATGAGCGCTTTGAGGACAAGAAATTCCAGAGGGCTGGACTGCACCTTTGTGCAGAGGAATGATTAGAGATGAGCATCTGGAAAGGCAAGAGCTCTCTCCGCCCATTACTCTCTTCCCTCTCAAGTTGCCCACTGAGCCTCATTGAAAAGCTTCTAGGCAAACAAACCTCTTCTGCCCATTAAACTGTATGCCAAGTATTGGTTTACAATGGGGAAACACAACCCTGCATTCTAGGACTTCATACAGTCTGGTGGTGGAGGCTGATCTATCCCACATAATAAAAGCCTAATATGCTAAGTGTCTGACCGTTCGACCGTTCAACCAGTTGCTATGACACACACTGACCACCAGGGGGCAGATGTTCCAACCAGTAGGTTAGCTTGCTCCCGGGGTCCAGCCAATTGGGACTGGGCGAGATGTGCCAGACCCGCCCTGGAGCCCTCCCTCAGTCCCTCCCTGGCCCCGATCGTGCACTGCTGGGGTCCCTCAGCCTGGCCTGCTCCCTCTTGCAATCCAGGACCCCTCAGGGGATGTCAGAGAGCTGGTTTTGGCTGATCCCTGCAGACCAGGCCGAGGAAACCCACCAGTGCACAAATCCATGCACTGGGCCTCTAGTAAGCAAATAATTATAATGTGGTGTGTTACATACTAAAATAGAGTTTGATAGGCAACTGATGAACTGCTTTGGGAAAATTATAGAAATTTCCATTAAAAAGTGATGTTAGAGCTGAGTCAAAGATATCGGAAGATTTCAGAAAGAAGAAATAGTGTATGCAAATAATTGATGTATATATTTGATTTAATGTTGTTTTCGTGAACCTACAAATATCTTATTGTTGCTGCAACCTCAAGTTCCAAGGAGGAAGTGAGAGCAGATGAGGCGAAAAAGATAGACGGAGGCCAGTCCAAAACAGTCTTATAGGATGTGCTAAGGAATTTGATGTTTACCCAATAGGCAATAAAAGCTCTGGAGGGGGAAGGGTAATATGGTAATCTTTGCATTTGAAAGGTTTATTCTTTCTAAGGCTGCAGTAGTGCAGATGGAAAGGAGGGGACAGCTATGAGAGCTATTAATACATACTTGATCTGCTCTCAGGAAAGGCAAAATGACTGTCATTATCCTTTCTATAAATTATTGATTTCAAATATACTTATGCTTTTAAACATTTCCTCCACATTTATAAAACATATTACCTGATTTAGAATTCTCATATCTCCCCTCAGACCTCTTTAATGTTTTTCTTTTCAACCCACAACAAAGCCAGAAAATCTATTTGATCTACATCATAGAAAACGCAAGTCTTACTAGGTGGGATGGTTTATACACTCAGTAATGTACTAGTAAATGCTTCCACCAACGCCTGATTTGTAGTGTTGGCCGATTTCCATGGTATAAATACTCTTACCGTAGCTAATTGCACACTCTCAGTGTGACATCACTAGACAAAAAGTTGGGGAGACATGTGCAATACTACAGTGTTAGATAGTATTTCCATCATACTGATACAACTGATGTGCATAACTCAAGAACAAAGTAACATGCGGTAAAATAATTAGGAAGTGATGAGTTTTGAGGGTACATTACCTTTGTTTTTAATATAATTTATTTTATTATACATTTATGTAATTTGATTTTTAATAATGGCTGTGTTTAACAAACAGAAAATTCCTGAAAGTGTAATAATCAGCTCTTGGGGGTGAGTACAAGCCTGCTCCAGCCCATCACTGCATATACTCCTCTTTTCCAAATAATTAAAGTGATACTTATTAATCCAACTTGCACTATTTCACATGAAGGTGGGAAAATCTGAGTAAAGCACTAGAGGAACAATGCCACCTAAAGAATGAGGGGATGTGTGAAAATAAACGGGAAGCCAATTAAGAATCCTAATATCTACTTTACTTTGCATATGGCCATGCTGAAATAACACAAAAGACTACTCGTTTCCTAATTGATTAAAATTATAAGAGCTGATCACAACTTTAAAACAGGTTTTCTTTTAATTTGGCTAGTTCTTATAGTAAATTGTGTAAATAAAAATGAAATTGTTTAAATTTTGCTTAAAATATGGCCGAGGGCTGGAGTGTAACACTGCCTGTTGAATGCCTTCAGATTATTCTTTCTCTTAAAACATTTGTGAAAGGAAAAGAAAAAAGCAATGCACAACGTGAAGACAAGTTATGATATCAAACTCACACAACTCTCTACCAGGAAACAAGGGCAGGTCCCCATTAGCACAAAACAGGGAATTCAGTTTGGAGGTGCAGTGCACACACCCCACTGGCCCCAAATGCCTGAGCTACAGCCAGAGCAGATGCACTGATTGTGCCAAAGCTTGCCCCTCTGCAGGTAGGGCGGCTCCTGCCACCATGGGCAACAAAAGCTGCCAAAGATCGCAGTTAACTCAGCATCTCCAGAATCGATGCCGCGGGAGATTGAGAGGTGGTGTGAGGTGAGAACCAGACAGATCTGGGCGGGATCCTGGCTTTGCCTCCTGCTGGCTCTCGTTTGGAGCCAAGTCAATTAAGGTCTCTGAACCTCAGTTTCCCTAATATAAAAGGGAGCTCACAGAGTGCATAACCCATGTACATAGACAACAGGGTGGTGACGGCCTGGGGGCAGGGGCGGGGGCGGGCTGAAAGGGATCAATGGGGGAAAAGCGGAGACATATGTAATACTTTCAACAATACAGATTAGAAATAAATTTTATAAAGAGGGGAGCTAAAAATATCTTATCAAGTGCTGTTAAACGTAAGACATATAAAATATTTCACATAACAAGTGGTAATAATATTGAAAACACAAACAGTGACAACCAAAAAAATATCTATGGCACATAAAAAAGATTTTCCCTTTTTCCTGCCCACCCAGGCACCATTGAAGAGAAGCAAAAATGGTTTCTGGGCTGTTAGATTAGCTTTTCTTCTGGGTTGTTGTTGTTGTTATTGTTTTTGTCTTTATTTTAAATCTTATCAGAGGATCTTTTATTTTTCTCTTTCTTTCCTTAATCCTTTATTCAATAAATGTTTCTTTCCACTGTGTATCGGGAACTGTGCTAAGCCCTGAGGATAGTGTTGAAGAACACGTGTAGTAACAGTCGCTAACCTTTATTAAGCACTGGGTTGAATAAGAGGCCCATCCTGCTTTCATGCAGCTGACAGTCTAGTGTGAGGAAACAGATATGTTTAACATGGTCACTCAGGGCGAAAAATTTCATGGGATACGTGTTGCACTATTTTTCCCCAGTTTTTCAATATAGGAGGCTGAGCCCCAATCAAACCTAAATGCTGATAAACAAATTTGTGAACCGAAGCTAAATACTAAGAGGTTACATTAAAAACAGATTTTCTTTACTTTCTACTGATAACGTTGTTTAAATGTCTTTGCAAACAAAAACCTATCCTAACTAAAGAAGAGATTGGTGGAGAAAATATGGTAGAGAGAGAAAGAATATTATGGACATTCCTGGATGTTCATATTCTTATGGATATTATGTATGGGGATGGATATTAACTAGACTCGCTGTGGTGATAATTTTGTAAAACAGTATACAGTGGGGCCTTGACTTACGAGTGTCCCGACTAACGAGTTTTTTGAGATACCAGCTGTCTCTCGGCCGATTTTTTGCATTGAGTTGACAGAGTAATTTGAGTTAACAAGCTCCTTAACGAGCTCCTTAACTAGCTCGGTCTTGGAACGAATTAAACTCGTAAGTCAAGGCCCCACTGTATTTAAATATCAAATCATTCTGTTGCACACCTGAAACTAATACAGTATGTCAATTACAAGTACACTTGAATTTAAGAAAACCGTATATATTATGGATAGATGGTTCAGGATTAATTAGGATACAATTAATTTGAAGTTAATACAATTACAAGAGAGTTGGGGGCGTTTTAACCAATAAAGTAATTTGGATTCCATGCAATTGGCTTTCACGTAGGATAGGTAATGAGGATTTTCTGTTTAAACTCATTTGTTCCTCATCTTCCCTCTTTCCACCAAGGGAGAATAAATTTTGGTTCATAGAGCCTCCTTGATTGATTCCCGGCCTGAATGTGATAATGGGAGTCTATGAGCCACTTAATAGTTGAAAAAACACCAAGACTTAACATTTACCGGCAATAAGGCTGCACAGACTCATTCAACCATTGTTTCTTTGCTTTCTTCAGGAATTATACCAAGTTATTGCAAGCACTGGTTATCTTAGGCAGCTTAGCTATTTATGGCATCATGGAATGCATTGATAAAATATTGTTTTAAAACATGGGGGTGGCATAGTAATAAAAAAAAAAATCTCATGCCCTGGCCAGTGTGGTTCAGTTGGTTGAGCATCGTCCCATGCACCAAGAGGTTGCAGATTCAATTCCCAGTCAGAGCACATGCCCAGGTTGTGGGCTCCATCCCCAGTAGGGGGCGTGCAGAAAGTAGCTAATCAATGATTCTCTCTCATTATTGATGTTTCTATCTCTCCCTTTTCCTTCCTCTCTGAAGTGATTTAAAATATATTTTTAAAATGAATTTCGTTACATAAAAGACCATTTTAACAATTTTTATATTTCACAAGGGATGCAATCCGTAGGTGCTATATCTTGGACTTCTGGGGGCCACATGGAAAAGGGAGAATTGCATTTTGACCTTAATTTTAAATCAGGGTTTCAGTGAACATTAAAAAGGTACAATAAAAAGGTGCAACACTTCAAACATAATCTCTTTTTAGTGTGTTTTTCTACTAAAAGTGGTTTGCCCCATATGAGATATTCTGAAATTGTCCACTGTAATCTCAGGCTTTCATATTGCATTTTCATAGGAGTCTAAAATAATTTGGTGCATGACTTTTTCTCCCCTGAGTTTCTTACATTTTACTAGTATGCTATTTTTGTAACTTACTTTACAATGTGTCATTTGTTGCTCTTACAGAATAATGAAATTTCATGTTGCAAAACGGAAGTTTAAAGAAACATTACGCCCATATGACGTAAAAGATGTAATTGAACAATATTCTGCTGGTCACCTGGACATGTTGTGTAGAATTAAGAGCCTTCAAACACGGTGAGCAATGAAAATGCTATTGTTGTAAAGGAAAGGCACAGAAACTATCTGGGAGGAACTCTGTAGAAGAGAAAACTTTTAAATTCCATAGTTCTAATTCATTTTTAGTGGGGAACGGGGCCTTGCTTTTAGCATAGATTTTATTTAAGGATGTAAATCAGGTATTAGAAGCCTTCAATGATACAGTGCCTCAGTTTCCTCATCTGTAAAAATGGGGATAATGTGCCCGGCTCGTGTGCTTCAGTGGTTGAGCAACGACCCAGACACCTGGAGGTCGCCGGTTCAATGCCCCGGGTTTCAGGCTTGGTCCCCAGTAGGAGACGTGAAGGAGGCAGCCAATCAATGCTTCTCTCTCATTAATAATTCTATCTGTCTCTCCCTCTTCCTTCCTCTCTTAGAAATCAATAAAAACATATTTTTTAAAATAAGGATTGCCCTAGACAGTTTGACTCAGTGGATAGAGCATTGGTCCAAGTATTAAAAGATCCCAGATTCGATTCTGGTCAAGGACATGTACCTCGGTTGCAGGCTCAATCCCCAGCGCTGGTCAGGGTGCACGCAGGAGGCAACCAATGGATGTGTCTCTCTCACATTGATGTTTCTCTCTGTGTGTCTCTCCCCCTCCCTTCCACTCTGTCTAAAAAAAATCAATGGAAAAATATTGAGTGAGGATTAACAACAACAAAAAAATGGGGATAATGTTAGTATTTGCCTCTTAGGGTTGTCACGAGGATTGAATTAATTAAACACACAGTAAATGAGTGCTCAATAAATGTTAATGGCTGTTCTGATGCCATCTGAATTATCATTGCTGCTGCTGTTGTTTTGTTATTATCTAAACCCTAACCATCCTTCAGGAATAAACTAGTTTTCCTCTTTGGCTTTACCTGACTATACAGCCCACAAAAATACCTTTCCCTACTCTGACCTCCCAAAGCATTTAAAGTCCACTATGGAGCTCTAGACAGTTTGGCTCAGTGGATAGAGCATCGGCCCATGGACTGAAAGGTCCTGGGTTCAATTCCAGTCAAGGGCATGTACCTTGGTTGCAGGTTCCCTGGCCCTGGTCAGGGTGTGTGCAGGAAGCAACCAATCAATGTGTCTCTCTCACATCAATGTTTCTCTCTGTCTCTCCCTCTCCCTTCCACTCTCTCTAAAAAATCACTGGAAAAATATCCTTGGGTGAGGATTAACAAAAAAATAAAGTCTACTATGGGAATAAAAGCACTCGGAATCTCGGTATACTGTGCCAGAGTCAAGACTGAAAAATGACTGGCTGGTTCTTGTATTGTTTCCTAGTTGCAAGTTTGTTCTCCTTCCTTGTGATTAAGACTGGGCCCTTCCCTTACTTCATGTCCTGTAAATACTAGATACACACTGTTTTTCCAGTGAGCATCTTATTGAGTGATTAGAAGAAATTAGTTCAACATGTTATTCCAACTATATGTGTCTAATTGTGTTATCTTAAAGGCAAAATATTTAGTCAATTCCATTTTTTAAGAATTTTGCTTCACTCTTAGGCACAAATTACCAGCATTTGTGATGAAATAGTCTTAAAATATAAGGACTGAGTCTGAAACATTGGCTTATATGCCCGCAGCGCACTTAGCCCAGGGTAAGGGATATAAACTAGACCCTTAGTAAAACACCAGTTAATCAGTTACCAAAAAAAGTTACAATTTGTTCATTCATTCATTCTTTTAGCAGATAATTACTGAGCATGTAATGTGTGCCACGTGCTGTGGGCATCCAGATATTAATAAAATAATGGCCCCATTCTTTAGAGCTTGGAGTTTGATAGATTAGATGTCATGACAGAAGATAGGCACTGCCTGTATTTCTCTGCAGACAAAGTAACCGGGAAGTTGAGTCGGTCCTCCTGGTAATTCAGTTCTAAAACACACAAAATGGGAAAGTACTGTAATTCCCAGTTAGGGTGATCAAGTCCCCTTGGAAATGGTTTTAACTCATCCTGTGGTCATGTGACAATCTTTGCCTATGTGGTAGCAGTCTTCCAAGTCCTTTAATAGAACTATCTGTGGCTCTTAAGGGGTTTTTTTTATCAAGTTGAACTGTTACCGAATTTTCAGAACTAGAGTATCTAACTCATGTAGAGTATATTTTCCAACTAGAATTCCAATAGCTTTTTATCTGCTTATCTTTCACATATCAGATGAACAGTAAGTGTTCATTGAGTAATCTATTAATGTGAAATCATCATAATTATGATATTGTAATAGCTTAAGTAGTTAATTTTGGAAATACTTGGTCAAAGATGAAAACAGACAAGTGACCTCTTTTAGGTCACTCTGTAATTTGTAGTTTAAGGCAATTTTGCCTCCAGAAGATCACCCTTAAGTGATTTCATCCTGGACCAGAATAATAAGAAAATTAATATTTTATGTAATTCTCACGTTAAGAAAATAAAGCACATCAACTGTATTTCACTTACATAAATTAAAAATAATTGTATTGAATTTTTCTTTTCAAAACACTTCATTCTGGCCTAGGGCAACCTCCATCTCCATCTTCAACTCATAATCAGATGTCCTCTTTCTCTGCTAGTGTTGATCAAATTCTTGGAAAAGGTCAAATCACATCAGATAAGAAGAGCCGAGAGAAAATACCAGCAGAACATGAGACCACAGATGACCTCAGTATGCTCGGCCGGGTGGTCAAGGTTGAAAAACAGGTACAACTGAACGATATTGGTTAAAATTTTAACCAGAATTTTTTAAAATAAAAACTGGATTTGGCAATTGGATGTATTTTAGTGATTAATATATTTTGAAAGGTAGATCAAGAAATAAAATCAAGGAAGAACGAATGAAATGAAATTTTCTTTGTGCATAGACAGAATTCTCTAAACGTTTGGACTTCCATATAAGGAACAGAAAATCTCACCTCATCACACAGGAAGCAATTGTAGATTTTCAACACTAAGATAAAAAAAAAATCTATTTTTTATTTTTGGTTATTCTTATTGTCTCTCTTTTAGGTCACTCTGTAAAAAAAAAAAAATCATTATCGCTACAAAGACCATTTTCCAGAAATCAAATTGCTACCCCAATGTAATCATAAATATTTCAGGTATTAATTCTGAAGCAGTCTGTATCTTTATTTTTCAATTCAGAATCACCTAGATTGCTATTTAAGGTCTTGATTTTATTATAGAATAAATTCCTTACTATACTGCAGTAGAGCTCCACAGAAGAGGCTTGGGAAAGGCAACCTGGCTGGGCTGGGCAGTCGTGAAGTTGCATCTGTACAGTGATTACATGGGTTTGGAGAATATCAATTGTCCATTTTAAAGAACTGAGGGAGAGGGGTGCCAATGAAGATTACAAAGAGGCCAAAGCATCCCTCTCCTAAGTCCTCCCTTGGCCCCAGCACTGCTAGACATGACGTTGCAAAATGGTACTAAATCAAAAAAATTTAAAATAAAATAAAATGGTAATAAATATCAGGTCTGCATTATCCTTAAACTCTATATTTTACTGCATTGGCACACAATGGTTTCATTTTTTTAATTCTAAAGGTGAATCCCTGTCTTAGTAACAGTTATCCTCATCTGTGGCCATTTCCCCCTTTTGCAGGTCCAGTCCATTGAGTCCAAGCTGGACTGCCTGCTGGACATATACCAGCAGGTCCTCCGGAAAGGCTCCGCCTCAGCCCTCGCTTTGGCCTCATTCCAGATCCCACCGTTTGAATGTGAACAGACATCTGACTATCACAGCCCCGTGGACAGCAAAGACCTGTCCAGCTCCGCCCAGAACAGTGGCTGCCTAACCAGATCAGCTAGTGCCAACATCTCTCGAGGCCTGCAGTTCATCCTGACGCCAAATGAGTTCAGTGCTCAGACTTTCTACGCGCTGAGCCCCACTATGCACAGTCAAGCAACCCAGGTGCCACTGAGTCAAAGCGATGGCTCCTCGGTGGTGGCCACCAACAACATTGCAAACCAAATAAATGCGGCCCCTAAGCCAGCAGCCCCAGCAACTTTACAGATCCCGCCTCCTCTCCCAGCCATCAAGCACCCGCCCAGGCCAGAGACCCTGCACCCAAACCCCACAGGCCTACAGGAGAGCATTCCTGATGTCACCGCCTGCCTTGTTGCCTCCAAGGAAAATGTTCAGGTTGCACAGTCAAATCTGACCAGGGACCGTTCTCTGAGGAAGAGCTTTGACATGGGAGGAGAAACTCTGTTGTCCGTCCACCCAGTGGCACCCAAGGACTTGGGCAAATCTTTGTCTGTACAAAACCTGGTCAGGTCCACAGAGGAGCTGAATATCCAGCTTTCGGGGAGTGAGTCAAGTGGCTCCAGAGGCAGCCAAGATTTTTACCCCAAATGGAGGGAATCCAAATTGTTTATAACTGATGAAGAGGTGGGTTCGGAAGAGGCGGAGACAGACGCTTTCGACGCCGCGCCGCAGCCTGCTAGGGAAACTGCTTTTGCATCAGACTCGCTAAGGACTGGAAGGTCTCCATCATCTCAGAGCATTTGTAAGGCCGGAGAAAGTACAGATGCCCTCAGCTTGCCTCACGTCAAACTGAAATAAGTTCGTCTTCTTTCTAGGCATAGCAGTTCCTTTAGCCATACATATCATTTGCATGAACTATTTCGAAAGCCCTTCTAAAGTTGAATTTGCAAGAATCAGGAAGAACATGAAAGGCAGTTTATAAGCCCGTTATCTTTTAATTGCATGAAAATGCATGTTTAGGGATGGCTGAAATTCCGAGGTACATCAACATTAACCCGCTCATTTAGTAACGTACCTTGAGTTAATAATCTTGAGAAACCAAACACTGCTAATGCTGTGGGATGTATGAAAATTAGGCCACTTAGAAGATTTTGACTCTCTATTTTGAAATTATGGGAGTAAACACCTTCAAATTTCAGCCATTTCTGCTTTGCGATTAAATGCAAACTATATTTTCAAAATTAGGCCATAATGTATATTTAAACACAATGGCACTCATCAACAGCTGCCAACAAGGTACCAAGTAAAGCAGAATTTGGGAACAGTAGAAATGGCTGCTTATTTCAAGATATATTGTTGCCAACCCATTCCTTATTCAGTCATATTATTATTAATGTACTTTGAATGTCAGTATGTGTGCTTTTGGCGATTTACTGCTGTGGCAAGCAATTTTGCACATCACTTTCATGTTGTTCTTTATGATGAGAATGTTCTTCAATTAGAAAATGTACAAATCATGAAATTCAGGGCCAGTGGGGCAAATAGACTGACTATGTGACACATTTGACGTTATGGAAACATATTCCTCTAATGGCTGGAATCAACTTTATAAGTTGTCAACTTCTACCCAAACAAAGGAAATGCTGATCAGTAGGATGACCAGTGTGGTTGGGCTGAGCTCTCCGCAATGGCGCCTGCCCAGACTTGGCAATGCTGCCCACAGAAAGGGGAAGTGTGAGAAGCCGTTCCCACTAAGCTGGTTCACAGGCAGGATCCCAGGGACTGAGACATGGGAGTGGGACTGAGATGGGGAAGGCCTGAGAAGAACCGAGACACAACACTGGGAAGTCAGTGAAGTTCAAGAAAGTGACTTCCCCTCAAAGGGCAATGAGAGGGAGAGAAAAATACCAAAATAAAAGAACTCAATTTTTTTTTTTTTTAGAAAATGAATACTACTAAGAAATTCAACTACCTAAACATCTTATTCTTATATATAAACAGAGAATTTTGCAAGGTATTTATTTTTTAATATGCCCTGAATGTTTTTTGCTATTATGTAGTACATTTACATATGAGCGGCTAAAACGAAACCTCCTTTACTTCTTATAGTGAACATTTTCTATTCTCCCCAAGAATATTGTCCCAAATCTGAAATTATTGGTTCGGTTTCCTGGTACAGTATAAGCATTTATAGTTAGAAAAGCCGGGTAACACTGGCAGGTCTGCAAATCAAAACACTTCATCATATAACAGGACCACAAACAGCCCAAGAGAAATAAAATAGAACATGTATTTACCGGAAAGCAAGCAATGCTGACAGCTTGTTAGAAACCAGTCTACTGATCTCAGACCAGCAGAACTTCAGCCAAGGTAATGGTCTTCGAAAAGCAAGGAGAAGCAAGATAGCACTCAATTCACTTCAACTCTAGCCACAAAGGACATTTTTAAAGGCCTCCTCTCCCTAACCCCACCCCACTCAACCCCCCACAAATAGTGCTGCCTGCTGAAAAACTCCAGCAGCCCAAAGAATGAGCAAGGATATCAACTGGGTAGCCAAAGGCAGGAGGAGGCCCTGAAATCCCCCAGTTCTCTCTCACAACCTGCTTTCTCCACCTCTGACTCTCTCCTTACTTTTCTTCTCTAGTAACTGCTTGTCAATTCTCTGCCACTGTTTTGCTTCTGAACTTCACTAGCCTTACCCAGCCTCCAACCCCAAGGAAACCACTTCTCCACTCCACCTAAAATGTGCTTCCCAACCTTTTAAAGTCCTTGTCCCTTTTGATAGACACCGACATTTTGAAAGCTTCCTCTTCTCGCCTGCCCAAGTTCTAGCACATTCCCCTGGAGTGTATCATTCAGAATCTTCTCTGCCGCTGGAGGCACACTGAAGGTAGAGTCTGATTTTACACTCCAGCTGAAAGGATTTTGCCAAACCTTTAAAGCAATTATTTTCATTTTTGAAACATAGAATCTTAGTCAATTATCCAATGCAATTTTTCATCGACCCATGTCTCTACTCAACCTGAGGTTGTGATACACCCTCTGGAGGAGGTTGCACACACACACAAATACACGCACACACACTCACCTCCACTGACCTAAAGCCAGACATCTCCATATACTCGGAGGAAGCGGGAGGAGGCAGCAATTTTCAGGCAGCACTGATTCTTGGACACACTCTGTCCTGGGTCAAACCCCACTGGCAGCAGGAATTCTGAATGTATTGGGGACCCCTCCGTGGGCTTCAAACCCAGCACAGTTCATCCAGCATTGCTGAAGATGGAAGATTCAGAAACAAACCCTACAAATATCACTGAGGTCTTAATCATAGCAAAATGCAATGAACCATGTTGTGAGAAACTATTGTACATTGAAGCCATGGCCATATTGTGTCTATCTTAACTCTAGCACAAAAAAAAAAAAATTACTGGATATTCAAAGATAGTTGTGTGGTGTGAAAAATGTAGGGTCTGTCTGTTGTGTGTCTCTCTGGGGAGTTCGGAGGGGTCTCCCGTTTATACCTAGCAGAGTCCCATTGGACAATCCCAAATGGTGTCTAGAAGCACAGTTTCGCTGAGCACTGAGTAACCACATGCTTTCTCAGCTCCAGTCTGTCTGCCTTCTTCAACATGCAGGGCTGATCAAGCTAACACTTCATTGCAAACATCCCTTATATGAGGTTAACTAAAAGATGTTCTGTGTCTGATCTAAATGTTTGCATTGTGTTTAACTAAGTTAATATATGTAGATTGCAAGTTTTGTTTAAAGGGAGACGCTTTATTGAGTTTTTTAGTCATTATCCCCTGCTCAAGGGTGCCTTTCTCACCTCCCCTCGACTCAGCAATTCTGAAAGTTCTTAATCCGCAGGTAAAACAAGTCTGAGAGAGAGGAGGACACCAGGCACAAAGTGACTAATTCTCTTGCCCATTTGCAAAGCAAAACTGTAAGGAATATGGACACACGAGCAACTAAACTAATGGGTCACTTCTGAAAATACCACAATATTACCTTATCTCCCCAAAAGCTGATTTTTTTCTTTTTTGCCTTAAAATAACTTGGTTGTGTTTTTGTAAGAGAAACTTAATTTAATATAAGTACGTGCATTTACGTGAGCAGTTCTAAAAGTCATGTACGACAATGCAATTGTCTGTTTCCTGAAAACAAATAAGTCAGGAATACCATATCCATTTAAAGCTACCATGAAAATGTCATTTCCTTTGCTCTCTTTTACTGGGATTATTTGTTTTAAAGTAAAACATTAAAAAGATGTCAATAAACAACTAATGTGACTGTCTTTCTCTGGAACTAATTGGTGGGTTCCGACCTGACTGGTCTCAGTCAACCAAACTGGCCGTATACAAATTTGGGGCTAACATACAAAAAGTAAATTTCTGCAGGGTGGCTGAAGACATCATTGGTAATTTGGGAGGGAGAGAGGCTTGAAAATATTTTTGAGGGTTTTATTTAAAAAAATAATTTGCCATTGATTTTATTTTTTTGTTTCATATATCAAAACTCAGATACTAGTGCATGTGGGCTTCACGTTAACTATGATAAAAGGGCTTGTTCAGCAAGTGATAGGAAGTGGTGACCAGGCAGTGCCCAAATGCCCCAGCCCCTGGCTACTCACAATTACCATTCTTAGCACCCACCCCGCTCTGCCTTACCAGGGGAGGGCTTCTGCTCCAAAAGGAATCTCTTCCTTCTTCACTAAAAAAATCCCCATTCTTTGTTCCACTAGCGATTTTGCACTACGTGTCCATGGTTAATTCCAAGGGAATGATCTTAGCGGAGGCTCAGAAAGTTAGAACCCTGTAATACACAGCAACAAAGCCCTAACAGAGGCGTGTTAGACCGTAGGAAGAAGAATGAGGATACACGAAGGGCCTTCCCATCATGGCTCTAAATGAGGTCAGAAAAAGTATGTGCCTGTTCTACCACCTCCCGGAGAAACCAGTGAAAATAAAACTGCATGGAACATGCCGCTTAACCTACGTAAAAGTGTAAACCCTTCCAAACGCCTTTGAACTACTTTAGCAGTACTTCTCACCCCCACCATTTAGAAACAAAATATACTTAGGACAATTATTCTGCCTAACCATCTTACCTAATAATAGACAAACATGTAAATTGACCGCCCTCTGCTATGCTCACCAGCCAATCAGGAGAGTATGCAAATTAACCCTACAAAGATGGAGGTTAATTTGCATACGTAGGCGCGAAGTGGCAGAGCGAAAACTGAAGGCTCCGGCCAGAGCGAAGGCCTGGGCCCCGGGTGCCAGAGGAAAACCGGTGCCAGCAGCCAGGAGAAGGGAAGGCCTAGTGCACGAATTTCTTCGTGCAACGGGCCTCTAGTTGATAAGTACTGGCTCCCAGACCTTCAAGTGACCAGTTTTATTAGCCTGGTTTAAACTGTCTCCAGAATCTAGTACAGTAAAAATCATTTCTTTAAAAATTTTTAAATTTTCACTAACTACAATAAGTAATTCACCCTAATGCCTACCTAATTCCAAATTATTGAAGTTTTTACTACATTTCAAAGCAGAAATTCATCAGACACACTGTTTAAACCATAGGTTTTATGCACTGCCCTGGATATCACAGCACCACAAAACTGATGAATGGAATTTTTTTTCTAAATCCTATATAATAAAGCAGTAATATGCAAATTGACCATCACTCCAACACACAAGATGGCCACCCCCATGTGGTCAAAGATAGCTGCCACAAGATGGCGGCAGGGGTGGGCAGTTGGGGGTGATTGGGCCTGCAGGGGAGGGCAGTTGGTGGGACCAGGCCTGCAGGGGAGGACAGTTGGGGGGAACCAGGCCTACAGGGGAGGGCAGTTAGCGGCAACCAGGCCTACAGAGGAAGGCAGTTGGGGGGGACCAGGCCTGCAGGGGAGGGCAGTTAGGGGCAATCAGGCCAGCAGGGGAGCAGTTAGGCTTCGATCAGGCTGGCAGGGGAGTGGTTAGGGAGTGATCAGGCTGGCAGGCAGAAGTGGTTAGCGGCAATCAGGCAGGCAGACAAGCGAGCAGTTGGGAGCCAGCAGTCCTGGATTATGAGAGAGATCCCAGATTGGAGAGGGTGCAGGCTGGGCTGAGGAACACACACACACTCACACACACACACACACACACACACACACACACACCCATGCACGAATTTTGTGCACCAGGCCTCTAGTAAATAAATAAATGGAAAATCCAAAGGCACATGGGAATGATATACTCCTCTTTGCCCATTCACAAGAGGCACTTCATCTATAATAATAAAAGCATAATATGCTAATTAGACCAGATGTCCTTCCAGACATCCTTCCATCTTTCTGGACAAAGCTGGGGCTGCAAGGGAAGCCCAGATCCTCGGTGCCTGCCGGCTGCTGGAAGGAAACCTGGGTTCTGGGTGTCAGCAGCCGGGGAAGGAAGGCCTACTCTTGCACGAATTTTGTGCATCAGGCCTCTAGTTTCTATCGTAATTTTGTTGACCTGACCAGTTTACAATCAGCATGTTCTAGGATAGACTTGTGGGTCCTAGCAGCATTCCCATACACTGTCACAACCTACAACTACTTTTTCACTTTGTCACCAATATGCTTTTTTTCTTATCATTAGTAATGTTCATCTCTCCATTCATTGCTGCTTCTTCCTTTCCTTCCCCTTTGCCTACACTGCTGTGACTACCTTCCTGGATTGTCAACCCCAGCCATGCCTGTGACCCCAAGTAACTAGGTAGTCACACTTTTCTTTCCATTGCTACAGCTCAGGGTGCCACTTGCTATCATGTGAATAATGAGAACATCATACCACACACATTCCAGATTATAGACGCTTTTGAGCATCTCTGAAGCTCCTCACCTGAGATCTCTGGGTGATGCTGCAACACCACATCCCGTTACCAGAGATCCCACTGCGGGCTTGGTGGTGGGGCCTTTGTCACTCCAGGATGGGAACTCCTTGCCTTTAAAGGAAGACTGTTCTGCGGTTCTGCATGGCTCAGTGGTTGAGCATCGACCTATGAACCAGGAGGTCAAGGTTTCATTCCCAATCAGGGCACATGCCTAGGTGTCAGGCCTGGTCCCCAGTAGGGAGCGTGCAGGAGGCAACCAATGGATGATTCTTTCTCATCATTGATGTTTCTGTCTCTCTCTCCCATCATCTCTGAAATCAATAAAAGATATATTTAGGGAGAAAAAAGAGGCTGTTCTGCTCTGGATCCCAAAGGTTGTCCATTATCCTCTCCTTCCCCATATCTCCAGCTTCTCACTCTCACTCTTCTCCCTCATAAACATGAGTAAGCTTCTCCCATGTTACCAGCGATGCTTGAGAATTTACTGTCCTCTGTGTTTCACTCTCCATCTCACTGTTAGAGCCAAACTGCGCATGCGATAAATTACATAAGGGCTTTCCATTTCCACAGCATCCATCCCCTAATCAGCACATGGCAGTCAGACCCGTGCCTCCCCAACACCACAGAACAACTGCTCTGAGCTCCCCATGAGCTTCTAGAAATTGACTCAATGAACACATGCCATCAGCATCCCTTCAGGCCTTTCTGAGGTGGTGGACACTACAACCACTCTTAAAACTGCTTCTCAGTTTGCCTCTTACCTTTCTGGCTCCATCATCTTTATTCATTTTTCGAATCTCCTCATTTTTTTTCATCATTTGACTGTCAGTGTTCCCACAGGTTCCATCATCAGCTTCTCCCCTTTTCTCCCAACCCTTCTCGCTCTCCCGCAGGTGGTCTTATCTATGATCTCAACTAGTAATGCCAGCCAACCTCACCAGGCACATATCCCCTGCCCAGATTTCCCTCCTGAACATCACCTCTAAATGTCTTCACTTGGGCCCAAAGTCAGGTGCCACAATTGAAACCACTTGAGAGCAGGGACATCTCACTGGCATTATAATATTGGGCGTCTTACACCGTGCAGTGGGCACTCAATAATGTTGAATGAATGAAAGTGTCTTGGTTTCTCTAAGCCTTTTACTCAGCTTTCAGAAACTTCCAACCTGCAATATCAACAGCTTTTCAGTCAAGTGGGAGAGTGATCATCCAGCTTCACTCATCATCATCATCTCTCATCATTGATGTTTCTTTCTTTCTCTTTCTCTCCCTTCTTCTCTGAAATCAATAAAAAAATATATTTAAAGGAGCAACTAAGATGGCAGCATAGGTAAACACCGGGAAATTATCGCCTCACACAACAATTGAAAATTACCCCAAAGGACTGAGCAAACATCATCCAGAACAACAGGAAGGCTGGCTGAGTGTAAATTCCACAACTAGAAGGAAAGAAAAGCACGCTGAGAGCCAGAGGCGCTGCGGAGGTGAAGTGCAGAGGTACGGCGGCACGCGCGCGCGAGGAAAGGGGGTGGCGCCTGAGGACGCGGCTGTCTTTTTGAATCACAAACTCCCGACGGCTCTGAACTCCGGTTCCGGGAAGTCTCTGGGGACCCAGGTCTCACACGGGGAGAAGCTGGTCTGTCCGGCAGCGAGCGAACTTGAGGGCGGCTTTCCCTCAGAGGTGCTTGCAGCCGTTACCAGAACACTGAGACGCGCGACTCCGGGCGGAGAATCGGCCATGGCCGCTTTCTCCGCCCTCTGACTCCCTGAGACCCCGCCCCACCCAGGCTGCCGCAGAGGCTTTTGCATGTGAATGTACCTAACTGCAGCCGAACCAGGCAGACCTGGAACTTCCAAGAGAAGGCCCAAGGCCCCGCAGCGGCTTGCATTGCTTCACAGCTGAGCCTCTTCGTGGCTCCTGCTGTGTGGCCTCAGGCAGAGGCTGAATTAGCACCTCCTTAGATCCAGGAGCCACTGTACCCAGTGGTCAGAGGGGGTCCATCCAGACTGCAACTCCTCAGATCCATAAGGGACGCACTCAGGGAGCAGACTCAGTGAGCACCAAAGCCCCACTGAAGCAAGTCTTGCCCCAGAAGGGTGTCTTCAGCACAGAAGTTCTCCCACTTTAGACACAGCTGATTCTCACAGCCAATTGGCCTGGAGGTCAATTCCTCCCAGTGAGTCTACAACAACCAAGGCACCAAGAGTGCACCAAGAGTGTCCACCCCAGGTAACTGGAGAGGCTGAGCTACTGGGCCCTACAGGACACCTGGCGCACAGGGCCACTCTATCAACACAGGGAAGCTGCCAAAATGCGGAGACAAAGAAACAGGTCACAAGTGGCAGAAATGGAGGAAAGCAAACGATTGGATATAGAGTTTAAGGCCACGGTTATAAGGTTTTTCAAGAATTTTATGGAAACCGCCGATAAATTTAATGAATCCCTCAATAAGTATAGGGAGACCATGGAGGACATGAAAAAGGACCAACTAGAAATTAAGCATACACTGACTGAAATAAAGAATAATTTACAGAGATCCAGCAGCAGAAAAGAGGATCCCAAGAATCAAGTCAAAGATTTGAAATACAAAGAAACAAAAAATACCCAACCAAAAAAGAAAAAAGAAAAGAGATCCCAAAAATATGAAGATAGTGTAAGGAACCTCTGGGACAACTTCAAGCGTACCAACATCAGAATTATAGGGGTACCAGAAGGAGAGAGAGGGCAAGATATTGAAAACCTTTTTGAAGAAATAATGACAGAAAACTTCCCCTACCTGGTGAAAGAAATGGACTTACAAGTCCAGGAAGCGCAGAGAACCCCAAACAAAAGGAATCCAAGGAGGACCACACCAAGACACATCATAATTAAAATGCCAAGAGCAAAAGATAAAGAGAGAATCTTAAAAGCAGCAAGAGAAAGACAGTCAGTTACCTACAAGGGAGTACCCATACGACTGTCAGCTGATTTCTCAACAGAAACCATGCAGGCCAGAAGAGACTGGCAAGAAATATTCAAAGTGATGAATAGCAAGAACCTGCAACCAAGATTACTTTATCCAGCAAAGCTATCATTCAGAATAGAAGGTCAGATAAAGAGCTTCACGGATAAGAAAAAGCTAAAGGAGTTCATCACCACCAAACCAGCATTATATGAAATGCTGAAAGGTATTCTTTAAGAAGAGGAAGAAGAAAAAGGAACTCTTACCATTTGCCACAGCATGGATGGAACTTGAGAGCGGATAAATACCACAGGATCTCACTCATTTGTGGAATATAATGAACAACATAAGCTGATGAACAAGGACTGATCCAGAGACGGAGAGGCATTGATTGGACTGTCGGGACTTGGAGGGAAGGTAGGGGAGGGTGGGGGTAAGGGGGAAAGATCAACCAAAGGACTTATATGCAAGCATATAGGCCTAACCAATGGACATGGACAACGGGGGGGGTGAGGGCATGAGCGGGGGTGGGGGGGGGTGGGGGGTAGAGGGTAATGTGGGGACAAGGACACATATGTAATATCTTAATCAATAAAAAATATATTAAAAAAAAAAAAAATATATATATATATATATATATATATATATATATTTAAAAATAAAATTAAAGAGCCCGCGAGAGCATGCATATAAGCCTAACCAATGGACACAGACAATAGGGGGGTGAGGGCATGAGTGGGGAGGATAACGGGGGGATAAAGACACATATGTAATACCTTAATCAATAAAGAAATTAAAAGTCAAAAAAAAGAGCCTGGGAGAAAATTCATGCAAATAACAAGTAATTGTGTTTCTACAGGACTTGAAAGGGCAGCCTCCCCACCCCCACCTAGGCCTCAGCATCTTTGGCCTCCATCTCTCTCCATCAAACACAATTGGCACAGACCCCATAGATGACACCCATGCCTAGACTTTGCCCATTCACTGAGAGGACTAACTTCTCTCAACTCACTGCAGGTTCCAAAGAAGAGAAGGTGCTAGTTTCCCTTCCCCTGTCCCTGAGCCCTGTAACACATTACTGACCCCATTTTTCTTTATAACCTACTAATGCCAGGCCCATAGCCAGAGCCAGACTACAGAGTCTTTGGATCCCAGACTTTAGAATAACAATCGACTCTTAGAGACTGTCCAGTATCATGCCAATAATGCTTCCTAGGTATTATCTCACTTAATCCTCACATTACCACAGGTAATGTATCAGTTAGGACGCATTTGATTGCAGGTATATAAAAATGCTGGCTGAAACAACCTTACACATAAAGATATTCTATTATCTGATATAACTGAAGGCCAGAGATAGGGTGGTTCCAGGCAGAGTACAGCTTGCTCAATTATATCATCAAGGTTCCAAGTTCCTTCTCTGTTTTCCTCCTTGTCAGCAGGATATACTGGTGGTTCCTCTCCCTGTTCACAAGCAGGATGCCAGTGGCAACTGGTGTCACATAACTCTTTGATCTCATCTCACAGAGGAGGAGGTGGGGAGTCCTTTACCCAACAGTGAAATATAAGCCCGCTTCTGATACCTGATTAGACTAATAGAAGTCACATGCTTAGTCCTGAACCTGGTAACAGTCACCAGGTGTATGCCCGGATTGGCTTAAGCCAATAAGAGACCCTCCTCCTCGCCTTTGAAACTAGGGAGAGGCCTATAAAACTGTAATCCTGTTAGAAGAAAGTCAGTGAACAGATATAGGCAAAATATATATATATATATATATATATATATATATATATATATATATATATATATATATATATTATACCTGTATAGTTAGAGGTAGCTACTATTAGGTGAGAAAAATAAATGTCCTGAGAAGTCAGTAGCTTGCCCAAGATTGTAAAGCTATTTAGTGGTAGAGCTAAGATTTAAATGCATGTAGTCTCACTCCACTGTTTGAGATATTAACTCTACCTTAATGCCTGAGTTGTGTCCACACAGCAATCTTTGGTGATGGGATTTAAAGATCAGAGTTACAGCTCCAAGAAAGCAGAATGTTAATTTGATCACTTTTTTTATTGATTGGAGAGGAAAAAAACATTGATTTGTTGTTCCATTTATTTATATATTCATTGGTTGCTTCTTGTATGTCCCCTGACTGGGGATCAAACACACAATCTTGTCGTATCGGGACAATGCTCTAACCAACTGAGCTACCTGGCCAGGACAATTCTTTTTTTTTTTTTTAATTTAAATTCTTTATCATTGAAAGTATTACATATGTCTCCTTTTTCCCCCATTGACCTCTCCCCCACCACTCCCGCCCCCCAACACATGCCCTCACCCCCCTAGTGTCTGTGTCCATTGGTTTTGCTTATCTGGGTGCATACAAGTCCTTTGGTTGCTCTCTTACCCTCCCTCTCACCCTCCCCTGCCTTCCCTCTGAAGTTTGACGGTCTGTTCGATGCTTCTATGTCTCTGTATTTGCTTTGTTCATCAGTTTATGTTGTTCATTATACTCCACAACAGGACAATTCTTGATATGAAACTTAATTGAGGGAGAAAATAGGTTTTTTTTGTAAGTGTCTTTACAAAATGAGAAGTTTTCCCTCCACTTTGAGCCATTAATCTTTAAATTATTAATTAGGAAGTAAGCATGATATTGCTTTTAAGAACAGTATGGTTTATGCCTTAGCCAGTTTAGCTAAGTGGATAGAGCATCAGCCTACAGACCAAAGGGTCACTCCTGGGTTTGATTCCCGTCAAGGGCATATACCTCGGTTGCAGGCTCCTCTCTGGCCTGAGCCCTGTTCGGGGTTCATGCAGGAGGCAACCAATCAATGTGTTTCTCTCACATTGATATTTCTCTCTGTCTTTCCCTCTCTCTTCCACTCTCTCTAAAAATCAACGGATTAAAAAAAGAAGAAGAATAGTATGGTTTGGTTTTCTTCCAGACAAATTCATGAGTATTTCTCTACCATGAACCTCATATAACTTTTGTTTAATAACTGGACAAAAACAAACAAACATGAAATTAACAAATTTTGCTGGCTTCAAAACTATATTTCATATTCAAACGTTTCATAGCACTTTCACCACAGCCCTGCCCTGTAGTCCAAGTCACCATCTTCTCGCACCTGGAATACTATAATAGCTCATTGTGAGATGCTGGCTGCTAGAGAAGGCTCAAGAGAAGAGTTCAAGTGAGGATACGTGTAGCTTGCCACAATCTTGGGTAAAGAGATCCAAATGTGCATTTGGCATTCAGGAAAGTTCTAGAACGGAGATTTAGCAAGCCTTACTAATCAATTTATTCATAGCTTGAGGGAACCTCAGGATCCTTTGCTCCAGAAAAAAAAAAAAAAAAAAAACAAAACAAAAAAACCCTTCCCAGTCCCACTTCCCCCAAACTTCTGGCAGCCGGGACAATGCTTGGGTACCCATGTTCACCAGGCTGCCTGCTTCCCCAGGCAGTTGGGGTGGGACCACTTTCTGTCTCCATCTAGACACAACCCTCCCCATACCTTTCTTCTCTCATTTGTCTTTTAAGGTATAGGGGGCTCCTGAGGACCCTAGAAGGGTTCCTTCTTTTCTAGAAGCCCCCGTTTTTAACTCAGAGCAGCCTGACCAGTCTCTGAGTCTGAGAGAAGTTGTTGGTGAAGAAGCTGTCCTTTCTGTTTCATAGTCCATTTCCGGCCTATCTCCAGGGGCTGCACAGGCGGCACGCCCCAGCTCCCCAGATGTCAGCACTGGGCCTGCCCAGAGCCCCTGCTGGGCCATAAGAGTTATCCAAAGGAAAGAGGACAGCACATCAAAGACCTTGCACATTGAGTCTCTTATTTTATTGGCTATCTTTGTCCAAAGAGCACTTTCTTACATTTAGGAGACATGTCTCAAATATATGCCTAGAAGGCCTGACACAGGATTAGGCTACCAATTCCACCTTCAGTCAATGCCCTTCACATCTTTCTCAGCAATGGCTAAAAAAACTTTCCCTCCCATCTCCACTGCCTTGGGCAGATCAGGCTTTTATTTCTGACAGAGTGAAATCTAGCAAAATCCAGAAGAACCAACCAACTAATCAGGGGAAGGCCTGCCCATCCAGGCTGGCAAAGTCAGGGCGGTGGGGTGCAGCTGCATCTCAGGGGCACTGCCAGGTCATCCTCTGTCAGCGGCTGGCTCCGGACGCGCTGCAGCAGCTCAAGGCCTGCAAGAGAGTCCTGGTGAGGCAGAATCCACAACTGAGACCCCAGGGCAGGGCAGGACCCCACAGGAACACTGAGGAGTGTTACCCCGGTCTGGGCCTTCCTGGCTGCCCCATTCCACGAAGGTAGCTTGGCTCTAGGCCCCCACTTCTCAAGGGCTCCAAGGAATACCTGATTCCCAGCCACCCAAGTGGTTCTTTTTCTCTTTTTATTGATTTCAGAGAAGAATGGAGAGGGGGAGAGAAAGAGAAACATCAATGATGAGAGAGAATCATTGATCAGCTACCTCCTGCATCCCTCTCACTGGGGATCGAGCCCACAACCCATGCATGTGCCCTGACCGGGAATCGAACTGTAACCTCCTGGTTCATAGGCTGACACTCAACCACTAAGCCTCGCCAGCGGAGCCCAAGGGATTCTTAAAGAGACCGAGACACCACCATCAGGCCCTTAGCCACAATCAGCCAAGGACGCCTACCTTGGGCCTGCATGACAGGGTCCCACTCTCCATGCTCCAGATGATGAGGAACAGCCACTTCCTGGCCTGGGGAGGTCTGACTACAGCAGTGATGGCAAACCTTTAGAGCTCGGCGTGTCAGCATTTTGAAAAACCCTAACTTAACTCTGGTGCCGTGTCACATATAGAAGTTTTTTGATCTTTGCAACCATAGTAAAACAAAGATTTATATTTTTAATATTTATTTTATATATTTAAATGCCATTTAACAAAGAAAAATCAACCAAAAAAATGAGTTCGCGTGTCATAGGTTCGCCACCACTGGACTACAGTGACGCGAGTCTGGCCTGTGGCTGTGAACCACCCCTCCAGCTGGATGAGGGTGTGGCTGTGCGCCTCTATGCGGCCAAGGTCTGCATCCAGGCGGCCTGCGAGCCAAGCCCAAGGAGGGATTTGTGAAGTACCAGCAGCTGGTGCCAGGGAAGGGGGAGGGTATTCCAGGGTAGAGACCTGGGATTGGAAGCCCAGAAGAAAGAGATAGGGGAGGGGGTGTGGGCAAAGGCCACTCACCAAAGACGCGCTCCTCCTGCTCCTCTTCCATGTAAAACATCAGTGGAAAGTAAAAATTTCCAGATACGGTCCACCATGGCTCATTGCTGTGAGGCCTTGTCTCCATGTTCTGAACTGCTCCTCCCTGATTCAGAATAGGGGCAAGCTCAAGAAACCTGTCGCAAAAGGACTTGGAAGAAGTCAGAAAAGGCCCAGGTATGTACTTCTAATTAACCCCACCTCTTGGACCACCTTAGGGAGGAGTGGCCTGGCCCTCTAGCTATTCTGATCTTAATCCTTTCATGCCAAATTGGATTATATGATTAGTTCTTGCCTTCATGATACCCAGATATTCAAAATTATCTTCATTCAAATTTCTAAATATTTTGGAGCAGATCCACCAGGCAGGGGTTGAGGGATAGAAGGTACTGAATCAAGAAGGTTCCAAAATGGCCTCCCTAGATTTGGACAGGCACTGCTTTAGTCTATTTGCACTCCTATGACAGAACACCATAGACTGGGTGCCTGTGAGCAAGCATTTATTTCTCACAGTTCTGGAGGCCACGTAATCATCTATAACTACCACAGAACTTTAAAATAAACTAGTTTATTGGACCACCTGAGCAGATGTGGTGTCATTTATGACCTTTTTAAAATATGTTTTTATTGATTTCAGAGAGAGGAAGGGAGAGGGAAAAAGAGATAGAACCATCAAAGATGAGAAAGAATTATCCACCGGCTGCCTCCTGCATGCCCCCTACTGAGGATCAAGACTGCAACCCGGGCATGTGCCCTGATTGGGAATCGAACCATGACCTCCTGGTTCATAGGATGATGCTCAACCACTGAGCTACGCTGGCTAAGCTCATTTATGACTTCTGCTAGGGTCAGAGACAATTTTGGAGCACCTTTTCTAATTGTATTATTACTTCTATTAGAATTGGAGCACCAAAGTATAGATGAAAAGGTCAGCTATCTCTCTTGGGAGCTTCCTGAATAGTCCTTGCTTTCCTCATTTCAGGTCTCTATCTTTCTCAGAGAAACATCGTTCCTGAAGAAGTAGGTATTTCAAATATTGAAGAGTCTTTCCCGGCTAGCATAGCTCAGTGGTTGAGCATTGACCTATGAACCAGGAGGTCACAGTCTGATTCCCCATCAAGACACATACAAAAATCAACCAGTGAATGCATAAATAAGTGGAACAACAAATCAATATTTCTCTCTAAAAATCAATTTAAAAAACATATCTGCAGGTGAGGATTGAAAAAGAAGAAGAAATTTTAAGATAGTTTTATTGCTTGGCCAGTGTCACTCAGTGGTTGAGTGTCAACCTATGAACCAGGAGGTCACGGTTCGATTCCCAGTCGGAGCACATGCCCGGGTTGAGGGCTCACAACCCAGTGAGGGGCATGCAAGAGGCAGCCAATCAGTGATCCTCTTTCATCATTGATGTTTCTATCTCTCTCTCCCTCTCCCTTCCTCTCTGAAACCAATAAAAATAAAATAAATGTTTAAATTTTTTTTAAAAGATGGGTTTCTGTAATAATCAGCTGGAAGCCTGGTGTCTGCGTTAAGAGTAGTACCTTAGTGTTGCACAAACAAAATTGGAAAATAAGTATCATTAATCACAATGAAAGTGGGACAACTATTAGTCCCTTAGCATAAGGCTTGAGCAGAGGCTGGGGAGTCACTGAAGATAGCAGATTAATATGGCAAGGCTAGCCTCAAATATTTGTTTCTATTCCTGTAAGCTTACTTCATATGTGAGCATAAGTGTTTTGTTATTTGGAGTCAATGTCCAATTTTGGTAGAACTGAATGTTAGGATTAATATTGTGAGAAAATTCAAATTCCAGAAGAGATCTATAGAAAGTCTACCTTTTTTGTTTTGTTTTGTTAATCCTCATCAAGGATATTTTTCCATTTTATTTATTTACTTACTTAGTTGCTTGTCTTATTTTTTATCTTTTTTTGTTTTGTTTGGAGTTGCCTTTTTAAAATTTATCTTTATTGATGTTCCCTTTTTTCCCCTATTGATCCCCTCCACCCCGCTCCCCCAGGCTTTCACCATACTCTTGTCTGTGTCCATGGGTTATTCATATATGAAAGTGGAAGGGAGGGAGGGTGGAATGGAAAGAGAGAGAGAGAGAGAGAGAGACATGGATTAGTTGCCTCCTGCACACCCTGCAATCCAGGTGCGTACCCTTGACTGGGACCCTTCTGTGCACAGGCCCATGCTCTAACTGCTGAGCAACACAGGCCAGGGCAGAAAAATCCACCTTCTAACAAAGTTTTGAAAGGAACAGCTATCAAATTTTTGTTAGTCAAATCAGGTAGAGGATGACAAATCCATTACTCCGTTAGACTAAGAACAATAGCTATAGCCTGAGTAAAACACGCAAGAGAGTTTTCATTTCCACAGGTGCGAGAAATGCGACAGAGGATAAGGATAAAATGTGCAGGTATGTGCAAGAACCAAGAAACGTTTTGGTTGGCCTCTAGGGGGCGCCAACATAAAAGGATAAGTGGAGCAAAATGCAAAAAAGGAAAGATAGAAAAAAAATCTGTCATGTTTTATTACCTTGAGTGGAAGCTATCTACCTCATGTCATCATTGGCTTGCTCTGAAGGTAGTGGTTTTTCAGTCTTTTTCCAAAGATCATTCGCTGCTGGAGGACACGTCTTCAGTTTAAGTCTCTTTCAAAAGAATACATCTCTGATTTCCAATCATGCAGTCTGATTAGGTGGATATTTGGGATATATTACATATATCTATTAATGATAAAGCTGGATGCTTAAAATGAGTCCTTTGTAATACTTAGAATTGTAAGCTTGCAATATGGCAGAAGCAAATCCCAGGAGTTGTTCTTATTGTCATCAAGGCTAATAGCAATTCTCAGACTATGGATGTTCAAGAGTCTTGGAGAGTATTTATTCTCAAATTTAGATTTAGAATTCATTCATTTTTTTCTTTCTGGTTTTTCTCGACACAATTTGGAACAGTGATGTTTTGTTTGTTTTTTTAATAACAGACATTTTGGACCTGTTTTGGGGGGCTTGGGGGGGGGCGGTTGTAGTTTGTTGTTGTTGTTGTTGTTAATCCTCACCCCAGGATATTTTTCCCATTGATTTTTAGAAAGAGTGGAAGGGAGGAGAGAGAGAGAGAGAGAGAGAGAGAGAGAGAGAGAGAGAGAGAGAGAGAGAGAAACATCAATTGGTTGCCTCTCACCTGAGCCCTGAATGGGACCAGGGAATGTACCTGCAACCCTGGTACATGCCCTTGACCAGGAATCAAACCCATGATCCTTAGGTGCACGAGCTGATGCTCTACCACTGTGCCACACTAGCCAGGGCTGGAGCTGCTTTTTATTTTTTTAAAAATATATTTTATTGGTTGTTTACAGGGAGGAAGGGAGAGGGATAGAGAGTTAGAAACATCGATGAGAGAGAAACATCGACCAGCCACCTCCTGCACATCCCCCACTAGGAATGTGCCCGCAACCAAGGTACATGCACTTGACCGGAATCGAACCTGGGACCCTTCAGTCCGCAGGCCGACGCTCTATCCACTGAGCCAAACAGGCTAGGGCATGGAGCTGCTTTTTAATAACAAGCACAGTGCAATGTGTGCCCCACATCACTGAAGAAATCAGCTGGAATTTCTTAGGTCCAGAATAACAATCACGCAATTTATCATCAGAACCCTAGCTATCCATCAGGAATATTCTCACTGCATCCTGAAAATGAGCACACAATAGCCAGCACATATTTATAAGCCATCACTGGGGGCTGTTGCTTTGCTCCGTGCTACTTCTTTAGCAGTGGTAAGCTTAGGTATTTCCTCCGGATTCTGGCCTTTTACCCTTTGAATGAGCCTCCACTTTTTTATTATGGCTATCCCCTTGGGAATAACAAAGCTTCTAAAAGTTCTTCAATTTCTTGTCATTTCTTATGAGACTTGCACAAGAAGTTAACGATAAATAAATAAAGGCACACTGCAGGTTGGCTGGGTCCTCTGCTACAACCATACTACAGTCCAACATCTGACATCTCTCTATCTGCTCCTGCTTGTCTCACACCACACAGATGTTGACCCTGAGAATACGACCCAATCTCTCCGCTGGAGAACTCAACCAAAGATGATTCTGAACAACGAACTTCGTTATACAAATCTGTTGCTATCGATGGAGAAGTAAAAAGATGACAACAAGCCCGGCCAGCATGACTCAGTGGTTGAGCATCGACCTATGAACCTGACAGTTCAATTCCTAGTCAGGGCACATGCCTGGGATGCAGGCTCGATCAATGATTCTCTCTCATCACTGATGTTTCTCTCTCCCTCTCCCTCCCCCTTCCACTCTGAAATCAATAAAAATATATATTTTTTAAAAGATAACAATAAATCTACTCTGACCAGTTGGTAATAAAGTGAAGAGGTTGGAAAGGACATGGAACTATGAAACACAGAAGCCAGAGGGCTTCCTGGCTTCAGTCAAAGCCGAGAGCTCCACTTACGTTTTCATCCCATTCTTCATCACTGTTGAAATCACCCACCACAGAAAACAGAAAGTTTAAGAAGAGGCAGAAGAAAGTGTCAAAGCAATGCACAAAGGAATGGATTCCCCCGTGGGGCCTCCAGAAAGGAATGCAGGCTGCTGACACCTTGATTTTGGCCCAGAGAGACCCAGACCAAACTTGTGACTTACAAAACTAGGAGATCCTAAATTTTTGTTTTATGAAGTTTGTGGGAATTTGTAATAGTAGCAATAGAAAGTTACTACACCAAGCCTCAAGAGAGATTAAAAGAAGCTAAACTGATAGGTGGCAAGAGAGGGCAGCTATTTGAAAACAGATTAGAAATTTGGCTCTTAAAAAAAGGAAATATCTAGCTAAGATCATGTAGACTTATTCATCAAATGCTAGGATATTAGGATGAGGCAAGAACTATAAAAAATTTAAAATGGTTATATAAATAAAAGGCAGTATCACTCAAAAAAAATGATACTGAGTATGGGAAACAGACAAACATTGCTGTCAAGGCATAAACTCCAGCTGTGTGGTAACACAGGCATCAGATGTTTTAAGCATGTTTGCAATGATCTAGGGATAAGAATGCTTAGGGCAGCATTATTTAGAGTGAGAGTGATACATTTTGGTACTTCATTAACAAATGGTCATGTAAATTGCTGTAGAAAACCACTGATTGCTATGGGGAACGTTCACAATAAATAGAAAAATCGTGCTATAAAAAAACTCTCAAGCCCCAGCTGGTTTTGCTCAGTGGTTAGAGCATCCGCCTAAGGACTGAAGGGTCCCGGGTTTGGGTGTGGTCAGGTGCACATGCCTGGGTTGCAGGCTCAATCCCCAGGAGGGGATGTGCAGGAGGCAGCTGATCAATGATTCTCTCTCATAATTGATGTTTCTTTTTTTTTTTTTTTTAATATATTTTATTGATTTTTTACAGAGAGGAAGGGAGAGAGATAGAGAGTTAGAAACATCGATGGGAGAGAAACATCGATCAGCTGCCTCCTGCACATCTCCCACTGGGGATGTGCCCGCAACCCAGGTACATGCCCTTGACCGGAATCGAACCTGGGACCTTTCAGTCCACAGGCTGACGCTCCATCCACTGAGCCAAACCGGTTTCGGCCATAATTGATGTTTCTATCTCTTTCCCTCTCTTCCTCTCTGAAATCAATAAAAATATATTTAATAAAAACTCTCAAAACCAATATAACTTAACCAATGTCATCTCAATAAATTCAATAACAATTTCAAAAACTCGCTATTTTCAAAGCTTTCTGAAAGGGACCGATCCAACTACATGCCTACATAAATATTTATTTTTTTAATCTCTTGTTAGCTGGCAAGCTCCAGTGAGGGAGAACAGCCATGTGAGCTGATTTAATTTCTGGGAGAAGGTGATATTCTAATGGTGAGTTTCTCTGTAATCACATGGAATACTTGAAAATAATTCTAGTTTATATTTTTAAGTATGGACCATTAACAAACAACATTAAATAATCTTTTGTTTTGTTTGTTTTTAGAGTTTAAAGTGAAAGAGAGCTAATTAGTGGAGTGGGACAGAGAAAAGACTACTCCATAGGCAAAGCAGCCACAGTAAATAATCTTAAGTAAAGGAGTTTCAGGCAAAACAAACAAACAAACAAAACACGATACCCTAACACAATATTGGTGAAACAATCATGAACTCTCCTTCCCCAAGTAAGAAAAGGAGAGTTGCCAGGAGAGTTAACAAGGGCATTAACAAACACCCAGGGACTTTCATTTATCCCATAAGGTGTATCATTAATGTCACCAGTTGACAAAATATTGTCTTTTTTAAAATCAACATGTTGGCAGTTATTATGTCAGTCTACATAATGAAAAAGAGGTTCTTGTTTTAACTTTAGAAGTACTCATCATCCCATATAATAAAAGGCTAACATGCAAGTAGACCAAATGGCAGAACAACTAGTCGCTATGATGTGTGCTGACCACCAGGGGGCGCACACGGACCATGGCGGGCATCGGCCATGGCAGGATGATGGAGCAGGTGAGTGTGGGCGCCAGACCAAGGCAGGGCACTGGTCGCTGTCATCAGGGTGAGCCTCTGGTGGTTACTGAAAAGTCTTTGCTCCCGGGCCCTGTGGTCCCGCCAGCGCTCACACCCGCTGCCAGCGCTAGAGCCACCACTCGAACCCGCTGCTGGTGCACGGTGCTGCAATCTCCCCTTAGGGCTTCTTCACCTCTCCCTGCTCCTGAGGGGCGATTGGGGCAGCAGCCACCGCTTGCACCCACTAACGGCGCCAGCCCTCCTCTCACTCACTGCTGGCACCGGCCCCAATGGCTCTGCGCCATAAGCGGATGCAAGCGGGGCCAGCACTGTAAGCGCATGGAAGTGATGGCAGCGGGAGCAGGGCTGCTGGCAGACAGGGGACCAGGGGCCGCAGCGGGAGGGGCCAGGTGGGGTGTGGAGGATGGGCCAAGACCCGCCCCTGTGCCCACCACTGCCTCGTAGATCACAGTTCCTTTCAAGGTGCACGAATTCGTGCTCTGAGCCCCTAGTTTTATTATAAATAATTAACTTAGGAAAACTTAACTTTTCTTTCATCAGTTTTTTTATATTATTCTAATTTGATAACCAAAAAAATATTCATAATGTATTTTTAGTTACTCCAAATTTTGAGTTTGTCATGCAAAATGGAATATCCTTATTTTTCTTTCCTATATATACTAAAAGAGCAAAAACCAAAATAAAAGATATCTCAATGGTTTGATTATTTTGGATTTGGGGCCTGAATTTTAGGGGAAAAATAGGAAGGTGTGTCTTAAAGTGCTAGTGGTTGAAATAGTAGAAAAGTTATGAATTTGGGGTGTATTTTGAAGCTAGAGCAAGCAGGATTTTCTGACTTGAATATTTTCCGCAAGTGACTCAAAAAAAAAGTTTTTAAAGCTCAGATTTGAGACTGAGTAGTGCCCCCTAGTGTCTATTTTTTCTGTAGCAGCAGCAGTCAACACCTGCGATGTAAAACTGCCCCTCCAGCCCCCCAACTTGCTGCATGTCCCCCAGGGTGGTGCTCAGATAAGAGGGGTGCTCAGATACCAGGGGAGTTCAGTGCCCTGAAGACATAGATGTGTATCGGTTGGAATGGCCAGCTGGGACCAGCTGCGGGCCCTGTAAAACCTCCCGCACACCCACCCACACTCCCCTTTTGTGTTGCCTGCTGCGAGTCCAAGAGCAGAGGCAGCGAGAGAAACGTGTTCCCTCAACCTCTACGCAGGGAGAGCAGTAGGGACCCAGGCGCCAGGTCCTGGTCCGTCCTCCCTGTAAGGCTGCCAGACGGATGCTCAGCTATTTATTTGCATCGTCCTGAGATTTTCTTCTTGGGACACTGGGTGTTGCGGGACAGACTGCTTTTAAGTGCCAACCATCTGATTTTCCCTGTTCCCATTTGTGCTGTGATGCTATTTGGTGTTGCACATCACTGTCTGAGCTTTAACGGCTTCTTTTAAAATAGAGTGTGACTTTCCTGATGTTCCCTGGTGTGGCCTTGGGAGGGAGAGAGAGTGGGGGCCAAAAAAAAGGTAAAGTTTCAAACATTTGCTGGTGACACCAGTATTAACAGGAAACTTGGATTTCTACTTTGAGAAAGTTGACCTTGTAGTTAGCTTTGTATACATGTTGACATTTCCTTTCTCTAACATTAACCCTTTGGTGATATAAAGCAATGGTTTAACTTTTGTGGTAAAGCTAAAAAAAAAAAAAAAATCAGATTCAAAGTAGAAAAACTATCTTTGGAAAAAAAGAAAGAAAAAACACTAATCAATATTTATGCAAAATTACATAAATAAAACATAATTCCAAAGTAACACAATGGGACCAGAGTCAGAAATAGTGTGCTGTGGATTATCAAATGCCAATAAGGCACAATCTTTGTTGCCTCATAATTTAGAGCAACAAAAAAGGCAGGGTTGCAAGTATAACCTACGGAGTAAGCACTCACCTTGCTTCACTATCGCCCTATGAGTGTGCACACCAACACGGACAGGACCCTGAGCTCTTGGGTTTGCTGTCTCCTGATGAATTTGAACTCAGAGCAGCAGCCACATCTGAAACCAAAAGTATCAATAATTTTCTGATTGCAAAGTTTTTTAAAAAGCAAGGAAAGGTGCTAATACATATGCACTCAAAAGAAGTCTAGTTGCTATCAAATCCCATATGACAAGTAGCACCAGGTGTCTAATTAGCAATGGTAGAGTTAGAATTGGAACCCAACTCTCCTGGTGCTAAGATTTATATTCCTTCCACTAAGGCATGTGCTCAATGTTTATAAAATAAAATATTTTAAGCAAATTCTCTAGAGGTGCAGCTAAGTTATTAGCATAATTAAAAATACCAGCTGATCCTTAAATAGTAGTCAAAGACATTATGTCTAATATTTACTACAAAGGCATGGCCTTTCTTAGGTCGTTGGTTCATGAATTCTCTAACCAGGGCAAGCAATTGCAGCTATCTGTGGTCATGGTTGAAATCTTTTGTCTTTGGTTCTTAATTATGATTTGTTCTTGGATAGCTAATTAGCAGCTATGGTGTGTGATATTTGTAGTAAATTAAATTTCTTTGACCCTTGAACAAATCTGTATGATTGCATTTATATGAAACCTCTAGACTAGTAAGCAAATTCATAGAGACAGAAAGCAGATTAGGGGTAACCAGGGGCTCGAGGGAGGAGGGACTAGGGGGTTTTTGTTTAACGATTACACTTTCTGTTTGAAACTAATAGTGGTGATGGTTGCACAACAGTGTGAATATAATTAATGCCACTGTATTGTACATAGTGAAAATGGTTAAAATGGCAAATGTTATGTTGTACGTTTTATCACAATTTTTAAAAAGTAAAACCAAAACTCTTTGAGCCTCAAAGATGCAAGTTCCATAGAAATAAAAGAAAGTAGACTTGGGTCCTAAAAGTCCCTAAGTACTTCTTGGCTGACAAGAAAGAGTCACATAAGATTTAGCCCCAAGAAAATGAATGTTGTGTCTATACGTCACAGCCCCTGCTGTTGCTGAGAAAAATGTGCATTTAATCATTCCATGAGCTTAGAAAATTCCTCACAGGGAATTCAAGAGATAAGGAGGAGAGTGACTTCAGAAAAGTTATTATCTCTCTGAGTCTTCGTTTCCTTACTTGCAAAAGGGCACTAATAATTCCTAATTTCCCAGGAGTTGTGGGGACACATATGTTAATGTGTCTAAATGCCAGGCCTCAGATACAGGTGGGCTGCTCATGCAGGCACTGGATCCAATCCTCAGGTGGAGATTGGCTGGTGGGACTATTGGATATTGGACCACCAACTGCGGTCCCAAGCTTTGAGCTGTTCTGGGCCCTGGCTTTGGGGACCCACAGAGCTGCTCGAAGAACCTGGTTCTGAGATTCAGGTATCATTGTACCTCAGAGTTGAAGCCAAGTGCACATCCCCTCCTTCCTCTTTTTAGCCTTAGGAAGTCTCGCTGCAGACAAATATCCAAGTTTATAACTTATTTGGAAAGAGAATGATCTTGGAGCTCTTTTTATTTCTCCTTGATACCAGATCTGGTCCCCAACTTGTAGAGCAAAACTGCCTACATTCAGAGCTCAGGTCAATCAGAGGGAGTGCCTTAGAAGCAGCCCCATAGTATTTAGAGGCATCAGGAAAGTCATCCTTTAGATTTATTAACTCCTTGTTATGTTATTCCCTCACCTGGCCTCTTCCCCACACTTTAAACTGCCACATTATGGTCTTAGCTAAGAGCTTGCCAAGCTTTTGGCCATGGCTGAGACATCAATCTCTTTTGTAATTGAATCTATTCTCCAGAGGTGATGTGAGCAAGCCAGGGCCAATCTCTCTGCCTTTGCCCTAACTAGACATTAAACACAATAAGAAATTAGCCCCTTGAAGTCTTTCTCCTTAACCAATTATCTGGCAATTTCCTGCCTTCATTAAAAGCTGTTCAGGGAGTAGGACACAGATCTTTGGGAGCATATTCAAGAAGATAATTCCTACCCTAGCTGGTTTGGCTCAGTGGATAGAGCATCGGCCTATGGGCTGAAGGGTTCTGGGTTCGATTCTGATCAAGGGCACATGCCTGGGTTGTAGGCTCAATCCCCAGCAGCGGTGTGCATTGAATAGAAACATCGAATCATTGATGTTTCTATCTCTCTCTCCCTCTCCCTTCCTCGCTGAAATCAATAAAAATATATATTTAAAATAAATACATCACTTCTTTAAAAAGGAAAAAGAAGAAGACAATTTCTTGCATTTCAGTGAAGTCAGTCATTCAGGCAGTGGGGACTTCTGCTTCCGGCTTTTCTTGATGGTCATGATAGGCGTGGAACCCTCCTTCCCAGCTTTCCTCATCCCTGTTTTAGAGTTCTCTCTTGTACTTTTCACCCTTCAGATTGCAGCACACCTAACTATGTAAACAAGTAGAGCTGTTGTAGTAGTATACAGAGGTCCAATGTGATTTATAGAGCAGCTTGAAATCCTTCTATCAAAGCCCTAGAAAGGAATTAAGGGGAAGCATCTGGGCTGTAAACGTAACCTTTATATGGAAGGTTGCTTCATCCTATCATCTTCCTCTAGTTCCCAAAGATAACTGCCCTTTTATTCTCAATGATCAGAATAATGCCAGTGTGGACGGGAAAGGGGCCACATACTAAACCTGACGAGCTCAGGGGAGGCCTGCATGGTGGCCTCACAAACTCGGAGACCTACAGTAGCCACACAGGATGCTCTGAAATTAAAACCTGCTAACTAAAGGCGAGTCACGGAGTGCAGTCATGTCCTAGGCCAGTATTTTCCTTGACAAAAGGTCAATTTTCACCTTAACTGAGACTGTCTGTTGTCCTTCTGCATCTATGATAATGTACCTTCGGAATGTCTGGGTAATTTCCTTTCTCCAGACCCTTCAGGGCACAATCACTGCACCTGAGCAGAGACCCCAGAGTCCTTCATTGTTATTGTCATCATGTTCATTGTTAACTACTAACTATCCTGTGTCCACCAAAGTGGACAGTCGTCAGTTTGTCTCAAATAAACTCATAAAAATTCTGTACAGGTTTGGACGTTTCTGATGTTGACACCTAGCACCTAGTAAGCAATCGACATTTGTTTAGTGTGAGGGGGAGCAGCCTCACACTAAAATATCCCTCTCTGGGTATTAATTATTTAAGCTGGCTTTTTTTTTTTTTAATAGCTCCCTCTCGAAAAAGACTGATTATCTAATAAATCTATGGGTGCTGGCTGTGGTATTTGGATGAAAGGAAGGAGTAGCTCAGATAGTAGCTTAGAGGAAACCCTTTCAGATTTGAAGGGGAACTGATGTGTGTTTGTCTTGTTTTGTTTTGTTTTTTAGTATTTTCATTGATTTCAGAGAGGAAGGGAGAGGGTGAGAGACAGAAACATCAATGATGAGAATCGTTGATCGGCTGCCTCCCGCACGTTCCCCACTGGAGATCAAGCCTGAAACCCAGGCACGTGCCCTTGACCAGAATCAAACTGGAATTGATAGTCAAATGTCCCAAGTAGCTATACTGATTTATATTCCTACCAAGAATATCCATCCATGTGCCCTCAAAGTTGATATTTTCAATCTTCAGTTTTAGCCAGAAAGGGGCAAATGGCATCTCTTACTTTTGCTTTGCGTGCCAGCAGTCGCTAGTGCAGTTGAGCGTCTTTTTATTTGGTCATTTTTATTTCATTCTTACTTCCTCATCTGTGCATTGCCTATTTACACATTTGCCCAATTTTCTATACGGTTATTTGTCTTTTTCTATTATATATCCTTCCACTGTCTATTCCAAATACTAATCTTTTGTCCACTATATATATTTTCTCTCCCTTTTAACTGTATTCATGGCATTTTTGTCATATGCAACCTCCCGGCCCAGGCCCTCATCCTCTGCATAGAAATGGAATGATGACACTTGAAACTTCTCTTGTTTACCGCCATTCATAGCATCAAATACGATTGGTTCAAGTCTTACTCTCTCTTTCAGAGGAAATATGGCATGGTGGTTAGAAGCACAGACCCTGGGGGCAGATTGCTAAAGTTCAAGCAAACGCTTAGACACTTACTGTGTAACCTTCAGCCAGTTGCTTAACCTCTCCAGACTTCGCTACGTTCTTTGTAAAACAGGAGTGACCATAGTACACTCACTTCACAGAGTTATGGTGAGGATTAGATTAGTTTAAGAGCTTAAAAGAGTGCCTGACACATGTTAATTCTTTGTTAAAAGTCAGTTCTTGCCCTAGCCAGTTTGGCTGAATGGATAGAGTGTCAGCCTGTGGTCTGAAGGGTCACCGTTAGATTCTAGTCAAGGGCATGTACCTGGTTGGGCCCGTGCCAAAGGCAACCAATCCATGTGTCTCTCTCACATTGATGTTTCCCTCTCTCTTGCTCTCCCTCCCTCCCTTCCACTCTCTCTAAAAGTAATGGGAAAATATCCTCCGGTGAGGATTTTTTTTAAAGGCAACACTTTCTGCCATTTTCATATGCTCCTTCTTCTCCTTCTTTCCTATGACAGTTATTATTTCTCTCTTTTTTCTACACTGCATCTTTAACTGAATATTGTCCCTTAAAGAAACTGCTGGTCCAACAACAACCAACATTTCATGTCATTATTTTAAGTGACTTCAGAATAATACAAATATATCCAGCCAGGCCTATCAACGTTTAAATGGTTTACATTTTAAAGGTGTTTGGCCCATTTTCAGATGTCAAAACCTATGTTTCTGTTTATTTCTTGGTTTAAAATGTCCCGAATCATTGACAATAGAGTGGAAGTCAGGCTATCTAGGTTAATTTTCTCTTTATATTGTCAACTATTTTACGTTTCCATTGTTTTTCACTTTTTTGGAGCTCAGTTTCCTTATCTATAAAATATCCTTAGGGATGAACATAAGAAATGTTCAAGATTTAGATGAAAACTCACCAGATAAGATGCTTTCTGCAGACCCACAACTCAAACTGAGTCCACCCATGAGGAAGAGGAAATTTCGGAACTGAGCATCTCAGTGATGCCACCAGGACCCAGGCATCTCCGCCCCTTCACCGGCGCTGAGTCTGGTTGCCACCAAGCCCACATTTGGTGGGCAGGAATGAGGAGGCGGGAGCTGATTTCCAGCTGCCGGTACAAAGGGAAAGTCCCCTGTGGCTACAGCATGTTGCTAGGGCGGCTGATCTCTTTCACAGCAGCTGTGTGGTTCCTCACCACTGTCTAGTGCAGTGATGGCGAACCTTCTGAGCTCGGCGTGTCAGCATTTTGAAAAACCCTAACTTAACTCTGGTGCCGTGTCACATATAGAAATTTTTTGATCTTTGCAACCATAGTAAAACAAAGATTTATATTTTTGATATTTATTTTATATATTTAAATGCCATTTAACAAAGAAAAATCAACCAAAAGAATGAGTTCGTGTGTCACCTCTGACACTCGTGTCATAGGTTCGCCATCACTGGTCTAGGAAGAGTACCTGGCTGAGAGGGGAGCTGATGCCCCCGGGGTCTTTAGAGAGTTTTTAGGTTGGCAAAGCTCGCATCACCCAAACAGAAACTCTCAAATAGGACTCACAACCTGTCAGTATTTATAGTTTCAATGTCCCCTTGCCATAGTTACTTCTCCACATGTTCCTTCTTACCCACAAGCCCCCAGCAGGACTGTGTAGCAGCTGGGCCGCTGTTTATCAACAACAGATGTAGAATTTCAACCTCCTGACACCACTGACTTCATACTTGTATCAAAGAAACTTTTTTCTTTGTCACAAACAAGCGAATTAAAACAGCTTCACTTAAATCATAAACAAGTAGATGTGAAATCATATTAACGCAATATAATATAATCCACCCTGCGATTTCAAATCACTCACACGCTAATTAATCCTGTTCAGTAGTGCTGCCCAGTACAAATCTAAGCTCAAGAAAATATCAGTCCATCCTGTGATTCTACATCACCTACAATCTAACCACAAACATTCATGTTTTATGGGTGTTTTTCTTTTGACGCACGTTCTTATACAACAACGTTAATGACCAGTGTATACTGCTAATATAAGTTTAATGACCGCTTTCTAACTTACTGAACTTTGAGCAATTTGAGTTACCATCTTTTCACAAAACAAAATAATCTGATGAAGTTGCAGGGATTCAATGAGCCAGGACATGTGAAAGTGCTTTTAAAGTGCTATGGACTGTGGGTCTGTGCTGCGGCCCTGGTGTGTCTAGAGCTGCTGGTTGGCTCTGCTCTAGCTGCAGGGGGGTTCACAGGGCCTGGGACCGGGTTCCAACCTGGCTTCCCGGAATGTCCGTGGCCTTCCTACCCGACTGGCTGAGAGGCAAGGCGCACGTCAATCAGGGACGATCAGCGGCTCCGAGAGGAGCATGACCAGCTGATCGCTGCATCGTGGAGTGACAGAACAAAGGCCTGGTGAATGTGTGTGCCCAGTACCAGCATGTGTTCCATAGAAATCTCATTTATTTGCCTACCATTGCAGATGCCAGCCAAACCAGTCCTTCAGAAGTAATGGGATAATCTTCCAGTTGGCTGCTGTGAGGAGTAATTGGATGTAATCCATTTCCTGTGAAATGGAGACAGGATCTTTACCAACTGAAGTGCTGAAAACAAGAAGGAAATCTCTGTGGCTCTTTTTTTAAAATATATATTTTATTGATTTCAGAAAGAGGAAGGGAGAGGGAGAGAGAGATAGAAACATCCATGGTGAGAGAGAATCATCAATCAGCTGCCTCCTGCACACCCCCTACTGGGGATCAAACCTACAACCCGGGCATGTGCCCTGACCAGGAATCGAACCAGGACCTCATGGTTCATAGGTTGATGCTCATCCACTGTCTGTAGCTCTTTCAAAAGTGTGAAAATGTGAAGAAAGCTACTAAATTAACTATTTCAAAGTAAATATTTATTTTAATAATTAAGGATATTTCCTCAATTAAAATAAATTAAAATAAAATGCTATGTAATTAAAATATTCAGGATTCAGTTCAAATGTCAAATGTAAGATAGAAAAAGAACTCCTTAACATAATGCCATATCCAATCACCAACAGACCAAAAATTAAGTTTTTTTAAACCACTCAGTTAAGCTTCCTTGACAATTGGGTTTCCATGTAAAAGCCATTTTTCTAAAGCCCCAATATGTACAAGCTTGCATGGCACTGTTTTAACAGAGAAAATTGCTCAGACTCTCCGACTCCAAGCCTGCCTTGTTCCCATGGCTTCAGGCTTCTGCTTAGTCTTGCATATAGACATGCTAATCACTAGAGAAATTCTATAAAAACAGCCCTTCCCTTTACCCTTCCCTTGACGTAAAAGAAGCCTAAACTCTGTACTTTGGGAAGATGGATTTAAGGATTAGGTCTCCTATCTTCTCAGTTGGCATCTTTTCATAAAACATCTTTCCTTACTCCAAATTCTGACATTTTGAGTTTTAGCCTTTCCAAGCATTGGACCATTAACACTATCAAGCACATATTTGATTGCCATGACATCATAATTTTAGAGAAAACATGTTTTTGTTCTTTTTAAATTCCTGCAAAAAAGCCCTAACTGGTTTGGCTCAGTGGATAGAGTGTCGGCCTGAGGCCCGAAGGGTCCCAGGTTCGATTCTGGTCAAGGGCATGTACCTTGGTTGCGAGCACATCCCCAGTGAGGGGTGTGCAGGAGGCAGCTGATCAATGTCTCTCTCTCATTGATGTTTCTAGCTCTCTATCCCTCTCTCTTCCTCTCTGTAATAAATCAATAAAAATATATTTTAAAAAAATAAATAAATTCCTGCAAAAAAAGTTATTTTTATTTTATTAGTCTCATCTTCCAGATGTTCTACTTGTCTTAAATTTTCTAATGTATGCTTTACCCTTGCTAGATTAATTTTAGCAAATTCAATGTGAACCATTTCTCCAGTTATTTTAATAGGTCCTTTACTTATGTTCACCTTAAATAATATCTTTTCCTATTGTCACTGAAGGGGAGCTGAGTTTACCACCCAAAATATGCCTCTTTGGGGACATTATTTTAGGCTGGTTACTTTTAAAAAACAACGGATAGGAGAGAACGCTGAAAACCAAGTAGAGCACATTTAGATTTGTAAGGGAAATCTTCATCTGTAAGGGTGTTTCCCTCACTGTGAGAGGCCTGCCTTCCCTGGCCTGCATTGCTCAATGGTTAGAGAATCAGCTTCTGCACTGAAGGGTCTCAGATTCAACTGCCAGTCAAGGGCACATACCTGAGATGGAGGTTCGATCCCTGGCCCAGTCCGGGCACATGCAGGAGGCAACCAATCAATGTTTCTCACATTGATGTTTCCCTTTCTTTCTCTTTCTCTCTCTCTCTCTCTCTCTCTCTCTCTCTCTCTCTCTCTCTCCCTCCCTCCCTCCCTCCCTTCCTCCCTCCCTCCCTTCCATTCTCTCTAAAACCAATGGAGCCCTAATTGGTTTGGCTCAGTGGATAGAGCGTCAGCCTGGGGGCTGAAGGGTCCCAGGTTCAATTCCAGTCCAGGGCACATGCCCGGGTTGTGGGCTCGATCCCCAATAGTGGGTGCGCAGGAGGCAGCCAATCAATGATTCTCTCTCATCATTGATGTTTCTATCTCGCTCTCCCTCTCCCTTCCTCTCTGAAATCAATAAATATCTATTTTTAAAAATAATAAATAAAAAATAAAATTAAAACCAATGGAAAAAATATCCTTGGGTGAGGGTTAACAACAACAAAAAAAGAGGCCTGCCTTCACTATCAATGCAAAAGGCACAGACTTGCTAGTATATAAGCATAACAATCTTACCATTGTTTACTGTGCTTTTCCTAGCTGAAGGTGGTATTTAAGGTGATGATTTCTGCCATTTGGGCGAGTTACTCCTTTGCCTGAGTCTCTCTCATGTATATAGGAGGTGTTTATGTCATTAAACTTAAATTCATTTTTCTCCTGCTATTCTATCGCATGTCAATGGGATTACTAGACCATCCAGAAGAACCTAGATGAGTAGAGAGAAAAAATTTCCCCCAACAATTGGTTTATTAGCAGGATAAAATTTACTGGCAGGAAACCCATGAGCCCACTCCAGCCCAGAATGCTGCAGCTGAGCAATCCCGTGAGGTCTGAGGCACAGCCAGCAAGAAGGAAGCACTTGTCCAGTCAGCCTCCCAGATCTCTGTCAGTGGGGTTCAGTGGGAGTTAGACATGGCTAAAGTCATTTTCCTCTCTTTCTAAATTTACTTTAGCAGAAGAAAATATCTGTGGAATTAGTTCCTGGGGTTTAGTGCCTCTGGTTATTTTATATGAGTACTCATGGGTTTTTGTTAATTCTTTTCCTCTCAGAGATGGTAAAAACAGGGCCTCTCATATTTCTCATTCTCCACCAGCCAGAGGATATAGATGCATCGGGCATGCAGCCAAGTAGGCTGTGGATCCAAGCTTAGGGAATCTAAGAAATGGTGAACTTGTGGCTTGATAAGTCATCATAGTCTGTTCAAAAGTGGGGAAAACAAGTGATAGCCTGTGTTTTGGAACAGCTGTTTCTAACTCTGGAAATAAACTGTTTGCCTTGGGTAAGCCATAAAAAGGCTTATTGGTTAGAGTCACTATTGAGATCCTTGGGCATAGCAACTTTTCTATAGATCTTTTCTCCTCCCAAAGTTGGTGACTAACTGTCTTTGTCACCTGTCTGTTATATTATTTGCCTTGTTCTATGTTTTGAGAACTTGGTTTTGACTGATAAGAATACCTTCTTTGAGGACATTCAGATGGCCTCAAAGATGTTCAATATCACTAATCATCAGAGAAATGCAAAATAAAACCACTACGAGATAGCATCTCACACCTGTCAGAATGACTACCATCAATAAAACAACAAATAATAGATGTTGTGGAGGATGTGGAGAGAAGGGAACCCTCATGCACTATTGGTGGGATGCAGATTGCTGCAGCTACTATAAACAGTATGACGGTTCCTCAAAAAATTAAAAATGGAACTGACTTATGACCCAATGATTCCACTTCTGGGTATATATCCAAAGAAACCCAAAATACCAATTTGCAAGAATATATGCACCCCTATGTTCATTGCAGCATTATTTAAAATAGCCAAGATATGGAAGCAACTCAAGAGCCTACCGATGAACGCGTGGATAAAAAAAAGTGGTGGTGCATATATACAATGGAATATTACTTGGCTACAGAAAAAGAATGAAATCTCACCATTTGTGAAATGGATCTAGAGTGTATTGTGCTAAATGGGGGAAAAAAGTCAGTCAAAGAAAGACAAATGCCATATGATTTCACTTATATATGGAATCTAAAGAACAAAATAAACAAACAAAATTGAAACAGTCATAGACAACAGAGAACAGACTGATGGTTGCCAGAGGGGAGGGGTGTTGGGGGACTGGGTGAAAAAGGGTGAAGGGATTACGAAATAGCCACAAAGTCATCAAGGAGGTGTAAAGTACAGCATAGGGAATATAGTCAATAATATTGTAATCACTATGTGTGGTTCCAAGTGGGCACTGGAAATATCAGGGGTAACATTTTGTAAAGTATATGATTATCTAACCACTATGCTGTACACCTAAAACTAATATTGAATGTAAACTGTAATTAAAATTAAAAAACAAAAGCAGAATATCCTCTTCCATCTCCATCATCGGGAAGGTACACCTTTCAGCATGTATCTGCCAGCCAGCCAAACAGACTGGGGATCTGGACAGCTGTATCCAGTAAGACACGTGCACAGGAATTTACCTGGGGCTTGCAATGACATCAGCTGTTGTCAGTGGGTCGGAAGCACAGGATTTTACCTGGAGCTTGCATCTAGATATCTCTTCGTCTTTATGTCTCAATTTGTCATGAGGGGTCCCAGTCCATCAGGGGTCTTTGTCATATCAACCTTGTTGCTTTACTGTCTGTAGCAAGGAAGAGCTTTTACTGTCTTAAACTACTCTGGAGGTGATTATTTCAAACAAGGACACCTTCCCTTAGAGCAGCGGTTCTCAACCTGTGGGTCGCAACCCCTTTGGGGGTCGAACGACCCTTTCACAGGGGTCGCCTAAGACCATCAGAAAACACACATATAATTACATATTATTTTTGTGATTAATCACTATGCTTTAATTATGTTCAATTTGTAACAATGAAAATACATCCTGCATATCAGGTATTTACATTACGATTCATAACAGTAGCAAAATTGCAGTTATGAAGTAGCAACGAAAATAATTTTATGGTTGGGGGTCACCACAACATGAGGAACTATATTAAAGGGTCGCGGCATTAGGAAGGTTGAGAACCACTGCCTTAGAGGAAGCAGGGGATCCTATCAGTCATGTTACCTCACTAGTCAGGATCAGGAAATTCCAGACTGACTGGTTTAAAACTGGTTTGAAATTGCAATTAGATTTGGTATTAAATCTGAGCTTGGGCCCTAGCTAGTTTGGCTCAGTGGATAGAGTGTCTGTGGAACGATAGGTCCTAGGTTCGATTCCGATCAAAGGATCACAGTTACAGGCTCAAGCCCCAGCCCTGGCCGGGCATGTGTAGGAGGCAACCAATCAATGTGCTTCTCTCACATCAGTGTTACTCTCTGTCTCTCTCCCTTCCTTTCCACTTTCTCTAAAAGTCAAAGGAAAAATATCCTCAGGTGAGGATTAACAACAACAACAAAAAATGATTAACAAAAAAAAAAAAAAATTATTCTGAGTTTGGTATCATGGGCTTTTAATACAAGCCTTTTATGGCTTAACAAGGAAGCAAGAGGCTTCCACAAAAGAATGCAAAGGATGCAGCCCTCACAAGATTTAGAAAGTTCACCTCCAGAGTAGTCTCAGGCAGTGAAAGCCCTTCATTGCTCCAGGCAGTAAAGCAACAAGGTCGAGATGACGAAGATCCCTTATGGACTAGGGCCCATCATGACAAATTCCATTGAGAGCTGGTAGAGTGGGACATAAAGACAAAGAGATACCTAGCTGCAAGCTCCAGGTAAATTCCTGTGCACGTGTCCTACTGCATACAGCGGCCCATACCCCCAGTCTGTTTGGCTGGCTGTGAAATGCACTGATCCAAGCACCTTCTGGATGGCGGATACCATTTCCATATTAGGACATCACAGTCAAGGAGAGTTCCCCTTTGTCTGTCAAGGATCTGTTTTTCCCACTCCAAACCATGCTGTTGGAGGTTAAGTATAACTGGCTTATTTTGTTAGTGACTCTATATTGTAGAGACTCATAAAGTGCCCAGGTGAGCCTTTCAATTGCTTGGCATCTAGTCTCAAACTATTGAAACTTCTTGGTCCAAAATCCAATTTGGTAAGATTTGGGGTTCTGTAGTGTTTTAGTCCACAGTGGCCATGCTGCAAACCCTTGTCAGTGTAAGCACTCTAGTTTGTATTTAAGAGTCCACATTAGCCCTAGCTGGTTTGGCTCAGAGAATAGAGCGTTGGCCTGCAGACTGAAGGGTCCCAGGTTCGATTCCATTGCAGGCTCCATCCCCAGTAGAGGGTGTGCAGGAGACAGCCAATGATTCTCTCTCATCATTGAGTTTCTATCTCTCTCTCCCTCTCCCTTCCTCTCTGAAATCAGTAAATATATATATATATATATATTTTTTTTTTAATGTGTCCACATTGGCTAATACCAATGTGTCAAAAGTTCAGACAGCATTTTTCAAATAAGTAAAGGCAGCCTCTTGAGTCTCTATCTATCTAAATTCTCTACTCTTCCTAGTTATTTCATAGATGGGTTTTAATATTATCCCCATATGGGGTATGCACTGTTTCCAATATCCAAACAATTCTTTTGTGGTAAGAGTTGGTGGGCAATCTATCTTGCTCTTTTGTTTTGTTTTTAATCCTCACTAAGGATATGTTTTTATTTATTTTTTTAGAAAGAGAGGAAGGGAGAGAGAGAGAAAAAACATCAACAACATGAGACATATGGACTAGTTACCTCCTGTATGCACCCCAGCTGGGAATCAAACCTACAACCGTTTGGTGTATGGGACAACACTCCTACTAATTGAACCACCCAGCCAGGGTGCAATCTGTTTTGTTTATGTCTGGGTCTGATATTTCCCTATCTTCTGAGAACAAAATTATGCCTAGAAATTTTACTGTAGTTTGAGGTACTTGGACTTTACCTGGATTGACTGTCCATCCTCTCAGTGTAAGAAATGTAATTGTCTATGTTGACCTTCATCTGTTCTTGCAAGTTACCACCATAAACAAGGATGTCATCAATATAGGAAATAATGGTTTGTGTGTGTGTTGTGTGTGGATGTCTGTTAGAAGTTTATGGGCTATCACTGGGCTCTTAGGGTACCTTGTTGTAATCTAGTAAACTGATATTGTCTACCTTCCCATGTGAATGTTGTCATGGGTTGGCTCTTCTCATCAATTGGTATGGCAAAGAACATGTCAGATAAATATATCACTGCATAAATTCTGATCCAGTGGTGATATTCTTTATGGTGTATCTGGGAGTACACTCTCTTTTGGGAGAGTGTTTAAATTCCTATAATCCACTGTAAATCTATATGACTCATCTGGCTTTTTAACAGATCAGATTGGGCTATTATACTGTAAAACAGTAGGCACAATAATTTTTTCTCTTAGGAGTTCCTAATTTTTCCCTTAATTTGAGTATGTCCTTCCTTAAGATCATATTGGAGTATATTTGGTATTTTAGATGGAATAGGTAACTTAATTGAAGTCCATTTTGCTATAGCCAAATTAGTTTTGGAAATTGTTACATCCTTATTTGTTACTAGTGGCCCAGTGCATGAAATCCATGCATATTAAAAGAGAATTAATTAGAGAAAATATTTTTAAATTGCTATTTGCCCTTTCTCTATAATAGAAGAATTGATTTGTCCCCATCTGACACTGGCCTCTAATTTAAAGTCAAGTCCTGGATACAGTATCCGGCTCCCTCCTCTCTCCTGTCAGAGTCTGGGCCGGCGCCTGCGGGGATGCAGCATCAAGTCCTGCTGGTGCCATAATTCAAGTCCCCACCCACTCACGTGCTCCTTGAAATTGCATGGGACCCAGATCTGCTGGCGCCCACAGGGATGCAGCGTCAAGCCCTCACCGGCCTCACAGGACTCCCCGAGTCCCAGAGACCCTCCCCATAGGGCTGGCACCATGTGGGACTCCCCCAAGTCCTGCCCCGTGTCCAGCACTGTGGGACTCCTCCGATGACCTCCCGGTCAGGTCCCCGCCAGCACCCTCGGGGACAAAGCATCAAGTTCCTGCCCACCCACGCATGCCTGCTGCGCACACAGCCTCCTGGTGATCAGTCACTATGGCATGAGGGTGTCATGACCACAGGTTTTTTATAATATAGGATATGGTGTCCTATTACATCCATTCTAAAAATGTTTTCAAAATTGGGACCTAGAAGGCAGTTAGCCTTAATGGGTGGCCTATCATCAATTGTTAAAAATCTATATATCCTCCCTAACTGGTTTGGCTCAGTGGATAGAGCATGGGCCTGCAGACTGAAGGGTTCCAGGTTTGATTCCGGTCAAGGGCATGTACCTTGGTTGCGGGCATATCCCCAGTAGGGAGTGTGCAGGATGCAGCTGATCGATGTTTCTCTCTCATCGAAATTTCTAACTCTCTATCCCTCTCCCTTCCTCTCTGTAAAAATCAATAAAATATATATATTTTTAAAAATCTATATATCCATGTCACTGGGGTTAATTTTCCTCCTAATCCCTCAGTCAATCCTATTTTATTTTTAGTTTTCTAAATTTGCAGGATATCTTTGCATCATTGTTACCTGTGACCCTGTATCTAGCAACATGGTAGTGCATACAGTATTTTTGTTTACAAAATGGGTTTCCCTATATTTTTTATAATTGACTTCAGAGAGGAAGAGAGAAGGATAGCTAGAAACATCAATGATGAGAGAGAATCATTGATTGGCTGCCTCCTGCATGCCACACTGGGGATCCAGCCTGCAACCCAGGCATGTGCCCTGACAGGAATCGAACCCTGACCTCCTGGTTCATAGGTTGACACTCAACCACTGAGCCATGCCCAGCCAGGCAGTCCTTATATTTTTCTTTATATTACTAATCCTCCTATTTTAATAGTTTCTGTGAAGATGAGTATGTCTATTGACTTTAAAGGTAATAAAACTATTGCCTGGCCAGTGTGGTTCAGTGATTGAGCATAGACCTATGAACCAGGAGGTCAGGGTTCGATTCCCGGTCAAGGCACATGCCTGGGTTGCAGGCTGGATCCCCAGTGGGGGCTGTGCAGGAGGCAGCCGATCAATGATTCTATCTTATCATTGATGTTTCTATCTCTCTCTCCCTCTCCTTTCCTCTCTGAAGTCAATAAAAACATTTAAAAAAAAAAAAAAAGAATGGTACAGTGAACAGCCACATCTTCCATCTTTTTTTTTCTTTTGTTTGTTTTTTCACAACTTCCATCTTGACTCAACAATTTTTGGTTATTTTTGTTGTTGTTAATCCTTGCTGGAGGATATTCTTCCATTGACTTTTAAAAATATATTTTTATTGATTTCAGAGAGGAAAGGGAGGGATAGAGAAATAGAACATCAATGATGAAAGTGAATCATCGATTGGCTGCTTCCTGCATACCCCCCACTGGGGATTGAGCCCACAACTTGGGCATGTGCCCTGACCAGGAATCAAACCTTCATAGGTCGATGCTCAACCACTGAGCCACACCAGCTGGGCTTTCGTTGATTTTTAGAGAGAGTGGAAGGGAGGGAGCGAGACAAAGAGAAAATATTGATGTGAGAGAGACACATAGATTGCTGCCTCCTGCACATGCCCTGACCAAGACCAAGGGTGAGCCTGCAACCTAAGCACATGCCCTTGATCAGAACCAAACCCACAACTCTTCGGTCTGCAGGCTGACGCTCTATCCACTGAGCCACACCAGCTATAGCTTGACTCAACAATTTTATTATCTGTTTCCCTTTTTTACTTTATACATACCTATACTAATAAAAGGTGGCCCTCACACCCTGGCGCCCTCGCACCCTCACATCTCACAAGATGGCTGCCATAGGATGGCCACCACAAGATGGCTGTCACAAGATGGCTTGCAGGGGATGGCAGTTGGGGGCAACCAGGCTGGCAGGGGAGGGCAGTTGGAGGCGATAAGGTCAGCAGGAGAGGGCAGTTGATCAGGCCGGCAGGGAAGTGGTTAGGGGGTGATCAGGCAGGCAGACTGAAGCAGTAAGGGGCAATCAAGCAGGCAGGCAAGTGGTTAGGAGACAGCAGTCCTGGATAGTGAGAGGGTGCAGGCCAGGCTGAGATGTCACCCCCACTCCATGCATGAATTTCATGCACAGGGCTTCTAAGTATGTATATAGTTATAAATTAATATTGTTTTAAAAACCATTTGAAATAAGTTGCCAATATTATGACACATAATGCCTAAATACTTCAGCATGCATCTCCTAAGGATAAACTGAGCTTTTGTGTGTGTGTGTGTATGTGTGTGTGTGTGTGTGTGTGTGTGTGTGTGTGTGTGTGTTTATTTCTGATAAGGTTTTAAATAGTCAAATATGCCCTGACCGGTTTGGCTCAGTGGATAGAGCGTCAGCCTGTGGACTAAAGGGTCCTAGGTTCAATTCCAGTCAAGGGCATGTACCTTGGTTGCGGGCACATCCCCTTAGGGGGTGTGCAGGAGTCAGCTGATTGGTGTTTCTCTCTCATCGATGATTCTAACTCTCTATCCCTCTCCCTTCCTCTCTGTAAAAAAATCAATAAAATATATTTTAAAAAAATAAAATAAAAATAAATAGTCAAATATCTAAACTCTTGGCAGTGGCACAGTATAATCTGGATTCTTCAGTGACAGATAAATTTCAACTGCCAATCCAGGCTTTTGGTCAAATACTGTATGTAATAAGATTAATTCCTGACATTGGTCTAGTGCTTAATAATCTATATTCTTTCCTGACTTGATTCATTTAAACTGTATGACATTCCTTTGCAATCAAATATTGTCCCCTAAATGTATATGTAAATAAGCTAAGACTGAGAGAGGAAAATGAACTGCCTAAGAGCACTCAAATCGTAAGTGAGGACATCAGAGCTGGACTCCTGACACCAAGTCTAATGTTTTATTTATTTTTATTTTTTTTAATCCTCACCCAAGGATATTTTTCCATTGATTTTTAGAGATAGTGGAAGAGAGGGAAACACAGAAAGAAGTAGCATTTCTCTCACATCAATCAGACCAGGGCCCAGAATCAAACCTGGGACACTTTGGTCTGCAGGCCGATGCTCTATCCACTGAGCCAAACTGGCTAGGGCTAATGTTTTTTTCTATTAGAGTAGGAGTTGTCAAACTCTGATTTCAGAACTCCTTCACGGTTTTAAAAATTATAGAGACCCGCCTCCCAAAGAGTTTTTCTATGTATCAGTTATATTATCTATTGATACTCACTGTATTAGAAATTAAAAGTTAAACATTTCAAAATATTCATTTATTACTTTAAAGTAACAAAGATATTAAATGTTAACATAAATAACATTTTTATTTTTTAAAAAAACTGTATTTTCCAAAACAAAATATTTTATTGCGGAGAGTGGTATCATTTTACAAACCTCTTTAATGTACAGTTTAATAGAAGACAGCTGGATTTTTATACAGCTGCTTTGCATACGACTTGCTATGCTATCACAGGTTATGTAGCTTTTGGAAAAGTTCACTCTACATTTTTGAAAGAATAAGACTAAAAAAAGACTAATAAGACCTTAGTATTATGAAAATAGTTTTGACCTCAAAGAGCCCCTAAAAGGATCTTAGAGACTCCCTGGGACACTCGGGCGAGGTCCTCTATATCAGAGCATGTGCTAACGGTCTGTGAAATAATAGACCGATAGCAACACTACAGCTCCTGAAGTGGCATCCTTAGAAAAGAGGCTTCTAATCACTGTGTCGTGTAAAGGCATGGTCATTGAAGCAGGCGTTAGGTTTGTGGATTTCATTGTGTCAGCAAAGTATTTAGGATCACTACAAATCTGCAAAACCTTTTTTTTTTTTTAGCTGATTTTTTTAGTACTAAGAGGCAGCCCTATTGTCTATATTTTGTGCGCAAGCAAAGCTCTGATAACATTAGAAGCGTCAATTATAAGAAATAATGGAATTCTTTTAGCACCATAGTCAAGCAGGAACTCAGCAGCCTCCTGCCTGGACTTTTGACCCAATCCCATCATTTCCATTTTACTAATCTATAAAAATGGAAATAATAATTGTATCTTCCTCATACTGTTGTTTTGAAGTACTTAGACCTCAATAAATGTTATGATATTAGCGGGTTGGTACTGTAGAAATAGTCCTCATACGAGTGCATCCAGCCTGGGAGACATGAAATCTCTGAACCGTAATGTTGGCGAGCAATGTGTTTTCCATAATCCCACAGTGTTGTGACTTTATTATTGGGAAAACAATGTAACTCAAAGAAGTCCTGTGTTCCGACCCAGGTTCCTCCATCCTGAACGGGCGAAAAGCACCAAGGGGGCGGACTGAAGGTTGGCGCTAGAAGCTGCTGAAACTCGATTGGCTGCTAGCCAATGAGCAAGCGCCCCTGGAGGAGGCGGGGCATACGAAAGGAATAAACCTGGAGCCGTGGCCTGACTGTGTGCGCACTCATCCTACCTCTCCTCCACATGGGGTTCTCTCTTCCTTCAGGTCCTCTCCCGAGTATCCTCGATGGCGCCCGGCCCGACGACCCCCAACAGGGTCCTCAACAGATCGCACTGCCCAGGGACCAACAGGAAGAGTTCCCATTCCAGGAAGTGGCTCCTTTTCCACAGTTTCCCTACAGGTCCAAGCTTAAGTTCTTTCTGAAACCATCGGTGCTTCAAGTGGAAGCGTGTCTGCTGGAGAAGATATTCGGTGAGTGCGCTGGGCTCTATATCACTCGGCCCCACCGCGGTCTCCGGGGTCCCCGCCTCAGCCAGGGTCTGAGTCATCTCTTCCCCACCCCACCTGATCTCTCAGGAGCCCTCTATTCCACTCAGGTCCGAACAGAGTGCTCCTCCCGGTGTTCGAGCGGGAGTTCCAGGTCCTGCTCCAAATGGGAGAGCCAGACCCCGAGGGCAAGGTTGAAATCAATATCCTGGGGAGACACTGGTGCCCGAAGCGCGCCAAAAAGATGATTCAGAGCTTGACTGAGAAATCCCGAAGGAAGCGGTATCGAGGTAAAGAGCTTTATGTGCCAGGTCGTGGGCGCTGCAGACTGGGCTGTGCTGAGAGGGCTTTAATTCCACCGCTCCCTCCCACAAGACGGGGACTTCACCCCCTGAGATGCTAGGATTCCTGGGTTTCCAAAGTAAGCACGGACGCCCTGGAATAGGGCACTGGGTGGCAGCCAGAAACCCCCAGGAAGGAAGAGGTCTAAGGAATGCCTAGGCAGTGATGGCGAACCTTTTGAGCTCAGCATGGCAGCATTTTGAAAAACCCTAACTTAACTCTGCTGCCGTGTCACATATAGAAATTTTTTTTAATATATTTTATTGATTTTCTACAGAGAGAGAAAGGGAGAGGGATAGAGAGTTAGAAACATTGATGAGAGAGAAACATCAATTCAGCTGCCTCCTGCACACCCCCCACTGGGGATGTGCCCGCAACCCAGGTACATGCCCTTGACCGGAATCGAACCTGGGACCCTTCAGTCCGCAGGCCAACGCTCTATCCACTGAGCCAAACCAGATAGGGCTAGAAATTTTTTTATATTTGCAACCATAGTAAAACAAAGATTTATATTTTTGATATTTATTTTATATATTTAAATGCCATTTAACAAAGAAAAATCAACCAAAAAAATGAGTTCGCTTGTCACCTCTAACACGCGTGTCATAGGTTCACCATTACAACCCCTTCCCACTGAATACGCTGTTCAGAGCTTGGGAGGACCTACTGTCCCCCATTTTCTTTACTTTTTTAAATATATTTTATTGATTTTTTACAGAGAGGAAGGGAAAGGGAAAGAGAGTTAGAAACATCAATGAGAGAGAAACATCGATCAGCTGCCTCTTGCACACCCACTACTGGGGATGTGCCCACAACCAAGGTACATGCCCTTGACCGGAATCGAACCTGGGACCCTTGAGTCCGCGGAGCCGACGCTCCATCCACTGAGCCAAACTGGTTAGGGTTGTCCCCCATTTTCTGAGATAAAAACTCCAGCCACAGAGATCGCCGACTGGGCGATTCTCAGACTTAGAATGCGCTCTGTGCGAATGCAGATAGCCCAGCAGGAAGGACCCCCTCCCAAGCCAGGAGTTAAGAATCCTGGCAAACTACTCAGTCTTTTCCCATTGGGTGTCCTAATGTAGGTGGTCTGCTCGGAGGTGTCAGTGGGGAGTGTTTTCTGTGGAGTCACTTTCCCTCCGTGTCTGTATGTTTTCCTGGGCAGAGTACATGCTCAAGTTCATGCTTTCCTTCCAGGGACAGCTATGCTCATGAAGCCTGGAAACTGTGAAACATCTTGAAAGAAAGAATGTTCGTTCCAGTACTTTCCTTCTGCCACCGTGATGAACAGACGGGGTGAAGCCATGCAATTACCGGAAATAGGTCATAAGATTGTCTAGAAATCTGCTCCCAAAATAAGGCCATTGCTGTGATTAGGACCTTGGTGTAGGGGCTTGGGTCTGAGTCAGGAGCCTTGGTGTTTAAGGCCCAGTCTAAATGCTGCCTTTGCTCCTGTGACTGAGGGGAAACAATTGCTAATGGTCTACCACCCTTTTCCTGCATAGACACTTGTCTAAAGATTCAAATATGAGTCATAATACATAAATTTTAAAAGATACACACACACACACACGTATATGGATTAGTACTGGTTATCAAGCAAAGCATCATTGCTTGTTCCAAGATGGGGAAAGGCTAATAATTATGAAAGATCAGTTCTGCTTTTCATAGTGTTTTGTACTAGGAGGTTGTGGGGAGGATCTTTCATGTCCTGGGAGCTTTTGTGGATAAGGAAGAACATTACTGTTTATTTCATTAATGCTAATATTGAAAAAATGTTTCATTGATGTAAAACAAGCTTTTTAAATCGAATTCTTAAGTGTTAAAACATTGATGACAAACTGATTCTGTCCTCGTTAGCTTTTAATGAAAAATAAGTCTATTGTGTTTATTATGTCTTTATTAATAGCTTAAATGGCAAAACACCCTCACTAAGTATGAAAGCTATTGTAAGACTAATAGGCATCAGTATGTTTCTTCATTATTTCTATAATCTACATAGAATAGGATAGCTTTCCTGGATTAAATAATTTTGTTTACCTTTTCAGAGTATTATTATAAATAAAAGTAAAAGGATTCTATCTCAGCCCAACTGAGGTTGCATATTCAAGTTTACTGTCAGTTACTTCTGCTTCAGCTCCCAAGGCCTAAATAGTCAAAACTGCCCCACCCCCTTTTTTGAGTTTTAAAATACGATTTATTGAACATCTGGTGTGTGACAGGTCCTGTTACATACACTTTACATACATTTGACTTGATCTTTATAATAATTCTATGAAATGATAATCCTATGAAAATGGATGTGATATTTATTTTACAAATGAGGAAAGGGCAAAATGGAAACATAATAATGTGTGTCCTGCCTGTTACACTAGGCTAGAAACTTTCTGGAATTAGGGAAGATGGTTCAGTTTTACCCGTGAGGTCCTAGGCACATAGACAAACACTGGATTATTGACTATTAACAGTGATTGTCATATTTATCAACCAGTTAGCCTAGTTAATACAAATAATGGTATTAATGAGTATAAAACAGATCTAGCCGGAGCTGGTTTGGCTCAGTGGATAGAGCATTGGCCTGCGGACTGAAAGATCCCGGGTTCCATTACGGTCAAGGGCACATGCCGAGGTTTCAGGCCTGATCCCCAGTAGGGGGCATGCAGGAAGAAGCTGACCAATCAATGATACTCTCTCATCATTGATGTTTCTATCTCTCTCTTCCTGCCCCTCTGAAATCAATAAAAATTAAATTTAAAAAAAACAGATCTACCTCATGGCCATTTGACCGTATATGAATCCCTATATATACTATACAGTATTAAGAAAAGTCCTTGCTTAAGTTTCATATTAATAATCAGGACAATTTACTGAAATTTTTTTCCTCCATTTCCCTCAGCAATAACATGGGTCCCCAGATTCTTTTCAGCCTAAGAACTAAAGAAAAAATTTATTGCTGGGCTTAAAAAAAGACTGGTAGTAGGTTCATGGGCGTTCCCTCCCCACCCCCCACCCCCCAACCCCCAGGCTGCCCTGCGGGGCTGGGGCTGTGGTTAGTCACCAGCCCAGAGGCACAGAATGAATGGGTAAACGGGAGGCTTCAGGGGAGCTCTAGATCATGTGACATGGAGAAACTAAAAGACAAAGGTCAGGCTTCCCCTTGGGCCTCACAATGGGCTGCAACCTGCAACACTAAGGCCTTTGGGGGCCACCCAGGCATCAATGTGGAGAGTTTTCCTTATGCAACAGTCCACCCTTATTCACGGGGGATACAGTCCAAGACTCCCAGTGAATGGTATTGAACCCTATACATACTATGTTTTCCTATACATACATACCTTTTCACTTAAAGGAAGCACTTTATAGCTTCTCTTTGGCATTTCCAAATTGCCAGAATCCATCCCTACTCTTGCTTGGGCTTTGAGGTCATTATTAAGTAAAATAGGGTTATTTGACTATAAGCACAGCAATGCCACAACAGTCAATCTGATAACCAGTCAGCTACTAAGTAGCTAAAGGCAAGGAGCATATATTTCCCGGAGGTGCCAGAGGGCTGATTCACGTCCTGGCCAGGACAGAGCTGGACAGCAAGAGATTTTATCACACTAAGAATGGAATGCAACTTAAAACTTGTGCATTGTTTCTGGAACTTTCCATTTAATATTTTCAGGCCTCACCCTGGCAGTGTTGCTCAGTGGTTAGAATGTCACCCCACACACCAATGGGTCACGAGTTCGATTCCTGGTAAGGGCACATATCTGGGTTGCAGGTTTGATCCTGGGCCCCAGTCCAGGGGCATGCAGGAGGCAACCAATCAATGTGTCTTCCTCATATCAGTGTTTCTTTCTTTCTTTTTCTCTCTCCCCCTACCTCTCTCCCTTCTACTCTCTCTAAAAATCAATGCAAAAAATATCCTCAGGTAAAGATTAACAAATAAATAAATAAATAAAATTATATATATATATATATATATATATTTTTTCAGGCCAATGGTTGACAGTGGGCAGCTTAAACAACGAATAATGAGCAGACTACTATAACATCACTCATCATGGCTATGAACAGTAGACTCTTAGGAATTCTAATTTGAGGTCATCTCGATCCAGGGTGGCTCTCAGATGCTTTGGGGCCTAGGGTCTCAGAGACTGTCCCCGCCCAACCCCGTTGCAGAAGGTGTTTTTTCTATTCTGTCATCTTTGTTGATGGACCACGGGGTTCTGCCCCCACTGGCACAAGAAGAGGCAGTGTTCCATTTCCATCTACAACTGCAAGCCCATCTTCTCTCTCAGGCTTACTTCAAACCGCCCCCACCCCCACCCCCCAACCACCACCACCACCACCACCACCTCAGCCTCGATCCTGGGAGTATCCTGGGGTTTGGGGAAGGAAGCAGCTTCCTGCTAGAGCTGCCTGGGCTCCTGTTTTATAGTTGTTATTTACTTGCTGAAGTATTGGGACTTTAGGCTTGTTTCTCTCCTTAAGGACATAAGCTTTGCTTGATAAGTGGTTCTGACTATATTGTTTTTGTCAAACTATGTATGAACCTGCTCTATTAACATAATTGAAATCTTGTCTTGTTTGCACTTTATTTAAATTAGAATTGTAAAAAAAAATAATAAATAAATAAATTAGAATTGTCAACTAAAGATTCCTAATGAGGGATCCAATTTGCATCATAGCTGTTTCCTTAGGACACGTGTCCAACCCATTGTTATTGTGAGGCACTGTTGGTCCCTCTTTCCATTTTGCTTTGGGTGTGAGCATCATTGTTTCTTACCCTTCCTATTCTTGGTTATAATTCCTACTTTTTCTACGTTCCTTTGGCCTATTCAGTTTACTAAATCCATCTTCTCCACTTATATAGAGGAAGTGCACCTATTTATATTTTATACTCATATCTGTATTTAATAGAATAATACCCAGATGTCTACCCTCCTACCAGTTATTAAAAGTTAAACATATCCATTTGTTTCTTTAGATGAATTACAATCATCTTTAAATTTGTACATTAACTTATCACTTAGCTCAGCGGTTCTCAACCTGTGGGTCGCGACCCCTTTGGGGGCCGAACGACCCTTTCACAGGGGTCGCCTAAGACCATCGGAAAACACATATATAATTACATATTGTTTTTGTGACTAATCACTATGCTTTAATTATGTTCAATTTGTAACAATGAAATTGGGGGTCACCACAACATGAGGAACTGTATTAAAGGGCCGCGGCATTAGGAAGGTTGAGAACCACTGATTAGCTCATGATTAAGACTGGGAGATAGTAGGGGTGGATAACACCCCTTCCCGGTACTTTGGCTGATCTGATCATTAAAGTGACATAGGACAGCGTTGGAGCCCAGGGCAGGCGGCCTCGAGATATCCCACAATGGCATATGGACCATTTTGAATTACAGTCACTTAGGAAACTGCCTCTGCAGGAAGAAAACTCTGACATCTGTGTTCCTCTGAAAGCAGGAGACAAATCTCCAGGATAGGTGCCCTCCCTGCTGCTAAGGCTGAGAGACAACCTCATCACAAGGGTGAAAAGAATCCAGGCTCAAAGCTTATATAAACAAGCCTTGGAAGGCCTTTCCTAATCGGCTGCCCAAGCCCAAGCTTTGTTTAGATTCCTCACTAATACCCACACCTTGCTTAGATTCCTTACTTTCTTTTTTAATTTATCTTTATTGTTGCAGTTATTACAGATATCCTCCCCCCCCCCCCCCCCCCCCCCCCGCCATGGACCCACCCTCTACCCTGCCCCCACCCCCCTTAGGTTCCTTTCTAATGAGCACTTTCTTTGTCCTGTCAATTTTTTAAAATATATTTTTATTTATTTTTAAACAGAGGAAAGGAAAGGGAGAGAAAGAGAGAAACATCGATCTGTGGCCTCCTTCACGCTGCCTACTGGGAATGGGGCCGGAACCCAGGCATGTGCCCTGACTAGGAACTGAACCAACGCACCACTCTTGGTGCAGGGGATGGCGCTCAGTCCTCTGAGCCACAATGGCTGGGCTGTCCTGTCAAGTTCTTACGAATGTATTGTTTGTCTAAAAAGTATAAAAGGGTCACACGCACGCACGCACAGTCCTTCCGCCACTCACTGATCCTTTTTACCGTCTCCACAGTTTTCTCTTTTCAGAAATGTCATATCTGACTGGAATCATGAGAGAGCACATTCCAACCTGCGTGGGAATTGGACCTGGGACCTGGGAGCTCACCTGGAAATGCTGCCCATCCTCCCCATTTGGGAACTGCCTTTTATCATGGAGAGATTAACAATCTTGTTGAGGACAGGAACAATAGAGTTCCGGATCCCCTGCCCCCGCCCCCCCACACACACACTTTGCAAACCCTCCAGCCACACTGCCTTCAAGCTGTAACCATTATAAGCATTCTTATTCCTTTTGCCCACTTCCCCATGTAATCTTTGTCCTGTACAACATATAAGCAGCTGGTTTATGGGGGGGGGGTGGGGGGGTGGGGGGGCGGGGGTTATGCAGAGCAGATTTTCTTGGATGACCTGCTGCTTTCCCATACTGCCGGCACTATTGGAATAAACACTCATATATGATTTAAAAACAAACAAACAAAAACAAAAAAAGGATAAAAAGGTGCCTAGTTCAATCATTTCTTTGAACATCATTTTATGATCTGATCATCTGTGTATGTTGGTTTAAAATAATTTCAAATCCATTTGTTTATGACTTAAGTGAAGTTGTTTTAATCCACTTGATTATGACAGAGAGATAAAGTTGCTTTGACATAGTATGAAGTTGTGTTGGGATGTCATCAATCCACATTGCTTTGATATAAAAATGAAGAAAGCTGTGCCAGATGTCATCGTTCTATATCTGTTGTCCTTGATAAGCAGTCAGCAGCCCAGCTACTGAGGAGTCCTGCTGGGGACTTACCAATAAGAGCATGTGGAGCCCTGGCCAGTGTGGCTCAGTGGTTAAAGCATCAGCCCATGCACCAAAGGGCCACAGGTTCAATTCTTGGTCAAGGGCACATATCTGGGTTCAATCTCAGGCCCTCGACAGGGCACGTGCGGGAGGCAACCAATTGATGTGTCTCTCACACATAGACGTTTTTCTCTCTCTCTCCCTCCCACCCCCGCCCCTCCCTTCTGATAACATTAGAAGCGTCAATTATAAGAAATAATGGAATTCTTTTAGCACCATAGTCAAGCAGGAACTCAGCAGCCTCCTGCCTGGACTTTTGACCCAATCCCAACATTTCCATTTTACTAATCTATAAAAATGGAAATAATAATTGTATCTTCCTCATACTGCTGTTTTGAAGTACTTAGACCTCAATAGACTTATATGTCTATTTCTTTCACTAGGTAGGGGAAGTTTTCTGTCATTATTTGTTTTTAATCTTTATTGTTGAAAGTATTACGTGTCCCCTTTTCCCTCCATTGACCTCTTCTAGCCTGCCCCTGTCCCCTGCCCCAGGCCTTCACCACCTATTGTCTATGGCTCTATGCCCATGCGTTATGCATATATTCATACGAGTTCTTTGGTTGATCTCTTCCCACCCTCCCTTGCCTTCCCTCTGAGATTCTGCATCTGTTCCATGCTTCTATGTCTCTGTACCTATTTTATCCATCAGTTTATTTTGTTCATTAGATTCCACAAATGAGTGAGATCAGGTGATACTTGTCTTTCTCTGACTGGCTTATTTCATTGAGCATAATACTCTCCAGGTCCTTTCATGCTGTCTAAAAGGGCAACAGATCCTTCTTTTTTACTGCTGCTTAGTATTCCATGGTGTAAATGTACCGCAGCTTTTTTATCCACTCATATGTTCCTGGATCCTTTCCAACTGTTGCCCAACATTGGAGCTCCAAGGGAGTGTAAGTCCACGTGCCAACCCTTTAAGAGGAGCTGTCCAGGTCTCCATCAGCCTCTATGTTACTCAGCCACAATCCCCACTGGTTTTTACAGCCCAAAGTTACGGGGACTTCTCTTCCTGGCACTGGAACCCTGGGCTGGGGGACTGGTGTATGGCTGGGACCCTTTGCTCCTCACAGGAGGCCTCTGCAGCCAAGATATCCCTCCCGATTAAAAACACACCACACGTGGGTGTTGACCCAGCCCTTAACACCTCTGCCCCTCCTACCAGTCTAAATGTGCTTTCTTCTTTACTTCTCTAGTTGTAGAGCTTCCATTCAGCCAGATTTCAGGCTGTCCAGAATGACGGTTGTTCTATGGTTTAGCCGTAATTTTGATGTGGTCATGGGAGGAGGCGAATACTGGGTTTACCTACACTGACATCTTGACCCTCCTTTCTCTAATTGTTTATATATATAACAATTGTATATATAAAGAGAGGAAGGGAGAGGGAGAGAGAGAGATAAAAACATCAATGAGAGCCCTGACCAGTTTGGCTTAGTGGCTAGAGCGTCGGCCTGTGGACTGAAGAGTCCCAGGTTCAATTCCGGTCAAGGGCATGTACCTTGGTCGCGGGCACATCCCCAGTAGGGGGTGTGCAGGAGGCAGCTGATGGATGTTTCTCTCTCATGGATGTTTCTAACTCTCTATCCCTCTCCCTTCCTCTCTGAAAAATCAATAAAATATATATTTTTTAAAAAACATCAGTGAGAGAATCATTGATCGGCTGCTTCCTGCGCAAACTCTGACAGAAATATATCAAGGAGGATGTCCAAAAATATCCCTATGTGGTTTACATAAGATAATAGTGGATTTTTTTCCTTGAACTATATCAAAATTCAGAACTATAGAGAAAAAAAGAGACTATGATAAAGAGACATTCTTCCCTCATTTACACCTGAAATAATGGACAGTGTCACTCACAGATCAACTTTTCATTTATCAACTGAACCACTGAAAGCCATGCCTCTTCCACTCTCTAAAGAAATATTGCAAAGATGAGCATGCAGAACTTCTCATGACAAAGAGCAAAGTATAAATATTTTTAAGAAACCTATAATGCTCTCACCTTCCCATAGTCCTTCTCCTGCTTACTAAAACTTATCCAATCTCTCAGGAATGGTGCATAAATCTTGCTTTTCTAGGCTCTATTAGTAACATTTTATTTATTTATTCTTAATGTTTTTTATTGATTTTTAGAGAGAGAGAAAAGGAAAGGGAGAAAGAGAGAAAAAGGAACATCTAATATGCACCTCGGGGATTGAACCCAAAACCTGGGTAAACCTAGGCATGTGTCCTGACCGGGAATCAAACCAGCAACCTTTTGGTGCACTGGCCGATACTCAACCAACTAAGCCACACCGGCCAGGGCAGTAACATTTTATTTTATCAAGCCTGCCTTTGTCCCTGGTGAAGGAAGAGACGTCAAACAGTATGATGAGCTGTGAAATGGGTCAACCCAATCATCCTTCTAGAATCAGCCTCAGCTGAAGGGAGACCCTGAGGCAGAAAGCCCTCAGCTGTCAGCATTGTGGGCCTGGCCTCCACGGAGAAGAGCTGCCTCACTGAGGGCATGCCCTCTTCCCAAGGCATCCAATTCCAAAGTCTGACCCAGGTGGAGGTATAAAAAAGAACTTTTGTTAACGAGGGGAGTAACTGAAGAGTACAAGAGGGATTTCTAGGGTGCTTGTTGACAATCATCTTTTTTTTTTTTCCTCACCAGAGGATATGTTTAGAGAGAGAAAGGGAAGAAGACAGAGAGAGAAATATCGATCAGTTGCCTCCCACATGCACCCTGACAGGGATTGAACCTGCAACAAGATATGTACCTTCACCAAGAATCGAACCTGTGACCTTTCAGTGTATGGGATGACCAGCCACACCGGCCAGGGTGACAATGGCCTATTTTTTTAACCTATATGATTATCACATGGATAGTCACCATGTGATAATTCATTGACCTACACCTTTGTGTTTTGTGTACCTTCCTACTTGTGTTTATATCCCACAATAAAAATAAATTAAAATATTCTGGGAATGACAAAATATCCCAGAAAAAAACTTTGCTAAAAATTCATGCTACAAATGTCCTCTGACATACGTTGCTTATCATAGCTAAAGATTAAGTTTCCTAAAAGCCCATCAACTGAGACCAGTAAAATATTATATTAATGTTATCATACAACATCTATACATTGGAATACTAGTTAGCATTTTTAAATAGTTTATTTCTGATATGGAATAATTTCCAAAATAAAATTAGGTTTAAAATATACATATCAATGAAATATATTCCCACATATTAAAATAATATATATGAGCATCTTGTAGTGCCAAAAGTAAGAAAGTTCTCAGAAAAAAAAGAAAAGGCTAATACATATTGAAAGGACACACCATAGGAATAGATCTGGAAGAACTCTCAGCATGAAAGAAATGAGCTATAATGAGAAGGGCACATGATCAGATCATCTCTGTGGCATACTTTCCATTACTGCATAACATCAATCTAATCAAGAAAAATAAAAATCAGACAAATCCACACTGAGAGACGCTCTACAAAATAGTTGACCGATATTCTTCCAAAGTGTCAAGTCATGAAAGACAAGGAAAGATTGGGGAACTGTCAAAAGTGGGGAGAATCTAAGGAGACATGACAACTAAACACGATGTGGAATCCTAAATTGGATCCTCAAGCAGAAAAACTACATGAGTGGGAAAACTGTTGCAATCCAAATGATTCCTTAGTTTTAAAAAATGTTCTGTTATGTAGGATGTTTACCTAAGTGGAAGCTGGGTGACGCACATCTTGGAACTCTCTCTACTATTTTTGCAATTCTTTTATAAGATTAGCTCAAAATAAAAAATAAAGGTATAGAACAATGTGTGAGATATTCTGCCACACATAAAAATACATCCATATATGCAATATAAAATGTGCCTAAATAGATAGATATAACACCCCTGAGGACAGACTGAATGACTGAGGGACAGGAATGGGAGAGAAGCTTACCTTTCTCCACATACCCTTTTGTATCTTCTGGATTTTCTACCATGTGCATGTATTATATATTTATGGAACTAAAAATTTAAGTAAAATCTGTGTGAAGTTGAAAAATAATTAGTGGGTTGCTACACTTTACTATAAAAAGCACTCAACTTAATGACCGGCTCAGATTTTAAAGAACTAGACTGTAAAACAAGGTCCATTTTCCTTCCAGCATCGATGAGCCAAAAATATGTCTAATCTGGGATGTTTTTCCTTTTGGGGTCTTAAAACCCAAATAAAATATAAACATATTGCCTGGTAATATTATTGCATCTCTAGGAATATACAGTGTGTCCCAAAAAGTCTATATATACTTCAATAACTGATAGCTCAATTTTAAAAATGAAATGTTCTTTAATAAACACTTCTTTTATAATTATTCTAAGTGTGTGTATACCTCTGGGAGGCACACTATACATAACAAATTATGTCCCACTCAGTTATTAAATAGAGATAGTAAGGAAACTAATTTAAAGTTGTGATATTAGCATTTCTCTAACTGGTTTTAACAAAACTGTTATAATCTATTTTGTATTCACTATAATAATAAAGGGGAAAGATCGAGTAAGAGCATAGGTTTCTTTTTTTTTTTAAATCCTCATTTGAGGATATTTTTCTCCATTGATTTTAGAGAGAATGGAAGGGAGGATAGAGACAGAGAGAAACATCAATGTGAGAGAGACACATCGACTGGTTGCCTCCTACATGTGGGGGATCAAGCCTGAAACCAAGGTACGTGCCCTAGACCAGAATCAAACCCATGATCCTTCCGTCCTCTGGCCTACGATATGCTTACTTTCTTTGTGTCTGAGATTCAAGGGAATAATTTCATATGGTTGGTTTGGATATTAAAATCACACAGCTAACGCAGAGCAGGACCTGGTGTTTAAGGTCTCAAATGACAGCAAATACAGGGTGTCCAAAAAGAAGTATACACACTTTGAATAATTATTAATTCCAATGGGTTAAATCTGAAAAGAAAGAGACATCAATTGAGCTATCAGCTATTAAAGTGTGTATATATGATTTGGGGGGGACGCCCTGTATATTTTGAAAATGTTCTAGCTACTTTAAAAGTTTTTAGCATTTAAGAGGATCTATTTATATTAGAGCCGTGATTTAATTAAAATTTACATTTCATTCACTACAAGTATCTACTGCTTTTTGAAAGTTTACTTTATGCCACTTCACTTTTATAAAAGACCTACACTAATACATGTTTTTGCTAACCAAAAGAAATTTGAAAAGGAATTGTAAGTCTACAAAAGAATAAGAAAAGCAAAAGTAGTGGTCAGCATTGTTTGGCAGGGAGAGCATTTCAGAGGCAGCACTCACCCTGAGCGGGGAGAATGGTACCACTAGCTCCTTCTGCAGGAACAAGCCACCTTAGCTTTGAACTATGTGTGTGAGCATCTGTGCTTTATTTATCTCAGTTTATTTTGTGTGTCCTAGATATGTCGTAAGGTGGTAATTGCTTCTTCCCCATTTCAGTTTACAGAAAGTTTCATAGGAACACTGCATTTTCAGATAATGGGGGAAATGTATGACCAATCATTTAAAAATTTGAGCAAATACATTTGAAATACAGTACATATTTCTTAATTTAGCTTATTGTTGAAAGTATTACAGATGTCCCCCTTTTTTTCCCATTGACCCTTCTACCCTGCCCCCATAGTACATACGTTTTAATTTCTTAGTCATGAATGTAGTGCATAAGTATTTTGTGTTTCTATTAGAGAAATGTTAAAGTCATAGATTAAGCCATCAGAGCTCAGACAAGGTATAAATAAGAGTATTCTTTCCCTTTAGGTAGAACGAATCTCTCCACAAAGCTCCCTGAATCATTACCCTTTAGGCCTCCTGTTACATATGCTCCTCCTCCTACCCAAGCCTGGTGCCTCCACCAGGGCTCTGGGTTACATCGCTCTTGCTTTCACAAGGGCTTGGAGGCTTCTATTATCCCCATCTGCCTCTAGCCCAGCGGTTCTCAACCTTCCTAATGCCGCGACCTTTAACACAGTTCCTCATGTTGTGGTGACCCCCAATTTCATTGTTACAAACTGAACATAATTAAAGCATAGTGATTAGTCACAAAAACAATATGTAATTATATATGTGTTTTCCGATTATCTTAGGCAACCCCTGTGAAAGGGTCGTTGGACCCCCAAAGGAGTCGGGACCCACAGGTTGAGAACCGCTGCTCCAGATTGTTCGCCTCTCCTTCCCAAGCCTCATCCTCACCCCAACCAGCAGCCCGCCCTTTCCTACAGAAATGGTTCTCTCACTCTTAACCCAAAGCCCTTTCTGTTGCCAACTATTTCTCTGTTCCCCACCTCAACAAAAATTACTCAGGTTTTACTTCCCAGGAACATCAGTTCTGTTTACTCATAAAGGCCACTAGACATACTCCACATGCAATTCCGTTTAAGTTCTTCAACTTTCTCCAAACTGGCTTCTAAGACTGTCAGAGCTACAACTGAACCGTTCCTGCAAAGGGGAGCAGAGAGCCTATTACACCAGTGAAGCGGCAATTCTTTGCCCTCAACTGATTGGGCAGATAACAGCCTTCCCACTACTTTCTCTTTGAAATTCCGCACTCTGACTGGCAGGAACCCAGGCAAAAATGGAGGGCTGGAGTATAAAGCCGCAGAGGGGGTTTCATACAGGCACCCAAAACTGTGAAGAGCTGAAACTACTTTGTGAAAACAATTTTTCTTTTCCTCATTATAACCTGGAAGGAAAACTGATTCACACAAAACCGGTAAAAATCGTTTATTATAAAACCATTGAAACTTCCCATAAAAGATCGAGTTTGCAATAATGTGAACGGCACAGAATTAAGAACCATTGCCCCACACCCTTCCTCAACCCCATTTTCAGGGCACAAACAAAACTAGATGGAGCCCTTAGCCGCCTGACCTCCAGGCCCCATTCCTTCCACAAGCAATGCCGTCCTCTCCCGAGGTCAGCCACAAGCAGGCCGGGCTTAAACAGAGCGCCCCGAGGCCCACGCAGGACTTTGCAGCCGTCTGGCCCTCCTTCTGGCTAAAAGGAAAGCAGCTGGTCAGGTGTAAGCTTTCTGGAGAATACCCTGGGGCGGTGGTTTTAAAATGCTGTCCGGCATCGCAATCACCTGGAGGGCTTGTTAAATCCCAGGTGACTGCCCCGCCCCCAGAGTTCTGATTCTATGGGTCTGGGTTGGGCCCCGGAGTTTGCATTCTTAACACATTTCTAGGTGAGGCTGGTTCTGCTGAGTCCTAGCAACGTAAGTGACGTAAGTGACCGGGCGTGCCCACAGAAGAGGTTTGGCGGAAGACAAGTCCCTGAGTGCTACCCTGAAGACGCCCCAGGGGCTGCCAGCCCTGGCGTGCACATATCCTAAACTTCCCACATTCGGGTCTAGCCATGGACTCGCCTACCGCATCTCGCTCTTTGCCCTCCGGAGCCAGGACCCACACCCTGGGGTTAGACTCCATGGAACTGGCCCAGGCCCTCAGGCTAGGGAACTGGAGCCAGAAAGATGCGGGGAAGTGAAGTGCACCTTTCTGGGCCCCTGGGCAAGTGAAGCGCCCCCACCAGGCCCCCCGAAGCCACTCACCTCGATTTCGGCGGGCCCGAAGCCGGACAGCCATGCGCGTCATCAGGGCCGGCACATCGCGCCGGCTCAAGGGCTGTTCGGTAACGACGAGCAGGACTCTGCGTCTGGAGGCCGTATTCATCAGGATTAAAATGCCCAAGCACCTCTCGTACGCGGCCAGCCTTTGGGCCCTCGGGCCTGTGCAGGGAAGTGGGCACTGAGCTACGGGAAGGGGTAGGATGCGCCTGGCAGGACCTCCAAGGGCGTGCGGTCCGCGCTCACTCACCAAACAGCGTCGGTACCATCCACACTTCGACGTGAACGACCTCTGTGAAAGGGTCGTCTTGAAATAAGGTCAGGACTTGGTCGTGAAGAAACCTCGTGAGCCGGCCCAGGCGCTGGCGGCGGCGCTGGCGGCGAGCAGGCAGGGACATCCCGCAGGAGGCGCGGGGCGGCCGGGTGCGGGGCGGCCCCCTTATGGCGCCTCGCGCCCCGCCCCTGCGCGCTGCTCCTAGTGCCCACACCTGGTGCTCCCATCCCACGGGCTGGTGTCCGCCCGCGGGCTGTCGGACATCCCATTTCTTCGATCGTCCGAAAGCACAGGTCCCGCTCGGCGATGCTCTTTCGCGGCCTCTGCCATTCGGTGGCCTGAGCACATCCCAGGCCTTCCAGGCTCCAGGTTGGCGAGGTTCCGGGCACAGGTTAGCCGAGAGACGGGCGCCTTGGGTGCCAAGCGTGGAGAATCTGTAAGTGAGGGGGGGTGAAGGGTGGCAGCTGAATGGAAACCGCGTCGCCTCCTAGGATTCTAGGATCCCCAAATCTCCACGTAGAAGGCCCTTGTCTCGGGGTCCGCATTCTCCCGCAGCCGCGGAAATCGCACCTGCCTTTCCGGGGGTAGCCTGCAACCATGTGCGGATCCTGGCCGTGGAACTCCCTGGTGACCTGCAGGCCTCAGAGGCTCCCTAGATGCTAAACAACTCGTTTGGAGGGGTAAACCTGCGATTGAATGCAAAGCTCTGTGGCTCGAAGGCCCGAGCCATCCTTCAGAGCCCAGGTGTCCCTACCCAGGCATTCCACTTTACAGACTCGAACTTCCACGCTGAAAGTGTGAACAGAGGGAGATGCTGGACGAAGCCAGTCCCCTGGGACCGCAAGGCAGGTGGGGCTCCACCGTGGGCACCGCGTTCCCCGCCTGGCACCCCCAGGCACCCCGTTTCCCAAGAGCAGCTCCAATGTTCTGATGGCCCAGCGAGGCGCAGCCTCCCTCGCTTCTTTGACCCCAAGCGTTGGGTAACCCCTGGCAATCACTGGAACCGTCTGACCTGCGGATTCACAGCTGGGTGGAGTCGGTGCGAAGAGGTTGATACATGGCCCGCCGGCCGAAAGTGAGATCCCATCCCTGGCGCTTTAGGTTGCACCTGGCGCACCACCCTTGTGGATGTGGATGAGCCTTCTCTTCTGCCTTTCAACCGCAGATCTGCCTTTAAAGGCTTATATGCAGTCTTTTGCGTTGTGGTGGTGCAATTGGTAGAATTCGCACATAAGTGGCGCCATTTCAGTGGGGGGGAGGGGGGAGTGGTTAAGTGTTGGAATTTTTTGCAGGATCTGTAATAATTTCCCCAACCTTGCCTTTTCACACCCGTTCTTCTACTCTGTTTATCACAGGTTATTTGTTTTCCCTAGTACATGCAAACAAAAACAAATATTGCTGGGTTTCCCCCTCTGCCTTGCCAGGCAAAGGGTCCCAGACAAAGTACCTCTCCTTCAACCACTGGCAGACTTTTTCAATCCTTTTTTTGAGCCTTCACCTTACCTTGTCTCTTATTTGCTACCTGCAGTAATGTTCAGGACTATCTATGACCATTACTGTTGTGGCCCAAGAGCCTGAACTACAGTTAGTGGTGAGCACTACAGCCCCTGACTTGCAACTCTGAATTTGTATATCTCCAGACACATGTCCAAGCAACCTTCACAATTCACCAGAGCTGGTGAGAACAGGGAGTGGGAACAAATTGGGGAGATAGTATATATAAGAAATGGTACTAGATCGATTCTAAAGTACTGATTTGGTCATATATATATATATTATTGATTTTAGAAAGAGATAGAGAGAAAGACATAAGTTGGCTGCCTCCTCATGCCCCCTACTGGCAATTGAGCCCACAACCCAGGCATGTGCCCTGACTGGGAATGGAACTAGTGACCTCCAGTGACCTCTTGGTTCATAGGTCAATGCTCAACCACTAAGCCACACACACTGGTGGGGCTATGAGCTTGGCTTTTCTAAACTAAAAAGGAAATACAGCACAACCCTGGGTAACTTGTTTTGATCAACTGGTTTTATTATAACGTTGATGTAAAAAAAATTAATTCCCAGCCAGGGCCACTGTGGTGTTTGTACATTTCCCCCATGTCCGCATGGGTTTTCTCAGGTACTCCAGTTTCTTCCCACATCCCAAAGATATGCAATGTGAGGTGAATTAGCACATCAAACTATGTGTGAGGGTGCACTCTGCAATGGAGTGGCTCCCTGTCTAGGATTAGATCCTGCCTTTCACCCTGAGCTGCCAGGATAGGGTCCTGCCATGTAAGACCTGGGAATAAATGGGTTGGAAAATCGTTACCTTAATCTTTCTTAAATGTATGTATATCTACATTTACTTCAGTGTTTAATAGTAGAAATGTTTGGGTCTGTTTCTCTTTTCTTAATTTTTAATTTATATTTATTGATTTGAGAGAGAGAACAAAAGAGAGAGAGAGAGAGAGAGAGAGAGAGAGAGAGAGAAGCATAAATTTATTGTCCCACGCATTCCTGCATTCATTGGTTGCTTCCTGTAAGTATCCTGACCAGAGAGCAAACCCAAAGCCCTGGCATATCAGGAGGATGCTCTAACCAATTGAACAACCCAGCCAGGGCCAGAAATGTTTGGGTCTTTATTTAGAAGTTAGGTGATGCTTTTGTGACTAGAAATATGTCATAGGAACTTAACTCTTTTTTTCTTTTCATTTAGCCTATGGCAAAATTGGTTTCCTTATTTTCCAAAAAATTGAGGATATTAAATTAGGACTTAATATAATCTTTTACTTGCAAAAAATAGAGAAAAAAGCTCAAGTATTTAAGGCCAACTGGGCATAAACTATTGATGGTATTATTTTTACACTAGAGGCCCTGTGCATGGATTCGTGCACCAGTGGAGTCCCTCAGCCTGGCCTGCGCCCTCTCGCAATCCAGGACCCCTCGGGGGATGTCGGATAGCCGGTTTCAGCCTGATTCCCAAAAGCCCAATCCAGACAGGAGAGAGCCCGATTCTCACAGGCCCAATCCAGACAGGAGGGAGCCTGATCCTGTGCATTATCTGTCCCCTGGTGGTCAGTGTGTGTCATAGCGACCGGTCATTCGGTTGTTCAGTCATTTGGTCCATTAGGCTTTTATATATATAGATGAGTATTTCATGGAAAAATTCCTCTCCACCCACCCCCACTCCCATCCCCATTCTTTTCTCCACTGGTGGATGAGGAAGGATAGAAACACCCTCTCCTCTTAATATATTTACTTTCATTCTTTGCTTTACAGTGACTGCTTTTAAGATAATGCATTTCTTTCCTAGCTGGTTTGGGTCAGTGCATAGAGTGTCAGCCTATGAACCAAAGGGTCCCAGGGTCAATTCCAATCAAGGACACATACCTCGGTTTTAGGCCTGGGCCCTTAATTTTTTTCACATCAACTTTATAATAAAACCAATTTGAGCAAAACAAGTTATCCAGGATTGTCTGTATTTCCTTTTAAGTTTAGAAAAGCCAAGCTCATAGCCCCCCCCTAGTGTGTGTGGCTTAGTGGTTGAGCATCAACCTATGAACCAAGAGTTTACTGTCTCTAGTCTCTCTCACATTGATATTTTCTCTGTCTTTCCCTCTCTCTTCCGGCCCTGGCTGGTTTGGCTCAGTGGCTAGATCGTCAGCCTCTGGACTGAAGGGCCGGGTAGTTTGGGGTGTTTTTTGTTGGTAGTTGGTGCTGCTTCTTGCTTTGCTTTAGTCTGGAACTATAGCAGACTGTATGGCAACTGCTTCCCTTCTGCAGAGCCAAGGTTCTAAACAGCTGTTGTGTCAGGAAGCCCTTGAACTAGCCAAACCAGCAGGCTGAGACTCATGGCCATTCCCAATGTGACAATTCTTCCTACATATGAGAAAAAGCATTTGATAAATAGCAACTAAGAGAGCATGGCAGTCAAGTCTTGAGCCATTCTCTTCCAAAACAGAATTTACATGACTTACAACCTACAGTACATATTGATGTGAGAAAGAAACATCAACCAGTAGCCTCCTATACATGCCCCAATTACCCCAGCCAGGGATCGAACCCTCAACCGAGGTATGTGCCCTGACCGGAATCAAACCTGCAACTTTTTGATGTTCAAGGACAATGTTGCAACCAACTGAACCACCGGCCAGGGCTCCAACAGACCTATGAGGCTATGTCCTCAGAGCTTGACTGTTGCCAACCACTCTTTCTACAGATCTACCACTCCAAAGAAGGGACAAGGGCTTTAACTTTGTTGATTCTGAAACAAGTCAATAAAAACCTCATTAGCAGAGGGCTGGCTTACAAACCAATGTGAGCAACATTTGTATTACTGAATACTATACTGAGTAGGAAATAAAAAGATTTTCACCAAAAAAAAAATTTTTTTAAGTTCTCAATCATATACTCACTGCCATTTAAAAGAAACAATTGATAAGTTTAGGACCTGGTAAAGAAATGGGTGTGTCCTTGACCTCTGGCTACAGTCACCTAAACCATCTTAGACTTACTTCAGAAAGAGGCTGTAGAATTCCCTCAAACTGAGTACAATTGTGAGACTTGTTCTCAAGTAAATTATAGTTATTATGCTGAAACATGATAGGTAGATGAACTTAGAAGTTCTTCCCTTTCCTTTTCCTTTTAAATCCTTAATAATCTGTGAGGAATTTTAAGATGAAGAGTGTGCTAAAAAGTGCCTAAAAATTCCAAGAATAAGACCACTTTACCTCTTAAATGAGACATCCAGGAACAGGGAGAGTTAGAATCCGCATAAATAAGATTCTTGCTCTACCTAGTGGCCAACAATGGGATTAACCTGAAACAAGAAATTTGCCAAATTTGCAAAGACATGAGCATTCTTTTTTTTATTTTTTATTTTTATTATTATTTTTTTAATATACTTTATTGATTTTTTACAGAGAGGAAGGGAGAGGGATAGAGAGCCAGAAACATCGATGAGAGAGAGAAACATCGATCAGCTGCCTCCTGCACACTCCCCACCGGGGATGTGCCCACAACCAAGGTACATGCCCTTGACTGGAATCGAACCTGGGACCCTTGAGTCCGCAGGCTGACGCTCTATCCACTGAGCCAAACCAGTTAGGGCGACATGAGCATTCTTAACCAAAGGTAAAGGGTTGAGGGGAGGTTTGTCCACATACTAAGGTAAAAGAGCACTAGGTAAAACAAGCATGATCAAATGTTAGTCTTTGGCAGTGCTTGTATTTTTCAGCTCTACTCTTCAAGACGACCAAAAAGAACTGACTGACCATCTATTTTAGAATTAGTCCCAAACTAAATGTAAAGAGAGTTGGCTCTTTACAGCATAAAAGCATATTAACAGACACAATCCTTAAGAGCAAATAGGAGTGCCTGGAAAGCAAAAACCTTCATAGCCAGAATTGACAGATAAAATACAAGGTGTCCAGTTTTATCTGAATTTTATTTTATTTTTTTTTTTTTATTAAATCTTTATTGTTCAGATTATTACATTTGTTCCTCTTTTTTTCCCCCCATAACTCCCCTCCTCCCAGTTCCCGCCCCACCCTCTGCCCTCACTCCCCACCCACTGTCCTCATCCATAGGTGCACGATTTTTGTCCAGTCTCTTCCCGCATCTCCCACACCCCTTTCCCCCCCAGGAATAGTCAGTCCATTCCCTTTCTATGTCCCTGATTCTATTATAATCAACAGTTCATTCTGCTCATCAGATTATTTATTCACTTGATTCTTAGATTCACTTGTTGATAGATGCATATTTGTTGTTCATAATTTGTATCTTTGCCTTTTTCTTCCTCTTCCTCTTCCTCTTCTTAAAGGATACCTTTCAGCATTTCATATAATCCTGGTTTGGTGGTGATGAACTCCTTTAGCTTTTCCTTATCTGTGAAGCTCTTTATCTGACCTTCAATTCTGAATGATAGCTTTGCTGGATAAAGTAATCTTGGTTGTAGGTTCTTGGTATTCATCACTTTGAATATTTCTTGCCACTCCCTTCTGGCCTGCAAAGTTTCTGTTGAGAAATCAGCTGACAGTCGTATGGGTATTCCCTTGTAGGTAACTGAGTTTCTTTCTCTTGCTGTTTTTAAGATTCTCTCTTTATCTTTTGCTCTTGGCATTTTAATTATGATGTGTCTTGGTGTGGTCCTCTTTGGATTCCTTTTGTTTGGGGTTCTCCGCGCTTCTTGGACCTGTAAGTCCATTTCTTTCACCAGGTGGGGGAAGTTTTCTGTCATTATTTCTTCAAATAGGTTTTCAATATCTTGCTCTCTCTCATCTTCTGGCACCCCTATAATTCTGATGTTGGTACGCTTGAAGCTGTCCCAGAGGCTCCTTACACTATCCTCGCATTTTTGGATTCTTTTTTCATTTTGCTTTTCCGGTTGGGTGTTTTTTGCTTCCTCGAATTTCAAATCATTGACTTGATTCTTGCGCTCCTCTGGTCTGCTGTTGGGAGTCTGTATAATATTTGTTATTTCAGTCCGTGTATGCTTAATTTCTAGTTGGTTCCCCAATATAAGATCGAGGGTCTCATTAGTTTTCTTGTAGATCTCATTAAGTTTATCGGCGGCTTCTAAACAGTTCTTGAGAGACCTTAAAAGTGTGGTTCTGAACTCTATATCTTCCATTGACAATTTTGTCCTGTTTCTTTGTCTCCGCATTTTGTTATGCTTCCTTGGTGCACCCCCTAGTGGTCTTTGTTCGCAGTCTTATAGTTAAATCTTGATTGTTGTAGCTAATTCCAGGGAGGGTTTGACCTCCAGGCCAAGTGGCTATGAGAATCAGCTGTGTCAGCAGTGAGAGAACTTCTGTCCTCTAGGGAGGTGCTAATCTAGCCTTTGCCTGAGGCTATCCGGCAAATGCCTGTGTGCAGGGCTTGGGCAGGGCGGGTCGCACAGGATCAACAGGGTGGGCCGGAGAGAGCAGTTATGGCAGCTCTCAGTCCTGTCCCCAGGGGCTCTGCCTCTCTGAGTCCCAGCACCCGCTGCAAAGCTCAGAGAGAAAGCTGCACTTGCTCTGACTGAAGCCAGACAGTCCCGCTTCTCCCGTTTGAGTCTGGGTCCCTAAAGACTCGCCCGGATCTGGAGCTCAGATTCTGCGACTCCCTCCCGATTGAAAACGCCAACCGCGCCCTCCGCCGCCAGCCCGCTCCGCGCACTCCGCACCTCAGAATTTGACTTCAGCACTGCGCCTCCTCTGAGTGTCCGTATGCGTTTCTCTTTCCTCCTAGTTGTAGGACTTCCACTCAGCCAGCGTTCCTGTGGTTCTGGGTGATGTCCCTTCCGTTTTTTGGTTTCACTTTTGAAGTAGTTGTTCAAAGCAGCAAACTCCGGCGTTAACCTATGCCGCCATCTTGGTTCTCCCACCATTTTTCTTTGAATAAAAAACTTATCTGAATTTTAGATAAAATTTTTTGTATATGTCCCAAATACCTAAAACTTAAGGACTTTTCATTTCAACAAATGAGAGGTTGCCAGGTTGGGGTGGGGGGGAGGGAGGTGCAAAATGACTGAAGGTGGTCAAAAGGTACAAACTTCAAGTTATAAAATAAATAAGTGCTAGGGATATAATGGACAGCATGGTGACTATCCTATCTAATAAAGAGCTAATATGCTAATTAGACCAAACAGCAGAACAACCATCTGGACGACCTTCTAGATGAAGTCGAGGCTGCGAGTGGCTACGAGGACCGGCTAGAGCTGTGAGGGCTGGCCAGGGCTGTGAGGGCCGGGCCCCTTGCATGAATTTTGTGCATTGGGCCCCTAGTAGTTAATCATACTGTATTGTGTTTTAAAGTTGCTAAGAAAGTAGAGTTTAAAAGTTCTCATTACAAGAAAAAAAATATAACTATGAGTGGTATTGGATGTTAACTAAACTTATTGTGATCATTTTTGCAATATACACAAATATCAAATCATTATCTTGACATTTGAAACTAATACAGTGTTGTATATCAATTATATTTCAATAAAAAGACATAAAAATTACATCATGAAATCATCAAACAGATGACAGATTTTGAAAAAGATACTTAAACACAAAAAAACCCCCAACAACACCAGAATATTGGTATATAGATCATGTATGGAATTCTTTAAAATAAACAAAAACAGTGCAGATCCCAATAGTAAAATGGATAAAGAATATGATTAGGCAATTCACAGAAAGGGAAAATAAGTTACCTACAAGTGTGTGAGATGATCTTCTGAGGTTAAAAAATGAATATTAAAACAATAAGATACAGAAAAACTAAGTCAAAGGACCAACACTACCTGACTTCAAGACTTACTTTAAAGCAACAGTAATCAATACAGTGTGGTATTGGACAAATAAATCAATGGAACACAATAGTATCTGAAAGTGATAAAGAAAAAAAAGGCTATGGAATCTGCTTGAGATTTTATTCTGGGTGTGTGGAAAAACAATTTGAGTAAATTTAATGGGGAATAGTGAGTGAGAAAAAAGTTACTTCTTGCTTGCACTGGACCAAGTGGAATTCAATAAAATACTAGTTACACGTGCCTACTAGATACAAAGAAAGAATGGTTAATAAGCAGTTTGAGAAAAAGAACAGTAAGAGCAGCAACAATAAGAATAGTGAATATTGCCCTGGCTGGGTAGAGCATCGTCCAGATATACCATGGGTGTGGGTTTGATTCCTGGTCAGGATATGTACAAGAAACACAATGAATGCATCAATAAGTAGAACAACAAATTGATGTCTCTCTCTCTCTCTCTCTCTCTCTCTCTCTCTCATCAATAAATAAATATTTTTAAAAATTTTTAAAGAATAGCTAATATTTATAGAGTGCTCAATACCTGCCTGATATTTTCTAAGCCTTTAAATATATTAACTCATTTAACCATCTTCACTTCAGGAGATACTATAGTTATAACCCCCATTTTCAGATGGAGAAAACAAAGCACTTGTGCTAAAATCCCATGATACCTAATCTAGATTTAATAGCTGATCTAATTGCAGTTTCAACCTCTCCCAGAAATATAACCTTAATCAACCAGTTTGAAATCAACCAGGTGTAGCCAGGCAATGTCACATGGGCCTCCTCCCTTCCCCATAGAAAAAAAGCAATCTGCATGATAAAAAAAACACACAAAAAAACTCTTCTCTATTCTTTCCCTAAATAAAAGATGTCCCTGCCCCCAAATAATCTTTCTTTTGTCATTAGGTCCCTTGTCCCACCCTTCTTTCTATGAAAATCTTCCATTTTGCACAACCCCTCAAAGCAGCCTTTTGTTTGCTAGATGGGATGTTGCCTAATTCATGAATTGCTTAATAAAGCCAACTAGTATATCCAAATTTACTCAGTTAAATTTTGTTTTTTATCTTTTGTTTTTTAAACTCAGAATTGTTCCTTTCCACAAAAATCTTCTTTTATTTTCTGCCTTAAAAAAAAAAGTTTATTGTTGAGTATTACAGATGTCCCCTTCACCACCCTATTGTCTATGTGTTCATAGGTAATGCATACATGCATATAAAATCTTTGGTTAATCTCTTCCCGGCAACCCGCCCCCGCCCCCCGCCCCAAAATTCATCCATCTGTTCCATTTTTTCATGCTTCTGGTTTTATTTTATTCATTGGTTTATTTTGTTCATTAAACTTCTTGTTCATTTATTTTGACTTTTAGATTCAATTGTTGATAGATATGTATTTATTGGCATTTTATTGTTCTTTTTTTTTTAAATATATTTTATTGATTTTTTACAGAGAGGAAGGGAGAGAGAGAGAGAGAAACATCGATCAGCCGCCTCCTGCACATCTCCCACTGGGGATGTGCCCGCAACCCAGGTACATGCCCTTGACCGGAATCGAACCTGGGACCTTTCAGTCTGCAGGCCGACGCCCTATCCACTGAGCCAAACCGGTTTTGGCTATTGTTCATATTTTTAATCTCTTCTTTCTTTTTTTTAAATTGTTGTTGTTGTTGTTAATCTTCACCTGAAGACATCCTTCCATTGACTTTTAGGGAGAGTGAGAGAGGAAAAGACAGAAACATCGATGTGAGAGAAACACATCAATTGGTTGCCTCCTGAACGAGCCTGTGGGCTGAGGAGGAGCCTGCAACCAAGGTACATGCCCTCGACCAGAATTGAACCTGGGACCCTTTGGTCCACAGGCCAATGCTCTATCCACTGAGCCAGACTGGCTAGGGCAGTGGTTGGCAAACTCATTAGTCAACAGAGCCAAATATCAACAGTACAACGATTGAAATTTCTTTTGAGAGCCAATTTTTTAAACTTAAACTATATAGGTAGGTACATTGTTATTAAGTTAATTAGGGTATTCCTAAGCTGGCCTTTGCTAAAAACGTCCTCAATCTGAGGGATCGACCTCAGCGAACGTACCCCCACTTCTTCTAATACCACTTCTTCAAAATAGACTTGCCCAGGCCGCAAACCGACTTCTGCGCATGGGCCACGAAGTTTCAATCTCACTGTATGTTACTTAATAACATATAGTTATTAAGTAACACACGTGGTATTTTGTGGAAGAGCCACACTTGAGGGGCCAAAGAGCCGCATGTGGCTCACGAGCGGTGGTTTGCCGACCACTGGGCTAGGGTGCTGCTTCCTTTTTTAAAAAAATACCCTTCGACATTTCATGTAATATTGATTTAGTGTGAACTCCTTTAGCTTTTTCTTGTCTTTTCTTGTCTGTGAAGACCTTCAACTCTAAATGATAGCTTTACTGGGTAATCTTGGTTGTAGGCCCTTGCTATTCATCACTCTGAATATTTCTTGCCACTCCCTTCTGGCCTAAACACTTAATCTGTGGAATCTGATGCAATCTTGAAAAAGAACAAACTTGGAGGTATCACACTCCCTGATTTCCAACCATAGTACAAAGCTATAGTGATCAAAACAATGTGGTATTAGAGCTCTTGCTTCCCAGTATCATCATCAGTTTGGCTCAAATAAAATCTTACAGAAAATAATGTGGTAACAAACAAAAAACAGTAACAATGTGGTATTGACATAAAAACAGACACATAGATCAAGAAACAGAATAGAAAGCCCAGAAATAAACCCCCACTTTATATGGTCAGTTAATCTAATAAGGAGGCAAGAATACATAATGGAGAAATGATGGTCTCTTCAATAAGTGGTATAGGGAAAACTGGACTAGATTTTTAGAAAACTCACTACCTGCTGAAAACCCATGGGTGGCTTCCTCTGCTCTTAGCATAGTCAGCAAGGCTCTGGGCCAACCTGCTTCCCCACCTCCCTTTTTGGCCCTGCCCCCAGGTCTCTAGGGGGCTGGGGGTCACTGCTGCCACTCTGCTCTCACCCAGGAGTGACTTCCTCCTAGATGGAACCTTCCTTGACCTTGTTCAGGTCAAATTCCCATTGCCATTTCCCAAAGAACCTCGAGCTCCTCAAAAACAATGCAGTCATAAAGTCACTGCCTCTTAGATCCGATTAATGCCCCAACCAGATTGGAATCTCCTGGAGGACCAGGCCCTTCTGTCATCAGAGGTTGGTAAACTTACTCCAGCCCACACACAGCAGCAGAGACCCCTTTCCCCAGAGGTCCTTGGTCCCTGGAGTCCAGGCAGATAGTACTCTAGAGCTCAGGAGGGGAATGAGATCAGTTTGGACTCTCCTAGGAGCATTCACACCAGCTTGGAACCTTCCCCTTCCCTTCTCCACTCAGATGAATCCTGGGGAGGGGAAGTGATTGATGGGTCTTGATTTTCTAATTAGTAACATGGTAATAGTGAGAGAATTGAGTTAATGCACCAGGTGGTTTGAGTTCCACTGGCAATCAGTGTTGTCTATTGCTAGCCACTTATAAACCAAAGGATTTCACTAGATTGGGTTTCATTTTTGTTTACAGTCCTACATACAATCATTCATTGCCCACTGACTCTGAAGGGTGCACTAGCTGAGGGCAATTTGAGGGCCCACAACTGTTGGTCCACAAAGCAGACTCCATCACGAAGTACTAAAGACAGGAAGACTCTTCACCTAACAGCTCAGCAAAAAAAAGTGTGCCAATGTCTCTGGGTGAGGTTGTGGGGAAAGAGGCAATCTTATATATATTGTTGCTGAGTGTGAAATTATTTCAACCCCTTTGGAAGGCAAGTTAGTAGCATCTAGCAAAATTATATATGGTCTTTCCCTTTGGACCAGCATTCTGTGAATTTAGCCTATGGCTGTCTGATAGACATGCCATCAGAAGACAGCTCATTATTAGTCTTCTCTTCCATTATTGGTCAATCTCTAGGAATAGTCAACACTTGCTAGAGTGTGATGCCTGTTTTAAGTTCCCTACCTGTATTAACAGCTAACCCTCACAACTTCATGTGGAGTCAGATGCTGTTATCTTCAATTTGGAGACTGAGAGGATAGAACAACTTGACTAAGGTCATAGGGCCAGAAAGTTCCCCAAGTGGGACTCATTTTGGTTTGGAACAACTAAGCTAGTCTCTACTAGGGAAACCTGTAGCCCCCATTCTGATGATCCCGCGACAAATCAGGGGTGATCCCCACCTAGAATATTGCCTTTATCTGCCTGCAATTTCACATACCCTTTGGGAACCCCTGTAAGTGTGGTAGAGAACCCCAAAGCCCCCTTCAAGAGGTCTGTTAGGTATGTGGAAAAGGAGAACCTATCTGTAAGGCTGAATTTTCTTCAAATTTCACCTAAATAACATTCTGCAGCAGACTGAAGATGAGAACCGAATGAGTTTGCAAGGATATAAAACTGCTATACTAACAAGTTATTGACACTTCTGTATTTGTTTTATAGAATAGTTGCTTTTCATTGTATACATGTTATGTTAATCTATTATAGGGCTATTATTTTTTTAATCTTACCTGAGGATATTTTTCCCATATGGTTTTTTTAGAGAGTGCCAAGGGAAGGAGGGAGGGAGGGGGGGGAGAAAGAGAAACAGAAACAGATGTGAGAGATACATGGATGGATTGGTTGCCTCCCACACAGACAACCAGGGCCGGGGATCAACCTGCAACCCAGGTACCTGCTCTTGACTGGGAACTGAACCCAAGACTGAGTTGCAGGCCAACGCTCTAACTACTGAGCAACACAGGCCAGGGCAGAGCGATTATTTTTGAGTCAGTTCCAGACCATATCACATCTCCCCTAGATTGACCGGTTTTTGGTTGGAGATTTATCTCAAAGCTTTGCTCCTAGACACCTGTCCTTTATATATATATATATATATATATATATATATACCCTAGCCAAGTGTGTTTTTGGACCTCTACACTTAGCTTTGGCGGGGAGGGGGTTTCATTTAAGGCTTAAGTACAAGGTAGATATTATCTCCAACCACAGGTCGAGGAACTGTTTTAACATTTTATTTAATTAGCAACCTTGGGAAAAAGCATCAGGACTCATGAGGCCAATGCAAAAATCCCCAACACGCTGCTTTCCCTTGTTGCGCGGGGAGCAGACCCACTGCAGGTGCACAGCCTCCTGTCCACATCCTGGTCCCAGGTCCGCCGGTTGCAAACGCGCTTCGCTTCAGCTAAAGGCCGAGCTCGAGGGCACTCATGGCGTCCTCGAGTCTGAGCATCCCTGGATCAGAAGGCAAAGGCGGGCGTGGTGAGGAAAGGGAGGCAACAGCCTGGCCGGTTCCGGCCTCTTCCAAGGTCCCGGCCCAACGTTCCGGGCCTGGGATCCTCAGGGACCTCGGAACGTGGAACCACTGGGCCCATTCCAACCACCTCCGAGGAACTGGGGGGCGGGGGCGGGCAGGGTTGCGATCTCCGATAACCCCATCCGGTAAGACCAACCCGGGGCCACCTCCCACCCAAGTCTCACTCCAGGGCCCCGAGGACCAGCCCACGGGCCTCCCCAAGGCGCCCAGGACCAGCCCAACACCGAGGGCCGGGCCGAATGGCGGTGAGGCCGGTGCGGCGGTTGCAGGGGGCACAGGAGGCAGGGGTGCGGAGGGCTGGGAGCGGGGGTGGGGGTGAAGCTGCCCCTCCCCGCCCCCGCCCCCAGCATCCGGCGAAGGCTTCTCACCTCGCTCCTGCCTCAGGCGGTGCCTCTCGGCCATGGACTGGAGCATCCACTTGGTTCGGAGCTTGTACAAGTAATTGCCATAAACCACGACCTCGGTGAGGTTCGAGGATTCCAGAACCTTCAGCTCGAGCATGGCTCTGCTCACTTGCTCGATGTATGGGATTCGAGATCCTCCGGGGCCTACGTGGGGGACGAAGATGGAGCGCTCCGACACCCCCCCACCCCGGGAGGCCCAGGCGCCCGCCCGCCCGCCCGGGTGGAGGCACCCCAGTCAGGACTGGGCTCCCTTACCAAACATGGCTTCCAGCAGCGCCGTCTGGACCTGCAGCACCTCCGGATCTCGCAAGTCCTCGGGGACTTTCACCCACGGGGGGATATCTTTCCGTCTCGGCATCGTCCCCATCTCGAATGCCTCGAAAGGAAACGCTCGCTCAGAGTTACGTTAGGCCTGAGAGTAACCCGCGCTGCCGCCGCCGCGCCAAAGTTGAACTCTCGGGCAGGCCCCGCCCCCAGCCAGGCCCCGCCCCGGAAGAGCCCACCTGGAGGCCCAATCCGGGGCTCACATCGCCCTGCTCGCCCCGCCTCCTGCCTGCACTGGGTTCTAGCAGGTGACCTCCTGCACCTTCCCGGGCACTGGTGGGCCCAGCTGTCCCCAAGGTCACAAGGTTACAAGGGTTTCCACCTGATTGACTCTTCCGCACCAGAAACCCTGGGCCTTGGAAGTTCGCGGGGCAAAGGCGCTACTCGTGCCCCAGGAACGAGTGGTTGGGCCTGAACCCCAGAAAGTGGAAATCCAGGTTTAACGGTGCGAGAACCACCCGGGAGCTGCCAATCAAGTTTCAGCCTTTCTTTCAGCCTTCCACGTTCCAAAGGAGGGTCCGTTTCCTTCTCTGAGTGTTGGATCCTGGGTCTTCACATCGCAAGTGTGAATTCTGGGACCTCAGGGAGTCATTCCTGTCACTTAACAAAGAGGAAACGAGATTTTAAAAATTCATTATCGTAAAGGGACTCTAAAGTGCTCCCACTGTTCCAGTTCCTTGAAGCCCCTGGGCCTGGAAATTTTGAATCTGCTATTTCGAAGCTCATCTGGCTCTGCCTGGCCACTAGAACCGAACCGTATGGTCCAGATCTCTGGCTCTAAATAAACTGCTTTATTTATTTTTAAAAATATATTGCTTGAAGCGATGTACTGGGTTCACCCAATGAGGGTATGATTTCAATGTTTTAGGGCTTCACAGATGGAGATGAAGCTGGGTCTTCCCAAGGCCACCTTCTGGGAACTTCTGTCTAATAATCCCTCAGCTGGCTATTATGACCATGGCTTATTTGAAAAGTCATATTTTCTTTCCTGAAAATTATAAAAACCAAACCTTTAGTTATTTCTTAGGCTTCCAAGTTTCACTTTCAAACCTTATTATCCCATTCATAAGCATAGAAAGTTGGATTTTTGTGTTTTTAACCCTCACCTGAGGACATGCTTAGAGAGAGGAAAAGAGAGAAAGAAACATTGATGTGCATCAATTGGTTGCCTTCCATACAACCAGGGATGGAACCCCACAACTCATGTATGTGCCTTGGCAACCTTTCCATGCACAGGATGACCTTGAACCAACTGAGCCACTCTGACCAGGCAGAAAGTTTTGTTTTTTAATATATTTGTATTGATTTCAGAGAGGAAGGGAGAGGGAGAGAGAGATAGAAACATCAGTGATGAGAGAGAATCATCAGTGGGCTGTCTACTGCATGCCCCACACTGGGGATTGAGCCCACAACCTGGGCATGTGCCCTTGACCGGAATTGAACCCTGGGACCCTTCAGTCTGAAGGCCAATGCTCTAGCCACTGAACCAGGCAGAAAGTTTTAACAATTACATTTAATGGTCTCTAAATATCACAGGTTCCACTGACAAATTTAATTAACTAAATATTCTCATACATGGTAAAGAGCATTGCAAGGTACTTTAAGCCTCAAATAACTTCCCAATTAACAAATAATTCCTATAAATCAAATAAATACAATTTATTAATATGTTGAACCTGAATTTCTCTTCAGAAATCCAATACTGCATATAAACTAATATTTCATCTTAACCTACATATATAAATCAATTACTTATATATTTCAAATTGGAATTACAAAACTATTTGTCTAATATGTTAAGTTATCTAAAATATTACAGGAAAATAAAATACCATGCATATGGATTCCTTCTTTTTTAGCCACTTTGAAGAATACAGTACAATAAACTGCTTATACTAAAATATGTACTATTTGACCAATTTTGACATATAGATACATCCAGTGGAACCTTCACTATAATCAAGCTAATGCATATTTCCATCATCCCCAAGTTTCCTAGTGTCTCTTTCTAATCCCTTCCTCCTTCCATCCCCTTTCCCAGGCAATCACTTCCTGCTTTCTATCACTATAGATTAGTTTTCATAGTCTAGGATTTCATTTAAATACAGATTCTTTTTTAACATAATTACTAATACTATGGTTTTAATTCTCTTAAATATTTCTATACCCAATTCTGAAACTTCAAGGAAGTAAAAGATCTACACACACACACACACACACACACACACACACACAAATGACAGCAATATGCATAGAACTGCAGTATTCCTATGTCAACTAAGGGGAAATATTATCATCCTATATCATTTTGGTAGAAGAAACAGATTTCAGACCAGAGATTGTCATGGAGATGCTTCCTGGATTTGATCCTTCAAATCCGATGGGACCTCAGATTTCAATTTATAGTTGCTGTGTTAATGACTCCATAGCTCCAGGGGAGGCAGTCATGGAGCCCAGATCCTTGGGTTTCAGTTATACATTCATCTAATTCTTATGCCTATCCACAGGAGTTTATAAGTCCATCCTGTGATCTTTGTTTTGTTTTATAGTCATGTTTCTTTTATTTATTTTTTTAAATTTTTTTATTGATTTCATAGAGGGAGAGATTGAAACATCAATGATGAAAATCATTCATCGGCTGCCTCCTGCACCAACCCCCCAGGGACCAAGCCCCCCCAGGCATGTGCCTTTGACCAAAATCGAACCAGAGACCCTTCAGTCCCCAGGTTGACACTCTCGCCATTGAGCCAAACCAGCCAGGGCAATCCTGTGACCTTTTGAATTGATGTTGCCTTTCTTTGGCTCCTAATGCATATTCTGCTTAGGTCTCAAGACTGTGGACCATGTCAAATACCTACAAACTTCTCATGCACTTCTTTGGCCAACAGATCTCCATGGAGGTCAACAGATCTCCATGGAGGCCAACAGATCTCCATACAAGGATGAGCCTGTATTCTGAGGGTCTCAGCCCACTGGGCCTGGGCATGATACCCAACTACTGATGTGAGAGCTAAATAACTTCATCTTCCTGAGTAGCAGGTAATAAGTAATGTTTTAAGCTGGGCAGAAAAATCGAGAAATGGAAATGTAATTGTGTTAGAGAATTAAGACATCAAAAATTTCAAGGGACTCCCCTCTAACGGCCAAACCACATGGACCACCTGCTGTTGGCTGTGTTCAGCTGTCTCTGGCAGGAAGAAATTGGAAATGGGCTGGCTCTGGGTAGGAAACTCATTGGTCAGGGGTTCAGGAGGAAGTGGGAGACTTTAGCCCTTGAATACTATTTTACCCTTTGAATTTTTGCTCTTTGTGTGTGTGTGTGTGTGTGTGTGTGTGTGTGTGTGTGTGTGTGTGTGTATTTAGTTTTCCATTAGAAAGTTATCCCAACTCCTCAGGAATGCTAAAATGGCCCCATTAGAACTGTCTGAAAAGCACCAGGGTCCCTGAAAATATCGGTTTGCTTCTCTGCGGATATTGTCCTGCTGTTGGATCTTCCCTTTTACGCTAGAGCTCCGCCTCTCCCTCCCCGAGTGCGGGGAGCGGGGAAGGAGGGAGGGGCGGGCACCGTGGGAACCCACAGGCAATAGAGCGCACCTGTGCCGTCTCGGATCCACGCCGGCTGCGGAAGGCTCGGCCTGGAATCCAATGAGCAGGGCGCGATGGGGAGGAGCTTGCCACGGCCCTTATAAGAAGGCCCGGGCCCAAGAGCCGCTGCCTTAGCCAGGCCCACTGGCATTTGCCCCGGCTCTGCGTGTCCCGCCGCAGCATGGCCACCACCAAGCGCTTTCCCACGCTCGTGCAGCTGGAGCAGCGGGGAGGGGCGCCGTTCCAGGTGCTGGGCGACAACACCAAGCAGCCCTACTGGTTCCACACGGAGTATCTCAAGAGCCCGAAGACGGTTCACCTCGAGGCGTGGCTGGTGGAAGCGATCTTCGGTGAGTGGGCGGAGAGGGGAAGCCAGTGCGGCCTCCTTTCCCCAGCTCCCATCACCCAGCCTCACCGCACCTGGGGGCAAGCCTCCTCTGTGGCCCTGGCAATTCTCCCCCTCCCGACACCTCCCCTTCCTGTGCGCCCCTCACGCCCTTTCTCCCTCCTGTGCAGGCCCCGGCGGAGAGCACATTCCGCACGTCGAGTGTGTGTCGCAGACCCTGCTTCGCATTAACCAGTGGGATCCCGAAGGCGAGGCCGAGATCCTGATCTTTGGCCGGCCTTCTTACCAAAAGGATGTGTCCAAGATGATCATGAACTTGGCTCACTACCACCGCCAACTCCGGGCACAAGGTAGGGGACTGGGAATGGTAAGGGGAAGTCTGGGCAGACCTTGGCTCACTTGGGAGGGATCCTGATGCGTCCCGGGTGTGGCCGGGCAGCGGTCTCGTCCTCTTAGTCCTCCGGGAATGGGCTTCCTCTTTGCAAGGCATCTAGAAGCCCAAATGGACCCCGTGCTCTCAGATTCCCGTCCCACCCCTGCAGCCCTCACGGGTGACTCCTGTGGGGGGAGAGTATGGGGACACAGGTGCGGCCTCTTCACCTGCTTTTCTTCCAGGTTCGCTGAAGAACGCTGCCCAGCAGGCCGAGCTGCCGAGCTTCTCCGCTGCAGTCCGGGTGGCTATGCTCCAGGCCTCCCCCGACAAAGTCCGAGTGGTCAAGAGCCAGAGATCCCCCGACAAAGTTCGGGAGGCCGCGACCCAGCGGTCCCCCGACGCTGTTCAAGAGAAGGCGACCCAGCGGTCCCCTGACGCTGTCCGGGAGATGGGGACCCAGCGGTCCCCCGATGCTGTCCAAGAGAAGACGACCCAGCGGTCCCCCGATGCTGTCCAAGAGAAAACGACCCAGCGGTCCCCTGACGCTGTTCAAGAAAAGGGGACCCAGCGGTCCCCCGACGCTGTCCAAGAGAAGGCAACCCAGCGGTCCCCCGATGCTGTCCAAGAGAAGGGGACCCAGCGGTCCCCCGACGCTGTCCAGGAGAAGGCGACCCAGCGGTCCCCCGACGCTGTCCGGGAGAAGGGGACCCAGCGGTCCCCCGACGCTGTCCGGGAGAAGGGGACCCAGCGGTCCCCCGACGCTGTTCAAGAGAAGGGGACCCAGCGGTCCCCCGACGCTGTTCAAGAGAAGGGGACCCAGCGGTCCCCCGACGCTGTTCAAGAGAAGGGGACCCAGCGGTCCCCCGACGCTGTTCAAGAGAAGGGGACCCAGCGGTCCCCCAACGCTATCTGGGAGGTGGCGACCCAGCTGTTCCCCAACACAGTCTAGGAGGCGGCGACCCAGAGCTCCCCCAACACTACCCAGAGCCCGGTTCCCAGGTTATGAAGGCATTTCGGGGCCCCGGAGCGCGAGCCAGGCAAGGTTCAAGTGAAAACCCCTCTCTGGAACCCTATTCTAGGTCCAGCTTCTGCAGCAGAAGCTGGGGAAAGGAAAGGGTGGTGTGGGTTGTTCTTGGTTTCCCCTCCCCACCCCCATGTTAAATGTTTGCAAGCACAAATCTAAAATTGTAACAAAAGAATCAAATTTCCTTAATAAAGAATTGAATTACCTACCGTCTGTTGTTTGGCAGGTAGAAGGGGAAGCATTATCAGCTCTAGGCTGCTTTCTGTCTACAAGCAGGTGAGACCTGTTGGATTTCTAGCGGCCAGAGGTCGCAGGCAGGTGCTTCCCTCATGCTCCTTGACCGCACACACCAGCGGCCCCTCTGGCCCAAGGAGTCTGCCCTCCCTGGGAAACCTCTCCAAACCTGGAGTGGGGCACCCTTTTCACGGTTAAAATTAATGTTTGAAATACAATGTAAGTTTCAGGTATGTAACATGTTAATTTGATAAATTATGAATGCCATTGTAGCGATAATTAGCAACTTTGTCAGATTTGGCTTCTGGCTCCAGGCAGCTCCAACACCAGGTGCCTGCTAGAAGGAAGCGAACTGTTAACAGCTGGGCACTGGGATTAAAAGACAAGAGCAAGCACCAGTCTTAGTGTTAGGAAAACTTTCATTTGTGCTCAGGGGCCTGATCATCCTCCCATGCACCTAGGTCAGTTCCATTGGATTCTTTCAGTACTCAAGCCTGGGTTTGGGGCTCTATCTCCAGGAGGGGGCAATCAGGAAGCAGCCAATTGCTATTTCTCTCTCAGATGTTTTTCTCCTTCACCCTTCCTCTCTAAAATAAACATTTTAAAAATTAAGACACAAAAAAACTTCAAGTCCTAGCCAGTTTCGCTGAGTGGATAGAGCTTAGGCCTGCGGACTGAAGGGTCCGGGGTTCAATTCTGGTCAAGAACACCAACCTCGGATTCCTGGCCCTGGTCAGGGTGCATGAGGGAGGCCACCAATTGATATGTCTCTCACATCAATGTTTCTCTTCCTCTCCCCCTCCTTCCACAGTCTAAAAACAAAAGTCAGTGGAAAAATATCCTCAGTTGAGGATTTGAAATAAATTTTAAGAGAACTTCACTTTAAAGATCAGGGCAGTGGTATGTCTGTCATAGGCCCTTTGGTTACCAATAGGTGATCACTGTGGACAAAAGGGGCCATATGCTAACCTGACAAACTCAGGGAAGGTCTGCATGGCTGTCTTTCAAACTCAGAGACCTAAAGTAACCACAAAGGATGGTCTGAAATTAAACTAAAATCAATTATGGTGGGTAGTTAATGTCCTAGGCCAGTATCTTCACTGACAAGGTCAACCTTTACCTTAACTGAGCCTGTCTTTTTGTATCTATGATAATATACTAGTATCCTTGAAATGTCTGGGTAACTTGTAACTTTCCTTTTTCCAGACCCCTTGGGGCACAACCTAATGTGATTTTAGAGAAAGGGGAAGGGAGAGAGAAAACAAAACAGACTGGGTGGCTTAAGCAACATTTATTGTTCTCAAAGTTCTAGAGGAGTGGTTCTCAACCTTCCTACTGCCCGAGACCCTTTAATACAGTTCCTTATGTTGTGGTGACCCCTAATTTCATTGTTACAAATTGAACATAATTAAAGCATAGCGATTAATCACAAAAATATGTAATTATATGTGTTTTCCGATGGTCTTAGGCGACCCGTGAAAGGGTCGTTCGACCCCCAAAGGGGTCACGCCCCACAGGTCCAGAACCGCTGTTCTAAAGGCTAGAAGTCCAAGATCAAGGTATTCCCAGGTTTGGTTTCTTCTGAAGACTCTCTTAGCTTGCAGATGGCTGCCCTCTTGCTATGTATGTCTTCACATGGGCTTTCCTCTGTGCTCAACCTATCTTGTGTCCATATTCTTCTTCTTATAAAGACACCAGTTATACTGGGGAAAGGCCCACCCATATACTCTTATTTTACCTTTATTAACTCTTTATAGGCCCTACCTCCAAATACACTCATATTTGGAAGTAATGGGGGGTAAGAAGTGCAGAATCATTTAAAAAATTTTAAAAATAATATTTATCAGATTTCTACAGGATACCCTGGCTGGTGAGGCTCAGTTGGTTGGCACATCGCCCCAGAAGGTAGCAGGTTTGATTATCGGTCATCGCACATACCCAGGTTGTGGATTTCTCCCTGATCAGAGCAAGTGTGGGAGGCAACCAAACGATATTCTCTCACATCGATGTTTCTCTCCCCCTCTCCCATACCTCCCTTCCTCTCTAAAATAAAATAAATCTACAGAATAAGAGCAAGCAGGAGTTCCTAAGCTTAAAGTAAGGATGAGGGCCCCAATAGCATGGGGTTCAGTGGTTGAGCATCGGCTCATGCACCAAGAGGTTGCTAGTTGGATTCTAGGTCTGGGCATACGTCTGGGTTGCAGGCAAGATACCCAGTAGGGGGCGTGAAGGAGGCAGCTGGTCAATGATGTTTCTCATAGATGTTTTTCTCTCCCCCTCTCCCTCTAAAAATCAATTAAAACTTTTTTTTAAAAGGATGAGGGAAAATCACACAGAAAACAATTGGTTTAGCTACACATAACAATTTCTCTCATGCAAAAAAAATATTAGTTCTAATGGACCAAAAATGAGAAGCAAACTAGGAATCTGATCAATATCACTTGTAATCAAAGACATATTTTAAAAGACACGTGTGTGTTTAAAAACCCTTGCAAACAGCTAAAATCCTTTACTACTAAGGGGTAAAGAAAGTGCAGGAGTTAAATCAACTCAAACTTTGTGTCTGAAGCTGCCGAGCTCTTAGCTGCCTCTCCCAAGAAATCTGCTTCCTGAAAGTGGAGACAGCAAGGGTTTAAGGTTGTTTTGCACAATTTGTTCATAACTATTTCACTGGTAATAGAAAAACAAATCCCCTGGTTCAGGACACCTTTGCAGGCCAGTGTGTGTGTATGGGAGTGAGGGGGGAGCGGAGCCAGCCAGCCTGGGGACAGAACACCTTCTGTGGGACAAACTGCCCGGGATCACAGTTCTCCAGTGAATCTCAGCACCAGCAGAATGAATGCTGATGGCTTAGCTTTCCTGTTAGAACACCCACCCATGTGCAGAGAGGGAGGCACCCCTCTAGAACAGTGGTTCTCAACCTTGGCTGCACATTAGAATCACCTGGGAATCTTTTAAAACATATATTGATTTTTCACAGAGAGGAAGGGAGAGAGATAAGAGAGTTATTAACATCGATGAGAAAGGAACATCGATCAGCTGCCTCCTGCACAGCTCCTACTGGGGATGTGGCCGCAACCATGGTACATGCCCTTGGCTGGAATCGAACCTGGGACCTTCCAGTCCGCAGGCCGACGCTCTATCCACTGAGCCAAACCGGTTAGGGCGTGGGACTCTTTTTAAAATCCTGATTTCTGGCTGAAACCGGTTTGGCTCAGTGGATAGAGCGTCGGCCTGCGGACTGAAAGGTCCCAGGTTCGATTCCGGTCAAGGGCATGTACCTGGGTTGCGGGCACTTCCCCAGTGGGAGATGTGCAGGAGGCAGCTGATCGATGTTTCTCTCTCATCGATGTTTCTAACTCTCTATCTCTCTCCCTTTCTCTCTGTAAAAAATCAATAAAATAAAATCCTGATTTCTGGGCCTCATCTTCCGGAAATTGTTTCTTTGCTACTAATGTTGTGGCCCCACCCCATAACAAAGAAACAGAATTTCCGGAGGATGAGGCCCAGAAATCAGGATTTTAAAGATTCCCAGGTGATTCTAATGTGCAGCCAAGGTTGAGAACCACTGCTCCAGAAGAAAACGCACAGCAGCTTCAAAGTGAGAGCCTCAAAGAAGAATCACCGATTGGAATCACCTGGGAGCTTGTTAGAAATGCAAATTCATGGGCCCAATGTACTGATCAGAATCACCTGAGGAGCATTAAACTTTTAGTAAGCTCCCAAGGTGATTACACACATGTTCAAGTTTGAGAACAAATGATGCAAAAAACAAACAAAAAAAGACCCAAAGTATATTGACCCAACATCTCTACCTCCTGTGAATGAAGGCCTGACACCATAAAATCATAAAATAGTAGTTTCAAAATGGTAGAAACAAACAGACCAAAAGAAAACCACTCATCAGGCCTTATACCTACCCCGCACATCAAGACATGCATGAATCCTTTGGTTTGATTTATGACCAAAAGGGAGATGTATGGACGAAAGGGGCCACACACTAACCTAATAAGCTCAGGGAAGGCCTGCATGACTATCTTGCAAACTCAAAAACAAAGTAACTACAAAGGACGGTCTGAAATTAAACTTTAACTGAAAGCAGTAATGGTGGGTGGTCGTCTCCTAGGCCGGTGTCTTCACTGACAAGGTCAACCTTTACCTTAACTGAACCTATCTGTCTTTTGCATCTATGATAACATATCCTTGAAATGTCTGGGTAACTTGTAACTTCCCTTTTTCCAGACCCCTTGGGGCACAACCTAATGTGCCTGGACTCCAGGACAGATACCACAAATTCCTTCATTGTTATGTTAATTATTCCTCCACCCACCTAAGTGTGTGTCTATCATTTTACTTTTTATCCAATCCCAGAGGTTTCCCCTTTGCTTTCTCCCACCTCTCTAATCTATCACCAATGGATTTCATGTAACTCACCTACTTGGCCTCCTTTAATTACAATGTATAAAAATAAATGAGAAACCCCCATTCTCTGAAGCATTATCTCAATTCGTTGAGGTTCTGCTTCCCAGCAACTGTCCAGTTTGGCTCAAATAAACCCACAAAAAAAATTTTTTTTTAAAAGACATGCATGAACTGTTAATCTTTTGTAAATTTGCTTAATTTTAAGTGAGCAAAGATTTTTATTTCAGTGGACAAAAAGGAAATTCATTTTATTACAACTGCACTCACATCTGCATCAGAAAAACCAAACCACCCATCCATCCAGCAAAAGAAAGAAAGAAGCTGAGATTTAAGGACACTTGCTTCTTTTAACTTCAGGAGCAGGAGCAGGAGCAGGTCGGTTCTCATAATGCTCCTGCCAATATCATGCAACAGGAGACCCAGAACCGGCAGACTGGGGAGTCGGGGGAGGTGACCCATGGGCCTTCAAGAACTTCTCAAGTTGTTTTATCTTCTTATCTGGATAAGCAAAAATACTCAGTTTCAAATTACTCGGTCACTGCGGGCAGGGGGAGGGGCTGGAGGGGGGGGGGGATGCTGGCAACACCATTTCTCTGGGTGGAGGTTCTGAACTTGGATCTGGAAATAGTTGTATAATCAAACTGAGGCCGACATGGGCAGTGAAGGGCATGAATGTGTCAGATCTCAGCTTACTACCCCAAGTCCCTACTTGGACTCCGCACAAAGGGATGCCCAGGGGCTGCCTGCACCTTACTGGAGCTGGGAAATTGCAGAAAGTACTGGGAAGGGAAGAGAGGCTGGAAGGAAGCCAGGTACCGCCAGGTGGTTCACCTGGGCTCCCTCCACATGCAGGTTGCAAAGAGCCTCACCTCGGGCACGGTTCTCCCGGTGCCTTGCTGCCAGGCTGAGGAGCACGCTTTTCACCCTATTTTGGACACGGGGCTGTCCGAAAACAGTGATTTCGATTAAGCTCCCGGAGTTCACCTTTTCCACCGTCAGCAGGACCTGGTTCATCCACTCTATTTCCGGAATCATGGCTCCGTTTTTGCCTAAACAGGAAGAGAGAGACTGAGGGGTGGCATGGTCGAAGGTCAAGAGGAGGCAGATTGGAAGGGAAGGCCGCCGCCGTCGTTTTCCTGGCGTCAAACGTGGCCCTCGACGTTGGGAAAGGCTGTAGAGAGGTGCCCTGGCCGGCCTCCCAGACTGGAGGGGACCAGGCCACCTGCACACCCGGCTCGCTCACCGAAGATGGGGTCAGCCAGACATGCCTCCAGGTAAAACACCAATGGGTCTCTCAGCTCCAGCGCAGGAAACCACCAGGGCCGGGTGCGAATCCGTGGCAGTGGAAGCGGCATCTTCAGCAGCCTGTCCAGGGCCTGCGCGGACATCCATGGGTCCTCCTGGACCACAGCACCGGGCTGGTCGACCATGCTGGGAGCTGCAGCTCCAGGGCGAGGTCGAGTGGCTCTCACAGAACTCCAATCAGAGGCGGAGCCTGTGCCCGCTTTTAGGGTCTCCGTGCAGCCCCGCCCCTTCTGGCATTACCCCCCACCCCCAGCCCAATGGACACTGGGCACCAGGGCCTGCAGGCTCCATAGGGCGCTTCCTGCTCTGCATCAATCACCAGGACTTCCTTTGGGACCTTGAATTTGTCTTTATTTGGCTCCAGCTGGGTCTCAGAGGTCATCTCCACAAGTAAGATATCACCTGGCCTCCAAGACTCCCCCCCAACCCCCCCAGCTGACTAACAGTGTGGTTTGCATTGGAGACTATGTTGACTGGAAGTCACTTTAAGGCAGTGGTTCTCAACCTTGGCTGCACATTAGAATCACCTGGGAATCTTTTTAGAATCCTGATTTCTGGGCCTCATCCTCCGGAAATTCTGTTTCCTTGTTATGGGGTGGGGCCACAACCTTAGTAACAAAGAAACAGAATTTCCAGAGGATGAGGCCCAGATATCAGGATTTTTAAAAGATTCTCAGGTGATTCTAATGAGCAGCCAAGGTTGAGAACCAGAGGTTGGTAGGCAAATCCGGCTGAGGGCAGGCTCATTGAATCTACATTTTTCTCTCTTCTGCTTCCTGTTATCTTCTGATTGTCTGGTTAGTTACTACTTCTAAGTCATTCAAGCAAGTGTTTCGTGTTTTAAAATGTAAAAGTCAAAGCTGTTGCTTATAGAATACGTAGCAAGTATAGACAAATCCCATTTATTTCCAAAATCCTAAAACAATATGGATGTACATTTCTTCCCAATGTTTTTAATTTTAGGTAAAACTTTAAATTATAAAAGATTTCACACATTCAAAAAGTTATATAACAAACACCCATGAACAACACCCCTACAATATGTTAACATTCCCCACATTGCCTCACTTCTCTCCTCTTTAAAATAGATATCACTCAAATAGCTTTCCTTTCTCTCGCCACAGGATATCATTCTCCTGAAGCTGGTCTATATCATTCCATGCATGTTTATATACTTTTTCTAATGCATCTCTAGAAATATTATTTGGTAGTTGTTTTAGAATAGATAGCAGCTGCTGCACAAACTGTTTTGTTCTTACAACTAGCTATGTGTTGTTGCTTTAATCATTTTAATGGACATTTTTGATCATTTGTATAAGGGAGATAGTATTAATATACTGAATTCCCTCATCCACATCCATCTAGGCATCAACAGTTATCAATAGATAATTTGTATAAGAGAAGGTGTTGAATCTAACTTTAGTGGATGTTTTTACTTCTTCAATTTAATTTTTAAAATCAACATAACAGCCCTGGCCGGTGTGGCTCCGTTGGCTGAGTGTTGTCCCATGCACCAAGAGGTAGGTCGCTCCAGGTCAGTGCACATGCCAGGGTGTCAGGCTCAATCCCTAGTAAGGGGCATGCAGGAGTAGCCAATTAATGTCTCTCTCTCTCTCTCTCTCTCTCTCTCTCTCTCTCTCCTTCCCTCCCTCTCTCCCTCTCCCTCTCTCTAAAGATCAATGGAAAAAGTATTCTCATGTGAAGACTCTTAGAAAAATAATAAAAATAAATAAATAAAAATCACATAATAATGAATGCACATTGTAAAAAACAAGTATGGAAGATATAAAAATGTGAAAGTATTTTATTTAATGTATTCTTCAGTCTCTTACTAATCCTTTGTCAGTTGTGTGTACTCTCAGTATCTTCTAGTTTAAATTGTCTTTTCAGTTTATTTAAGGTGTCTTTTGATGACTAAAATGTTTAATTTTAATGCAGTCAAGTTCATCATAGTAAGTGTCTTGCTTAAGAAATCCTTTCCTGCCCTAACCAGTTTGGCTCAGTGGATAGAGCGTCGGCCTGCGGACTGAAGGGTCCCAGGTTCGATTCCGGTCAAGGGCATGTACCTTGGTTGCGGGCACATCCCCAGTGGGGAGTGTGCAGAAGGCAGCTGATCGATGTGTCTCTCTCATCGATGTTTCTAACTCTCTCTCTCCCTTTCTCTCTGTAAAAAATCAATAAAATATATTTAAAAAAAAAAAAAAAAGAAATCCTTTCCTGCCTGGAGGTCTACAAATATTCACTATACTTTCTACTGAGAATGCTGACGTTTCTATCTTAACATTTAAATCCTGTACCACCTGGGGTTAATTTTTTAAAATTGACATTAGGTAGGGAGATAATGTCACCTTTTTATAAAATGATAATTTTTTGCTTGAGCCATTCTCTCAAGGATGCATTCAACCTGAGGCCAGTTCACATTATCGCCTGGAAAATTTCAGACTCCTACACGTAGAATTAGTCACAAGGCTGGTTTGTAGTAATTAATTATTAGGTCAAGACATAATTGAGAAAGGCAAAGTTAAGATTATGTTCTTTGACATTTTCATCTGGATGGCAAAATTTAATTCTGATTTAGTTTCATTTTTGGAAGTACAGTCATCTGGGGTCCTGGTCTTATGCAGAGACCCCATATTAAGTTTCCTACAATTGGCCAAACCAGTTTGGCTCAGTGGATAGAGCATCGGCCTGCAGACTGAAAGGTCCCAGGTTCGATTCTGGTCAAGGGCATGTACATTGGTTACAGGCACATCCCAAGTGGGGAGTGTGAAGGAGGCAGCTGGTTGATGTTTCTCTCATCGATGTTTCTGACTATCCCTCTCCCTTCCTCTCTGTAAAAAAATCAATAAAATATATATATATATTTTAAAAGTTTCCTACAATTGGCAAGCCTTGAGTTTTACTTGCTGACCCCATGCCAGCTTCAAAACAGAAAGGTTTTTAGAAGTTAGCAGAATCTGCCAAGATGAATCAGTTTTTCCACTTTCTTATCTCCAAGGCTTCCTAATTTGGCTCTGATGAGTGGGAGGTGGGCACGGTTTTAATTCTGGCTCCAAGATTTTCTAGCTGTGTGACTGAATGCAAGTTAAAACTCTTCTACGAAGAAGACTTCCAGTGGATCATGTGCTTTCATTTTTCTTTCCTTTTTTTTTAAAAATACATTTGTGTTGTTTGTTTTTTAAATATATTTTTATTGATTTCAGAGAGGAAGGAAGAGGGAGAGAAATTCATTGATGAGAGAGAATCATGGGTTGGCAGCCTCCTGCACGCCCCCTACTGGGGATTGAGCCCTGTGCCAAGCCAGCTCAGCCAAGGGTTCTAAAGCCTGAGTGAGGGCGGTGAAGGATGAAGACATGACAAAGAGAATAAGCTGGGTCTAGTGCAGCCCTGGGCAAATGAAATGAATAAAACTAAAAAAAAAAAGACCGTACCCTTTTATGTAATGATGTTTACTTTGAATTTATATTAGTTCACACAAACACTCCATCCATGCTTTTGTTCTGGCCCTCCGGTCCAGTTTAAGAACCCATTGTGGCCCTCGAGTCAAAAAGTTTGCCCACCCCTGATAGTGGATCTCCTGTGCCTGGCTGAGGTCACAGAGAGAGATCCAGAGGGAAGCTGAGCCTTTATTTTATAGCCAGAGGTAAACAAGGTAGTGGTCACCATAGTTACAATGTTTTTGTGAGTTTCACTTGTTTTGGCAGCACTTGTTGTAGCTCCCATAGCCCATTAGCTACCTAGGAAGGATCTAGGAAGCCGTCATAAGGTCAAGCCTAATTATGCTAAGAGGACTGTGCCCTCTAAGCTGGGACTTGTTTGTGGCTTTGCCAACAGGTCAGTTCGAGGCTTAACCCTATAGCTGCGCCCTACAGAGCCCACAACCTGGGCGTGTACCCTTGACCGGAATCAAACCTGGGACCTTTCAATTCGCTGGCTGACGCTCTCTCCACTGAACCAAACTGACTAGAGCTGCTTTCATTTTCTTTGCTTAGCCCTGGAGGAACCAGTCTGAGGGGCTTTGGATTTAGACAGTAAAGTACGTGAGTGAATTGGTTTTGTAATTTCTCATTGCGAAACTTTGTTCTTCATTACTTCACTCCTTGTAACCTTCAACTCTAAGGATGAAGTCTCTTAAAATGTTACAAAGCATAAAGAAGACATAATACCAATTTTTGTACCAAATAATAACATCAAAAATGTATGTCACCGATAGGAAAAAAATGGTTAAAATAAGGAAAGTAGAGTTGTAAGGAGATATTTAACCAACACTGTCAAAGGGTCCTTGAGGCTCTGGTTCCAGGTCTTGTCCCACCTTTGCAATTTTTTAAGGATTATGTTGTTGACAGGTGATACATAATCTGAAAATAACCTCAGCTGTCTTTATAAAGTTTCCCCATCAATGCTGACCTAAGATAATAACAAATTTGTCTGTTCCATGATGGATGATTTTATGGATAAATTTAGCTAATATCTATTTAAAATCATCTGGAGCCACCAAGTGGCCATACTGAGAGTGCCAAAGACTGAGTAAAGGGTACAACCAAATTTTTTCCATTCCTCCTTTTCAAAATCAGGGGCTAAATGTTGATATTTTATAATGTCTTCTTTGAATCCCTCCATATATTAATCTTTTGAAGGCTGCGATAGGATGATAACCTTAAAAGTTGCTTTTTTGACACAATGATCCATTTGTGTGTGTTTTTTTAATTGAGTTCAGAGAGAGGGAGAGAGGGATAGAAACATCAGTGATGAGAATCATTGATTGCTGCCTCCTGCAAGCCCTGTGCTGGAGATCGAGCACGAAATCCAAGCATGTGCCCTGTCCCAGAATCGAACTGTGACCTCCTGAATCATGGGTCAACCCACACCTGTTGGGCTCATGTCACTTGCTTTTAATTCATGCTTACAAAATAAAACTTTTACTTGCATTGCTCATGTCCCTTTATTCCCCTTCCAGAGTATTAACCTGTAACTTAGCCATTTTCTTGTTGCTTTTTGCTCAGTTTGACATCTTTAAGTCACTTTTCCCACTAGATTTTTTTTTTCTCTCACTACGTTTTTTTTTCTAGAAAAGAATTTCCTAGTCTTTCACTTTAGTCTTTTTGTTTGTTTGTTTCACTTTAGTCTTGAACTCACTGGTGACCTGGTATTTCATTTTCCTTTTTCTATCCCTTCTCTTGATGTAGGCCCCCAATTTATCACCTGTTTCCTCCTCTGAGCCTCAACAAAGTTCTGTGCTGAATTAACATCTTCTACCGAACTGGGGCCATGGCTTGGCTTGATTGAAAGTAGCAAAGTTTACTTCTGCCTAGATTGGGGACCAGAAGGGCATTATTTGCTCTTATTGAAGTAAATGGAATATAAATTATGTTTGTTGTATTACATAAGAAGATTCAGTTTGCTATAGAAAAACAAATAGTACCCAACATTCACGAGGCACCAAATGTTCAAGCCTTAAATCTTTGGTAACACCCATCTTGGTCTGATGCTTTCTCTGCCCAGAGACATAACATAAAATTCACAGCTGCTTAGCACTTTAGCAAGTTACAGCTGTGGCCAGGGTATCTCCACTTGAACAGCACTTGTTTCCTTCTGCCCTTGCTCAAACCCCAAAGGCTGATGCAGCAGGGAAAAGACATGAACATTGCATAACCAGGATTCATGTAGTGTGGTCTTTTGATCCTGCCTGCAGTCTAACTTGTGTGTTAACTTATTCCATCTCTCTTTTCACTTGCTTCTCACTGACTGTTTTAAATTGATTCAATAACTGTGTGATTTGGTCTGTCCTGTAAGCTCTGGGACATCTTGCCTCATAGAGTACTTGGAGACATCACTGCATCGAGGAAATCTGCTACTGTGGTGGCTAGAAATGTGAAGGGGGTGCAATTAAAAGGCATCCCGACTAAGAATCATCTTTCCAAATCAAAGAAATATTCAGGAAGGAGCACTCCAACCCAGAAGGACTACTAAAAAATGACTCATGGTATAGAAAGAAGATTAGGAAATAATATTCAAGATGTAGATTGCCATGTGTGTTTGGTATTTTAATAATAAGTTTGCTATGTAGAGAACACGGAAACAAATGGAGATAGATGAAACTAAGCATAGATGATAACTCATGAAATACATCAGACATAAAGTAAATAGAGTTCATATTAAATATAGGAAGAGAGAAGAGCAAAATGAATTACTATATTAAAGCACAGATAATATTGAATATGCCTATATTTATTTTAAAATTTGAGTCAATAATTAATGACTTTGCAAAAAGAAAGTACCAGACATAAATGTTTCACTGGTAAATTCTAACAAACATTTAAAAACTTATACCAATTTTCTTTTTTTAAAATTTTTTTAATTGATTTCAGAGAGGAAGGGAGAGAGAGAAAAATCGATGATGAGAGAGAATCATTGATTGGCTGCCTCCTGCAAAAGCAACCCTGGGCATGTGCCCTTGACCGGAATTGAACGTGGGACCCTTTGATGCACAGGCCAACACTCTAACCACTGAGCCAAACCAGCTAGGGCTAAAAACTTACACCAATTTTCTATAATATCTTCTAGAAAATAGAAGCAGAGGGAAAACTTCCTAATTCATTCTATGAGGCCAGCATTGAACTAATACCAAACTAGATGAAGTCATTGCCAGAAAATCACAAACTATTTCTTATGAACACAGATGCAAAATACTTAATAAAATATTTGTAAATTGAATCCAATAAAATTCGTTTGTAAAGATCATTCATATTATCCATTTCAGATTAAAGATCAGAGAAAAGAGATTAAATACATAGCACATTTATCTTTTTCTCTATTTCCTGGGTGCTCCAATAGCACTGTAATCCTATTTGTCCAGAAACAATCACATTAAGAATTAAAGTTAATTCCGTGTTAGTTAATCCTGGATGGACCTGAGTTTCAAAATCTCGGACTTAAGAGATGTGACTTCAACACTTGATCTAAAGGTGTAGTACTTTTTGTTCTTCAATCCTGAACACAGACCACAGATCCTAGCATCATAATAGTTGTCTACCATGTTTGACAGATGATTGACATGAGATTTGTTCAGACAATTTGAAGATCCTAATCAAAGCAGGGGCACTCCCAGCTGGCTTGCTTGCCTGGAATAATATGCCCAGCCACAGAGCCAGGCTGCAATGATTGGAGTGCCTCGGGCATTTACTCAGTTTATTGCATTAGATCTAAAACTCCACCAGGTTGCCCTAACCGGTTTGGCTCAGTGGCTAGAGAGTGGGACTGCGGACTGAAGGGTCCCAGGTTCGATTCCAGTCAAGGGCATGTACCTTGGTTGCAGGCACATCCCCAATAGGGAGTGTGCAGGAGGCAGCTGATTGATGTTTCTCTCATCAATGTTTCTAACTCTATCCCTCTCCCTTCCTCTCCGTAAAAAAAAAAAAAAATCAATAAAATATATTTTAAAAAATAAAATAAAACTACACCAAGTAGTTCAGGTCAAGTGCTGAAGCCACATCTGTCAGGTCCGAGATTTTAAAATTGTGGATCATTAAATTTGTAGATTACCACCAACATTCTGAAAACTAATATCGGCTCAATTACATCAAAGTGCTGCTCACAGCGCCATGGTAAATGCTGTGTTGCCAACCTTTTGTTTCAACTGTTCTGTGCGTGCATTGCACCACGCTGTGGAGGTGACGGCGTTTGAGGGCCTTGGTGAAATGGAAAGGGCTCGGGAGTTGAGCAGGAAAAGCGCCCAGCGGGCTTCAGGGACGCCCCACGCCTCAAAGGGAACAGACAGCGGAGGCGCAGGGATCCATTCGCACAGACGTTTCGCTCACACGATTGAAAAGAGCGGATTGGTCCAGCCGTGAGTGCCCCGCCCACAACGTCTCGTCCACCAATGGGTGTGAGGCCACGAGGGCCGGCGCAAGGGCGGGGCGCGCCTCGCGCGGGCTCCTTAAGTAGCGGCTGCGTGGACGCCCTGGCAGGTCAGCCACACGACGGCACGGCCGGGAGGTGCGGGCCGGACGGGAGCGACGTCGGCGGCGCAGGGTTCCCTTCGAGGCACCATGTCTAGGCAGGAAGCCGGTGCCAACGCCTCCTCCTGGGTCGTTGCTTCTCAGCGAAGCTCGGCAGGGCCCCGGACTCCGGAATGGAGGCCCACGGAGGAGCCGAATCGAAGAGGGCGAGGAGGCCGTAGGGGCGGCAGAGGCGGCGAGTGGAGGGAGCCCTCCAGCCCTCAGCAGCCTGTGGCTGATGTCCCCCAGGAACCACCGCTCTGCTTTGGACTGAAGAACGACTGGGTCGGCGTGGTGATCGGTGAGAGCGGGAGGATGGGTGTGCGGGGGGCAGGGCCGGAAGAGGAGAATGGTTGCGGCCAGGGGCGGGGCCTCGGCAGGGGCGGGGCCTCGGCAGGGGCGGGGCCTCGGCAAGAGCGTCCCTGGTGATATTTCTATTATCTTCTGGGACTAGAATGATAAATCACTTAGCACACCTTTTGATGTTTACGAAGACATTGTTTAGGGAGAGCAAGGTTTTAGTTTTTATTTGTTATTTTAAAAAATATTTCTTTATTTAATATGTTTTTATTGATTTCAGAGAGAAAGGGAGAGGGAGAGATAGAAACATCAACGATGAAAGAGAGTCATTGATCGGCTGCCTCCTGCACGCCCCCTACTGGGGATCCAGCCCTTGACCAGAATAGAACCTGGGACCCTTCAGTCTGAGGGGGGATGGGAGTGCAAACTTTTATTTATTTATTTTTTAATATATTTTGATTTTTTTACAGAGAGGAAGGGAGAGAGAGAGAGAGTTAGAAACATCGATGAGAGAGAAACTTTGATCAGCTGCCACCTGCACACTCCCTACTGGGGAAGTGCCCACAACCAACGTACGAACTTTTAGAAGACTTCCAGAAAGCTTTGGAATGAAAGATCAGGCCTTTGACAGCTTACCCCAAAATGAACAATACAGCAGTGCTGAAATCAATCTCAGTATGATATGGAGCCATTAACCACAAATAAGGAGGTGGAAGATGTAGGGCAGCTCAGATCATTAGCCATATCTTGCACATAGTTTAACTTAAATATGATTTATCTGCTGAAAATGGCATCTTTTTTTTCTTAGTATATCTAGAGTCTTACAGATTCTTTTTCAAAAAGCATTTAGAAATTATTGGAATTTAGATTTGCTCCATTTATTGCCATCAAGTCTGAAGATGAGTTCCAACAATTGACCAGTAAGTATGGGAGCCAACATTTTGTTTTACCCCTTTTTTAATCTCTTGAAAAAAAAGAAAAAAAGAACAGATTTTGTAGGCTGCTATTAAATAGAGCAATGTAAGACTAGTTGCTTGACCAGCCAGAGAGTAATTGACCTCTCAGGGTGGCTCACGCTCAAAGATCTGAAGAATGATGCCCCACTACTAGGTTTACAGTAAAAATCACTTAAGCTCTCAACACTTATTGAGCACCTGTGAAATGCAAGCACTGTGCTCGAGAGCACCGACTTGATGTTGGTTCTAGATCCAGTTTTTAAAAAAATAAATACAACTTTGGGGGGAGGGAGTGGCAGGGAGGGGTTCAATTGGGGGAAAAGACATGTAATGCTTTAAACAATAATAAATAAATAGCCCTACCTGGTTTGCCTCAGTGGATAGAGCGTCAGCCTGTGGACTGAAGGGTCCCAAATTTGATTCCGGTCAAGGGCACATGCCTGGGTTGCGAGCTCAATCCCCAGTGGGCAGGAGGCAGCCAATCATTGATTCTCTCTCATCATCAGTGTTTCTATCTCTCCTCCCTTCTTCTCTGAAATCAATAAAAATATATTTAAAAATAAATAAATAAATACAACTTTAATTTACACATGAAGCATAGGCCATCTCATTCATGTTTCCTCCATTTTGTAAAAACTGCTGTTTGAAATTTTAACCCGGCTATTCTTGGCTTTTGTAAAACACGCTTGCTTACTTGAATAATAGGGAGGGTGGGTTCAGCTGTCTGAACTTTCGAGCAGCTCCGCGGGGTCCCTGGTTACTCCCATACTCCAGGTATCTGAAATGTACTAACTATGCTCAAGTTACAAGCAAGGCCTGCAAAAGGTCCGGAAGTGTAATGCATATTTGGGAGACAAAGGGCTGGGAAGAGTATAAAAGGGAAAAGCTTCCTCCATGTGCTTGCTTAGACTCTGGAAACAATATTCCTCTAAGCCCGCTGGTGTAATAAAAGACTCTAAAATTTGGCTTACTGATTAATTAAGGCATCTGTTTAGCTCACTGATTTACAATATAACACACATAACAATTTTAAGTGTATAGGTCAAAATTGTTAACTATAAGAACAATTGATGTTGATTCTGACTCCAATTTTTCAAAATAAATACAACTTTACACATAACAATTTTAAGTGTACAGTGTACAGTACAAAATGATAACTGTAAGAACAGTTTTGTGTAGTAGACCTCTAGATGTTCTCATTTTGCATGGCTGAACCAACTCATCAAATCTCTCTCCATTTTCCCTATCCCGCATCCCTGGCAACCACCATTTTACTTTGCTTTCATTAGATCCTTCATAGAAGTAGAGTTGTGCACTATTTTTCATCATTGGTTTATTTCACTTAGCATAATGTCCTCAAGGTCCATCCCTGTTGTCACAAATCCAGGGTTTCTTTTTTTCTCCCCTCAGGCTGAAAACTTCCATTGTGTGTACATGCCATGTTTTCTTCATCGAGTCATCTATTGACAGACATTGACATTGTTTCCACCTCTTAGCTGTTGTGAATAATGCTGAAATGAGCATGGGAGTGCAGATATCACTTTGAGATCCTGATTTCAGTTCTTTTGAATAAATACCCAGAAGTAGGATTGCTGGATTACACTATAATTCCATTTTTTATTTTTTAGGAACCTCTGTATTGTTTTCTATTGTGGCTCCACCAATTTACATTCACATCAACAGTGCACAAGGGTTCCCTTCTCTCAGCATCCTCCGGAACACTTACCTTTTTTTTTTTAACCTCTTATCTTTTTGATGATGGCCCTTGTAACACAAGGTAATTTCTCATTGTGATTTTCAATTTACATTTCCCTATTGATTTCAGCATCTTATCACATATGCCTGTTGGACATTTGTATGTCTTCTTTAGAGAAATGTCTATTCAAGACCTTTCACCATTTTTTAATTGGATTTTTGTTGTTGTTGAGTTGGTGTGTATAAGGGTTCTAATTTCTCCACAGCCTTGGACCTAATTAGTTTGTTGGGACTGCTAATGAATCCTTGGTATCTACGTCTAGAAAATGAGCCTTTTCCACTCACCAAAATTTGGAATAGAAAATGCTTGCTTTCCTTTTTCCAAACTGAAAATGATTATTGGACCCCAGGAGCCTTTGTTTGAGTGATCTGGGAAAGAACTAGAAAAGGTTCTTTGAGGAAAGTAGGTATATCCCTCTTACTGATTTCAACTTGGCTAAAAAAAAATTATTTTCCTTTATTTTTTAAAAACAGGTCGTGGTGGGTCAAAAATAAAAGACATCCAAAGTGCAACAAACACTAAAATACAGGTACGTGATCTGTGTTCTTAAATCCCGAAATGCATAGTTCATTCATAACTCTCGTTTCTGCTCAGTTATTAACATACCGTGGTAACTTAGATAAGCTGCCAAAGCTCTTTATACTACCATTCTTTTCAAGAACTCACCTAAGCTATGGGCCATTCCAGGTCTCAGTTTTTTGACTCATGGAGGTAAACATCTTTAAAAAAAAAAAAATCTTTTATTGATTTTTAGAAGAGGGAAGGGGAGGGAGACAGAGAGAAACATCTATGTGAGCAAAACATTGATGTGAGTGAAACGTCAGTTGGCTGCTTCCTGCCCGCCCTCTACCAGGGATGGAGCCTGAAACCCAGGCATGTGCCCTGACCAGGAAGCAAACCCGCAACGTTTTGGTCATGGGATGATGCCCAAGTGAGCCATACTGGCCAGGGTGGAGGTAAAAATCTTTAGAGATAAGCTTCACTGAAGAATGAGATCTCTGGGGACTATCTGATATGCCCTTCCTGACCCCCATTCCTCAGACCCTGAGCTGTTCCTGTTTCCCACTCTCAGTGGGCAGCCACATCACTCACCAAGTTCCCAAGCCAGGAACCTCAGATTACTAATGTCTCATTAATCTACAACCAGCCCATCATTGCTAAGTCCTTTCTATTTCCTGTATTTCTCAAGGAAAAATCCCATCATTTGGGGCATTCTTCCCTAAATGAAGCATCCTGCTTCCAGTGGTCCTCCTCTAACCATTCTCCACTGTGGCCAGACCAATCTTTCTAAAATGCAAATTATGTGTGTTCATGACCTTTTCTGCATAAAAGCCTTTCATAATATCTCAGACACTGATAGCAGTACTATACTTACTTACGCTTTTATATTATTTGAGTGATTGTTGGAGGGGTGAGTGGCAAGGGGACTTCAATCATACCAATTTTTTCCCTTGAATCTAGGTAATAAAAGGGTGCCCTGACGCAGAAATCAAAATTTTTGGTAGCAAGGCAATGCAGACAAAAGCAAAAGCAGTGATAGATAATCTTGTTAAAAAACAACAAAATTACAGTTCACAACCCAGAGTTGGTAAGTGATTTTTGCCCACTAAAGCCCTGTAAAATTTTTTAAAAATTTCATTCAGTATTATAAGCCATGTTATAGCTGATGCTTTTCCTGATAATAAAGCTTTAAGTTGCCATCATTAAATCTAGTCTGTTATAGAATTTTTTTTCTGTGGAATTCCAGGATACATTTTCCTCAAATGAAAACACATAACCTCCTTGGTGAAGCCTAGCAGTTTTACTTTTAGCTACAGATAATTGGGAAAAAACAAACTAGCCTTTTAAACATACTTCTGTTAATGATAGAGCAAGATTAGTCCTGGCCTCCTGTCTCTATGGTCTCTTCCCTGGAACGTGACTGACTTTGAAAACTGCCTAATAAATTTGGTATTTTAAAAATCTCAGATCTGATTGGGCTAGAGAAACAGCAACATGGACATGTGCTCTGACCAGGAATTGAGAACCAGCCACCTTTCAGCGCACGGGACAACACTCAAACAACTGAGCTACACTGGCCAGGGCTAAGACTCCATTTCTTCATCTGTTTGCCTGGAGTAAACTCAGCTCACAGCATTATAATAAAAATTAAGTGATATGTGTGATTTATTAGTAGACACTAGGCTCTCATGCTATTTAACTTCTCCAGTAAGTTACATTTCATAAATCTGAAGTAGATAACTGATGACAAAAACCATGACCAGAATTGTCATGGCACTATAGCATTAAAATCCTAGATTTTTATATTGCAAGCATTATTGTCAGGTTATTAAAACACAAAGTAGTAAAATGGTTTTGAGGATTTTGTACTGGTAGGATTTGTTTTGAAACTAATTCGGTAAAAATATTTTAACAGATATTGTTGCATTCCAACCTTCTTTTCGAAGAGATGTAAGGACAGATGACAGTGTTGTTACAGAAGATCAGCCACTACTTGATTGGGACCAAATTCGAGAAGATGCTTTGAAATGGGAGGAAAAAAAGTGGGCAGGTTGGTGCTGTATTCTTTTTTTTTTTAATATGTTTTTATTGATGTCCAAGAGGAAGGGAGAGGGAGGGAGAGATAGAAAAATCAACGATGAGAATCATCAATCAGCTGCCTCCTGCATGCCCCCTACTGGGGATCAAGCCTACAACTCCGGCATGTGTCCTGTCCAGGCAGGAATTGAACTGTGACCTCCTGGTTCATGGGTTGATGCTCAACCACTGAGCCAGGCAAGTGTTGTATTCTAACACTTACATGTGGTGTTGATGTTTCTCTTAATTGAGTTTTTTATCCTCTGTAAAATGTGTTACTTTTAGTAATAAGGTCTATATGAAAAATGATAGTCAAGTTTGCAATGCTGCAATTATTTCCTAGGACATGATACTTTCTATGTTGTCTGTGTTGTGATTTATGCTATAAGTAGGAAATTAAAATATTAAACTTACCCACTCTTTGTCTTATTTGAGGTAACTTATTGCAAAAGTTTAATAAAATAGAAAATCAGGCCCAAGGGGAAATGAAGGGAATAGACATGCTGACCATGAGTTATTAACATTGTTGCTGTGATTGAGCAAAAGTTGATCTTGGAGTATCCTGACTGACGAGGACAAAATAACAAGGGAAAAACATTTTTTTAAAAAATATATTTTATTGATTTTTTACAGAGAGGAAGAGAGAGAGATAGAGAGTTAGAAACATCGATGAGAGAGAAACATCGATCAGCTGCCTCCGGCACATCCCCCACTGGGGAAGTGCCCACAACCCAGGTACATGCCCTTGACTGGAATCGAACCCGGGACCTTTCAGTCCGCAGGCTGACGCTCTATCCACTGAGCCAAACCAGTTTCGGCAAGGGAAAAACATTTAATAAGCGTTCAGTTCTTGAGAAGATATGAGTTTTTTAAATTTGTTTAATTTTAAATGAAATTCTTACTTGGAATTATGTATGGAGTGAAATGTTCCATAACCAAATTTCAGAGTAAATTTGAGCACTAAATTTGTCTATCGGAATGAGGCAGCAATATATTTATTTAAAATTAAAAAGCTAATGCACTAAATGTAACAAATATTAACGATGATTAATTCCACAATGGCAGTCAACCTTTCTGCATATTAAGTTTCCAGTGCCACCTCATCAATATATGAGTTGGGGGATTTGGGATGGGTGACCAGAAAAAGGATTTTCAAGTTTGGAGGAGCTATAAAGGCACTTAAAGATGAGTAGCTTCTGAGGGTAGAATAAGGACAAATATTTTATTTCTAAATATAGGAAAGACCTTCAAAGAAAAGATAAAATCAGTTTACTATATTTGAGAGAAGATTCATCAACTGTGATCATTGTGATCTTGCAAAGCATGGTTTCTTTTATATTTAATTTTATAATTAAAGACCTCTTTCTTGTGTGAAAAATGTAATTAAAAGACAAACTAAAATTCTGGCATAAGCCTGGCTGACAAAGTGTGGAACAATTGTCTAAAACTGTATGGATGAACTTGATACGTATTTTGGTTGATTTGTGTTACTTTAAGTGTCAGTGAAATGTAAATTGTCATTATTTATCAAACTGAATTTTCACCTTTGTCTCAGATTTACCTCCAATTAAGAAAAACTTTTACATGGAGTCAGAAACAACAAGGTCAATGTCACAAGGGCAAATAGACATTTGGAGGTGGGTTACTTTTCCAAATGAGTATTTGTATAGTTATGTTATTAAATTAATTTGGGCAAAGATTTGAAATGTTTGCATTTGAAGTCTACACCTTTCATATAAAAATGAAAACTTGGTAACCTATTGACATATTTTAGAGCATTGCTATGTAATAAAACTTTCTGCAAAGATGGAAAATGGGCTATATTTGTGTCTGATAGAATAGTCACTATTTATATATAGGTATGGAACACTTAATATATGGCTACCTCCTGGCCTATGAACCAGGAGGTCATGGTTTGATTCCCGGTCAGGGCACATGCCCAGGTTGCAGGCTCCATCCCCAGTGTGAGGCATCATTGATGTTTCTTTCTTTCTCCCTTCACCTCTGAAATCAATAAAAATATATTAAAAAAATATATATATATATATATATACACACACACATATATATATATACACACATATATATGCATGTGTGTATGTGTGTGTATATGTGTGTGTGTGTGTGTGTGTGTGTGTGTGTGTATGGCTATTATAATCGAGGAACTGAAATTTTAACTTAAATTATTTATTTATTATTTTATTATTTTGTCTTTTTTTGTTAATCCTCACCCAAGGGTATTTTTCCCATTGATTTCTAGAGAGAGTGGAAGGGGGTAGGGGGAGAAAGCGAGACACATAGATTGGTTGCTTTCTGCACACCCAACCCTACCGGGGTCAGGGATGGAATGTGCAACCCAGGTTAATGACTTTAACTAGGAATCAAACCCACAACCCTTCATTCCTAGGGCTCTAACCACTGAGAAACATCCGCCACAGCTTACTTGAAATTTTTTAATTTAAAAAGGCACATGTGGTTGATGCCTGCTGTATTGAGTAGAAGTTTTAGAGAATTATTTCTGCAACTGAAAATCATAAGAAATTGATCTGGTATCTGAATACTAGAATAATTTTTTACTCTTCAATCCTTATTATCTGGAATTAAAGGTGCTATTGGCAACATTTTTTTTCTATTAACACCTGTTAGGAAATTAAGATAGTATAGCAGAAACAATAGTTATTCTAGAGATTGGGATGGGGTTCACACCTTGGACAAGTAACTAATACTCACTTGCCAAATGGGAATAATTCCCACTTCACAGGATTGTTGAGGTTTAAAGAAATAAAGCCCTGGCTGGTGTGGCTTAGTTGATTGAGGGTCCCCCTGTGCACCAAAAGGTCACCAGTTCCATTCTGGTCAGGGCACATACCAAGGTTGCAGCTTGGATCCCCAGTCAGGATGTGTGATGGAGGCAACCAGTCAATGTTTCTCTCTCACACCGAAGTTTCTCTTTCTCTCCCTCTCCTCTCCCTTCCTAAGAAAATTTTTAAAAAAATTTTTAGAAAAAGGAAATATGTGTGTTGGCCCTCAAGTGTTTGCCAATCTAATTTTGAATCATGAAGCATATAATTTTCAGGCTCTATTCTTTTTTTAAATCTTTATTGTTGGAAGTATTACATATGTCCCGTTTTTCTCCCATTGACCCGTTAATATCTTGGCTTTCTTCCCCCTCCACTCCCCCCCCCACACACACACACACACTTCAGGCTCAGGCTCTATTCTTAACTTTTCCATGAAACTTTTATTGGCCCATTCACATATACAATGTAATTTTTTCCCTTCTTTTTGCAACTATTCTGATAAGAAAAAAGATGTGCTTATTTACTGTGACTGTACTAACAGTCTGGTTTTAATCAGTTGCAATTGAATTTCTAGATATGACCTGAACTAATGCTGGAAAATTTCTTGCTTTGGGAGTAAAGTGACCAAAACCAATAATATTTGTTCTGTGTTGTTGTTTTTTCCCTTAAAGGAAGGAAAATTATAATATAGTGTGTGATGACTTGAAAGATGGTGAGAAACGTCCTATCCCCAATCCTACTTGTAAATTTGAGGATGCCTTTGAATGTTATCCTGAAGTTATGGAAAACATTAAAAAGGCAGGTTTCCAAAAACCAACACCAATTCAGGTATGCTGAATAATTGTTTAATTCTAATATTTCACTGGCCATTTCCAGCCCCCCCCCCCCCAACAATATCTGTTAGAAGTTAAATCACCAGGGAGCAACTGTCTCTTATGAGCACTCCTCCAGCACTTCCTGCACTACCACTTCTAGCACTCAGAAAGTATTTGTTGAATGAAGTTTGGGACTGGAATAGGAGGGACACTTGACACAAAGAAATGCACTTTTTTTTTTTTATTAGTTAAGGTATTACAAATGTGTCCTCATCCCCCCCGCCAACCCCCAACCCCCCCCCCCCCCCCCCCCCCGCCCCGCACACTCATGCTCCCATCCCCCTGTTGTCCATGTCCATTGGTTTGGCTTATATACATGTATACAAGTCCTTCGGTTGATCTCTTCCCCTTACCCCCAAGAAATGCACTTTTGATTTCACTATTTATCATTTTATTTCAGTCGCAGGCATGGCCAATAGTTCTACAAGGAATAGATCTTATAGGAGTAGCCCAAACAGGAACAGGGAAGACACTGTCTTACTTAATGCCTGGATTTATTCACCTTGACTCTCAACCAGTGTAAGAATTTCTACAGCTGGGTTCTCTAGGGGTTTAATGGACATGGATACCAAAAATTCACTTAAAGTTTCTTTGACATATTGTATCAGTCAAAAGGTAATGCCTAGTCCCAGGGAAATACACTTTCACTGTGCTGGTGAAAGTATGAATAGACAAAACAGTCTGGTGAAGCAATAGAAAGTACCTACCAAAGGTCTTAACGGTGAAACATGGGAAACAATTTATTTAAATTATCATGTTCAGTACAATTGTGTGAGAGAAAGTTTGACATAGGAAAGCATTGGCCATATTCAATGAAAAGGCTTCTATTTGGGCCCTTGGATTTTTTTGTTTGACTGTCTTTCTACATTTCTCCACCTTTTATGGTGAATGTATGTGACATTGACACTCATTGCTACAAATTTTAAAAGCACTGAATGAATATACCATGTATCTGAGACAGGTACTTCAATAGTCTGTTTTTCTCTCCGAAGAGCTAGAGAGAAAAGGAATGGCCCTGGCATGTTAGTCCTTACACCCACTCGGGAATTAGCTCTTCAAGTGCAAGCTGAATGTTCTAAGTATTCATATAAAGGTCTTAAAAAGTAAGTCATTTCTTTGTCTGCACCTGCATCAGCATCTTGATCATTTGTAGCTTTATATATTTTCCTATTATTTTTCACACATTTCAAGAATCTGATTGGCTTGGCATGGGTCAGGTATTATCCCTGACAATATAATTATAACCAGGGCAATGGAATCAATAACAGTGATGTAAAGATGGCTCTTTATGACACACCACCGTGGGTTGATGGATGTTGATAGTTCTCAGAAAGGGGCATGTAATTCCAAACATGAACGTGAACCTCTATTTTTTTTTTTTTAAGTGTTTGTATATATGGTGGTGGAGATAGAAATGGACAAATACAAGACCTGACAAAAGGTGTAGATATCATCATTGCAACTCCTGGAAGATTGAATGACCTGCAAATGAATAACTTTGTCAACCTGAAAAGCATAACCTACTTGGTAATCATGGAGCAGGGGTCTGAAATAATGGAAGAGCTGAACTCTTATTAAAATACTCTTCAAATGACTGTTCATTTTATAATGGTTTTATTTTTTAAAATATATTTGTATTGATTTCACAGAGGAAGGGAGAGAGAGAGAGAAACATCAATGATGAGAGGGAATTACTGATTGGCTCTCCCGCAAGCCCCCGCATGCCCCAACTGGGAATCAAGCCCAAAACCCGGGCATGTGCCCTTGACCAGAATCAAACCCGGGACCGTCCAGTCCACAGGCCGATGCTCTATCCACTGAGCCAAACTGGCTAGGGCTATAATAGTTTTAAATCATAGGAACATTTCTCATTTCCTCTACTATGTTAAAGTAAGGGTTTTAAGATAATTTTATTTTAATGTGTTTTTTTTATAAATGTTGAAAAATGTAGATAAGTACAAAAGAAAATAAAAATCCACATGGATATTTAGATACAATTTTTTCATTAAATAGATTTAGAAACTTAACCAACTTATAAATAATCAAATTAATTTATGTTGGAAACACAGAGCTCTTATATAAGTGATGGCGAACCTTTTGAGCTTGGCGTGTCAGCATTTTGAAAAACCCTAACTTACCTCTGATGCCGTGTCACATATAGAAATTTTTTGATATTTGCAACCATAGTAAAACAAAGATTTATATTTTTTATATTTATATATTTAAATGCCATTTAACAAAGAAAAATCAACCAAAAAAATGAGTTCGCGTGTCAGAGGTTCGCCATCACTGTCATATTCTCCTGGAGAAGTTAAAATAGAGGTTTAAGTAATAGGGAAAATGAGAAAAAATTATCTCAGTATTCTATTCATTGAGAGCATACATACTAGCTACCTCATATCTAATCGAGCCTCATTTTTAATGCAGGTATTAGATGAGGCTGACAAGATGCTGGATATGGGATTTGAACCACAGATAATGAAGATTTTATTGGATGTGCGCCCAGACAGGCAGACTATTATGACAAGGTAGGTATGTGACTAATTGCTAGCCTACAACATATAAATCTGGAATAGATTCCGTTCTTTGGTTAATTTCCCCACAGGATTTTCAGAGCATTTCTTGAAAGTATTTTGAGATCCTTAGGTGAAAGGTATGTCATCACTTAGTATAGCAACTCAATGTATCAGTGTAACAAGGACTACTGGGTTTCCTAAATTACAGATAGAGATTTCTATAAAAACATGGAGGGGACTCCTAAAGGGGAGGTCGTGTTTCATAGTGGGGTCTCACATTTGAATAAATGATCCCCTGTCCTTAGGGATAAACATTTGATTACTGAGTACTTTTTGCCCAAAGTCAAACTGAGGAAGCAATGATTGTTATTTAAATGCACAGTGATCTCACCCTGGCCAGTGTGGTTCAGTTGGTTGGGCGTTATTCTAGGCATCAAAAGGTTGCTGGTCTGATTCCCCATAAGGCACATGCCCAGGTTTCGGGCTTGATCGCCAGTTGGGGCATGCAGGAGGCAACCAATGGTTGTTTCTCTCTTTCCCACTTTCTCTCTTGTTTAAAATCAATTTTTAAAATCTTAAAACAATAAAATAAAAACTAATGCAAAGTGATTTGTAAACCATTTTCTCCTTTGTGTTGTTAGCATAAAAAAGTGGTATATACTTGATGAACTATACTAAATTTCTTCACTTTGTTTTCTTTTTAAAAAAATTTTTTAAATTGATTTTAGAGATTTTCCTCCCATGGGACTGAACCCACAAACTGGGTATGTGCCCTGACCAGGAATTAAACTGGTGATCTTTTGGTGCACAGGATGACGTTCAACCAACTAAGCCACACTGGCCAGGGCCCTCACTTTGTTTTCTTACTAATCTTCCCATCTAATTTCTGTGAAAGTATATATATATATATATATATATATATATATATATATATATATATGTATGTATATCTCTCTCTCTCTATATATATATATATACACACACACACACATATGGTTAAGAAACATTTGAATTTGTATATCCTCTCATAAGTACGCTTAAAATGTTTTTTTGGGGGCATAGTTTTGCCTGCTGACATTGTATGAAAAATACAAGGTTTTTACTTTTTTAAAAATAAAGGCCAAGAGAAATCTAACACTTGCATTCATTTTACCTTTTCAAATATTAGAATTTAAGGTATAAATCTCCTTCACCATTGGTTTATAAACCTGTGTATTAACCATATTTGAGCCCTAGCCCTTTTGGCTCAGTGGATAGAGCGTTGGTCTGCAGAACAAAGGGTTCTGGGTTCAATTCTGGTCAAGGGCACATACCTCAGTTGCAGACTCCTCCCTGGCCCGGGCCCTGGTCAGGGCTCACGCAGGAGGCAACCAGTCGCTGTGTTTCTCTCACATCGATGTTTCTCTGTCTTTTCCTCTCTCTTCTACTCTCCATAAAAATCAATGGAAAAATATCCTTGGGATAAGATCTGGTGACAGACTGACTTCAAGGGCCCTTCTGGGAGAAAGGTCTCTGCGACCAGAGTTACCGACCGTCCCAGGATCTGCTGCTCAGAAGAGTCCGGAGGCGGAATTCATGTGGCTGCGGGAGGGAAAGTGGAAGACAGAGAGAAATACTCATGTGAGAGAAACACATGGATTAGTTGCCTCCTGCAAGAACCCCAACCTGGGCTGGCCGGGAGGAGCCTGCAACCCAGGAATGCATAGGCACTTTAGAACCATGCCTGCTTTCTGACCAAGAATTTCTGAACTTGGACTCAACTAGTCTGTGATGAGCTGGAGGTGGTGAACGGAGCTCCTCTGGACACGAGCGGCCACTGGTCTCAGAGGAATGAGCCATTCAGGACAGCAAGGCCAGTGAGATCTGAGGGTGCATCTGCTTCTCGGTGGAGAGATCTCCCAGAGCCCAACCTCCTGAAGAAACCCACCTCAGTCCCGTCCCTTTCGGGGCCCAATGGCGGTTGACGCAGCTCTGGCAGGACTCCCGGCAGAAATCAACTGTCCCATCTGCCTGGATGGCCTGTGAGACCCTGTCACCATCGAATGTGGGCACAGCTTCTGTCGCTCCTGCACCCAGCAGTCCTGGGCTGATCCGCAGGACAGGTTCCCTTGCCCTGTGTGCCGTCACCCATGCCAAGAGAGGTGCTTGAGGAGCAACACCCAGCTGGGAAGGATGGTTGACATGGCCAAGCTCCTCCAGATCACCAGGGGCAAGAAGCAGCAGCAGGAAGAGAGGCGCTTGTGAGAAGCACAACCAGGTCCTGACCCTCTTCTGTGAGGAGGACCGAGAGCTGTTGTGTCCCCCTGTGCACTCAGCCTCCTGACCACCAGGGCCACCAGGTGAGGCCCACGGAGGAGGCTGCCTCTCATCGCAGCCAAAGGCTCGGCAGTTACATTGAGCCCCTGAAGAAGCAGCTGGCAGACGCTCAGAAATCAATAAGCATTCAAAGCAAAAAACCCTTAGAACTGAGAGAGAAGGTGGAAACCCAAAGGCTGGAATTACTCTCCGAATTTGAGCACCTGAGGCAGTTTTTAGAACGTGATCAAGAAGCAGTTCTTTCAAGATTAGCTAATGAAGAAAAGGCGATTGAAAAGAAACTCAGCGCTAATATAACCGAATTTTCAAAGTACAATTCCACACTCAAAGGCCTGCTAAATCAGGTAGTAGAGTGCACGGTGCTGACGGATGTGGAATTGCTGTTACAAATCAAAAGTTTCTACAAGCACTCTGAGGGGTTCAGCCCATCAATGTTTTCAGTCCAGTTACGGAGGGAAGGCTGCAGTTTTCCTTTCCAGTATTCTGCTTTGCAGAAAATTACAAAGACATTTAGAGTAGATATCATTCTAGACCAGGAGTGGGCAAACTTTTTGACTCGAGGGCCACAATGGGTTCTTAAAATGGACCAGAGGGCCGGAACAAAAGCATGGATGGAGTGTTTGTGTGAACTAATATAAATTCAAAGTAAACATCATTACAAAAAAAAAAAGAAAGAAAAAAAAAGAAAAATATCCTTGGGGGAGGATGAACAAAAACAAACAAAAAAAACATATTTGAGGAACCAAGATGGCGGCATAAGGTATAAACCTGTACGTGCTGCCCCCCCACAACAACATTAAAACTACAACTATAAGACAAAACAGCTATCATCCAGAACCACGGGAAAGCTGGCCGAGTGGAAGTTCTACAACTAGAAGGAAAGAAAAAAGCGCATTGAGACTGGGTAGGAGGTGCAGAGGCGCCAAGAACAGTAGTACGGAGGCGCAGGAACCGGGCTGCACCTGGGTGCGCGGTTTTTTTCGATCGAAAGGGGGTACAAGCTCTCGAATGCACTGAACTCATTTATGGCCGGGGGGTCCCAGACTCCTACGGGTAGAAACTGGACTGTCTTGCAGTGGGTTGGAAAGCGAGGGTGATTTTCTCACAGAGCTGCTCGCAGGGATCATTGTTGCTGTGGGGCAGGGACTCGGGACACAGAGACGCGGAAATGGCTGACGACAGCCATTGCTTTTTGCTCTGCCCTGGTGATTCTCTGAGACCCTGCCCCACTCAATTTACATCCCCACCCAAACTGTGCGCAGCGGCACAAAGGAATTACCTGCGCTTTTGCAGCCTAACCTAACTGCAGCTGGGTCAGAGAGCTCCAAAACTTCCAAACCCCAAGCAAAGAGGAGAAATCTGCTGGTATCGCTGTAGCTCCTGCTGGGTGGACTCACACAGTGGTTGACTTGGATATCCAGGAGCCAGGGTACCCCTGGTCAGATACCAGATTTCAACTCCTCACATCCGTAACGGACACACTCAAGAAGCAGACTCAGTGAGCACCAAAGTCCCACTGAAGCAAGTCCTACCCCATAAGGGTGTCTCCAGCACAGCAGTTCTTCCACTGTAGACACAGCGGGTCCTCGCAGTCAGCCAAAAATGCGGAGACAAAGAAACATGTCACAAATGAAAGAAGTGGAGGAAAGCAAACTAATGGAGGACATAGAGTTCAAAACCACAGTTATAATGTTACTCAAAAATCTTCTACGAACCTCCGAGGAACTTAGTGAGAACTTCGAGGATCTTAATGAGAATGCCAAAAAAATGGAAAAGGACCAGTCAGAAATTAAACATACACTGACTGAATTAAAAATAATATACAGAGATCCAACAGCAGACTAGAGGATTGCAAGAATCAAGTCAAAAGATTTGAAATACGAAGAAGCAAAAAACACCCATCCGGAAAAGCGAAACGAAAAAAGAATCCAAAAATATGAAGATAGTGTAAGGAGCCTCTGGGACAACTTCAAACGTACCAACATCCGAATTATTGGGGTGCTGGAAGAAGAGAGCAAGATACTGAAAGCCTGTTAGAAGAAATCATGACAGAAAACTTCCCCTACCTGATGAAAGAAATACACTTACAAGTCCAGAGAACCTCAAACAAAAGGAATCTAAAGAGGACCACACCAAGACACATCATAATTAAAATGCCAAGGGCTAAAGACAGAGAAGCTTAAAAGCAGCAAGAGAAAAACAGTTAGTTACCGACAAGGGAGTACCCATATGACTGTCAGCTGATTTCTCAACAGAAACCATGCAGGCCAGAAGGGAGTGGCAAGAAATATTCAAAGTGATGAATACCAAGAACCTACAACCAAGATTACTTTATCCAGCAAAGCTATCATTCAGAATTGAAGGCCAGATAAAGAGCTTCACAGACAAGAAAAAGCTAAAGGAGTTCATCACCACCAAACCAGGATTATATGAAATGCTGAAGGATATTCTTTAAGAAGAGGGAAAAGAAAAAGGTAAAGATAAAAATTATGAACAAATAAATATCTATCAACAAGTGAACCTAAAAATTAAGTCAGAATAAACTGGTGAATATAATAGAAGCAGGGGCATAGAAAGGGAGTGGACTGACAATTCTTGTGGGGAAGGAGATGTGGGGGGTGTGGGAAGAGACTGGACAAAAATCTTACACCTATGGATGAGGACAGTGGCAGGGGGTAAGGGCATGGGGTGGGGTGGGAACCAGGTGGAGAGGAGCTATGGGGGAAAAAAAGAGGAACATCTGTAATAATCTGAACAATAAAGATTTATTAATTTTAAAAAAACATATTTGAAGGTTTCTTCTAGTAGATGCACTAAAGTTGAACAATTCTTTGTGAAGCATATATTTTCTGTAAAATCTGTCTTATTGAAAAGTACTAAATTTGTCTTTCATGAGCAATTTGGTTCATAGCAGTCTTAGGAAACTTAGTAATGTTTAATTTAGAGTAAATTTTTAATATTAGTGTATTTTTTCCCTTTTTTTAATTTTCAGTGCAACATGGCCATATGCAGTCCGTCGGCTTTCACAATCTTATTTAAAAGAGCCAATGATTGTATATGTTGGTACTTTGGATCTAGTTGTAAGTTTGTTTTTTAATTACTATTTTAATAAATATTTCAACCCAGCTTGTGTTACATAATGGTTGAGCATCTACCTAGGAATCAAGAGGTCACCGGTTCCATTCCCAGTCAGGCCACATGCCCAGGTTGCGGCCTCGATCCCCAATGGGGGTTGTGCAGGAGGCAGCTGTCTGCTGGTGTTTCTCTATCATTGATGTTCCTACCTCTCCCTTTCTCTCTAAAAATCAATAAATACTATAAAAAATATTTTTTCCAATGCAAATGGAGAACTTTATTTGATTGCTTAAAATGCTATCACATTTATTTTTTTATTAAATTTTTGAGGGTGACATTGGTTAGTATGATCATGTAAGTTTCAAGTGTACATTTCCATGATGCATGATCTATATATTGCATTGCGTGTCCACCACCCAAAGTAAAACCATCTTCCAAAATATACTTTGTGTTTTGGCAAGTCTTCTCTGCCCACTACCTAATTTTAGAGCAAATACTAGATACATACGATTTTATTTATAAATACTTCAGTATATATGTCTAAAAGACTAATTTAGCATACCATAGTATACCTAAAATTTTAATAATCCTTTAATGCCATAGGATATCCAGTCCTATCTATTTTCCTGGTGTCTCATTTTTATTAACCCTGTTAGAATCAGGTTCTGAACAAGGTCTGTATCTTTGCATATACTTAAGCCTGGTGTTCTCTTTTTGTGAAGTTTAGATAGATCAGTAGTTTCAGATGATGTTAGTAATTATACAATTTATAACTGAAGATCTCCATTATATCTCTCTTCCATTATAAAGTTCTCTCGCCTTTCACTTAATAATTATAATTGGCCTTTCAGGTAATCATTAATGAAAATTGCCCCTTTTTACTCAGTCACTGGTAATAATAATGGCTCTTTGCCTAGGCTCACTTCATTAGATTTCATGAAAGGCAGGATAAATGGTTGGTTCTTTCCTTTTATTAAATACTACAGTGGGGCCTTGACTTACGAGTGTCCTGACTAACGAGTTTTTCGAGATACGAGCCGTCTCTCAGCCGATTTTTTTGCTTTGAGTTGCGAGCTAAAATTCAGGTTACGAGCCAGCTTCAGATACCCACCGCTAGTTGGCACAGCGAACGTCACAGTGAACGCCACAACATCAGCCCAGCATTCAATTCATTGTAATGGTGAAAATTGATTTGACATACGAGTAATTTGAGTTACGAGTTCCGTCACGGAACGAATTAAACTCTAAGTCAAGACCCCACTGTATTAAAAATCTATTTTATCTCTGGGTCAAAATGGTACCAAAGATATTTTGAAATTTTGCATTAAATTGTCAAAATATTCATAGAATGGAAACGCTTGTGTATAAGCCAGTAATCTTCCATTGTTGTAAGGGCTATACTCAAAGGGGCTATATTCATGTTAGTTTTTGTAAGAGTAGCCTCACCCCATGGGTATTTCTTTTCCTACAATGGTAACCAAATAGCTTCAACACACTGCCAAGCCTTTAAGAGTTTCCAATGCACATGAAAACTGTATAATATTGTTAACCAGTTCACCCCCAATACATTCATAAAAAGGGAATAAAATATTTTTTTTATAAAAGAGTTTCCAACTTCTCTACAAATCCTTGAATAGAAATAGTTTTGCAAGGACCTGCTGCTCTTTTTCCTGTTGGCAGTTTATTAAAGCATTAACCAATTATGTGAAATAATATCTGTTGTGAGCCAGGGAGGTATGGGATTTGCCTATCAATGTTGATGTACTATGATCTTTGAATCTTTTAGGCTGTAAGTACTGTGACACAAAATATAATTGTCACCACAGAAGAAGAGAAACGATCTCATGTCCAAACCTTCTTAGAGAGCATGTCTCCCAAAGACAAAGTCATAGTGTTTGTCGGCAGAAAAGCTGTGTAGGTATTTTTTTCTTTTACATCCTTAGTCATCAAATGGATTTATTTAGCATTATTTCTATTTGTATCCTATTTTCAAATGAGAGTGGATATGCTAATAGAAGTAAAATAGTGAATTGATGGTGGTATTAGAATAAGCACTTAAGATCACTGACTTGATCTTTTGCTTCAGTGCTGATCACTTATCAAGTGACCTGATTCTCCGGCATATATCAGTAGAGTCTCTGCATGGCAACAGAGAACAGAGCGATCGAGAGAAAGCATTAGAAAACTTTAAAACAGGTACATTTATTTAATTACTATTTGTTGCATTTTATTTATTTGTTTTAAATATTTTTTTTATTGGTTTCAGAGAGGAAGGGAGATAGAGAGATAGAAACATCCATGATGAGAGAGTATCATTGATTGGCTGCCTCCTGCATGCCCCCTACTGGGGGGGATCGAGCCCACAACCAGAGCATACGCCCTTGACCCGAATCGAACCTGGGACCCTTTAGTCCGCAGGCTGACATTCTATCCACTGAGCCAAACCAGCTGGGGCTATATGTTGCATTTTAAATGAGTCCAATGCATGTGATTGGCTGTGTGACAGCTCTTCTTCATAGAACCCATTTCTAAGATCTGTCCTCGGCTTACAGACATCAAAACTATACTTGGTAGAGCTCTAAATATTAATCAGACTAAGACTGTCCAAATTCAGAGAGCTAATACTTAAACCCGGATGTCAGGGCAACAGTTTGCAATGGGGGATATTTCTATTAATTTACCTGAGACGCATGTATCTTGGTGATATGGCTCAGATGATTTAGGGAGCATTTGCTGAACCATGTCTACTGTGTTGTAACTTGCCAGCAGTTAACAAGAAAGACTAAATAAATATCCCTTTCCCATTTTCACTACCTTAAGTGTTTGGTTTTTCCCTTTTTAAAAATTTAAATTCTTTATTGTTAAAAGTATTACACATGTCTTCTTTTTCCCCCATTGACTTCTCCCCGGCCATTCCCACCCCCAGCACATGCCCTCACCCTCCTACTGCCTATGTCCAGGGGTTATGCTTAAGTGTTTTAATATTAAGTGTTTTTGCCTTAAGTGTTTTAATATTAAAGATGATAATATTTCACCTGATTAGATATTAGGGGAAAATATGTTTTCTGATATATCTTGGATTTATGCAAAAATGTATCTATATTCTTTTGGCTTTACTCTTTAGGTAAAGTGAGAATACTGATTGCTACTGACTTAGCATCTCGAGGTCTTGATGTCCATGATGTCACACATGTCTATAATTATGACTTTCCCCGGAACATTGAAGAATATGTGCACAGAGTAGGGCGCACTGGAAGAGCAGGGTAAGCAAGCATAGTCTACCTGTGAGAAGCCAACCTTGTCTCCTCATTACTCCCCTCACAGACATCCTATATAATAAAGAGGTAATATGCAAATGGTCGTTACACCTTGCCGAGTAATGACCAGATCAGCAGGAGGGTGGGGCAGTGAGTTAGGGTTTTTCAAGATGCTCACACGCCGAGCTCAAAAGGTTCGCCATCACTGCCCTATAACCTGCTTTGCTACTTTATTTCTGTTGAACTGGCCTGTTCTGATTCAATAGGCCCCTCTATGGTTAGCTGCATGTAACTTTCTGATTCCACTCTTTGCTTTATATCTATAGTGTCATATACCCAGTGGTTACTCTTGTCCAAGTTGGCATAAGTAAGAGGACCTTTCCTTCCCAGAGCACCACTATCACACACCCCTTGTAACGTGCTGTTTAAACAACTACAGCGTGTTTAGATTCCATATTGCTATTTAAATGATGCTAAATTCTGATGTATAATACATATTTGGGCTTGTGAAAGAGTTGAGGTTTTGCTGCAGCTGTTTTTATTCTATTTTGCTAACTGAATAATGAATATAAATTATAAATCAAAATTGAGTGTTTTTCTCCCCCTTAAAGGAGGACTGGAGTGTCAATTACCCTTATCACTAGAAATGATTGGAGGGTTGCCAATGAATTAATTAACATTCTGGAAAGAGCAAACCAGGTGAGAATATAAAACTCATTAGAACATTACCTCATGTCACATATGTTCAAATAATTTCATTAGTTCTCATTACTTGGGCTTACTGCTTACCAGAAAAGACAGATATTAAACAAGTAATTAAACATATTATGAGCCCTGGCCAGGTAGCTCATATGGTTAGGGCTTTGTTCTGAGATATCAAGGTTGTGGGTTCAATCCCAGGTCAGGGCACACATATAAGAAGCAACCATGAATGCACTAATGAGTGGAATAACAAATCAATCTTTCTCTCTCTTCCTCTCTCTCTCTCTCTCCCTTCCTCCCTCCCTCCCTCTCTCTCTTTTTCTCTCAAATAAATAAAAACATGTTATGAGGACTGTAGCCTAGCAAAGATGAGGAGCTATAAAATTATATAATTATGGCCACTAGTATAATGGAGATGAGCATCACTGAAAGCCCTGCTGAGGAAGAAACCAGTGGGTTAGGAGAGTTGTAGAAGAATGGGGTAAGTGTTTCAGCAGGGCAACATATTCAGGCCTAGAGATGAGAAAGAACATAAAGAAAGTGGCACCAGGTAAGGCAAGTTAAAGGACTTGGGAAGCAACTGGGAGGCTATACAAACGGGGGAGTGTATAATGATGGGTGTTTTTAAGATCAGCCTGATTTTATAGCTTGAAGATAAATTCAGAGTTTAATATGCAGAGACACATTTGAAAGATTTCATGTAAACAGTTCTGGACATGCTCTGATTGAATGGTTTGGAGGCATTTTAGTATATTGTGGAAAAGCTGTTCTACTAAAAGAATAATCTCAATCCTAAAATCACATTTAATGGTTTCAGAGTATCCCAGAGGAGCTTGTATCGATGGCTGAGAGATATAAGGCAAATAAACTGAAAAAAGAAGTGGAAAAAAAATTGGGAAAACCCCAAGGAAAACCCAAGAAGTTTCATTATTAATGTCTGTGTTGAAAAGTGGTTTCAGCCTACTTATAGGAGGTAAAATTTGAATAACACATGGTCTTTGAAATGCCTGTTTTCCTTAACTAGGCTTTGTTAGTATGTTTACTGCAATCAGCAGTATTTAAGAGCTGTTAACATAATAAATTATTAGGTGTTACTCTTTACCTGTTACCTAAATTCTAGGTAATATATCTTTATTTAGAGTTAGAACTATTAATTCTTTAAATTGTACAGAAAGATCAAGAGTGTAATGGACGTGGTGTAGGTACACATATCATACCCTCTTCTGAGCAATTTGGTAATGTCTCAATTAAAATACATATACCTTTTAATCCAGCATTTCCTCTTCTAAGAATGTATTCTACAAATATGTCGGCATGTACAAGTAAAGATTTACTACAGCAATATTTGTAGTAGGAAGAGACTATAAATGTCCAGTAGGGCACTAAGTGAATAAACTATGAAGAAAATACTTTGCAAATCATATTTCTGGTAAGGGACTATTTATCCACAATATAGAGAACTAAAACTGAACAAAACACACAACCTGATTAAGAAATGGGCAGAGGGTTTGGACAGACATTTCTCCAAATAAGATATACAGTTTTGAGTATACATAACAGCTTATTCTTGTATTATTATTTATTATATTATTTTCCATACCAACAACTGTAAATCTACTTTTGCCCCACCCTGTACCAATGGCCAACAAACATGAAAGATGCTCAGTCTCACTAGTCACTAGGGAAATGCAAATCAAAACCACAATGAGATCACCTCATACCCATTAGGATGGCTAATACCGAATAAACAGAAAGTAAGTGTTGGCCAGGATATGCAGAAACCAGAACCCTTGTGCACTGTTGGTGGGAATGTAAAATGGGGCATCCACTATCCAAACTAGCAATTACTCAAAAAATTAAAAATAGAATCCAGCAAATCTGCTTCTGGGTATATATCCAAAATGGAAAGCAAGGTCCCTAGGAGGTATTTGTACACCTATGTTCATAGCAGCTTTCTTCATAATGGCCATAAGGTGGAGGCAACCAGGTGTTAATGCATTGATGAACTAAGTGGTGCGTAAGAGGACATTCTGACACATCCTATAAAATGGATGTGTCAGATCCATTGAAATCATGGATAGGATAGTGAAAGGATATCATGCTCAATGAAATAAGGACCTGAGGTAGCTAGAGTAGCCAATAAAAAGACAAACTAGCATGGTGGTTGCCAGGAGCTAGTGGGAGAGGGGGAAATGGAGAAATGTTTAATGGGGATATAGTTTCAGTTTTGCAAAAAGAAAAGGTCGTAGAGATTGGTTGTAGAAAAATGAATATACTTAATGCTTTACTACTGAACTGTGTATTTAAAAATCACTAGCATGGTAAGTTTTGTTATGTATTTCACCACAATTATAACTTAAAAATTTTGGAACAGCGGTTTACATTTTTTTCTGCTTATTTTTCAGAACTCAAGATTTTTTATAGATATAGTACTTCAGCTGTATGGAAATACGGAAACATACTGATGGTGTTTGAAAGACTTGACTGATTATTAAAATAATAGTGCTTTAAAATGTAGAATTCAATATTTTATAGTTTAACAAAATTAAAAGTATTTCAACTTGAGTTGAAAATTTTTTTAATGGATATTAAGGAATGTAGCATAATTTTTTTTTCACTTTTAAAAAATAAAAGTAAATTTTGTCTTCTGTAATGTTCCTGTATTAAGGTCAGTCTTTAAAGGGTTTAAAGCTTGTTTGGATATTGTCATGGCAGTGAAAAAGATACTAACAAAATAAAAATTTTTCTATGATAAAAGACATACTGATCTCTTGTCTGTCTGCAGAGCCCTTTAATTTTGCACTTACTAAATAGTATTGTACCTGGGTTGCGGGCACATCCCCAGTGGGAGATGTGCAGGCGGCAGCTGATCGATGTTTCTCTCTCATCGATGTTTCTAACTCTCTATCTCTCTCCCTTCCTCTCTGTAAAAAATCAATAAAATATATTAAAAAATAAATAAATAGTATTTTGTTCGGGGGTTCTTTTAAGTGATTATACTTCACCTACTTTGAAATGAAACAGTAAAAGGATTTCATGGCAATGAAATATGCAACAGCTGTTCCTTACATTTTAGCCTATAGCCCCATGCTAAAATAAATCCTAGGAAAATTTCATTTCCATGACCAATGATACTCTCCACCTTTCCCTTACAGTTCTGTGTACAGCTTCCTGTATTCCATATATGATAGTTACTTTTATTAACATTTAGTATTTAGGTAGGTATTTATATTTGTGTATAATTAGGCCTTCACCATCTCATCTTACATTATTCGTGCAGTAATAGTTAACTAAGAAGATTAATAAGGAAATAAAGGTAAAAGTAGAGATTAATTAATTAGGAAATACAGAGTTCAGCCTGGCTAGCGTGGCTCAGTAGTTGAGCATTGACCTATGAACCAGGAGGTCACAATTAAATACCCGGTCAGGGCACATGCCCGGGTTGCAGACTTGATCCCCAGTGTGGGATGTGCAGGAGGCAGCTGATCAATGATTCTCATCACTGATGTTTCTCTTTTTCCCTCTCTCCCTATTTCTCCCTCTCTGAAATCAATAAAAATATATTAATTTTTTTAAAGAAAATACAGAGTTCATTGAAAGCCAACACCTGATTCTTTAGTAAGAACCATCAAATAGATACGTTTCTGATAAGTCTGAGTGGGGAGGGAAGAACAGCTCTTCCCACTCTAACTACCTTAGGAATATGGAGGCAAAAAATTTTAAGAACGGTGTATAACACTATGTCAACAAATATGAATTCATAAGCTTGACTATACTTTCCTAAGTTACCAAAATTAACTCAGGTAGTTAAGCTCAATAGATAAAACAGAAGAAACATGAAAGGTAATTAGAGTCCTTCAACAGGAGGGTAAATTCTACAAACCAGAACATTAAAAAAGATTTTTTCAAAGCTCATTCTATAAAGTTAGCATAACTGGTATCAAAACTGAAAAATAGCACAAAATCAAACCATTCTCCCTTCTGTACATAAATCTAGACGATAACAGCAATCTGAATACTGTAATGGAATAAAATGCAAACCCTAGGAAGGATGAGGTAGTTCTATCCACACAGATGTAAAGCCCAGGAAACAAATCAATCCAACACACTCTACCACCACTATCACCACACAAGCACTCAGCCTGTTGCCCTGTCCTCTCCATAGAATTTGATTAATAGTCAATGGTTATGTCACTTTGACTTCAATACTTATGGCTGAACAATATTCTCAAATCAGACTGATTTCTTTTGCACACATTCATTTTTTTTCCTGCAGTAGCTTAGATTTTTTTGTTTGCCTAGTTCTCTATCATTCATTGTCCCCCAAACTCTCCTCCAGATGTCTAACTTTTCTCTTAGATACGTTCAAATATAGTAGGTTAAGATACATAAAATACAAAAATCAGAAGACTTGACAAATTCAACTACATTCAAAATTTAAAAACTTGACCCTAGCTGGTTTGGCTCAGTGGATAGAGCGTCGGCCTGTGGACCGAAGGATCTAGGGTTCGATTCCAGTCAAGGGCACATACCTCGGTTGCAGGTTCCTCTCTGGCCCCGGCCCTGGTCAGGGCTTGTGCAGGAGGCAACCAATCAATGAGTTTCTCTCACATCAATATTTCTGTCTTCCCCTCTCTCTAAAAAGCAATGGAAAAAATATCAGGTGATTAAAAAAAATTTTTTTAACTTAGTCCTGGCTGGGTATCTCGGCTGGAGTGTCGTCCTGATACACCAAGGTTGCAGGTTCCATCCCAGATCAGGGCACATACAAGAATCAACCAATGAATGCATAAATAAGTGAAACAACAAATCAATGTTTCTCTCTTTCCCTTCCTTTCTCTAAAAAAATCAATTAGAATTTTTAAAAATTTAAACCTTGTTTACTAAAAGAAAGAAACCAAAAATGGTAGACTTTCCACACAGTGGAAGAAGTTATTCATTGTGTAGACAACCAACCAAACGTAAGTACTGTCATGCACCGCTTAACAACGAGGATATGTTCGGAGAAATGCATCATTAGGCAATTTTGTCATTGTGCGAACATGACAGACTGCAGTTAGAGAAACCTAAATGGTGTAGTCTACTGCACACGAAGGCTATATGATATAGCTTGTTGCTCCTAGATTACAGACCTGTACAGCATATTGCTGTACTGAATACTGTAGCACAATGGTAAATATTCGTATATTTAAACATACATAAACATAAAAATACAGTATAAAAGATAAAAATGGCACAACCCCAACATAGCACTGACCCTAAATGGAGCTTGCAGGCCTGGAAGTTGCTCTGGGTGAGTCAGTGAGTGGTGAGTGAATATAAAGGCCTTAGACATTGCTGTGCACTACTGTAGACTTTATAAACATTATACACTTAGGCTACACTAAATTTATAAAATGAGATTAAATCAGTAACAAGAGAAAATGATGCAATCAAGAGACACGGTAAACATGAGAGGAGGCTGCTGCCAATGTAACAATGTACTGTTTTATAGCAAACTGTTTTTTTAATGTTGTTATTGACTTTAGAGAAAGAGGAAGGAGAGGGATAGAGAGATAGAAGCATCAATGAGAGAGAGGCATCGATTGGCTGCCTCCTGCACGTCCCCTATTAGGAATCTAGCCTGCAACCTGGGCATGTGCCCTGACTGGGAATAGAACCGTAGCCTCCAAGTTCACAGGTCAACACTCAACCACCGAGCTACACCAGCTGGGCACAGAAAACTATTAAAAATTTTTAAATTTACTTTTAGACAGAAGGAGAGAGAGAAATATTGATATGAGAGAAAATATCAACCGACTCCTGCACGCCCCCTACTGGGGATTGAACCTGCAACATGGGCATGTGCCTCAACTGGAAATCAAACCGGTAATCTTTTGGTGCATGGGACAAGACCCAACTAACTGAGCCACACTGTCCAGGGCACAAACTATTTTTTGTATAGGTAGAAATAGTAACACTCTAAAATAATGATAAAAAGTGTAGAATAGTAAATATGTAAATCAGTAAGTCATTTATTATCATCAAATATTAAGTACTGTATATAACTGCATGTGTGATTTGACTTAGGTTTGTTTACATGAGCATCACCTTAAACACATGAGTAATGTGTTGTGCTATGATGTAACCATGGCTATGTCTCTAGTTGATAAGAATTTTTCAGCTCTATTATAATCTTATGGGATCACCATCATATATGTGGTCTGTCACTATATGGCACATGACTGTATCTAAAATACATTTTTAAAGTTCTAGAAAACAATAAAATAGCCAAAAAGAAAATATGCAAAATATAGGAACCGAAAAAAGTGAACAAACAGCAGCTGTCACTAAAAATTCCCAAGTTATTCTGTCTTGAGGTTAAAGGCTACCTGAGCACAGAGAATAGGTGAAATTTTACTCCACACCTGTTTCTTTTAGTTTTGTACCATGTGTATTTATTGCCTTTTCTGAAATATATATAAAAGTGCTACTTTAAAAAAATATTACATGTTTTATATTTAGCCACATGTATTAATTTAGCCAATATTTTCCTATAACATTATGAATTTCCTGAGACATGTAAAGACAATGTAGAATTTATTTTTTCATTTCCTTCTTAAATATCCTAATATTTAGGATAGGACACTACTTCCAAATATATTTGTATGTTGAACAAAGCCCACCAGTTTTATGGAGGCAATGGCCATTTCTAATATTGTCTCTTGCAACCTTCCACATATTTGAGCTTGGTGAAAAGTGGTGTTCAGTAAGGGCTTAATGAATGAAGGTGATAGATAACTATATATTTTGTCTTTATCATTCCAATCTGGTAAAGCTTTCAGATTTTAAATACTCCTTTTGCTTTGTATTCCTTGACTAATTTCTTTCCCAAAAAATTAATCCTTTAATATTAATTAGTTTAAGACAAATAGAGCAGAATAATTGTTTATTCATTTTTAGCCATCATTACGGTGACAAATTTCAAACATTTAAGAAATATATATTTTTATTGATTTCAGAGAGGAAGGGAGAGGGAGAGATAGAAACATCAATGATGAGAGAGAATCATTGATCGGCTGCTTCCTGCACACCCTCTACTTGGGATTGAGTTTTCAACCTGGGCATGTGCCCATGGCTGGAATTGAACCTGGGGACCCTTCAGTCCACAGGCCAACGCTCTATCCACTGAGCCAAACCAGCTAGGACCAAACATTTCAATTATAGTCACTCTAATTCTTCTCTTTTTAAAAATATCACATGATCTCCACTTACATGTGGAATCTAATGAACAAAATAAACTGGTGAACAAACATGGTCAGAGTCAAGGAAGCATGGAATAGACTGACAGATCTCAAAGGGAAGGGGTGGGAGGTGGGTTGTTGGGAAGAGATTAACCAAAGAACTTATCTATCCTATATAATAAAAGCCTAATATGCTAAGTGTCCAACCATTCGACCAGTTTCTGTGACACACACTGACCACCAGGGGCAGATGCTCTGATTGGTAGATTAGCTTGCTGCTGGGGTCTGGCTGATCGGGATTGGGCAAGACAAGCCAGACACGCCCTGGAGCCCTCTCGGGGTCCCTCCCCAGCCCCAATCGTGCACTGGCAGGGTCCCTCGGCCTGGCCTGCACCCTCTTGCAATCCAGGACCTCTTGGGGCATGTTGGAGAGCCGGTTTTGGCCCGATCCCCGCAGGCCAGGACTAGGGACCCCACTGGTGCATGAATCCATGCACCAGGCCTCTAGTCTATATATAAAAGGCTAAATGACCAACTATCCGTCTGTCCGACTGGCCGGTACATATGACATGCATTGGCAATCCTATATAATAAAAGGGTAATACCCAAATTGACCCTAACAGCAGAACGACTGGGAATGACTGGTCACTATGACACACACTGACCACCAGGGGGCAGACGTTCAATGCAGGAGCTGCCCCCTGGTGGTCAGTGCGCTCCCACAGGGGGAGCGCTCAGCCACAAGCCAGGCTGACGGCTGCCAGCACAGCGGTGGTGGCAGAAGCCTCTCCCGCCTCCTCAGCAGCACGAAGGATGTCCGACTGCAGCTTAGGACTACTCCCCGCTGGCAAGTGGACGTCCCTTGAGGGCTCCCGGGCTCCCAGAGGGATGTCTGACTGCCAGCTTAGGCCCGATCCCCCCCGGGGAGCGGGCCTAAGCCAGCAGGTGGACATCCCCCGAGGGGTCCCAGGCTGCGAGAGGGCACAGGCTGGGCTGAGAGACCCCCCAAGTGCACATTTTTGTGCACCGGGCCTCTAGTTTAAAAATAAACATTGACTCGCACATGCACAATACATATAAAGCTCTCACTGGTGCCAACTGCACAAGTGCTGTAATTTTATAATACTACTAGAAGCCCGGTGCATGAAATTCGTGTACTCGGGGCGTCCCTCAGCCCGGCCTGTGCCCTCTCGCAGTCTGGGAGTGGGCAGACATCCCCCGAAGGGTCCTTAGTGCTGCTGCGGAGGCGGGAGAGGCTCCTGCAGCTGCCGCTGTGCTCACCAGCCATGAACCCAGCTTCTGGCTGACAGGCACTCCCCCTGTGGGAACACACTGACCACCAGAGGGCAGCTCCTGTGTTGAGTATCTGCCCCCTGGTGGTCAGTGCACATCATAGCGACCAGTCGTTCTGCCGTTCAGTCGATTTGAATATTAGCCTTTTATTATATAGGATATTAAATATACTTTTTTTTAAAATATATTTTATTGAATTTTTTACAGAGAGGTAGGGAAAGGATAGAGAGCTAGAAGCATCGATGAGAGAGAAACATCCATCAGCTGCCTCCTGCACACCCCCCATTGGGGATGTGCCCACAACCAAGGCACATGCCCTTGACTGGGATCGAACCCGGGACCCTTCAGTCCGCAGTCCAACGCTCTCTCCACTGAGCCAAACCGGTCAGGGCTAAATATACTATTTTGATATGTAATTTTTTGCAGTAATGTAATTACCACACAAATCTTTCTTCTAATTAATTTCCTTTCAATGTGCAGCATGAATCTGTGCACCTGGCTGCTAGTATGCACATATGCATAGCTCATGGACACAGACAACAGTGTGGTGAAGGCCTGGGGTGGGGCAGTAGCTGGGTGGAGGGGGACAAAAGGGAAGAAAATGGGGGATATTGGTAATGCTCTCAACAATAAAAATAAGTTAAATATATATAATTGATGTATATTTTTATATATTTTCAAAATTCACCAAAAATTGGAAATCCATTGTTTCTTTCATATTCAATTTCTTTTGTCAGAAATTCTTTACTTATCCTGTCAATTTTATCTCGAGAGAATAGATTGACTTCAGGAATAAAAAAATGCTCAAGATTTTCTGACTTGAGGCAATGAAGAAAGTATTCCAGACATCTATCAAAGCAGAGCTCCAGGTTGTCTCGCCACTGATTGTCATGTGGGTTCTGGGCACATACATGAAAGAAGGCAGTTTTCACGTGGTAAGAACAGAATTTACCCAATTTCTTTTGGTCTTCAAACTTTTCTTTCAATTTTTCTAAAAGATATTTCATTAGTTGTAAACAACGTTTCCTGTTCAATAAAAAAGAAAACCATTTATTTTTACTTATTTACAACCTGCTTCATTCCACAAAGAGTTTTAGGTATCTTACAGGAAGATACAATAAACGATACAGATATTATAATACATATAAAGACACAAAGATAAAGCATCTACACTAATAAAAGAGAAAAATGGTAATTGACGTACGACGCTACCCTTTTCATTGGCTAATCAGGGCTATATGCAAATTAACTGCCAACTAAGATTGACAGTTAACTGCCAACAAGATGGTGGCTAATTTGCATATGTAGGCACAATGCAGGGACGCAAAAGGGAAAGCAGGAAGAAGCCCCCTGCCACTGACAGTGATCGGACACCCAGGGGAGAGCTAAGAGCTGGGGGGCAGGGCAAAGGCGGCCCTGGGGCTGCCTTTGCCCTGCCCCCCAGCCATGATCGGAGAATCAGGTGCCTTTTCCGCCCTGGCCAGTGATAGCAGGAAGTGGGGGTGGAGCCAGCGATGGGAGCTGGGCACGGTCGAAGCTGGCAGTCCCAGGAGCTAGGGGTCCCTTGCCTGGGCCTAAAGCAAAGCCCACGATTGCGGGGCCGCTGCAGCTGCGGGTCCCCGCTGCCCGAGCCGGACGCCTCAGCCAGAGGCGTCCTGCAGGGGCAGGGGCGGAGCTCGCGCGATCGTGGCTCCCCCCCGCTGCCACTGCAGGTCCCCGCTGCCCGGGCAGGACACCTAGGCCAGAGGCATTAGGCCTGGGCAGGGGCGGAGCCTGCAACCGCGGGGAGCTGGGGGTCCCCTGCCCAGGCCTGACACCTCTGCCGGAGGCCTCAGGCCTGGTCAAGGGGCCGATCCGGTGATTGGTGATCAGAGGGTGATGAGTGTCAACTCCTCTGGCCGAGGCATCAGGCCTGGGCGGGGGGCTGGGGGTCCCCTGCCCAGGCCTGATGCCTGGGCCAGAGGCATCAGGCCTGGGTGGGGGGCGGAGCCGGGGATTGGGGTATATGATGGTCCCCTTGCCCAGGCCTGAAGCCTGGGTCAGAGGCGTCAGGCTTGGGCGGGGGGTGGAGCAAGCGATCAAAGGGAGATGGGGGTCCCCTGCCCAGGCATGATTCCTGGGCCAGAGGCCTCAGGCCTGGGTGGGGGCCAGAGCCAGTGATCGGGGGGAGATGGGGGTCCCCTGTCCAAGCCTGACACCTCTGGCGGAGGCGTCAGGCCTGGGCAAGGGGCCGATTAGGCGATTGGAGGGGGATGGGGGTCAATGCCTGAGGGCTCCCAGTATGTGAGAGGGGGCAGGCTGGGCTGAGGGACACTCCCCCCCGACACACACACCCAGTGCACGAATTTCGTGCACCGGGCCCCTAGTATAAATATAATTCTAGTCACTCTATTTTTTCAAATATATGCTTTGAAGTTTCAAAAACATATTATTTTCTTCCTGCTTCACCATTCCTAGCTGAAATATTTTATTTTATCAGGATTAATTCAATTATAAAACTAGCAGATATTTGTATTATTCATCCAATGACTTGATAGACTATAAATATTTACATTATTCATCCAATTATTTCATAGTTGGCATAATTTAATGTTTTTAAAAATACTTAGCTTTACCAGCAATATATTTTTCTCAACATTGGTTTCAAAGCCTGTACCTGAAGCTTTAAAGAACCTCCTGGGCCCACATGTTGGACATTCTTTTTTCTTTTCTTTTCTTTTTGGACATTCTTGTTTTGACCTTTTAACTTTTGTTACCCTTATACTGGACAACTTTAGAAACTCAAATGAACAATTCTTTTCCAATCTCACTTTTTTAAAAAAATATATATATATTTGTTTTATTGAATTCAGAGAGGAAGGGAGAGGGAGAGATAGAAACATCAATGATGAGAGAGAATCACTGATCCGCTGCCTCTGCACGCCCTCTACTGGGGATCAAGCGTGCAACCAGGCATGCACCCTCAACTGGAATCAAACCCAGGACCCTTCAATTGGCAGGCCGACCTAGCCACTGAGCCAAACCAGCTAGGGCCTCACTTTTTTATGGTGTGTATGCTACCAAGAAAAAGAATTACCCATTTTTAGTTGTTTCAAATTTAGCCAGTCAGTCCTGGCTTTCAACGCAGCCAAACCATCTCAAAGCAGCACCAGTATCAAAAAGATTGGTTTGGCTCAGTGGATAGAGCGTCGGCCTGCGGACTCAAGGGTCCCAGGTTCGATTCCGGTCAAGGGCATGTACCTTGGTTGCAGGCACATCCTGGGTAGGAGGTGTGTAGGAGGCAGCTGATCGATGCTTCTCTATCTCTCTACCTTCCTCTCTGTAAAAAATCAATAAAATATATTAAAAAAAAAAGATTGATCCTCTGGCACCTTCCCATTATGTGACATTAATATTCATTACCTTGAAGCAACCAGAATACTAAGACACAACCAGTGGCTAATGGCTAATCATGGCTAGTGTCCTTTCTGTCCTACTTCTTGTTCTGTCCTACTTTATACATCCATCTGATCCAGGTTCAGGACTATGGTCCCTGGCCTTGCCTTCTGACAACACTCTTCCCTTGGTCCCTTGGATCTGGCTTCCCTAGTTTCATGCTCACTCTCTAGATAATATTCCAGGTCAGCCCAGCCATGTGCTGCCCCTAGGACTCAACCCAGTAATGACCATCTTTAGGTCTGATCTATGGAGTCCATTAAAAAAATAAACATTCCATCATAGATAAGCCCCTAATGAACAAAATAAGAAAGTTACCTGTAACATTTCACTCCATTACTTTCACAGCATGTTTTTTCTTTTCCATGATTTTTCAAAATGTCCTTTTCAATGTGAGAGAAGGATAGCCGCCATGTTTCTTCTTAATTTCCAAAAGAAAAATAGAGAAGTAATTTACCCAAAGTGCCTACATATAAACAATACAATATTGAAACGATTTCCTTCATTAAACTATCATTCTGAAAAATTTCTAGGGAGATATAGACACAAAGAAATGAACATATAATGTAATTACATATTAAAAGAAGTCATTTGAAGCAAACAATGGACCAAAATAGGAAAACATTGGAGGGGAGGGATGGAGCAGGTTGCTTAATATAGTTAGCCATGTAAGCTGTCATATTGCTAAATTCAGTTTGTTAATATATTGTTTCAATAACAATTTGAATTGATTAAAAACATTTTATACCATTCTTACAAGTTTGGTATTCATGTAAAATGAATTAGAGAGCATTTCTATTCCCTGTGAGAGTTTAATTAAGAATAGATTTCTCCCCTTCCCGCAAGTTTTAGCACGGCTAGCTCTTTTAAGTTCTGGCTATCCTATTATATAGTTGGTTTTATACCAGGAATGCATGATTGGTTTGTAATTTAAAAATCAACCAATATAATCTGTCACATTAACAGAATTGAGGAGAAACATGATCTCAAAAAACCCAGAATATGCGGGTAATGAAATTTAACATTCATTCATCAGTTTTTGAAAAAATGTTTTTATTGATTTCAGAGAGGAAGGGAGAGGGAGAGAAAAATATCAGTGATGAGAGAGAATCATTGATTGGCTGCCTCCTGCAGGCCCCCTACTGGGGATCGAGTCTGCAACCCAGGCATGTGCCCTTGACCAGAATCGAACCTGCAACCCTTCAATCTGCAGGTCAACACTCTATCCACTGAGCCAAACCGACCATGGCTGATTCATCATTTTTTTTTAAATTAAATCTTTATTGTTCAGATTATTACATTTGTTCCTCTTTTTTACCCCCCATAACTCCCCTCCTCCCAGTTCCCGCCCCACCCTCCTCCGCCCTCACTCCCCACCCACTGTCCTCATCCATAGGTGCACGATTTTTGTCCAGTCTCTTCCCACATCTCCCACACCCCTTTCCCCCCCAAGAATAGTCATTCCATTCCCTTTCTATGTCCCTGATTCTATTATAATCACCAGTTCATTCTGTTCATCAGATTATTTATTCACTTGATTCTTAGATTCACTTGTTGATAGATGCATATTTGTTGTTCATAATTTGTATCTTTACCTTTTTCTTCCTCTTCCTCTTCTTAAAGGATACCTTTCAGCATTTCATATAATACGGGTTTGGTGGTGATGAACTCCTTTAGCTTTTCCTTATCTGTGAAGCTCTTTATCTGACCTTCAATTCTGAATGATAGCTTTGCTGGATAAAGTAATCTTGGTTGTAGGTTCTTGGTATTCATCACTTTGAATATTTCTTGCCACTCCCTTCTGGCCTGCAAAGTTTCTGTTGAGAAATCAGCTGACAGTCGTATGGGTATTCCCTTGTAGGTAACTGAGTTTCTTTCTCTTGCTGTTTTTAAGATTCTCTCTTTATCTTTTGCTCTTGGCATTTTAATTATGATGTGTCTTGGTGTGGTCCTCTTTGGATTCCTTTTGTTTGGGGTTCTCCGCGCTTCTTGGACCTGTAAGTCCATTTCTTTCACCAGGTGGGGGAAGTTTTCTGTCATTATTTCTTCAAATAGGTTTTCAATATCTTGCTCTCTCTCATCTTCTGGCACCCCTATAATTCTGATGTTGGTACGCTTGAAGCTGTCCCAGAGGCTCCTTACACTATCCTCGCATTTTTGGATTCTTTTTTCATTCCGCCCCTCCGGTTGGGTGTTTTTTGCTTCCTCGAATTTCAAATCATTGACTTGATTCTTGCACTCCTCTGGTCTGCTGTTGGGAGTCTGTATAATATTCGTTATTTCAGTCCGTGTATGCTTAATTTCTAGTTGGTTCCCCAATAACATCGAGGGTCTCATTAGTTTTCTTGTAGATCTCATTAAGTTTATCGGCGGCTTCTAAACAGTTCTTGAGAGACCTTAAAAGTGTGGTTCTGAACTCTATATCTTCCATTGACAATTTTGTCCTGTTTCTTTGTCTCCGCATTTTGTTATGCTTCCTTGGTGCATCCCCCAGTGGTCTTTGTGCGCAGTCTTATAGTTAAGCCTTGATTGTTGTAGCTAATACCAGGGAGGGTTTGACCTCCAGGCCAAGTGGCTATGAGAATCAGCTGTGTCTGCAGTGAGAGAGCTTCTGTCCTCTAGGGAGGTGCTAATCTAGCCTTTGCCTGAGGCTATCCGGCAAATGCCTGTGTGCAGGGCTTGGGCGGGGCGGGTCGCACAGGATCAACAGGGTGGGCCAGAGAGAGCAGTTATGGCAGCTCTCAGTCCTGTCCCCAGGGGCTCTGCCTCTCTGAGTCCCAGCACCCGCTGCAAACCTCGGAGAGAAAGCTGCACTCGCTCTGACCGAAGCCAGACAGTCCCGCTTCTCCCGTTTGAGTTGTTGTGCCCAGATTTCATGATTCCCAAGAACCCACAGGGAGCCAGCGAGTCCGATGCAAAAGCAAAGAGTCATTCATTTCAAACCTAGGTTTGGCTCCCCTGCCACACTCACCGATGCAACGGTAAGCTCCAGTGGCCGAGAGAGTCATCATTTTTTTAAAAAGCCTCAGCAATTTAAATTTGGCTGTCAACTTGATCTGATGAAAGACAGATTTTAAGAAGGACACAGCAACATGATAATATAAGGTAAAAAGCTTAGGTTTTTCCTTTAAAATCAGTTAGGCAGATGTCTGCTATCCCTATTTCTGTTCAACATGCACTGGCTATCCTGGCAAGCATAATAAGGGGTCTGGCACTGGAGAGAGAGGAACAAAGGTATCATTACTGATAGATAATACAACTACGTAGGAAGAAAATACACAAGAAGCTAGGTGGCAGATATGTATGAGTTTAGTAAATTCTTCATTCTACTTTTCTATTGGTTTTAAAATTTCAGACTAAAAACTTACAATTGCCTATGAGTAAATCTAACAAAAGATATATTAAACTTCTATGGAGAAAACTCTACAATGTCACTAAGAAGTATTAGAGGAAATCTAAATAAATGGAGATATGCACTTATCCATGAATTGGAAAACTCATTATAAATATATCAAGTCTTCCAAATTTTATCTATGGATTCAATGTACTCTCAATCAATATTCAAAAAAATGCTTTGGTAGAACTTGACAAGATGATATGAAAATTTTCATGAAAATACAAGGGGTCAAGAATACTCTGGTCTCCCTCTCCAAAACTCAGAACTCCAGTCTAGTCCTAAAATAAACATCAGCCCTAACTGGTTTGGCTCAGTGGATGGAGTGTCGGCCTGCGGACTCAAGGGTCCCAGGTTCGATTCTGGTCAAGGGCATGTACCTTGGTTGCGGGCACATCCCCAGTAGGAGATGTGCAGGAGGCAACTGATTGATGTTTCTAACTATCCCTCTCCCTTCCTCTCTGTAAAAAAAATCAATAAAATTTAAATAAATAAATAAAAAGGTAAAAAATTAAGGCCACTTATTTAAAAAAAGAAAGAAAGAAAAACATCAGATACATGCCAGATGAGGGACATTCTACAAAATAATTAACTAGTATTCCTCAAAACTGTCAAGGTCATCAAAAACAAGGGAAGGCTGAGAAACTGTTAAGGAGTCCTGGCTGGTGTGGCTCAGTTGTCAGAGTGTTGGCCTGCGTACTGAAGGGTCACAGGTTCAATTCCTGGTCAAGGACACGTACCTGGGTTAGAGGTTCGATCCCTGGCCCCAGTTAGGGTGCATGCGGGAGACAATCAATTGATGTGTCTCTCTCACATTGATATGTCTCTCTCTCTCTCTCTCTCTCTCTCTCTCTCTCTCTCTCTCCCCCTTCCTCCCTTCACTCTTTCTAAAAATCAATGGAAAAAATATCCTTGGCTGAGGATTAACAACAACAAAAAAGAGGAGCCTACGGAGACATGATAACTAAATGTAATGTGGTATCCTAGATGAGATCCTGAAACAGGAAAAGGACATGGGTAAAAATTAAGGAAATGTGAATAAAGTATTATTTAGAGAGGCTTGGTAACTAGTCTAAAATCTCACAGTTAGTAATGAGTAGAAGCCTTAGGGTCCAGAACCAGAGAGCAGTCTGACTCTGAGGCCAGTATTGCCTTTCTTTATTAACAACAAACCTGGCTAGTGTGGCTCAGTGGTTGAGCATCGACCTATGAACCAGGAGGTCACAGTTCTATCCCTGGTCAGGGCACATGCCCAGGTTGCAGGCTTGATCCCCAGAAGGGGGTGTGCAGGAGGCAGCCAATCAATGATTCTCTCTCATCACTGATGTTTCTATATCTCTCTCCCTCTCCCTTACTCTCTAAAATCAATAAAAATATCCTATATAATAAAAGTCTAAACATGCAAATTGTCCCCTCGGGAGTTTGACTGACTGGGAGTTCGACCGCCCACTATGACATGATGTTCACTGACCATCAGGGGGCGGTGCAGAACAAAAGAAGGCCACGGCCAGCAGCGGGCAACTGGGGAAAGGAAGGCCCCGATTGGCCTTGATCACCGACCAGGCCTAGGGACCCTACCCATGCACGATTTCATGCACTGGGCCTCTAGTTTTTTTTTAATTCTTTTTAAAAAAATATATTTTATTGATTTTTTATAGAGAGGTAGGGAGAGGGATAGAGAGTTAGAAACATTGATGAGAGAGAAACATCAATTCAGCTGCCTCCTGCACATCCCCCACTGGGGATGTGCCTGCAACCAAAGTACATGCCCTTGACCAGAATCTAACCTGGGACCCTTCAGTCCATAGGCCAGCGCTCTATCTACTGAGCAAAACCAGCTAGGGCTAGGCCTCTAGTTTTTTAAATAAAAAAGGTAACATTCAAATGTGGGCTACTAGACATTTTAAAGCTGAGTATCTGATGTTACTACTACAACTATGCCGTTTTCAATTCCATCACTCATCAAACTCCCATCTTGTACTGGTGGCCTATTGAGCCTGATGACTCTTGAAATGCCAACAGCAGTCGTCGAACTTTTACTACCCTTGTATATAACATTAACAACTCTTTAAGATGTTCTTAAATTAACCTTCACATTTAAGATACCTTGAAAACCATTTCCTTCCCTTGCAGGCTTAGGGACCAGGTAAAATGGCTGTAGTCTTAGGCTCTTCTTTACTTTTCTTCCAAGCCAATTTTCAATGGGCATGCCTTCCTGGGTGCTAAGTGGCCAGCTGCTTTGTACTTTCAAAGCCAAGATTATATCCACAGATATTTCTCTAGGTGTTTTAATAAGAAGTGTTACAGCAGGACATCCTCTCTTTTTCTTCTCCACAACGATATCTGTATCTGTTTAAACATGTAAAAGGGAAAAAAAGGGTTTAGAATCTAATTTTCTTGAAAATATAGGAAAAATAGCATAACTATAGTTGGATATCTAGAGAGTATTAAGGTGAAAATTAGTTCTAAAGCAGAAACTGACCCCACAACACAAAATGTTTTACTCGTTTAGCCAATATTCATTGATAATGTATTATGGCGGGAAGGTACTGTCAAAATCTCTCTAGCATGATGATGAGGAGCCCCTGAAAATTGGGGTTTGGGAGTGCTTTGGTTAGATTTTCATTTAAATTGATGAGCAGCAGTTTGGAGAGAAGCCTGGAAAAGAGGGCAGATGAGCGGCAGAAGCAACCCACGTTCACTGCAGTGTTACTCACGATAGCCAATATATGGAAACAATCTCAGAGTCCATTGACAGGTGAGTGGATAAAAAAAAAATTGTGGTATGGCCCTAGCTGGTTTGGTTTAGTGGATAGAGTGTCAGCCTGTGGACTGAGGGTTCTGGGTTCAATTCCGGCCAAGGGCACATGCCCGAGTTGTGGGCTCGATCCCCAGTGTGGAGTGTGAAGGAGGCAGCCGATCAATGATTCTCATTTCTATCTCTCTCTCCCTCTTCCTTCCTCTCTGAAATCAATAAAAATATACTTAAAAAAGAAATTGTGGTATGTACAGGCACACGTTGGAGATATTGTGGCTTCAGTCCCAGACCACTGCAATAATAAAGTGAATATTGCAATAAAACAGGTCACACAGCCGAAACCGGTTTGGCTCGGTGGATAGAGCGTCGGCCTGCGGACTGAAAGGTCCCAGGTTCGATTCCGGTCAAGGGCATGTACCTTGGTTGCTGGCACATCCCCGGTGGGAGATGTGCAGGAGGCAGCTGGTCGATGTTTCTCTCTCATCGATGTTTCTAACTCTCTATCTCTCTCCCTTCCTCTCTGTAAAAAATCAATAAAAATATATAAAAAAAAAAAAAAAAAAAAAAACAGGTCACACAAATTGTTTGGTTTCCCAGTGCATATAAAAGTTATGTTTACATTATATTGTAGTCTATTAAATGTGCTCTTGCATTATGTCTAAAAAACAATGTAAATACCTTAATTAAAAATATTTTATTGCTAAAAAATGCTAAAGCATCATCTGAGCATGTCGGAAAAATAGCACCAACAGACTCAGTCAACACAGGGCTGCCACAAACCTTCAATTCGTAAAAAACACATTATCTGTGAAGTGAAACGAACTGAAGCGCAATAAGATGAGGTATGCCTGTATATGAATGGAATATTATTCAATCTGAACAAAGAGAGAAATCCTGTCATTTGTGACAACATGCGTGAACCTGGAGAAAATAAACCAGATACAGGAAAGCAAATGCTGCATGACCTCACTTCTATGTGAAATCTAAAAAAGCAGAAGACAACAGAAGAAGAGAGTAGAATGGTGGTTACCAGAGGTGAGGAGGTGAGGGAAATGGGAGATATTGGTCACAGGGAACAAAGTTGCAGTTAGGTAGAGTGAGTCTAGACATCTAGTGTACAGCATGATGACTGTCATTAATACTACCACATTGACGACTAGAAACTGTACAATATTAAGTATTATGCTAAGAGAGGCGATTTCAGGTACTCTAACCATACACACAAAAAAGGTAACTATGTGAGATATGTTAATTATCTTGACTGTGGATGTCATTTTACTATGTATATGTGTATCAAAGCATCTTAAATATATACAATTTTTATTTTTTTAAAGACACAGGTAGCAGAAGTGAGAGCAATTTAAGAGGTTAAAAACCAGAGAACTGGTAGATGGACTGAACCTGCAAGATAAGGAAGAAGGTACAAGTTCTGGGATGCCATCCAGAAATTTAGCCTAGGAATTGATTAATGTTGATTCCATTCTTCTATAGAGAGCAGCAGTCACCAACCGGTGGTCTGTGGGGTCTGAAAGGTTGGCGAACGCTGATATAGAGTAAGCAGGAGGAAGAAGGGTTGAGCTGAAATGAACTTCATTTTAGACACACTGAGCTCTATGTGCCTATGGGACACCCACGTGGAGATAGCCACTGGGCAAGTAGCTATGGTGGTCAGAAGTTCAGGAAAGACTTCCAGATGAGAGATACTGGCTTTGAGGTTTAGGGGTGTATAAGCAGTAAAGACTACTCCCAGATAAGACCTCTGGAAGGGACCACAGTGAGAACGAATGCCAAGGAGAAAATCCTAGAGAACACTCTCATTTTCTTATCAAATGTGCAAACCTCCCCCACTCTTACCCATTTTATCCTTCTTCCTCTTATTACCACCGAGGAAATGTCCATTCACCTTTCCAAGGCCACCCCTAGACCTGCCTCTGGATTCTCACTTGCTCAAGACCTCTTTCAATTGTTCCCTCTCTTGCATCACTGGACTCCCCCTCCCTGCTGGATCATTCCTCTCTACATACAAAGGGTTCCAGTGTCCTTCATTCTAAAATATACCTCTCTTTTGGCCCTAAATCAGTTTCCTCCCCATACTTACCCATATTTCTTCTTCCTTTGCAGCCAAAATTTTCCAGAATGGCCTACACACGCTGTCTCTACTGCATCCCTGTCCCTTTTTTCTTGTGTGTTCATAATCTCTCTAAAACTGCTAAGTCAAAGTTAACAACAATCCCCACTAAACCACGGACCAAATCAAATGGTTTTTGGATGTCAGCAGCATTGTACACACTGACCACTGCTCCTGTGAAACCACTCAGTCCCCTTTCATTCCTTCTCTTCTCCCCAACTTCTAATGGGATCCTCTTATTACCACTCTACTTAACATTATAATTTCCCCCATCCTATTCCTAACACTGCAGATCCCTCTCATTTTGCTAGCCTTTTCCCCATAGAACTTACTACTTTCTAATATACAAGATAATTATATTTTCTATTTGTCATTAATTGCATATCTGCTCTTACGTAATTATAAGGTACAGAAGGGTGAGGGTCTTCATCTATTTGTTCATTAACGTATCCCAAACATCTAGACCATCTGTCACATTAGATAATCAATGAATATTGATTAAATTAATGAATAAGTTCCTCTGCACTCTCTGTCAAAGGGACCGCTTATATGTTGACATGTAGCCAAATGTGTCCTCCTAACTCCAAACCATATCCAACTATGTACTTGGCACATTCAGTTTAACATATCACAGGGATATCTAACTTAAAATATCCAAAGCCAAACTCTTCATTCATTCCCCAAAGTGTTCCTCTTCTGTCCTTCCAATCTTAGTAAATGGCACAATCTACACAGGTACTTAATCCAGAAACCTGGGAGCCTTCTTCAATTCCATCCTCTCTCTCACCCCTATACTTACTGTAATCCAGAAGCAAGCACTGCTACAGCTTGGGTGTGTCTGCTTCTCTCCATCCTGGCACCCCACTTCACCCCCATCTTTTCATTTGAACTATTAAAATATTTTTCTTTCCTATCTTCTTACTTGCTTTCTTATAATATCTTCTCCAAAGAAGCCAGAGTAAACATTTAAAAATATAAAGCTATCCCAGCCAGTGTGGCTTAGCAATTGAGATCGACCCAGGAACCAAGGGTCACGGATTTGAGCCCGATCAGGACATGTGCAGGAGGTAGCCAATGGATGATGTTTCTCTCCCATGGATGTTTCTATCTCTCTATCCTTCTCCCTTCCTCTCTCTCAAAAAATCAATAAAAACGTATTTTTTAAAAATACAAACAGAATCACTATTTTGTAATTAAAACCTGGCTTCTCAATGAACATAAAATAAAATCTGAACCTTTCTAAGTCCTTCAAGAATCTGGTCTGTGGTCACCTCTTAAACTACACTTCCTGTTCCTCTTTCCTTTCCTTGTTCACATGGGCCTCTTGTAGTTCCTTGAGCTTGCCAAGCTCTTTTCTGCCTCAGAACCTTGCTCCACCACTTCAATTGCTACCCCTTCTCCCAGTTCATTCCCGTCAGAGTATTCACTACAATTTGTGTTTCCAAGATCCAAGCTTCAAGAGGGGATTCTATTATTTTATTCAACCACATATGCCCAGTGGCACAGGCAGCAGTTCAGTGAATATTCAATGGAGACCAAAATAGAGCCAATCAACATTTTAAAAGAATACAAAAAAAAAAAAAGAAACCCAAGAAAATGTAGTAGAATAACATCAAGTGCAAAGAGCTGTAGGAGGTCAGGAAAGATCAGGAGAGGAATATACATGGGCAATTAGTAGGTATGATTAGAACTTTAGGGATTAAAACTCAAAAATCTTACCTTTAATGTTTTTAATTTCTTTCTTAATGAGTTCCCTAAACTTGGACAGCATCTTAGAAGCTGATAATCTTTCCCCTTCTAAAAACTGATTCAGAGGACTTCCTTGGGGGTTTCTTTTGAACTTCACAAAGTAATGAGCACCACTGTCGCAATATTCTTCTAGCTGAATTCTGGGGACGTCCAGTTTAAACATAACATCAAATTCATTAGGAGCAGAAACCTAAGAAAAAGTAAAAACAACAGTGAAATGTTTGCTTAGGAGTATTTTCCTAGCAACTGCAATTTTTTTCTTAAAATTTCCACTTAAAACCCTATCTTTAAAAACAAGACTCCTAGTATTTATACCCTCTGGGATTAGGACCAGTGGAGTTGGGAAAGTATTATTGGTTTTAGTTTGTGGTTTCTATACTCATTTTTTTAACCATAATATATATATATGGGATTTCTATACTTTATAACACTTTTATTAATTTAAAAATATATTTTTATTGATTTTTTTTTTTTTTTAGGGGGAGAGAGAGAAATGTTCATGTGAGAATGAAACATGACTGGATGCATCCGACACACCCCGTACCTGAGTTCAAGCCCACAATTTGAGCATACTAGCATGTCAGGACGGATATGGAACTGGCAACCTTTTGGTGCACAGGATCCACACCCAACTGAGCCACACTGGCCAGGATTATTAAGTCAATTTTATTTTATTTTTAAATATATTTTTATTGATTTCAGAGAGGGAAGGGGAGAGAGAGAGAGAGAGAGAGAGAGAGAGAGAGAGAGAGAGAAACATCAGTGATGAGAGAGAATCATTGATCAACTGCTTCCTTCGCACCCCACACTGGGGATAGAGCCCGCAACTTGGGCATTTGCCCTGACTGGGAATCCAACTGAGACCTCCTGGTTTATAGGTCATTGCTCAACCACTGAGCCATGCTGATCAGGCTTAAAATAATTTTAAATCATATCATGTGCCCTGGCCAGTTTGACTCAGTGGATAGAACATCAGCCTGCGGACCAAAGAGTCCTGGGTTCGATTTCTGTCAAGGGTACATACCTCACTCGGTTGCAGGCTCCTACCCTGCCGGGCCCTGGTCAGGGTTCATACAGGAGGCAACCTATTGATGTGTTTCTCTCACATCGATATGTCTCTCTGTCTTTCCCTCTCTCTTCTACTCTCCCTAAAATTCAATGGAAAACTATCCATGGGTGAGTGAGCATTAACAACAACAACAAAAATATATCATGTAAGCTTTTAAAATCTGTACCAGGTTTACTCTAAGTTTAAAGCTTAATGAAATTAAAGACCTGGAAGGAGCTACCTTTCACATCACAAGATACACATTGCAGCCACCCTCCTGTTACAATTTTGAGATCATTGTATGCTCTCAAAAATGTGTGTATTCACCTACTGGCTAGTTGCACAAGGGTTATCTCATATCTACTGGTCACCCAAGTGAGTGTAAGCTCCAAGTTATGTACAATAATAGTGTCTTAGAAGCATTTGTAGAAGCTTCAAAGAACCTTTTCCATTCTCACAATAACTAAAGTAATTATAATAAATGCTTGTTTTTACTATATTAAAAATGCCTTTACCTAGTTAGGATAAGCTTCAGGTACAGCTATTGGACTGCACTGTTCAACACGGTACTTCGCAGCCATATGTCTACTGACCACATGAAATGTGTCTAGTCCAAACTTAGATGTATTGTGCTGTGTACTTAACTGTCCTCCCCAAATTCAGATATTGAAGCCCTAATCCCCAATGTGTCTGTACTTGGAAACAGGACTTTTAGGAGGTAATTAAGGTTAAATGGGATCATGAGGGTGTGGTTCTAATCTGACAGGATTGGTGACTTTGTAAAAAGAGGAAGAGAGAAAGATTGCATTCTCTCTGTGTACATATACCAAAGAACACAGTGAGGACACTGGGGACTATAACTATAAATCTTCCAGACAGAAAATCAACAAGTAAACAGCAGCCTTACATGACACATTAGACCAGATGGATTTAATTGATATCTTCAGAGCATTTCACCCCAGAGCAGCAGAATATACATTTTTTCAAGTGCATTTGGAACATTTTCTAGTATATACCACATATTAGGCCATACAACAGTAAGAATAAATTTTAAAAGATTGAAAAAGATGCTATTAAGCATCTTCTTCAACCACAATGGTATGAAACTAGACAACAATTGTAAGAAAAAATTGAAAAACACACAAACACATGGAGGTTAAATAACATGCTACTAAACAACGAAAGGTTAACAATGAGATCAAGGAAGAAACCAAAAGATACCTTGAGACAAATGAAAACACAATGACCCAAATGACCCCAAATCTATGGGACACAGCAAATTCAGTCCTAAGAGGGAAATTCATAGCAATATAGGCCTACCTCAAGAAAAAAAAACACAATAAAAAATCTCAAATAAACAATCTAACCTTACACACCTAACCAATAAAATCAAATCAGTACTCAAAAAGCTGCCAACAAACAAAAGTCCTGTACCTATGGCTTCACAGGTGAATGTTACCAAACATTCAAAGAAGAATTAACATCTATCCTTTTTTAAAAATATATATATTTTATTGATTTTTTTTTTTACAGAGAGTAAGGGAGAGGGATAGAGAGTTAGAAACATCAATGAGAGAGAAACATCGATCAGCTGCCTCCTGCACACTCCCTACTGGGGATGTGCCTGCAACCAAGGTACATGCCCTTGACCGGAATCGAACCTGGGACCCTTGAGTCCACAGGCCAACGCTCTATCCACTGAGCCGAACCGGTTAGGGCTAACACCTATCCTTATCAAACTATTCCAAAAAATTCAAGAGGAAGGAAGGCTTCCAAGCTCATTTTATGAGGTAACCATTACCCTCATTTCCAAAACAGACAAGGACATTGCACACACACAAATATAGGCCAATATCCCTGATGAGCATAGATATAAAACTCAACAAAATATTAGCAAACCAGCCCTAGTCGGTTTGGCTCAGTGGATAGAGCGTTGGCCTGTGGACTGAAGGGTCCAAGGTTCGATTCCGGTCAAGGGCACATGCCAGTAAGGGGCAGGCAGGAGACAGCCAATCAATGATTCTCTCATCATTGATGTTTCTATCTCTCTCCCTCTCCCTTCCTCTCTGAAATCAATGTTTCTATCTCTCTCCCTCTCCCTTCCTCTCTGAAATCAATGTTTCTATCTCTCTCCCTCTCCCTTCCTCTCTGAAATCAATATATATATATGTGTGTGTGTGTGTATATATATATATACTAGAGGCCTGGTGCACAAAAATTTGTGCACTCGGTGGGGAAGGGGGGGTCCCGCAGCCCGGCCTCTGCCCTCTCGCAGTCTGGGACCCCTCGGGAGATAACGACCTGCTGGCTTAGGCCTGCTCCTGGGTGGCAGAGGGCAGGCCCAATCCCTAGGTGCAGCCCCTGGTCGGGCTCAGAGCAGGGCCGATTAGGGAGTTGGGGTGCTGCCCCCTGTCATGCACAGAGCAGGGTGGATTGGGAGGTTGCGGCGCAACCCCGTCATGCACAGAGCAGGGCCAATCAGGGGGTTGGGGCACTGTTCCCTGTCACTCACAGAGCAGGGCCCATCAGGGGGGTTGTGGCCCCGCCCCCTGTCACACACAGAGCCACAGGACGATCAGGGGGTTTGGGCGCTGGCCCCTGTCACGCTGATCCCAGTGCTGGGAGGCCTCTCAACTCCGCTGATCCCGGTGCTGGGAGGCATATTACCCTTTTACTCTATAGTATAGACACCTGGTGCATGGGTGGGTGCCGGCTGGTTTGCCTGAAGGGTGTCCTGGATCAGGGTGGGGGTCCCCACTGGGGTGCCTGGCCAGTCTGGGTGAGGGGCTGAGGGCTGTTTTCAGGCTGGTGGGTGACTGAAGCTCCCAACCGCTCCTCTTTTTCTTTTTTCTTTTTTTATTCTGGGCCAGCTTTAGCTTTGAGGCTTGGCTCCAGCTCTTAGGCCTCCGCTACTGAAAGCAGGTTTCTGGCCTTTGCTTACCTTCTGTATTTGAAACAATGTTGCGATCCTGCTGGCTGAAGCCCAGCGGACTAAAGCAGGTTTCTGGGGTTTTGTTTAGCTTCTATATTTGTAACATAGTTGCTTAGAGTTGCAGCTCAGAGGCCAGCAGCGGCAGGCGGGGAACGTTGGAGTCCTCCATCACTGAAGCAAGCAAGCCTCATGTTAGTTTCAAGCTGCCTGGCTGCCAGCCGCCATCTTGGCTGGCAGTTAATTTGCATATTGCCCTGATTAGCCAATGGGAAGGGTAGCGGTTGTACGCTAATTACCATGTTTCTCTTTTATTAGATAGGATATATACTAGAAGGTCCATGCACAAAAATTTGTGCATTGGCAGGGAAGGGGGGGTCCCTCAGCCCAACCTGTGCCCTCTCATGGATCACGCTGCCGCTTGCCCTGCCTGCCCCACCCAAGACACGGCAGGCCTGGATCCCGCGCTGGGGCAGACAGCAGCTTGGATCACGCTGCTGCTCCCCCACCCCCCCCACCCCCGCCCACCCCGCCCAAGACATGGCAGGCCAGGATCTCGCCTTGGGCAGTGCAGCGGGATCTGCCTGCAGTATGCAAATTAGCCACCATCTTTGTTGGTGGTTAATTTGCATATCTCACTGATTAGCTAATGGGAGGCATAGCGGAGGTACGGTTAATTTCAATCTTTGTCTATTATTAGATAGGATACACACACACACACACACACACACACACACACACACACACACACTAGGGGCCCGGTGCATGAAATTCATGCACTGGGGGCGGGGGTCCCTCAGCCCAGCCTGCCCCCTCTCACATACTGGGAGCCCTCAGGGATGTCCTACTGATGGGTTAGGCCTGCTCCCTGCTCCCCTTGGGGAGTGGGCCTAAGCCACAGTCTGGCCTCCCTTTGTGGGAGGCGACCAGGCTGATCAGGGGAAGGCACCAGCCCCAGCACCCCGCTGCTGCAGCCACTGCCAGTCACCACAGCCACCAAGGTGTTTTCATCAACACTGATTCCAGTCCCTTCACCATGAAAAAATGACAACTTTCTTTAGGCATTTTCAAGATGTGTCTTTCATAGGATATGACATTTTTTTATTATTTTTTTTTTTATCCTCACCTGAGGATATGTTTCCATTGATTTTTAGAGAATGTGGAAGAGAAAGGGAAAGACAGAGAGAAACATCAAAGTGAGAGGAACACTTTGATTGGTTGCCTCCTGCATGAGCACTGACCTGGGCCCCAGCCAGGGAAGAGCCTGCAACCTAGGTACATGCCCTTGGTCAGAATTGAACCCAGACCCTCTGGTAGGCAGGCCGAGGCATTATCTACTGAGCCAAACTGGCTAGGGCAGGATATGATATTTCTTAGCCCCTCCTGCAGCAGGCCTTCGTTTTTTTCTCTAGGAGTAAGGTGGAAAAACCCTACATCACTTTCTTGGATTCTTATTATCCAAGTTACTAAGAATATTACCAGTGGCATACAGGGAGCTTAGCCAATGAGCGGTCAGAAAAGGTGTTTCCTCTGTAGTTCACACCGATCCCCGGCTTGGCCCCTGCCCAGGCCTAAGGCCTTAGGCTGGGCGTTAGGCCTGGGCAGGGGACCCCAAGCCCCATGCAATTGCTGGCTCTGCCCCAGCCCAGGCCTCAGGCCTCTGGTAGGGAAATTAGGCCTGGGCAGGGGACCCCCAGACCCATGTGATAGCTGGCTCCGCCCCTACACAGGCCTCAGGCTCTGGCTGGGCATTAGGCCTGGGCAGGGGACCCCCAGCCTGCTCCGATCGCCTACCCAGGCCTCAGGCCTCTGGCCCGGGCCATAGGCCTGGGCAGGGGACCCCCAGCCCGCTCCAATGGCCCGCTCTTCCCATGCCCAGGCCTCAGGCCTCTGGTCAGAGCATTAGGCCTGGGCAGGGGATTCCCAGCCTGCTCTGATTGCAGGCTCTGCCCCTTCCCAGGCCTCAGGCCTCTGGCTGGGGCATTAGGCCTGGGCAGAGGATCCCCAGCACCGGGCGATCGCCGGCTCTGCCCCTACCCAGGCCTCAGGCCTCTGGCCAGGGTGTTAGGCCTGGGCATGGGACCCCCAGCCCCAGGTGATTGCCAGCTCCGCCCCTTCCCAGGCCTCAGGCTTCTGACCAGGGTGATTGCTGGCTCCACCTCCCCGGGTGGCATCCGGCACTGCCCGCCCCACCTGCAGTATGCAAATTTAACGGCCATCTTTGTTGGGTTAATCTGCATACTCTTCTGATTGGCTGGTGGGCATAGTGAAGGTACGGTCAATTAGCATCTTTGTCTTTTATTAGTGTGTGTGTGTGTGTGTGTGTGTGTGTGTATGTATACATATATGTTAGCAAACCAAATTCAGCAATATATTAAAAAGATCATACAACATGATCAAGTGGTATTTATTCCTGGGATGCAAGGTTGGTTTAATATCTGCAAATCAATTATTATGATATACCATGTGATAAGCAAAATGAAGGATAAAAACCATATGACCATATCAAAAGATGCAGAAATGCATTTGACAAAATACAGCATCCATTTATGATAAAACTCAACAAAGTAGCAATAAAGGGAACATACCTCAACTTAATAAAAGCCCGTATATGACAAACACACAGCTGACATCATATTCAACAGGGGAAAGCCAAAAGCATTTTCTTTAAGATCAAGAACACGACAAGGTGGTCCACTTTCATCACTGCCACTGATCAGGAAACAAACTCCAGTCAGAAACCTGCTCCTAAACCTTCCATTTATACTGGAATGATGGCTTTAATGACAACCACCCACAGACAAATGGAGCTGTGGAATACACACTTAAAAATAGTTCCATCTGATGTGTATTTAGGAAGAATGCTTTTTACTACCTGTAGGAGATTTTCTCTTAATTTACTTTTAACATCATTCACTGGGAGCTTCCCATAACATCTAAATAAGAAATTGAGAGAAAGAGTGGGTTCGCAGGGGCTGGAGGGAGAGACTGAAAATATTTTTCTTTTGCAGTACAAAAATCCTCATAGAAAAAAGGTTTCTTAGATATATTAATTTTGTGGGTATTTCGCAGATCACACTCCTAATTTTTATCCAAGTCATAATCTGACCAGAAATTACCAAGTATAACACTGTTGGAGAAACACAATGCAGGTCTGCTTACATGAATGAATCTATACATTTGAATTCCCCCCAAAACAGTGGCTAGCAATCAATATAGGTTGGCTCTATGTTCCTTGGATGTAGTGATGAATAAACGAAAGAACAAAGGTATGTCGTTTTAATTAGAACGTAAGAACTAGTCTGAGTTTCTTACAACGTAAAGTGAGGAACCATAGGAGATGGGGAATATCGGGGAGGTTAGAAGAGGGGTGAGGAAGCCGGGCGCGCGCCTAGGGCACGGGAGGGCAGGCGATTGGCACTCACCTTCACTTGCTCGTAGTAGCTCCCAGTGCCAAGCAACTCCACACCTTTAAACTCGGACCAGCCGCTCTTCAGTCCTCGTAGCAGGTGGTCCACGACCCTGTTTACAACCTCCGCGGCTTCTGAGATTTCTGCGCTACGTAGCTTCAGCTTCTTCAGCACCGCCCCGAGCTTCCAGGCGCCCGGCACCGCACCCCTCCGGCCCAGACCAGAGGCTGGAACCAGCGGATCCTGGCCGGCGTCCTCCGTTGGCCTGGACGGAGGTCTCCGCTCCCCAGCAGGGCGCGCGGATCCAGCCCTAGGAAGGGCCGACTCCGGCTCCTGGGCCAGACCCGGCTGCCCGTCCAAGGAGTCCTGGGCACTCAGAGGCGCCGTCTTGGCACATGCACTCCCTTGTCGGCGAGATCCAGCTCTGGGAAGGGGTGGCTCCGGAGCCGCGGGAGGCTCCGGAGCCTTAGCCAAATCCGTGTGCCCGTCCACCGCGTCACCGCTCAGAGGCGCCTTCTGGGTGCATGCACCTCCTTTTCGGCGAGATCCAGCCCTGGGAAGGGGCGACTCCGGCTCCTGGGCCAGACCGGCCTGCCCGTTCAAGGCGTCCTGGGCGCTCAGAGGCGCCGTCTTGGCACATGCACTCCCTTTTCGGCGAGATCCAGCTCTGGGAAAGGGCGGCTCCGGCCCCTCGGCCAGATCCGTGTGCCCGTCCACCGCGTCACCGCTCAAAGGCGCCGTCTTGGCACATGCACTCCCTTTTCGGCGAGATCCAGCTCTGGGAAGGGGAGGCTCCGGCGCCTCGGCCAGATCCGTGTGCCCGTCCACCGCGTCACCGCTCAGAGGCGCCGTCTTGGCACATGCACTCCCTTTTCGGCGGGATCTAGCTCTGGGAAAGGGCGGCTCCGGCCCCTCGGCCAGATCCGTGTGCCCGTCCACCGCGTCACCGCTCAGAGGCGCCGTCTTGGCACATGCACTCCCTTTTCGGCGGGATCTAGCTCTGGGAAAGGGCGGCTCCGGCGCCTCGGCCAGATCCGTGTGCCCGTTCACCGCGTCGCCGCTCAGAGGGGCCTTCTCGGTGCGCGCACCCCGCGCGCGGACCTGCGGTCTCTCCCGGGAGCCCGGGGGGCTCTTCTTCCGCTGGTTCCCCGACGCTCTCGAGGAGCTGCAATTCTGCTCGTTGGGCTGGACAGCTTCGGGGACAACCGGACACTCGACGGGCTTCGTCTGGGTGGGCTTCGTCGACGAGGGTTTCGTCGGGGCGCCCTTCGCACTCTGCGCCAAAATCTTGGGGGTGGCGGCTCCCGCCTTCGAAGCTGTCCGCGTCGCCTTTCCGCTCCGAGGATCCATGGCTGGCGCTCTCTGCTCCTGGAAAATAGACTCGGCTTCGCGAAAGGGCCGCGGTTAGAGGAACCTGCAGTCTCGGCCAGTGACTGGAAATGAAACTTAAAACTTGAAGTCTGGCGGGAAGGCAGCGGCGCGGTCAGGGAGCACGCGCAGGAAATGTGACCCCACGCGGGAGCGCGGCCTGGGAGCCACGCCCCGGTCCTGGAGAGAGGCTAATGTTCTGCTCCAAGGCAAAAAGCTAACCTGAGAGAAGCTGCAAACACCCTCGGCAGTACTGACAGCCCGACGCATTTGCTGGCATGCCACCTAAAAGAATTGTGGAAAACTACAAGCTTTCTCGCCCATTGAAGTTCACAAACTTTTTCTATATAAGTTGAATAAGGGTTCCTTTTTTAAATTAATGTGAAGTAAATGTTCATCTTTTACAAGACTAAACAAGATTAAGATTACTGTAATTGTAATAAATATTTATTTTTAATTGTTTCTTTTTTGGCTGGGTGCAGTGAACTTTTTTGATGGTGTGTGACAAAGTAGGGCTCCCTAAGCCCTCCCCTTCTTCTGCAGGGGGCCTGAGATGAAAACTGTGGAAGTCAGGAGATTCTCAGTGTGTTGGGGAATTGAGTCGGGGCAAGGACTCCCCAGCAGCTGAGGGTCTCTCTTCCTCTGGTTGGGGCTGGTGGTCCAGGGGGCTCTAACTCCTTGGAGGCCATGTGGACCATAAGGTCCACCCTGTTGCTGTAGCCAAATTCAGTGTCAAACCAGGAAATGAGCTTGACAAAGTGGTCATTGAGAGCAATGCTAGCCCCAGCATCAAAGGTGGAGGAGTAGGTGTCAATGTTAAAGTCCCAGGAGACAACCTGGTCCTCAGTATAACCAGGATGCCCTTGAGGGGCCCCTCTGTTTCACTATATTCTTGATGTCATCATATTTGGCAGCTTTCTCCAGGTGGCAGATCAGATCCACAACTGACACATTGGGGGTGGGGACAGAGAAGGCCATGACAGTGAGCATCCCATTCAGCTCAGGGATGACCTTACCCACAGCTTTGGCAGCACCAGTAGAAGCAGGGGTGATGTTCTGGGCAGGCCATCAGCCATCATACCACAGCTTCCCAGAGGGGCCATCCATGGTGGTTGGGGGCCATATGTAAGCTGGCAAGGTCCTTGCACCTGAAGGGGCTAGCAAGGCTGGGACCCTTACCCACATAGTTTTCCCAGACTTGTTTGGATGGTGATTATCAGTAGAATGAAAGCAACATTTGTAGAATGAGAACAGCGTTTCATAGCTTACCAAGAAGTCTGTAACTATTTACTGAGATATGCTGTGCTGAGAACTTGTCCTTGTGCTGTGTCTCTCCCTTAGAGATTAAGAGGAACAAAGAATACATTCCTCTTGACAGACCTCCTATTCAGTGTGTTGTGTATAAATAGGATTGTATAGCTAATAAACTCGCTTCAGTTCTTTGAGAACTGGGGTCCTCCCGACCTCGCTTTCCTGTCTTTCTTTCTTTTCTCAATTCCCACCTCCCTGCCTCAGCCCGGCTCAACCCTGTCAGGCTGGCCCTGACACATGGTCTTCTGGGTGGCAGTGATGGCATGGACTGTGGTCATGAGTCCCTCTACGATGCCGAAGTTGTCATGGATGGCCTTGGCCAGGGGGACCAAGCAGCTGGTAGTGCAGGAAGCACTGCTGACCATCTTGAGGGAGTTGTCACACTTGTTATGATTCTATCCCCTTCACAAACATGGCAGCACCCATAGAAGGGACAAAGATTATGACCCTCTTGACTCCACTGTTAAAGTGAGCCCCAGCCTTCTCCAAGGTAGTGAAGATACCAGCAGACACCACAACATATTCAACACCAGCATCAACCCTTTTGATGGTGGTGGGATCTGGCTCCTAGAAGATGGACATGGATGGCAAGCTTACAGTTCTCAGCCTTGACTGTGCCTTTGAACTTCTGATGAGTAGAATCATACTGGAACATGTAGGCCATGTAGTTGAGGTCAATGAAGGGGTCATTGATGACAACAGTATCCACTTTGCCAGATCATAGAGGGAATGACTTTTTAGTTGTCTTGATGTGAATCTTGGACTTTATCTAGAAGAAAAATAACAGCAGAGATTCATTTTCCCATTGATTTTTAGAGAGAGTGGAAGAGAGGGAAAGACAGAAATATCAATGCGAGGGAAACACATCAATTGGTTGCCTCCCCCCCACCCTGACCAGGGTCTGGGATGGGGAGGAGCCTGCAACCGAGATGGTGCCCTTGACTGGAATCAAACCTGGGACCCTTCGGTCCACAGGCCGAAGCTCTGTCCACTGAGCCAAACCGGCTAGGGCCCTACTTGATTTTACATCTAATCCTTTATGTTTCATGTTTGTCTCAGTAATTTACTTAGTCACTCAAGAAGTGTTTGAGCATCTACTATTCTAGGTTCTTGGTAAACAAAGATCATCCTTGCCCTCCTGAAGCTTACATTTTGGCTTGGCCAAACAGCCAATAAACAGATAATAGAAGATGCTAAGTTGAATTGAAAAGGGGAGAAAAATAAGGCCCTGGCTGGGTAACTCAGTTGCTTGGAGCACCCTCTCCATATGCCATGGTGGAGGTTCCATCTTCAGTCAGGGCACATATAGGGTGTCCCAAAACTCACGCAAGAAGTAATTTTGATAGAAAACACAGGTTTATAATTAAAAAATTGTAAATTTTTTATTGATTCATAAAGTATACAGTATAGGGTTATGTATGGAATAGCACATTGGGTAAATGGCCTCCACGGCTTTGCTGGCACATACGCAAAGCTGTGGTCTTCATTGGTCTTCATTGTCCCTGCTCCTGGGCCATAATTGGTACTTGGTAACTCTTATCAAATTGAAGGGATTGAAATCAAAGGGAACAGATATTAGAATCTGATTTAATAAACCAAGTAAAATTAGGCTTTTATTTTTTTGTTGTTGTTGTTAATGCTCACGCAAAATTCAAATCTTGCGTGAATTTTGGGGCACCCTATATAAGAAAGTCCCAATGCGTGCAGAAAGAAGCGGAACAATAAATCAATGCCTCTCACTCCGGAGCCTCAGAGGGTCACACAACCCAGGTGCACGTCCCAGGAGCCACCAGCGCGGGACCGGGTCTGGATTTACTAGGCAAGTCGCGCCAAACCGCCAATCAGCGGCGACGCTGGACGGAGACGTGCTACGCCGTGACGTCAGAGTAGGTGGTGGCGCCCTGGAGATTCACGCCGGTGCCCTTTACGATTGCGCGTCGCTCGTGTCAGGTTTGGAGTCAGGCAGACTCTGCCGCCTCCAGCCATGTTCTCTCTCCGAGGCTGCGGTCGCTGGGTCGCGGCCTCCCTCGCCAAACAGCACCTTCCGCCCGCCCGGCTCCGCGGCGACAGCGCTGCGCCCTGGGCCCCGCACTACGACGTGGTGGTGGTCGGCGGAGGGCACGCGGGCACGGAGGCAGCCGCCGCGGCCGCGCGGTGCGGCTCCCGAACGCTGCTCCTCACGCACCGCGTGGACACGATCGGTGAGGGGCCCGGCCGCCGTGGCGCTTTGCGTAGGACGCACGTCGAGAATAACCCGTCCCCTTCTCCCCCCTCCAGTGCCGGGTGTGGGCAGCCTGTTCCCTCCCGCAAGCCTGGCGAGGATCCTGGGGTCGGCGGTTTAAGCCCGATTTGTGCCTCGCGGAACAGGCGGGCCGGGTCCGCACTCCGGGTCAGCTGTGCCGGGGACCACGGACTGTGCTGCTGCCCACCAAAGCGGTTGCCTGGAGGATGTGGGGGCGGTGCCTCGGGAAAGGGGGAGACTAAGAATACGGTGCTTGCTGGTAGCTTCTGATTGCATTGCTGCCGGTTACCCTTGACTAGCTGGTTGCTTTGGATAAGGAGTGAGCTAGCATTATTAGTGATCGTTTACCTCTTGTTGCATTCTATATTTCTGCTGGATGTTTGTTCCCCGGTTTTGTGATTGGTTCCCTCCCACGCCTGCCCCGACCAGGGCCGGGGATAGATAGAGCTCAGCGCCTTCAACTGAGGTACATGCCCTTGACCCGAATGGAACCAGGACCCTTCAGGCCACAGGCCAATGCTCTATCCACGGAGCCAAATCTGCTAGGCCTAGATCTATCTCTCTCTCTCTCTCTCTCTCTCTCTCTCTCTCTCTCTCTCTCTCTCTCTCAAGTATATTGATTTCAGAGAGGAAGGGAGAGGGAAAGAGAGATTAGAAAGTGATGAGGGAGAATCATTGACTGGCTGCCTCCCGCACGCCCCCTACTGGGGATCAAGCCCCCAACCCGGGCATGTGCCCTTGACCGGAATCGAACCTGGGACTCTTCAGTCCCCAGGCCGATGCTCTATCCACGGAGCCAAACCAGGTAGGGCGCTAGATCGCTCTCTTGCATCATGATAGATGCTAGCCAAAACAGTATCTGGTAAGTTATGCATGCCTATGTCTTTCCTCCTGAATTTTACTTAGGAGTGAAGATCAATTACAATATTAACTGCGCTTTGTAAAAGTTGTGAATAAATCACATATTTGTATACTGAAATACGTTTTTAAAATTGCCATCCAGGTCATAACTGTGGAGAAATATACACTGTTTAACTGTGATTCGTTTGGAGAGGAACGATATGATTTCCAAAAAAAATTACTCTTAGCTTATTGTACAATATTGCTTATAGTACTACCTTTCAATAATAATAACAAAAATCTAATGAACGAAAAAGTATTATTGAACTAAAGTGATCATTATATAGTATATTATGTAGTTCTGTCAGGGATAAAGGGATTCCTATCAAAACTCATTCTCAACAAAATATAAGTTTTAAAAGTAAATACATTTCAGAGATACTTTAATAACTCTTACAGGTGACCTTAGTGAATAACAATTCTATCTTAAAATCAAGGTTTTATTTCCTAAGGTAATTCGCTCTAGTGGAGTATTAGATATTTCTGTGTGACCTCATAAAGATAGCTTTGGCTTAGTAGGTTGAACTGCAAGATTTGTCCTGCTATGATTCAGTCATACCATTTGCCAATGGTGAAGTCAGAGGTGGAAAGAAAGTCTTCTATTTTCACACTCACCTGGAAAATAATGTTTTTTGGCAAAGTTATATTTTGCCTTTCACCATAAAAGACTAGCCTTCTGAGCCTGTCTATTCTATGCTGTATCATCTATGGATTTCATGGAGAATGTTGTCCATTAAGAGACGGTTAGACTTTCTGAATTTTTTTTTTAAATATATTTTATTGATTTTTTACAGAGAGGAAGGGAGAGAGATAGAGAGTTAGAAACATTGATGAGAGAGAAACATCGATCAGCTGCCTCTCGCACATCCCCTACTGGGGATGTGCCCGCAACCCAGGTACATGCCCTTGACCGGAATCGAACCTGGGACCCCTCAGTCCGCAGGCCGACGCTCTATCCACTGAGCCAAACCGGTTTCGGCGACTTTCTGAATTTTATTCTAGGCTCTGCTATGTGTTATCTGGGTGACCTTGGCAAGGGACAGTTTATCTAAGCCTCACTTTCTTTCTCCATGAAATAGAAGTAATAGTATCAACTTCATCAGGTTTAAGTCAGAAAGTTTAAGTTAGAAAAATACATACAACTCACCTAGGATAATGGCTGGCCCATATTAAGTGGTCAGTTGTTAACTGTTGTTTTACCATGAGCTTTTCTACATAGCTGACTTAAATTTTTTAGTAGAGTGAAAAATTTACCTCTTTATACATTTCTACTACCACTGCCCACCCCAGGTACTGGTGCCACACTTGGGATGTTAGTAGCCTCTATTTAAGAGCACAGATGATTTAGTAGATCTTATTCCAACTCCAAATGATTGGGAATGAATGCTGGCTTCCTAGAGTTCTCTGTTGAGAAAAATTTGGAGGACTAAGCAAAAGAGAGTGACATGTTCAACAGTGCCTATAAGGAGAAGCTCCTTATAGGCACACATTTCTTTGAGAAAAAGTTTTCAGCAATTTAAAAACATGAGGATTTCTTTGCATTTGACTTTCACAAACGTAAATTTTATAAATAGGTTTATAATATAGTTACACTAATTTAATAAAGTGCCTAGAAGTTCTCTAGTTTAGGGATATAAGAAAGTAGTGGAGCCAAGCCAGCATGGCTCAGTGGTTGCACGTCAACCTATGAAACTGGAAGTCACTGTTCGATTCCCAATCAGGACATATGCTCGGGTTGCAGGTTGATCCCTAGTGCGGAACATGCAGGAGGCAGCCGATCAATGATTCTCTCTCATCATTGATGTTTCTGTCTCTCTGTACCTCTTCCTTACTCTCTGAAATCTATAAAAATATATTTTAATAAAAAAAGTAGTGGAATTTCAATAATTTCTGGTATTTTAGGTGTTCTGTTTTTTCCCCCTTCTGTGTATGAGGAGACTCATTTCTGGGGATCAAAGTTTGAGAACATGTCAGAAATTAGTAGGATTCAGAAATTTCTGTAAAATTAACTGATATATAATGGATATTAAAAGCTACATCATTATCCCTGGCCCAATTGCTCAGTTGGTTAGAGCATCTTCCCCGATACACCAAGGTTGTGTTTGATCCCCAGTCAGAGCACATACAAGAATCAACCAATGAGTGCATAAATAAGTGAAACAATAAATTGATGTTTCTCTCTCTCTCTCTCTCTCTCTCTCTCTCTCTCTCAAATCAATTAAAAAATAAAGGTAAGTCATTTTGATGAGTAGCAGTATCCAGACTTCCAAATAAGACTAGGGAATTTTAAAGAAAAGCTATAAAATATGGTTTTTACTTTGAAGAAACTTATAACTTACTTATTTCTGCAAAATAAGCAAAAAAGAAAACAGATGGCATTTATAGAAGATATAATTGATTATAACAGTGAACCAGTGCCAAGGTACTTCTAAAGTATTCTTGATTTGGAAAGGTTTCATGAGGTAAAGATTTCAAAAACCACATTTTAAAGGAAAAGGCAACCTAAAGAAATAAAATATGCATCAAGGAAAAGATTGAAAGGAAACTACAGGCAAAGGTTTGTCTTCCAGAATGCCCTGAATTATACCCTATTGGGACTTTGGAATTTTCTTTTTAGTGTTTGTTTCAAGTCTCTTATTTTTTTTATCACATGAGCTGATTCTAGCCACTTGTACAAACAATTTTCTATTGCACTCACTGTTGCAAGGTGCTCATATATTTATTTTGTCTATTTTCTTTAGGTCAGATGTCCTGTAATCCTTCCTTTGGTGGTATCGGAAAGGGGCATTTAATGAGGGAAGTGGATGCTTTAGATGGCCTGTGTTCCCGAATCTGTGACCAGTCTGGTGTACATTACAAAGTATTAAACCGGCGTAAGGGACCAGCTGTTTGGGGTCTGAGAGCTCAAATTGATAGGAAACTCTACAAACAGAACATGCAGGTGAGAATAAGGCACAAAAACAGGAGAGATTGTAGTGATCATTTAACTGTTGTTTCAACTTGCACTCTCTTTTGACAGAAAGAAATCCTAAATACACCACTGCTTACGGTTCAGGAGGGAGCTGTAGAAGATCTTATACTTACAGAACCAGAACCTGAGCACACTGGGAAATGCCGTGTCAGTGGTGTTGTTTTGGGTATGTACTAGTTATAGATAATAATAACAGTATCAGGCTCCGTGTAAGCAGTTTATTTCAGAGCAGAGTATGGGGATGTTTTACTTATTCTAGGAAATTGTTGTGTTTTCATGAATGAGGAAAATGTATAAAAAGATCATAATTCTTTCATTTTGGCATTTGTGAAGCTTAGTCAAATTTTGGGCTCATCTATACCACGTGTAGGACTTTAGCCTGAATAATTGTGTCTTTTTTCTCTTGGTTTTTCTGTTGTACTTTTTATTTTTCCTAGTTCTGACCTTAAATCTTTAAAGCTTATATTTATAAGATTATTACATGTTTTATATTTAAAAGGGTTATGTATTAATTTTTTAATCAAAATAGCACATGCACCTACCTTTTATAAAAATCAAGTAGAATTTAAAAATGTGGATAGCCCTAACCGGTTTGGCTCAGTGGATAGAGCGTTGGCCTGTGGACTGAAAGGTCCCGGATTTGATTCCGGTCAAGGGCATGTGCCTTGGTTGCAGGCACATCCCCAGTAGGATGTGTGCAGGAGGCAGCTCATTGATGTTTCTCTCTCATCAATGTTTTTAACTTTCTATCCATCTCCCTTCTTCTCTGTAAAAAATTAATAAAATATATATTTTTTAAAAAGAATGTACTTAGAAAAATGTGTATAGATACATGTTTATTTTCTGTATCCCCTCTATAAACCTAATAGTTCAGTTTTTTTAACTGTCACTTCTGATCTATACTTAACATATTTCTCAACAATAAGCTTATATTTTTATCCCCTAAATTATCAGTCTTAAACATTATCTATTAACTTTTTTATGGTAACTCTATTTTTTTATTCTTAAATATATTTTTATTCATTTCAAAGAGGGAGAGAGAGATAGAAACATCAATGATGAGAGAGAATCATTGATTGGCTGCCTCCTGCATACCCCCTACTGGGGATCAAACCCACAACCCTGGTATGTGTCCTTGACCAGATTCGAACCTGGGACCCTTCAGTCCTCAGGCCGACACTCTATCCACTGAGCCAAATTGGCTAGGGATATGGTAGCTCTCTTTAATCTCCTGCTTTCCTTCCTTCTATCCTTCCAGTATAATTATACCATAAATTTTGGTTGATAATATTTATATTATTATGATTATTTGAATATTGTTCACTACAGGTTCAAGTAGTGTATTATGTTATATACCTCTTTTTTTTTTTGCCTTGGGTTAATAATTGCTTTATTTTTTATTTACTTATTTTACCTGTGTACCTGACCTGTTCAACTTTTTCATCAGAAAAAAACTCATGCCCTGACCAGTTTGGCTCAGTGGATAGAGCGTCAGCCTGCGGACTGAGGGGTCCCAGGTTCGATTCCAGTCATGGGCATATACCTTGGTTGTGGGCACATCCCCAGTAGGGGGTGTGCAGGAGGCAGCTGATCGATGTTTCTCTCTCATCGATGTTTCTAACTCTATCCCTTTCCCTTTCTCTCTGTAAAAAGTTAATAAAATATATTTTTTTAAAAAAACACTCAGTGCTCAAATAATTTATCAATTCTGTTGTTTTCTGTAATGCTTCCCTTCCAAAAATATCAACTTCCGAATCCCCCACAATTTACTGCTATAATCAGGACAATTGCTCTCTAGGCCTTCTGCACAGATGTCATTTTTGTTGTTGTTAATCCTCACCCAAGGATGTTTTTTCCATTGATTTTTAGAGTGGAGGGGGCAGGGACCCAGGCACATGCCCCTGACTGGGAATCAAACTCGAGACCCTTCCGTGCAGGGCCAATGCCCTAGCTGCTGAGCCACGTCAGCCAGGGCCACAGATGTGCTTTTTTTCTTTTTAATGTATTTTATTGATTTCAGAGAAGAAGAGAGAGGGAGAGAGATAGAAACATCAATGATGAGAGAGAATCATTGATCAGCTGCTGTCTGCACACCCACTACTGGGGATCGAGCCCACAACTCCAGCATGTGCCCTTGACCAGAATCGAATCCGGGACCCTTCAGTCCGCAGGGCAATGCTCTATCCTAACTGGCTAGGGCCACAGATGTCCTTTTCAACTTCCTTTTACTACTCTGCTGTGTTACATCATCCCTTCCTTATTTACTGGAACTTCAGTCTGTCTCCTTTTTACTTCCCCATTTTGCTGGACTATATCTCCCAATAGCTTCCTAAGAAAAGATGCATGGGAAATAGGTTGTGTGAGTCCTGGTATATCTATAAATGTATTATTCTCCCCTTAGACTTGACTCTTAATTTGGCCGAGAATAGAATTCTAGTTTAAATCTTTTTTTTCCCTGAGAATTTTGACAGTCTTGCTCCATTTTCTAGCTTCCAGTTTTGCTGTGAAGATCAGTGCATAGTTACTTAAATTTTTTTGTATATAGACTCCCCCCACCCCCTTCTAAAAGCTTCTAGGATTTTGTATGTGTCTCTGGTGTTCTGAAATTTTAAAATGATGTCCTCAGTGTGGTCTTGGTTCATTCATTATGTACTAAGTGTTCTCCTGAAACTAGAAATCTGTGTCCTTGATATCTGAGGTATTTTCTTCTATTATTTCTCCATGCTCTCTTGTAACTCCTATCCTTTCCTGGATTAGTCTTCTAGGTTTTTTTCTATTTGTACATTTTGTCATTTTGTCGTACTTTCTTAGGAGATTTCCTTAACTTTATTTTCCAAATCTTTGTAATTAATTTTTTAAATTTTTGTTTTCATTTATGTACACCAAAAGGTTGCTAGTTCGATTCCCAGTCAGGGCACATGCCTTGGTTGCGGGTCCCAGGGAGCATACAGGAGGCAACCAATTGATGTTTTGCTCTCACATTGATATCTCTCTCTCTCTCTCTATCTCTCTCTCCCCCTTCCTCCCTCTTTCTCCCTCTTTCTCCCTCTCTCTCCCTCTCCCTTCCCCTCTCTCTAAAAATCAGTTTTAAAAAATGATGAGCTCTGGCCAGTTTTGTTCAGTGGATAGAGCGTCAGCCTGCCGACTAAAGGGTCTCGGTTTCGATTCCGGTCAAGGGCACATGCCTGGGTTGCGGGCTCGATCCCTAGTTGAGGGTGTGCAGGAGGCAGCTGATCATTGATTCTCTCTCATCATTGATGTTTCTATCTCTCCCTCTCCCTTCTTCTCTGAAATCAATAAAGATATATTTTTTAAAATGATGAGAGAGCTGTGCTGGAGAATCTCAACATTTACAATACAGATCTTGAGACTGGCTGGTGTGGCTCAGTTGTTGAGTATTAGACTATGAACCAGGAGGTCACAGTGCCAATACCTGGTCAGGGCACATGCCCAGTTTCGGGCTCAGTCCCTAGTAGGGGGCATGCAGGAGGCATTGATCAATGATTCTCTCTCATCATTGATGTTTCTCTCTCTCTCTCCCTCTCCCTTCCTCTCTGAAATCCATAAAAATATATTTAAAATACAAATCTTGACTTACTTTCTCTAGTATAAAATTATAGATTTATTAATTTTTTAAAATGGGGAATACATATATATAGTAAACAGTTTAAAGGGGACATAAGAACATAGTGTGAAAAGGTGGTCTCTCTCTCATCTGTCCCCTAGCCAATCAGTTTTCTTTTTTAGGAGCATTCCTAGTGTCTTGGGTTGTCTTTCTACCTGTGAATATACATGTATCTTCGTGTGTGTGTGTGTGTTTCACATAACAGCATATACACTTTTCTGTACTTTCTTTTAAACACTTAGTCTGTGTTTGCTTTGTATCTAGGAACTATGTTTCTTTTTTAGAAGCTTGTATTTTTGTTCTGGTGATTATTTTAATTATGATTTTTATACACGAAATCTTTTTCTTCTGTCAGTGTTTGTTGACTTTCCACTATGAATAGTTAATTTTATTTTATTTTCCTTTTCTCTCTTCTGCCTCCTATCCTCTTCAAATTTAATGATTATATTGTTTTTATTAGTATAGACCTTATACCTTTATTTATGTTTTTATTACTTAATTTCATATCTTTAAATGCTGTGTTTTACCCTGTCTACTTTATAGGCTTAATAATGTAACTTTTTTTGTAATCTGTAACACAGATTTCTAGTTTTAGGAGAACACTTAGTACATAATGAATGAACCAAGACCACACTGAGGACATCATTTTAAAATTTCAGAACACCAGAGACACATATAAGGTCCTAGAAGCTTTCAGAAATGGGGGAGAAAGTCATATCCAAAAAAATTTAAGTAAATATGCACTGATCTTCACAGCAAAACTGGAAGCTAGAAAATGGAGCAAGACTGTCAAAATTCTCAGGGAAAAAAAGATTTAAACTAGAATTCTATTCTCGGCCAAATTAAGAGTCAAGTCTAAGGGGAGAATAATACATTTATAGATATACCAGGACTCACACAACCTATTTCCCATGCATCTTTTCTTAGGAAGCTATTGGGAGATATAGTCCAGCAAAATGGGGAAGTAAACATAACATAAAATTTGCCTTTTAAAAAAATATGTTTTTATTGATTTTTAGAGAGAGAGGAAGGGAATGGGATAGAGAGATAGAAACATCGATGAGAGAGGAACATCATTGATTGTCTGCCTCTTGCACATCCCGCTCCTGGGGATCAAGCCTGCAACCTATTGTTGGTTCCTGGGTTGACAATCAACCACTGAGCTACACTGGCCGGGCCTGCCTTTTTACAAAAAATCCTCACCTAAGGACATGCTTAAAGAGAGGAAAGTGGGGGTGGGGAGGTGGAGAAAGACATCAATATGAGAGAGAAATATTAATCGGTTGCCTCCCATATGTGCCCCAACCAGGGATTGAACCCACAACCTAGGTGTATGTGCCCTGTCCGGTAATTGAACCAGGAACTTTTTTTTTTTTATATATATATATATTTTATTGATTTTTTACAGAGAGGAAGGGAGAGAGATAGAGAGCTAGAAACATCGATGAGAGAGAAACATCGATCAGCTGCCTCCTGCACATCTCCGACTGGGAATATGCCCGCAGCCCAGGTACATGCCCTTGACCGGAATCGAACCTGGGACCCCTCAGTCCGCAGGCCGACGCTCCATCCACTGAGCCAAACCGGTTTCGGCGAACCAGGAACTTTTTGATGCACAGGACAATGCTCAACCAATTGATTCACTCCAGCTGGGCATTTTATTTTGTTTTATTTTTTAATATATTTTATTGATTTTTTACAGAGAAGAAGGGAGAGGGATAGAAAGTTAGAAACATCAATGAGAGAGAAACATCGATCAGCTGCCTCCTGCACACTCCCTACTGGGGATGTGCCCGCAACCAAGGTACATGCCCTTGACCGGAATCGAACCTGAGACCCTTGAGTCCACAGGCTGACGCTCTATCCACTGAGCCAAACTGGCAAGGGCCATTTTAGCCATTTTTAAGTGTACAATTCAGTGCTGTTAAGTCCATCCACGATATTGTACAACTGTCACCACTATCCATTTCCCGAACTTTCTGAACTTTCTCATCATCCTAAATTGAAACTGTTTGCATTAAACAGTAACTCCCCATTACCCAAAAAATAAACCTAGTTTTCCTGTAAGGAATTGTCTGCAGATATAACCTTTATGTGTAGATTTCAACTATTTCTCTTAATTTCAGCCCCAAGCTTCATTCCTACATTCCTCAGTTTCCCATTTCTGGGCTTTGTAGAGCTAATTAGTTCATCCCCACTGGTGTATTCTCTTCAGATTCTTGATTTATAGTGTTCTCCCATTTGCTAGATCATTAATCACTTTTCCAACCACTTTGTCTTCTAAAAATATTTTTAAATGTCTCATCTTTTGGCAAGCTCTCTCCCATTCATTGTCCTTGTGGTTTTATACCCCTTTTGCCCCTTTATTTCATTTTCTTGAAGTTTCAGGAGGAAGAAGGAATTATATGAGGTAGTCTATCAGATTTACTGGTAACCAGAAGTCTTACATTAATTAATTTTTTAAATCAATTGATTTAATCTTTTTCTGTGCTGGTATAATTTTAGGAACATATGAATAGATGATAGTACATTATGTTCTCCCTCCCAACTTTCTTGGATTCTAGAGATTGATAACATGTAGCCTTCTTACTCATTTGAAATTATTTCTCAGGTTTCTAAAGAGAAAGTTTTTCTGTACTAATGTAAAGTAGTCAGATTTCAGTTTGATCCATAGTACAATTAGAACATGATTTTTACTGTCTTTCCTGTCCTTTAGTGGATGGAAGCAAAGTATATGCAGACAGCGTGATTCTGACTGCTGGGACATTTCTGAGAGGCATGATTGTAATTGGATTGGAAATGCATCCGGCAGGACGTTTAGGAGACCAGCCTTCCATTGGGTTGGCTCAGACTCTAGAGAAGTTGGGGTTTGTTGTGGGAAGATTGAAGACTGGGACTCCACCCCGAATTGCCAAAGAGTCCATTAATTTCAGTATTCTAAACAAGCAGACACCAGATAATCCATCCATACCATTCAGCTTTATTAATGAAACAGTGTGGATTAAGGTAAGATAATTATGAAAATCTGGCTTTACAGCTAAATAGTGGCCATTCACAGAAGGATACAGTAGGTCCTCGGGTTATGTCGGAGATCCATTCCTATGGTTTCTGTGGTTCCTATGGTGCAACGTAAAGCGATTTTCGCTGTAAGTCGGAACCCACCTACATAAGCACCTACGGCACTCACATGGAGCACATACACAGCAGTAATGAAGTGAAACAGTAAAAAAAAAAAATTAAAAGAAAGATGACAATTCCTGACCTTTACTCGTGGTAAATAAATAATAAAAAACATAAAGCACATATGTACATACATCGAAATGATGGAATTTTTTTTTTTTTAATAAATGGGAGATGGTGATATAACCACAAAATGACGTACGTGCCGACGTAGCCCGAGGACTGTGTATAGCCTAACACACCTTCCTGCCTCCCTCCCTCCCTCTCTCTCTTTCTTTTGTGATCTCTCTCTCTTTCTTTGAGCAGCAATGCACTTTACATCACTATTACTTAGTGTATAAAAAAAAAGGATCTTTAAAAGGATTAATTTGGCTGATTGGGTCATTTCTCCGTATGTTCTTAAGTTTCATTACTTCAATAACATTGCCTATTTAAACTTTTTGAAACAATCTCAGACCTACAGAAAAGTTGCAAGGCATCTAAAACAATCTCCTATAAACAATTGAAATTCACCCATTGTTAATAGTTAATAATTTACCATATTTCTCTCTCTAGATACATATCTATATGTGTGTATGTATGTATCTATATGTATACATACATACATACACACACTGCGTGTCCAGATTATTATGACCACCTGACGTTTGTAGGCAAATTACCTGTAATTTTGCGCTGAAGTTGCTAGAGGGCCAGACCATTATAAATAGGGAAGCCAGTTGTTTACCACGACATTAGAAGTGATTTCTTTTCTGAAGATATGGGTAAACAAAATGATTTAACAGCCTTTGAATGTGGGATATATATTATGATGAGTGGCCAGATTATTATGACCACCCCATTAGTACTTTGTTAGGCCACCTTTTGCCTTCAATACTGCGGCGATTCTTCTTGGCATTGACTCCACGAGATGTTGAAAGGTGATGCGAGGAATCTGACACCATGCCTGATCAATAGCACTGTCCAATTCTGTGAGATTTGATGGTTGTGGAACCAGGTGCCTGATGGCTCTTTTAACTTCATCCCACAAATGCTCAATTGGATTGAGATCTGGTGATTGTGGGGGCCACCTAAGCAAGGTAAAGTCTCCTTCATGTTCTTGAAACCACTCCCGCACAATATGAGCACCGTGGCATGGCACATTGTCTTGTTGGAAGAAGCCATCTCCATTGGGATACGCCATCAACATGATAGGATGAAGTTGATCAGCAACTATACTTAGGTATGTTGTGTTGTTCAGACGTTGTTCCACACGAATTAAAGGGCCCAAATCATGCCAGGAAAACATGCCCCAAACCATAACACTGCCCCCACCAGCTTGAAGGGTTGTACTCATGCATATGGGGTGCATGCTTTCATGCTGTTTCTGCCAAATTCTCACTCTGCCATCTGCATGATGCAACTGGAAACGTGATTTATCGGACTACATGACTTTTTCCCAATGCTCAACTGTCCGATCCTTGTGTTCCTGTGCGAATTGGAGATGTTTTATCTTGGTAACTGCAGACAGCAAAGGTGTTTGAACAGGCCTTCGGCTTCCATATCCCATAAGATGCAGTGTACGGCTAATTTGCCTACAAACATCAGGTGGTCATAATAATCTGGCCACTCTGTGTGTGTGTGTGTCATTCTGACTCTTCTTTTTTGTTTGTTACATTTGAGAGCAAATTGCAAAGATCATGATCCTTCACCCCTAAATACTTCCATCTGTATCTGAACTAAACACAAAAACATTCTCTTATAGAACTTCAATTCAGTGATGAAATTTGGGGAATTTAACATTGATTCAATAGTGTTATCCTATATAATAAAAGGATAATATGCAAATTGTCCCCTCAGCCTGGAGTTTGGCCAGAAGTTCAACTGGGAGTTCGACCAGAGGGCAGGGCCACCCGGCCAACTGCCTGTGGCCCCTCTCCCTGGCTGGCCAGCCTGATCGTCCTGGTCAGACCCCACCTGTGCATGAATTATAATATAATGTCCATAGTCAGATTTTACTGATTATCCCAATATTGTCCTATAATATAGCAACCATTTTTTTTCCAATCTAGGATCATATATTTAATCATCATTTCTCTCTTTTTTTAAAATATATTTCTTTTATGATTTCAGAGAGGAAGGGAGAGGAAAAGAGAGAGAGCAACATCAATGATGAGAGAAAATCATTGATTGGCGGCTTCTTATATGCCCCCCACTGGGGATCAAGCCCACAACCTGGGCATGTGCTCTTGGCCAGAATTGAACCTGGGACCCTTCAGTCCGCAGGCTGACACTCTATCCACTGAGCCAAACTGGCTAGGGCCATCATTTCTCTTTCATCTGAAATAATTCTTCAGTTTTTCACAATAGTGACAGGTTACTTTTGCCTTGTCTTTTGAATATTAAAAAAAAATAGTATGTTGTGTTTTTAGAATTGAGGACTAATAATTGATGGCCCTAGTTTCTTGTGTTATCCTAATGAGTGGCTTCAAATATTGTTGTGTGTTTTTTTTTTGAAAACTCATTTTTATATTTTTGCTTTGGGAAAATATAAATTGTGGTACTTTCTTGGTATGTGTATTTTAAAACTTGTATTATAAAATTTAAGTTTATAGAGAATAGAAGAAATAGTATAATGAATCTGTGTGTCCATCACCCAGCTTCCACAAATAACTTTTTTTGGCATTCTTGTTTTATCTTCCCTTAACACTTTCTTCTTGCTGATTTTAAGCAACAGTCTCAAATATCTCATCATTTCACTTATAAATACTTAGTTAGCCGAGGCCGGTTTGGCTCAGTGGATGGAGCGTCGGCCTGCGGACTAGGGGGTCCCGGGTTCGGTTTCGGTTAGGGGCATGTGCCTGGGTTGCGTGCACGTCCCCGGTGGGGGATGTGCGGGAGGCGGCTGATCGGTGTTTCTCATCGATGTTTCTGGCTCTCTATTTCTCTCCCTTCCTCTCTGTGAAAAATCAATAAAATATATATATAAAAAAAATACTTAGTTATATGTCTTTAACAGATAAAAATGTTATAAAAATTAACCATAATATCATTATCACATCCAGCAAAACATCATTTCTTAACATCATCCAATATTATGTGTGCAGTCTATTTGAATAAGAAGCAAACTAGTAGAGAGGCAAAAGTGCTATAACTAATTCATGTGTTTTAGCCAGAAGATCAGCTGCTGTGTTACTTGACTCACACCAACCCGAGAGTGGATGAGATTATCCTTGAGAACCTGCACCTTAATAGTCACATTAAGGAAACTACAAAAGGACCCCGGTAAGGAAAAAGTGCCACTGCTCAGTTACTTTAAGAAATGATGCCAGCCTCTTTCGTTTGTTTCATTAAATTTTTTTATTTCAATGCCCTGTTCTAGATACTGTCCTTCCATTGAATCAAAGGTTTTGCGTTTTCCAAACCGTATACATCAGGTTTGGTTGGAACCTGAAGGAATAGATTCTGACTTCATCTACCCCCAAGGGTTATCTGTGACGCTACCAGCTGAATTACAGGAGAAAATGATCACATGCATCAGAGGCTTGGAGAAAGCTAAAATGATCCAGCCAGGTAAAGAGAATCACAGCGCCCTTCAGTAGGAGCTCAGCATCGCCTTAGCAGATAGTGAGGAGATGGTACTGCAGTCAGGGCTGCTTAGAGCCTCAGAAGACAAAGCCCAACAACTTGACATTTAAAATAGTCTTCATTTTTTTCTTTTATTGTTTAAAGTATTACAAATAGTAATACTTTATGTCTCCTTTTCCCCCCATTGACCCCCCTGGCCTCTCCTACCCTCCGGCACGTGCCCTCCTTCACCTCCCCCCCTCCCCCCAGTGTCTGTGTCCTTTTTGAAAGAGCATTTAATGATAATCCTTGCATCTCTACCTTGAGACAAATCCAGCTCTGTTTTTACTTACTCTGTACCATTTATTCTTTGGTCAGGCTATGGTGTTCAGTATGATTACTTAGACCCCCGTCAGATCACTCCTTCTCTCGAGACTCATTTGGTGCAACGGCTTTTCTTCGCTGGACAGATAAATGGCACTACTGGTTATGAGGAAGCTGCAGCTCAAGTAAGATTTTTTTCAAATGTTAATGTCAACAGAAAGGGACTATTTAACCAGTGTTCCTCCTTTTAATGTCTGTTACGATAATCATATAGATCTTAGATACAACACATAACTAATAGAAGACATTTCTGTTTCAGGTTATGTGGAGATGGTTACTGTATACAATAGAATTTTTAAAAAAACACTTGCAGCTTTATTACTCTTTTAAAATAACTTTACTGAAAATGATCATATATTATTCTTATTAAGTGGGAATTTATATTCCTTTTACTTAAAAGCGGGAAACGGCTAGAAAAGTTTTTAGGCATGCACTGAATGAATCATAGCGTTGTAAAGTGGTATGTTACCCATATTCTGTTTCTGAATAAGGTTCAAATTTTCTGCCTGAGTCTATCCATTCTGGGCAGTGCTTGCTTTCTTACTGCCCCAGGCTATTTTTTTCTAGGTAGTGTTCTGAACAGGATAGCTCTTTATTCAATTCATAATGGCCTTTTAAACATTTCAGTCCTCTTATAGGGTGTGATAGCTGGAATCAATGCAAGTCTTCGGGTCAGACGCAAGCCTCCTTTTGTCGTTAGCCGAACGGAAGGCTACATAGGAGTCCTGATTGATGACCTCACCACACAGGGCACTAACGAACCATACCGAATGTTTACCAGTCGAGCAGAGTTCCGTTTGTCACTGCGCCCTGATAATGCTGACAGCCGCCTCACATTCCGAGGTAACTCTTCACTGAGTCTGCCAACCAGGTTCACTCTTCTCTCAGACCTCTCTCATTATGTTCTCTCCTCTCTTCTTCTAGGGTATAAGGAAGCTGGCTGTGTGTCCCAACAAAGATATGCAAGAGCTTCTTGGATGAAGTCTTCTTTAGAAGAAGGCATTTCTGTGTTGAAATCCATTGAGTTTTCAAGTTCTAAATGGAAAAAGCTAATCCCAGAGGCTTCTATAAGTATGGGTAAAGTTGTATCTCTCAGGTATGCATTTTTAATATCAATTACAGAACTTAAAAATTACAGGATTTACAGAAAAATGAGATCATTTCAGAGAGATATTAAAGACTCCCTACTCATTTTTTTTAAATTTATCTTTATTGTTGAAAGTATTACAGATATCCCCTTCTTGTCTCCTCCCTCCTCTTGCCCCCTCCCAAGGCCTTCACCATGGGTTATGTATATATGCATATATGTTCTTTGGTTCATTTCTTCCTCCCTGCTCCCATTTCCCTCTGAGAATTATCAGTCTGTTGCCTGCTTCCATGTCACTGGATCTATTTTGTTTGTCAGTTTATTTTGTTCATTAGATTCCACTTACAAGTGAGATTATGTAATATTTGTCTTTCTCTGACTGACATATTTCACTTAGCATAATAGTCTCTGGGACCCTCCATGTTGTCTCAAAGGGTAAGAGATCCTTCTTTACAGCTGTGTAGTATTCCATTGTGTAAATGTACCACAGCTTTTTTTATCCATTCACCTACTGAGGGGCTCTTGGGCTGTTTTCCAGATCTTAGCTATTGTAAATAATGCTTCCATGAACCTTGGGATGTATATATTCTTTCAGAATGGTGTTTTGGGATTCTTAGGATATAGTCCCAGAAGTGGGATCACTGGATTAAATGGCAGATCCATTTTTAGTTTTTTGAGGAACCTCTATACTGATTTCCACAGTGGCTATACCAGTTTGCATTTCCACCAGCAGCGTATTAGGGTTCCCATTTCTCCACATCCTCACCAGCACTTGTTGTTTGTTGATTTATTGATAGTAGCCATTCTGGCAGGTATGAGGTGATAGCTCATTGTCACTTTAATTTTTCTCTCCCTGATGATTAGTGACTTTGAGCATTTTTTCATGGGTCTATTGGCCATCTGTATGTCCTCTTTGGAGAAGTGTCTATTCAGATCCTTTGTCCATTTTTTAATTGGATTGTTTGTCTTCCTGGTGTTGAGATGTATGGGTTCTTTGTATATTTTGGAAATTAAACTCTTATCAGACGTATCATTGGCAAGTATGTTTTCCCATACAGTGGGCTCCCTTTTCATTTTGTTGATGGCTTCTTTTGCTGTACAGAAACTTTTTAGCTGGATGTAGTCCCATTTGTTAATTTTTTTCCTTTGTTTCCCTTACCCTAGGCAATGTATCAGTGAAAATGAGATTTTACTGCCTATGTTTTCTTCTAGGATTTTTATGGTTTCATGTCTTACATTTATGTCTTTTATCCATTTTGAGTTTATTTTTATGTATGGTGTAAGTTGGTTGTCTAGTTTTGTTTTTTTTTTATGTACCTGTCCAATTTACCCAGCACCATTTATTAAAGAGACTATATTTAATCCATTGTATGCTTTTACCTTCTTTGTCAAATATTAATTGGCCATATTGTCGTGGGTCAATTTCTAGGATCTCTAGTCTGTTCCATTTGTCTATATACCTGTTCTTGTGCCAGCACCAGGTTCTTTTGATTATAGTGGCTTTGTAGTATAGTTTGATATCTGGTATTGTGATCCCTCCAACTTTGTTCTTTCTCAAGATTGCTGTGGCTATTCAGGGTCTTTTTTGGTTCCATGTAAGTTTTTGGAATATTTGTTCTAGAGCTGTGAAATATGCTATTGATATTTTAATAGGGATTGCATTGAATCTCTAGATTGCTCTAGGTCAGTGGTTTTCAACCTTCCTAATGCCGCAGCCCTTTAATACAGTTCCTCATGTTGTGGTGACCCCCAATTTCATTGTTACAAATTGAACATAATTAAAGCATAGTGATGAATCACAAAAACAATATGTAATTATATATGTGTTTTCCGATGGTCTTAGGCGGCCCCTGTGAAAGGGTTGTTCAATCCCCCAAAGGGGTCACGACCCACAGGTTGGGAACCGCTGCTGTAGGTAGTGTGGACATTTTAATGATGTTAATTCTTCCAATCTATGAACACGGTATATGCTTCCACTTTTTTGGGACTTCCTCTATTTCCTTTTTCATTGTTCTAAATTTTTCTGAGGTCTTTTACCTCCTTGGTCAAGTTTATTCCCAAGTATACTATCTTTTTGTTGTTGTGATGGTAAATGGGATAGTTTCTTTTTCTGAGGGTTCATTATTGGTGTATAAAAATGCTATCAGCCGAGACCGGTTTGGCTCGGTGGATAGAGCTTCGGCCTGCGGACTGAAAGGTCCCAGGTTCGATTCCGGTCAAGGGCATGTACCTTGGTTGTGGGCATATCCCCAATAGGAGATGTGCAGGAGGCAGCTGATCGATGTTTCTCTCTCATTGATGTTTCTAACTCTCTGTCCCTCTCCCTCCTCTCTGTAAAAAATCAATAAAATACAAATAAAAATAAAAAATTATATTTTGATTACGTTGACATTTAATATCCTAAATGAACTCACTTTATCAATGCCTTGGTATATAAAACTAAAAAGATAGAAAGTTGGTCAAAATACATTGATGGCTTTTACTGCATACATGCCAGGCTCTGTGCCGAGCACTGACAAGTTGAGCAGGCATTTTTTTTTAATTGATTTCAGAGAGAAAGGAAAAGAGAGAGCGAGAGAGAGACATCAAAGATGAGAGAGAACCATTGATTGGCTGCTTCCTACACACTCCCCACTGGGGATCGAGCCCGCAACCCAGGCATGTGCTCTGGCCAGGAATCAAACCTTCTGGTTCATAGGTCAATGCTCAACCATTGAGCCACACCAGCTGGGCTGAGCAGGCATTTTAACTAGAGAGATACACAAATGCATGTGCACATTCATTTCCTGTCAGGATTACACAGAAACCCATTGATGAGTTAGGCAGCTCAGAAGTTCTCTTATCTTCTGTTGAAGTGTGCCAGACCTCTGCCTTTTCTGTGCCAGACCTCTGTACTCTGAGACTTAGGCTTGACTCAAAGCATGTCTTTAAGTCTGTACCTGTGAACCAAGCCTTATAAACAAAGGGTTGTTTTTTTTGTTGTTGTTTTTTTTTTAAATATATTTTTTATTGATTAAGATATTACATATGTGTCCTTATCCCCACGTTACCCCTTACCCCCCCCTCCCGCTCATGTCCTTACCTCCCCCCCCCCCCCCCCCGTTGTTCGTGTCCATTGGTTAGGCCTATAAGCTTGCATATAAGTCCTTTGGTTGATCTTTCCCCCATACCCCCACCCTCCCCTACCTTCCCTCCAAGGCCCGACAGTCCAATCAATGCCTCTCCGTCTCTGGATCAGTCCTTGTTCATCAGTTTATGTTGTTCGTTATATTCCACAAATGAGTGAGATCCTGTGGTATTTATCTGCTCTCCAGTTCCATCCATGCTGTGGCAAATGGTAAGAGTTCTTTTTTTTTCTTCCTCTTCTTAAAGAATACCTTTCAGCATTTCATATAATGCTGGTTTGGTGGTGATGAACTCCTTTAGCTTTTTCTTATCTGTGAAGCTCTTTATCTGACCTTCAATTCTGAATGATAGCTTTGCTGGATAAAGCAATCTTGGTTGTAGGTTCTTGCTATTCATCACTTTGAATATTTGTTGCCACTCTCTTCTGGCCTGCATGGTTTCTGTTGAGAAATCAGCTGACAGTCGTATGGGTACTCCCTTGTAGGTAACTGACTGTCTTTCTCTTGCTGCTTTTAAGATTCTCTCTTTGTCTTTTGCTCTTGGCATTTTAATGATGATGTGTCTTGGTGTGGTCCTCTTTGGATTCCTTTTGCTTGGGGTTCTCTGCGCTTCCTGGACTTGTAAGTCTATTTCTTTCACCAGGTAGGGGAAGTTTTCTGTCATTATTTCTTCAAATAGGTTTTCTTTTTTTTTTTTTTTTTTTTAAATATATATTTTATTGATTTATTACAGAGAGGAAGGGAGAGAGATAGAGAGCTAGAAACATCGATGAGAGAGAAACATCGATCAGCTGCCTCCTGCACATCTCCCACTGGGGATGTGCCCACAACCCAGGTACATGCCCTTGACCGGAATCGAACCCAGGACCCTTCAGTCCGCAGGCCGACGCTCTATCCACTGAGCCAAACCGGTTTCGGCCAAATAGGTTTTCAATATCTTGCCCTCTCTCTTCTTCTGGTATCCCTATAATTCTGATGTTGGTACGCTTGAAGTTGTCCCAGAGGCTCCTTACACTATCTTCATATTTTTGGAATCTTTTTTCTTTTTTCTTTTTCGGTTGGGTATTTTTTGTTTCTTTGTATTTCAAATCTTTGACTTGATTCTTGGGATCCTCTTGTCTGCTGTTGGATCTCTGTATATTATTCTTTATTTCAGTCAGTGTATGCTTAATTTCTAGTTGGTCCTTTTTCATATCCTCGAGGGTCTCACTAAATTTATCGGCGGTTTCCATAAAATTCTTGAAAAACCTTATAAACGTGGTTTTGAACTCTATATCCAGTCATTTGCTTTCCTCCATTTCTGTCATTTGTGACCTGTTTCTTTGTCTCCGCATTTTTTATGCTTCCCTGTGTTGGTAGAGTGGTTTTGTGTGCTAGGTGTCCTGTAGGGCCCAGTGACTCAGCCTCCCCCGTTACCTGAGGTGGACACTCTTGGTGCACCCCCTTGTGGGCTTTGTGCACAGTCTTGTTGTAGTTATGCCTTGATTGTTGTAGGATCACTGGGAGGAATTGACCTCCATGCCAATTGGCAGTGAGAATCGGCTGTGTCTGCAGTGGGAGAACTTCTGTGCTGAAGACACCCTTCTGGGGCAAGACTTGCTTCAGTGGGGCTTTGGTGCTCACTGAGTCTGCCCCCTGGGTGTGTCCCTTATGAATCTGAGGAGTTGTAATCCGGATGGTCCCCCTCTGACCACTGGGTACACTGGCTCTTGGAGGTTACCCAGCAGGAGCTATGGAGAGAACTGCAGATTCCCTGTCCTTTTTTGGAGTTTGGAGGTGCTCTGATGAGGCCCAGCTGTGAAGCAATGCAAGCTGCTGTGGGGCCTTGGGCCTTCTCTTGGAAGTTCTGGGTCTGTGGCCCCGCTGCAGTTTGTTAGGTAATTTTCAGGTTGCAAAGGGCCAGGGCATTCATATGCAAAAGCCTCTGCCGCAGCCTGGGTGGGGCGGGGTCTCAGGGAATCAAAGGGCAGAGCAAGGAACTATGGCAGATTCTCAGCCCTGCCCTAAGAGGCCGCGCGCGTCTCAGTGTCCTGATAATTTAATTGCTGCAAGCACCTCTGAGGGAAAGCCGCCCTCGAGTTCCGAGTTCTGCCTGCTGCCAGACAGTCCAGTTTCTCCCCGTATGAGTCCTGGGTCCCCAGAGACTTCCTGGAACCGGAGTTCAGAGCAGTCGGGAGCCTGTGACTCCCTCCCGATTCAAAAAGACAGCCGCGTCCTCAGGTACCAGCCCCCTTCCGCGCACTCTCTAGCCTCCGTACCTTTGCACTTTACTTCCGCAGCTCCTGACCCTCAATGTGCCTTTCTCTTTCCTTCTAGTTGTAGAATTTCCACTCCGCCAGCCTTCCTGCAAGTTTTGGATGATGTCCGTTTTGTCTTTTTATTGCGTTTTTAAGTTGTTGTAGGAGGCAGCAATTTCGGTGTTTCCCTATGCCGCCATCTTAGTTTCTCCAGGGTTGTTGTTTTTTTAATAAGTTAGATGGTCAGGGGTTTTTCTTTGAGGTCACAACCCTATTTGATTCCAAAGTAACTCTTTTTTGGGGTTAGTCATTAGGAAGTGCATTCCGTTATCTATATATATAAAAGCCTAAGTGACCATTACAACCGGCCCGTAGCTATGACATGCACTGACTGACCACCAGGAGGCAGACGCTCAATGCAGTGCACTCCCACAGTCCCTCCCCCTGGCTGGCCAGCCCCAATGGGCCCTGATCAGGACTGGGCAAGATGGCCCCAATCAGCCCTGATCACCAGCCAGGCCAAGGGACCCCACCTGTGCACAAATTCATGCACTGGGCCTCTAGTGTTCTATAATTTCTGAAATTGATAACCATTACCCTTTTGGAGCATCTGGTTCTATGGGTTCAGTGTAGCTTATCTGCTGAGGCCTCTGTAATTAGTTGTCCAGTCTCCTGTGGAGAGAGAATTTTTGGACTTTCCTAGAGCAGGCTTCCTCAGGAATAGATGAGTCAGACATCTGCAAAAGGTGGTAATGCGTGACTGTGATAATAGAATGTGCTATAAATAAGATTGGTGGGAAGCCTGGGAGTACTTGGGACCCCTGGATGGGCAGATCTGACTTCCTGTTAATTTGATAATGACTTGTTTTAATTGGTTTTGGGTGGGCAGCATGCATTAAAAAGGCAATCTACAAAAAGAGGGAAAGATCAAAGTTAGTAAATAAAAATAAAATGAATTACAGTAGTAAATATAGGCAAACTGTGCAGATCAGTGGGGCCTTGTGAAAACCACACAAAATGAGAGGGAAAGTGCAGAATATTTTGCAGTCTTGGAGCAAGCAGGAGACTTCTTTCAGTTGGGTCCGAGAATGCAAAAGGATGACTCTCTTACAGAACATGGGCTTACATGGCTATGGCTTAGATGTAAATTCTTAGGGAATTCAATCAAACCCTTGTTATCAGAGGATATTCTATCCTTACAAGAAAGGACAAATGGATTATAGCAATGCAAACTTTACCAACAACTCATTTCTCATGATAAGGGAAGGGAGTTGGGGAGAATCACACACATCTTATTGAGGTTCTGTGTTGCAGATGCTGCTGCATTTGTTCACTGTCCTTGGAAAAAATTAGGTGTCTTTTGATATTATTTATTCTGAGATTATTATTTCCAAGGAATCCTGTTCTTAATCTGTCTTATATTGTATGGACCCCTCTTAATGAAATTTTTGTGTATTTGCAGAGCTCTAGATGTTCTGAAGTATGAAGAAGTTGACCTGGAGTTATTGGCAAAGGCTGTTCCAGAGCCCTTGAAGAAGTATACTGAATGTAGAGAGCTAGCTGAAAGACTGAAAATAGAAGGTAGGAAATACTTCTTTTACTTAAGATGCCTATATATATTATCTCTTTTCCATTTGTACAAATTATGAATGGACAGCAGAGCTCTATTTTAAGAGGAGCCATTATTACCATAGGACCAGCATAGTCTTAGGCTCCGTGCTACTCAAAGTGGAGTTCCCAGGCTAGGAGCATTGCAACACGTGGGAGCTCGTTAGGAATGCAGAATATCAGGCTCCACTGCAGACCCACTGAGTAAACATCTGCATTTTAACAAGATTCCCATGTGATTACTGTGCACATTTCAAGTTTAGGAAATACTACTGTAAATCTCTCCCTTAAAGAAAAAAGCAACAACTTTTTTTTTTTAACTTCCTTTTTACAGTTTCCTCATATAATATTCTAATAATGAGAGAAATATTACTATGTTTGGCTTTCACAGTATACTGGAACATTTTACCATTAACAGGTACTTATTTTGTATCAGGCAAAGAAATCCATACTCTTGAGTCCTACCCTGGGTCAGTGCATTGATTCCCAAAGCTACAGATGACTTTTAAAAGGTTTTCATTGTGAAAAATTTCAAACATAAAAATACTGAGAATAAGATCAGCTTCTGTATTTTGATAGAGGAAGTGTTTTCCTGGGGTGGTAAAAAGGCAAGGAACAGAATGAGATGGGGAGAACAGTAGTAAAAGTTGGATGATGATGCGCTGTTCAAACAGGAAAGGACTTTAAAGCTCCTTGGGCCCAGCGAAGGTGGTAAGAATGCTACATTCTTTCTAGCCGTGGCATCTTCTATCAGTTCCAGAGGCCTATCACCTTGCTATGCTTTGGCTGCTTTTATAGGATGACCCAAGTGCTGCCTACCATCCACCATGCAAGTTAACAAAAGCCTAGCAACGAAAGGAAACCCATTTAAACTCTAGAATCATTCTTTCAAATAACCGGACACTAGTAGTGTACTAATGTATAAGAAGTAATGTTGACCTTTTATTTCAATATTATGATTTCTGTATTAAGTAAAAGTTACTTTATTGAATGTTTAGGCTCTTAGCACTGGAAAAAAGTGATTAAATTCTACATTTTAAACTTGATTTGCAACTTAATTTGTCCAATAAATCACCAGGTTCAGGTTAGAATAATCCAGAATAATGATTTTTAACTTGTTTGTAAATAAAGACTCTAATTCGTATTCATGCCTTAAAAGAAACCACACTAAGTTAAAATATAACACTTATCAGTGGTTTTCCAATTACTTCACAGATCCTCCACTAGAGGATCTTTAAGTTTCTTAAAGGCAGAAATCAACTTCAGATTCTTTGTATTATCTCTGAGGTTTTTGCTATATACATATTTGAAAGATTAAATAAATATACTTTAATATATGTTTTCTCATTTATATTCCATGATCCCTTGCCAAGTCTATTCATGAGTCATAAAGTTGTATTACAATTTGTTGTACTAAATTGTTATTTTGTCATGTTGTACTAAGCCCTTTATGTGCATTATTTCTTTTGATACTTATAGATGTCCTGTGAAGAATAGGTATTAGCATTATTACCTTAATTTTACAGATAAATGGTAACTTGCCCAAGAACACACAACTGGTTAGTGGCAGAGCTGGGATTGAATCTAGCTTGTCTGACTAGGCCTGTATACTTCACAACCACCCTTTTTATCATTAAAGACCATCAGAAGTCATCCAAGTTAGCACTTATATTTTCTAGATAAAGAAACTGAGGGCCAGAATGATTATGACATGCCCATATTTTTTTTTTAAATATATTTTATTGATTTTTTACACAGAGGAAGGGAGAGAGATAGAGAGTTAGAAACATCGATGAGAGAGAAACATCGATCAGCTGCCTCCTGCACATCTCCTACTGGGGATATGCCCGCAACCCAGGTACATGCCCTTGACCGGAATCGAACCTGGGACCCTTCAGTCCGCAGGCCGACGCTCTATCCACTGAGCCAAACTGGTTTCGGCGACATGCCCATATTTAGAGGGTAATTCATTGGCAGAGCCAGGCTCAGAGCTGCCAGACAAGTGATGGAAGCAGGTGCTACCAAAACCTTCAGGGAAGACGTACTTTCTTGAACAGGACAGAGTGACTACCTCAGGTTAGGTTTTAAAATAAATTTTGAATTTATGTTTCTAAGAACAGAATGCTTTAATTATAAAATAATGGCTGAATTATCTTTTTAACTTTACGTCTGAGTAAAAAAAACCTCAGTTAAATTATGTTATCATCTGAGAAGCTTTAAATTAAAAAAATACAGCTTTATATGTTCATAATTCAGAACCATTTTCTTGAAGAAACATCTGTTCTTTAGGACTTAAAATTCAAACCCACAGCCTGTTGAGGAGTGTCCCACCAAAATTTGCACTGAGAAGAAACACAATTTCTCTTAATTTTCCAAATTTTTGAAATGAAAAGGGCATGCAGTATACTACCAGACAGAATGTTGTTGTAGAGATATTCCCTCTATTTTAGCTTTTATTTCTCATCTGCGAAAGGGAATATGTACCCCACCTATCTCATGGTGTTAAGATTAAGTGTTGAATGAGATAATGCAGCAAAAGCTCTTTATAAATTATAAAAAGTTATAAAAATGTAACTTGTTAATGTAATCTATCATGACATGATTTATTTTGTTCACCAGCCACTTATGAAACAGTATTGTCCTATCAGCAACAAGAAATAAAGGACATTCAGCGAGATGAAGCTCTCCAACTGCCAGAAGACCTAGATTACTTGACTCTCAGGGATGTGTCTTTGTCCCATGAAGTTCGAGAGAAGCTACATTTCAGTCGCCCACAGACGGTAAGAACACGAGCAATGGATAGGAATAGGTTGTAAATTAAGAGCCAGTGCTTTCTTTTTTAAACCTGGAATTACCATGGTCACATAACTCATGGTTTATTTCATCATAAAAAATGTAACTTCTTATTTTCAATATCTCTTCCTGTGACAGATGTCAATATATTTTAATGAAGAAAAAGCTTAGTCTGAATAACCACCAGTCAAGAATTCGGTTGAGCCCTGACCGGTTTGGCTCAGTGGATAGAGCGTCGGCCTGCGGACTGAAGGGTCCCAGGTTCGATTCTGGTCAGGGGCATGTGCCTTGGTTGCGGGCACATCCCCAGTGGGGAGTGTGCAGGAGGCAGCTGATTGATGTTTCTCTCTCATCGATGTTTCTGACTCTCTATCCCTCTCCCTTCCTCTCTGTAAAAAATCAATAAGATATATTAAAAAAAAAGTATTTGGTTGATTATAATTTGGTGATTTTCAAATCACTTCTCGGATCCCTCTCTAGGGGCTCCATAGTGTGGCCGTGGGAGCAACTAGGAGAAAGGGGAGCCAAAGAGGTTTCCTACCCCATGCTTTAGCCCACGTGTGTGTGTATTTGCACATGCATGTACACACATCTGTGAATGTCTATGAAAACCTTTGTAGTTTATAGTATTGAACTTCTAATAAATAGCTGAAGACTGATAGGCTGTATTTATTGATTCTAAGACATACATTTTAACATCTCTGAAAAGCTAAGTTGTACCTTAAAAATTGATAGTGTACCATAGTTTAATGACAGTGGGTTTTTTTGTCGTTGTTTTTAATAGTGGTTCATAACAAAAAAGGAACAATTAACAAAAATATGGTCTGTAAATATTTTTTTAATGATTTTTAAAGGAAGGAGTGATTTCATCAATATGGCATGGTATTCCTAGCAGTAGTCATGGAAACCAGGGAAACAAGCCTTAAATTTTATACCTCTATATATACTATTCGTTTTGGGGTTATATTTTTATGGATAGTCATAGGCTGCACTGCCCAGAATCATGGCTACTAGCCAAATAGACCATTTACATTAATTAAAATTTTTAAAAATTAAAATTCAACTCTTCACTCATATTAGCCACAATTCAGGTGCTCAGTGGTTACATTTGCCTAGTGGCTACCATGTTGGACAGAATATTGTTACAGTGGAAATGTTATAGAAAATATCCATTATCACAAAAAACTGACCTGAACTGGCCTGAGGCTAGTCTTTACATCACTTAGAGTTAATATTCATATATTTCATTGTAAAAATACAACACAGAAATACTGAGATTAATTATAGAGTGCTGCCCAACACACTGCTAGGGATGTTACATTAGTTTAATGAAAAGAAAAAGTAGGTATTCCAACATCTGTTAGTTATGTGATCTTGGACAAGTCATTTTAATTTCACTAAGCGTCATTTTCCCATTAAAAAAAAGAAGATAATAAACACATTTCCTTTACCTATTTTATAGAGTTATTTTGAAAACATTAAGATAATAGTTTTGAAAATATTTTATAAATTGTAATATATAAATTGTTACTGTCACTGGAAGAAAATTTTATTTGACATAGCTCACTTTATGTTTTTCTTGTGGTTTCAATTCATAGATTGGGGCTGCAAGTCGGATACCTGGAGTGACACCTGCTGCCATCGTCAATCTGCTCAGATTTGTGAAGACCATTCAGCAAAGACAGGCAGCTATGAATGAGTTGCCCAAAAGTGATCAATGCTTATGTGATACAGACAGACTTGAAGAGAGACAGTTATAGCTTCCTGTTCATCGAAGACTTATAATCAATGTAAGAGTATAGATAGGAGATAAGAAGTATTTCTACTTAACACCTGTTAAAAAACCTTAATTATTATGGTTTTGTCATTAATGTATGAAGAAGACAGATATTATTGTGCTTTTTTGTACATCTGAAAAAATAGTTATAGACTCTTAATTTATACTCTTTCTCTCAGGTGCTCTAATGCAGCGAGCCTATTAATAAAACTTTGTGCAAAGCCCATTAAAGAGAGATATAGTGGCCTGGCTAGTGTGGCTCAGTTGGTTGGGTGATGTCCTGTGTACTGAAAGGTTGATGATTCAATTCCCAGTCAGAACACACACCCAGGTTGCACAGCTGCTTGGTATTTTGCTCTCATATCGATGTTTTGTGCTCTCTCTCCCTCTCCCTTCTTCTCTAAATATCAATTTTAAAAATCTTTTTTAAAAAGAGAGAGAGCTGAAACCGGTTTGGGTCAGTGGATAGAGCATTGGCCTGCGTCTGAAAGGTCCTAGGTTTGATTCCGGTCAAGGGCATGTACCTGGGTTGCGGGCACATCCCCCATAGGAGATGTGCAGGAGGCAGCTGATCAATGTTTCTCTCTCATCAATGTTTCTATCTCTCTCCCTTCCTCTCTGTAAAAAAAATCAATAAAATATATTTAAAAAAAAAAAAAGAGAGAGAGAGATAGTGCACCTAAAACTAAAGCTGAAAAAAAAATCTTAGCTTGCAGATTTGCCTACTCAACTCATAAGGATTTTGTCCATTAAATGTACCAAATTAAAACACTTATTTTTCAACTTGTTCTGAAAGTTAGCAGTCTTCTATTTGGTTATGCTAGGTTAGGAGGCAATTTCAGAACCCTTAAATTCTTAGAGCTAAAAATTTTAAACTGCACAAAATTATCGAAATCATTCAACTAATTTCCAATATCAGAATCTAGTATGGAGGGTGAAAGTTGACTTCTAAGATTTCTGTACTTCTACAGGAAAGCCTCATCAGTAATTGTCTTTGAACATTAATGAATGTTGATTAATTCCTATAAAATAGAAAAATTGGAAATTATCATAGTTTCCTGTCATCTACAATGTGGAAAATTTCTTGGTAAACTGGTTAAGGCAGAGTAAAGTAAAGGTAGTTATTTTATATTATACAATATTATTTTATGGAACTCATGGATACAATTTTTTAACATTGAAGGCAAATCCATAATCACTGGTGACTAGTGTTTCCCTATTTTTAAATCAGAATTGACAGAAAATCAGAATGATGCTATCACTCGTCCTTTCCAGTACTTCCATGATACATAGTCACAAGGTCAGAGTGGGCTGGCCAGCTGGGCCCTTTGGGTGACACCTGGACCTTTCTGGAGAGATTGGAGGAAGAATATAGCCAAGTGGGCCAGAGGGCCCTAATTGTCCCTGGAAATGCAAACTCAGATCTGTCATCAGCCTAGAGATGCTTCCCAAGTCAGCTTCAGGCCAAACCAGGTACTAAGATAGCTCTAAGAACCCTGAAGTCACTTTGACTACAGATCTAGGTGTTAAGCCTGATTATGGGTTGAAGCAGGCAAATATCTTGCTATAATTATATATGGCCACTTGGATATAGCGCAATTTTCATAGATTTGTTTCATCTAACTTTAGTTTTTCCATAAAGCAGTCAAGAGCAGTAGCAAGCCTTGGCCAGTATGCTAAGTGGTTAGATGATTGGCCCTCAAACCCAAGGGTCTCGGGTTTGATTCCCAGTCAAGGACATGTATCTGGATTTTGGGTTTGCTTCCTGCCCCGGGTCAGGACAGGTGTGGAAGGCAACCAGTCGATGTGTCTCTCTCACATCAATATTTCTCTCTCCCTCCCTTCTACTCTCTCTGAAAAAAATGAAAAAAAAAGTCCTCAGGTGAGGATTAAAAAAAAAAAAGATCAGTAGCAAGTAAAAAGTACTTCTAATGTTGATCATATAGCAGTGACTGATTCTTTTTTTTTTTTATAATATATTTTTATTGATTTCAGAGAGTAAGGGAGAGGGAGAGAGAGATGGAAACATTTATGATGAGAGAGAATCATTGATTGGCTGCCTCCTGCACACCCCCTACTGGGGATCGAGCCCGCAACCCGACATGTGCCCTTGACCGGAATTGAACTGGGACCCTTCAATCCACAGGCCGACGCTCTATCCCCTGAGCCAAACCAGCTAGAGCTGTTCTTTTATTTATTTATTTATTCATTTTTGTATTTTATTGATTTTTTTACAGAGAGGAAGGGAGAAGGATAGAGAGTTAGAAACGTCGATGAGAGAGAAACATCGATCAGCTGCCTTCTGCACACTCCCTACTGGGTATGTGCCCGCAACCAAGGTACATGCCATTGACCTGGAATCGAACCCGGGACCCTTCAGTCTGCAGGCCGACGCTCTATCCACTGAACCAAACTGGTTCGAGCTCTTTTATTTTTTTAATATATTTTTTATTGATTTCAGAGAGAGAGATAGAAACATCAATGATGAGAGAGAATCATTGATTGGCTGCCTCTTGCATGCTCCCTACTGGGAATTGAGCTCACAACCCAGGCATGTGCCCTTGACGAGAATCAAACCTGGGACCCTTCAATCTGCAGGTCAACGCTCTATCCACTGAGCAACCCAGCTAGGACAAGGGTTGCCAACCCTTTGGACCTCCCGGACCATCAGTGGTCTGTGGACCACCGGTTGGCAACCGCTGGGCTAGGGCATGACTGATTATTCTTGATATTTGATTTAGCAATTTCATAAAAAGGATAACTTTAGTTATCATGGCTATTCTGGGCAGAATTCTTACTGCAGAGGCAATGTTTACTACAATACTACATATTTTTTCAGATAAGCTATCTGTGGTAATTGTTTATCACTAGAAAGGAAACCACTGTTTTTAAACTTTGTTCTGATTAAATAGAAGAGTAAAAGTAGTGAATGGAGTGCTCATTGAATGGACTACAACAAAAGTTTATTTTGAGGAAATAGAAAGTTCTTAACCCTTTTCGGTCCAACGTCGAGGCTGACTCGACAGACCAGTTTCAAAAGATACCACACTATGAAATGTTTTAAAGAATAAACTCTTTGATTGAACATACTTAGTAATATAACCAGTGAATTTTTGGTTTAAACTTTAAAATAAGAACATTAAAAAGTTCAACATTCAATCCCATCAATTAATTTGGACCAGACTGTTTGAGTTCCAAAAATAAAATTGGACCGCAAAGGGTTAAATGCTTTGAGAGTTTCTTTGAGAGCTTTAATTTGGGGCTAGTGACATTATTCATATAAAGAAATTTAAGTTTGGTAATGCAATTTTGTTACAATAGTAACTCACTGAAAAATGTTCTATGAAAAACATTTGTTATACCTTCTTCCATTTAGTTTAGAATGTAAAACTTCTTTAAATCTACAATTTAAAATATATGTTAACTTGTATAAAATTACTTGACCTAAAATAATATTTTAAAACAGCCTTCCTTCTGGTACTGCTAGCCAGAAGTGCTATAGACTAGGATGCCCTAGGAAAAGATCAGCTAAGAATGTAACCTTACTCAGTCCAGTTATTTAATAGAAATCTCCCAGTAATGACAATAGTCAGCCTCCAGCAGAAGTTGGTCACAGTTGTGATTTCCTCTACCCACCGCAGACCACATTGCCTAATAGTTATAGGTACTAAAGTTCAACAGAAACCAACATCAAAAGAGGAAACAGCTAGGAGACATTAAACATTTATAAAATTTGGAGGCGGGAGGGAGGATGAAGATAGAGACCTATGCTAAATTAAACCATCATAGATTTGAATTATAAAGTTACCTTATAGCCAAGAGTTTGGATTTTATTACTGTTTTAATATTTTTTTCATTTTTGAGTTTCAACCTAGATTGGAATAGCCATGGCTTTTCCACTTCAAAAAAATATCAACTACGAGAAAATGCCCTGTCCAAGGGAAGTGGTCAGAAATACCCGGAAAGCCCCCTAAGTGACTAGAGACTCATTCAGAGTGGGCAGATCCGCTAATGCTGGAAGGCACACAGAGAAGATAAATTGTTCCTTTTAGGCACCCTTTTCACAGCATTTCTAGTATTGTACTTACTTCATTCCACCTTAGTTTTTAATATCTGTCTTACCTTAATCTCTTAACAAGTTAAAAGCCTCTTGAGTGCAGGCAATGCCATAGTTGTAGACACTGGGGACATGCTTAAAAATAAATAAATAAATAAATAAATAAATAAATAAAAATATATAAAATTGATTTCAGAGAAGGGAGAAGGAGAGAGAGAAACATCAATGATGAGAGAACTGCACGTCCCCTACTGGGGATCAAGCTTGCAACCCAGGTGTACCCTTGACTGGAATCGAACCCAGCACCTTTCAGTCCACAGGCTGACGCTCTATTCACTGAGCCAAATCAGCTAGGACAGGAACATACTTTTTGGATGAATGGATGATGAATGACTATTGCTAAAGATAAAAGATGGCAAAATTAAAACTTAACTGAATTAACGGGATAAAAATATTTATGACACAAATATTAAGAACTACATACCTTTCTCCATAATTCTTCTGTCTTTACATTCTCTACAGCTTCATTTCCTCCCTATATGCATTGTCCCGGCTTTTCACTGTCCCTAATATGATACTGAAGCTAATTTTTATGATATTTTATTTTTTATTTAAGCAGGTTATTAGTATTTCCTAATTTAAAAGCCAGATGAAATACACAACAGAGTAAAAAGGCAATTTATGGGATGGATGAAAATATTTGCAAATCATCTGTCTAACAAGTGGTTAATATTTAGAATATATGAAAGACTCCTACAACTAAAACATTAAAAAACAAGCAAAGGACTGGAATGGCCATTTCTCCAAAGATATACAATTGGCAAAAAAAGCACAGGAAAAGATGCTCAACTGCTACTGGTCATTAGGAAAATGCAAATCAAAACCACAAGGAGATGCCATCTCATAACTATGAGGATGGCTATTATCAAACAGTAAATAGCAAGTGTTGGCAAGGTTGTGGAAAAAGTGGAACCCTTGTGTACTATTGTTGGAAATGTAAAACAGTACAGCAGCTATGGAAAGCAGTATGACAGTTCCCACAAAAACTATAAGTAGAATTATTTTGTGATCCAATAAGCCCACTCCTGGGCATATACCCAAAAGGATTGAAATCAGGGTCTTGAAGACCCTTGAACAGAGTCATGGTCATAGTAGCATTTTTCACAATAGCCAAAAGGTAAAAGCAACCTAAGTGCCCATTAACAGACACATTGATTAACAAAATGTTATCTAATAGCAGGAATATGCAAATTGACTATCACATTGTAACAGTCAAGATGGCTGCACCCATAGTGGAGGAGTTCCCAGAACGAGCCTTAATGAGTTATCAGCAGGGACCTGAGGCTGCGTGCCTACCCCCTGCCTGGCGGGGCTTGATGGGGGGCCTCAGGCTATGCCCTCTGGCCCGGGCCAGGGGACCTCAAGGCACACACCCAGGCCTGGGACAGGAGACCTCAGGCCACGCCCCCTGCCCATGTGCCAGGCCAAGCGATCTGAGGCCACACACCCCCACCCGGCGGGGCTTGATGGGGGTGGTGCTGGTCGGGTCTGGATCTAGCCCAATGGGGGTGGGCCTGGCCGGGTCTGGGTCTCACGTGATTTTGAGGCACACACGTGGGTGGGCAGAGACTTAACTCTGGTTCCAGTGGCGCACCCCAGACTCTGACAGGAGGAAGATTTTCATATACATTTTACTAATTTTCTTTCATCTCTGACACTTCTATTATAGAGAAAGGGCAAATAGCAATATTAAAATATTTCCTCTAGCCCTAGCCAGTTTGGCTCAGTGGATAGAGCGTCGGCCTGCAGACTGAAGGGTCCCAGGTTTGATTCCAGTCAAGGGCATGTACCTTGGTTGCGGGCACACCCCCAGTAAGGGGGTATGCGGGAGACAGCTGATCAATGTTTTTCTTTCATCGATCTTTCTGACCCTCTATCCCTCTCACTTCCTCTCTTTAAAAAGTCAATAAAATATATTTAAAAATATATATATTTCCTCTAATTCCCTTTTGTGCACGAATTTTGTGCACTGGGTCACTAGTATATAAATAACATTGAATATTTTCAGACTTTAAAAGGAAGGAAATTCTGACACACTAGGACAGTGATGGCAAACCTATGACACGCGTGTCAGAGGTGACACGCAAACTCATTTTTTTGGTTGATTTTTCCTTGTTAAATAGCATTTAAATATATAAAATAAATATCAAAAATATGTCTTTGTTTTACTATGGTTGCAAATATCAAAAAATTTCTATATGTGACACGGCGCCAGAGTTAAGTTAGGTTTTTTCAGAATGCTGACACACCGAGCTCAAAAGGTTCGCCATCACTGCACTAGGACATGGGTGAACTTGGGGACATTTCACTAAGTGAAATAAGCCAGTCACAAAAGGACAAACATATGATTTCATTTATGTGAGGTACCTAGTGTAGAAGAGTGGTTGCCAGGAGTTGCAGGTATGGGGAGTTTACTGTTTAATGATGCAGAGTTTCAGTTTTGCAAGGTGAAAAGTGTTTTTGGAGGAAGATGGTGGTGATAGCTACACAATGTGAGTATGCTTCATACCATTCTATACTTAAAAATGGTGCCATGGCCAGCATAGCTTACTGGTTAGAACATTAGCCCATATACTGAAGGGTTGAGGGTTCAATTCCCAGTCAAGGGGGTCAAGGGCACATAGTTGGGTTGCAGGTTAAATCCTTGGCCCTGGTCGGGGTAGGTGCAGGAAGCAACCAATCAGTGTGTCCCTCTTATATCCATGTTTCTCTCTCTCCTCTGTCTCTTTCCCCCTCCCTCCCTCCCCTCCACTCTCTCTGAAAAGCAATGGGAAAAATACCCTTGAGTGAGGATTAACGAAAAGAAAAGAGAACGACAACATAATTTTTAAAAAATGGTTCAAGAAAAAAAAATGGTTCAGATGATAAATTTTATGTTGTATTTTATAATTTTTTGTAAAAATGAATTAATTTATACATATCTCAAGATTCCAAAACCTATTTGGCTTATTGATTGATAATTTATCCCCTGCTTATTCTAAAAATGGTGAGACATTTTAAAGAAAGCAAAACAGTTCAGAATTAAAGATCAGCTGAGGAAAAGGCAGATTACACTTAAACATTAAATTCTAGCTCAAAGCTTCCTGGCACTGATAAAGGGGACCAGGAAATATTTTTTCCTATTACTAAAATCTAAGTCTGGCCAGTGTGGCTCAGTGGTTGGGCATCAACCCATGAACCAGGAGGTAAAAGTTCAATTCGCGGTCAGGACACATACCCAGGTTTGGGCTCGATCCCCAGCAGGGGGTGTGCAGGAGGCAGCCAATCAATGATTCTCTCTCATCATTGATATTTCTCTCTCTCTCTCTCTCTCTCTCTCTCTCTCTCTCTCTCTCTCTCTCAAAAAATCAATAAGCCCTAGCCTGTTTGGCTCAGTGAATAGACCATCGCCCTGCAGACTGAAGGGTCCCAGGTTGTATTCTGGTCAAGGGCACATGCAGGGGTTGTGGGCTCAATCTCCAGTAGGGGACATGCAGGAGGCAGCCAATCAGTGATTCTCATCATTGATGTTTTCATCTCTCCCTTCTCTGAAATCAATATATTTTTAAAAATCAATAAAAACACATTTAAAAGGGATTTATCACACAATCTCTTATGGAAAACAATGCTTTCATTAGTGATTTTATATAAAAGTAGCTACTACCTAATGTTTGCTGTGTGCCAGATATGAAGTTAAATGCTTTACTTGCATTATTGCATTTAATCCCATAACAAAGCTGTTCCTTGTTCCAGAGAAAAGGGAAACAAGATTTGGAGACATTAAGTAACTTGCCTATGATAAACACGGCCAGTTGAGTTCCCAATAACCATGTCTGTCCACTGCCCTCTGCCTTGCCAAAAGAACCATGGTTTTGTTTACTCCCTTCTGAAGTGCAGGAGGTAAATCTTCAAAGTTTAAACCAATTTTGGTCATTGCAATCCCCCTCGCATTTAGCATTTAGTCTAGGCCTGAGGCTGGTGTGAAACTGACTGGATGAATTATAAAAGGAGTCTTCTGGGTGGCTTCTTAGCCATTAAAAAGGACACCTCTTTTTAAGGTGATGAAATGTTCTAAAATTAGATTGTAGTGATGGTTGTACAATTCTGTGAAGATACTAAATACCATTGAATTGTACACTTTCCAAGGGTGAATTTTCTAATATGACATATAATCAATAAGCTGTTATGTAAAAACAAAAACTAAAGTAATGTATGACTGGCAAGCCCTTGAGCAATGATTCTTAAATCTGATTGGACATCAGAATTCCCATAAAGCTTATTAAAATAGATGGCCAAGCCTTATGACAAGCAATTCTAATTCATTTGGCCTGGAAAGGTCTTGGCATCTGTGTTTAACAAGCTCCATAGGTTATTCTGATGCCCAGCCAACTGAGAGAACCACTAGCTTGCCTCAATAAATATCCATTGTCTCAGCTGCTTTTGGCAGAAACTAAATTGCAATTAATTTTACAGTTTGTGCTGGCTCAGGAACCTAGAATACAAATAATCTGTATGTGCAGAAAACTGAACCTGCATTCTATTATAGAAATTTAAGTTGAATGAAATGTTACTCTACATTCCAATGAGAGGTGGGCTGCGATGATTTGTGGACAAGACCCAATTATTTTCAAATGCAAGTTTTTAAGCCACTTGAATGTCTGCCTGGACAAGTATAGGCTAAAGTATAAGTACTATTCTCTGAAATTTGTTTCAGTGATTTATATACAAATTACACTTCACCAATTTTAAAATGCATACTTTTTTCTGTATTTTATCATCTCTAAATTGGTGTATGCTCTATAATCATGCTCTAGTACAGTGGTTCTCAACCTTGGCTGCACATTAGAATCACCTGGGAATCTTTTTAAAATCCTGATTTCTGGGCCTCATCCTCCGGAAATTCTGTTTCTTTGTTACTAATGTTGTGGCCCCACCCCATAACAAAGAAACAGAATTTCCAGAGGATGAGGCCCAGAAATCAGGATTTTAAAAAGATTCCCAGGTGCCGAAACCGGTTTGGCTCAGTGGATAGAGCGTCGGCCTGCGGACTGAAAGGTCCCAGGTTCGATTCCGGTCAAGGGCATGTACCTGGGTTGCGGGCACATCCCCAGTGGGGAGTGTGCAGGAGGCAGCTGGTCGATGTTTCTCTCTCATCGATGTTTCTGACTCTCTATCTCTCTCCTTTCCTCTCTGTAAAAACTCAATAAAATATATTTAAAAAAAAAGATTCCCAGGTGATTCTAATGTGCAGCAGTTGAGAACCACTGCTCTAGTATCTCACAATTATGATTGGCAGCATTTGTGACTTCCAGTTGAAAATGTCTTAGAGGCAATGAAATAGGGTGTGCTTATACTGTATTATAATAGAAAATATATATTCCTTACTGTGGATCCTAGTAAAAAATGTTCAAAAAAGACTAATCTATTTGAATAGCACTACTCCCTGATGGGAAAATTTCAATACAGTAGGATTCTTTTACATCAATGTATTCCTCAAAGTAAGAATGTTTTAAAGCTTTAAAAACCAAGTCTTGTTTATATTTTCCTATGCTGTAGCTTGTTAAGTAATATGATTAAAGTATAATTGCAAGTAGCTATTGAGCATCGGTCTTCAGGATATCTGTCTGCAATATTTAGTGGGTTTTTTTTCTCCTAAGAACCAGAGGTCCTCCACTAGATAAAAGTTTCTCCATCCCTGCCCTAACCGGTTTGGCTCAGTGGATAGAGAGTCGGCCTGCGGACTCAAGGGTCCCAGGTTCGATTCCGGTCAAGGGCATGTACCTTGGTTGTGGGCACATCCCCAGTAGGGAGTGTGCAGGAGGCAGCTGATCGATATTTCTCTCGCATCGATGTTTCTAACTCTCTATCCCTCTTCCTTCCTCTCTGTAAGAAGTCAATAAAATATATTTAAAATAAAAAAAAAAAATTTAAAAAAAAGTTTCTCCATCCCTTCTAAACGATCTAAAAGTCTGTTTCTCTTTATTTAACCTTCAGTTCATGCTAAGTATTTATGGAATTGCCATGCTTACTGAGCCATTATAGCACTCACAGTACAATGAAGTGAATTAGTTAAGCAAATAATAATAAAACCTTGAGAGTCTTTGCTTAGGAAGTTTTCAATATTCAGTATTTTTGTAAGTGTCAATGAAGTACTGATGGGGTGGTCATAATAATCTGGCCGGTCATAATAATCTGGCCACTCAGTGTATGTTGGTTGTTCTTTGAATTCTCTTTTAGCGTTGGTCTACTCTACACCCTTTTAAAATACGGACAATCCAAATTTAAAATAGCACGTTAAGATACAGAAAAAAACACACTGCCTAAATTTCAAAGGAAACATTTTTAGACTACACCGTATTTATTACAAAACCAGACTTCGTGTGTGTGTGTGTGTACACACATTTCAAACAGTGAAAGAAAACTTACTGAATTTTCTGTATTTCCAGTTTCACAAAGAACAACCTCAAGGGTGAGGCAGTTTAATAAACACCAGTCAGGTATCAGAGCGTTGAAGAAAAACACTCATGAGCAGTTCTATATAATATGAGAAACTGAGTTCCAAGAGATGTATTCCCTGTTTCATATAAAGATTTGGCTATGAGAAAATGTTTACTATATCTAACCATAACATAATAAAACCACCTTATTTCTCATAAGACATTTAACTGAGTTGTCAGCTCTATGCAGAATCCTGTAGGAGGTTCAACAGAAGTCCAAAGGGCCAGTCAAGAAGGTATGACAATAGCTAAAGTGAGGGACTGCAGGTCAAGGCTGTGTCAGGCCCTTCCTTTTTTTCAATGACACAGCTGCAGTCCTTACACTTAATGGCTACAACCCAGGCCTCAGAAAATGTTGCAGATGCTGTCACCAGGGGCTGAGAACTATTTCATCATGCTCCATCTTGCTTTTGCCAAACATTTGATAAAATTGCTTATGTGGCAACCCTAGTTTATTGCAACACCAACTAAGATATCCTCTCAATCACATGATTTTACTCAAATTTTAACCAAGTGGAATATCTTACGATTTTTCTTATAATGGCCATTTGTCCTTTGACCTCTGGAAACCACACTTGCAGGATCACATCACCCTGTTTTCTGTCAGTTTTTGCTGCCAGTTACTCTCACTAGAATAAACAAAACTACCTACCTTTTGACTATGTCTATTTTAAAATCTATTCTGCTTTATATAAGCAATAGCCCACATTTTAGATAATGTCTCAAAAGAGATTGTGTCAAAAACAATATCCAGACTGCATGTGCTGTTGCTTTGATCTAGTCTAAGTGTAAAGTCTGACAGAAAGCCCAAACCACCTGAACTCTTTTAGGGAAACAATGATTGCTTAACATAGAAAATTTAAATTTCTAGTACAGAGATTTTACTCCCACCTTGACCTTAGATTTCAATGAATATATTCAAAGTTGACTGAGGGGGTTAGGTTAAAAGACTTTTAGACTTTCTTACATTTTTAAAATTCTATATAGTTATGAGAGAAAGTAAATTTAAAGCTATCACCTGCTTCATCTTGCTTTTACCAAACATTTGATAAAATTTTTTTCATGAATACTTTGATTAAAATGGTGGAAAGTGACCTAGATTATAGTCTTGGTAATAATAATAATAATAATCTAGATATGACCTAGATAATAATTTTGGTAATGCAAGATTATTAGGTGACTTTGCAATTGGCTGGACCATAATCAAAGAACATTCTCCAGTGCAATACCTAGGTCTCTGTTTTTGGACCTAGTTTGTTTAGTAGTAATCAATAATTTAAATAAAACTAAAGAAACATAATTATAAGTATCAGATGTGTAAATGACAAAGTCCACATTTTAACATTCTAGATGGCAGGCTTGAGATTCAAAAGTATCTCAACAAGATGATGAAATATAGCAGAGATATATGTAAACTTCCAACATTGGAGTTCTTCATTTTAACCATACATTGGTGTCTTAGATTGAATCAATATTGGGAGTAGTGGCAAAATCTGAATCGTCTGGAGATTAACAGTAACGTACCGATGTTGATTAGCAGTACATGAACAGTACATACAAATGTACTTTGGAAATGCAAGATGGTGACATTAGGGGAAACAAACTAGGTGAGGGGGTATATGGAAACTCTTATCCTATCTTTGCAACTTTTCTATAAATTTAAAGTTACTCCAAAATAAAAGGTTTGTAAAAAAAAAAAAAAAAAGACAAAAATTAACCACGCAAATATAGTTTATAACATTGTCAGCTCTTCACTGTCCTACAGAATCTCAGTGTCACACTCCTTTCGTCAAATTATTTTTCTTCCCTAAAAATTTAATCATAGCAAAATTTAAAATGTCACTTAAAAATTAATCTATTATTATTGGCTCAGCCACTTGAGAAAAGTTTCACAGTTTCTTACCCCTGCCATTCAACCTAGCAATCCCAGTGGTATTTAACACAAGTAAAATGAAAACCTGTAGTTAAACACAAACCTATACGTGAGCATTTACAGTGGACTTATTTTATTTATTTATTTTTTTCAATATATTTTATTGATTTTTTACAGAGAGGAAGAGAGAGAGATAGAGAGTTAGAAACATCGATGAGAGAGAAACATCGATCAGCTGCCTCCTGCACACCTCCCACTGGGGACGCGCCGGCAACCCAGGTACATGCCCTTGACCAGAATCGAACCCGGGACCCTTCAGTCCGCAGGCCGACGCTCCATCCACTGAGCCAAACCGGTTCCGGCTACAGTGGACTTATTTTAATTGTCCACAACTAGAAACAACCAAATGTCCCTTAGTTGCTGGGAATGAGTAAACTGTTTTACATCTATTAAAAAAAAAACAACAACACTGATTAATGACATATGCAAAATGGATATCTCAACTGCATCATGGTAAATCAAAGAAACCAGACTCAAAAGGCTATATACTGTATGAATACAGGTATATGATATTGGTGCAAAACCAAAATTATAAGAACAGAAAATAGATCAGTGGTTACCAAAGATTGGGAGAGAGGCTAGCTGTTGACTACAAAGAGACACAGGGAAAGTTTCAGCGGAAGGGTGGATGGAAACTTTATTGTGATGAGCTGTATACATGTCAAAACTTGCAGAACTGCCGAAACCGGTTTGGCTCAGTGGATAGAGCATCGGCTTGCGGACTGAAAGGTCCCAGGTTCGATTCCGGTCAAGGGCATGTACCTGGGTTGTGGGCACTTCCCCAGTGGGGGATGTGCAGGAGGCAGCTGATCGATGTTTCTATCTCTCTCTCCCTCTCTGTAAAAAAATCAATAAAATATATTAAAAAAAAAAAACTTGCAGAACTATATACTTTAAAAGGGTAAATAATTAATCAAAAAGTGGGGAAGGCCCAGCCAGCATGGCTCAGTGGTTGAGCATTGTGACCTATGGTCCAGGAGGTCATGGTTAAGATTCCCAGTCAGGCCATATGCCCAGGTTGTAGGCTGGATCCCCAGTGTAGGGTGAGCAGGAGGCAGCCAATCAATGGTTATCATCATTGACATTTCTCTCTCGCTAGAATCACCACAGGAAGATATGAATGCTGTCACTAAAACCCCAAGGTAACGTTGAGAACCATATGCATTCTTTGAGACAAAATCAGAGACTAAGAGCAGAGACTGGGTTAAATGTTAGATCAGAATAAACTGTCATCACCAGACTGGGACCTTGATCCAGATAGCCAGAGTTCTTGATGCACCTGAGACTTGGGAGGTAAATTAGGGAAGGTGAGGGAATTGTGTTCTGAAATGATCGAAATCTGGTTATACTGCATTGACTATTTTGGGCTTAAGATGTTAAAAAGATATGCCTTAAAGGCAATCTATCTTTAACACCTGAATGCCCTTTTCCATATCCTAAAAACACAATTCCCGGGAACAAATTTCAACAGGACTTTGAGATCTTTACATTGATGGCAACACAAGGAAATGCCATTAGTGTAGAACCTCAGAGCAAAAATGTAACTTTGTTCATGAATGTAAAACTAGTTTGTAGTGACCAGTAGGTGGTGCAAAAATCTTTGCTCATGAATGTAAAACTAGTTTGTAGTGACCAGTAGGTGGTGCTCAAAACCAGGCAATTGTCTTGGCAAGCCTACAGATACCCGGTTCTGTGGAGGAAGCTAGCAACTAAACTTTTCCTCGACTCTGGTCACCCTCCTTCCTACCCTTTCTAATAGTGTTCTCTGCAGTTAACCACCACTATTGTGGGGGCGGGGCGGCTGGAACAATCTTATTCTAGTAAATCGTACAGCTGTGACAAATTTGTGTATCAGCTACCGCTTGAGTTGGTCAATTTTTCCTCACCTGTACAAATAAGCAAATTACAAAAAACTTAAGGGGGCTATTTCCCTCATGGAACTAGAGAAATTTTAGCCTTTTCACACCCCTCAAATGTTTCAGCTCGTACTGTCAAGGCCTACCTAAGAAATGTATTTTGATTTCAGAGAGAAACATCAATGAGTCATTCAATTGCCTCCTGCCCACCCCCTACTGGGGATTAAGCCAGTAACCTGGCATGTGCCCTTGACCAGAATCAAACCCGCAACCTGTCTGTAGGCCAACACCCTGTTCACCAAGACAAACCAGCTGGGGCAAGGCTTCAATCTTGGGTGGAGATCAATGGGAGGAAAGGGGGACATGTAATTTCAACAAAGGCAAAAAAAACTTCACAAATTGCTATCCATTTGAAAGTCATTACCTAACAGGATACAATTAACATACAAGCTGATTTTGCCACTTTGAGCTGGATACTATTACACAAATTAAAATGTTCAGACTCTTGGAATTCCTTTTCTGTGTTTTGATTTACCAACTATCAAAAACTAGATGGCTACCACTCAAGCAAACCAACTTAACCATAAACCATCACTGCATGCAACTACCCCAGCTAGTTTAAAAGTGCTTTCTTACATCCTACCCAACTGTCACATTTTAGAACCTAATTTTCAGTGAGGTTACTTTTAAAGTGGCACTGAGCAAAATTTCAAATCAGAGCAATCTGCAACTGTACCTCCTTAAACTGCCTAATCTCCAATGTGGCAGTATTTCTCCAACTTTAGATGAAAATTCCTATTGGAAGTGGACTTTGAAGCATTTAAGTGACAAAACACACTTAACTTCCAGCATCAATTTATTTTTTCCTAGAATTTGGATACAATAACTGCAGCAAGACAGTGCTCAATACTATTCAAACCTTACTTAAGGTTCTTAAGCTACCTCAGCATTTGTAAATGTGAACTCACATTCCAGTAAAACTGGAAAACTAAAATTTGACAGACCAACAAATTTACTCAATATTGATGTAACTACAAAATTTTATGTTAACACGTGGCTTTAACAGAATTTGGCCTTTCGAAACTAGCTTACAAACACAAAGTTACTCTTTGCTTACCTGTTCTAACCTATTTAGTGTTACACCAACAGCCCCCCTTTCCCATAGCTTTTACCATGAGACAGGCAATTCAGTGGGGGAAAAAAAAAATCCCACAAAAAACCCCCAAAGTTCCCACCCAGAAAAAAAATGTTAACAGAACCATCCAATTGTAAATATCAGCAGATATATTGGAAAGAGGTCTTGGGCAACTTTGAAGTCCTTTACCTAAGTAGTATAACAGAAAGGTACAGTGTTGACCAAAAGAACACACAGGTTTCTCATTAAACTTTGTTATTTTAATGGGTCTCAAAATTCTGTGACAGATTTTTGGTCATGTTGTTTCCATTAAAAAGTACTGATTTTAAAAACTAATAACTTAAAAACTGCCACACACACAAAAGAACCAAATGGTCCACAAAACATTCTCCTTTCCTTCTGAAGGTTTTACGATGCATTGTAATCATTAACCAGTCTTTTACTATTAAACTTAAATGGCCAATTGAGACAAACAGTTCTGAGACCGTTCTTCCACCACTGATTAAGACTGGGGTGGCAGGTGTTGGAAATAATATTCATTTAGCCTTCTGAGCTTTCTGGGCAGACTTGGTGACTTTGCCAGCTCCAGCTGCCTTCTTGTCCACTGCTTTGATGACACCCACAGCAACGGTCTGTCTCATGTCACGAACAGCGAAACGGCCTATTAAAACAAATTTCATATTATCATTAGACACAGTACACAAAACAAAGTTTTCATCAAGTAAAACGTTATCATTACTGTAAATGCTCAATCTTACCCAGAGGAGGGTAGTCAGAGAAGCTCTCAACACACATGGGCTTGCCAGGAATCATATCAACGATGGCAGCATCACCAGATTTCAAAAACTTGGGGCCATCTTCCAGCTTTTTCCCAGAACGACGATCAATCTTCTCCTTCAGCTCAGCAAATTTGCAAGCAATGTGAGCTGTGTGACAATCCAGCACAGGTGCATATCCAGCACTGATCTGGCCTGGGTGATTCAGGATAATCACCTGGGAAAAAGGATTTGAATTTATTTCCCGAGTCTCAAAAGACATTTAAGGGTCTGGGAGGAAGAACATGACATTTAGTGTTACCTGAGCTGTGAAGCCAGCTGCTTCCATTGGTGGATCATTTTTGCTGTCACCAGCCACATTGCCACGGCGAACATCTTTGACAGACACGTTCTTGACGTTGAAGCCCACATTGTCCCCAGGAAGAGCTTCACTCAAAGCTCCATGGTGCATTTCAACAGACTTTACTTCAGTTGTAACATTGACTGGACCAAAGGTGACCACCATGCCGGGCTTGAGAACACCAGTCTCCACTCGGCCCACAGGAACAGTCCCAATACCTAAAATGTTTAGGGCATAGTCATAAACGCTTGTGAAGAAATTGTAGCCTCCCATACATGTCACATTCTGATATTAATGTTCAACTTACCACCAATTTTGTAGACATCCTGGAGGGGCAGACGCAGGGGCTTGTCAGTTGGACGAGTTGGTGGCAGGATGCAATCCAGAGCTTCAAGGAGTGTGGTTCCACTGGCATTGCCATCTTTACGGGTGACCTTCCATCCCTTGAACCAAGGCATCTGAAGAACACAAGATCATCAATTACTGTTACCTGCCCCCATACCTGGCCCGCTTCTTTCCAGTGCTTTTATCAATGGTCTTAAAACTCACATTAGCACTTGGCTCCAGCATGTTGTCACCATTCCAACCAGAAATTGGCACAAACGCTACTGTGTCAGGGTTGTAGCCGATTTTCTTAATGTAGGTGCTGACTTCTTTAACAATTTCCTCGTATCTTTTCTGGCTGTAGGGTGGCTCAGTGGAATCCATTTTGTTAACACCAACAATCAGCTGTTTCACACCCAGTGTGTAGGCCAGAAGGGCGTGCTCACGGGTCTGCCCGTTCTTGGAGATGCCTGCTTCAAATTCACCAACACCAGCAGCAACAATCAGGACAGCACAGTCAGCCTTTAAAAGAAAACAAGGCCATATCCTTTTAGTAAATGGAAGCTCTTCAAAAAGGATGAACCCAAAGTAACAGACCCAGAGAGCTAACTTTCTAAAAAATGGTTAACTACAAACCTGAGATGTGCCTGTAATCATGTTTTTGATGAAGTCTCTGTGCCCTGGGGCATCAATGATGGTCACGTAATACTTGCTGGTCTCGAATTTCCACAGGGAGATGTCAATGGTGATACCGCGCTCCCGTTCGGCCTTCAGTTTATCCAAGACCCAGGCATACTTGAAGGAGCCCTTCCCCATCTGTGAGGATTAAGAATGGTTACTCGGGAACTAAGACGCTCAAACCCCAACCTGAAGTTCCTAGTTGGCATAAACGCTCGGTTCCAGCTTACAACTGCTAACCCCAGGTCGCTTTACCGTAGTCTGGGAACATGGACAGAGCAAAGCGATTCCACGCATGTTGGCCCATCCCTAAACTCGTGTGCCATGCGGGTGTGGACGGGAGACTGTTTTTTGGAAAAGTACCACTTACTGTACTCGCGGGCACTTGTTGTAATCGCCCAAGTTAATGTACCCACCTCGGCAGCCTCCTTCTCGAATTTCTCGATGGTTCTCTTGTCGATGCCCCCACATTTGTAGATCAGGTGGCCGGTAGTGGTGGACTTGCCGGAATCTACGTGTCCGATGACGACGATGTTGATGTGAGTCTTTTCCTTTCCCATCTTGGGTTTGAGTTAGCGGTGGTTTTCACAACACCTACATTCAAGGAAAAAAAAACAAAAAACTTTTAAACCCCTGCCCCACAGGCTTCCGATTTCCGAATAAGCCAGGATCCAAACTCAAAGGGCAAATTCCAAGGAGAATCGGAACCAACGCCAAGCTGGCCCCGCTCCGGCCTCCACCCACCGAGCGGGGCACCTCCGCGGCGCCTGGCCCCTCCCCCGCCGGCCGGCCCCGCTCCGCGGGCCACGAGTAGAAATGGAGGCGGCGCCAGGCCGGGCCGGCTCACGGTGCGGCCCCGAGAAGCGGCAGCCGCGGGGGAAAGGCCCTTTCCTTTGTGCGGGGACCCACCCGCCCGCCCGGGCCGCGTCCTCCATTTTGAGTCCCTGCCCGGCGCCGGGAGCGGCCATCTTTCCGCGCACGCAACTGGTGCGGGCGGGCGGGGTGGGTCCCAGGCGCTCGCCACGGGCGCCTCGTTCCCCCCGAGGCGGCCGCTGCCTGCCGGCCATGTGCGCCGGGCGGGCCCCGCCGCCGTCCCCCGCGAACACGACGGGCGCCCCCACACTCAAAAATAACCCTGCCGAGATCCCGACCAACCGCGGCTAAACCACCCCGACGGGAAGCACGGGAGGTGCCCGCCCTGGAAACCGAAAAGGGCCGGAGGCTTTAGGGTGCCGGGCCAGGCCGGGAGGCCGAGCGGAGCTCGCACGCGGCGGGTACGGCGCGCCAACCAGGCCGCAAGCCCAGCACGAGGCCGCGGGGCGCTCCCGGAAAAAGCGCAGGCCTCGAACCCCCCACCCGCTCCCGGCCCGAAATTCGGGGCCCGGAACCGCGCACAGGGACGCCGGGGCGCGGCGGGGGGACAGGCCCGCGAGGCCGCGGCCCGCTCCCGGAGGCCCGGCCCGCGGAGGCCACGCCCGGTACTCACCTGTGTTCTGGCGGCAAACCCGTTGCGAAAAAGAACGTCCGGCAGGACTACGGCACTTATATACGGCGCTGCCCCCACCCTCGGGGAACGGGGCGGAGCCAGCGCACGACAGCCTTTCCCAGCGCGCCCCGCGCCCGCGCCGGCCCTCCCCCCGCCGTCCGGGGGCCGTGGGCGAGGTGCGCTCGCCCCGCCGAAGAGCACACGTCGCCTCGCGCATGCTCCTGCCGACGCCGGTGACGACGCGCGCGAGGGGCGCGGGGCGGGGACGCGCGCCGCCCGGATTCTAGGTTCGTGGGAGTTTGCCGACGGTCCCTGGGACCTCCCGCGGCCCCGGCGCGGCCCCCTTTTGTAGGAATGGCTCCCGGCCGCGGCTTGGGGATGTGGCGGCTCGGAGGCGGTGGGCGGGGATGCTCGGGACCTTCCCTCCGCCATTCCCGGCGGAGCTGCAACGATGTGACCTCGAGATTGGGGTCTCCCTGCACCCCGCAAGGCACCTTCCGTGCTCACCTTTGTCCTCTCGTAGGTCTGGGCTGGGACCGGCCCTGGAACCGCTTCCTCTGCGGGTCGCACAGCCCCTCCGGCTGGCTCCTCCCCCGCCTTTGCCCTCGACGTCCCTCCCAGCTGAAGAGCCCCGCGCATCGCGTTAGGGGATGGTGAGCAGGCGCCTCCGTGGCCGCCAGCCCCTCCGACATGCTACCGGGGTGGCCACCAGCGCCGCGGACATGCTACCGGGGTGGCCACCAGCCCCACGGACATGCTACCGGGGTGGCCACCAGCCCCACGGACATGCTACCGGGGTGGCCACCAGCCCCACGGACATGCTACCGGGGTGGCCACCAGCCCCACCGACATGCTACCGGGGTGGCCACCAGCCCCGCCGACATGCTACCGGGGTGGCCACTTGCCCCACCGACATGCTACCGGGGTGGCCACCAGCCCCACGGACATGCCACCGGGGTGGCCACCAGCCCCGCCGACATGCTACCGGGGTGGCCACCAGCCCCACGGACATGCCACCGGGGTGGCCACCAGCCTCACCGACATGCTACCGGGGTGGCCACTTGCCTTGTTCCAGTCAAAGCCCGGCTCACCCGTTCGCCCCACAGTCCAGTGTTTCAGTGTAGAATAGACTCTAGTCTTACAGTTTGCCTTCCTTCTTCCGCTGGTTTTATTACACTAACTAAAGGGACCCTGATGGCGTGTCACCCTCGTGGTGCATTTCCCCCCAGTTAGTCGTACACTCGGGTTGCACGCATGAGCAATCTAAAAGGAATTTTCAAATTCAGCCTTTCCACATGACCTCATGTGGAGACGCATCGGCAAGGTCACCCACCCCCACCGTGTGAAATCACTGCCTCTCGACAGTCGCCTGGGAAACGATGAGGCCCTTTTGGCGGCCAATCGGGGCAGACTCAGAAATACTCCCCTGGAGAAAGCACCTTTTTAAAATTAGCTGATCACGACATCATTCTGATGCCACATCTCCAGCCAACCCATTAGCAAATAGTTGAGAACCTGCCGTGTCCAGTGCTGGGCAAAGCTCTGTGGCACGTGCAATAGAAACACTTTTTCTGGAGAGGAACCTCAATCAAACGGGAGGAGCAAAGCTGATGCATAAAACCATTGGGGAGCAGTGAAGAGCAGACGTGTGCTGGCTTTCTATTCTGTTGTAGGATATAGTTCTAGTCGGCTTTCAGTTACTTCTCACACTCAGATGCCTCCCCCGTCCCCCTTTTAATGAAAGAAGCCTTTCGGAGTAGCCTTCCTATGTTTTCTTGTTTTACCAGTCCTTGTAGATATGAACTACTAAAACCAGGTTTTTCTCTTTCTTAAGAGGTTTTTCTAGCCTCAGTTTAACTTCGAGATCGTTTTCATGAAAGAAGCCAGGCCATGTAAGAGTTTCCCTAGAATACATCTTTTTCTAGCAACAAAAATCTTTTCTATATATTTTTTTCCTAGCTTATCTCGCAAATTCTTTTTTTCTCCCTGCATTTTCCTAGTCACCTACTGGGCACCTCTGAGTGGGCGCCCTTATTCGTGTCGCGATACCGGCCAGACTCGGGCCAGGGGGCGGGAGCGGGGATCTCGAGCCATATGGTGCGTTAAGGTTAGCCACCGGCCAAGCCGCGGGTCGGGGCGGTGCCCACCCTCCCGACCCATCGGGGCCGCCGCGGGACGGGAACGGGGGTCCCGAGGAAGGCGAGGCGGGCGGGGGCGGCCCTTCCCTCGCTCCCGCTCCCCCGACCGCGCGGTCCACGCTTCCCGGGCGCTCGGACACGCGTGGGCGGGCCAGGACCTGCGACATGGACCGGGCAGCTCGGGCGCTGGCTCGGATCGGCCAGGAACCCGCCCGGTCACCCCGATCCGCCCCCGGACACGCCCCCCTTGAGGTCACTGCTTCGGCGCTCCGAGTGCGGAAGGAAGCGCCGGGGCGGAGGCGGAGAACCCACGTGGCTCCGGGTGGGGGTCGGTTTTCGTCAGGGTGGCTTGGCCTCTAAAAGACTGAAGCAAATATACTTTAAAAAAAAAAAAAAAAAAAGCTCTTTTCCCCTGACCCTATGTTTTGAACATAATCCTAATCCATAATCATTTCCCCCCACGACTTTAGAGCAGACACAGTATGCCTTTTAAATGTTAAAACGGTAACAGTAACATTGTTGAGACTTGTCAATGTGCTTTTGGGTCAAAAACCTAAGGTCGAACTTTCCTGAAGATTTTTCTTAAAGCTGCTCATACTATTTAGAGTAGCAGACTGTTAAAATACACTGTAGAGACCATATGCAAGACCCTAATTTTTTTTTAAAAAAAGGATTTTAGTTATTAATTTGCTTAGTAAACGGGTAAACACTACTAGTTCTTTGATATCTGTAATTTTGATTCACCAAACATTTTCAGTATTGGCTAATTACTCTATTGGACCTAATTTAAAGCAGCTTTAAGTAATTACATTTTGCTGTGGTTTGCCACGTTTTCATCTTGCCTGTGCCAATTAAAAATTATGTTTTAAGCCCAGCCCGCATAACTCAGTGGTCGACCTATGAACCAGGGTGTCAGGGTTTGATTCCTGGTCAGGGCACATGCCTGGGTTTCGGGATCCTTCCCCTAGTGTGGGCCGTGTGGGAGACAACCGATCAATGATTCTCTTTAATTGATGTTTCTATCTCTCCTTCTCCCTTCCTCTCTAAAATCAATAAAAAAATATTTTTAAAGGATATTTTAGAATATGATTAAGCCAAGGAATATTTGGCTTGAGAATCCAAGTAAAATGGTACTTCACTGAGTGTGCCGAGCACTATTCTAACATTTGCAGTATTTAATGTAACCCCACTACCCTCATTTTGCAGATGGAGGGACATGTAAGGCAAATGATAGCTTATGCATCATAAGCAAATGCAGACATATTATTTTTCAAAGTTTTCCCTTTTTTTGCACAAAATGGTAAAATACAATATATGACCTTGCTTTTTTGACTTAATACTTCTTGGAGATCTTTATTGTGAGTACATTAGGACCCAGTATAGCAGCTTTGGAACCCAGGAATCTGACCAGAGAGCTAGTCCTAACTTTTTCTAGCAGGTCTAAGTAATAGCATTGAAATCAGGAAATCAGGCATTCGGTTCTAATGCTTACAGAGCTGTGATAGCCAGTAGTTCTTGGTTTCTCAGTGCATCTGTAACAGGGCTGCTTGTGATTCAACCTCAGTACCTACCTCACAATTCTAATGTCATGCATGACATGAAATCATATGGGGGCACTCAGTTATCTAGTTAAAATTGTGTTTCTAAAGCTTTTTCGACAACATCTGCTCTCAATTGGTTTGCCTTGTGACATTGAGAGTGGAGAAAATAAACTCATTCGTATCTTTCTATTTCTAAAAATTTTGAAATAAGTTATATATGTACATAGTAAAAAATTGTAGAGGGGGTTATATAGTGAAGTGTTAATTTCCTTTTAGGGGTTTAGAGAAGTCTAAAGAATATGCCAGGAAACTAAAGTTATTTCTATTACTCTTCTCATGATTCCAAAGCCAGTGCCTATCAGGATAGATGCCCTTTCATTTGGTATGAAGGAAAGGATTTAAAAAAAAAAAAAAAAAAAAGGAGAAGAAAGGATAGCCTTCCCTCACTATTTTTGACGAATACACATTTTATAGACAGCATTCAGTTCAGTATTTCTGTCTTCATAAGTGACATAGTTGAAAGAACACTGGACTAAAGAGCTAGAGTCTGTTCCCAGCAATCTTATTTATTAGCTATGTGATCTGGAATAAATCACCCTTGAACTTGGTATTCTACTGTAAAAAAAAAACTAATAGTACCTATTTCACAGAACTGACCATTAGGATGAAATGAGAAAATGTACCTGAACATGCAGACCAGTTTTACAAATGTTAGTGCTTATTATAATTAGAAAACAATCATTAGCTCTTTTTTAAAAAGCTGAAAAAAGAAAACTCTGCTCAAACTATAGAGAAATTTATTCTATCAATTATCATTATTCATTCTAGTAATGAGTACTCTTTGGTCCATTTCACTTAAGTATAAAACTATAGATTCACAAATACATGTGACAGTGTGTGTGTGTACTGTAAGTGGCAGGGACTTTCATATTATGGTATTCAGTTGGTAATTGTACAGGACTTCAGAAGTCAGTCTTTATTCATCCATCAACATTCACTGAGCAGCTACTGTGTGCCGGGTACTTAGCTAGACATCGAGGAGACAAAAAACAATCACTGTTGGATGGTGTGTGCGGCAGAGCCCTGGAGAGGTGGGAGGGGGAACACTAGCAGCAAACAGATGATTCCAGGGGTGTGTGAGTGCTGGAACCAGGTAAGCCCAGGGTGCTTCTGAGCACTCAGGAGGGACCCAGGCTGGGGCGGGGGGTGGAACTAAGACATTAGAAGAAAAACCTGCTCAGAATAGAGAGGGTTTCACCTTGTTTGGGTGGAAACTGGGAGTAGAAACCTTGGAGAATGAGTGTTTTGGGTGATTGCCCTTGAAAAAAAGGTGGGAGAGGGATCTTGCTCCTTCTTGGACAGGTACAGAGAGCAAGACATATCTGTCTAGGGTGTTCACTGTGATTCCCACTCCCTCCACCCTCCCAGGGGCCTGTGAAAACTATTGGGGCTTCAGAGATAGGCAGACCTGGATCCACGTCTTGAATCCATCACTTACTGGCTGAATGGCTCTGGGCAAGTTATTTGGCCTCTTTAAGCTTCAGCCTCCTCATCCATAAAAAGAAGATGACAATTCCTATCCCATAAGACTACTATGAAAATTAGATAAGAAAAGTGCTGAGCATATGTTTTTGCACCAAGTTAGAACAATAATTGGCAGGGAGTTTTTCTTTTTTTCTTTTTTGTTTGTTTTTATCTGTTATGTATATAGTATATTAGTAGTGCTTTCAGAGTGAGGCAGTCAGAAAGCCTTCACTCAAATCCCCGTTGGCTCTACCACAGCTAGCGATGGGATTTTTGGCAAGTGATTTAACCTCTCTAAGCCTCGGTTCTCATATCTATAAAGTGCAATAATAATAAATAATACCTACTCCCTAGGGTTGTGGTGAGGATAAAACAATCAATGTAAAGTACTTAACACAGTGCCCAGCATCTGAATATCCTTCAATAAATCTTAATTGTTTGCTATTTTGTTTTTTGTTATTTGAGAGTCCTCATGAACTAGAATCTTGTCATAGAATGAAGTTTCTTTACTAAGAAAATACCATAATGACCTTGCTTTATTTTATTTTTTATTTATTGACTTTAGAGACAGAGAGGAGGGAGAGAGAGAAACATTGATTTGTTGTTCTACTTATTTATGCATTCATCGATTGATTCTTCTTTGTGCCCTGACTGGGATCGACCTGCAATCTTAGTTTATCAACCAACTGATCTACCCAGCCGGGCCGACAACGACCTTGCTTTGATCTCTGGGTTAACATCCCTGCATTTTAGGTTTACTTATTAATTTCCTTATCAGCTCCATTTTTAAATCTTAAAGATACTGTGTTTTAAATATTTTGAAGTTAGATATGTTTTAAAAAGTTATTTTTAAACTAGGATTTTTAAAAATCAAAGGCAGCATTAACAGTCCCTCCTAATTCTAAAGTCCTGTCACATCCTTGTACTTTTTAAGATTGAATGTCCATCCTTAAAAAATGTTTTAGTTTGGTATCTTTTGAATTGTTGCTATGTCATCTCTTCTGTTTTTCTAGTACCATCTGCTTCCGGTATGTCTACTGGCAAGCTGCTTTTGCTACAAAAAGAACTTTGCAGACTTATTTTTTTTAAACACACAACTCTTTTATATGATTGTTATGGAAACAGCATGTCATATACTCATCAATGAAAAGGGAAAACCAGGTTTCAGTAAGTGGGGAAGCACTATGGGAAGCTATTAGGTCACTTTCTTTTTCTTTTTTTTAACACACTCATTCAAAATGAAAAAAAAAAAAATCTGAAAGCCATCATATGCATAAAAACTATTGATGATCTCTCCATGAATTTGTATATATATGTGGATCCACTCTGGAATAGCAACTACTGTCCTTTTTTATATAATACTACTAGAGGCCCAATGCACGAAATTCGTGCAAGAGTAGGCCTTCCTTCCCCCGGTGCCGGCACCGGCTACCCTCTGGCACTGGGACCAGGCTTCCTTCACAGCCCTGGCTTCGTCTGGAAGGTCTTCCGGAATAATATTATGCTTTTATTATTAGAGATATTGTATCCATATTTGATTTCATTAATTTTAGTTAACCTGTACCTGCCTTTGCTCTCAAGGTCTACAATAATAAACTCTCCAGGCTGGAAGAGAGTTTAGTTTTCATCTAGTGCAGCGGTTCTCAACCTGTGGGTCGTGACCATTGGAAAACACATATAGCATATCATATATTTACATTACAATTCATAACAGTAGCAAAATTACAGTTATGAGGTAGCAACGAAAATAATTTTATGGTTGGGGGTCACCACAACATGAGGAACTGTATTAAAGGGTCGCGGCATTAGGAAGGTTGAGAACCACTGATAGTGAATCCCACTAATTTTACAGACAAGGAAAAGTGTCAGAATGAGTGATTTACCTAGTACTCACATGGTTAAAGATAAAGGCTGCCCATCCTCTGGCCTCCATTTCTTGCCTTTGGCAAGTAAAGTAGTACAGATTGAAAGTGCACATGCCAGAGCTCGACTAGCTAAGTTCAAAATCTATCTCTGGTATTTACTAGCTATGTAACCTTAAACATATTAGTTAACCTCTTTAAGTCTCAGCTTCCTCATCTGTAAAATGGGGATATGACTTATTTATAGAGTTATAATGAGAATTAAATAAGATAATATATATATTTTTAAGTGTTCCTTACATTCTCTAAGAATTAACTATTATTGTTTTGTTCATTATTCTGTCCTCAGCACCTAAAACAGTACCTGTGAATGGATGAAGGATGAGTTAGTGTGTCTCTGTGCTATCGTTGACTAATCGACTCAAAAAGAGTTTTTCTGTATTTTTGTGGAAAGATGGCCCTCACTGTCAGACATCAGCAGATTAGTTTCTGTTGCAAAGGGTATGTGAAAGCTGTAGGTAGAACTTCTTTTTTTCCCTACATTGGTTAATATATTATGGAGAAATAGTGGCCGAACATTTCCAAAATTGGTGAAGGACAGGGACAATTTACTCAGTGAAGCCCAAGAAAGATAATAAGACCTTTCTTAGATACATCATAGTCACACTGCCAAAACACAAAGGTTGAGAAGAAAACGGAAAGTGCTCAAAGGAAAAGAGGGGAGCACATATAAAGAAGCAACGATTGAAATGACTGTGGACAGCTCATCAGAAAGATGGAAGCAAAGAGATAGATGAACAACATCTTGAAGTGCTGAAAGAAAAAAAAATAAACCTGGACAACCCAGAATTCTTTATCCAGTGAAAATATCCTTCATGAATTGAGGTGATAAAAATCACACTGAAATATCACTACGCACACACTAAAAAGGCTAAAATTAAAAAGATAGTACCAACTTTGGGCAAACAGTTGGAAATAACATGGCTAGTGAGAATATAAAATGCTATAATATCTTAAGAAAACAGTTTAGCAATTTCTAAGGAGGTTAAACATACATTTACCATATTACTACTTCTACGCATTGATTAAGAGAAATTAAAGCACATGTCCACAAGACTTGGGGCCAAATGTTCATAGCAGCTTTATTTATTTTTATTTTTTTTAAAGTACTTAATAACAGAGCTTTATTTTTTTTAATTAAATCTTTATTGTTCAGATTATTACATTTGTTCCTCTTTTTTCCCCCCCATAACTCCCCTCCTCCCAGTTCCCGCCCTACCCTCCGCCCTCACTCCCCACCCACTGTCCTCATCCATAGGTGCACGATTTTTGTCCAGTCTCTTCCCACATCTCCCACACCCCTTTCCCCCCCGAGGAATAGTCAGTCCATTCCCTTTCTATGTCCCTGATTCTATTATAATCACCAGTTCATTCTGTTCATCAGATTATTTATTCACTTGATTCTTAGATTCACTTGTTGATAGATGCATATTTGTTGTTCATAATTTGTATCTTTACCTTTTTCTTCCTCTTCTTCTTAAAGGATACCTTTCAGCATTTCATATAATCCTGGTTTGGTGGTGATGAACTCCTTTAGCTTTTCCTTATCTGTGAAGCTCTTTATCTGACCTTCAGTTCTGAATGATAGCTTTGCTGGATAAAGTAATCTTGGTTGTAGGTTCTTGGTATTCATCACTTTGAATATTTCTTGCCACTCCCTTCTGGCCTGCAAAGTTTCTGTTGAGAAATCAGCTGACAGTCGTATGGGTATTCCCTTGTAGGTAACTGAGTTTCTTTCTCTTGCTGTTTTTAAGATTCTCTCTTTATCTTTTGCTCTTGGCATTTTAATGATGATGTGTCTTGGTGTGGTCCTCTTTGGATTCCTTTTGTTTGGGGTTCTTCGTGCTTCTTGGACCTGTAAGTCCATTTCTTTCACCAGGTGGGGGAAGTTTTCTGTCATTATTTCTTCAAATAGGTTTTCAATATCTTGCTCTCTCTCATCTTCTGGCACCCCTATAATTCTGATGTTGGTACGCTTGAAGCTGTCCCAGAGGCTCCTTACACTATTCTCGCATTTTTGGATTCTTTTTTCATTCCGCCCCTCCGGTTGGGTGTTTTTTGCTTCCTCGCATTTCATATCATTGACTTGATTCTTGCACTCCTCTGGTCTGCTGTCGGGAGTCTGTATAATATTTGTTATTTCAGTCCGTGTATGCTTAATTTCTAGTTGGTTCCCCAACATAACATCGAGGGTCTCATTAGTTTTCTTATAGATCTCATTAAGTTTATCGGCAGCTTCTAAACAGTTCTTGAGAGACCTTAAAAGTGTGGTTCTGAACTCTATATCTTCCATTGACAATTTTGTCCTGTTTCTTTGTCTCCGCATTTTGTTATGCTTCCTTGGTGCACCCCCTAGTGGTCTTTGTGCGCAGTCTTGTAGTTAAGCCTTGATTGTTGTAGCTAATACCAGGGAGGGTTTGACCTCCAGGCCAAGTGGCTATGAGAATCAGCTGTGTCTGCAGTGAGAGAACTTCCGTCCTCTAGGGAGGTGCTAATCTAGCCTTTGCCTGAGGCTATCCGGCAAATGCCTGTGTGCAGGGCTTGGGGGGGGCGGGTCACACAGGATCAACAGGGTGGGCCAGAGAGAGCAGTTATGGCAGCTCTCAGTCCTGTCCCCAGGGGCTCTGCCTCTCTGAGTCCCAGCACCCGCTGCAAACCTCGGAGAGAAAGCTGCACTCGCTCTGACTGAGGCCAGACAGTCCCGCTTCTCCCGTTTGAGTCTGGGTCCCTAAAGACTCGCCCGTATCTGGAGCTCAGAGTCTGCGACTTCCTCCCGCCGCCAGCCCGCTCCGCGCACTCCGCACCTCAGAATTTGACTTCAGCACTGCGCCTCCTCTGAGTGTCCGTATGCGTTTCTCTTTCCTCCTAGTTGTAGGACTTCCACTCAGCCAGCGTTCCTGTGGTTCTGGGTGATGTCCGTTCCGTCTTTTAGTTTCACTTTTGAAGTAGTTGTTCAAGGCAGCAAACTCCGGCGTTAACCTATGCCGCCATCTTGGTTCTCTGCATAGCAGCTTTATTTGTAATCACCAAAACCTGAGAACAACCCAAATGTCCATCAACAGGTGACTGGATAAACAGATGATGGTATATCCATACAATAGAAAACTGCTCAGCAGTAAAGAGGAATGAACTGTAGCCCAGTGGTGTGGCTCAGTGAGCAACAACCCATGAACCAAAAGGTCACTGGTTCAATTCCTGGTCAGAGTACATGCCTGGGTTGCAGGCCCGATTCCCAGTGGGGGGGTGTGGAGGAAGCAGCTCATCATTGATGTTTCTATCTTTCTCTCCCTCTCCCTGTCTGAAATCAATAAAAAGATATTTTAAAAAATTAAGAAAATTGGGGAAAATGCGATTTATTTTGGTTATCATGAAATGAAGCAATCAGTGCAGGAATATTTTGTTCACATAACTTGTTTTACATCATAAATGACCCAGGACTTGGTAAGCTGAGCGAAGGACAGGACTCAAGCCTGGCTGGCTCCACCTCCTCCCTCAGGTGTCATTCTAGCTGCTGTATTCTCAGAGGAGTCTGTCTGAGAAGCTTCCCTGTTATTTTCCATTACAGTCCCTTCTTTGTTTCCTTTTTACCACTTTTCACAACATGTAATTATTTTATTCACTTGGCGACTGTTTCAGCTTTGTCTCCTCTACTCCATGACAGCAGAGACCTTGTAGACTTTCTTTCTTTCTTTCTTTTTCTTTTACCATGAAATCTGGTGCCTGGCACATAGTCCATGGTCAATAAACATTGTTGAATAAATGGAGAGGGAATATGGGAATGCAGTCTGTTTCACCTTTAATATATTTTTCTACTGACACATGAATGCTGTCTTCACTTTAAGAATCAACTGTAAAAATCTTCCTTCGATATTAAAAATCATTCTAAAATTCATGTGTTTTCTAGTAGCCCTCCTAATGGGCCCTGGTCTCTCTCTCTCTTTCTACTTTGGACTATGTTTTCTTATTTGATTTTTTTTTTTTTTTTAAGTTTGATGAGGAATGAGGGTTATACCTCAGCCTTAGTGGGGGCAGGGAACATTCTGGACATTGTTGCCCTAATGTCTGCTTAGCAAATAGAAAATGACATTTAATGTGGCCTGAAAGGGGAGTCGACCACACTTATAACTGGGATTGACTTAGAACCAAGTAGGGGGTGGTGAGGGCTGTGGAAGCTCATTGAGAACAAGCACATGCCCTATTTCTCCATCCATTCACCCACCTACGCATCAGTCATCCTCTCATTCAGTAATTATAGCTGAGCTCAGACCTATACCAGCACTGTTCTGGATGGCCTATGCATATTAATTAATTTAGTCCTTACAGTTACTCTAACAGTTTATAAATGAGAAAACTGATAACCACTTCTTAAGCATTTATTGCTCAGTCGTCTTTGACAAGGAGCTGACAGTCTTTCTAATCAGATAGATAATGTAGTTAAAAAAAACACTGATAATTTTTCAAATCACCTTTGACCCATGAAATCATAATGGAATAGTATTTAAGCAAAACTACATGTACTGTCCCAGATTATGGGAAGTGTTGCCATGCAACACGAGTTAGGATGAAGTCAGTGCTAAAGAGGAGGAATGAGCAAAGGGCTGCAGGGAGGAAGCTGAAGAGTGGAAAGAACGTGGCATTGGGGTTGGAGGCTTGGGATTGAATCGGGTCTGTTTCCCATGAGCTCTGTGATCTTGGGCGTGTGCATGAGGATCAGTTTCTACTCCTGGGAAGTGAGAGCGACGTTCTCTAGAGGTCCTTCCTGAACCCCCCAGACCTGGCTAAAGGCTCTCTGTGCTTCTCCATCCATTTTGCAATGTCTTGCTGTCATTTGCCACATGGAAAGTACTCTTGATATGACCCTCTCCCTAAGATTATCAATTCCTGCAGAAAAAAAAGTGTCTGGGGATCCACTAACTAGGGCCTGGGTGAGCCCCTCACTTCTTTTAAAGCTGACCGGTCCCTCAGATCTCCCTCCGTCACCATCACAGAGCAGCATGCCCTGACCCTCTCCTCACACATTCTGCTCCCTTGTCCCCCAAAACTACGACGATTTCCTTTGCATAAGTGTTTATAGAACCACATTTCTTTACTGTCTTCCTTTGGGTTACTTGTTTTGGCATGTACTTATACACATAGTAATCCCTCCCTACCCACAGCCACATAGGCCTCGAGAAAGCTGTTATATACATATATGGTTTACTGCTGGATTCCCTGTGCCTGGGCAACCCTCACAGAGGATATGGGCCTTTAAAGTGTAAAGGATTTGTACTGTCATCAAGGTTGGAAAGCAGTAATTCAATATATGTAAATTCATGGTTTGTTTAAGGAAAATTCAATAATCCTGTGTTTTTCTAGAACACTGGTTCTCAAACAGGGGTGAGTTCACCCGCCTCTCCCAGGAAATAATTATCAATGTCTGGAGACATTTTTTAAAGATTATTTTAATTTACTTTGTTTTAATTTATTGATTTAAGAGAGAGAGAGAGAGAGTGAGAGAGAGAGAAAACAAAAAACATTGACTTGTTTATGCATTCCTTGGTTGATTCCTGTATATGCCCTGACCAGGGATCAAACCTGCAACCTTGGCCTATCGGGATGATGCCCTAACCGACTGAGCTACCCAGCCAGGGCCGACCGTTTTTATTGTCATGACTTGGGGACGCTACAGGCATTGAATAGGCAGAGGCCTATTCAAGTTGTTAGCCAGGCTGCAGTCTCCTTGGAGGGTGATGGTGAAATACCTTACAGTGCTCAGGACAGCCCCATACAACAAAGGATTATGTGTGATTCTAGCTCAACATGTCAGTAGTGCTGGGGTTGAGAAGCCCTGTTCCAGAATAAACAAAGTTGGACACACAGTTTAAGTCTTTATTGTGGAAAGCCCCAAGTCCATCCTGACAACCTCAAACACTGATTAGGACACACTTGTACTAGCAACTGCTTGTGGAATGAACTTAAGACTTGAAAACCAGTTAAATGCTAAATTCAGGGCAAGTGTTGAAGGACATTTCTCCAGACCCAGAATGGATAGGAGGTACTTTCCTCTTCAGCCAGGCAGGCAGGCGCAGGTTCAGTTCTCTCTAGAATATGTCATTTTTCAAAGGGTCTTCTGCTGAGAACCATTTCCCATTTCCACAGAGGGACGAGCAGGTGAAGTAATACTTATTCTTTGAGTTACACTTTATTGGCAGTGTAATCCTTCTTGATGACTGGCTGTGCAATCTCATTAAATTTCAGGAATGGATAATAGAAACTAAACAGTCCTGGGAGAGTTGAAACCATGTCCACACAAATACCAGCACACAGGTGTGTATAGCAAGATGTCTGAAGGACTCCTTGGTTGTTTACGAGTTTTGGCTGACCATGCTTTTGGACTTTTAAGTAATTCAAGTAAGAAATAGGAGAGATTTAAAAAAATGTGTTTTGGGTTCCTGAGGTTTAAAAAAGTTAATGCAAATTGATTTTAAAAGATATCCTGCCAAAACTCAGGAAAAGTTTGAAAGTCTTCCAAAATAGATATTTATGCCTAGAAACAACACTTGCTTAGTCAATCGGTAGGCCAAATTTCAGTAGTTGTACCCTGCTTTATGTGCACTTAAGTATAAAGATCACTATTAAGTTACATTCCTAGACTTTCAATAACGCTTAATAAACAAAACCAGACTATAGCGGTTAGTTTTACTCGACTCTATAAGTTTGTTGGCTGTAAAAATACCAGTGGGCAGGGAGCATTACTACGAGCGAGAATATCCAGTAAAGGAGGGAGTGTGGGGACGTAGGGACTCATTATACTTTCGGTGGGACTGGGAATCAATGTAGTCTTTTTCTTTTTCTTTTTAAGGCAATTTGACAGTCTCTTCCAAAATTTTAAGTGGCATACACCTTGACAAAGATTCTAGAAATCTGTTTTATAAAACATACCCAAGGGGTACATGGAAAGATGCTGGCAGTATATTAAATGAAGAAAACATGATGCAAATAATAGCAATGATCTCATTTAAATATATACTTATCTACGAATTAAAATATCTGGAAAGGGATATTTTCAAATAATCTCAAAGTATGTAAAGTAATTACCTCCTCAGAAGTAGGATTGGGTTTTTATTCGTTTTCTGTTGCTGTGTAACAAATTACCACAAACTCAGCAACTTCAAACTAACACGATTATGTCACAGTCTCTGTAGGTTAGGAGTCTGGCCCAGGGTGCCCGGTTCTCTGCTCCGTGAACACAGGCTGAAGTCAGGTTGTCAGCCAGGCTGCATTCTCCTTGGAGGGCGATGGGGAAGAACCCACTTCCAAGCCCATTCAGGCTGCTGTGATGCTGTGATTTATAATAAGAAATACACATTTGACATTTCTCCCAGTGTCTGACACAGAGTTCCTAAGACTCTTGGAATTTCCTTCCATCTTCGAGTGTGCCTAATCTCCTCACACGTCAAACCTCTCACTTCCTCTTCTGTCACCATCCAGAAAAAACCCTCTTTGATTTTAGGGGATCTAATCACCCGCATGTGATTAGATCAAGGCCACTCAGATAATTTCCTATGTCAAGGTTGATTGTACTGTGTAATAATCCAACCATGAGAGTAAAGTCCATCATAGTCACAGTCTCAGGGATTATAGAGGCCTATACACCAAGACAGAAAATCTTGGGGGCCACCTCAGAGTTCTGCTCTCTGAAAGAGCAGAGGTAAGAAGGGCTATTTTTATTTTGTACTTTATACATATTTGTCAGGTTTGAATTTAGGGGGAAAGAATGTGTATTACTTTTAATTCTTTTTCCCCTTTATTTTTTCCCCATCACCATTTATTCCCCCTGTATGTATTACTTTTTTTTCTAACTATACAGAACTTTAGTGATACAGTGTTTTAAAAATATATATTTTTATTGATTTTGCAGAGGAAGGGAAAGGGAGAGAGAGATAGAAACATCAACGATGAGAGAGAATCATTGATTGGCTGCCTCCTGCATGCCCCCACTGGGGATTGAGCCTGCAACCCAGGCATGTGCCCTGACTGGGAATCAAACCTTGACCTCCTAATTTGTAAGTCGACACTCAACCACTGAGCCATGCCAGTTGGGCTGTATTACTTTTTTAATGTAAAATGTCTGGAAATATATACTCTTAACATTTTAAGTGTCTAGGTCGTAGGAATAAAAGTTTTTTATATAAGCACGTAGTAATCAACTTTTTATCATATAAGTATAGGAATATAAGTTATTTTCATTTTGAAATGAAAAATCATGCTTATTATAGACTAAAGCAGTTAACAGAGTTTATATCGGTGCCCATTTGACTAACCGTAGCTTTTCTGCAGTGGTTATAAATTATCAGGTTATAAACGAACGTCCTGATAACGCAGCATGGTGAAGATGTGAAACTCTGAACAGCTCTGAGGAGAGTGTGGGTAAATTGCAGGTTATCAGGAGCACTGCAGCGAGAGAATGTTGAGGGGGGGAGAACAACCTCGGAGGACTTAGGTTCGGGCCACGGACTGGCTGGGGGCAGGTCCCACCGTTTTTCTGCATTCATTTCTCCTCATCTGTAGAATGAGGGGGTCGGACCAGATGAACCCTAAGTTTCAGTGTTTTTTCCTCAGATCTTTTGAGATTGTTACTATGGTTTCTGACAAAGTCTAAGTAAACACCAGGCTGGAAAGATTATTAGCCTCATGGGGAGAGGTGCGTTTTCTGTTTTGTTTTTTTAAATCATCAGTGTATTCCCTGAAAGGAAGCGTTAAGAATTTGTATTTTTAACAAGTTCCCATGTGATGCTGATGCTGTGGTCCAGGAACATACTTTGAGAACCACTGGGCTAGAGTGTGTTATATAGGATGTTCACGGAAGGCTGCTCTATAATACGACCTAAGACCTATGAGCAGCCATGTGGAGCAGAGCAGGCACATTCCAGCCAGAGAACAGAAAGCAGGAGCCCCTGAGGCGGGAATGGAGAGGTGGCCAGGGGAAGAATGGAGAGGAAAAGGAGGTCACGTAGGTTTATGGCTAATTATAAAGACGGACTTTTACTCCAAATGAGGCAGAGGGCCAGGACAGGATTTCGAGCAGAGGAGTGATGTGGTCTGTATTAGGCAGTGTCTGTCGTAAGAATGATGACTTTCAACACATTATAATAAGATTCGCACTTATGTCATCTTGCAGATAGAGAAATGGATGGAAAGGGAAGCCTTAAATTGTGTGATAACTACTATGGACTGAGTGTGTCCCCTACGATGTACATGGTGGAATCTAATCCCCAGCCTGATGGTACTGGGAGTGGGGCCGGTGTGGGGTGATTAGGCCATGAGGGTGGAGGTGTGACATGGTAGGAAGTTTGTTAACTTCCATAAGTGCCAGTGAACAAACCCAGGCGGTTTTCACAGGGGCCCATACCCTCCCCATGTTTTTCATTTCCCTGACTCTACTGAGTCCTTACTCACCCCACCTATTCCTTCATTCTCCCCTTAAAATGCCCAGTCACCTCTGTATAAATCGAAGTTGAGTTCAGTTTACACTGGACTGTTCCCTATTACAATGATATATTACTGATTAAAATCTGTCCTTAGCACTTTAATTAGCGTCCAGCTGTGTTTATCTTTGGCAAAGTGTGCACAAAATACACACTACCCATGTGTACTTAGTTTAATTTAACCCATTGAGTATTCAGTCATGTTTCGGTGAGATTTTTAAATAATGACTATGTTGCTGGAAGTCACATTATCAGTTTTCAGGCCCAAATAGCTGAAATAGGCCCTTTCTAACAAACAATGGTGGGAAGGAAGTTCTTAGAATCCAGTGGGAGGAAGGAGATACTTACAGTTCTCACCACGGCTTCACTCCTCCAGGTTCCTGAGTTACTTATTGGGTGGGTAGTTTGTTTGTTTGTCCTGGTGTTGACTTGTTTTATAGTTTGTAGTTGTGAAGTTTGAGTTTGAGAATTGAAGACTAATTGATTACGACCTCAAGATAGAATAAAATGACCATAAAAATGTGCTCGAAGAGGTCAAATATTTTTTCTCCCTTCTGTGCTAAACATAAAGTACAGGGTCAGGTAGAAAATCTATTCCTTGTGGAAAATAATCAAGCTTTGGAAATAACCCAGAAAGAGATTTTTGGGGGTATATGTGTGTGGGGTTTCTTGTGGTAAAAATACAAAACAATATATTTATACTTTAACTATCCATAAGTGTACAATTCAGTGGCATTAAATACATTCAGAATGCTGGGAAATAATCATTACTATCTATACCTAAAAATTTTCTATCATCGCCAACAAAACCCCTGTATCCATTTAATGACAATTCCCCCCGCCCCACCTCTCCCTAGGCTCTGGTAACCTCTATTTTTCTACCAGAAAGAGCATTTTTAATATTAGATTCTTAAAAGTTATGTTTTATAGCTGTTCAGGAAGGCATTTTTATTTACCTGGCATTGGGAACTAATCTTACCATATTCTGATTTAAGTGCTGGTGATATGACTATGCATGAGATACATACTGCATTGTAGCCTGCTTGCAAGTCAATCATATAAACATGTAGATACCAAGTGTGAAATAGTGGAAAACCTATGTGTTGGTCTGTGCCTCTGGTTCCTGGCGAAGCTCCTAAATCCCTTGGTGATAAGAGTGCTTTATGTTCTTTTTTTTTTTTAAAATCCTCACCCGAGGATATTTTCCCATTGATTTTTAGAGAGTGGAAGAGAGAGGGAAAGACAGGAATATCAATGTGAGAGAAACACATTGATTGGTTGCCTCCTGCACAAGCCCCAAGCAGGACTCGGGCCAGGGAGGAGCCTGCAACTGGGGTACGTGCCCTTGACCAAAATTGAACCCGGGACCCTTCGGTATGCAGGCTGACGCTCTATCCACTGAGCCAAACCAGCTAGGGTGAGTGTCTTACGTTCTAATGAGGCTATTCTTGGTGGCTTATGGATTGAAAGACTAAGCCATGGTTAGAAACTTAGACCTTTGGCCCCATTCTCCATCCTCTGGGAAGGACAGAGGGGCTGGAGATTGAGTTAATGATCATCCATCATCACGATGAAGTCTTCATAAAAATCCAGAAAGTGCAGGGTTTGAAGAGCTTCTGGATTGCTGAGCACTTGGAAAAGCTGGGAGGGTGGTGTGTCTGGAGAGGCCATGGAAGTGCCCTGTGTCCAGCTGTTTGCATTTCTTTACCTGGCTGTCCATCTGTCTCCTTTACTATATCCTTTGTAATAAACCAGTAAACGTAAGTGTTTTCCTAAGTTCTGTGAGCATCTAACAAATGATCACCCCCATGGAGGGGGTTGTAAGAACCCTTCCGGCTGGTCGGTCAGAAGTGACAATCTGACTTGGCAACAGGCATCTGAAGCCGGGGGTAGTCTTGTAGGACCTGACGCTAACCCCAGGCAGATAGTGTCAGAACTGAACTGAATTGCAGGACACTCGGCTAGTGTCAAGAACACCTACAAATCTGGTGTCAGAAGTGAAGAAATCATGTGAGAATGAAGAAAAATAGGAGTGTGTCCTCAGATATCAAATAATATGAAAACAATTTGTTGTATAGAATCCTTTTTTTTTCTACATAATTTATTGTGAGGTGATGAATGTCAAATAACATTAATTTTCATCATTTGCTTCTATTCATATCTTCTGGGTCATTTCTTCATTTTTCCTTCTAAAAGGTTGCATGCCACACGTGAAGCAATAAAGAAGTTTTAAGGTATAACACTTAGCTAAGGGCTTGAACATTCATCTGCAGCTACATATATGCTCATTACATGCAGTTGTGCTTCTAGTGACTTTTTCACAGCCATCCTCTATGACAAGTTTTTGGAAAACATTTGTCAGGACAACCTTCATACATCTTTGAAACTCATAGGCCCTATTGCACCTCAAAGTGCCCAGTGATGGGCCACAGGCGCTTCCCTCCCTTTAAGGCCACGTAGAAATAAGCAGAATCCTTTTTGATTCAATAAAATTCAATAGAAAACATCAATGATGTATTAAGAATAATATATTTTACTTCAAGTCATTTACTGAGCTCAATTTAAACTCCTACTGTAACCTATGCAAACTTTTTCTAGTGAATATTTTCGGCTTTGCTGGCCATGTGGTGTCTGTTGCAAGCACATACTCAGCTCTGCCACTGTCATTCCCTGGCAGCCATAGACAACATGTAAATGATTGGGTGTGGCTGTGTCTCAATATGAAACTAGAATTTCATATAATTTTCACGTCATAAAATTTTAACCTTTTAAAACATTTGTTTTCAACTATTTAAAAATGTTAAAACCTTTCTTAGCCCTGACTGGTTTGGCTCAGTGGATAGAGCGTGGGCCTGCAGACTGAAGGGTCCTGGGTTCGATACCAGTCAAGGGCACATGCCTGTTCTGTGCTCGGTCCCTGGTGGAGGGTGTGCAGAAGGCAGCCAATCAGTGATTCTCTTTCATCATTGATGTTTCTACTTCTCTCTCTCTTGCCCTTCCTCTCTGAAATCAATAAAAATATATATTTTTTAAAAAAACCCATAAAAACCTTTTTTAGCTCTCAGGCCCAACAAAAACAGCCGGATTTGGCCTATGGGCCATCGCAGTTTCATTACCTCTGCTCTTTACTAATTTTTGTTTGCACTGAGGTCTTTATAGCTCATTTAGGCCCATTGAGTTTCACAATTTGTGAACTGTCATTACATTTTTTTAGAATGTCAAGTCCCACTCATGTTTAAATAGTAAAAGGACAGATCAAAAACCAATATCTTACTCAGGTTAACCAGTTATTATTCTTTGAGACTACAGATGGCACTTTAATTAACAGTCTTGCTAATTATTCTTTTCCAAAAGCTCCTTCTGAAGTCACTCACACTTCTGGTCACATATTAAGCATGATCTCATCTTCTTTACCTCCAAATGCAGTCACAGTTTGTTCCACTTAATCACTTAACTTTATCTTCAGTGTTGAACTATTCCAGTACACGAAGAGTAGTTTTGTAATAACCTCATTAAATAGTTAGAGTTTTTATTGCTGCTGTTGTTGTTTTTGAGATGAAACTTTACTCAGTTTGTGTGGTTTATGTTGCAACTGTTTGAGAGCTTAGTGAGTCAACATCACCTCACAAGTAGCTTTTATTAAAATTCAAACTGGTTGGAAACTTGGAGGATGGGAGCACAGTAATACAGTCAATTGGAATTTATTTCCTATTCAGTACTGTGCTAGTTCTGTGGATACACAAAAGAACTACTGTACCTTAGAGGAGCTTGCATTTCAGTGGGAAAGACAAAATGAATATACAAGAAACCATAATGGATTTATTAATTCCTTGAGAACACCCATTTGCTACAAGTCACTGAATTATGTGTTATGTCATTTTTGTCCTAATATAGAGGAGCAAAAAATTATTTTTCCTACTACCCATTTAGGTTCTTGGGCTGCGGGCCTGTGAATTGGACTGAGAAAAGTCAGAGTAACAGAAGAAATGTGTATAGATTTATCGAACAGAATTTTTATGTGACCCAGGAGCTTTGGTAAGGAAATGAAGACCCAAAGTGATTGTTGAACCTGAGTGTTTTGAAGAGTGGAAAGTTGTGGGAAAAAACAAAGGACAAAGAGGCATGGACAAGGGCAATGAACCAGGGGAAACTCGGCAAGGCCTGTTCATTCAGGTTCTCTCAGTATCCCTCTGTCTTTGGAGGGGAAGATGTTCTTTTCCAGCAAGTATAGGAAAGGCACTTCTCCCAAGAGGGTCTTCTGACCTGCTTCAGGGAAGAAAGCGGAGGTCTCACATTTCTTCAGTTTAAAATATTCAATATGCCAAAGTGCCACACGTTGGACTGGCATGTTCCAAATCCTGTCACTTACAACTATCAAATGAGATAGATAGTGTAACCATTTCACAGGTGAGGAAACTGGGGCTATGAAAAATTAAGTTGTTCAAAGTGCCAAGTTGCAAGTGACTGCTTGGCTCCAAAGCAATTTCTTTCCCCCCTCCACCACTCATTTTATTGAGTGCAAGCTCCTCCATTAAGGGAATAAAGAGTTAACATGAGCTGAGGCGGACTGAAAGGTCCCAGGTTTGATTCCGGTCAAGGGCATGTACCTGGGTTGCGGGCACATCCCCAGTGGGAGATGTGCAGGAGGCAGCTGATCAATGTTTCTCTCTCATCGATGTTTCTAACTTTCTATCTCTCTCCCTTCCTCTCTGTGAAAAATTAATAAAATATATTATTTAAAAAAAAATAAAAAAAGAGTTAACATGGGAAAAATAACGTATTTACTTCCTAATTCAATGATCTATACTAATGGCGATTGCTAGAATCAATATAATGGGAATTATGTGCGTTGGCCAAAAGCCATGCTGATGTAAGAAGTTCATACCGGACAACCTGATCTACAAGACTGTGTGTGTGTGTGTGTGTGTGTGTGTGTGTGTGTGTGTGTGTTATTGATTTGAGAGAGAGGAAAGGGAAAAGAGAGAGAGAAACATCAATTTGTTGTTCCACTTATTTATTCATTCATTGGTTGATTTTTCTATGTGCCCCTACTGGGGATCAAACCCACAACCTTTGTGTATCCAGATGATATTCTAACCAACTGAGCTGCCCGGCCAGTGCAGCATAGATTTTTATTGAAGGATCTAAATCCTTAAATGATCTGCAGAAATGATTTATTTCTAGTCCTCAGAAGACATGACAAAAGACCTCTAAGGGTTCTTTATGGAAGAATGGGAAGGAACCAGGATGTCTCCCACTTAGATCTTAAGTGTAAGCTCCTTTAATTGAGGTCCATGGTGGTCAGCAATGCTAGCATCATTTATGGGTCAACACCAAGCTGCCACCAAGGTATTTAATGACCTACCTATTGTTACATGCCAAAACCCCCAGGAGTTAGAATGAAGGGTGCTGAGAACATTATCATCCCCTACAGAGCTTTGTCACGAGATATAGTGGGGTTAGGAAATGATAACTTTGGTACAGAGAGAACAAGGAGAAAGAAAACCCAGCCTAGGTTGGCCAGCAAAACAACGAAGTCATCAAGATTATGTTACCAGAATGTTGTGATTAATGTTCATGTACAACAAAGTGCTTAGGTTATTTTTAAAAGTAAATCTTCTATTGAATATGAGTATATGGGAACTCTCTGTATTATCTTTGCAAATTTTCTGTAAATCTAAGATTATTCCAAAATACAAATAAAAATATCTTTTAAAGGCATCTTGGGAAGATGGGAAGCAATCCTTCCCCAACATTGCTTTTTGTAAGCCCATGAAATCCTAACAGCCTTTTATTGTTAGAAATAAAGACATTGGGTAGTTATTCCAAGAAGTTAACCACCTTTTATGTGAACCTCAATAATCAGTGTTTGTTCTCACAAAGGAATGAATTTTAGTTTCAATTTTATTTACATTGTTAGTAAACCTTTTTCTAGTTCATCTGTAAAATATAGACTGTTAGGAATTCCATTATTTACATTTTTAAACGGAGGCATTATAATAATAAGGAAAGTGATAACATTATAGCAAAAACTTCAACTGTCATATACATAAAATTGAAATATCCCTCCCACCTGACTTCTCTTTTGCTGTCTGATCCTAAAAGAAATGAAAGTTTCGCCACTAAAATAGAGTCTTTACCAGTGTGTCCACTTTTTCAGTAAACTATTTACAAACAGATGAACTTTGATAAGGGGAATTTAACATTGGGTTATTGTATCCCAGGTACTTTACAAATGCTGTCTCATTTAATCTTTACAAAAGTGCCTCTTAGTGTGATAGGCATTATCGTCCCCAGTTTGCCTGTGAGGAAACAAAGATTCTGAGACATTAGACTTTTACAGATCTGCAACCAGTAACACACTGGAGGGAAATCTGATCAATTCCAAAGCCTTTTGCTACCACCCCACAAGGTTTAGCAAGAAATGTAAAACCTCTTTCCTATTCATCTAAAATATATTCTTCCTACAATGACTACACTGGAATTTCCATAGTTCAGTACCATGCTGAATTTATTTGATAGGTTCGCAGCGGTTCTCAACCTGTGGGTCGCGACCCCTTTGGGGGTTGAACGACCCTTTCACAGGGGTCATCTAAGACCATAGGAAAACACATAGATAATTACATCTTGTTTTTGTGATTTATCACTATGCTTTAATTATGTTCAACTTGTAACAATGAAATTGGGGGTCACCACAACATGAGGAACTGTATTAAAGGGTCGCGGCATTAGGAAGGTTGAGAACCACTGGGTTAGAGAATGGCGTATTTACAGAAACCAACCAAAGAGAACATTTTGATTCTCCTTACGTTTCATTACTGGAGTATCCAAAAAGAAAGTGGTTCTGAAATAAACCAGCAATGCCACGTATGTTCCACAGAACGTTAATGCAAAGATGTTCCTTGGGGGAGAAAAGAGGCTTTCTTGGGGAAATAAATCTGAGAAATTTGGCATACTACCCCACTGGGATATTAATAGTGAGCGTTATTTAGTAAAGGCTCTGAAAAGTCCTGCGGTCAAAATTCTAACTCTATTTCACTTGAAAAAAATTCTTCCTGGCGCTCTCCCTGTTGGAGCAGGACCTGGAGAATGCTGACACCTTTTCCCACTTCCCCCCCCTTCGCCCCCCCAAGGCGTGTTACCTTTACCTTTTCTTTCTGTTTTTCTCCCAAGCTCTGAGGGCTCTTCTTTTGCCTCTGTAACTTGTTTCCTGAACCTGTTTCTTCTAGGCTCACTTCTTCTACCTCTGTGCCTTTCTTTCTTTCTTTTTTTTTTTTTAAATATATTTTATTGATTTTTTACAGAGAGGAAGGGAGAGAGATAGAGAGTTAGAAACATCGATGAGAGAGAAACATCGATCAGCTGCCTCCTGCACGCCCCCCACTGGGGATGTGCCCGCAACCCAGGTACATGCCCTTGACCGGAATCGAACCCGGGACCCTTGAGTCCGCAGGCCGACGCTCTATCCACTAAGCCAAACCGGTTTCGGCATCTCTGTGCCTTTCTAAGTAAACTTTTGCCTATATAAAAAAGAAATTCTTCCTAACACTTAAGTGATTGCTAATTTTAATGCTATGCAGTGTTTCTCAAAGTGTGGCCTTCGACGGATATACAGGAGTATTGCCCAGGATACAGGCTAACAATGCACATTTTGGGGCCCTGCCCAACCGCAGATCAATTGGATACAATCTCTGGGGAAGGGCCTGGAAACCTGCCCGTTTAACCAGCTTCCCGAGTAATTCTATATACATTCAAGCATGAAAAAAACAGTTGGCATCTTTCAATTCTTTACTCACACCAACACGCTCTCCTACAGCGGCTGCCAAGAGCTCTCAGCATCGATTACTTCACTTTGATGTAGCTTTGTGGGCAGCCTTGAACTCCAGGTTGTTAGGGGAAGCAAGAGTTTCCAGATTAGACATGTAAATAATATCAGCCCCCCGGGTTAGAAATTACAGATCACTTCTAAATGCAAATACACACAACTCCCTTCTTTTCACCCTCCATTGTTTTAGTTGGCTCCGCGGAGAGTCCTGGGCACCTGACCTTCCTGCACAGACAGCAGGAAGCTCTCAGCACTTAATAATGCTGTCGATGACGTAAGTGTTTTCCTGGTCCCTCCCATTTCATTTTCCTTCCTCTTTTGTTTCTTTTTTCCTCTCTAGTATGAAAATGCTAGAAAGTGATATACTAAAATGTTAGTCGTGGTTGTCTTTAGTTCATGGGGATGTGGATAGGAGATTTCCCCAACACACACACACACACACACACACACACACACACACACACACACACTCACACACTTTGTATTTTCAGGTTTGCCCATGTTAAGCCAGTGAGAAAACTTAAAACCATATTTATGAGAAGGGAGAAATCTGTTGGGGGGAAGCACCCCGAACCACTTAAAAGGAGGGAGAGTAGGTTTTGGATGTTGTATCTCTCTGTTTCTTCACTGTTAGGCATACTTTTTGAGAATAGTAAAACACACACACACACACACACACACACAAATAAAACCAGTTTCTCTAGGCTTCTTTCCCCCTTCTGCCCTGTCTTTCTCTTTTTCTTGCTGATCCCATCTTGTCCCACCAACTGTGAAGCCTGTGTCAGGGAAGCAGCTGAGGGCCTTGCTGGGATGAAAGAGCCACTGTCCGGCCTTGCTTTGTAAGAACAAACCACACTGCGCTATGTATGGCCTCTTTCTCCGGGAGGGCTGAGATTCCTCTTTATAATTCCGCTGCTATTTTTAACATCCCTACGGGGCAAGGAGAAAGCCAGGCCCTGCATCTTTGAGCTGGTCACAGTTTTCTAAACCTCCGTTCCCCCTGGAGCAAATAATAAAGAGCCGAAGAGATCCCCTCGAGTTTAGAGAGTGGTCGTGGGTAATCACTTCTTTCCACTCTTAAAGAAGCCAGGCCTCTTAGTTATGAAAAGGAACTGCACTATGTGCTATATTTACACACAAGAAAAATGCTTATCTGAGACCAGATTCTCTAATCAACAGAAGCAGGAAAACAGGTGCATATTAACTTGTGTTGGGAAGGATCTTAGAGTCATTTGCATCCTCTCCAGCAACACTGCACCGTGTCCTCTCAGCATGAATGAAGAAAGCCCAGACAATGGACAGCCAGGCACATCCGGCGAAGGGAAAAGAAACTCCAGGCCCAGGCACTCGAGGCACTCGGTCCTCGAGCCAAGTGGCCTTGATAATTCCCCTCATGACTCTAGAGACTAATTTTTCAGTCTGTGCTTGAAACCTGGCTCTAATTGCCCACTGAGCACAGAGGGAGCCGCTAAATCCGCCCCAGGAGAAGGTACTGCCGAGCCAGCCGGCCGCCCTTGAGCTGCTCTTGAGAAATTACACCCAAGAATTGAAAACCACAGCAGCTACCTTGGCTGCACCCTTTTCACTACCAGGGAAACTAAGTTTGGATCCACATGCAGAGCTCGTTTTTAGGTATATGGGGATTATTTTAACTATCTCAAGTCTGGGTTTTTCTTAGACGTGTGAAAATCTCATTTACTAGTAAATGTTTTTAACTAGTACTAATAGCAGAAGTCCCTTGACTCTTCAAAAAATGGAAAATAATTTTAGGCATTTCCCCCTGATAAATGGCTATGGAGGTACATTCACATTTGTTGTTGTTATCACTACTGTTTGGCTCACTCTTTATAAAGCTACTAAGAGTAGATTTCAACCACGCTTGCTCTCAGCTTTCTTTTTTTTTTTCCATATAAAGATTCCTATTTATTTATATTCAATTTATTCATTTTTAATTTTTATTTCAAAACCCGTGGACATTTTCCCATGGAATTTTAGGGGGAGTAGAAGAGAGAGGGAAAGACAGAGAAAAACATCGATGTGAGAGAAACACATCAATTTGTTGCCTCTTGCAAGAGCCCTGACCAGGGCCTGGGCTGGGCAGGAGCCTGCAACCAAGGTATGTGCCCTTGACTGGAATCCAACCTGGGACCCTTTGGTCTGCAGGCTGATGCTCTATCCACTGAGCCAAACTGGCTAGGGCTATCCACCTGATTTTATGTTATAATGGCAGAATCATGTGGGTGAACAGAGAACCTACTGCCCACAAGCCTAAATTTTACTATTTATCTTTCTTTTTTTAAAAAATATATTTCTTTATTGATTTCAGAGAGGAAGGGAGAGGGAGAGAAACATCTATACTAATAAAAGGGTAATATGCTAATTAGACCAGACGGCTTCCAGACAACCTTCCATATGTCCTTCCTGACAAAGCTGCCCCAGGCGAAGCCACCTGCCCGCAGTCTCGGGCGCCTGCGGCTGTGGCCAGCCCAAGGGGACCGCCACCCCCCCACCCCCCCCCGCACAAATTTCATGCACCGGGCCTCTAGTCAATGATAAGAGAGAATCATTGGTCAGCTGCCTCCTGCATGCCCCCTACTGGGGACTGAGCCCACAACCCAGGCATGTGCCCTTGGCTGAAATCAAACCTGGGACCCTTCATCCGCAGGCCAACACTCTATCCACTGAGCCAAGCCTGTTAGGGATATTTGTCTCTTTACAGGAAGTCTGCTGATGCCTATTGTAGAGCTTTGTTGCTCAGAGTGTGGTCTGCAGATCAGGAGCAGCAAGTAGCATCTGGGAATTTGTTAGAAAGGCACAATCTCAGGCCCCACCCAGACCTGCTGAATCTAGAGCTTTATTTCAGCAACATCTCAAATGATTTGTATGCATATTCAAGTATAAGAAGCATTGTTACTCTATTGTGCTGCTTTGGCTGAAGGGTTGGAGGAGGGCAAGTTTAGCAGCTAGGAGATTGGGTGGCTTGAAGATTAGGAGACAGAGGAGCGAAGGGACAGGGTCCACAGACATTTAAAGAATGTCTGCCATTTAAAATCACATTCCTGCCTCAGGCCTGTGGGATTCCTGCATATAAATCTACAGAGAATAGGAAGCCATATGCAAGCCAGAGAACAGGAAGCCATATGCAAGTCTGCATTGCTTACTATTAGTTTTGCCATGGCATTTTGAAGAAAGCTGATAACAGGAGGATAATCAAATTAGCCAGTATCCCACAGTCCATCTCCAGCCTGCATTTGTGACTTGCTGACGGGAAAGGAGCTTCCTGGCCAGCAGAAGCACCCACCTATTAGGAATTGGCCCGAAGCACTGCTGTAGAGAAGCTTGAGAGACAGTAGCTCAAATATTTTGCTAAAGCTTTTTTGCAAATGCTAGCTTAGTTGTGAAAAAGATGGTGTAGCCTAGAGTCCTCCTTCAATAGATACTCAGCAAACAGTGTGCCATTTGACCATTTTTTGATTTGCTCTTTATTCATTAGTCAGATTCAAGAAAGAGTTTATTGCTCTCTAATTTGAAACCACACTGGAGTTTACAATGTCACTCTTATTACATGTCATTAAACATCAAAATGTTTCTGTTCTCTAAGGCTATAGTCCCATTTTCTATTAGAAGTTAACAAACTATATATTTAGGGACAATTTTGCATTTGCTCAATTAGTGGTGAATGTGCTAAGCCCCAAGAGCCTATATAATAAAGAGGTAATATGCAAATTGACCATCACAACCTCACAAATATGGCTGCCTACGACCAGGCTGGCAGGGGGGTTAGTAGGGATGACCAAACGACTGAACAAGTAGGCTGCGTGGGGTGACCAGGCCCACAGGAGGGTTAGTGAGGGACGACCAAAAGACTGAACAAGTAGGCTGCATGGGGCAACCAGGCTGGCGGGGTGGGGGTAGTTAGGGGTGACCAGGCCGGCAGAAGGGGGCAGTTGGGGGTGACCAGCCCAGCAGGGGGTGCAGTAAGAGGCGGCCAGGCTGGCAGGGAGCGGCAGTTAGGGGTGACCAGGCCAGCTGGGGGGGGGGTGCAGTTGGGGGTGATTAGGCCAGCAGGGGGGGAAGTTGAGGGCAATTAGGCTGGCAGGGGGGACAGTGAGGGGTGACTAGGCTGGCGGGGGGCAATTGGGGGTGACCAGGCCAGCAGGGATGACAGTTAGGGGCAATCAGACTGACACGCAGAGGCAGTGAGGCGTGATCAGGCTGGCAGGCAGAAGTGGTTAGGCAGGCAGGCAGGTGAGCAATTAGGAGCCAATGGTCCAGGATTGTGAGAGGGATGTCTGACATCCCCTGAGGGGTCCTGGATTGGAGAGGGTGCAGGCTGGGCTAAGGGGACCACCTCCCTGTGCATGAATTTCGTGCACCGGGCCTCTAGTATATAGATAAATGATACAGAACAAAAGGGTCTGAATTCAAGAGTTGACAGTCTAAAGTTAGCAACAACAAAATAAAAAACAAAGCAAAAAAAACAAAAAAGAAGTTAGCCCCAGCCAGTTTGGCGCTGGATAGAGCATTGCTCTGCAGACCAAAGGTGATTCGGGTCAGGGCGCGTACCTTGGTTGCAGGCTCCTCCTTGGCCTGGGCCCTGGTCGGGCATGTGCAGGAGGCAAACCAATCTGTGTGTTTCTCTCACATTGATGTTTCTCTCTGTCTTTCCCTCTCTTCCACTCTCTCTAAAAGATCAATGGAAAAATATCCTTAGGTGAGGACTAACGAAAAAAAAGAAAAAGTTGACAGTCTAAAGGGAAGATAGACATATAAAATAACAAACAACAAAACAACATTTGGGCCAGTACAGAGATTATAATATACATACATTTACCTTTCTTAGCATTTCCAGTAAGAGTCATTTGCTCCATTCTTTGTGCTGGTCCAAAATGTTTACTATTATTGTTATTATTATTATATATAATTCATTTAAAAATATTTTATTTTAAAATGTTTATTTATTTATATACATATACTTTTAACTTTTTATTATGGAAAAGTTCAAACATGCAAAAGTAGAGAGAAAGGGGAAATAACCTAATTCTTTCCCCAACCCCAACTTCCCATGCACTGATCCATCAGATGCAACTGTTAATAACCTATGACCAGTCTTCTTTCTTCTTGTCCCCACCTACTAACCCCCTCCTACAGAAGTATTCTGAAGCACATGCCAGCCATCATAACATTTTGTGGAAAAGTGATGCTTCTCTAAGTGAGGTTTTGAAGAATGCCTAGAAGTTCACTACACCAAGAAGAGGATAGGGAGCCTTCAGGTGGAGGGACCGGCTTCAACACCCCCAGAAGGGCCTCAGCAACAACCACCTGATCTAATGCAGCTCCTCACAGCTGAGCTGCAGAAACCATGAACCTCGCCAAAACTTTTTTTAAACTTTTAAAGTACTGATAATTTCTGATTTTTAAAAACCTATGTCATAGCATCAACCGCAGGATAAAATAGTAAAATAAAACATAAAAATTATTTTAAAGTACTAGATAAATGTAGCACACAGCAATATTCCCACAAGCTATTTTAACGTATAAACTATGATTGCTTTGTATAATTTGATTTCCTATTACCTCGAGGGAGGGGGAGCCAGGATAACAGATCCTCCCAGCAGGCCCTCCCCGGATCACAGAGAGAGGCCTTTCTGAGGTGTCCCCGTCCTGTTCTCCGCTTGCAGGGTGGGGTCTGATGTCCCTGTGTTCAGCCCGCTTTGTGGCAGTTTGCGGTTGTGTAAGAGAGGAGGGTACAAAGTGCACAGGTAATGCTTCCGTTTGCATTCACTGGGTCTGTTACACGTTTTATCTGGAAATGGCTTAGAGGTCAGTGGCATGAGGGTAAATTAGAAGATGAGTGAACGAATGAGTGATGAGGTTAAGCTGAGCAGAGGTAGAGAAGGGGGTGGGACTAGCAGCGTTTGGATTGCCAAGGGTTGTGCGCTGAAGTGGAAAGTGGATTCTTGCCGTGGCTGTTAATACAACAGGCAAATCGGGGATGCCTGGTTCCAAATTCCATGCACTCCAGGATGAGCAGGATCTGGCTCCGGGTTTTACTCAGCAGCTCCTGCAGGAGCCCCCAGCACTTTCGGGCAGCTGTTCTCCTACCTCAGGATACATACTCAACACCTGGAGGTCAGGTGAAAACACAGATTGCTGGGCCCCAGAGTTTCTGATTCTGTTAGTTTGAGTGGGGCTCAATAATTTGCATTTTACAAATTTCAAAGTGATGCACAGTCTACTGGTCCCTGGACCACACTTGGAGAACCATTGTCTGCACATGGTGACCTGTGAACAAATCATGTCTTAGAGATTAGACTTCGAAACCTAGCAGCTTGCTAATAGTCAGAGCATGCCTCAGGGCCAGTTCTGCACACTCCCAGCCTCTGGCTGCCCTGAATCCTGCCAGTCTTCAAAAATCATCTCAGAAGAGGTTATTTACCAGTCATTTTGAATCGCTGTAAGTTTCCCAGTTAGTTTATGTGCATGTCGAGTACAACAGATGAATAAGTACGTTTTTAGATATAATAATGTCTTTATAAACTAAGAATGCCGCTGCACAGAGTGTAGGCTAATTTGAAAGGATTCATACTTGTAAATGGGAGATCAGGCCACTCTCCTAGTTGCACTGTGGTTTGAAAGCAGGTGATTGAACTCTGGGGGCTCCAGCACAATCCTAGGTGTAGCTAATCTTGCGGATGCCTCCTCATTATGTAATCTGCCCTTTTTTCCCTGGCTTCCTGGGTGTTGCTGTTTTCCCCTCTGCTCACCCTCATATACACACTGGTTTACAATCCCTGGAAAACTTATGGAAACAGCAATTTGGGAACAGAGTAGCAGGAGGCAGACAAGGCACGATGAGCAAGCAGGCTTTCAGCCAAGGAAGTCCTTCATCATAGTAAAAAGTACTACCTTCGCACTGAGCTTTCTCCAAACTCTACAGGCACACAGCGCTAGGGACTGAGCAGGGCCAAGGGGCCCCAGCGAGGAGACCCAGCCCTGTTCAGCCCTGTTACCACCGTCTCCCTGTGTAACCAAATGGATCCTTGGTTAAGTCCTTTTTCATTGTGTGTCTATGCATTTTCCTTAACCATTTCATTGTAACTTCCCTCGTCACCTATGAGCAAATGATTTTATACACAGCTTTGTGTCAGATACATTCATTTTGCTTATCTGTTCAGTCTCAGCTATTCGTTCACTGAGCATTGGTTCAGTGTCAGGTGCCATACTTGGTGTTCGAACCACAAAGATGAGCAGACTGAGGTTTCAGACCAGCACTGGCTTTCAGGGTCCTCCTGAGACAAGACACAGAGGAGCAGATCCTTCCAGCCAAGAGGCAAGTATTGGAATAGAGATGTGTGATAGAGCAAGGAGGGCTCAGACGAGATCCCCAAGGAGGTGACAATGGGCCTGAGACTTGGGGGATGAGAGACATTCTAATGAGGCCAAAGAAATAATACATGTAAAGGCAAGGAGGTCAGAAAGAGAATGACTTACTCAGCAAGGCTGCCTTACAGGGTGTGGCAAGGGAGAGGCAGCAGATGGGACCGGAAAGGTAAACAAGGACATCAAATAAAGCAATCGCACTTATAACCAGATCTTCCAGCTTTGGTCCTGGATATCATTTGAACAAATTGTTTAGCTATAAAGTAGGGAAATTTCAAGTGTGCGATGACAAATTGTGGTTTTTAGCCTATTAATTTTAACCTTAAAGACAACTGCCTTTGTTTATAATGAAACTAAAACTAGCATTCAGTTAAATATGTATTAGAAAGGGCAGTGTAGGTGATCAAAAAGTTCAAATACTTGGTAGGATGGTGGTAGATACACGTTACTTACTATCTTATTTCAGTCATACTGGTTGAATATCATGACTATAACAAGAAAAAGACAGGAATCTTTTCAAAAAGGGTTTGTTCCCACCAGCCAGTGTGGCTTAGTGGTTGAGTGTCAACCATGAAACAGGAGGTCACAGTTTGATTCCCGATCAGGGCACATGCCCAGGTTGTGGGCTCCATTCCCAGTGAGGGGCATGCAGGAGGCGGCTGATCAATGATTCTCTCTCATCACTGATGTTTCTAGCTCGCTCTCCCTCTCCCCTCCTCTCTCTGAAATCAATAAAAAAATATAAAAAAACATTAAAAAAAATAAAAGTAAATAAAATGTATTCTTAAAAAAAGAGGGCGGGGGTTTGTTCTCAAGCAATGTGGAGACAGGACATGGGATTGATTTGTTGGGTTATCAATGTTAAAAATTTGCCATATTTTTTCAAATTTATAGTCTTGAATGGCTAGAGCAGCGGTTCTCAACCCGTGGGTTGCGACCCCTTTGGGGGTTGAACAACCCTTTCACAGGGGTCACCTAAGACCATCGGAAAACACATATATAATTACATATTGTTTTTGTGATTAATCACTATGCTTTAATTATGTTCAATTTGTGACAATGAAATTGGGGGTCACCACAACGTGAGGAACTGTATTAAAGGGTCGTGGCATTAGGAAGGTTGAGAACCACTGGGCTAGAGGAAGCAGGATGTTCTAATTGAATTTGCCTTTTCTTTTGCATTTTTAGTGCCGTGTCTGAGTACATTCAAACAGCCCTAATAGAAAACCAGAGCCTGGGTGGCTTATAAACACCATTTATTTCTCACAGTTCTGGAGGCTGGGAAGTCCCAGATCAAGACACTGGGCAGATTTGGTGCCTGGCGAGAGCTCTCTGCCTGGTTTATAGACAGCTGTCATGTCACTGTGTCCTCCCATGGCAAAGGAGCGCTCCGGGGTCTCTTCTATAAGGGCGTTAATACTATTCATTGGCTATTTTTCTCATGAACTAATCACTTCCACTATACCATCCCATTGGGGATTAGGTTTTAACATATGCATTTTGGAGGGGATACAAACATTCAGTCTATAGCAATATGTAAATCAACTTAAAGCATGGTTCTCTGAAATGTGGCTATCAGATTTTCCTTAGACATGTAGAGTTGTAACATTCAGAATGATTTATGTCTAATACAGAAGAGAAAGGGAGAAGAGAAACAGTCTTGGGGAGCAGAGAAGATTCTGGTGTTAGTGATGGCTTAGAGCAGTGGTTCTCAACCTGTGGGTCGAGACTCCTTTGGGGGTCGTACGACCCTTTCACAGGGGTCGCCTAAAACCATTGGAAAACACAAATACAATTACATATTGTTTTTGTGATTAATCACTATGCTTTAATTATGTTCAATTTGTAACAATGAAATTGGGGGTCCCCACAACATGAGGAATTGTATTAAAGGGCCATGGCATTAGGAAGGTAGAGAACCACTGGCTTAGAGAGAAACAGAGTCTTTCATTCATATTAATTTACTTAGATTTATTTATTTATTTTTGCCTTACCCGAGGATATTTTTTCCATCGATTTTTAAGAGAGAATAGAAGGGAGGGAGGAAGGAAGGTGGGAAGAGAGACACATACATACACATGGATTGGTTACCTCCCACACAGGCCCAACCAGGCCAATCCTGCAACTGAGGGACGTGCTTTGACCAGGAATCGAAACTGTGACCCTTCAGTCCATGGGCCGATGCTCTAATCATTGAGCAAAACCGGCCAGGACAATTTATTTAGATTTTATGAGACATTTATTAAGCCCTACAATAGGACAGGTGTGAGGCTTGATGAGAAGACAGATGAAGGGCCTGATTCCTGCCCTCAAAGACTGCAAAACCTACGGTAACGAGAAGTTCTAATGAAGTGTGGTAAGTAATGTAACACAAGTCACCTCAGCATATCACAGAGATGCAAATGAACGGCATCTAATTCAATTTTGGGAAACGAATGTATGAAAGATTGGGACATTAAAAAATGCATCCAAGAGAAGATGTGGATATTTGACTTAGGTCTTTTTAAAAATTACTATTTTTAAAAATTGTTTTATGAGATATTTCAAACATTAATACATACAGAAAATAAAATGACACCAATGTGACCATCATCCAGATTTAACAGATGGTAATGTGGGTGTCCTACTCGTTTCTGTACTTTCCAATGTTTGAAATGTTTCATAAAACAGGACTTGGATCACACCCTGGAGGCACTTTTGCAATTAGATGCTATAAATGTTTTGGGGGTGACCCCCTGATGTGTAAACTCTAAGTCTTAGTAAACCTTTTGGATCTGCAACCCCTCACTCCGGTCCCCCACTGTGCGCAGGACAGAAATGTGAGGTCTGGCCTTGTAATGCAGGAACCAGAGGCGCAGAGAGAGTGAGCTGGTAGAAATAAATGCTGTAAGAACATATACTTTGCCCTGACCAGTTTGGCTCAGTGGATAGAGCGTTGGCCTGCGGGCTTAAGGGTCCCAGGTTCGATTCCGGTCAAGGGCATGTACCTTGGTTGCAGGCACATCCCCAGTAGGGAGTGTGCAGGAGGCAGCTGATCGATGTTTCTTTCTCATCGATGTTTTAACACTCTATCCCTCTCCCTTCCTCTCTGTAAAAAATCAATAAAATATATATTTTTAAAAAGAACATATACTTTTATTAAAAACACTATCTTTGTCATTTCTTCTTCAGAAGCACCACAATAAGGAGGTAGTAGCTTCTTGGTGTGAAAAAACCAATCAGAGGTGTTTTTTCTTATAACAGTGAACATTTATAGTACTTAGAGCTTACAAGGGGTTTTACATGCATTTTAGAACACAGGCCTCGGAAAGCTATGAGAGCGATGTACTAATCCTCGTGTTAGGGGCTGAGCCTCAGGGAGACCTTGTGACTTGCCCTCCAGCGCGCTAGCACCAAGCGGCAGATCTCTAGTCCGTTCATCTCATTGTCCCACGTTGCCAGATTCTCACCAACCAGCGCAAGGTGCATATTCTCCAAGACAGATGGGAGGGAGGCGCAGTTATTTGTGGCTATAAGACCTGTGCATTGTAAGTGAACAGTAAGGTCTGTGCGACTCAGAGCAGGTTCCTGCACACATGGCTTGTAGGCACAATGTGATGGCCTGGGCTCATCAGCTATTTTATCTCACTCCTGTGGTGGCATTATTTTTCAGTCCCTTTTCCTTGTTGCTGCTTCTCTTCAGTTTATGGCCCCGTAGTTGTCAGTGCTCTTGCCAACCTTTCTGCCAAATTCCTGGCACCAGCAGTTGGCCTAGGACACCTAATCCTATCTTTGGCACCTGCCAGAGAAAGCTGCCACCGCACAGCGGAAAGTGTGGCTTCCTAAGCTGCCTGCTGGCAAAGGGCTCTTGCTTGTCCAGCTTTGGGCCAGCCCCAAGGTCTGTGGATTCCAGGAGAGGTGACGAACGGCTGTGACAGATGCCTGCCCTGGCAGATGGGCAAGCACTGGCTAACTCGAGAGTGCAGTGCAGCAACGGCTGCCTTGAGAGGGGACTTCTTACCCCAGATGATGACGGCACCTTGCACCTGCCCTGACCCACCTGGTGGATGAGGCCTCACAAGCACCAGCATTTTGGGGGATCTTTATTTCTAATCCACTGGCAGTTGGAACCACCAGGCCATTGAAAGAATCTAAGTGGGATCCAAAAGAATGAGTTACCAATCTTGAGAGGCACCTGATAGAGAAGTCTGGGCCTAGAGAAACTGCAGGCCTGGATTCAAGGGTTGCCTCTGACGTTGGGATGTTCTTGGCTGTGACAGAAAACCCTGGCCCAGTCTGGCTTAACAAAAGGGAAATTAAATTCAATGCCGCTAAGGACACAAGGCTTTTCTGTCTTCACATTCCTCCCATCCTCAATGTTGGTGTCATTCTTCTTCTTTTTTTTTTTTAATCTTTTTATTGAATTTATTGGGGTGACATTTATTAATAAAATCTGACAGGTTTCAGGCATACAATTCTATAATACAGCATCTGTGTATTGTATTGTGTGTTCACCATCCCAAGTCAAGTCTCCTTCCATTAGCATTTATACTCCCTATATGCTCTTCTTCCCTCCCCCATCTTTCCCTCCGGTAGTCACCATACTGTTGTCTGTGCCTATGAGTTGTTTTTATTTTTTTGTTTAATCCCTTCACCTTTTTCACCCAGCCCCCCAAACCCCAATGTTGGTGTCATTCTAACCCCAGTCCTGCAAGTTAACCCTCATGGTTCCAAGATGGTTCCCAAGGCTGCCAGGCAATTAGGCTTACAGGCTTCCCTGCCGCAAGGCAGACACCTCTCCCAGACAGGGACTGTAGCTCCTCTCCTTCAGCCTGAGCAGCCTACCACTCCGGGACCAATATTGGTGGCCATGGGAATGCTGTGTTGATGGACTCAGACCTGCTTTGTCCAATATAGCAACTACTAGCACATGTGGCCATTGGACACTTGAAAAGTGTCTAGTCTGAATTAAGATGTTTTGTAAGTATAAAATGCTCACCAGACTCCCAAAACCTCTCTCCTCTCTCTCTCTCTCTCTCTCTCTCTCTCTCTCTCTCTCTCTCTCTCTCTCTCTCTCTCCTCACATAGGCAAGTAAAATATCTCTTTAATGTTTTTTATATTGATTACATGTTGAAATGATACCATTTGGGTATACTGAGTTAAATAAAATTTAAATAATTTCCCCTGCTTATTTTTACTTTGTTAATGTGGCTCCGAGAAAACTTAAACTCCCTTTCTATTTCTGTTGGGTTGCACTGGCTCAGACCCACCAGTCTCCTTCCAGAACTGGAGAGAGAGAGAGACACCTGAATAAAACCATGGTTCTTTCCGAAAGAGGAATCTTTTCTTTTTGAGATAATCAATACATAATTTTTCTCTGCAGATATTTAATGGACAGGACGGATGAAGTGCAGACAATGTAGGGCCATACATTCCCTGGGAACTGTTTCTGTGAAAATGTGCTGTGCTAAGTGCTGGGGGGGGAAATTGCTGACTGAGGAGGGGAGATAAGATATGAAGGCGTGTGAGCGGTGCCGTCCATAAAGGCTTTATAGGGTTTCAGACTTTGGCGAGAGAGATTCTGTCTTGAGTGACGGTGGAATGCCAGTTTGATCTGGGCCTTGAAGGTAGATGGGGTTTCAAGAAAAGAAGTCAAGCGCCAAGAGTTGGCTTGGAAGGCATTCTAGGTGGAGGGAAAAGCACAGGGAAAACGCTGAGGCAGGAAAGTGTAAACTGGAGTTTTGCTTTAGCGGAAGCTGAGGGGGAGAGGAAAAGAAGACTGGGTCACACGGCTAAAGGCCTACGGGGCCCCTTGGGGGAATCCTAATAGCAGCTTCATTTGGGGACAGCCGATGGGAACATTTATTAAAGCGCAGTGGGCAGCAGTAAAACACATGCCTCGGCACTTTAGCAAATGAGCTTCATTAAGCCAGGGCGCACATCTCCTATGCCAGTGGCTCTCAACCTTGGCTGCACATTAGAATCACCTGGGAATCTTTTTAAAATCCTGATTTCTGGGCCTCATCCTCCAGAAATTCTGTTTCTTTGTTACTAATGTTGTGGCCCCACCCCATAACAAAGAAACAGAATTTCCAGAGGATGAGGCCCAGAAATCAGGATTTTAAAAAAGATTCCCAGGTGATTCTAATGTGCAGCCAAGGTTGAGAACCACTGTCCTATGCCTTTGGAGGTATTCGCAGGCTGGTCAGTCAGCATCGGTTAGTTAGTGCATGGACTTGGCAATCCCATCTGTGCAATTGTTAGATGTAAGATTTTGGGCAATTTTCTTAACCTTCCTTTGCCTTAGGCTCCCTATCTGTGAAATGGGAATGATAACACTATACTTCATAGGGTTATTAGGAGGGTTAAATGAGTTTATAATTTAGAATGCATAGTGGAAGCACACAGTATGTGCTATTTTGTCTTAAAATTGTTTGGCTATTGCTGATTACACATAGCTAGGCAGCTAGAATGCTACTGCTTAAAAAAGTCTCTATTTTTTCAAAAGCTGTATAAATGTGATAACTAGACACACATAAAGGTAATGCACAAAACACATATAAAGGTAATGCACAGAGAGAATCCCTCTAGAAGAAATACCATTGTCAGGTCAGTCTGGCACAGGCTAGTTCCGCATCCCATGCAAGACGTACTAGCTCTGCTTTGCTGATGTCCACAGAAGTTGTTGCAGCGTTTACAAATAAATCTCCAAGTATTTAACAGAAGCGGGGCAAAATACACTAACTAGGTCTAAGTGTTCCTAATGAAACAGGATATTTTCCAAAATTTAGTGCTGAATTGGGCTTTATTTTCTTTTTAAAATACATCCACCTGCTTCCCTCCTTCTCATTCATTGGAAGAGTGTGAGGAGTCAAGAATGTTTTCTGAATTTAGAGAAATTGCTCAAATCCCCCAAGGTGACCCAACACTGGTATCCCGGCTTGCCCCAGGCAGGTGTGATTACTAATAGCGTTCCTTTCCCTCTTGAACGCCTTGGTTTGGATGGTAAGGCCATCTCCTCCATGGGGAAAGGAGAGGGACTTGCATGTGTGAGGGTCTGGGGTTTGGGATGTCAGTGTACGAGGGGTGGTGTGTTCTTGGAGGTGGGGAGAGAGACTTAGAGGGGCAACTTTTGAGTTTGGATGGCCTTCTGGGCTTTGGGGCTGGCAGGAGGCTGTCCTGGGCAGGGAGCCCGGTGGCGCGGACTCCAGGCGAGGGGCGCTGGCAGCGCGGGTTGGACGCCCAGGCGATGCCCCCTTTTCCCGCAGAGAAGATCCGCAGAACCGGGGCGACCCCTGGAAACGCCCGGGCAGCTGGGGGCGACCAGCTGAGGGTGGCCTTGCGGCCGGCCCGCCCTGGGGACGCTGGCGGGGCAGGCCGGGCAGGTTCAGAGCTGGCCTGCCCCGCCCAGGACGCTTGCATCCCAGGCACCGAACACGCCGCGACCTAAACCGGGGTCTTAACCGCTCCGTTGATTTTCCCATCTTGGCTGCAGCTGCGTTTTCCTTGAGCGTAACCGAGCCCGGACAGGAATCCCCAGCTCACACATCCTGCAGGAGACCTTGCATCCCCCAGCAACGACCTTCGGTCCAGCAGGCCTCACGCCAGCACCATCGAGTCCCTGTTTCTGCCCAAACGTCGGGCTCCATCCTGTGCGGCCCAGGCTGGCCCCCCGACTTCAGCGAGCCCTTCACCCCGGGCCTGGAGCGCAGCTTTGCCACGCGGCCTTTTCCCAGGTTAGTTTTCGGGCGAATTACATAACGGATGCCGAGGAGTCGATGTGAGGTCTCCTGGGTCTGCAGGTGCGGCCGCGGGGACCCTGGCCTCTGGGCACGAGGCCCTGACCCAGGCTTTTGCTCCCACAGCACCTGTGGGTTTTTGAAAAAAATTGTCATTATCATGTTGCAATCTTAATAGCTGGTTCTGCGTTTTAGGTGAAAAGAAATGAGGATAAAAGAGAGTCACATTTCTTAGTGTCCCCGCTGCTGCAAGCTGCGGGCAGCCCCGCCCTCCACGGGCCGCCGGGCGGTGTAGACGCTGCGGGGCGGTGTAGACGCCGCCCGCGGCAGGTCCCGAGGCCCCGCGGCCGCTTCCCATTGTTCGCGCGGCCGCGCCCCGCGGAGTCACCTCGGTTCTTCTCTCTGTTTTCTCGGGGCGATGGCCGGGAGACGGTCGCTCTCGCGCTCCTCTCCTCCCCTGGGGGAACAGCCAGCCTTTGGCAGGTCTGACTCACTGTCAGCGGGGGATGAGTCAGACCCGCTTCCGGAGAGCGGAGAGCGGACAGATCTGCTCCACCCACGGCGGGGGGGGGGGGGGGGGGGGGAATTGGGGGGGCTCAGGCCCCGCGCCCAGCGGCTCAGTCTGGAGGGTTCCCGGTGCCCGGGGTAACCGACCCTCGGCCCGGGAGTGCTGTTCAGGGCAGTGACCATGCGGCCTGGCCCGCGCTTCTGAAGAAAGGGTGTGTGTGTGTGTGTGTGTGTGTGTGTGTGTGTGTGTGTGTGTGTGATTTAATGTCAGTTCTTTAAAAAATATTTTTAAAATACAAAATCCTTACAATGAAAACGATGGATATTATAGTGGAGAAGGAAGTGGAGGAAAACAGCAGAACTGAGTGGCACCCTCCGCCGGTGTCTGTTTTTGGCGAGCAAATATGGGTCACTGGCAGGGCTGGGAGCTGACGCGGACACCAACAAGGGCCACTGTGTCGCCGCAGCAGCCCTGCGCCCGGCGAGGTGCAAAGCCCGGAGCGATGACAGCGCGCAGGCCGCTGCTGCCTGGAGCGCCAGCGCCAGACCCTGGGTTTGAAGCTGACCTTGAGGTTTTTTTTGTAGTTTAGTTTAGTTTTTTGTTTTTTTTTAAAAAAAAAATGTATATTTTCCCCCCTGATTTTAAAATACCCAATTTTTATTTTTGAATATTTAAAATAAATAGGAAAGCACAAAGGAGAAAAAAATGTGCCGATTGCCCCACTATCCAGAAATAATTCCTGTTCATATTTTGATGTATGTATTCAGTTTTCCCCCCATATGCATATTTTATTGAAACAAAAATGAAATCACTATACCCAGGATAACTGAAAACATATACCCACACAAAAACGCCTGCACATGAATGTTCATGGCAGCGTTGCTCATAACTGTCAAAAAGCAAACAATCCAAATATGTCCGTCAGGGGATGAATGGGTAAACAAAAGTGGTACAGTAATCCATGGGAACATCATTTGGCAATAAACGGGAACAAGGTACGATACATGTTAAAACATGGATGAATTTTGAAAATGCTATGTTAAAAAAAAAAAGAAAGAAAAAGGAAGTTATACTGAGAGGAAGAAGCCAGGCACACAGACTACATGCTATATGATTTCATTTGCATGAAATGTCCAGAACAGGCAAATCTATAGAGACAGAAAATAGCTTAGTGGTGGCAGGCTCTAGGGGTGCAGGAGGGGGGTGGGGAGTGACCGCTAAGGGGTTTCTTTTTGGAGTGATGAAATGTTCTGGAATTAGAACTGTGATAGTTGCACAACTCTGTGAATATACTAAAAGCTACTGAATTGTACACTGTAAAGAAGGTGATTTTAGAGTATGTGAGTTATATCTCCATAGAACTTTTATTAAAAAAACAAAAAATGTAATCACACTGTAATATATTTTGAACATTTCCCGAATATTCCCAATAACTACTCTTGTGCAACATTTTTATTTTTAATTATCCAAGTAATGCACATTCATTGTAAGAAAAATAATGCAGAAGAGTTAAAATTAGAAAGAGAAGTATTCGTCCCCTGCCCAACTTCAACACCTGCAGAGTGCCCACTTAAACATTATTTTTGTCTCCTACTCTTCTGTTCATAGAACCTTATGTTTAGCTCAAGCCCACAGGCTTATTTTTAATTTTCCCCTCCCGCCATCTCTACTCTCATTCTTCTCTCCTGCATGGAAGCACAAATGAGTTTGTTATATGTTCTAAATTATGCAACTATCTGGGAAATATTACTTTTTCAATTTTCAGAAGTGGTATAAGTCCTTTTTTTGCTCAATACTTTTTGAGGTCTCTGGATATTCCTGAATGATAGTATTCATAGTAAACAAACACCACATTTAACTTGTATGTTTCCCCAGTGAGGGACACCTGGGCTGCCACCAATACTGTCACAATAAACGGTGGTTTATGTGTTCCCTTAAGGACTTAAGCATATTTACCCTATGACATATACTCAGGTGGGGGGCATTATACAGGGCCAAATGGTGTATTTTTATTTAGTGTAAATACAAATATTCTGCTTTCTGGAATGGACATGCCAGTTTATAGTCTCTCCTCTTCCCTTGTGGACAAGAATTTTCATTACTTCCTTTACCAACATTGGGTAGCATCAAACTTTCTAATTTTTGCCAATCTGATGGGTTTAAAGTAATATTTCATTATAGTTTTAGATTGTATTTCTCTTTGTTTCTGTAACCACTAGGAGTTGGATCATCTCTTCATATAATTGGTTGACATTAGGCCTCCTAAGAGAATTATCTTTTCATTATTTGTTCGTTTTTCTTTTGGGTTTTCTTTTCTTTTCTTTTTTTTTTTAATTAAATCTTTATTGTTCAGATTATTACATTTGTTCCTCTTTTTTCCCCCCCATAACTCCCCTCCTCCCAGCTCCCGCCCCACCCTCCGCCCTCACTCCCCACCCACTGTCCTCATCCATAGGTGCACGATTTTTGTCCAGTCTCTTCCCACATCTCCCACACCCCTTTCCCCGCCAAGAATAGTCAGTCCATTCCCTTTCTATGTCCCTGATTCTATTATAATCACCAGTTCATTCTGTTCATCAGATTATTTATTCACTTGATTCTTAGATTCACTTGTTGATAGATGCATATTTGTTGTTCATAATTTGTATCTTTACCTTTTTTTTTCTTCTTCCTCTTCTCAAAGGATACCTTTCAGCATTTCATATAATACTGGTTTGGTGGTGATGAACTCCTTTAGCTTTTCCTTATCTGTGAAGCTCTTTATCTGACCTTCAGTTCTGAATGATAGCTTTGCTGGATAAAGTAATCTTGGTTGTAGGTTCTTGGTATTCATCACTTTAAATATTTCTTGCCATTCCCTTCTGGCCTGCAAAGTTTCTGTTGAGAAATCAGCTGACAGTCGTATGGGTATTCCCTTGTAGGTAACTGGGTTTCTTTCTCTTGCTGCTTTTAAGATTCTCTCTTTGTCTTTTGCTCTTGGCATTTTAATTATGATGTGTCTTGGTGTGGTCCTCTTTGGATTCCTTTTGTTTGGGGTTCTCTGCACTTCCTGGACTTGTAGGTCTATTTCTTTCACCAGGTGGGGGAAGTTTTCTGTCATTATTTCTTTAAATAGGTTTTCAATATCTTGCTCTCTCTCATCCTCTGGCACCCCTATAATTCTGATGTTGGTGCGCTTGAAGTTGTCCCAGAGGCTCCTTACACTATCTTCATATTTTCGGATTCTTTTTTCATTTTGCTTTTCCAGTTGGGTGTTTTTTGCTTCTTCGCATTTCGAATCTTTGACTTGATTCTTGCGCTCCTCTGGTCTGCTGTTGGGTGTCTGTATAATATTCTTTATTTCAGTCAGTGTATGCTTAATTTCTAGTTGGTTCTTTATCACAACATCGAGGGTCTCATTAGATTTCTTGAGGATCTCACTGCATTTATCGGCGGTCTCACCAGTCTTTTCGAGGGCCTTACTAAGTTTATCGGCAGCTTCTAGACAGTTCTTAAGAGACCTTAAAAGTGTGGTTCTGAACTCAATATCCTCCATTGACAGTTTTGTCCTGTTTCTTTGTCTCCGCATTTTTTATGCTTTCTTGGTGCACCCCCTAGTGGTCTTTGTGCGCAGTCTTGTTGCCTTTAAGCCTTGATTGATGTCGGCAATACCGGGGTGATTTGACCTCCAGGCTAACTGGCTATGAGAGTCTGCTGTGTTTGTAGTGGGAGGGCTTCTGTGCTGGATCTCTAGGGCAGTGCTAATCTAGCGTTTGCCTGAGGCTATCCGGCAAATGGCGCTGCGCAGGGCTTGGGCGGGGCGGGTCCCCGGGGATCTGAGTATTTCACTTCAGCACTGTGCCTCCTCTGAGTCTGGGTATGATATTCTCTTTCCTCCTAGTTGTAGAATTTCCACTCAGCCAGCCTTCCCGTGGTTCTGGGTGATGTCCGTTCTGTCCTTTAGTTATATCTCTGAAGTGGTTGTTTGAGGCAGCGATCTCCGGCGTTAACCTATGCCGCCATCTTGGTTTCTCCTCTTTTGGGTTTTCTGCCTTCTGCTTGTTGATCTGCAAGAAGTCTTTGAATATTCTAGATATTAACTTCTTATCCTGAAAGATGTTACAGTCTCTCCATTGTGTCATCTGTTAGCTTTGGTATATTTTGCTGAACAGAAGCACTTAAATTAATGTAGTGACATCCATCTAGTATTTCCCTCCCATACTCCTAGGCTGTATAGGTATTTTCTAACATATTTTTCTTATTCACTTTCTAATTTTGCTTACTAGTATGAGTAGGTATTTTTCAATACACATATCAACATATACACAATTTGCTGTTTTTTAAAAATAGGGTAAAACAATTTGTATATTATTAGGTAACACTTTCATCCTCCAACAGAACATATGGACAGACTCCTACATCTCTGTCTCTCTGCTTGTTTTTAAATGGCTGCATAGTATTCTCTATTTTAAATGTACCTGAACTTATTTATAAATTTTCTTATTGATGAAAAATTGACAATAATCCAAAAAATTGTTTGGTGCTTATTCAAGTGTTTTTTAAAAATACATTTTTGTTGATTTCAGAAAGAAAGGGCGAGGGAGAGAGAGAGAGAGAAACATCAAATGATAAGAGAGAACCATTGATTGGCTGCCTCCTGTATTCCCTGACTGGGAATCAACTGTGACTCCCTGGTTCATAGGTCGATGCTCAACCACTGAGCCGTGCCAGCCGGGCTCAAGTATTTTTTAGACTAGATGACCATAGGTAGAATTGCTGTTTCAATGAATATATTTATTTAATTTTGACATATTGCCAAACTGCTCTCCAAAAGTGTAATTTTTATGTTCATTAACAGTGTTCAAACATGATTTCCCCCCTATTGGAATGAGGCTTATTCCTTTACTCCTTTAAAACATTAAATTTATTGAGGTAACATTAATTAATACCATTATATACTTTCCAGGGGTACAAGATTATAATTTAACATCTATTTATTCTATTGCAGGCTTCCCACCTGGTCTAGTTTCCTTTCACTATCATATATTTGACCTTGTTTATTCTCTTCCTCCTCCCCACAAACAGAGTTTTTAATGGAGACAGCATATAGCATAGGACTAAAGAGAGTCTGCCATTGCATTAGAGAGACCTAGTTTGAATCTTGTCTCTGCTACTTATCTGTGTGACATTCTCAGTTTCCTCATCTATAAACGGTGGTGCGAATACCTATGTGACAGGGCAGTGGGGAGAATGAAATAAACATTGATGTAGAGCCCTCATACAGTACCTGGCACCAATTCTCTACTCTGGGAAATTTATCAATATTGTCATTTATAATATTATAATACTAGATACTACTACATTGAATTTGGAACATATCTTCACTATTTCCTTATCTGCTTTAGTTTTTATTCAATTGACAGCCTCAGATGGTCCTGGTTCAGTGCATTTCACCTTCTTCCTCTTCTTTTCAACCTTCTCAACTTACAGTGGAAGAGAAGGGGACTCAGAAGATGCAGTAATGTGCACCCCACGCCTGCCTGCTCTTCAGGCCACTCTAAACCTGGAGAGAACTCACCATGGTTCCTCATCAGCCTTCTTAGGTTCCATTTTACTGTGTGGGTCAAAAGTAAGATCAGAAAGCCTGGCTGGTGTGGCTCAGTGGTTGAGCATGGACCTATGAACCTAGGAGGTCACAGTTCAATTCCCAGTCAGGCCACATGCCCGGATTGTGGGCTTGATCCCCAATGTGGGGTGTGCAGAAGGCAGCCAATGGGCGATTCTCTCTTGTCGTCGATATTTCTCTCTCTCTCTCCCTCTTCCTTCCTCTGTGAAATAAATACAAACATATTTTAAAAAATGAGAGCTGGAAGAAGAACTGAGCAAACCTCCCAGAAAGAACAGAGAGGCCAGGTGCCCTCGTAATGACTCCTGCGATGACGGCAAACCGTCCTGCTAACAGGGAAGATTGAAAAGAGGTGGTTGTGAGGGGAGCGTGTCACAGAGGCAGGGAGTGAGGAAGGCGTGGGAGGGAGGTATAGAAAACACAGGGTGAGGAGTCTACACTTACTTTCCTCCGGCATTCTGAACTTTCCCTTCTCAATGGGAGCTGAGGTTCTTCCCCCCGAGTCCTCGTTGCCTGTCCCATAATTTGGAATTGCAAGGTTTGTCCCATAATTTGGAATTACAAGGTTTGTCCCATAATTTGGAATTACAAGGTTTGAATGCCCACAGGTCTTCTGTGGGGACTTTACTCTTCAGTAACAGCACAGAGTGGGAGGGTTGGTCTTTGGCACCCCTTCAAAGTGTTCCAATCATTAAAATTTTCAAACTGGTTTGTTAGTAGGAATAATAAGTTCATTTTTCTTTTTCCTTTTTCTCAGAAGCAACTAAATTGTGTATTGGCATGCCTAGGTTTACAGAAAACATCTTAAAAACATAGTACTATAGAATAAAGATAGAATAATTAAATAGTCCCTAATATGATACAAGGAGCTAAGATAATATTACAATAAATTCTCAGCTGGGTTGCTGTGGGGCCCAGGTCTTAATTTCACACCTTATTCTGGGAGAAGGTAAAAACCTTCAGTGCGCCCCGATGCACAGGCTTCTTGTAGAATTTGTTTTCTTAATTAATAAGAAGCAGCTTTGTCCTTTAAATAATCATTTGCTTCTGTGCTGGCGACATATCTTGTTAAGGAATATATATTTTTTTTGGTCTATTGTAATAGGAGAGCCTGTGGGCTTGTTCGGTTGAAGTTGGTGTGGGGAGCCCAGGTTACTAGGTGGGTCCCCGTAAGGGCCAGAGACCCTCCATGAGCAGTCAGAGAATGTGTCTCTGACCCAGGTCTATCTAGGCTTGCTCCCGGCATATTCGGGGCATCATAGCATTGACTGAGGTAACTACGTGACAGTGCCACACACACAAATGCTGTTATCGGTCAGGTTGATCATATGATTCTCTGTAGCCGGTGATGGCCAAGCGCAGGATGAACTTCCTGCTGTTGATGACAGGATAACGTAAAGCACGGCACACCTCTGAACTAAAAGAAAAAGGAGGGGGGCATGATGCCCTGGCCGGGTGGCTCATTGGTGGAGCATCATCCCGATACACCAAGGTTGTAGGTTGGATCCCCGGTCAGGGTACATACAGGAATCTGCCAATGAATGCATAAATATTACAACGAATTGATATTTTCCTCTCTCTTCCTTCCTCTCTAAAATCATTCGATCAGTAAAATAATTTTAAAGGGCATTATAATAGATATTGTATAGGTAATTAATTATATAGGTTTCACAATATACATGCTTGAATTTCCTCTAGCTGCCTGCTAGTACTTCACTCAAAGCGGTTCTTGAACAAGAGCGAGCAGGCCGTACCCTATTCAGACTGCCGTCAACCTCCACCAAGCTTCTGTGGGGAGCCCCTGTGGAGTGAGTGTGAAGTTGTGAAGTGCATAAAACCTGGGCTATTTGTGGCGCTTTGAGGAGCACCGACTTCAATCCTGAGAGGCAAGGATGCTGTAAATGCTGGCATATTTGTTGTTTCTGTCTGTCAAAAAGAGCACCTCAGGAAAAGACTTAATGCAGTATGTAGGACGGTAGGCTCCCCTTGGCCCGAAGTGCAGCCTGTCGCGCAGGGAGGCATGTGGCGGAAAGAGGGCATTTAAATGCCTTTTCAGCTCAGTGGAGCATAATGGCTTCTCACAGCACAGGCCTGCAGTGACGTGGCCCCTCTAAGTTCCCTCCTCCCCAGCATCAAGATAAAGTGAAAGTAAACAGGCGCTTGGAAAATTACTCGTGTTCTTCCTCCGCAAGGCACATGAAAGGGGTGGCAGAAAATGTATTCCATCTCCTTTCTTTTTGGCATTGCCAGAACTCACTGCGCCCCAGACCCCAGCTCCTAGGAAGTCTCTTCTATAGCGCCCCCTTAGAGCACAAACTTATAATTGCTTTGTTGCTTATGGTTGCTCTAACTCTCATAGGCATCTGAAAAGGCTTTGTGATCTATCTTAATTTCCATTTCCATGAGAAAGATAATTTATTCCTGAACTGAAATAAGACATTTATTTGTCCCACTCTGTTCATCTCAGGCAGTTCTGTGATTTTCCTGAGAGGAATCAGGCACGTCCTATAGTGTTCGTCCTGCCTTCAAGTTTAAATACTATATCAATATCTTTCTATTGGGGGAATATTATTTTGAACAGCGTTGATAAGCCGCCCGTAGAGAGGAGATAAGATATATATATATTTTTTTTTACTTTGCAACAAGGTTTAAATTCAAACATCTTGATTTCTGGTTCTTGAAAATGAAATAAAGGCTGAAGTAAGAAAGACATTACAATGGTTAATACAAACTGCTGACTTCAGCGTGTGTCTCAATTTCTTTCCTAACTGATTCACAAGGCCAGTTGGCATGCCCATTCCCTCTGGATCTGACTGCTCGGTGGATAGTGACGCTTGACATGCAGGGTTTCAAAGGCTGGAGCCCATGAAGAGAAAGGTTTGATAAGTTAGAATGTGAGCTCCATGAGCAGAGGGAGGGGCTTTTTCACTGCTGTGTCCCAGGTGCAAAGAAGAAAGCCTGGCCCATGAATGCTCAGTAAGTATCAGTTGCATAACTGGGAGGGGAAGTATTCTGCCTATGGGAACTAAGCTGTTCTCAAAACCACTTACCAATAACTGCCACATAACATTTTGAGGTGAGCATTTCTTCACTTAAAAGGTGTTGGCACATTTAATTATTTTTTTGAGAAAACAACATGAATATAAGAATATACATACATATAGGTGTATATATATTCCAAATTCAATTTTTTGTCTATTTAATAAAGGGTTATTTTTCTAAATATTAAGCAACTGAAAATTATGACAAAGCATATATAGTTAGTTATGAGGACTATCATGCTGAGATGAATCAAATGGACCCTGCCTTCAAGATGCTCAAGATGAATCTAATCTATAATAATAAAAGGGTAATATGCTAATTAGACTGGATGTCCTTCCGGATGAAGCTGGGGCCAGAGGGAAGACAGCCTGGATCCCGGGTGCCAGCGGGAGGCAGGAGGGAAGTCAGACCAGGTCCCAAGTGCCTGCAGGTGGCCAGAGGGAAGCCAGCTCGGGTCCTGGGTGTCAGAGGGAAGCCAGTGCTGGCAGCCGGGGGGAAGGAAGGCTTATTCTTGCATGAATTTCGTGCATCGGGCCTCTAGTCCTATATAATAAAAAGCTAATATGCAAATAGACTAGCCAACTAGCAGTGGGGTCTCTGAAGCTGGCTCGTAACCGCAACTGTAGCTCGCAACTCAAAGCAAAAAATCAGCCAAGAGACTGCTCGTATCTCGAAAAACTCGTTAGTCGTGACACTCGTAAGTCAAGGCCCCACTGTATTGGGGGCATTAACCAGCACTGGTGGGAAGCTGGACAGAGAAGGATCTGACTAAAACGGCTGTGAGGCCGCTTAACTTTTCCATTCCAGGTGGAAACAAAAGCTACAAGAATCTTATTTAGGAGATGGCAGGGGTATTAAAAGAGACTTGAAAAACTGGAATGGAAAAGGCAGGTGGTTAATTAGACACAGGGCTGGGGGACTAGAAAGGAGGAAGAATAAAAAATAACCTCGGGTCCAAGTCTAAGTGACTGCGGAAATGAAACTTTTAACAGGAATAAGTGGCAGGAACAGCCACGTTCATTGGGGATGGCGATGAGGGAGTGAGGTTGGATTTAAACAAGTCTTAGGTACAGAGAAGATCGCCAGTTGGGGATGTCCAGCAGGTAGTTGAAAACCTGATAGTGATTATGTAGTAGTCTGAGCAACAGATTTTAAAAAATGATGTATTTATTTGAATAGGTTAGTCCACTGCCACTTTTGGTCAAGTGAAAATTAATTCTCCTTCCTACTGCTGATTGCCTATTTTCTCTCTCCAGAGGTAGCCACGGATTCTGGTTTCTTGAGAATGATTCTCAAGATATTCTGCATGTATATGTCCCTAGGAGAGTTTGTATTTTTGTTTTTTAAAGGCCAGAGAAGATTGTCTTTGAGACAGAAGGAAAAGAAGAAGAGAGATTAAAGAATTAAAAAGGAATTACTGAAGCAAGGTCTTAGAGAAGGTAAGACAGGACAGAATCAGTGGTGGGCTAGAAAGGGCAGGTCAATGGCAATAGCAATATCTCTTTTATTTTATTTATTTTTAATATATTTTTATTAATTTCAGAGAGGGAGAGGGAGAGATAGAAACATCAATGATGATAATTATTGATTGGCTGCCTCCTGCATGCCCCCTACTGGGGATTGAACTCACAACCTAGGCATGTGCCCTTGACCTGAATGGAACCTGGGACCCTTCAGTACATAGGCCGACGCTCTACCCACTGAGCCAAACCAGCTAGGGCTTGATTTCCATTTTAAATAGCTGGCCTACTTCTCCTCTACCTGGTGTGGCAGAGATGCATGTAGAGGTACATTGGGGGCTTTAGGAGGATGGCAGAAAAGATGTAAAATAGCCACTGTGGACACTAGAAAATATCATAGAACTGTCAGATCCAAAAATCAATCAAAAAAGGTTTATTTTGATGATTTATAAAAGAAATATCACCACTGCAACCCAAAGCTATTTACAGATTTAAAAATAAATTTACAGAAATTATTCACATCATATTACATTAAGCAGTTTTATTAAAATGTTACAGGTAGTGTTGAACAAACATATAACATAAACCAAGTTCTAATCACATAAAAGCCCTCAAAGTATGTTCAAAACCCATTGGAAGACGGTCTAGGAAAAAATGGAAATATGATTTCAAGAATTGGCAGGAAGATGATTTTCACCTTTACATTATAACTGGTCTCAGGAGACGTGGCCTTTAAAAGTCACTTAAACCTTAAAATGCAACCAGGGTCTTACATTTGGACAAATAGCTGGCGTAGCTCATAGAACACAGGACTTGGAATTTATAGTCTGATCTACTCAAAGGTAGTTTTAATCAAGGATGATGGTGTTAGTGGTTAATTGGGCATCACACTTTACTCTCGCAGGTTACATGCCAATCAATATTCCTGGGAGGGGAAAGTTTGAGGATTCTTCAGAGCCATGGCTGTGATCTCAATGCTCCTGCCTTCTCGGGGTTGTATCTGCACCTTAACAGCCCCCAGGGGAAGAACACCATCCAGAGACTTGGCCCTGTGCCTGGGCTTGGCTGCCGCCTCTGATAAATGCTGGGCACTGTCCCTGAAGCCAGGAAGGGACTGCGTGGCAGCTGCCTGGGCATGCTTCCCTCAGCCCAGCTGCCGATCCGAATTAGAGAATGGCTGGCAGCGCCATGGAGATGCTAAAGTTTGAAACTTAAGTGTCAGGGATTGCTGATGACAAATAATTATGAAGAAAGTGGGTGAAAATAGGTGTTTACCAAGACCTGAGACTTATTAATCTAGTTTAATTAAGTAAAGGCATAGAAGAGTCCACTTCAGCTCATTCAATAGAACTCCCCTACTTCATATTGCTGACTTGCAGCCAGTTATGTGACCCTTAAGTATGAATTCCAGCATATATGTTATTAATAATTAAAAATAGCTAATTTTACTAATCTGGCCACTAGTGACATTTCATGATTACAAGCCTTAAAAATTTAATACACATACAATTTTTTTCTTGTATATAGAATGCTTACATATTAAAATATCAAAGGCACTTTTAGGTTACTGATAAGCAAAAATACATGAGTAGAGACAGAATTATTTATTGGTTCCTTCAGTTTCTGTGTCCATGGTGATCATCGAGGGCCCAGTTTTGCACTTCACCTTTACCGAAGAGTGTGAAGAAAATGGCACCAAATACATTAATAGCAGCAGCGATCCAGAAAACAGTTTGCCATTCCCTAATAGTGTTCTGTAGAGAAAGAAAGAAAAAATGCACATGAAAATTTCTTGTTCACTTTATAACGCTAAACACACACTGCGCGCACACACACATAGACACAGACACACAGAGACACACACAGACACACACACACACACAACCCAGTAGAACTGGCAATGAGAAAGAAAAAGAAAAGGCAGTAGAAAGCTAGCATGAGGCCATTTACTCAAGAAAAAAGGAAAAATCTGAAGAAAGGAGCACTGTGGGGTTAAGTTATACTTATCTGAGATGAATGTATTTTGGTGAAAAAAATCTTAGAAATCCATCTTGAATTTTAGTAACTATTTAGATATGCCAACAGTGTGTTGCCACCCTAGAGGAGTCAGTCAATAATTACATCATATGCCAGGAAGAAATGTTTAAGACAGCTTCTTAGGATTCCTAAAGACCAAGCTTCTCTGTGTCATTAAGGGGATACAATAACACCTTAATGTTATTTGGAGACAGTGAGTAACTTAAAATCAATCAATTGTACCAGAAATCTCACATAGCTCCTAGTTGGCTTTTTAACAAAAATTTCATCAGTTTTTAGAGAATGCTGTTTTGTTTGTAACAAAAATGAATCTTAGCCAAGCTGGTGTGGCTTAGCGGTTGAGTGTTGACCCAGGAACCAAGAGGTTGCTGGTTTGATTCCCGGTCAGGGCACATGTTTGGGTTGCAGGCTCGATCCCCAGTAGGGAGTGAGGCAGCTGATTCAACAAATAGTACATGTGACAAAAATCCATCAGTATCTATCAATGTTTCTATTTCTCTATCTCTCTCAAAAGGTCAATAAAAAACATATAAAAAAAACCCATCCCCAAACCTGAATCTCAGACACACTTTGACTTTTAATTATTTATATATACTCTGATTCATTCCACAAAGTTTTTGAGGCAGTACAGTAAATTTCATTGTAAGCAATTTTAATTTTAAAGCAAATGTGGTTTTACTTTTAAAAGATATCACTAAACTAATGCTTTAGTAACTTATCCAAAATCCAGTTCAGTTCCCATTTTACAAACATTCAAAACTTTAATTCAGGAGTCCATATTTCCCTAGCATAAGCGCTGGGAGTATCAATAAGTGAAAGTAACATGTGGTAGTGTGTTGTCACAATGATCTATGTTGAACATTTCTGACATGTCCACATGGAGACACAGAATTTTAGGGAAAAAAAACAAAACACTTTCCCAACATATCTTTCCGTTATGTGAGAACACAGTAACAAGGGGCACTGATTCATTTAAGTAAGGAATTGGTGGGAACAGAGTATAGGAGCATTGCCTATGGTGAACACATAGATGTCTGAAATAGTCTATTTGGTAATGAAAAAGTTTGCATATTCTAAAAGTGTTAACTCGATTACAGAGACAAAACAGAGAAAACTAAGTCTCTTTTAGAAGTTTAAGTCAGCTTCTCGAAGAATATATTTCACCAGTTCATTAGATTTTTTTAAAAATAGGAAACTGGAGTTAGAAAGGGCCTTTGAGATAATTTATTTTGATTTCACACACAATGGAGGAACCCTTTTATTTATTTATTTAAATTTTTAAAAACACATCTTTATTGTTCAGATTATTACAGTTGTTCCTCCCCCCCCCCACCATAGCTCCTCTCCACCCAGTTCCCACCCCGCCCTGCCCTTACCCCCTGCCTCACTGTCCTCGTCCATAGGTGTATGATTTTTGTCCAGTCTCTTCCCGTACCCACCACACCCCCTTGCCCCCGAGAATTTTCAGTTCATTCCCTTTCTATGCCCTTATTCTATTCTATTCACCAGTTTATTCTGTTCGTCAGATTTTTTATTCACTTGATTTTTAGATTCACTTGTTGATAGATATGTATTTGTTGTCAATTTGTTCATAATTTTTTAAAAAATATTTTATTGATTTTTTTACAAGAGGAAGGGAGATGGAAAGGGATAGAGAGTTAGAAACATCGATGAGAGAGAAACATCGATTCAGCTGCTTCCTGCACACTCCCTACTGGGGATGTGCCCGCAACCAAGGTACATGCCCTTAACTGGAATCGAACCTGGGACCCTACGGTCCGCAGGCCGACACTCTATTCACTGAGCCAAACCGGTCAGGACTGTTGTTCATAATTTTTATCTTTACCTTTTTCTTCTTCTTCCTCTTCTTAAAGGATACCTTTCAGCATTTCATATAATACTGGTTTGGTGGTGATGAACTCCTTTAGCTTTTTCTTATCTTTGAAGCTGTTTATCTGACCTTCAATTCTAAATTATAGCTTTCCTGGGTACAGTAATCTTGGTTGTAGGTTCTTGCTATTCATCACTTTGAATATTTCTTGCCACTCCCTTCTGGCCTGCATCATTTCTGCTGAGAAATCAGCTGACAGTCGTATGGGTACTCCCTTGTAAGTAATTAACTGTTTTTCTCTTGCTGCTTTTAAGATTCTCTCTTTGTCTTTTGCTCTTGGCATTTTAATTATAATGTGTCTTGGTGTGGTCCTCTTTGGATTCCTTTTGTTTGGGGTTCTCTGCGCTTTCTGGACCTGTAAGTCTATTTCTTTCACCAGGTGGGGGAAGTTTTCTGTCATTATTTCTTCAAATAGGTTTTCAATATCTTGCTCTCTCTCTTCTTCTGGCACCCCTATAATTTGGATGTTGGTACACTTAAAATTGTCCCAGAGGCTCCTCTCCTTGCACCATCTTCGTATTTTTGGATTCTTTTTTCCTTTTGCTTTTCTGGTTGGGTATTTCAAATATTTCAAATCTTTGACTTGATTCTTAGGATCCTCTAGTCTGCTGTTGGATTTCTGTATATTATTCTTTATTTCAGTCAATGTATGCTTAATTTCTGATTGGTCCTTTTTCATATACTTGAGGGTTTCACTAAATTTCTGAGGTTTCTAGAAGATTCTTGAGTAACCTTATAACTGTGGTTTTCAACTCTATATCCAGTAGTTTGCTTTCCTTCATTTCTGTCATTTGGACCTGTTTTTTTATCTCCGCATTTAGGCTACTTCCCTGTGTTGATAGAATGGCTTTATGTGCTAGGTGTCCTATAGGGCCCAGTGGCTCAGCCTCCCCAATTACCTGAGGTAGACACTCTTGGTGTACCCCTTTGTGGGCTGTGTGCACAGTCTTGTTGTAGTTTAGCCTTGATTGCTGTTGGTATCACTGGGAGGAATTGTCCTCCAAGCCAATTGGCTGTGAGGACCAGTTGTGTCTACAGTGGGAGAACTGCGGTGCTGGAGACACCCTTATGGGGCAGGACTTGCTTCAGTGGGGCTTTGGTGCTCACTGAGTCTGCCCCCTGAGTGTGTCTCTTATGGATATGAAGAGTTGTAATCTGAATGGTCTCACCCTGACCACTGGGTACATACACTGGCTCTTGGATCTCTAAGGAGGTGCAAAGTCAGCCACTGCCTGAGGCCACCCAGCAGGAGCTACAGAGAGATCTGCAGATTCCTCCTTTTTGGGGTTTGGAGGTGCCCAGATGAAGTGCAGTTGTGAAGCAGTGCAGGCTGCTGAGGAGCCTTAGGCCTTCTTTTGGAAGCTCTGGGGTTCTCTGACCCAGCTGCAGCTTGACAGGTTTTTAAAAGGCAGAGAAAGGCCAGGACATTCATATGCAAAAGCCTCTGCACACAGCTTGGGTGGAATTGTAAATTGAGTGGGGTGGGATCTCAGAATCACCAGAGCAGAGCAAAGAGCAATGGCTGCCAGTCTGCTCTGCCTCAGAGAGGTCCCAGGGTCTCTGTGTCCCACGGCCCCATGCAGGAACAATGACCGCTGCAAGCACCTCTGAGAGAAAGCCGCCCTCACGTTCTAGCCCAATGCCAGACAGTCCAGTTTCTCTCCGTATGAGTCTGGGTCCCCAGATTCTCGCCTGGAACTGGAGTTCAGAGAAGTCGGGAGCTTGCAACTCCCTCCTGATTAAAAAAGACAACAGTATACCCAGCTGCCGGCCCCTTCCGCGCACGCCTCCATACCTCCACACTTCCACACATCTGCACCTCCTACCGGACTCAATGCGCTTTTCTCTTTCCTTCTAGTTGTAGAATTTCCACTCAGTCAGCCTTCCTGTGGTTCTGGATGATATTCATTTTGTCTTTTAGTTGTAGTTTTAATGTGGTTGTGCGCGGCAGCAAGTTCAGGTGTTACCTATGCCGCCATCTTGGCTGTCCCTGGAGGAACTCTTTGTACAGGCCTCTTCCCACCCACCGGGCTCAGTCCTCTAGTGCTCCATCCCCACAGACTGGCTATTCTCTCCTCTGTGACCAGAACACTCTGCACACATTTTTTTTTCTGCAGTATTTGTCATGCTTTATTTTATTTGATTTCATATAATCTCTAAATGATGATTTTCTCAAGTGCAGAAACTTGTCATTTTTGCCACTGAATCCTCAGTATCTGGTACATTAATTAGCACCCAAGAAATGCCTTTGAAAACATGTTTGACTATTTCAGGGCTCACTAATTCATAAGGCAGCTCATCCCATATAGCAACAGCTTTAAACAAAAAACCTTCCTATGGTCTCCTCATGACTTCTCTCCATCTGTCTTTGTGAAGCTGCTGAGAGCAAGTCGCTGTCTTTCATATGGAAGTCTTCCCAAGTCTCTGCTCCTCTAAACAGTCTCCATTATTTCAACTGTTCCTTATTCATTCTCACATGACTTCCTGTACCTTACCTTCGTGCAACCAATTTTTGAAAAATTATACATTACCAATTTTTATTCATTCAAATAAAAAGCACAGTCATTTGTATGATATAATATCACAATTTTTAAGTACTTGTGTAGTTTCAGCTATAAGATCTTTGTTTAACTTAGTTCTATTGTTCTGTCTAATCCAAGGAGTGTTCTTTGAAAATATACATTTCTACCCATTAAGACATTTACTTTTTGCTGCTATAAAGAATTGCATAAGAATAAACATTCAGAATTTTACTCTTAATTAAAGTACATTCAACTTTGACACAGAGGTGTAGCTTCCAGTGAACTGTTTAGATCTCTTCAGTTTATATGTTAATCATCTCCTTACCTCAGGGGTCAGGCTTTTAGCAATGACAGGCCCAATCATTCCTGGAATAGTGGCGAACGTATTTGTGATGCCCAGGAGGATGCCAGCATACCTGCAGAACATTTTCATAGAGGGTTATATTGTATCACACACTTAAGTAACTTTTTTCAATAGATAGCTATACCACTTCCAGGCTGTGTTCTTATGAAACTTTAAATTAAATGCCTTACTGGAACAGGACATTACTGAAATGTTTAGCTAGTGAAAACTTGCATTTAAATAGTTAAATAGCATTCTAACATTATTTAAACACGGCCATTGAAATAAATCCTGTTTATAGTGATATAGGAAAGTGCTGAGAGATGATTTTCATCATGAGCATATCTAAATAGGAAGCTTGATATGTCTTACGTTTTTTAAGTTAAAAAAAGTTATTTCCTGATCACAAAATTTATTTCATTGTTGAAAATAAACAAAAAACATTAAGAAAAAATAAAATGATCTATAATCCTTCCATATATAATCAACATTAACATTTTGGTAAATATCCTAATTATGTTTTCTATGTATATTTCTAATATATTATTATAGAAATGAGATCATACTGAATATCAATTTTACATCTTACTTGCTCTACTTATTATATATCTACTTATACTGAAATCCTTTTATACTGTCCCAGAAGTAGACAAGTTGAGTCTACAGTGTGTGTGTGTGTGTGTGTGTGTGTGTGTGTGTGTGAGAGAGAGAGAGAGAGAGAGAGAGAGAGAGAGAGAGAGAGAGAATGCATTTTTAATAAGCTCAGAAAAAGTTATGATTTATTTTAAGGGTAAATCTTAGGGGAGTGTGATCTTCTTATCTATGTTTACATGCAAATCCTTAAAGAATTCCTGCCTGTGTTTGGGAAATGCTAATGAACTGTTGATTTTTCCAGTACATAAAGAATGTATATAGACTAAACAAGGCTACCATAGCCAATATTTTGGTTACCATCCTAAAAAGAATGAAATGCTTATCATTTTCTATAAAGAAGTCATAGGGATGATAATCAGGAGACCTAAAAATTCCTACCTAGTTCCACCATTAACCATCTATGTGACCTTGGGCAAGTTAGTGATAAATTACTTCCCTTGTCATTGATGGGTTCACAGATGTGTATATGTAAAATATCTGGTGGTCCCACCTGAGCTCCCCCACATCCCACCAAGTATATGAAAAGAAAAATTTTAAGTACAATATACATATGGAAATGTGTAAAAACCATATGGAGCTTGAAAATTAAAAAAAAAAATAAATGCAAATGGTTTTTATTATATTTATTAATCTTTTAAATTTATCTTTATTGTTGAAAGTATTACAGATGTCCCCTTTTTTACCCCGTTGACCCCCCTTCCCGCCCCTTCCCCAGGCCTTCACACAGTGAGCACAATCATGTCACTAGCACCTGACCAAGAAACAGAACCACCGGTAAAATCATTTTAAAGGACATTTTACATATGGTTGAACTGCCTTTCAGACTGTGTAAGTTTAAATTTGTTGGGTCACCTCTCTCCTACTCAAAAACCTACAAAGATGGTTTAATGCTCACTGTCATCTTCTGCCTGATTTGCAGTGGCCTGGCCCTCGCTCATCTACCCAGCCTTGTTTCCTAGCACCACACAGTATTCAACTTTAGACCCAGACAGCTCTCATTCCAGCTGCTCACTCTGCCATGCTCATTCCTGGTACTTACCTATTTTCACTATCTGAAGTCCACACTCCTGTCCATCCAAACCACTTGCTTGGCACCTGTTCCATGAAGCTTTTTCTGTCCAGTTCAGCTCATACTGAGCTCTGTCTTTTCAGAATCTTTAATGCTTTTAAAGCTGGTACTATGTGTTTTAAGAGGCTCTGTTCTCTAATTCATGTTTGCTAATTCTGACGCTAGTCTCACTGCAAACTCATGGTTTACTCCCATTTATTATTTCTAGTGGCCAGTACAACATATGTGCTCATCCGATACACAGAGACGGTGCACATGACCCACAGTTGTTCGAGGCCTCTTGCATGGATCCATGGGGCTCTGGCTGCACTGACTGCTGGAGCTTAGTCCCATAGAGACTGGCACCCGACTTGGGCATCAACTCCAAAGGGTGACAATTCCTAAGCGGAAATTTCTTATAAATGGAATCATATTGTATCCCACCTTTTAAGTTACATACTAGGGTTGCTGAGCATCATTCCAAGTTGTGTGGATCAGTAGTTCATTCCTTTTTCATTGTTCTCTCTCTAACTGAAGGAACTAGGATTTTATCCTGTAGATAGTCCTACTTTCTGGATTTTGTAGATTGCTTCCCTAAGGTATCACTTAACATAATATTATGTCCCCTGCACACTGGTAGTATCTAGACTAGATGCTAGAGGGTTTATTAGATTTGGGTCTGATATTTTTAGCAAGAAAACTTAAAGGTGGTGGTATAATTAAAAATGAGTTAACGAGCCCAGCTGGTATGGCTCAGTGGTTGAGCATCGACCTATGAACCAGGAGGTCACAGTTTGATTCCCGGTTAGGGCACATGCCAGGGTTGTGGGCTCCATCCCCAGTGGGAGGAGGGGGTGTGTGCAGAAAGCAGCTGATGGATGATTCTCATTATTGATGCTTCTATTTCTCTTTCCCTCTCCCTTCCTCTCTGAATTTAATCAAAGTATTTTTTTTAAAAGAAAAATTAATCAAGTAAATGGCATTTATTTGTCATAAAAATCACCTACATATAAGAAAAGTCCAATTAGACCTTTTAATTTTTATGATATTCAAGGTTATTATAAAATAAAATTCCAGTCAAATTAAGGAAGTTTGATGATTATTAGTATGTATAATCTTTAAAAATATATTTTATTGATTGACTGATTTGAGAGAAAAAGAGAGAAAGAAAGACATATTGACTTATTGTTCCACTTATTGATGCATTCATTGGGTGATTCTTGTATGTGCCCTGACCAGAGATAAAACCCACAACCTTGGCGTTGGGAGAATGTTCTAACCAACGGAGCTTCCCAGCCAGGGCTAGTCTATAGAACCTTAAAGTGGTATAATACTATTTCTATTAGGGCTTAGGATTCTCAATTCCTCGGCTGTAGGCTACTGACCTAAAATTCCTCTCCTCTTTTTATTTAAAATTTTTTGGTTAATCCTCACCTGAAGATATTTTTCCCACTGACTTTTTAAAAATATTTTTTAAATTGATTTTAGAGAGGAAGAGATAGTAAAATCAATGATGAGAGAGGATCATTGATTGGCTGCCTCCTGCACGTCCCCTGCTGGGGATAAAGCTAGCAACCTGGGCATGTGCCCCTTACTGGAATTGAACCCAGGATCCGTTAGTCCACAGGCTAATGCTCTATCCACTGAGCCAAACCAAGTAGGGCCCATTGATTTTTAGAGAGAATGGAAAGGAGAGAGGAGAAAGAGAGGGAGAGAGAAACACTGATGTGAGAGAGACACATTGATTAGTTGTCTCCCACACGTCCCCAAATGAAGAGGAAAATGTGCCCTGGGTCTTATAAGAATAGGAAAAGAGAGAGATGCTCTCTTGATCTTTGTTGAGGAAGTATCGAGGAAAGACCATGTGAAGACACAGGGAGAAGGAAGAGTCCTCACCAGAACCTGGTCATGCTGGCACTACGATCTCAGACTTCCAGCTTCTAGAAGTATGAAAAAATAAATTCTTGTTTTTCAGGTACCTAGTCCATTTTGTATGGTTGCCTGAGCTGACTAATACAGTGCCTGAATAAAAAAAAAAAAAATCCTGAACCTAATTCAGTTATCTATGAACATCATAAATTTTTATGTTCAAAACTCATGCATACAGAATACAATAACAAAACCATGTGGCACAGACTTTTTTGGCTTATGCCCTTTAGGGAGTGTATCTTAAATTAACCAAGCCTGGCAGAACCTGTCTTTTTTAAAAAAACCATTAACACCTTGGCAGTAGGAGGAACTGACAGCAGTGCTGCCAGATCTTTTCAGTGACAGATATTAAGTGCAGATGAATGTTGTGAAATTCTAACTGTCAGCACCAAGAAGCTCATTCAAGTATTTATATTACACTAGGCCAGGAAGGGCCATGAAAGGTTGATGAGTGATTGGAAAAAACATGGTGCATGGACTCAGTCTGGATTTTTTGCTATTGGAGTACTAGAATTCTGTGGCATTAATAGTTAAAAACCTACCCAATTCCCTTGAATCCGGGCAACAAAACCATCCATAGAAAATCCCTATTTCAGGATATAGAAGAAAAGGCTTAGAAAATACCATGTGCATATTTATATGTCAATAGGAACACTGTTTATTGAAAAACCTGATGTCAGGCATGGTTCTAAATTTATATCTATATATGTATATGTATTTGTGTGTATATATATGTGTGTGTATATATATATATGTGTGTGTGTGTATATATATATATATACACACTAGAGGCCCGGTGCACAAAAATTTGTGCATTCGGGGAGGTCCCTCAGCCCGGCCTGTGCCCTCTCGCAGTCTGGGACCCCTCGGGGGATGACCACCTGCTGGCTTAGGCCCGCTCCCTGGGGGATTGGGCCTAAGCTGGCAGTCAGACATCCCTCTGGCAGCCTGGCAGCTCTCGGGGGATGTCCACTTGCCAGCGGGGAGCAGACCTAAGCTGCAGTCAGACATCCTTAGTGCTGCTAAGGAGGCGGGAGAGGCTCCCACCACCACCGCTGTACTGGCAGCCATCAGCCTGGCTTGTGGCTGAGCAGACTCCCCCTGTGGGAGCGCATTGACTACCAGGGGGCATCTCCTATATTGAGTGTCTGCCCCCTGGAGGTCAGTGTGTGTCATAGTGACCAGTCATTCCCAGTAGTTCTGCTGTCAGGGTCAATTTGCATATTACCCTTTTATTATATAGGATATATATATATATTAGAGGCCCGGTGCACAAAAATTTGTGCACTCGGGGGGAGGGGGGTCCCTCAGCCCGGCCTGTGCCCTCTCACAGTCTGGGACCCCTTGGGAGATAACGACCTGCTTGCTTAGGCCTGCTCCCGGGTGGCAGAGGGCAGGCCCAATCCCTAGGTGCAGCCCCTGGTCGGGCTCAGAGCAGGGCCGATTGGGGAGTTGGGGCGCCGCCCCCTGTCATGCACAGAGCAGGGCGGATTGGGAGGTTGCGATGCCACCCTCAGTTACGCTCAGGGTAGGGCTGATTGGGGGGTTGGGGCACCGCCCCCCTGTCACACTCAAGGCAGGGTCGATGGGGAGGTTGCGGCACCACTCCCTGTCACGCACAGAGCAGGGCCCATCAGGGGGGTTGGGGCTCCGTACCCTGTCACACGCAGAGCAGGGCCAATCAGGGGGTTGGGGCGCTGCCCCTTGTTACGCACAGAGCAGGGCCCATTCAGGTGGGTTGGGGCTCCATACCCTGTCACGCACAGAGCAGGGCCCATCAGGGGCTTGGGGAGCTCCCACCTGTCACACACACAGCAGGGCTGATCAGGGGGTTGAGGAGCTCCCCCCGCCACTCACAGAGTAGGGCCGATAGGGGAGTTGGGGCACCGCCCCGTCACACACAGAGCAGGGCGGATCAGGGGGTTGGGGCGCCGCCATTGTCACATTCAGGGCTGGGCCAATGGGGAGGTTATGCTCTACCCCATCATACACAGAGCAGGGCCCGTGGGGGGGGGGGGTTGGGGCGCTGCACCCTGTCACACACAGAGCCGCAGGGCGATCAGGGGATTGGGGAGCTCCCCCCTATCAGGCACAGAGCAGGGCTGGTCAGGGGGTTGGGGCGCCTTCCCATCACGAACAGAGCAGGACGGATAAGGAGGTTGTGGCCCCGCCCCCTGTCACACACAGAGCCGCAGGGCGATCAGGGGGTTTGGGCGCTGCCCCCTGTCACGCTGATCCCGGTGCCGGGAGGCCTCTCGGCTCCGCTGATCCCGGTGCTGGGAGGCATATTACTCTTTTACTATATAGGATAGAGGCCTGGTGCATGGATGGGGACCAGCTGGTTTTCCCTGAAGGGTGTCCCAGCTGGTTTGCCACTGGGGTGCCTGGCCAGCCTGAATGAGGGGATGATGGCTGTTTGCAGCTGGTCACACACCCTTCAGGGTGGGGGTCCCCACTGGGGTGCCTGGCCAGTCTGGGTGAGGGGCTGAGGGCTGTTTTCAGGCTGGCGGGTGACTGAAGCTCCCAACTGCTCCTTTTTTTCTTTTTTTGTTTATTCTGGGCCAGCTTGAGCTCTGGCACCAGCTCTGAGGCCTCTGCTGCTGAAAGCAGGTATATGGTTTGTTTGGGTTCTATAATCGATACACTGTTTCAACTCCAGCTCTGAGATTCGGGCTGGCTGAAAGCGGGTTTCTGGAGTTTGTTTAGATTCTATATTTGTAACAATGTTTCAAACTGCAAGCTCAGAGGCTGGCAAGGCAGGCGGGGAACGTTGGAGTCCTCTGTCACTGAAGCAAGCAAGCCTCATGTTCGCTTCAAGCTGCCTGGCTGCCAGCTGCCATCTTGGCTGGCAGTTAATTTGCATATCACCCTGATTAGCCAATGGGAAGGGTAGCGGACATATGGCTAATTACCATGTTTCTCTTTTATTAGATAGGCTATACACATATACACACACACACACACATATACACACACACACACACACATAGATATAATCTCATTTGAATAGTAAACTCAACCCCATGAGGATTATCTTCATTCTATATATGAAGAAAGACTAATATGTTACCCAATTTGTCTGATTCTAAATCAGTACTTAATATTTTAATGTTATAATTTCTAATGTTGCCTTGTTAAAAATGTAGCCATTACTGAGTTCAATCTATAAGACCAATTTTCCCATGCTTAATTTTTCACCACAAGCCTCAGTAATGAATGCTTATTCGTCAGTGGTACTCAAGTGTTGCTCTAACCTGCAGTGCTATCCACTGTGTGGGGACTCAGTGATTACCAAGACAAAAAGCAACTATGCAACAACATGGTTATAAGACACGGATTGCCTCAGTTAACCAAGACACAGGGAACTAGAAACAGCTAGTATGCTTTGAACAAAGAAATTCTAGTAGGAAAACAGAAACCAAAAGCTCATCTGAAGAGTTGAATCAAAATGCAAATAAATAATTTTGCCTTTGATTAGATTAATTTACAGTTGTACAGCTGCATAATTTTAAAAGTTACATATGTTGTTCACATATACATACATATATACATATGTTGATCACAGCCATAAATCTGGTGCCTCCATCAGCTTAGAGAACGTACAACTTTCTTCATTACCTGAGGTCTACAGGCACTTACCATTCTCCTAACTTTTAGGACTATTTGCTGGCACCATTCATGCCACTAAATGGTTTAGTGTTGCAGATATATAGATAAATGTCTTTTTTGAACCTATAAGACTCACAAAATGTTAGGGCTGGACCAGGGTCTTTAAGATGTAGAGTTGGCCCAGCCAGTGTGGCTCAGTGGTTGAGCATTGACTATGACCCAGGAGGTCATGGATAGATTTCTGGTCCTGGGCACATGCCCAGTTGCAGGCTCCATCCCAGTGTGGGACATGCAGAAGGCAGCCAATCAATGATTCTCTCTCATCATTGATGTTTCTATCTCTCTCTCCCTTCCTCTTTGAAATCAATAAAAATATATATTGAAAAAAAAATTGTAGAGTTCAACCACTCAGCTAATGCTTGGAGCCCAGTTTCAGGGCCCTACCTACAAGTAGTATCAGTATATGCTTCAGGACATGACCTTATTGCCCTCCAAGCCTGCATATGCTTATAGATGCAAGCAGGGACCATTACTTTCATATTTGTGTCTTCAATATTTGATACAGTGCCTGGCACAGTGTTTGTTAAATGACTGGATATATTAATCAGCTAGCTATGATACTAAAATTTCATAATTGCAAATCTACATAACTGTATGTCTTGTGCATTTCTTCCCATCCTGCCCAAAAGGATACATTGGGAGATCTTGTTGAAATCCTGCTATACCAAATACTGTTTCCCCTATATATGAAACTAATATGACACTGAGATATTAGACTATTTTGTTATTTTGGCTCTTAGTAATCCAATGGTGGCTCCTTAGTGATCAATATTTTCTTTTCTAAGAGCTCATTAATCATCCTTTTAATATTTTATGGGGATTGATTTGTGACCCTGGTCACAGCACTGGACTCAAAGTTTGACATAAAATAATAGTTGTTTATTAAATCATGTGCAAACACACTTATTACATTATGAGCTAAGTGTTATGTGTGAGTGTCTGTGTGCTCTATTTAATCCTCACTATTAGAAGGTAGGTACCATGCACATTTGTTTTTCCAGCATCCACTTTCATCTTTAACAAACTCACATTAACTGAGGCAACCAGAGTATGTGTCTGTTCCCTGCAATGAGTTCTTTATTCTGAGTTCTCAAAATAACTTCTAGTTCCTCTACAATGACCAATTTTTAGGATCATACAAATAAGTAACTGAAAGGCTACTTAATGTACCAGAAAGATGCTTGGATTATGGAGGTGGAAGATCTGATTCAAAGTCCACCATTTACTAGCTGTGACTTTAAAAGTCAATGACTCCTCTGTGCCTGAGTTGCTTCATCTTCAGAGTGAGTCCTTTATATATGTTACTAATGGCTTCCTCAGCATCCATTCCCATGAGGTTTGAGGGGCTTTGACTCCTTCACCTCTAACTTTAGGGGTGGGTGTTGATTGTCCTAAAGTAAAATGGTATTCCCTTGACCATAGGGATTGGTTTACGGGTGCATATGTGATGCAGTTTGGTTCAATCAAAATGAAGCCCTCTCCCAACCCCTTATTTCCATGGGTGGGAAAGGAACAAATCCTTTTTCTTACTTGCTTGATGTGAATGTAATTCTAGTTGTTATTGGCAATCATTTCATTTGTGTGAATTTACATGCAGATCCAGCCTTAGGATAAACCTATCATGAAAGGCAGGGTAGGGAGTGGAAAAGAATATTAGTAGACAGCTGGAGATCACCTCTTGCCTGAAGTCGTTGGATTTTACACTAAAGTGAATCAATAGAGTATGCTGTTTAGCCAGCTTGAATTGGGATTTCTCTTACTTTAACTAAAAGTAACTAAGAGATAACACAGCCTAAATCTCTTCTGTGCCCAACTCTCAATTCCCATATCCCTTTTTGACTGTTCATCAACCCAAAGCTCATTAAAATCTCAAGCCTAGATCAATACAACAGCACATTTTCAATCCTACACATGGGCTGCTGAATGCCATAGAAAGAAATAACAATTTAGTACAACAACGAGAGTACAAAATTAATCTCCAATTTCAGCAGATCCTCACCAATGCCAAAAATCCCTTTGAGTTCTTAGTGACTATTTTTCTCAGTAGCTATTTCGAACCTTTATTATTCTCAAGTCTTTTATTCTGCCTATCACCTTTCTTAGTGACTCCTATATCACAGAGAAATCAAAGAATAACGAAAGACTAACAGTTAAGATTTTTCAACCTAGTGCTGCACCTGACACTGCTGATCAAGCCCTCCCTCTGGGGATCCCAACCTCTACTTATTTTCCTTCTTCTCTTGTTGCTTCTTATCAATTATCTTTGCATCAAGCTCTTGTTTCACTTAATGGATTCCCAAGATTCTCATCAGTTTGCTGAGTAATTTTATCCAATCCCATGGCTTCATCTACTACTCATACATTGATGACTCCTAAATCTTTATCTGTCATCCAGCTCTCATTCTTGAAGACTGTATAGTCCTGGTTTCTTTGACACCATATTCTTGATTTTCCTCTATCTCTCTGGTGGTTCCCTTTTTAGTTTTATTTTCTGGTTATTTCCCCACTTTCTGGTCTGTAAATGTTTGTCAAGATCCAGTCCTAGGATCGCTTGTCATTCCACCCTCTCTTCAGGCAATCCTTGTCTTTAAATACTCTATTTGTGGATTACTATTCCCTAATTTTCATTTCCAACCAGACTTCTTTTCTGAGTTCCACTAGTACAACTACTATTTTCTATATGTTTTCACAAATATATAAAATTTAACATGCCTGAACTTTTTACCTTTTCCCAAGAGTTTTCCTCCTTCAGCCATCCCAATTCAGTAAATGGCACATCTACCCAGGTGCCCATACAAAATATCTGGAAATAATCATTGATATCTTCCTGATTCTTCAGGTCTAACAGATGTCAAGCCCCACCTGTTGTATTTACAAAATATCTCAAGTATATCTATATCTTTATATTTCCTATTATACTCATCACCTCTTATCTGGGTTATTACAATAGCTTCCTAATTGGTTTCTTCTACTTGTACTCTTGTCCACACAAGAGTGATCTTAAAATACAGAAAATGTTATTTCCTACTTTCTCTGGATACAATGTAAAATGCTTATTACTTCAGGCTCGTCTGTCTTCTCTACATCTCAGCCACAAACAGACTTCCCTTAGTTAATAAAACAGACTGCTATGGATTAAATGTTTGTTTGACAGGGTCTTTAGAAGGTCATACAGGTTAAATGAGGTCATAAGGATGGAGGCCCTAATCCAGTAGAGTTGGTACCCTTGTAAGACGAGTGAGAGACACCAGAGTCTCTCTCTGCATATATGCATACACCTAGGAAAGGCCATGTGAGCAAGAAGCAATAGGCAGACCTTCTGCAAACCAGGTAGAGAGTTCTCACTAGAAACCAACCATGTGGGCACCTTAATCTTGGACTTCTAGCCTCTAGAACAGCCGTGGGCAAACTATGGCCCACGGGCCGGATCCGGCCCGTTTGAAATGAATAAAACTAAAAAAAAAAAAAAAAAAAAAAAAAAAAAGACCGTACCCTTCCATGCTTTTGTTCCGGCCCTCCGGTCCAGTTTAAGAACCCATTGTGGCCCTCGAGTCAAAAAGTTTGCCCACCCCTGCTCTAGAACTATGAGGAAATAAATTGCTGTTGTTTAGGCCACCTACCCTGTGGTATTTTGTTATGGCAGTCCAACCAGGCTAAGACATGCACAATTTCTTGTTCCTCTCGTGTAAATTCTTTTGTCAAGAATACCACTTCTGCTGAAACCAGTTTGGCTCAGTGGATAGAGCGTCGGCCTGCGGACTGAAGGGTCCCGGGTTCGATTCCGGTCAAGGGCATGTACCTGGGTTGCGGGCACATCCCCAGTGGGGGATGTGCAGGAGGCAGCTGATTGATGTTTCTCTCTCATCGATGTTTCTAGCTCTCTATCTCTCTCCCTTCCTCTCTGTAAAAAATCAATAAAATATTAAAAAAAAAAAAAGAATACCACTTCCTTTTTACTTGGCTAACTTCTTATTCTTTTAAAGTTCACTTTATTAACTATTTTGCCTATATTGCCAAGCACATCTATGATGGTTATATTTTCTTGCTTTCTTGTGTTTTTTAAAAATATGTTTTTATTGATTTCAGAGAGGGGAAGGGAGAGATAGATAGAAATATCAATGAGGAGAGAGAAACATTGATTGGCTGCCTCCTGCATGCCCCCCACTGGGAATCAAGTCTGCAACCCGGGCATGTGCCCTGACCTGGAATTGAACAGTGACCTCCTGGTTCATAGATCAATGCTCAACCACTGAGCAAAAGCAGCTGGGCTCCTCGTTAGTCTTTAGCTTAAAGATCACTTCCTGAGACCTTCTCTTATTCCCTGAACTACATTATATCCCCTTATTATATTCCCTTATTTCCCGCCCCTCCAAAAGCTGGGTTTTCATTTGTGTAATTCATGTCTATCACTCCAGACTCAAAGTTCCACAGGCCAGGACTGTGTCTGTTATGGCTGGCACTTAGCAGGCATCTGATAAATACTCAACCAAGCGTTATTATAATATATTACAATTATTTCTTTTTGTTGTTTCTTTCTTCAAATAGACTAATCTCCTAGCAAGGAGGACCTAGGTTTTATCTTTTGTAGAGTCATGTAGAGTGCTAAATATATAGTACTATATAATGTTATAAATAATACATGCCTATTGTATGAGTGAGAGGCCTGGACTAGACCAGGGCCTCACACATGAATGTGAACGAGAATCACCTGAGGATCTTAAAATGCAGGTTTTAAGGACCATACTTTGAGTAGTAAGAGATGAGATTACCCTAAAGCAGTGGTTCTCAACCTGTGTTTCTCGACCCCTTTGGGGGTCGAACGACCCTTTCACAGGGGTCACCTAAGACCATCGGAAAACACATATATAATTACATATTGTTTTTGTGATTAATCACCATGCTTTAATTATATTCAATTTGTAACAATGAAATTGGGGGTCACCACAACATGAGGAACTGTATTAAAGGGTCACGGCATTAGGAAGGTTGAGAACCACTGCCCTAAAGCCTTCTTAGTTCTAACTTTATATAATTCTACTAGAGGCCCGGTGCACGAAATTCGTGCATGGGGGTGGGAGTGGGGGTGGGGAGGTGTCCCTCAGTCCAGCCTGCACCCTCTCCAATCTGGGACCCCTTGGGGGATGTCAGACTGCCACAGGGATCGGGCCTAAACTGGCAGTCTGACATCCCTCTCACAATCTGGGACTGCTGGCTCCCAACCGCTCACCTGCCTGCCTGCCTGATTGCCCCTAACCGCTTCTGCCTGCCAGTCTGATCACTCCCTAACCACTCTCCTGCCAGCCTGATCGATGCCTAACTGCTCCCCTGCAGGCCCGATTGCCCCAAACTGCCCCCCCACCCCCGCCAGCCCAGTCACCCCCAACTGCCCTCCCTTGCCAGCTATCTTGTGGCTGTGGGCGCCACCATCTTTGAGGGCATGGCAGCCAATTAGCATATTCTCTCCTTATTGGCTGTGGGCACTACCATCTTTGAGGATGGGACAGTCAATTAGCATATTCCCTCCTTATTGGCTGTGGGCGCTGCCATCTTTGAGGATGGGGCAGTCAATTAGCATATTCCCTCCTTATTGGCCTTATTGGCGGTGGGCGCTGCCATCTTTGTGATGGTATGAGGGTCAATTAGCATATTCCCTCTATTAGATAGGATAAATCACATAGTTAGACAATGTTATTTGTTTAACTTATTTCAAGTGGGATAATTTCTAGATTTCTTTTTAGTCAGTAGCATAAAGAAATATATCTTAGTCCTTTAATTATTTGCTATTTCCTCGAATTCTTTTTTGGGTAATCAGATTTAGGTTCTAATTTGTAAATCCAAATACATGCCTCAAGTCACTGTACAACATTTATTTAGGCATGTCAACTTCTTTCCATCCTCTCTTCCACAGAAATGGCTTCTTATGCCTTTAGTCCTTCAACTTCAAGGGGTTCTTTACTATTTCAGTTATGTGTGTATCAGATCTTTTAAATTACCACTAAACTTATAGAAGAATTTTTTGGCCCTAACCAGTTTGGCTCAGTGGATAGAGCATTGGCCTGTGGGCTGAAGGGTCCCAGGTTCGATTCTGGTCAAGGGCATGTACCTTAGTTGCGGGCACATCCCCAGTGGGGGGTGTGCAGGAGGCAGCTGATCGATGTTTCTCTCTCATCAATGTTTCTAACTCTCTATCCCTCTCCCTTCCTCTCTGTAAAAAATCAATAAGATATATTAGAAAAAAAGAATTTTTTTAAATTAATTCGCTTTTCAAGTATTCTTTTTTCTTTCATTTTTATGTTAAACTCTTTCAATTCTTAACTGACCAATATGTATACTAAATAAAAATTTCCTAGCTTATAAGGTTTACAAAATTCTTCCCTCTATTTAAATGTTTTCTTTTTGACAAAAGTTTCTGCTGTATTGTAAATACTTTCAACATCTGACATTTAGTCCAGTGATTAAAACCAGAAAGTCACTCATTCAACAAATATTTACTGAGCATACTCTATGTGACAGGCACTGTAAAATAAAACTTTCATGCATGACCAATCTTGGGATGTGAAAATGTTTACATTGCTAGACTGGATAAGAGATATCTACAAAGAGGTTTTTATTTATCACAATAGACTTTCCACATACAGTGTAATATTTTTATTATTCTGATTGTTAGACCCTTATGCATTTAAAAATGTCATTCAGCCACTATATTCATATTAGAAAGACAAAATGCTTTATATTTAACCAGATCAATGTAAACTTCTAGCTTTTTAAAAATAAAAATCATATAAAACTATACAAGGATAAATTTGAAATTCAAAATTTAAACACTGCAAAGATTGTAAGTAATGTCTCCCCCCTCACCACCATAATGCAGTAATTTCTGCAACATAACCTTTATTTTAGCTTTTCTCTCTCAGATGCTCAACTTAAAAATTGTACTTTACTCACAAGTGAGACTTTATTAAGGGTATGAAATACAGATTCTGACAGTATAAATCCAAATTCAACTATAGGAAAGGATTCAGATAAGAAACTATTAGTTTCTTATTCTAAAAGTTTAAGTCAATTTTAATTATATGGAAAACTATGAAAATAATTGACCCACGAAGGTACCATTTTCTCTGTAAAATGAGTGGCTATTTTGAGGTCAGTATATAAGCAATTATTATTCCTACAAATTTCTAGTTACTAATAAAAATATTACTGTTTAAGACAAATAGTTACCACTATCAAATGAGCAATTATCAGCTTCATAATCACACAAAAGAATAAGCTCTCTAGACTTGGGCACTTTAACTTTTATTGGAATTCTGAATCTTGAGAGGACCCTTCCATTGAAGGACTGTGATTAATCAAGATATAAATTAGTCCGATAAATTTAGATGTATTATTTCCTTTCTATTCCTAATCTCAGGATATATTACATTTTCTATTTCAACTTCAATTTTATTCCTAATATAAACTTAAATAATATCCTGTAGAATTCACTATTATGCAGTTACTTTTTGTAGCTATTTAAATATATATACATGTAGTTGATATATAAACTCAGTTATTTAACCCATTAACTTCTCTAATTAAAAGTTATGGTTATAGAAATGAAGAGATAACTAAACAAGTTTCATATTTCATTTACTAGAATTAGGAAAGTATAACATTAAAAGTAATATACACTTCGCCCAGCACTTGTGACTCAGTGGTTGAGTGTCGACCTATGAACCAGGAGGTCACGATTTGAATCCTGGTCAGGGCACAAGCCCAGGTTGTGGGCTCGATCCCCAGTAGATGTCATGCAGGAGGCAGCCGAAAAATGATTCTTTCATCATTGATGTTTCTATTTCTCTCTCCTTCTCCCTTCCTCTTTGAAAGCAATTTTAAAAAAGTAATATACCTTTAAAGCTGTCTTCTTTTGCTGATTTTGTGGAGAAAGATGTCACTACAATTCACTCTAAAAAGATTTACAAGTCTATACTGATAACTATAATTCTCTGAAGGCTATAGGATAAATTTTCAAAATCTCAAAGAAAGTGAAAAAAGGTTTAAAACAAAACCTAGTAGGTGAATCAGCATATAAAAGATGTAGAAGAAATAATTTGATAAAATGCTGACTTTTGTTTCTATTTGTAAATAAATCTTTGACAGTTGTTAATGCTTTATGTGATTTGTAAGTAGTAATTAAGATTTTCTTGTGCTTGCTTCTGCAGCACATATACTAAAATGGCAATGATACAGAGAAGATTAGCATGGCCTCTGTGCAAGGATGATGCAAATTTGTGAAGTGTTCCATATTTAAAAAAAGAAAAGAAGCCCTAACTGGTTTGGCTCAGTGGATAGAGAGTCGGCCTGTGGACTCAAGGGTCCCGGGTTCGATTCCGGTCAAGGGCATGTACCTTAGTTGCGGGCACATCCCCAGTAGGGGGCGTGCAGGAGGGAGCTGACCGATGTTTCTCTCTCATAGATGCTTCTAACTCTCTATCCCTCTCCCTTCCTCTCTATAAAAAAATCAATGAAATATATTTTAAAAAAATAAAAAAAGAAAAGAAAAAGGTTTTTGTAGGAAAGGCAATATACTTAGTAATGAAAGCATATCATCTTTGCTAAATACCATTCATCGCTAAGAGGAACCAAGGTTCCTTTGAGAAATGTTCAATTGCAAGTCAGGGAAAGTGTAAGATGAAGCCAAAACATCTGGTTGTTCCATCAATAAGAAAGTACAAAAAAACCCCCCAAAACAATGATGGGGCATGAAAACAGGTCACAGGAGCCAGCTAAAAAGCACTCCCATTAGCCAAAACTGAGATAATGTGAACATGAAAATAAATAAGGACAATAATGGATTATAACAGTAAATAAATCACAAATCTCTAAGCCCACACTGATCATTAATAGATAAACAAATGGAGAAGGGGAGATCTTCCTTACAACAGAGTGCCGACTGATACATGTTGAGGATAGAGTTGAAATATTTTCATTTTGAAATCACCACAGAAAACCTGGTTTGGCATAGATCATCAACAGACACTAAATCTAAGGTGGTAGAGGTGAGGGGAGTTTGATAAGGAGCAGGATGTTTGTATGATCTCAAAGCATCTCTCCAGAGATGCATTTTCAGTTGAAGGGGAAAAAAGTAATTAGTTATTGGAGAAACTTGACAACACCTTGACTGGGTGATTAAAATTAACATCACTAGAGTCCTCTGGATGTGATTTCCTGAGAAGGTCATAGGCCAGTTATTCTGGCCAAGGATACATTATCTAAATTTAATTATAAGATGTGAGACAAATCATAGATGAGTGTGGGCATTCCAGGTATATAGATTATCATGAGCAAAGGGGCAAAGGTAGGAAAGTGTGTGTGTGCATGTGTGTGTGTGTGTGGGGGGGGGATATTTTTAGAAAATTAAAGTAGTTTAGTTCAGTTACAGCAAAGAATCAGTAGAAGATGAGGTAAGGGAGGGAGGACTAAAATTATAAAGATAGGTTGGGACCATAATGTGGAGGATTTTGCATGTTGACTGAGAATTCTGTATTTGACTGAGTACTCACCATGGTCCAGTGCAGGACCAGGCGCCAGTACTACTGTGGTACAGAAGACAGACTTGGCCTCTGCACTCTCAGAGCTTACAGTCTTGGAGCTTTTGCTTAGGCTACCTTTTATTTCAAATGGTTTCTTGGTCCAATGCCTAACTGTTCCAGGTTTTCACTACTTGATTCCCCACTGCTAAGGGTATATGCAGCACTGATCGTACTTTCTCAGTATGATCAGCAGCAGTTATAATGTATTTTATGTAATGTTTTTATGGAAACAGTGTGTACAGAAATGTTGGTAGTTAGAAATTTAAATTTAAAAACATCTTCAAGAATTTAAAATCATCCCTAGAGTAGTCAAATTCATAGAGACAGAAAGTGGAACGGTGGTTGCCAGGAACTGTGGGGGGCATTGTGTTTAATGGTTAGGGAGTTTCCCTTTGGGAAGATGACAAAGTTCTGGAGATGGATTTGTGGTGATGGTTGCACAACAATGGTAATGCACTTAATGGCACAGAATTGTACACTAAAAATGATAAATATTATGTTATGTATATTTTACCACAATTACAAAATAATTTAATCACAGCCAATCTTTCTATTAGTACTCACGAAGGAGCAATGTCCAGGTGGTTGATGCTAAATCCAGAAGAACAAAAGCCTCCCAGGGTTGTTGATATGGTTAGGAATGCAACAGCCAAAGAGTAATCACAACCTATAAATCCAGCAGCTACCAGGAATACTGCAGGTCCAATCATTCCTGAAGTGAAAAGGTTACAAAAAGAAAAGAAGCCCCAGCATTAATATTTGCCTGCTCTACCTTAATATAGTATAAATCTGAGATTGGATATTACTGCCACCTACTGTACAAACATTGTATTGCCTAGGAGACTCAATTTAAATTAATGGTTTCATGAAAAAAATTTGTGGAAAACATATAGGCATAATGCAACCAATATAAAAGTAAAAGTAAAGTCTTATTATGCATTGCCATTAAATCTACATGTGACCAAGACTCAGCTAAAGTTCTACAATGTTATAGAAAAGAGCAAGAAGAGAATGATGAAAAATATGGTCCCAGAGAGAGGCAATAGCTGATACAGAGTGTGATTTAAAATTCAAAGAAAATAAACTAAATGATAAACTGTTAAATAAAGTTAGAAAAACACCCCATATAGGTCTTAACAACTGCAAACAATACGCATAGTTTATTACAGGCAGTTAAGCATGGAATACAAGTAACAGAAGAGGACTTATGAGTGGGCTGTCATTTTATCTGTGTCTACAGCAGTGCAATCCTATCTCTGTGAGAATAGAATTGTTGTATTTGTGTATACTGAAACTGCAACTGAGAAACTTATTTTTAAGTTTCAACTGAATTACAATAGAGACATCTGCCTGGTGGCTACCATACTGAAGAGAGCAGGTCCACAGAAAGCCAAAAAAAGAGAAAGGCCCCCCCCTTTTTAATCTAAAGAGATTTATTTCACTTAAAGATGTGGAATAACTTCTTGAGAGTTGAAGTAAGTAAGCAGTGAAACAGGACAGCAACTTTCAGTGGTAGGTGCCCAGAATGTTTACAGAATTATCCTACCTGGAATAATTCTATAAACAAATATACTACATGCATTAAAATATATTTTAATATGTGAACAAAATAAATGACTAATATTAGCATTTGTAGCTTGCTTTATACTGTAAACATAGTAAATAACTGTGAGCCCAAACAAAACCTGATTCACATCACTTACCTATAAGGCTAAACAATTTTCGAACACATACGGTTGAAAAATTCCATTTTGCCCTTAAATGGTCAGCAGCTTGACCAGACATGATCATACATAACCAACAGCCAAAATAAGGCACTGCAGATAAAATTCCATTCTGGGAGGAATAAGAAGATATGGAATTAATTATGATGAGAGAAAGAACGAACACATACACATACATACACACACGCACGCACGCACGTATGCACGCACACACGCATTCACCACTCAAAAACAAAGTAAATCCATAGCAATAAACTGTTAATTTTTATATAGGTACTAGAGGCCCAATGCATGAAATTCATGCAAGAGTAGGCCTTCCGTCCCCCGGCTTCCCTCTGGCACCCAGGACCCAGGCTTCCCTTCGGCTGCTGGTAGGCACCCGGGACCTGGGCTTCCCTCGCAGCCCCCCCGGCTTTGTCCGGAAGGTCGTACGGAAGGATGTCTGGTCTAATTAGCATATTACCAGGTATTACTATAGATAGTAAATAAGTTTGGTCTATAGAAGGATTTTGGGATTCAGTTCAATGCAGTCCCTAAGATCCTGTCTCAAAGGGAACCAGGGCTCACTATAGTCCAATCTGCTCAAGGCAATCTTGAATGTTATTTTGGGACTTGGGCAGTAGCTTCAGTGAGAGAAGATAAGTCTTTCTATTAGCCTATGGATTTTCCCCACTGAAGTTTTTGTCTTAAGTGTCATTTATTTTTATCTTAAAAATATTTTTATTATAAAATAAAACACATACAGAAAACATATAAGTCAAATATATATCTCAACAAGTTATTCTTAAGTGAACACCATCTAGGTCAGGTGCCTGGTGCATCAGCACATACTTTGAGCAGAGGACAAAGGCTCTGATTGAGAGACACTCTATCTTTTCCCTCTTGCTTTAAGTTACCACCTAAACAAAATGAAAACACCAGGAGATATGAAACAGAACTAATCATGGAAATGTGTTATTTTTGTAGGAAATTACTTGACAGCTTTTTAGGACATCACAAATTCTGTAAAATGAAGAACACACACTCAGAATAAGAGAAATTTTTCTTCCGTTCATTTTTCCTCAGCATAAGTCTGAGGTGCCAAGACCAAATGAAAAACAACACCACCAAAACACAAACACACACACATACAAATGTTTTTATAGTCTAAGAGAGATGGATACACGTGTTAGTGTTTACAAACACAAAAAAGGCAGAAAGATATTTTATCAGCAATAATTAAATCTTATAATCCATTTAAGCATCATTCATGGTGCAGACCAGAAAAATTTAATATTTTAAATTAAAGTGCTTAAGAAAATATTTCTTTCATCATAGTTTGGTTTTCTGTATTCAGATGCTGTATGCTTCCAGTTCTTCTATAACTGAAATTTAAAAAAAAACAAAACAAAACATGTATCTTCGTTGATTTCAGAGAGGAAGGGAGAGTGAGAGAGAGATACAACCATCAGTGGTGAGAGAGAATCATTGATGATTGGCTGCCTCCTGCATATCTCCCACCAGGGATCAAGCCTGCAACCCAGGCATGTGCTCTTGAACTGGAATTGAACCTGAGATCCTTCAGTCTGCAGGGTGACGCTCTATCTACTGAGCCAAACCAGCTAGGGCTGTAACTGAAAATTTTTGTTTCTTTCTGGTATTATGCTGTGTAATTTCCTCTTTAAATTTTATTCCATTTAGACTTGTCCATAGTGGGATTAAAGCTATTGTTACTTGGGGAAGAATCCTAAAGATAAATAAGCTGTAGCAAGTAGAGAAATGAATTTTCAGATCTTGGTCTTGTTCCCTAATGGGATAAGGCTGATAATTCCACAGAGTTACTGAAGTTTTCCACTTAATGCTCCAATTTTTTTTTCTAAAGCTACAATGTTAAAAACTCCCAACAATCTAAAACTACTAAAATCTTCAACATTTATTCATTCCATGAGTATCTTCTACAGTTATTCAACTTTCTGTGCAAGGATAAAATTCCTTGTATTCATTTATTTTAAAAAATTGATCCCAAAATATTAATATCTAAAATAGGGTAATAGATATTGTCCCGGCTCTCACTGAGTTGTAAGAAATATGGACGCTAGAATTGAAAAAAACTAGGAAAAAAAGAAATGGTAGGATAACTAATGAAACTAAAATTACATGAAAAAGCAAGATTATAACGAGATCAAAAGCTTTACAATTTTTAATTAATGAGATTATAATTTTAAATACAAAGCTAGCCTTATCCTAAGGAAAGGCCATTTCATGAATGTAATAAATTGGTTTCTCAAGAAAAAAATCCATGTTAAAAAGAGGCTTTTAGGGGGTCAAATATATGATGACGGATGGAAACTAGGCTTTTGGTGATGAGCTTACCAAAGTGTATACAAATATCAAATTATAATATTGTATACCTGAAATGTATATAATGTTACCAATCAATGTTACCTCAATAAAAAAGCTTCTATTTAAGTAGAGAATTACTGTCAAACTCTATTCAAATTTTTAAAAAATTTGATTCAAAAAAGAAAATGTCTTTAAAAATATGAAATGCAAGATAAAAGATTCCTATTTTAAATTCTCTCATTATAGAACTTTAAAAATTCCATAAAAAATAAAGGCAGCCCTAGCTGATTTGGCTCAGTGGATACAGCGTCGGCCTGCAGACTGAGGGGTCCGGGGTTCGATTGCGGTCAAGGGCATGTACCTTGGTTGCAGACACATCCCCAGTGGGGGGTGTGCAGGAGGCAGCTGATCAATGTTTCTCTCTCATAGATGTTTCTAACTCTCTATCCCTCTCCCTTTCTCTCTGTAAAAAATCAATGAAATATATATTTTTAAAAATAAAGGCAATTAAGTGCACAGCAGTAATTACTGGCTAGCTATTGATATTTCATTCTTTCCATAGTTCTCCCGGGAAAATCTCAAATAGAAACCTCAGTGGAATAATATTTAGATCTGTATACATGTTTTTTGGTTGATCTCTTCCCACCCACCCACCCACCTCCGCCTTCCCTTTCTGTTCCCTTCTTCCATGTCTCTGGATCTGTTTTGTTCAACAGTTTATTTTGTTCATTAGATTCCACAGATGAGTGAGATCATGTGATGCTTGTCTTTTTCTGACTGGCTTATTTCACTTAACAGAATACTCTTCAGGTCCCTCCATGCTGTCTCAAAATGTAAGAGACCCTTCTTTTTTACTGCTGCACAGTATTCCATGGTGTAAATGTACCACAGCTTGTTTATCCACTCATCTACTGATAGGCACATGGGCTGTTTTCAAATATTAGCTATTATAAATTATGCTGCTATGAACATCAGAAAGAATATATGCTTCTTAAGTGATTTTACCACTTAGAAATAATCAATATGCCATTGTGGGATATCTTGGGTTGGCCTGCCCTGGGCCCCAACAAGGGCTATCTTTCACTTTGTGGCTGAGTGATATTCCATTATATGAATATACTACCTTTTGTTTATCTAATCACTAGCTGATGGACATTTGGGTTATTTCCACTTTTTGGTTAGTATGAGTAATGCTGTTACAAACATTTGTGTAAATGTATTTGTGTGGACCTATGTTTTCAATCCTCTTCGTATAAACTTAGGAATGGAATTACTGGGTCATATGATAACTTCGTTTAAATTTTTTTTGAGGAATTGATGAACTCTTTTCCACAGTGGCTACACCATTTTACATTCCCACCAGTAGTGTATGAAGGTTTCATTTCCTCTACATCCTCAACACTTGTTATTTTCTGTTTGTTTTTCATTCTAATAGGTGTGAAGTGGTATATGATTATGGTTTTCATTGACATTTCCCTAATGATTTATGATGCTGAGCATCTTTACATGGGCTTATTGGCCACTTGTATATCTTTGGAGAAATGTCCATTCAAATCATTGGCTCATTTAAAAAATGGTGTTTTCATTATTGAGTTGTAAGGGTTCTTTATATAATGCGGGTACTAGACCCTTATCAGATATGTGCCTTGCAAATATTTTCTCCCCTCCAGTGGGTTTGCATTCTTGATAGTGTCCTTTGATGCACAAAAGTTTTTAACTTTGATGAAGTGCAACTTATCTAGTTTTTTACTTTGATTACTTGTGCTTTTGGTGTTATATGTAAGAAACTTACCTAGTCCAAGGTCACAGAGATGTATACTTTCTAAGAGTTTTATCATTTTAACTCTTACGTTTGTCTTTAATTTATCTTAATTTTGAAAGCAAAAATGCCACCAATTTTCCTTACACACTGTGCCTCTTTCTCGTTAGGCTCTTCCTCAATCTCTTTAAAGACAAAATCCATCAATGTAAATAGAGATAACAGGAACTACCTCAACTGATGAGTTCAAAGGAACTGGCAGTTTCAGGAAGGTCCTTCTTATACAGCTTTACAACTAGAGCTTTTCCAATCCTAAATGATGCTGCAAAGTAGCCTCTGCACAAGAACCTTGCACTTTCCAACTCCTTGCTCAGCTGCCAGCAGTCCTGCTACCATCCTTTGTAGAAGTGAATGTTGGTGCCACTTTAAGTTTTAGAGTTTAAAGGAATTTGGAACATAGATCTGATATCCTGCAAGTTACTAGGGATTAGCAAGACTTTATGGTTACTGGGGTTCCAGTCAAAAGATACCATGAATCAAGAGTTTACACACACTGACTGAAAAAGAAAGAACAACTGTGAAGCAAAAAATAGAAGTCTTTCAAATTTAGTAATTAGAGTAAAATGGAAGGTAAAAATAACTGAATTTCTCATGGATAAAAACAAATTCTGTGTGCAGTTCAAAATCTGTACTTTATATAAGAAGCATAGATTATATTTTCTTACCTCTTGAACATTGAACCTTAGGATCTCCTTCATATAAGTAGGCAATAATGTCAGCAAGGTATAAAAAGTCCAGTTATAAGAAAAATGTGCAACGACAATGGCCCAAAGTGGCAGGGATTTTAGCATGGGTGTCCATGGCACTGACTTCTGTGAAGAAAGCTGAAAAAACAAACAACCAGGCGCATTTAGGATAAGCTACAGCTATGTTTAGATCTGTACCTTATTAGCCAAAATCCCATCTAGAACACATTATCAGCCTTGATTAGTAAATTCCAGATTTTTAAACCAACTCTTTAAAAATATTATACAGTAATAGAGTCCATTTTTCAGATTAGAAGAAAAATTGAAATGTAATTAGAGTGATAATGTCAACTCCAAACATTCCTTTTGAATGGCAGAAGTCACCCACAGTTATAGAGATAAAAGAGGTCTGCAACCTCCCCATCCACCCCTATTGCTTGAAAAGTTAGAGACAAGAGGAAGGACAAGATCAGTCTAGAGATTTTAGAATTTAAAGGAATTTGGAACATAGATATATTTTATATGGCTTTGAAACCCACAAAGGAAATGAATCACACTTCTGTGTTGAAAGGTACATGTTTAAATGTATCTGATCTCTGGAAACTAAATATATTCTGAATAATGTACCCCCCCTTCCAGAAAAAGAAACTTTAGTATGAAATATGTAATAATTTTAAGATTCCTGCTGCATGTACTTGCATGTAGTGACAGTGATGTTTTAATTAATTAATTTATAAAATATATTTTTGTTGTTTTCAGAGAGGAAGGGAGAGGGAGAGAAAGGTAGAAACATCAATGATGAGAGAGAATCATTGATCGGCTGCCCCCTGTACACCCCCTATTGGGGATTGAGCCTGCACCCAGTCATGTGCCCTGACCGGGAATTGAACCATCACCTCCTGGGCTATTTTAATTTTTTTTTAGCGAGAAAGAGAAGCATCGATCCGTTGCCTCCCATACATGCCCCAACCAGGTATCAAACCCACAACCTGACCAGGAACAGAACCCACCACCTTTTGGTGTACAGGAAGATGCTCCAACCAGCTGAGCCACACTGGCTGGGGCTTAACAGTATTATTTTAGAAGAATATATGGCTCTGATAATAGCATTTCAACAGTATTTAGGCATAATCTTGTTTGTACAAATGAAGCAAATTTAGCCATACTAGCGTATTTTCACGGCCTATACATATCAACTGAATTTTTGATAATCTGATGTTTTTGAGAAACACCCAACCAAGAACAGCTATAAGTGGAATGACATCAGCAAGATAGCCAAATAAGATGTCCTAGACCAGTGATGGAGAACCTATGACACGCGTGTCAGAGGTGACACGCCAACTCATTTTTTTGGTTGATTTTTCTTTGTTAAATGACATTTAAATATATAAAATAAATATCAAAAATATGTCTTTGTTTTACTATGGTTGAAAATATCAAAAAATTTCTACATGTGACATGGCACCAGAGTTAAGTTAGGGTTTTTCAAAATGCTGGCACGCCAAGCTCAAAAGGTTCACCATCACTGTCCTAGACTCATCTGGCATCCATCCATACACAAAAGTGCCTTTGTGGGAGCTGTGGGATCCAGCTCCATTTGCCAAGGGACCTGGGAGGAGCCTCACACACCTGTGCATTGGGTAAAACAAATACCAATCATGGTCCCGGCCATGAACCCTAAAGGCAGTTATACACCAGCTCCAGCCCCTTTTGGCTGAGGTCCAGGAGCCCGTGGAAAATATTGACTTAGACAATCAGCCACAGAGAAATCCTGCCATTTGCAACATGACTAGACCTTGAGGGCGTTATGCTAAGTGAAAAAATTAGAGAAAGAAAAATACTGTATGATATAACGCGTGTGGGATGGTAGTTGCCAGGGGCTGAGGGGGAAGTGTCGGTCAAAGAGTACAAATTTCTAATTATAAGATGAATAAGTTCTGGGAACCTAATGTACAGCATGGTGACGAAAGTTAATAATACTGTATTATATACTTGAAAGATGCTAAGACAGATCTTAAATGTTCTCTCCACAAAAAGGAATTGGTAATTATGTGAGGTTTGGAAAGAATAGGATATGCATATATTACAGCTTCGTGTTCATTTGTAAACTGGGTACAAAACAAAAGTCTTGTCTCCCAATAAGAATTATGAGATCAATTTACAGCATTTTCACATTATACATTATGTTTCAAGTTAAAGAGGATTTTTTTAAATGTTACTAAGAGAAACTATCCAAGTATCCAGCAGACACTAAAAAAATCCTTCAAGGTTTTAAGGTAGTGCTGTCTAGTAGAATTTTCTACAACAATGGAAATGTTCTATATCTGCATTTCTCAGTGTGGTAACCAGTAGCCACATGTGGCTATTAAGCCCTTGCATTTTGCCTAACACAACAGAGGAACCAAATTTTTAATTAAGTTAGTTTAAATAAGAATTTAATAGCCACATGGGCTTGTGACTACCGTAATGGATGACACAGGTTTAAGGTAAGACCTTAATGAAGTACAAAACAGCTTTTTCTGATATTCTAGATCTAGAAATTATTCTCTTGCTATTGATTCTGAAATATTACTGTTAGAGAAGACTTGTCAATCAAACAGTGTCCACACACACGTTCTCTATGGCTTCATTAACCTTCATGTTGGCAAAAACATGAGAGCTCTACATTATTCTGAAATGCCACTGGTGATAAATGAAAATACACTGGGAAGGAAAATTTTAAATTGCTCAGATCATCTTTCCAGCCAACATTTTGAAAGCAAATTTTCTTTAGATACTTGAATGATAATGGAATTTCTGATGAAACAGTGAGGTCTGGACTCTTATATGGGGAATACAATGGCTAATTTGCTTTCTTGTCAGTTACATCTGAACGCAGAGATAATTGTACATAAGGGGCATGGCCACTGTCAGCGCATGGAAGTAGGAGGATACATAATCCCCTAAACAAAGAAATTCACTCGCTTGGTTCCCCTTGTGACTCTTGGTGCACTTGGCTCGTGACTCTTGTGATTCTTGGCTTCCTTATTTTGCCTGGATGGCCCACAGCCATGCGGACCCCACATGCAATGGACTGCAAGACGGCAGTGGGAAACACAAGCTAAACTACCCTGATGCTAGACTGGACCCGCTCCAACATGGAAAGGAAAATCTGGACACTGGCTCTGCTTCCAGCTCTATTGAAATCCCAGCTACACTTCTTCTATGACTGGACTAAAGGAAATGGGACTTTGGAAACCCAGGGATGTAATTCCATAGAAATAAAGCTTTCTATTATGTCTCATCATCCCGTGTGAGTCTCAGAAAATTCCTTTTCTCGGGATATCACAAGAATCCTGCTCCCAGCAGTAACTGGGGAAGACAAGGCACATACTGCTCTGATAACTACAAAAAAATTATTTGTTGTAAAATGTGTTAATTTTCTAGAATACATGAAGGGTAAGGCCATTCAGCATATATTGAGTATCTTCTATGTGCAACTTCACAAAAAAAACCACGTTTTCCTGTCAAATGCTAGTAACAACAAATTGATTTAGAAAAAGTTGCATGCAATAGATGTTCTTAATTTATAGCAACTAACTGTTCAAACCAAGGCCCCATTTACTTAATAATGTTGCCAAATTGTATACTCTTTCTTAAAGGTATAAAGGCAAAAACAGTTATAAAACATGCTGTTCTCAAGAATTAAGTAAAGGAAAGAAAAAACCAATATGAGATCTCTAGGAAAGAAAACCTCTATGGGTGAAGTGGTAATGTCTGTTTATAATTTATTAAAGAGAGATCTTTAAAACAGAGATGTTGATGATCTTAAAGCACTCACAAGTATAGAGCTCACTAGTTATGAGCTGGCCTTGGGAGTTTACTTGTAGAGTTCCCTGAAGATTTTATTGCTCTTTTTGTAACAATTTCTAAATCAGAATTAGAACTATACATGCTGCCATAAATTTAAGATCTACCAACTGTAAGAATGAAATCACATTTCTGCCTGTAAGTATTGACTTTTTCTGAGCTTAATAAGTAAGAAAGCATCTAACTGGAACCTCGCCTATCTGGCTCAGGTCTTCTCTCCACACAGCTGTCAGTGTAAGTTCTCTAAAATGCAAGCCTCATTCCGTCACCAAGCTTACAAACAATTCATGGCATCCCAGTGCCTGCACGATAAAATCTGAGCTCCTCAGTGAGACATAGGGGACCCTCTGATCTGACTTCTGCCTACCTCCTATATCTTCTGCTGCTCTTTGCTTTTTACTTTTAGCCTACCTAACTGCTGACTTCCTGAGATATTACCCTGTCTCCTGTGCCTTCGCTGCACCATATACTTGGCCTGGAATGCCTGCACATATCTCACTTCCCCAATCTGTCTGGCTAACTCCAATTTCCCTTTCTAGACTGATCATATAAAGCTTTTATTAGTGAGAAAGAAAAAAGCATCCCCAGGCTATTGTCACCTGAGCTTGCCTGCTTGTAACAACTAGGTCCTGGTGTTCAACCATCGAACCTGAACAAAGCCATTCTATAAACATGATGGAATGAGACAAAAACAAGACCACTCTATAATCATGTCTGAACACAGACAAAATAAGAATGCTATAAACCACAAAAAAGGAACAAAAATCTCCTCTATTGGCTAACAGCTTTAGCCCCACCTTCTAGAAAAAAATTAAGATAATTATAGAATTGCTACTAACACCAAAACAGTTCTTTAAATCCTCCCAAAGTCAATGAATCCAAGTCTAAATTATAACAAGCTCCTAATTCTCACTGAGATGCCCTATGGTTCCTCATGATGTGCCTTCTCCCTCACTAAAACAAATCAAGAAACCCAATTCTGTTCCACTACAGGTATGTTCGTGATGACCTTTGGCCGGGGGGCACTGATACCAGAGGACTTATGACATGTCCCAGGCTGGCTGAGACGCCTGCCTTCTGTTTCAAAGATTTCCTGTGCATCTGTCTGTTTTTTTTTAAAACATTACTTAATTAATTTATGTAATTGATTTTAGAGAGAGGAAGGGAGGGAGGGGGGGAGAGGGAGAGAGGGATGGAGAGAAACATCCACCAGTTGCCTCCTGCATATGGGATCTAACTGTAACTTGGGTATGTGCCTTGACCAGGAATTGAACATGCCACCTTTTGGTGTACAGGACAACGCTCCAACCAACTGAGCCACACAGGCCAGAGCTTATATGTCTGTCTTACGGCACTGCATCATGCAGACTACACTATATTGAAATTCTGTTCATTCATGTCTGTCTCCCTCTGGAGATCACAGATCCCACAAGAACCATGTCTTGTTCATTTTCTTTCTCTTATCTTTTAAGCTCCCAGTACCTGACAAAGAAACTAGGACACTGTAAATTGTCAAAAAATGTTTAAAGGATGAATAAAGTACAGCAGATGAGCTAGATCTCTTGGATCCAAGATTTAAAGGTGAAGTTTTACGAAACACATTATTTTATGACATTTCAACTACGATATCATCTGATTTAAGAATGCAGTTTGGGGTTCTGTGAAACTTAATCCTTCTAACTCCTCTTGCTTCTGAATATTCTACTTTCTGAAACATATGAAAGAACAAATTAGCCGTAGGTTTGGATAATGGACAGATTTAGACACACATCAAGTAGAGAAAGCTATGGAAAAAAAATCTAAAACTAAAAAGTTTCATAAGTCTATGAAAATAATAATAGAAGCTCGCTGTTGCCCAGCAATGCTGAGAAAATGTGACAAACATATAAAGTTTTATGTGGCAAGACCTGTTAACATGGCATTAAATTCTTTTTATTGGTTTCTTCAAGGAAAAAAGTGGGTGATACATTTGATTAACATCATGAAGGACACTAAGATCTCAAAGTAACTTTCCTTATTACATTGCTGATTTCTTCTAATTTTTTGCTGACCTTTGGCAAAGAACAAGATATGCCATATTTTTCTAAAGTTCAGCAGTTTGTAGATACATTTGTAGCAAAATTTAAAAACTTAAAAGAAATGTAAATGAGTAAATGTTTAAATTCTACCTGCCTATACTTTCTATAAACATTGAAAATATCGGAGAGAGAACCAAGATGGCGGCATAGGTTAACGCCGGAGTTTGCTGCCTTGAACAACTACTTCCAAAGTGAAACTAAAAGACGGAACGGACATCACCCAGAACCACAGGAACGCTGGCTGAGTGGAAGTCCTACAACTAGGAGGAAAGAGAAACGCATACGGACACTCAGAGGAGGCGCAGTGCTGAAGTCAAATTCTGAGGTGCGGAGTGCGCGGAGCGCGCTGGCGGCGGAGGGCGCGGTTGGCGTTTTCAATGGGGAGGGAGTCGCAGATTCTGAGCTCCAGATACAGGCGAGTCTTTAGGGACCCAGACTCAAACGGGAGAAGCGGGACTGTCTGGCTTCGGTCAGAGCGAGTGCAGCTTTCTCTCCGAGGTTTGCAGCGGGTGCTGGGACTCAGAGAGGCAGAGCCCCTGGGGACAGGACTGAGAGCCGCCATAACTGCTCTCTCCAGCCCACCCTGTTGATCCTGTGCGACCCGCCCCGCCCAAGCCCTGCACAGAGGCATTTGCCGGATAGCCTCAGGCAAAGGCTAGATTAGCACCTCCCTAGAGGACAGAAGTTCTCTCACTGCAGACACAGCTGATTCTCACAGCCACTTGGCCTGGAGGTCAAACCCTCCCTGGTATTAGCTACAACAATCAAGGTTTAACTATAAGACTTCCAACAAAGACCACTAGGGGGTGCACCAAGGAAGCATAACAAAATGCGGAGACAAAGAAACAGGACAAAATTGTCAATGGAAGATATAGAGTTCAGAACCACACTTTTAAGGTCTCTCAAGAATTGTTTAGAAGCCGCCGATAAACTCAATGAGATCTACAAGGAAACTAATGAGACCCTCGATGTTATATTGGGGAACCAACTAGAAATTAAGCATACACGGACTGAAATAACGAATATTATACAGACTCCCGACAGCAGACCAGAGGAGTGCAAGAATCAAGTCAATGATTTGAAATGCGAGGAAGCAAAAAACACCCAACTGGAAAAGCAAAATGAAAAAAGAATCCAAAAATGCGAGGATAGTGTAAGGAGCCTCTGGGACAGCTTCAAGCATACCAACATCAGAATTATAGGGGTGCCAGAAGATGAGAGAGAGCAAGATATTGAAAATCTATTTGAGGAAATAATGACAGAAAACTTCCCCCACCTGGTGAAAGAAATGGACTTACAGGTCCAAGAAGCACGGAGAACCCCAAACAAAAGGAATCCAAAGAGGACCACACCAAGACACATCATAATTAAAATGCCAAGAGCAAAAGATAAAGAGAGAATCTTAAAAACAGCAAGAGAAAGAAAGTCAGTTACCTACAAGGGAATACCCATACGACTGTCAGCTGATTTCTCAACAGAAACTTTGCAGGCCAGAAGGGAGTGGCAAGAAATATTCAAAGTGATGAATACCAAGAACCTACAACCAAGATTACTTTATCCAGCAAAGCTATCATTCAGAACTGAAGGTCAGATAAAGAGCTTCACAGATAAGAAAAAGCTAAAGGAGTTCATCACCACCAAACCAGGATTATATGAAATGCTGAAAGGTATCCTTTAAGAAGAGGAAGAGGAAGAAAAAGGTAAAGATACAAATTATGAACAACAAATATGCATCTATCAACAAGTGAATCTAAGAATCAAGTGAATAAATAATCTGATGAACAGAATGAACTGGTGATTATAATAGAATCAGGGACATAGAAAGGGAATGGACTGACCATTCTTGTGGGGGAAAGGGGTGTGGGAGATGCGGGAAGAGACTGGACAAAAATCGTGCACCTATGGATGAGGAGAGTGGGTGGGGAGTGAGGGCGGAGGGTGGGGCGGGAACTGGGAGGAGGGGAGTTATGGGGGGGAAAAAAGAGGAACAAATGTAATAATCTGAACAATAAAGATTTAATTAAAAAAAGAAAATATCAATAGTGGTAACTTATTGGGCAAAAGTTTCAAATGAATTATTTTATGTTCTTAAACTAATAAAGTGACTCTGAAGCCATTAATAAAGCTAAGAAAGGACTACATATATTTTAATTTTTCCTAATGATTTCAGATTATCTTTTATTCTCCCCAAAAGGCAAATATATATATTTTTAATCCTCACCCAAGGATATTTTTCCATTAATTTTTAGAGACAGTGGAAGAGAGAGGGAAAGACAGAGAAATATTGATGTGAGAGAAACCCATTGATTAGTTGCCTCCTGCATGCACCTTGACCAAGGCGGAGCCTGCATTGAAGGTACATGCCCTTGACTAGAATTGAACTCAGGACCCTTCGGTCCACTAAGCCAACCCAACTAGGGCCAAATATTTTGTTTTCATGGCTTGAGCATTTCTTATATTAAATTATGACAGACTTTTATTTCTGACTTGCTACTGTGTTTGATTAAGTGATAGAAATCTAGCTTTAATAAGATTTTTTTTCTAAAGATCTACTGTAGAGGGGCAAATAGGTATATATATTAAATGTGCTATCATCATTAAATCACACTCATTTAAAATACATATAAAAACATACTAGTTTTCTAACAGCTAACATTTAGAATCCTATTAATAAAAGCCTATGTGGTCGTGATGCCCTCACACCATAATGAGTGATCACCATGAGGCTGCATGCGCACTGGGTGGGCGGGGGCTTGATGCTGCATGCACAGCACGGAGGCAGGTCCCTCGGCTCCGGCCTACCTCTTTGGAGCAATCCATCGAGGAGCCCTGGATGGGTGGGTGGGGCCTACCTCTTTGGGGTGATCAATCGCGGGGCTCCTGCACTGTGAGAGCGCACAGGCCAGGCTGGGGGACCCACCTCCCTGCCCCCTGGTGCACGAATTTCGTGCACTGGGCCTCTAGTGTAGCTATAAGATTCCTTTCATAATAACACATTTTATTTTCTACTAATTAAGAAGAAAACAAATTTAAGATTTGCCTGATAATCATTACTCTAGAACAGTAATTTTCAACCAGTGTGACACAAGAATTTTCAAAACATGCAATATCTGACTATTTATCAGGGGCACTGACCTCTTTTCCCTTAGACTGTCAATTTTAAAAAAAGTCAACAGCCGCCCTGGCCAGTGAGCCTCAATTGGTTGAGCAGCATGTCATGCACTGAAAGAAAGGTCACTGGTTCAATTCCTGTTCAGGGCACATGCCCAGGTTGTGGGCTAGGTCCTCATCCTCAGGAAGCAACCACTGGATATTTCTCTCTCACTCTTTCCCTTCTTCTCTCTCTAAAATCAATAAAAACATATTTTACAAAAAAATGACAAGAGCCAACACAACAATAGCCATCTGGTGTAAAGAATCAAAATTATACCTATTTTTTTTTGGTCAGATTAGCAAAAAATATATACATTTTTTCATCTGCTACAGAATTTTGGTAATTAGTGTGCCATAAGATGAAAAAAGTTGAAAACTGCTGCTCTAGAAGGTTTAAAATAACTTTAAAAATTAATTTTTTCATAGATTTTTAGAGAGAATTAGATTTTCACCGTTAGCGAGGGCCCAAGGAATGTTCTGGCCATCAGAAGTGATGCGTGAAGTGTGCCACTTCCCGGCTGAGGCAGCACAAAGCTCCCAGGTTCTCTTCTCAGGCCACGGCACCTGGAAGCCACCAGATGGATGCAGCCACGCCCAGCCGGTGTGGCTCAGTGGTTGAGCGTCAACCCATGAACCAGGAGGTCACGGTTTGATTCCCGGTCAGGGCATATGCCTGGGTTGCGGGCTGATCCCTAGCGGGGAGCATGCAGGAGGCAGCCAATCGATGGTTCTCTCTCATCATTGATTTTCTATCTTTCTTTCCCTCTCCCTTCCTCTCTGAAAACAATAAAAATATATATTAAAAAAAAAAAATTAATTTTTTCATAGATTTTTAGAGAGAATTAGATTTTCTCCAGCAAAACAAACTAATACTTTGTACATTTATTTCATTTGCCTGTTCCATTTTGCCTAGAGCATGCATAATGAAAATATCTGTTAAAAATTGGGATCTTCGGCTTCTGGTTAAGATGGCAACGTGGTAAAAAAACAAAAACAATTGGTATATTATTTCTGAAGAAAAAAAGTTTCAAAATTATTTTTAAAATATGCCAAAGTCAATACCTGATTTTTTAACGATGAAAGAATGTATTCCTTTTCCTGGTGAGAGACTGTCTTGTGAGTTTCTGGTGTATTACTAACTAACCAGATCCATAAAACAAACCAAATGATTCCAACAATACCTTAAAATAGAAAAATAATAAATAAAATTAGAATGCACCAACAGTAGTTTTTACAGTGTTGAAAAAATTATGTAATTATAAAATCAATGTATATTGGTTTCAGTTTAGTTTTTATTTCAAGTTCCTCCCATAATTCTTTACTGGGATAATTGCTATCTGTATTATTTCCTATAAATTTTGAAGAGAACAATTTTGACCATATGACTCTGCCTTTCAGAGTATACCAGACAAATCTTTTATTTTTATTTATTTGCAAAAGTTTATTTAGAAAGTCAGAGGTAGAAGAAGTGAGCTATAGAACCAGCTGAGCTTTGTGGGCTCAGGAAACAAGTTAGAGACAAAAGAAGGGCCCTAGACCTGGGGAGCAGGATGGGGGTAGGCTGGAGGGGGTCAATGGGGGAAAAAGAGGACATATGTAATACTTTCAAGAATAAAGAATTACTAACAAAAAAGAGAAAAGAACCCCCCCCCCCAAAAAAAAAAAACAACCAAAAAAAACACCACACCAACAAAAACAAAGTCGGCCCTGGAGCTTAGGAAAAAGAAAGGCAGAGAGACAGAGAGGGGAAAAGGCATGGGTGTGCTCCAGAGAAAGAAAGAGCAAGCTGATAAACCTTTTAAAATATAAATTTCCACAAGGTATTATTTCCACAGGTATCTGCTTTGTTTTGTGTTGGTTTTCTTTTGTTTTGATTGCAGTTAGATTTCCTGCATAAAATGTCTTTGTGGCAATCTAATTTATTGAAAACATGTATCACTATGCTAATGAGACTGAGAAGTAAAAGGCCCTGGGACAAAATTAAAACTAACAAGTGAAAGCTTCCTACCTTGCTTGAGAAGAAAATTTTCAAAATATACATTTTTATAATATTCAACATAGTAATTTTTGATAGTAAGTATAGCTTTAAGTCTTGGATTCAACAGCAGTTTCTATTGAGAAATATCCCCACACTAATATCAGGTCAAAACTCAGCCAGATCATTTTGACCATATCAACTTGAAAAATAGGCTATCAGTGTTTTAGAGCTTTGTGATTTTGGAGATGATTACTTCAGTGAGTTGGAATATATATATATTTTAACCAATTATAAGACTACTATTACATTTTGGATTCGTTACACTATAATTTAGGTTAAATTTTTCAATGAACTTACCAAAAAAGTAGAAGACATAAGTCCAATCCATATAGACGCAAATTATTCCAGAAAGAGGGAGAGAAATTACTGTCCCAAGCTGTGCTCCTAGAATAACAACAAAGACTTTGTAAACTTTGGAGAGATGAACAAAGACTTTGTTACCCATTTATTGCTTAAAGAAGATGGGTAACAAATAATGGAGAAGAGAAAGAATGATTCAGATCCTACAAGAACTGAATTAGTCACATGTAAATACAAACAATCCATTTTCTTAAGGAATCATTTACCAGAAAATCCACAATATGTAAAATGTATACGTTAATATGTAGTTCCATTAGTTACAACTATGTAGCTATTGCATTAGAAGGCATCTATCAATATAAGACCTATTATAATATGAAGGGGTAAATGTCACATGTGTTAGGAATCCAGGTATCTGAGGTTCAAAGGTGGTCTCTAAGGCTAATAAACATAACCTACAGCAGCATACTTAATGAAATAAGAATGAAACTTGTAATAATCTAATTTGTCCACATTATGTTACAAACAATTGTTTCAGAGAAATAAATAAAATTAAGTTTAACTGCCATACACAAGACACCTTAGTGGGTATGATAGGAGCTAAAATAATCAGATATTGTTTCTTGGCTCAAGTTGTGGTCTTAATATTTTTCTAGTAGCCTGGTGCACAAATTCATGCATGGGTGGGGTCCCTTGGCCTGGTCGGCGATCGGGGGTGATCAGGGCCATCTCGCCCAGTCCTGATTGGGGCCAGCTGGCCAGGGGGAGGGACTATGGGAGGTTGGCCAGCCACAGGAGGTTGGCTGGGAGCCCACTGACCTCCAGGGGGCAGCTCCTGCATTGAGCATCTGCCCAATGGTGATCAGTGCGCATCATAGCAACCAGTCAACCAGTTGTTTGGTTGCTTAGGCTTATGTATATATATATAGATGTTAGAAAGTGTTAAGTGTCACAGAGCAATATGAAAGTTCAAATATGAGACAGATTACCTCTGACTTTCAGAGGTCAGGAAAAGATATAAGAAGCAGCAGTGGGCTTTGAAAAGATGGGTAAAATTTAGACCCATAGAAACAAGGTAAGAAGATACAGAGGGAGCTGTAATAGGATGAGTCAAGGAAGTAGAAAAGCAGAGAGTGGATTTGGGAACTCCGGTTGAAGGAAAAGAAGATAAAGGCTGGAAAAACAAGTCAAATAGTTACTGAATATGTCCTCCATGCCAGGTACTATGTGCCAGGGCATAGGCTGGTTGACATGTGTGGAGAGTGGCTATAGCGTTCGGACAGGATCAAGCCTTGGACTGACTTGTGGCAAAGCCACATACAAGTCCCAGCTTGGAGGGCAAAGCCCTCCCAGCACGGTTATAGCCAAAGGCTATAGTTGTAAGCTTGACCTTATAGTCGGACCCTACAGTTCGAGGTAGCTAAGAGATGTGGGCTGCGGGAGGTGCAGCAAGTGCTGCCAAAATAAAGCTAGATAAAAGTTCAGAGAATGGCAACAACAGGAAAGCAGCAGATTTGAAACTCGCAAGAACATTGTAAACATCTTGTCCTTGTTTTGCTTTGTGTGACCTGACTATAAAATAAAGCTTTGGCTTATAGGCTGTGTCACTGTATCCTCAACCAGGCACAGTGATCCATCTGTCCCCAACTGTATTCTCTTGTCTGTTTTCTTTAATCCTTCACCACCCCTCCTCAAGTTCACCACTGACCATGCTAGACATGGTTCAGACATGAAGTGGTGAAGAGTGTAAAAAATGTTGACTAATAATTCGAGGTTAGACTGTATTCAATTGGTGAAGGGGAACCGCAGATAGTACCTGTTCTTGAACTTATAATCAGATTTCTCATGTTAATTTCTATACAGCTGTAAGAATCATCTTCTTAAAATATAAATTGGATTATGTCTCTCTTTTGATTAAAAACCTCTGATATCTATGCCCTAGCAGGGTGCCTCAGTTGGTTAGAGCATCATCCCATACACCAAAAGGTGGTGGGTTCAATTCCTGGTCAGTGCACACACCTAGATTGTGGATCTGATCCCTGGGTCAACCGATTGATGTTTCCCTTTCTCTCTCTCTCAAAATCAATAAAAACATTTCCTTGGGTGAGGATTGAAAAAAAAAAAAAAAACCAAAACCAAAAAATAAAACCCTCTGATGTCTCCGCATTCTATCTTGGAAATGAAAATCCTCATTCTTTCCTGTAGCCTATAAGGCCTGATATTATCTGGCTCTTGTCTATTTCTCTAAGCTTTTATGTAATATTCCTTTTATTCATTATGTTCTAGCCACTTATAGTGGTTTTTCATTTCTTTGAACCCTTATGTATTTCCTGCCTGAGAGCCCTTGTACATGCTGTTCCGATGGGCTGGAATGATCTTTTTTTCTGCTCTTTGCATGACTAGTTCATTCTTACCCTTTAGATTTTAGCTTGTAAGTCACCACAGAGAGGCCTTTCTGTATTTAACAGCAGTCAGGTAAAAAAGATTTAATTCAGTTAATAGAAGGCTCGAATTCTTGTGAAATCTGGTAAAATTATAATTCATATATAAAGCCTATGCTATTTCACTTATAGATAAAAATGATGGCAAATAAATGCATAGAAAAAAGATATATGAAGAGAGGGGTTGAGAGTCATGATATGTGCATTAGACGATAAAATCAGAAATCACAATTTAAGAATAAGCCTTCAATTTTCCAGCCATAGGACTTTAGAAAAAAACATAGCATCCTCACACTGGCTGGTTTTGCTCAGTGATTAGAGCACTGGCCCTCAGACTGAAGGGTTGGAGGTGGATACCGGTCAGGGGCATGTGCTTCAGTTGCAGGCTCAATCCCCAGCACAGGTTGGGGAGCATGCAGGAGGCAACCAATGGCTGTGTCTCTCTAACATAGAAGTTTCTCTCTGTCTCCCCTCTCCATTCCACTCTCTCTAAAAACAAAATCAATGGAGAAAATGTCCTCCAGTGAGGATTAACAACAATAAAACCCCCCCACAAAAAACCCCATAGCATTTTCTATACCAACTAGAGGCCTGGTGCATGAAATTCATGTACTTGAAGGGGGTGGGGGGGTCCATCAGCCCGGCCTGCACTGTCTTGCAGTCCAGGAGCCCTCGGGGGATATCCGACTGATGGCTTACTGGGCCTAAGCTGGCAGTCAGATATCCTTAGTGCTGCCACAGAGGCGGGAGAGGCTCCTGCCACCGCCGCTGTGCTCACCAGCCATAAGCCTGGCTCAGGGCTTCTGGCTGAGTGGTGCACCCCTATGGGAGCACACTGACCACCAGGGGGCAGCTCCTGAGTTAAGCGTCTGCCCCCTGGTGGTCAGTGCACGTCATAGCAACCAGTCGTTCCACTGTTCGGTTGATTTGCATATTAGCCTTTTATTATATAGGATATCTGGAAAGTCAACATTTTAAAAAATAAATTATGGCAGAAGAAAATAACATTAGTTAGTTAAGCCACATTGCTTTATACAGTTGAGCCAAAGAAAAAAATGAAAAATAAAGTTATACCCCCAAAAGTTAATTTTCCCCCAAAGGAGGCATCTGACATTATATGATGCTGGTGTGCAGGCATTTTTCTCCAAGGTTGTTATGTACATAATCAATTATAGCAAAATTTTGTATAAGAATAGTTATCTCACCTGCATATGAAATGCTAAGAAGCTTGCTTCTTTCAAGAGGGGGAGCCCAAGAAGACCACATGGCATGCATGGCCGGAAATGTAACACCCTGAGGAGGGGAAAGGATATTTCTGATGAAATATAAGGTAGTTGTGCTAATGTTTTAAATTCAGTTGAATTTTATTGCAAGAGAAATTTCTGGGTAAGAATCAAACCAGAATCAGGTTCCATAAAGGGAAATGTCTTTATAGTGTTAAGTGACAATACCTTATATGAATTACTTTCAAAATCTGAACAAAGATTTGTGAATTCTATCAACTGATTTGAGGACTAAGGTAAAGGTTATAATAAATCTAAAAGAACAGACTGAATGATGATATAAAAGATCCCTCTCAAGGTTAATTTTACTCACTTTATTAAAGGCCTGAATGAAATGGAAATGTTACCAACATATATAACTTTTTTAAAATTATTTTTTAAATATATTTTTATTGATTTCAGAGAGGGAGAGGGAGAAAGAGATAGAAACATCAATGATGAGAGAGAATCATTGATTGGCTGCCTCCTGCAAGCTCCCTACTGGGGATCGAGGCTGCAACCCGGGCATGTGCCCTTGACTGGAATTGAACCTGGGACCCTTGAGTCCGCAGGCCAAAGTTCTATCCACTGAGCCAAACCAGACAGGGCACCAATATAACTTTTAAAAATACTAAGCTAATACTTTGGGATACTGGAAGAAATTCAAGTTGATTTTAATTGATAAAAAAAAAATGGTCGGGGGTGGGGTGGGGAATACATTCAATTACAGTGTGTATAGTCTTTGTGTAGTCTCAATCTCCTTGAACTTCAGTTTCTTTATATGTAAAACAGATACTCCCTATCTTGCATGATTGTTGTAAAAATAAATGGTACTAGTGCTATTATTAATGGAGAGAAGAATATATGCTTTATTACTTTGTACTTTCTGCTAATTCTTTCCCAAAGAAGAAATACTAATAGAAGCAAAAATGACTAATAGAAGCAAAAATGACTTAGGCAGCATTCCAAATAGGCAATAATCTGTATCATGGAGCAAGAGGGGGAGTCATTATAGAATAAATCATAAGACATTCAGAAATGTCTACCGAGATTATATTGTGGAAAACTTTATTATAAAACCCTAGGCACAATGTAGGTATATTTTATGGTGAATCAGATGCTAGGGATGAGATGCTGACCTAATTTTATGGATGAGGCGATGTACATGTGATACATATTGGAGGAATAAAGAAAGACAAAAGAACCTCAGAATAAACACAACTTAAATTCTATTCAGAAATAAAATAGTCACTTGAGATAGCAGTAGTAATACAATTAATATGCTATAGTGCTAAATTAGTAGCATCAATAGACAGTGTGCTAAAATATGAGAATACATGCAGTAAGGAGATTCAATACCTGGAACAGAGAAAATATGCTACAATTAAGTATAATCTTCTTAGGTAAGGAGAAGAGGAACCTGGTATTACAGGGATAATTTTTATTTTGTAGTTAAGAGGGATTTATTTAGTACATCTCTATTTGATAAGGACAAAATAAGAATGTTCAAATGAGTGATCAAAGCTTAAATTAAATTAGTACTTGGCAATTTCCAAAGTACTCTAGCAATCATTATCCATTTGAGCTGTGATTGAATATGGGGCAAGTATTTTAGTCCCAATTTTAAAAAAATGATGGAATTGAGGCCTAGACATTAGGATGTACCTAACATTTTCACAGTGAAGGTATTATTCAAACTCTGTTTTTATGACTCCAGTTAGTGGTTTTCTAACATAGCATAATATATTACTACCTGAAATAACTTCATGCTCTACACCAAATCCAGAGGCCACTATTTTGCTTGGGTCAGAGAAGCATTAAGAGAGAGAAAACTAACCTAAGCCTTGGTTTCAAGGGTAGAAGTTAAAAGAAACAAAAAGAAATCCTTATTTAAAGATGGAGGTACAAATACGAAATGCAAAGGAGAAGTGGAAAGGAAAAATGATAAGGAATTAAAAAATTTTAAAATGATAAAAGTCTTAGGAGGGGAGGAAGAAAAGACATAAAAATTAATAATAATTCTAAAAGCAACAGAAAGAACAGAAGAATCACAGAAACAAAGAAACTTATATAAAATGACAAATAAAATAATTTATCTAAGTTAAAGGACCAGAAGAAAGAACAAATGATATAGAGGAAGTTCTTTGAATAAGCAACAAATTTTAAAAGTAAAAAGGTAATTCAATAATCTATTGTGTAAAATGTGTTTTAGGTCTGTGCAATCATTGACACAGCAGAGATAAACTATGGCAAAAGTTCCAGAGGTCTGTCTTAACTGTTTTAATAGTGTTTTATTTTATTAGCTCCTAAAGTAAAAGAAAGAGCAATGGAATGTCTCCTGGAAAATGTTTTCTCTGCTCTTTCAGTAAAGCTTCCAATGTCAGGGTGCTCCCACTCGAGACTTTATTGACCATAAAGGAAATCTACTCAGGTGATTTTCTAGTTAATCATCTTTCTCATTAAAAAATAAATCCCTATTATCTTCCAATATTAGTTTTTGGTTCATATTCATACCAAAGAATGGTATCTTTAAAAAGACAAGAAAGCTATATAGAGCAAGAATAAAACCAGAAGAGAGAAAAAAATTACCTCTCCTAGTCCTTCCAGTGCTCTGAGTGCAATGAGAGCTCCAACTCCGATATCTGCAGCAATGGGCGTAAACAGGGTGAAGACAGCAGTGCCAAGGATCCCAAATCCTAGCAGCAGTTTTCCCCCCACTTTGCTGGCAACATATCCTCCAGGAATCTGTGTGATGATGTAGCCATAAAAAAAAGAACCAAGAATCCATCCTTGAGTTTCTGCATCCCATTTGTACCTTTTACCCTATAAAGAGTAGAAGGGAGGAAAAAAACACCAACCTTATAAGACCTTCATTAAACAGCTCCTTTATCTTACTGGCATGTAAGTACATAAAAATGTAATTCTGAACCACTTTTTTAGACTGAAGAACACACAAACTTTCTACAAGGTAGGCGAATCACCATGACACAGGCATGCAGTTTCTTATCTAGAAGTGAATGGAAAATAATTGAAAGACAAAAACTTCAAGAAGGCTTACTATTTTATGAAACTAGATTACAGGATGAGTTGCAGAGGTTTTGTAATGATCAGGACCAAGAAGGCTCAAAAAAGAGGCACAGGCTTAATCCAGAACTACTAAATAGGCTACTGTAATGGCTGAGCCAAGCTTTGAAGCCAGGCCTGGGTTCCAGGCTAGCTCTATTACTTACTGGATTTATGTTCTGGGAAGAATAAATGAAAATGCACATAAAATAAGGCCTGACACATACTAAGCGTTCACTTAATGTTGGATTTTAGTATACATAAATATGGATCATTAATATCTCCCCATTTCAGACCAAGCACTTGAATAAACATATAGAACAATACAAAAGAACAAGAATTTAAACCAAGCCACAAACTTCCCACAAACTTCATGTGAATAGGAAATGTTGTTTAATTAGTAGCAGCACATAGTAAGGTAATAATGAAGATTTAGTAAGTGATCTGAATATTTGACATTTTTAACAGCTGTATAACCGAGCCAAGGTGTCAAGAACCATTCCATGATTTCTCTTTATAAGGCAGATGAAGATAAGTAGCTAGATCAACAAAAGCATTTGCAAAAGGGAAAGATACAAAACAAATCCCTAATTATCCTTGTTTATGGTACCAATTTGTAGTGTATCTGTACAATTTTAGGACTTTAGTTATACAGTTATACGTCAAAAGGTTGGCATGGGTGAAAGTGGGTGATATGTACCCAAATATGTATTTAGCAGCATTAGTTAAGTCAAATGTAAAGATTTTTTGTACATGTGCTTCCTTGGGTAAGAAAACCTTGCTTGAATGCTTTCATTTGTAAATGGCAGCGGAGACTCACCCAAGTGTGATCTGGCTCCTTTGTGAGCACTGAAAATGGATGAAAATATACTCATAAAAAAGGACACCAGGCTTTTCTCCCTGTATTGTCTCCCTGTGTGATAAGCAAAATAAAATACAGTCACGTGCCACATAATGACATTTCAGTCAATAAAGGGCCACATATAGTCAAGTGGTACCATCCAATCTAATAAAAAAGAAACATGGTAATTGGCGTACAACTGCTACCCTTCCCATTGGCTAATCAGTGAGATATGCATATTAACTGCCAGCCAAGATGGCGGCCGGCAGCCAGGCAGCTTGAAACTAACACGAGGCTTGCTTACTTCAGTGACAGAGGACTCCAATGTTCCCCGCCTGCCGCTGCAGGCCTCTGAGCTGGCAGTTTGAAACATAGTTACAAAAATAGAAGCTAAACAAAACCCCAGAAACCAGCTTTCAGCTAGCTGGGATCTCAGACCTGGAGTTGATACAGAGTTTCGATTGTAGAACCTAAACAAACCAGATACCTGCTTTCAGGAGCGGAGGCCTAAGAGCTGGAGCCTCAGAGCTAAAGCTGCCTCAGAATAAAAAAAAAAAAGAAAAAAAGAAAAAAAGGAGCAGTTGGGAGCTTCAGTCCCAGCCTGAAAACAGCCCTCAGCCCCTCACCCAGACTGGCCAGGCACCCCAGTGGGGACTCCCACCCTGATCCAGAACACCTTTCAGGGCAAACCAGCCAGCCCCCACCCATGCACCAGGCCTCTATTCTATATAGTAAAAGGGTAATATGCCTCCCACCACCGGGATCAGCAGAGCCGCGAGGTCTCCCAGCACCGGGATCAGCATGACAGGGGGCAGCGCCCAAACCCCCTGATCACCCTGTGGCTCTGTGTGTGACAGGGGGCGGGGCCACAACCTTCCTATCGGCCCTGCTCTGTTCCTGACAGGGGAAGGCACACCAACCCCCTGATTGGCCCTGCTCTGTGCCTGATAGGGGGGAGCTCCCCACCCTCCTGATCACCCTACGGCTCTGTGTGTGACAGGGTGCGGCGCCCCAACCCCCTCACCCCACGGGCCCTGCTGTGTGTGTGATGGGGTAGAGCCATAACCTCCCCATCGGCCCTGCCCTGAGTGTGAGAGTGGCGGCGCCCCAACCCCCTGATCGGCCCTGCTCTGTGGGTGACAGGGGAGAGCTCCCCAACCCCCGGATGGGCCCTGCTCTGTGCGTGACAGGGGGGAGCTCCCAACCCCCTGATTGACCCTGCTCTGTGTGTGACAGGGGGCAGCGCCCCAACCCCGATTGACCCTGCTCTGTGCGTGACAGGGGGTGGCGCCGCAACCTCCCCATAGACCCTGCCTTGAGTGTGACAGGGGACGGTGCCCCAACCCCCCAATCGGCCCTACCCTGAGCGTGACTGAAGGTGGCATTGCAACCTCCCAATCCGCCCTGCTCTGTGCATGACAGGGGGTGGCGCCCCAACTCCCCAATCAGCCCTGCTCTGAGCCCGACCAGGGGCCGCACCTAGGGATTAGGCCTGCCCTCTGCCACCTGGGAGCAGGCTTAAGCCAGCAGGTCGTTATCTCCCGAGGGGTCCCAGACTGCAAGAGGGCACAGGCCAGGCTGAAGGACCCCCTCTTCCCCCCCGAGTGCACAAATTTTTGTGCACCAGGCCTCTAGTAATATTATAACGGAGCTGAAAATTTCCTTTTGCCTAGTGACACTAGTGCAACACATCACACAAATACTTCACATTGTGTTACTATTGCCTACAGTATTTCATACAGTAACATGCTTTATAGGTTTATAGCCTAGGAGCTGAAGGGGAACAGAATTTGTTACCCCCAAATATGTCTATTTGGCATAAGGATTATGCTAGGCTGGTTAACTTTATTTTAAACGGCATATATGGGAGAAGCTCTGAAAACCAAGTAGAAGTTACCCTGTGAAGAGATTAGCCAAAAAACATATATCCATAGCCCATCTTTGCAAACAACAGTGTGATGAAGGCCAGGGAAGGGGGGGGGGGGGAGATACTGGGTAGAGGTGGGCAAAGAGGGGGAAGGAGGACATCTGTAATAGTATCAACAAAAATAAAACAAAGGACATTTAGATTTTAAGAAATCTCCATTTGTAAGGGTGTTTTGCTCTCTATATCTGGAAGGTGGGGATGACCTCATTCATCTCAGTGACTTAAATCTCCATAACAAACTTACTCTTGTGTACTGGGCTTTTCCTTTTACTAGACTGACAAACAAGCAAACTTCCTACAAGGTAGGTGAGCCACCATAATACAGACAGTTTCTAGAAGTGGATGGAAAATAAATGACTCCCTAGACCCCCAACATCTTTTGTCTTTAGCTGAAGATGATCTTTAAGGTAGTGGCTTCAGCCATTTTGGCAGTTTACTCAGTTTTTCTGTCTCTCTCATGTTTAAAGGAAGTGTACATGCTATTAAACTTTTGTTTGTTTTTCTCCTGTTAATCTGTATTTTATTACAGGGCTGTCTAGCCAAGAACCTTTAAGGGTAGAGGTAAAATTATTTTTCCTTCCCTATACTGCAATAGGCTATACCATATAGTTTAGGTGTGTAGTAGGCTGTAACATCTAGATTGGTGTAAGGGCACTTTATAACATTCACACAATGACAAAATCACCTAATGATGCATTTCTCAGAATGAATCCCTGTCATTAAGTGGCACATGACTGTATTCAAAGTGTTTAAAACTCAATTCTGAACAAATGATAAACACAATGATCAATTCCACTATAATATGAGGCAGGCAAAGTGACTTAAATGACTTAGTGTAGGCTTGTATAAATTTTGGAAAAGAATGTCCCAAGAAATTGATCTAATCTTATTTTTTCATCCTGTAGTTCAGATGATCTAAGCTCTCTTACAACAGTAGCTTTATAAGTAAAACAGCTATTAAATAATAGACCCATAAAAACTATTCAGCAATACATTAAACAATCAAATTTTCTGGTGTGAGGGAAGAAGAAATTTTCTTCTACCCTCCCAGGTTCTTTTAGCTTCTAATAATTAGATCTACAAGAGACAGATTAACAAATTTAATTACCTCTGTGTGAGAACCCACGTACTAGTACATGAGGAGTCAGAGATCCCACATACATGAGAGGTTCAGAAACAGAAAGGGAAAATGATCTATAATAATAAAAGCATAATATGCTAATTAGACCAGACGTCCTTCTGGACATCCTTCTGGACGGCCGAGCCCCTCACACGAATTTGTGCATTGGGTCTCTAGTATATATATAACCTTCTGAAGTAAGGATAAGGTAAGGCACTTAGGAGCTTCAGAGGAGAGGAAGATTATTGCAAAACAATAAGAACAGACATGCTCAGTAATTAGAAGTTTGCCCCGGTTATTTCTGGTAATAACTCTTATTATGGACAGGGCCCCCCATTTAAATTCTTTAAGGGGCACTAACCGGTTTGGCTCAGTGGCTAGAGCGTTGGCCTGCGGACTGAAGGGTCCCAGGCTTGATTCCGGTCAAGGGCATGTACCTTGGTTGCGGGCATATCCCCAGTGGGAAGTGTGCAAGAGGCAGCTGATCGATGTTTCTCTCTCATCGATGTTTCTAACTCTCTATCCCTCTCCCTTCCTCTCTGTAAAAAAATCAATAAAATATATTTTAAAAAAAATTCTTTAAGGGAGCAGTAAAAGTTTCTCACAAGGCTGCAACTCAAAATAATTCACATGCCAAAGGGGCACATCTTGGGTGGCCTCTTCTGAACCCTTTCAGTCCTGCCTTTGAAACTTCCTGAGAAGTTATATTCTAGAAACTAGGTTGATAGATTGTTCTATATCTCAGTAAAAGAGTCTTTGTCTTGAAAATAGATCAGTTTAATTAATTTTATTTCAGGAACCAGTGATGCAGCTGAGTTTCAAAGTTAGGCCTATGGTGCAAACAATCAAGTATTTAGGAGGTATCCTTATAGAAACAAAAGAAAAACTATAGTTAATGATTGAGCAGACTATAATCCCAGTTTCTGAATTCTGAAGGCAGTCAAGAAGATTTCTAGATATCTGGCATTTTTCAAAGGGACTGAAGGCAGGCAGTGACAATTTGATGGATTTTCTTGGTTTGAAGTTTGAATGTCTCTGGTGATCTTTCTGCAATAGGCAAAAAGATTGTCCGTATAAGAGCTGTAGTGGTGATTTCTCTGAAGCTTACATCAAGTTGTCCAACTTTAGCTCTTAATGACTTTGGGAAAAGGGGTTTTAGTTCTCAGTGGTCCCAAGTCACAGGGTTTAAATGACTTCTACAGTTGCATTTCTGGTTTCACAGATTTGTAAGGTAATGACAACTATTCTCAATTCCCCAAAGAATTGTGTTGTTAACTACAATACAATTGTGACAACTACATCTTCCTAATTTTCTTCTTTTCCTCTGGGTATATATTCTTTATTTTAGCTTAGGGGAGGAGGCTTTTTTAAAAGTTCCCATCAGGCTTTTAATCTTTAGCTTCCAATTTTTCCAAATTTGTTTTGTTAATCCTCACATGATATTCTTTTCATTGCTTTTCAGAGTGTAAGGGGAGGGGGCAGAGAGAACCATCGATGTGAGAGAGACACATAGATTGGCTGCCTCCTGCACACATCCCCACTAGTGGTGGGGAGCAAACCTGCAACCCAGGTATGTGCCCTTGACCGGGAATCAAACCTGAGACCCTTTGGCTCGTGGGCCGAGGCTCCAACCACTGAGCCAAAAAGTTATTAAATCTTTTCAAGTGTCTTGTCAGGTTTCAGCTTGGACAATATTTCTGGCAGTATTAAACAATATCATGGACTTGTAGGGGCTCAGAACAGGCCTCCCCAAATGTGCTACTTTGCAATGTGAATTATTTTGAGCTGAAGACATTAAGACGTTGCAGGCTTATGAGAAACTTTTACCTCTCTCTTAAAGAACGAGGGGCCTTGCCCATAATAAGAGTTATTACTAAAAATAACTTACTATGGCCTATCTATAGGGCAGGGCAAATTTCTAATTCTAAACATCTTCTCTCCCTATAGTTCTGTAATGACCTCTTGAGGCTGCCCCCAGGGCCCCTTCTCTTATACTTAGGTCAGAGTGCCTTATATAGGCTATCCCCCCAAAATGTATACTCACACTTTGCATAATTATAAAGGCAGTTTATTAAATACATTCCATTTTCAAAATGGAGCTATCAGCTGTTATCAGCTGTTAAAGTGTGAATACATTTTTAGGGGGGACACTCTGTATACCTCATTTTAACTTTCTATCCCTGAACCTCTCATGTGTGTAAGGTCTCTCACTCTCTCATGTATGGGAGGTTCCATGTACCAGTAGATGTTTTAAATTTGGTTATTTTCTCTTGTTACTCTGTCTCATGTGTATTTGATTATTAGACCAGCCGAAAGAACCGTGAGGGTAGAGGAAAAGTTTCTTCCTTCCCCACTGAATGAAGAGGATGCAGAAGTCATTACCTTCCAGAGTCATTTCCTCTGATAGGCAAAAGAAAACACTGACAGTCTGCATGTCCCAGGCAAGCAGAAAGCCACTCCAAGCCCTGAGGACACAGGCAATAGCTATCCCTGGGAGAAAGAGGATCAATAATCAATTTGTCTGGATTTGGGAAGGAAGGAACAGTGTGAAATTTTTTTTTTTTTATGTTTTGTAAATGTATCTTTATTGTTGAAAATATTACAATACCTCCCCTTTTTCCACTGATCCTCTTCACCCTGCACCCACCCCTCCCAGGCCTTCAACACACTATTGTCTGTGTCTATGGGCTATGCATATATGCATATAAATTCCCCCATTAATCTCCCCACACACACCCCACTCTGAGATTCATCAGTCGGAACAGTGTGAAATTTTATTTCCCTCTCTCACTGGGCTCATGAGGTAATCCATTTACAAAAACTTTTGGGCATCCTCCCCGAGTTTAAGAATTATCTAATTATGGCCTTTTGATTTGGCCTTAGACCAAGGAGTGAAAACTATCTGAGGAAAATCATCTGTAAGGAGTAATGTCAGCCATACAGTCTTTTATTTTAGGTACCTTTTATCTCTTTAATTTCTAATTTGCTCTTTCCAACAATCACTCAATGAAACATTTTTTCTTCTTCTTTAGCATGTCTAATTAATATTGCTTGAGCGGTGAATTTATATGCTGTTCATTTTATAAAAGTAGGCAGGGGAAATGTTTCCCAGTGAGAGACAATGTCCACCTCTGTAATAGATCAGGTAAAAGAGACCCAGTAACTTCACATAAAGCTTGCTTAAACATTCAAATTTTCATAATCTTATCAATCCCTATATTCTATATTATTTTAATCTAACTGAAGCCTGAGTCAGGAGTCCTGGAAGTTTCTCTTTTCTATTCCCTGACCATTTACCCACAATTGTGTAAAAAGGTCCCCAGTGGAGGGTCCAGCCAAGAGACCCTGCCCTGTTTTCAGTCTTTAACTTGATTAACCAGCCTGACCGCTGCCCCAAATGATTGCTGGTCAGGTTTCTCACTGTAATCTCTGCCACTGACCAAGCTGAGTTCTTAGGACACAAAATTTTTAAGTTGTCTTTTAGTAAGATTTTGCCAATTTTTTCCTTCCCTTTTTCTAAACTGGGGTAAATAGAACAGATTTGTTTGAGGCCCTTTAATGTTGGGGGACCAACACGGGGCCACTTTGGTCCATCCAGCCTTTTGTAATACCATAGTAAGAGCTTTGTTTTAACCCCATCTATGTCCATTTTATGTACTCCCTCCCCTTTTTAATAATCACCTAAAGCTGTGGTTCCCAACCTCGGCTGCACATTAGAATCACCTGGGAATCTTTTTAAAATCCTGATTTCTGGGCCTCATCCTCCGGAACTTCTGTTTCTTTGTTATGGGGTGGGGCCACAACATTAGTAACAAAGAAACAGAAGTTCCGGAGGATGAGGCCCAGAAATCAGGATTTTAAAAAGATTCCCAGGTGATTCTAATGTGCAGCCAAGGTTGAGAACCACTGACCTAAATATTTTCACCCTACTGGGACGAGTTCTGTGACTTCAGTTTGTATTCTCTTTGTTTCACAGTTACAATATTTTAAAACAGGCATTTCATTCTGTTTATTTGATTTGGAAATCCTTGCTTTTAAGTGCACTTTTAAGTGATCTAATCTAATTGGAACATTAGGCACAATTGCCATTGTAATATTAGGTTACACTTTTCTTGAGGGCTGGAAGTAGTTTGGTAGGACCCTACCTGTAAAAAGAGTTTAGCCCATATTCGTTTGACCACGTTTTAAAGCTTCCAACCTGATGGTTACCAAGCTGAGTTCTTAGGACACAAAAATTTTAAGTTGTCTTTTAGTAAGATTTTGCCAATTTTTTCCTTCCCTTTTTATTCTTAAGCGCAGGACAACTGTACTTCCATTGTTTTGTTTTTTTGTTTTTTTAAAACAGTATCTACAAATATCTGAAGGCAACTAAGAATGGGTCCGAGTGGACTTTTATTTTTCTTCTAATTTCTGTCCTTCCATCTCTTAAAAATTTTTTATATTGACTTCAGAGAGGAAGGGAGAGGGAGAAAGAAACATCAATGATGAGAAAGAATCATTGATTGGCTGCCCCCTGCATGCACCCCCCAACTGGGGATCAAGCCTGCCACCCGAGCATGTGCCCTAGACCGGAACTGAACCCGGGACGCTTCACTCCACAGGCCAACACTATCTACTGAGCCAAATCGGCTAGAGATGTTCTTCCATCTTATTAAGCGAACCTGAATGACCAGCAATTATAACAATATGAAAGCTCTCTAAATTTTTTTTCTCTTTCTTTTCAATTTAGAAGTTTTTCCAATTCAAAGGATCCACCATCTGATCTTGACAAGTAGAATCTTAATAGCAACTCAAACCAATAAGAACTGGGGATACAAGAGACATCCCCAAAGAAGAGTGCAAGAAGATGCAACCCTGCCCTCAGGCTTGGCCCAGTGGATAGAGCTGCGGCCTGCAGACTGAAAGGTCCTGGTTTTGATTCTGGTCGAGGGCACATGCTCGGGTTGTGGGCTTGATCCCCAGTAGGGGGTGTGCATGAGGCAGCTGATCAATGATTCTCACTCATCATTGATATTTCTATCTCTCTCTCCCTCTCCCTTCCTCTCCGAAATCAGTTTTTTAAAAAAGATGCAACTCCACAAGATAAAATTCACTCCCAGAATTAGAAACAGCCATTCTAAAACACAGGGAATCATGTATTCCCTGATGCCTTATTTATTTGTTTGTTTATTTTGGGGAGAGAGAGAAAGAGAGAGAGAGAGAGAAAGAGAGAGAGAGAGAGAGAGAGAGAGAGAGGAACAGAAAAGAAACCTAGATTGTTGTTCCACTTATTTATGCATTCATTGGTTGATTCTTGTATGTGCCTCGACTGGGGGTCAAACCCGCAACCTTGTCATATTACGACAATCCTCTAACCAACTGAGCTACCCGGCCAGGGCCAACTCTACTCCTTTTAATGGGGTTAGATTCACAGCCTACACAGGGCTTGCCAGATACATATGCATCCTTTGACTGGTGCAAAACAAGAATGAGGGGCCCTGTTTTCATGATTTCTGGGAGAAAATGGATAGACACAGAAAACTCCCTTGAGAGCATGGAATGGTCTTAAAGCTGTGTTCTCAGAACATATAACAAAATGAAAGGAGAAATACCAGAGACAAAGAAAATCAGAATACAAAACCTATGTGCATTCATACCAAAAAACCAAGAGTCACTAAGCGCAAGAAACTAGTTTTAAAAATATTTTCTCCTGCTAACCTAAATTTAGAAAAGGAAAAAAGGACTCTTACCACTCTAATTCACCAAACTCTATAGGTAGAGATCCGGGAGTTGGGCTTGGCAAGAATTCTTACCATGTTTTTGCTGGGCCACGTTAGAGGACCAAAGAACTTTCTACTGCAATAGCGTCGGGGTGAGCAGTAAATAGCCTGTGAGATATTCTGCTCACAGTGCTGTGTGGGAGGAAGAAACTTTCCTTTACCCTCAACGTTCTTTTGGCTGGTCTAATAATTAAATCTACATTAAGACAGATTAATAAGAGAAAATAACCAAATTTAGTTATATATGTAGATATGAAAACACCACATACATGAGAGGCTCAGAGACAAAAAGTTTAAACAAGGGTATATAGGGCGTTCTGAACTAAGGATGAGGCAAGAAACCTTTGGGCTTCAGAGGAGAGGAAGGTCACTGCAGAACGATGAAAGCAGATGTTCCATAATTAGAAGTTTTCAATCCTCAGACAAGGCACATACAAGATTCAACTAATGAATGCATAAATAAGTGGAACAACAAGTCGATGTTTCTCTCAAATCAATCAATAAATAAAAGAAGTTTGTCCGTCCCTTACAGATAGGTCATAAAAAGTTATTTCTGGTGATAACTGTTATTATGGGCAAGGCCCCTAATTTGAAATTTTAAAGGAGAGATAAAAGTTTCTTGTAAGCTCACAGGGTCACAACTGCCTTCACCTGAATATAATTTACATTCCAAAGTGGCATGTCTTGAAGAGGCCTGTTCTGAACCCCTTCACTGGTATGCCAAACAGGTTTTCAAATTTTCTTCAAGGGTGTTATGTTTATAGAGGAAATGACAACTTTTCAAACAGATCAAGGTATATTACACATGTTACAAGTATTAAAGCACAATAGCAAAAGTTAGTTATAAGTTACTGTCCAACCTGTTCCTGGGAAAATACAAAAGAAAGTGATTCAGAATTTACATGAAGAAATGTTTTTGATTTTTTTGTAGGATGAAGAAAGACCTTTCAATATTTTTTACTTAGATATATTTTAAGATTAAGATTGCTTGCTTTAAAAAAATAGTACTTACTGTGTGATTATGCATAACTTTAATGGAAGCAGAATGCTCTGCACACTCCTTAGAAGTTCTATTATTTGCTAAAGTTGTATTTGATTCAACCATATCCACTAATGCGACACTCAGATTCACACGTAATGCATACAGAATGAAGAAACCAAAAAAGGCCAAAACTGCTAAGTTGTAACGAGCAGAGCAGCACACTGGAGCTGAAATAAAAGATTGGGAAAAAGGTTCATTAAAAGAATAACAGATAATATTGACTAAATTACTAAAAAGGTTACATTTTCGAAGTGCACAAATTAATAAATCATGAATATTTTTCTGCGAATATTCTCAGATTAAGCATATCTAAAAACATTTGTCAAAAAGAATTTGTTCCTGACACTTCACCCCAAAGCCACAAAATATACGTTCTTCTCAAGTGCTCATGGGATATCTTCAAAAATAGACCACATATTGAGTCACAAAAAAAGTCTCCCCAAATTCAAGAAGATTGAAATCATACCAAGCATCTTCTCAGACCACAAGGCCATAATATTAGAAATAAACTACAACAAAAACAACTCAAAATACGCAAACACTTGGAAGCTGAATAGCACGTTACTAAATATTGATTGGGTTACCAATGAGATCAAAGAAGAAATTAAAAACATCCTGGAAACTAATGACAATGAAAACACAACAATCCAAAACGTTTGGGACGCAATGAAAGCAGTCCTGAGAGGGAAGTTTATAGCTCTACAGGCCTATCTCAAAAAACAAGAAAAAATGGTAGTAAATCATCTAAATCTACATCTCAAAGAATTAGAAAGAGAGCAACAAGAAAAGCCCAGAGTGAGCAGAAGGAAGGAGATAATAAAGATTAGAGCAGAAATAAATGACATAGAGACCAAAAAAACAATACAGAAAATCAATGAAACAAAGAGCTGGTTCTTTGAAAGGATAAACAAGATTGATGAACCTCTAGCCAGGCTCACCAAGAAGCAAAGAGAAAGGACCCAAATCAACAAAATCAGAAATGATAGAGGCGAAATAACAACAGATCCCACAGAAATACAAATGATTGTTAAAAAATACTATGGACAACTCTACTCCAACAAACTAGACAACCTGGAGGAAATGGACATATTCCTAGAAAAATACAACATTCCAAAACTTGATCAGGAAGAATCTAAAAATCTCAATAGGCCAATAACTATGGAAGAAATTGAAGCAGTCATCAAAAAGCTTCCATCAAACAAAAGCCCAGGACCAGATGGCTTCACAGGGGAGTTTTACCAAACATTCAAGGAAGAACTAAAACCTATCCTCCTCAGACTACTACAAAAAATCCAAGAGGAGCCGAAACCGGTTTGGCTCAGTGGATAGAGCGTCGGCCTGCGGACTGAAGGGTCCCAGGTTCGATTCCGGTCAAGGGCATGTACCTGGGTTGCGGGCACTTCCCCAGTGGGAGATGTGCAGGAGGCAGCTGATCGAAGTTTCTCTCTCATCGATGTTTCTAACTCTCTATCTCTCTCCCTTCCTCTCTGTAAAAAAATCAATAAAATATATTTTTAAAAAAAATCCAAGAGGAAGGAACACTTCCAAGCTCATTCTATGAAGCCAGCATCACCCTAATACCAAAACCAGGTAAAGACAACACAATGAAAGAGAATTACAGGCCAATATCCCTCATGAACATAGATGCCAAAATCCTCAACAAAATCTTAGCAAATCGGATCCAGCAGTACATCAGAAAGATTATACACCACGACCAAGTAGGATTTATCCCAGGGATGCAAGGATGGTACAATATCCGCAAATCAATAAACGTGATATATCACATAAACAAATCGAAAGAAAAAAACCACATAGTCATATCAATTGATCCAGAAAAAGCATTTGACAAAATTCAACACCCATTTTTGATAAAAACTCTCAGCAAGGTGGGAATTGAAGGATCATACCTCAACATAATAAAAGCCATACATGACAAACCCACAGCCAACATCATACTCAATGGACAAAAACTAACACCATTTCCCCTAAGAACAGGAACAAGACAGGGATGCCCACTTGCACCACTCCTGTTCGACATAGTACTGGAAGTATTAGCCATTGCAATTAGACAAGAAGAAGAAATAAAAGGCATCCAAATTGGAAAAGAAGAAGTAAAACTGTCCTTATTTGCAGATGACATGATATTATACTTAAAAAACCCTAAAGATTCCATCAATAAACTAGTAGACTTAATAAAAGAATTCGGCAATGTAGCAGGATACAAAATTAACGCCAAGAAATCTATGGCATTTCTATACACCAATAGTGAATGTGCAGAAGGAGAGACTAAAAAAGGAATCCCATTTACCATCGCACCAAAAAAATTAAGCTACCTAGGAATAAACTTAACTAAAGAGGTAAAAGACCTCTTCTCAGAAAACTACAGGACGTTGAGAAAAGAGATAGAGGAAGACATAAAGAGGTGGAAGAACATACCATGTTCTTGGATTGGTAGAATCAACATCATTAAAATGTCCATACTACCCAAAGCAAACTATAAATTCAACACACTTCCCATTAAAATACCAATGGCATATTTCACAGACCTAGAACGTACTCTCCAAAAATTCATCTGGAATAAAAAACAACCACGAATAGCTGCAGCGATCCTGAGAAAGAACAAAGTAGGTGGGATCTCAATACCAGATATCAAGCTGTATTACAAAGCCACTGTTCTCAAAACTGCCTGGTACTGGCACAAAACAGACATATAGATCAATGGAATAGAATAGAGAGCCCAGAAATCAGCCCCAACCAATACGCTCAATTAATATTTGACAAAGGAGGCAAGGACATACAATGGAGTCAAGATAGTCTCTTCAATAAATGGTTTTGGGAAAATTGGACAGATACATGCAAGAAAATGAAACCAGACCACCAACTTACACCATACACAAAAATAAACTCAAAATGGATAAAGGACTTAAATATACGACGGGAAACCATACAAATACTAGAAAAATCCAAAGGCAACAAAATCTCAGACATATGCCGAAGCAATTTCTTCACTGATACAGCTCCTAGGGCAATGGAAACTAAAGAGAAAATAAACAAATGGGACTACATCAAAATAAAAAGCTTCTGCACAGCAAAAGAAACCATCAACAAAACAACAAGAAAACCCACTGTGTGGGAAAACATATTTGCCAATGTCATATCTGATAAGGGCCTAATCTCCAAAATTTATAGGGAACTCATACAACTTAACAAAAGGAAGATAAACAATCCAATTAAAAAATGGGCAAAGGATCTAAATAGACACCTTTCAAAAGAGGACATTCAGAAAGCCAAGAGACATATGAAAACATGCTCAAAGTCACTAATCATCCGAGAGATGCAAATCAGGTGATGGAAAAAGAAGAAAAAAAAGAAAAGAAAAGAAAAAAAAGAAGAAGAAAAAAAAAAAAGAAAAAAAATTGGTTTCTTAGTTAAAAGGTGAAAAAAGAAAAAAAAAATTGCAGTAGTGAAGGTCCTTCTGTTCTTCTATTCTTCAGTGTGGCTCGCCTTAGACCTGCCAGGTATTCAGGAGAGTGTTGAGTTTCCCTGCGATACACTGTTCCTCTGTGTTGTAAACCACAGTCCTTATTTTAAAGCAGGCCGCATTTGTTTCCCAGACTGCCTTATTTTGTGTTTAGCAAAGAGTCAGTTTGTGGGTCAGCCTCTGGGTGGCAGTGTTCTGGGGTTGGCCTCTGAGGCAATAGGGCCTCTCTGTCCAGTGGAAGTTCACTGCCCAGAGCTGGCTGCGTAATAGTTACTGGCGCTGTGTTGTTGCTGGGATTGAAAATCCCTCTATAGGCCAGACCCTGTTAACTCCCAGGGACTGATCAGGTTATTTTAATCCTTGATCTTGTACAGGGTGGAATCTGGGTGTGGCTGTGCTCCTTGCCTGGGGGCTGGGGGGAGGAGTCTCACTCTCCGGAGAGAATGGCTGCCCCAGTCCTAGGCTCAGGGGTGTCTCAGCACTCAATTCACTGCCACCTCTCCCGGCCCCCCTTCCGAGAGATGCAAATCAAAACAACAATGAGGTACAATCTCACACCTGTCAGACTGGCTATCATCAACAAATCAACAAATGACAAGTGCTGGAGAGGATGTGGAGAAAAAGGAACACTTGTGCACTGCTGGTGGGAACGCAGACTGGTGCAGCCACTATGGAAGACAGTATGGAGTTTCCTCAAAAAACTACAAATGGAACTCCCATTTGACCCTGTGATCCCACTTCTAGGAATATATCCCAGGAAACCAGAAACACCAATCAGAAAGGATATATGCACCCCTATGTTCATAGCAGCACAATTCACCATAGCTAAGATCTGGAAACAGCCTAAGTGCCCATCTGTAGATGAATGGATTAGAAAACTGTGGTACATCTACACGATGGAATACTATGCTGCGGTAAAAAGAAAGGAACTCTTACCATTTGCAACGTCATGGATGGAACTGGAGAGCATTATGTTAAGTGAAATAAGCCAGTCAATGAAGGAAAAATACCACATGATGTCACTCATTTCTGGATAATAAAGACCATTATAAACTTATGAACAAAAATAAATACAGAGGCAGAGCTGCCTCGAACAGACTGTCAAACTACAGCAGGAAGGCTGGGGAGGGTGGGAGGGCAGGAGGGGGGTGGGGAAGAGATCAACCAAAGGACTTGTATGCATGCATATAAGCATAACCAATGGACATAAGACACTGGGGGGTAGGGGAGTCCAGGGGATTGTCAAGGGCGGGGGGAAAAAAAAGGAGACATATGTAATACTCTTTGTAATACTTTAAGCAATTAAAAAAAAAAAGAAAAAAAAGAAAACAAACAAACAAAAAAAACAAACAACAACAACAAAAAAAGAATTTGTTCCTGGTATCTGTAGTTAATAAACACTTAACACATGCAAGCCTATACTGTAAGAATTTCTTAAAACATGGAGGCAGAGGAGAAACCAAGATGGTGGCATAGGTAATCACCTATACTTGCTGCCTCTCACAACCACACCAAAATTACAACTAAACGGCAGAACAACTACCACCCAGAACCGCGGGAAAGCTGGCTGAGTGGAAATTCTACAATTAAAGAGGTAAAGAAAGTGCACTGAGACCGGTAAGAGGTGCAGAGGTGTGGAAAGTGCTGGCACCTGGATATGCTGTTCTTTAAACCGGGAGGGAGATACAAGCTCCCGCTGGTCCTGGATTCCAGTTACAGGTGAGACTCTGGGGGACCCAGACACATACGGGGAGAAACTGGACTGTCTGGCATTGGGACAGGAATATGAAGGCAACTTACTGGTAGAGGTGCTCGAAGCAATCATTGTTCCTGAGCTGGTGCGCAGGACTTCTCCGTTCAGGGAAGCCATTGCTGTTTGTTCTGCCCTGGTGATTCCCAGAGACCCTGCCCCTCCCAATTTACAACTCCACCCAAGCTGTGTGCATCGGATTTTGCATATGAATGGCCTGGCCTTTTGCCTAAAACAAACTGTACCTGGGTCAGAGAGTCCCAGAGATTTCAAAAGAACGCTCAATACCTGGTAGCAGCAGTGGCCTTGTGCCACAGCTGGGCCTTGTCTGGGCACTTCCAAACTCCATACAAAGAAGAGGAATCTGCAGATGTCTCTGTAGCTCCTGCTGAGTGGCCCCAGACAGTGGCTGACCTTGCAACTCCCTGGAGATGATAACGGATTACAACTCTTCACATCCATAAGAGACACACTCAAGGGGCAGACTCAGTGACGACCAAAGCCCTGCTGAAGAAAGTCCTGCCCCATAAGGGTGTCTCCTATGCAACAGATCTTCCAGTGTAGACAAAGCTGGTCACCAAAGCCAATTGGCCTGGAGGTCAATTCCTCCCAGTGATACCAATAGCAATCAAGGGTTAACTACAACAAGACTGTGCAAACATCCTACAAAGGCGTGCACCAAGAGCGTCCACCTCAAGTGACTGGGGAGGCTGAGCCACTGGGCCCTATAGGACACCAACCACACAAGGCCACTCTAACAACTCAAGGAGACTTATCAGCTACCCAGTACATAGAAACAAACACTGGGAAGCAGCCAAAATGCGGAGACAAAGAAACAAGTCACAAATGAAAGAAATGGATGAAAGCAAAATACTGGATATAGAGTTCAAAACCATGGTTATAAGGTTACTCAAGAATTTTCTAGAAACCTCTGAGAAATTTAGTGAGACCCTCAAGGATATGAAAAAGGAGCAATCAGAAATTAAGCATACACTGACTGAAATAAAGAATAATATACAGAGATCCAACAGCAGACGAGAGGATCCCAAGAATCAAATCAAAGATTTGAAATATGAAGAAGCAAACACCCAACCAGAAGAGCAAAAAGAAAAAAGAATCCAAAAATATGAAGATAGTGTAAGGAGCCTCTGGGACAACTTCAAGCATACTAATATCCAAATTATGGGGGTGCCAGAAGAAGAGAGAGCAAGATATTGAAAACATATTTGAAGAAATATTGACAGAAAACTCCCTCTACCTGGTGAAAGAAATAGACTTACAATCAGGAAGCACAGAGAACCTCAAACAAGAGAAATCTAAAAATCAAGTGAATAAAAAATCTGAAGAACAGAATAAACTGGTGAATATAACAGAATCAGGGGCATAGAAAGGGAGTGGACTGACAATTCTCGGTGGGGAGGAGGGGATGTGAGGGGTACAGGAAGAGATTGGACAAAAATCTTACACCCATGGATGAGGACAATGGGAGGGGATAAGGGCATGGGGTGGGGTGGGAACTGGGTGAAGGGAAGCTATGGGGGGAAAAAAGGAACAACTGTAATAATCTGAACAATAAAGATTTATTTAAAAAAACAAAAAACATGGGAGGCAATAGCTTTATCAACTTTGCTCAGAAAAATTTCCATTCCAGAATCAATACTGAACCCAATCCCTGCTGGCTGGCAAAAATATGAGAAAAATAGATGAGAGGGTTTAATGGCATCACTATTTCTAAAAAACTATCTAAAACATGGCCAATAAGTACTTGAGTACTCGTGAGGGCATAGCATGTATTATACAGGTTAGTAGCCATCTCATTGTAAATGTAGCATAGCATAAAAAGTTTACTGCCAACGCTAAGGCAGGAAACTCCCCTTGATAAATTTCTTACCTTGAAAAACTTGCAGAATCTATGAAAATTGCAGCATATGTGGCAGTTGCTAAGTTGATCATGCTTATAGGGCCCACAGCAAAAAGGGAAATAAGTGAAGGTACTGCAATGCTTTAAAAAAAAAAAAGGCCAACAGAGTAGGTTGGAGGAGCCAGTGAAAGAAGGATCATGTGAGAGAAATCTGACCTATTTTTAACTCTAATTGTAGGCTTATGCACATATTTTTTCCTTCTTCATCTTTAAAATCTTCATTGTTGAATTACAGACGCTGCCCTGTTTCCTCTCTCATTGCCCTCCTCCACCCTGATCCCAACCTGCCCTAGGTTTTCATCACCCTAGTGTCTGTGTCCATAGGTAATGCATATGTACATATAAGTTCTTTGGTTAATCTCTTCCCTCCTTCCCTCTGAGATTCATCAGTCTGTTCTAGGTTTACATGACTCTGGTTCTGTTTTATTCATCAGTTTATTTTGTTCATTAGATTCCTTGTTTATTTTGATTTTTAGATTCCATTGTTGCCATTTTATTGTTCATATTTTTTATCTCCTTTTTCCTTTTTTTTTTTTTAAAGAATTGGGCCTAACTCAGACCTTTCAACTCTATTTTTTTAAAATATATTTTTATTGATTTCAGAGAGGAAGGAAGAGGGAGAGATAGATAGAAACATCCATGATGAGAGAAGAATCATGGATGGCTGCCTCCTGCAAGTCCCCCACTGGGGATCGAGCCCACAACCCGGGCATGTGCCCTCGACCGGAATCGAACCTGGGACCTTTCAGCTCGCAGGCTGACACTCTATCCACTGAGCCAAACCAGCTAGGGCTCCTTTTTCCTTTTCTTAAAGAATACCCTTCAACATTTCATGTAATACTGGTTTGGTGGTGGTGAACTCCTTTAGCTTTTTCTTGTCTATGAAGCTCTTTATCTCCAGTGGTTCTCAACCTTCCTAATGCTGCGACCCTTTAATAGTTCCTCATGTTGTGGTGACCCCCAACCATAAAATTATTTTCGTTGCTACTTTATAACTGTAATTTTGCTACTGTTATGAATCGTAATGTAAATATCTGATATGCAGATGTATTTTCATTGTTCGTAACCCACAGGTTGAGAACCGCTGAATTCTAAGTGATAAAGCTGGGTAATCTTGGTTGTAGGTCCTTGGTTTTTATCACTTTTGAATATTTCTTGCCAGTTCCTTCTGGCCTGCACAGTTTCTGTTGAAAAATCAGCTGATCAATGTATGGGTGCTCCCTTATAGGTTACTAACTGCTTTTCTTTCACTGCTTTCAGATTCTCTCTTTGTCTTTAACCTTTGGTGTTTTAATTATGATGCATCTTGGTGTGGGCCTCTTTGGGTTCCTCTTGCTTGGTACTCTCTGCACTTCCTGGACTTGTACGTCTATTTCTTTCACCAGGCAGGGAAGTTTTCTGTCATTATTTCTTCAAATAGGTTTTCAATTTCTTGTTCCCTTTCTTCTCCTTCTGGCATACCCATGATGCGAATGTTGGTACCCTTGAAGTTGTCCCAGAGGCTCATTACACTATCTTCATATTTTTGGATTCTTTTTCTTGTTGCTCTTCTAATTGGGTATTTTTTACTTCCTCATATCCCAAATCACTGATTTGATTCTCTGCATCCTCTACTCTACTGTAAATTATCCTTCATTTTTAAAAAAATATATTTCTTTATTGATTTCAGAGAGGAAGGGAGGAGTGATAGAAACATCAATAATGAGAGAGAATCATTGATTGGCTGCCTCCTGCACACCCCCCACTGGGGATTAAGCCTGCAACCCAGGCATGTGCCTTGGCTGAAATCAAACCTGGGACCCTTCAATCTGCAGGATGACGTTCTATCCACTGAGCCAAGCCAGGCAGGGCTCCTTCATTTTTGACTGGTCCTCTTTCATGTCTTTGATGTTCTCACTAATTTCCTTGAAATTCTCACTAAGTTCCTTAACATTCTCACTAAATTCCTGGAAGCTTTCATTAAGTTCCTTGAGCATCCTTATAACCATTGTTTTGAACTCTGTATCTAGTAGTGTGCTTGCTTCCATTTCATTTATTCTTTTTCTTGATATTTCTTCTGCTCTTTCATTTGTGACATGTTTGTCTCCCCATTTTGGCTGCTTCCCTATGTTTGTTTCTATGTATTAGGCAGAGCTGCTGTTTCTCCTGGAATTGGTAGAGTGACCATATGTAGTGTGTCCTGTAGGGCCTAGTGGCTCAGCCTGCCCAGGCACCTGAGCTGGGCATTTTAGGTGTGCCCCTGTGTGGGCTGTGTGCACTGTCCTGTTGTAGTTGAGCCTTGATTGCTGTTGGCATTATTGGGAGGAACTGACATCCAGGCCAATTGGCTGTGAGGACCAGTTGTGACTACAGCAGAAAAACTGCTGTGCAGGAGATACCCTTATGGAGCAGGACTTGCTTCAGTGGGGCTTTGGTGCTCACTGAGTCTGCCCCTTGAGTGTGTCACTGGTGGATGTGGTAGAGTTGTAATCTAGTGTGGTCTGAAGCTGTCCGCTGGGTGTATTGGCTCTGGGGATTCCTGGAAGGTACAAAGTCAGCCACTGACTATGCCCCACCTGGGGCCACCCGGCATGAGTTGGAGAGCATCTGCAGATGGCTGCTATTTGTGTTGGGCTTGGAGGTGCCGAGGAGAGGCCAAGCTGTGAACCTTGGCAAGCTGCTGTTAGTGCTGAGCCAGGGGTCAACTTATCAAGAGGTATGGGACAAACTGAGATCAGCTGCTACTTGTTTGAAAGATTTTAGGAAAGTCTGGAGTCTGAGCCAGGACAGGCCTTTTGTATGGAAAAGCCACTACAAATAGCTTAGGTGGGCTGCAAATTGGGTGGGGCAGGATCTCAGGAAGTCAGCAAGGTGGGATGAACAGTATGAGCAAGGTTGATGGAGACTAAGATATGGCAACTGCCTTTCAGCATTGTGGCATGGGAGGTCTCAGCAGAGGAACAATAAACATCTGTCACCACTTTTGTCTGGAGAAAGCTGTCTCCCAGTTCTTGCTCTAATGCCAGACAATTTATTTCCTCCCTGGAAAAATTCCGTCCTTGGATTTTTTCAAGCTACTGCCCAAGTGCTAGAGCTCAGAGGAAGTAAGTCTGAATAAGTCCATGCTTGGGCCCTTTAAGAGGAATTGTTAGGGGCAGAAATAGAATATTGGAGACTAGCTATAATTATGAAAGTATTAACCATGTTCTGTTAACCTTGATTATTTTGTTCTAATTAAATGAAGCACATTCTAACCTAGCTAGGAGTTGTATGTCCCAGGGACCTAGGAGTCAACCTTGGACCTAGGAATCAATCTTGGAATGCAGTCCACTCTCATTGGAGAACTGCTTATTATCATGGAAAATTAGCAACCTTATTAACTAAACAAAGGAGTCCCACCCCAGCCTACATTGCCTACTTCCCCATGCCTGTAATACCCATTTTGCATACCCATTCTTATTTCTTTTGCCTACTTCCCCATATAAGTTTTGTCCTACCCAATATAAGCAACTGGCTTATGGGGGGGTGGGGGGAGGTACAGAGCAGATTTTCATGGATGAACTGCTGCTCTCCCATACTGCTGGCATTATTGGAATAAATGCACATATATGATTCACCCCTGTCTCTGTTTAATTGGCTCAAGTAGTGACAGATTGTCCAGACCCCTTGGTTGTCCAGTTTCAGAACTGCATGGGACTCCAGCAGCCTCCATGTCACTCAGCCACAATCCCTGCTGGTTTTTACAGCCAGAAGTTATGGGGACGTCTATTCCCAGCTTTGAAACCCTGGGCTGGGGGCCTGGTGTGGGGCAAGGACCCCTATCTCCTCCAAGGTGGGGGTACCTCCACACTCAAGATGTCCCTCCGAATTAAAAAAACTCCAGATGTGGGTGTCAAACCAGCCTGTTCCATGCCTCCGCTCCTCCTACCAGTCTCAATGTGGTTTCTTCTTTAACTCTCTAATTGTAGAGCTTCCATTCACCAGATTTCAAGTGGTTCTGAATGATGGTTGTTCTGAATTTTAGTTGTAATTTTTTAAAAATATGTTTTTATTGATTTTAGAGAAAGGGAGGGAGAGAGATAGAAACATCAATGATGAGAATCATTGATCAGCTAGCTGCCTCATGCATGTCCCACACTGGGGATTAAGCCTACAACGTGGGCATGTGCCCTGACCAGGAATAGAACCGTGACTTCCTGGTTCATAGGTCAACGCTCAACCACTGAGCCACTCTGGCTGAGCTAGTTGTAATTTTGATGTGGTTGTGGGAGGATGCGAGTACTGAGTTTACCTGCATCACCATCTTGGTTCCTCTATCTCCTTTTTTCTTCTTTTATTGAGTCTCCTACTCAGAAATCCTGATGTTTTCACTGACCTAGCCTCCAACAATAATACATTATTCAGAGTACCAAGGTTTTGGTACTTATTTGGACTGAAGCATTAATAACTAGGCCATAACTATACTTAGATATATAATATACTACAATCCAACTCACTTTTCCATAAACCCTCACACACTTAAACAACTGCTATCATTTTTACTCTTTCAAGATTTACATCTTTTAACAGGGAAGTTTTCATCTGTTTTTCAGGACTACAGATATCAGATTATGGCAGCACTGCCACAGTTAGATCCAGACCCATGAGAACTGCATTTCCAGACTCCATTCATGGTGTCTGTTATCGAAATCTAGACACATTTGCTCTCTGCTCCAACCAAATGGGCAGTGGTCTGGTTAAGGACAGTCTGAATATTGCAAGGCATGTTTAATAGGAGAACACTTTTTTTTTAAATAATCATTTTGTGTTGGACAATAATACAGAGAAGTCTGGATGGGGACTCATAATCTAGAAACTTGGGCTATTAGACTGTATGACTTTGAGTAATTTACAGTAAGAAAAATCTAGATTTAGATACAGTCTGCTTTGCAAAGTTCATTATCTACTTTAGCAGGAGTGACAAGGTGCAATTCATGGTTTAAAGAGCTTCTCTGGTTGCTGTATGGAGATTACAAAGGAGAGAAATGTGAATCATTGTAGGGAATGCAGACACAGGGAGATTACTTAGGAACTACTGTAGTTTTCTGGGTAAGGGATGAAAGTGGCTTAAACTAGAGTAGAGCAGGGGCAATGGAGAGAAATGGGCAGATTTGAGATATGTATTAGATATGGGATGAAAAAAACGGAGGAATGAAGTTACTATTCTCTTACTCTAAATAATATTTTATGCTATTCTGATCTGTATTGCTATTACCCCATTACATCCTTATTTAGTTACTTTTTTATTGTATATTATTAGCTTCTTCCACATGTTCCTTGATTTGGACTCTGACATACCTTATCATTTGATTAAGATGTGAGGCTAAAAGCTTGGGAAGTGAATTATTTCAAATTATTAGTGACTAGAGGCCCGGTGCATAAAAATATCTGCACTCGGTGGGGGGAGGTCCCTCAGCCTGGCCTGTGCCCTCTTGCAGTCTGGGACCCCTCAGGGGATGACCACCTGCTGGCTTAGGCCTGCTCCCCGGGGGATTGGGCCTAAGCTGGCAATCAGACATCCCTCTGGCAGCCCGGCAGCCCTCGGGGGATGTCCACTTGCCAGCAGGGAGCAGACCTAAGCTGCAGTAGGACATCCTTAGCACTGCTGAGGAGGCGGGAGAGGCTCTCACCACCACCGCTACACGGGCAGCCATCAGCCTGGCTTGTGGCTGATCAGAGCTCCCCCTGTGGGAGAACACTGACCACTAGAGGGAAGCTCCTGCATTGAGCATCTGCCCCCTGGTGGTCAGTGTGTGTCATAGTGACCAGTCATTCCCAGTCTTTCTGCTGTTAGGGTCAGCTTGCATATTACCCTTTTACTATATAGGATAGAGGCCTGGTACACGGGTGGGGGCTGGCTAGTTTGCCCTGAAGGGTGTCCCGGATCAGGGTGGGGGTTCCTACTGGGGTGCCTGGCCAGCCTGGATGAGGGGCTGAGGGTTTTCAGGCTGGCCAAGCCTGCTGGCGACTGAAGCTCCCAGCCTCTCCTTTTTTTCTTTATTCTGGGATTTATTTACCTTCTATAAATGAAACTTTGTTGCCACTCCAGTTCTGACGCCACGGCGTGCTGAAAGCAGGTATCTGGGGTTTGTTTAGCTTCTATAATTGGAACTTTGTTGCTTAGAGTGGAGCTCAGAGCCTGGCTGCAGCAGGGAGGAAGCTTGGCTTCCTCCATCACTGGAGCAAGCAAGCCTCCTGCTCGCTTCAGCTGCATGGCTGCCGGCCGCCATTTTTGTTGGTGGTTAATTTGCATATCTCGCTGATTAGCCAATGGGAAGCGTAGCAGAGGTAGGGTTAACTTTAATCTTTGTCTATTATTAGATAGGATACTACTTGAAAATATGACGTAGAAGTTGTGGTTCACACTACTTCAACTTTTGGGGGCATGGTCAATAATTAGAAAATAAAAAGCCAACACAGATGCCACAAAGTATATGACTATGAGATTTTAAGAAATATCAAAGATAGATGGTTCATATCTTTATAAAAATGGTTGTTGATTAGAAGTCAGAAAAATTTTATTTCAAAAAAGTATGGTGATAAAGCAAAATGTGCTTATGAATTTGGATAATGTTTGAAATTGGTCCAATGAAAGCATGCTTGCATGACAAAAAGAACATAATATCCACTGAGCATCTGACACACTGAAATCAAGTTCAAAGCAAAATCATGCTTGCATATTGAACAGAGCACCCACCAAAGCAAACATCAGCTTCTCAAATATGATTTAAACTTAGGAAATGTGTAGTGGGTGTAGCTGAAAGAAAACGGGCTAATTTAGAATGAAGCAGGTGTGGGAATGAACCTCAGTTCTGATTTTCACTGGCTGTGTATCTTTGGGGAAGTTAAGTTTTCATTCTCACGTTTTCAGCTTGAAAATGAGGTGACCACCATCCACCTCACTGAGTTTTGTGTGATTAAATAAACTACTGTAGAGCGGTATAGTTGGCACGCAGTAAAAGTGAGTTCCTTCCCTGCTGACCCTGGAGAAAGTTATACCAATAAGACATATGTGTGTAACAAGGGACAAAAGAATTACATTAATCTGCATGTGGTGTGGGGGTGGGGGGGAGGGAGGGAATCAGGGAAGTCCTCTTGGAGAAAGTACATTTGCACTGAGTCTTTGCCAATGAGCAAAAATTCACCACACAGATTAGAGGAGGTAGAACAATGTAAGCAAAAACAGCAGTATGTACAGAAGTGAGGAAATGAGAAAGTCAAGCAAAGGGAGAGAAGAAAACTACAAATAATTTGATGTGGCTGGACTATGGTACTGTAATAACTGATTTAGATGATTTACTACCATTTTTTCTTGTTTTTTGAGATAGGCCTGTAGAGCTATAAACTTCCCTCTCAGGACTGCTTTCATTGCGTCCCAAACGTTTTGGATTGTTGTGTTTTCATTGTCATTAGTTTCCAGGATGTTTTTAATTTCTTCTTTGATCTCATTGGTAACCCAATCAATATTTAGTAACGTGCTATTCAGCTTCCAAGTGTTTGCGTATTTTGAGTTGTTTTTGTTGTAGTTTATTTCTAATATTATGGCCTTGTGGTCTGAGAAGATGCTTGGTATGATTTCAATCTTCTTGAATTTGGGGAGACTTTGTTTGTGACCCAATATTTGGTCTATTTTTGAATATGTCCTATGAGCACTTGAGAAGAACGTGTATTTCGTGGCTTTGGGGTGAAATGTTCTGAAGATGTCAGTTAAGCCCATCTGATCTAGTGAGTCATTTAGGATTGCTGTTTCTTTGCCGACTTTTTGTCTAGAGGATTTATCCAGTGATGTCAGTGGTGTATTAAAGTCCCCTAGTATGACTGTATTGTTGTCGATCTCTCCCTTGATATCTTCCAGGAGTTTTTTTATGGATTTGGGTGCTCCTGCATTGGGTGCATATGTTTATCAGGGTTATATCCTCTTGTTGTATTGATCCCTTTAGTATTATGAAGTGGCCTCCCTTATCTCTTGTTATGGCCTTCACTTTGAGGTCTATTTTGTCCGATATAAGTATTGCTACCCCAGCTATTTTTTCATTTCCATTTGCCTGAAAGATATTTTTCCATCCCTTCACTTTCAGTCTGTGTGAGTCCCTTCTTCTGAGGTGGGTCTCTTGTAGACAGCAAATGTATGGGTCATGTTTTTTTATCCATTCAGCCACTCGATGTCTTTTGATTGGAGCATTTATTCCATTTACGTTTAAAGTTATTATTGAAAGGTACTTGTTTGTAGCCATTTATATTTTTTGTGGCTGTTTTCTTTTTGAGCTTTTTATTTCTTCTGTTTACACTAGTCCTTTAGTATTTCTTGCATTGCTGTCTTGGTGGTGATAAACTCTCTTACTTAGCCTTTTTTTGTCTATGAAGCTTCTTATTTCCCCTTCAATTTTGAATGATAGCCTTGCTGGATAGAGTATTCTTGGATTCAGTCCTTTGCTTTGCATCACTTTGTAGATTTCCATCCATTCTTTTCTGGCCTGATGTGTTTCTATTGAGAAATCATTTAATAATCTAATGGGAGATCCCTTGTATGTAACTTTCCGTCTCTCTCTTGCAGCCTTTAAGATTCTCTCTTTGTCCTGAACATTTGCCATGGTAATTATGATGTGTCTTGGTGTGGGTCTTTTCGGGTTCACCTTGTTTGGTACATTCTGTGCTTGTGTGACTTTTTTCTTCCCCACCTCAGGGACGTTTTCTGATATTATTTCTTCAAATAGGTTTTCTAAGTCTTGTTCATCTTTCTGTTGTTGTGGCATCCCTATTATTAGTATGTTGTTTCGTTTCATGTTGTCCCATAGCTCCCTTAGGCTCTCCTCCTCTTTTAATTTTTTTCTCCAATTGCAGTTCATTTTGGGTGTGGTTTGTTTCCCTGTCTTCCAATTTGCTAATTCGGTCCTTCGCTTCTCCTAGTCTACTGTTGAAACTTTCAATGGTGTTTTTTATTGCAGCTATATCTTCATTTCTTCTTGGTTCTTACATAATTTATTAATTTTTTTCATCTGTTTCTTCTTGCTTCTTGCATAAGTTGTTGATTTTTTTCCTCCATCCGGTTTATGCATTCTAGGACCCTTAATCTGAATTCTTTTTCTGTCATGCTGCATGCCTCGGTTTCACTTAGCTACTTTTCTGGCGAGTCCTCCTTTTCTTTCCTTTGGGGGTTTCTTTGTCTACCCATGTTTGATCTCACTGACATATCTAGATATTGAGTCGTTCAGTGGCTGCTCCTTGGGAGGGAGTGGCTGTGGTTGCTCCTTGGGCGGTTGTGGTAGCAGCTGCTCCTCAGTTGGCAGGAGCTCCTGTGGTGGGTGTTTTTCACCGCTGTTGTGGCTCCTCTGGCTGGTGGGGGGAGGCTTCACACACAGCTGCTGTTCCTCAGACAGAAAAGGTGCTGATCACGACGAGGCTGCTGTTCCTTGGATGGGGCGGGCTACACACGCAGCTGCTACTCCTTGAACTGGGGCGAAGTGCTCATGTGGCTGCTGATCCTTGAATGGGGGCTGGCTGCACGCTGCTGTTGTTCCTCTGATGTGGTGGGCTGCTTGTGGGGCTACTGCTCCTAGGACCGGCTGCTGCTCGTTGGACAGGTGCTGACTGTTGTGGCTCTGCTTCTCGGACCAGTGCGTAGAGCTGCCACTCCTTGGATGTGGGTGGTCTGTTTGTGTGGTTGCTGCTCCTCGAATGGAGCCGGGCCACTCACAGAACTGCTGCTCCTCGGATGGAGGCGGGCTGCTCACAAAGCTGTTGTTCCTCGGATTGGGCAGGATGCTTGTGCAGCTGCTGCTGCTTGGGCGAGGGCAAGATGCTTGTGCAGCTGCTGCTCCTCGGACTAGTGCAGGGTGTGGGCTGTGCGCAGCGGCTTCTCCTCGGATGGGGGTGGGCTGCGCAGGGCTGCCTCTCCTCAGATGTAGAAGGACTGCTCGTGCGGCTTCTGCTCCTCGGACAGGTTGAACTGCTCACGTGGTTGTTGTTCTTCAGATGGGGAAGCGGGCTGCTTACACAGCTGCTGCTCCTTGGACAGGGGCAGGCCACATGAGGCTGCTGCTCTTAGGCTCGAGGCAGGCTGCTCACAGGGTTGATGCTACCTGGACAAGAGTGTGCCGCTCATGTGTCTGTTGCTCATGTGGTTGAAAAAATAATGTGAACAGAAGTAGGAAATGAAGGAACAAACAAAAAAAAGGAGAACAAAGAAAGAAGAAAGCAACAAACAAAAAAAAAGGGAAAAAAAGAAAAAAGAAAAAAAAAGCTAACAAAATAATAAAAAAATAAAATTGAAAAATTGAAATGTCATTCCTTTAGCTGGCTTAAGATCCCAGTTTTCTGGAATGTCTGTGATTCTGTTGTTGTTGTTGTTGCTGGGACTAAAAGCCCCTCTATAGGCCACACCCTGTTAACTCCCAGGGATTAATCAGATTATTTTAATCCTTCATCTCATTCAGGGTGGAATCTGGGTGTGCCTGTATTCCTTGCCTGGGGCCTGGAGGGAGGAATTATAGCTTCAGGAGAAAAAATGGCTGCCCAAGTTCTGGGCTCAGGGGTGACTCAGCACTCAATTTGCTGCCACCTCTCCTGGCCCTCCTTCTCTCCCCAGCCTCTCCCCAGATTCCACTCGTCTGCACCTTCTCCCGCTCTTCAGCACGGGTGAGTGTCTGTATCCGAAATGTCTTATAAATAGGGTTCAGTGAAAACAAACAAACAAACGCTGGCCACAGAAACAGGTAAGGCTGAGTCTCTGTAAGCTCCTCTCTTACCGGCACTGCATGGTCTGGTCAGCGCTTCAGGCTGCCCCTTTTAGGCTCAGTCCTCCATAATTACAGAACCCAGATCTCAAATCCCCCAGCGCCAACAGTCCTGCGGATCTCCTTTCCACAGTCAGGGGCTGTGCCTGTCCCAAGAGACGCGGCTGTGTGCCACGCGGTCTCCCTCTGACCCTCTGAGCTCAGAGGTCTGGCAAACTTTCCTGCTCAGATCCCTGGTTTTTACCTTTCCAGGGGAACTCTGCCCTTCCCAGCTGCAAACTGTCTCACCAGCTGAGTATACTTCCCCAATTCGGGGTGGGTGTTATTAGTTTCAGCTGCTCACTCCTTTGCTCTGGGCAAGACCTAGGACATGCCTGCCTATTCCGCTGCCATCTTCTACAGTCCCATAAGCTTTGCTTTTAAAAAGGGTAATATTCGCTGAAACTGGTTTGGCTCAGTGGATAGAGCGTCGGCCTGCGGACTGAAAGGTCCCAGGTTCGATTCTGGTCAAGGGCATGTACCTGGGTTGCAGGCACATCTTCAGTAGGAGATGTGAAGGAGGCAGCTGATCGATGTTTCTCTCTCATTGATGTTTCTATCTCTCTCCCTTCCTCTCTGTAAAAAATCAATAAAATATATTTATAAAAAAAGGGTAATCTTCAACTGGCCTTACCCTGCCTTATTAATTCCTCATAAATCCTTATGCCTTCCTAGCTCCCCAATCAATTTCCATTTATGGTTGCTGCTTACCAGCACATCATACCTTATATTTTAAGCTAGAAAATCACAAGTTCCTACAGAGCATGATAGTGAAGAATGGGGCCCTCATTTTGTGGATTCCTGCTTCTCTGAGCAATATAAAGTCCAAATGGTCTTTTTATTTATCATGATGATTATGATAATGATACTAATAGTAACTAATACCATGTGCCAAACACTATTCTAAGCACTTTCTATTAGCTTATTTAATATTCACAATAACCCTATGAATCAGGTGTATTATTTTCCTTGACTTATGAATAAAGAAAACACGAGAGATTAGGTAACTCACACAACTAGTTAGTGGACCTGGGATTGGCAATTAGGCACTCTGGCTCCAAATCCATGCTCTGCCTTTAAGCACAAACAAATGTCTTAGAAGCCCTAAAGCTTATTTGCTCAACATGAATGAGCTCATTTTTGGTGCAACAGTATTTTGAAAATCCATTTAAGTATATATAAGTCACATCTCATTCATACAAAAATAAACTTTCAATTAGTGGAAAATGTGAGGAATAAAGAATTTTTATGTATGGGAGGGGACGCTTTGCTCTTCCTTACCTAATTCCCTCCCTTCTTTCTACCTAAATTAGCTAGAAAACTCCATATACTTCCTGTTGTTTATCAGCATTGAGCCACCCTTCCCAAATCATTTCGGTGTGCATCTCTGAAATCCGCTGGCCTAAGTACTAAAGCAAATACTTGAGAGGCAAACCACAGTAGGGTTACCGAGAATTTTGTTATATCAACCTGAGAGGTATTAATTCTTAATACCAAAGAACTATATCCTAATTTTAGCTCCCTCAATAAAGAAACACTATACATAATTTAAAACCATGTCATCTTATTCCTAATGAAGTGGAAAACTTTCAATTTTGTTAAGGATCATGTAAAAATGAAGCATTTTGCAAACAAGAATTTCTCAAATATAACACAAATGTGGCAGTGTTGTGTTAAGGAAGGAGGATGGGACTAAAATTCAGAATTCAAGTTAGTCATTAATAGAGCTTCATGCAATCATTGGGAACTTAACTTCTTTGGCCCTCAGGTATCTATATATATATAAGGCTAAGTGACCGACTGTCCATCTGACTGACCAACCAGCCAGTACATATGATGCACGCTGGCAATTTAAAAATAAACATTGACTTGCACATGCACGATTCATATAAAGCTCTCGCTGGTGCCAATCACACGCGTGTGTTTTAATCTGTCATTGTCGATCGTGAATTTGGTTGACACTTCAATTATAGAGAAAGGGCAAATAGCGATATTAAAATATTTCTTCTAATTAATTTCCTTTCAATGTGCACAAATCCATGTACCAGGCCACTAGTTTATATATGAAAGCATGTGCCAGTAGGTGGTAATTGGTTTCTAAGGTCTGTTAAGTACAATTTTATGACTGACATTTATCAGCATTTCTCTTCTGAAAAACAAAACCATACACTTAAGCATAGATGAGGTACAGCTAATTCCATTATCAGTTTGTTCCAGAAACAAACATAAAAGATAAATAAAATGTATGCAAACATATGGGAAGAGAAATTTTTAGGACTTCTAAAGACTTACTCCTTCAGGCACCATACCTAAAAAAACTAATTCTGAATTGTGGAAAAGTCTAGACTGTTCCATAATGTGACTAATGCCAGGCTCTCTAGCTGGACTGAGCCAGATTGGAGATTGCTTATGGCAAACCCGACTTAGAGACCGTCTGATGGTAGTCGATGTTCTGATATAAATCACCACCCCTCCCCTGCCTGCTGCTACATACTGGCTCCTGGAAGAGGCCATTGTCCTCAATCAGTCAAGCATGGAAAGCATTTGTACCTGGGACTGGTCACTTAAAAGTACTTGTGACTATCCTGTCTTGTTCTGTATAATTCTCTGGCACATGCCAAGCAGTGCAGGATCCATTTAGTCTTGCAACTGCCTTGTCACATATGCTCCCTTAATAAACTCCCAATTATCAGAGTGGAGTGGCAGCCTCATTCTCTGATCTTACTCTGCCCTACATTTAGGGAGGTAGATTTTCAGGCCCGGGACCTTTCCCTGGGTCTGTATGTATTGATGTGGATGGGAAGCTTTTTTTCTAAACATCCTTACTTTCATGAAAGTGCAAAGTGAATATATATAGAACATAATTTAATGAAAAATGTATAAAAATCCATTGATAAAATTTCAGAAAAAGAAATGAAAAAGGGAAACAATTCATTTTTCAATTGCAATAAACTTAACAAAGGATGTGAAGAACTTATACACTGAAAACCACAAGGCATTATTATGAGAAACTGAAGAAGACAGAAAAAAATGAAAAGATATACTACCTGTTCATGGAATGGAAGAAACAAAGGAGAGAAAACAAATTCTTGAGGCATTCCAGGGCCTCTTGGAATGACCTAATAAAGCCAATTCTGGATGTCCTAAATTAAAATCAGTTAATAGAACTGAGGGCAACCACTGATCTACTTTCTGCTATTACAGATTAATTTTGCTTATTTTAGAACTTCATGCTGATGGAACCATATGTTAATATGGTAGCTTCTTTTGCTCAGTGTTTTTGAGATTTGTCCAGATTGTTATATGTGACAAGAGAAAAATTCTGAGATGTCCTAAATTAAAATGAGGATGGAGGAGGAAGGTTAATCAATTAATAGAACTGGGGGCAAGAAACCAACGAAGACTGCTCATATTCCTAAATGTATGTTGAAGCTATGAATCAACTCCTAGGTGGCTATTTCATCTCATCTAAAAAGATAGCCCACCACCAGATAACTTGGCATGCTGCTTACGCATAAACTCTCTGGACTGTTGCCCACAACCAACCCAAAAGCAGTGTACACTTCTTCCTTATGGACAATACACCTATCCCCAAACTAGCCCTGCATCAGACCACTACCACCTCTGCCCCTTTATTTCTTCATCCCCAAAATCACTGCATAAAAGGAGCCCTATCAATGCTAGGACAGCAGGCATGTCTGTTCTTCCCACCTAGCTCTATTGCTGATGGTTAAGACGGTATGTCCCAGGACCTGGTCCTCTTCCTGGTTAGCATATTGCTCAATAAACCCTTTCTTTCAGAAAAACTTTTGGCCTGGAAGGTTATTGTTTAACATGTATATTACTAGTTTCCTTTTATTACTGAGCAGTATTCCATTGTAGGGACATACCACAATTTGTTTATCTGGTCACCTGTTGATGGATACCTAGGTTGTTGACAGTCTTTTATTATTATAAATAAAGCTGCTATATTATGGTAATATATGTTTAACTTTAAAATAAATTGCCAAACAGATCCCAATGTATTTGTAACATTTTACACTCTTACCAGCAAAATGAGAGTTCTAGTTACTCCATGTCTTAGTCCACATTTGGCATCTTCAGCCTTTTAAATTTATTAGCCTCTCTAGCGGGTACATAGTGACATAGTTGTGGTTTTAATATGCATTTTCTTGACAACTAATGATGTTTAATATTTGAGCTAAAATTTTATACACACACACACACACACACACACACAGAAATATCTCCTCCCAAATTGCAACAGACTTTAGTAGTCTCTAGGGAATATCTTTATTATGACCTTTATTTCTGTATTTCCATACTAGATTATTTTACAGAGGAAAACTATAGAAATCTAACATTATATGCCACAGGGGGTAAAAAATCAATTTATGGAACTAAGTCCAACTCCCAGGTAATACGTCCCTGCGGTACAGTATTTACACGAACATCCACCAACACAAGCTCCCAGCTGCCAGACGGCACTGTAACGTTGCCACGTCTACGGCTGCCATCTGGGAACGTTAAATAAAAAAGACACTACAGGACTATACTCTTCTTGGTCAGGAAAAGTCAAATTTCTAATTCAACTGTTTCTTATGCACACTTCTTTGCAACTACCGAAGGCACGCAAGCTGTTTTGCTCTGTAGTTTCAATTACTTCGAAAGAAGTTTCATTATAGAAATAGCAAAGAGCACAATATCTTCCCCCTCTCCCCCCATTTGGGGAGGATGCGTTGTCAAGTATTCCCCGTTCCTATTTGTTGCAAGACCTTTGGCAAGTTACCCTGGAAGAGACTTTTATAGATATCCCTTGAGGATAACCCAACTGATTCCTAACATAAATGTCAAGACGGAAATAACAGAGCGCAGCACTTTTTATCTCTTACCAAACAATTTCAAGATAGTCGCTGGGTTATGCAATGATTTCCATCCGCGTCCTCACAAATATAAACCTCCTTTTTGGCCTCCCTTCCTCGCCCAAGGAGCTCCCCGACCACAAGCTGGCGGACGTGCAGCTGCGGGAACCCGGAGGGACGGGGAGGAAGAGCCGGCAGCTCTGTCCGGCCGGTCCATTCGCAGGTTTCTCCCCCGGTTCGCTCTCACGCGGGGTCCTCCGCCCGCCCCTTGGCCTCTTGGTCTCATTGATTGATAGATGCTCCCCCCGTTCATTCATTCTCCCGTGGGGTGCCCCGCTCGATACCACCCAACATCGCCGGCGGCGCCACTTGCCGAGGTCCCACCCAACCCGCGGCGGGACCTGGCCTCACGGTTCCCGCCCGCCTCCGGGGCCCAGAAGCGGGTCCCCCGGTCCTCGCGCCCCCTCACGCCTGGCTCTCCCCCACCCCGCCCGCCCCACAGACCCAGGGCGCGGGGCCTCGGGCCATCACTGCTCCGCCCGGCCGCCCGAAGTCCCCGGATCGCGCCGCGGCTCACCGGCCTCCGCCTGCGGGGCGCCCTGCAAGAGGGGTGTGCTGTCCGAGACCTTCTCGCCCTCGGGGGACTGGCCGGGAACCGGAGACCTCATGGCGTCTCCGGGGAGCAGGCGGCCGATCTACCGGCGCAGGGCAGCGCTCGGGCCGGACCGCCGAACCCCGGGGCAGCCCCCGGCCTGGCAACGCCCCTCAGCCCCGTCCGGTCGCCGCGGCCCCGCCCCGAGGCGGCCGCGCTGACTCCGCCCCCGTCGCCATCTTGGCTGTGGGCGACTGGGCAATGGGCAGCGGAATTCTGGGAGTTCGGCTGGGGGGCGGGGCCTGACGCATTGCGCACAATGCTCCGGTCCGTCCGCTGCTCTCCCCGGGCCGGCGCCGGGCCGCCCTCCGGGGCCGCGGCGGAGTGGGAACTGGGGGCTGACGGAGGGCCCTGGAGTCGCGCGTGGTTAAGGAGAGTTCGGCTCGGATTTAGGAAGTGGATGGTGCACATTTGACGTTCATTTGTGGGTGGTAAATTGCCATGAGTATTAGCAGCCCTGTTGCCATCTACCTGTGGCCGCCTACTACCCCTAAAGTAGCTTTGGAGAAGGAAAAAGGCAGCAGAACCCTGTTGAGTCCCGTAAAGTTCCCGATTGTGTAGGTCAAAGTAACCCAATATCGGCAGTTTCATAGGATTCCACCCCTTGAATGCTCTGATAGGTGGGTGGTGTGCCCCCTGCCGGTCTGAGGTTCCCAGCAGCCTCCCCTGGTATTTGCTGACGCAGGAAGAGGAACAAGAGGAACCGGCTTGTCTTGGGAGGCGGGTGGGGGCGAGGGTGGAACAGACCTGGGGCCTCTGTCCTGACCGTCGGTTATTGTGGGTAATAAAGATATGCAAGGAAAAGGAAAAAAATACGTGGTAGATGACCTTGGGGAGTTCATTGTGGCCAGGGAAGACTTGCAAGCCAGTCATTGAATAATCCAGATCAGAGGTTTGGTGAGGTCCAGGTAGAGAACAATGGGAAGGTCACCCTTGCCCCACAAGGAGGGCTGGGGTTTACAAAGATACCCCTAACCTCCAGATCAGTAAATGCTAGAAAAGTTATCAAGTTGAAAACAACAAATCAAGCCTTGTTTCTGAGTTATTACCATGTAGATCTGAAACTCTCTGAGGGAAGGGATTCCAGCTTTTTGGGAGCCTTGTAGAGCAATGCTGCTCAACTTGAATAGGCATGAAATCCCCTGGCAGATCCTTTTAAAATGCAGACTCAGATTGGTCAGGTCTGGTGTGACAATAAGTTTTGTGTGTCCACTTGGAGGGTGTTTTTGGATTTAAAAGAGCAAGTTGTGGGTGAAGCAGATTGCTTTCTTTAACTTGGGTAGACTTGATGCAATCAAAGGGCCGAGTGGAACAAAAAGGCCAACTCTGAGCAGGGGGCATTTCCTCGCAGACTGCTTTCAGACATCCATTGCACATACTCACTTCCTTCCAAAGAGAAAAGTACGGAAAGGGAGGAGAAGAAAAGAGTAACTTTACAGGGGGGAATGCCCGGCAAACACTGTCTCAGGCATGTGATGAAGTTTAATGTCACCAGTGATAATCATCAGTGATAAGTTGTCTAGACTGCACATCTCCTGGACCTCCAGGCTGGTGGCCTGCATTGTAGACTTGGATTTGCCAGCTTTAATAATTGCATGATCCAATTTCTTATAATAATTCTTTTCACACACCTACATCCAGTTGGTTCTGTTTCTCTGGAGACCCTGACTGGTACATCTGGGGTGGGCTGAGATTTTGAGAAGTTCACCGATGACCACACTTCGAATAGTTAGGTTATAGAGGACTTGGACCAAGGAATAAAGATTCCAAGAGATTTGAAACATTTCAAACTAGGGAAGATCCTTTTTCAAAAATACACTTTTTATTTAAAAGTTTTAGGTTTACAGAAACGTTGCAGAAATAGGATAGAGAATTCTCATACTCTGCCTAGTCCAGTGATGGCGAACCTATGACATGGGTGTCAGAGGTGACACGCGAACTCATTTTTTTGGTTGATTTTTCTTTGTTAAATGGCATTTAAATATATAAAATAAATATCAAAAATATAAATCTTTGTTTTACTATGGTTGCAAATATCAAAAAATTTCTATATGTGACACGGCACCAGAGTTAAGTTAGGGTTTTTCAAAATGCTGACACGCCAAGCTCAAAAGGTTCGCCATCACTGTGCTAACCTGACAGGCTCAGGGGAGGCCTGCATGGCAGTCTTACAAACTCAAAGACCTGAAGTAACCACAAAGGATGGTCTGAAATTAAAACTTTAAGTAAAAGCAGTTTATAGTGGGTAGTCATGTCCTAGGACAGTATCTTCCCTGACAAAGGTCAATCTTTACCTTAACTGAGCCTGTTGTCTTTTTGCATCTAAGATAACATCCCTGTGAAATGTCAGGGTAACTTGTAACTTCCCTCTTTCTGGACCTCTCAGGGCACAACCAAATGCTCCTGGGCCCTGGTACTCTTGCCATAAATCACTTCATTGTTCTTGTTGATTGTGGAGTATTAACTATCCTGTACCCACCTAAGTAAAAGAAGTATGTGTCGATCATTTTATTTTTTTATCGGACCCCAGAGGTTCCCCCCCCCCCCTTAGCTTTTTCCACCTCCCTAATCTATCACCAGTGGATTTCATGCAACCCACTTATGTCTCCTCCTTTAATTGTAATGTATAAAACAAGGTGAAAAACTGCCATTCTCTGGAGCATTATCCCAATATGTTGAGATTCTGCTTCCTGGCAATTGTCAACAGGTTGGCTCAAATAAACTCACAAAAATTCTGCTCCCAGCACTGCTCACCTAAGAGGGTACACCCTGGGAACCTCAAGAAGGGACACCAACACCCAGTCCCAAAAGAACCCCATAACTCCCCCACTCCCAGCTGGAACTGGTCCAAATAATTCTTTAATATTACCTATTACTTATCCATATTCAAATTTCCCCAGTTGTCTCAAAAAGATTTTTTTTAACAATATTTTTTATTGATTTTTTTTTTTTTAAGGAAAGAAAGAAAGGGAGAGAGGGAAAGAGAGAGAGAAACATCAATCGGCTGCCTCCTGCAAACCCCCCACTGGGGGTCAAGCCCGCAGTCTGGGCATATGCCCTGACTTGGAATTGAACCAACAACCTGTCAGTGCCCCAGGACAACACCCAACCAATTGAGCTACACTGGCCTGGGCTCAAAGATATCTTTTTACAGTTAATTTGTTAGAATCAGGATCCAAAATAGGTTCAATTTAAATTGATTGATATGTCTCTATTTTAAAAAAGCATTAATAGATTGTATTTCTTAGAGCAGTTTTAGGTTTACAGAAAAATTGAACAGAAGGTATAGACAGTTCCCATATTATCTGTCCCTGCCCAGTCCCCCTCTCCCCCCGTTTCACCTGTTATTAACATCTTGCATTGGCACATCTGTGTGGTACATTTCTTAAAACTGATAAATCAATATGGATCTGTTACTAACAACTAAAACCCATAGCTTACATCATATGGTACAATTTTATGGGTTTTGCCAAAAGCATGATGTCATGTATCTACCATTACAGCATCATACGAAATAGTTTCTCTGCTGTAAAAATTTCCTATGCACCTATCTAGTCCTCCCACCCTGGCAACCGATGATCTTTTTACTGTCTTTCTAGTTTTGCCTTTGCCATGTATTTGGAATGATATAGTATGTAGCTTTTCACGATGGCTCCTTTCACTTAAGAATAAGCATTTAAATCTTGGCTGGCGTGGTTCAGTTGGTTGAGCATCCTCTCATACACTGAAAGTGAAACGGAATTTTTGGACTGGAACCCAGATTATTTGTCCATGGGTGAGGCAGGGGGTCCCGCGGGGGTGAGGCCGACGGAGTCCTAACGAAGCATGCCCGACTCCGGAGATCAGGTTCAAGACGCAGATCTGAACTTTATTGTTTAAGTGCAGGGACATATATAACATTTCAGACCAATCAGAAGTTTACAACATCCTTAGGGCAACCAATGGTAGGAAAGTTAGGCTACTATGTAGGGGCTCTAGGGGGCTTACGCAGGCGGGCGCTGCCACTTCCCGGTATGCCGAGGAAGCTTGTATAGGCGTAGTGCGCTCACGCCATTGCATCCGCCACTGCACTGAGATAAATCTCCTGAGCTCTTCCCACACATGGGAGTTGAAGAATGAATCCAAGGACAGAGGGTAGTATAGCAAAGGCGGAGATTTACTGAAGAACAAGTACAGACTCCCACATGGGGAGAGGGAGTCCCACAGAATGGACTCCCACATGGGTAGGGGGAAAGGGTCCCACTGAGTTCCTTTTCCCTATGGCTTATAAACGCTGCAAAGCCTGTTGCCTTGATATCCCCTCTGATTGGTCACTATTCCCTTGGACTGATTACTATAGTAACTCCTGGGCTCAAAGGCTGAACCTCACATAGAACATGTGAGGTCCCCCCCCCCCCACTTCCTTATTGTTTTCCTATTCCTTTTGAGTTTTCTTCTTCTGGATAAAGGGTCCCTTCTCCTTATTTTGTAAATATAGACCTTTTGCTGTTCCCAGCTCCCTTATTCTGTGGAAATGCACCTGTTGGAGCTTTTCATCTCCCCTATTCTATGGAAATGTCCCTTCTGCTGCTCTTCAGCCCTGTGCTTCTTCCATGGTCCTCTTAATTTATAAAATTTCCTAAACCTGTCCTATTTTACCCCTAAAATTCCTGTTTCAGTCCCCCCTCCGATTAGAAAACCCCAACTGTTATTGGGGACAATGGACACCAATCTGTCTGGCTGCTTCCTGCTGGCAAAGGGGTCGTAGTTTGGGGGGCGCGGCAGTCAGGGTCCCATCAGAAGTGGGCTAACTAAGGGTCCATGGATGATGGATGCAGTGGCCTTCGTCTGCGGTTTCATGTGGAGGACCATTTGTAGCTTTAGGGCTTCTAAATGGGAGGATATGAAACATAACAAGCAATGATTAAAGATGAGTAATAATAAAACAGTATAAACCAAGGTCTGAGGAAGGGAGTTAGCTAATAGGGACGGCATATCTTTAATTGGTGCCCAGACTTCTGGGGCAAGAGGCTATGACGCCTTCCTTTTAGCTAAGCTGCTTGCAGCAAGAAGTGTTATTCATGGCACAGACTTTGCCCTGCTCAATCAAAGGCTTTTCTGTGAGTGAAAATCTATAGAGGCTTGAGAAGTGGTTCTGGTTGGTGGTAGTGGTAGCATATGTTGTTCTATAGACTAAGGTTTAGCACATTTTACTCTGAAAGAGATGTGGGAGATACATATCTACTTGAGATTATTTGACCCTGAATTGGGCTGCTTATAACATACTTAATAGTTAGGGATTCGGGGAGCCAGTATGGCTTGAGAAATTTACTGTTCCAGGGTTACAGAGAGGGGCTATAAGAAGGAGTATCTTGTGGTGTTTCTGGGTCTCAGTAAGGACAGAGAAGGTCTCCTCCAGGTACCAGCCTAGGGTTTAGATGACACTTATAAAAAGACAGAATAAGAATTATTAAAAAAATGAAAACATTGTTTATCTGGAAATACCAGATAAGTATACTGTTACTTATTTGGTACTTGTTAACTCTTTAGGATACCTTTGAAAGAGAAGTTTCAGGTCCTCTAGAGCAGGGGTCCTCAAACTATGGCCCACGGGCCACATGCACATACAAATATTGTATTTGTTCCCATTTTGTTTTTTTACTTCAAAATAAGATATGTGCAGTGTGCATAGGAATTTGTTCATAGTTTTTTTTTTAAACTATAGTCCGGCCCTCCAGCGGTCTGAGGGACAGTGAATTGGCCCCCTGTTTAAAAAGTTTGAGGACCCCTGCTCTAGAGGTTCACACGAATAGGAATTTGGTGACTCAGTTGAGGGTAATGCAGCTTCATCCTCCTCCTGGGCTGGTGTCCAAAGCTTTACTGGAGACAGATGTATCCAGGAGTTGATGCTGCCGACCTGTTGGGAGACTTAAAGCCAGTGCCTGTAAAAGGGCATTTGAGACTGTTTAAAGGCCTGCCTAAATAGATGAGGGCTATTCCCCAAAATCCTGGGGCAGTACTGACCATATTAGCTGACTGCTTTAATTACTGGATCTTTTAAAGACAAACAGGGACTGTGAGTTAGGATGTAGGGGTATACAGAAGAAGGTATCCTTGAGGTCTAGTATTGTAAACTACTTGGTGTCCTCTGGAGTCTGGGCAAGTAAAGCATACGGGTTAGGGACAATTGGCTGGATAGGAATCACTGTCTTATTTACTAGTTATAAGAAATAGAGGCCCAGTGCATGAAAATTCATGCACGGCAGGAGGGAAGGGCCTTCAGCCTGGTCTGTGCCCACTTCATAGTCTGGGACCCCTTGGGGGATGTCCACCTGCAGGCTTAGGCCTGCTCCCCGGGGGACCGGGTCTAAGCTGGCAGTCAGACACCTCTCTGGCAGCCCAGGAGCCCTTGGGCGATATCCAACTAACAGCTTAGGCCCGCTCAAACAGAGAGGGGCTATAAGTAGGAGTATCTTGTGGTGTTTCTGGGAGAGGCTCCTGCCACCGCTGCTGTGCTGGCCAGCCATGAGCCAGCTTCTGGTTGAGCAGTGCTCCCCACGTGGAAGCACACTGACCACCAAGAAGCAGCTCCTGTGTTGAGCGTCTGACCCCTGGTGGTCAGTGAGTGTCATAGAGACCAGTCATTCCTGGTCATTCTGCTGTTAGGGTCAATTTGCATATTATCCTTTTATTATATAGGATAGCCCTCCCCCTTTAGGTGCTTGTATCCCTCAGATGGGGATATTGTAAGGACTATGAAAAGGTTTCAGTAAACCTTGGGCTTCTAAAACAGATGACTTATTAGAGTATTGAATCCTTCTAGAGCCTCAGGGTTGAGAGGACATTGTTTCTGATGAGAATATGAGGCTTTTTGCAGGAAGGCATGGGCAAGGAAGGACTTACTCCAGCTACGCCCTAAAGGCTGAGAAAAATATTTCCTTATATGCTTCCCAGACCTGCCTGTAATGGCTACAGCCTCTGAGGATGATTTACCAAGGTTTGGGAGGAGTACAGAGAAGGTGGCTTCAGCATTGGGGAGGGAATTAATATCCTTGCCCTCCACTGTCAGGCTTACCCGGGGCTCCTGGGTGGAGATGGCAGTCCTCTGAGGAGCCAGGTTGGGAGACCCCAGGCCCCGTTAGTCCTATTGGGCCAACTGGTCGCCAGCCCCACCCCAAGGGACCTCAGTCTCCAGGGGCAGTCCGACTTCCAGTGGTTTCTTTGGCAGACAGGACAGGGCTTTAGGGGTCTAATATGCTTCTTGGGGCAATTCCGGTGCATAAGTCCACCCTGTCTGCAGTTGTAGCAGGTGACTGGGACTGACCGTTTGCCTCCAGGCTCTGACTGGGGGTTTCTGCTTTCCCAAAGCATGGCTACTATGATCTTCTCTATTTCTGTAGCCTTAGTCTGGTCTCTCTTATTTCTCCTCTTTTCCTCCTCCTGTTCTCTATTATAGAACACAGAGGTGGCAATCTTCAGGAGATTCTCTAAAGTATTCTTGGGACTAATAGCCAATTTCTGCAATTTTCTCCCGATGTCTGGGACAGCCTGAGTGATAAATTTGTTTTTTAAAATTAGTTGTCCAAATTCTGGATCTGGGGTAATGTTAGTATACTTAGCCAACGCCTCCTTTCTAGAAAAGCCGAGGGGTTTTCGTCAGCCCCTTGATTAATGGTAGTTAATTGAGAGTAGTTGACAAGTTTGTTTTGCTATGTCTGAGGCCTTCTATAATACAAAACTGGCAGTGCTTCATTTCCCACCTCTCAGTTTCAGGATTCCATTGAGGGTCCATGAGGAGAACTGCCTCTTGTCCTGTTAAGAAATCCCTGTTTCTTTCCTCAGAGTCCTCTACTCCCCCAGCATAAGTAAGAAAATGGTCATTCCCAGATTCTCTTTCTTTTTCTAGTATATTTTGCTTTTCAGTGGCTAAGAGGGTCAGGTTTAATATGAGCATGATGTCTCTATATGAGAGATCAAATACTTGAATGAGGTTTTGGAAGACCTCAATATATTTGTCAGGGTCTTCTGAGAACTTTCCTAAATCACTTTTCATTTGTCTCATATCCTCGGATGAGAAGGGGATCTGGGCTAAAGTATGGCCAGATCCTTCATCTGTCTTGGGGCAAGCTAAGGTTAGCTCAGCCCTGGGCGGGGGCGTGGCCTCCCCCTTCTCCCTCAGTGGACTCTGGGTTGTTATTGCCAGGAGTGAGGGATTTACTTCACATTTTTTATATAAATCTGGCCTGTCACTTAGGGTAAAGAAAGTTTGGACATATGGGACTTCTGACCATTTCCTATTTTTCCTACAAAAAAGATCTAATTGTAGGATGGTGTTATACCTGAGGCTTCCCTGCGGGCCAACTCTCCCCATTTGCTAGCTGGTATTGAGGCCAAACCTGAGTGCAGAAAAAAAATCAGGCGCTTTCTTTTCAAGATTTGTGGGTCAAACTTATCCCAATTCTTGAGGATACATCCTAATGGACTGTCTTTTTGTAGTGTAGAGAACATGCTTTCCATCTGAAAGAAAGAAGAAAAAGAAGTACACAAGGATGTTTCCTGTATCCATTGTGCTTACAAAGATGTCCTTGCCAGTGAGGCGTCCCCCACCTGGACAAGGCTAAAGGGAGTCCCCACGCTCAAACTAGGAGTGAGGGGTTCTTTGCCCACATACAGCCGCAAACAAGGTTGCCGGGTGGACTAGCCGCACTGACCACCTCAGTGATGACCCAAGTTCACGCAGAGGCCATCCACTTGCCTCCCTATCTCGTGGGGGAAGCGTGCATACCCCGTGTCTTGCTCTCAGGTCCCTCGTCTGTGATTTAAAAGGTCCTGAGTGGCTGTAATGTTTAAAGTACCCACTGAACTGGATGGGTTGGCGTGCCGGCTGAACTGAATTTCCGAGGGGTCTACTCTAGGATGAGGACTTAAGAGAGTTTACACAGTACCCTGAACCCTGGTTTGGCCAATATTCAGGGATTCAAGGAAAAGTATAAACAGCTCTGATCCCCACCTTCATATGCCCTTGTCATTAAAGGATTCATTCTCTGACTGATTTTATATTTTAAACTCCCCGCTCACTGGCTTAACTTTTAGTTTTTAGTGACCCTTAATTTCCTGCTGTTTATTTTCAAACCTTAAAAATGTCACTTTCTTTTAGACTGGGCAACCAACTTGGTTGCTTCCCCACTGAGAGAGGGATATGCTAGTTGACTTTACAGGAAACTAAAAGACATACCTTTTTAGTTTTTATTAATGGTGAATATTGGTGGAAGAGATTTTTAAACTTTCTTTTTAAAGCTTATTTTATTCAGGTATGCTAGGAAAGGGGTGCCACCTTCTATATATATTTTTTAGTTATTATTTCTAATTAATACTTTCCTGAAGTTTTAGAAACACCTTTTAGTTCAAACATATGACCTGCTTAGAAGCAATTTAGAGTAAGTCAGAGTCCTTTCCTTGGGTTTTTTTTTTAAAGACTTAAATGCACCAAAGTAAGGCAATGGCTGTCCAATGAAAAAATTTAATAGTGGCATGGTTATAGATTTATTTAAAATGCAATTGATAAAACCTTTGCTTTATAATATTCTGAGACAATAACCTTCTAGTACAACAATTTGTATATATAACATGTGGCACATGGCTTATTGCAGACAGTGCATTAAAGCATTGAAAACCATTTATAAATCCTAATAAAAGAAACATAACCCCCCCAGAATGTCACTGGCAGACAGAGAATGATCATGCTTGCCCTTTTTCCCTGACTGAAAGTTTCCTGTTTGAATTTGGCTTTGAATCTGTGTAAGTTGTTATTTTTTATTTTTCCTGAAGCAGATTGAAATTTCTATAACATTCAAAGTATATGTATTTCAAATAGAACATTGCTATTAATTTTTGTTTGGCAGAGTTTCCTCATGCAATCTCAAGTATATTGCATTGGTCTAATTTAGTTCAAAATATTTCTTTTTAGGAAGAGAGAATAAATCTTTATGTCACCTCAGGGCCCTCAGGGTGTCACAAAGCTGTCTCTCAGTTAAATTCTTGAAATATTATATTCAGAAAAGCTGTCAAATATACCTAATTTAAAGATTATTAAAACTTAAACCACTCTTAATATTAAAGATTTGGTCTTGACCACAGAATTATTTTCAATTTGGCCATTACATTTTTATATCTTAGTAACATCACAGATACGATATACTTTGAATGTCACAGAGAAAATGCAGGGTGGACAAGCCTACCGTCTGCCCATTCCCTTGCTGCCGTGCCCCCAAGGGCACAGAAGCGGCTGCCCCTTAGCCAGCCTCAGTTCCACTTCGGCCAGCCTGCGCTGGTTTGTGATATCAGAGGCAGGCGAGGACCACCTGGTCCCCCGTACCTATTAATACCTAAGCTGCCTACCGGATGTTTAATGGATGCAATGCTGGACAGGGCTTTGTAAATTTCCCCCACCCTGCTTCTTTTCTAAGCACCAGCACAGGTTTGGCCAGTGCCACCTCTTATTCTGCCGCTTTTGGAACCAAAAGCCACTTGTCTGAGTAAAACTGCTCTTTCTTTCTTTCTTTTTTTTTTTCCCCCTTCCCCCTCCCACTTCGCCCCAGGCGGGGATGACAATGGTTTGTCAACCACAGGCAGGCTACAACTTTAGCTAGTGGTCTTTGTTTAAACTTCCCGGGGTTAACATATATGTAACCTTCACAAATTTTACACTTTCTAATTAGTCTTAGAATCTTAAAATTTTAATCCAGCACAGTAAAATAACCTTTGGTTCTGAGTGGCACAAAGCCTACACAGAGCAGAGGCAGAAGGCTTTCTATGTTCATAAAAACAGCGAAGAACAAACTAAGCTAGCAAAGAATCAGTAACCAAGGTACATTGCAGACAAAACGACTCTCAAGATTCAAACTCTGCCACATGTTCCGCCTGTCCACAAGCAGCTGGGCCCCAGCAAAGTGGGACGTTCCCTATCTTTAAACAATTGATTCAGATATCAACAGGAAACATCAGTAGAAACACTCTTATACACTATATTTACAAGTGCGCACAATCCAGACACTCCAGAAAGCACTCCATTAAAAAAGCAATGTCTCTCGTCCCAGGTTTGGGGGACTGACCCTTCTCAGAACCGCAGCATTCTTCCAAAGGACTATTTTGGCCATGTGGCTTGCCTCGGGTCTATTCCCCTTGCTTCATTTTCACCATTTTCTAAAGAAAAGCCGTCTGGGGCCTATTCTATAGCACCCGCGAAGAGATGGGACTCAGGCCAAGAGGTGACCCAAAATTGGGTGGGGCGCCTCCCCTTGAACTAGCCTTTCCCTCGGTTACAGAAGTCCCGGAAGTATCCCTAAATTGTGAGCAATGTCTCATCTATCCAAATTTCAAATGACGGACTGGGAAATAAAAACATGGTGAAAATGAGGCTTTTAAGAACACTCCTGAGAGTGTGCGACCATATTACAGAATCACAATAAAGACGAGAGGCGAGTTACCTAGTAATTAATGGGCTAGCTTAACAGCTGTGTCTGGCTGTCATGCTGAATTCTCTGAAAGGCTAAAACCTCTACAGGAGTGGTGGCAGAAGCGGCTAAGGGCTGTGATGCCTGATGGGAAGATCTAGGGGCCATGCTCATATGCCAGGAATGGAAAACAGTTAGCTGGCCCTCCCTTTCTTAACTCTTGCCTAGAAGTTTTTCCTTAGGAGCCTTACTATAAAGGCCCGCACAAGTGGAGACTGAGGAGTTAAGCTTAGTGGGACCTGGACTGTGGAGGCAACGGTCGTGGCTGGATACTATTTGACCTGACTGAGATAGAGAGCAGAAGAAAAAGGCAGATGATTCTCCAATTAAAACCTGCTTGGGATCTGGGCTAGGGGAGTGGGCGTACGGAGTGGATCAGCAACATGCTGTTTTCTTGGAACTGTGTCTCAATTTCTATCTAGGCTGTTTAGGACAACCACGAGGACCCAGAATGCTGGGTGACCAACCTTATTTGCATCCCCTGGACAGGTCAGAATTTAATTACATGTGTTGTTTCTGTGAGGCCCCTGCATGGCTTTTAGGGTTCAACAACCCAGACACCCCTGCAAGGTCCTGTACTCACCTAAGGACATTTGAGATTCTCCAACCAGGGGGAGGAATTGCCTCTTTGATCTTCGGAGCTGGGCAGGGACCCAAGCACTCATTTAGTCGATGGCTGGGCTTTGACTTGCGACTGGCGGAAGCCTAATGCTCCCGACCTGGCACCAGTTTATCCTTACATGGGAGACTTTTTTTTTGCAGCCGCAGTTGCCATAGTGACCTTTACTTGACTGATCCATGCCCGCTTTGGTTTTGGCCCTGGAGAATACATCTAGAAAGGAGGAGGAGGAGGAGGAGGAGGAGGAGGAGAAGGAGGAGGAGGAGGAGGAGGAGGAGGAGGAGGAGGAGGAGGGAGAGGAGGAGGAGGAGGAGGAGGAGGAGGAGGAGGAGGAGGAGGAGGAGGAGGAGGAGGAGGAGGAGGAGGAGGAGGAGGAGGAGGAGGAGGAGGAACCCGCTTTTTAGATGGCAGCCAAGTTTAAGTGATTGGCGGACAGCCGTCAGCCTCCAAAATCATACAAGAGACAGAAAAGGGACAGAGGGACAGACTCCGTGGCTACTCACCGTTTGATGTGGAGAGGGTTGACTGACTTAGGGAGAAATTCCCGGCCAACACACCAATTTGAAACAGAATTTTTGGACTGGAACCCAGATTCTTTGTCCGCTGGAGTTGAAGAATGAATCCACAGACAGAGAGTCCTATAGCAAAGATGGAGATTTATTGAAGAACAAGTACAGACTCCCACGTGGGGAGGGGGAAAGGGTCCCACTGAGTCCCTGTTCCCTATGGCTTATAAAGGCAGCAGTTCTTGGTGCCTTGATATCCCCTCTTATTGGTCACTATTACCTTGGACTGGTTACTATAGTAACTCCTGGGCTCAAAGGTTGAACTTCACTTGGGACATGTGAGGTTCTCTCCCCGCCACCCCCTTTCCTTATTGTTTTCCTATTCCCTTTGGGCTTTCTTTTTCTCCTTCTGGATGAAGGGCTCCTTCTCTTTATTTTGTAAATATAGACCTTTTGCTGTTCCCAGCTCCTTTATTCTGTGGAAATGCACCCATTGCAGCTTTTCAGCTTCCTTATTCTATGGAAATGCACATGTTGCAGCCTTTCAGCTTCCCTATTCTATGGAAATGTACCTTTTGCTGCTCTTCAGTCCTGTGCTTCTTCCATTGTCCTCTTAATTTGTAAAATTTCCTAAACCTGTCAAATTTTATCCCTAAAATTCCTGTTTCGAAAGGTTGCCAGTTCAATTCCCAGGCAGGGCACATACCAGGGTTTGATTCCCTGGAGGCAACTGATTGATGTTTCTCTCTCTTTCTCCTCCTTTATCTCTTCTTAAAATCAACAAAACATATATTTTTTTAAAAAGAGCATTTAAATTTTCTCTATGTCTTTTGTGGCTTGATAACTCATTTCTTTTTATGGTTGAATATTATTACAGTGCATGGGTGTACCACAATTTATTTATACATTTACCTACTGAAGGACATCTTGCTTGCTTCCAAATTTTGGCAATTATGAATAAAGTTGTTAGGAACATTTGTTCACAGGTCTTTGTGTGGACATAAGTTTTCAACTCATTTGGGTAAATACCTGGGAGCTCACCAGCATTTGGAGTGTTTTGGAGTTTAGTCAGTCTAATAGGGGGAAAGGACAGGCATGGGCATGCTCCCAGGAGGGAGAGCACGCTGAGTCCTCTGTCCTAGGGCCTTTAGGGTGGAGATTTTAGGGGAGGTTCCAGCTGAAGATTTCAGTAGAATATCCATCAGTTTTCTAGGTTTGTCCTTTTAGGGTCTCCACTGATTGATTGGTCGGTGCCAGAGCAGGGCATCATTGTTCAATGCAGCTGGTCTTAAGGTCAGTCATGGTTTTACTTGTCTGGTTTTGCTGCTTTTCTGGCCTGGAGCTAAAATACAACTGAGGCCTAGATTTTATCTCTACGGGTGAAAAGTCAGGGGGTCTGAACCCCATGACCAGCAACTTGCTACAGGAGGAAAGGTCACCCTGGGAATGAGATCCTACTCTGGTGACCTTCGGTACCTGGCCCATCGTCCTTGTCTGTCTAACTGCCTACCATGATACATCTAGGTTTGTGTAAGTACACTCTATGATGTTCACACAAGGCTGAAATCCCCTTACCAGGCATTTCTCAGAACGTTTCTTAAGTGGCACATGATGGTGTATGGATCCTGTGGAGAATGGAGACTCCAAGTAACATATTGCATCAATTGCTGTGACCACTAGGTGGCAGGCTGTTTTTAACTTAAAAAAAAAAATCTTTATTGTTGAAAGTATTACATATGTCCCCTTTTCCCCCTTATTGATCCTTTCTAGCTCTCCCACTCCACCCACCACCCCAGGCCTTCATCACCCTATTGTTTGTGCCAGGAATTATTTTTTTGGATTTTTAAAAAATTTAAATTCTTTATTGTTGAAAGTATTATATATGTCTCCTTTCCTCTCCCTGCCCACTCCTGCTCCCTATGCTAGGAATTCTTGATAAAGATGGTCATCAGATACAATTCTGATGGCCCTTAAGTCATAGGTCATACCTAGGTAATTTTAAAAGATAAAACGGGGGTGGGGGGAGGGTAAAAAGGAAAAGGAGTGCTAGCCGGTTTTGGCTCAGTGGATAGAGTGTCGGCCTGCGGACTGAAGGGTCCTGGGTTTGATTCCGACCAAGGGCACATGCCTGGATTGTGGGCTCGATCTCTAGGGGGCATGCAGGAGGCAGCAGATCAACGATTCTCTCTCATCATTGATGTTTCTAGCTCTCTATCCCTCTCCCTTCCTCTCTAAAACCAATAAAAATATATTTTTTAAAAAAGAGAAAAGGGCAGTATGCAGCAATAAATTATTTCAGTAATTAAAAGATGCATCTGAAATGAAGTCCTCATTGATATCTGATTTCTTAATGTATCTAAAATGAAAAAATATCATCTCTCTCATTGAGGAACCACACAGAAGACTAGTTTGGTGGTGGGGTGACAGGCCCTCTGGAAGCCAAATTGTGTATTTGGTGCCTGTGAATGCAAGGAGCTGAGAAAAGCAACTGTGTGGCTGGGATGAGCTCACCCTGGGAGGAGAGCAGAAGCCAAAATGAGCTAAATGTGAATGAATGAACACAGGCTCAGGGTGAGTACTGAGGTGGGACTGCATGGAAAAGTACATGAAACCAGGTTGGAAAAGATATCAGAATTAAGTCTAAGGTCTGGAGGGAGGTGACCAAAGAGAGTAAAACTGGGGACCACAAACCCAGGGATTTGGGTGTGTTCATGATTCATTTCTATTTTGTTTCTGTTTCAAGTCCTTTTTATTTTTATACATTGATTATTTGACTTATATTCTAAACATATTATACAGATACTAGAGGCCCAGTGCACAAAATTTGTGAACGGGTAGGGTTGCCAGCTGGGGCCTTCATTCAGTGCCGCCCCCTGGTGGTCAGTGCACATCATAGCGAGCGATCGAACTCCCAGTCAGTTGAACTCCCGAGGGGACACTTTGCATATTAAGCTTTTATAAATATAGATAATATATAAAAACAATATATACAGACTTATTTAATTATGTGTATACTAGAGGCCCGATACATGAAAATTCGTGCAAGGGCTTTGGCCCCGGCCTCTGCCTGCCACAGCTGGGGGCCTCTGCTGCCTCTGCCATGGCCCCTGCCTGCTGCGGCTTTGTCTGGAAGGAATGACATCCAGAAGGACATCAGGTCTAATTAGCATATTATGCTCTTATTATTATAGATTGTTTTTATTCCTTTTCCCTTATACAATTTCTATTTGCAAAAATCTGTAACTTGATGGAAGTTCAACAAGCAAACATATTTTACTACCTGGAGGTAAATATACTCTTATAACAGCCCCTGAAGCTTGACTGGATAGTACTTGTGGCTAAAATATGACAGTGGAAGAGTATGCTGTACTCAAAAGAAAAAATATTGAAGAATGGTGTGAAAATTGCTTCCTATGCCCAGAAGACTTAACCTTGGTGGAAATCACTGACCTCAAGGGTGTGTTGTATTTTTGTGGGGGCAGACATCCTTGAAAGATCAGCTTTCAAGGATGCCTGTGAGAGGGAAGTGGCAGAGGACAGCTCTGAGGAGTAGTGACTTGCTAGGCTTCCCCCAGGGGAGAGTCCCAGGTTAGGAGGACCTGAGAGTATGGCACTGACTCAAGGAGGTGGATCAGTGGGGAAGGGCGGCACCCGGAGCATTCCAGGGCTGCTCCAGCTGCTTACGTGTGCACTCAGGGACCCGGGTGCTCTCAACCTTTCTTTCTATTCTGCCTCTTCCAGTGGCTTTCGTCCTCTGAGTTGCAAGGTCTGATGCCTGTGTTGGGCAGAATGGAAGTGGAAAGAGGCAAGAACCCTCTCTCTTGAGGTGTTGCCTTTTCACGTGAGAATGCTTTTCCTGCAGTCTCATTGTGCAGAATTATGTCACATTGCCATGGCTCAATGGATTGAGCCTGAAAAGGTATATTTTAGCTTTCCAGCCTCTCTGACAAAGGAATATACAGCAGCAGAAGGCAGTAGATAGCTTTTTGATAGCTAACCTACAGCGTGCATTTCTAAGGCAAGTAGGTGGCTCCACAGGTGACCCCAAACCACGGTGTGAACACTGAAAGTGTAAAGCGAAGAGAACCCAAGAGGTTAAAATGTGGGCAACAGAGCAAAGCAAAAGTATTAGGTCAATGTGACAATTAACTTTCGGTGTCTACATAAAATTGGCCAGGTTTTGAAATCTTGACACAGTCTTGGCTCAGCCTCCTTTAAAAAGCACACATTTAAAATTTAAATTTAGTGTTTAAAAAATTCCATATAAACATAGTTTAAAAACTCAACTAATTCTACAAGACTTAGTAGAAAACCAAAAGAAAGACCAACAGTTCCCTTAACCTTCAATTGTCTTTTTCCTTTTAAACTGAGATTTTTCTTCTTTGGCATTTCTGGCTCAAGATTTATTTTTTCCATTAGCTCTCCATCTCTTCATTGAGATTTCAACTAGATATCTTACTTAGGCTGTGGTGATTTGGGACAAAATTTTTGGTCAATTAATTTTCATCTCTGTGATAACATTTTTATGGTGAGTATTATTAGTCATTTTTCTGTTTTAGTTTTTTTTTTTCTTTTGAACAGAATTTGCTTGTATCTTTATTAAATCTTGTTTTGGTACAAAAATATTTTTATTATGGAGCATTTCAAATATATACAGAAGTAGAGAGAAAAGTACAATAAATTTACATATAACCCCCATCACTCAGCTTCAACAATCATCAACTCATGGCTATATTGTTCCATCTCTGCCCCACCTGCTTGTCTCCTCCTGTATTATTATTATTATTATTATCATTTTAATAGTAAAAGATACATAACATAAAATTTACTATTTTAACCATTTCTTAAATGTTTTGTTAATCCTCATCCAAGGATATTTTTTCCATTGTTTTTAGTGAGAGTGGAAGGGATGGGGAGAGACAGAGAGAGAAACATCAATGTGAGAAAGACACATTGATCTCTGGCCCTGACCGGGCAAACCTGCACCGAGGTACATGCCTTTGACTGGGGTCGAACCCAAGACCCTTCCGTCCGCAGGCTGATGCTCTATCCACTGAGCCAAACCAGCTAGGGCTATTTTAACCATTTTTAAGTGTACAATTCTGTGGAATTAAACATATTCTCATTCTTGTATAATCATCATCATCATCCATCTCAAGAACTTTTTAATCTTCCCAAACCGAAATTCCCTACCCATTAAACAATAACTCTATTCAAGCTTCTCCCCAACCCCTGGGAATCACTAGTAAAATGTATTTTCTACCCCTATGAGTTTGACTACTCTAGGCACCTCATATAAATGGAATCAGACAATATTTGTCCTTTTGTGACTTGCTTATATTACTTAGCATAATGTTTTCAAGGTTCAAACATGTTGCAGCATGTATCAAAATTTCTTTCCTTTTAAAGGCCAATTAATATCCCATTGTATGTATATACCACACTTTGTTTATCTATTCATTTGTCAAAGGACACTTAGGTCACTTTCACCTTTTGGATTGCGAATAATGTTTTTATGAACATAAGTGTATAAATATCTGTTTGAGTCTCTGCTTTTAATTCTTTTGGGTATATATCCAGAAGTGGAATTGCTGGATCATATGGTAGTTCTATGTTTAATTTTTTGAGGAACTGCCATACTATTTTCCATAGTGGCTGCACTATTTAACATTCCTATCAGCAATGCACGAGTTTCATTTTTCCCACATCCTCTCCAACACTTCTTTTGTATTTTTTTTTAATAGCCATTCTAATAGGTCTAAATTGGTTCCTGTATTATTATTATAGTTTAAATAAGAATCTTAATTTTTTTTTATTGATTGATTTTAGAAAGAGGAAGGGAGGGAGAGAGAGAAACATCAATTTGTTGTTCCACTTAATTATGGCATTCATTGACTGAGTCCTGTATGTATGTCTTGACCGGGGATTGAACCAGAGACCCATGTGTATTGGGTTAATGCTCTAACCAACTGAGTTACCCGGCCAAAGCCAGTTCCTGTATTATTAAAAAATATATTTTTATTGATTTTTAGAGGGAGAGGAAAAGAGAGAGAAACATCAATGTGAGAGAGAAACAATGATCTGCTGCCTCTTGCACGCCCCCTAATGGGGATCAAGCCTGAAACCTGGGCATGTGCCCTGACTGGGAATTAAATCTGCGATCTCTTGGTGCATGGAACGAAGCTCAACCAATTGAGCCACATGGATCAGGGCCCTGTATTATTTTTGAAGCAAATCTCAGACATCGTAACATTTCACCCACGAATATTTCAGTATGTATTACTAAAGGATAAAGACCCTTTAACCTAAACGATTAAAAAAATTCTTTATATCAAATATCCAGTCAGTAGTCACAATTTCAACTATTTCAGAATGTAATAATTCTTTTTAAGTTTTCTGTTTGAATCTGCAGCCAAGTAATATTTACACATTGTTATTATTTGTTGTCATTTACATATCTTTATATCTATAGTTTCTTTCAATTTTCTTTACTTTTCCTTGCAATTAATTTGTTGAAGAAATTGTATTGCTTAAGAAAGTATCCTACAGTCTCGATTTTGGTAATATCTCTGCATGGTATTTAATATGTTCCACTATATTTCTTTGCAAATTAGTAGTTAAATCTAGAGACTTGATCAGATTCAGGTTTAATTTTTTGACAAGACCACTTAGGTGGTGCTGTGTTCTTCTATCAGGAGACTTATAGTATCTGGATGTCTCCTCCTGTGATAGAAGCAGTCATTTATGTTCATTGTTTAGATCCATGTGACTCAATATGGTAACTAAGAGTCACATGTTGCTAGATAAATTAAATAAAACAATGATTATAATGACTGCTAGTATCACAAAAAGAGACGTCCAGATACTGTAAGTCTCCTGATAGAACAAAGCACCACTTAAGTGGTCTTTTCAAATTAAATAAAATTAAAAATTCAGTTGCTCAGTTGCACTAGTCACATGTCAAAACCTCAATAACTTCATGTCGCTCATGGCCCCTGTGTTAGAGCAGATATAGAACATTTCCATCGGCACAGAAAGTTCTATTGGACCATACTGGTCTAGATCTATTAATTCATTAAGGGTTGGGAGATGGTGCTATTCTAGTTCTAACATTGATTTTACATTTACTAGCTGGAAAACTTCTATAAAGGGAAATTTCCCCATATCCACTATTTGGTTACCAGTGATACAATTCATGTTGGAAAGTCAGGATGGAGCTTAATTCTTTCCTTTAATGAGATTGATTCTATAAGTTATAAACTGACAAACCATGCTAACATCAATACAATTATATAATTGTTGTTCACTGCAGAGCCAACTAATGAATTATGGTTATACCTCCCCCTCCCCCCAGGTTCTAAATTTCCTTCCCTTTCATTGCACTATTTTACATGATTATATTCTCATTTTTTTCTCCCTGTTCTAGATCACATTTATTCTATTATGATTCTTTTTACCCCTTGAGGCATATTCCTTGAATTCTTCTTACTGTTAGAACTTCTCTTTTCATTTCCCTGAATCTTATATCTTCCTTTTTTCTTAGCTTATTTCATTGGTTTACTAACTATGTCCTTCTAAAATCACTTCCTATAAAGAGATTGTGGAAGGCAAACTTTTTGAGCCATTCCATTTCTGAAAGTGTTTTTATTCTATATTCACTAACTTGATAGTTTGGTTGGACAGAGAATTCCAATTTTAAATCCGCACTCTTATAAAGAAAGTTAAGAGCAAGCCTCATTATTACTACTCCTTGTTAATTTCAACATCATTCCTTATCTTTCAGTGGACAGGGATTTCCTCCTCTGCCTCTGGGTAAGGTAAAAAAGATTCTCAGGAAATATTCTGGTGTTTTGTGCAGGATTTTATCTAAATAGTTCTATAATAGAGATGAATGTGAGTAGACATTAATTTCATACATAATATTTCTGAAATGTTACAAAATCTGAATTTAATTAAAAATTAAAATGTGGTATATGTTCTAAATCAGTAACAGATGTTTCTCTCAGTGTTTCTCCCAAAGCCAGCTGCACTGGTCTGAGAATAAGGCAGTAGAAGTAAGAGTGGTTCCTCTGTTTCCCGCAGCGACCCACTAAAAATTTTGCTTCCCTTTCCTGCAACATCGGGCTCCACTGGTGTAGAGGTTTCAGCTCTCAAGAGAGGAACTCTTCCACTGGAGACGGTTCAGTTAAACTGGCAGTTGAAGTTGCTACTTGGCTACTTGGGCTCTGTGCATGCCAGTGAATCAACAGCCAAAGAAGGGGTTACGCTGTTGTCTGGATGAATGAATGATCCTGATTGTCAAGGAGTTGCCACTATACAGAGGAAGTAAGGAGTATTTCTGGAATGCAGAAGATATACTGGGACACCTCTTACTCTTCCCAGGTCCTGTGATTCAAATAAATAGAAAATAATACCAGGAGGACTGCTAATGGCTCAGACCCTTCAGGAATAAAGATTTGGATCACCCCACTGTGTGAAGACGGGCTTAGTTGCTTACTGAGAGCACAGAATAGGTAGAGGGAGAAGGTCATTATAAATACCATCTACTACCATGCCACCAGTAGCAGAAATAAGAACTGTAATAGTTATTTGTATTTCCTTCTTGTTTTGGTATATTTGTTTATATATTAACCAATGTTTTCCCTTCTCCCACTTATTCCTCTACCCTCTAACATGAGTTAATAGTAGTTAATCTTATACTTTAGTACTGAAGTTACAGGATATGAAAGGAAAATTCAGCTAGAAGAGCTAGAAGAGACACGAACAACATCCAAAGATATTTAAAGGGAATTTGTATCCTCTTGGAGAGAGGGTTAGGTTGTTTTTGGTTGTATGAGGGATGATTGCATCATGTTAAGTAAAAGCATTATTTTTCCATTGTCTTTTTTTGAAGTTAAGTATGGCTTAAAGGGGTATATAGAGATGCCAAGTTGATGAGGCATAGACTTTGGTAGCTTTGTACTATGCTGACTTATCTAAGATGGAGCTCAATTTGTCAGAATTTCTCTCTCTATGTGGTTCTGAATTGGTGTTGTCTGCACCAATAGATATTTATGTGAATTTGCAAGCGAGCAGTATAGCAGAGCTATATTTTTTACTCTCTGAAGGTCGGTGCAATATGTGAGGCAGATTGGCCTTTTGCCCATATTGCTATTGATCTGCTAGTTGACTTGGTGGATGTGGGGTGGCAATGGGGCCTGTAGCTCTTCTAGTTCTCAGAGGATCTCCTCCTTGAGCTTTCTGAATTTTGGGCCCAGCACTGGGTGAAAGATAGTAGTTTCTTCTGCAGGTTACTGTGACATCAAAGCTGGAGGTAGAGACATGGGTTCCAATTCTCCCTCATGTTTTCTTGCTCTCCTTCACATTCAGCTTTTCCCCCTGGCTGACTTAGGGTGACTTTAGGCTCAACACTAGATTCAGGGGCAATGGCTGCTCCACAGCTCCCATAACGGCATAGGTCTCACAGTTGTTCTGCTTTTCCCACCCAACCACACTCTAAAGACAGGTCAGAAGGGACATGGGAGCAGAGTGGGGTTCTTAAGCCAAAGGTGTTGATGGGAGGCAGATACATATGTTTTTTGGTATCAGAATTCATGAATTTTATTACAAGATGCTCCCTTAAAGACTACTTACCAAGACAATACCATTTTTGCTGTTTCCTTCTTAAAGACAAAATAATATATATACAGAAAATTGGCTGATATAGATAATCACCAGGATACTGATGACATTTTGGTGACTATTCTTTTTTTTTTTTTTTTTGTTTTACTTTTTTTTTTTTAATTAAATCTTTATTGTTCAGATTATTACATTTGTTCCTCTTTTTTTCCCCCCCATAACTCCCCTCCTCCCAGCTCCCGCCCCACCCTCCGCCCTCACTCCCCACCCACTGTCCTCTTCCATAGGTGCACGATTTTTGTCCAGTCTCTTCCCGCATCTCCCACACCCCTTTCCCCCCCAAGAATAGTCAGTCCATTCCCTTTCTATGTCCCTGATTCTATTATGATCACCAGATTATTTATTCACTTGATTCTTAGATTCACTTGTTGATAGATGCATATTTGTTGTTCATAATTTGTATCTTTACCTTTTTTTTTCTTCTTCCTCTTCTTAAAGGATACCTTTCAGCATTTCATATAATACTGGTTTGGTGGTGATGAACTCCTTTAGCTTTTCCTTATCTGTGAAGCTCTTTATCTGACCTTCCGTTCTGAATGATAGCTTTGCTGGATAAAGTAATCTTGGTTGTAGGTTCTTGGTATTCATCACTTTGAATATTTCTTGCCATTCCCTTCTGGCCTGCAAAGTTTCTGTTGAGAAATCAGCTGACAGTCGTATGGGTATTCCCTTGTAGGTAACTGGGTTTCTTTCTCTTGCTGCTTTTAAGATTCTCTCTTTGTCTTTTGCTCTTGGCATTTTAATTATGATGTGTCTTGGTGTGGTCCTCTTTGGATTCCTTTTGTTTGGGGTTCTCTGCGCTTCCTGGACCTGTAGGTCTATTTCTTTCACCAGGTGGGGGAAGTTTTCTGTCATTATTTCTTTAAATAGGTTTTCAATATCTTGCTCTCTCTCATCCTCTGGCACCCCTATAATTCTGATGTTGGTGCGCTTGAAGCTGTCCCAGAGGCTCCTTACACTATCTTCATATTTTCGGATTCTTTTTTCATTTTGCTTTTCTGGTTGGGTGTTTTTTGCTTCTTCGCATTTCGAATCTTTGACTTGATTCTTGCGCTCCTCTGGTCTGCTGTTGGGTGTCTGTATAATATTCTTTATTTCAGTCAGTGTATGCTTAATTTCTAGTTGGTTCTTTATCACAACATCGAGGGTCTCATTAGATTTCTTGAGGATCTCACTACATTTATCGGCGGTCTCACCAGTCTTTTCGAGGGCCTTACTAAGTTTATCGGCAGCTTCTAGACAGTTCTTAAGAGACCTTAAAAGTGTGGTTCTGAACTCAATATCCTCCATTGACAGTTTTGTCCTGTTTCTTTGTCTCCGCATTTTTTATGCTTTCTTGGTGCACCCCCTAGTGGTCTTTGTGCGCAGTCTTGTTGCCTTTAAGCCTTGATTGATGTCGGCAATACGGGGGTGATTTGACCTCCAGGCTAACTGGCTATGAGAGTCTGCTGTGTCTGTAGTGGGAGGGCTTCTGTGCTGGATCTCTAGGGCGGTGCTAATCTAGCATTTGCCTGAGGCTATCCGGAAAATGGTTCTGTGCAGGGCTTGGGCGGGGCGGGTCCCCGGGGATCTACAGGGCGGGCGGAACAAGCAGTTATGGCGACTCTCAGTTCCTTCCCCAGGGGCTCTGCCTCTCAGAGCCCCAGCAATGGCTGCAAACCTCGGAGAGAAAGCTGCCTTCGAGTTCCGACCGAAGCCAGACAGTCCCGTTTCTCCCGTTTGAGTCTCAGTCCCCAGAGACTCGCCCGGATCTGGAGCTCAGAGTCTGAAACTCCCTCCCGGTTGAAAACAACAACCGCGCCCTCCGCCGCCAGCCCGCTCCGCGCGCACACTCCGCACCTGAGTATTTCACTTCAGCACTGCGCCTCCTCTGAGTCTGGGTATGATATTCTCTTTCCTCCTAGTTGTAGAATTTCCACTCAGCCAGCCTTCCCGTGGTTCTGGGTGATGTCCGTTCTGTCCTTTAGTTATATCTCTGAAGTGGTTGTTTGAGGCAGCGATCTCCGGCGTTAATCTATGCCGCCATCTTGGTTTTTTCCAAGGGTTATGTACTTTTACTGTCTTGGTGACTATTCTTCAATGCATATGTAAACAATATGTATGTACACATAAACATAGTTTAGTTTTATAAAAATGGAATTATATATAAATTCTGTTTTATAAAACAGACTTTCCCATCAGTTTATCATAAATATTTATTTCTAAATAATGAAAGTCTCCAATTCAAGAACATACTTTTAAATTACTTTATAATATTACATAATTATTTAACCCAATCTTTTATTGTTACTCTCACACTATTTTCAGCTTTTCTTAATTAATTTTTAATCCCTTAAAAAATCTTTTACTTTTTAAAATAATTTTCTATTTTTCAATTACAGTTGACATACTTTATTATATTAGTTTTGGGTGTACAACATAGTGATTAGATATTCATATAACTTACAAAGTGATCACCCCTATAAGTAGTACCCATCTGACACCATACATAGTTATTACAATATTATAATATTCCCTATACTGTACTTTACATCCTTGTAACTACTCTGTAGTTACACATTTGTACTTTTTAATCCCTTCCCCCTTTTCACCCATCTTCTCAACTCTCCTCCCATCTGGCAACCATCAGTTGTTCTCTGTTACTTATTAGTTTGTTTCTGTTTTGCTTGTTCATTTATTCTGTTTCTTAGACTCCACATATAAGTGAAATCATATGGCATTTGTCTTCCTCTGTATGAGTTATTTCACTTAACGTAGTATCTTTAGGTCTGTCCATGTTGTTGCAAATAGCAAGATTACACTCTTTTTTATGGCCGAGGAATGTTCCATTGTATATATGTACCACATCTTTTTTTAAAAAAAAATCTTTATTGATTTCAGAGAGGAAGGGAGAGAGAGAGATAGAAACATCAATGATGAGAAAGAATCATTGACTGGCTGCTTCCTGCAGGCCTCCCACTGGAGATAGAGCCTGCAACCCAAGCATGTGCTCTTAACTGGAATTGAACCTGGGACCCTTTAGTCCATAGGCCAATGCCCTATCCACTTTGCCAAACAAGCCAGGGCTGTACCATTTGCCTTTATCCACTTGTCTATTGATGGACACTTAGGTTGCTTCCATATCTTCATTATAAACTAGGGGCCTAGTGCACGAATTTGTGCACCTTGAAAGGAACTGTGGGCCCTAACCGGCTTGGCTCAGATAGAGTGTCGGCCTGTGGACTGAAGGGTCCCAGGTTCGATTCCGGTCAAGGGCATGTATCTTGGTTGTGGCCACATCCCCAGTAGAGAGTGTGCAGCAGACAGCTGACCGATGTTTCTCTCTCATCGATGTTTCTAATTCTCTATCCCTCTCCCTTCCTCTCTGTAAAAAAATCAATAAAATATATTTTAAAAAAAGAAAGAAAGAAAGGAACTGTGGGCCACCAGGCTGCAGTGGGCACAGAGGTGGGTCTCGGCCCATTCTCGATGCCCCTGCCCAGGCCCTCCCACCGTGGCTCCTGGGAGGGGGCCAGCAGCCCTGCTCCCGCCGCTGCCGCTCCCATGCACTGATGGTGCTGGCCCCGCTCACACCCGCTGATGGCACAGAGTGATTGGGGCCAGCACTGTCAGCAGGTATGAGAGGTGGCTGCTGGCCCTGGGTCGCCCCTTGGTAACAGGGGGAGGTGGAGAAGCCCTGAGGGGCAATTGGGGCCAGCAGCTGCCGCTCGCACCTGCTGACAGCACTGAGCGACTGGGGCAGGCGCCAGTAGCAGGTGCAAGTGCCCAGGGGGACTGCTGTGCACGGGAGCAAAAAATTTTCAGTAACCACCAGAGGCTCACGCCGATGACAGCAACTGGAACCCTGCCTTGGTCTGGCACCCCCGCTCACCTGCTCCACCATCCTGCTGCAGCCGATGCCCGCCACATTCTGCATTCTGCCACCTGCTGCTGACGCCCACCATGTTCTGTGCGCATCCCCTGGTGGTCAGCACACATCAACAACTGTTTATTTGGTTATTCCACCATTTGGTCTATTTGCATATGAGGGTTTTATATGTATAGACTAGAGGCCCAATGCATAAAATTCGTGTAAGGGGCTCGGCCCTTGCAGCCACAGCAGCTTGCCTCAGCCCTTGCAGCCCAAGCTTCTTCTGGAAGGTCGTCCGGAAGCTTGTTCGGCTGTCCAGTCCAATTAGCATATTATGCTTTTATTATTATTAATAATGCTGCAATGAACATATGGATGCATATGTCTTTTGAATTAGTGTTTTGGGTTTCTTCAGATAAATACCCCAAAGTGGGCCCTTCTTTGTCTCTTATTGTATAGCCTTTGTTTTAAAGTCTATTTTGTCTGATGTATCGCTACCTCAGCATTTTTTCCCATTTCCATTTGCACAAAATATCTTTTTCCATCCCTTTACTTTCAGTCTATGTATGCCTTTTGATCTGAGGTGGCTCTCTTCTAGGCACCATATTATGGGTCTTATTTTCTTTTCTTTTTCCCTCCCATAGCTCCCCTCCACCCGGTTCCCACCCCACCCTCTGCTCTAATCCCCCACCCCCCGCAATTGTCCTCATCCATAGGTGTCCAGTCTCTTCCCGCACCCCCACACCCCTTTCCCCCCCCCAGAATAGTCAGTCCACTCCCTTTCTATGCCCCTGATTCTATTATATTCACCAGTTTATTCTGTTCATCAGATTATTTATTCACTTGATTTTTAGATTTACTTGTTGATAGATGTATATTTGTTGTTCATAATTTGTATCTTTACCTTTTTCTTCTTCTTCCTCTTCTTAAAGATACCTTTCAGCATTTCATATAATCCTGGTTTGGTGGTGAATTCCTGTAGCTTTTCCTTATCTGTGAAGCTCTTTATCTGACCTTCCGTTCTGAATGATAGCTTTGCTGGATAAAGTAATCTTGGTTGTAGGTTCTTGGTATTCATCACTTTGAATATTTCTTGCCACTCCCTTCTGGCCTGCATAGTTTCTGTTGAGAAATCAGCTGACAGTCATATGGGTACTCCCTTGTAGGTAACTGACTGTTTTTCTCTTGCTGCTTTTAAGATTCTCTCTTTGTCTTTTGCTCTTGGCATTTTAATTATGATGTGTCTTGGTGTGGTCCTCTTTGGATTCCTTTTGTTTGGGGTTCTCTGCACTTCCTGGACTTGTAAGTCTCATTCTTTCAACTTAGGGGAAGTTTTCTGTCATTATTTCTTCAAATAGGTTTTCAATATCTTGCTCTCTCTCTTCTTCTGGCACCCCTATAATTCGGATGTTGGTATGCTTGAAGTTGTCCCAGAGGCTCCTTACACTATCTTCATATTTTTGGATTCTTTTTTCATTTTGCTTTTCCGGTTGGGTGTTTTTTGCTTCTTTGTATTTCAAATCTTTGACTTGATTCTTGCGATCCTCTAGTCTGCTGTTGGGAGTCTGTATAATATTCTTTATTTCAGTCAGTGTATGCTTAATTTCTAGTTGGTCCTTTTTCATAACCTCGATGGTCTCACTAGATTTCTTGAGGGTCTCACTAAATTTATCAGCGGTTTCTAGAAAATTCTTGAAAAACCTTATAAGTGGTTTTAAACTCTATATCCAGTAGTTTGCGTTCCTCCATTTCTGTCATTTGCAACCTGTTTCTTTGTCTCCGCATTTTTTATGCTTTCCTGTGTTGATAGAGTGGCTTTGTGTGCTAGGTGTCCTATAGGGCCCAGTGGCTCAGCCTCCCCAATTACCGGAGGTGGACACTCTTGGTGCACCCCTTTGTGGGTTTTGTGCACAGTCTTGTTGTAGGTAAGCCTTGATTGTTGTAGGTATCACTGGGAGGAATTGACCTCCAGGCCAACTGGCTGTGAGAATTAGCTGTGTCTGCAGTGGGAGAACTTCTGTCTGGGTCTTATTTTCTTATCCATTCAGCCATCTTATGTGTTTTAATTGGAGAATTTAATCAATTTACATTTAAAGTAGTTATTGATAGGTATGTAGTTATTGCCATTTTAGTATTAATATTTTGGTTTCTTCATCTTCTTCCTCTTCTTTTCCTTCTCCTTCTCAAGTCCCTCTTACATTTTTTTGTAATGCTGATTGCTTGTGATGAACTCCTTTAGCTATTTTCTTATCCGCAGGCCAATCCTCTATCCACTGAGCAAAACCAGCTAGGGCAAGATCATTAATTCTTTTAACTAATTTTTAATAAGTAGCTATTCTGTGCAAAGCATGTAATAGCTTCATCTCTGTGAAAATCCACATGGCCAAATTTCTGCATGGTTAAGCTTTTCAATAAGTGTGTTGCATCAATTTATAATCTGTATGGATTTAATTTTACAAAACAACTAGGTGGTTCTAAGCCTTTCCAGAAGTCTTCTTGGAATGCAACAGTATCAATGAAGTTTTTGGAGTCCCTCTTACATTTGCCTAACTCTAGAATAAACCTGAATTTATTGATCCATCTTATAAAATGAAGCTTGAAAAGAATTTTCTCCAGCTTCCTTTTCTCATCTAAGTGTCCCCAAATTACCTCTACCTGTAGGCACTCTGTGGCTCACTGAAAGGTGAAGTAAAGCAGAATCTCCATCCCCATCTCAGACCTGCTGCATCTGGCTGCATTTTAATGTGATTTGCATACACAGTAGAGTTTGAGAAGCACTGATTTAGACTTTGATACTTGGTTCACACTTGTCCCTGGTCCTTCTTTCTGAACAACAGAGATAAGGAGACCAGACTAGCGGTAACAGCTGTTTGAGAAACAGGAGCTGTACCCAAGGATCCACTTATATACTTTTCCCCATACCCAAGCCCTGCCTGCACAGGAAGTCGGCCACTAAAGATAGGCTGCCTGTAGGAGACATACGGACATGAGGGACCTCCAAAAGTTGTTCAGCAGGGTGAAAATGGGTGGAACAGGAAAGGGAGGAAAGTAAGTTCCTGGATTTCAAAAACCACAGTGTGTCTAGGTGCTACTTTCCCCCTTTTAGCACATAGTTTTGTCATGAGACATCCGTTTGCTGCCTCTTTTCCTTTTGCATTTTGCCCCATATTAAAAAGTCACTATCTAGAACTTTTCTCCATGAATTAGAAACTTTAAGTTGTCTGGGACCGAATGTGCCTGTTTTTGAACAGTTTCTGGCAGTTCCTTGCCTTTATGGTGTAGTCATGGTGAATCCTGAGTCATCTGAAGATGGTGGCAGTGCCAAATTGCTGGGGAAGGAGCTGCTGACAAGCCAGGACAGCGAGGAACTGGAGATCAGTAACCTTGGGCACGGGGGCCATTAGCCTTCTTTTGCACAGGAGAGCTATCCCAGTCCTAGTTAGATACAAATTGCTGCAAGCTTTATAGTTCTAATGAATACTTGCTCTGGCAAGTGTGTTTAGACACAGCCCAAAGTATAAAGCATCTCCCCAGTTGTTTCTCAGAGTTCCAAGTAGCAACACCTAATTCTTGCATGTGCCAGGATTCTTCTTTTATAAGCTGAGAAACCACATTTTCCTGGTGAGGCATATATATATATATATACCTCGATTTTTGTTTTAAGGTAATAAAGTTCTCTGGTGCACATTCATATACATGAAACAACTACCCAGTAAATACACCCCTGTTTTGTGTGTTTGTCATTTCTCTAAAATTCTGACTCATAGTCTGAGGACAATGATTAATTTTTTTCCATTTCACATAGCTGCTATGAATTTCTTCTCACAAGGATGGGCCTGTTTACTTACCCCTGGCAGCGTTGTTAGAGCGCTAGTGTAAACTGCCAGGGGAACCCGGAGGGCTGGGGGAGTGGGCGCCCGGCGCGCTCCGTGGGGAGCAGGGATGCTGGGCCCAGGTTGGGCTGACCTCATTTAGAGTCCGCTTTCTGACCCTCCTGGATTTGCGGTGTTTGCCAGAGCGGCGAGAAGCGCCATTGTGGTGCGGGTGGGAGGGGTGGAGCCACCAAGTCCGGTCTCAATTTAGATCTCTCACTCCGCTTTTAGGCGCGCCCATTTCAGACTGTTCAACTCGAGGCAGGGGGGCAAACATCAGGGAGGAGGTGGAAGCCACACCCCGCAGTGCCCGCGAATTTCCCCAGGAGCCCAGGGCTGTCCAGGCATTCGCTGCGGAGATGCGGGGCCCACAGCTCCTGACCGCCGCCCACCTCGTCTGCGTGTGGACCGTGTGCACCGCCGCGCTGGCCGCAGCCCCCGGGTAGGAGCGCGGGCGCTTGGGGCGCTGGGGGCGCGGGGCGGGCAGCGCTGTCCTGGGCCCGGGCTGCGGGAGAAGCAGCAGTTGTGCAGCAGCGGGTGGGAAGTGCCCCGCGGCAGCAGCCCTCAGCCAGGCACCGGCCTGGTGGTTTTACCATGTGTCCCTTCAGCTTGGTTTTCCATGAGATAGTTATTTTCTTCACCCTTGAAGTTGTTGAAGCGTTTCCCTGGCCATAACTACTTTCTAAAGAGAGTCCTTTTTAGTCCACGTTGCCTCTGCATTTTCTCAGCTGTTTGCTCCCAAATAATGTGCCTGCCTTCTTCTCTCAGAGACAGATGGTGCTAGTTTTTCTCAACCTCTGGCATGGGCAAAGTGTGTCTTGGGTGGCTGATGTGTGGTTCAGGTGCAGACGCTGTAGAAAGGTAACTACGGAGGCACCCAAATCCTGGAAAGTGCCCCACTCCTCAAGGTTTTTGTTGTTGAGCCCTAACCCCTAGCTTAGGCAGAGAAAGTGCTCTTTATGCTTTGCTACACCTGGAAATTTTACCACTGATAGTTGAATGTCTGATGGTATATTTCAATCAGTAGTATTGATTAGATGATCTTTTCTTGGGCAAATGCCCAAACGTAAAGGTTAGAATAAGAAACAGGCAAAATCTGTGTGTATGTACTTGCGTGTGTGTGTGTGTGTGTGTGTGTGTGTGTGTGTGTGTTTAAGCCAAGAAAAAAAAAAGTCACACTGGGATGAGGTCATCTGTAAAATAGAAGTTTAGAGGCTTGCATATTGCCAATAACTTCTGCACGCCCCCAGTGTAAGCCATCTACATGGAGGCTCATCCTGTGCTGTTTGTAGTTTGGAAGTAGTAACACAGGTTCTACTCTAGTGGTATATGAATTACTGCATTAAAATTAATTTTTGGGAATTATTGTTTCAATGGCATTTCAGTGCAGCTGCTAAATGGAGCAGCAGGGCAGTATTAATTGGAACAATTGCATTTGGCACAATATAGGGGGTCTGTCTCACTGTCTATACTCTATAAAATTTGAGTATCACAAAAGAATGGTGAGGGGAGGATAAAAAACTTTGTATTTTTCCTTGTTGGGAATTCTTTAGACCCAAGTTTCTGGTGACAGCTCCAGGAACCGTCAGGCCTGGAGGAAATGTTACTATTGGGGTGCATCTCCTGGAGCACAGCCCCTCACCGGTCACTGTGAAGGCAGAGGTGGTCAAGTTGACAGGAAACCGCACCGCCTTTATTGTGGGAGCACAAGGAGTCTTTGAAAAAGGTAAGAGAAAAAGCATCGAGTTTTACCCTTCTTCTGTGGTAATTGGAATATGTTAATAAAGCCCTGTGAAACCTCAAATTTGGAATGGCTCACGTAATATATTTTTAATTGTTACTTCATAAATTCCAAAATGGTGTTTTTGGGTGTTCTTCCAAGTGGCGATTCAGAGGCCCAGATTCCTTCCATCTTGTGGCTCCATCACCATTAACAAGTAGCTTCCAAGTCTGCAGGGGAAGAGCATGGATTTCCCATGTGGGGAGGTTTTTATGGGCTAGATCTAGAATTGGCTCATATAACTTCTGCTCCTCTTTCAATGGCCACATTTACAAAGGAGATTGGGGAATGTAGGCAAATGTGTGCCCTGAAGAAGAAATGGATATAGTTAACAGTCTGACACTAACCCATATTTAGTGTGTGTAGAGTACTTTACTAAATAGGCCTCTGGGAAGGAAAAGAAGAGCAACACAAGAGCTAAAATCCAGTTTTATAAAATATTTCTTACTTTTTAAAGTAACAAAAAAGATAATGTAAAAGTGGGAGCCATTTATAAAAGAACCTACATCTCTTGTTTCAAGTTTATGTTCTTACCTGGCCCAGGATTAAATTGGGTCAATGAATGTCTTCTTTTTCATTAGTAAGGGAAAAATAATTTTTTTTAGGGAGTAAATACTTAAATATTTTTTTCATCAAAATAACATTTATTGTATATTTTTCTAATTGAAAGAGTAATATATGGTCAGTACTTACAACCTGATAAACACTGGAAATAAAGGAAATAAACCAAAATCACCCATAATCCTACCACCCAAATATAAACACTGTTAACCAGAAGCATGTTTAGATTTAGTCAGTGGCCAGAAATTGAGGCACAAATGCCTATAAATGTTAAGAGTTATATTTAAAAAAATTATGTAGGGCACATAATGAAGGATGGATGGGATTCTACCATAATTCATTGTATAAATATTTATCCTCTACCAGCATAGAGGAATTAACAGCATTAGGAAATGAGATAAAATCAAAGTTGACCTATATTTGTGGTTCTTTCTCCAATGAAAGTTGATTGACTAGGTGTATATGTTTGGGATGGGGGTCAGGAAGAGGTAATGTGTGCAGGGACTAGGCCACTTTGTCTTTCATAGGAGAATATCAGGAAAAAGGGAAGTCTTGTTTCCCTGGAAATGTTGATTAGAGCTTAAGTTCCGAGTTTGAGCCTTAGCACTAGCTGTGTGATCTTGGGCAGGTTACTTAACTGTTCTGAGCTTTAATTTCCTTGTCTGTAACATGGGGATAATGAAATTTAATTCTCAGGGCATGTATCAAGTTAAAATCAGTATCTAGCACCTGTTAGGCACTCAGTAAACACCAGCTGTTAATATTATAAGTAATAATACTGAAAAAGATGCAGGAAGCATCATTTCTTTTTTACATGGAGGCAGACCTCTATTTTCATTATTGAATCATTATTTCTAAAAATGAATGAATCCTTGTTTTATAATAATGGCTAAAGAAAATATTGAAATACTAAGTCACAGTAGACAATATTTAAGGTAATTCCACATTTATTATTATTTATTAACAATTATTATTTTGGCTCTACATGTGTGACAGTTTTTCTGTATTGTAAATTTGGATGATTTTGACAAATACTTGGGCTTTGCTTGGATTCTTGCATACTTTTATTCTGGAATTTCCCCTTCATTGTCTTTTCTGCAATTTCTATGATCAGTCTCCTCGCTGGGGGTGCATGTTATTGTGGCTTAGTTTTTAACTTTATTCTTAGATTTTTCTTTTGGGAGGAGAGTCTGTCACACGCCTCTGGGAAGGCTAAAGTGCTCAAGACTGCGTGGGAAAACGCTATCCTAGTTGCAGATGAGTTTTTGAAAAAGAGAAAATTTGCTCTTTCAGGGGCTGTTTTTGACTCTGTTAATACACAATTTCATTGAAAACACCATCGCTGGGAGTGTGGTCCCTCTTTGACAGGAGAATGTTATTCTATTATCAGAGGCTTCGAGTCATTGTTCTCAGAACAGATGCTTCCTGGAATGTGAGGAGTTAAGGATCAAGACATTTCTCCCTTCTTGTATTCACATCCTTTGCTTTATCTGACTTCTCCAGTTGTAACTACACGTAGATAAAAGAGGACTTCTTAACTAATGGGGTCTGGATCTTCCTAGGATTCATTTTTATTCTTAACTACATAAACACAAATAAATACATTTTAGGTCTGATTATTTCATCACTTTCTTAGGCCTTCCAAGAAAAGGTTGGTTTTAATAAAGATTCATCTTCTAGCAGAGCTGGGTAAGGGTGGGAACTGTTTCTGAGTGGCTGCTTCTAGAGGTCCTAGTCTTAAAATTCCTGGAGCAGGGCAGTGTTTCACCATAACCTGAATGCATTTATTGCTTAATTTGTGTCAGAAAAAGTAATAGCTGAAGGATTCCTATTGTAGAATAAGGGCAAAAAAGCATGGCTTGTCCTCAAGGAAGAGTTCACTTATTTTTTTGACAGACATGGGGAAAATTTTGCTTGCATTTTTATCCTTGGGGCTAGCAGCGTTGATTACTTACAGTTCATTGATTCATTTTTAATGCAGTCTACATTTATTGGGGATCAATTATGGGTGTTTTTTTTGAGCAACCAAACCTGTTGGAAAAAGTGTTTTTCTAAAGATGTATTAATGCCTCTTTAGTGGTGATATTCAGACATTCAGGTGTACTTGTCATTATCACCACCACCAACCTCATCTCACCTTCATTATCAATCTCATCATTATCATCTCTGTAATGAATAGAACTAGGCTCATGATTTACTCTTCCATTGTATAAAAGAATAGGACATCTCCTGTTGAGTGCCTTCTGGTCTGGAGGCACCATTTATTTGTGGTGCCAAGACTTCTTCCATCTTCTCATTGATGTATTGAGGTGTATTCTCTGAGTGTGTCCGTATCCTTTAATAACTTGCTTTTTCTTTTTGCCCTAAAACCTTGGAGAGTTAATGGAGTGTTTACCTTCTATTTTTTAAGAATTAAAAATTCTTCTTTGTCCTTTATTGTTTCTATCTTTTCCACATTGACTATGGGGTATGTTATTTTCCATCTTGATTCAGTAAAGGCAGGAAATCAATAGTTCTTAAATTGAGATATTAACTGAAAACTTAAAAAAAATTCATCGAATTCAGTTTGGATGGCTTTCTGGTGGAAACAAAGCTCCTGATCATACATTTCATAACTCATAGATCAATATCAGCCCCATGGCTTTTATGAGAGTAGATTAATGAGTATAGTGTGTGGGCAGATCTCCCAGGACAGGTTTTCACAGGCAGCTTTGCTAGGAGAACTCAGTCTAAACTTGTAGTTACGTGAGAATGATTGTTAAAAGAGTGTGGGCTCTTCATTCACATGTCTTTGCTATTGTGTGTGATATGTATAAATAGGTAGGGCTGCCTGATGTGCTTGGGCTCTGAAGCCAGGTGACATGAATGCCCCTTCGTTAGTGGTTGTGTGGCATTGGGCAGTCATGATCTCAACAGGCTTCAGTTTTATCATCTGAAGAATGGTAGTTCCAGTCTTTTACAATTAAAGTTAGTGTGAGGATTAAGTGAGCTAACATCTTTAAAGCACTTAACACATAGGAATTATTTAAGAAAAATGGTAGCTGTTGTTATTAGAAGAGAATTGCAACAATTATGTCCGAGACAATTATTAATCGCCTACTGCGACGATCTTGAACTGGGAACTCTAGAAAAGGCACATCACTAGGAGAGAATGGGAAGGGATTTAATGTGTTAATTTTTGAGTTCCCCATTGTGCCAGGGACTTTCTGCACAATATTTCATTTCAATAACCCTATGAAAAAGTCACTACACTGAGGCTAAGAGAGAGCAATTAATTTTCCTCACTTAATATAGTAAATGATAAAGCCTGAATTAAAGTTGGTTCTGTTGGTTCTGAATTTTTCAGAAGTTTTTTCTACTGCCTGGAAAAGCATGAAATTTGTTTCATGCTTTTTTTTTTATAATATATTTTATTGATTTTTTACAGAGAGGAAGGGAGAGGGATAGAGAGTTAGAAATATCGATGAGAGAGAAACATCGACCAGCTGCCTCCTGCACACCCCCCACTGGGGATGTGCCCGCAACCAAGGTACATGCCCTTAACTGGAATCGAACCTGGGACCTTCCAGTCCGCAGGCCGACGCTCCATCCACTGAGCCAAACCAGTCAGGGCTGTTTCATGTTTTTATTTGCTTTACTTTGCGATATCAATGCAGTGTTGTATCAGTCATCTTCCTCTGAAATCATTTTCATTTTGCTGGTAGGAGTTTAGTCCTAGATCTAATGAAATATAATTTGAATCCAAAGAATCGCAAGACACAGTGCTAGCTCTCCTGTTAAATTTTCAAGTTGGATGGGACCTCAGAGATAAGGCAATCCAATCACCTAATTTATGGCTGAGGAGGCTGAGGTGTGGTGTCTGTCGGGTGACTTGCCCAAGGTGAAATCGCTCATGGGTGGAAGCTGATTGCAGGTCCCCAAATTGGCAGCCCAATGCTATTTCCATTATACTCTAGGAAACTTTCCTAACATCTGGAGGACTGTGTGTAAGACTGAGGATATATTTGCAAACGTTGATTTTTTTTTTTTTTAATATGTAAGGAAATAAGGCTAACTAAGGAGTTTTAAAATGCTTACCTGCATTTTTGTGCAAGTTTCTTATTTCAGTTCAAGGGGGAGTTGCTCTTTATGGACTAATGGCTCTGTATCAGGGGTGGGAACCTTTCTAACATTAAATTCTGTGGCTGTGTTTCTCAAAGTTCGAGAAGTACTTATTAAAAATATAGATTTGTGGCCACCCCTTCAAGGCATGGGTAAGGTCTAGGCATCTAAACGTTATTTTACGCACTCACCACAAGTGATTCTTAGAAACCTTAAAATGAGAACAGTTGTCCATTAGTATCTAAAGAATTGTTCTTTTTTTTAAACATGTGCAAAATTTATTCAACTCATTAATTAATGAAGTAGAACATAAAATTGTTTCAAAAAGAAACTTTGAAAGGAAGACAAGTTTGTTTTTTTCCACGCCTTGAAATATAGCCCGGAGCTTGCATGAATGTGTGTGTAAGATGGAATTTCATTGCAAAGGAAAACTGAATAAGTGAAGTAAAAGTCTAAGTCAAGCAAACGTAGGCAGAATCTGAATCCTACCGTGACTGAAACCTGAGAGTGTAGGGAGAAGATTGTAAAATCAAGGGAGATAAAAAGAAAAAAAAAAGTAAGAAAGAAAAAAAGGACACTTGGAGGAACTATTTGTAGGCAACTTGAAACACGAAAAGGAATATTAGAAATAAGATTGCTAGTTTGACACAAAGCTGGTTAACGTCCTCCAAGGCAATAAACATTGTGTATCTGTTCTTGACGGGAAAGCCTGAGAGTGAGGCATGCCTTTGCAAGTGGATGATGATTCAAGGCAGCTGAGAGCAGGCCCCTCCCAGATTTCCCAATTTGCCTTTCAAGCAGCCCCCGAACCTAAACATTGGTGTTAATTTTAAGCAGTAAAGAAACGTGGGTTTGATTATGAATCAGTGATTGGGTGAAGTTGAAAGTGAACATACTGATTCTTCAAACTCCAAGTTAAACATTTGCAGCTCCTCTTCTAACACGGAATGAGTCACTGTACCAGTGACTCACTGAGGGTTTTGGTGGAAATAGAAATTAGATCCTACGAATTTGGGCTGAGTTACTGTTTGATTCTTTATGTCAGTGATTTCCCATTTTTTAAAAATCTCATGACACACATAAACTAATTACCAAGATTCTGCAGCCCACACACAAATATATTTTTTGCCGCTCTGACAAAAAAAGTATAACTTTGATTCATTCATATTGGACGGCTATTGTGTTGGCTGTTGTCATTTTTTTTTATTTGACAGCCTAAGGGAAAAGAGGTCAGTGCCTCTGACTAAATAGTCAGGTTTATATGTTTTATAAATTCTTGTGGCACACTGGTTGAAAATCATTGCTTTATGTTGTTAAGAGCACTTTGCAATGCTGAAACTACTTGTTTCCCCAAGGACATTTCTCCCCATTAATTTAGTATTTATTACGTGCTGTATGTGAAACATGAATGAATGAGGGGTGGGGAATAAAAGGAAGGAAGGCATCTGAGGAAGTTCAGAGGTTTTAGAAGGTTAACATATAATATTTAAAATGCAGAAGGCTGGAGAGTTTTTATTTTTTGTTTGTATAAAAAATTCAGTGTGGTTTGTAAATAGTGCTGCTTACGTGTACCCTGTGCATGGTACTGTTTTACTTTTTACATTAGAGCTGTACAAATGCCCGTTCATAAATGTTCCATCTCTGCTGACACCTTTGGCATTTAGTGGGAACAGTAATTTCCCAGACTAGAGAAGGGAAGGGTGTTCCAGAGGAAAGAGCCGATGGCTGGGAGTGGAGTTGTGAGAAGGAGATAGAGATTTGTGTGTGTGTTTTCTGAAAAGATGTTACTTACATTCTGCTTTAGATATAAGTTTGGGGAGACATCCAGGAGGCAGCGTCCAACAGATAGTTTTGAAATTGTAGCTAGGGAGAGAGTTTAAGGCATTGTTTCATAGAAGCAGACAATATTAGAAGTCTTGGTGGGAATGCATGAGAGGCACAAGAGAGACAGTACTTATGGAAAGAACAAGACTGATGACAGAAGCTTGGGAAGAGGAAAGCAACTCAATGAAATGGTTAGACAGTGAGCAGCCAGGGACAGGGATATGCCGGGGTCCAACCCCAGCAGGTCCAGGGGTTCCCAAAGGCGTAGACGGAGTCAGCGAAGAAGGAAGGACACGGAGACAGTGTTCAGTTGATCAGCAGCCTAGCCAGGATCTCCAGCCAAGTTCTGGTCTGGATCTCCAGAGAGGTTCTGCTGTTTACTGTCTTGTTACATCCGTATTTATACCAGTTGATTTTAATCCTGTCAATTTCTATTACAAAGGTTAGGGCGTTTCTTATCTCCATTCCAGGGAGTAAAGATTATGTAGCTTAAGCATGATTGTTTGTAGTTAAAGTGATTAACTACCCGCCTGGCACTTAGTTAAGGAGTTTCATCCCCTCCCTAACTTCAGGGAAAAATCCCTACCTGGGGAAACAACCTTTCTCGGAGAGGTGACCTTGGTTAAAACACACAGCGCTAAGGGGAGCAAACATATTAAGAACAGTATGCTATATACGCCAGGTCCCTTGAAACATCTGCTGTGCAGATGTTTCTATCCTGCAGCGACTGTGTCAAGCAGCAAGGATGGACCGGCTTCCGGCAGGGATAGATTGAAGATGGTAAGATGTCTCAAAAACCAAGGGGAGAAAGAGTTACAAAGGTTTTAATTGTGCCAAGTGTCCCAGGAGGCCAGAGAAGAGGAAGACAAAGAAAAGGGCATTGGTTTTAAGTCAAGTGTTGGGAGGAAAAGCTGAGTTTTAACTAATAAATGGGTGGTGAGAAAATATAATCAGAAAGTATAAATCACTCTTTACAGAAGTTTGACAATTGAAAGGAGAAAGGTCTGTTAAAAGGCATAGTAGAGCCCTAACCGGTTTGGCACAGTGGATAGAGCGTCAGCCTGCAGACTGAAGGGTCTCAGGTTCGATTCTGGTCAAGGGCATGTACCTTGGTTGCGGGCACATCCCCGGTGGGGGGTGTGCAGGAGGCGGCGGCTGGTCGATGTTTCTCGCTCATCGATGTTTCTAACTCTCTATTGCTCTCCCTTCCTCTTTGTAAAAAATCAATAAAATATATTTTTTAAAAAAGGCATAGTAGAGAGGTAAACTTGTTGATGCAAAAGTGAGGGGTAGATAATTTATGTGTAAGAGATAGTGAGATCAAGATCAGGAACTCAGGTGAGTAGATTATCCTTAAAATGTACTTTTTCTTTGATCAAGAAAGAAATAGAAGAGAGTGAGAAAGGGAAGAAATATTTTGAGGTATGAACTTGAGATGAAGAATCAAGTTGAAATATGGTTTTAGGAAAACTTTGCCATAGTTAATCTATCTGCCTCTACATTGTACAGATTGGCCATCTCTTTATTGGAAGCAGGAATAAACATTAAATGTAGTGTCCCATTGGAGAGAGAAGCACAGATTGGAGATATTTCCTGGTGGTGCCCTAACCTGGCTCCCTGCTGGACTGTGGGATATGGGAATGCAAAGGCTGATACTTGCATTGGTGTGGGGGAAGGAGCACAGAAGAGGGAAGAGTAAGGGGCTGTTTATAGTGGCAGTGGTGGGGAGGAAAAATAATTTTCCTTCCTACCTTTCTAAATTCTTCTGGCTGGACTAGTAATCAAATTGGCATGAGACATTAACAGGAGAAAATACGAAATTTATTACATATGTACATATGAGGGTCCCATAAGAATATGAGACCTGCAGACAGATCAGGCAGTTAAGTCTTATATACCATCTTGAGCTAAGGAGAAGTGTGGGGGGACTTCATAGGGCAAAGGGGCCATTGACATAGAGATAGAAAATGATTGGTAAATAAATGTTTGCTGAGCCATCTTTAACAATGGGATCAAATGGGCCTTGCAGCTACCTCCCTGTCTGTCACACCAAGTTCATAATAAAGTATCGTCAGTTACCTGTGACGGAAGTTCCCTTCATGGAGCAGCTCCTCTGTCTAAATTCTTTTAGGCAGTTAGGGGGAAGGTTGAAGTTTCTATTTGAGTCTTTTGTTTCTTAAAAATAACCAGCTTAAATAATCAGTATACCAAAAGGCATATTTTGGGTGACAAATTATGCTTCCTCTCAGTATTTGCCTCACTTGAAGCTTGGGGATTGGGGTGGGGAGGTATTTAATACTTCCATTGTTGTCAGTGTGAATAGGAAGTGGATTTGTAACTCATCATCATCTTGGTCTGGGCTAAGATGACCATCACACCAAAGGTGCAGTGACAAAACTTGAGAAGGAAATAATTATACTGGGTCCTGGTCTTGCTCTGTGTCGTCTATTCTTTACTTCCCTTAGGAAAATTCCATGATTTGACTTTCTTTTCTTGCAAGGGTGGGGATGGAATTGACCAAAGATTTGGTGGAGGGAGGTAGTGGAAAGGTCTATGGGTCTTTAGTTCTCAAAGAATTAAAATCTGAAAACCAGACTGGTAAAGAGCTTGGAAATAAACGAGGAGGAGGATTGTGGGTTTTTTTTTGTTTTGTTTTTTGTTTTTTTGAGCACCCGGTAACTTCCTTTTGGTAGGGCAGTGCTAAGAATTTACATTTATGCCCTAACTGGTTTGGCTCAGTGGATAGAGCGTCGGTCTGCGGACTCAAGGGCCCCAGGTTCGATTCCGGTCAAGGGCATGTACCTTGGTTGTGGGCACATCCCCAGTGGGGAGTGTGCAGGAGGCAGCTGGTCGATGTTTCTCTCTCATCGATGTTTCTAACTCCCTTTCCCTCTCCCTTCCTTTCTGTAAAAAATCAATAAGATATATTAAAAAAAAAAGAATTTACATTTATGAAAATGTAACTGGCAGATTTGATTTAGTATTAGAAATTAAATTCCACTGAAATATGTGTTAAATCTCCTCAAGAATATAGTTAGTTAGACAGGGCATTTACTATTTTGAGAATTCTCAACATTTCTTTTTTTTTTTATTATTGCTTAAAGTATTACAAAGGGTATTACATATGTGTCCTTTTTGCCCCCCCCCCCCCCCTGCCCTTGACAGTCCCCTAGCCTCCCCTATCCCCCAGTGTCTTATGTCCATTGGTTATGCTTATATGCATGCATACAAGTCCTTTGGTTGATCTCTTACTCCCCTCCCTCCTGCCCCCCAATCCTCCCTGGCCTTCCCGCTGCAGTTTGACAATCTGTTTGAGGCAGCTCTGCCTCTGTATCTATTATTGTTCAAAAGTTTATAATGGTCTCTATTATCCATGAATGAGTGAGATCATGTGGTATTTTTCCTTCATTGACTGGCTTATTTCACTTAGCATAATGCTCTCCAGTTCCATCCATGCCGTTGCAAATGGTAAGAGTTCCTTCCTTTTTACAGCAGCATAGTATTCCATCGTGTAGATGTACCACAGTTTTCTAATCCATTCATCTACTGATGGGCACTTAGGCTGTTTCCAGATCTTAGCTATGGTGAAGAGAATTCTCAACATTTCTTAGGCGCAAATTGTATATGGCACAATACTGGGTGGCATGAATGTTTGATGATCACATGAAGTTCTTGTCCTTATGCTCCTCTTAGGGAAGAAAGATAGGTTTCATTTCATGTGGCAACTTGAGTTGATGGTAGAGGTTGCTTGGAGTGCTGTGCTGATGACAGTTTCAAGATCAAGTCTGGGAATAGACAGATTAGCTCTGTCTTCCATGGACATGAGAATGGGGACTGTGGTATGAAGCCTGCAAGTGAGCCTATTGGGTTGAGGAGAAATGATTGCCTACAGGGTTACATAGGGGATAGAAGTAATAACAACATAGATAAGAGAGAAAGGATGGAAGAGTGATGCATCCAAATACTAACACCAGATTGCACTAAGCTACAGGGGAGGGACGGGGAGATTATGAGATTTTGTTTGGACTAATATTTTAGAAGAATTAGCTGGGTCTGTCGTGTACAGTTTGGGGGACACAGTGGATTAAAATGGGGGCCCTGGAGGCACATTGGAATTGAACCCTTAGCACTACCTGCTACTATCTATGAGGCCTTGGGGCAAGTCATTTCATCTCATTTAGTCTCAGTTTATTTATTTCTATAATAACAATAACAATGGTACCTACCTCAGAGCATTGTTGTGAGACTTAAGAGAGACTTTAAAGTGCCCCGCCATGACCAGTGTGGTTCAGTTGGTTGGGCTTCATCCCTGTGCACCGAAGGGTTGCTGGTTCGATTTTCGGTCAGGGCACATGCCCAGGTTATGGGCTCCATCCCTGGTAGGGGGTGTGCAGGAGGCAGCTGAATGATATCATATTGATGTTTATCTCTCCCTCTCCCTTCCTCTCTCTAAAAATCAATAAAAAATCTTTAGAAAACAACAACAAAAAACTGCACTGTCCAATACAGCAACCACTAGCCACATGTGGTTTTGAGCACTGAAAATGTGGCTCGTACAAATTGAGATGGGCTGTGTGTGTGAACTACAGACTGGATTTTGAATACTTAGTACCAAAAATTCACCGAAACTCAATAATTTTTATATTGATTACATGTTCAGTGGTTAGATTTGAGATATATTGGGTTAAATAAAATGTGTTATTAAAAATAACTTCACCCATTTCTCTTTTCTTTTTTAATGTACCGCCTTACAATGTTATCATAGTGCCTGGCACATTGAAGCAACTGAGAGTGTAGCTGTGTTGTATCTGACGTTTCCCAGTACATTGGGGCCTTGACTTACGAGTGTCCCGACTAATGACTTTTTCGAGATACGAGCCGTCTCTCGGCCGATTTTTTGCTTTGAGTTGCGAGCTAAAATTCAGGTTACGAGCCAGCTTCAGATACCCCACCGCTAGTTGGCACAGCGAACGTCACAGTGAACGCCACAACATCAGCCCGGCATTCAATTCATTGTAATGGTGAAAATTGATTTGACATACGAGTAATTTGAGTTACGAGCTCCGTCACAGAACGAATTAAACTCGTAAGTCAAGGCCCCACTGTATTAGATATTAGCACTGACGTCTCTCTCAAGCCTGGAGTATGGGTCAGGCCTCTCTTGATGGCTGTTTGACTCTGACTTGAGTGGGCCTTCAACCTTATTCTATGTTCCCTGAGGAAGGAGGAAGTCTCCCTCAAAAGAGAACCCTCCTATAAGGGTGTAAAGGGCCAGAGGGTAAACGCTCCAGGTTTTGGTGGCCTTATGGTCTTTGTGGCAGCTAGTCAGCTTCCCCTTGGTGGTGAAGGCAGCCATGGAGAGCACACAGCAAATGAGTGTGCTGTGGACCATCGGAACTTTACGTATGGAACTTGAATTCAGAGTTCATATAACTTCCATGTGTCACAAAATATTGTTCTTTTCATTTTTTTCCAGCTATTTAAAAATGCAAGATCATCAGCAGTTCATGAAATATACAAACAACAGTCATGGCCAGATTTGGCCCAGGGGCCATAGATTGCTGCCCCTGTCGTAATAAATACCCTATGCATTTAGCAGCCCACAGCCTTGTTCGACTCTTGGTTTTTCATTTGTACTGGACCTAACATCTAGTTTATACTGTATCCTTTTATTTATTTTACTTTTAGTGGGTTTTTGTTTGACCTAATTTACACTCAGCAGTCTAAATGGGACAAAAGGTTATTTATGAAACTCATATTTATTGAGGTATTTGTAAACAAGGGAGGCAGGATAGAAATAAATTAGAGTATGTAAGGGAACAAAGGAGATATTTTTGGTTCGTTTTGCTTGAAATACTTGTGTTTTCTGTATAGCTTGTATTCACTGATGAGTTATAAAGTGACATTAAATTGTGAAGCAGAAACATTATATTTTAAGGTTTTATCCTCCACGGATTTTGGTGGAAAACTCCATTTTTCACTTTGTCCATTACTATCAAAGAAATTGTTGAATAATGAGAGAATATTTAATAACTTGGTAAAAGTGGTCAAAATTTTTAGCTTAAAAGTAATATACCCAAGTTTATTACTATATGGTACATTACTGAATAGCAGAGAGCTGCCAAAAAGAATTAAACAGTAAATACTGAGTCAGGCGTATAGTAGAAAATCTTTTTTTTTTCATAGAAGATATTTCTGGACCTAGTGGATTTCCAATTACACACTACTCTTTCCTTCCAGCGCTTCTCTACAGAGCTATTTTGTGAGCACAGATGTCAGAAGAGGCGGCATATGGTGTTATAGAGTGTGTTTAAAAAGTTAAGGAAAGGTTAGTTTTTGTGTATGCTTATTATACAATTTAAAAATAGCTTTGACTCTATTTGTAAGTCAAAAGGCCAGCTCTCAGGCTGTGCCAAGCGTGAAGCCTTAAGACAAGGTTTCTTTTGAGTGGCTCGGTGACACTGGGAAGGAGGAAGCTTCTGAAGGTTTAGATGGACTTTTTCTGGTTCTACACAAAAATGACCCGAGTTTTTCACAGTAAGGGTAAGAAGGACTTCATGTGGCAGAGGGCATCTTTTCTTGGTGATTTTCTCGGTGCACGGTTTAGTGAGGTTGTGACGATTTCCCGTGTCTGAGTGGATCCTTGCCAAAAGAGAGAGGAAACTTCACAACAACTTGTAAATACTGTGTATTTCATCCTCAACCTAGCAACAGCAGAGAAAGAGATGACTATCCCTCGTCTACACGCCCACTACACCACCCCCACGTTTATGTTTTGGTGGTGTACGTTATTGCTAGGATGTTAGGACTTTCAAATAAGACTTAATAATTGCCTAGGCGATTCCAAGCTGCGTTTGTAAATTTAGAGGGAAGACAACAAGTCGAAAAAAATGTCAAGTACTCCCAGTTGACCTTTTAATAAGGACACGTAAGAGCAGTGCGTGGGCCTTCAATGGGATCTCTCTCCTCATCCTTGAGTCACTGAAGCCAGCAAGAGTCCGGGGTGGGTGGGCATCTCTGCCTCTACGCTCTAGCTTTTGGGGGCAGCTTCTGTTTCTGCCTCTGTCTTTCCTGGGTCTGTGAATGGACATGGCCACGTGTCAGAGCAGGGGGACCCAGGCATGTAGTTCCAATTTCTTGCTAATGATGAAACCCACCAAAGGTTTGACTCTATTAAGAGCTGCATTAAAAAGAAAAGTTCTATGAAATGGTGTCTCCTGCACTTCAAATCTAGGGAGCTGATTTTGATTGCTAAAATGCTTGCCGTCCAATTAATCAAACTACTATTTATTTAGTTTGTAGACCCATAGCTATTTTTTACTTTCGCCTTGCCAGGTGTCACTTAGATAAACAGAAATTATTCCTCCCTTCCCCTCCCCTTGCACGTCCCACCCCTCCCCTCCTTGCCTCCTACTTAGTCTTTGTAAATTTGCCAGTGGTGGGAGGTAGGCGGTGTGTTAGGCCTTGAAAGAAAGGAAGCATATTGTTTCCTCTGGTCACTAGGCTGACAAAATAGTCAACCCTGATGATATGTCCTAAAGTAATGAAAAATAAGTAACTCTCAATAATCAAGGGTGCAGGTTTGCTGGGGCGCTCAGCTCACTGCAGTTTAATTTTTTTAAAAAAAATATATTTTACTGATTTTTTACAGAGAGGAAGGGAGAGTTAGAAACATCGATGAGAGAGAAACATCAATCAGCTGCCTCCTGCACACTCCCCACTGGGGATGTGCCCGCAACCAAGGTACATGCCCTTGACCGGAATCGAACCCAGGACCCTTGAGTCTGCAGGCCAATGCTCTATCCACTGAGCCAAACCGTTTAGGGCTGCAGTTTAATTTTTTTGGTTTATTCCAGTCTGGGACTTTGTGGTGGATGCCTTGCTGTACCACCCAGATACAGCCCTTCAGGGATAAGGACTCATTGCCTCAAGCTCTGGGAGTGTTGCCACAGGCTCTCAGGGCCAGCGCCCTTTGGGGATTACATCAGCTAAACAAGGCCCCCTTGCCAGAGGGGCACCCCTCCCTGGGAGGAGGTCAACCCCTTCTTGGGTGGGGGTCCAGCCAACTCAGAACAACTCTCAAGGGCTATGGCTGCTTCTCAGCGCCCCTAGTGGACGTCTCTTGAGCCTGCAGCTCTCTCCCCTTCCTCTCCCTAGTCCTGTCTCATTCCCTTCCCGTCTCTTCCGTTCTCCAGGTGCCCATCCTAAGACACTCCCTACAAAACCTCTTGCACTTTAGTCATCATCTCAGAGTTGGAACCCAGCCTTAGATGTGGTTATTGTTTTACTTTGCTTTGAAGAGGGATTTTTCAGATCTTGAAATTAACTTCAAATGTATCGTAACTGTGTAATGTGAAGAACTGATATAAGAGTTGGGAAATTTTCTCGTTTTCATATATCCTTTTCAGAAATTGTGGTATAGCATGAGTTATTTTAAAATTAGTTTCACTGCTGCAGTGCTTAATATAACTATAAGGTTTGGGAGAAACATTATGGAAGAAGAAACCTTAGGTTCTGGGGACAACAGACATAAAGTTGGGGGGAGAAAGGAATCCGAGATGACTGAGATTTTGAACCTCTGTGACAGAAAGTGGGGTGACATCAACATACACCAGCAGGCTCTCCAGGCTGTGGAACTTTTACAATAGTCAAAGATAAGAGAATAAAACTACAAAAGTACAACTGCTGTTTTCATACTGAGAGGAGAGTAGTGGTTTCGAGATAGGGCCCAAGAGCCAGGCTGCCGGGTTAGAATCTTGGCTCCCTTGCTTTTTCTGTGTGACCCCGGCCAAGTCACTTAGTGTTTGTGTGACTCAGGGTTCTCATTTGTAAAATAAGGATAATAATGCTTAATAGGATCATGGTGAGGATTAAACCAGTTAGTGTATGTAATAGCTGTAGAGCACTCTAAACAGTATCTATATTGTTATTGTATTCACAAAATCAAAAATATTACACACAGTCAGAGCTGTTGGTGGTTTTATTGCTTCTGAGCAAAATTTTCATTCTTCCATCCTCTAGACCAGCACTGTTCAATAGGAGTATAATGGTACCACCTATGTAATGTAACATTTTCTTTTATTTATTTACTTTATTGTCTAAAGTTTGTAATATAACATTTTCTAGTAACCACATTAAAAAAGTAAAAAGAAACAGATGAAATTAATTTTGATGATATATTTTATTTAACCCAATAATGCATAAATATTATCAGTTCAACATGCTGTCACTATAAAAATTACTGAGATAGTTTACATTCTTTTTTTTGTTTTAAGTCTTAGAAATATGGGTTGTATTTTACACATGAAGCGTATTTCAGTTGCTTAATAGCCACTTGTGGCTAGAAGCTACTGTATTGGACTGTGTGCAGCTTCAGAGGTTTGCTAGTTAACCTTTTTCAATGTCAAAAGTGTCCCAGTTAGTTATCACTGTGAATGAACCAACTCCAAAACTTAGTGGCTTAAAACAACAATGGTTTATTAATTCTCATGCGTCTCACTCACTCAGCGTTGTACACACAAGACTGGTGATTATTGGCTGACCTGTTTCTTACCATGATAGTTGTGACATTTTCTAATTCCATGATTCCTTCTACATTTATTAGTTGGAATTCTATGGTAAAGAAGAACTTTTTCTTCTCCCTCATTTAGTCTTTTACTTAATTATATAGCAGCACAAACTCATAGACTCTTGTTTTTTTCAGTAGGTTATAATCCATTATTTATTTGAATGCTCAAATTGTCTTACCATTATATATCATTATATAGATATAGTCATATATTCATGATTTTATGTATTTTTTGCAGATTTTCCGTATTACTCTTGCCCCTACACATGTATAGCTTCCACCAGTATCAACATCACTCACCATAATGGTACATGTTTTTAAAACCAAAAATGAACCTATATTGACTCATCATACCATCATAATCACCCCAAATCCATAGTTTACCTTAGGTTTCACTCTTGATTTATACATCCTATGGGTTTGGACAAATGCATAATAATGTACCCATCATTATAATGTCATACAAAGTATTTTCACTGCCCTAAAAGTACTCTGTGCTCTGCCTGTTCATCTCTCCCTGCCTCCCCCCTGGCCACCACTGATCTTTTTATTGTCTTTATAGCTTTGCCTTTTCCACAACTTTATAGGGTTGAAATTATATAGTATGCAGCCTTTTCAGATTGGCTTCTTTCACTTAGTAATACGCATTTAAGTTTCCTTCTTTTCTTGTAATGGCTTAATAGCTCTTTTCTTTTTAATGTTGCATAATAAGCCGTTGTCTGGCTGTACCATAGTTTATTTATCTAATCACCTACTGAGGACAACTTGGTTGCTTCTAAGTTTTGGCAATTATTGCCCCGGTTGGTATGGCTGGGTTGGTTGGAGCATCATCAGGGCACATGCCTGGGTTGTGGATTCAATCCCCAGTCGGGGTGTGTGTGGGAGGCAACCGATCTCTCACATTGATGTTTCTCTCGATTTCTCTGTTTCCCTTCTTCTCTGAAATCAATTAAAAAATGTTTTGGCAATTATCAATAAAGCTTCTATAAACACCTGTATGCAGGTTTTTGTGTGCACATACATTTTCAACTCCTTTGAGTGAATTACCAAGGAACATGATTGCTGGAATATATGGTATGAGTAAATTTTATTTTGTAAGAAACTACCAAACTGTCTTCCAAAGTGGCTGTACCATTTTGCATTCCCACCAACAATGAATGAGAGTTCCTATTGCTCCACGTCCTGGTCAGCATTTGGTGTTGTATTTTGGACTTTGTCTCTTTTAATAGGTATATAGTGGTGTCTTGTTTTAACTTGCATTTCCTTGTGATGTGGAGCATCTTATGCTTATTTGCCATCTGTTTATTTTCTGTAGTGAAGTGTCTGTTCAGGTCTTTGACCTATTCTTTTTTAAGTCTAGTTTTATATTTTTAGTATGTCTTTATTGATCTTAGAGGAAGGAAGCAGGATAGAGAGATAGAAACATCCATGAGAGAGAAACATGGATCTCTGCCTCCTGCATGTCCCCTACTGGGGATCCAGCCAGCAACCCGGCATGTGCCCTGACCGGGAACTGAATGGGTCCCTTCTAGCTTCATGGGTTGATGCTCAACCACTGAGCCACACCAGCTGGGCTGATCCATTTTTTTAATCAATATATTTTTTTAATTTCTTGAGTTTTGAGAGCGCTTTGTATATTTTGGCTAGCAATCCTTTATCAAATGTGTCTTTTGCAAATATTTTTTCCCAGTCAGGCTTTTCTTTTTATTCTCTTGACACTGTTTTTTGTAGAGAAGTTTTTAATTGGAATGAAGTCTAGCTTATCAATTATTTCATACATCAGGTCTTTCCTGTTGTATCTAAAAAGGCATCATCATACCCAAGGCCACCTAGGTCTTTTCCTTATGTTATCCGCTAGGAATTTTATAGTATTGCATTTTACCTTTAAGTCTATGATCCATTTTGAGTTAAATTTTGTAAAGGTGGTAAGGGCTGTGTCTAGATTCATTTTTGTTGCATGTGGATGTCCAGTTGTTTCAGTATCATTTGTCGAAGAGACTCTCTTTACTCCATTGTATTACCTTTGCTGCTTGTCAAAGATCAACTGACTATATTTAAGGTGGTCTATTTCTGAGCTTCAGTTTAGTATAGACTATGTCATTTCAAAAAAAAAGGTGTCTATTTCATTACAAATAAGAACTAATGAGTAGAAGTTTCTTCCCTTAAGTTGAAATATTTCCAAAGCATGATTACATTTCAAAGTTAAATCTTGTGCAAATTAAAGCCATCTCATGTCAATATTTGGCTAAACAAAAAAAGGTCCAGCAGAAATGCTAACCCCAGGTGCTAGGATAACAGTGTAACCTGGGACAGTCCTGGAGAGGGTTCACCATGTCTAAAAGGCCTCTCATGATCCGTTCCTCACCCGTAGGACCCTCTCCCTGCCTGTCTCACCCAGATCTTTGCTTTGCTAGGCTCATGTTCTACTCCTGCATTTCCTGCTACTCTGCCTGGAAACACTTTGTCTCCTTCCTCACCTGGCTAATTTCTCCTTATCCTACAACCCAAGACTGTGGCATCAGTTTCTCTAGGCACTTTCCCTTGATCCTCTGATGTGCTCCCTGCCCTACCTCTATTGCAGCCCTTGTTTAATTGCTTCCCCTTCTTCACCTTTTCAAAACATTTTTAGTCCAATGTCCTGTTACTTAAGACTCCTGCTCTTTGCTTCCTAGGGTGGCAGTTATTGGATAAACTGATCTGTGCTAGGTAGGATAAGTGATTTTGCTGAATTGCTTATCTGCTCCTGAAAACATATTTGATTTTCAATGAGGCAGTGGTTTTCAGCGTGGGTGTGCACACATCAGGGAGTGCGTAAGCCCATTTATAAGGGTGTAGAACATGTGCTTTTATTGCTATAATTTTACTGAGCAAAACTAAGAAATTAAGGTTTTCTAATATTTAATATTTTGTTTGAGAAAGGCATGTATAAACTTTATAAATCTAAGTTGACATTGGTAGTGTGTACTAAATAGCTTATTTTATTATTATTATTATTAAATATGTTTTTATTGGTTTTTAGAGAGAGGAAGGGAGAGGAATAGAGAGATAGGAACATCAATGAGAGGTACATCATTGATCGGCTGCCTCTTGCATGTCCCCTACTGGGGATTGATCCTGCAACCTGGGCACATGCCCTGACTGGGAATTGAGCCAGTGACCTCTTAGTTCCTGGGTTGATGCTCAATTGCTGCACCACACCAGCTGGGCCTAAATAGTTTATTGATTGAATGCTCCATCACAGAAATTTGAAGACCACTGTTACAGAGTCACGCAGACATTCCCAGTGGGTAACTCTTCCAGCTTCCTTGCACTATAATGGCTTATATTTATCAAGTGTTACCTATGTGCCAGGTGTTGTTCTATATACTTCACAGACATGGACATACTTATTGCTTAAAACCATGTTATGAGGTTGGTATGATTGTTAGCATCCTCATTTTATAAATGAAAAAACTGACCCTGGAGACTCAGATAACTTGGTCAGGGACGCGGGTAGTATGTGACTGGTTCAGGATAGATTCTAGAGGCCACTTGCTTAACCCTTGTTCCGTATGGGCTGCCTGCCTGCCTGTCTGTTCCCATGGGCTAGCTAGGCACATATGGCCTTCAGGAGGAGAGGGACTGTGTTTGTCTTGTTTGTTGTGGTTCCCTTAATAAATATTTCTTAAGTGAATGAAGGGACTGAGGGTCTGTCACCATCTCTAAATTCATGCCACTTAAATGGGAACTTTGGATAAGTAATTTTTTATTTTTAACACGAAATACTTTTTCCCTTGAAATAAATGGATCTGACGAAAAAGAAAAAAAAAAGACATGAGTTGAATTAGCAGTCCTATGTTTAGAAACTTTACATGAAAAAAGTCTGCGTTACTCTAATACTAATGAGCCAGTTATGAGTCCCAGCTCACCACTGACATGACTAATGCCTTCCTTTTCTTGCTTTATCACGAGGGGATGAGAACATAAGAACTAAACCTCAGATTCCTTCTGTAGATTCTCTGAAGTGTTGCTCAAATGTGTATATTAAAACAGCACCAGGAGCAGCAGCAACCATGCCAACAGAAATGATAATGGAAAAGGGAAGTAAAACTTACTAACTTTTTTGGGAGGTTCACCCAGTAATAATAGCCTTTTAAGTCTGGCCCAGTTTTCCTTAATTCTTTGGCACAAAGATAAGTAATAATCTCTCAGGTGTTCTGGGCATTAACAACATTGTGTTGTTTTGACCAAATAAGTTTATGATTCCTTCCACATCAAGAATTTTAGGGGAGTCTTGCGAGTTCTGTGTTATATCATCAGATTCAAATTATGACTCTTTTTCCCCCCCCCATTTCCCTTTTAGGCTCTTTCAAGAGACTTACTCTTCCAGCAGTAAGTATCCATTAACATTTTTTGTTTCAGAAATGTGCATTTCATCAGTGAACTAAATACATTAATATTTTGTTGGTTTTTGTATCCAGTTAAATTCCTTGTGAACTTGGCTTGAGTTCAGTTGCACCTTCAGACTATCAGACTATTTAAGAATAATATTCCTTCAGGGAGATTAATTATTAGGCCTTTCAAACTTGTAGCAGAGATTTTCTTCTTGTAAAATAGAGAACTTCACTGAAGGAAATTGGCCCAGACTAATAGCACAGGAACCTGGGCTGGTTTGGTCCTACTCTGCCTTAATGAGCCCTACAGTCTCGAATATGTAATTAATGCTCCATCCCTTAGTCTCCTCATCCTGGAACAGGGCAGAGCCATGCTGAACCTATTGGAGTTTGAGGCAAAAGGAAACATCAGTGATACTGATCCTGTCTTAGTTTAAAATTTTATTTTTGTTCATAACTGAATTATTTGTATTATTTTGGATATGTTAAACTATTTACAATCATGTTATTTATCTTTACTATTGACTTTTTTGGTACCCCCTTAAATTTTATACCTGAGCCAAGTACCTCACTCACCTCACCCTAGACCTGGCCCTGGAAAAGGGGATAAGACACTGTCTTTATTTCATAATGGTGCCGGTACCCTGGAGATGAAATCAGATGTCACAGGGCTGTAACCTTTGATACAGAAGTGCAAAGGGGTTGTTATTTTGTTGAGAGAGTCATAGAATCTGATTAATAAATGTTGTTTGTGAACGAATCCTACTTCCCAGAGTTTTGATAGAGATTATCATCATTATTACTGTGTTTTGTCTTGGAGCTTCACACTAATGTGCAGTAAAGCACAGCATCCAATAGGAGGTACGCTTTGGTATACTTTTCTGAGAATAGATGACTAATGACTTTGACCCTGACACATTACATACTTATGTAGGCTCAGCATTACTTGATGAGCTGGGTTCCCCCATTACCTCCTGAAGGTTACTTGTCAAGCACATTCAGAAACCACATTCATTTTGGAGGGCTCCTTGAGGTTTTAGTGCTCCCCAACAGTCTTACAAAAGTTACTTATATTCCATACCTATAATGTTTCTTAGCTATTTATGCTTGTATTTTCCTTATGAAGAAATATACTTATTTTCTATTATTAAATAAAGTGGAGGGGAGAGGGAGGATATAGCAGGCAAAAGTCTTGGTGACAATAAAACATTAGATTGTGTTAATGAAACCTAAAACATTAGATGCTGGCCACCAGAGCCTGTGTATGTCACACTGTTGAAAGAGCATTCCAGTGAGAAGACTGAAATAAATTTTGTGTAATAGAATTGTCCTATAGCAGAAAGGAGTGGGATTTAAGTTCAGGAATCACAACTTAAAGCACAATAACTTTCTGGTTTCCTCAAAGAAGTCTGCAGTTGCATTGACCGGAAGTGCAGAAAGGCTGAGAAGAGAAGGCATTTAGACAGGATAAGGGCACTTTGACTTGTTCCAATAATGCTAGTATAAATTGCACTCATCCGAGCTCTCATTAGCTGGAATTTGGCTACTATTATTCTTTTAAGTCTTAACTATATGAAATACTAAGCCTGACATCCTATATGTGTCTTTAATATAATGCTATTTCTATTGTATGCAGCTATAGCAATATTTATTGAAAGCTTTACTAGAAATTATATTTAGGATTTATCCCTTTTTAGTAAACCAATTTTAAAGACTTAGTCATAAAATGTCTGGGAAAATTTGATAATTAGGCAAAAATAGAAGGTTCTGCATTTTTATGAGTTTTCAATTAAAATAGACCCAACTTTCTTTCTTTTTTAAAATATATTTTATTGATTTTTTACAGAGAGGAAGGGAGAGGGATAGAGAGTTAGAAACATCGATGGGAGAGAAACATTGATCAGCTGCCTCTTGCACACCTCCTACTGGGGATGTGCCCGCAACCTAAGTACATGCCCTTGGCTGGAATCGAACCTGGGACCTTTCAGTCTGCAGGCCGACGCTCTACCCACTGAGCCAAACTGGTTAGGGCATAAAATAGACCCAACTTTCAAAGTGTACTTGCATTCTGATGTTTGTAAATATATTATTTTAAATTAAGGCCTTCATGAATTTTTTGCTGTAAAATATTCATATATTCCTATTCATATTTGGATGCATTAAAACAAATGTGTTTTTAACATCTGGTTACTTATTGTTTTTACTTTTTAATACACTCCAGTTAGCCTTTAATAAGGAGTAAATAAAAAGTTAATGTTTAATACAAAGATTATTTTTTGTACAAAATATGGTAGAAAAAATTTCTTTATTATCTTATTCTCTTTGTTATTAAAGTAAAGTTAAATCACATGAGGGAGTGATTTTTAAAATTAGAAATGTTTTTAAAGTTTATGTTAGGTAAAATTACTAATATATTTTTGATAGAGACTATCATCTTTAAAAAATTTTCTCACTGTATCTGGAAAATTATTTGAAATTTCCATTGCTCTTAGTAACTGCTATTACTAATGAATGAAAGTAGGAGAAACACTATCATGTCTCATTTCCATAGACAATTGATCTTTCAGAGAAGGTGAGATGGCTTTAGACAGCCCAGATTAGAATAAGAAATCCATTTATTGTCCATCAAAGACCTTTTTGAGTGTGCCTTCCTTTTGTACCCTGGGCAGAGAGCTATCTTTTACTTAGAGGGTATATTTGCATATACACAAAACAGACCTCGCATAACTGAGAATCAACCATGCCCAGCTCAGATGCCGATTGCTATTTGGTTGATCAAAGCCCCTCGATACTGTGTACTCCAGGCTCTTGTCCTGAAGCCAGACAGTGCCCAGTTGTGGGAACTGCATCTCTCTCCAGCCCTGTGCCCTCAACTCAACACGAAGGAGTTCAGAATCTCTGTGGGTAAATAATTGGCTTTTGTGTAAGAGATATGGAGGAACCTCCTGTGAAAGACCCTCTTTATTACCAATTCTGGGAACCCTTTTTAGTAGGTGTGGCCCTAAGAAGGCAGAAGGCATTTGATCAGCAGAGATTCAGGAGCCTGTATTACCTCTGGGGTTCTCTCCACAGTGGGAAGCAGATTACACCCGTTCCAGATCTGGTGCAGAGAGAAACTTTCATAAAAAGTATTTGGAACCCAGCATATCTTCTTCAGTCTCCTTCTCAGTATGTCCCTCTACTGTTAACAGTGAAGGGCCAAGTTCTGTGCCTACATTCAGGACCTGTTGTGCCATCCGGAGCCCACGGGCCACCCCGAGCTGTGTGACGATGCTCAGGTCCACAGAGACACCTAGGAAGGCCTACTGATGCCCCAAGTGCGTGTTGTCTTCTCTGACTTTCCAGCGCTGGGATCGGCGCCTTGGCTTGGAGGATCCCATACAACCTAAATGTTACATATGGGGCAGCGGGGTTTCTAACAGGGGAGAGTTGAGAAAGAAAATTAGGGCAACTGGAAGGAGCAGAAAGACAGTCAGTACCATCCCCTCCTGAGGCCGCGTCAGCTCCCTGAAGGAGGGTGGACGAGGGAACAGAGTAAATGGTTTTGGACCCATTCGTGTTTATTCTAATTCTCTAATTCTTTGACCTCCTGTGGCTAATAGGCCTTTTTAGCTTCAGGCCTCTGCATCATTAATTTGATAGAAGTCTTTAATGTACTTTCTGTTCTGGAGCCTCTGTGCCACTAAAAATGATCAAACTAGTCCAAATTATAAAGAGAAATCTCATCAAGTATCTAATTTTTAATACTTCTAAATCTTTTCCATATATAAGCATATGATATAATGGTTCCTGGCATGTGCATTTTCCTGAGTATAGTATTAAGGAATCTGTTTAAAAGAATCTGAGGACTGCAATGTCACTTGAGAAAACAGAATATAAGAATGCAGGTTTCAGGCTAGACTCTCAGCCCCACAGGGCACACATCTTTGGTTCATCATGATGTATCCTGAGCACTTAGAACATCCTGGAGCTAGAAGGTGCTCAATAAATACTTATTTATTAAAGAAAAGCAGAAAAATCAACACTAGAAGTCATTTGAAGGTGATATTACTGATTCTTTTTCCTAATATTTTATTATGAAATATTTAAATGTACAAAAAAACTTGAAAGAATTTCACATACCCACCAGTTAGAATCTGCCATTCACATTTTATCACATTTGCTTCATCACATATTTCTCCATCTACCTATCTCTCCATCCATTTATTTATCTTATTTTTAAAATTCATTTCCAAGTATTTTCTCCTTAAATATTTCCTGCTGACCATTTTATTGGTGGTTTGATACATTTCCTTCATATTCTTACCCATATTCCTAGATTTCTGGTGGCTGCTGTTACTGGAAAATTCCTCTGAGCTTTCTGTGGGTAAAACTGATTTGCAAAAAGGAGTCAGAATGTAGTTTTAGAACTTCAGGTTTTTTAATCAGGTGTACTAATTATCTGTGTTGTGTAATCTATTATCCCAAAACTTTGGCGTAATACAACAATACACTCTTACTACTTCTCACAGTTTCTGTGGGTTAGGAATCTGGGAACCACATAGTAGGGCAGTCCTGATTTGGGCTCTCACGAAGATGCAGTCAATATGTCACCCAGAGCTACTGTCATCTGATGGCTTCACTAGGGCTGGCTCTTCTGCACAGCTGGCAGGTTGGGGGTGGGTGTTGGGGGGAGGCCTCAGTTCCATTGCATGTGGGCGTGTTGAGTGTCCTCAGCATCTGGTGTCTGCCTCCTGCCAGAGCGAGGCATCAAAGAGAGAACCAGGCAAAAACCACCATTTTCTTGATGCAGACTCATTCTTGTTCTTGAGAGGCAAGCCACTAAATCTGGGGAACTAGGCTCTATCTTTCCAAGGGAGGGGGGAGATCAGAGAATTTTTGGACATATTTTATTTTTTAAAATATATTTTATTGATTTTTTACAGAGAGGAAGGGAGAGAGATAGAGTTAGAAACATCGATGAGAGAGAAACATCGATCAGCTGCCTCCTGCACACTCCCCACTGGGGACGTGCCCACAACCCAGGTACATGCCCTTGACCGGAATCGAACCTGGGACTCTTCAGTCTGCAGGCCGACACTCTATCCACTGAGCCAAACCGGTCACGGCTTTGGACATATTTTCAAACCACTACATGAAAGGCTCTTGAGAGCAGCATAGCTCCTCTTGGGTTGGAATCTCAGCTACTGACCTGGAACGACTTCCTCCACTCCTCCAGGCCTCAGTTTCCTTGTGTGGAAAATGGTATTAGTGAGAGCACCCACCCGAAGGGCTGTTGTGAGGTTAGATGACACAGCATGCGCAAACTGTTCTGGTCTGTTCATGCTGGAAGGTGAGGTTTCTGTTACTAGAAATAGTAAAAGGACTATGACACATACTGCACAAGGTGTAGGAAGAGAATGTGTAGCACGGAGCTTGAGAGAGGATAGCAAAGCCTGAATCTTACGCAAATGTGCCTTCAGGTGGGGGATGGCATGGGAAGGAATGCTGAAGGATATTAGATTTTCTGTCAGTGAGGGAAAATTTGCACTTGGAATAGGAAATGACAAGGTGACTTGCAGCTGAGAGTGAGCTGTGGGATGTATCTCACATTCCAGGAACCCTGTGATTTAATTGGAGAGCAAAGTACAGGATGTTAAAAAAAGGAAAGCAAATTGTTTAACTTAGGTGCTTAGGAGGAAATGTTTCAACGTTGCAATTACTTTTCCTGGTAAACCTTGCAATTACTTTCGATAATACTATGTATTTGCGTTTTTTATTCTACTTATAATTAAAAACATTTTTGATGTAAAATAATGAGACCTTGATATGTCTGATCTCTTTTTCCCCTAGTTACCTATGCACAGTGCATATGGGATTTATGAGCTCCGTGTAACTGGACGTGCAAAGGATGAGCTTTTATTCTCTAATAGCACACGATTATCATTTGACGCCAAGAGAATGACAGTCTTCACTCAAACAGACAAAATCCTGTACAAGCCAAAGCAAGAAGTGAAGTTTCGTGTTGTTACACTCCACGCAGATTTTAAACCTTCCAAAGCCCCTGTAAACATTCTAATTAAGGTAAGTGCCAGACAGAAATGAAGGGAGGAGTTCGAGCCGTCTTACTGAAGCTCTCTTGTAAGTTTCGTACACGTTATCTTAGAATTCCCCATGGACAAGCTTCCCCCCCAACATGGGATACTCTCTCTAGGAGAGGAGCTGGGGTTCCAGTCCTGGCTTCTTCATGAATTTATTCATTTGTTAACCATTTATTGAATTTCTGTCCCAGGTGCTGGGATAGGGCAGTGAACATAACAGATTAGGTTCCTGTTCACATTGAGCTTATATTTCAGTGGGAAGACAGACAATAGAAAAACACATACACACATACACATATAGATAGGTAGATATGTATATATTTGTGTGTGTGTGTGTGTGTGTGTGTGTGTGTGTGTGTGAGAGAGAGAGAGAGAGAGAGAGAGAGAGAGAGAGAGCAAGAGGGAAAGAGAGAGATTGCTATTATTGGGTTGTAAGGGAAATACTATTTGAGCAGAGGCCTAAAGGAAATAAAAGAATGAGCTCATGCAAACATAGGGAACAGCACATGCATAGGCCCTGAGGTGGGAGCTTGTTAGGAGCTTTGGGGGAACCACATGCTGACAGTGTGCTGGAGCCCAGGGAATGAGGGAACCCATTTTAGGAGACACAGGTAAGTGGGTTGGAGGAGGGGTCTTACAGGGTCTTGTTGGAGGAGGGGTCTTACAGGGTCTTGTCCATTTATATGCACTTTGCATTTTATTCTGGGTGAAATGAGAATTCACTGGAGAATTCTGAGGAGAGGCATAATGTGATATGCCGTAAATCTGAAAAGGATCCGCTCTAAGAATAGCTCTGGTTGTGGGATCTTGAGGAAATTAATTAAGCTCTCTGACCCTCAGTTTCCTTATCTGTAAAATGTATAGTAATATCTCAGAAGCTTTTTGTGAGATAATTCAAGTAAAGCCTTTAGAACTGTGCCTGGCACATAGTACATGCTCACTAAACGTCAGCTGTTATTATTGTGGGAGCCTCCTTTGGCAGGGAGTCACTGGGCCTTGCTGCTCGAACACTCCGATCATCTGGAGGCAGTGTGGTTAGCAGACTGAGTGTTTTCCTGTGAGAACCAAGTTGAAGACAGTTGAGACCCAGCTGGATGTGGTTTCTACATTTAAGCCGAGGAGAATGCTAGACTTTAAATCGTAACATGGAAATAAGGCAACCAACTTCCAGTCCCAGTTTGTTTGGGATTCTCTTGATTTTGAAACTCAAAGTCCCTGGTCCCAGGAATCTGTTCAGTCCAGGACATTGGTTACTCTTAATGTTCTGATGAATAACAGAACGGGAGGTAAAGTCAGGCTTTTAGTTCAGTGTCTTCCTATTTTTAGTTTATTTGTTATTAATTGAACAAACAAAAATCAAACAAACAGACGTGTACATAAGACTTGGAGCCACGGTGTGTTTGTAGTAAATACCATGTTGGTTGGCATGGTGCTCAATGCATACTTACTGGGTTAAACTAGGATTACTTCAGAGCTGGCGGCTCTGTGTATTTCTGCCCCTGCTGTGTATTTGAGTGTCTATAAAGTAGGTTGTCATAGTGAATAGCATTTCTAAATTCACGTGACTCTCTGAGCAGGGCTTTATGGATTCCATTCATACCATCCTTTATTTATCCACATATACTGAGAACTTACTCTATGCCAGAAACTATGAGTAGAAGTAAATGCCTGCTCGTCTTTGGCTGCTTACACCCAATTTGCCTCCTTCTACCTTAAAGTCAGCATTGAATAAAGTGCCATTAACCTTTGAGCCATTAACCAGAGCTAACCCTGCTCATTCTGGACAGCTGCTTGGTGCATTTTTATAATTTTGCCTCTCTATTTTGCTCTAGCACCTGCCTTTGAAACCTTTGATTTGCAGATTCTTTCTGCTCTTATCTCTAATTTTGAACGTCACCTGCCACATTCAGCTTTTCCAGAAGCAGTTAGAGAGACCTTCCTCTTGCTGCCTCTGGTCCTAAGGGATCCTACTGGCTTGGCTCATGTGTGGCTCTCTTGGTCCCAGGGGAGTGGAGTTTAGACTAAAATTCCACCTTGAACGCAAAGTATTTGGGAACAGTGAAGGGGAGGTGGCTATACTCTGCTCTCTGCATCCAGGCAGTGAGGCTGAGACAGGAGCTCAAGTCTACTGCCTCCTTCCTTGTAACTGGCAGAGGCCAGGTCATAGCATTGATGCGAATGCCCACACCCTGTATTCCTCCATCTGAAAACAGTCATTTGGGCTGGGCTTCAATAGACAGTGATGCTTTCTACATCGTTCAGTGAGGAATAGTTGAGCTGGTTTCTTGGAAAAATTTCCCAGAAAAAAGTGGGACTTAATTTAACAAGAGCCCCTGACTTGGACAGTTGTATTCCCCTTACACAGCACCACCCGCAGGCTAAATAGAGAAGTGTATCTGATGGCTACCGGCTGACTTTTTTTTTTTTTTTTAAATTAATCATTATTGTTGAGATTATTACAGAGTTCCCTCTTTTTTCCCCCCACAGCTTCCCTTCACCAGATTCCCATCCCGTCCCAGGGTGTCACCACTCTATTGTCTGTGTCCATAGGTAATGCATATATGCATATAAGATCTTCGTCTAATCTCTTCTCACAGCTCCCATCTCCCCTTCCAGTCTGTTCCATTTTCATGCCCCTGATTCTATTCTATTCACCAGTATATTCTGTTAATCAGATTTTTTATTCACTTGATTTTTAGATTCAATTGCTGATAGATATGTACTTGTTGACATTTTGTTGTTCATATATATTTTTTTACCTTTACTTTTTCTTCTTCCTCTTCCTAAAGAATACCCTTCAGCATTTCATATAATACTGGTTTGGTGGTGATGAACTTTTTAAGCTTTTTCTTGTCTGTGAAGCTGTTTATCTGACCTTCCATTCTAAATGATAGCTTTGCTGAGTAATCTTGGTTGTAGGTTCTTGCTATTGATCGCTTTGAATGTTTCTTGCCACTCCCTTCTGCCTGCATAGTTTCTGTTGAGAAATCAGCTGACAGTCGTATGGGCACTCCCTTGCAGGTAACTAACTGCTTTTTTCTTGCTGCTTCTAAGATTCTCTCTTTGCCTTTTGCTCTTGGCATTTTAATTATGATGTGTCTTGGTGTGGTCCTCTTTTGGTTCCTCTTGTTTGGGGTTCTCTATGCTTCCTGGACTTTTAAGTCTATTTCTCTCATCGGGTAGGGCAAGTTTTCTGTCATTATTTCTTCAAATAGGTTTTTAATATCTTGCTTTCTCTCTTCTTCTGGCACCCCCAGAATTTGGATGTTGGTATGCTTGAAGTTGTCCCAGAGGATCCTTGCACTATTTTCATATTTTTGGATTCTTTTTTCTTTTTGCTCTTCTGGTTGGGTGTTTTTTTCTTCTTTGTATTTCAAATCTTTGACTTGATTCTTGGGATCCTCTAGTCTGCTGTTGGATCTCTGTATATTATTCTTTATTTCAGTCAGTGTATGCTTAATTTCTAATTGTTCTTTTTTCAAATCCTTGAGGGTCTCACTAAATTTCTTGGAGGTTTTGAGAAGATTCTTGAGTAACTTTATAACCATGGTTTTGAACTCTATATCCAGTAGTTTGCTTTCCTCCATTTCTTTCATTTGTGACATGTTTCTTTGTCTCCGCATTTTGGCTGCTTCCCTGTGTTGATAGAGTGGCTTTGTGTGCTAGCTGTCCTATAGGGCCCAGTGGCTCAGTCTCCCTAATTACCTGAGGTGGACACTCTTGGTGCATCCCTTTGTGGGCTGTGTGCACAGTCTTGTTGTAGTTGAGCCTTGATTGTTATTGGTGTTACTGGGAGGAATTGACCTCAAGGCCAATTGGCTGAGGGGACCAGCTGCGACTACAGTGGGAGAGCTGCTGTGCAGGAGACACCCTTATGGAGCAGGTCTTGCTTCAGTGGGGCTTTGGTGCTCACTGAGTCTGCCCCTTGAGTGTGTTGCTTATGGATGTGTAGAATTGTAATCTGGTATGGTCTCACATTGACCACTGGGTACACTGGCTCTTGGGTCTCCAGGGAGGTGCAAAGTCAGCCACTGCCTGGGGCCACCCAACAGGAGCTACAGAGAGATCTGCAGATTCCTCCTCTTTGTATTTGGTTTGAAAGTGGCCAGACAAGACCCAGCTGTGAAGCAAGGCGGGCTGGTGCTGGTGCTGGTGCCGGCTCTTGGGCCTTTTATTGATAGTTTTGGGGCTCCTTGACCCAGCTGCAGCTTGTTTGACAGATTTTTAGCCTGAGAAAGGACAGGCCATTCATATGCAAAAGCCATTGCCCACAGCTTGGTTGGGGTTGTAAATTGGGTGGGGTGGGGTCTCAGGGAATCACCAGGGCAAACAGAAATGACTGCCAGTCAGCCCTGCAGTAGGGTGGTCCCAGCGTGGGAACATGACTTCTGCGAGCACCTCTGTCTGGAAGAAAGCCACCCCTGAGTTCCTGCCCCGATGCCAGACAGTCCGGTTTCTCCTCATATGTGTCTGGGTCCCCCCAGAGCCTTGACCGACACTGGAACTCAGAGGAAGCTGAAGCTTGTAACTTCAGTTTGTGGTGCTGGCCTTTTAAGAGGAGCAGCTGGGTCTCCAGCAGCCTGTGTGTCACTCAGCCCCAATCTGCACTGGTTTTTACAGCCCGTAGCTCTTACTGCCTGTAGTGACTTCTTTTTCTCAGCTCTGGGATCCTGGGCTGGGCATCTGGTGTGGGGCTGAGACCCCTTGCTCCTCCTGGCACACCTGGCGATCTCCCTCCTGATTAAAAAAGCGCCACACCTGGGTGCCGGACCAGCCCATTCTGCACCTCCTACCAGTCTCAGCGTGCTTTCTTCTTCACTTCTCTAGTTGTAGGACTTCTACTCAGCCAGCCTTCCAGTGGTTCTGGATGATGGTTGTTCTGTATTTTAGTTGTAATTTTGATGTGGTTGTGGGAGGCAGCGAGTACAGGCATTTGCTTACACCACCATCTTGGTTCTCTCTCCCGGCTGACTTTTTGTGGCCCATCTTGCTCAGCCAAGAATGACTGACCATAGGATGTAGCTATATTGCATGTCACAGAATAGTCAGTGTTGTTTTTTTTTAAATCACTGGGTCTTACTCATTTTTTTCTGATCCAGTAACAGATCTTTTCAGGAAGGAAAGGGGTTTTAGAGGCCTTTCAGCAGCGGGAAAAGCATGTCCAATTCTGCCCTAATTTTGGCCTCTTCCAGCCAATCTGGCCTAATACTATTGCAGTAAGTGCCTTGGACACTGTGGTGGAAGCTGGCACAGCTGGCTTCTACCTTGACCTCCGTTCTTGAAGAAGTTGTTCCTCCTGGCACAGGTGAATGACCTTATGTGGGAAGAGGTGTTGGCATGGGGACACATCCTCACTGTGCCGTGACATTCTGGCCTGGAGCAGCAGTGGTTAAACCAGAACCTCATTCCTGGCCAGGTGAGGGCACCTTGTTTCAGTGATTTGACTTCTCTAATTCCACATGCTGGACAGTCAGTGTGTGCATATTCCAGGACTTCAGGGAGTGGCAGAAATACTCCCTGCAGATACATAATTCAGCCAGGGAGTGCACTGCTCAAGATAGCCTGGCACAGGCAGCTGGCACTGTGCTGTGGGTGCAGCTGACGGAGAGCCAGAGCCATCCAGACATTACTTAAAGGGCATGAGGGGCGGCGTTTCCAGCTTCTCCTCATGCAGCTGTTCTAGCTGTGACATGGGGCACTGGCTGTGTGGGTCCCAGCAGGAAGTGACCCCTTGCAAATGGTGGGTTCTGCTGTGATGCCACCATGCATGGCCTGTTGAAATCCCGATGTGCTGTGCAAAGACTACTGGTGTTTCTGCATTCTCTATGTCTTCCTGTTGGTGAACAGGGGTAGGTCCAACACAGGCTTGAGAAACCAGAGGGATTATCTCATTCACTCCCAACCTTCCAGATCCTCCATGTGCAAAGTCATCAAAGACTTCAGTTGGGACTTCCTTGGTTCGTAGGGCCATGACACCACCTGGGAGAAATGTGCAGCCTCACCAAAGTGACACATCAGCAGAGAACGAACACTCCTTTCCCTATGCTTTCAAGAGCACTGGGAGTTATCGCTATTGCTTGTTTATCTTTGTCAGTCTGACAGAAGAAAAATGGTATCGCATTGTTTTCAGTTGCATTTTTTAGAGTTATTAGACAGCACATATTTATTAGCTATTTGTGTTTCTTCCTTTGTTGTTGAGCCTTTAACTCCGTGGTCCTCCCATGCATCGTGCTGGGGCAGGCAGAGGAGAGCCAGCTGCTGGTCACAATGCCTGCCCCGCGAGTTGGCCAAGGACGGTGACCTGCTTATTCTCGACGGGCTTTTGGTCTTTGGTTTTAACAATTAGTTTCTGGCTCCTCAGTCCTCAGCATTGTGCTTGCTCCTGACTTTCACCTTCTCCCTCACTCGGGGAGAGAGATTTCTGGCTTCTAATATCTCGACTGACCCAGTGCCTCAAATCAAAGGGAATAAGAATAAGGGAAAATGTTTGATCCCTGCTCAGGACTTCACGGTCTAGTCCGGAACAAACAAAACACCAACCCCCCCACCCCTCCAGATGACCATTGAATACTTTAAAGAGTAATATGTATTCAAGAGAGATAAACTCCAGGTTTCCTAGGGGCCTTCCAGGAGGTGGTCCTCTCTGCCTGTTGGAGGCAAGACGTGAGCTTATTTCACTTGTTGGACAAGGAAGGGAGGGCATCCCATGCAGCAATTGTAGAGACCGAGATGCATGAGCGTTTGGGGTAAAATGCAAACAAATCTGTAGGCTTGGAGGAAGATGAGTCTCGAAATGGAAAGGGGGTCAGTTTACTAAGCCTCGTATACTCTGCAAAGCAGCATAGAACTCATTCTGTAGGTAAACAAAAGCTATAGTTACCTAGTGGTCTAAGAGAATGATCATAGCCACTGTTTATTCACTGCTGATTATATGCCAGGAATTGTGCCGACTATTTCTGCCACTTAGCCTCAGTCTCAGATTTGTGTTTTGGGATAACACAGTTAGTAGTGGGGAAGATGTAATGGAAGAGAGAGATTATTTGCAATAGGTAGAAAACAAGGACCTGGTAGCTGTATGGGGGATAAAAAGCAGACAAGTTAGGGAGACAGTAAAGAGACAGAGATGACAGGGCTGGGAATGTCAGAGGAATCAGGGATGATTGCTGGTTTGGCTAGATGAATGGTGTGAGAGGGGATTGTTGTCTGGGAGCGTATAGGAATAAAGCAAGTGTTTTTCATACAACCCCTTGGTTACTCTATTATTGAATTAAAAGACAATGGGCTTGAATCATGAATTCCACCATGTAATAGCGCTATAATATTGGACCATGCTAATTGCTTATAGTTGAGTACTTACCTAACATCTCTAGGTATCAGTTTTCTCAATTATATTTTTAGATAATTCTACCCCGAAGGAGAATTTTAGTGATCGAATGGTGTATGAATGGTAATGATCAGGCAGAGTGTCTGACACATAGTGGGCGTTTAGTACATGGAGCCTGTTATCTGTACAGTGGAATCTTTTTAAACAACAACAATAACAACAACAACAACACAGGTTTGCTGATATACATGTTGTAGTGTTTCATGTAGAAGACACATGATGCCTGGAATTAAAAGGATGAGAAGAATCAAGATATTCTCAGGAGAATATAAGCAAAGAAGAAACTTTGATTTGTCTTATTTAGTGGCATAGAGCTGACATCTTTTTCAAAAATGATATCTGTGCCATATTTTGGAAGAAACAATACATCAATGCTGATGCGATTGTTCATAAGTAGATAATGTATGTATGTACACAGGCAGCTTTTATATAGTTAACATGTATGGTTTTCATTGTAGGACCCCAAGTCAAATTTGATCCAACAGTGGTTGTCAGAAAAAAGTGACTTTGGAGTCGTTTCCAAAACTTTTCAATTATCTTCCCATCCAATACTTGGTGAATGGTCCATTCAAGTTCAAGTGAATGTGAGTATAAATGTATTTTTAGGGGGCGCATTAAACTGATTTAAATAGGTCAGGTGGGGCAATATATCCAAAGTCATTTACTCAATGAACAGAAAAACATTAATCTGAACATCCAGACAATTTAAGTGGTTTGTTTTTAATTTACTATGTTTTTAAATGGGTTAACTTAATTATAATGTATGAGTTTTAATCATTGCTGTCTTTTTCTATAATGTTTCAAGGTTAAAACATTTCACCTTTTAGTATAAAACTGATTAAATGATGTTTATTTATAAATAAAATTATTTATTGCATAAATCGAGTATTTTAAACCTAAGTAATGAGTACATAGGTATTATTTAGCAAATTTTATGTCTCAGAATGATGACTCCTAGTTTTATTTTTGTTTTAAAACACAGTGACTTTATTATTTATTTTTAATTTTATTTTACTTAATTTTTTAAAAAAATATAGCTATTTATTTTTTTCTTTTTTTAAAAAAATATATTTTTATTGATGTCAGGAAGGGAGAGGGAAAGAGAGATAGAAACATCAATGATGAGAGAGAATCATTGATTGGCTGCCTCCTGAATGCTCCCACTGGGGATCGAGCCCGCAACCTGGGCATGTGCCCTGACCAGGAATTGAACCGGCGACCTCTTGGTTACTGGGTCGACGCTCAACTGCTGAGCTACACCAGGCTGGGCTTTATTATTATTTTAAATCTTTTTTGTTGAAAGTATTACATATGGCCCCTTTCCCCCTCATTGACCACCTCCAACCCGCCCCCCCCTACCCCCTGCCCCAGACCTTTTCCACCCTAGCCTCTGTGTCCATGGATTATGCATATATGCATACAAGGCCTTTGGTTGATTATTTCCCACCCACCTACCCTCCCCCGCCTTCCCTCTGAGATTCTGCACTCTGTTCCATGCTTCCATAAAACACAATGACTTTAAACAGCCACATCAATATTCTGTTCCCTGGTCCTTCTTTCCCCCCAACTCTCCCACCTGCTTCCTTTATTTGCTGCTAACTCCTGTAGCTCTGGGATCTAACCAGGCAGGGGCATTAGAATACCATCTGTGATTCAGGTGTTCTCCTGTGCATCACCGAGTGATGTTTGAAGATCCATTGAATGTTTCCTCATTTTTTTCCCTTTGGAATTTATTAAATAAATTTGTGAATAAGACCTTCTGTTGGAACAGGGCTTCTCACTATTGACATTTGGGATAAAAATTCTTTGTTGTGGGCGCTGTCCTGTGCATTGGAGGACATTTAACAGTATCTCTGGCCTCTAACCACTAGATGCCAGTGGTGGGCTCCCCTCTCTCCAAGTTGTGACAGTCAAAAATGTCTCCAGACTCCACCAAATGTGTCCTGGGGGAGAATGCCCTCCCCTCCTCCATTGAGAACCACTGTATTAGAAGGAATAAGCATTCATTAGCATTAGACCTGAGGTAAGATAAAAGTACCAAGTACTTAATACATAAAAAAGTAAACAGTTTTTTCTTTTGGTTAACATTTTCTGGAACCACATCCTAAAAACAGAACTTGTCACCTTAGTTAGCACCTGTTTTTTGAGCATCTGCATAAAGATGAAGAGCACGCTGGGCTTGTGGGGAGGTTGTACCAGGAAAGGGAGACAGATGGGAAATGACAATGTGTAGAGGCATGTACAAGGAGTTATGGACACCTGGAGCAGGGGTGATGGACCCTGGGGGAGTAGACAACTGAACTTGTAGAGAAGGAGGAAAGAGCAGACATTTGTGAGACTTAGGAGAGAGGATTTGTGTAGAGGCAGAGAGCCTCATGTGTCTGGGATTTGGGAGAGGTTTGAGTGTATGGAGAATGATGGGGTTCGAGGATTAGGAAGCATATTGTGAGTTTAAGGAGTTAGGTTTTATTCTCAGTTCCCACTTTTTGATTTCACTATAAAGTCTTTTGGAATTCGTTTTTGTTTGTTCATCCATCATCCACCCATCCACCCACCCATCCATCCATCCATCCATCCATCCAATATGTGTTGAGGGCTTATAGTGCTGTGATAAATACAAGGGAGCTAAACATGTGATCTCTGTTTTCAAAGACCATTCCCATGGTGAGAAGAATAATATGATGAAAGTTATATGACACCGTAGTGACAGAGAAACAGAAGGCAGTAGAACGCTAAGGTGCTGAGTTAGCGAGGTCCATCCTGTGCCTCCAAGGATGGGGTCTCATTGAGACCACCTTGGGATAAAGAGGATTTATTGTAAGGATGAGCACCAGTGTTTTGGGGACCAGGATTCCCTCTGTCTCTTATGGTCTGCTCCATTTTCTTCAAACACTTCTGACAACCCTTAAGGTGTCCTCTGGTCCAAATCTTTCACGGTCACATTGGCTCAGCTAAATAACCACGGTCCTTAAAGCCTTACAAGCAAGCATCTTCATGGGTAGATGGGCTTCCCTGGGTCAGGTGACCATCATTGGCCCATTAGGAAAGCACCCAGCGCAATGACCAGGCCGGGAAGTCTCAGGTAAGTGGTGGCCTCTGAGAGATTAATTTGTTCAGTGAATGGTGAACAGAATAAGTACCAGAGGAGAGGAGAGGATAAAATAGTGGAGAAAGACTTCTAGAAGATATGAGATTACAGGTGGGAAGATTTATAGGATTCTGGTTTGTGGACTTGACCTATCATATGGCTTAGGTAGGCGGGGGAAAAAAAAGAAAATTTAGGTACTAAAACAATTAAAAACATTTGCAAAATTTGGCCTTTGCTCACCTCTTTAGGCTTCCTCTTCAGTTAAGTGCTACCTTTATCCTTGAACTCCATGCGTTAGACACATATCCCTTAAGTTTCTTCGACTTACCAGTCTGTCTTATCTCAGAGCCTTTCTGTGCTGTCCCCTGGAACACTGTTTTTCACGCAGCTTGATTTTGCCCTCCAGTCATCGTAAATGAATGAACCTCTCTAGACATTTCCATAGCACTTTGTGCTTGTCTTGGTTCATTCAGGTCACTTTGAATAGATGGTACATTACAGATTATAGTCTTTGGGGGCTTGTTTATCCCTGTACCCCTGGGACCTAGTGCTTTGAACATAGAAGTCAGTATTTATTAAATGAATATACAAAAGCTTTAGAATAGTCATATGTCTTGAACTAAATATAATTTTCTCTTTTCCACATTCTATAATCATCCTTATTCTTTTGAAGACAGCATGTAGATCAAGTACTCATTATTGGTGATATAATATCCCCCCATCCCCTCCAAATTTTGAGGTATAACTGAAAAATAAGACTGTAGGATATTTAACATGTAATATGTGATTTGTATACATTGTGAAAGGATCTCTCTGCCAGGTTTAATATTAGTGCATACAACTAAGAAAAAATAAGCCCTTTATTAAAAAGAAAAAAAAAGTCTTCAAGAGCCACCAGGGGTCAGTATAATCAAAGAAATGTTATGCGAAGCAAAACCCAACTTAGCCTTTGTCTCTGGTTTTTATCTTCTCTTGGTTTCTGCACAGCATTAAAGCACTGTATATTGCTTATTATTGAACTTCTTTTCTTTTAGCCATTAATAATGGTGGAACTATTTTTATTATTTAAGCAGTACGACATTATAGCCTCTCTCTTTTTGTTTTCCTAAGACAGTGACAATTCTTAGTATTAATCTCAGGGAGGGGAAAATACTTACTTTCAGGTGAATGTTTTGAAATCACATTTTGTTTCTGGACAAAATATGGAATGATCCTACTATTACTACTGAAGGACAATTTATTAAAAAATGCAAGACTTGTCAGAGCTTTGATTTGTAGTGATTATGTAGATAATCACAGTGGCATTCTTAGGTTGGCATTTCTACAATGTAACATTTACACAGTAAGGGTGAATGAGTCATTTCATTTACTGATAACCTCTCTAGATTACTTAAATTGCCTTTGACCTTCAAGTATTCCTTTTCACCGTTAGGATTTGTAATGATGAATAATTATTTAAGCTAGTAAAATTTTCAGGCTTTAATTCTTTTTTTTTTTTTAAATTTCCTTTATTATGTAGTCTCTGATGGTAGAGCATAGTAAGTTCTTTATATACTATGTCTTCATAGACATGTATTTTTTTAAGATGCTAGTTTAATTAAATTGCAGAGCAACTCTTGATATTATTTTTAAGCCCTCTTAAAATTAGTAAAATTTGATGAGAACACTGACTTTTTTGGGGTGCTACTTATGCATATACTTAATTTGCATATCTGCATTGAATGTGAATAGTTCTTCACTGCTTTGGGGATTGTACTTGTTCTTCTTCTACCTCTCCCAGCTCTTTCTTTACAACATTTTTAAAAATTGATTTCGGAGAGAGGAAGGAAGAGGGAGAGATAGACACATCAATCTATCTTTTTTTTTTGGGGGGGATATCTATTTCTTGACTGGTATCCTTGGTTCTTCCAAATAGTTGCAAATGTTTGTCCCCCCAAATTTTAAAATTATGGTAAAATACACATAGGCTTTATTCTCTTAACTATTTTTAAGCGTACAGTTCAGTGATATTAAATACATTCGCATTCTTGTGCAACAATCACCACCAACCATCTCCAGAACTCTTTTGTCTTGCAAAACTGAAACTCTGTACCCATTAAATGATAACTGCCCATTTCTCCTGCCCCCAGCCTCTGGCAACTATCATTCGACTTTCTGTCGCTATGATTTTGACTAGTCTAAGTACCTAATATAGTGGAATCAAACAGTATTTGCCTTTTTGTGACTGACTCATTTCACTTTGCATAATATCATCAAGGTTCATTCATATTGTAGCGTATGTCAGAATTTCCTTCCTTTTTAAGACTGAATAGTAGCCGAAACCGGTTTGGCTCAGTGGATAGAGCGTCGGCTTGCGGACTGGGGGGTCCCAGGTTCGATTCCGGTCGGGGGCGTGTGCCTTGGTTGCGGGCATATCCCAGTGGGGGGTGTGCAGGAGGTGGCTGGTCGATGTTTCTCTCTCATCGATGTTTCTAACTCTCTATCTCTCTCCCTTCCTCTCTGTAAAAAATCAATAAAATATATTTAAAAAAAAAAAAAAAGACTGAATAGTATTCCCTTATAGGTATGTACCAGATTTAGTTGCAAATGTTCTTGCATCTCTGATTTTAAAAAGTGTATTCCAGATTATTAGAAGGCAATTTTAGAGGTTCTTTAAAAGACAGGCTAATGTTGTTGGCAGCAGGGAGGGATCTGGCCACACCAGCCCTCTGTTTGTTTTCTGGACCCATTTTGATGATTACTGAATATGTGCCCACAGCCAGGCATCTTAATTTCCCTCTATTCCGCTGAGAGGCAGTGCTGGGTAGTGGAAAAGGTACAGAACTGGGGGCAGGTCCTGATTTATTCATTGGACTCCCTAGCTACTCTTAAGGTGAAACTCTAAGCTACTTTACCTCTCCAGGTGAGTAGCTCCATGAAGCCCCCTGACACTCTAGACTTAATCAGTTCTTGGGGGATAATCTGAATTTTTATAACAGCTTCTCTGGTGAGTCAGATACATAGCCAGCTTGGGAACCACTGAACTCTAAAGATAATCTTGTGGTCTCATCGAGCTGTAACGGACTGTAGTGTCTCAGTCCTCATCTCACCCTGGAGCCAGTGCTGGGGATGGGGGACAAGAAATAGAAGGTAGAAAACTCCATAGCTCCTAGGCTTGAGAGCCCCCTTTGGGAGCCCGAATTACACACGGTGGGTGTCACATTATGATGTAATTCAGAAGCGGTCTCATTTGGGTGGTTCCTTTGTGTGTGGCAGTCATGTCCACTTGAGTTAGTTGTGGAAAGGCTGTGCTGGGGTGGCAGCCGTCAAGACTTTTTTTGGCCTTTCAGAGTGCTCCTTATCGTTCCGGCCTTGCGGCCTGGCCGCGGCCCGGGTCAGGCTGCTTCTGCTGTCAGGCTTGTCTGGAGCCAGTTGTCCTTTGCAGAAGAGCACATCTTTGTTTGGACAGTGCTTGTCCTTGGAGCACTCGACACGTAGCATCTGGTCAGCCCTCCTGGCTCGCGATGACAGCCTAACAGAAAGCACGGAGCAGATTGTGACAGGTCAGAGAACAGTGGCATCCTCTCCGGAATGTGGATGTGGCTTCCAGAACTTTTGTTAGCCTCCGCCTAAAAGACTGCTTTTCTTGGGAAATACCTCAGGTTCTTCCTTCCATGTGCAGTGAGGAAGGAGGGAGGAATCGGTTGTGGAATTTTATTTCTCAGAGTGTCCGCTGGCAGAGGTCAGTACTTCGTTCTCTGTTCTTCCGTGGGTCGTAGTACACACCTCTTCTGCAGCACTTATCGATCAGTGTAATTATTTTCCTTTTTTAAAAAAAATGGTGGCAAGATACACATACCATGAAATTTGCCAACTCTAACTTTTTTGTCTAAGCCACCATCATAGTTTCCCGAGATATTTGCAATATCTCTTAATGGATCTTCCTTAAGTTACTCTTTCCCTTTGCAATTTCTCTACACAGCAGCAAAAATAATTTAAACATTAACATTGGATCACAGTATTCCTCAGCTTAAAACTCTCCAAAAGCCCGCCCTGGCCATTGTGATTCAGTTGGTTGGGCATCATTCTGTGCACCAAAAGGTTGCTGGTTTGATTCCCAGTCAAGGCACATACCCAGGTTGCAGGCTTGATCCTCAGTAGGGGGCAGGCAGGAGGCAGCCAATCGATGTTTTGCTCTCACATCAGTGTTTCTCTTTCTCTCTCCCTCTCCTTCCTCTTTCTCTAAAAGTCAATAAAGAAACAAAATAAAAACAAAACCCAAAAACTCTCCACAGGCTTTCCATTGCCCTCAGGAAAAGATCCAGATGTTTTACTAGGGCCCACACCAGGCCCTGCCTCATCTGAGTCTACCTTTCCAGCCTCATCTTCAGTTTCATAATTCCCCATGAGTTTAATTCACATTAATTCATTTCATTATTATTTTATTTCTATTTACATATTTATGTGTGTGGCTATTTGACAGATATCTTCCTTTCCACTAGACCAAAAGCTCCATGACAGGAAAGTGTATCCCCATCACCTAGTACAATGCCTGGCATGTAGATGCAATAATTCCCTGTTGAAGGGATGGATGCATGAATGCATTTGTTATATTTGGGTTTTATCCCTGTTAATTCTGATTCAGTAGCTCTGTGGTGGGAACTGGGCATCTCCACTTATTGCACCTACCACAGTTGATCCTGATGTTCACTGTGGGTTGAGATTTCTAGAGAATTATATTCCAGCTGCAGTTAAAGTGACAGATGTTTAGATTCTAAAGAGGAAAGGAAAGGACAATGTAAATATCAACAAACATTTTCAGTCATTTTGCACATCTACCCTTTCTCCAAGTTGGTCAGTACACATCTACTGACACTTTTACTAGATGATATTTTCATTGTGATTTCTTGTTAATTTTAAAATTGTTTGCTAATATTATGGTAAAAATAAAATGGGGTATTATATGATGACTATTCTGTAAGTATTAGGGTTAAGCATGAAAATATTAGTAGGAATCTGAATAAAGCTAAAAATGGGAACTATTGTATGTCAAGTGGAAAGAAACACCAGTCAGCAAACATCTGAAGATAATAAGACACAGATCCTACTTTTAACAAGCTCACAGTTAGGGAAGGCTTCGTGTAATAAATGCAAAGAGCATTAGATTGGGAGTTACAAGACCCAGTGTCTGTGCTTTAGCTGAGGGACTATGGACAAATCATTTCAGCCCTGGATCTCAATTTCCCCAGCTGTTAAATAAAGGGCTTGGATTAGAGAACTTGTCAGCCTCTTCATACCTTTAAAATGCCATGCTTTGACTAAATGGAGGTAGAAGACACTGTAGCACTTGAATGGGGACCGTGGGGAGTGGGGGGGGTGGGGGGTGGGAGGAGGTGAAATGACAGAGCTTAGCGACAGAGCCGTGGCCTTGGGAGCAGGCACTCGCCTGGGTGGAGGCCTTGTAGAGAGGAGGAGTCCACGAGAAAGAAGAGTTTCTGAGTCAAGCTCTGTAGGGTATTGGATATCAGGCTAAAGTTTTAGATTTCATTTTATAGGCAGTAGGGGACTCCAAAACTTTTACTGTGCTTTGAGTTTCAGTGTTATAAATTTCATATTAGAGGGCAAAGAAAACAAAAATGTGCATGAATGAACTTCTTGAATTATAAAAGATATAAAATTTACACTTTTATTTTATTGTTTTCCTCTGATTATAAAAATAAGACATGCTCAGTGTAAAATCACCCAAACATTATCCAAAAAGAAAAATGACAGACTTATGATAAACACCCAAACAAAAGAAGCCACCAATATTTGTTGTCTTATTGATTTTTGTAGGAAGTTTTAGGCAATGGTATGACCTGGTTAAAGTAGGAATTTAGGAAGATTGTAGCATGTGGGGTGATTAGAGGAAGAGGAACTGAAGCCAGGGAGGCAACCAGGAGATGAGTACCCTTGTTTAACAAAGGCATGCCTACCTTTTACGTTGGGTTAGAATAGTGCAGTCTGAGGGTATCGGGGACGGCTGTAGGGGAGCAGCAGAAACCAGAGAGGAATGGACGAATTCAAGAGACACGCCACTTTAAAGGAAGAGTTATTAGGTTTAGTGACTGATTGGATTGTGATTGGAGAGGCAGGAGGAGGAGTAAAAGGTGGTAAATGACTTACACACGGAGGCCATTGGACTGAGGTGGCACTAATGCTGTGGTGGCTGCCGTAAGCAAACAAATGCCCCAAGCTAATGATATCCAAATGCAAAAGACAACCAATTACAAAAGCTACCGAGGCTGTAAGGGATAGCCAATCAATAATTTCCTTACTTTGCTTCCGTATTTTCTCTATAAAAGTCTCTCTGAGTTTGCTGGGTTAGTGCACCTAACCTCTTCTAGTTTGGCACTGCCTGATGCCAACGGATTTTTGCTTAAGTAAACTTGTGAAATTTTTTAATATGCTTCAGTTTTTCTTTTAACAAAGGTGTTAAGAGAAACTTAAAGGTGACTCTGTATCTCTAGCCCTAACATGAATGGCTACCCAGTTTGGCGTACTTCATTATTTCTGTGTGACTGTGAGGTGGAATGTGTATTACTCAACAGGTACAATAAAATACCACATGATTCTTTGCTCGTTTAGTCCTGTTATTTGGGAGCAATTCTACCCTAATCCTTGAATGAAATGTAGGGCAAATCCTACCATTTTTCTCTGGTTCTTCTTTGGGAATAAATGACCCTGCCATTTTTTATTACATGCCCACACAAACCAGTCTACATTCAGTACTTAATATGTCCAGTCAATCAAATTGAGTGCCTCCTTCTCTCAGATTGGGTCTTCACTGGTCTGGCTGCTTGTTCCCGACTCCCTGGGCTAAGTTGCGACCCGCCCAGGATTGAATTGGGTGGAGGGAAGACACCACCCAATTTTTTGAGGGGTAAAAATTCTTACTTGGTCTATAAGAATGAGTCATATGAATTTGCCAATATTTGTCCTACAGAAATGGCAAATTGATATAGTTCAAGATGATACTGCCTCGCAAGGCCTGCAGACATTTAAAACTAACACCTTTCCTTAGAACTCTATTGTTGGTTCTTTGGAGCACCACTCCATTGCTGGGAGGTCTCTCACCCAAAGTGCCTTTGATGTTTTTGAATTTGTCACCTCCAACTGGCAGCTCATAGCTCCATCTTCAGCTTCTGGGCATCTACACTTCACCTCCAGCTTCCGTCTCCTGAGGTTGCCTTACCCTGAGAGAGACTGGTTTTGATCATGAGAGAAGGCAGCCCCTGCTGGCTCTCTCTTTTTTTTTGCCTGTCTAGTTGGGGAGAAATGCTCATACTTTCTTTGCTCTTTGAAAGTCAGCACGCGCAGACCACCCCACTCAGCGCTCCCGTAGCGCAGCTGCCCCTGCAGCTGGTCAGTAGCAGGATTTGCTCTTGAGGTTGTTCAGGCATGTCAATGCCTGCCCACTGACAACTTGAGGATGGTCAAGGGACATGCATCCAGCTCTCTGGGCTGGCCTATGATTGAAGGCGAAAGACCAATGTCCACCTAATCCCTGGGGGTGGGGTGTGTGTGACTCCTACCCCATCAAAAGCTTTCTCCTAAAATTCCTTTCTAATTTATTCTAATCTTGGTGCTTTTGGCTGAGAGTTGCAAAACTAGTGTTTGACAGCCTCCTTCACAAGTCCTGCATGCTAGTCTTACCTCACTTTGGAATGTAGATATCCTTGCCATCTGTTGTCTTGGGGGACAAAGCCAACACTGAGTCTGAAATACTTCTATTTTAACATTCTGTTATGTGTGGATGTAAAAAATTCAGTCCCTTTATTCATCTTTAAATAAAAATAAATCTAGACAGTGGAGATTACTGCTAAAGCAGACTTTGGGAAATTGAAATGATTCTACATATGTAAACAGAAATCATCCATCCTGCACCTCAGTTCTATTTCTGGCATTTTTTTTTTTTTTTTTTAACTCCAGAAGCAAGAGTTGAAAGAAGCTTCCCCGCATTTAAAAAAAACATCGATTTTAATGGTCACGAAGTGTGCCATATCTCTTTAAGTTTGTTAAAAATAGAAACCCTCTCAAGTTGGATGGCTTCATGGTTAGAGAAGGGAAATTCTGTAACTGGATTAGATGGAATTCACGTCTCCAATTTGTACTCTAGTCAGAGCATATTTCTTGGGAGGATGGTAAAAACAGTGTGTCTTCTCTCTTTCCCCCTTCATCTGGTTGGTTTCCACACATACACTCTCACAATCCACTACTGACTTAGGGATAAAGAGACAAAGAAATTTCAGAGATTACTGAGAGCACCTCCTGGTTCTTCTTTTCCATTCCTGCTTTAGAAGTTGTTTAGAAAATCTAACTGAAATAGGCTTACATCTACTACGCATGGAAAGTGGATACATGTGCCGAAGAGCAGGTTTTCTTTTTTTCCTCTTATTGTTGAAGATTTTAATATATTATTTATTTTTAATGCTTTTTTAGAATTTTATTTTTTAATTATAGTTGACAATCAGTATTATTTTATATTCGTTTCAGGTTTGCAGCATAGTCGTAGACATTTATATAATTGACAAAGTGACCTCCCCCCCCCCCCCCGTTAATTCTAGTACCCACCTGGCATGCTGCATAGGTATTATAATATTATTGACTGTATTCCCCATGCTGTCCTTTACACCCCATGACTTTTTTGTAACTACCAATCTGTACTTTTCAGTCCCTTCACCTTTCACCCTGCCCCCCAAACCCCCTCCCATCTGGCAACCTTCAGTCTGTTCCAAGAGCTGGTTTTCTAAGGGAGCGCTTTCCCCATGGAACAGTGACCATATTGGGGAAAGAACTCAGAAGACATTGATGAGTTACATATTCTCTCTCCTGGAAAGGTGTTTGCTTAAAAGACATGCTGCCCAAGTATTTATGCCTTCAGGTCAGCCTCTCTCTCCAGCTGTTGGCAGAGTGAATGAGCACAAGCTGGATTTGATGAGCTAGAGTAAACATAAAACTCATTTTGAAGCAGATTGTTTCTTTAAAACTGAAGGAAAATTGTTCAGTAAGTGAAACTCACACTTCCTTCTAAAGGCCTCGGGTTGGTTTTGCGGCATGTTTTTAGTCACGGTTAGTCAAATTTAATTTAGTTCCGTTAGAATTGACATAGAACAATTTGGAAATAAATGTTACTTTTCTAAAAAATATATATATTTTTATTGATGTCAGAGGGGAAGGGAGAGGGAGAGATGGAAACATCAATAATGAGAGAGAATCATTGATCGACTGCCTCCTGCGACACCCTTCCCCCCTCTCCCCCACCAGGGATTGAGCCTGCAACCTAGGCATGTGCCCTCTTGGTTCATAGGTCGATGCTCAACCACTGAACCATGCTGTCTGGACTAAATTTTACTTTTTAGGTCAGGGTTTGCTGACCCTGGCCTATAGGCCAAATTCAGCCTAGTACCTGTTTTTGTAAATAAACTTTTATTGGAATACGGACAGTCTCATTTGTGTACCCATTGTCTCTGGCTGCTTTTGCACTCCAATAGCAAAGAACAGTAGCTGAAACAGCAACCATATGGCTTATGTGGGGAGGAAGAACTTCCTTCTACACTTCTAAGTTCTTCCAGTTGGTCTAATAATCAAGTTGACATGAGGCAGATTAACAAGAAAAAATAATAACATTGAATTACATATGTACCTATGGGAACCCCACACACATGAGAGGTCCAGAGACAGAAAGTTAAAATGAGGTGCCTGTGACCTCTGAGCTGAGGTAAAGTACTTTGGGGCTATGGAGGGGAGGAAGGTCATTTGCTGGCTGCTAAGAAGAGCCAATGTTCAGTAACTAGAAGTTTGCCCTGCCCTATGGATCGGTCATAGAAAGTTATTTCTGGTAATAACTCTTATTATGGCCCCAAATTTAAATTCTTTAAGGGAGAGGTAAAAGTTTCTCATGAGCCTGTGGGGTCTCAATTGCCTTTAGCTCAAAATAATTCTCATGCTAAAGTGGCACACCTTGGGGAGGGCTGTTCTGAACCCCTTCACTTGCAAAGCCTAAAATATTTACCGTCTGGTCCTTTATAGAAAAAGTTTGCAAATCCCTGTTCTGGACTAATGAAACTTCTCAGTATCAGGGTTTTTGTGGTTATAAGTGGCACAAATTGCTACTCATTCTCTGAATTATTATTAATTTAAATCTTTTAGTAACTTTCCACCATTCTTGATTATATGTTTTGTAAAAATATTTTATAAAAGTAACTAAACTCGTGAAAATTGGTATGGCCTGGTTGCCTAATAGACAATATGTTGAAAATGACAAAATCCAGTTCTGCCTCTCAAGCCCCTTGAACAGCCAAATAATTTATTTTTTTGAATTGCATTTCACCACTTATAAACAACCTGGGAAAACCTTGCCTGGGACAAAGCACACTGTCAGCACCCAGTTACAAAATGATTTTTTGATTTATTGGAACAATTAAAAATGACATTGAAAAGAAGCACGTTCCTTCTGCCTTTTCTTCAGTTTTCCACGATGGCTGGCTTCTTTCCCTCCTTGGCATCCTTATTCCTTCCAAATGCAGGGCAGGGAGTTGAGGTTATTCTATGGGTCATTTGACAGATGGCCATGCCTCTTCAGGGAAGTCTGATTCTGCTTGTGATAAGGTTATTTTAATTTCTTGCAGGGGATACTGTATACTAACTAATCTGATGAACACTGTAAGAACCAGCGTGGGGATAGGAACCAATTTGTTCATTCATTTACACATGCATTCAAACCAAAAGACATTGAAGGCATGCTGAATTAGGTGCTGTGCCTTTAATGGCTTCGTATTCTATTACAGGAGATGGACACAAAGCAGATAAAGATAATATATTGTGTTAAGTAAAATGAGATTATGGGAGAGAAGGTCCACCTAACAACATGGGGAGAGGCAATCAAGGACGGGTGCCCGGTGGAGGCTAAATCCAGATAAAGAAGTCCAGAACGTTCTGTAGGCCATTCAGGTGGGGATGTCTAGAAGGTGGAGTTGAGTGAGAATCTCTGGGTTGAGGTTTGGGCTAGACATAACTATGTAGGGGTCATATAGAGATGGCAGTTAAAACCGTAAGAGTTGATGAGCTCATTAAGCATCTGGAGAGTGGGAAGAAATTGAGCTTAGGATGGGAAGGGCCAGCATTTCAGGATCAGAAAGAGAGAACCATTAAGGAAACAAGGAAGAAGTCTTGAAAATGTTTATATACTGAATGTTTATAGACAACTATTTTGTTAGTGTATAAGTAGTTACATTTGTTTCATACTTTGAAATTAACTATATCCTTCTTTTAGGATTAAAAAGAAACGTGTACAGTTGCTTTAGATTAACCAAGGATGATGTTTTAAAAGGCTACTTTTTTTTTATAGCTGCATCTCTGTATTTTATTTGATAACTTAGGGAATCAGAAGTAGAATACCGATATTATTAATGGAATTACTTAACTATTTTGAAGTAGTTCTATTTAATGTGTTACCTATGATTTAGAATGGACAGATAGAAATATGAAGAGTTAGGAAAAAGATAGGCCACATTTTTTTCTTTTGTGGAAAAGGAAATAATTAACAATATCTATTAAAATCAGGTAGAATGTATTGATTTAAGGGATACACTAGAAAATAATTCCAGTAATTGGAAAGGTAGAGGATGTTGGTCCACAATGATTTTGTATTCTTGATTATTTATAAGTATTTGAATTATGTGTAATTTAATTTTCTCCATTTTTTTAAATAATGATCTCTAAAACCAATTTGAAGTCCTTTCCTGTTAATTTGGCATATTGTCCTTGCCTCATTTCACAAATGAGAGCAGTCAGATGAAGCAGTTTGTTTAAATTATACTTAGAGTCAGGTCAATTTTTTATGTTAGTGAATTGGCAAGAAAAACTCATAAAATCCCACAGACTTCATGTGTAGATGATTAAAAATAAACTTCTGCAAATGAAAATAAACTGTTTTCTTTATTAAATCATTATAAGTGCATTAAATTCTCCCAAAATCTTTTTGTGAGGTAAGTAAGCAAGCAAAACAATCAAATAAGAACTCATATATTTTCTTTTTTTTTCTTTCTCCCAATAGGACCAGACATATTATCAATTATTCGAGGTTGCAGAATATGGTAAGGGTTTTTCAATTTATTTAGAAGGAAAACACATTTATTACTTTCCACAGAGATAAGAGAAATTTCCAAAAGATGTGTAATTTAAAGTAAAAATCCCAGTGTAGGTAAAATCCTGATGGTTCTTATAGATCTAATAATTTTTTCCTTTGTAAAAGTGCAAGTTATAAAAGGTCATTATAAAAAATAAAGGAGGAAAAAGATCACCTATAGTTCCATTATGCTAATCTATTTCTTGTGCTCAATTATTGTTTTTCTACTCTGTCTTGATCATAATATACATATTTAAAATTTTGTGAATATTGCACTTAGACACACATAGATGAAAAAAGTGTGAGCCAAGCATTTTGTTGGTGGAGGAAGAGAAAGGAGAGATGAGAGTGAAAGCATAGGATCTAGTATTAGTTTTAATTTTAATAGCTATTTTGAGGTTATACACAAGCTTTTTTATATGATTTGTGTCACTTTTTTGAGATTGTGTTTCATTCAGCTTTAGAAATTCTGGAGATAGTTTGCTTATACTTTTGTGGCTCAGCCTCCATGTAGCTTATACCACATCTAAGTCTCATGATCAATAGAGCTGGGAACAGCAAATATTTTTTACAAAGGGCCAGACAGTAATATTTTAGGCTCTATGGGTCTCTGTCTAACCACTGACTCAACTTTGCCACGAAGCAGCCACAAAAACTATGTAAGGCGATATGACTATGATCCAATAATATTTTGTTTGTGGACATGGAAATATGAATTTTAATAATTTTTACATCATGAAATATTCTTCTTTTGATTTTTCTCAAACAATTAAAAGTGCAAAAAACACTCTTAGTTCCTGCTGGTCATTATTTACTGACCCCTGACCTGGAATTCTGTTGTCCAGTTTGGGGTCACTCACCATGTGTGGCTGTTGAACACTTGAAATGTGGCCAGTACAAATGGAGATGTTCTCTAAGTGTGTAAAGCAAGATTTTGAAGACAGTACACAAAGAAAAAAGAAAAATAATTCATTAATAATACATTTTTATACTGATTATATTTTGGATATGTGGGGTTCAATAAAACATTGCAAAAATTAATTTCACTGTTTTTTTTTCTTTTTAAATGTGGCTACTAGAAATGTACAATTACACTGTATGGCTCACATTTTATTTCTTTTTGACAGCCTTGATCAAGAATAAGTCTGGGTGTCCAGGGTTTTTATAGGCTATTTTCACTTCATATAGAGGTGGTGCTGGGTTGTGGTATGTTGCTGAATGGGGTCTAGTGGAGGTGGGGAATTAATTGTCAACCGATGATATTTGAGGAGGGGACATTTGAATTTCCTTGTTCTAAGGAAACTCTACCTCTCAGTGTCCCCTAACTTCTGTGTTGGTGGAGAGCCTTGGAGGAAGGTCACAGTTGACCCCTATGGCTTTGTTGACTCTCCAATCCTAGATGGGTCTCGAGTCCAGGAGTGTCTTGGCACACCAAGGGCCTTTAGCCTGGTTTGGAGCTGGAGATCTGCCCTATGTTGTTGAGCCGTTGGCCTTCTTGCTACTACTCTTGTGTTAATTGAATGGGGAGTTGCCTTTTTATGAGATTGATCTACTTCTTTGGCCAGTGAAGTTAGAAAAAAAAATTTCTGTAGACTGAAAGAAAACAAAAATTGTATATTCTGGGGAGTTCTTTATATCAGACTAGAGGCCCAGTGCACAAAAATTTGTGCACTCGGGGGGAGGGTCCTTCAGCCAGGCCTGTGCCCTCTCACAGTCTGGGACCCCTTGGGGGATGTCCACCTGCTGGCTTAGGCCTGCTCCCCAGGGAATCAAGCCTAAGCTGGCAGTCAGACATCCCTCTGGCAGCCCGAGAGCCCTCAGGGGATGTCCACTTGCCAGCGGGACATCCCCACTGGAATGTCCCGCCACCACCGTTGTTCTGGCAGCCATCAGCCTGGTTTGTGGCTGAACAGAGCTCCCCCTGTGGGAGCACACTGACCACCAGGGGGCAGCTCCTGCACTGAGCATCTGCCCCCTGGTGGTCAGTGTGTGTCTAGTGACCAGACATTCCCAGTCGTTCTGCTGTTAGGGCCAATTTGCATATTACCCTTTTATTGTATAGGATAGAGGCCTGGTGCACTGGTGGGGGTCAGGTGGTTTGCCCTGAAGGGTGTCCTGGATCAGGGTGGGGGTCCCACTGTGGTGCCTGACCAGCCTGGATGAGGGGCTGAGGGCTGTTTTCAGGCTGGCCACACCCCCTTCAGGGTGGGGGTCCCCACTGGGGTGCCTGGCCAGCTTGGATGAGGAGCTGATGGCTGTTTGCAGGCTGGTCAAGCCCCCCAGTGGGACCCTCACCTCATGGGGGTGTGGCGAGCCTGGGTGAGGGGCTGAGGGCTGTTTTCAGGCTGGTCACACCACCTTCAGGGTGGGGGTCCCCACTGGGATGCCTGGCTAGCCTGGGTGAGAGGCTGATGGCTGTTTGCAGGCTGGCCAAGCCCCCTTCAGGGAGGGGGTCCCCACTGGGGTGCCTGGCCAGCTTGGGTGAGGGGCTGATGGCTGTTTGCAGACTGGCCACGCCCCCCGGCAACCCAAGCTCTCAGCCTCTCCTTTCTTTCTTTCTTTTTTGTTTTTCTGGGATTTATTTATCTTCTATAATTGAAACTTTGCAGCCATGAGCAGAGCTGAGGGCTGGCCAGGGCAGGCGGGAAGCTGGGCTTCCTCCATTGCCGGGGGCAACCCAAGCCTTCTGCTCACTCCAACTCGGTGGCCACCCCCATCTTAGTTGGGTTAATTTGCTTACTCACTCCTGATTGGCTGGTGGGCGTGGCTTGAGCATAGCAGAGGGACGGTTAATTTGCTTGTTTCTCTTTTATTATAAAGGATAGTATTAATATTGATAAAATATCTTAATTATATAAAGCTGACTAAAGTAGAGGTTTCTAATTTTGGAATTACCTACCAGTACCTATGACAAGAAAAAAAATATTTTGTAGCCATATCTTACCTATTAACTAGAAATTCTACTACACAACTTTGTCTTTGGTTACATTAGACTGTCACTAGATTTGCCTTTGCCTCAAAGGACAAGGAGTCTATGACTGCTGGGGTTGGACCCCAGCAGGTCCAGGGGTCCCCAAAGGTGTGGATGGAGACGTTGAAGAAGGAATGACATGGAGACAGCGTTCAGTTGATCAGCAGCCTAGCCAGGATCTCTAGCCAAGTTCTGGTCAGGATCTCCAGCGAAGTTCTGGTTAGGATCTCCAGCCAGGTTCTGCGTCCATGTTCTCTTGCTAGGTTCTCCAGCCAGGTTCTGTCCAGGTTCTCCAGCCAGGTTCAGTCACCAGGTTCTAGTCAGGTTCTCTTGCCAATTTCTGTAGTCAGGTTCAGTCCAGGATCTTTTGCCTTTCTCTCGCTAGGTTCTGTCTCTTGGTTCTGTCTCTAAGTTCTGAGGCCAGTTTCTGTCCAGGATCTTTTGCCATGTTCTCTCGCTAGATTCTGTCTCTAGGTTCTGTCTCTAGTTTCTGTCCAGAATCTTTTGCCACGTTCTCTCCAGCGAAGTTCTTCTGTCTCTAGGTTCTGTGTCTAGGTTCTGTGTCCTGTTGTCTTGTTACATCTGTATTTATACCAGTTGATTCCAATCCTATCAATCTCTATTCCAAAGGTTAGGGCGTTTCTTATCTCCATTCCAGGGAGTAAAGATTATGTAGCTTAAGCATGATTGTTCGTAGTTAAAGTGATTAATTACCCGCCTGGCACTTAGTTAAGGGGTTTTATTCCCTCCCTAACTTCAGGGGAAAATCCCTACCTGGGGAAACAACCTTTCTCAGAGAGGTGACCTTGGTTAAAACACATAGTGCCAAGAAGGTAAGCAAACATATTAAGAACAGTATGCCATATATGCCAGGTCCCTTGAAACAGCAAGGATGGACCGGCTCCCGGCATATGACTGCAAATGTGGCATCATCCAGAAGGAGAGACTTGGGGCCCTAGGATGTGCTTTTAGTAGCCAAATTGGTGAAAGGGTCTGAGGGAAGGGGCTGCTCTAGAAGCAGCTGTTTACCAAACAATATGGAAGTATTTTATCAAATAGTAAGGCCACAGTAGTGGGTGACAGCTGCTTTACAGCACTCAGATGCATTTCCATTTAGTGTTGTGGATACAATGTAGGTTCTACCAACAGAAGTTCCCACTGGCCTCCACTATCACTGTCTAGTCACTAGCTTCATTGGATTTCTGACTTTGGGTAAAGTGCTTTTCATCTAAGCCTTAATGTGTATTCATTTGGATCATAATGAATCTAATTTCAAATAGCACCAATTATAAACTCCTTTAGAGCAATTCTGTTTGTGATTTTTGTCAAGCTGTAAATGATAGTAAAATAGATTCTTTAACATATTTACTCTTTTTCCCCCCAGTATTACCGAAGTTCGAAGTTGCTCTGCAGACACCATTATATCATTTTTTGAAGTCTAAGAGTTTAAATGGTATTGTCACAGCAAAGTGAGTATCCTTTTTCATGACTACAAACTGTTATAAAACTTTATGACAGAGAACTCATCATATACCACAGAATAGTAGTACAATGTTCTGCTTATTAAGATACCTCAATGGGCAGGAAACAAATATCTACAATAAACAATTAAACATGGAACACGTCTGCACAGATCTTTGTACACATCTCTCTGCTTCCAAGTTGGTCCTGAAATATTTTCCACACACTAGTGTCTTTCCAAGACTAATCAAGGGATTTACATTATAGATTATGCCAGATTTGTTTTTTTAAAAAAGTACTGTTATTCCTCATTCTTAAGGCATGAATGGAGGTGATTTACCTCTTCTTAAATCATAATTTTTTACTCTGTTAATGATGGAGATTGACTCTTAGGGGAGGGATTTGGTTGTCTGATTGCAATTAGCATATGAGTAAATAATTCACACTCATCATTTCAGCATAGGTACACAGAGACTTCCAACCCACAGATGTATAGTGACTCCCGTGATTTGTATCTATTAGATTGAACAGCAAAGCATCTGGCTTTGCTGAGACAAAAAGCATCCTCAGAGTTCCAGACTAGCATTTCTCAAACTGAAGATGCAGACAATAGTATGGTGGTTACCAAAGGAAAAGGGATGTAGCGAAGGGTAGAGGAAGTTGAGTGGTGATCAACAAAGATTTGACTTTGGATGGTGGCCACAGAATGCAGTATACAGATGATGTATTATAGATTGTATACTTGAAACCTGTATAATTTTATTAACCAATGTCACCCCAATACATTTAACAAAAAAAGAAAAAAAAGGAACCTGACATATCTAGACTTAACATAAAAAACAAACAAACAGAATAGGCTTAAATTAGTGGTTCTCAAAAGTACAACCTGGGTTTGCCCTCAAGTAATTCTAGGACTGATCTCTTGTAGCTTTTATTTTTGATGCATCAATATCTGAGCTTTTTTTCCTGAAATTTATTTAGTTTCAGAACTTATTTGTAGTAGCTGATAAAAACTGGACCTCATCTCACTGCTGTCTCAGCGCCATGTTCCTCTCTTGGTGAGGGTTTGTGTCAGTGGCAAGTGATGGGCTGTGAGTCTCCTGGCAGAAGCAGTCCACAGAGCAAAACTTTCTGAGGACTCCTGCTTTAGATTCTATCCGGCCCAAATCACCTGAAGCCCATGCAACCCAATGGCAAAAACATGTCTCCGATTTATACACCAAGTTGGTTTTCTGCCATGTTCAACTAAGAAGTAGCTTCCAAAGTGAACTTGAGTATTGTGGATGGATTTATGGTTTAGAAAACATATTAATGCCTGCATTGTACATAATTTTTATCTTGCCCTTGATCTTGGCTGAAGGTTAAGCCTCTGTCTGGGTTTTATTTTGAGTTCTTTGACTAATGCTTATAAAACTTAGTAAGTGCAAATTCACACAGCCCATCAGTGTTTGCATAGGTTAAGTTGAGGGTGGATATAATCTTTGCTTTTGTTTTTCAGTGTTTTGCCAGGGATTTAATACAATTAGTTAAAACAGTGGCTCTTAAACTCTGGTAACTTCAGAAAATTTTATATACAATTTTAGGGGGTATATATCTCCTGAAGCCACACCCTCCTCCTCCTAGCCCAGTAACAAACCTTGTAGCTTCATCCTGATTCTCATTTGTTGAGCCTCTTTGAAATAGGAATGGCTGAGAGTGACATGATAATTGTGTCGGCTCTCTGGCATTTCTTTAGTGTTCACCACACTGTATTTTCATCATTTTCCTTAGTGTGTGTAGCAGTCAAGGTTCTATCATAGAAGTAGAATGAGTAGGGGATACATAGTAAGATTTGTTGCAAGGAATTAGCATATGCAAATGTGGGGGCTGGCTAGGCACATTCAAAATCTGTAGAGGAAGCCGTTAGGAGGGGTAGGCTGGAACTCTCTGGCATAGGCTGAAGTTGTCCACATGCAGAATTTCTTCCTTTTTAGGGAAGTCCAAGGTCTGCTTTTAAGGCCTTTCAACTGATTGAGTCAGGTGCACCCAGATGATCTAGGATAATCTCCTTAAAGCCAGCTGATTATGGAATTTAAACACAACTATAAAATACCTTCAACTCAACACGTAGATTAAATTTTGATTGTGTGACTGGGCACTCTAAACTAGTGACGTTCACACATCAAGACCTTTTCAGTATGTGTGCTTTGTCTGTTGTAGATAGTGAGCCTCTTTTTGCCATTGGAAGTTCTCAGATCTGGCTAGTTCTGATAATAATCCAAAGGACTCCTTTCTTCAAGCTTCAGTTGCCTAGGGATGATGTCTGTGGTTATGGCAAAGGAAGGTAGTTCTGTCCCAGGGCAGTGCGATCTTCTGTGTCATCATCCAAAGGCCTAGGCCCCTTTTCCCATAGGAATAAACTTTTCCTCTGTTCCAGCTATCATGAGTTTCAAGCTTACCAATGCAGTTTCAGGAGGGTCTGCTTTCATTCAGACTGAGGATATAATTAACAACTTTGCAACAGGCTAATGAAACCTTCTGACCAGCAGTGTCTTCTTTAAGTCTATTAAAATTGGCATAGACAGCCCACCAGCGTGGCTCAGTGGTTGAACATCAACCTACGAACCAGGAGGTCACAGTTCGATTCCCAGTCAGGGCACATGCCTGGGTTTGGGGCTCGATACCCAGTGAGAGGCGTGCAGGAGGCAGTCAATCAATGATTCTCTCTCATCATTGATATTTCTATCGCTCTCTCTCCCTCTCATTTCCTATCTGAAATCAATAAAAATATATTTTAAAAAATTGGCATAGCCCTAACTGGTTTGGCTCAGTGGATAGAGCGTCGGCCTGTGGATTAAAGGGTCCCAGGTTCGATTCCAGTCAAGGGCATGTACCTTGATTACAGGCACATCCCCAGTAGGGGGTGTGCAGGAGGCAGCTGATCGATGTTTCTTTCTCATCGATGTTTCTAACTCTCTCTCCCTCTCCCTTCCTCTCTGTAAAAAATCAATAGAATATAGTTTTTAAAAAGTTGGCATAGATCTATTCTATAAATCCTGTGTCCCAGAAAAGATTGAAATGATGATGAAGATGATGATCTTATGTCTGTCATAATGAAAGCCACATCTGTTCTCCCTTCAGAGGAGGTTCTTCTGTGTCCCTCCACTTAGGCCTTGGATGCTGCCTCCTATCAGAGGCTCCCAATCTCACTTCTTCTTTTACCTGTGCCTTGATTTCTTCTATTTTGTTCTTTAGTGGCCTCTTCACTATGTGTTTAAACATATTTATCATTAAAAGAAACAAACCTTCCCTTGAATCTCCTGTCTCCTTCCCAATACCGCCCTATCTTCCCAGCCTCCTTAGAGTTGCATTTGTCACTTCTTTACATTCCAGTCATTCTTCAGCCCCCTACAATCTGCCTTTCACCCTGAGTCATGCCACTGAAACTCCTTTTACCTTTCCCCGCTTTGTAGATCTGACATTGTTGTCCTCTCTATTTCTTTTCGTCCCCCGCCCCACCGCCTTCTTTCTTCTTGGCTACTCCTTTGAGGCTCTTTGAAGGCGACTCCCTTCTGCCTATCTTTGAAAAATTCTTATTTCTCAGAGTTCTATCTTGGGCTGTCTTCTTTCTTTACACATCTGAATTATCTTCTCCATGGCCAGGGCTTCTGCTACTGTTTGTAAGTTGTGACACCCGAATCTATATCTCTAGTCCATATTTCTGTATTGAGATACAGATCCTCATGTTTTCTCTCGCTGGGTATCCCACAGATTCTTTTACTAGTCATCTTCCCCTAAATCTGATTCTTTTCTGTGTCCTATCTTGGTGGACTGCACCACTATCTGTTTAGCTGCCCAAGTCAATTGCACTCTTCCCACTCCTTCAATCTCCACATCTAATCAATATCCAATGCTATTTGTTTTAACTCCATAATTTCTTTCAAATCCATCTCCATTGCCACTGTTTTGATTCAGGCCAACATCACCTTTCTCTCCTTAGTCACTGTTGTAGTTTCTGAAAAGGTTTTTCTGACTTCAGTTTTATCCTTCAGTCTTTTCTCTATGCTGAATCATCCAGAGTTCTTGCTGCTGTTCGCCTTTTCCCACTCCCCATCCTCGTCTCCCATCCCTTCCCCCCTTTACTCCTCCTCCTCTCCCTCTTCTTCTTCTCTCTTTATTTTAGGCTAAAGACAAATAAATTTTGACTCTTTTGCATGAAAATTTTCAGACCATTGCCTTGAGGATGAAGTTCAACATTTTTAGGATATCTTACAAAGTTCTTTTTTAATTTTTGTAAAAATATATTTTTATTGATTTCAGAGAGGAAGAGAGAGGAAGAGAGAGAGAGAGAAACATCAATGATGAGAGAGAATCGTCGATTGGCTGCCTCCTGCATGCCCACCACCAGGGATCGAGATGGCAACCCGGGCATGTGCCCTGCCCGGGAATCGAACCATGACCTCCTGGTTCATAGGTTGACACTCAACCTCTGAGCTATGCCAGCTGGGCTCTTTTCAAGTTTTATGTCCTTTGAAATATCTCACTCAAACCCTTCTCTAACCTCCCAAACTCTATTTCCAAATGTTACTTGTGCTTTCAAGAATGCAAAATGCTTTTTCTGACCAATAAGCCTTTACAATAGGCTGTTGCAAGGCTTGGCTACTTCCCCTAACCATCTGTCTTTATACCTCTCATAGCTCTAGTCACATAGTGCTGCTATTTGCTAGTCCACCGTTTTGAAGGTGGGTCTATTTCTTGCTTATCACTGCATCTTTGTGCCTAGTACAGTGCTAGTCATGTTGTAGGTATCTAATAAGTACTATTGAAAGAACAAGTGGATAAACAATATGGTCCATAAGGTTTCAGTTCCAAGCTCTATGAAGCACAGCAAAGAGCTTCATACCCAATCAAAAGCCTGCTATTTGGAATGAACCAAATTGAGTTGTATGGGCGATGGGTTTGGTCTTGTCACAGAATTAGAGGGTAAAGAGTGGGATTTGAAATCCAGTTGTTCTTTGGGTGTATTTTGGTGAAAGATGAGTTCTGTTGTCTTACCACTTGGATGGTTGTTATTAAGTTAGAGAGATGATTTTAAAATGTTTCATAATAGCTATTATAGTCATCTCTATGAGTAAATGATAAACAATTTAGGTTACCTTTTAAAAAATGTTTTTATTGATTTTTAGATAGAGAGGAAGGGAGATGGAGAGAGATAGAAACATTGATGAGAGAGACACATTGACCAGCTGCCTCCTGCATGCCCCCTACTGGGTAATTGAGCCCCCAAACCGGGCATGTGCCCTGACCATTAATCAAACCCAGAATCTCTTGGTCCATGGGAAAGCACTCAATCCACTCAGCCATACCAGCCGGGTTTAGGTTGCTTTTTTGCTAGTAACCATCTGTCTCATTTAGGCATAGTTAATGTGCAAAGCATTGCACATTACCCAAAGAAGAAGGTTAACAATCTCTTTTTAGTTTTAAAATCTATAACTTGAACATCTGTTCACTATTCCCACTTTATTAAAATAAATAATAGACTCTTTCCCACTAACCACAGTTCTGGAGAATTATAAAGAGAATATCTTTGATTTGCTTTTTAAAATGTTGTCAAACTACTACTTTCTGAAAAATTAGTGTATCCCAAATGCTTCCAGCTTCTATTTAGGACAATAACTGTCAGTATCCTTGTTTTATAGTTATTATAATCAGTTTGGGGCTTGGGAAGCTAAATCTGCTTCACATTTAAATCAAAATTAAAAAATATTTGTGTCTGAGAATACTTTAAATTATGCCTGGCGTTTAAAGTTCCCTGTACTACTCACGTGATATCATTCTTTTAAGATACAATATTATGATATTATAGATATGCATTTATTTAAACTTTAATAAGATATAGCAAGGTTGGGTTTTGAGAACTCTCTTTCGAATAAATGAATTTGATACTGAAATTGCTAACCCAGGTTTCCACTAACTTCACTGTTATCATTTGAAGACTGATTTATTTTATTCTTAATTTTGAATTTACTACATTTTACCATTGACTTTTGAGTTGAGTTGATTCAGACAGTTTCTGTGTTCAACTAATGGATTCAGGAAGCAGGAGCCGCAGTTTGATTTCTATAGTGCAGAGGAAAATCGACATCCAAGTTTGGCTCACATTTCACATAGACATGATGGAACCCAGGAAACACATTTAAAAAAGGCTTTCTGGCAAGAAAATGATTTACTAAAGATTGCCTTTCCTTCACATGAAGAGACTTTCTCATCATGAGAGGGGGTAAAATTAATACATAGAACGTAAGCAGCAGAGATGAGATTTAATTCAAGAAGTTAATTTTGGTACTATGCATTAAAAAAACCCCATGTACTCTTATTTTAAAATTTCCTGAAAAAAAAAAATCTTTGAGAGCCACGAGCCCATTTGGTGCCCTAGCATGTTTGGTCTAATAAGTCCTCCTGATTAATATTGAAACATGCAGCAATGAACCATGGTGATTGCAGTTTCAACAAACATGTTAAAATGTTCAAACACTGTGAATTCTCCTAGGCATGCATTTGGTTAATGGGCCAGTCAGGCCAGATTTCTGGAAGATAAGGTTTTCATAATCTTTTAAAAATCTTTGAGCAGAAAACTGTCACTTCCACTTATTGTTGTCTCTGGGGTCTCCGAAATGATTAGAGTCTGGGTAAAGTGTGTTCTAGGAACTGCTTTGAGGTTGTGTAGTTGAAAGTCTTCCTATTTTGGAGACTTAATTTCAAGGATAACTATTTATTAAGGACACTTAGCTATGCTTAGTTTTGAAAATTTGTAGTAAAAGTATATTTTAATATAATCCTTTTAAGTTGGGTTGCCAGTATATGCTATTGAAAGTAATATTTTTAATTGTGTTAGTTTGATAATATCAAATTGAAAATGTAAAAAAAACACCCCACCCACTTATTATTTTTCAGGTATACCTATGGGAAGCCTGTGAAAGGAGATGTAACACTTACATTTTCACCTTTATCTTTTTGGGGCATTAAGAAAAATATTACAAAAAAATTTAAGGTAACTTTTACAGATGTCTTACAACTAGTAATGGGGATAACTATGAGCATTCTTTTTCTAGAAATAAGATTTGTACTGAATTAACAAAATAACCAAGTGTAAGAAAAAAAGAGCTTTCTGACATTGGACAAGTGAGAATTTACCCTTTTATAGTGATTAGAGTCAAACCAGAGCCATCACATTGTTTAATGTGACTTAGTTTGAGTTTTAGTTCTAAAATTTGGATTGCTAAAGTGAAGAATAAAACTGATTTTTTTTTAACAAAACAGATAAATGGATCTGCAAACTTCTCTTTTAATGATGAAGAGATGAAAAAGTTAATGAATTTTTCAGATCAGCTTTCTGAACACATGTCTCCATCATCCCCTGGGCCGGTAGAAATTTTAGCCACGGTGACAGAATCACTTACAGGTTTGTAGACTTTGAAATGAAGGTACAGTTATATGTGTGGTGCTGCTCTGTCATCTTTCTTAATTTTTTTCTTTGTTTTGTTTTGTTAATCCTCACTGGAGGATATTTCTTCCATTGATTTTAGGAAAGGAAGGGGGAGGGGGAGAGAGGAGAGAGAGAGAGAATGATCGATGTGAGAGAGCTATGCTGGCCAGGGTTGCTCTGTCATCTTTCTTATTATAACTGGCATATTTGTTTGGGAACATCACTGCCTTTCTAAAGATGCTGTTAAATGCTGAAATTGTCACAACTGTTCATTAGTCCAGTGTGCAGAATGTTTTCATCACGAAGGGGAAATTTATTTCCTATAAAAGTCTGTAATTCAACCACATGTGATAGATAGTCGTAATTTTTTCCATTTCTGTTCTTTATTTTCAGCATGAGAACCACGTGGAAAGGCATACCTTTTTAGCTGACTGACCATCTTTGTTTTATTTTTTTTAAATCACTTAACATCTTCTGAAATCACACGTGCTCCCAGACAGTTTTCTCTTAATAATAAAATAAAGGTTAATTATGTGGATCTTTCTGTTGCTATTTCAACAGCTTTCACCAATCCCCCAAAGAGCAAAAGACTCTTCTGTCAGTGGCCTTAATCTGTTGGGGTGGCAGTCATGGTGCTTAGAAGGGACCCACGGAGGACAGAATAGCCACAGAAGCCGATGTGGGCATGAGGTTTCTGTGCCCTGATATCTTAACCCCTTGGGGAATTAGCTCAGATGGAGACGTTTGGTGGCTAGAAGCTGTTGGTGAACTATAACTTTGGCTTTCTAAATGATGTCATTTCCAAAACAGGTATCTCAAGAAATGCAAGCTCCAATGTATTTTTCAAGCAGCATGAGTACGCCATTGATTTCTTTGATTACGCTACTGTCTTGAAGCCATCGCTCAACTTCACAGTCACTGTAAGTTGGGATATTTATCAGTGACCTAAAAGCATTAAGTTCAATTAAATGAAACAAAGTCCAAAATAATATTTTTTTTCAGTGCTTTTCTAAAAATTTAAGCTAAAAGTGGACAGATTACTTTTCCTATTTAGATTTATGGGGTATATAGAATTGTTTCCAAATGACTTTTGTCTAATTTTTCTAAAAAGGTAGTTTCCAGCAAAGGTATTTTTCGAAATTTATTTAATAACCTATTTAAGTTAGATTTGGGTTGTTACAATGAAGTCTTTATAAAGTCTTTGAAGGAATTAGATGCTGATCAAAATTATTCAATTTTAATTAGATTTTTATAGTGACTAATTTTAGTTCTAGCAAAGAGGTAGCATTAAAAAATGATCAACAAATCTAATTTTTTTCCTTTTTTAAGAGAATGTTGAACTATCACTTGTTAATTGAGTGAATGTTGACACTGTGTAAGGCATGGTGATCTATTGGACTGGAGAGATGAGAAAGATGCAGCCCCTGCCGTAGATTCACAGTTTTTGTGATGGTGATAAGAAAATACACACACACACAACTAGAATTCAGGGCAGGCTAAGTGTCATGAATACATTTCTACAGGGATTTAAAATAGGTGTCAACAACCTTTTTCTGCAAAGGGCTAGATAATAGCAGATATTTTCAGCATTGTGGGCCGTATGATCTCTGTCAGAGCTACTTGACTCTGCCGTGGTAGCATAAAAGCAGCCACAGCCACTTTGTAACCAGCGTGGGTGGCTCTGTTCCAGTAAAACTTTATTTACAGAGACTGGACTTGGCCTCCCAACCTGTTGCAGTTTGTTGATCCTTCCTTTAAAGAAAGGAGGCGTCCCTTCTTGTTGAATGACTCAAGAGAAATTTTAGATAGTTTCTGATTTCAGTGACCTTATAATTGACAGTTTGAAAAGGTAAGTAAGTAAAACCAAACACCAAAAACCAAAAAATATAGTAACTTCCAAATGAGTTGAGTGAAACAATGAGAGCCCTAGCTGATTTGGCTCAGTGGATAGAGCACCAGCCTGTGGACTGAAGGATCCAGGGTTTGATTCCTGGTCAGGGCACATGCCCGGGTTTCAGGCTCAATCCCCAGTGGGGGGCATGCAGGAGGCAGCCGTTTAATGGTTATCTCTCATTATTGATGTTTCTCTCTCTCTCTCCCTCTCCCTTCCTCTCTGAAATATATGTGTATATGAGAGCTGAGGGAGGAAGAATTGGCTTTGGGATAGGGAGGAGGGTCATTAAAGGGATGCTCTGTGGAAGGGGAAACTTTAAGCTATTTGTTAGAAGATCAAACAAGGATTTTAAATGTTTGGGTGTGGGGTTGGGAGATGGCGGGCAAGATGAGCGGAGACGCAACTTGACCAGTGCAATTGCAGCAGAGAACTTGTGTCTGGGAATCGTCAAGAAGAAAACAGGAGGCAGATCTTGAGGAGTTGTAGAGAATCCTAAATGGCTCACATACGTGTTTGAACTTTATGCTCCAGGCAGTGAAGAGCCTAGGAGCCTGTGAACGTGGAGGGGTATGGAGGAAGCAGTGTTCCAGGGGGACTGATCAAGGGCCTGTGCAGGAGGCTGGCAGCCTCGTGGTGGTGGATGTGGGAGTGGAGAGGATGAAAGAGAGAAGTACAGTATGAGACTTGGTGTACATTAGATTTGGGAGGTGGGGAAAGGGAGGGAAAATTCAGAGACAAGCCTGGCAGAATTGCGGTGTTAGTAAAAAGAGGACTGGTGAGATGGTTACTCAGTTTTAAATGTGTTGAATTTGAGATGACAAGGTTATACAAGTAGAAATATCCTGCAGGGTATTAGAGGTGTTGAGCATGAGCTCCAGAGTGAGGTGTGGATGGCAGTAGGAAGACAGAAGAACAGATCATTGATAATTTGGTTTTGACAAATCTCCACATTTAGGGAGAGGGAAAAGGAACCAAGAAGGGCACTGAGAGGATGGAGGAAGAGGGGTGTGAAGTGAAGGAGGTTGTTGGGGAGCCACTGAAGGCAAGAGAAGCTATAATATCAAGAAGGGAGTCATCAGTGGAATCTTCAGGAAGTTAGGGTGCCACTAATAATTTTGATAGTTTGGTTTTATTGATGGAAACTGGGTTCAACTGAACTTAAATCCTTGACTTCTCTTTCTCTTTTTTCAATACATTTTTATTGATTTCAGAGAGGAAGAGAGAGGGAGAGAGAGATAGAAACATCAGTGATGAGAAAGAATCATTGACCAGCTGACTCCTGCACACACCGCCCCCCCACCCCCCCTCCGGGGATTGAGCCAGCAACCCGGGCATGTGCCCTGACCAGGAATCGAACCATTTCCTCCTGGTTCATGGGTCGATGCTCAACCACTGAGCCATGCCAGCCAGGCTCCTTGGCTTCTCTTGTAACCTGTTTTTAAAATGTTGTGTTTTGATTATTAGGTGAAGGTAGCACGTTCTGATGGCAAGCAACTGACTCTTGAAGAAAGAATGAATAATATAACAATAATGGTGATACAGAGAAACTCTACAGAGTACGGGAGAGGATGGAATAATAGAAATCAGGAAATAGAAGCTTTCCAGGTCCTAAACTATTCTGTCCCCCAGAATGGAATCTTAAAGATTGGATTCCCAATCCTGGACAATTCCACTCAGCTACAATTAAAGGTACCATCTGTTTTCCATCATTATGGTACTGCAGTAGCATCATTAAAATTGTAACCTTGTGGTAAGGCATTCAATCTGCTGGAGGTCAAAGTGCACAGGAAGTGGACATGTTTCTATTTCTAAAAATGGGGGAAAGTGTTAAAACTAATTTAATGACAGTCTCTCAAGGTTATACTGAATGCTTCCTCATTCATTCATTTTGAAAAGCATGGAAAAATATAGCAAACTGAAAATATGGTGGAGAAGCTCCCCAAACTCCAAGTCTAGGTTGATTCTCAATCACTTGAAATTGTGTTTTGGCAGGAGCCAAATATGATTTCTTGCTTGTAAATGAGCTCTGTGTTGTGGAGAAAAGGAAAGGAATCCTTTTTCGTATCATTTTCCCTTCTCACAATGTTTCCCCATAATATACCTTTGTTTCTGAAATAAGTTAGGACTATGCTTTTATTCCTCTTAGATCACGAAGATGAAGACACTCTTCTGTGTTTTACAGCTATCACTTTGTTTATAGTATAAGCTATGAAATGATAAAGATCTAGTGTCTGGGGAATGTATTTTTCCTACATGAAAAAAATGTAAAAGTGTATTTGCTTTTCAGTAATTGTGCATCAGGGTAAATCTTTTCTCAAGGTGCTGCTAAAAAATAAAATTTTATAGCTCCCTTTTCTTTTGTTATAGGCCTTTTTTCTTAATAGTGTGAATAGCATGGCAGCTTATGGTGTATTTAAGTCTCCTAGTAAAACATACATCCAGCTAAAAACAAGAGATGAAAATATAAAGGTAATGCTTACAATCACTTGATAATTGTAATATAATTATACTCTTATGCCATTAATATGTACATATTAATGAAGATGTTTTTTCTAGGTGGGATCACCGTTTGAGTTGGTGGTTAGAGGCAACAAGCAATTTAAGGAGTTCAACTACATGGTAATCTGTTATAGAATCTAAATTTATGATCTATTATGGAATTATCTTAAATGGTGTCTACCTTATGTCTAGACTAAACATACTAGTTAAAAAATATTTTTAATAATTTCATAGAGGAAGGAAGAGGGGGAGAAATAGAAACATCAACGATGAGAGAAAATCATTGATCAGCTGCCTCCTGTACACCCCAAACTGGGGATTGAGCCCACAACTCAGTCATGTGCTCTGACTGGGAATCAAACCGTGACCTTCTAGTTCATAGGTTGATGCTCAACCACTGATCCACAATGGCCAGGCTAAACTTACTTATTTTTAAAATTCAGCCTCACACTTTTTAGCCTGTCTTTTTTATACTGTAATCACAATATAGCCTGTCTTCTTTTCTTGCCTATATTTGCATTTCCAATTTAAGACAGGTAATGAAATGTTGCGTTACATTTAAAATTTAACTTTTAAAATTTAAATTTATATTAGATATTCCCCATATCTTCACTGCAGAAAATTATAAAATATAAGAAAAACAAAAAAGAAAGTAAAATTGTTACCCTTAGCCTTGTAGTTTTGCTAATCCAGGTCTTCCAAAGATGCTCTGTATTCCTTCCATTCAAAAATAGACTTTTAAAAAATTTCTTAAAAATTATTTATTTATTTTAAATTATAGTTGGCATATACTATTATATTAGTTTCAAGTGTACAAAGAGTGACGAGACATCTATATGCCTTATGAAGTGATCACCCTGATAAGGCTAGCACCCATCTGACACCATACATAGTTATTACAATATTATTGACTATATTTTCTATGCTGCACTTTATAGCCCCATGACTATTTTTATACCTGGCAGTTTGTACCTCTTAACCCCTTCATCTTTTTGCCCATCCCCCATCCTCCTTCTATCTGGCAATCATCAGTTTGTTCTCTGTATCGATGAGTTTGTTTCTTTTTGTTTTGTTTATTTGTTTTGCTCTTTAGATTCCACATATATATGAAATCATGTGGTGTTGTTCTTTCTCTGTCTGACTTATTTCACTTGGCATAATGTCCTCTAAGACCATCCATGTTGTTGTAGATGGCAAGATTTCATTATTTTTTGGCTAATATCCATTGTATATATCCACTACATCCTCTTTATCCATTGTTTATCAGTGAGCATGTGGGTTGCTTCCAGATCTTGGCTATTGTAAATAATGCAAAAGATAGAGTCTTAGTGAAACTACTACTGTTGCCTCAGTCAGTGTTGCTTTGTCTTATCCTTTCCTATTTCCCAACCTACATGTACTCTCTGTGTTGGTCAGGGTGGCTTTCTGGCATTCAAATCGACTTTGAAGTTGGTTTAAGTAAAAAAATTTGTGTGTATAGTTAAAATCATGATAAATGTAGCTGTGGTTGAAATTCTCACTAGCTTTAACATAAAATGAAACTCAACTACTATGTTTTTCAGGTAATATCCAGGGGACAGTTGATGGCTGTGGGCAAGCAAAATTCAACAACCTTCTCTTTAATACCAGAAAATTCTTGGGCTCCAAAAGCCTGTGTCATGGTGTATTATATTGAAGATGATGGGGAAATTATAAATGATGCTCTAAAAATTCATATTCAGGTTGATTTTGAAAATAAGGTAAGGTTTCAGGTAATGATGTTTAAAATAAAACTTTATATTTGTGAAGTATAAGAAATGTAATATTTCTTTGGAAAAGTATCATTAAACCAAACTGGTTAGAAATTTATATTCATTTCTAGAACTATGCTTAAATCTCTTCATATTTAGTTACTACATGTGTAGTACTGCTGCTTTCTCTCCAGCACTGGCTGGGAGCTCAGTTGTGAGGGATGGAGAAAGGGAAGAGGAAAGATAGAGAGTGAAGGGTAATTTAGATTTATGCCACTGTGAGACGTTCCATCACTTGCAAACACTGTGGCAGTAAAGTTTTTTACTTTTTAAAATTCCTTTTCCTAGAGAAGGCTTATGTGTGGTTTCAGAATGATCTCTGAGTCAAGGCAACCGTGGAATTTTTGCTAGATTTTGAAGTGTTGCTCTGTTATTGGTAAATAATGCTTTAACCAGTGAAATCAATCCAGTTCTCTCCCTTTCTTAGGTAAACCTATTCTGGAGTAAACCTCGTGCTGAGCCATCTGAGAACGTCTCTCTGAGGGTCGCTGTGACACAGCCCCACTCGCTAGTGGGGATTGTAGCTGTTGACAAAAGTGTGTACCTGATGAACGCCTCAAATGATATTACAATGGAAAATGTGAGTTTAGCTGTGTCTCCTTCCAAAAATACACGTGAAAGAGAAACTATTTCAGGACTTCAGATATCTAAAAGAAATTGCATTAGTTCCTCTTCAGGTGAAGTTAATACCCAGGAAAGCTTCCAAATGAACTAGGATCTGCATTTCAGTCATTATGTTGGGAAGAGGCTTATGTGGTCCATTGTCGTTGCTGTCTTACACGAGAAATGCCACCTGCAGTTTTCCCTCATTTTCATACTATATTTTAATTTAAGACTCTTGAGGCAGTACTGGGAAATTGACTTGCCCAATTCTGGGTGACATCGGATCAGAGAGCTTTTGATAGTTTTGAAATACCTTCTATTTGGCTACACATATGGTTAGAAACGATTACAGTCCACATTGAATCAGAAATTTGCAGTGTATTGAGGGAGTGAAATCATGTGAAACTTCAGAAAATTTACAAAGCAAGAAGTATGTGAATGTCTAGTGTTACACAAACGAATACCCTATTTATTAGTCCTTTCAGTTTTATTTGTAAGTTCTTGATTTATCCTTGTGTACGAGTGCCAGTTGAAATCTAGATTGTATAACTTATGCCTGTTAGTTGATTATGTACAGTGATTAACAATGGCAGGAAGAAAGATATATATGCTTATACTAATTTGGTCATCTTATTGTAAAATTAATACTCTTGAGGAAAATTATACTTTTTTTCGGTCTATACAGCTAATTTTTTTCAATCCTTTAAAAAACAAACACAACTCATTTATAGCCTATTGGTCATATTTTTCTCTTGCCTTTTCTAAAATTCACAGTATTCTAAAAAGTATATAGCATCTTGCAATTGATTTAACTGAATATAGTAATAGCTATCATTTTACAACTTTATAAACATCTTAAATATTTTTATTTTTTCATCCCTATATGTGTGCACATGTGCGCACACACGCAAACACACACACTTTTATCTGGTGCTCATGCTCTCTGTGTTTCCTGTCTCTACCACTGTCTCTCTGTCTCTTTTTATATTTACATTAAATATTGCCATAACTAAAATTGCTACTTCAGCTTTCTTTAGGTTTATACCTGCCTGGTGTGTTTTCCCATCATTTAACTAATTAATTAATTAATTAATTTTTAAATGTATTTTTATTGATTTCAGAGAGGAAGGGAGAGGGAGAAAGAGATAGAAACATCAATGATAAGAAAGAACTATTGATCAGCTGCCTCCTGCTTGCTCCCTATTGGGGATCGAGTCCACAACCCAGGCATGTGCCCTTGAATAGAATCAGTCCACAGGCTGACGCTCTATTCACTGAGCCAAACCAGCTAGGGCCCTATCATTTTATTTTAAACCTTTTGTGAGTTTTGGTTTTAAGTATATTGTACAGCTAGCACTTAACTATAACTTGCACTTGTTTTTTTAATATAATCTGATAGTCAATATCTTTTAACTAGAGGCCTGGTGCACGAATTCGTGCATGGGTGGGGTCCTTCGGGGTGGCCTGCGGGATTGGGCCAAAACTGGCTCTCCGACATACCCTGAGGGGTCCCGGATTATGAGAGGGCGCAGGCCAGGCTGAGGGACCCCACCAGTGCATGACTGGGGCCGGGGAGGGACTACAGGAGGGCTCCAGAGTGTGTCTGGCCCCGTCTTGCCCAGTCCTGACTGGGGCCGGCTAGAGAGGGACACAAAAGGTTGGCCAGCTGGGGAGGGATTGTGGGAAGGACCGCAGGGGGCTCCAGAGCATGTCTGGCCCATCTCCCTTAGTCCTGATCAGCCGGATCCCAGCAGTAAGCTAACCTACTGGTCGGAGCGTCTGCCCCCTTGTGGTCAGTGCATATCATAGCAACTGTTCAACCAGTTGACTGTCTACCCCCTGGTGGACAGTGCATGTCATAACGAGCGGTTGAGTGGTCTTAGCATATCATTAGCATATTACACTTTGATTGGTTGAACAGTTGACCGGTCACTGGATGACTGGACACTTAGCATATTAGGCTTTTATTATATAGGATAAGCTTATTTAACCCACTTACACATTTCTTGTGGTATTTCTTGTTCTAATTAGAAAATTTCTGCTTTTTTATTTTATTTGTATATTTAATTTTTAAAAATAATTCTTTATTGTTGAAAGTATTACATATGTCTACTCCCCCCATTTTCCTCCAGCCTGCCTCCTCCCTTCCTCCCCTACCTTAGGATCTCAGTGCCCTATTGTCTGTGTCCATGGGCCATGCATATATGCATACAAGGTCCTTGGTTGATTACCTTCCTCCCACCCACCCTCCCCCCTCATTTGCAACTATAGTTGTTATTTTATATTTTAAAATTTATACTACTCTTTTTTGTTTCTGTTTTCTTCTTTTCATGGGATAGATCAAATTTTGTTCTGCTGATTTTGCAAGTTATACATTCTATTTTTATTCCTATGATAGATGCCCTTAACTCACGAACTATACTTATATTAATATCCTTACTGATTTCTTAAGATTATCAACATTTGTGTCTTCATCTAACAAGACAATCATTTTAGTGCACTCTCATAATATTCTTGTACATTCTTTTTGTCTCTCCTCATTAGATTTTAACTTCCCCACTTCTGCCCAGATCATGTTGGTATTGTATATAATTTTAGTTCTGTGTTATTATTGATTGCTTTTTAAATTTTTTAGTTCTGGAAACTGACACCAATTATTTCTTCATATATTTCCTCTTCTCCATTTTAATTTTTCTCTTTTCCAGGACTCTCATTATTTAGAGATTGCCACTTCTATTCCTTCGCATCTCTTAGCTTTTTCTTTTTACGTTTTTCATCTCTTTGTCTTTTCTGTATTTCTTTGGGAGAATTCCTCATTTGACTTTTCAGCTCACTGATCATTCATCAGCTGTCTCCTACTTTGATCTCTTACATTGGGTTTGTTATGTCAACTATTACATTTTTAATATCTATTATTTTCCTTTGGTTATCTTTTGTTCTTGTTTTTTATTGATAATATTTTCCCTGTCTCATTATTTACTGGGTTTATTTTAAATCTTGAGCTGGCTTTTCCAGTGTTCTGCTTCATGTGCTGTGTTGTCAGGTTGGATGTCTTTTATGGAAGTTATACTCTTTGAATGGCTAGTTGATTTGGCAACTACTCTGATAAGTCTGTTGAGGAATAGTAAGTGTAAGAGATCCTTCAGGAATAATTTTCAGACACCATCCTTTCCTTCGTTAGCCTTTGCTGCAGCTTGGCAATGTCTTTTTATTGAGTCAGTGAGGAAAGAGGGATATCTATATGAGTTAGATGCTGTTTCCTAGGAAATTGCATCAGTTCACGCCTGTGTGTCACCAGAAGGTGATCTTGCATGCCTTTGTGTTCTGTGGCACTGAAACCTTTTTCTCTCCATTATGTCTGGCTCTGTCTCCAATGTCTGTATTGGGCTAATAACTCTATTTGCCAGCTTGTTGAGGTAATATGACATTTTGTTTTCTCATTTGGTTTTTGTCTTCTTGGTGCCTAGTCTAGCACCCTGTTTGTTTACCATGGATGCGATAGTGGTTGTTGTTAGCATAGCAGAAACATTGGTTATGGGTGTTTAACTTTAAACTTGGTTTGGTTTTTTGAACTTCTACTTGTAATCTTTTATGATTTTTATTCCTGCCTTTGTGTTAATTTGTCTGGTTAATGCTAATGTAAGCAAGGGAGATGTATCAAAATAGTTACTAAAAGGGTATATAATATTTTAACTCTTTTATTGTAGTAATATATATATATATATACATATATATATATATATAATATAAGTACAATTTTTAAAAGTACAATTCATTCATTCATTTACATTCATAATGCTGTACAACTACCACCAGTATTTTTCCAAAACATTTCATCACTCCAAACAGAGACTCTGTAATCACTGAGGAATAATTCCCCATTCCTCCCTTCCTCCAGCCCTTGGAAACCTCTAATTACTTCCGTCTTTATGAATTTGCCTATTTCAGCTATTTCATATAAGTGGCATCTATATATATAAAAGGCCAATATGCTAAGTGTCCCTCCACCCATTGAGTGGTCACTATGACGTGCACTGACCACTACGGGTCAGATACTCAATGCAGGAGCTGCAGTGACGGGCGCTCGCCATTTATAGAGAAATGGCAGCGTGGACTTGGCGCCAACAAAGCAACATTCAGCTTCCCCCAAATGGGACACAGGCCCCACCACCACTCTGGAGCAACAGCCCACCAAATCGCAGCTGACACTGCCATGGCACAAAATGTGGCCCACAGCCCAGCCCAGCCTGGAAACGGTGTCTGTGGGCGCCGGGTAATGATGTCACATAACAACACCCGGCTTCCTCTCCCTAGTGACTAGCTATCTTTGGAGTTTCTTCAGCCCAGGAACAAGACTTGCTTTATAGCCAGGTGCAAACATTTTACACTGTAACCAAGTGTCTGTGAAGCATTTTCCTGTGCCTCATCTCATTTGATCCTCATAGAAGTCCTGGAGTAGGGATAGGAGACTCGGGGGAATCCTATTTTCTTTTCATTAGCCAGAGAATGGAGATTTAGAAAGTTTAGAAACTTGACCCAACTGAAAAGAAGTAAGGAATAGTGGACCTTGAAAATGACTTCAGGTTTTCTCACTGTGCAGAATATAGTCAAACATTGCTATAGTTAAATATTTTACACTTTGTTCTCCATGCATGATCTACAATAATAATCTGCTTCATGTCGATATTTACTGCTGTGTTGCTGGCAATTACCTGAAAGAGATGTTGGGGTGCTTCACTGGGCTGGAAAAGTTTAGCTAAATCAGAAATCAAGTTTAATTAAGCAAGTTTATATCTATCTATCTATCTATCTATCTATCTATCTATCTATCTATCTATTGCTAAGTTGACTTGCACATGCTAGGTCTTGCTGGCTCCAATCGCATGCATGTGTTTTGATCTGTCATTGTCAATTGTGAATTTGGTTGACATGTCTATTATTGAGAAAGGGTGAATAGCGATATTAAAATATTTCTTCTAATTAATTTCCTTTCAATGTGCACAAATTCGTGTACCGGGCCACTTAGTCATTTAATATTTGTCCTTTTCAGTCTACCTTATTTCACTTAACATAATGTCTTCAAGGTTCCTCCATATTGTAGCTTGTATCCAAAACTATGTTTTGTCGGCTGAATAATATTCTGTTGTATGCATATAACACATCTTGTTCATGTATTCTTCTGTTGATGGATGCTTAGGTTGTTTGCACCTTTTGGCTATTGTAACTAAATGCTGCAATGAACATTGGCATACAAGGATCTCTTTGAATCTCTGTTTTCAGTTCTTTTGGGTATATACATAGGAGTGTAATTGCCAGGCCATAGTCTAATTCTGTGTTTAACTATTTTAGAAACTGCCAATTTTACTCACTCTTGCTAACAATGAATACTGCTCTTAAAAATTAACATTGCAAATGTGATACATGCAAATATCTCTGCAAAAACTATCTCATAGATGTTGTAATTTGCATTGATTTGATTATCAATGAAGTTGACTATGTTTTCTGCTTATTAATAATTTGTATTTCATCATTTGTGAATTCTCTCTTTGTATTATTTTTAAAAAATTTAACTGATATTTTGCAGAACTTAGTTTAACCATTGAATTTTGCTTATCTCTGCCAAACATATTGGTCATTTTAATGCTGACTTCTATGTGTTGGTCTTGTCATCCAGTAGACATTTCAATTCCTCTTGGGCAAAACTCAAGTCCATAATTCTTAGGAACTCTTGATTGCTAAACAGAGTAAAAACAAATTTAAATAAGAAATGTAATTTTGACTGAATGAATCATAAGCAAGACATCTACATACTCATTATTTCTCCATTTGTGTCATTTTCAAATTTGATAAGTATGTGGGCTGTGTCTTATCTAAATTACTAGTATATATAAGAAATATTGCCCAGCACAGAACAGGTTGGTATGAATTGATCCATTCCATATATTTTATCTTCTCCTTAGGTGGTCCAGGAGTTGGGACTTTATAACATGGGATATTATTTAGGCATGTTTGTGAATTCTTTTGCAGTCTTTCAGGTATGTTTATTTGAAAAGAGATTAATATTTTTACTCTTGCAATTACTTTTAGAATTAATGATTTGAATTGATGAAGTGTTAATATTTTATTAAATGCATTGCTGAAGTGCAGAGTGTTATATAAGTGTAAGTTGAAGTGGAAAGACAATCATCCTTCCAGTTTTAAAAGCAAATGGAAAAATTCACTATTAGAGAAATTAAAGGAATTGTCATTAAACAAATACTTTTTTCCTTTGTATCACTTTCCTTGACTTGTTATGCGTGTGTGTGTGTGTGTGTGTGTGTGTGTGTGTGTGTATCTGTCTGTATATGAGAGAGAGAGAAGGAGAGAGAGGAGAGAGAGAATGAGAATGTATTCCCATGTACATATCTAAACACTCAAAAATGAGCAAGAGTGAAAAAAATGACTTTAACATTCTGCATAAAAAAAAGGAGCAAAAATGAGGGAGAGTGCTGTGACAATTTAGATAGCATTAACCTTTTAAGAGAAAATTTTAATTATTCTTTCTAGGAATGTGGCCTCTGGGTATTGACGGATGCCAGCCTTGTGAAGGATTACATTGATGGTGTTTGTAAGTAAAACCTGGTAAAGTGATCTTCAAGTATTTAAGTCTTTCATCTCAGCTATTTAACATTATTTATATTGAACATGGATATTGTGATATTTATTTTCGGTCTCTTATCCTAAAATGTTTGGAGTTTAATGTATTTAAGAGTACATCTGGGCATGACATGGAATGTTCAACTGGGCTTCTCTGAAATTAATGCTTTCCATTTGCTCTCTGTAATTCTTTCAGGTGATGACATTTTTGGACATATTGGAAGATCCTATGCTTCCAATTTGTATTGCAAACTGTGATGTTATTTTGGAATTAGATAAAAAGAGCAATATGTTTTTGAAACATTTTGTTCTCTAGCTTTTTGATGTCCACCTAGAATGTTCACCACCTATAATAATAAAAGTATAATATGCTAATTAGACCGGACGTCCTTCTGGACATCCTTCCAGATAAAGCCAGGGTTGTGAGGGAAGCCTGGGTCCTTGGTGCCTGCCGGCAGCTAGAGGGAAGCCCAAGTCCTGGGTGCCAGAGGGAAGCCAGTGCCGGCAGCTGGGAGAAGGAAGACCTACTCTTGCACGAATTTTGTGCATTGGGCCTCTAGTAAAGTATATTGGTGTGCACACACAAATGCACACACACACACACACAAGCATGTGTGCACACACACACAGTCATCATCACATAATTCTGAGTTCTTCCTGGTGGGGTCACATCTAGTTCCCTAGACTGCTGCATACAGTTGGTCACTCAGCTAGTAATAAGTGTACTTTTAGGAAGAAATCATAAAATGTTTTGACTGAGGAAATGAGAATAAATAATTCTAGAACTTGTTCTGTTTTCTTTCGAGTTATACTAATATCATCTTGAAAGGCTTCAGAACTGTCACAGTTTCTATCCCTAAATTCCTATTTCTGTCAGATGTTCTGAGTTTCTCCACACCAAGCTCTTTGGCATTCTTGCTACATACCTGAGCCTCTTTCCTGAAACTAAAAGGAAAATTTTATAGTCTTAAAGATTTTGGGAGTCATTATGACATTAAAGACATATGGAACATTTAGCTCCCGTCATATAATTATTTATCCTAGACAGCCTTCCAAGCAATCATATCTTTTTTCATTCACTCTTTGTCAGTCTCAGCTTTTACCCATCTTTGTTCATCTTATCAATTCCTGTTGCCCACTGTAATACTCACCTTTGTTAGTAATACTTCCTGTATCCTTTACCTTTTTCTGAGAACCTTCTGCTACCTTTTTATAGTAACAAAAGAGACCTGATACTCTTACTAGTGTATTGTATCATGAGAAACCTTCTCAAATGAGCAGTTATTTATCTCTCTCTCCTTGGGATCAGGATCAGTAGGTACACAAGGTATTTTTTCAGCTATCTTTTCTTAGTTACTTTAAGACCCACTGTTCAACAATCTTCACTTAAGAGCTCCTTGTTATTTGAAGCTCATAAAGTTTTAATTATAACTCCTTTAATCAAAATTCAGGTCAACAACTTTTCCATTCCCGTTTTCTACCTCGATGCTCTCACAAAAGATTCAAAGTCTTACTCCTGTTGTCATCCTGAGAGATTTGAATGTCCATGTGGTCAATCCATCTAATGTGTCCTGTCTTGTGATCACCATTGTGGAAATAATAGTCACCCAAGGTCATATTATCACCTGAACATGGCTCTACTCCTAACATTTCAAATGCCTATCCTTCTGCCTTATATATTCCCTCAATCCCCTAAAAATCTATTAAATGTCCTAGTTGGTCTTCTTGTTACTCTGAGTTATTGGCTCCTCTGCCTCTGTTTTCCTCCCATTGCTGGCCTGGACTACCAGTACATGGTGACTCAATTTGGTAGAATACTTCCCCAGACCCTTCCATGACATTGTCCTCCTTAAAGTCAACTTTGGAACAACTCAACTGTTTGTCTTACCCCTCTGTTTATGCACCCCTCTGATGCCCCACAAATACCTTAAATCCAATATATCACAAACCAAATTTATGATTTGTCTCTTCTTACAACCTCACTGTTCCTTAATATGTTTTGATTGGTTCCTTGAATTGATATGATTTCATATCTCTGTTAATGAAATCATTATTTACTCAGATGTCCAAATAAAAACCTCAGAACTCACCCTCTCTTCCCATCAGACGTGGACAAGCATAGTGGTTAAGAAAGGAATTTCCCACCAAATACTTCTGGCTTTGAATTCTGACCTTATGACTGAGAAAATCAATTAGGTTCTCTAAGCCTCAGTTTTCTCCCTGAAGTATAGGACTAATAATATTACTTGTATTACAGGGTTTGTTGTGAGGTTAAATTCAAAAGCATATAAGTGTTTAATGCTTGTTTGACTCTTCTAAGTCTGCAATTACCTATTATATTATCCCTCAAATCCAGTTTGTTCATTCATTATTCAAAGGATAGTGATGATATTAATTGCATGCTTAACATGTGCAAGGCAATGGAGCTTCCAACTTGGTCTAGTGGGGCAAAGCAACATATAGGTAGGAGAGTGTGCTGATGGGGGAAGTGCAGGGTGCCTTGGGCACACACAGAGCTCATCCAATCATGCGGTGCAAGAGATAAAACAGAATTATTGACGTTATCCTCCCTCTCCTCTCTTTGGTTTCAGGCTCCTAGCAGTGCCTCCTTGACCATGGCTGTAGCTTCCTACCTAACAGTTTGCCCACCTCCATGTTCCCCCAGCTCTAAACCATGGTTTACACTGAGGGTAGAGTTAGCCTATAAAACATGGGCTCGAGCATGGTTCTAATTCATTTAAAACCTTCAATAGGTCATCATTGCTTAAAGCAGTGGTCTGCAAACTCATTAGTCAACAGAGCCAAATATCAACAGTACAACGATTGAAATTTCTTTTGAGAGCCAAATTTTTTTTTAAAAATATATTTTATTGATATTTTACAGAGAGGAAGGGAGAGGGATAGAAAGTTAGAAACATCGATGAGAGGGAAACATCGATCAGCTGCCTCCTGCACATCTCCCACTGGGGATATGCCCGCAACCCAGGTACATGCCCTTGACCGGAATCGAACCTGGGACCTTTCAGTCCACAGGCCGACGCTCTATCCACTGAGCCAAACCGGTTTCGGCAGAGAGCCAAATTTTTTAAACTTAAACTATATAGGTAGGTACATTGTTATTAACTTAATTAGGGTACTCCGAAGGCTTAGGAAGAGCCACACTCAAGGGGCCAAAGAGCCGCATGTGGCTTGTGAGTAGCAGTTTGCCGACCACTGGCTTAAAGGATTATGTGCAAACCCTTTAGCATGGGGTATTTGATATTTTAAAATATGGACCCAGCCATTCTTTTTCCCCCTCATTGTATGACACTTTTACCTAGTACTAATTGTCATATTCTGGACATGCCTTTGTACTTAGTTTACTCCCGCTTCCCCCATGGGATACTCTTTATTTGGAGACGGAAGGAAAATGGAATGCCCAAAACAATGTAAAATCGAATTTCCCCCATAGTCATACTTTTTTTCATGATCCAGATTCTGTGTAAAATCAACTATTCTTGTTTGCTACAGTTTTCTATTTGTCTACCTCCTCCATAGAGTGGAGCTCATTACATTCATCTTTGTATCCTTGGTACCTATTATAGTATACTTTTTTTACATTTTATTTTGAAAGAATTTTAGACTTATAGATGAGTTGCAAAAATAGAGATAGGTGATCCAGAGTCTGTATGGCAATATGGTTTTTAAAATTAGAATAAAGTTAGTGGCATCTTATGGCCAGTGTAGGCAATGGTGATCAGCATTAGAGAGCTAAAAAGAGGAGAATAGCAAGAAAGGAGGTAGCTTTAAAAATGTGATTTAACTGAATCTTTAGCAACGGAACTGTAAGTAGTTTTTGGGGTATTGGCCATAGGGGCAGGAAAGGTTTTTTTTATTTTTATTTCTGTCTTGGATGTAACTGGCCACTTGGTCTTGGGTAAGTCACTTAATTTCTCATATTGCTCATCTGCAAAATGAGAGGATTGGACAAGATAAACTCTAAAGTCCCATTCAGCTGAAAGGTGCTGTGATTCTGTGGATTGTTTATAATCATTGTCTAGAAGAGTGACAATTTTCCTAATAGTTGCCAATGTTTATTTTTAGATGACAGTCTATCACTTGATGTGGAGTACATGGAGGAAAATGATGGAAACTTTGGAGATTCCTATGACTTTTCTTCAGTTGAGAATCCACATGTCAGAAAACATTTTCCAGAGACTTGGATTTGGCTAGACATCAACACGGGGTAAAAAAGTTGTTTGTCCATATATATTTTGTTTAGTGTTAGTTTTAAAGAAGTTTTGCCCTCTTTTTGTTGTTTAAGTACAAACATAGTGTGATTAAGAACTAAATAGACCAAGAGGTTTTTATTTCAAAGTGATGTTGACTGCATCTAAATATAGTATTTAGTAAAGCCACATGTGAATTGTGGCAGTCATCACTAATGAAGGGTGCTTTTTAACTTCTTTGAAGTCTTTTGGTTCATTATAAAAAAATTGCTGAGTATATTTGTTGCCTTGGGGTGGGGAGCACTCATGGTTACTCCCTCTACTTTGTGGCTCCTCATAATACATTCCCCTGAGCCACAGGGAAAGGGGTGTGGGTGGTGTAAGGAATTCACTTAGGTGACAAACCCTGTGCTGCCTGTCTGATGACCGAGCAGGTAAATCATGAAATCTATACGTATTTTATAGTTTCCTATTTACGGAAACTTGAAATAAGACACAAGTCAAACCTAAAAAATACCCAGCAAATAGTAGCATTGATTGGGATATAGAGAGAAACTTTTATGCAAATTGAAAGATGAAATTAAAGTTATTTGAAAAAATATATTTATTATATATACAAAATTCATGAAAATAATGTTCATCCTTAAGATATAAACACTGTAGCAAGCTTTTATTTAACTATGGATCAGTATGATCTTATTATGGCCTATTCCTTGTTGTTTTATGTATAAGTCTTAAAAAATTTTAGATATGTAAATGTTTTGGAAAATTAATATTCTTCCAAAAATGGTTTTAGGTTATGTTGACTTATTTTGAAATGTATCAGTTCTTGGTTTTGTAATTTTTATATTTATCTTGACTTCAGTTCCAGGACTTACCAAGAATTTGAAGTTACTGTACCTGATTCTATCACTTCTTGGATAGCTACTGGTTTTGTGGTCTCTGAGGAGTTGGGTTTTGGACTAACAACTACTCCAGCGGAGGTAGCATATTAAAGTGCTTCTTATAAATGCTACCATGTCATGAAGTGAAGAAAGTGTCAACTCCTCAATAGATTAAAAAAAGATTGCTTTTGATGTTGATCACGGTTTAGAGATTCCTAGGTGTTTTTTTTGTGTTTTTTTTTTGTTCGTGTGTGTGTGTGTGTGTGTGTGTTTCATCTGTTTTATATTTTAGAATGTGAGTTGTATTAAGCTACTAAATGTGCTGGGCCCATATTAAGATTTGGACAGAAAGTTTATTATTTACCAGATTCAACCACTTCCAAAGGTCAGAAGACAGAGAATATTTCTGTGTGTCCCTCTTTCAAGGACAAACAGAACTTCTCAAAATGTCCCCAAGCAGACATTCCTTCACATCTCCTGGGTTTAATTGCATCACCTGTCACTTCCTAAATCAGTCACTGGTAAGAGGAATATAATAACTATCCTTGGTCATACCTGAAGCCCTTTATGTAACAGATATTTTGTTTTGTCTCTCTACCAAAAAAAATGAAATTCATAGAACATATACAATACCTACATATTCAATTAAAAATCAGTATGATACACTAAGTGAAATATTAAGCAGAAATAAAAGGATGGTAATGTATAATAAAATAATACATATTTCAGGATATATATGAGCAGGCATAGCTGCATTTGAAGATATCATAACATATTTAAATATTTACACCATGCACAGAGATGCAGTTGACATACTTGTATTGTTTTAGCTGTCTGTGGTGATATAAATTTCTGAAACCGTGAACAACTTTTAGTAACATTACAAACAAAGTCTTCTTTTGATTTCCAAAATAGTTGTATTCATGAGAAATTCAGTGTGTGCTGAAAAATGCTTTGGGTTTACATTATATTATGTGGGAATTACGTTGTAAGTTCCGGTTCTTATAAGCAGGTACTTTGTCTACCTGGATGCCTGAAAAGACATTTAAGACTCATGAGGGATATGGGACAATTTTTCGTTGTTTGGGACTCCTGAGTCTTACAGACCTTCACCCGCTAAGTGCCAATAGTTCCTTCAAATGTTGTGGCAACCTAAGACACTTCCACAGATGCCCAAATAAACCGCCAGAGGGAATTCGTGATGCCAGTGGGAACCATTGGCTTCAAGGAATTGAGGTTTATCATTAGAGGTAGGGGAAGGTTCAGTTTCTCCTGCAGGACTTGGCCAACAGTATCGGAGTTGAGGCACCAACAAGGAAGTACAGGTGTCTGCATATGTAGGCTAAAAGTAGTAAGCAGACCATTATTTAGACTTTGCACATGAGTCTGAAACAGTCTTTGATTTGGTTGGTGGCTTTTAATGCAGAATGGTGGAGTCAGTATAACATAGGAGCAGACTTTGACGTCACACATGCTGGGATCCAGTTCTGGCTCCTTCACCTACTGGCAATGTGATCTTATACTAGTTACAGGGTCTCTGAGCTTCCTATTTAATCTCTGTGAAATATGAGGATAACACTGCCTCTTAAGGTTGTAATGATTAAATGAATTAATTTGGGTAAAGTACCTGGTTTCTAGTGGCCCTTAATAAAGTCTAGTGTTAACTAACATAAATATTCATTTGTGATGAGTTGCCATTTGCTGTATGTTGATAGGCAAGTGGACATTTCTATGTGAAGTTAAGCTTCATAGATTTTGTGAGATTTGCTTTTAATTCAATAAAACATGAAACATTTTGATTTGAACAAAATATGTATTCATTGTGTTTTTTCCAGCTAGAAGTCTTTCAGCCATTTTTCATTTCTCCGAATCTTCCCAACTCTGTGATCAGAGGTGAAGAATTTGCTTTGGAAATAACCATATTCAATTATTTGAAAGTTGACACTGAGGTAATGTATAAAGATTTTGTTCACCACTTATACTACAGGAAGAAATGGAGAAAACGTGCAGGACCTGGTTTGGTTAGTGTTTAGGCTCTGGGTATCTAAGCCTTTTATACATTCTGGAGGAATGAGCATAAACATCCTTGGGCAGCGATTTCTTCTGCTTATTAACGTCTAGGGATATTATTCACATGTATAAGCACTCTCTCTCTCCTCTGTCCTTTCCAGCACATTTCCCCCAGTTTAGCCACATAACTTTCCTATTGTTTCTGGGGCAGGTCTTCCTCTTTCTTGCCGTCTGCAGTTTTTTCCTAGTCTGACTCACATCTAGAATGTGTTGCCGCTCGTTACTGCCATTCTTTGCCCAGTGTGGTTGGCAAGAATTTATTCCATTCAAGACCTGGCTTGAAACTAAGATGCCTTTCCTCACCATTCTGTTCCGTGTGTTGTCCTCACATTTAGACAGGGCGTCTGTTTCCAAGGCTTGGTGTTTTGAGCCATGTGCCTTGTGTCTCCTCAGCGAGTCAGTTCCCTGGAAGGCAGAATTAGGCTCACTGTTTGTGTTGTGTCCATAGGAATGTTAACCAAATGATTGGTTGTTTCCCCCCACCCAGAGTAAGTAGGGATATTAATTAACCTTATTAGCTGTACTTCATGAAAATGCTGTCATCGCTTTAAGCACTATGTCCATAGAGTAAATTGTTTCTTATTTTATTAATTTTGAAAATATATTTTTATTGATATCAGAGAGGAAAGGAGAGGGAGAGAGAGATAGAAACATCAATGATGAGAACCATTGATTGACTGCCTCATACAAGCCCCACACTGGGGATTGAGCCCACAACCTGGGCATGTGCCCTGACCGGGAAGCGAACTGTGACCTCCTGGTTCTTAGGTTGACGCTCAACCACTGAGCCATGCTGGCCAGGCAAATTGTTTCTTATTATAAAAATTTGGTTTTTCATCTAATCAGCATGGACTCCTAAGCTCTGGAGTCCAAGGCTGGGATTCAGCATCCCACTCTACCACTTACCAGCAAATAACTTAGTTGTAGTCTCATCTGTGAAATGGGAATAACAATTACTGTCTTTACAGAAAATATTTTGAGAAAATAAATGGGAAAACAAGTCATAATATGCAAGGTCTAGAGAAATGCTCGTTTTGGTGGGACTGCAACTTTGGCGTACGTTACAAAGTTGACCACCAGTATATGCTTCAGAGCTAATGTCTGGGTCAGACTTTCCTTGGACTAATTTTAGCAGAGACTCTCAATGAATGTCACAACATTTCATCCTTTGGTCTCAGGTTTTTCTAGTAAGACCAGTGTCCCAGAATGATGGTTAAACCAGGCTGGTGGCAATACCATGATACGAATAACCTTTCCGGGCACCTCCTTATCACTCAGAGGCATCAGATAACAAGAGATATTCATGTTCTGAAGAACGCCCTTCCACACATATATTGAAGTAGATGGGAAAGCATAAGAAAGCAATGAAGTTTTCCATGGTACCCTTTCATCCTCTTCTTGACTGAATCTATCTCATCTTTCTCTAGTCTTGGGCCTCACAGATTAATAGGACTTAAAATAGTAATAATGCTAACACTTTACAGAGGAGCATTTATTATACAAAATCTTTGATAATATTTTTTTCTTCCAGGTTAAGGTGATCATTGAGGAAAGTGACAAATTTGAAATTCTAATGGCTTCCAATGAAGTCAATGACACAGGGCACATGCAGATCATTCTGGTCCCTAGTGAGGATGGGATGACTGTTATTTTCCCAGTCAAACCAACACATCTGGGGGAAATTTACATCACAATCAAAGCTATTTCACCTGCTGCTTCTGATGCTATCACCCAGAGGATTTTAGTGAAGGTAAGTGGTTGGAGTTTCAAATAAATGAAATGGAAATATGTAGTTGAAAAGGAAACAGGAGATGATTTTTCTTGTTTAGATTTGTTGGCAAGACCTGCAAGCTCACCTCCTCTATCCTTCTGGTAATGCCTAATGATTTTTTCCCATCTATTTGTAAAAATATATTATACTTTGGAAGTACTTGCCAGTTTCCTCTTTAAATTTATATTATATTATTATATTATACTATATTATATTAATTTATTTTAATTTATTATTTTATTTTATTTTTTGTTAATCTTCACCAGAGGATATTTTTTCATTGATTTTTAGAGACAGTGGAAGGGGAGGGGGAGATACAGAGGGAGAGAAACATCAATGAGAGAGAGACACATTGATGGGTTGCCTCCCACACGTGTCCCTGCCAGGGCTTGGGATCGAGCCTGCAACCGAGGTATATACCCTTGAAGGAATCAAACCTGTCATCCTTCAGTCCACATGCCGACATCCTATCCATTGAGCCAAATTGGCTAGGGATCCTCTTTAATTTAGAGTATGAATGCCCTGGCCAGTGTGGCTCAGTTGGTTAGAGTGTTGTCCAGTTCACCAAGGGGTCTTGGGTTTAGGCAAAACATTTCATGGGATGGTAATGGAAATGACAAAGCAGAAAATGAAAAGGTGATAAGAAAACCTCTCTGAGGCAGGTTCTATTATTACCCAAGAGAGAAATTAAATGCTTATCCAAAGTCTCACTTGACAGAGCTGGCATTTGAGACCAGGGCTGCCTCACCTCAGAGCACAAGTGCTTATCCACTCTGCTGAGTCAGGGCACATACCCAGGTTTCGGTTTTGATTCCTGGTCCAAGCATATGTCTCCCTCACATCAATGTTTCTCTTTCACTCATCAATGTTTCTCTCTCACATTGATGTTTCTCTCTCTCTCTCCCTCCCTCCCTCCAATCAATGAAAAACATTTCCTTGGGTAAGGATTAAAATAAATAAAAGATAAATTTATAGTATGACTATAAAGCAAGTCTCTTTTGCAGTCAATTACATTTACAAATTGTGTTACAATGGGATCCTGTTAAATCATGCTAAGTGGACATGTAGATTTTGAATTTTGAAATTCCTCAGCACAAGTAGAAGAGATTTTATAGATTTTTTTTTAGAGAACATATTATGCACAAAAACACAGCTCAGCATAGTGGATAAGCACTTGTACTCTGAGGTGAGGCAGCCCTGGGCTCAAATCCCAGCTCTGTCAAGTATAACTTTGGATAAGGTATTTCTCTCTTGGGTAATAATAGAACCTACCTCAGAGAGGTTTTCTTATCACCTTTTCATTTTCTGCATTGTCATTCCCATTGCCATTCCATGAAATGTTTTGCCTAAACTAGAAAATGAACACTTATTAACAGATTTGAAGCAAGAATCAAGAAATGGTAGGCATTAACGGTACACACACTGTAGACACAACAGGGAAAATGTTTGTCTTATGATTTGCATACAGTTCTTGGTAAACTGAGGAGTAGGGACCACATTAATTATATTGCTTTTGTTTTGACAGGCAGAAGGAATAGAAAAATTATATTCACAATCCGTCTTGTTTGACTTGAACAGGAGGCTGAAAACTACACAGAAAGTATCGAGTTTCTCCTTTCCTCCCAATATAGTGAATGGCAGTGAAAGAGTTCAGATCACTGTGGTTGGTAAGAACAGAGTGTATCATCATCACCACTGGTTTATTTGTACATGATAATATATGTTTTCATCTCTTTGTAGATATACCACATTTTCTTGTTTAGTCAGAATGCAAAGAGGTTGCAAAAAGTTTTCAGTTGGTACCAAATAGAAAGGCTAGCAAGATTACAATAGAAAGGCAGACTAGCAAGCTATGTGTGCTAGACCAGTTCTTCTCAGTGTTCAATGTGCATAGGAATCACCCGGGGGTTCTCGCTTAAAGGCAGATTCTGGCTTAGTGGGCTTGGGCTGGACCTGGGATTCCACATTTCTGACAAGCTCCCAGCTGATGCTGATACATCTGATGTGCAGATAACTTTTGAGCAGTAAGTCCCCATTATAATGTGGCTGCAGGGGGAGGCTATTTCTACGAACAGAACTTCTGGCTTCTGTGGCTCCCAGTCCCGACAAATAGCAGAATCTTCTATGGCGCTTTGTAAAAACACAAATCTCTGGGCTCTACTCCCAGCCTCCTCAGTCAGAATCTCTTGGGCTAAGGCTAGGGTAGGTATATTCTGATCACCAGAGCTTGAGGGCTACTGCTTAGGGGAGCTGTTTGTGCAGGACACAAGCCACCTTTATAGGAAGAAGCTATCCACTGACTGTAGGCCTCCTCTCCTCATCTCCTGCTGGTGCCCGAAAAGTACTTTTGTACTGACTATTAAGCAGATCTTCCACACAAACACTTCGTTTATATAGTTGTGCTTTCTAACAAGTTGAAGGAAACGTTTAGATTAATGACATCAAAATGGTTCGGTTTTCAAGGTGTTAGGACCTTAGGCACTTTCTCAGAGGTTCTTTTACATCTCATCTGCAGGTGTAATGCTTTTTTTTTTTATAACCCCAAGAAACCAATTCCTTTATAGAGGACTTTCTTTGGAGCCTTAGATATAACTCTTTTTTAAAAAAATATTTTTATTGATTTCAGAGAGGAAGAGAGAGGGAGAGAGAGATAGAAATATCAATGATGAGAGAGAACCATTGATCGGCTGCCTCCTGCATACCCCCTACTGGGGATTGAGCCCGCAACCCAGGCTTATGCCCTTGCCTGGAATTGAACTTGGGACCCTTTAGTCACCAGGCTGACACTCTATCCACTGAGCCAAACTGGCAAGGGCAGATATAACTCTTTAAAAAGAATTAAATAAACTCTTTGTTTAGGGGAATAAGTTCTGCATAGGCATCTCCTGCAGTGTGGGGATGCTGGGAGGATGCAGTCCACATATGCACACAAAGAGAAGAGCTTTGAATTTTATTTATTTTATCTATTTTTATTTTTAAAATATATTTGCATTGATTCCAGAGAGGAAGGGAGAAGGAGAGAGAGAGAGAGAAACATCAATGATGGCAGAGAATCATTGATTGGCTGCCTCCTGCATGTGCCCTTGACCAAGAATCAAACTTGGGACCCTTCTGTCCACAGGCAGATGCTCTATCCACTGAGCCAAACCAGCTAGGGCAAGAGCCTTGAATTTTAAATGTATATCATCACCCCTTACATTGGAATGAATCTATCTAGGGTCATTGAAGTGCTCTGAAGTTTACTTTTTAAGCTTGAGGTAAAGAATGGTCTTTCAAGTTTTATTTTATTTATTTATTTTTAAAATATATTTTATTGATTTTTTACAGAGAGGAAGGGAGGGGGATAGAGAGTTAGAAACATCGATGAGAGAGAAACATCGATCAGCTGACCCCTGAACACCCCCTACTGGGGATGTGCCCGCAACCAAGGTACATGCCCTTGACTGGAATCAAACCTGGGACCCTCCAGTCTGCAGGCCAATGCTCTATCCACTGAGCAAAACTGATCAGGGCTCAAGTTTTATTTTTATATGGTTTTTATTTTAAAAAGACTTTGGTAGCCCAGAATGTTTGAATATCAGCTTGCTCTTTGAATTTTGAGAGTCTAAGTTTATGTTCACTCTGAATATTAGAAACAGAACCTGCAGTGGTAATAATATAACCTTTATTTAGATATTTGAGTTAACATATGAAGTTTGACATCATATGGTAGTGTGACTGTAGCCTACTCGTATGAAAGAGTTCTTCCTCTCTTTTAGGATTCATTTTTTTAAAGGATCGGATTTCACTAAGTATTTGGACTTGAAATGGTATAAGTTTCTAAACTTCACAGAAGAATATTCTTCTCCATATAGCTCATCCTCAGTGGGGGCAGAATTAGAACTCAACCTCTGTATTTCTGAATTTCTACTTATTTTCCTGAGTCATGGTGCTAGAATGTGGGTAGAGAAGTCTTTTAATTACATTTTGTTTAATTTTCTATAACTATCTTTGAATAGTAGTTCTAACCTTTTTGATCCTGAAAGTCATGGAAATGCTTCTATTTGTTAGTTCCACTTTGTTGTTACTCAAATAAAGCACATTGAAAAATACTACAATTTCTATCTTTTAAAAAATTATTTCTCTAGTATTTGTAGTGTATTAGTAAGAAATCAGAATGAAGTTCTATTTATGTAAAGAATATTAATTTAAAAAATAATTTCTTTCCTATAGAAGAATGATGGTTTGCTATGGTTAATTCTTTTTTGTTTTTTAATATATATTATTGATTTTTTACAGAGAGGAAGGGAGAGGGATAGAGAGTTAGAAACATCGATGAGAGAGAAACATCAATCAGCTGCCTCCTGCACATCTCCCACTGGGGATGTGCCCGCAATCCAGGCACATGCCCTTGACCGGAATCGAACTCGGGACCCTTCAGTCCGCAGGCCGACGCTCTATCCACTGAGCCAAACCGGTTTCGGCTATGGTTAATTCTTGACATTTTTGTTCAACAGTTATTTTTAAACTCATTTTGTTGCCTAATGTATGCCTATATCTTTAGCTGAGATAAAGGTGTCCTAATCTGTCATGTAATCTGCAAGTTCAGTATCACTGTATTATCACGTATTTGAGCAGTCATCCTAAACACTTGATGTAAATTTTCTACTCTGTTCTGAGCACTGGATGTGGACGTCTGTTCGCCGCCAACAGGTGCAGGTATGGAGTATTTGCTGAATGTGTTTCCATCTTGTGCTTTCAGGAGATATTCTTGGCTCTTCCATCAGTGGCTTAGCCTCATTGATTCAGATGCCTTATGGCTGTGGTGAACAGAACATGATAAATTTTGCTCCAAATATTTATGTTTTGGATTACCTGACTAAAAAGAAACAACTGACGGAGAGTTTAAAAGAAAAAGCCCTTTCATTTATGAGACAAGGTAAGCATTTCATTTTATTTTTAAATCTTTATTGTTGAAAGTATTACATATGTCCCTTTTCAAGGTAAGCATTTTCGAAATATACTTTTATTTTATTTATTTATTTAAAAATATATCTTTATTGATTTCAGAGAGAAAGGGAGAGGGAAAGAGAGATAGAAACATCAATGATGAGAGAGAATCATTGATTGGCTGCCTCCTGCATGTCCCCCACCAGGGATCAAGCCTGCAACCCAGGCATGTGCCCTTGACTGGAATTGAACCTGAGACCCTTCGGTCCGCAGGCTGATGCTCTATCCACTGAGCCAAACGAGCTAGGGCCATACTTTTATTTTTATTATTTTTTTAAGGCAGAGTTCACTCTAGACCATTTTTCAAAACAGACCGATTGTGTCTTTGCTATGTGATCGTGGGACTAGATCAGTGATGGCGAACCTTTTGAGCTCGGCGTGTCCGCATTTTGAAAAACTCTAACTTAACTCTGGTGCCGTGTCACATATAGAAATTTTTTGATATTTGCAACCATAGTAAAACAAAGACTTATCTTTTTGATATTTATTTTATATATTTAAATGCCATTTAACAAAGAAAAATCAACCAAAAAAATGAGTTCGCGTGTCACCTCTGACACGCGTGTCATAGGTTCGCCATCACTGGACTAGATGGTGCTGAAATGTGCTGGGAGTGCGAGTCTTCAGCTCATTGTTTTTCTGATTGCTGCTCAGGTGTTTGTTAAGGGTTTGGTTTTGGGAGGGGTTTTTATTTTAATAAGGGACATGAAATTTAAAGCTGCATAAAGGAATGAGTGTTCACTTATTCATTAAACATTTAGTCCTTTCTAGTGCTGGGGACAGAGGAAGTCATGGCCTTTCCGCGCATGGAATTCCCTGTTCAGTGAAGAGTCTGACATACACACAGGTGATGTCCCAGGTGGGGACCTTCTCAGTGCAAGTAAAATGTCGAGCAAATGATGAGGAGAGAAATGTTTGTCTGGGGAGGCCCTGCTTGACCTTCAACAAAGGGCACACCAGTGGTGACTCTACCCTGACTCCTTGAGAGGCTCATACTGTTTGTAGACACCAGATACTTTGTGTCTGGCACTTGCTAATACCAACCGCGACCATTAGTTGAGTGCTTACTATGTGGCAGGCAGTGTTCTAAACACTTTACATCTAATATCTCAGTTAATGCTCATAATTAGTAGTATCCTCCTGTTTTTACAGATGAGGAAACTGAGGCACAGAAAAGCTAACTTGCCCAGGGTCCTATAGCAAGTGAGTGGCAGAGCTGGGATTTGAACTCCAAGTGCTTTCCGTGGTATAATAGTGTGTGCCAGGCTAAAAACAAAGGAGATCTTATGCACATTGCAGTAATGGTTGTATTTAAGGAGACGAGTAAAATATATTTGAGATGGTCATAATTTAACCTTGAGAAAACAAGATTCCGACTTGTATTCAAAATTTAATTTGTTGGTTCTGAGAGGAAAGTATGTGGGAACTAGACTGTCGTGAAGACGACATGATATATTGTAGCAGCAGTCAGTTGCATCTAGCTAGGGAGTTAGGGTCTAAAGTCCGCAAGTAAATCTGGTCCATTCTCCCTCTAAAAACAAATGGGAGCTTCTTCGCCTCTGTCCATCCCATGGCTAGTTCTCCCATTCATATGCCACCATGGACCACTCCAGGGGCTCATAGATTCTCTGCTTCCGTGCTCACCGTCTCCACATATTATAAAAGGGACCTTTTGAAATTGTTAAAATCATGTCACTGACTTGCTTAAAATTCTCCAGTGGGTTCCTGGCCTCATCCTACAAGGCCCCGATTGAACGGCCTGGCCTCCACCTTCCACCTTGTCTGATGCTGCCCCGTCTGGCTCCCGCCTGGAGCTTCAGAGCCTTCAAACTTGTTCTCCTTCTGGGAGGCTCTTCCCCCCGATCCTCCTGTGGCCGGCTGCTTCGCCTCACTCATGTAGTGTTTTCCTCCGCGTGGCCTTTCCTGACCATTTATTAATTCTCACTTACATTATCCCATTTCATTTTATTCACTGCATAACACTATTTAAAATTATCTTGCTTATTTTAAAACATATTTTAAATACATTTTTATTGATTTCAGAGAAGAAGGAAGAGGGAGAGAGAGATAAACATCAATGATGAGAATCATTGCTCGGCTGCCTCCTGCCTGCCCCCTACTGGAGATTGAGCCTGCAACCCGGGCATGTGCCCTGACCGTGACCTCCTGGTTCGTGCATCAATGCTCAGCCACTGAGCTACGTCGGCTGGCTTTATTTATTTTTATTTTTAATATATTTTTTATTGTTGATAGTATTGCAGATATCTCCCATTCCCCCCTTTTTATTTTTAGTTTTTATTCTTTTTATGTCCGAAAGCACCAGGGTTTGAAAGGGACATGGGTGGACCCTCCAAACATGGGGAAATGCTTTCGCAGTTCCTCTCCCTGCAATTTTTATTCTTTTTATAATCCAATTGTTTCCTGCACTAGAAGGTAAGCTCCCTGGCAGTGGGGACCATTGTAGCCCTATCTTGGCACTTCATTAAATGCAGGATGGATGAACACATTACTATCAATATTGACTTTTTTGGGCCTTAGGTTCACCATCCTAATGTGGAGACTGGATCTAGAAGATCTCTCAAGTTCTCCCACAATGCAGTAGTTATGTGTCAACACTGCAGGCAGGTTCCCGTCAGCTAGGAATCGGGACCAGTGGTTTCAGTGTTTCGCCTTTTGAGCTGGTGAAGTGGCTGATGGAAGTCGGTACAGTGGAGCGCCCCTACATGCACCATTTCACACGCTGAACTGAATCACATTTCCAAGTGGAGGACAGAAACTTCTTGGTATAATGATTTTCATTATGAAATCAGCGTCTCATTTCAGAGACTCTGTTTTTTCTTTTGCCATCACATTTGCCAAAGTTCTTTAAATATACCGTTCTTGTTTTTATTTTTTACGAAATTAAAGTGGCTTTGGCGTGAGTCATGATTATATTACTTAAATGTCATTTATGAACAGCGCATTGTTTTACTTAAATCATGCTTGGCCCAAGAGCCCTGTAACCTGACCCATTGTTTTTTATCCAAAACAACGGCTGCATCATTGGATGAAGTGTCTTTTGCTGTCAAAAGAAAAATAGAACCGTAAAATGAAAGCTGTTTTTGATAAGGACCCGAATCTGTTAATTAGAGATTGAAGACACTTGTTTTCCTCAAATATTTAAATCCTGGTGCCTGAAGCTCGATTTTCAAGTGAGACTCAGACTGGGCTTAGTTGAAAACACATTATGTTTTCTCTGTTGAAATAAAAACAGGGGAAAAGTAGGTTTCAGAAGTCTGATGCTGCAATTGGTCATCACAAGAATGGCCAGGGGCAATGGTGGAGATGTTACTGAAAAACCTGGTGAAGTTCTCATCTTCCATTTCATGTCGCAGAGAGGAAGGGAGTGGATAATGACTACTTATCTTTTAGTACAGAGGATATTTTCACCAGCTTTTTTTTTTTTTTTTTTTTTTTTTTTTTAAAACCACAGGAAGTGATTGATATAGTCACAGGGAGCTGATTTTACCCCTTTTATTTTTTGTATGCAATTTTGACACTTGAGGTAAACCACATTAAATTATGGTTAGAACGTTACTTTTCTGTGTGTTTCTATGCACAGTGCTTTCATATTTATCATGAAAAATTGTAAATATTTTACATTTGTGGCTATTTCAAAGAAAAGTCATGGCCCAATATGTATCTTTTCTGGTCTTAATAAGGAACAGTTCACGTGGACCTCTGGACTTCTTCTGTATTTTAATTGTCAGAGTGTCTGGTAATTCTGGTTATACGGTATTATTACTTTCTAACTCAAGAACTAGTCATGAAACTATGAACTTAAAGGCTGTACTCTTATTTCCTCATAAACTTCTGGAGAACACCATGCTTTTGCCATTCTCACCTATCATGATGAAACGTCTCCAGCTTAGGTGACTACACCAAACATTGAATCATATTGATAGACATTACAGCTGAGCCAACAATGTCATTTCTGCATCTGGGATGGGCGATTTGGAGGACGAGGAGCCGAGGGCTCTTTAAGGATGCACAGATGGGTTAGGAAGAGGAAGGGCACATCACAGGAGACTCCCACCAGAAGAGCCATGTGAGCTCCTCTCTTTAGGTCCTGATTCTCTGCTTTATTTTACCATTGGGAGCAGGGCTGGTGGTTTAGCTTTTCTGTTTTATCTAAACCAGCTCCAGAAATGCACTCCCCAACAGGAGATTGTCCGCCAGTCTTCACCCCCTCCCCCCTCCTCTGGGCTGGCTGCCCCTGGTGGAAGAATGGTGCTAGTTGTTGATATTAATGGGGACTGCTGGAGGTCAGCCACCTGAGGGGTAATTTCCATAAGCACTGATCTCATCTCCATGAGCTCATCTCTCTGACTGGTTTTACAATAACTCAGACTTGGAACTGCCGTTGTTGATGTGATTTGGGGCTTGGAGTCACATGGTCTTCTTCTCCACGTGGGTCCTTCCTTTCACAGGAGCAGCTCCGGTAGTGATGGAGGGCCCTGTACCTTTCTTTTTCTTTGTCCTCTTCTCTTTTCCTCTTCTTTCTCCTCTCCTCTCCTCTCTCTCCTCCCCTCCCCTCCCTTCTCCTCTGCCAGTCTGAGTTCACAGTCTGGTAGATTTAGTCTTGAATTGGAAATCGAGGGAGAATGTCTTGGACTCTTTTGCTAATTTCTTTTGTGAATATTAGACCATTATTCTGCTTCTCTGTGATCCCTGACTAGCTCTGAAAAAGGAAGAGGTTTTTTGCTGTGTTTTTTTCCCCCCCAAAAGTTTAACTTTTTTTCATTCTTATTTGATTTTTTGAATATGCAGAACAATTCTTCCAAAAGTCAAACCTTTTCTAAAAGGTATGTGCAAAGGTATATGTAACTCTTGTATCCCTTCTCCCTATCCTTGTAGGTAACTTGCTTCATTAGTTTCTAGTTTCTTTCTCTCTCTCTCTGCAGAAATGAACATCTGCACATATGTTTTCTTGGCTCTTTTTCTTACACAGAAAGTTATATGCTATATATGCTATTTTAGACTTCGCCTTTTTCACTTCATAATATATCCGGCAAATTACTACACATAAGTTCAGAGAAATAGCTCTCGTTCTTTTTTCACAGCTGCATTGTGAGTATGCACTACATTGTGTTCAACCAGAGTCTAATTTGGGGGTATTTAGGTCATTTCCAATATTTTTGCAATTACAAATAACGCTTCAACGAATAAACTTTTGTATGAATATGTCTATATTGTTGGAGGTGTATCTTTAGGATGGATTCTTAGAAGTAGGATTATTGGGTTACAAGGTATAGACGTTTTCCTACACAGGAGCTGTACCATTTTGAATTCCCTCTAGCAATGATGAGGACCCTGGTCTCCTTACAGCCTCCCGGACAGAATGAATGGTCAAGCTTTTGAATCTTTGCTAATGTGATGGATGAGAAATGGTATCTCAGGGTAGCTTTAATTTGCATTTTGCTTATTATGAAGATGAATATTTTTCACATATTAAGGTCCATCTTTCTTTGTTTTTTTTTAATAAAATGTCTGTTCTTGTCTTTTATTCATTTTTTCCCTATAAGGGATCTAAAAATTTTCCTTTTTAAATTTAAAAGTGTTATATATATATAGTAATTATATATAAACATATACATAAAATTTGTTATTAGGGATATTAGCCATTTGTTTCTCTTACAGGCTGCAAATATTTTCTTCTAATTCATCACCTGTCTTTTAACTTTGCTAATAGTGTGTTTGCCATGAAAAATTTAAAATAAAGTGTTTTGTAGTCAAATTGACCAATTTTGAAAAATAACTGGGCGGTTGAAATGATAGCTGTTGCTTATTGAGAGCCTGCCCTGGAAAAAGTGCTGTGCTAAGGACTTTTCATACATAAGTCATTGAAAGAGGTCTCTGAATTAATAGGAAACAGCAATTGCACACAAAGAGATCTTGGCTAAGGCCTATCTTCAATACCCACCAGCTGTGTGACCTTGCACATGGTGTATCCACGTTCCAGTTTTATCATCTTTGAAAAGGGATACTAATGGCATCTACATCATAGGGTTGTCCTGAGGATTAGCTGGGTCCTGAAAGGGCTTTGAGCAGTTCCTGACACATAATCAGTGTTGGATAAAGGTTGGCTATTTAATTACTGTGCCACAATATTTTAGTTTTAAACATATAAATTATAACCCAATATCCCCTTCTTCAAATCAAGCAAAATTCTGCCATCATTTACATGGTATCTCTATTTCTTTTACCATAAGTCTTAAAGATCACCATGAGACAGTGTCTTGTTTTCCGAATGCTTTGTCTTACGGTAGTTTAAATCAGCTACTCAGATCTAGGGTTTCTTGTGGAAAGACTCATGGAGAAAAATTTGGGACATGGCAAGAGCAGGTTAACTGTACTTTAAAAATATTAATGCTTATGTTTTGTTAATCAGATATGAATAACTATAATTATTGATGTTTCTAAAATGTGGTGTTAATAAAGTAAAAATTTTTATTACTGGACTTCACTAGGGATTAAGATCAACTTATTACAAATGTTCATGGTTGCTGGGCTCTACATGGACGCTGCAAGGTCATAGTGTGTGCCCTCCCCTGCCTGTGGTGGAATCCTGCCATTTCCAGGAAGAATTCTTGGTTATTAGAGAATTATTGATAATGCCTGGAGTTGGAAATGTTTTTGGCTGTTGCTCATGCTTGATATTTAATGATAAATTATTGCTATTTTAATTTCATGTTTAGCAAGTTAGTCTGTTGTGGTTGTTTGGTGGGTCTTTAGTTTTGGGCCTATGATTTCGCTCGGTAGCTATGAAACATGCGCCTCTTTTTTGCAACCATTTATTTGCAAATATGAAACATCTGTTTTAATTAAAACAGACACATGAACCTTAACCCCCTCCCCAATTTACTTCTATAGTGAGACTTCATTACCACCATCAAGTTGTTTTTTCTTAAGTGAGAACTTAGAATTGAGCAGACCAATTGGTCTTTGATTTACCTCAGTTGGCCATGGCAAAAAAATTTTAGAGGCATTGTCTTTGATTATTTAATAATTCTCCCTTTCTCCAAATCCCTCTGTTGCTGGCCTAAAACTAGAAAGCATTTTTATTTTCTGTTTTAGCTTTAAAATGTAATTTGAAATTCTAGATTTTTTTCTTAGCTACCCAGCAATTTTTGGTGACTAAGTATTGAAAGCATTGGACTGGAAACTGCAGAGTTAAAGAAAACTCTGCCTTCAGTTAGCTTGCTTTTGAATGGCTAGAATTATTGTCTATGTTATAGTATTCTTCTGAATTTACTTTAATTTGGGGATATCACAGTTGTTATTTTTTTGCATTCTGCTGAAAAAATGCTGGTATTTTACATTTTCCACAGGACTTACCATGGAAAATATTTTATATTAGTTGCTGGTTTGAATTCGTCTTCTTTCCTATTCTCTACCCGTGTTTCCTCGGTATGAAAACATGATTAGAAACTGCCAGTCATTGCAAGTTGATTACATTGACGATCTATTTTGGTGTCTTCAGGTTACCAGAGAGAACTTCTCTATCAAAGGGAAGATGGCTCTTTCAGTGCCTTTGGGAACGATGACCCTTCTGGGAGCACTTGGTAAGTGTTCTTGCTAACAGAGCAAATCCTTGTCATGGAATGGGCCCTCACTAGGTCACGATGGCCATGAAATTGGTAGATGTGTTGTATATATAGGCTCTGAGGCTGTTTTCCCCATAGCCTGGCTTTAAAAGAGATTCTCCTTTTTAAATGTGATTTTAAAACACTAACAAAGCAAGTGTTTTTGTGTAGAAAAGATAGGACATAAGTCCTCTTTTGGAAAAAGCAAAAAATAAAAATACCACACGATGATGGTAGGGCTGACAAGAAAATTCAGTTAGAAATACCGGGTGATTGTGACATAATTTTTTCTTTAATTTATATGATCAACATGAATTTTTTGTAAAGGCAGTCAGTGTGGTTTGTTTAACGTTATTTTTATGAGTGTGGGATTAAGTAATGAGTATCTGGAGTTTCTTCCAGAATGGAATCTCTGCATGGCTGATTTTGGATGATTGCTCTCTCTCCTTGCTTTTTCCTTACTATCTTCAATTCTGTATTTCACTCAGAAAAAGACTGACTGTATCAGTCAGGTTGGGCAGGGCATGTTATGGTAACCACCCCTTAAATCTCAGTAGCTTACAGTATTTACAACAGAGGTTTTCTTTCACATGCTGCATTTCCATTATGGGCCAGCAGGGGGCACTGCAGTCTATGCTTCAGCTGCCACCATCTCACCTCACCGGGAAGCTTCAGGCTTTAATATGCAGCTCTGGCAATTGGATGCGTCAGCCTGGGTGTACCATTTCTTTTCACTTTGTCATTATCAAAGCTGGTCACATGGTCATGTTTCACTTCAGGGAGGCAAGAAAGTGAATTCCTCTGTATCCTGAAAGTAAAAGGGAACTGGATATTATTGAATATTAATAATATTTACCACACTAAATCTTTTATAGGATGAAACAGATCTGGTTCAAATTTTCTTTTGGCATGAGTCAGGATATAGATCCAAAAATAGAAAGGTTTCAGTGTTTTATTGCTTGACATTCTTTTCACCTCAATACTTAGTGTTCTGTAGCGGGGATCAGCCAGCTTTTTCTGTAAAGGTTCAGAGAGTAAGTATGTTAGGCATATAGGCCACATGGTGTCTCTGCAGCATGTTCTTCCCTCTCCTCTCATTCCTCCCTTTTTCCTTTTAAACAAATTTTTAGGTGGAGGATGGAGTGGGGAGAGGTAAAAAAAACCCAACAACACCCAAAACAGACTGCTGTATTTGGCCCAAGGGCCAGACCTAGCCCAACAGATTTAGCCCATAGACTTTAATTTGCTGCCTCCTGTCCTATGGGAAAGAAAATATCCATTTTCTCTACTGAAAAGTATGGCAGTTTGTGACCTATATATACTTTATTCATGTCTTTAGGGCTGAGAGAAGTATGTAATAAGTTCATCCTTGGTAAATACCCAGAACAGTCCAAAGATGAGTAATCTTGGACAATTTATTTAACTCTCTTGGAATGTCAAATTCTCAATCTATCAAATAATGAGTCCTTATTAGATGATTTCTAAATTCCTTTCTAAGCCTGAGATGATGTGAGTGGACCTGAAATTTCTTGACCACACTCAAGTGGGAACTAGGTCTACCAGGTACGCGGAGTTGTTTGTGTTACCTCCTTATTGTGTCCTTCCCTTTGTTTCTTCTTCGGGGAGTCTCCCTTGGGTGACGCTTCTGATGGGGAAAGAAGTGTTGCTATTGTTGGTGTTTTCTTGCTCAGCGTTATTTGGAGGACTTTATTCATTGTATTTTATGTCACTTCCCTCCACTCCCTTCCCCCAAGGTTGTCAGCCTTTGTTTTACGATGTTTCCTTGAAGCTGATCATTACATAGATATTGATCAGAATGTGCTACACAGAATATATACATGGCTCAAAGGCCGTCAGAAATCCAATGGTGAATTTTGGGAACCAGGAAGAGTGATCCACAGTGAGCTTCAAGGTGGCAATAAAAGTCCAGTAACGCTTACAGCTTATATTGTGACTTCTCTCCTGAGTTACAGAAAGTATCAGGTATTTCATCTTTGATTTCATAAATGATGGGTGGGGAATCACAGGAGAGGTAGGTTTGGATGGGTCCAGTATGTGTCTGGAAACTTAGGGAATTTTGTATTTCATACCACATTTGAAGTATGAATTTGGGCATCCTTTTGCTTTGCATTTGTGACCACATTCCAAGATCTGAAAATAAAAATATTGACCCACTTTCTCAGAGTAACGAGGAGAATTCTAAAAATGCTTTCCAGTATAAGTGTTGTTGTACTTGCTGTTGGTAAGCTAAGTCAATTCCTATTTTGTTGTTGGAAAGGTTAATTTCTTAGGGGACAGACAATTCTTCAGAATTTGGGAGTGCATTTTATTAAATCTAGGTTGTGAAGGGTTTTTTTTATTTCTAAAATATTATGGAGCAATTACAGTGTCTGCTCATTTAGTACAAAGCACACCCACACTCTAAAAAGCGTGTTAAATGGGCATGGATGTCTGGTTGAGAATGAGTGTACGTGGAAAGTTATGCTAATGAGCTTAATTTCGCTCCAGAACTGTCTCAGTGATTGATGCCTTTACTGCTTCATGCCGACTGCATTTCGCATGATCAAAACCAGCCATTCTCTAGATTAAGCTCCTACTATTTTCCTAGCCCAGGTCTAGGTGTGCAGGAGAGAAACTTTCCCCTGAATTCAGAGCTTCAACACCTGAGATCACATATGAGAAGTATCTTTCCTTAATTACATTGTATGCTTGAATCTGAATTCATGATATCCAACGGGAGAAACCCTGGCAAAAAGTTCTACTTTTTATTTCCTGTAAGGCACGGTGCCTATTTACTTTCAAAAACGGGAAAAGTAGTGTTATGGTTTAAACACATGGCAAATCCATGAATGTCCACACTCATTGTTGATTCCCATTGCCTAGGTCAAAAGTCAGGTGCTTCCTGGACGCTGAAATTATTTTTTGAATAAATGCTTGAAAGTAGTTTTGGGGTTCTTTCGAATGGTAAAATATATATATTTTTTTCCTTTCAAGCCTCATCTTGATGTGAAAAACTCTATCAAGTTTTTGGAGTCTGAGTTCCTCAGAGGAATCTCAGACAATTATACCCTGGCTCTTACGACGTACGCGCTGTCCTTCCTGGGGAGCCCGAAAGCCGCGGAAGCTTTGGATATCCTGATTCAGAGAGCAGAAATGGAAGGTATATGCGTAGCCCATGGACACGAGCAGTGGGGTAGTGAAGACCCTGGGAGTGGGGTGAGCAGGAGCTTCAGCCGTGGGCAAACTACGGCCCGCGGGCCGATCCGGCCCGTTCGGCTGTTCTATCCGGCCCGCGGAGCCGAAAGAGCGGAGGGTTCTCTTGCTCTCCCCTCCGCTCCTTCACCAGCAGCAGTGTTAACATGTATTAGTTCACACAAACACTCCATCCATGCTTTTGTTCCGGCCCTCCGGTCCAGTTTAAGAACCCATTGTGGCCCTCGAGTCAAAAAGTTTGCCCACCCCTGGAGGTGGAGGGGAGTACAGGAGGGGGTGGGATGGGAGATATCTATAATACTATCAACAATAAAAATATATTTAAAAAAAGGGGGTAACACGCAGGTCCTATTGGAGGTTGTTAGACTGTTGGGCACTAGGAGATACATAAATTATGTGAGAGAGTTTTGTAAGCCAGATGTGAAGTTGATTAATTTACATCTTCTAAATGGGATGAAGCATGAAGCACAGAGGATTATGACATGGCCATGTTGCTTCTACTCCCCCCAAGAGTTTTTCAGAGAATTTCAGGGCATAGATAGTTTCTTCTTTTGGATACATTCTACCAGATGTCAGTTACCCTTGTAGTTTTCTGATACCATTTCTGCTAATCCCCTTTGTGAGCTGCAGTTTTCTGAACTGTAAAATTGGAGTGACACCAACTTAAGGGTTGCTGTGAAGATTAAATGAGATAATGCACAGTGCTTGCTGCATGGTCCATGTTTAAAAATGGGAACCACAAAGGTAATTAATAGAAACACAAATGCCAGACAAATGCTGTTAGTGAATTATGGGTAGGATATATATATTTTTGAATGGGGACTATTTAGGGCAGTGGTTCTCAACCTTCCTAATGCCACGACCCTTTAATACAGTTCCTCATGTTGTGGTGACCCCCAACCATAAAATTATTTTCGTTGCTACTTCATAACTATAATTTTGCTACTGTTATGAGTCATAATGTAAATATCTGATATGCAGGATGTACTTTCATTGTTACAAATTGAACATAATTAAAGCATGGTGATTAATCACAAAACCAATATGTAATTATATATGTGTTTTCCCGATGGTCTTAGGCTACCCCTGTGAAAGGGTCATTCGACCCCCAAAGGGGCTGCGACCCACAGGTTGAGAACCACTGATTTAGGGCCTACAGCAGGGCAAAACCTACAGATGTTGTCACTTCCCAAATGGCCTCTACAGTCAGGGATTCAGGGTGTGTGTGTGTGTGTGTGTGTGTGTGTGTGTGTGTGTGTGCTTGTGAATGTGTAGTTAGATAGATAGATATGGGGATGAGTGGGCTGAAACAGCTGTTTCAAAGCTCTGTTAATTCAAGAAGGGATAACTGTAGAAAGTATTTTGAGACTTCTGAGGCTGTAACAGATTGAATCCTTATCACCTATTGTTGTGCTGGGGATAAAGATTATTGCACAGAGGCTGAAGCAGTCCTTGACGTATCTTCTCCTCCGCTTGGCAGTTATTATACATTCCACCCAAGTGTAATCATCATCTAAACAGTAATATTTGAGGGGGGGGGCACCAAATAGGATGCTCCTCCAGCGGCTCGTAGGAATATCTCTAGGAAGATTGTTGAGTTGGCCAGGGCCCCTCATTTTTTTCTTGGGGGCTTGGATTTGGAACTTATAACACCAACTTTCAGATAATGAAGGAGAGGTTTCCCAGAACATTAGAGCTGGTTAATGGCTGATTCCCAGAGCAGGGTTCTTTCCAATGTATTCTAAAATATTTTTGTGATGGCCTGTTCAGAAAAGTTATGTACATTATTTTCTGGAATATAGTATGTTTTTTTTTCTTTTATTTATAGCTATTGAGTCTAGAGCCAAACATATGGATATCTTTTGGGAAAATATTTTCATGAAAACATCCTCACATATAACCAATAGGGAAAGAATGAAAATTTATATTTCAATAGTTTAAAAAGTGATGTATAAGTACATGTTTATATCTGTGCATGCATGTGTGTGTTTAAATATACATGTTTTATTTGGCATACATATATACATATAAAGCAATAGAAATCATTTTATGTTAGCCAACTAGAACTTGGATCAGTGTAAGGATATTTAATGGTATAAAATGTAGGTTTTCTGTCATTGGTCATTCTGGCATTACTTTTCTCTTGCAGGAGACATGCTATTCTGGGTGTCATCAGCGTCCGGACTTTCTGAGTCCTGGCAGCCCAGATCCCTGGATATCGAAGTCGCAGCCTATGCGCTGCACTCACACTTCCTGCAGAATCGGGTTTCTGATGGAATCGCAATTATGAGGTGGCTGAGCAGGCAAAGAAACAGCTTGGGAGGTTTTGTATCTACCCAGGTGAGTCATGACAGTTTTTTTTAATTTATTTTTTTCAATATATTTTATTGATTTTAGAGAGGAAGGGAGAGGGAGAGAGAGATAGAAACATCAATGATGAGAGAATCATTGATAGGCTGCCTCCTGCACGCCCCCTACTGGGGATCGAGCCTGCAACCCAGGCATGTGCCCTTGGCCGGAGTCAAACCTGGGACCCTTCAGTCTGCAGCCGATGCGCTATCCATTGAGCAAAACCAGCTAGGGCAGTCATGACAGTTTTAAATTTATTATCCATCCATCCATCCATCCACCCATCCACCCATAGCTTTAGGAAGTATGTAGTTGCTTTTTTTTCATGACTTCATCAAATTACTTAGCAGTTTAAAAGTTAAGTAACTTAAGCCAAAGGTTTAAATTACTCATTTTAACTTTTTCTCATCATGGATATAAATATCGCCTCTGATATTTATAGGGAATAAATTAGTTCCCCATCTGTATTAGCCATTTTCCCATCCGTGGTAACTGATATTGTAGATGGGGAGTTCTGTCCAGCCGATATTTTCTGAGCCTCTCAAGGAGATTCAAAGATGAATAAAGGAGACTTCCACCCTCAGGGAAGGGGGATGACCGTATAGCGGGGTTCCTAAACATTACTGTATTTGACCTTGATGTATACTTGTATACACACATGGTTTTCTTTTCTCAACAGGACACCATTGTGGCCTTGAAGGCCCTGTCTGAATTTGCAGTCCTGATGAACACAGAAGGGACACATATGCAAGTGACCATAACGGGGTCTGTGGCACCAAGTCCTGTAACGTTTCTGATTGACGCACAGAACTACTTTATGCTCCAGTCGGCAGAGGTGTGGACAAGGGGTGGCTATTTAAAATTCTGTGCGGATGACTCTGTAGGGTAGAAAATGGTTTTAACTCTGTTCTATTGATTTCAACAAAGACTTGTTCCCAGAGCCCTGTAGCGACTGGGAGGAAGGAGCACACTCCTTTGGTTGAATTTGCTGAGCTGGGGAAGGGAGGAGGGGATGGGAATTTTGAAAAGGAGAAAACATGGGCCCTGACATATTGGGACCAGAATGAACACCCATTGAGATACTGTTCTTTGCAGGAATCGTGCTCAATTTCTTTACATGTGCTACTGCACTTATTTCTCAAACCAGCACTAAGAAGTAAGTTCCATCCAGCAGATATTTTCTTACTTTTATCCCTGTTGTACACATGATAAAACTGAGGCCGAGCGAGGTTAAAAACTTGCTCAAGATCATGCTACTAACAACAGTAGAGCTACGACTTGAACCCATGGTTTTCAAAGACCATGTTCTTTTCAGCTGCCCCACCTGTCCTCATTAGAGAATTGATAAAACCAGTATTAGAATTCTTACTTTGATATGGAATAAAGGCCTATGCTAGACCCTAACCTTATCTCCCTGGGTAACCTTGTGGGAACTTGAGCGTAATGGATGAAAGTAATAATTTCAAGGCTGGAAACTGAGGAAGAGGGGCTATGGCAAAGGAAAAGAAGGAATAACCTTAGTCATAGGCAATGATGATGTGTCACTGGGTGCCCAGCATGACCAAAGGATTAGGCACTGACTAAGGGAGGTCAATGGAGAGAGCTGGCGTGTTTCTTGTCTTTCATGCATCAGCCCCTAAAGAAGGGCAGGCCTACCCCTAGCGCTAATGTGCTTTTCTAAAGGGCAGAGGTGAGGGCGTGTGAAGAGTGGGCGCTACTTTCTCTAACTTCACTTCTGTCATGGTTGACCCAGAGCTTTTGATATGTGAGGCCCTGTAAAGTTCTTAGAGCTTTCCACAGATTGCTCACACTGTATCCCTAATGAGGAATCACACTGACCTCTTGTGCTACTTGGAAGGACCTAGATATGGAAAATTCGCCTTATTCACTTTCCCCCACCTTTATTCAGCTTGCTGTGGCAGTGCCAATTGAAGTTAATATTTCCGCAGATGGTTATGGATTTGCTGTTTGTCAGGTATGTAATAATATTTGGTTAAATATGACTTGTTATAACAATTCTTTGGTTTGGGGCACTGCTAAATCTTTAAGTTAGACAATGTATAGATCCTTAATGATTTATTTATATGAGTTAGGCAAGATAAATCACTATTAGAGACGTTATTAGCTGGAGAATAGACAGCAACTCTATGGATTGATAATCTATTGGATAAATATTTCTTGGTTATTATATACAGCTTGAAGTGAGAACGAAAATCCTCCAACACTATTCCTGTGAATTGTTGGGAGCTCCCACATTATTTTATGGAAATAGAGCTCTGAATTTTAATGCTATGACTTGATAAATAAATATGCGTTTTACTTACAACTTAATATTCATCAAACAATATAAAGGTCAACATGGCATTACAAGTAATTGACCTAAAGATAGGAAATGTGTCCTGTACTAGAGCATGATATGCTTAATGTTCTGGTACAGGAAGAAAATCCAAAGAAATCTACCTTTTATCATGCAATAGGGATTAGAATAAAATGAAAGTAGCATGAAAAATACAGGATGAAATATAGGATGAAATAATTATTATACTAAATAATACATGAAAATCATAGGAACTAAAAATCATTTCATTAGAAACCCAATATAATATGTGATAGGACCAACAATGATTATGTGCTTGGTTAGAAAAAACAAACCAAACAAACCCTGAAAGATTTACTGAGAAAGTAAAAAAAAAAAAAAAGGCTATTATACAGAAAATGGACTTTTTTAAAACACCAGGACAGTTGTTCTAGACAAGAGAGCAGAAACACTTGCTAAGTAAGGCAGAAGCTTAGGTATAATTTGGGAACTTCCAAATAATTCTCAGATTAATTTTTCTGATACTCAGAACAAGTGAATGTTTTTTAAAAATCAAGGAAAAGTGATCACAGTTAAAAGGAATGGTATTCAATGAAAAAGATTGAAAGAAAAAAGAGCGAAGAGTTTGTATTGGTCTTTACTAACAAAGACCGGGTGAAAATTCTCATCCCTAAACCATCTTTCAATGCAAACAGTAAATCTGAAAGTAAATACACAGGATATTTTAGATACAATTGGAAAATTATGTAAGTATACTTTATTCACCAAATTGGTTGGCACTCATTCTCGATAAACCAAATGTACACAAATTCCTTAAGCCAAATGATTTTTACTTGAGGTTTGAAGGGCAGAGTGGTAAATATGGCACCTACTGGTCAGAGTGTTCATCAGTCCTATGTGTTTATCAACGTGCAGAAAACAAAAGGTAGGGACTAAAAGGCCCTGCGCATGATGGAGACAAACATTGCAGAAAGAAGGTCACGCTGGAATAAATTTTGAGATTTCCTCTAGTTGATATTTTTCTAAGGGCCCTGGAAAAAGAATGGCAAAGAAAACTCAGTTTTACAGTAATTGTTAATTTCTTTTGAGCAATAAAATGCTAAGCTGTTGGAAATAAGCTGCAAGATCTTTTGAAGTTCTCTGAGTGAGCAGTTGAACTTTATTGTGGGCCAAACATAAACCCTAATACTTAGTTATAGATGACATTACTTATGTCCCAGAGGACAAATTTAATAGTCCTTGTTTGTGTCCTGATGGTATTGGTTCTTAAAGGACAACTGCATGCCACTGGAAGAGGGATGATGAAAGTAATAGCGATCATCTCTCCAAATTTATGAAACCATTCCTTCAACTGCTCCAAAAATACTCTATATAATTTTAGTTGTAGTTAAAGAAAGAGTTGGAGAATTTCCAGGGTGAGAAAACAAGAATGATCAAGGGGATGAAGGATTTGAGCTAGGAGTGGCAGAATGAAAAGTTGGAAATCTTGGGTTTAAAAGATGAAGGCTCAGAGAAAGGATTTTTAATAGTATGTAAATCCACAATGGGTATTAGAGGTTTAGTTCTCTGTGTGTGTGATTTAAGTATAAAGCAGAAAAAATATACAACTTACATAGCAATAGGAAGGCTTATGAACCTTGGATCAAAAAATGTGGAAGAGGTAAAAAATTTAGATCCCAGTTCAACGTGGCATGAGGCAGGCCTAGAAAATTTTCCCAAGCTTCTGATCTTAGGATTCATTTGAGTAAAACACTGGTTTTCACACTCCCCAGTGTCCACACAGGACTTCACATTATTGGTGGACACAGAGTATGGAAATGCTGGAAAAGACCCAGTTGACTTGAAAACCGTTATTTACTTTATCATCTCTGAAAGATATATGATAAAAAAAGAATCCTGAGCAGTTGAATAGGTTTCTGTCCCACCAAGACTCTTAGATGTTTTAGCTTTGTTTTATCTTAGAGTTTCTAAGGTTCCAGTGTGTGAAAGATGACTTCAGTTGGGCAGCAGAGTTTAGAAATTAGTGGACACTCTTAAGAAAGTTGGCAATAGATGTTTCTCTCTCTCCTCCCCCAACCCTTTTCACTCTCTGAAACTCAAGGGGAAAAATACCCTAAAGTGAGGATTAAGAAGAAATAATAATAAAGAAAGAAAGTTGGCAGTAGTTTCACTTTTTCCCAATAGGGAATGTTTTACATTCTTTGGAAGAAAACAATACCCATGACTATCATTCATGATAATCTATGACACTTGTTTTGGAATGTTAGCAAACTTTTCTCAGTTTTAAAAATCATTACTTATAAACTTTCATAACAATGTTCGTTACTAATGATACTTTGTTAGCTAGTAAAACTAATTTTTTTCTAGGTTGGAGTTTGTGAATGTAGTTGATAATCATTACCTAACATTTAGAAAACATAATGATGGTAATTTATTGCTAACAATTTATTGCTAATTTGTTATTAATGCTAATTTGTTATTTTTGCAGCTAAATGTTTTTTATAATGTGAAAGATTCAGAGTCTTACAAAAACCAAAAATCAATCCAAAGTCAAGAAGTCTTTGACTTAGCTGTTGCTGTAAAAGATAATGAAGATGATATCAATCATTTGAATTTGAATGTATGCACAAGGTTGGTATCTGTTTAACTCTCCTCATTCCCCTTTACAAAAGAAAAGATTTGAAGATTTAATTATTTATATATATCTAACTATATCAATACAGAAGGAGTTACATTGAACAGAGATTTGTTATGCATTATACTTTAGACTTCAACTAGACATGTGTGAACTGCTAATAATATTTAAGCATTTCTCAATGTGTCCAACATTATTTACAAGTTTTCTTCGTACTTATAAAACCTTTGCATGGAAAAATTTACTAAAACTCAGGTCTAATTGATGAAAACTGGAAAATAACCAATCACACTTAATACATCCAAATTGGTTATTACTGGTTGTTTTTTTTTTTGTCATTTTTATGTTAAGCAATTATTCCAGGTTCATATTTAGTATTCAGTGTTATTTTTTAAAAAAATTTTATTTGTTAATCCTCACCTGAGGATATTTTTCCATTGATTTTTAGAGAGAGTGGAAGAGAGAGGGAAAGACAGAGAGAAACATTGATGTGAGAGAAAACGTATCGATCGGTTGCCTCCTGCACAAGCCCTGACCAGGGAATGGGTCGGGGAGGAGCCTGCAACCAAGGTACGTGTCCTTGACCGGAATGAAACCCAAGACCCTTTGGTCCAAAGGCCGACACTCTTTTCACTGAACCAAACCAGTTAGGGTGAATGTTATATTTTTAACTCAAAATTTCATAAGAGCAGGCAAGTTCAATGACGAGAATAGTTTCATTTTCTTTTTTTAGATAGTGAAAATATTCCAATTTAGAAGGTCTCACCGTGGATAATTAGGCACGTATAGCTTCTGGGAGTACGTGTAAGGTGTTTGTAAATTTGGTTTGTATCCAGTGCATCTGAGGATCTTGTTAAATCATAAGGAAAAAAGGCTCCACTCAAAGGTATAGTGGAGCGAGTCTGTGAAGTTGTGGTCCTCAGCTTTCTGCTCATTCTAACACACACACAAGACACACAAGTTTGAGAGCAGCTCCTTTAGAAAGTTCTTTTTTAAAAAAGCATTGTTTATGGATTTCAGAGAGGAAGGGAGAGGGAGAGAGAGAGAGAGAGAGAGAGAGAGAGAGAGAGAGAGAGAGAGAGAGAGAGAAAGAAACACCAATGATGAGAGAGAATCATCGACTGGCTGCCTCCTGCCTGCCCCCTAGTGGGGATCAAGCCCATGACCTGGGCATGTGCCTTGACCAAGAATCGAACCAGTAACCTCCTAATTTATTGGCCACTGCTCAACCACTGAGCCACACCGGCCAGACAGAAAGTTCTTGAATCAAGAGACTTTACAGTTGGGATTGCTGAGCCAACTGCAGTCAGCAGTTGTACTGTATGGCTTTTCCATCGGTCATCGGTTCGTTGTTCTAAAAAGCAAGATTTTCTGCCAGCCCTGCTGGGGTTTGCTGCGGGAAAGGACACCAGGAATTCACTTAACAATGCTATGATCCTTTCATGTTGGAGACACACTTCTTCCCGTAACCACACTGGGCTCCTTCTGCTCCAAACAGACAGCTCTTGCCAGCTCTTCATTTTAGAAAAATATTTACTTTAAAGGAGACAAAATGTGGTTGGTGCCCAGGTGCTTTGATGCTGACATTGTGTACAGCAGTGTGAGGGAACGAGGAGGTGTGATAAAACTTTCCGAGGCTGGTCCCTGTCTCCAGGTGGCCAAAGAAAACACAAAATGTGCTCCAAGTCTGCGGGAGAACAAAGGGAAGGACGTAAAACCAGATGAAGGCAAGGTTGCTAAAGACTTGGCCTAGCTCTGCTGCAAAGTGGTGGTAAACGATGACTCTGTGTCCGTCCTGGCTTCCTGCGGGAACCTTTCGGGCTGTCAGCTTTTGAGAAAATGCAATTCAGTTTGGAGTCACCACTCAAAAACAGAGTTGCCTGCTGAACGGGCACCGAGGTTGTACCTGTCACAGCCTACCCAGGCCTGTTGCATGGCAGGCGTTTCGCACTGTCTGCGAAGTGCACACATTTTCTACCATTATTCCTCCTGTGGTTGGAAGTGATGAGGCGTTCACACCTGGAAGGAAAGGATGACCTCTTTTACAGTTTTCTGCAGTGATTTTTATTGGAACGATATAGTAATATTTGAAATGACACTTGGCAGTTTTAACTTTTCTATGAAGATAGTTTGCCAGCAGCTTTTGGTTTTTCTTCCATCCTTTCCTTTCGATGTAGGTTTCTGGGCCCAGAAAGAAGTGGCATGGCCCTCATGGAGGTGAACCTGCTCAGCGGTTTCACTGTGCCGTCAGATGCAATTCCTCTGAGCGAGACAGTGAAGAAAGTGGAGAGCGATCAGGGGAAACTCAACCTATACTTGGATTCTGTAAGTAGTGAAACCCGTTTCATCATGGTGACCATTGACAGAGCCTCCATGTCTTGTGTTCAAAGTCTCCCTTACTTTACACATGTTTTCTTTAAGTTGTTATTTCAGCATTTTGTGTCCCTGAGTGACTTTAACACAGCAACCTTATATTTGTTCTCATTAAAAAGACATCATTATAGAATTAGTTTTATTAAAGAACATTGCTATTAATGATGACCCCGGTGAAAGTCTTGATAACCAAATCGTTATTTCATGCCAGATGTAAAATAAATATATAGAAACTGCCACATTAGAATTTTAAAAATCAAGTCCAGATCTCACTTTGAGAACCCCTCCCTCACCTCAGGGAATTGCTAAACATATTCGTTTAAATGCTGATGATGGAAGCTTTATTTACATGTTTTAAAATGCTTTTATGAAGCTTTAAATAAATCCCAAAGTGGGTTAATATTCCTTCATTGATGTCAGGTGCTTACATCATAGCAGAATATTTTCAGAAGTTTGGTCTTTATATGTAATTATTACATAATTTTCATACATACTTCCCATTGCTGTATGAAAATTGTTGGTTCAAGAATAAGGTGCATAAAATATGTGAGAATAATGTAAGTGAAGAATTCAAGACTCTACTTATGTCTCAAAACTGCTGGTCTGTAAGTTTATTCTTTTCTTCTAACATCTATATGAAATTCATAGGTTGAATTGAAATTGAGTTCTAAGTGTTTTAGGATTTCATGTTACATGAGGGGAATATGTATTTTTTTTTATTCCAGTTTTGCCAAATATGAATCAGAAATATATTGCTTTAGCAATATATCTACTTTTAAAAAGCTAGTTCTTGAATGTTCTCATTGTTTTAAGACTTCAAAAGTCACAGTGGTTAAAAACCTGTTAAAATTAATTCAGGGTCTCTAGGATTCTTTTGCTGTTCAGGAATTTTCTTATACTAAATAACTGCTTGAAAGCCACAGGCCTGATTTAGAACTTGAAGAACAAATTTAGAGTTTTTATTTAATAACATAATTGGTTTTGAAGGTTGTCCTATACTCGAAATGTTCTTGTTAATAGAGTTATTTTAATTTGAGTGTCCATTATATTTTGACAGATTAATTTGAATTTTTATTTACTGCTAATTGGTATATGATGGAATGTTTGAAGGCATTTGTCAATTTTGGATTCCTTAACCAGTTTTGTTTGCCAGCTTGGCATAAGCTGCCCCTCTTAGAAGCCAGGAGGCTGGCCTTTTGTACTTCCTATCAGTCACTGGCTGTGGGGTGCTCCCGCCTCCCCGGTGTACCCGTCCACCCCAGGGTTACCTCACTCACTGGGAGAAGTGGCTCCTGTGAGCTCAGGGCCTTTCTCCAGATAAGGGGCTGCTGAGAGCTATTAGCAGGAACTGCTGTGGGTGCACTACCTGAGGCAGGGGGTCTGGGTGAGGCAGCAGGGCCTCAGAGCATTTGTCCTTGGGATTGCTGCTTGACCACTCAGTATCTCTCCCTCTCAGTAAAATGGAAGTAAGAACAATACCTGTCCTGTAAGGGTAGTTTATGGTTAAATGAGATAATTTATATAAAGTGCTTACCACAGTATCGGGCATGTAGAAGTGCTCCCTAAATGTTAGTTTCTGTATGTCTCCTAAAATAAGAAAAAGAAATATCTTTTACTTTTTTATGAACACATAGTCTGCCATTTTCTTAAAAGTCTTTTGTATTTTTCAAGGTCAATGAAACCCAGTTCTGTGTTGATATCCCTGCTGTGAGAAACTTTAAAGTTTCAAATGCACAAGATGCTTCTGTGTCCATAGTGGATTACTATGAACCAAGTAAGTGAGTTCTGACTTCCTGTTACTGTAGGAGTTAAGCTAGGCATCCACCCATCCATCCCTTCATTCATTCACTCACTCACTAATTCATTTATTCAAAGTGGTCACCAGCTGGATTGGTTTTGTGGTGGGGGGTATTGTTAGGGGAAGTGTAGGAGGTAGGGGAGCAGGAGGTAAGCTTTTCATTTAAATGAAGACAACTGATCATTTACAAGGTCCTTGTGGGACATGTTGGGGAACCACTGATGTTGAACCGTGTTTCTGTCAGAAGGGCCGGATATGCTGTGGAGACGCGAGGATAGTACCTAGTTATCCAACTTTGTTATTTGACCTCGCTGCAGAATTTCCCAAGTGATGTTCCTTAGGTGTTACGGAGAACATTTTCAACCTTTAAGAAACCAAAGAGGTTCAGTCAATGTAAATTTACTTTTGTGTGTGGAAAACAACTTATTTATGAAAGGCACATTTTTAAATGAACACGTGGGAAAGATCAGCGTTTTAAAAGCCTACCATCTCATTTTTGAAAATCCTAAAGGTAGAAAACATATTTATAACATTAAAAAAAATTAAATAGGAAGAAATCTGAAGATAGAATATTTTTGATAATTGTAAAAATTAAAGTAATTTGTTTTATAATGAGTTCATTAGAGTGTTATAAGTGCTTTATATAGTTTGTTTCATATTAGCTTATCCTATAAAATTTACCAAAGCTGAGTACTTTTTAGAAGATTATGTTCTCAGTGTTTTAAAGCAGCAATTTTTAATCCTTTTCATCTCATGGCACACATAAACTAATTACTAAAATTCTGCTCTACCCCCCCAAAAATATAATTTTTGCTGACCTGACAAAAAAATAGGTATAATTTTGATTCATTCGCATTGGACAGCTATGGTTGTATTGACTGTTGTCCTTCTTTTACTTGGCAATCTAAGGGAGAGGAGGGCAGTGCCCCTGACTCAATCGAGAGGTATTGCATGTTGTAAAAATTCTTGCGACACACCGGTTGGAAAATCACCGTTTTAAAGCATTGAAACAAGGCAGTGCATTTTCTTCATATTTTTGTACTTTTAAATAAAGCCCTTTGTAAATACCTTCTTTCTGTTTTTTTAAAAAAAATAATTTATTTTTCAATTATAGTTAACATACAATGTAAGTATCTCTTTTCAGTAGTTCTCATGGCCAGAACTTTTTCTCGAGTGCACAGACGATATCGCTCTAAAAGAAACGCTGGAGGCAGTGAAACAACCCTTCACTGAAAGTCTGTCCCGCTCCATGAGGCCCCGGGCTGGGCTTGCCCCAAGCAGGCAGCCGCAGCCCGTTTTCTCTGTCCATGCCGGCAGCTGTGGGTGGTGCACAGACTGGCCCGAAAGCGCTGTTCCCCACTTGGATTTGGTTAGCAGTGTGGGCCCCTCTGGACCATTTCACTTGTTTCTTGTAAAGAAAAACAAAATTGTATGGAGAATGGAAAACTCAGGAAAGTGCATTGAAATGCTTTTAAGCTTTGGCAAAGGAAACGTTTCTAAGCAAGGGAGACGTGTAAACTGATGTCCTCCTCTTTGAACAGGGAGACGCGCGGTGAGAAGTTACAACTCCAAAGTGAAGCTGTCCTCCTGTGACCTCTCTAGCTGCCCCCACGAGAGCGCGAGCGGCGCGCCGGCCGCCCTCCGTCACTCTCCAGTTGTTTTCGTTTTCTGTTTCATGCTTCTGTCCCCTTTGCAGCGTTGGCTGTGACTTACTTTTTAAGGGCTCGGTGGGACCCATGTCCAGAGTCACACGTGATTGTCTTATTTTCATAATCCAATGTTGCTTCTGACTATTTTGAAAAACAATTTTTTTCCCTTCTTTTTGTGGGGTTGAGGGGGATGCTGTACCACAGGTCCTAGTATGTATGGCTGCATAGATTTCTTCACCTGACTTCCGTGTGCAACAAAATGGCGAATTATTGCAGCTGTATATCTTTATTTTTCCCCTCTTTAAAATATTTCAGGATTTTGGAGGAGGTGTTGTTTTCTCCAGAATAAATGTGTTATTTTAGATCCATTCTTCTTTTCATTTTCCAGAGGAAATGAGGTTCTTTAGACTTGTTAAACAGCAGTCTTTCCTTTAGTATTGATAACCTAAAAATAAAAGGCCAAGGCTAGAGGCATCAGGATTTATTTGAGATAAAAAGGAATCGTTACTTGGAAAGCACTGATTCAGGCAGAAGCCCAGATCGTGTTCGGGTTAGGAGACAAAGACAAGGGGGAATTATGAGAAAGGGAAGGAAAGCAATGACATCATTAGAAGGCAGGTGCTCCTATTGGTGCAGATAAGCTAACCTAGCGATGTTTCATTCTGAGCGCTGTGTTTCATTTTCAGCCCCGTAGCCATCAGTGTGGTAGTCACAACAGCTGCTTCCTGGCTGTCCTTGCAGACACAGTGCCGCTGTAGGTTATTTGGCCCTGTGTTAACCTCCCGAAGGTGTGAGGCATCAGGCTCGCACAGCTCTGACTCCATTTTAAAGTAGCTTCGGTCATATTAGTTTTTAGTGTTAAAGACGAATTCCCTGAGAACTGGGAGAAAACAGCCAGAAGGAGGAGCGTGTTCTGTCCCCTTCCCACATCCGCCTTAACACTGCTCCCCAGCCCAGCCCAGCACACCGCCATGGTCTCTGTACCTCCTTTCCCATTGCATATCACATCCCCCTTTTTCCAATGTCGACGGTGAATTTTTTAAAATCAAAATGTGGTTTTTCCACTCCAAATGTAATCATATACCACATACCTTTACTCTTCCTCTATTTTTCTTCTGGAGAGAAGAATGGGAAAGGGAATGTGTTTTCCTGTGCTTCGCTGGTGGGGGCAGCGGTTGAGGTGTTTACAGAAAACTACCCGAAAAGGTCCTGGGTATGCTGTTCTTCTCATGTCCTCAGCCCACACGCTGGCTCTGTTTCAGGGGGAGGGTTGGAGCGCGTTGCAATACTTGCCTTACATGATTTAGATTAGAAGGCCCTAGGCCAGGAGGCGCACGTTTTGTTAGAAATAGGGGGTGATAAGCCAGGGCTATGACAAAATCTTCAATAAGTCATGGCAGAGTGACTTCTCTGGTCTGCAAAAGCAGCTGAGGTTTGCCAGGGACCAGAGTCATGACGTGATGGCTGAAGTGAAGTATGTAGGGCATTGCCGGGGACCTGCCGAAGTGCTTCTAGGCTCCAGCGTCTGAGTACCACACTGTGGGCCATCTGGGGCCATCTGATACTTGCTGCGAATGCTTAAAAAGTTTCCTGAATTGTGAGCACCTGGGTCATAATATTCATTTATCTGGGTGAAATCTTTAAAGAAGAATCCCTTTCCTATTCTTTCTCTTTTCTCTCCTCCCTCTGTCTTCCCTTTCCTTCTTTTTTCCTATTTCCCCTTCTAAATATATTAAAATATATTAGCTATATAAAAAATAAATGAAAGAACTTTTACTAAATCTAAGAAATGTTTTAATATTACTCCTTACGTCCATGGCATACCTCTCAAGCGGACCTGGGAAAAATAATTGCCATGGGCTCCAGAGCGTCTGCATTACAATATTTTCAACTGTTTACAAATAAAGCTGTCAAAAATAAAGTATGCAAATATATCTTTTAAAATGAATTTTAAAGACAATTTTATTTTTTGTTAACTTTAAGAAAGTGTAGTCGAGTGGATGTTCATGTATTATTGTTTATGGATATGTTGGATACCAAAGTAGAAATCACCAGCATTCAGTGCTTCCAAGTTGGAGAGGTCTATGGAGACAGAGCAGTTAAATATCAAACAAATAATTTTCCTGTGTTTGTTTCCAAGTGGGGAAAAGTTCTGTCACATTGTTGAACACTCTGATCTAGAATAAGCATTGTTTTATGTAATTGGATATCACATGTGTGGGCCTCCTGTATGGTGTAATAAAGCTGGCGATGAGGGGTAGGGGGGAACAAAGGTACCTCCTACCCTGCCCTGCTGACCACCAATACCTTATATTCTTTGGTGAATAATTTATACTGAACTTTGAGTGTAATATATTAGAAAACCCTAGAATGGACAGGCCAGTGGAAGATAGTTTGAATCTTTTTTTATTTTATCCTCACCCGAGGATATTTTTTATTAATTCTAGAGAGGAAGGGAGAAAGGAAAGGAGGGAAGAAAGGAGGGGGAGGAAAATGGGGGGGCGGGGAGATAGAGAGACAGACAGACATTGATGTGTGAGAGAAACATTGATCCATTGCCTTCCATAACCTGCAACTTTTTGGTGCATGGGATGATGCTCCAACCAACTTAGCCATGGGGCCGGGCTTTGAATATTTTTTAGACCATATTTCCTCATTTAAAAATTAGGACTTCCTCCTTCATGTCTCAGAAGACTTGCCTGCTACAGGCCATGGGTTTAGATGAAAAGTGATTAAAAAGCCACAGAAATAAGGAGAAAGGAGGATACGTAGTAGTGAACATTAATGGTATAGACTGTTTTCTTCACATGCTATGAGTAATAGTAAAAACTCACTTTACCTGTAAGTTTGCTTATGCTGACTTAAATTGCATTGAGGATGCCATCAATTTCATTTACCGATAGGAACTAATTTAAAGCCGCCCCCTCCCCTCTTTTTCCATCAACTGGGAGCCTTATTAACACCAGCATTCCTCACTTCCAGTTTGGAGTGAACAATGGTTCCAGAGACTGAATGTTGGGAAAACTAGTAGCAAAACAATTCAAGAACAGAACAATGCTTTTATATTTGTTTTTACCATCTTACTACCTATTGTACTTTATGTTTTCCATATGTTATAACAATAATATCTTCGTTTTAGTATGTTGATTATAGTAAAATTCAAGGAGTATTGTGCTAATATAAAATCCAGATATGTATCTATTACCTAACAGTTTGTTACTTCTATATGCAATACCATATCCTACATGTGGAAATTTTCAGAATTGTAGATAGCATAATTCTCCCTGCTCCCATTCTTTTATACCTGGGTATAGTTATTTTTTTAAAGTTATGTTTAGCCCTAATTTCTGTTTATGTTAAATATAGTTATAAATAGTCTGGCAATATAACATCAATTATCTTTATTTTTATATAATTCATTTATTTCATTAAACATTTCTGGCTGTCCTATGACATTTTTTAAATAATTGGAGCTATGATTTCTTTGGGCCATTTAAAAAAGAAGCCATCTTAATAGCCTGTTGGTATGTAACCTGGAGTTATTTGTAACAGCCTTACTTTTTATAATTTGAGTTATTGAAGTTTAATACTGATTTCTATAAAACTATGTTGTAAAAACCGCCTTGACAAGGTTTCTTAACACAAGGACAATAGATATTTTGAGCTTGCCAAGTGGCTACTATGGGTCCAGGTGCCATTGTGTATTTATCCTTGGGTGCGTCATTTTCTTGCACATTGTAAATCTGCGACACTTATAGTAAGTGGTTTCACTCTTGGGTAAGCTTCAGAACCTTTTTACTCTCCATAGAGGCTTCTGTTAAACAGAAGAGCATAGTCTTCACTTTCCTTTGTTTTCAACTTCTAGTAAAGCATAATACTTGTAGGAACTTAAAATTTTTCTATTTTCTATTTGAATAATATTTATGTTAAGTATCTTAAGTTACATTGGGAGTAATTGGAGTTGCAATTATTTTTACCACTACTTTGAATAGAGGTCTGTTGTTTTACTTCAGGAAACTAAATATTAACTATACATTTTTTTATTAAGTCCATAGCAGTGGGAGTAGGCTTGTTTCAAAATTATTTCTAGCCAATGAGTTTTGTTTTTGTGTGCCTCATCCAAAGACAGTGCCACATTGCATCATTCCATAGAATGTTGTCATTTTGACATCCATTATTATTCTTACACAGGAGAATAGATATTTTCTAGGTGATTTCTGAGTTTCTCATGTCAAGGAAGGCTGGGTGTGCGTGTGCGTGTGCGTGCGTGTGTCTCTGGAATAGGGATGATACTGATATATGTAGCCACATATTTAAGAAGAATTCTATCTCATGTTGTGATGAGGCCACAGTTTACCACTCTTCTTTGAGATTTAGCTTTAATAGCTTCAATACAATATGGCTCTATCCTGGTCCCTCAAGCCTTTATGTTTTGGATTTTTAGGAGGTTGCAGTTGACGTGGTAGAGTCAATTTCTTATGAACACAGGAAGGTTTATAAAATTTTGTTCATAAATCTCCTATTTTGAGAAGCTGTTTTGCATATGTGACACATACTGTTGAAATGAAGCATTCTTTCCCCCCAAACTAAAGCTTTATATATCGATCAAGGTAATTCTGAAAGTTTAAATTTTAAATGTTATGTTATTGTTAATTGTACTCTATTATGTATTCAATAAAAATCATGGTTTATCAGTAAAAAATCAAAATGCCCATCTATTATCAGTGTTCTTTTTATTTTACCTTAAATCATGTCGATAGCACATCTGTAAACACGTTTCGTTGTGAGAAGTGGGTTGTCTGAGGGTAGGTTAGAGTTGGCATTATTGTGTGACAAGAGTTTGACATGAGTGAGGTGAAGGAGACTTGATCATGAACCCCCTTCACTTCCTTCCTCATTCTTTGTGTTTGGTGTTGGAGTGGGGTTTGTAATCAACTAATAATATCAATTAATTTAATGCCATTTTTACACAATAATAGAGTCATTAGAGTCACTGGACAGATATTTAGTTAAAAAATAAATCTATATCTCAACTCTAGGAAATGTAGTTTGGAGACTGGGAAAAGGTGTAGTAATTACTTACTGAAAATGTCTACAATGGTAGCTTCTAAACTTGGTTCACCATCAGACTCTCATAAAGAACTTGGTTTAACAAAAACACCTTGGGTTTACTTCCAGAAAGTCTAATTTAGCAGGTGTAGGAGTGGGTTCTGAATCTGAGATTTTAAGTTTCTAGGTGATTCTGAAGATCATTTCAGTCTTGGAACCACTGGACTATGTAATGGTTTTCATGCTATTATGGATCCTCACCCTTGACTGTGGGTGTGACATGTGACTTGCTTGTAGCCAGCAGAGTATGGCAAAGGTGACAGGACCTATGTAAGATTATAGTGCCCCTGCTGCTGGAGTCCCTCCTGCCTTCTCTGGCTTTGAGTACAGGAACTGCCGTGTCGTGGCTGCTATGTTGGGAGGCTCATGCAGCAAGAACCTGAGACCAGCCTTTAGAAGCCGAAGGCAGCTGCTAGTTGACAGCCAGCAAGAAGCCCTGTAGCGGTAAGGAACTGAGTTCTGCCCACGAAAGTGGGTCCTCAGTGAGGCTGCAGCCCAGCTGGTGTTTTGATTAGAGCCACAGGAGATCCTAAGCAGAGAACCCCCTAGGGCCTAGGCGCTCAAGCTCTTGACCCACAGGAACTGTGAAATCAGCAATGTGTGTTATTTGCAACCACAAAGTTTGTGGTGACTTGTTACACAGCCAGAGAAAATTAATACACCAATTTAAAAAATTTATGTTACATGCAGCTACCTTATTCCTAACGGATACCCCGGGCGTTGCCATCTTCTCTGTAGCTGAGGGGCCTGTACACATGTTCGCATTAGCCCTGTGCCCAGCTCTCCCTCCACTGCCACTGCCACGGTGTCACGGGACCAAGGAAGAGCCGCGTTCTCTGGAGTCCTCATTGCCCCAGAGCTACACTGATTTCCACACTGAAGTGGGGAGTTTCCTCTCCCGGACTCCATGCTAGACTTTATGCCCTGGATCGAGTGTGGCTTCTTGTGCCTTGGGGCTCATAGAGGTTGTATTGTTTGTTTTGTTTCGTTTTTTAAGAAAAAGTGGAAGGGAGGGGAGGGAGGGGAAGGGGGGGGAGAGAGAGAGAGAGAGAGAGAGAGAGAAAGAGAGAGAGAGAGAGAGAGAGAGAGAGAGAGAGAGAGAGAGAGACATTGTTGATTGCCTCCTGTTGGGATGACCAGGGTCGGGGGTTGAACCTGCAACCGCGGTATGTACCGTTGACTGGAATCGAAAGGATCCAAAGGCCAATGCTCTCTCCACTGAGCCAAACCGGCTGGGGCACTCACAGAGTTTTTAATAGAAACTCTTCTTTCCATTTCTGTTTACAGTCCGTCTCTGGCTGTGTCTCTCATTCTCTCTCTGGTCAGACCCAAGTCCAGGAGGCCGGGCCCATGCCATGGGGGTACAGATCCTGCCTTTCCAATATACTTATTTTCCTGACATACACCATCAAACTCTCTCTCTTTCTCTTAATTTTTTCAAAGTCCTCAAGAATAATGGACTCCTGCTAGCCTACCCTGCCAATAGCTCACTAGACACATTTGTATACAGATACCATGGTGGTTAAGAGTGTGGGCTTTGGTGCCAGGCAGGCCTGGGCTCAAATCTTGGCTCTGCCTCTTATCAGAGGGGAGAGCCTCTTCCCCTCCGGTGTATGTGAGGTGGAATTTCCCCTAAATGTTCTTAGTTCTCTCTTTCCCTTAACACACTCCACCCCAAAGGAGACAGAGTCTCCTCCCCCCCCCCTTTTTTTTTGGTTAATTCTTGCCTGAAGATATATTTTCCACTTATTATTATTATTTTTTTTTGAGAGAGTGGAAGGGGGGGAGGGGGAGGGAAAGAGAGAAACATCAATGTGAGAGCGACACATCAATCAGTTGCCTCCCACATGTGCCCTGATCAGGACCTGGGATCGACCTGCACCCCTTCGATGTGCGGGCTGATGCTCTACCACTGAGCAACACCAGCCAGGGCAGAGTCCTTTTCTGAATTGTCAAGTTACGAAGAATGAACTGGTAACAGTGAATGCATCTCTCTGCTTACCCTTCTTGGTCCCACACTGCCATCCTCCTCCTTGTGCTGACCTAGGTCTTGCTGGGCCCAGTGCTGCCTGGGATGGGCGAGGAAGTCTGGGCTTCAGTGGGCAGGCACTCTGTTCTCACACCAGGCCGTGCCCTCCAACTCAGTCTTTTGGAGCAATAGAGGGAATATTTTGGTTCCTTCATCTGTTGACTTTGTATACCGGATGAGGATGAAGGATACTGCTTATTGCATTCCCTTCAGAGATCCCAACACCTCTACCAAGAGTGTGACCTTGGGCAGGTTTGCAAAATCTGGTACACATTAGGTACTTAAATTATGGCTGCAACTTTATATCTGTGTATGTGAGTGGATATTGTCTAAGTTCTTTATGCATCGTGTATGCATAGCTTGGGGTGGGAAGGAAGGGAACTCTCCCATCCTCCTGCTGAGTTGTTGCCTCTGGTTGGGCCCTTTGATGTCCAGAGCCTGTTCTGATGTTATCTCTCATGCTCACAATGGACCAGAGATGGTGCTTAGCTTAGGGCAGTGGTTGGCAAACTGCGGCTCTCGGGCCACATGCGGCTCTTTGGCCCCTTGAGTGTGGCTCTTTCACAAAATACCACGTGCGGGCATGCACGTACAGTGCGCTTGAAACTTCGTGGCCCATGCACAGAAGTTGGTATTTTGTGGAAGAGCCACACTCAAGGGGCCAAAGAGCCGCATGTGACTCGCGAGCCACAGTTTGCCGACCACTGGCTTGGGGGGTGGCTTTTCTTCTCCTTCCTGCTACTGCTTGGTTCATCATATCTGCTAAGGTGATTCACAAATGGGACCTTGGAGAAGGTTCAAGTAATAATTTTTTTTAAAGGAAATATTTTTATTTTATTTATTTTTAAATCCTCACCCGAGGATATTTTTCCATTGATTTTTAGGGAGATTAGAAGGGAGAGGGGAAGACAGAGAGAAACACTGATGAGAGAGAAAACATATCGATTGGTTGCCTCCTGCATGAACCTCTACCAGGGTGCGGGCCGGGGAGGAGCCTGCAATCAAGGTATGTGCCCTTGACCAGAATTGAACCTGGGACCCTTTGGTCTGCAGGCCAACACTCTATCCACTGAACCAAACTAGTTAGGGCCAAGTAATAATTTATTCAAAGTTACTGCTAATAAACCCAGATTATAGGGATTCAGAAGTGAGGGTTTTGTGTCCCCATTGATCTAATTACATTGTCTTATCTGGTGTCACAGGAACATGAGGCATCACCTCCCAGACCTTTGCAGTGTCCCCACAAGGACCTTTCCTATGTTAGCAGAGAAACTCGTGGGTGGATTCTCATGGCTTTCTTTAGGCCATCTCCCTTTTCTCTGCCCCCTCCCCCTCCATCTTTTACCTTTGTTCTTCATTCTAAAATTCCTACCATCTTCACTTTTCCTATCAGTTACTTTCTCTTAGAATTCAGCAAGTGCCAAGTCTCCCCTTTTGCCTTCAGTTTTCTCTTGGTCTCACATAAACTGTGACTCAAAACTTTCTCTCTTCTGCCAGTTCTGCTGGTAGGTCATGTCTCTAAGGTGGAGGAGTGATGAGAGAACTTTGGATGATTCTCCACTCTGACTGGTAGTTGGCCTTTATTCTCTTTGATGTTATCCCAATACTCTGAAAGATCAGAAAACTGCATGAGTTCAGGATGAGAGAGACTTTAAGTGGCAAAATACATGAAAAAGACCTGGTGGTTAAACAAGTATGAGTGAGTGACAAGAGAGCAAATACTCCCAGTTTCTGAACAAGGGAGGGTTAGTTCTAGTATAGCCTGCATGTTTCAGGATGTTACACTGGGCTATTAATGTCACAATTTAAGAAAGTAGACCAACTGGAGTTCCTATGGGGCAGAGCAGCCATACTGGTGAAGCCGGGCTCGTGGCTGGAGAGCATAGCAGTGGTGGCGGGAGCCTCTCTGCCTCTGTGGCAGTGCTAAGGCTGTCTGACTGCCGGCTTAGGCCTGCTCCTAAGCCATCAGTCAGAGATCCCCCGAGGGCTCCCGGACTGCGAGAGGGCACAGGCTGGGCTGAGGGACCCCACTCCTTCCAGTGCATGAATTTCGTGCACCGGGCCTCTAGTAGTGGAGATAAAAGATTTTCTAGGTGAGATCCTGTTACAGATTTAATTGTGTTTCCCGAAAGATATATTGAAGTCCTAACACCCTCAGTACCTGTGAATGTGACCCTATTTGGAAATAGAATTTTTGCAGGTGTAACTAGTTAAATAATGTCATACTAGAGTAGGATGGACTACTAATGCAGTAAGAATGGTGTCCTTATAAGATTATAAGAAGATGTCCATGTGAAGATAGAGACACACAAGGGAATGCCATGTGACAACCAAGGCAGAGATTGGATTTAGGCAGCTTCAAGCCAAGGAATGCCAAAGATCGCCAGCAAACCACCAGAAGCTGAAAAGAGGCAAGGACAGAGTCTTCTACAGGTTTCAGAGGTGAGCATGGCCTCGTTAAAGCCTTGATTTCCGACCTGTAGACTCAGAACTGTGAGATAATGAATGTCTGCTGTTTTAAGCTACCCAATTTGTGGTACTTGATTGCAGCAGTCTTAAGAAGCCAACACAATTCAATTCAATTCTGGCACAATTTTACTAAGACCCAGGGACATTAAGTGCCTTGCCAAGTTTTACAACATCTCCCCACCCGTCCCCCTTCACAACTCCTTAAGAGCAAAATTGGGACTTTTGCCGGTGGTAGTACACACTCAATAAGTATTGCAGAATGAATAAATTCACTGCTTTACCTGGTGTTTGAAGTCTTGCATGCTGATGGCCTTCCCAGCTCCTGCTTCCTGTCCTGTGGGCCCAGTGTGAATGGCTAAACCCCCAACATTTACCCTCCACTCTCAGCGTTCCTGCCTCTGGGCCTTCACTTACAGGTGGGAGGACTGGATTACCATCCATTCTAGGCTAATTCACTCACTGTTTTTTGTTTGTTTTAATAAACTCTATTATAGCAGTGATGGCAAATAGAGCTCCTCTTGAATACCAGCTGAAATCACCTGATAATGATGGCTGGAGAGATTCTGCCAGGGATTTTTGAGGCCACTTTTTGGACCTAATGGGAACAAAGCTGGGATCAGCTGTGAATGTGTGCATGGCTGAGGCGGGGCCAGGTGGTGGCACTTGAGCTGGGAATTTTCCATTCCTGACTTAGAGTCTACCATGCACAATTTAGTATTTTGTTATATTAGCTTGCACTATGAACCAATTGCTTTTATTGTTGGTCTTGACTTACTATGTCATCAACGTACATTTATGAAAATTTCTACCCTATACCATCCAGTGGTTCTCAACCTTCCCAATGCCGCGACCCTTTAATACAGTTCCTCATGTTGTGGTGACCCCCAACCATAAAATTGTTTTCGTTGCTACTTCATAACTGTAATTTTGCTACTGTTATGAATCGTAATGTAAATATCTGATATGCAGGATGTATTTTCATTGTTCGCGACCCACAGGTTGAGAACTGCTGCTAGACTCTCTTTTTCTATATTTGATATCTATTTATCATCTATCTCAATCATCTACCTCCATATTTATGATAAATGCTATCCAACTAATATACCTAGTGTATTGTATAGGCTCTTAACTATATCTTTATTATTAATAATAAATAATGAAGTTGTGCATTAAGAGTATTGGCATTCCAAATGAGTGAAAACATTTTTTTTCTTAAAGGGGTTGACTTTCCAGTTTTAGTGTATTTTTCTTCTCTGCAGGTTATCATACATTTTGTTGTCTTAGGAACTGGTTAACAGATAATAAGGAACAGGAGAAGTTATTAATGCATATAAGATAATTTGGTAAACTGGCAAGTAAATCTCATGTTTCGAAGGTTTTTATTTTTCACTTTCATTTTAAAGAAGCACGCTGGAAAGGATATTTTCTCTGTTTTTGGGGGAATTCAAACTAGGTTTGTGTCATTTTCCCCATTAGCTTCTGAGAGTCCCATGCTCACTTCTAATATCACCCTTGCTCTTAATTTTTTCTCTACTCTGCTTATCAGAAGCAATGAGAAACAGGTTCCTGAAAGACAGGGATTTTGTCCTTTTTAATTTTCAGTATCTGTAGAGCTTGGCATATAATAGATACTCTGGCAGATTCCAAAATTATTTTTTGAATGAAAAGAATATATTTTAGGTCCATTGTCAGGTTCCCTCCAGAACCTCAGTTAATTTATTTAGATCCTAACTGTTCTGTTTGCCAATGTGTGTGTGGGGTTCCCCACCACCAAGCAATTCTCAGACACCAGCTGGGTGTCTTACAATTCAATTCAATTCTGGCACCATCTACCCGGAAATAGCTTCACATCCCACAGGCTAAGGGGTTCAGTTCTACAAGACCGCCCTCCTCACTTTCATACCCCATTTCAGACCTCAGTCAAAAGCCCAGGCTCTTACCTATTACTCTGTCTGACTGGCTATAAATCAGAGGTTCCCTAGACCCCTCTTGGGTTAGATCAATTTGCTGGAGCAGCTCATAGAACTCAGGAAACTGTAAATTATTGGTCTATTATAAAAGAAAATAACTCAGGAACAGTCCCATGTAATGGATTCACAGGGGAAGATATGGGGAAAGTGTGTGGAGCTCCCATGCCCTCTGCAGTGAGCTACTTTTGCACCTCCGTGGAGTCACCAACCTGGAAGCTCTCTGAACCTTTCCTTGGGGTTTTGATGGAGGCTTCATTACAAACGCATGATTGATTAGATCATTGACCATTGGTGACTGAACACAATCTCCAGCCCCTCCTCCTAGTGGGCTATAACTTCCAACCCTCTAATCCTGTTGTTGGCTCCCCTGGAAACCAACCCCTGTCTCTAGGTCAGTGGTTCTTAATCTTGACTGCACATTAGAATCACCTGGGAATCTTTTTAAAATCCTCATTTCTGGGCCTCATCCTCCAGAAATTCTGTTTCTTTGTTATGGGGTGGGGCCAAAATATTAGTAACAAAGAAACAGAATTTCCGGAGGATGAGGCCCAGAAATCAGGATTTTAAAAAGATTCCCAGGTGATTCTAATGTGCAGCCAAGGTTGAGAACCACTACTCAAGGTGCTTTCCAAAGGTCACTTCGTTAACATAACAAAAGACACCTTTATCGCTCTCATCATTTGGGAAATTCCAAGGGTTTTGGAAGCCGTGAGCCAGGAGCCATGGACAAAAACCAAACATATATGAGAAATATATTTTGGTCATCTGAATGACCAAATATACTTTTTTCTTATAAATGACAATATTGCAAATATTAATTACAAGGGGCATATGATAACACACTCATGCTTTAGCTTTCATAGCACGAAACAGGACTTTTTTTCGTTGTTAATCCTCACCTGAGGATAGTTTTCCATTGTTTTTTAGAAAGAGTGGGAGGGAGGGGGAGAGACAGAGAAAAAAACATCAATGTGAGAGAGACACATTGATTGGTTGCCTCCTGCACGTGCCTGGACCAAGGCCGGGGATTGAGCCTGCAACAGAGGTATGTGCCTGTTATAATAATGCTATGGTCATAAGGAAACCCCTCTAATGTGTGGAAATAATTATTGTGTGAAATGATTAATGTGTGAAATGTTTGCTGTGTGAAGACCCCAATACTCTAACTTCCAAAATGTGGATGAGTTACCTATTATCTTGATGTGAATGCCCTAAGCCCGTGGTCAGCAAACTTCAGCTCTCGAGCCACATGCGGCTCTTTGGCCCCTTGAATGTGGCTCTTCCTAAGCCTTAGGAGTACCCTAATTAAGTTAATAACAATGTACCTACCTATATAGTTTAAGTTTAAAAAATTTGGCTCTCAAAAGAAATTTCAGTCGTTGTACTGTTGATATTTGGCTCTGTTGACTAATGAGTTTGCCGACCACTTATGGCCTAAGGCCCTTAAAGCATAAACACCGTGCTCCTAGCATAAGGCACAGGTCTGGCCCACACTGATAAGACACCAGTTGTTTACAGGCTATATAAGCACCAGATTTTCTTCAGTGGACGTCTCCTGCCTGATGAGAGGAGGACTCCACGTCACTGCCTGAGACAAGCCCCTGATTGACTGCTCTGCTGTGCGAGCCTGAACCAACTGCCGCCGCCTGTCTGTCTCTGTCTTCGTCGTCCATCTTTTGGTGTGCATTGCTGGGTGGCCTTTGCTGGAGCCTAGCACCCACTAGGAATAGGTAAATAAACCTTGTGTGATTGCATACTAATTCTGTCTTGTGTGTTCATGTGTTCCGGTTTGGCTCAGCTGTCTAGACATTGAAGTACCAGGGGATAGGCCGTTATTGCTGACTCCTGGTCACCTGCGTTTGTCCCACTAAGTCTAGACAGATAATTAATTAATTGGGGCATAATTGGGACAGTGCCCTTGTTCAGAATTGAACCAGGACCCTTCAGTCTGCAGGCTGATGCTCTATCCACTGAACCAAACTGGTTAGGATACCAAACAATACTTTTAACACTGTAGATATTCAGAAATATTTAACTGAATACAGGGGGGCCTTGACTTACGAGTTTAACTCGTTCCGAGACCGAGCTAGTTAACTCAAATTACTCTATCAATTCAATGCAAAAAATCGGCCGAGAGACAGCTGGTATCTCAAAAAACTCTGGTAACTCAAAAAACTCGTTAGTCGGGACACTCGTAAGTCGGGACACTCGTAAGTCAAGGCCCCACTGTAATAGAATTTGACGTACCTGCAATTAAGAACTTTTCCATATGAATAAATAAAAAAGAAAATACAGGACTAGTGATAGTGGAAGGGAGGGTAGGGTGGAAGGGGAAAAAAGCAGGAGATAGAGAAATTTGGAATAGTTCCAAGAATAACCATTATGTGACCTATTAAATTTCAATTATGGGGGTTTGGAGAATTTTAGCTGATTCCCAAACACTATGGATATTTAAGTCATGTGTTTTAAATGCTAAATAAAAAGTTAATCTTAATTTATAAAGTTATCAGTAAATGCAGCTCTCTGTTACTGCATTCTCTAATTTCTTGCTGCTCTTGCTCAAGTCTTCAGGAGGAAGGTTTTGATTTTTCTTAGTTTTAACTAATTTTGGTAATAAATACCATAGTTCTGAGTTACTAAATATGCTTTTAGAGTACTAAATTAATTACAAAATGAGTGATATTATGAAAGAATAGCAATATGACTTCTTACTAGGATAATTTTTAAAATCTTAAAAATCTATCTCTTCTTTCACAGCCAAACTTTTTGATAGGATTTAAAAAATATATGTTTTTATTGATTTCAGAGAGGAAGGGAGGGGGAGAGAGAGAATCATTGATTGGCTGCCTCCTGCACGCTCCCAACTGGGGATCAAGCCCACAACCCAGGCACATGCCTTGACCGGAATCGAACCTGGAACCTTTTAGTCCCCAGGCTGACGCTCTATCCACTGAGCCAAACCAGCCAGGGCTCTTAGAACTTTTTACATTTATTATCTTTATTATTATTATTTTGTTGTTGTTAATCCTCACCTCAGGACATTTTCCCATTGATTTTTAGAGAGAGTGGAAGGGAGGGGGAGAGACAGAAACATCATCTATCCACTGAGCAATACCAGCTAGAGCTATATTTTTTTTATCTACACTTTCTTACTTCTAATCCATTCTTCAGACCACTGAAGTCTGGATTTACTCTATAAAAGATCATCTAAATAAAGGGATCACCTCTCTTCTCTTTCTCTGCATCCAAGGGACAGTGTCCTTCCTTCTTTTCTCCATATTTTAGTAGCACTTGACACTATTGACCAATCTTTTTCCTGAATCCCTGAATCTTCTTTCTTTCTTTTTTTCTATGTTTGCAGACTCTCTTGACTTCTCTCCCATCTGTCAGGATGTATTGTCTCAGTCTCCTCTGAATTCTCATTTCCCTTTATATATGTTGGAAATGTAGACTTGAGGTAGTTTGGAGGTATTAAACAGGAAGGCTGCAGAATAGATTAGATGTAGAAACCAAGGAAAAGAGGAGTCAAAAAGTCTGGCCTTAGCAACTAGGTGATGGGGGAGAGGCATTTATTGAGAGGAAGGAAGACCAGAGAAAGAGGAAGTGTGTGTGTGTGTGTGTGTGTGTGTGTGTGTGTGTGTGAAGAATTCCATTTTGGGTCATTTTACCTCATTCCATTCCTTGTGAAGAACAGCATATAGTTATGAACCTTGAGTAATCTGTCAATGTGAAAAGTAACAACAATATATTAACTAATTATTCCTCTACAATGCCTATATTTCTAAAATCTAGAGGAATTTAGAAAAATCCAAAGGAATTCATATAAAAAATAATTGGTGTCAACCTTAGGATTTGATTTAAAAAACGTTTTATTTTGCAATAATTATAAACTATAACAAATTGTAAAATGCTACACAGAGGTTCTATATGCCCTTCATTCAGCTCCCTCAGTGGTGATATCTTAAATAACTATAGTGCACTGTGGAAGCCAGGTCATTGATTGGCACCATGCAGTTAACTAAACTACAGATCTTACTCCATTTTCATGATTTTTTTTTTACATGCATTCATTTTCTTATGTTTTTGTGTATAATTCTAGGATATGTTCTAAGTGCTATGGTCTGAATGTGTCCCGATAAAATACTTATGTTGAAACCTAACTCCTAAGGTGGGGGATCTTTGGGAGGTGATTAGATCATAAGGGCATAGCCTTATGAGTGGGATTAGTCTCCTTATCAAGGAGGCCCAAGAGAACTCCCTTACCTTCTTTCCCCATTTGGGGTTACAGAGGAAAAATGCCACCTTGAAACCAGGAAGCAGGCCTTTACTCTGCTGGCACCTTGATCCTGGACCTCCCAGTCTCCAGAACTGTGAAAAAAATCTGTTGTCCTAAGCTGCCTAATCTATAGTAGATTATTAGAGCAGCCCGAATTGACTAAGACATGTAGATTTGAATAACCACTATCACAACCAAAAGAGTCACTGCTAGAGGATTTATTTTTAATATGTTATTGTATGTTTTGAATTTTAAGAGGATATGATATTCTGTGCTTTCCAAATCTTTAGCCAGGCACATTCATGTTCTTTTCTCAGAGTATTTCTCTCTGAGTTTTCCAGGAAAAATATTTTGGGTAAAGATATTGTATTTTAATAGACCATATTAAGTTGTAAAGTAATCATGATTTTTTTTATACAGTCACATGTGTTTATTAAGTTGGTTCTTTTTCATTTCATTTTATTTATTTTTTTAATTTAAATTCTTTATTGTTTAAAGTATTACATAAGTCTCCTTTTTCTCCAATTGACCTCTTACCAACCGTTCCAACCCCCCAGCATATGCCCTTTCCCCCTCACCTCCCGCCCATCTGTGTCCATTGGTTATGCTCATATGCATGCATACAAGTTCTTTGGTTGATCTCTTACCCCCTCACCCCGCACCTTCCCTCATAGGTTGGACAGTCTGTTCGATGCTTCGATGACTCTGGTTCTATTTTTGTTCATCAGTTTATGTTGTTCATTATATTCCACAAATGAGTGAGATCATGTGAAATTTATCTTTCTCTGACTGGCTTATTTCGCTTAGCATAATGCTTTCCAGTTCCATCCATGCTGTTGCAAATGGTAAGAATTCTATTAAGTTGATTTTAAGGTGTATAGCAGGCATAAATATAATAGAGTACTCTATGATGGGAAAAATAACAACCAAATATTCCTAAAGGCAAAAAAGTCAAACTCATAGAACGATTGAGTAGAATGGGGTTGCCAGGGTTTAGGTGTGGGGAAAATGGGGAGATGTTGGTCAAAGGGTGCAACCTTTCAGTTGTAAGGTAAATAACTTCTGGGGTTCTAATATACATCATAGTGACTATCCTATCTAATAAAGAGGGATATGCTAATTGACCCTTATGCCGTTCGCAAAGATGGCGGTGCCACAGCCAATAAGGAGGGAATATGCTAATTGACTGTCCCACCCTCAAAGATGGCAGTGCCCACAGCCACAAGATGGCAGCGTCCAGTCCCCTCAGCCCCACTGGGGTGGCAGGTGTGCGGCAAGGTCGGGCCCTCCTGGGGGCATGCCCAGCTGCTCCACGTGCCTGCCCCTGGAGTCCCCCAGTTCCCTCAGCCCCCCAGCCTCCCAGGGCTGGCCCAAGGTGCAGGCAAACCTTGGATGTTGGCTGCCCAGCTGCCCAGGGCCACCTGAGGCTCAGGTAACCAGGGCTGGCCGAGGCTTGCACTGCCAGCAGTAGCAGCAGCAGAGGTGTGATAGGGGCTTTGCCTTCCCCTGATCGCTGGGTCACCTCCCGCCCCTGAGGGCTCCCGGACTGTGAGAGGGGGTAAGCCAGGCCGAGGTACCCCTCCTCCAGTGCATGAATTTTCATGCGCCGGGCCTCTAGTAATTAATAATATTGTATACTTGAAATTTGCTAAAAGAGTAGATCTTAAGTGTTCTCACCACACCAAGAAAAAAAGGTAACTATGTGAGGTGATATATTTACTTGATTGTGGCAATCGTTTCATAATGTATACTTATATCAACTAATCACATTGTATACCGTAAATATATACAATTTTTATTTGTCAATACTTCAATAAAGCTTGGGAAAATGTTACATAAAATATGCTGCCACTAGGGGGCAGGAGAAGATTAGAACAAAGAAACTTCCTGTAAATTATTGCCAGAACTTAAAAATTCCTGTTGTGTACTAAAAATGAAATGAGATCTGAGCACTTTTTTTTCTTTCTGTGAAAACAGATAATAAGGTTATTAAAATATCGTGCTTACTCCTATTACCATATACTCTTTAGTATGCATTCTTATCTTCAGCATGTAATTTATACATATTAATTTGTTACTTTTAGAGTAAAAAACATATCCAGAGTGGGAGCTGCTTTTTGATTTTATAAAAGTAAATCCTGATTTTCAAAACCTAAAAAATCATTAGCCTTTGTACAATTTAGAAAGAAATCCTATTGCCATACTCTACTGACATTCTGTAGCTTGTTTTGGTTAGGGAATAAGTTATGGCAAGTAAAGTTTGACCTAGAATTTGTGGAATTTTAATCTCCTAATAGAATCAAAGAGTCTCCCTAAAGCCTCTAACATGTATTTATTACTATCTTCTTTTCCTCCTACTTTTGTTTTGTGCTTGAAGTACTTTCCTTCCTCTTTAATACTTTTATTTTACTTTATTTTTTATAATTAGAACAAATATAACTGAAAAGGTAGCAAAATGTACTTGTTAGTGGTTTGGTTGCCTTGTGAGCTTCTTAAAGGCCGTCTTCACTATACACCAGCCTCCACATGTTCTTTTTATGGTGAACTAGGTGAACTGAATAAAAATGTTTTATGAGACTCTCCTTTGGAAGATCTCTCTAGAAAGTCCCTAACAGAAAAGTACATTCTTGCATTTGATGCTATTAAGAAGGGACCTACCCACATGGGCCCCGCCTCTTCTCTTCCTCCCTTCCCTAAAGTGAATGCTTGTTTGTGGTACAGTTTTGCTGGTGAGGAAGGTCCTTGAATGGGAGTTGCATTTCCCTGGAGGGGACACATAATCTGGGGAAGTTGTGGGTCTTTAGTCAGGAAAATGGGAATCAGAAGGTGGGAGAAGGAACTCTTGCCTTTCCCTGGATGGGCTCTCTTGGGTCTGGACTTTGGATATTTAGACATCATTGAGGTTATTCCCAGATAGGAGGGATTCAGGACAGCTGCTGCCAAACAGAGGAAGACTGGGACAGAGGAAGGAGGCTGCAGATGAATAAATTATATCACATAAACTGATTATATAGTGGGCCACTTATTCTCTTCCTGTTACGTCTTAGATGTCAGTGATTTCTAAACATTTTGGCTCTTTTCAGTTTCACAGAAGGGAATTTCAGGAAGACTTGAAATTGTTAGGTGAGAACCATGCCTTTCTGTGAGGCCAGTGTGAAAGCTTTAGCAGAGGAGACATTGAAAGCAGGAATTTGGATGTCAGTCAAAGGCCCAGGCCTCCCTCTCCATGACACCCTCATTCATCGTCACCTTGAAGGGTGAGGGAGTCCTCTCAGATACGCAGAACAGGACACGTGGACAGAGGCATGGTGGGGATTTCTTCCCCCACAAAGTGCTATAGAGGGCTGCCCCCCCAAGCTTTTCCCTTGACAAAGTTCTTTCAAATCTATAGATTACTAGGATGAGAAGTTTTAATAAGTGATTTATTTATATTTAATATCAACTCAGAATTGACTCCTTTACCCAACTGTTTTTAAGTGAGGTAACAAAAAACTACTTCTGAGAGCTTCAGTGACTTGCCCGAAGTTATAGAGTTAAAGTTGGGGTGAGGAGCTAAAACGCAGGTTTCCTGTGTTCAAGTGGTTTGACACTTCCTCAGATAGGCACGTTCTTGGCCAAGGCTTACTCCGCAATGAGTTAGGAGTTTCAGGACTCCGAGAGTCAAAGACCAGTCAAAAAAGGTTTCTATCCTCTCATCTACTGATGGGCACTTAGGCTGCTTCCAAATCTTGGCTATTGTAAATAACGCTGCAATGAACATAGGGGTGCATATGTTCTTTCGAATGAGTGTTTCGAGTTTCTTCAGATATATTCCTAGAGGTGGAATTGCTAGGTCATAAGGCAGTTCAATCTTTAATTTTTTGAGGTAACTCCATACTGCTTTCCAAAGTGGCTGCACCAATCTGCATCCCCACCAACAGTGCATGAGGGTTCCCTTTTCTCCACATCCTCTCCAGCACTTGTTTGTTGATTTACTTGTGGTAGCCATTCTGACAGGTGTGAGGTGACATCTCCTTGTGGGTTGAATTTGCATCTCTCTGATGATTAGTGATGTTGAACATCTTTTTATATGTCTAGTGGCCATCTGTATGTCCTCTTTGGAGAAATGACTATTCAGGTCCTTTGTCCATTTTTAATTGTATTGTTTGTGTTTTTGGTGTTGAATTGTGTAAGTTCTTTATACATTTTTAAAATTTTTATTTATTTATTTTTACAAATATATTTTTATTGATTTCAGAGAGGGAGAGGGAAAGAGAGATAGAAACATCAATGATGAGAATCATTGATCAGCTGCCTCCTGCATGCCCTCTATTGGGGATTGAGCCCACAACCCTGGGCATGTACCTTTGACTGAAATTGAACCCGGGACCCTTCAGTCCACAGGCCGATGCTCTATCCACTGAGCCAAACCATCTAGGGCAGTTCTTTATACATTTTCGATATTAACTCCTTATTAGATATATCATTGATGAAGATGTTCTCCCATTTAGTGGGTTGTCTTTTCATTTTGTTGATGGTTTTCTTTGCCAGGCAAACCTTTTTATTTTGATGTAGATTAAAAAAAGCTGTGGTACATTTACAGAGTGAAATACTACTAGGCCATAAAAAAGAAGGAAATCTTACCTTTTGTGACAGCATGGATGGACCTGGAGAGATTATGCTAACTGAAATAAGCCAGTCAGAGAAAGACACTTATATGTGAAATCTAATGAACAAAATAAAGTAACAAACAAAATAGAAACAGACTCATAGATACAGAGAGCAGACTGACAGCTGTCAGAGGGAAAGGGGTTAGGTGCTGGGTGAAAAGGTGAAGGGATTAGCAAAAAAGAAACAAACTCATAGACAGACAACAGTATGGTGATTACCAGAGGGGAGAGTGGTGGGGGGAGGTAGAACAGGGTACAGGGGAGATAAATGGTGATGGAAAAAGACTTGACTTGGGGTGGTGAACAAACAATGCAGCCTACAGATGATGTATTATTATAGAATTGGGCACCTCAAACCTATATAATTTTATTAACCAACTAGAGGCCTAGTGCACTAATTCGTGCACCAGTGGAGTCCCTTGGGCTGGCCTGCGGGATCGGGCCGAAACCAGCTCTCTGACACCCCCCAATGGTTCCTGGATTGTGAGAGGGCACAGGCCAGGCCGAGGGACCCCACCAGTGCACGATCGGGGCTGGGGAGGGACATGGGAGGTTGGCCAGCCAGGGAGGGACCGCAGGAGGGCTCCAGGGCATGTTCAGCCTGTCTCGCTCAGTCCCGATCTGCTGGACCCCAGCAGCAAGGTAACCTACTAGTCGGAGCATCTGCCCCCTGGTGGTCAGTGCACGTCATAGAGAGAAGTTGAGCGGCCTTAGCATATCATTAGCATATTATGCTTTGATTAGTTGAACGGATGACCAGACGACTGGACACTTAGCATATTAGGCTTTTATTATATAGGATTTTGCCCCAATAAATTCAAGAAAACAATGAAAAAAAAAGGTTTCTACTAGTTCTTTATTTTCTCCCAAGACAATATTAGATATTAATTGTATAGTATTCAGCCCCGTGTTGAAAGTGAAATTCTTTCAGGGACACTGGAACCCAGAGATGTGTGGCTCATTGGTTAAAGGGGTAGACACAGAAAGGTTCTCTTGCACCCACAGCTAAGCTCTGAGGGTGTGACAAGATGAGTGCTTCAGAGGAGTGTGTGTGTGTGATTGTGTCTCTTTTTATTGCATCTTTAGGAAAGAAATGGTGGGCCAGGGGACATAAAATCATTACCCTTTTCCTTCATCCAGTACCCAGAAGGGCAAAATTCTCTGTTTTGTTTTTTTAAAAAATATGTTCTTATTGATTTCAAAGAGGGAGCGAGAGATAGAAACATCAATGATGAGAGAGAATCATTGATTGACTGCCTCCTGCACACCCCCTACTGGGGATGGATCCCACAACCCGGGCATGTGCCCTGACCAGGAATTGAACTGTGACATCCTGGTTCATAGGTCAACACTGAGCCATGCCGGCAGGGCTCTGTTTTTAATTAGACATGAAAGAAACAAGCCATCTCAATTCCTAACAAAGGGCATTGAGCAGGCGTTCCATTTTATCCACCTCAGTGCAGTTTATCTCCTGGGAAAGGAAGCCCAAGATGGTGATGACAGTCACTTAATAATCACAGGCTATTGACTCTGTTCCTTTGTAAAAGAGAAATCACTGTACGGCACTGTCAGTGGTTCTTCTGTAGCATCCATCCAGTCCTCTCTCCCCTATGGCGGCTCTCTGTGGCCAGCATGTGTCATTTGTGGCAGCAGCTAACATAGGTTGCTTACCTACTCTGCGTGCAGCATTGTTCTATGGTTTTTACATGCTTTATGCTGGGTAATCCTTCCAAATGCCTTGATAGGTAGCAATATTACAGGTGAAGATGCTGACAAAAGGAAGTTAAGAATACAGATCACCTAATAGTAGGTGGAGAACCTGGAGTGAAATCCTAGCAGTCTGATTCCATGGTGTGTGATCCTAACTACCACTCCACCCTATGACCTGTTAGCATTCACCTGACTTCCATAGACTCCTATGGACCTAGATTAAATCTTGCAGATTTTGTCCACAATTCCTTAGGTTCAGATATGACCACATACATAGAAGTTTGGGGAGAGCAATCCAGAGTAAAAACTGGAGTTTGATGATAAAAATCACTCTGGTACCAACTTAAGAATAATGTGGTTTAGGGTGTCATTTTCTATATTTGACTCAATGTTACTTTCAAGGGATATTGCTACTATTTGCTGAAATAGTACTTAATGAAACGTAATGCAGATGATTTACATGTATTACTTCTTAATACACGCAGCAACCAAATGAGGTAAGCACTTATTTGTACCCAACACTATGACTCCAGTGACCACATTCTTAACCACTGAGTGACATCAGCACCCTAGCTGGCTATTTTCTTGTTTAGGACAGACGTCTTTCCAATCAGTTGGCTTCCCTGAAAAATTTTGATCAGTAAAAATTTGGCCTCTGTGGTCCTGAATTTTATTTTGCTGCTTCTATTCTGCTCTTCAATCATCTGTGTACCACCCTTTCTTCCTTTGATATTCAGCTTTCATCATTCGGCTTTGATTTGCTCAAACTCTTTCCTCTATGCTGTTTGCATTGTTTGAGTTTCTTTTTCTATGGAAACCATTTTTTTTGGTAGTTAATTTAATAATATATGTTTTACTCCTTTAAGTCTTATTCTTTCACTATAATAATGGAATTTATAGAGCATTAAGGTAGATATTTTCATTAAAAAGTATATATACATACGTAATTATAAATTTACAAAATTTTGGTCCTACACTTATCTTTACGAATTGTTCAGGAAACACAACTGATCCAAACTCAATTGCCAATGTCAGTTTTTCTGCATGCCAGGATTTGAGGGGGATAGAGAAGTGCTGGCCTTAAAATACTTGTCAGTGGCACAGAGAAATAAAGTATCATACCCAGACAGTCCTCTGGAAATGCAAATAGGGTCATCCCAGGAGGACCATGTATCAACTTAAGAGTGCTGCATTAGCCAAATGAGCTGCTTTGAGTTGCAGAGAATGGGGTAAACCCTTGTTGAAAAGGGACTGAGACAGGTAAATTCATCACCAGTACAGAGCATTTTACTTTAGGCATGTGTGAGTGGGCCAGTGAGCTTGGAGGTATGAGAATCTTCAATAAAATAGGCTACCAGGAGCAAGGGGTGGGGAGAGAAAAACAGAAATTTGGAAAAGTGGGAAAAGCTAACGATGTAAGTGTCCTTGCAGTGAACAGCTATGCAGTTGTCTACCCAGCTCACAATAGTTCCCCTTCTTTGGTAACCTCCAATCTATTTTCCCTTCTCCCCACCTCCCCGTGATTAGGTGGGGACATCCAAGTTCATACAACATGTCTTTGCCTTCACAGCCAATTGGGCAAATATGGGCCAATATGTCCCTTGTAAAATCTCTGAGACCACGATATTCTGGACAGTTGGCTATTCTCCCACATTGAGAAGATACAAACCAGAACTTCAGTGAGAGAGAAGAAGGAAGCAGAGGATGGAGAGTGACAGAGATGAGAAATAGAGTTTCTGAGTTCTTTCCATTGTACCAGCCATTGCCTTCTCTTTTATTTTCTTTTTTTAAAAATATATTTTTATTGATTTCAGAGAAGAAGGAGGAGGGAGAGAGAGAAACATCCATGACGAGAAAGAATCACTCATCGGTTGCCTCCTGCATGCCCCCTACTGTGGATTGACAACCTGGGCATGTGCCCTTCACTGGAATCGAACCCGGGACGCTTCAGTCCGTAGGCCAACACTCTATCTGCTGAACCAAATCAGTTAGGGCAGCCACTGCCTTTTCTAATCCATTTTCTAAGACCATTTATAACTACCCATGGCATTGACATACCTCTCTGCCTTTTTGCTTAATTTACTGAACTTCTTATTTACAACGACTCACTTTTTTTATAACACAAAATTTGCCATTTTCACCATTTTTAAAGTGTACAGCTCAGTGGTATTAAGTAATTTACACTGTAGTGTGACCATGACCGTCATCCCTCTCCAGGACTTTTTTCATCTTTCTAAACTGAAACTCTGTACCTATGATACCAGAGCTCCCCACTCTTCTTCCCCGCAGCCTCTGGCAACCACTGTTCTTTCTGTCTCTATAAATTTGACTGCTCTGGATACCTCATATTAATGGACTCAATAGTATTTGTCCTTTTGTGACTTGCTTATTCCACCTAGCATAATGTTTTCAAAGTTTATCCATGTGTCCAAATTTCCTTCACCTGACAGGCTGAATAGTATTTCCTTGAATGCACACATCACAGTTGGTTTATTCGTTTATCTGTCGATAAACACTTGAATTGCTTCCCCACTTGGCTATTGTGAATAATTCTGCTATGAACATGGGTGTATGAATATCTTTTTGAATCCTTGCTGTCTACTCTTGGTATATAACCAGAAGTGGATTGCTGGATCATATGAAAATCCTATGTTTAAGTTTTTGAGAAATTGCCATATTACTATTTTCCACTGTGGCTTTAGCATTTTACATTTCCACCAGCAATGCTCAAGGGTTCCAATTTCTCTATTTCCTTGCCAACACATGCTATTTTCTGTTACTTTCATAATAGCCATCCAAATGGGTGTGAAGTAAAGTCATATTGTGGTTTTGATTTGCATTTCTCTAATGATTAATGATGTTAAGTGTCTTTTCATGAGGTTATTGGCCATTTGTATATCTTCTTTGGAGAAATGTCTATTCAAGTATTGACTTTTAAATTTTTGTTGTTGCTATTGTTGATTTGTAGATGTTCTTTATATATTTTGGGTATCAATCCCTTATGAGATATTTGATTTGCAAACATTTTCTCCCATTCTATGTATTTCCTTTTTACACTGTTGACAGTGTTGTTCAATGCACAAAATTGTTACTTTTGATCTCCATATTATTTATTTTTTGCTTTTGTTGCCTGTGCTTTTGGTGTCATATCCCTTATTTTTTTCTTCTAAGAATTTTAGTTCTTACATTTAAATATTTGATTCATTTTGAGTTAATTTTGGAATGTGGTGTTAGAAAAGAGTTCAAATTTATTCTTTTCCATGTGGATACCCATTTTCCCAGTACCATTTGTTGAAAAGGCACCTTTCCTTATTGAATGGTCTTGGCACATTTGTTGAAATCATTTGATTAAATATGTGAGGATATATTCCTGGTCTCTTTTCTTTTCTAGTGATCTATATGTCCCTATTTATTCTAGTACCATAGCTTTGTAGTAGGTTTTAAAATCAGGAAATGTGAGACCTCCAACTTTGTTCTTTTTTTCAGGGTCCCTTGAGAGTCCATATGATTTTTAGGATGGATTTTTTAATTTCTGCCAAAAAGCCATTGAGATTTTGATGCAGATTGAACTCTTGCTTGAACTCTTGCATTGAGATTGTGTTTTACAGAAGCAGTTTAAGTTTTAAACTTTGCTTTGATGATATTTTTCTTGTGAGTATTCTTTGCCATTTGTTTTCCATCTCTCCCCATTCTCTCTCTCTCTCTCTCTCTCTCTCTCTCTCTCTCTCTCTCTCTCACTCTCTCATTTTTTGGTGGTTTTGTGCTGATATTTATTCGGTGGTTGCTTTTTATTTTTTCTTTATTCTTAAATGAGTAGTCTTTTCTGCACCACATATTATAGGAGGGTTATATAAAAGAGGGGTGAGGGAATTTTTCAAGCTTGTAGAAAATTGCTGTTACAAGTAAAATTCTTGTGACCTATGGTACAGGGCTGTATGGGTACATTATTTTAACTTTACTTCTTCCCAGTCACCTGAGATTGTCAGCCACAGCACTGTCCATAATGTACTCTATTCTGCCTTACTCCTAAAACCTTCCTAAAAATATAGTGTATATACTAATACAGTGAATGCTGGTTTACTTCGACCTTTCCTGTTTTTTCTTGAAACAGCCTACACACCCCTGGAGACCCATGCTCTGACAGCTTTGCTTGAGATCTTTAGCTAAATATTTCCTCTTTGGGTGTCCTTTCTATCTCTGTTTGACCTTTAGTGCATTTGGCATCCCATCCTCATGTATTATGTTTAAGAATTATAAAAGCCTCTGAGTTTTATTAAAACTGGAGCTTAACTTTCTGTTTATCATTCTCTCCATGGCTTTTGGGTGATTTCCCAAAGAAGACACCAGTATGATCGTTTTCAACAGTAAATACGGGAGGCAAGAGCTTGAGCTAATTGAAATAACAGTCATAGAAAGCTGATGTTCATGAGCAAAAAATGTGAGGAGAATGGATAAAAACAGAATACCAAACATTTTCTTTATGGTGAATCCTAGCTAAGGAAAGACACCTGCTTGACCTGCATGAGTGACAACATGGAATGCAGAACAGAAGGGAATTAGCGGCCATTGCCCTTTACAGGCGTCCGTGGGGTGCTCTGGAGGTCTCTGCTTTAGGATTAGGCTTATTTCTCTGATTTTGTTTTTGAATCTAATATTGTCATTTGGGGTTTCCTTCTCTAACTATCCTGGCTCAAATGCTTTTCATATTCTTCCCTGTGACTTTTATTTGGATTTGCCTAGTCCATTGACACTTCCTTTCTTCTACCTCCTACAAATCAACAAGTATCTGCTGAGCAGACTGGGCACATTTCTGGACTTTAAAGGTAACATGAATGTGCCATGAGAACAGTTAGTCTTTATTTCCATTAAGGCTAGAATTATAGAGTAGCTGAAATTATAAAGAAGAGAGAAGAAATTTATGCTTGTACCTTAAATTTAGGATATGAGCAAAAGTTGGAATCAGGTGTGAATAAGAAAGATTATGAACCAATGAACACAAGACACTGGGGGGTAGAGGAGGCCGGGGGAAGGTCAAGGGCGGGGGGAGAAAGGAGACATATGTAATACTCTTTGTAAGACTTTAAGCAATAAAATAAAATTAAAAATTTTTTTTAAAAAAAATAAAGTAGGAGAAATATAAAAAAAGAAAGGTTATGTATTCCATGTGAGCTCAGAACTATTTAGATAACAGTAGGTACGGTCTTTTTTTTTTTTTTTTTTAATTTTATTCATTTCAAGCGGGCCGGATCTGGCCTGCGGGCTGTAGTTTGTCCACGGCTGATTGAGATAATAGTAGAGCTTGACTAGCCAAAGAATGACATCTTAAGGGAGGCGGTGAGACAGAGAGGCATAGATAAGGGTTTGTTTCCTTTATAGTTGGCACCTGCAGGAATATTGTTTAGGACAAAGTGCTCCATAAAATGCACTGACAAGTAATACCAAAGTGCTGCGGTGAGGAGGAGTGGCTGGCAGAGATTCACTGAAGCACTGGATCTTCCAGGTGTTGGCATAGAATAGTCCATAAAACATTCTTAATAATAATAATAATAATAATAATAATAATAATAATAATAGAACTTTCCCTTTCCTTTTTCAACTCTGCTCTTCTCTTATGATTCTTGTGATTCCTTTTCCCTTTAAAATCTGCCTCAGGTGTTCATTTTGCCTTGTATAAAAGTGTGAGATGTGGGAGATAAGTGAAGAGGTTAGTGAGCTCACACCTGCAGAGATGGCCCTATTTTAAGCCACATACACCCCTTAATATTACACAGAATATAAAAGTTATTTCAACCAAAGTCGTAAGGCTAGCCTTTGGAATACTAGAAATAGGATACTTACCTTTATAAAGAAAGATAAATAAAGATTGATAAAGATGAAGATTGATAAAGTTTCCAATTATTTACTTTAATGCACAAATTCTACTTGAATAATCCCTTTATACATGGTTACAATACCATAGTAATTATATTAAAACATTTTTTCCCAGAGATAAATAATATGCCCATACATTAAGGAGAGAATTAAGGTGTATAAGATGGTGATCAAGCAAACATAGCCAAGTGCATATTCTCCAAATTCTGTATTAAATTATTTAATTTTTTTTATAAAGAGGAATTTTGGTCTCAGGTTAGGGTGCTGACCATGATGCACATTCTAAATGAGAAAAATCAGTTATATCAGAATAATTAAATGAAAAATTACATACATGTTTTTTAAATGAAGTAATATGTTGTCATATTCTCTGAAAGATACCTAAAAATAAAATCAGTGCCACCAATAAGTAAAATAAAGGTGATTTTTTTTTTGGCCTGGAGCACATTAATTCTAATTTTATCACCTATTCAATCTGTAAAGTTTCTCTGCTTTTTATGTGGAACAAGAAGGAATAGAATGGCTATATACATTTCAACTATGAGAAACTCTATGGTACACTAAGCTAAAATTAAAGAATGTCTCCTATATTTAGAACAAATTTTCCATTCTGTTATATAGGAAAAAAAATCTTTCAGTCCCATTTCCCAAATGAGATTTCCCTTTCTAAATAGTATAGGACATAAGAGTTTGGTGATGAATCCAGATTCTAGAGGATTAGTTCAATTTTTTAAATGTTCAAGATGAAATAAAATCCAAAGTTCTAACCAAGTTCTCTTCCTCCTAAAGGAGAAATGGAATCCCTATATTTTTCATTCATCTAACAGAATCATAGAGTTGTCAAGGCCTCATTTTCACTTAAAATCTTCAAAGGTACTTTTCTAAGCTACTTGATTTAGGAATGATGGGCTTCTTCCTATTGTTTAAATTTGGCCATTTTGGAGTGTGATTCAGAAGTTAAAAAGTCTTAACTTAGTCAAGGGTTGTCGAATTATAACATCGCAGAATTAAGCTCAGTTCAACGAGTTCTGATCGAGTGCTAAACTTGGCAAATATCTTTGTGCAAATCATCTGCCTTTGAATGGGTTTCATACATTTTTTAGGACTTGATGCCTGCTAGCTTTTAGATTGATTAGATGCAGTTCTTGATCAAAGTTGACATTTTCATTAAGCATTTGTAGTTTAACTATTAATACTAAAAACCTGGGCTGTGACTTAAAGAATAAAGTGAATATAATGAGATAAATCTCTATTGATAAGTATTATTAAATGTAATGAAATCATTAGAAAAACTTATGTGTGTAATATTAAAAAATTCATTTTATTTGCACATTATAACACACATGTGCTTTAACATAACTCACTACATTCATGTGTAGCATATATCCATCTAATAATTTTTTTTTACAAAAAGTGTAAAGAGTTTTTTAAAAAATATTATGTGTAACATAGGCACAATTATTTAAAGTTAATACATTTTTACTTAAGGAATTTTGCATGTTCTGTCCTTCACTGCCATAGTTCCTCCCGAATTTGACTCCTAATCCCTTTTTTGCTCAATCTTATACATTTACACAATAGGCTTATTAGTATCTCATAAATGTTATAAATCAAGCTTTAAATTTCAATTACTTGTATATCAAATCATGTTTTAAACAATCTTTAAAAAACAAAATATACACAGAGTAGCATGATGATCACAAAACTTACAAACTTTAGTACTTAAGCCACCCCTCCCCCCAGATCTAATACTATGTGATTAACTTTTTTGTAATCTCTCTAATTATCTTTCTCCTTTGCTGGAGTTGCAAGGCTACCTACACAACCAAGAGAAGAAGAATTATCACGTCAGGCTGCAGAGTTACTGGTTTAGAGATCTGAGGATAGAATATGACACCTAAGTGCACCTTTTGTTTAGGATGACTTGATTCAAGCAGGTGCTTTTCAGGATCAGCCTAGAAGGTAGGTTGCTATGAAATTGTGTTGAGTCTCAAATGCCAGACTAGAAATTTGAACTAATTTTGGTAGGAATGATTGCTGACATTTGAGTAGGGGAAGTACAGAATGAGGGCTGGGCTTTATGAAGATTGATAAAGTTTCCAATTATTTTCATTTACTTTAATGCACAAATTCTACTTTGAATAATTGTAGAGATCTGACTTCTTTTTAAAAAATTCCCCCAGCTTTATTGAAGTATGAGTGACAAATAAAAATTGTATATATTTAAGATGCACAAGTGCATATACTTAAGGTATAAACTTGTGTATATTTAAGGTGATTTTGTTTTTGTTAATCCTCACCTGAGGATATTTGTTCCATTAAGGAGTCTTAAGGAGAGTGGAAGAGAGAGGGAAAGATTGAGAGAAACATCAATGTTAGAGAAACATCGATGTTTGATTGGTTGCCTCCTGCATGGGCCAGGCTAGGGAGGAGCCTGCAACTAAGGTACATGTCCTTGATTGGAATTGAACACCGGACCCTTCAGTCCACAAGCTGACACTATCTACTGAGCCAAACCGGCCAGGGCTAAGGTGATGTTTTGATACATGTATACATTGTGAAATGATTATCGCAATCAAGATAATTAACATATCCATCATCTCACATAGTTACAATTAAAAATGAATTTATTTTCCACTTATAGTTGATATACAATATTATACTAGTTCCAGGTGAATAATATAATCATTCAACATTGCATACCTTCTGTAGTACCCTCTGACACCATATGTACCCTTATTATGTACAATATTATTGACTATATTCCCTGTGACTATGTTTATAATTAGCAATTTTTACTCCTTAATTATTTCCACCTTTTTCATCATTCCCCCAACCCCCTCCCATCTGGCAACCATCAATTTGTTCTCTATCTATGAGTTTGATTCTATTTTGTTTGTTTTTTAAATTCCACATATAAGTGAAATCATAAGTTACCATTTTTTTGTGTGTAGTGAGAATCCTTGAAACATAGTCTCTTGGCAAACTTTATATCTATAATATATTATGTTCTGAAATTTTAAAAAATCAGATATTTAACAGGAAAAAACAAAAAATTGTAGAGAATTAATGAATACACGCCCCTCTCTCTTCTCTTCTCTTCTCTCTCTCTCTCTCTCTCTCTCTCTCTCTCTCTCTCTCTCTCTCTCTCTGTCTATACCATTGGTTCTCAAATAGGGAGATTTTTACCTTCCTTCCAGATGACAATTGACAATGCCTGGAGATATTTTTGGTTTTCATGACAGGGGAAGAGTAGAGAGCATGTGCTTCTGGCATCTGCTAAACAACATAAAGGCCAGTTGTACACAACAAAGAATTATCTGGCCCAAAACATTTATAATGTTTGGGAGAAACCCTGACATACACATGTTAAGGGCACACTCGGTAGAGTATTGAACTAGGCTTATGACTTCCTAGTGCTCAGTCCTCTTTGAAGAACTTGGATATTGAAGTGTGAAGTATCTAACTTTTTTTAAGGGACTGTTTCAAATATGAGGTCATGCTTTTAAAAACTGACCAGAGGTGCCAAAAATTACTGAAGGCTATAAAAAGTGGACACTTTGGAACTGCGTGTGATTCAGGAGATTTTGGGATGTGTTCCCAAGGTCTGTCTTAGGCAGAATATTTGAACAAATTTGGATTTGATTTGTGAAAAATTTCCTTAACATACTATACAGTTATGTATAGGGTGGGGCGAATGTAGGTTTACAGTCATTCATCTAGAAAGCAATACAATAATTAATAAATAATACTCTGGTTTCTCTTCAGATTGCATAAATCTTTCACCTTTTACAATAATTAATAAATAATAATACAAGAATAAACTGTGTTTTTTGGTACTTAACAATTGTAAACCTACTTTTGCCCCACCTGTATTTATCATGTAATAGTGAAAGTTGCTTGAACACCAGTCAAATATGAGCAAGATATTCTAACCACCGCCTTTCTCTTCATGTAGCTAAACTTGTCAGTTCTACTGCAATGTACTAGTTGTTTTAAGTGATATAAATTAGCACTATCTTTTGGATTTGAACTGAAGTGATATGATGAAGTTTACCATGAAATATGGTACCAGGTAGTAGTTTCCCAAGCAAGTTTTTTTCATTAAGGTCACTTAATCTCTGGGCTAGAAGTCACTTGATAACTTAAAGATCATCTAGACGAAAATTCTTTAGCTTTGCCTTACAGACATTGCCAAACCCACATCCTCATTCTACTTAAGGCTAATCATTGCATCTTTAGAAAACTCTGGCTGCTAGAAAATGATCTCCTTATAGCTTTCACCCATTTATACTGGTCAGATTCATTGGAGCCATAGAGAAGTATCTTATCTCCCTTCTATATAACCAGCCTTCAAATATTTAAAGACAATATGATCTTATTTACATAAACTGGAATCTTTCATCAGTGTAGCCCAAGGCTCAATCCAAGAAGCAGAACAGATGTGGAAGAAAACAAAGATAATTGCCATAAATCAGAATAAGATTTGCTAGTTCTACCAGCCAGGTGTAGCTCTCCCCACCCTTTCCCCCTTCTGTGCAGCCCCTATTGTCAGTCAGCCTAGTGCAGATGCACTCCAAATTCCATAGCCAACCTTCAGGACACTTTGTTGTTTCTAAGGAAGAAAGTGGGCACTTGTGGATAAATAAAATATATACTTTCCTTGTAGCATTAACTAAGCAGGGCACTTAGTTTTCATGCTTGTCAAAATAGTATGGATCAAGTGTGACAGTCATTAAGTCCATCCTTTCACTCAGCTAGAACACTGACTTTCGTTATGTATCATGTTTGAAGTGCTGATGGTTATAAAATTGTATAAAAATTGTGTAAGACATGATATGCAAAGTTCAGGAAGAAAGAATAGCTTGAATTCACTTCCAGAATTCTCACTCTTTTAATGTTCTCACTGGCTTGCACTCCACAGCAGGTGCCGCCCACCCAGAAGAGCCCTGGTCTCCTTCCAGAACCTACTGTCCATGGACTATGTGCTTTAAGGGAGGTAGGCCCTGTATTCAGCCCCAGGGGGCAATGCTGGTGATGTTCAAAGTTGGAAGGAGGATTCTGTAGGCATTTCTGGCAGGTTAATTCTTTGTTTTGTGGGACTATTTCATGCACGGCAGGACATTAAACATCCCTGATCTTTACTGTCTAAATTCCAAAGCATTTCCCATCACTGTGACAATTAAAATTGTTCTCCAACATTTCTAGATGCCCATGTTAGCAGGGGAGGAGTGTCAGAGCATGTGGAACGGGTACTAGTCTTAGTTCCACATGAAAACCACTAGTCTAGAGCAATCACAGAGGCCCCTTTCCTCTTGCCAGTGGTTGGTGCAGGCATAGGGAGCTGACACAATTTTGACCAACCAGATGAGAGGGAAAGTCTGCTGAAGTGCTTCTGGGAAAAGCTTAACCCATTGATAAAATGAGAAGGAACAGTTTTGTGTCTGTGTCTGTAATAAAAATATAATTGTCTAGAAACTGATTTCCATTAGCTTGTGGATGAGGTGAGTTTGCTAAAGAGAGCTGAGCAAAAAAAGGGGAAAAAAACCAATCCTTAATGGTGCCAGTGGATTGAGCTGGTAAATCAATTAGTCCTGGAACTATTTTCTCTTTTGACTTCTTATTATGTGAGATAATAAATTCTTTATTGATTGAATCAATTGAGCCAAAGTTTTTGGTTAAGTTAAAAGCTTATTAAATAATAAGCCTTATCCTGCTTTCTTTCTCCCATCTCTCATCTTAAAGATCAGTTTATTGAGACACATTACATTATTGAAAATTAAAAATTAACACAAATTAAAATGTAACAATATTCACACTTTAAACGAACACTAATGCTCTTTGGAAGACAAACTTGGGTATGTCTTTCACTACTCATTTGTCAGATGGAAATAGGTCAAAATAATAAAACTCTGTGTCTTAATTCCAACAAATGATTCCAATACCAAAACTAATTCTATGAGTAGCTAAACTAAACATTTTCCTTGTAAAAATTTACTGGTATTTGAATAATATTCATATGACATCATGTCATGTCACAATAGTCAGTCATGGTGGCCTTTTTCTTTTATCTGTTCACTCTTACTTGAATCATAACATCAATTTCTGATGTTTTTTCCAGCTGGTGTTTCCCAATTTGACCATGGCTTTGCCTGAAAATAAACACATGTTTGGAATCTAAGGGCAATATCTCGTGCATGAGTCTATTAGTGGTGACCTTAACTCTTATTTTAACAAGGTTAACATTTTTTCACAGATATGTGGAGTGTTAATGCTTGGGTAGATATCAAAGGTAATCTAGCATGCATAAATCCTTTTGAATCCTTGATTGGAAGAGGAATATTGGGTGATAGAATGTATTTTGAAGTTGGTACAAATTCTTTAAGTGTTAGCATATCCTGGTGAAATAAAAATCACCGGTATTGGGAGTAGAACATGAGTTTTTCTGATCCTGGCTTTGGCATTTGCCAGGTGTATGACATTAGACAAACTATTCACCTCAGTTTCTTTTATCTATAAAATAAGTTAAAAAATATCAGCTCTGCTTGTCTTAGAGGGGTGTTGTGAGGATTAAATGGAATGGTGTGTTACCCAGTCAGACGGTGTTAACAGCCACCACCACCACATCCTGTTGGATGAATTTATTTTGAGTAAGAACCACTGTAGATTAAAATAAAAACTCTATTGCTTGCTGGAACTGCCTTCCCACTTTTTTTGTCACTTGGCTAACCCTACTCATCATCAACCTCTGCTCGGACATCTCTTCCTCCAGAAGATTCTCTGCTTCCCTTCTAGAGTAGCCAAGATCTGGTGCTCCGCCTCATGCTTCTTTGGTGTTGTGTTCATAACTCGATCACAACACTTGCTTGTCTCCATCTTGCTCCTCAGCAGTGCTCTCAGTGTGCCTAAGAACACCTGGGAATCCATTTACTGGGACCACCCCCAGAGATTCTGGTTCAGTAGGTCCTGGGAGCTGGAGTTGGAATATTTAATGGCTGGTAATTCTGATGAGATGGTCTCTGGGCCTCACTTTGAGATATCACTCATGGGGGGGGGGGGGGGGGGGTCATTTCCCTGTGAGCCGGGCTCTAATTTTCTTCTTTTTTATGCTCTTTACTTAGAAGTAGGCTAGGTAGATAGTAGGCACTCAGTAGACAAATACATAATAAAGCCAAAAATTTTATGAGGTTTGGTTTGTAGAAATATATAATTCCTTGGACTTCACCCCCCTTCCCTTATACATATTGCAAAAAGCAATATACTCCTAAGAAATTTTGTCTTTTGTGGTTCAAACATTCAGATTTCTGAAATTATTATCATTATGTTAAATAGAAAGGAAACCATTTAGCATTTTTTAGATGTCAGAGAAATGCAGAGAAAGTAGTCATTTATTAAAAAATAATACATCAAGTACATTCTGTTGGGTGTCACAAAGGTGGAGGAATTACAGAATTACAAATAAATGTAAGCAAGATTTCAGTTGCTTAGGAACTAGGTATCCTGGAAAAATAAGACAAAGACATATAAAATAGCTCTGTATTAATATGAATTCTGGAGTGGAAATTGGATGGGATGGGGGGTAGGAGTAGGAATGTTTATGAAGGGATTTGTGGAATTGGTAAATCTTGAGGAATTAGCAAATGAGAGGGAAATATTTAGAGGAAAGTACAATCCTATATAATAAAAGCCTAATATGCTAAGTGTCTGACCATTTGTTTGACCGTTTGACCAGTCGCTATTATGTGCACTGACCTCTAGAGGGCAGATGCTCCAACCAATAGGTTAGCTTGCTGCTGGGGTCCAGCCCATATGGAGACTGGGGAAGACAGGCCTGACACACCCTGGAGCCCTCCCACGGTTCCTCCCTGGCCGGCTGGCCCCGATTGGCCTTAATCCAGACTGAGTGAGAAGGGCCAGACACACCCTGGAGCCAATCTCTTGCGGTCCCTTGCCAGCCTCTAAAATATTTCTTCTCATTAATTCCCTCTCTATGTGCATGAATCTGAACCCATGCACCGGGCCTCTAGTCACCTAATAAAAGGCTTAGAATCAACAATGGCTCTGGCAGACAAGTAATGTTAGAAGAGTAGTGGGAGTCTCAATAAATAGTGCTGCCCCCTTCTTCCCTCAGTGCTGAACATGCAGAAATAAAACAAGAGAGTAGCAGATGAGAAACAGATATCATCTTCATCTCTGTAGTTCTAGTTTAGTGTGAGAGCCAAAAGACCTACTAACTGACCCCTCGAAGAGTAGCACAATGGATCATTCCTAAGAGGAAGAAGGAGCTGAGCTGGGCATGCTCCCTAATTTTGCTAATCATAGAAGTCACTGCATCTCACCTGCTTTGAGAGAAGGAAGTGGCCACAAGAGGTCAGAAGTGTCACCCTAGTGGAGCTCCCTCCATCTGGAAGGAAACAAAAAGAGTGTTGTTCCCCTTAATTTTCCCTTGCTTTGTGTTCTCTGGATCATTGGGCTTAACCATTAAGCTCAAGGTCAATTGGGGGCATAGTTATTCCCTTGGAGTGAGACAATTTGCTATCTTTCAGGGCAGTCCTGATCCCACCTTCACATAGCTATCCCTCAATATGTAAGGCCAGGCTTATTGAAGACACTCACCTTTACCAGACCATCAATGCTCAAAGAGATCCAACCCCACTCCAGGCCAAACTGTGTCTATTCAGCTGCACTCAGGTGAGTTCTGTCTAGGGATCCAACCTTAAGATCTGTGGTCAGGCATTTAGGAGAGGAATGGTGGGATGAGATTGTATGTTGTGGTGGTACATTTGGACTTTACAAGCAATGTTATTTTGTTGTTATTATTTAATCATTCAGTTAAAAGTTATTTATTATTGAATTGGGGAGTGTCAAAATGAACTTCATAACCTTTTAAAAAAAATAAAAGCAAATGTGGTATGTGAGTTGATTTGGAGTGCACAGAAGGGTTGGATTGGAGTTGATGTAGGTCTTTTTCGCAGGCTCTTCCAGTAATCCAGGCAGGGAGGTGGCAGGGACAAAGAGCATATTTTTTGAAACATTTCCAAGAATTAGAATGAATAGGTGACAGCATCTGTAGACTTAGGAGTATTTCCCACTCTTCTCTCTTTGCCCTAATGGTTCTTGAGGGGGAAGGGTGCATCACATAGGGACAGTGGAATGGTTGTAATAGGTGTCATGGAAAATTCTTTGCATGCTTTGTGTTACTCTGATGTACAGCATTGGAATGTGCGTCTGTTTTTCTCTCTCAGGTAGTTGAAAGATGCTCTCCTGGACTGAGTTATGACTCATCCTGAATGTAGTTCTAGACATCTGTTGCTAAGACAGTGACCTTGACAAATGGCTAACATTTTAAATAAAGGAAAATATTACATCAGGGGATTCCACTTCTTTCTCAAAGCCATATGGCATCGAAGCCACTTGGTGTGTCATTGTTAAGTCCTGTAGACTCTAGGGAGGCAGTAATATTGAAGAAAATTTTGCAATTTCTCCAAATTTCTAGGCCCTAATTTAAGGAGCATTCCCTTACAGACTCATCTCTTTGCCTCCTGCAAAGGGAGAGAATTACTTTTTATCCAATGACTATTTGGCCATCATGTTAATGATGTCCACCTGCATTCTACAAACACAGCTGTTTTCTTTCATCCCAGGAGAGCTGGGCATAAAGCGTCTCACCCACTGTCAGCACTTGGCTTCTAGAACCTGACCAGCATCCAGCCTTCTCCTAATGAAATGCAGCCTTACAATCCATAAGTGGTGTAAGGTGTCCCACCGAAACTGGGCCCCATGAAATTCAACCCAGAAGAAATGGGGATGCGATGCTTCTGTCTCAGGGGACTTTCCCAGTTCTGTCTCCAGGACCATTTGTAGCCCGTCACTGAGATATTTTCGTTAGTAACACGATTTACTAAACTCCTAGTAAGAAGGGAAACATCTGGAGGAAAAGAGTCGCTTTTTGTGTTATTTAAAGGAAAATGCCATTCGATAGTTACCACCAATGTGGGCCTGAGGAAGAATTGAGCATTGCTTAGGGAAAAGGCATTGGCTCTAATGCTGAACAAGGTATAAACATAAGATTTAATTTCTGCCAGTAGGAAATTGGCAAATATAGATGGGGCCTCCCTCGTGTTGGTTTCTGAATGGAATCTTCAGTCATGAGCCCTTTGATAGACTACTGACTGACATCCCTACCCCACGGGCTTCAGGGAGACCCCTCATATACATCCTGTGCCACAGACTCCCCACAAACGCCAACTCAGTTGTTCAGGTGTTTTTAATATTCTTTATTAAAGGGCCCAGTCCATTTTTAAAAGGGGAATTTGAACACAGGAAGGGGAGAGAAAAAATAATGTATTTATTAAGATTTTCTCCAAAGTCCAAAGAGCAAGTAAAAGAAGTTAAGCCTTTTGTTTCTTAGAAATTTGGGAGCACATGTCTCTCCATGGGTCCAGAATGGGTGAGGGGCCTTCTCTGGAGCCTGGAAGGTGAGTGAGCTGGAAACCAGTTTTGTTACCTTCACTCCTGTGAAACACAGCAAGTACTCACATATCTCCCAAGATCAAGCTTTAATTCTCAGGCACTGCATAGTCTGAACTCCTAAAGGAGATGAAATTGTTTTCTTGTCTTAAAATTTGCAAGCTAAAAACATAGAATAAAATTTAAAAAAGTTTGCAAGCTGTTTCTCTCTCTCTGTGCAAGTTAGTAACCTTATCCTTCCTGTTACCAGATAACACACCTTAGGGACTGCAGGAATAGGGAAGGATCTAACTCTTTTCTGCCTCTTTGCATATACAAAGGCAATCTGTGTGGTGAGAATTGTAGCAAGGATTTTTCTGAGTTAATGAGTTTATTTTCCTCTGGAGAAAGGTCACGGGAGGGCCACTAGTCCAGTCACTTCACTTCTAATCTTGACACTAAGCCTAAATATCTTAATTATTTAATTATTACATTTTTTTATTACTAGGGAAATTGAACAGTTTTCTGTAAATTTGTCTGTCCCTTTGTATATCTTTAGAAAATTGCTTGTTCAGGTCCCTTCCCATTTCCCAATAGGCCGGTCACGTTTTTCTTACTGATTTATGAGTCTAAACACCAAATTAGATAGTGCATGCTATCATGCAAAATTATTGGGTTTCCCCCCCTCCCTAATGTATAGTAACGATTGTGTTCCGAGAAACTTAGGCAAGATAAAGCCTCCCCCCCGAGCCCCCAATTTGGCTTGTGGTAGAATGTTTTAATTTAAAGGAACATAATGAAAAATCTGTATTGAATAAGAAGTAATAAATAAATATACCTTATTTATATATTATTTTACAATATAAAAAGATCGTTTATGCACACAATTACATTTGGAACCAAATGAGGTGTTCTCTGAGTTCTTAGACCAGAAGCAAGGAAGTCTCTTCATATATCTCACAAGGATTTGAATTGTACTAGCTTGTTATTGTTTATATTTCATGGGACGTTAGCCTCTTTGGCACTGGGCCTTGTATGACCACTACTGTTAGCACTCTATCCCTGGTTAGTGCTAAGTGATCAAGAGAATAGAGCCTGTTCTTGGTTCTGATGTTCAATTTGGCAGATTCGGGGTTGGACTGTGATTCAATGTATCTCAAATAGAAGCACTGTAACATTTAAAAATATTTTTAATTATGGTAAAATACACATAAATTTATCATCTTGATAATTTCTAAGTGCACACGAAACTTGGCTCAGCTTTCTCAGGTCTAAGAGAGCGGCATCTGGGGCTAAGTGCACAGTTCAGTGGTATTAAATGCATTCATTTGGAACCGTCACCCTGTCCATCTCTAGAACTCCTTTTATCCTGCAAAACTCAAACTCTGTACCCATTAAACAGTAACTTCCAATTCTTCTCTATTGCCACCCCGCTGGCAACCACCATTCTACTTTCAGTCTCTCTGAATTTAACTAGTCTAGGTATCTCATATAAGTGGAATAGTATTTGTCTTTTTTTGACTGGCTTATTTTACTTAGTCACGGGTATTTTGGGTGGGACAATTCTTGGTTGTGTGCAACAGGACACTAGATGCCTATGGAAACACCACTATCTTGTAACAATCAAAACTGGAGGATGGTGGTGCTCTTTTGACTGGGTCTCCAAATCAAACCTCTAGACCAGTGGTCGGCAAACTGCGGCTCTTTGGCCCCTTGAGTGTGGCTCTTCCACAAAATACTGACTTCTGCGCATGGGCCACGAAGTTTCAATCGCACTGTACGTGCGCGCCCCCCCGTGGTATTTTGTGGAAGAGCCACACTCAAGGGGCCAAAGAGCCGCATGTGGCTCACGAGCCGCAGTTTGCCAACCACGGCTCTAGACCATCTGAAGTTGATTCTTTCAAAAGCAAATATGTATTTGAAATGTAAATAGCTCCTTATCCCAATCTGTTTAAACAGCCCCAGATGCCACTCCCTTAGACCTGAGAAAGCTGAGCCAAGTTTCCTCAAAGGTTCTTTCAGAGTTCAGTTCCTGACCAGGCACTTGTAAACAAGCTCCAATGCTCTTCCTGGAGTGAGTGGTTTGCATCCAGGCCTTTAGGATCCAGAGCCCTTGACTTCTTCCAGTGGGAACAGACAACACAGTCAGCTCCTGTCCTCAACTCCGTTCCCAACCAACCGCTTTTGATAGTTCCACTTAATGTTCTCCGTGTAAATAGTTTACCATTATGCTTATTACTTCTTGCATATTTCAATATATTTATTTTAACAGAAATGCCTCAGATAACTTAGAAATGCTGCATGTAGTGAGCTTGGCTTAAATGCCAGAGTGAACGTTGGACTTGAGAGAAGCCTTCCTGGTATAACTGGGCCTCTCTGATGCGTTGAGTTGTCATGAGGGACAGAGAACAGGTAATACTGAGTGTCTTACCATTATTGCCACACATACTCATCAACAAAGCTTTTATATTTTTAAGAGGTATTTTGTATTATAAAGGTAATAAATGCACATTATTAAAATATAGAAAGTAAAGACAATTAGGAAGAGAAAGAGTAAGAAGAAAGAGAAAGAAAAGTAGATTCTGTGCACAGTTCTTTTCTGCTATGCCTGTAGAAACACCACTATCTTGTGACAATCAAAACTGGAGGATGGTGGTGCTCTTTTGACTGGGTCTCCAAATCAAACCTCTAGACCAGTGGTCGGCAAACTGCGGCTCGGCAAACTGTGGCTCGCAGTTTTCCATAGCAGAAAAGTAATTCCAGCATCCATAAATACTTATGGCTCACTCATTTGTTTATTGACTTATGGTACATTTAAAGCATTTGAAAGACAGAGTTCCCAGATATTTCCTTTTCAAAGGGAACATTCTTGCATTCAGCTGAGCTAAATTAATCATGCAATTATGGAGCTAAAATTGAATTCAGTGATTGATCCATTCACCTTGCTCATTCTGTAATTAAACTCTTTGGAGACCTTTAAGAGTCTTGCTAGTGGTCACTACTCTAGTGGTAACTCTTCAATTTGTGTAGTTGATAATTTCAACGTTACTTTAAAGTAAGTTTGGAAAATTATAAAATCTGCCTCTTCAGGCTGTTAGGAGCTGTGTGTGCTGTCTGCCAGTCTTTGTAGCTCTGACTCTCTGCCTCTGAGGTTTCATCCTAACTTTTATTAGTTATGTTTTATAATGCATTTTTCTTATCCATCATTAACTACTTTTTATGGTTATCTGATGTTACACTGACTCTAGAAAAATAAACTACAATAAGTATGATTCAATACCCATGAAAAGAACAAACTCAAGGCTTGAGTTTGCCTTTATCTTGGGCAGTCATAGGATTTCTCTAAGCTTCAGTTCCTCTCTCTGTGAAATGGGATGGTAATAACTACCTAAGAGTTTCTGTAAAGATAATTAAGGCAATTATAACAGGGTATGTGTAAGCCAATGCTTACATTGTGACTACATGATGTCCTAATGCCATTGTTTTTCTTCCTCACTATTTTTTTAAAAAAATGTTTTTATTTATTTTAGAGAAAGAGGAAGGGAGAAAGATAGAAAGATAGAAACATCCACAAGAGAGAAACATCATCAATTGTCTGCTTTCTGCATGCCCCCTACTGGAGATTGAGCCTGAAACCTGGTCATGTGCCCTGACTGGGAATCGAACCATGGGTTGGTTCATGGGTTGATGCTTCACCACTGAGCAATATCAGCCAGGCCTTTCTCATTCTTTAAGATCAAGTATGGCTTTTATGTGAAACTGCTACCACTCTTGGATAAGCTGTTCTAATAGCAAAATAGTTTTATTCAACATTATTTAGTTAAAAAAAAGTAAGAGCCTCCATGATGTTGAAAATGCTAAGTGGGGCTCAAAGTTAGAATTATTAGATGTGATTTCCATCTTTGAGGAAGGAAGACAAAACTTAAAAAAACACATGGTCAAAATAATGTGTCTAGGTTCATACAGCCATTATCTACCCATGGTGATGTTTCCTTTTCAGGAACCCCTATTAATGTGACTTAACCATGTGGCTGGTCTCTACCACATGGTAAATGCAGATCTTCTTGAGGTTGCTCTGACAGTTATTTGTGATTCTTCCCAATTAGACCATATACTCCAAGTTTGTCTAGCAGCTCACAGAACAGATCAGGCCATGTGCATGGGTTCAAGTCCTTCAGCAGTAGGGTTTTCAGTAGAATAGTTTGAAAATCACTGCATCATAGTGTAACTGACATGTAGGACTAGATGGGTGGTGGAAAGAAGAAGATGATGATGAGTAATTTGGGGATATAAGCTAAGGCATCAATGAAGGGTACAGAGGGAAGAAAAGGATGGGTGAAAGGACTTCAGACCTGCAGGACAAATGTCACTTTCATCCAATTTTGCCCAGAAGCACGCCTGGAGGTGCAGAGTTTGCCTTATGTCCATCCATCGGAGAAGAGCCCCTCGGAGAGAAGAGCATTTGTGCCATCGCATGGGTCAAACCCTGCCCTGCTGCTTCTGCTGAAATGCTCATCATGCCTGCATCTTGTTCAAGTTTGGGCTTAAATGTCATTCCTCTGAAAGGCCTTCCCTGTTTACCCATCATCCATAGCCCTGAAGCAATCACCTTCTGTTGCATTAATTGATTTTTCAGTGCTTCTTGTCATTAGAGCGATATAAATTCCCTTATAAATTCACCTAACATCTCGGTGTCTACTGTCTTGTTTGTAGTAGGGTTGCCAACTCCTAGCACAGTGCCTGGTACTCATAAAGTAGTAGTTGAATCAATTACATGCATTCACAATTAGCTATAAGGAGACACCAAATATTTTCTTGACTTAAAATATTATCATTACATATTTTAAAATTGGACCATTTGGATAAGAGTAGAAACTGCTTACCCACATTTTTTGTAGGGTAGTGAAACTTGAGCTAGTTTTGTTATAGCACGTTGCTACCAGTTTACCATAAATTATTGTGGTAAGTCCTAAGAATGGGAAAACAATGACATTATGTTGGGAAACAAACAATGGACCAGGTTAAGGCTCTCTTTATCTCAGTTTTCTTTACTGCCAGGAGTCATAGTTGGAGTACTGATGGTCTCTTTGTAAGAGCAAATAAAAAGGAGCAGAAATTCTTTAATGCGAGCATATAAACAAACACGTCAAAACATTTCTTTTTTTTATGATTTCCAAAAAATGTCTTTATTTATTTTTAAAATCTTTATCGTTGAAAGTATTATATATGTCCCCTCTTTTGCCTCATTGACCTCTTCTAACCTGCCTTCACCCCCCACCCCCCAACCCCAGGCCTATTTGTCTGTGTCATGGGTTATGCATATATGCATATAAGTTCTTTGATTAATCTCTTCCCACCCACTACCCTCTCCCTGCCTAAGACGTTTCTTTAGAAGAAAATAGGACATCTTTTCAAGACATTGTCAGTTGATGAACTGATTAGGGCTCAGTTTTATAGGGAGAGCTTAGAGGGAATATGAGATAGGAGACAATTTCCAAAAACTTTCTTGTTGAATAGACAACTGTCTAGTCGGTACACGAGCTTTCCTTTCATTCAGGCCCTAGTTGATGACATAAATTGGCTAGTCCAAGCAAACTGGGAAATTTGTAGCCAAATTTGTTTTAATCAGAACTCATGCCTTTAAGTCAAAAGAATAAGTTGCTGCTGCTTTCCTTTCCAGCTGCAGGCCGTTGCTTTCAGTGCTATCTGCTTATTATCTTGGCCCTGACACTAGGTTTGATAAGTGTGCTAACAGAAGAGTTTGTAGTAGAAGATAGTAGAAGGCTAATGCTTCATTTATAGATGCAGGCAATTTAGCCCACCTTCCCTTTTAAAATTGATCAGAAATGAATAAACAAAATAATGACGATGTTCAGTGACTGCAGTAGTTGAAAGAGCATTTTTAGTGATGTGGTGGTGGATTGGGACAGCTACATGACAAATGAAGATGTGAAATGATGTTTAACTTTAATGGAGGGTCTCCGGACAGGTGTAATTCACTCTTATTAGACACTAGATCCTTCCTACTTTCTCTGTAACATATTATATTCAATATTGAAGAATTAATTTTTAATTTATGTTTCTAAATGCTAAAAAAATTAAGTCAATTTTTCTCTAAATAAATGAAAAAAAAAAGGCTTATCCCAGGCAGGAAAATCTGATTAGTTAAATATCGTTTACTCCTGCTGTGTATATTTACGTAAAGCTATAAATACCACTAATGATTTAATAGGGAGACATAGAAGTGTTTTAATCATTCAAAAAATTATTTGGTGAATTAAAGCATGATGATTTTAAAGATATTTCCTTTAAAAATATCCTATATAATAAAAGTCTAATATGCTAAATGTCCGGTCATCCATTCAATCAATCAAAGTGTAATATGCTAATGATATGCTAAGGCTGCTCAACTGTTCGCTATGACGTGCACTGACCACCAGGGGGCAGACACTCCGACTGGTAGGTAGTCCCAATCACCAGGGTGTCCAGCTGATTGGGACTGAATGAGATGGGCTGGACATGCCCTGGAGCCCTCCCGCAATCCCTTCCCAGCTGGCCAACCCTCCGCATCACTCCCCAGCCCCGATTGTGCACCGGTGGGGTTCCTCGGCCTGGCCTGCACCCTCTTGCAATCTGGGACATCTTGGGGGATGTTAGAGAGCCGATTTGGGTCCAATCCCACAGGCCAGGGTGAGAGACCCCACTGGTGCACTAATTTGTGCACTGGGCCTCTAGTATCTTCATAAATATGTATACACATCATTATTAGAAAAGCAACAGAGTAGAGGAAAAAATTCTAGATTGGTAGTCAGAATATGTGGGTTTAAGTCCTGGCTTTGCTTGCCCTCCTCCATCCCAATAGGAATTTTTATGAGCCTTTCTATAACTTCCTTATTTGTAAGATGTCCTGATTTGGACTTCTTCATGCCATATAATCCTATGGATGGTATAATTTATGTAAAAATTGTATTGATCTTTGTAAAAAGAGTTTGAGGAAATGAGAATGAAATCAATATTAAATGGTCTTAAACTTGTCATTGATTCTTTTTATTAGGATTTCCTGTTCTTGCCTTTTTTTTTTTTTTTTACAAGGGAACAGACTCCCTGTAAGCTTTGGTGGGAGTGGGGGAGGAGGGAGATTTTTTTCTACTCAGGTGAGTAGAGTTGATTTGTCCTGGAAAAGGTTAGAAACATCATCTAACTAAAGATCATTCTTCCCTTGGCCTCCACCTGAAAGACAGAAAGAAACTGGAGAATAAACTAGAAAATCCTGAGATGTGGTTTGGCAGCCTCAAACCTTGGTGCCTTCTGGTCTCCTCTGTGCTGTGTGGCTTGGGGGCTGTGCCAGGAGAATGCTCTGGTATAGTCTCTCTGGTCTGGGGTGGGTGTTTATGTGTTCACGTGTGTCTTTGTGTGTGTGGGGTGGGGATTTGAGAAATTCATCTTTGTCTGCCTGGCAGGCTAGATTTGTTTTGGCCCTCTTTCTTGAAGAATTAGCTTCATTAAATTTTAAAAGTAATGACCCCTTTTCATTTTAAAAGGATGAATGAACAAGACTCTTTTCCAAAGAGTTACCATTTAGTGCCAGGGATCAGGCAGGACTCTATACTATTCCACGTGATACAGGATGTGGTCTGATATTTAATCTAAGTATAGGCTCCACTTTTTTTCTGGATTTGGGAAAAGGACATATAATGCTTCTTTCTTATGGAATGACTTCTTAGAAAATTGCTTTCTTCCTCCTTAAAAATTGGAATTACTCAGACAGAGTAAAAAAAAACCCCACACCCCAAAAACCTAGTTATGGCATTTAAACACTTCTTGGTCCCCAGCAGCCATTTGGGTAGAAGGTGATAAGTGTGTTTTAGTGGTTCAATTCTTCTGGAAGGTGAGCAGGGTCAGTGAATAGCACAGTCAGCGGGGCTGTCACTCCAGGGATCCAGTGCAGGACTTCTGACCTCGATGCAGATCCGGTCTTGCTGGGAACAGAGCCTACATCACCACTCAGTGCCCTTTCATATTGAATTTCCTTGGATCTTACCTCATGAAAAATGGATAGTATTGGGATAAGCAGAATGAGTGTGATAAACCAATCTTTTTTAAAAAAATCTTTACCTGTGGATATGTTTATGGGTTTTAGAGAGAGAGGAAAGGAGGGAGAAACATTGATGTGAAAGAGAAACATTCATTGGTTTCCTCCCGTACACATCCCAATCACACCCTGATCAGGGATTGAACCCGCAACCTGGGTATGCTCCCTGACCTGGAATAAAAACTGTAACCTTTTTTTGTGTGCCATGAACTCCAACCACCTGAGACACCCAGCTGGAGATAAAGCAATCTTTTTTTTCCCATATATGTTAGCTGTGCAGGGAAATTGAACAGTGACCTGGGGCAGCCTTAGAACAAAGCCTGGCTGCAGAGCCTAGTCTACATCCCTGTTTGATTGCTAAGAAAAATGGATGATCTTATGAAGAAAAACTAAATTGGACCCCTATCTTATATCACTCACAAAAATTAACTTGAGATTGATTAAAGACTTAAACATAAGACATGATTCTGTATAACTCTTAGAAGAAAAATGGAAGAAGCTACTTGAATTTGATCTTGGCAGTGATTTATTGAATGTGACACCAAAAGCACAAACAACACAAGCAAAAATAAACAAATGAGACTCCATCAATATAAAATGCTTCTGCATAGCAAAACAATAAAAAAATGAAAAGAAAAAGCAACCTGCAGAATGAGAGATAATATTTGCAAACCATATATTTAATAAGGGGTTAATATACAAAATATGTAAAGAACTATAGCTCAATAGAAACAAACACAAAGTAATCCGATTAAAAACGAGTTAAAGAACTAAATAGACAATTTCTCCAAAGAGAACATCAAAATGGCCAACAGGTGCATGGAAAGGTGCTCAATATCACTGATCACCAGGGTAATGGAACTCAAAACCACAATGAGATATCACCTCACACCTGTTAGATTGGCTAACATCAATAAAACAGCAAACAACAAGGGTTGGTGAGGATGTTGACGAAAGTAAATCCTTGTGATTGTGGTGGAAATGCAAACTGGGCAAAACATGCTCAAGGTTACTAATCATCTGAGAGATCCAAATCAAAACAACAATGAGGTACCATCTCACACCTGTCAGAATGGCTATCAACAACAAAGGACAAGTGCTGGCGAGGATGCGGAGAAAAAGGAATACTCTTGTACTGCTGGTGGGAATGCAGACTGGTGCAGCCACTGTGGAAAACAGTATGGCCTTTCCTCAAATAATTAAAAATGGAATTCCCATTTGACCTAGTAATCCCACTTCTAGGAATATATCCCAAGAAACAGAAACACCAATCAGAAAGGATATATGCACCCCTATGTTCATAGCAGCACTTGAGGTGGTGGAGAGGACATCTTTGAATACCCTTCAGATTCTTTGATACTTTTTGGTTTATTTCAGTTTTCTATTTCTTCTCATACCTATTTTGACATATTAAAAATTTCTAGCAATTAAACACTTTTATCTAGGTTTCAAAATATTAATATATAATTGTTCATAAAAATTTTTTTTTAAAAAGTTCCAAAGTTTCCATGGTTTCCATTTTTTAATTCTGAATTTTGTTTATTTTTTATTGGAACCTATGACTATGATGAGCTATCACTTGCATGATTATGTTACATTATACAGCAACAGGGAGATTATCCTGAATGGGTCTGACCTAATCATGTGAGCCCCTTAAATGCAGAAGGTTGTGTGTGTGTGAGGGTTTTTTTTTTTTTTTTTTTTTTTTGTGTGTGTGTGTGTGTGTGTGTGTGTTGGACTGGCTAAAAAATAAGTTAGAGAGACATGCTTTGGATGGTTTGGAAGGAAGTAAATATCTATGCTGTGAACTGCCTTGTGGTGGTCACATGGTAAGGAACTAGGGGTGACTTCCAAGAATGGTCTCTGGCTAACAGCTATCAGGAAATTGGGAACCTCAATACAACAACTACAAGGAGATGAATTCTGCTCAAAACTAATGAGCTTAGAAGAGGCTCTTGGAGAGAGAACCTCCACAGAGAACTGTAGCCCTGGCTGACACCTTGATTTCAACCTAGTGAAACCCTGGGCAAAGAGGATAGTGACACCATTCCCGAATTCTTGACCTACAGCAACTGTGAGATAATAAAATTTGTGTTGTTTTAAGTCACAAAGTTTGTGGCAATTTGTTATGCAGCAATAGCAAACTAATATAAATAGGAAAAGGGCATTCAGAAGAAACAGGCAATGACAGTCTGCATTTGCTCTGTGATAGTGTATGTATCCTGATGCTCACATGGTTAATTTCAGTAGTGTTGGCTCATATTGGCTAGATGTCTACATCCCATGAGTAAGCATAAAAACACAGGTTGAGAAAGGTGTTTGGAGTTTTCTGTTCTCTTTGGATCCTCATTGAAGCAGCACAAACCTCACCCCCCTCACCCCCCACCCAAACATTCCCAATTGAATATAATGAAAAAGAAGGTTATTTAGGTGCATAACAAAAGCAAAGGCAATTCATGCCCTTTCTTGCTCCTCATGCCTCTTCAAAATTTCTAGGTGGAGAAAGTCAATATAGAAAACCTAAGATATTTCATTGCTAAGTCAATAGCTAAGTGAACAAAAAGGTGATAAACTTAGTTGCTTTCACAGCTGGTAAAATTTAGGGTGTATATTCTAAGATGAGAGTCCAGAAGTCAATAATTTGCAATATTATCATATAGAAATAGGCTGAGAAGACAATAAATATCACAAATAAAAGACTAGAGGTCATGGGAAAGCCTTCTGTAAAAAGATTTAAGAGTTTTATGAGCTAGTCCTAAAGTCTTGCTGTTATAGATTGAACTGTGTACCCCAAAATATATGTGAAAGTCCTAAACCCCAGTACCCTAGAATGTAAAATCGTTTGGAAATAGAGCTGTTGTTGTAAACATAATTGGTGAAAATGAGGTCACACTGAGTAGGATGAATATAAGACAGCCATGTGAAGTGATAACACAGGGAAAACGCCATGTGAAGATGAAGAATTGGAGCCAGCTGGTGTGATTCGGTGGTTGAGCATTGACACATGCACCAGGAGGTCCCAGTTCAAATCCTGGATGCCCAGTGGGGGGCGTGTAGGAGGCAGTAGTAGATGGATGTTGATGCTTCTCTCTCATCAATGATTCTATCTCCTTCTCCCTCTCCCATCCCCTTTCTTTAAAATTACAGGAATAAAATAATTTTACATACAACTTTCATTAAAAACTTAAAATGAGAAAAAATAAAGATGGAGGATAGGAGGGATAGAGCTACAAGCCAAAAAATCCCAAAGATTGCTGTCAAACCCCCACAGGCCAGGGGGAGGCATGAATGGCTCCCCCCACAGGTTTCAGAGAGCGTGGCCCTGCCCACACCTGGATTTCAGACTCCCACCATCTGGAATGATGAGACAATAGATTCTGTTGTTTTAATCCACCAGTCTGTGGCATCTTGTTACAGTAGCCCTAGCAAATGAAAACACCTGCAAAGGCCTTTACCAAGTTAAGAATGTCTGACCCACTTGCATCTGGCTTTATGTGGCCTGGAGGTATTTGTGCAGGGGATAATACCACCGCTTGGCTCACTGCTAACTGCAAAGTGGAAGGTGGCAGGGTTATCTCTTAGAAATGCCCCCTCACCCCCGCCCTTCCAGCCAATCCTCTCAGTTTCAAGAGAGTGTGACCCTGATTAGCATTTAATGTTTCACTGAGGGATCTACTCAAGGCCCTTTAATTGGATTAGCATTGACTGGGTCACAAAATACTAGATCTTTTCCCATTTATTTACACATTATCTAGAAACCTCCACTTCCTTCCCATTTTTAATAACTCCACTTGCTTGAGCATAATTTGCAAACAGCAACATTTTTGTTAATACAGTGAACAGTATTTCTCAAAATTTGTCACATGGACTGTTAAAGGCACAATTTAATGAAAGACTTCTGAGGCAAAATACATTTAGGAAACGGTGGGTTAGACAAAGCTAAACATGTTTCTCCCTCCCGTCCTTCCTGGTAGACTTCTCATAGTCTTTAATATGTTCACACGTACAGAGAACCTCTAAGGCAGCGGTTCTCAACCTGTGGGTCACGTCCCCTTTGGCAGTCAAACGACCTTTCACAGAGGTCGCCTAGGACCATCCTGCATATCAGATATTTACATTACGATTCATAACAGTAGCAACATTACAGTCATGAAGTAGCAACGAAAATAATTTTATGGTTGGGTCACAACATGAGGAACTTATTTAAAGGGCCAGAGGTTGAGAACCACTGGGGTACAGGAGAGAGATGAGTAGACATTTGCAGGGTCTCCCAAAGTTATTTACATATTTACACTTTTTATTCTGAAGAAACTTCTTGAGGGCCACTGTTCTCTAAAGTATATTTTGAGAAATGCTGGTTGAATCATAACATTTTTAGAGCTGGAATATAGTTGAGAGAAGATTTATCCCAATCTTGAGACTTTAAAATATCTAAAGGTGCACAGATAATTAGTGGTAGACCTGAGACTTACAGCTCAGGTCTTCTGGCCTTGGCCAGGTTGGAGCATCGTCCGATACACTGACAGGTCTCAGGTTTGATTCCTGGTTAGGGCACATATCTAGGTTGCGGTTTCAATCCCTGGTTAGGGTGCGTATGGGAGGCAACTGACCAATGTTTCTCTCTCACATCGATGTTTCTCTCTCCCCCTTCCTCTTTCTTTAAAAATCAATAAAAACCTACCCTTAGATGAGGATTAAAAAAGAAAAGCTTAGGTCTTCTGAAACCCAACAGAGTTACTATCAACCATTTTGTACAACTTACATGTAAAAACAGAGCTTTTAAAAACACATACTTTTATTATGTCAAAACAAAGGAATTAGCCTGTATTTTTCAAGTTTAAATGAAATACAAAATTGATGCTCTATCTTCTTGCTGTTATCTGAATAATACTCTTTAAAATTGTTAGCATTTTCTTTTTTATCAGAACCATGCCTGCTTTTCATGGCAGTAAAGTGTTGCCATTAGATTTTAGCATTATCTGTCCATGAAGAAAGCAATTCAGAAACAGATGTGGACCAGAAGGTCTATGGATGGGAGTGAGGAGAGTGGAGGAGTGGGAGATGGAGAAAGAGCCTTCCAAAAGAATGATGTAGGAACAGCTGAGTCAAACCTGAGCTTTATTAAAGTTTCCTGTTTCTGTCCTAAGTTTGGAAATATTAGCATTCTGCACTTCCCCTAGGGGTTTACTCTTGCTTTTTCACAGACTGGGGAGGCAATGGCAAGCAGCCTTGCTCCATTGTCAGTCCCAGGGAGGCCCTCACGCTCTGTGTGCCTGCCAGCAAGTTGATAACTCCAAAAAGCTGATCTCATCTCAGGCACTTGGGAAAGCGTATGTGTCCTAGGACTGGGAAAATCTTTGTCAGCACAGTCTATTGGGAAATATCAAAGATAACCATGGCAGTATTCTCAAGTCATTTTCCTTCTGTCTTGTTTTCCTGACTTGATATAGGAAAACTCAGAAAACTTAACAATTAAATAGACCTTTGGATTTATCTAGAATGTAGTCCACAGGCCCAAAACGCCAGTCTACGGACCATATGAAGGACCATGGGTGAGCTTCAAAGGGTCCGAGAATCCCTAAAGTGGTATGAAAAATTTTGTGACTAAATTCATTTTTCCGGGAACAGAATGCATAGCTCTGAACAAATTCTCAAATGAGTTGATAGCCCCCAAAAGTTTAAGAACCACTGATCTAGCCTAACTTTCCTAGCTTACATAGTTGAGGCAACTGAGTCCCTGAGAACCTGAATGACTTTTAAAAATAATAAAATCTTAACATTTTTCGTAGAGGTTAGGCCTGTAATACTCTTTCGATCCAATTCAAATTAATCATGTGGCATTAAACCAACAACGTAAAAAATAATATTTCTCCATATTTGGTTATTCAAATTTAGAAGAGAATCTGGATTCCATATGGGGTTGTTTATTCCCAGATGAGGGTCTTAAAATTGTTTGCAAGATATTCAAAAGTGAAAAGATAGAGTTGCTCCCTCTGCTATGTTGTTGCTCATATTTTTCCCTTTATTCCTCTGCTCAGCATCTATTTTTTCCTACTTAAAAAATATTCATAATGAGGTAGTCTCATCATGCAGGGTAGTCTCATGTGTGTGTGGAGCAGGCTCTTTATCCGCGAGAATCCAGCTAGGGAACAATGCGATCACTCTAGGCTTTTTAGCAGAGGGAATTTAGTAAAGGGACTTGGTCACATACGTGAAGGAAGAGCTCAGCAGCAGGAGGAATGGGGAGGCAATCCAGAGAACAGCAAGCGCAGCTGCTGCTCCAGCCATCACGTCAGAGGGACAGTGGGGGAAGTGTTGTTTCGGATCCTAAAATTTGGGGCATTGTGGAAGGATCTAGAAACCTCATGGAGGAGGTCTAGTGAGAGCTAGAACCACTGAAGAGGCATAGCTATTGCCATTAGCACCATCGAAAACAGAGAGTAGGGGAGAAAGACTTGGCCTTAGCTACTTTAGCTTTGCAGTCTATGTCAGTGCCTCCCACTGGCCAGACCTACCTGGAAGGCAGAAGAGTGCATTTCTCTCTAATAAAGGCAGAGAGCAAGGGACCTTGGTAACTGTAGTTCCCTGAAATACAGAACAGAGGAGGAGATGGGGGTAGGATGGACACAGGAACAACAGAGGAGCCATATGGCATAGATTCTAAAACTAATAGGTAAAGCCAGGTTGTGAAGAGTCACAGCCCTTAGGAAAATGCCACTGTACTTATGAGCTCACATCCCTTATGAAGGTGAGCTCAGCCAGTTTTACCTCTGGTGTTGAAACAGAAAATTCTCTCTCTCTCTCTTTTTTTAAAGCAATAGATAACATATTTGGCTTTCCTCTGGGATCATCCTATATGGAAAATATGAATATTTCAAGGCTAAAATCACTCAGTTCAGTGACATGCGCATACCTTGAGAGGTTGCCAGAAACTAAGAACAGGGGTACAATTAGTTTTACACCTTCCATTTCACACTCAGAGTCTCTCTCTTATTCTCTCTCTCTCTCTCTCTAGATAGGTAGGTAGATACATAGATATGCAGTAGAATGGGTGGAAGAATTACCTACATTATATAACTGCTAATTCTATCCTCATTCTTCACCTTTTCTTTCTTTCTCTTTTTCCAGAGACCATATGCTTGAAACTCATGTAAGTTAAATGCTGCTATACTGTTGCTCAGTTCCACTGAATTCCACTATGTGCTAAATATTCTGCTTAGATATGGAAAGAAAAAAATGAGTGAGGCATGGTTCCTTAATTTAATGGGCTTGTTTGGAGTCAGTATAGTTTATGCAGACTACTGAAAAAGAATTCAAGAAGAGAAGATTGTACAAGAACAAGATTGTACTTTAATTTGCATGGCAGACTATTTTTTATTATTTTATTTTAAAAATTTAATTCTTTATTGTTTAAAATATTACATATGTCCCCCCCCCCCCATTGACCTCTCCCTGGTCTTTCTACCCCCCAGCACATGCCTTCACCCCCCACCCCCTACTGACTATGTCCATGGGTTATGCTTATATGCATGCATACAAGTCCTTTGGTTGATCTTTCAACACCCCCCTCGCCTCCCCAAAACACAAACATGCCTTCTCTCTGAGGTTGGATGGTCGATGCTTCTGTCTCTGGATCCACTTTGGTTCATCAGTTTATGTTGTTCATTATATTCCACAAATGAGTGAGAGCATGTGATATTTCCTTCTCTGACCACCTTATTTTGCTTAGCATAATGCTCTCCAGATCCACCCATGCTGTTGCAAATGGTAAGAATTCCCGTTTTTTTACAGCAGTGTAGTATTCCATTGTGTAGATGTACCACTGTTTTTAATTTATTTTTTAAAGTTAATCTTTACAGTTGAGATTATTACAGATGTCTCCCCCCCTCCCCCAATAACTCCCTTCCACCCTGTTCCTACCCTGCCCCAGGCCCTCACCATCCTATTGTCTGTGTCCATAGGTAATGCATACTTGCATATAAGATCTTTGTCTAATCTCTTCCTGCACCCCCACACCCCTTTCTCTTTGAGAATCGTCAGTCTGTTCCATTTCCATGCCCTTGATTCTATTCTATTCACCAGATTACTCCATTCATCAGATTTTTTATTCACTTGATTTTTAGATTCAATTGTTGATAGACATGTATTTGTTGCCACTTTGTTGTTCATATTTTTTTTTTACCTTTACCTTTTTCTTCTTCCTCTTTTTAAAGAATACCTTTCAGCATTTAATATAATACTGGTTTTGTGGTGATGAACTGCTTTAGCTTTTCTTGTCTGTGAAGCTGTTTATCTGACCTTCAATTCTAAATGATAGCTTTGCTGTGTAGAGTAATCTTGGTTGTAGGTTCTTGCTATTCACCACTTTGAATATTTCTTGCCACTCCCTTCTGGCCTGCATAGTTTCTGTTGAGAAATCAGTTGACAGTTGTATGGGAATTCCCTTGTAGGTAACTAACTGCTTTTCTCTTGCTGCTTCTAAGATTCTCTCTTTGTATTTTGCCCTTGGGATTTTAACTATGATGTGTCTTGGTGTGGTCCTCTTTGGGCTCCTCTTGTTTGGGGTTCTCTGTGCTTCCTGGACTTGTAAGTCTATTTCTTTCACCAGGTAGGGGAGGTTTTCTGTCATTATTTCTTCAAATAGGTTTTAATATCTTGCTCTCTCTCTTCTTCTGGCACCCCTATAATTTGGACGTTGATACGCTTGAAGTTGTCCCAGAGGCTCCTTACACTATCTTCGTATTTTTGGATTCTTTTTTCTTTTTGCTCTTCTGGTTGGGTGTTTTTTGCTTCCTCATATTTCAAATCATTGATTTGATTCTCAGGATCCTCTAGTCTACTGTTGAATCCCTGTATATTATTCTTTATTTCAGTCAATGTGTGCTTAATTTCTGACTGGTCCTTTTCCTTTTTTTTTTTTTTTTTTTTTTTTGCATTCTCACTAAGATCCTTGAAAATTTCACTAAGTCCCTTGGAGGTTTCTAGAAGATTCTTGAGTAACCTTATAACTGTGGTTTTTAACTCTATATCCAATAGTTTGCTTTCTTCCATTTCTTTCATTTGTAACATGTTTCTTTGTCTCCACATTTTGGCTTCTTCCCTGTGTTTGTTTCTTTGTATTGGGTAGCTGCTAAGTCTCCTTGAGTTGATAGAGTGGCCTTGTGTAGTAGGTGTCCGTTAGGGCCCAGTGGCTCAGTCTCCCCAGTCACCTGAGGTGGACACTCTAGGCACACCACTTTGTGCGCTGTGTGCACAGTCTTGTTGTAGTTGAGCCTTGATTGCTGTTGGTGTCACTGGGAGGAATTGTCTGTGGGGATCAACTGTGACTATAGTGGGAGAGCTGCTGTGCAGGAGACACCCTGATGGAGCAGGACTTGTTTTAGTGGGGCTTTGGTGCTCACTGAGTCTGCCCCTTGAGTGTATCGCTTATGGATGTGAAGAGTTGTAATCTGAATGGTCTCACTCTGACCACTTGGTACACTGGCTCCTGAGTCTCCATGGAGGTGCAAGCTCAGCCACTGTCTGGGGCCACCCAGCAGGAACTACAGAGAGATCTGCAGATTCCTCCTCTTTGTATGGGGTTTGGAAGTGCCCATACAAGGCCCAGCTGTGAAGCAAAGCAGGCTGGTGCTGGTGCTGGGTTTTGATGCCTTTTATTGATAGGTTTGTTCCTCCCTGACCCAGCTGCAATTTGTTTGACAGGTTTTTAGCCTGAGAAAGGACAGGCCATTCATATACAAAAGCTGCTGTCCATAGCTTGGGTGGGGTTGTAAATTGGGTGGGGCGGGGTCTCAGGGAATCACCAGGGCGGAGCAAATAGAAATGGTTGCCAGTCAGTCCTGCAACTGGGGAGGTCCCAGCATGGGAACAATGACTGTTGTGAGCACCTCCATCTGGAAGAAAGCTGCCCCTGAGTTCCTGCCCTGATGCCAGACAGTCCAGTTTCTCCTCGAATGTGTCTAGGTCCTCCAAAGTCTTGCCTGGCACTGGAGCTCAGAGGAAGCAGGAGCTTGTAAGTTTAATTCGTGGTGCTGGCCTTTTAAGATGAGCAGCTGGGTCTCCAGCAGCCTGTGTTTCACTCAGCCCCAATCCCCACTGTTTTTTACAGCCCGTAGTTCTTACTACCCATAGGGACTTCCGTTTCCCAGCTCTGGGACTCTGGGATGGGCATCTGGTGTGGGGCTGGGACCCCTTGCTCCTCCAGGTGGCTTCCACAGATATGATCTCCCTCCTGATTAACAAAGTGGCACACCTGGGTGCCGACCCAGCCCATTCTTCGCCTCCACACTTCCTACCAGTCTCGGTGTGATTTCTTCTTTACTTTTCTAGTTGCAGTACTTCCCTTCAGCCAGCTTTCCAGTGGTTCTATGGTTGTTCTGTATTTTAGTTGTAATTTTGATGTGATTGTGGGAGGCAGCTAGTGCAGGCATTTGCCTATGCTGCCATCTTGGTTCTCCTGTACCATTGTTTTTTAATCCACACATCTGCTGACGGGCACTTAGGTTGTTTCCAAATTGTGCTGCTATGAACATAGGGGTGAATATATTCTTTCTGATTGGTGTTCTGGTTTCTTAGGATATAATCCTAGAAGTGGGATTACTGGGTCAAATGGGAGTTCCATTTTTAATTTTTTGAGGAAACTCCATACTGTTTTCCACAATGGCTGCACCAGTCTGCATTCCCACCAGTAGTGCACAGGGTTCCTTTTTCCCTACATCCTCGCCTGCACTTGTTTGTTGATTTGTTGATGATAGCCATTCTGACAGGTGTGAGATGGTTTTTTAAATAAAATATTTAAAGAAATTTGTAATTTGAAGTGTGCTGATTCCTCATAACACAGACCTAGTGACAGGTCAAGGAACCAAATACCAATCACAAAGCAACATCTAGGTGAATGAAGATTGATAATTTTGATGACTCCTTGCCCACATAAAAATTAATCTAGAAATGGTATAATATGTCACCCATGGTTTATTCCTTATCCCTCTTGCTCATTAATTGCTAAAATAATATGCTAAGGGAGTGGCAGGATGCTACTTTGACAACCTCAGAAAAAAACAGCCAGGAGCCTTCTCTGGGTTGACTTAAATAAGTAAGAATCTTGATTACCAGTCTAATGGGTGGTCTTCATTATTATCCAGTAGTATTAACTTGTCACTGATTATTATTTAACGTGGTGTACATTAAATAGTACAATAATATAATTTCCCACTGATCATCACCACAGACATTCTCAGTGGGTATTCCCCTATCCCTTTTTTTTTGGTGAGAAAACCAAGGCTCAAAGGGATTAAATGATTTGCCAAGAGTCATGCAATTATTTGTGGCAAACTAGGGCTCAAACCCTATTCTTCTGCATGTATTCATTTTAATTCACAAGATCACGTGATTTCATGAAACCTGTTGGGGTGTGGGCAAAGAGGGGTGTAAAGGATTTGATAAATATGATAATATAATGACTTAGGAAAAGTATTTTATGTATTTGATTAAAATATTTTTTGTCACATTCACCTTATTTCTTAAAACAAAAATGGCTGATACGACTTTCAGCCATTAATGATTAAAATGGGAACCTCGGGAGAATATTTATGATCCTTTTTTCCTCCTGAAAAAAAAGCTTTATGGTTTATGTTTGGCCCAGGGCATGGGAGAAGGCTCCAGGGTGGTTAAAAGGCAGCCTAATGGTTGCAGGCAGAAGCCAGACACCAGGGGGATGCAGGGTGCCCTTCAAAGGCCTCTGAGCTCCAAAGGCTCCTAGTTATGCTTGAGGGTGAGCCTTTCTAAGCGATACTCACCCCGCCCAGCTTGGGGGCAGGCCAGCCTGCGGAGGTGAGTCAGTGTCCCCCATCTCCTTGATGAGTTTCACTTCCTCTTCCAGGAAGTGGTTCTCCAGGAAGTCACAGAGCTAAGGGTCTGTTCGAAAAGAACCCAAAGGCATGCAGATCCAAAGGGCCTCATTCAGGTTCTTCTCCAGGACCTCAGTGGCTTCCCTGGGGTCCTGAGTTTTACCCACTCATCTTGGGAAAACTTCAGCAGGCAGTGCTCATTGTGTGTCTTCAAGAGAGCTTGGCACCTCTGGCTTCTCCTTGGCCAACTCTGTGAAGATGTAGCCCACAGCCCTCAGAGCTACAGTGTCATGGCAGGCTGACCAGGCAGTTGACAGTGGCCTCCACCTCGGTGAAATAATTCTGAGGAATTTAGGAGCTCATGGTAGTTCGGCAATAAGGAGTTAAGATTAAAATATGGGGTTGGGTGGTCTCAGAGGCTAAGGGTGGTTGAGATGGTTCCAAGGGTTGTGACTGGAAAAGAGGTTGGAAGGTGGTGGAAGCAGGAAGAAGGGGCATCCCTGGATCTGTTCTATTAAAAAACTGTTGAATCAAGAGACAGATCCTGGAGACTAAGGAAGGCACTGCTATAAATATTTTAATGCAAATTAAAAAGTATTTTGAAAATCATGCCCTGCATAATGTTAGGTTAGAGAAAAGATTTGACCATGTGTTAGTCACACAAAAATCTCAGTGATTTCCATAAAGTGAAAATCATACATACTACATTTCTGGACATATGAAGGAGAATAAAAACTAATGAAAATCCCAACCTGTACATTTGGAAATTTAAAAATATTTCTCTAAAAGCTTTCTTTACTAAAGAGTTAAATAAAAATTAAAATAATTATATACTAGGAATAAATAAAAATTAGACCATTTAATAACACAACAAGCATGTAAGATATTCCATAAATAGAACTAAATATTTTAGTCTTAGAACCATTTATTAGGAAATGATTATTTTTATGGTTTTGGGATAAGGACAACTTATGAAATCTAGATAACTGAAAGCCTCAGAGAAAAATATTGACAGATTTACTCACATAAAATATAAAACTTTAACATGGCAAATGACACTATAATCAATGTTAAGAAACAATTGACAGATTCAAGTTTGCGTATTTGTAGCATAAAGCAAAGACTTAATATGCAAAAAATATAAAGATGTCATAGTTATCAATGAAGAGGTGGTCAATGTAACAGAAAAATGTGTAAAAAGTATGAATAGGCAATTCAGATAAAATAAAACTGGCCAAAAATAAAAAATAAAAAACAACAACTTTTAAATACATGTAAAATAAAGGAAAGTGAGGTAATATTTTTTGCTCATAAAATTGGTAAACATCTTAAAGCTTGACAATATTGTTAGGAGGCAAGCATAAGTAGAAATATACACTCTCACAGACTTGGATGATGACTAAATGAATACAGCATTTTTGGTGGGCAAATTGGTGATACCCATTTATATGTCCCCCTTTTTTCTCATTAATACATAAAAAACATTGAAACCAATAATTTCCTTTCTAGAAATTTATTCTAGAGTATTTCTACAAGGATATTCATTTTAACATTACCTGTAATTGAAACTAACAATGTAAGAAATCCCTCATATGCAGATAAATTGAAAAATTGTTAAGTAAATATGATATATACATTTTATAAAATTATCCTTTGGAAAGAATATGTAGAGCTATGTATACTGAAATAAAGATGAGTATCTATTAACTGAGAAAGGAAGTTTCAAGATGATGCTGTAATATGATTTTATCTAGGTTAAAAAAATATATTGATATCAAGTTCCCACAGTTCTAAGATGTACATTTTTCTCTTCTAAATATGTATCTGCAACTGGAGTGCAATGTGGAAAAAATTGTCTGCCAGATGTAGGAAAAACTTATGACCTAGTTGTCATTGTACATGCAAGAGCCATACTATGCACAGATGTGGTCATTTCTTATGGTTACCACCTCAGTATAATGATGCCATTGTTAAGTACACACATGGTTGAGTTTTAAATCTGGATCCTTAATTATCACATAAAATGTCTTCAAAAAAAGATTATACCATCATGTAGCAGTAAAAAAAATGTTTCTGGGAAAGAATGAATGTCATTTTATAGGCAATGCAATGAGAAATAGTAGCAATTGCCAAGTATGTCAGAATAGATCATAGAAATTTCCAAGCTAAAATAGATTGCTATACTCTTTTCATGTATTTTGAGGGCTTTTTGCACAGATAGGCAACATTTCTCTGTCAAAAACTTGTCTAACTTTCAGGAAAGGCCATTTAGCTTCACTTGATGAGAAAGTCAACTAAGGAAAAAATAAACAGGAAATGGAGTCCATATCTTCAATATTGATTCCACTGTTGGTCCTAATGATGCTATAAAGTCAAAATTGTCAGCATGGGTACTAAAGAGGAGAGGTCACCCATGCTGCTATGCATAACTGATGGTTCAGAAGTGATTCAGAAGAACCATTAGACTCTGTCCATGAAGATGCCTGAGATTTCAGCCTTGTGACTTGCTTGACCTTGTGACTGTGATTGCTGGAGGAGAGGGTTCTAGCCAACAACCAAGTAAAGTGTTGGAACCACTTCCAGCTGCATAGGCTACAGCATTAAACCCAAAATCTCAGATTAGTATACCCAAATCAATACATTTATCCTGATCCCAGTTTAGTTTGTTCCCTTTGGTCTCAAGTTTATACATAGTCTTGCAATCCTTTGGTATATAAGCTCTTTCTTCCTATATCAAACTTTGTCCTTCCCTCCCTGGACTGATAAAAACAAGGAATAGTTGGGGTGGGTCTGGATGAGAATGTGCACCTCTTGTAAGACATCTGCCCTAGGTGAGGCATTAAATGAGTTTCAAGAAGGACAAGGCTAGTCGCCTTAGACCTGGGAGAACAAGCTGCTTCCACTGGCAAAGATGGACAGCCCTGCTGGTGTTAAATACTCAAATAGGGGAGAGGTGAAAGCCAAAGCTGACTCAGGGTCACGTAATAAAAAATTTGAGTATCATATTTGATAGTGTACAGATTCCAGATGAGTTATGCTTCAAAAGTGACATTGCTACACACACTTTATACTATCTTCCTGAGAAAGAGGAAAGTAGTGAAAAATCAAACAAAAACCCAGGATCTTAGGGTCATTTTCAGGCTAAGTGGTACAGTATCCCCTGAGCCTTGTCCCATGCAATCTTAGCACCGCTTCTGTTGCTAGAATGCTATCTTTAGAATATGTAGTTCAAACAAATATTTATAAGAACCTGGTTCAAATACAAAAAGGTTAACTTACATTTATTGTACTTTATTCATTTGTACAAGTTTTAGAACTTTCACTTTCTGTTAAATCTACTTATCTAAGCAGTTATAGACAATGGAAACATCTAATTTTACTTTTGTTTCCTACATTCTTCATGATGTAATCTTTCCCAAACCCACATCCCTCCTGTCTCCATCCCAGCTGAAACGTTAGCAGACAGCATGTAAACCAGAACTGCTTTTGGCTATTTCCATTTTTTCTTTCTTTCCATTTCCTCTTTCCCAGGCAAAAGGAGAAAAAAATAATGATGGCTTCTTGCCTTTTATTGGAATATAATTCTCCCTTGTGGGCATTTCAAATTCAGCTGCATTCTAATAGCACAACAGTTACTTTCATTCTTCTTGTCTCATTTTTTTTTTTTTTAAAAAAGGTCATTAAAAAACGATTCACCCACTTTACAGACTCATCATTTTTAGATGAGGAAAAGACCCACCATTATATCATCTGGTTTCATTCTCCTGCCTCATGCAAGAGCGGTCCCTGCAATGCTTTTGCCAGTGATAATCTTGGTTCATTTAAGAAGTTTCAAGCACTAGCATTTATATTATTCCCTTGGGGTATGATACACAGAATAAGGGGCTTTATTTAGGGGAGTTTTCTTCTTTTCTGATTATAGATGTAGTTAATCCCCACAAGAAAACTTAAAAATAGACATATATGAGTAATGTTTTGACGTGATTCCTATTTTTAGATTCTAGGACTTCAAAATGGAATAAACTCTCTTCTATAAATTCTCTTAAAATTAGAACTTTTCTGTCTTACATGCAACTACCTGCTTTTTCCTCTTTATTTTTTCTTTTATTTTTATTTAATCTGTAGATCTGTGGTAGGTGCTAAAATATAAAATATATCCAATTGTACTTATTAGTTTTCATTTATTTTTATGAAAATTGCCATACATGATAAAGTTAAAAGTAGAGATATGACATCCTTGATTTTAATTCTTTCTCTATAGTGTGTTGGTTGCTGCAGAACTATCCTAAACCTCTCCTTCAGGATTGAGTTTGGTTCCGGAGTCCTTCATGAAGTTTTGCCTCGCTTTTAGATGTTATTAATCGTTCCCTTTTCTTTTAAAAAAATCTTTATTTTTGAAAGTATTACAGATGTCCCTTCTTTCCCCTCATGTATCATTCCTAATGTTGCCAGTATTTATTCTTATTTACAATTTCAATGCATGCTTGTGCTATAAAGTGGAAAATGACCTACTGGAATTTAGGGACTTTGTCATGTCCACCCTTGTCAATGAGCTATACAAGAAATCAACCCAATCAATGCGTTGGATGGGTTGGCGAATTAATTTTATAAAAATATATTTTTATTGATTTCAGAGAGGAAGGAAGAGAGAGAGAGAGAGAGAGAGAGAGAGAGAGAGAGAGAGAGACCAATGATGAGAAAGAATCATTGATTGGCTGCCTCCTGCATGCCCCACAATGGGATTGAGCCCACAACCTGGGCATGTGCCCTGATTTGGAATCGAACCATGACCTCCTGGTTCATATGTTGATGCTCAACCACTGAGCCACACCAACAGGTGGTGAATTAATTTTTAAATTTTAAATTTTCAAATTTTAAATTTTGAATTAATTTTTCTTCTTACAATGTAATCAATTTTAATGACTCTGGTGTAAAAAAACTTTAGTAATCTACATGTTAATGAAATTAATACACTAATATTTATAGTAAAATGCTTGATTTGTAACTTCATGACTTGAAATCCCACTCTGGTAGAGTCACAGGCTTTGATTGATCTTCTGTTTCCTCTCTAAGGAATTTAATTTGACACATGATTTTCTTATTTAACAGATATACATTTAATATATTAAGTTAAATTTGAGTACAAGACTTATAGAATGCAATTATATAGATGCTGAGCTAAATTTCCACTGCTCGTGGAAAACTTATTCAGACTCTTCCAAGAAAATGCAGTTCAATTCAGTGATTTTTCATTGAAATTCAGGATTATTTTCTTAGTTACATTTCAATTCATGGGATCTGCTAGGCCAGTGGTTGGCAAGCTGCTGCTCGCGAGCCACATGCGGCTCTTTGGCCCCTTGAGTGTGGCTCTTCCACAAAATACCACATGTGGGCGCGCACGTCCAGTGCAATTGAAACTTCGTGGCCCATGTGCAGAAGTCGGTATTTTGTGGAAGAGCCACACTCAAGGGGCCGAAGAGCCGCATGTGGCTCGCTGACTCTCCCACCTCTCACTCAGCTTCAGAAGTGCGCACTGAAGATGATTAGTGGTAACAGGAACAAGCCCTTCATACTTCTGACACTCTTCTAAAATTTCCCTGCCTCTTCTCCTGTTTTATTTTATTTATTTTTTCTCATAATAACTTAAAAATATCTATTTTTCAGTCTCCTACTTGTTTTATCTCTTCTCTAACAGTAGGGAAGAGAGCTCCATTTTCTGGGTTTGCATAACTCTTCAGTGGTAGCTAGTTGAGGACACGACGCCAGACAGTGACAGGGAGGAAGCGGGGGAAGAAAGGTGGAAGTGAAAGTTATGAAAAAAAGAAGAGGTCATGGAAAAGAGAGGTTGGGAGGGCCCACATGGTACTGAATTCCTGCAGCAGAATAACCACCAGGATGCCATATAGCCTTGCTTCTTGCCCGGAGGATTAAGACAGCTGTTTCTCAAGTATTGGCCAATCCAAACAAAAGTTTGTGACTTAGTCATGTTTTGAATCTCTAAAGATTGAGGTTTTAATCCCCAGCATATTGCCTGGGCCATTATTAGTTTTCAATAAATCTTTGTTGAATATAAGTGACTTAGAGGTGATAGGAAACTTTATGTTCTTTCAACCCATTTATTTCTCATATGAGACAAAGCAAATGGTATTCCTTTATGGTTGAAAGGACAATTCCTACACTTGCTTCTATAATGTTCCGCTTCCTTATCCATGTGTTCACTGCTTTCAGCCAGGGCCAATGAGCAGGTTCTAGTCCATTCTCCCATCCACTCCAGTCATCAGGGTAGAGATGCCAGAACAGGAACTGCCAGGAGTTCCTGGATTCCACAGGGTTAGAGGAAGTGAGCTGGTTGGGAGCTGTAGCTTAAAGAGAACTGGTCCAGTAGGACTTGTGGGCCTTCAGAGATGCAGGACAAATTATATGTGGGATTCTCTGGCTGAACTTAAAGGAGCCCTCCACTATACAGGGGCTTTTCAAAAGATGCAGCTGGGAAAGGAGCTGCCTCTCCCTGTTGTCTGTATAGCTGTTTGGATGATGGTAGGAAGCCTGAGGGTAAAGGTGGTGCCTGGGCACATTTAACTCCTTCACTAGTCAAGCTTTATTCCAGTGCCACATGCTGACTCACACATGCTAATCGTACAATTGGCATCCCCAGAGCTGCCACCAACCCGTCTGTCTTCATCTCCAATCCTGACTTTCTCTAACTTTTGGCTTCCCTTGCACTTGACCTCCTGTTGTTATTTTGTCTTGCCTTGCATTAGTTCCTCCAGCTTGCAATTTCCTTGGCTTTCTCAGTTTTTGACATTTGGCTCATTCTTTTTTGACAAATGTGTTTCCAATAATCTATCCTTTGGGAATGGTAATGGCATGAATGCTGTGAGAAGAGGATCTGAACAGGTTCAGGAGACACTTTATTTATTTTATCATGAATATTTTATTGATATTCCAGTTATAAAGAATTGGTAGTAACACTAGACTTTAATAGGTATATATAATATTATTGCTTTTGTTGTCCTTTGTAGTATTTGCTTAAATAACAAGTATTTGGAAAGCATCCACAATGCACTTAGTAGTGCATGTTCTATAATTCTCCAGCAATCTTTTGTTTTCTTTATAAGGCTTTGAATTACAAGTATACCGGTAGACATCCAGGGAGAGGTCCCCAGATGGGTAAAATGAGTAAATCTTAGTTTATGTTTAAAGTCTTGTGGTTCAGAAAGGAGAATCAGACTGAAAGGTATATAACAAGATATTTGCTTGTTTGGCTGTGCCTAATGTTTAATAGTACCTGCTCTTTTTGTAAATGAAAATGCATTCTATAGTGCTTTTACTATTTTCACCATAGTCTTTTATAATAGGATTAGTGTCCTGGTGCACAGAATCATGCACTTTGAAAGGAAATTAATTAGAAGAAATATTTTAATATTGCTATTCGCCCTTTCTCTATAATAGAAGTGTCAACCAAAGTCACAATCAACAATGACAGTTCAAAACACACGCGTGCGATTGGCATCAGCGAGAGTTTTATATATATTGATAAACTTGCTTAATTAGACCTGCTTTCTGATTTAGCTAAACTTTTCCCAGCCCTGTGAAGTACCCCAACTTCTCTTTCAGGTTTGTCAGCAACACAGCAGTAAATATCAACACGAAACACATTATTATTGTAGATCACACATGGAGAACAAAGGGTAAAATATTCAACTGCAGCAGTGTTTGACTTTATTCTGTGCAGTGAGAAAACCTGAAGTCATTTTCAAGTTCCACCATTTCCTACTCCTTTTCAGTCATGTCAAGTTTCTAAACTTTCTAAATCTCCATTTTCTGGCTAATGAAAAGAAAATAGGATTCTACTGAGTATCCTATCTACCTACTCAAGGACTTCTGGGAGGATCAAATGAAATGAGGCACAGGAAAACACTTCACAGACATTTGGTTACAGTGTAAAATGTTTGCACCTGGCTATAAAGCAAGTCATGTTCCTGGGCGGAAGAAACTGCAAGGAGGCTAGTCACTAGAGAGAGGAAGCCAGGTGTTGCTATATGACATCATTACCCAGTGCCCACAGCAACCGTTTCTGGGCTGGGTTGGGCTGTGGGTCGAATTTTGTGCCATGGGGTCTTGGCAGCATTGGCTGTGATTTGGTAGGCTGTTGCTCCGGGGTGGTGGTGGGGCCTGTGTCCCACTTGGGGGAAGCCGAGTGTTGGTTTGTTGGTTCCAGCTCTGTGGTGCCCATTTATTTTTAAATGGCCAGTGTGCATCATGGCAGCTCCTGTGTTGAGCATCTGCCCCCTGGTGGTCAGTGTGTGTCATAGTGACCAGTCATTCCCAATCTTTCTGCTGTTAGGGTCAGTTTGCATATTACCCTTTTACTATATAGGATAGAGGCCTGGTGCACAGGTTGGGGCCAGCTGGTTTGCCCTGAAGGGTGATACGGATCAAGGTGGGGGTCCCGCTTGGGTGCCTGGCAGGCCTGGAGGATGGGCTGATGGTTGTTTGCAGCTGGTCACACCCCCTTCAGGGTGGGGATCCCCACTGGGGTGCCTGGCCAGTCTGGGTGAGGAGCTGAGGGCTGTTTTCAGGCTGGTGGACGACTGAAGCTCCCAGCCTCATTTTTTTTCTTTTTTTTTTTTTTTTTAATTCTGGGAGTTATTTACCTTCTATAGCTGTTACTGGAGCTGAGAGCCGGCTCCAGCTCTGAGCCTGCTGGAGGCTAAAAGCAGGTACCTGGGGTTTGTTTAGCTTCTATAATTGCAACATTGTTGCATCTGGAGCTCAGAGCTGGGCAGCAGCAGGCAGGGAACCTTTGCTTCCTCCATCACTGGAGCAAGCAAGCCTCCTGTTCGCTTCAGCTGCGTGGCTGCCGGCCGCCATCTTGGTTGGCAGTTAATTTGCATATAGCCCTGATTAGCCAATGGGAAGCGTGTTGGAGGTACGGTTAATTACCATGTTTGTCTATTATTCGATAGGATAGATTTTTTTCTCATTAAAGATTTGTAGCAATACAAACAGCATGAGGCATTCTAATAGAATGTTAATAACTTATTCTGTCAAAATAGTTATCTGTATTTTTAGAGATGCTTTAAATAAACATAATTTCTGTTAATGCTATTCCCTAAATTAAAGACCAGAAGACATTTTAATGGCATAAATAAAGTCATTCAGTCAATTCTATCTTTTAAAAAACACTTTATTTTCTAGATGTTAACATTTTGTTTTTGGGCTTCCATACAAATTTTCTGTAAGTTATGAAAATGTAAAAGTAATTTCTTTAATATTCATGCATATTACTTACTCTTACTTTATATTTCAGGAATCTCTTTTTGTCTTGGGGGCCTTAACCAATATTATTAAGGTGTTTGAAATCATGTTAGAAGCTTTAGATTTATTGTGTATCATTTTTATCTTTTATAGCCATTCTATGATCAGGATTTTAATCTATATTTTGGTAATAATGTGATGATGATTAAGGCTATATAAAAATACACATTCAAAGATTAAATTTCTAGACATTCTATTACTTTGCTACCCCCATATTGGAGGGTTAAAATTGTCCTATGTATCCTCTCAACAGAAATGTGTAGGGACCCGGTTTTGTTCATCCTACCAAAATGAATTATGAGTCTGAAAACTCAGTTAAGGTGATTTTTTTGGATGCTAGAGATTATTTATTCATGAATTTAAACTTCTGAATATGCTTTATTACTTTGTGGAATTTTAGCACATGTTGGTTTTCTCATGTTCTGATGCCAAAAGTTAGTCTGGTTGATAGTATTTTTTATTTTTATTTTGTTGTTAAACTCTTTCAATATAACTAATTGATTGTGCAGGTAAAGTTTTGCTTAAGACAGATTTATGAAGGAAAATTGCCACCTACTTTTTCCAATATACCTACTTTAAATTTTGGTATCACAAAGGCAGTTTGGGAATACCATTCCAAGTCCTTAGGATTTTGAGATGATCTTTTGATTAAAAAACCCAAAAGCTGATAATAATTTCCAATTAAAGTTCAAGGTCAGGAATCAAGGATTTAAAGGAGAGTGTATGAGTGTATTAACATCAGCTGCTAATGTTCTTCATCACCAAAGAGTTTCTGTGGGTAAGACTATTACTTGCACCACTGTATACATAGGCACTCCTTTGATTGGGTAAATTATTGTTTGATTTAATTAGTTAAATTCTTAAAGCAAGATATTTACATTAAGTGAATTAGATTTTAAGGACATTTATTAAATAGTGAATTATTAGAGACAAGAACTCACCAGATTATTTTTACCACCTGATAGCAGATTGCGCCAGTTCATGGCAGAAGGAGTATGTGGATAAACTCAGAATCACTGTGTGTGTGTGTGTGTGTGTGGTGGGAAGTGAAAGATAACCTGATTCCTGGGGTGGTGGTGGGACATAGAATTAGGGCTACACATTCATTACAAGTAAACTGCAACCTCAAAATTTTCAAGTTTAAAACACTATTTCTTAAAGTATGGTTTAATGATCACCTGTAGCAGATTACTTGGGGTGCTTGTTAAAATGTAAATTCTCAGGTCTTATTCCATATCTTGTGAATCAGAAACTGTGAAAGTCAGGATTTCCAACTCTTATTTCCAATAAGCTCCTGGAATTAATCTAACATGTTGAGAACAATTGTATTCATAAGTAAACAAGACCTTTTTTACTCTAACCACTAAAATTCCATCTGCCTTTTTGTTTGTTTTCATTCAGAGAGATTTTAGCATGGCACTTAAGAATGGCAGTCCACTGGGTCACTATAATAAGACACCTGGAGACTTTAATCCAAGTAAAATGCAAGAGTTACAGGATCCCAAATCCCTATTGTGTAGTAACAATCTTATTATTTTTGCCACAAAGAGTTTTTAATTTCTTTATGTGAAAAAAAACCCTCTTGGAGAGGCCCTTTTGTGTCTCTTGTCTGCTAAGCAAAATGCAAATATGATAGTTCGAACCTATACAGCAAAGGAAGGAGATAATTATATTTTTTACAGTAGTGTTGTTTGCATTCCAAAATGATTTAGTATACTACTATATGAAAGCAAACAAATTTAGTACATTAAAAATGGAATGCAACTTGATAATACATTGAATTCAAAACAACTTTTTTTCAAGACCACATCTATTATATAAATGGAGATACCTTTTAATGTGGTTAGTTGGAAAATGGCTTGATGTTGTGGGAATCCTGAAAAGGTCAGGAGCTTTGGTGGGAAATGCATAGATAGATTAAGATGACCTGGGATACATTTAGTTTCACCATCTCTGCCACAACTGTGTGTTGTGTGTCATTGCTCATGGTTTTTTGACCACCCAGCTGCTCTCTAACCCCTCTGTGTATTTGGGATATATGATTTCTAGAGGAACAGTCAATTTTTATTATTTGTATCTCTTTGGATTTTACAGTACAATTCTAGAAATCTGAGATCATTTGTATTTAAACCTTTGGGCCTTTCGAAAGTGTTTCCTTAAGCAATAGGAGCTCAACTCAGATGCTCCGTCTCCCATTGTTTGCAGTAGATGACCTCCTTCTGGATGACTTGCTCGCACATTTTACCTCTGCTGATCTGCTTTCACTTTGAGTCCTTTACTTTTCTGCCCTGGCATGCATTGTGTTCTATAACCTTATAGCAATGGGAAGAATAAGTCTGCCTCAGGCCCTTTGGAATCACCACGGGGCCCAAACAAAGGGGCTTTTTGTTTTGTTGTTATGGCATGTTCAGGATTTCAGTAGTTGGTCTAGTAATAAATTCTAAATATTTAAATATTTTAGGAGTTTGAGTCTATTTTCCATTTTATCTTTTCAAAAATTGCTTTTACTTTAATCATATTATTCTGGATATGACCTTTGAAAAACAAAACTTTCTTGTTCTCAACACTTGCTTCTCCCTAAAAAAAAGAGCCAAGGGTTTAACTTCATTAATTTATCTCTGTTAAATGATAGCTTGATTACTGTTTGACTGAAACTCATTCTCTTTAAAGCCTTACCACAATTAGCATATGTCTTTCAGAACTTTCACTGTCATTAAGAAATTAAAAGGTTTTATTTTTCTTGTTAAAGCAATGTCAGGGTATCAGCTAGATGAGGAAATAAAAATGTAGGCAACATCTTAAGGTTACAACTAATTTGGTACTTTAAGGGGAACTGGGATGGGGATTGGGATAAGTGACACAAGAGATGGCCCAGGGCATCTTTTCCAGAGTGTTCCCTGCACTCCAAGGGAGAGGAGCTCATCTGATGTAATAAAGGATGATGGGAGTCTTTGTTGGGGGGGGGGGGAAGTGGGGAGTCTTTAATTTGTCACCAGATACTTCCAGAACGACTTGGCAGTGACCCCAAATAATGCTGCCTTAACCAAGTTAGATTTTTTTCTCCATCATACAGTTTTGTAGGTAGGTTATTGTTGTGGGTTGAATTGTGTCCCCCAAGAAAATATGTTGAAGTCTTAACTCCCCCTCACCCTACCCTGGTTACCTATAAATATAATCTTACTTGGAAACAGGGTCTTTGCAGACATAATCAATTAAGATGAGGTCACACTGGATGAGATTGTGTCCTAATCCAATGACTACTGTACTCATAAGAAGAAGGAAGTTTGGACACAGAGACACATAGTGAGAGTGCCACGTGAGGATGGAGGCAGAGTTGGGAGTAATGCAACTATTAGCCGAGGAATGCCAAGGATTGCTGGTGTACATGCAAATACAGATTGAAAATAAGAGGCTTCATCTGAAAATAAGAGACTCCCCCTACTTTAAGGCATTTACTTTAGAAGACTTTGAATTATAATGCATTTCTCTACTTTTTTGAAATGTATGTAAGTCTCTTTAAAAGCGTAATAAGCTTCTTGCCAGCTTTCTGCCCACCAGGAATGTCTTTCTCAAGGACCTGTGAGCCATCGCTTTGAAATGCAATCATTAAGGAAAATAGCATTCCAGTCTCCCCATTTCTTTGTTTCTTTGGGAGGGTAGGCGCTTAACTTCAGCAGGCACCTTGCTCCAAAACTACCTCCTATCATAAAGACATGAGAAGTTTATTTTCCCTTTGGATAAAGCCAATTAGCAAACACAGACCAGTTACCAGGTGAATCTAGATGACCTGTGTGTGACAAATGAAGTTTCAAGTCCTCTTACTTGAGGACTAGTCATTCTTGATCTCAAGAGCATGTATGCAATGGATTGTAGCTCCTTGGTTCCATAAAGGGTGAGATTCTTTATGTCTTTGCAATCTCTTAGTAGATCGTCTGCGGTGGGCATCATGTTTTGGCTTAATGTTCATTCAATAATGAAATTGTTCCTTTCTCTTCTACCTTTATGGAGAGGTTTTCTAGGGGGGGGGGGGATATTTTGTTTTGATTACATTTCCCCAATGCCAGCAACCACCAAAAACTAGGAAGAGGCAAGGAAGATTCCTCCCCTAGAGGCTCTGGTGGGAACATGGCCCTGATGACACATTGATTTTGAGCTTTTAGCCTCAGAACTGTGAGAGAATAATAACTTCCTGTTGTCTTAAGCCACTCCGTTTGTAGCAATTTGTTATGGCAGAGCTTGGGAACGAATGCAGCAATCCAGGGCTCACATGGCAGCTCTGTTCCCCTAAGTCCTCCTGACGGAGACCTCTAGCCTTTTGTTCTGCCAACCTGAGGATGTACTCTTTGTCCTCATAGTTTGACGTGGGGATTAAAACCATGACATCTGTGTTCCAACAGCAGGTTGGGGCTAATACCAAAAGTTTCATAAGGAAAATTCCTGAAAGCCGTCACAGACACTTCTACTTCAATTTCATTGGGTAGAACTGAAAGGTCACATAGCTAGCTGCCTCCAGCTTCTTGGAAATGTAGTGTTTGTTCTCTGTGATCATGTGCACAGCTAGAACGTGAATTATCCTGAAAGAAGGGGAAAGATGATGTTAGGGACCACTTACCTTCTCTGAGTGTTCCCACCGGCCTTCCTTCTTCATGTCTCTGCTTGAACACATTACAAATTCTTTCTTACTTTTCTAACGCAAATTTACCACTTTTCTTTCATATGTTTTCTGTCCCCAGGAGGGCCAGATACATATTTTGTAATTTCTACTAGGTCTGATGCTATTTGGTTAGTTTTAAAATATTTTCATATACATAACACCCTCAACTTCCCCATTTGAAATATACTCCATGACTGGCAAACTAGGCCCACCTCAGGGAGTAAGATTTCTCACTCAGCAGGTGACATGGGAAGTTCTTCATTAGTATGGTGCTATTACCATGAATATGTTTTCTTTCTTTCTTTTAAAATATATTTTTATTGATTTCAGCGAGGAAGGGAGAGGTAGAGAGATAGAAACATCAACGACGAGAGAGAATCATTGATTTGCTGCCTCTTGCACACCCCCTACTGGGAATCGAGACCAAAACCCAGGCATGTGCCCTTGACTGGAATCAAACCTGGGACCCTTCAGTCCATAGGCTGACACTTTATCCACTGAGCCAAACCAGCTAGGGCATGAATATGTTTTCTTAATGAAAAAATGAATTCAAGAGAAGTAAAAAATTAATCTGACCTTAAAAATCTATACATGACCTAATTTAAAAAGGAAAAAAAAAACCATCACATGTGGTACAGATTTTAAACTACTGTCTTCACCCAGGCATGAATATTCTAGAAAATATAAATGAAAAAAATTTCAGGAAATATTCTAAGATTTGGTTTTGTGTGTGTGTGTGTGTGTGTGTGTGTGTGTGTTTTGTACCAAATTACTTTATGTGAAGGAATGGTACAAGTGAAAGACTTGAATGGATGATTTGGTACAAGTTATAGAAAAGGTAAAGGTAATTCCAAATTGCAGGTACTGCTTTGGTGACCAGGAAGTCTTCCCTGGGGCTATGGGAAACCAGCCAAGGCTTAGCTCTTATCACTGTCTCCCAGGGTGTGCTTGTCAAAGAGATGCTCTGCCATGCCAGTTCCCCCCCCCCCCCCCCCCCCCCGCTAACCTGTGCAATTTGGTTATGTGGTCACCCAATTCTTTGATGGATTTCACCTGCTCATTCAGGTAGTGAGTCTCAATGAAGTCACACAAATAAGGGTCATTTTTGTCAGTGGCCAGTTTGTACAAGTCCAGTAGTGACTGATTCACACTTTTTTCTAAGTGTAATGCACACCTAATTGTATTCAGCCCATTCTCCCAGTCGTCACAGTCTGTTTGCTTGATGTTCTGAAGGAAGATTGGGTCATCTCATTGGTTCTGCAGCTTCATCCATTTCTCAGCATGCTCCTTCTCCTCATGAGATCGGTGAAGAAAATATTTGGCAAAGTTCCTCAAAGCCACATCATTAAGGTCAAAATAGTAAGATATGGACAGGTAGACATAGGAAGCTAGAGGTCCAGGTTGATCCAGCGGGTGATGGAGGTCTCTGAGTCCTGGTGATAGTTCTGGTGCACCTGGAAGTGCACCCGGTTATGGTCATGGTGGGCAGCTAAGGAGAGGCGGCTGTGCAGAGGGGAAGTGGGGGCCTTGGGGTGTCTGTAGGATCTGAGGGTGCTGTGAGGAGGCACGGAAGGCTGGCCTGGTCCGCCTGCTGGGGTGGCGAGCACCGGTTCCATCCAAGCACTATTGAAGCAGGAAACCACAGCCACTCTCCGCGAAGACCAAGATTTAGTTTTTATTGAATATCAACTTTGGGGGTTGGGTTATGTGGTGACGGTGGAGTTTCTGGGTTTCTAAGCTTTGTTTTTCAGTTTTGTATTATTTCTAAATATTTACACAAAACAAAGTTTCCATCTATTTCCCAGAACATTGAAGGACATTTAACCAGTGTTCACAAGTGCATCACTGAGTGAGGAGGGTTTTTCTTCTCTATTCACATGTGCTGAGTCCCTCAGTTGAGCCCTCCTCTCATTTTATTCTTGGTGTGTTTCTGTTTCCGTTCAGCAATGTGTACAGCACATTCCTGTTTGCACTAAAAATTGTCATATGGATTGTTTTGACTGTTTCCATAACATGCAAATGGATAAGGATTCTAAAAAATGTTCTCAGCTCTAAAACAAACCATACAGTATTTATTTACACCTCTAGGTAACCAGACCTCCTCTTAAACTTTATCAATTCTTCTTCTAGATGAAAAGGGAATATTTTTGTACTTTTATGAGAGATTAGCAAAATGCCTGTTAGCTCTCTGACCTCCTGCTAAATATAACGGTGGACATTTACCTGATTTATAGTTTTTTAGCTGTTAATAGTGCTTTGGACAAAGGTTACCACAGGCCTGCCTACAGCTTTTGGTTGGAATTTCTGTCTAGTAGGGTGTATTGGCAAATGAGGTTAGCAGGGGCTGAAGCGCCTTCAGATTTCCATACAGCAGAATTCTCCATGGGATTTCCAAGGGCCAAGGTATCTGTTTGGAATAAAATAAAGAGAAAAATGCAAGGGTTGTCCATCTGAGTTAGTATCACAATGAGTAATCCTGTTATATATGTCTGAACATTAGGGGAAATTATGAGATTTGGGAACCATTTGTGTAGAGATGAGAGTGGAAGCTTTCTAAAAAGGAGGGGAATTCAAATCAAAACTTGAGGAAAACCCAGAGGAGAAGGAAATGGGGTCAGAGAGGTCAATGATGAGAATGAGTCTGATAAGGCTCTTGAGTCTACTGGCTGAGAGACCAACTTCAGTAAAGTGCAGGAAAACAAGCCTGATTGTCAGGGGACAAAGAGACAAGTGAATGATGAGATGCAAATAGAGGAGCAGATGGGAAAGAGAAGGAACAGAATGGAGTAGCTAGTGGAGGTTCCCCAGGGGCAGACATTTTCTAGGCTAAGAAGGTTCTCAGTAGTCTTGTGTGCAGAAGCAGAGGAGAGATGGATGATGCAAGGGAACTGAACAAGGTCAAGGGGATGCTGTTTTGAGTTGGGGAAAAGCAACTCAAAACGGTGCTTGCTAGAATCCTAGAACTCTATGATGTTGGGCAGATTAAACGACCGCCCTGAATCAGTTTCTTCATCAGTAAAACGAATATGCAACATAGTACAATAGAATGACTCCTAGTACTCCTGGGGAAAGATGAAGAGATCTTAGAGACTGTCTAATAGCAACATGCTTATTTTACAAATGGAGAAATGAGACCCAGAGGAATCGACTAACTTGCTTAATTATGCAAGTAGTCAGAAAGCGAGAATTTGCACTTGGAATTTGAATCTTAGTCCTCTTCTATTTTGTTGCTCAAGCAATAGGAGCCAACAGCATAACTGATTGCTGCAAAGGGTGCTGTGGGCATGGCCTTACCACCACGGGGGAATGCCCCAAACCAGGGGTGTTTGGTCCAATAGGGTGCCTCGTTTACTGAGGGTCATTGGAAACTTGTCGTGAAACCAGAGAATAGGGGGTTGAAGTGAAGATTTACATTGGAGAAGAGTCTTAGGGATACGATCATCATAATAAAAAACAACTATTTTGGAAAAGGAGGTAAACTTAGTTCATGTATCTTCACAGACATCTACGTGGGATCCTTGAATGGAAACTTTGGACAAAGCAGATTTTGGCCGAAATGAGGAAAAATTAAAAATTTTAAGCATTAAAACATGGAATGGAGTTACTTCCCTGTGAAGTAGTACTTGTGAGAAGATTGAATGAGCATTTGTCAGGAGTTGTGTAGGGGACCACTTTAAAACTAAACTTGTTTGCATACATGCATAACCCTTGTGCATGAGTATACAGAAAGGACCTACTTGATGTGATTCTGGGGGCAATAGGTGAGTGAGATAGCAAGCAGCCTTGTAGAGTGTCATCAGAGGGTGGTTTGGTTGGTAAAGATGGAGCAAGGCTCTGCTTTACTGTCTTAAATTTTTAGAACCTGCCTCTGTTTGGTCAGTGGACAGTTAGTGATGGCCACGCCACTTATAGCCCCTTTTATTTCTGTAAGTTTCATTTAGGAGGAGGTAGAATGTACCAAGTGGTGTGCCAAGTGCTTCCAGACTTTATTTTACTTAATCCCCACAACATCTCAATTTTCAGGAGTGAAATTGAGGCTCTGGGAGGTCAAGTTACTTCTCTTGGGTGGTAAATACCAGATTTAGAATTTGGACGCAGGGCCGTCTGGCTCTGTGTACTATCATCAAGCTCTTTCCTAACGGATTCTTCGTATCTCCCAGTATGGCAACTTTCAAGTGTGGGTTCTCCCCAGATCACCCCCTGCACCTCACCTCAGTTATGTTCCCGAAAAGTCTTTAACTTTTGTTAGTTGCACTAATAGAGAGGTAGCAACCTTGCCTTCTGTGCTCCAATTCTGGCTTTTGCTTTCTGTGATCTTTGCTGCTATCTCCGTGCAGATCAGCATCACCGAAGTGATTCACCCCCACCAAGTTGACTTAGTATTCCTGTCAAGTTCAGTGAGCTAAGCTAGAGTGTGTATTTAACATTACTGCAAGCTTTAAAAAGTCTTCTAAATCTCCAGTACCTTTTTGTAAATGTCTTGCTTAATTAAGAGATCCTAGTGGTGGATTCTGCAATTTTGACTTTGAGTTCATTTCCTAGCACAAGCTTGAGCTCCCCTCATCCTGGAAGAAGTTGCTTGGGACACAATACAAACTGGTTCTCAGTGTAATTTGTGTGGTTATGGCCCAGTGAAATAGTTCTTGTAACAATTGGGAGACAATCAAAGGGAGCTAGAACTTTCTTTTCCATAGGAACCCTTCACTGACTTACACTGTTTCAACGGGCTAGCCAATGATGCCATGAGGACCAGGAGGCTTACATGGGCCCTTTCCCCACACCTCCTTCCGAAAGAACTTTAGGAGCAAGAGCTTCCCAGAAATGTGATTGCTAACAGGGCTCCTGAGAGTTCCTAGCCTCTCATCAGGTGAGGAGTCAGGCCTCTTTGTTCTTTGTCAAAGTCTTTTGCTGATAGAAAGTTTCTGTTAACCTTGTTGTTCCACTGGAATCAAATGTCAGCTCAGCCACTGAAGGAACAATCCTTCTAAATAGAAATGGCAGAATATTTCCATCTGGTAAGCAGAGCAGTGGGAGAGTGGGGTACTGTAGCTGCAGGAGGCTTGTGATGGAAGGTGGGAAATAGTTGATAGTATTTACGTGGCAATCCTGGATATTGGCAGGATGGCTTCGTAGGGGCCATGCAATAGGAAAATATGATATTTATTATAAGTGTGTTTGGAGCAATAAAAGCTTTTAAAGGAAGAATTCTATTTTTGGCAGGAAGCTGTATTCCCTGACCTAAAAGGTCTTTTCCCATATCGAATTCATCTGATTAAATCAAGGTTTGTGAACTGCAAGGGAATGTACTCAGATAATAGATCTCCAGCAGGAGAAGGTCAAAGAAGATCAAATACTTCTGTAACACATATTTTTCAGCAGAAAGCAGGAGAGTCCAGTAAAACAAAAAATACACAGCATAAGATTTGAAGCTAGAAAGATCTAAAATCAAGTCCCTACCTTGTTTATATCTGTGAAATGTTTTACAATTTGCATTACCTCTCTTATTTAAAAAGTGAGACAATAATAACCTACTAGTGCTTTTATTAATATTAAATAGAAGAGCATATGAATAAAACTGTAAGGGTAAGAGGATGTATAGTGAAAACAAATGGTAATTATAATTATTGGCATTTGGATCCTATAAATAAGAAGGGGCACCAAAGTCAAAGAATAAGTAGATGAGAACAGAAAAAAATATAATTCTAGGATCAATTATTTTAAAATATAAGGCACATACCCCATTTACAATAGTCTCAAAATATACTTAGGAATAAATTTAAACAAGGAGGTAAAATACCTATACTCAGAAAATTATAAGACTCTGAAGAAAGAAATGGGAAAAGATACAAATAAATGGAAGCATATACTACTGTACTCATGGATGAGAAGAATAAACGTTATTAAAATGTCCATACTGCCCAAAGCAATCCATAGATTCAACATAATTTCTATCAAAATACCAATGGCATTTTTCACAGAACTAGAACAAATAATCTGAAAATTTATATGAAACCATAAAAGTCCCCAAATAGTGACATTAATTTTGGGAAAGAAGAACAAAGTTGGAGGTATCACACTACCACCTGATATCAAACTATACTACAAGGCTACAGTAATCAAGAGAGCATAGTAATAGAATAAAATAGACATATGGAACAATGGAACAGAATAGAGAGTTCAGAAATAAACCCATGCATATATGGTCAACTACTATTTGACACAGAAGGCAAGAACATACAATGGATAAAGAGTCTCTTCAATAAATAGTGTTGGGAAAATTGGACAGATACATGCCAAAAAATGAAACTAGACCACCAACTTACACTATATACAAGAATGGATTAAGGTGGGTTAAAGACTTAAATGTAAGACACAAGACCATAAAATGCCCAGATGAAAACATAGGCAGTAAAATCTCTGACATTTCTCTTAGCAATATTTTTTTCTGACATATCTCCTCAGTCAAGGGAAACAAAAGAGAAAATAAACAAATGAAACTACATCAAGATAAAAAGTTTTTGCACAGCGAAGAAACCATCAACAAAATGAAAAGACAACATACTGAATAGAAGATACTCACCAATGATATATCCAATAAGAGGTTAATATGAAAAATTTATAAATAACTCATACAACTCAACATAAAAAACATTAATCCAATTTAAAAATGGGCAGAGGAACTGAATAGACACTTCTCCAACTGGGACATACAGATGACCAATAGACATGAAAAAATGCTCAGTGTCAATAATCCTTAGAGAAGTGCAAATTAAAATCACAATGAGACATCACCCCATACCTGTCAGAATGGTTACCATCAATAAATCAACAAACAAGTGTTGAGGATGTAGAGAAAAGGGAACGCTCATGAACTGTTGGTGGGAATTCATATTGGTACAGCCATTATGGAAAACAGTATGGTTTCTAAAAAAATTAAAAGTGGAAGTGCCTTATGATCCAGCAATTGCACTTCTGGGTGTATTTTGAGGAAACCTGAAACACTAATTTGAAAGAATATATGCACTCACGTATTCATTGCAGCGTTATTTATAATAATCAAGTTATGGAAGCAACTCAATAGAAAATTGGGTAAAAAAGTAGTGGTACATATATACAATGGACTATTACTTGGCCATAAAGAAAAATGAAATCTTAACATTTGTGTCAGTATGGATGGACCTAGAAGTTATTATACTAAGTGAACTAAGTCAGTCAGAGAAAGACAAATACCATATGACTTCACTTATATGTGGAACCTAAAGACCAAGTAAATGAACAAACAAAATTGAAACAGACTCACAGATACAGAGAACAGACTAATGGTTGCCAGAGGGGGTGGGGTTTGGGGGACTGGGTAAAAAAGGTGAAGGGATTGGTAGTTATAATATAATCACAGGGATGTAAAGCACAGCATAGGGATTATAGTCAATAATATTGTAATGACTATGTGTATGGTGCCAGGTGGGTGCTAGAAATATCGGCAGGAACACTTAGTAAAGTATATGATTATTTAACCACTATACTATACAACTGAAACTAATACAAACTAATATCGAGTGCAAACTATGATTGAAAAATAAAATAAAAAACAGACACAGAAACTTAAAAAATGTAAAAATTCATGTTAATAAGAGTTGTTTAAAGTAACAAAAGTCCTTTTGAGGGGGAATGAAGGAGAATAGTTGTTGGCCCTTGATTAGGGTGAGAGGCTCATCCTGGCTCTCCAGGGAGCAGTCTGGGTCCCTAGAGGGCAGAATGGCCCCACGCTTTGGCCGAGAGAACACCTGGAGGGATGAGTGGGGCGTTCTCCAATGCACCTGGCTCTATAAACTCATATTTCCTTTCCCAGACACTTTAAGAGTCTGGCAACCAGGAGGTTCTCTTTGGTTAATAGGTAGGCTTACAAGAGTATATTTAGAGTCCAATTACAGGAATTTGATTTCATTTATAATTAGCCTCTAGTTGCTCAACTGCAGGCAAGTAAGGAAGGGTCTAATGCAGCCGTGGGCAAACTACGGCCCGTGGGCCAGATCCGGCCCGTTTGAAATGAATAAAACTAAAAAAAAAAAGACCGTACCCTTTTATGTAATGATGTTTACTTTGAATTTATATTAGTTCACACAAACACTCCATCCATGCTTTTGTTCCGGCCCTCCGGTCCAGTTTAAGAACCCATTGTGGCCCTCGAGTGAAAAAGTTTGCCCACCCCTGGAATGACTCACTCAGATGGTAGTTGCAATATAATTTAACTCTTTTATAAAGATCTTCACAATATTGCAAATCTTGCTCAGGTGATTTTGTTCAGTTTACTCACAGAGTATGGCCACTTTTATTTCATTGCAGATCCAGTTTTCCTTCCCTTTACATTAAGATATACATTTTCCATTGCCATAAACAAAGCATCTTCACTGTCTCCAGGTCCAGGGGTTTGATCATTTGTCTCAAAATTATATTTAAAACTCACTTAAAGTGTCATTATTAAACTTTCCCCTCTTCTTTCAAGTCTTTTCTGATTGCTCCTTCCTTTGGACCACATAAGTTAGCATGACTACTAATGGTTGCATTTGGATTACTTTTTCTCCCTGACTAGATTGTAAATCTAAAGATGGGCTTGCATCTCCTACATTTTTGTATTTTTCCACAGCATCTATCATTGGAGGTGCTCAATATGTAATTATTGTTTCTATAATTCTTAGCATACATCTTAAAATTATGGTATAATGACACAAAATAAATTCATTTATTGAATAAGTGCAAAAATGACATTCAAAGTGAGTAGTATGCAAAATAGCAGTTCTCTTTTTTTACTTTGATATTGCCTGGGTTTAATGGGAATTAGTTTTTGATTAGTCAAGCACAAAAATCATCTGTTTTTTGAAAGTCTTGGCAAGAAAGGACTCCATGATGGTTCTTAAGTCTTTTTTTTTTTTTTTTTTTTACTATATTCTGTTTATTTTCGGGTATGTGTAGTCATATAAGCTCCTGCCTCTGTTCGTATTTAAAAAACATTATCATTATTGCATGAGTACTGCAGATTGTAGAGAAAGCAATTCATGACTAGGCTGCATTAGATCCACTAGATGGCAGGCGATCGCTGGAGAAAGATGAGGGAGAACTTGAATTATGATGATTTTGGGGGATTGGTATATTTCCACCGAGCTGTTTCAGTGAACAGGCCTTGCCAGTAACTCCCTAATTTCTATAAAGTTCTTCAGCGTTAGCTTTCCAGAGATTTTCAAAGTGATTTCAAAACATTCCATGAAATATACCAGCCAGATATTTTTCCACTACCACATCGAACTCTAGACTGACCTTTCATTCCCCTCAAAGTTCTTACACCATAAATGATGTCCTAGCGTAGCAGGGAATTAACATAAATTATAATGAGCAGAAATGTATTATTCAAAAAAAATGGAGAAATTGTTCAAGTTCTTATTTATGTGAACCCTGCAGTTTAAAGTTTAAGAATTATTTTTTAAAACAGTGGAGTGAAATACAGTTTTGTCTACAAGTGTCTCCCAGCTCTTTGAGAGAGCTGTGAGAACATTGTCTCCTTTGAGACGTTTGTAACCCCGTGTCCTGGGAATGTTTGAGATGATTGTAAATCCGGTTGGAGAATTCTCAATTCCACCGGTGCGCTCCCCTCCCAGAGTAACCAGAAAAGTGTGCTGTGCTGGTGTTTGTGCATCTTGATTGGCTTGGTCAGGCTCCCTGCAACCTGCTTATTTTTTTCTATTTTCCTATGTAGTTGGTCATCTAGAGATGCTAATAAGATTCATAGTACAACTGAAAAGCTCCACTTGTACCTATAAATTAAGAGAAGTGAACAAAACTAATTCAACCATGTTGACTCCCATAGTTTCTTTGGGATTATAGAATTCCCCATCATTATGAGTGAGACTTGAGGTGAATTCAATAATCACCAATTAATTTATGGCATTCAGATGTATCCCCTAGAATTTATGTTATATTTAATAGATATTATTGTAGATGGGTTAATTACAAGATTCATATTTATGGTCATCAATGTTAGCAAACATATCTGGCTTAGTTAGTTGAAAATGAAAGATCGCCCTGGCCAGGTGGCTCAGTTGGTTGGAGCGTCATCTTGTATACCAAAAAGCTGTGGGTTCAATTCCTGATCAGGGCACATACCTAGATTGCGAGTTGGATCCCTAGTCAGGGCACGTATGAGAGGTAACTGATCAATATTTCTCACTCACACTGATGTTTCTCTCTCTCTCTCTCCTCCCCCCCACCCCCCATTTTCTCTCTCTCTAATACAGAAGCTTTGTCCTGGCAACAACAGATGTTTACATTTGGCAAAAGCTGTTAATTTAGTCTAAAGAGTCATTGAAAGAAAATTAATTAACTAATTTGTTCTTCAATAAATATTTACTTAGTGCCCAATATTGCCAAATATTGAGTAAAAATTGAGTTAGTGCCCAGTATTGGCAAAACAAAATAGTTCTTTGAAAGAAACGGAAGGCTCAAAATTCTTGCAATAGATTTTTACCCTTGTCCTCAAGACATTTTGACACCATTAGAAATAATCTCACTGTTAAACTAGCTGGCCCAATCTCTGTACGTCTTTTAAACATTGTCTGCTTTATAGATATCCTTTTTACTCATGCTACTCATTCAAACTGTGTACTCCCAGTATTCAGCACAGTCCCAGACAGTTTATGGGCACTAAATGAATGCATGAAAGTGCCATTGATCCTTGAAATGAATGTTGACCCTTTTGTTCATATTTTGATATTTCATTTAAAGGCCAGTTTTGTCTTGCTTTCTTTATCTTGTTTGTATTTTGGAAATCAAACTTTGTTCTGGTTAATAGTTCTTCCTGGATGCTCTGAAGCCTAATTTGACATTTAAAAAAGTTATTTGGGTGATTTTTCTGTTTGGTGTTCTGTCTTAGCTACCATATGATCTCTCTTATATATAGAATATTATATATATTTATATATATTATAGTCTCTCTCTCTCTCTCTCTCTCTCTCTCTCTCTCTCTCTCTCTCTCTCTCTCTCTCTCTCTCTCTCGATCCAGAGAACAAATTGATGGTTGCTAGAGGTGGGAAGTCGAGGGTGAGAGAAATGAATGATATTTTTTTAGTTTAAATAAATTGAATTAAAAATTTAACCTAAAATCAGTAATAACAACTGCCACATTGTTTTTCCAAAGTAGCTGCACCAGTTTACATTTCCATCAGCAGTGTATGATGAAAATTCTAGTTGCTTTACATCCTGGCCAACACTTGGCATAGTCAGTCCTTTTGTAATAAATTTGGAGTGATTTTAATTTTGTGGTTTTAACTTGCATTTACATAACAACTAATGATGTCAAACATCTTTTCATACCCTTGTCATTCATATATCATCTTTGGTGAAGTTTTTATTCAAAACTTTTGTCTATCTTTTATTGGATTGTATGTTTTCTTATTATTGAGGTTTGAGGGTTTTAAAAAAAAAGTATTTGGAACAGAAGTCTTTGATATGTCATATGAAAACATTTCTCCCACTCAGTGACTTTTCTTGTCAGTTGCTTAACAATGTCTTGTAAAGAACAGAAATTCTTAATTTTGATGAAGTCCAACATACCATTTTTTTTTCTTTTATGCATGTTTTTAAAAATTTTATTGTGTCAAAGAAATCTATCCTTAACCCAAGATGGGTAACGATTTTTAACCAAGATTGACCAGGGTGAATTTAAATGAAATAAAAAATGGTTTCAGAAAATTGAGACATCTAGTCATCCCAACATAATACACACACACACACACACACACACACATATATACATATAAATATATATAATATACATATATCCTATCTAATAAAAGAGAAACATGGTAATTGGCGTATGACCGCTACCCTTCCCATTGGCTAATCAGTGAGATATGCAAATTAACTGCCAGCCAAGATGGCGGCCAGCAGCCAGGCAGCTTGAAACTAACATGAGGCTTGCTTGCTTCAGTGACTGAGGAAACCAACGTTCCCCGCCTGCCTTGCTGGCCTCTGAGCCTGCAGTTTAAGAGACATTGTAACAAATATAGAAGCCAAACAAAACCCCAGAAACCAGCTTTCAGTGAGCTGGGATCTCAGAGCTGGAGTTATACATTGTTTCGATTATAGAACCTAAACAAACCAGATACCTTCTTTCAGCAGCAGAGGCCTCAGAGATGGAGCCAGAGCTAAAGCTGGCCCAGAATAAAAAAAAAATAAAGAAAAAAAGGAGCAGTTAGGAGCTTCAGTTACCCGTAAGCCTGAAAACAGCCCTCAGCCCCTCACCCAGACTGGCCAGGCACCCCAGTGGGGACCCCCACCCTGAAGGGTGTGTGACCAGCTGCAAACAGCCATCATCCCCTCATCAAGGCTGGCCAGGCACCCCAGTGGGGACCCCCACCCTGATCCAGGACACCCTTCAGGGCAAACCAGCCAGCCCCACCCATGCACCAGGCCTCTATCCTATATAGTAAAAGGGTAATATGCCTCCCAGCACTGGGATCAGCGGAGCCGCAAGGCCTCCAGGCACCGGGATCAGCGTGACAGGGGGCAGTGCCCAAACCCCCTGATTGCCCTGCGGCTCTGTGTGTGACAGGGGGTGGGGCCACAACCTCCCTATCGGCCCTGCTCTGTTCCTGACAGGGTGCGGCGCCCCAACCCCCTGATCGGCCCTGCTCTGTGCCTGATAGGGGGGAGCTCCCCAAGCCCTGATCGCCCTACGGCTCTGTGTGTGACAGGGTGCGGCGCCCCAACCCCCCCACCCCACGGGCCCTGCTCTGTGTGTGACAGGGTAGAGCCATAACCTCCCCATCGGCCCTGCCCTGAGTGTGACAGTGGCGGTGCCCCAACCCCCTGATCCGCCCTGCTCTGTGTGTGACAGGGGGTGGTGCCCCAACTCCCCTATCGGCCCTACTCTGTGAGTGACGGGGGGAGCTCCCCAACCCCATGATGGGCCCTGCTCTGTGCGTGACAGGAGGAGCTCCTCAACCCCCTGATGGGCCCTGCTCTGTGAGTGACAGGGGGGAGCTCCCCAACCCCCTGATCGGCCCTGCTCTGTGCGTGACAGGGGGCAGCGCCCCAACCCCCTGATTGGCCCTGCTCTGTTCGTGACAGGGGGTGGTGCTGCAACCTCCCCATCGACCCTGCCTTGAGTGTGACAGGGGGCGGTGCCCCAACCCCCCAATTGGCCCTACCCTGAGCATGACTGAGGGTGACATCGCAACCTCCCAATCCGCCCTGCTCTGTGCATGACAGGGGGTGGCGCCCCAACTCCCCAATCGGCCCTGCTCTGAGCCCGACCAAGGGCTGTACCTAGGGATTAGGCCTGCCCTCTGCCACCCGGGAGCAGGCCTAAGCCAGCAGGTCGTTATCTCCCGAGGGGTCCCAGACTGCGAGAGGGCACAGGCCGGGCTGAGGGACACCCCCCCCCCCCGAGTGCACAAATTTTTGTGCACCGGGCCTCTAGTGTATATATATATATACTAGTGGCCTGGTGCACGAAATTCGGTGTCCCTTAGCCCGGCCTGCACTCTCTCTAAAACTGGCAGTCAGACATCCCTCTCGCAATCTGGGACCGCTGGCTCCTAACTGCTCACCTGCCTGCCTGCCTGATTGCCCCTAACCACTCTGCCTGCCAGCCTGCTTGCCCCAACTGACCCCCCACCGGCCTTCTCACCCCCAACTGCCCCCCCTTGCTGGCGTGATTGCCCCTAACTGCTCCACCCGCCAGCCTGATCAGCCCCAACTGCCCCCCCCCCAGCCTGCTTGCCCCCAACTGGCCCCCCCGCCGGCCTTCTCGCCCCTAACTTCCCCCACTACAGCCTGATCACCCCTAACTGCCTTCTCCTCCTGGCCTGATTGCCCTTAGCCCCATTCCTGGGTCACCCCATGGCTGGGTCGCCCCATGGCCGGCTCCATGGCTCCGGCTGGCTCTGCCATCTTTGTCGCCTCAATTTGCATATTCCCTCCTTATTGGCTGTGGGTGCTACCATCTTTATTGAGAAGTGACAGTTAATTTGCATATTACTCTTTTATTAGATAGGAGATATCTATCTATCTATATCTATATAGATATAGATATAGATAGATATATGTAATTTTATTTCAGTATCAATTGAATTTCTGTAAGAGTTCAGGAGTTAGCAATATAATTGTATCTATTTTCAATATGTGACATGATTGATTCTCACTCATTTAAAATACAAGCTGGATCAAAATTAATCAATGACCACGAATGGCCTGCAAAGATTTTGAAAGCAAAACAAGTCAAAGCATCTTCAAGAGAGCCCTCTCTCTGGCCAGTTAGCAATTTCTGTGGCTCTCGGATAGACTCCCAGTCAGCCTCGGTAACTCCCTGGAATTCACCCACTGCTCTCCATTCCTTAAGGCACTTCTCTAGTTCAGATAACTATCATCTTTTCCTGAAATATTGAAACCATTTTCTAACTGTTCTGTCTTCTCCCATTATTCAACTTATTCTCTACTCAGATGCCAGCATTATCTTTCTAAAATAGCATTGTGATCATGCCATGTCCTTGTTTATAATTCTCCGAAGGATATATCTTGTAAATAAAGTGCAACCTCCCTAATGTGAACCATAATTAGAGTGATCATACATCTCAGTTTAAGCCATTATTGTTCCAGTGTGTTTATTAATAGCAACTCCATTCCATTTCCAAATGCTTTGTTGGTAATTTACATGGTCACTCTACTTATAAAACCTCACTTGTTTTGCACTCTGGTTATATTAAATTCCTTCCAGTTCCCTTTATTCATTATAGTATCAATTAATTCTGGGCTTTTGGCACTCTCTCCTGCCTCACCCTTTTGGCTGGACCAGTTCCTATTTCTCCAATTTACCCTTCACGTGTCAGCATGTATTGAAATTGTTCTATAAAATTACCTAATATTCCATGTGTTTAGTTTGTAGCCCTCCTATTATTCTCTCACTGTAGAATTTAACAGACCATCATAACAATCTGTTCACTGAGCTATCTACCTCACTAGACTGTAAGCTCTTTGAAGGCTGGGGAATTGTATGCCCTCTTCTCCAATACTGTTTACCTAGCACATAGAACAAGTAGCTGTTAAGCAAATATTTACTCACCACATCCTCTGCACGTTAAGACTCTGAGGAAATAAAGTGCACCCTTTCTTACTGGAAACCCCTGATCTGAAACAAGGAAACCTAGAGCACCATTATGGTCTAAATAAGTGGCTTGCTTATATAAAAATTAAAAAAACCCTCCAGGGATTGAGTAAAAAACAAAACAAAACCCTCTGGGGAAATAGCCAAGAGTGAGATTTAAGTGTTCTACAACATTCCTGCCGAGTTCTTGCCTTTCCTTGGGGCATCTATCATTTTGATTCCCACCGCACTTCTTGATCCTCAGAGTTCAGTTTTTCTCTTTGTCCTAAATATGGAAAAGAATTCTTTGCTTCTATTATCATCAGCTGAAAGAGACTAGAATTATTTTCTAATAAATAATACAAAGAGCAATAAAAACCCAAAGAAAGGAAAAACCAGGAGGGACTAGTAATAACCACAAAAATGATAAATGTCATAAAAATAAGCAAGTTTTCAAAACACAGTTTTGTGTTCCAATAAAAGCAGCAGTAAACTGGACTGTGCTTCACATTCCCTTACCCTAAGATAATGATTATATTCTAGTTCCAAATAGGCTGCCATATGTTTGCCTATACCTTGTCTGTTTATAGGGAACCCCCTCCCCCCCCCCCCCAGTCTGGTTTTATCTTGTTTTCTTAGCATCTGGAAAAATATTGACTTTGGATATCTTATCCAATCTAAGGCAAATATCAACTTCCTTAAGCTGACTCTTTCCTTATTCAACTTCCCTTGCTGAGGATCTTCCTTTTAGACTTGGTTCCTGATCTGAGATGAATTCTACAGCAGAGGTATAGATTGCTGGCAAAGGATGCCTTGGGGCACCATTGGATGATCCTAAACTTCTCAGTTCAAGGTTTCAGTTCTGCACTCTTTTGAAGTCTGGGGTGCCAGTGTCCCTTAGCATACATACTTATGTGCGTACACACATACAATATACAGGAGAGAAACCCTGCCCAAGTTCACCCACTGCATTTAAAAATATAATAGTCCTGCCCAACCAGCATGGCTCATGGTTGAGCATCTATCTATGAAACAGGTCACTGTTTGATTCTACGTCAGGGCACATGCCCGGGTTGCAGGCTCAATCCCTGGTGTGGGGCGTGCAGGAGGCAGCCAATCAATGATTCTCTGTCATCATTGATGTTTCTCTCTCTCTCTCCCTTCTTCTCTAAAATCAATAAAAATAAATTTAAAAAATACAATAGCTCTTATTATGCCATAATCACAATTTGCACCAAAAATTGAAAAGAATAGTTGAACAAGACTTAAACTTCTTAGAATTTGTTTATGTAACCTGAGAGTCTGGTAGGATATTATAGGACAGTAGGTCTCCAAATGTGGTCCTTGGACCAGGATCATCAGCATCATGTGGGAACTTGCTAGAAATGCAAATTCTTGGGTTCCACCCAAGACCTCCTGAATCAGAATTCTGGAGGTAAGAACCAGGAATCTATGTTTTAGGAAGCCCTTCAGATGAGTCCAAAACACTTTAAAGTTTGAGAATTGCTGTTTTAGGAGAATCATCCTCATTTTAGAATAATAGAAAGTTGATTGCATTGCATTCAACTATCAAGTGCTTTAATGACAGGTAGAGCATTACATAGCAATTACTGAAATTTTACCGTTGTTTCTGTGTGCCTACTAAACATTTTTCCACTGCTAGTACTAGAGTTGGCAGGAATAAAGTTGAAGGAAGCAGATTACAATATTTGAACCAGTGAATAAATTAAATTTCCCCTATATTTGTTGAGTTGCAGCCAGGAAAAAAAGAAAAAAGAAAACAAATTCCCCCCACATCTGAGCAAAAACTACAAGTAGGCAGGGGCTGGGCACTCCTTAGAATGGAGCGTAGAATCGGCTCTGGCCACAGCGAAAGCCCTTACTCAACATATGTTGCAAGTTGTGAGTACGACTTCTACCCCTAATTGCCTTTCCTTTATGTGGCTTTCACTTGTGGCTGGGTCCGCCTGACAGGTGCTCTGTGTTCCAGAGTGGAGATCAAAAGAATTCACGGGAAGCCCCTTCTCAGGATGTGAGGAATGTACAGCCGAGAGATAAAATGCTCCTTGGTATTACCATTTCTCCCCCTCTCTGAACAAGGCATCTAGGTTCCTCAGGGAAGCTACTCTCTTACAACAACAACAACAACCGTAACGGCCACCAGTTTTCCTATGTAAGGGCTTCAACCTCCTATTTGCCTTTGAGTTGTCAATATTCCTAACAAGCTGTTTTTCCCTGATCATCACAGAGCAATGTGTTATCATTAACCTGGGGACAGGCTCAGCATTGCTGCACTTTGCCAAGAACTTTTAACTGGTGATTCCTGATGTATATTTCACACAGCAATGAGTTTAAGTCTTGTCCTGGTCAAGCAGTTGATGCAAGACAGAAACTCCTCAGAGGCAGCAGAGGTGACTGGGCATGTGCAGTGGGTATCCTGACTTGGCCACAGGGACCTGGCAGGAGAAGGGGAAACATATCTTTTTCACCCATTGCCTATAGTGTCCCATCATATCCCATCTGGGATGTAGAATCAGTTTGGCTTGTAAAGCTGATGTTTCATCTGGAAACCAAGGTTTCCTCCATCCAACCGCTTACGTTAGGATTTGTGCGAGGAATCATCTGGGATCCTACTTTGTTGACCTGAATATACTAGGTCCATTCCAAAATATGTTGCTGCCATCTAATTCCCCCCCGCCCCTCAAGTCTTGGCATCACATTTGGGAACTAGAAAAATGTGAGCTTGTTCTAGGAACAAATCTTTGTAAGTGCTCTATGTGAAAAATGCTTTTGGATGACTGGCTTTCAGAGGTGCCCTTCAAGCTCCGAACATGTTCTAAGGGTGTGCCTGGCAGCGTGTCATCTCTGACACACAAGTCTGGGCCCCCGGGAGCTTCTTAGGCTGACTGCACGCCATTGCATTCCGAGATTCTGTCATTTTCCTCCCGGGTGTTCTGTAGGCAGCAGATCCAAGTCCATCTGTTATTTTGTTTGTTTGTTTCTAGGTTTCATGAAATGTAGTGTTAGGACTGGTGTGTTTTTAAAAAACTATAAGATATTTTTGGCACAGCAGTAATTAGAAAACAATACACTCAGCTCCAATAAATTAATTGTCAAGTGGGACAAGTAGCCACAGTCCCTGGGATGGCACGTAGAAGAATTTTGAGTCAGAGATTTTGCTGGTTTTGGCATGCACTCACCAAAAGGTTGCCCACTCCTGCTCTAGGAAGTGGCAGCCAATGGTTTCTATTGGTTTAACCCTTTGCGGTCGTTTGTCTACTCTCAGCCACCAAAGCTTTTTTACCGTTCCGGTCATATGTCTGCTCTCAGCCACCACAGCAAGGAACCGTAAATCTTAACTCTATTCATTCATGTATCAGTTCATAATTTCTCTGAAAGCTCTTAAGTGTCTAAGCGACCTTGTCACGAACCAAAACATTGCCCCGACAAATCGGAGCTATCGAAACTCAATATAAACAAACGCGGTCGTTCCACACTCGCCATGCAAAACACCGTGCTGAGTTAGTCGCCTTTTGAGAGTGAAGAAATCGACAAGCTTCGGACATACTTCGCAGAATTTCAAATAAAGCTTTACAAATTACGTTTAACTGTAATTAGGCATTCTCGCTTGTTAAGATATTTCAAAATAATACTCCAAAATGGCAAAAATAAAGTTACCGAAAGAAGTGTACTGCAAATCTGAAAGTAACGATGAAGAGTTTTATTTTGGCACCTTGAATACTGACTCTGACATAGAAAGTGATAACGTTTGTAGTGGTTCTACTAGTAGTGATGTAGTTCCAAAAAAGAATTAATAAATCTTGTTTATCCTTCATAATCTTGCATGTTATGTATCACTGCTCTTTCAATGGAAATTAATTCCGACCAGTACGACACCCATGTCCAAATTTAATATGACCACAAAGGGTTAATCCTTTCATTCGACTGACCAATCAGGCGCCGCTGTCAAGTATTTAACACTTTGCTTCCAGCTGGGGATTCTCTGCTTCAGAGCCTACTTCGCTACCAGCCAGAGAGACAAGCCCGAAGGAGAAGGTGGTCGCTGCGAAGACACCCTGGGGGCGGCCTACCCACATCACCAGGTGCAGCAGGATACTGAGACTCCACGGTCGCCTGTCTGGGAACTCCAGACGCACCAGCAAGACCGGGCGTGTAAGCTGGCATGGACTGCCCATCCGAGCATGCACCGCACGCGCCGCCTGGGCTTGCGCAACCATTAGCTAGCTCCTGCCCTCAAAAGCTTTTCGCGACTGTGCAAGAGTCAGAGTACCAGGATCGAGAACTACAACTTCCGGCTTGCTTACTAACTGCGGTGGCGCTATTTAAAAAGCCTCGAGAGGAGGTGCTTGGCTACGTCCCTCTGTTCCAGTTCCGCTCCCTCAGAACAGAGGCCAGACGGGGGCGCAGCCTTAGGCCTGAGCCAAGATGGCATCTGCGAAACCAACCCCGACGGACTCGGACTCGCTCTCTTCCTGCCTCGCGCAGCTGACGGCGGCGGCCAGGGAGGGTCTACGTGGGACAAAGGACACAGCTACCAACGAGACACCCTTGGGCCGTGCGCTCTTAGCTCTCCGCAAGCGCCACGTCAAGGCAGCGGGAGGAATCGAGCGCTTCCGGGCACGCGGCGGGCTCCACCCCCTTCTGGTGCTGCTGCGGCGAGCATCTCCAGCGGGTCCCGCCCCGTCCCTGGCTGGCCCCGGCTCCGCCCCTTCGATCCAGTCCGCGGTTTCGGCTGGCCCCGCCCCCTCCTCTGCGTCCTTGTCCACCCTGGACTTGGTGCTTAGCATCCTAGCCGACTGCTGTACCCAAAGGGCGTGCCGGACTGAAGTGCGCAGACTCGGAGGCATTCTGTCTTTGGTGACTATTCTGGAGTGTGTGAAGACAGACAGCATCCAGAACCGAGCAGCCCGTGCTCTGGGCAACTTAGCCATGGAAGCTGAGAGCTGTGCGCACATCCATTCTGCTGGTGCTGTTCCCCTACTCATTGAGAGCCTGACGGCCTACCAGGACTCACCTTGTTTGCAGAGCGTGATTCGTGCCCTCCGCAACCTGGCGGACTCCCCCCAGCACCGCCTGGCCCTGGCACAGCAGGGAGCAGTGCGCCCACTGGCTGAGCTTCTGGCTGCTGCCCCAGACCCTGCGCTGACCTTGGCCCTACTCCGTGCCCTCCTAGAGCTGAGTCGAGACTGCTCCCGTGCCTGTGCTGAGCAGCTAAGTCTGGGTGGAGGACTAGGCCCACTGGTCAGTCTAGCCTCCCATCCCAAAGGGATAGTTCGCGAGTCAGCTGTCCTGATCCTTGCCAACCTGTGTGCCCAGGGCCTGGTACGGCCTGCCCTGGGCAATGCTGGTGGTGTGGAGGTGCTGTTGGGTGAGCTCCAGCAACGCCGAGGTCCCGGTGGGGCGGGCCCAGCCTCCCAGCAGCCCCTGGTGCGGGCTGTGTGCCTACTTTGCCAGGAGGCCATTAACCGAGCCCGGCTGCGGGATGCTGGTGGTTTGGAGCTGCTGATGGGACTCTTGCGGGATCCTCATGCCAGCGCCTGGCACCCTTGTGTCGTGGCTGCCCTTGAGGGCTTCCTCTATGATACAGGGGCCCTGGGCCAACTGCAGGCTCTGGGGCTTGCACCTCTCTTGGCCGGGCAGCTGTGTGGCGAGCTTGCTGATGAGGAAGGAGAGGGAAAAGAAGCTGCTTCCTGGGACTCTCCTGGGGAGCAGACCCCTGAGCGGGTAGAAGCCAGAAGCTTCCGAAGCGTCAGGTCGCGGCTGATATCCGAGGGCTACGCCACAGGCCCGGAAGACATCTCTCCGGACCGGTCTCCAGAGCGCTGTCCACGGCCTCCTCCACCGCCTGCGCCCCCTGAGCAGGCCCAGGTGGCCAGTCCCGCCCGGGGCCCAGCCTTGGTGCAGACGCCTCGAGGCCGCCGCCCTGCCACCGAGGAGTCTTGGGGCCGCGAGGGGCCAGCGCTGCTGCTGCTTTCACACTTCTCCCGTGCGCCAGACCCAAGCGGGGCGCTGGTGACAGGCCCGGTCCTGGGCGGCCTGCTGGCCTGCGTGACGAAGGCGCCGGGCCCACCGAGCCCGCGCGCACTGCGCATCCTGGCGCGCCTCACCTGCAACCCTGCCTGCCTCGAGGCCTTCGTGTGCAGCTATGGTGCCGCGCTGCTGCGAGCCTGGCTGGTGCTGGGTGTCGCCCCGGACGACTGGCCCACGCTGCGTGCCCGGCCCCCCAGTCAGCGCAGCCAGCACCAGGGGCTGGGTGAAATGCTGCTACAGAACCTGACGGTGCAGGCGGAGTCGCCCTTCGGGGTGGGGGTCCTCACTCACCTGCTGCTCTCCGGGAGTCCTGAGGACCGTGTGGCCTGTGCGCTGACCTTGCCCTTCATTTGTCAGAAGCCCTCTCTGTGGCGCCGGCTACTTCTGGACCAGGGCGGCCTCCGACTCCTCCTCTCGGCGCTGACGCGGCCAGCCCCACACCCACTCTTCCTCTTCTTTGCTGCAGACTCCCTTTCCTGCCTCCACAGCCTGGTGTCTCCCACGGTGAGCCCCGCCCCGCCACCCGCAAGCCCCTGGGACATAGACACACCCTCCCCTTGCCACTATGAACCTCTGCTGGGCCCAGCTCCCAGCCCAGCCCCGGATCTGCACTTCCTCCTGGACTCTGGCCTGCGGCTCCCCGCCCAGCGAGCTGCCTCATCTACTGCCTCCGCTTTCTTCCAGGCCCTGCTGGCTGGCAGCTTTGCTGAAGCCCAGATGGACCTGGTACCTCTTCGAGACCTATCACCCAGCGCAGCCTGGCCTGTCATGCATCACCTGCATGGTTGCCGGGGCTGTGGAGCAGCCCTGGGGCCCATTCCCCCGCCAGGCCAGCCCCTGCTGGGCTCAGAGGCAGAGGAGGCACTGGAGGCTGCTGACCGTTTCCTGCTGCCGGGGCTGGAGGAGGAACTGGAAGAGGCTGTGGGCCGTATCCACCTGGGATCCCAAGGTAGCCCAGAGTCAGTGGGTGAGGTATTCCGCCTGGGCCGGCCTCGGCTGGCTGCCCACTGTGCACGCTGGATCCTGGGGCTGGGGCAGTGCCCACGGAAGCGGGCTCTGGCCTTAGTGGGGCTGTTGGAGGCAGCAGGCGAGGAAGCAGGTCCCCTGACTGAGGCTTTACTGGCTGTGGTGATGGGAGTTTAAGTGGGGAGCAGGGGTCCCAGCCTAGACTCTTGATATCCCCTCGAGGGGACCCAAGAATGAATTGGCAAGAAGAAGGCCTCCCTTGGAGTGGCACGGGGAGGAGGCTAAGCAGGAGTCACCACTGAGGACCGACGAGAGGATGGAACTGGGCCCCAGGACATGGGCTGCAGACTCAGGAGTGAGAAGCCGAGACTGAGGCCTGGGCATGGGGACTTTGAGATGGAGAAGAGCCCAGCCTTCTGGGGTTGGGATTAAAACGTTGGAGTTGGATATTCAACTACATCATCGAGAACTATCTATGGCACCATGATTCTTATTATATAGATATTCTCCTTTTTCTTTTCTCTCCTATCTTTTTTTTTCTTTCTCTCTCTTAGATATCATTTGTGCTCTCTTTCCTCTCCCCTAATTCTCTTTTCTCAGGTGGTCACTGATATTGGGGCTATCGGTGTCGTGAGTACATTCATGCTTTGTTCCCTTTGGGTCATGTCTTGTTCAGGTGAATTTTATCCTGCCTGACTAAAGTGCTAGAGAGCAAGCCACATAACCAGACACCTGGAGAGGAAATTTCATTAACGAACGGGTCAATTACACCCCTAGACCCAGCTACAGAGGCAGGAAGAAGGCGGCAGCGAGGATGCAAAAGAGGAGTGTGTGGTTGTGTGTGGGGTGTGTGTGTGTGTGTGTGTGTGTGTGTGTGAATGAAGCAACGTTATTCTCTTCCTTAGTCCTGTTAATCCCTAACTCCAGGGAAAAGTCCCGGTGGGATGTATATTGGATTAAGAGGCAGGAAACCTTGTGTATAGTCCTGGGACCCACAGGGTGTTGGGATATGAGTGAGGCAAGTCGCTCTCTGTGCTTCGGTTTCCTCATTTAGAAACAAATGGATGGGACGCCTTAATTTTTAAAACATTTCAGCTTAAACAGTCCAGGACTCTTGCTAGTGCTATTGAATGGTTGTTAATAACAAGTTCCATTTCCCCTTTGTTCTCCACTTGAGCCCTTCCCCCTACTTCATCAGAGGAACTTGACAGAGGGAAAAAGGCAGATTACAGGTTCGAGAGGAAGGAGGGGACTGTTAATAGGTTATTCACAAGCAGTGTCAGTTCCTGCCCGACAGGCACCATCTCAAGCCTTAGTGTCAAGAGGTTGTTCTCCCAGCATCAGCTGTTTGGAATTCTTGAGATAATGGAAGCCAAGCCGGAAAGTCATCAAAAGCTCCATCCCCCCCCATCCTGGGGTTGAGGATGGGTCGGTAGGTGGGTGAGAGGGATCTGTATTCCTTCCCTAAGTCCAGAATCTGCTGGTTTTGTGGAAGGCTCTGGTTATACTGGTTTATAAGTTTCAATTCCTAGGCTCTTCTGTTTCTTGAGGATGCCACAGTTCTCTACTCTAGAACTAAAAGAACTTGACCTTTGACCTAGCTATTGTAAGCTCCCTACTTCTCTATCCACAACAAATACTGATTATAGTCTCCACATCTCCACTCGCTGTCTGACATCTGACTTCACAGGGAATGGGCTTCAATGGACCAGGATGCTTTCACTCGCCAGACTGAAAGTACAGATGCACCCTACAGACTTCTGCTATTGGCTTTTCTCATCATGTTGATCTTTGGGTTTTGGCCATCAGTCTTGACTGAGCACAAGATTTATATGTCCTTTTTCTTTGCAATTGGGACTTCCGATCATCTTTGACTCATAACTCAGGCTCCTAGTCCCATCCTTCAGCTCAGTTTTTCCTATGGACCACCATCGAAAGCTTAGGTTTTCTGCCACATGAATCATAAGGTACCATTGTTTGACAAACAGGAAAATGAGCTCTTATGTTACTGACATTTTTGGGTTTGGAGTGGAGTCTCTAGTTGTTTGACCTATATTTCCTGGGGAAATCTGAGAATATAAGCATTCTAGAAGCAAAACATTTCAGAACTGGAGTTGACCACATCACCAGAAATGCTTGCATATTTTTCTTGTCTTTAATAGGTAATAAGTGCATAGCAAATTGCCCTGCCAGAGCTTGTGGGGAATTTAATTAATTGCTTGTTGGTAACACATGGAGTCATTCCTCAATGGCTTCAATTCATTTGTCCAAAAATAACCCCAAAGATGAATTGCACATTAGATTTACTGCCTATAATTTTGTAGCTTGCAGATGCTACTGTGGGAAGCAGTCACTAATTTAACAATTTAGAAACAATTTGGGCATAGTTGTGTGGAAATAAAGGTATTTGATTCTGCTTTATGAACTCAGGTTTTTTTTTTTTTTTTTTTTTTTTTTTTTTTGTGTGTGTGTGTGTGTGTGTGTGTGTGTGTGTATGATATTTATGAGTTTGACCAGCAGGAGCTTTGGATTCCCATTAGTGGTCACAGCTGCTCACTGTGAACGTGGCAGTTTGCTACATTGAAGAACTTGCTGCCCAATAGCTTATTGGTCAGGTCAAAAGGTATGGGGCAACATCACAAGATGTTTTTGAGTGTTTGCAAATTCCTAGGGAAACTGTTCTTATTCCAAATGCTATAAATTTTAAAGAAGGAATGCTTTCGATATTTAAAATAATTACTTAGGCGTCATCATTTATGATTGCTCAAGTTCTTTGGCTCATTGCCAAGGCAACCCCATTTGTAATGTAGGCCCCTATATGGTGTGCAAGTAGGAATGTCCTAGACCATGGGGTTTGCCAGACTTTAGGACTTGGTATCCAGCAGAACTTGACATTAGGGACTTCTAGAGGGTTAAAGCTGCAAATGTCCCTTGAGGTCATTTAAACCAGTCCCTTGTTTTATTTATTTATTTTTTAAAAAATATATTTTATTGATGTTTTTACAGAGAGGAAGGGAGAAGGAGAGGAATAGAGAGTTAGAAACATCAGTGAGAGAGAAATATTGATCAGCTGCCTCCTACACACCCCCTACTGGGTATGTGCCCGCAACCAAGGTACATGCCCTTGACTGGAATCGAACCTGGGACCCCTGAGTCCGCAGGCCGACGCTCTATCCACTGAGCCAACTGGTTAGGGCTAGCCCCTTGTTTTAAAGTTGAAGGAATTCAGACTCAGGATGTGAAAGGAGTTGATTAAGGCCACCCATCTTTTTAGCAGAAGAAATGGTTGCAGAATCCAGGACTCCTGATTGCCAATTTAATTCTCCTTTTGCCATATGCTGAAAAGGATTCAAACTAAATGAGCAAAACAATAGCTAAAATATTGATTTTTTTAGGTGCTTTTAATGAAATTCTGCTGAGGAAACTGAGAGGCATAACATTGGAAGGGGTTCTACTCAGCCACATTTTTAGCTCATTCTCTTCTCTGAAATGTGTTGATAGCAACCTGTTTTCTTTCTAAGTTTAATACTCTGACCTTTTAATTTTGTGCATACTTAAAATGGATTTTTTTCCCTGCGAATTTAGGGGTTGGCTTTTGTTTTCTGTCAGTTTATGGAACTAAGACCAGATAAAAGCATTCAAATGAATTATGCAAAGTTCCTGTGAAGTGAGGGATAACCATCCCCCACGTTGAGAAAACATACTTTTGCCTTCAAGTCTGGGAACTGTGTGTATTTAATTACGCACAGAATGTGCTGCTGGGAGAAACCCAGACTTAGGAAAGGCCTGCTGGTGACTGCCATGCTCTGAGTTGAGGCTAAGCCTGGTGATGGCAGACAGGCGAGTGGGCAGCTGGCACAAGGCCACTAGAGGGCAGTGTTAACTTACGCATCAGCCCTGAAACCGGTGGGTGTCCTAGGCCAAATGAAATAAACAGCAGGCAATGTGTTGGGCATCGACTTCTCCCTGAGTTCTAGACATGCAAGGATAAGTAATTATGTGCTGGCACTTTTTTTGAGCCTGGGTATCCTGGACTCATTTTGAAGTTCTAATCTTTGTAGTGTAGAGAAAAGGACACAGGATAGAATATCAACAGATCCGGAATCTAGTCCTAGTTCTACCACTCATTAATTCAGTTTCCTCATCTGAAAAAGTGAGTGGTTCTAATATTTCTCCTATAAAATCTATGAGTCAGCTGGTTCTTCTTTTCTGCCCTGTTCCCTCCTGGGGCCCAATGAATACTCAATTTTACCCCACAGTTTACCTCTGACTTTTAAAGAGAAATCAGGATATCCTCTGCATAGGTAAATCTCACCTTTCTGTCTTGGCTACAAGGTCAGGCTTCTCTTCCAGGAACGTTTCTTGCAGTGTCACCTTCTCCTTCTCCCCTCTCCTCCCCAAGGTAGTCACTGTGGCTTATCAAGGCTCACATAATTGCTTATCAGCAAACATGCCTAGTGACCCTTGTTATAAGTTGAACTGTGCTCCCTTCATATGGTGAAGTCCTAACACCCAGCACCTCAGAATGTGACTTTATTTGGAAAGAGGGTAGTTTCAGATGTAATTAGTTAAGTTAGGATGAGGTCATATTGGAGTAGAGCAGACTCCTAATCCATTATGACATGTGTCCTTAAAAAAAAGGGAAATTTGGACACAAATATGCATTCCAGGAGAATGCCATGTGAAGATTCAAGTTATGCTGCCAAAACCCAAGGAACGATCAGAGGCCAGGAGAGACACTGGGAATAAATCCTCCCTCTGTGCCTTCAGAATGAGCATGGTCCTGCGGATGCCTTGATCTTGGACTTCCAGACTCAGAACTGTGAGACAGTAAGTTTATGTCACCTAAGCTGCTCAGTTTGTAGCACTTCGTTATGGCAGCTCTTACAAACTCATACAACCTGAATGGGCATTCAGTTAAGTCATTGGAATATGTGCTGACTGTGGAGTTTCCTAGATGGTTGGCAGATTACAATGATTAGTCCTGCCCCCTGTATTGTACTCCACCAAGGTCAATATTACTGCCTTGTTCAAAACGACAACAATTTTTGTATAACTTATGATATGTGGTAAGTTTGGTAGGAAGAATGCAACCATCCAGGGGTAATACAATTTATCCTTCTTTAATACTTAGTTATCCTTATGTTTCCCCAACTTAAGCTGGCCTCAGAGACAAATGTGCTGGCAGTTCACTGATTTCAAACTATGTTCAACTTTAAATAGTATTTGAAATGCAGAAATCCTCCTTTAATGAATAAATCAAGGCAAAAGTTTGATCTTCAACTGTTCTTAACAAAATAGATCAATTCACAGCTCTTGCTTTTGATCATAGACATGAAGAGAGGAATTAACTGTGGTCACTTATGTTGCTAAGACCTGTCAGCTAAGTCTGTTTCCAAGGATACCCCAAAGCCTAAAGATACTGAGAAAATAGGAGAGAAGTTCTGTGTCAGGGAGTGGGAGGTGGGCGTGTGGATAGAAAAGCCTTGATGAAAGGCACATTTTTTTGTAGCATCTACATGTCAGCTGGACCCTCATTAACACATTAAAAAGAGTCGTCTCTAGATATTCCCTAGTCCCTAAATGATGGAATATTTCCTCTACATCAGCCTATGCCCTCCAGAAAAATATAGACATTTTAGATATCTTAGAAATGATATGGAAATCCTAAAGATTTGGTTTATATTGCTCAGTGTTGTGTGATACTCCCTGAAGCAGACTCTTCACTCTGCCGGTTACACTTTTCTCTCTTTTTAAATACCATTTGGGTCCCTATGGTCATCATTGGATGTTGGTCACTGCCTGGATAGCTTTTGCCTGAGAGACTAAAGTTAGCATGGCAGCAGGTTCTAGTCCCAGACTTGTGTATGGTCTATCTTGTTTTCACTGATTCCTCAACTTTGCTTTTCATTTTGAGAGCAGTTTTCAGTGAGTTCATTTCCTTTACAACTGGGGAACAGAAGATTAGCATTATTTCTTTTTGGTCCTAAGGAGGAAAGATACTTGTTTCAAAATAAGTGGACAGTATTTTCATGTCCTCTTGATAAACCCAATTAGGAGTTCTAAAAATGTTTGTCATTAGCCCAAGACAGGGTATAGATGATCTACTACTTATTCTACTTTAGAAATACAAAGGACAAACATTTTGTTATTTTTTCATACTAAATTTAACTCTAAATTTTCTAGCAGTAAAGGCAAATGAATATATTATGATTATGAGCTTCTATTTTTTTTCTTTTGGCAGAAGACAGCATACAATTTCACCAAGAGAGGAGTAAGTAACCACCCTTTGTTTATTGGGAAGTCTTGACTTCCTGGTGATATACATTAGGTTGCCAGAAATCTTAGCAAAAGTTTTACAGAAGGGTCTTTCTAAGTAAAAGAAGACCCTATAGATGCTGTTATACAAACCAGGCATAGATTTATGAATTACCATGTGTAACATAAATTGATGGGATAAATCTCCTTGGAGAAAAGCAGGATAGCTCAGGGAACTCAGTTTATGTCAGTACCTGAATCTGTGTTACTTGGCTGCAGCTCCTTTTGCTTAAATAAATGCTTATAGTCATTTAACAATAATAAAAAGTCAGGATAGCCCGTTTAGGGTCTGCTTCCATTCCATGGGGCTCTGTTGTCTTGTGTACTCCTATGGGACATGGACTCTCAACCAAAATTACTTGGAAATTGATAACTATAAAATGTCAATTGCAAACACTGAAATTTTTTAAATTACTCTCAGTTTTATTCCTTGGACACAGCTAGTTATGGATTGCATTAGTTACCTGTAGCTCTGTAATAAATTACTCCAAAATTTCATGGCTTAAAACAACAAACTTTTATTAACTCTCAGCTTTGGTGGATCAACAATGTGGATGCAACGCAGGGTCTTGCCCTGGCTGCAATCAAGGCGTCGCTGGGGAAAGATCTGCTTCCAAACTCACTCTCGAGCTCACTCATGGCTATCGATCGGCAAGATTTAGTTCGTTGTTGGCTGTTGTCCAGAGACCCCCACTCAGTTCCTTTCTGCTAGGAGTTCTCCATAGGCAACCTGCAAGATGAAAACTGGTTTCAACCAGAGTGTGCACTCAACAGAGCAGGAGAGAGAGAAAAAGACAGGAAGAGTCTTTTTGTAACCTAATGTTGGAAGTGACATCCTATCACTTTTGTTATATTTTAGTTGTTAAAGGGAGTTACTTGGCCCAGCTCACATATAAGGGAAGGGACTACACAGGGGTGTGGACACCAGGAGATAGGTATCATTGGAAGCCACTTTAGAGGCTGCTTACCATGGATGTTAGGTTTTGTTAGGTTAACTATAATTGTTTTAATTGAATAATTTGAACTGATGTGTTATCATCACCTTTTCATTAAAAGTTAGTTTATCTCAGAGGGACTATATAGAAAATTCCATATTATTGAACTATTTTCCTTTACTGTTTTTTTTTTAATATTTTTTATTGATTTTTTACAGAGAGGAAGGGAGAGGGATAGAGAGTTAGAAACATCGATCAGCTGCCTCCTGCACACTCCCTACTGGGGATGTGCCTGCAACCAAGGTACATGCCCTTGACTGGAATCGAACCTGGGACCCTTCAGTCCCCAGGCCGACGCTCTATCCACTGAGCCAAACCGGTTAGGTCTTCCTTTACTGTTTTATGATTCGACTAGAGGCCTGGTGCACAGATTTGTGCCCTGGTGGGGTTCCTCAGCCTGTCCTGTGCCCTCTCACAATCCGGGACCCCTCAGGGGATGTAGTAGTGTCTGAAGCGACAGGCGGCCGGGGAGGAGCCTGAGCCCAGGTCAGGTGCCTCACCATACCGCTCCTGCTCATCCTGGCTCTGCTGTGCCTGCTGCCACTGCCGCTTGGTAGTGCTGCCGTAGAGGTGGGAGAGGTTCGCGCAGCCGCAGCTGCGCTAGCCAGCCATGAGCCCAGCATTTGGTGTCCTTCAATCAGCTGAGCAGCACTCCCACTGTGTGAGCCCACTGACCACCAGGGGGCAGCTCCTGCATTGAGCATCTGCCCCCCTGGTGGTCAGTGTGCGTCATAGCAACTGGTTGACCAGTCGTTTGGTTGTTTGGTCATTCAGTTGCTTAGGCTTTTATATATATATATGTTAAATAATATTTATATAGTACTCTACCACTTTCAGCATAGAAATATAATGTTCATAGAAATATAACTGTGAAGGAGGAATTAATACAGCAATTTGACAGGTGATAAAAGTGTCATTCAGAGAGATAAATGGACTTTTGCAGTAGTGTACAACTCCAACAATCACGTTCATAATTATGTTTAATGCATAATTTATGAGGACATTTTTGCCCAAAAATTTTGTGTAAGTCTAAGGAAAAAGTGCTTAAATATATATTTTTTAAATTTACTATCTTTTGGTCATTTGCTTGTATGGGCAGTAAACAACATGTGTATATGCAAAAACTGAAAAATGAGACAGAATTGTGTTATTTTCAACTCCTTCAGTCTTTTTTAATGACACCAGCCCCAGAGTTGAGTTGCAAGAGATTGGGGAATATTTTTGCTGTGAAAGTTTAGGAAATAACCACGCTTGGATCTTGTTTCTAGTTGCCGATGACTGAAACATTTTTATGGTCTTTTTTCTCCACTGGCATGATTCTTTGATCCACTCAGAAAGGCATCTTCTGTATTCTTTTTCTACCCACTTTAGACACTTAGAGGCCGCCATTTGAAAATGGACAGAAAAAAGGGAAGTAGAAGGGAAGGATGAAAAACTTCAGAGTTGGTAGACTGCAGGGCAGGACACATGCTGATTTCCAGCGATGCACTCAAGATTTAACTGCCCTGGAAAAGCCACCACATCAGTCCTGGTTAGCTGGGTGAGGGGCACCTGCTCTGTCCACTTTATGCAGGTCAGACTGATATATATAGAAATACCACCCTGGCCAGGTCAGTTGTAAAAATTAGGTAAAATAGATTGGAGATGATGGATGGTTTAACGGAGTTGCTGGCTTTATAGGGATTTTGACCACCATAATGGCAAAATCAGCTGTGCATGGAGAAACTGTCATCTTTATAGTTCACTTGATGAAAAACAGTAGCATAAGCCACAAAAATTGTGAGAAAACATTTGAATTTTATAGTCTCTGAAAAGTCATAAAAAAAGCTTTTCATTTTTTTTGCTAGTGTTCTCAGTTTAAATTATGTTTTATGGAAAATAACTTGAATCATTTTGAATGTGGATGACCTCACTTACCCCTTAATGGTCGGTTACCTTATCCCCGGACTCTGTTAGGACTTTTCAACCCTACACCCTGCAGTCTTATAAACCTTCCCAAACCACTTTTGTCACTTTCTGTACAGAAAGACTTAATGGCTTCTTATTCCTGAAATTTAAAGGTTATATTCTTTTTTAAAAATATATATATTTTTTATTGATTTCAGAGAGCAAGGGAGAGGGAATGAAAGATAGAAACATCAATGATGAGAGAGAATCATTTATTGTCTGCCTCCCGCATGCCCCCTTCTGGGGATTGAGCTTATATCCTGGACATGTGCCCTGACTTGGAATCAAACCTGTGACCTCCTGAGTCAAACCTGGTTCATAGGTTGATGCTCAACCACTAACTACGCCGGCTGGGCAAGACCATCTCCTTAATACTTATTCAAGGTGTGCACAGTTGGCATCAACTTTCCTATACATTTGTAACACTGCTTAACTAATTTGTAATCCTTCCATGTAACACTTAATTTTCAAATCCAACAGCCTACTTGACATCTCAACTTAGATATAAAGATCTCACATGTTATAAGTCTGAAACAAGGACTTGTAATTCCCATTTCCATCACCGTTCCTCCCTTAGGCTTCCCCATCTGAGAACATGGCGTCACCATCCACCATCAGGTTGAAAGGCTAGAAATCATCCTGGATTTCCACGCTTCCCCTCGTGACCCCCATCAGAGTCAAGCTGGCACCACGTTCTACTCATGTTACCTGCTAACTACACCCAAACAGGACTATTTCCCATCACACCCACTGCTTTCATCTGGTCTGAGTTGCCATCCTCCCTTACTAGATGACTTTAATAGTTACTAAATATCTTTCTGTTTCCATGTATCCCCCCTAAAATCTCAACTTCCACACATAAAAGGAATGTTTAAAATGGTATATATCAGCTTATATCACTCCCTTCTACAACCTTCCAGTTGCTCCCCATATCATCCATTGCACTGGCCCCAAGGCCCTCCGTGACTTGACTCCCCTCTCTGCTACCATTCTCCCTGCTGCTCACTATGCTCCGTCACACTGGCCTTGTTCTATCCCTAACGTGCCAGCTTGTTCCCACCCCATGGCCTTTGCTCTTCCTGTTCCTGTCATTTCTGACTTGGGTGTTGGTGGCCCAGAGCTTCACATGGCTGGCTCCTTCTGGTTATTTGGATTTCAGCCCAAATACTGCCTTCCCAGAGAGGTCTTCCCTGACCAACCAATATAAGCTAGAGTTCTGTCCACTTTCTATTCTATTTTCCTATTTTATATATTTTTTGCAGACTTATCACTATCTGAAATTATCATTTTTTGTTGACTTATTTATTGCCTGCCTCTCGCCAGTGAATTAGGAGCTGCCTGCGAGGAGAAGCCTCCTGGCTTCTGCTCCCTCTACTCTGTGATGTCCCAGTGCCTAATGCAGGGCTACCCTGATGTAGGTGCTCCAGGCGCTTCTTACAAATGGAATGGAATCTGCATTTAAGCCAAATCATGGCTTAAGTCTAGTCATGGGCTCCAGAACATGACATAGTTTATATTCCTTGCATTTTAAAAACCATTTCCTTTTATCTGAATACCACATGCTTTCCCCTTCTACTTTTGAAAATTATTTACATCTTTCAAAGCCCCATTCAAACCCCACCTTTCTCAACCACCCCACACATAGTAATGGCCCCTCTTCTGCAGTACTGTAACCATCATTGTCAGATTCATCAAATCTGTTTTTATTGTCCATATGTTACCTTGAAGTATAGATTATCTTTTTTATGTGTGCATGTCTTACATTCTCAACTAGATTATAAGTCCTCTGAAAACTGTGTTGTAAGATAGTCTATGCATTTTTCTATTGTTGTTGCTAGTAAAATATGTTGTGCATATGTAGATGTTGAATAATGATTTATTCATTTTATTCTCACACCAAGGCATAGTTTTAAAAATCAATGTATACATTTGAAATAATTCTTGCTCTTGAGTGATTGTTAATGTGTTTATTTAAAATTATACTATGGTGAGATACTACTACAGCAATTAATTTCCAAATAATTTGTATCAACTGGAAGCTTTAACAATGAGCTGTTGGACTCTGCTATTCCTTCAGCTTATATAGGTAGATGTGACTTTAGAGATCTCTCATAGACACAATAAGGCTTAAAGAATACATGCAGAACCATTAAACCAATACATCCATAGACAAGAAGTTTAAGAGGTGCACTTTGTAAAAAAAGAAATCCTTACTAGAACTCAAACTTCATTTAATAGGAAAAGCAAGTACCCAGCCTTGTAGAAGGATGTGTCAAAGGAATAATGTCATCTTTGACCAATCACAATTCATTCTTATCATTTAAGAATGTGCCAATCTGATACTTTCTTTTACTCTTCTATTCTCTTCAAGCATCACAGCTATAAACTTCTCAACTTTCTACTCTCCCTTTACAATGTTATCTAGACACTCATTCCTTCTTATCTGATTCCCCTCTGTTTCCAAGGTAGCAGTATTCCTAATTTCAAAGACAATCTACTATCTAACTGTAGATTGTACTTTTCCACAAATTATCTAGGACTTGATCCATAATTACCTCTACTTTTCTTCTATCTTTAAGCCTAATTTAACTGCATCTTTTTTTGACATACAGAAATGCTCACTGTATAGATATTTCTTGGCCCTCATTCTCCTTTTGGTTTCTATCCTATCTTGTCTTCCTTCACATCAGCTTATGGAAAGAATAGTTCACACTCACTTCTTCTCCCTCATATTCATACCATATCCTACTAAGACAGCTTACCATCTCCCCATTTAAATGGTATTGTAATAAATAAATAGATGATGTTTTAAAGCAAAATTTCTAGTACAATTGATTCTTGTTATTTGTGATAGTCATGTTCTATAAAGTTGTTGCAGAATTAGTGAATCATTGCTCTTAGGGGAAATGTGGGGTTAGGTTCTTGTAGTGAGGCGAATTAGCCAATGGCCATATTTTCATCATGATCTATATGTAACCTTGTTTTTTTGTGTGTGTGTGGTTCTGCTTAAAAACACTTTATTTTTTGTATATTGTTGATTTATTAAAAAAATATTAATTTTGAAAATACCATCTCATCACTTTGATCTTACTGCAGTCACTGGAAGGAAGTCACCAGGTCCAACCGACACAGGAGAGGGGATTCCACAGGATGTGGATACCAGGGGGGTGAAGATCATTGAAAATCATTTTATAAGCTATCTCCACCCCCCATCCACTTTTCTCTTTTGTCCTGCTATAAAGTATTTATTGAGCAATAATTTTTACTAGGAACTATAGAATGTACTCTAGGCAATTATAATGAAATCTTGTTGATTACCAAAATTACCCAAGGAAGCTTTTACAAATACAGACTCTTGAATATCACTTCTTGATAGTCTGCTACAGGAAATACAGATAATGTCTGGGAGTGTGTACTTTAAAAGTACCTCTTGTAATTCTGATAACATATCAGGCTCAAATTTATTTCTCTAGGATTCTTTCAGGAATTCACAGTCTACTGGGGAAGATAGATGGGTAAACCATTAATTACTGTTGAGTTAGGTAAATGTTGTGTTAGAGTCATCCATAGGATAATTTGAAGTATAGAAGGACATTTAAATGGGGAAGTTAGTGGGTGGAACAGAACCAGAAACTGCTTCTTAGAAGTTGTATTCTTGAGCAAGTCTTGATCTATGAGTGGGATTAGCAAAGAATAGAGGGGATAATATGTAGAAAATTATAGAGGCCTGAAAACATGACAGGAAATTTGAAATAGTTTGGTATGAATGGGAAAAGCTGCCATTCTCTGGAAGTACTCAGTGGCCTGTGTGTGAGTGCAGTGAAAGTGGCCAGTTGGGTTGCCCAGGGTTGGAGTTTTGCTGTGAGGTTGGGTAGCAGGTTAAGGGTGTTGCAGATAGTGTCAAAGAGTGACAAAGTGAATGATTAGGCAATGAATTGAAGCAGGAAGGGAGGTGAGATTTGGGGAAAATATAGGGTGAAAAGCTGTGAGGTTCCAGAGTGTGTGTTTGGAGGTGGGTAAAGGAGCATCTACACATTCAGGGAGCATCAGAACAGAAGGTTATGGAGATGAGGCCTTTCCAAGTTTGGCTCCAGGAGGACAAGAAATTTAAATTTAAACTGACCTTGAATGAATAGACTGGCTATAATTCTGGTGGACACAGAGGTAAGGGAAAGAAGTTGACAACAAGTCTATTGTATGACCATCAGCAAAGGCTGGCTATTTTGACCTAGAACATATGAAACTTAAACAAAAATTTCTTTTTGGTAGGCACCAACTAGTAGGTGGAATTTTCATGTTAGTGAAAGGATGATATTCCAGGAAGGCACATGTAACTGGAGGGCTTCTTCTTCTTCTTTTTCCTAATAGGGTGAGTAGATCCAATGAGATTCTGTAATTTTTAAAAATTAGGTTTTATAATATACACTGAATTGATAACTTCAAATTATGATTGAAAAAATCATGAGGATGAAAGCCTTTTGCATTCTGTTGATAATCAAAAGGGTGTTTCTCTCTCCTGAGAGGAAAATATTAGATTACTGGTGGGTAGAAGCCTGCCATTTGAATATGACTCAGTCACAGTTGCCATGCACCTCTGTCTGGGGGGAGGCTAGTGGAGAGCTGGGTCACCCTCAGCTCCCAAGGGGGCCATCTCTAGTACTGGAGAGAACTCCAGATGCCAGCCTTCTGAAAGCATTTCCCTGAAATGTGTTGAAAACATCTCTAATGGTTCCAAACCACACATGCTCACCTTCATTTGGAAGGAGCTAGAATTCCCCAATTAATCAGAATTAGAAGCCACATTATAAAATATATGAAACAGTTCAGTGAAGAATTGATGACAAATTCTACTCCAGATGAGTGGAGATGTAATGAATAATTTTATCATTTACAGTCTCTTCAGAGGGTTCATTCTCACACAAAGCTGCTGGTTGTCACGGTTTCATGTTATTTAACATCTTCTGAATCAATGGTGCTGTGCTATGGTGAGTACATAATGTCTAAACCTAAAAAAAAGAAAAAAAAGAGGTGGAGTTCTCAACTATCACAAAAACATGGTTCCAATTATTGTCAGTCTCGCCTTATGGGTAGAGTTGCATGTGTTTTCAGTCCAGAGATCATTTTCTTCATTTTCCATTTTCAAGACTGTGGTTTCTGGTGCAAATAGTAAAGCAGAATTGAATGAAATTTGTGATGCTTCAGGACTTCAACATTTTCCAAATGATTCATGAATCGATAGCTGGCAGACTCAGCCATGCGGGCATTTGTTTGTTGCCTCTGATGGTTTGAATCCCTCCTCTTATAAACAAATTCCTTTTGCATAGTGAAGGACATGAAGTAAAACCTCATGATGATGCTCCAGAAGCTGGCACGCTCTTGGCAGTTAAGCTCTGCTCTCAGGATTTATGGGGAACTACTGATTGTAATTAACAAAGAACACTTAGAATCTAACTTGAAATACAAAACTGAGACTAGAAATCATATTCTCAGACTATTTACTGTGGTCACGGGGACATTTCAAACCAATAAATCTAACACATAGTCGTAGGGAACAAAAGAGTCCTAGTTGTTTAGATAGAATTTATAACACTTGGCTCATTAATCTGCTTGTGCTCTAAGGATAAACACTGGATCCTTTTGATTTATCTGTGAGGATGGAAAATGTATCTCTTAAAAGTATCTGTCAACACTAGCCTGGGTGGTGATAACAAGGGAGTGGGATAAGTGTCCTTTTAATAAAAATTCTTTTTGTTTCAAAAGTTCTTTAAAGTCTTACATGCCCATTATAGAAACCCCCCCCCCCCAAAAAAAAACACAACCAGCTGAAAATGTCCTCATATTCTAATCCATAAAGGACAATTACATATTCGAATGTGGTACCTATTTTTCTTGATTCATATGTCTTATGTTATTTTTGGTGGCTTTATATCCTCTCTTCTCTCTTGTCGAACTGCGAGCTATCATTGTCCCTACCCACAGCTGTGTGCAGAGCCGAGAGGGCACTCATGCACCCTATTGATCATGATGCCCTGTCTGGGTTTTATAGTTTCTTCCTTTCGTGTCTTTCCATTCCTCTTTTCTTCTTTCTCTCCTTTTTTCTTTTGCTCTCCCTCTTACTGTGTAATTGTGGGCAAGTTACTTAACCTCTCTGTGTCTCAGTTTTTAAAAATATTTATAAATAAGAGTTGCTGTGAGGAAACCATGGGGGCAATAATGGAAGGCAATGGTCCAGTGGCTAACCACAGTAAAGCTCAACAAATGGCCGCCCCTTAACCGAATGAGCCTTTGGGGTGGGCGACTCCCCATCTAAGCGCTGTGATACTTGGGAAGTTACAATGGTCACCATGGTAATAAACATGAAAGAATCAATTTGGAACATGACATCATAAATCTTTCAAAAATTCTAGATAAACAGATTTAGTGCATATTTGTCACAATTGTCCTGTGATGTACTCTTCTCTCTACCAAATCTTTTTATGGTTAAACTCTCTCAGTCTTTTCTCTGTGTTTAATATATGTCTTTAATTATATGTTTTCTCTTCTGGTTAGAATATGTTATGTTTTATATGGTAGAGATTATTCTGAATGTGTCTAATAATGGTCACTGGGTTATGGGTTCCCCTCATGCAGCTGTTGGAGACCAACCTGGGCTAAGACGAAGAGAGCAGACTTACTCAGTAACCACTAGTTCTTATGCTGCAGTGGCACCCTCCCGGGACTCAGCAAGGGTGTACAGAGGTCAGTGTTGACCTTTTCTCAGAAGTGGGCAGTCCTGACAGCTGAGAACCTTGAGTACATTTTTATCTGGCGTTGGAAGTTAAGGTTAAAAACATTCAAAATAGCACAAAAACACAGGACCTCTATGGCTCTATGGATTATTAACATCAAGAAGGTGTACTCAGTTCACTGTGCTTCACAAAATTTAAGTAGCTTCAAAAGCCAAATTCATGATGTTAACAAATTTAATTAATTAAAGACAGTTGAGAATTCCAAAGAGAAGGCAAAGAAGAAATTGACCCAAGAATACCCCCTCCTCCCCTAAAACCCCACACCCATCTGAATCTCATCTTAAATTAAGCAAAGTGAATAGATTGTGTTAGAAGTAGTCTCTGCGGACATGGCTAAGTTAGAACTGGCACGTGAATCTTCTCTATTAGTAAATATGGAGTGTTGCTTAATCATGGAATGCTCTGAAAGCCAGCAGCAGAGTAATTGCCTGATTGGCAAATGTTCTGGATGATCGAGATGGTTTCAGTAAAAAAAAATGTCAACCCCTCCCCTGGAGGGTGTCTGTGATGCAGTTGTGTGGGAAACAGCAGGCTCGGGATGGGCAAGCAGGGGGTCGGGAGAGAGCCAGACAGATGTCAGAGTCTGAATTAAGCCAGTGATTTGGGAGCCAGGAGATGAAGACCAGTGAAGCAGTAGTTGAATGTGGCCAAGAACAGATGGAGGTCAGGAAGCCAGGCCATCATACAGCGTCAGGAGGTCTGAGAGGTGAAGCATGGAAGAATCAAAGGTTCAGAAGTTCAGATCCCTTGCAGATCCAGAATAGCATGAGCAAGTAGAACACACCTAAGAATCAAACCAACAGATGTACAGCCATTTAGGGTCTTTTGTATTTCTTTATCTGGCAAGGTTGGGCTTGCAGTATTTTACCAACTAATTCCAGGGGACTAGAGTGATGTGGTCTGTCAGATAGTCCTACACCTTTACTGGTACTGATCAGTTATGTGTCCAAATCAAGTAATATCCCTAAGCTTTAATTTATCTCTCTCTCTCTCTCTCTCTCTCTCTCTCTCTCTCTCTCTCTCTCTCTCCCCCCCCCCCAACTGGAAGTGCTGACTTTTGTTTTGTGTTGAATACATCTCAACAAAAGGGACTGATATTTTAAAAAGGAAAACGGACTTTGTACGTTCTAGGGCAGCGTTTCTCAACCTGTGGGTTGCGACCCCTTTGGCGGTTGAACGACCCTTTCACAGGGGTCGCCTAAGACTATCCTGCATATCAGATATTTACATTACAATTCATATCATTAGCAACATTACAGTTATGAAGTAGCAACGAAAATAATTTTATGGTTGGGTCACACATGAGGAGCTGTATTTAAAGGGCCAGAAGGTTGAGAACCACTGCCTTACACTGTCTTCATATTTTTGGATTCTTTTTTCTTTTTGCTCTTCTGCCTGGATGTTTTTTGCTTCCTCATATTTCAAATCGTTGATTTGATTCTCAGGATACTCTAGTCTACTGTTGAAGCCCTGTATATTATTCTTTATTTCAGTCAGTGGGTGGTTAATTTCTGACTGGTTCTTTTCCATTTTTTTTTGTCATTCTCACTAAGATTCTTGAAAATCTCACAAGTCCCTTGGAGATTTCTAGAAGATTCTTGAGTAATCTTATAACTTTGGTTTTGAATTCTATATCCAGTAGTTTGCTTTCTTCCATTTCTTTCATTTGTAGCATGTTTCTTTGTCTCCACATTTTGGCTGCTGCTTCCCTGTATTTGTTTCTATGTACTGGGTAGCTGCTAAGTCTCCTTGAGTTGATAGAGTGGCCTTGTGTAGTAGGTGTCCTTTAGGGCCCAGTGGCTCAGTCTCCCCAGTCACCTGAGGTGGACACTCCAGGTGCACCACTTTGTGGGCTTTGTGCACAGTCTTGTTTAAGTTGAGCCTTGATTGCTGTTGGTGTCACTGGGAGGAATTGACTTCCAGGCCAATTAGCTGTGAGGATCAGCTGCAAATACAGTAGGAGAGCTGCTGTGCAGGAGACACCCTTATGGAGCAGGACTTGCTTCAGTGGGGCTTTGGTGCTCACTGAGTCTTCCCCTTGAGCAAATTGCTTATGGATGTGAAGAGGTAATCTAGTATAGTCTGACACTGACCACTGGGTACACTGGCCCTTAGGTCTCTAGGGAAGAGTAAAGTCAGCTACTGCCTGGGGCCACCCAGCAGGAGCTACAAAGAGATCTGCAGATTCCTCCTCTTTGTATACAGTTTGGAAGTACCCAGATGAGGCCCAGCTGTGAAGCATGGCAGGCTGGTGCTGGTGCCCAGTTTGGGCTTTTATTGATAGGTTTGGGGCTCCCCAACCCAGCTGCAACTTGTTTGACAGATTTTAGCCTGAGTAAGGACAGGCCATTCATATGCAAAAGCTGCTGCACACAGGTCAGGTGGGGTTATAAATTGGGTGGGGCGGGGTCTCAGGGAATCACAAGGGTGGAGCAAACAGAAATGGCTGCCAGTCAGCCCTGCAACTGAGGAGATCCCAGCATAGGAATGATGATCCCTACAAGCACCTCCACCTGGGAGAAAACCACCCCGAGTTTCTGCCCCGATGCCAGACAATCCAGTTTCTCCTTGTATGTGTCTGTGCCCCTGAGAGCCTCGCCCTAGTGCTGGAGCTCAGAGGAAGTGGGAGCTTGTTAGTTCAGTTTGTGTGCCAGCCTTTTAAGAGGAGCAGCTGGGTCTCCAGCAGCCTCTGTGTCTCTCAGCCCCAATCCACACTGGTTTTTACAGCTGTAGTTGTTACTTCTTTTCCCAGCTCTGGGACCCTGGGCTGGAGGTCTGGTGTAGGGTTGGGCCCCTTACTCCTCCAGGTGGCCTCCGCAGAGATGATCTCCCTCCCTATTAAAAAATCGGTACACATTTGTGTCGGACCAGCCCATTCTGTGCCTCTGAATCTCCTACCAGTCTCAGTGTGCTTTCTTCTTTACTTCTCTAGTTGTAGGACTTTCATTCAGCAAGCTTTCTGGCAGTTCTGGATGATGGTTATTCTGTATTTTAGTTGTAATTTTGATGTGGTTGTGGGAGGCAGCGAGTACTGAATTTGCCTACACCATCATCTTGGTCTAGAATACTTTTTTAAAAAAATAAAGTCACCCAGTCTTATTTGAACAATTCATTAAGTTTGTTAGCCAACCTTATTGGGCATATGGTTTTATTTTTTACTTTTTTTTTACTTTTATTGAATTTATTGGGGAGACATTGGTTAAAAAAATTATACAGGTTTCAGGTACACAATTTCATGAGTCATTTGTTTTCTTAAACACAGGAAAGTCATGCTTTCTTTGTGAAGATTATTGGATTACAGTTGGGCCTAGACAACCTCAAACAGTAAAAAATTTAAGCAGGTAAGCTTCTATAATGTGTCAAATACCCATTTAGGCAGCCATATGCATATAGATAATTGTTCAATCTAAATTCTTCTGCTTGGAATTGTATAATATCATCTCCCAATTATGGGAAAGTGTGGAGAGTTAATAGGTGTTAAGGTATAAAAAACTTCCATGACCAACTGAGTTTGGAAATGACAAGAATTTATGTTTAAAGTTCCTAGACCTCTCAGAGTTTTTAACTGCTAATGTGATTTGGGATTCTTTAGAGATCAATAGAATTTTGCCTGTGTTTTTGACATGGAATCATATCTGCATGAATCAGGTTGGGACATACTGATATAGTTTTTGACCCACAGTTTGGGTTGAATTAGGAGATTTGGTTGGTTAATTGATATTCCTCCAGAGAAATTATCATAATATACTTACTTCTTAGGCCATTGTTACACCTTTATTTGGAATCTGGGAATATACTTTTATGGCTTGATCCAATAGACTTCAAACTCTTCAAGACTAGGAATTAGTGATTGTGCTCTTGGCTTCTGTAATTTTGGTTAAATAATTGTTTTTTAAAAAGACATCTTAAGTACTTGAAAGAAGTGTTGGGATTTTTAATGAAATTATAAGTAAGGTAGGCATTCTGATGAAATTTTATTTATTGTAGCAGGCTAAGGACTATGGACTTTGGGAATATAATTTATAAATAGTTATTAAGAGTTCTTTTGACCCTAGATTTTACAAGGTACGGCAATGTTTGGTAAGAATGTAGGTTTCATTCTCAAAGAAGTCTTTTTCTAGCCCCACCTTTCATTCACTGAAAATGCTGAAGATATTCATAAGTGATAAGCTTCGTACATTTTCTCCTTGCCCTTTGTCTAACCTTTTCTAACCTTGCCCTTTGTCTGCCACCAGAGTTCTTTCTAAAACACTAGTCTATAGGAGGGGTCAGCAAACATTTTCTATAAGGGGCCAGATAGTAAATATTTTAGATTGTATGGGTCATACAATCTTGGTGTCCCATTGTAGATCAAAAGCAGCCATAATCAATATATAAAGAATGGGTGTGACTGTTCACAAAATTGCCTGGTACTGGCACAAGAACAGACATATAGACCAATGGAACAGAACAGAGAACCCAGAGTTTAACCCAAGTCATTATGTCAATTAATATTTGACAAAGGAGGCAAGAGCATAAAGTGGAGTCAAGACAGTATCTTCAAAAAATGCTCTTGGGAAAATTGGACAGATACAGGCAAAAAAAAAAAAAAAAAATGAAACTAGACCACCAACTTACACCATGCACAAAAATAAACTCAAAATGGATAATGGACTTAAACGTAAGATGGGAAACCATAAAAATCCTAGAAGTCATAGGAAGCAAAATAGCGGACACTTGTTGTAGCAATTTATCAATACAGCTCCTAGGGCAATGGAAACTAAGGAAAAAATAAACAAATGGGACTACATCAAAATAAAAGCTTCTGCACAGCAAAACCATCAACAAAACAACAAGAAAGCCCACTGCACGGGAGAACATATTTGCCAATGTTATCTCTGATAAGGGTTTAATCTCCAAAATTAATAGGGAACTCATACAACTTAACAAAAAGAAGATAAAAAATCCAATAAAAAAATGGGCAAAGGACCCAAATAGACACTTCTACAAAGTGGACATATAGAAGGTTGAGTGACAAATGAAAACATGCTCAAAGTCACTAATCATCAGATAGATGCAAATCAAAACAACTATGAGGTACCATCTCATACCTGTCAGAATGGCTATCATCAACAAATCAACAAAGGACAAGTGCTGGGGAGGATGCGGCGAAAAAGGAACCCTCTTGCACTGCTGGTGGGAATGCAGACTGGTGTAGCCACTGTGGAAAACAGTATGGAGTTTCCTCAAAAAAATTAAAAATGGAACTTCCATTTGACCCAGTAATCCCACTTCTAGGAATATATCCCAAGAAAACAGAAACACCAATCAGAAAGGATATATGCACCTCTATCTTCATAGCAGCACAATTTACCATAGTTAAGATTTGGAAACAGCCTAAGTGCCCATCAGCAGATGAGTGGATTAGAATACTGTGGTACAGCTACTCAATGGAATAATACAGTGCTGTAAAAAAGAAGGAATTCTTACCATTTACAACAGCATGTATGGAATTGGAGAGCATTATGCTAAGTGAAATAAGCCAGTCAGAGAAAGATAAATGTCACATGATCTCACTCATTTATGGAATATAACGAACAACATAAACTGAGGAACTAAAATAGAACCAGAGTCATAGAAGCATTGAACAGACTGTCCAATTATGAGGGAAGGTGGTGGGCGAGGGGGTAAGAGATCAACAGAGATCAACCAAAGGACTTGTATGCATGCATATGAGCAAAACCAATGGACACAGACAGGGGTTGGGGGTGGGAGGGGGGGAAGACATATGCAGAGAGGTGGGGATGGCCAGGGAGAGGTCAATGGGGGGAAAAAAGGAGACTTATGTAATACTTTAAACAATAAAGAATTTAAATTAAAAAATAAAACAAACAAAAAAACAAAAAACTATCTTTTATTTGACTCTCTAAAACTACAATTTGAGCAAGGCTCAGCAGGGATGGCTTGTCCTGCTCACTGAGGCAACTTGATGGGAGGCAGTGGGGGAATCCATTTTCAAATTGGCTAACACACATGGCTGGCAATTTGTGCTGGTTGACAGCCCAGAATTCAACCAAGGTTCTGGGCTGGGCACCTCAGTTCTTATCCATATGAGCATATCCACAGACTGCTTGGACTTTCTCACAGCATGGTTACTAGGTTCCAAAAGCTAGCATTCCAAGAGAACAAGACAGAGAAGTACTTAGCATTTCTCTGACTTAGCTTCAGTAGGTATTATTGGGGTCAGTCATGAAGCGTCAACTGGGTTCAAGGGTAGGAGACATGGACTCTTCTTCTTGATAAGGGAGTGGTAAGGTTCTAGAAAAGCATGTGGAATGGAAGATATTTTCGTGACTTTCTTTGAAAAATAAAACCCACCACAGTTGATAAGAAAAAAAAGAATGGGTGGGCTATGTTTCAATAGTACTTTATTTGGAAGAATAGGCAGTGGGCCAGGTTTGAGCTTTGGACAGTTTGCTGACTCCTGGTCAAAATCATGCCAGTGAGTTACTTAAAATTTTTAAAAGAAATATTTTTATTGATTTCACAGAGGAAGGGAGAGGGAGAGAGAGATAGAAACATCAATGATGAGAGAGACTCATTGATCGGCTGCCTTCTGCACACCCCATACTGGGGATCAAGCCCACAACCCAGGCATGTGCCCCTGACCAGAATCAAACCTGAGACCCTTCAGTCTGCAGACCAATGCTCTATCCACTTAGCCAAATCAGCTAGGGCTTAAAATTTCTTGATGGTTTCCTATTGCAACAGAATGAAATTCAATATATCTAGGCTGATATACAGCACGCTTCATAAGCTGGCTCCAGTCTATCATTATACCATTATTTTTTAACTACATGCATCCCAAAAGATCCTTTATCGTATTGATTGCCTCTTGGGTGGTTACCCACCAGCAGGAACTTGTGGTCTTTAGTGGGCCTGGTTACCTGTCCCCCAATTAAACTATCTTTGCTACAGCTCTCACTGGCCTAGGATCAGGTCTTTGATTCTACAGGTGTTACATGAAGTTTGAATCTTAATTCCTCTATCTATAACTATCTCTAGATAGCTTATGTTTAACCGAACAAATTTTCATCAGAAAATGGACATGTAAAACATCCAATATATGTGCTCTGTAAAAGATTCAGACTGATATTTTTATATACATTTTTAATTCTGAGTTATTAAACATCTTCATTAAATTCCTTAGCAAATTTAAAAGCAGTGGAGTGACATGGCACATATGTGTTATTATGTGTTATTTTTACCAAGAAATACTTTCAGTTCTGAGGATGATTAAAATCACCCATAATTAGGGGAAATACAATAAAAGACAGAGATAATTTAATCACAATGTTAATAAATAAGGTTCACAGAATTTGAAAAATATTCTTCTGGTTTAAGACTTAACTTTTGAGTGTTCATTAATTCATTCCATGAATATTTATTGCTTGCCTACTATTTTCTAGGCACTGTTTGAAATTCTGGAATGTATGGATGTTAAAGATATTATGAATAAATACCTATTAGCAGTATTTCAAATATTAGCCCAGTGAACATTTGAAACATCTGCCATAGTCTGGACCTCTGGCTCTATTTTGGGTGTGTATTTTTTTATGGTGAGATAATGTTGGGGGTTGGGCATTAAAGTATTATCTTGTGTGGAAAAACACTTAAAGATCATGTTGTTATTTCAACGAAGTAGTCCTCAGAGTTCTATTTGATTTTATGCTTTTTGTCAGTCGGCTTTTCAACGTTAATGTCTCTACCAGACTGAAATAATCTGTCATCCACTAGAATACTAGCCAAATTTAATTCAAATTAATTCTGAAATGAAAGATGACACATTTAATAAAGGTAGATACATTGGTGACCACTTGAAAATACACTTTTGAAAGTGACTTCACTAACCAGATGGTGTCTCCATGCAAACAGCTGGATATTGAAGAGATACTCTGTACAAACTTGTAGTTGACTCCTAGCAGAAGTAGATCATCTTTTTTATTCTCTGACCAAGCATAGCACAGGACAGTGCACTTGACCCCACTTCAAAATGGAGACACCTGCACAGGGTCAATGATGGTGACTAGGGCAACAATACTGGTCGTGCTCTGCCTTTGCCCTAAGGTTAAACTCTGTTATCAACTAAACCCAGAGTAATCTGGCCTCAGACTTGGAGATAGATTATCTGTTACTGCTTTGGGCCTGAGAAAATGTCCTATTGCCTTGACTTTTTTCTTTCAGGTGTGCTCTATATCAGCCTTTCTTGCTTTGGAGTGGGAGGACCTCATATTTGGTTGAAGGCATGGGAAAGAAAGGGGCAAAGAGGCCATATTTATTGATTTAATTCTGGGTTATATAGATTTAGGTAATCTAGGCATGAGGAGTCTCCAGGTGATCTGCCATGCCTTGGTGTGCAGGACCATAGACTCGGAGCAATAAAGTATTGATTGATGACCATTGCCTTCTGTGTATGTACTCTCGTCTATGTATATGTATTTCTCAGAGACCTAGCAGGGAAAGGAGACAGATTAAGGACAGGATTTTTTATTAATTTCTCATGCTTAAGCTATGTTTTTACTTATTTTTATAAGCATAAATCTGTATCTCTTGTTGCTATATCTTGCATATGTTCTGAAGGAACACAGACCTTCAAATGTAGTTGATAAATAAATGCATTTTGTTTATTTTCATATTATGAAATGATGAACACACATAGTAAAAAAAAATCAAACAATAAAAAAGTATGTCCAGTTAAAAGTGATTATTTGAAACCTTAACCAACAGTTGTACTCACCAGAGGCAATGCCTTTCAACAGTTTCTAACGTATGACTCCAAAAAATTTTCATGTACATATATCAATGCATAATTCGAAGCCATGTTACAATTTTTAAATCACATTATTTAAAAAACACATGCACAAATGGGATTAAAGCATTTCACAATTTGCTTTTCTAAATTTAGCAATGTCTTAAGATTGTTTCATAGCAGCACATGGAGACCTACCTCATTCTTTTCATGGCAGCATAATGTTTTCACTGCAGGGAGTGTAGAATAATTTATTGAATGCGGGATTGATTGCTTTGAAGATAATAAATGTCTCACTGAATGAATAGTGCTGAGTTGAAGATAATTCTTCCAAGTTGAATATATAATTTAAACTTACCTCACTCCTTTTTTATTCCTCTGGCAAATAAAAATTTAAGTCTACATGTGTTGGTGGAAGTGTGAGTTTTGGAGTTGTTAATGTTAATTTGACATCAGTTGCAATGGCAGCAACAAAAAGAATAACAACAAAGATTGTAACTGGATAATATCTTAGGGTATTAACCTATGTCTTGACTCTTACCTTCTTCCACTGATAGCCCCTCCTTCCCCAGTCCATGTCTCTAGACAAGAATCATCTCCATCTAGAGCAAACCCAAAGACTAGGACATTTATTCAGAAAGGCCAGTGGCTAAAATGTTTGGCTGGAAGCCTCAAAGGTTCCTTGAATTCTCAGAAACCTGGGCTGGAGAAGAGGGAAAGGAAGGCAAATACCCTCCTCCCAGGAAAGGAAGGAGTGTGAAAAAACCTGGGAGGGGTAGGAGTGGGAAGAACCACCTCACAGCTAAGGAACTGGGGACTCTACTCCTGTCCCCAGAGACTCTCCTAGTGTCTAGAGCTCCCTTTCCCCATCCCTCCCTTAGCTCTTCACCTGTGGTCAAGCGTGGAAAGGAAAGCTATCGTTGTGGTCAGGAGCTGGGACACCCTAGGGAAGGGAAATGACCAAGGGTGCACTGGATGAGGTGGTTGGAAATATCCCTGTGAACTAGCTCAGTGATGGACACACAGGTTTCATGCCCAGCATCATAATCAAAGCATGGAGAAGGCAGAAGTGAAAAGAGACCTGTTGAGAAATGTTGTTAGTGAGTGTGGGCAACTCTTTAAAGAAGTTTTGCTATAAAGAGAAGCAGAGAAATGAGACCTCTGGGTTACAGGAAAGTGGGGATTATAATATTAGTCATAATGCAACCTTTCATATATTTTGAAGGCTTACTATGTGCAGGTGCTGGGTCAAGTGCTTCCAGTGCATTATCTCAACAACCATAGGAATCTATATTATATATGTATATATACATATATAACTTCTAACCACTGGCCCATATTGCCTTCCTTGATTGGTAGGAAAAAGAATATTAGAAGGGTATATAATTCCTCTTACTGAGGATGAGTCAAATATAGAAGAGCTAAAAAAAAAAGAACATGACTGGAGGAAAGCTCCTGAGTTATCCAGACATGAAGTCGAAGAATTTTTTTTGAGAAAGATAAATGAGGGAAGATATATTAAAATTACCCATGTCAAACAGTACAATTCAGTTGATGGAGCTGGTTTTGAATAGGAGGTGATGGGAAGTTGGAGCTCATTGCAGGGACATAGCTAGAATCAGGTTCCAGGTAGTTGTGGAGAGAACAGTTGTCTTGAAATGGAAGCTGTATTTGCAGCCCTGTCAAGAAGAGTCATTTATCTGGAAAACTGGGGTCCATCATAAGGACCTCAAGAAAAAAAGAACAGACCAGAATGTTTTTCATTACTATATTTTGCACTTGAAATTTGCTACTTGTCTCCTTCCTAGTCAGGGACATTGTTTAAGTAAAGTGACTTGTGCATATGACTGGGCTGTCTGCACTGTCACAGGGAACCTCAGGTGGAGTTGTGGCTACTGACTGTTTGCTACTCCAGCATTCCTGATTCCTTCTTCCAACAGCTCCAACCTTCATCTGGGTGCCTATCCTCCACACCACCCCCAGGCCTCAGACAATTATTTCCTTATATTTCTGTAGCTACAGTGATTGGATCAGTCGTAGACATGTGACCTAAGCAAGTCCAATCAAAGTATATCAACGTTTTGCTGGGAATAAAGAGTATTAGTGCTGGTGTCTAAAGGAATCACTTATTTCTTTTATCAAGCCATGTCCGAGGCAAATCCTGCCCTGGACTTTCCAATCAGGAGAGACAAAAATTTATCTTTTTAAAAACATAGCTTATTTGGGATTGGATTTTCTGCCATTTGCCACCAAAGGAATCTTAATAAATAAAGGAGAATAATTTTCCTTCATCCATTGGGCAGGAGAGCAGAAAAGCTCAGTAACGAATGCAGGAAACTTCATTTCTGGGATGACTCTAAAAGTTTTGAAATATGTAGTAATAGCATTTTTAAAAACTAGTACAAAAATATTTTTAAGAATACCAATTAGTTAATAGATTTCTCAGGAATAAAGAAAAAAGCGACACCTTTATAAACACTCTGCTAAATGTTGAAACTTTGGTAATTTTGTGTCCCCCTAATGGGTCAAATTAAAAAAAAAAAAAGCAACAACCAAAACCCTCCCCCTATTCGATGTTTCCATTATTACAAGGAGAGAGTTAAACTTTAAGACTTAGGAAGGGCCACACATTTCCTGCAGGGGCTGGAGTGCAGGAATGAAACTGTGAGGTTGCATTAAGTTATTTCATTTCAACAAACATTTTTGTGCACCTTTCTCAATGCTGGCCTCTTTAGTGAGTTGGGTCCAGGGATCACAGAGCCCTGTATCTGAAATCCTCAGCCCTGTCCTCTCTGCTGGATTTCTTCCCCGAGGCCACCACCACAAGTTTGGACTATGTAGACCCTGGTCACCATGGCAGCAGCCTGAAGAATATTAAGTTCAAACTATAAGTGGAATTCCTATATGTTAATTCTGTAGAAATCTTGGCCTTATACGTCAGGTTCAGCCAATGTTATGGATTACAGTTTTTGGTTTATTTTATTGGAAAAAAGTTTTGAATACTTATTTGTAGTAGATAATTTAGAAAATTTCCATTATAATTTTCGATTGAAATCTATGTGTAGTTAAAGAACACCAAAAATTTGCACTCTGAACTCATTTGTTTCCTAATATGAGCACTGCCTCATCAGAGGAACTCAGAGAAATGAACCATAAACATCAAGAAAAGAAGTTGGGAAGGTGGGAGTGGGTGGATGGGTGGTAAGACATCAACCAAAGAACTTGTATGCATATATGGATAAACCCATGGACACAGACAATAGGGTGGTGAAGGCCTGGGATCGGGGGCTGGGAAGGACTAGAAGAGGTCAATGGAGGGGGGGGGGAGGGGGGCATATGTAATACTTTCAACAATAAAGATTTAAAAAAAGAGGAAAGAAGTTGGAATTCGTTATCTCTTATTGGTTGTCTGAGGTAAAGATCATTTAGAGGACAACTTCTGAAGTTGTTCAACAAAACAAATTTTCTTGAAGGTCAGCTTCATTTTCCTGTTATTAATGAGGTTTTCAACACCTCCTTTCCAAATGACTTACTTTCTTATAACATTTAATGGCTAATTAATGTCTTAAGAATTTTATTATTTAAATAAAGGTGGAGGACTACTTTTGCAATTCTATTCCTGTATACACACAATTAGACTCCTTTGTTAGAAATGATACATTTATAACTGTAAGGTTCTTTCTTTTTAAATTTTCCTCTCTCAGTTCTTTAATTTTAACAATCTCTCTTTTTCCTTTTCTGCTTAAATTCTCTGGGCTCATAATTCTTTAGTCAGTTATAACCATTACAAACATGATCTGATATGTTATATTTCTTGTGCACTTTATTGAAATATACTTTATTTCCTTTCCTTTCTTTTCTTTATCCTTCTTATATGGTAATGACTAAACTTAGAAATTCTCCATAAAAAACAAACACTGCCAATCATTGATATTGGCTAAATGGACAGAAGGTTAACACTCCATTACTTAAAAGACTTTAAAAGGGACATTTTTGCCTGAAAAATCATCCTTTTACCATGAATTTTTATGTTAATGACTTTTATTTAAGGATGTGATAAAACAAAGTGTGTTCTCAATTGTAGTGTTCAATGATGTCGTCAACCATTAACACCAGCCCATTATTTAACTTGTTACCTAATAGGAGTGTGGGCGAATGATTAACTTTGAAGAGAAGGAAGTTCAGACATGATAGCATTCGGCATCAGAGCAAACGTGATGAAGGCAAAGCCAGAAGAAGGATTAGGGGTGAGGTAAGGAGACTTGGAGACTGGGAAAGTGAGGTCAAATCTGTATGTGGGGGGATTCCTTAAAACAAAGCAAATCAGAATAAAGCAGACTAATGAAAGGCATGTTGTCTTTCAAATTTTGCTGAGGACAGACTCAGCCTGACTCATACTCAGCCTTTTGTCTTCCAAAACATGTCTGTTGACCAGTGACCACTCAGGACCTAAGGCAGCTGGGTCTCATGTTTGGAAATTTGGTGGCCTGGCAATTTTAAATTATAAACAATTAAGTGGAGCTTCCCATAAAATAAATAAAATGTATCTTAAGTTAGCCTGGAAATATTTAAGTGAGTGGGCCTTAATAATCTTCCTGACTAGACTTAATAAGGTCTTGGGAAATTAATGTCAGTCAAACAGAGAAAAGTACTACAAGATTGAGTTATTCATCACTGTGATTTATTTGTCTTCATAATTAAAAAAAACTTTGTACAAGATGACTTTTTTTGTGTGACAAAAGTTGAAAGATTTACAAGGCAATGATGTCAGTATTTGCATGTACTAGTACATACAAAAATACTATGAGGAAGTGGAGATAAAAACAACATACAATATATAATTTTATTCTGTCTAGGTATATATGTGGATGCAGGATTTGTAATGTGCACAATTCTGACATTGTGTCTGACATGTGCAACATAAATACTCCGGGGTGTGCAAAAGATTCAACAAGTTATTGATTATAATTTGTGATTTTTTTCCCCTACAATGAAAGAAGATAAAAATTTTCAGAAGCATGCTGTGGTTAAGCGTCCCTTATTTGTGTGAAACGTTATTGTCTCCTTTGCTTTTCCTTTCCCCTTGCATTTCAGCAGTACATTTCTGGCAATTCTTTCACATGCTCTCTCACACACGTTGCTTCCCCCCCATCTCCACTGCTGTTGCCTATTTAGGCCAGTTGCTCCTTAACTTGCATCTCTTCTGGGGATTGTTGCAACTGCATCCAGGTTTTCCTCATGTTTCACATCTTAGTTAAAACATGATATTTTTATTCACTTTATTTTAGACATTTGAGTAGGTGTGAAATGGTATCTCATGGTAGTTTTAACGTGTTTCTTTTTATTTCCTAAAAAACATTAAATAAAAATATTTTCAGTTGCAGTTGACAGTCAATATTCTATTAATTTCAGGTATACAGCATAGTGGTTAGACATTTATAACTTACATGATCCCCTGATGAGTCTAGTACCCCCTTGGCACCCTACATAATTAATGCACTATTATTGACTATATTCCTTATGCTGTATTTTACATCCCTGTGATAATTTTGTAACTCCAAGTTGTACTTCTTTTTATTTGTTTATTTAAATTTATCTTTATGGTTGAAAGCATTACAGATGTCCCTTTTTCCCCCCATAGACTTCCTCCACCCCACTCCTACCCCTCGTACTTCTTAATTCCTTCACCTTTTATTCATCCCCCCAGCACCCCTACAACCTCACAGCCATCAGTTTGTTCTCTGTATCTATGATTGTATTTCTTAAGATTAGTGAGCTTGAACATCTTTTTTGAGATTTCTGACATTTGGATATCATCTTTGTGAAATGTCTTTGAAATCTCTTGCTATTTTTCTATTAGGTTGTCTGTCTTATTCGTATTAACTTACCAGAAATATTTGTATGTTATGGTAACAAGCCCTTTGTTGATTGTATGTGTGGTGAGGGTTTTCTCACATGTTGTGACTTGCTATTTCACTCCATGGTGTCTTTTGATGAAGAAAATTTACTAATTTTAATATTGCCCAATTAATCAATCTGTTCCTTCATGATCACTATATGTCATGGCCTGTTTAGGAAGTAATTGCTCACACATAGGTCATAAAAATCTCTTATGTTATCCCTTATAAAGATTAACGTTATTTTTCACATTTAGATGCATAATCAGACTGGAATTGATTATTGTGCATTTTCATGTAGATATCAGATTGCCATTATACCATTCATGAAATATGTTCTGCTTTACAAGGCCACCTTTATCATTAGTTATGTTTATAAATATGTGTGGGTCTTTTTCATAACTCTATTCTGTTCTATTGGTTTACTTGTCAAAACTTTGGCAAAACCATACTGTTCTTATTGCTATTCTTAGAGAGAAAAAAAGTACTTTTCTGGATTCATTTTGAGAAAATACAAGGCTAGTAAAATATATTAATATTATATTTGTTATTTATTGAGGTATAATTTATTTACAGTAAAATTTACTCTTCTTAGCTGTATAATTCTATGACTTTTGACAAATGCATAAAGCCACATATCCACCACCATAATTAAGATATAGAATATTTCCAATACCGCAGAAGTCCCTTCAGGCCCCTTGTAGCCAATCCTTTCCCCTACTCTCAGCTCTTGGCAAGCATTGGTTTGTTTTCTGTTCCTACAGTTTTCTTTTTCTTTTTTTTTAACAGTGTCTTTTGCAGAGCAGATATTTTTAGTTTAAATCAAGTCTAATTTATCAACTTTTCCTTATTGATCGTGCTTTTGGTATATCTAAGGAAACTTTGCCTGATGTCACAAAATTTTTCTCCAACTGTTTTATAAGTTTAGGTTTTACATTTAAGTCTATGATCTGGTTTGAGTTAGTGTTTTTTGGAGATGTGAAGTGTGAGTCAGAGATCTTTTTTTTTTTTTTTTTGCATATGGATATGTAGTTGTTCAAGGACTATTTGTTGAAAAGACTTTCCTTTATGCATTGAATTGCCTTTGTACTTATGTCAGAAATCAACCAACTGTATATATACGTCTTATGTCTATTTGTCTTTTCATACATTTTTAAATCAGCTTTCAATTTGTATAAAAAATATCCTGGTGGGATTTGATTGGAATTGCTTTGAATTTTTACATCAGTTTAGGGAGAATATCGAATCATCCAAACTGTGAAACCAGTATATCTCTCCATTAATTTTTCTTCTTTAATTTGATCAGTGTTTGCAGTTTTTAGCATATAGATCCTGAACTTATTTTGTTAGGTTTATACCTCAATATTTACTCTTTTGGGTGCTATTATAAAGGATACTTTCTAAAAAGTTTAATTTCCAATTGTTCATTCCTAGTAGGTAAAAATACGGTTGAATTTTTGTATATTGGCCTTATATCCTATAAATTTCCTAAACTCACTTATTACTTTTAGTAGTTTTTGGAGATTCTTTGGGAAATTTTTTGTTGATAATTGTTATGGTTTAAACGGTTGTGTCCTCCCCACCCCCCGCCCTAATTCATATGTTGAAATCTAAGCTCCAAAGCTGATGGCATTAGGGATTGGGGCTTTTGAGAGGTGCTTAAGTTATGAGGATGGGCACCCTCAAAAATGGAATTACTCCTTTTGTAAAAGAGGCTCCAGAGAGATCTCTAGCCCCTTCTACCCTGTGAGGATACAATATTGAACCAGTCTTGTAATCACTAGATAAACCTCACTTGATCATGAAGTTTGTTTGTTTCTTTTAAGAATACTGCTGGATTTGATTTGTTGAGAATCTTTGTATCTGTGTTCATGAGATATAGCCATCTGTAGTGTTTTTTTTTTTCTTGTAATATTTTTTCTAGTGGCATCATTACAGTAATGAGCTATATATAAAAGCCTAATATGCAAATTGTCCCCTTGGGAGTTTGACTGGGAGATTGGGAGTTCGATTGCTCGCTATGATGTGAGCTGACCACCAGGGGGCGGTGCGGAACGAAGGAAGGCCCAGGCCAGCAGCTGGAAGGCCCCGGTCAGCCCTGATCACCGGCCAGGCCTAGAGAACCTACCTGTGCATGATTTCATGCACCAGGCCTCTAGTAGTCTCATAAAATGAGTTTAGAAATTGTTCCTTCTCTTTTGTAACCTGAAATAACTTTTAAAAAAACAGCACCTGTATTTCTTCCTTAAATGCATTTGCCAATGAAAGTATCTGAGCCAGGAGTTTTCTTTGTTTGATGATTTTTAAAATATTAAGTCAAATTCTTTAGTAGGTATAGGACTAATAAAGCTATTGAGTTCTTTTGGAATAAAATTTGGAAGTTTGTATCTTTCAAGGAATTTGTTTATTTCATGTAAGTTGTTAAGTTTATGAGCATAATTAAAAAATAATAATATTTATTACTATCCTTTACATGTTTGTGGTGTCTGTAGTGATGTATCCTCTTTCATTCATGATATTTGTTAGTTGCCTTCTCTCTTTAACCTGGTTATTCTGGTAAGAGATTTATAAATTTTATTGAATTTTTTCAAGGAAACAGTTTTGGTTTCGTTGATTTTTTTTCTATAGTTTTTCTGTTCTTAATTTCATTGATATCCACTTCTATCTTTATTATTTTATTTCTTATGCTTGTTATAGGTTAAAAGTTTGTGGAAGCTTACATATTAATTTATGACTATTCTTTCTTTTTCTGCACTGTTTTAGCAGTATCTCACAAATTTTTATATGTTGTATTTTCATTTTCATTTAATACCAAGTATTATCTACTTTTCTTTGCAAACCTTTTTTGACTCATAGTTTATTTAGGAATTTTTTGTTTGAATTTCACATACTCAGGGATCTTCCAGATACATATTTATTATTCATCCCCTATTAATTTCATTATAGGTGTTAATGTAGAGAAACTGGGTTGGACTTTGTAGTGGTTATCTTCAGCATGCCACAGTCTTCAAATTTCTCTAGTGATGTCCTGTGCTTAAGGTGAAGATCTGGGTGCTCAAAGGTTTATCTCAATGTTCACCTTCTACCTTTAGCTTTGAGCTGTCCTTCTCCGCCTACTAGACCATAGATGGACTTTTCTCCATGGTCCTGCCCCTCTCACAATGATAGAGTGATGTGGCTTATTCCTCCATGTTTCCTAGACTGATGAAAGCAGGAGGGTCCTCTGTTGTTCTGGCCCATCCTCAGGCTTACGTAGGTCACTTGTGCTAGGGCCTCTGGAGGTGGAGTTTTCTCAGTGACCCTCCTTCCGATGGCAAGCAGCCAATTGTCTGCCTGTATCTGTGGCAGGTGTGTAGATGTTCTTGCTCCAGCTCAGGGGCAGGAGACCTCTAATAGTATCAGCATAGGGTTCTGGGCTTCTATCTTTGCAGAAATTAAAAGAAACCTGGGTCACACCCTGTGAACTAGAGACAATGTCTAATTTCACAGTCTATACAGTATTTAGAGAGTTGCAGGTTGAGACTTAATGCGTTATTGCAACTCATCTAATGTAAATAACTAAAGTTTATTTGGCAAATGGTGATAGTTGAGCAAACATGTGGGATTAAGAGTAGAACAGTATATTCTGTACTTCAGAAATTCCCAAAGCCATCAAATACTATATAAGAATATTTTTGACATTTATTTATCTTGAAAGATCATATTCAACATCTGTTTTTTGTATATGTGGAACAGACTTTAAATGATTACATCAGTTGCCTTTTATAAAAAATGAGATGATTAATCTTTTTCTTATTGTGAAATGAGTCTTAGAATGAATTATAAGTATGATTCAGGGGGAAAAAACCTTGGCCATCATGATTCAATTTTAAGTTCCACAGTGTGGAATATGTTTGCAATGTTATCAATTTTGACTCCTTAATATTTGAAGGCTAGGGAGAAAGTTATGTACTTTGAGAAACCAGAGAAAAAGGCAGCAGGTGTGGAGCACAAGTGGTTTGACTTTCCTCGTTTCTTCTGCCACAGTGAGACTCCTGCTGCTGGGACTAAGAAGAGAACAGGGCTCATTTGGATATTCAAATAGGGGAAGAAGCTAGGGGTGGGGATTTGAGTTAGGATACAAATAGATGATTCTTGGTTGTCCAGTACTGATAGGGACTGTATGATATTTATCACAAAGCAGTTAATTAGTAATACCTTTGTAACACTGTGCCTAGGGCAGTGGTCGGCAAAGTGCGGCTCGCGAGCCACATTCGGCTCTTTGGCCCTTTCAGTGTGGCTCTTCCACAAAATACCACGTGCGGGCGCACACGTACAGTGCAACTGAAACACGTACAGTGTGATTGAAACTTCGTGGCCCATGCGCAGAAGTCGGTATTTTGTGGAAGAGCCACACTCAAGGGACCAAAGAGCCGCATGTGGCTCACGAGCCGCACTTTGCCAAGCACTGGGGAATGCTTCCGTGGTTATACAGAGTGTTACAGTGGTAGGCAGTGCAGGGAATTCAGTGTGAGCTTACACTACTATTAATTAGTAACTGCTCACACCAAACAAGTGGACTTTATAATTCTTTCCAGCACTGGAATTCAATAGAGAACAGGGAGTGTGGCAAAGACCACTGATTGGGTTAGTGGCTACAGATGCAGAGGTATAAGGCATTGGGGATGAAAGAGAGAGAGGCAGAGATACACACAAAGAGAGGCTATTGGTAGTTAAAAAGAAAAGCAGTATTTAGAATGATGTAGCTTACACTCAAGGAAACAATTACTTGACAGGCCTTGGTATTTAAAGTGAAGGTTGAGAATTTGCAGATGTGCACTAAAGCCTTTTGCAAATAGTAATCAATCAAGGCAGTGAAGAAAAGACCCGATTAGTGCAGGCCACATGAGATGAGAACAAAGCAAGCCTGGAAGAGCAGTTAAATAGAGCCTGAATGGGGAATCCATTGGATCCGAACAGAACTCAGACCCTTCCCACACTGGAGGGGAGCTCCTCTGCTCCCCCAGAGGGAGTTTGGGAGAGGATATTGGAATCTGCTGTATACTCATCAGGCGTCAACTACTCTGTAATATAATGCACTCAGTTCACGTTCGGAAGAGTGGGCTCAGCTGCACTAAGTTCTTTTTTGTTTGTCATTTTCATAATTTCTTGGACTCTGTGAACCTAGGTGACCCCTATCATAAAAAGTACATATTCAGATTGAGTAAAACACAGATAAAGTGGCATCCTTTCAAGAATCTTGTTTTAAAACACTCATTGTTTGTTCTATATTTTACTGTTACACAGCCTATTGTTTTCAAGTCTCTTGTGATGATCAAATGAGGTCATCCCAATCATTCATTTCAAAGACAGGCCATTTAGTACCTGCCTCAATTCCAGAGGGAACAGCACTGCTCAAGTTCACAAGTTCACACAGCTACTAAGAGGCTGAGCTGGATTAAAACCCAGGTTTCTTGACTTTTTAGCTTACTGTGTTTATGACATCATTCTCTAAATACAATGATAACATTAAAAAATCTCTTTAGAAAGATTTGTTAAAAATTTAAAGCAAATTAAGTATTGTGTTAATTAATGTGTTTACACCTCCAGGAGAATTTTTGTAGAAATGACAGCATTATGCCTTGTCCCTTGGACACTCTAAATTCTGAGAATTGCATTTTTTCAGGGGTAGTTTCAGCTGTGTGTGTGTCATAGATTACAAAGTAACCTTGTCTTGAACTTAAGAAAATCAAGCTCAGAGGCAGCAGAATGGCCATTGCCATCACGGCTCCACAACGTTCTGAAGCTCAGGCTCATTTCAGGTCAATGGGGCACCTGTCTCCAGTGTGGCTCTTGTCCTCATGGTCCAAGATGCTGCTAGAGCTTTTGCCATCAGTATACCACAATGTCAAATGCAGGGTGTCCCCAAAAATGCATACACACACTTTAAATAATTATAAAGGCAGTGTTTATTAAAATACATTTTATTTTCAAAATTGAGCCATCAGTGTTACAATGTGTGTATTTTTGGGACACCCTGTATATATTTATTAAATCATCCATTCTAGCTTAAGGTGACATATCTTCCCCCCCACACCCCCATAATTCTACTTCCATCCTAATTTACTGTTCATTTCTGGAAATAGGAGCTCAGACACAAAAATCTTGTTAAAATTGCCCTCTCTTTTGTGTATTGTCTCCAGAGATCTGTCCTTTATCTTGGAACAAGGGCTAGTCAGTAACAATAAGCAGTCTTTTTTTTTTTTTTTTTTTTTTTTTTTTTTTTTTTTTTATTAGTTAAGGTATTACAAATGTGTCCTCATCCCCCCCATTAACCCCCAACCTCCCCCCCACACACACTCATGCTCCCATCCCCCCTGTTGTCCATGTCCATTGGTATGGCTTATATACATGTATACAAGTCCTTCGGTTGATCTCTTCCCCTTACCCCCGCCCTCCCCTACTTTCCTTCTGGGGATTGATAGCCTGATTGCTGTTTCTCAGTCTTTGAGTCTGTCCCTTTTCATCAGTCTATGTTGTTCTCTATAATCCACAAATGAGTGAGATCATGTGGTATTTATCTTTCTCTGACTGGCTTATTTCACTTAGCATAATGCTCTCCAGTTCCATCCATGCTGTTGCAAAAGGCAAGAGTTCCTTTTTTTTTACCGCAGCATAGTATTCCATTGTGTATATGTACCACAGTTTTCTAATCCACTCATCTGCTGATGGGCACTTAGGCTGTTTCCAAATCTTAGCTATGGTGAATTGTGCTGCTATGAACATAGGGGTGCATATATCCTTTCTGATTGGCGTTTCTGGTTTCTTGGGATATATTCCTAGTAGTGGGATCACTGGGTCAAATGGGAGTTCCATTTTTAGTCTTCTGAGGTAGCTCCATACTGTTCTCCACAGTGGCTGCACCAGTCTGCATTCCCACCAGCAGTGCAGAAGGGTTCCTTTTTCTCCACATCCTCTCCAACACTTGTTGTTTGTTGATTTGTTGATGATAGCCATTCTGACAGGTGTGAGATGATAACGCATTGTCGTTTTGATTTGCATCTCTCATATAATTAGTGACTTTGAGCAGGTTTTCATATGTCTTTCGGCCTTCTGTATGTCCTCTTTCGAAAAGTGTCTATCTAGGTCCGTTGCCCATTTTTTTATTGGATTGTTTATCTTCCTTTTGTTAAGTTTCATGAGATCCCTGTAAATGTTGGAAATTAAACCCTTATCGGTGGTATCATTGGCAAATATGTTCTCCCATGTAGTGGGTCTTCTTGTTGTTTTGTTGATGGTTTCCTTTGCTGTGCAAAAGCTTTTTATTTTGATGTAGTCCCATTTGTTTATTTTCTCTTTAGTTTCCATTGCCCTAGGAGCATTATCAGAGAAGAAATTTCTTCGGCATATGTTTGCGATTTCGCTGCCTGTGGATTCCTCTAGTATTTTTATGGTTTCCCGTCTTACGTTTAAGTCTTTTATCCATTTTGAGTTTATTTTTGTGTATGGTGTGAGTTGGTGATCTAATTTCATCCTTTTGCATGTATCTGTCCAATTTTCCCAACACCATTTATTGAAAAGACTGTCTTGACTCCATTGTATGTTCTTGCCTCCTTTGTCGAATATTAATTGGGCATAGTGGTTTGGGTTGATTTCTGGGGTCTCTATTCTATTCCATTGATCTATATGTCTGTTCTTGTGCCAGTACCAAGCTGTTTTAAGAACAGTGGCTTTGTAATACAGTTTGATATCTGGTATTGAGATCCCACCTACTTTGTTCTTTCTGAGGATTGTTGCAGCTATTCGGGGTCTTTTTTTATTCCAGATGAATTTTTGGAACGTTCGTTCTAGATCTGTGAAATATGCTGTTGGTAATTTAATGGGGATTGCATTGAATCTATAAATTGCTTTGGGTAGTATGGACATTTTGATGATGTTGATTCTACCAATCCATGAACACGGTATATTCTTCCATCTGTTTATGTCTTCCTCTATCTCTTTTTTCAGTGTCCTGTAGTTTTCAGCATATAAGTCTTTTACCTCCTTAGTTAAGTTTATTCCTAGGTATTTTAATTTTTTTGGTGCAATGGTAAATGGGATTGCTTCTGTAGTTTCACTTTCTGTAAGTTCACTATTGGTGTAAAGAAATGCCATGGATTTCTTAGCATTAATTTTGTATCCTGCTACATTGCCGAATTCATTTATTAAGTCTAATAATTTTTTGATGGAGTCTTTAGGGTTCTGTATGTACAGTATCATGTCATCTGCAAATAAGGACAGTTTTACTTCATCTTTTCCAATCTGGATGCCTTTTATTTCTTCTTCGTGTCTGATCGCAATGGCTAGTACTTCCAGTACTATGTTGAACAGGAGTGGTGAGAGGGGGCATCCCTGTCTTGTTCCTGTTTTTAGGGGGAATGATTTTAGTTTTTGCCCATTGATTATGATGTTGGCTGTGGGTTTGTCATATATGGCTTTTATTATGTTGAGGTATGATCCCTCAATTCCTATCTTGCTGAGAGTTTTTATCAAGAAAGGGTGTTGGATTTTGTCAAATGCTTTTTCCGCATCAATTGATATGACTATGTGGTTTTTCTCTCTCAATTTGTTTATGTGATGTATCACATTTATTGATTTGCGGATATTGTACCATCCTTGCATCCCTGGGATAAATCCTACTTGGTCATGGTGTATGATCTTTTTGATGTACTGCTGGATCCGATTTGCTAGGATTTTGTTGAGGATTTTGGCATCTATGTTCATGAGGGATATTGGCCTGTAATTCTCTTTCATTGTATTGTCTTTATCTGGTTTTGGGATTAGGGTGATGTTGGCTTCATAGAATGAGCTGGGAAGTGCTCCTTCCTCTTGGATCTTTTGACATAGTCTGAGGAGGATAGGTTTTAGGTCTTCCTTGAATGTTTGGTAAAACTCCCCTGTGAAGCCATCTGGCCCCGGGCTTTTGTTTGCTGGAAGCTTTTTGATTACTGCTTCGATTTCCTCCATAGTTATTGGCCTATTGAGATTTTTAGATTCTTCCTGGTTAAGTTTTGGAAGGTTGTATTTATCTAGGAATATGTCCATTTCCTCCAGGTTGTCTAGTGTGTTGGAGTAGAGTTGTTCATAGTATTTTCTAACAATCCTTTGTATTTCTATGGGGTCTGTTGTTATTTCTCCTCTTTCATTTCTGATTTTGTTTATTTGGGTCCTCTCTCTTTGTTTCTTGGTGAGCCTGGCTAGAGGTGTATCAATCTTGTTTATCCTTTCAAAGAACCAGCTCTTGGTTTTGTTGATCTTTTGTATTGTTTTTTTGGTCTCTATGTCGTTTATCTCCGCTCTGATCTTTGTTATTTCCTTCCTTCTGCTTACAGTGGGCTTTTTTTGTTGCTCTCTTTCTAATTCTTCGAGTTGTAGAGTTAGGTCATTTATTCTCATTGTTTCTTGTTTCTTGCAGTAGGCTTGTAGAGCTATGAACTTCCCTCTCAAGACTGCTTTTGCTGTGTCCCATAGGTTTTGGATTGTTGTGTTTTCATTGTCATTTGTTGCCATGATGTTTTTTATTTCTTCTTTGATCTCACTGGTGACCCAGTCGTTGTTTAATAGCATGCTATTTAGTCTCCATGTGTTTGATTTTTTTGGATTGTTTTTGTTGTAGTTGATTTCCAGTTTTATGCCTTTGTGATCTGAGAAGATACTTGATATGATTTCAATTTTCTTGAATTTGAAGAGACTTTGTCTGTGGCCCAATATATGGTCTATCTTTGAAGATGACAAATGTGCACTCGAGGAGAATGTATATTCTGTGACTTTGGGGTGTAATGTTCTGAAGATGTCAATTAATTCCATCTGATCTAGTGAGTCATTTAGGATTGATGTTTCTTTGCTGAGTTTCTGTTTAGAGGATTTGTCCAGTGGAGATAATGGGGTGTTAAGATCCCCTACTATGATTGTATTGCTGTCAATCTCTCCCTTGATCTTCTCCAGAAGATTTCTTACGTATTTGGGTGCTCCTATATTGGGTGCATATATATTTACCAGAGTTATTTCTTCTTGTTGGACTGCTCCCTTTAGTATTATGAAGTGGCCTTCTTGATCTCTTTTTATGTCCTTCACTTTGAGATCTAATTTGTCAGATATAAGTATTGCTACCCCGGCTTTTTTTTCACTTCCATTGGCCTGAAAAACCTTTTTCCCTCCCTTCACCATCAGTCTGTGTGCGTCTTTTTTTGTGAGGTGGGTTTCCTGTAGACAGCAGATATATGGGTCATGTTTTCTTATCCACTCATTTACCCTATGCCTTTTGACTGGGGAATTTAATCCATTTACATTTAAAGTTATTATTGATAGAAACTTGTTAGTCGCCATTTTTGTTCTTTACCGCTGCGTTCCTTCTTTGTTTCCTGTTTTTTCTATTTACAGCAGACCCTGTAGCATTTCTTGCATTGCTGGTTTGGTTGTAATAAACTCCCGTAGACCGTTTTTGTCTGTGAAGCTCCTGATTTGACCCTCAATTTTGATTGATAGCCTCGCTGGGTATAGTATTCTTGGATTCAGACCATTCCTTTGCATGACTTTGTATATTTCATTCCATTCCCTTCTTGCCTGATGTGTTTCTGTTGAGAAATCGGTCGCTAGTCTGATGGGGGATCCTTTGTAGGTAACTTTCTGTCTCTCTCTGGCTGCTTTTAAGATTCTTGCTTTGTCGTTGGTGTTTGCCAATTTAATTATTATGTGCCTTGGTGTCGGTCTTTTCGGGTTCATTTTGTTTGGGACTCTGTGAGCTTCTTGGATTTGTGTGAGTTTTTTCCTCCCTATATCAGGGAAATTTTCTGTTACTATTTTTTCAAACAGGTTTTCTATTCCTTGCTCAGTTTCCTCTCCTTCTGGCACCCCTATTATTCGGATGTTGTTTCGTTTAGCATTGTCCCAGAGTTCTCTTAGGCTCTCCTCCTGCTTTTTAATTTTTTTTTCTAGAAGCTGTTCTGTTTGGGTATTTTTTTCTACCTTGTCTTCTAGCTCGCTGATGCGGTCCTCTGCTTCTTCTAGTCTACTGTTGATGCTTTCTATTGAGTTCTTTATGTCAGTGATGTCGTTTTTCATTTCTTCTTGGTTTCTCTTCATTTCCTCTTGGTTCTTCTTCATTTCCTCTTGGTTCCTACACATATTGTTGAATTGGTCTTCCATTTTTTTCATCCACCTTATGACCATTACTCTGAATTCTTTCTCTGACAGGTTGCTTGCCTCCATTGCCTCCATTTCGTTTACTTCCTTTTCTGATGATGCCTGTTTTTCTCTCATATTTGGGTTGGTTCTTTGTTTCACCATGATTTCTCTTCTCAAGGTGTTTGGTTATGTAGTTCTCTCTCTGCTGCACTGATTCAAAGGCACAAAATACAACACAACAAGGCACAACGTACAAGGCAACAAACTAAATGCATTCACGATATTAATAACCCCAAATAAAGGTGACCCCCCGAGCGAAGAGAATTAGGGGATATAGAAGAAAAAAGAGAAAAAGATTAAAGAGAAAAATAAAAAACAAAAAGGAGTGCCGAAATGAGATTGGGAAAAGGGAGAGAAGAAAAAAAAAAAAACAAAAATACAAAAAAAAAAAAAAAAAGTAAGAGAATGAAATAGAGGTGGGGAAGAGGCTATTTGTATGGGGAGAGCGAGGGATTGGAAATTAGATATATAAGTAGGGTGAAATTTAGACAGTGGTTAGAAAGAAGGAATAGGTAAAATCCAAAGCAGGAATAGGGTAAGAGAAACAGGACAACAAAAGGGGAAAAGTGAGGAAGAGAGTTTTGGCTTAAGGGTAAATGTGAGCTAGAGAGAAATGATGCTAAAGGAACGATGAAAATAGTGTGTATAACACTAATCCCAAAATAAAATAAAGAAAAATTAAAAAAAAATAAAAAAAAAATAAAATGACACTTGAAAAAATGGTAAAAGGATAGCAATAATACTGGTTAAAAAAAAGTAGTAATTAAAAAGGTAAAATCAAGTGATGAAAAAAATAAAAAATAAAAAAAAATAATAAAATAGGTTCTTAATGAAATGGTGGAAAAAGAATTTAAAAAAAAATATATATATATATATATATAAAAATATTCGGAAGTGAAGGTGCTTCAGATCTTCCACTCTTCTTTTTGGCACGCCTCAGTCCTGCCAGGCATTCAGGGAAGTGATGAACTTCCCTGCGATACACTGTCCCTCCGTGCAGTAAACCACAGACCTGATTTTAAGGCAGCTTGTATTTGTTTACCAGACTGCCTTTATTTGTGATCGCAGAAGAGACAGTTCGTGGCTCTGCCTCTGGGTGGCAGTGTGTCTGGATTGACCTCCGAGGCTATAAGTCCTCTCTATCAGTAGGATTTTTTTTTTTTTTTTTCCTCTATGGTATTGGGAACTGATTCAGGAAAGACCACTGCCCAGAGCTGGTTCCTTGCCACTGCCCGCTGTTTCCCAGGCTCCCCAAAAAGAACTTTCCCCTACAGGCTCTGTGAATGACCCCAACTGGGGAATCCCATGCACTGGGTTTAATAATCAAATGCACGGATCTAAGGGGAACTGTAACAAGAGCCTGATAGTTGTGCGAATTCGCAAGCCTCCACCTTCCAGGTCTGCGCACAGTCTCCGCGCGCAGTCTCCGCGCGCTCACTCGCCCCTGGCACCAAGCAGCCAGCAGATTGGCAAAGTCCAAGGCTGCTCCTTTACATCCAGTCCAGCTATGGGCTCATTTTTCGCGTTCCCTTCTGCCAGCAGCCCTGTGAGGCCCCTTCCCCACTCACGGGTCACGCTGGGCCCAACTGCTGCAGACTCTGTGGGGCGCAGATTCCGCCCCACGCGCGCACGCGCGCGCGAGCTCGGTCCTCCCTCCAACCCGAACTGCAAACCGCACCTTTAGGGGATGTCCAACCTTTCCGTGAGAAGAAGCAGTGCTCGTCTGAGTTCACGCAGTCACGCTGCCTGCGATCCCTTGCTCCCCGGTCAGTAGCTGGTCTCTGGATGCCGGCAACAACCACCCAAGATGGCGCAGTCTCCGCTGCTTAGCTGGCGCACCACGAGAGGCTTCAGCCGCAGTCTCCAACCGTCCTTTTTTTCCTGGGGGTTCTCGGTCTTTCCTAGCTGCAGACAGTCTCTCAGCTGAAAATCCTCTGCCTATTCGGGCTGCATGTTACCCGTTTCAGCTGCTCACCCTTATCTGCTCCAGGACAAGGCACAGGACACGTCCGTTTATACCGCCGCCATTTTTCCTCCTCACAATAAGCAGTCTTATAAGTCAGATGGCGAATGCCCTGGGAGGGCCTCTTCCCCTCCTCATGCTCCTCCCTGTAGGAGGCCAGGTGTCTAATGGTGATCCAATGGGGAACTGTGGCAATCCTTCTCACAGCCAGACACATGCATTAACAACTGTCCAGAGTGGGGGTGGAAGGAGTTCTTTACTTCAGATTCAAGGCCACAGGGCTGGGGGATTTGAGAATGGTTTCTACAGGTAGGCCTGTAGCCTATTCTTATATGGTCCTTGAGCTGAGAGTGTTTTTAACATTTTTAAAGAGTTGTAAAATAAAAATAATATAATACTAAATAATAATAATAATAATTGGAGATGGGGACAGTATGTGACTTGCAAAGCCTAACATGTTTACTGCCACAAGAAAAGTTTGTTGACCTTGTTCTAGATGATTTAACTCATCTCTGTGCTTTATTTTCAGTTTTGGGTATTCCATGAAGTTGATAAAAGGAAAAGTTCAATTTTAACACTTTATTCCATGCATGATGCATTTTACTTATTGAGTTAAAATAAGATAATTTCTACCTTTTTAAAAGTCTATTGACTTTCTTTTAATGTTTTTCCAAATATATTATGTCTTGGGAAGAAAAAGTATAGATATTAAGAATATGGTTCAGCCTATTTCTCAACAAGTGCTTCCCAAACCTTCAGAAAACAAAGCATCCTTCTCCCCATATCTGTTGATTCCTCTGACATATTTACACACAAGTTTATTAGATAGTCTTGAAACTGAAGCCTTAGCCACAAAAATAGGAAATGGAGTTTTCCTGGGAACTCCTCAGCTGTTCTCTTATTGGTATTAATAACAGTTGTCCTGGCACTGTCAAATTGTTTATTTCCTTCTTATAAAGTTATTTCAGCCTCAAACTCCATTTAAATTTTGTTTCTTGTCCTTTACTCACTGTACCCCACTTTGCAGCATCCTGAATATGGCTTGCTCTCACACCCCTTTGCTTTTGCATATTCTGTTCCCATTGGGAAACTCTTTTCTTTCATTCTTTGGTGAGTTCCTGCTCCTTTATTTGAGAACATGGCTCAAGTGTCTGGAAAGCTATTCCTGACCACTGTCTACACTGAGTTGGTTTCCCATTCAATGTGCTTCCAGGGTAGCGTGTATCTGCCTCTGCATGGTACTTAGCAAGCTGCCCTGTTGCAATCACCTGTCTCTCCCACCAGACTGTGAGCTCCTTGGTATAGGAACTTGTCTTCCTTCATTTGTGCCCCCAGAACTTGGCAGGTAATTTCAATAACATGAAAGGTAACATTTTTTTTTTGAGTATTTGCTTTACCTCATGCGGATTTTCAACATTCTCTCTCCTACCCCCACAGAGTAAGTACTATTGGCCTGTTTTTTAGATGGGGATACCAAGCATGGAGATTTAGGTAACTAGTAAGTGATGGAACTCAGTTAAACCTAGGTAACCTGACCTTAAAGACCAAATTTAATTTCTTTTATGCCTTAATATGAAAAATACTTAACAAATGTGGGTACTCAATACATTCTCATTGAGTGAATGAGCAGCTCTTTCCCTTTGCAGTCCATATCCGCTCAATAGAGCGAAGAGTTCATTAAGATATGCATGTAACTGTGTACAGTGACCCGTCAACCCAAAGGGGGATTGTCTGTAATCCTCAAAATGGTTGCTTATGTTCATACTCGATGTAACCCCCTCCCTAGAGCTCCTGAACTGGATGCTTTGCAGGTTCAACTTCTCTTGTCCACTTGGATTAAAGCCTTTCTGTTCCATCTTCTAAATAGCCAACTGGTGGCAGCCACAGCCCTGAGTAATCAGCACTTTCTTAATATCAGCAATACCTCCTCAGGGCTGTACTCACCTGTGTAGCACCCCCGCTAATGGAAGCTGTCATCCATACCATTAACTATAACCAGCTCTGGCCACGCCTGAAGGCAGAAAAATGTTATTATTATCAACAAACTTATAATGTCCTACTCCCATGCTAAAATACCACTCTTGGGTGAGAAATTAAAGCTATTTTCCTGATATCACACATTAAAAATTGGTTCAGGGTTACCAATATACTTTTGAAAAATATATTTAAGTCAGAGAGCAAATATGATTAGGTCAGTGTAAGAAGCAGAATAATGGCTTTCCCCAAAGATGTTCACATCTTAATCCAGGAAACCTATGAATATATTGCCTCACTTGGCAAAGGATCGTTGCAGATGTGATTAAATTAAGGAATTTGAGAGAGAAAAATTATTTAAATTATCTGGGGCCCAATCTAATGGGAGGGATACTTTCTTAGTTATGGATGGAAGCTATAAAAGGCAAGGAAATAGATTCTTCCTTAGAGCCTCCAGAAAAAAATGCAGCCTTGGAGGAGCCTTAATTTTAGTCCAGTGAAACCCATATTGGACTGTAAGATAATAAATTTGTGTTGTCTTAAGTTTGTGGTAATTTCTTTCAGCAGCCATAGAAAACTGATACAGCCAGTGTTTTTCCAAGTGTGGTCTTCTGATCTAGTAGAATAAAAATCAAGTTATGTTTCAGAGCAAGGAAAATGATCAGGGATAAAGAAGGGCATTACATAATGATAAAGGAGTCAGTTCAAGAAGACCTAACAGTCCTTAATGTGTATGCTCCTAAGAACAGAACATGGAACTATGTGAGATAAAAACCAATAGGACTGAAAGGAGAAGTAGATGACTCCACTATTAATATTCATGCTTGGAAACTTCAACACCCCTCTATCAAAAATGGACAGATCCAGCAGGCAGAAAATCCATAAGGCCATCAACAACACCATCAATCAACTGGATATAAATGACGTTACTTCATTCAACTACAGCAGATTACACATCCTTCTCAAGTTTACATGGAGCATTCACTAAAACAAATCACATTCTGGGCCACAAAACAAACCTTAACAAATTTAAAAGACTGGGAATTATACAGTGTATATTCTTAGACCATGATGGAATTATACTAGAAATCAGTAACAGAAAGATAGCTGGACAATCCCAAAAGAATTGGAGATTAAGCAATACACTTCTAAATAACATGTGTCAAAGAAAAAAATATCAAGAGAAGTTAAAAAATATTTTGAATTAGTTTTTTCTAAAATCTCTCAAATAAGCAGCATCTGGTTCCAGTGAGCCCTGAACCTCTCAACTAAGTGACCCCCAGGCCCAGCACTGGCAGCCATTGGCCTTGGTTCACAGCTTGGCTTTGCCAAGGCACCTCCAAACCTAGAACAAGTAGCAGCCATGTTCAGATGGCTTTGTAGTTCATGCCAGGTGGCCCCAGGCAGAGCACAGGTGATGACTGACCTTACAGCTCCCCGGGGGGGGGGGGGGGGGGGGGGGGGGGAGGGGGGCAGAGCTAGTGAACGTGGTGGACAACTTCAGATCACACTGGATTATAACCCCACCACCTCCATGAGCAGCACATTCAAGGACAGACTTGGTGAGCACCAAAACCCCACTGAAGCAACTCCTTCTCTGTAGGGTCAGCTCCTGCACAGCAGTTCCTCTGCTGTAGTTGCAGCTGGTCCTTGCAACCAATTGCATATTATCGTGTTTTCTAGTGGGAGACGAATATCTGTTTCTGAGCCAAGAAGTAACCAAGGTCATTAGAGCTGTTTATGCCATATACTAATCTCTTCTATATATTAGTGACCTGAAGCATTATAAATGAGCTTATCTTCTCAGAACCAATTAGATACTCAAAACCATAACTAAAATTTAAGTTGACCCATACTCAGTTTTGAAATATCAGTATTATGTGGCTAAAACTGTTCATATTTGGAAAAATTGCCAACTACTATAAGACTGTGGGGGCTGAAGGTGGGGATAGGCATATTGTAAGGCTCGAGTTAACTCTAAGCAATGTCTTGATGTAGCAAAATCAGCCTTGACTCTCGGCTATGCATTTGAGGTCTTTGATCCAGTCAAAAGTGTGCAAGCCAAAACATTCTTTCTGCTTGGCGTCATTTAGTTTTATTTTAGCAGCACTTTCTACTATGATGAGTTTTCTCACTTTTAACTACTAAAATGGGTAAAATGGAATTTTAAATTTCTTTTTGTAGCTATACAACCAAACTTGAAAACATCAGTGAACTATAAATTTATAAAATTTTATTGTTAAGGCTTATACCAAGTGGGAATTAGTGAGATTGAGGTAAAAATGAAGTAATTTGAACATGTGTGTGAACACCAGACACTATTATTTAACAAGCACACAATCTTCTAAGTTTACAAATGTCACAAATTATTTCAAAGTATTTTCCATTTAATAAAGTCCAATCATACCCAGTATTTTACCCCTTATTTATTTATTTTTTAACCATATGTAATTTTTTAAGGGAAATTTAATTCATATGTTTTGGACTCATTTGGCTATGTCATCAAAATTCTATTTTGTAGGAATTACATCACATCCAAGTGGTCTCTTACTGTGTTTAAAAATGAGGTTTGTTTTTTTTTTGTATGTTTGTTTTTTGATTGTGTCTTCTTTCCCCATGTTAAATAGAACTGTATTTTATCTTTGGTAAATGAATTAAAAATATAGAGATTTGTTTCATTGATAATCATGTAATTATAGATGCCAAAATACTATATTAGAATAAAAAAAATGAATTTTGCCCTGGCTGGTTTGGCTCAGTGGATAGAGGATTGGCCCATGGGTTGAAGGGTCCTGGGTTCAATTTCAGTCAAGGGCACATACTTTGGTTGCAGGCTTGATCCCAGACCTGGTCAGGGTCGGTGTGGGAGGCAACCAATAATGTCTCTCTCTGTCTCTCCCCCTCCCTCCCACTCTCTCTAAAAATCAATGAAAAAATATCCTCAGTTGAAGATTAACAACAACAACAAAAAAGAATTTCTTATTATTAGAGAAATAATCAGTTTTGCTTACTGTCTGAAATTAGAGAGCGTTTTATTAGTGGTAATGATAGGACTTGGCAATTGTGAATATAATAATGAAGATTCACATAATTATTTTATAAGTTTTAAAAAGTCCCAAGTCAAATTCTACATTGACACATAAAACAGCATCAAATTAACATTATTAAGAGCATACTATATGTCAGGTAATAGGCTCAACATTTTACATATAATTTAAAATTCACCTACGAAGGCATTTGGCCCAGGATTTTTGTTTCTTGAGAGTTTTTTAAATTACTGCTTCAATTTTAGTAGTTGTAATCTGTCGACTCATATTCTCTGATTCTTCCTGATACAGTTTGGAAGATTGCAGGTTTCTAGGAATTTATCCATTTCATCCAGATTGTCCAATTTGTTGGCATGCAGTTGTTTGTAATATTTTCTTACAACCCTCTATATTTCTTTGGTGTCAGTTTTTACTTCTCATTCATTTCTGATTTTATTTATTTGGGTCCTCTCTTTTTTTCCTTGATGAATTTGGTTAAAGGTTTGTCAACCTTGTTCTTTCAAAGAACCAGCTCTTGGTTTCATTGATCTCTTGTATTGTTTTTTTTTTTTAATTTTCTTTTCTTAGACTCTATTTCTTTTATTTCTGCTTTGATCTTTTATTTCCTTTCTTCTACTCACTTTGGATTTTGTTTGTTGTTCTTTTTCCTTAGTACATTTAAGTGCAAAGTTAGATTGTTTATTTGAGCTTTTTCTTGTTTCTTGAGGTAGGCCTGAAATGCTATAAGTTTCCTTTTAGGACTATTTTCACTGTGTCCCATAGATTTTGGGTTGTAGTGTTTTCACTTTCATTTGTTTCAAGGTATCTTTGATTCCCCCCTTTATCTCATGTTTTAAATGAATGAATGAATTTATCCAGAATTTATGCTGACTTAGAATTGCTTTTGGAAATAAAAATAATTAGAATAATCATGTTCAGTACAGATCAAATATTCACTTAGTATGTAAAAAAGATAGGTGTTGGAAACTGTATGAAATGTTGTCTTTTTAACTCTAAAGATTCCTCTATTTTTTTAAAACAAAGCCTTTCTTGTGCCAAACATCCTTGGCAATCATTCAATTGTGTTAAAGAAGCAGTTTTTTAATAGTTAAAATTATAATCTGGCATGTGATTTATACATTAAACGGTTCAATATGTACACTTAAAATAGCTTCTGCCAGTCACCTGTTGTTTTAGCAATCATCTGGGGATTGTGTTAGATGTTAGATGTGATAGTTAGAAGTTAGGTGATCATCATTTCTACCAGCCATGCTGGTTGCATCTTCCTCTCTATTAATTTTATTTCAATTCCACTCTATTACTTTTTAAAATATCTGGCTTATTTATTTATTTGTTTATTTGATCCTCACCCAGGGATATTTTTTCCATTGATTTTTAGGGAGAGGGGGGAAAAAGAGGGAAAGACAGCCAGAAACATTGATGTGAGAGAAACACATTGATTGGTTGCCTCCTGCACGAGCCCTGACCAGGGTCCAGACCCTGGAGGAGCCTGCAACCAAGTACATGCCCTTGACCAGTATCAAACCCGGGACCCTTAGATCCATAGGCTGATGCTCTATCCACTTAGCAAAACCAGCTGGGGCTAAAATATATGGCTTTTTTCTCTCCCTTACAGTGCTTATAAATTATCTCTAGGGTCAAGATTACACCACTTTGGGTAAGGTAGAAGAGCCATGATTATTCTAACTGGGTACATTTCTCTTACAAATACAAAACCCAAATCCTGCATTTTCCCTATGGCCTCACCATCTGTAGTAAAGCTGTATGGAAGGAGGCCAGGAAGTAAAAAGAGATAGGTGTTGGAAACTGTATAAAACGTTTTTTAACCCTAAAGATTCCTCTATTTTTTTTAAACAAAGCCTTTCTTGTGCCAAACATCGTTGGCAATCATTAAAATTTCCATTATTGAACTGAGTTACTGTACAGTATTGGAATTAAAATGTTACTAGGTGAGAAAAATTATTTTTTTCTATAAGGTAAGAATAGTTTGCCACATTCTTAAGGAAATATGTTTGTTGGTCTAAAATATTTTAGGTGTCTTGGATCCAAGTTGGTTCCCTCCCCCTGTAGGACAGCATCTCTAATATGATGAGGGGTGTCAATGAGACAATACTATAGATTTATAAAAATTTGCAACTTCTTATAGTTTTTTAAAAAAGAAAAATCAAAGTGAAATACTTTCAAGGTAAATCACCGTCTTATACAGATTTTTAGTGATAATAGCATTGCTTGAAAAGAATAAATTCAGCTGTTTAAGAGCTGGCAAAGGAGCAAATGGTTGTATAAGTGGTCATGAAAACAAAACACAGATAAAACACATAAAGAAAAAATATAATATTTGGCATTTTCTATGTTTCTTTATTAAGTAGCTATATTATTTTCCTGTAACTTCAGTGCACTAAAAAGTTATTACAGACTCTCTAACATATTTAAGAATAATAAGAAAAAACAATGAAAAAGAAAACTATAACAAAACTATAACAAAAACTGATGCAAGTGCTTAAGACTGTTCAATGTAATTAAATATTTTCCTTAGAGAATAAACTCCCACATGTTATGTATATTTGTATTGTTTATTTGCCACTGTATGGAGACCAGACCTCACACCAGCTTAATAGAGAGGTACATTGCAGTTATTTCCCTAACCTATTCTGAAAACTCTTGTGCTTAAATAATTTTTTGGCCTTTATATTCAATTAAAATTTTGGAGAAAAATAAAAATTCGTGTATGAATCAAATAGATGACTAATGTAATTTAATTATCACTATAGTCTTTGTATTTTATTATGACTTTGAAAGTTTAAAGAAATTTACTAAACCCAGTAGATTTTCCAATGGCCGTGGTTGGTGGGTAAAGTGGCGGAACTCAAACTTCTCTTTTCCTTTTAACATTTTTGCTTTAAGACCTACTCAAAACATTTTGAACATTAGCAGAGAAATGGTTACTTTTAGGTCTGAAAGTTAGTTCTGCACTCTTATCATTTTCCTAGCAGGGTGTTGAAAAGAAAACATTATTGACACCATAAGTAAGAACATTTCATACTTAGGAGAGGTAGGTGATTACATATATGATTAATATTTGTAGACTTGAGAAATGTTCACTTCTTCCCACATTTCCTCTGTTTTTGATTGACTAATGCCTACCATCCTACCATTTCTCTTTCATTCCTGTTGTTATCATTTGGTTTCTTATTGAGAGACAAGGAGCAGAGTTACACTTGTGCCTTATTTGTCATTTCTATCTCTCTGTGAATGAACTGATAGAATCCTTAGCTTTAAAGAAATGAGAGAAGGACATAAGATATGACTGGGTAGAGTCTGGTGGAGAGAGCAATGAACCTAGTGGAAGGAGGCTAGGGAAGGGCTATATGACATTGTCCCCTACTTCCTAACCTCGCTGAGAAATGATTTTATGTATCAATAGCCAGCTTTGCAGAAATAATGAGAAAGTCAGTGGGAAGCACTTTCTGGATCTAACCTAGGCCTCTCCCTTCATTTTCCTGGATAGATTTAAAGTCTCTTTAAATCACTTTTGGGACAGTGTTGATTTAACTTCTTTCCAAACCAGAAAAATGTGTTTCTAAACACTCCAATTGCTTTTTGATCCCCTTTGGCTGCACAAAGACTAAATCATTTTTAAGTCAATGACTTTCAGTTTTCAGGGAAATGAATCTCTTCAGTAGTCTACACAGAGATGATAAGAGATTGACTTGACTAAAAGGCACGAGTTGCTAAGCACATGGACGCGGACTGGGCGGCACATTCATAGTTCAACTGTTCATCAAATATTTGCTGATTTCTTAAAAGATGTATTAACATTGAACATTGCTTCCTGGATTAGGTTTAGGCATTCAAAAAGCCGCCTAGCTGTTAAAATGCATATGTGGTAAACAGCATCGCCGCTTGTCACCTGCCACTTAAGTCCTGAAGCAAAGGTTTCCTGCCAGACCCTCAGAGCAGGTGAAGCCCAGGATGCGATGGGGGTGGAGGTGTGAGGGTTGGGGGGTGGGGGTTGGGGGTTGGGCTATGGGGTGAGGGAGATGTCCTGGGTGCTCATTCTGTTGCTATCATTAGCTGCTGTGAGGAAGCAGCCTGAGGCCCTGGGAAGTGACTGCAACACTAACCAGAGGCTCTTGAATATGCTCACTTCTGTGCGAGAAAAAAAGAGCCCCTGGAACCAGGCCGCTCTCCGCAGCTTTGGCAGCTGCTGTGGCCGAGTCTGAGGGGCGCGGGGTAGAGTTGGGACTGATTCTAGTTCCAGAAGCTATACGGGAAACGCATTTCCTTTTATGGGTTTTAAAGTAATTCCGTGAGGGGAAAAAGTTTCCAGTTTTATTTTATTTTATTTGAATAATTTTAAGAATTACAGAATTAGACAACGATGGGCTTGGAAGATTCCTCAGACACCCAGCTCCCTAGTTTCATAGGTGAGAAAATGAAGAAGGTCCATGGAGGGTAAGGAAGTGCTGGACTGCGGAGCCAGTTTGTTGTCGGGGCTGATGACTTCGATTTTTGAATGGTTTTCCTAAGCGAGAGTGTCAATTTGGCGAGCACAGGGACTTGGGTTCTCTGTTCTGTTCTGTTACATTATCACACCACTTTATGCTTTGCTGAATGTTCCTTTGTGGAAGGCAAATGGAATATTTCTGGGGCTGTTTCCTCAGTCTGGACTCCACAAAGCTGTCCAGCACCTCCTTTTCCAGCCACAGGACTGCTTTCTTCTCTTCCTTTTCTAAACAAATGCCTCGTGGCTCTCAACACTAAGTAGAGCTTGAACAAGAAGCAGGATGTTTCAGACGCTCCCCCCCAAACATGGCTCTCCCGAGCACTACCAGGACATGTCCCAAAGTGCCCGCTTAAGTCGCCCTGAAACTGTCCCCATGCGGGACTCTCCCGCTCAGGGCAGACTGAGCGGTGGCACGGTCATTTTTGTCCTAGTTCCTGGTGCTGCGTCAGATACATTGAGCCTCTGGTTTTCTGTTAGACCTTAAGGAATGACCTCGTGTCTTATGGGTTCCTACGTGTTTAGACCTGCTCCCTCTTCCTGTTCTGTCTCTTCTGCCAGGCTCCTCACCGCCCAGCCTGCTCCTCCCGTTCCTCATGCATTGAGAAAGCCAGCATATGCTTCCCTTGCTGTCTTGTTTCCATCTCTGTGAAGGTTTATGCTTTAAAATGCACCACCATGATAGACTCTTTAATGTGGTGCAAACAGTTGAATCTCACACTTCCCATTATCTTGCTAATAGTATCCGAACTGCATTAATGAGAACACTCAGGCCTATCTCCTCTGCTTAGTGCATAAACTCCACAGGGAAGTTTTTGTTTGTTTGTTTTAAGTATACCACGTCACCTTAATTGTGTGTTAAATGGCTGCTTTTGCCTTTAGTTAAATATCTCCAAAATGATAGCTCTTTAATGACAGACAGTTCAGATGTACTGTCAGACACCTTTAGAGCAAGTTTTCTTTTACCCTAAAAGCCTGGTGAAGTGTTACTCTTTTGGGAGCTATTTGTCAGACAGTGATATAGACAAATAACTACTTTTTCTCCTTGGCACTGTCAGAAAAGATATTTTTAACCAAAGGTTTTTGAACTATTTTATTAAATCTTGCTCAGAAGCAATCTTATACAAATCCACAAAAGCTGAAGCTCTGTATTAGTTCAAATCTTAAAAAAGAAAAAAGATTCACCCCCTCCCCAACCGCCTCCTCATCCATGTCCTTGGTCCTTGAGAGAACAAATCAGAACATAGTATAAAAATCACAATTTTATTTAATTTATATTTTACTTTAAAAATATTTATTTATTAAATTGATTGGGGTGACATTGGTCAACATGAACATATAGGTTTCAGGTGTGGGTTTCTATGTTACAAGATCTGTATATTTTGTACCATGTGCCCACCACCCAAAGTCAAATCTTCTCCTGTCACTATATAGTAGGGCCCCTTTTTCCTCCCACCTCCTTCCCTCTAGCAATCACCATACTGCTGTTTGAGTTCACAAGTTTTAGTTTTATACCCCACATATGAGTGAAATCATATGGTTCTTAGCTTTTTCTGACTGACTTCTTTCACTTAGCATGATGTTCTCAAGTTCCATCCATATTGTTGCAAATGGCGCTATTTCACCTTTTCTTATGGCTGAGCAGTATTTCATTGTGTATATGTACACATCTTCTTTAGCTAGTCCTTTATCACAGGACACTTTGGTTGTTTCCATGCACTGGCCACCATGAATAATGCTTCAATGAGCATAGGGGTGCATATATCTTTCCGAATACATGATTTCGAGTTTTTTGGGCAAATATCCAGGAAAGGGATTGCTGGGTCATATGGTAGCTCTATTATTAATTTTTTGCTTTCCATAGTCTACATTCCAACCAGCAGTGAATAAGGGAAGTAGATAGATATGAGAAGTACTACAAACAGGAATCAACAGGACCCAGCAATTGCTAGGTTACCTTTTAAAAAAAATGTTTTTATTGATTTTTAGATAGAGAGGAAGGGAGATGGAGAGAGAGAGAAACATTGATGAGAGAGACACATTGATCAGCTGCCTTCTGCATGCCCCCTACTGGGTAATTGAGCCCAAAAACTGAGCATGTGCCCTGACCATTAATCAAACCCAGAATCCTTGGTCCATGGGAAAGCACTCAATCCACTCAGCCATACCAGCCGGGTTTAGGGTGCTTTTTTGCTAGTAACCATCTGTCTCATCTAGGCATAGTTAATGTGCAAAGCATTGCACATTACCCAAAGAAGAAGGTTAACAATCTCTTTTTAGTTTTGAAATCTATAACTTGAGCATCTGCTCACTATTCCCACCTTATTAAAATAAATAATAGACTCTTTCCCACTAACCACAGTTCTGGAGAATTATAAAGAGAATATCTTTGATTTGCTTTTTAAAATGTTGTCAAACTACTACTTTCTGAAAAATTAGTGTATCCCAAATGCTTCCAACTTCTATTTAGGACAATAACTGACAGTATCCTTGTTTCATAGTTATTATAATCAGCTTGGGGCTTGGGAAGCTAAATCTGCTTCGCATTTAAATCAAAATTAAAAAATATTTGTGTCTGAGAATACTTTAAATTATGTCTGGCTTTTAAAGTTCCCTGTACTACTCACGTGATATCATTCTTTTAAGATACAATATTATGATATTATAGATATGCATTTATTTAAACTTTAAAAAGCAGGTGGTCCCCTCAAACCCCCAAATTTCCATCTGGGCACAGGGTGCCTGAGGCGGGGGGCCACTTTGTGTCCAGACCCTCCTGGCCAGCTCTTACTTTTCTAGAAGAGCTGTCCTTTCTGAACGTAAACAGCTCTGTCACATCAGCTCCTCTGCAGTCAACAGCCCTCTCCACTCCCTTCCTCCCAGCTCTTTCCTTCCAGGGAAACTTAGTGACTCTGGAAGCCAAGTCGGGCTGATCTGACTCAGTGAGGAAACCAGGCAGGGAGGGGGTGCAGGGTGGGAGGCAAGGCCCGAGAGAAGGGATAGAGCATGGGCAGCAGCCTGGGGGCCGAGCCCCACCAGGCCAAGGGAAGGACACAGTCCTACCTCCAAAGGCCGGCCTCATGGTGAAATCGTGGTCTTCCACCCTGAGGAGCGGCTGAGCCTCCCCTTTCCGCATTTTGGTCCCGTCGAGGTTCTTCTTGGAAAGGTGGCTGCAGAGACAAGGAGACACACTGCTCCATGGCCCACCAGGCACTGAGTGAGACCGACTGGAGAGGTTACTTTTGGCAAGAACTACCACTGGGCACATGTTCTCCATGGGGCTCAATAACACCTTCCCACCCCTCCTACCCCTCTGCCCCAGGCCCTCACAGGCCGGGAGGACCAGACCCCTCCAGAGCCTTGCAAAAGGAAACACCTCCCGGCAGGGCACCATTCCACCTGACCAGCTCTTAACTGTCAAAAGTTTTGACTAGAGGACAGTAGTTGGGTTGAATGGTGGAGGAATTAAAATGTGGGTTTTTATTCTTTTTAAACATTTCTCTTATGTTGTCATAATGTTGGTTTTGTGATAAACAAACATCTGAGACCCCAAGCTGACATCAGTCCAGCGGGCAGCTGCCTGTGGAACCCACCCTGGCGCAGAGCCTCTGTCCATAGCCAGCAGGGATCAAGGCCAAGCTGGACGTGCAGTGGCTCCTGCCGTCCACCCGGGTGGAAGCTGGAGCTGGAGGACCCTGGTTCACGCCCTTCCCTCTAACCCAGGTGACAAAGGAGTAATTCTCTCTTCTCTCTCATTCACACTCACTCTTTCCAGATTTTTTTTCTCGCCACCACCATACATAATCTAAAGCAGTCAAGTCCAAAATGTTCTCAAGCAATATTCTACGGACAGGAGTATCACTAAGCACAAAAAGGAAAAGGAGGGGAAGGAGAAAGAGAGCGAGAGAGAGGGAGGGTGTGTAGGGGAGGGAGAGAGAGAAACAAAAGGGGAGAAGGGAGAGATGGAGGGAGGGTCACCCTGAGCTACAAAGCAGCTCCGCCTGAGACATACAAAGATGTTTCACCTATTAAGGTTTCAACTACCTGCCTCAAATCAAAATGCTCTGGCCGGATACAGACATCCGAATGGGGGCTCGGCCCAGCCTGGCTCTGCGCTCACTGCGGGTGACACGGGAGTGCTTGTGCCCTCCCTCCCCGCTCCCCACTTTACCTTGGCTGGGGCATTGCCAGCTGCCCTGTCCCTCTCCTCCTCCTGGGCTTTCCGCTGTCCACAAGAACCATCCGGCAAAACAAGAAAAAGTGAGTTTTGTAAGATAAGGCATTCTGTGAATGTCTGCGATGCCGCAAGCTGCTTTCCAGTGGCCTGCGGCGGGGCCAATCCCCCGGCTTAACCATTGATACGGTTGCTGCCTCGTGACAGTGTGGGCATGGCCGGCCAGGCTGATTCTCCCAAATTAATATTTGATACTGATGCTTGTCCCACCCCACCCCCCACGCCCCAGGACCTGACACAAACTCGAGGCTTTGCCCTCCCTGCTGCTTAGTGATTGGTCATTAGTCAACCTGTTTGTCCTCCTGTGGAACCCTGCCTCTGCTGAGCTCGAGGACAGCTTTGGCTAAAACTGTTATAAAAAAATTAAATCTCTTGAACATGCCAGCTTTTTGCTGAAACCGTTAATCCGTCCCTGGCTACATAAAACCAATCTGTCACATGTACCAGGGAGTCAGCTTGGACTCTGCGTGGATTTGCAGGAAGACTTCGTGGACATGGAGATGAGTGAATGAAGGTGCTCAGGAAATGCTGAGTAAGCACACCCAGGACCTGTTGCACGAGGCTGCTTTATTTCATTTTTTAATATATTTTTATCAATTTCAAATAAGAAGGGAGAGGGAGAGAGAGATAGAAACATCAATGATGAGAGAAAATCATTGGTCGGCTGCCTCCTGTATGCCTCGTACTGGAGATTGAGCCCACAACCCGGGCATGAGCCCAGGAATCGAACTGTGACCACCTGGTTCATAGGTCAATGCTCAACCACTGAACCATGCAGGCCAGACGGTTGCTTTTTTTCTTGATCTAAGAGATTGTGCTTTGCCAATGACCAGAGAGGCTTGCTTTCCCCCCATACACACATCAATTTCTCCAATGAAAACACATCTTATCAAAATATAAAATACATTTTCATTTTAAAAGAAAGCATAAACCAAAGACTTCAGGATAATATAAGCTGTTCTTCCTATCATGAATATTAGATTAACTCTGGTCCTTAATCCTAAAATGTGTAATGTCAAACATCATAAATTAGGCTTGATGCCTATCCTAAGATATGGAACTATGAACATCAGAAGCCTGAAGATACATGTGGTTATGTTTAACCTACCGATGGAATAAGATGTTTTACTAGTAAACCTACTTGTTGCCTGCCTGCTGCTTCTGGGGACGGAGATACACCAGTGTAGTAGATACTTAGGGAGATGAGGATGGAGGCCAGGAGGAGCAAGAGCCAAAAGTGAAACCAAATTGGGCTTTTCTTAAGGACGAAAGAACCAAAGGGAGCTCTTTTGATTCCTTAGCAAAGTGGAATGACATGATTTGCTTTATTTTTTCAGAAATTTCTAACTAGAATCAGTTGAATCAGGGAAGTTACAATATTAAAAGAGGATGAGGTCCTGCCCTAGAAGGGGGAGGGATGAAGAAGAGAGGACATAGTCAAGTTATTACTAAAGTAGAATATATTTGATGAGTGAATGGAGTAGGAGGCAAGAGAAGTCAACAATGACATCTAGGTTCTGGTTTGGAGGAAGGTCTGGTGATGGTACAACCGTTACTTGATGTTCCTTAGAGGTGGGCAAGTTCGGTGGGGAGATGAGATAAATTTTGACTTGTGCCATGGGACCTCCAGGTGCCCCGTAGGCAGCTGGACTATGAGCCTGGAGCTCAAGAGAAAGGTCTGGCCCGGAGAAACGGATTTGGTGCCATCAGTGCATGGTGATAATTTAATCACAGGAAAGGGTGAGATCTTCCAGGGCCCATGTCCATGCACAGAAGCCTGGAGAAGCGATACTTTTAAAGGATGGATGGGCTGTCAGAACAAAACCATAGAACTGGCAAAAGAGGTTGACTATGAAAACTGAAGGAGAGTTTCAAGAAGGAGGGTAATCAACAGTCAGTGGTGCGAAGTGAGGGCGAAAAACGGGTTGCTGGATCAGGCACCCAGAAAGATCATCGTGCCTAGCTTCAGTTAACTGTAGTTTCAGTTATGAGATGTGGCAGGAAGCCCAATCACAGTGAGTGAATAGAAATTTGGGAGTGGGAGTAATTCTGTATGGGAACGAACTCAGTAGTTTCCAAACCTGGCCACTCCTCAGAATTATCCAGGCAATTTGTTAAAAAACCCCACTCCTGCCAAAGATTTAGTGGGTAAGGGGAGAGACCTATTAAAGTTCTTTTCCATCGATTTTGTTCAAAAGAGCTCTCTTCCTTTCTTCCATCTGGAACACAAGTCTATAAAGGACTGGCTGGAACCCCTGAGTTGTGCCGGATGTTGGTTTTCAAGAAATATTTGTCTTGCTGCATTCCAGATGCAACTTTAGGTCCTACCAATTTTCAAAAACTATTTTCAGTAGTTCAATTATGTAATTACAGTAGGAAGAAAACCACAGTTGAAAATGGTGTAACTTTTTTTTATAGCAGCTTTACTGAAATATCATTCACATACCATAAATTCACCTCTTTAAAGTGTGGTTTTTAGTATATTCTAAAGTTGTTGCGCAACTATCACCACTATCTAATTTTAGGACATTTTCATCTCTCCAAAAGAAACCTCACTCAGTAGCAGTCACCCTTCCCTTCAGTCCTGGCAATCAGCAATCTACTTTGCCTCTCTGGATTTGCCGATGCTGGACATCTATATATGTAAAAGCCTAAGCAACCAGAATGCCAGAACAACTGGAATGACCAGAATGACTGGTCGCTATGACATGCACTGACCACCAGGGAGCAGACGCTCAACACAGGAGCTGCCCTCTGGTGGCCAGTGTGCTCCCATATCCAACCTCTCGTGGCCAGCTAACCTCCCCTGGTACCTTCCTGTGGCAGGCCAACCTCCAGCGGTCCCTTCCCCCGTCTGGCAGGCCCCAATCGGCCCTGATCACCAGCCACACCTAAGGACCGAATCCGTGCACCGGGCCTCTAGTTATTAATAATGAACTATAGCATTTGCTAATGTCTAATTACTATCATCATGTTGCATTCATTTCCTTTAAGTGCCTTACGCACAGGCGCACCATTTATCTCCACTAATATTAACAGCGAATATTTTAGCAGTTGATTGCCACAACATTAGTCTTGGACTGACTTATTCAGTGTGCACAACAGGAAATATTTTGCTTTCGGAGAACAAGAAAAATAGATTTATTTGTGTTTCGCTTATTAATTTGTGCAGTTATTCAGTGTCTGGTAAGTTAATGTTCAAGAAAAATATTAATTTTTATTAAAATGTTCTATTATTTTATGTTAACGATTACTCATTTATTTCAGCCCTTTGTATTCAACATGTCTCTATCAAAATAAACCTACGTTTCTATGAAAATTGAAACTTTTGTCTTTTTGCAGCCGACATAAACTTAAACCTTGTTTATTTGGTCTGAGTTAGCCTTTGGGTTTGACATGCTTGGTATACAGGAAGGCAATGGATTTTTGCACATTGATTTTTATCCTGCAACTTGTTTATTTTTATCCTGTATTTGTTTATTATTTCTAATAGTTTTTTTTGTAGAGTCTTTAGGATTTTCTATATACAGAATCATGCCATCCACAAAAAGTTACAGTTTGATTTCTTCCTTCCCTATTTGGATGCTTTTTGTTTCTTTCTCTTGCCTTATTGCTCTGGCTAGGACTCCCAGTACTATGTTGAATAAGAGTGGTCAGAGTGGACATTTTTGTCTTGTTCCTGATCTTAGAGGAAAACTTTCAGTTTTCACCGTTGAGTATGATATTAGCTGAGGGTTTATTATATATGGCCTTTATTATGTTGAGGTATTTTCCTTCTATTCCTATTTTATTGGGTGTTTTAATCATAAATGGATGTTGTATCCTATCAAGATGCTTTTTCTGCAACTACTGATAAGATCATATTATTTTCATTCTTTCTTTTGTTAATATGGTGTATTACATTGATTGATTTGTGCATGTTGAACCATTCTTGTGCCCTTGGAATGAACCCCATTCAATGGTAATGCATTATTCTTTGGGTGTACTATTGCATTCGATTTGCTATCTTTTTGTTTAGGATTTTTCCATCTGTCTTCATCAGAGCTCTTGGTCTGTAGTTTTTTTTTCTTTGTGTGATGTTTGCCAGGTTTTGGTATCAGGGTTATATTTGCCTCATTGAATGTGTTAGGATGTATTGCCTCTTCAATTTTTTGGAAGTGTTTGAGAAGGATGTGTTTTAAATCTTCTGTGCACATTTGGTAGAATTCACTCGCGAAGCCATCTGGCCCTGGACTTTTGTTTTTTGGGAGGTTTTTGATGGTTGTTTCAATTTCCTCACTGCTGATCGGTCTATTTAGATTTTCCAATCCTTCATGGTTTAGTCTAGGAAGGTTATATTTTTCTAGGAACATATCTCTTTCTTCTAGGTTATTGAATTTGGTGTCATATAATCTTTCATAATATGCTAGTATGATCCTTGGTATATCTGTGATGTCTATATTGACTTCTCTCTCATTTCTGATATTGTTGATACTAGAAGCACGGTTCACGAAATTCGTGCACTTGGTGGGGGGTTTCCCTCAGCCTGGCCTGCACCCTCTCACAGTCTGGGAGCCTTCATGGGATGTGAGCCTGGCTTCTGGCTGAGTGGTGCTCCCTCTGTGGGAGCACACTCACCACCAGGAGGCAGCTCCTGCATTGAGCGTCTGCCCCCTGGTGGTCAGTGTGCATCATAGCGACCAGTTGCTCTGCCATTTGGTCGATTTGCATATTGGCCTTTTATTATATAGGATGGGTCTTTTCCCTTTTTTCCTTAGTGAATCTAGTCCAGGGTTTGGCAGTTTTATTAATCTTTTCAAAGAACCATCTCTTTGTTTTATTAATTTTATTTATAGTCTTTTTGTTCTCTATTTCATTTAATTCTGCTCTAATTTTTATGTCCTTTCTTTCACTGACTTTAGATTGCTTTTTTTCTTGTTTTTTCCAATACTTTAAGGTGTGGTGTTAGGCTGTTTACTTGGATTTCTCTTGTTTCTTGAGATAGGCTTGTAATGATATAAACTTCCTAAAAATCACAGTTTTAAACAATTAAAATGGTCATACGAGCAGCTTCAGAATTGGGAGTGGGTCATATTCCAAAAGAATTAAATTATTTATTTTAAACCCCAAATCTAAATTGGTGTGGTATTTTGGGAAAGGGGGAGAATTTGACCATGTAAATTAAAATTATTTCTCTACTCTAATAAGATTCACTAATTCCACTCCTAGAATTTACCCATTGGAAATGATCAGAAAAATGTTCAAAATGTATGTATAAATATGTTTATCATGGTGTTGCATGTAATAGTGAAATACTAAGAACAATCTAAATGTCAGACAATAGGGCAATGTTCAATAAATAATGATGCATCAATACAGAAGAATTCTAAGCAGCTTTTAAAAAATTTTAATGTAGCCTGGCTGATGTGGCTCAATGGCTGAGCATCAACCCATTAACCAGGACATAGTGGTTAGATTTGCTGGTTGGGGCACATGCCCAGGTTGGTAGTTTAATCCCCAGTAGGGGGTGTGCAGGAGGCAGCTGATCAAAGATTCTCTCTCATCATTGATGTTTCTATCTCTCCCTCTCCTTCCCCGTCCTCTTTCTGAAATAAATACAAACATATTAACAACAGGAACAACAAAAAGGTCATATAGTTATAACTTCTTTATTTGTGTTTGGCATGGAAACATGTCCATATTATATTAACTAACAATATTAAAGACACTATGTATGCTTTATAATCTCACTTTGGAAGATACAAATATATGTGTATGTGCATATAAAAATATAAACCCTGGACAAATGTTCACAGGCATTTAATTGGTGATTTCTGCATAATAAAATTAGAGATAATTTTCTAGTTATTTTGTTATCTTTACACAAGTCTTATTTAAAATAATGAATTTGTTGGTTTCATAGTCAGGAAAAAGTAATGGCATTATTTTTGGTATTTTTAAAAAAATAAAAGATCATGTTACCAGTTTCCATAGTTGATTATTTCACACAGAGAATGGAGAAAGTGCTAGTGGTAATGCTTCTTTTGTCCACAGAGTATACCCTTTCTTCCCTTTGCATTGTGAGATGAAACAGTGAATCTTTTGCGCTCTTAATCCTGTGCTACTATAGGGCTCTGGGCGGGTTGAAGCTTCAAGGAACGGGTGGGCTGTTCGTGGTGACAGCCACTGCAGTGTCCAGGGGGCACGTTGGTAGGCTTACGGAGGGGAGAGAAGCCTCCGGGGTTGGGGACAAGGTCACTCTAAAGTCACGCACTCATAAACCAAAGGCTGCTGTGTTAAACAGCACCACAAAGTGATATCAGCCCTAAGGAAATTAGAGGCTGTTCTTTTTTTTTTTTTTTTTTTTTAAACTTGAGCTCCTACGTCGTCTTACAAGAAGCCAGCAAAGGGCTATTCCAAAACATCGGATACATTTCCCACTGGCCTGAAAGATGAAACTCTCCTTCGTCATCTCCAGGCATCACCACAGTCCAGATGTATAGTTTATATCTTCCAACAAATGTCTGTGGGAATTATTTCCTCCCAGAAATATTAGATTATATTTTTTCTAAGTTGATTCTTACTGGCTACACTTTAAACCTCGAATGATTCCATGGTGCTATCATGCAACTAGAAAGAGGTAAAACTATCAAAATCAGGAGTGAGTGATTATCTCAGGAATAGAATCAACAGGTCAAATGCTCACCCAGTTTTTTCAGCCTTAAATGAGAAGACAATGTTTTGTGTGTTTATAAAAATGTATCTAATGTATAGCTATGCCTGCATCTAATTTATATCCAGTTATTGTACATTCACATGTGTGTGCATGTGCACACACATGCCAAAATTCTCTCTTAAAGCTAACTAAGGGAGTTCAACTATGGCTGAGTCTACATGACCACAAACGTCTTAATGAGAAATGTTAAGCTGTGGTTAATCAATCAGCTTCTGGGCACACAAATTATCTTGTAGTAGATGTAATCGGGGAAACAAATATGAAGTAATGTCACTATCAAAAGTCTTCAAGAGAAAAGTTCGCCATGGAGGTCAGTCCTTGGGGAAAGACCTGAGGTAGACAAGAGTCTTTCTTGAAGAAAATCGTAAATGTGGGTTAGTGAAGAGGAGAGGGACGAAATTATAAGTAAAGAAACAGTAGAAGAAAGACACAAAGGCAAGATGGCTGTGATTTGCAGGGGGGTGGGGGATGGTAGAGGAACATTGGTGAGACTGGAACTCAGAGATCAGAGAGGGAGGGTGAGACTATGGGACATGATGGGTACTTGTGTGAACAGCTCTTATTTTATGGGAATTGCAGGACATTAATCATCCGTGGCCACTGTGTAATAAAGCCAGTAGCTCTTCCCAGTCATTGTGACAACCAAAAATGTCCCACAAGTTTCCAAACATCCTTGATGGGTGACTTGCCATTCGCCTTAAGAACTATTGGGCAAGATAATGAGAGCTTCTGAATGCCAGCATGCAATGCCAGGATGCAGTCAGATTTTCATATGGGAAATGGTTCTGTTTTTATTTTCCTATTTCCTTTATGTAGACATACAGTAAAGCTATACTTTTCACTGTGGTGTTTACAACACATCCACATCCACTATTACGTGTGACTTTAACTCAGTTTAGTTCATTCTGATTCCTATGGCATCACATTACACACTGCCTTACTCTTAGTTTATTGCTGTTTATAATTATCTTTATTTATGGCAGGTTTGGGTGAAACGTAGGGGCACCAGGCTGTTCATCACACATCTGGAACAATTTTTCAAAAATTTTGGATTTACTAAAACCCAAACAATCTGCCAAGCACCTCTTCTCACCCCCTTTCTCCAAACTTTAAAAACACACATATTTTAGAGAACATTGATTCCATGTGTTTTTAATTCATTTTAGTTCATATCATCAAATTTTTAAAAAGTGATTTGGCATCCAAGAAGTCCATTGAGGCTTTAAAATAAATAAACTTTAAAAAACTTAAAAAAGTCACATAAATATATTGAAAAAGCAAAAGGATAAAGTTTTGATGGAGACTGATTGGGAATAAAAATTGGCAAAATTATTTTCCACACTAATTTATAGTGCTCCATCCAACTTCCAATCCACAGTCTGGAGAGAATGAACTAGGTTTGTTAATCTAAAAAAAAAAAAAAGAGACTGTATCAAATTCTCTACACCAAGACATATAGCATCATGGAGAAAATATTAAGAAACCAACTTGAATCAAATGGTCTATTAATTCTTATTATTGGGGAATTAAAAAAAACAACCATAGTTGGTAATAATGATGTAAGAAACTCTTAGACTAACTGGAAAATATGAGAAGTAACAAGAATAATAGTAATTTTAAAATAAAAAGGGAACTTAATCATGAGTTAGTTTATGAGTTAACATTTTTTACTTCACACCAGAAAAGATGTTTAAACTAAAAATATCCTGTGATCTTTCATATCTTTCTTCAATATTATTCAAAGTCTCCAATGAGAATGTTCATGTATTACCCACAGAAAAGTAAAAGTGAAGATGCATATCAAAAGTCTGAAAATGCTAACAATTTCAACTCAGTAACTTTACTCTTAAGAATAAATTTAAACACACACACACACACACACACACACACACACACAAACACAATCATGTATGTTTAAATAAGTCAAACATTTTAAAAGAATTTAAGCATCTAAAAGTAGAAAAGGATTAAACATATTATAAATCCATACAATGGAAAGTTGTACAATGTTCAAAATTATGTTGATTAAATGTTTATGATAAATTAGAGAAATTGTTATGTAAATATTTATCAACTTTTTAAATTGCATAGAAAAAATGTTATACAAAAAGTAACAGTGATTTTATTCTATCCATTCCACAGCTTTGAGTCAGTATCAGTAGCAGAACTCAGGTATCCAATAGTTCCTGACTTTATTTTTGCATACAGTAAGTACTCAAAAAGTGGAGACTACTAATCGTATTAAAGCTGTCGAATTAGTTGCATGTAAAGTTAATTTTCTTCTTTAATAAAAATGAAATTATTAGAGGTAAAAAAAACTTTTCACTTGAGAATGAAAGTTATGTTGTTATGTAGTTCTAGAAAGAGTATTTCTGAGAGGAAAAAGTCTTCATACTTTAAATTACAATTTGAGTTAGGTTTAATCATTGTGAAGATTAGTTTCTCCTTTCAAAGGTAAATTTTACTGTATGTATTTAAAATTTATTTCAAAAGAATTTAAAAATTGAATTGTTTACTAAATCCATTTGCTTCATTGGTAATTTTTTTAAAACCTTTATTGTTGAAAGCATTACATATGTCCCCCTCTTTTCCCCATTGACACCTTCTAGCCTGCAGCCACCCCTTAATTCCCCCCGCCCCACCCCAGGCCTTCACCACAGTACCGTCTGTGTCCATGGGTTATGAATATATGCTTACAAGTTCTTTGGTTAATCTCTTCCCACCCTCCCACCCACCCCCACCTTCCCTCTGATATTTGACAGTCTGTTCCATGTTTCTATGTCTCTGGATCTATTTTGTTAATCCATTTATTTTGTTCATTAGACTCCACATATAAGTGAAATCATGAGATACTTGTCTTTCTCTGACTAGCTTATTTCACTTAGTGTAATATTATTAACATTTTTACTGTGTGTAACTGGGGTATTGGATTTGAGGACAGATTGTGTGTCCTAATCAAGCCAGAGTGGTCTACCATTGCCAGTTGGAGCAAGAAGTCCAGTTCATTCCCCTCCAAGGCCCCATTATTACTCTTTTTTACTTCTAAGTACCACTATTTTTCAGTGGTCTGATGAGCAGAAGAAAGCTCTCTGACTCAGTTCTAGCTCAGTATGCTGGCTCTCTTAGAGAATTCCTGCTCCTGAGTAGAAGGTGCCTGAGTGGGCTGTGTTGGAAACACAGAAGATGGGATAGAGTTCCCTGGGCAGCAGTCGCCCTGAGTTCTAAATGGTGTCCTGTGAGTTCTGGAAATGTAGGACCTTCCCACTTTCTAAGGTACCTCCGATTTTAAAAAGAGTTCTCCACAAACCGACTGGTGCCTTCAGGGTCAAAGTTCTACCGATTCCTGAGCCAGAGCATTTCAATGGGTAGAGGTTGCAGCAGGGGAGCTGAATCAGAATGTTTTGTGCTCGTCATCTCACAGGTGAGCAACGCTGCAGAGCTGGCCTCCTAAGGAAATGGGCCAGTGGGGAAGGCTGATAAGAGCAGCCATACTGTCTTCTGAGGGAAACATGGCCGATAGGAAGCAACAGGGTTGTCCTGAGGTCAAGGATTGGGCTAGCTCCCTCAGCTCTAGCCTTCTCAAAACTAATGCTGAGCCCTATTTCAAGCTCAAGGACACTGTGCTTTGGAAGGCCAAACCTCCAGTGTTTCAGCTCTGTCAGCATTTTTCACCATGATTAGGTTGGATCATATGAGATTGTCATTTTTGTAGGTCACAAATGGTTGGATATTGGCAATTTCATGAGGTTAATCTGATAGTTCTTGGGCCCCAGTGGGCCCCAGAAGGGTAGGTCAAGGCAGGTTCAGGCCACTGTGTTATATGCTAGTCTGGGTCCCTCAAAAAAGTAGATGCCAAGAGAGAATTAAACATGAAGGGATTTTATTAGGGGGCAATGCCTGTAGGAAAGGAAATAGCAGAGTGCTGGGAGAGCCATCAGAATTTGGTGCTAGACAGATCCCAAGAAAAGAAGAGAGGGAAAGAATGCTGGGTGCAAGTCTAGATTGCTGTATGTACTAAGAAAGGTTTAGCAATGCTTATGCGGAGTGCTTGTCAAAATCAGCCAAAAAAGGAGTCCCCTGTTTCTCAGAAACAGGTCATTGGCAGATCGCAGTGACGTTATGGCCTTGGCACAAATGCAGGGAGGGGTTTCAGAGTCTGGGTCTCTGAGATGTCAGTTGATTACACTCCTGGAGGAGGAGGTCCACCAGGCACATGTTCATGCTGCCACATTTGAGACTCAGAAGTGTAGATGACACGTGATTCAGCCCTGGCCTCACTTGCTCTACCCTAATTTCTTCACTGTCTACCCTGATTTCAACCCTATTCTAGGAATCTGCTCATCACTGCTTCTCTAGGCCACCCAAATTTATCTTGACTTTTACTTTTTAAAAAATGTATCTTTATTGTTGAAAGTATTACAGAAGTCCCCCTTTCCCCCACACTGACCCCCTCCACCCTGCTCGTGCCACCCCCTCCCCCACCCTGGACTTTTATAGAAAGGAAGTTGAGGGCAGAGAAGGGGACTGTGGTCCTTTCTATTCCAGAAAATCATTGGCTCTCTATGCAAATTTTCTTCCTACTTCCCAGAGCTCTGCCTAACGGAGGAGAGATTGCTTTAATAAATAAAACAAAAGTCCCCTATGTCTTATTTCCAAGGGTAAGGTTCAGTGTGACAAAAATCTGCAAAACTAATAGAGGTCATATGCTTTGGATGACCTTTTTGAATGCCTGCATAGACTAGCTAGCTGCTTGTTTCCTCCATGAAGGGCATAAATGACCCAGATAGGGCTCTCAGCTGCACAGAGAACAGTCCATTATAAGAACCCACACAACAATAACAACATTAACACACAGCAAATGTGCAAATAAAACCTTATATTAGGGAATACCCTTTAGCACTAGCATTTAATTTTCAATTTTGAAATGTGAAATTTGAAAGTGAAATTTGTAAACACCATATAGATATGCTAAAATGTAGGAAATTCAAGAATATTCTCATTAGGGCTAAGTTTTTAGTAGGAAAGTTAAAACAGAAATTAAATAATTATTGAGGTAAACCAAACAGAAGCTTATTTTGACCCTGGTTTAGTGTTTTTTTTTGTTTGTTTGTTGTTTTTTTTTTTTGTTTTGTTTTGTTTTTTGCTAAAGACAAAAAGTCTGTGTGAATTGGAAGAAAAGAGGTTAACCAAGTTATCTGTAATTTTTTCTCCCTATTATAGATCAGATTTTTGGGGGGGAGACTTATAACTATGATCTTAAAAAGCACATGTAAATTATACTTATGTGCAAATAAAAAAAAGAAAAAACCTTCAAAATGAATATGGAAAGGAAAGGTGGAAAACAGAACTTGAATTTCTGTCTCCTGAAGAGGAGACTAAAACCATCCACATAAAGTATCCAGGAGATCTGGCAAACATGCCCTTGCACGTTCCACACACAAGATGCAGGCTTACACAATTCTTCCATTCTCTCACGGGCTCACGTCTGTTTGCCACCCATGCTCCCTGAAGACAGCTCATGGCGCTGGATTGCATCTGCAAAGTGTGATAGATGATGGGGAACATCACCAGGATGGACTATTCTGCCTTTGGCTTGGTGTAGAGTCAGATGTGCAGGAAAAAAAGAGCAGTAAATTTGGAAACTCTGTTGGAAAAAAACTAAAATTTATTTTTAATCTCTGAGTTCCAAAGAAGGAACTAAACCTGCAAATATGAGGATGAGATGGTCAGACTAATGTGTAAGGTCGTTTATCTGACCTCGGGAACTGGGAGTTGAGCTCTGAAGGTATGGGGAGGCGCCCAGGAAGAACTGCATTTTAACTTCCCAACTTGCGAGTTCTAAAAGAGATCTCAAATCTGATTCTACAAGTGAGAACATACAGCCTTCTTTTATTATCTGCTCTGTGATCCCCCTAGATTTTGATGTGATCTTGGAACAAATCTCCTTAAACAGAAGTTTAAACAGAAATGAAAATGATTTAACGACATAAATTGCCACCCCAATAAATTTTACTTATAAACACACACACACACACACACACACACACACACACACACACACACTTTTTTGGAGGTTTTTGTCAAATTCTTTTTACCCATGCCACCCATTAATAAAGCTGCATTTAGAGCTAAGAGCTGTGAATAAGAGGTTCCTGCAAAGATGATCTGGGATTTCTTTGATTCTTGTGTTATCCTGATCCTGAGTTCATGATTTTGTCGGCTGGCTTTGTTGACTGCATTTTTTGTGACAACATCTCTCTGCTTTTTTTTATTTTTAATCCTCACCCAAGGATAGGTTTTCATTGGAGAGAGAGAGAGAGAGAGAGAGAGAGAGAGAGAGAGAGAGAGAGAGAGAGATATGGATGAGGGTGAGACATCGATTGGTTGCTTTCTGTATGTGCCCCAACCAGGAATGGAACCTGCAACCTGGGTATGTGCCCTGACTGGGAATTGAACCCATAACCTTTCCATGTACGGGCTGATACTCCAATGAACTGGGCCAAACCAGCCAGGGCTCTATTTATTTTGAGGAGTTTTCAGTAGACCATGCAAAGATCACATAATACTACAATGATGCTGTGTGTTGTATAGGTGAAGAAGATCCTGAACTGGCAATTCAATTCATACGTACAGGATCAAAGCTAAGAAGGGCATTTAATAATTATTTTGACAATTATAATAAGTTGATGATGATGTAGCATATGTAAAACCCCGAGCTGGGTATAATGGTAGGTACAAAATTGCATCATTTATAGCCCCTACCCTTACTGACTTGCTGTTTATGCAGAAGATAAGATGTGTATGCAAATGATTAGATTAGAAATCATAAAATTAAAAGTTATTGCAAAAAATATTATGGATGGTTTTACCTCATCTATGCCATATGAACCAAATGTTCATTTCATAATGAAAAGTCTTAAATACATAGTTTCAATTTGTATCAAGATAAAAATTACAAAGATAATTTGAATATAATATGATATATGGGACATTAAAAGGATAAAGGGGAGCAATCTGCTACTCTGGTCTTCCAGAAATGTGACATCAAGTTCTCATTCACAATTTACAAAACCCGGAAATCTGGCACTTTGGCCTCATATAAAAGGACAGAAACATTCATATTTAGTTTGAAATAGACAAGAAAACAGCAATTGTATATAGTTATAAAGAACTTTAGAGTGAAGTAGGAAGCAAAATAATAGTGTAAATGATTTCCCATTTTTTAAAGCTATAAAATATTTTTAGAAAAGACGACATATTGATTGACTTTCGAGTGATAACTCACTTATGAGTATAAAGTTATTTGAATCTTATGACAGTTTTTCATTTTTTAAAATTTCTGCTTCCTTATCACTGTAACAGTGGACTTGAGCATTGTGCTGTTGAATGGTTGGGTATTTGGACATATAATCATATCCATCTAGAACAGGGGTTCTCAATCTGTGGGTCACGACCCCTTTGGCGGTCGAACGACCCTTTCACAAGGGTTGCCTAAGACCATCCTGCTTATCAGATATTTACATTACAATTCATAACAGTAGCAACATTACAGTTATGAAGTAGCAACAAAAATAACTTTATGGTTGGGTCACAACACGAGGAACTGTATTTAAAGGGCCAGAAGGTTGAGAACCACTGATCTAGAAGTAGATTATGCAGAATATGAATTATCCTAGTCACTCATATCCTAGTCTCTCTATCCCATGCTTTCTTTATATGATGCTGATTCCCCTTTTCTTATGTCAGCATTCTTAGCATTTCCATCAGAGGAAAAAAAAAAATCTTGGGTGGGGCGCGGGGTCAGGGATAGGTTATAAGGGGTCAATGGGGGAAAAAAGGGGACATATGTAATACTTTCAACAATAACAATTAAAAAAACATCTTGGAAGACTGGAGAGCAATCTTGCTTTGGTCATGATCCTCCAAGTAGAGGGTTTAAAAAATTGCAATCTCTCCTTTTCAGAATTAATTCAAGAACTTGTTCTAATGCTTTGACGGTGTCCACCTGCACCAACTATCACATTGAGTTGCCACCATCTGCAATTCAGGATTATACCATATGATTTTTCACTTGATAAAAATATTTCCGTGTTGTTTGAGGATAGAATTACAGACTTATCCTCTTGATAAATTCGGAGGAGAGGGAGATGGATTATATAACTTTATTCTAGTAATTCATCAACAGAACATTTATTGAGTGATTGCCATTTGCCGGGAACTGTGAATTTAAAAGCATGGCCCCTGTCTTGAGTAACTTTGACCTCAGTATTCCTAAACTTATGTATAAATGCACATAAATATCTAATTCTGTGCCCATGTTAATATCTTACATTAACCAAGCTTCTCTTTATTTTTCCCCTGTGCATTTGGCCTCAGAACTGTATTTAGAGAGGAGACCTCCATTACATGGGAATTTGGGAAAAGGAACTTGTGTGAATATTTCTGAGGAAACTGTTTTTGAAGGCATTTTTAAATTATTCTCTCTAAACTTATTTCCAAAAGCCAGACTTAGAAATAACCTCTCAGCTAGAACTGGGCTATCTTATTATGCATTTGTCATATATTGGCCCATTTTGTTAAGCAATTGAGGAGCTCAGTTTGCGCTTTAGTGTTTGCTGAAAACTGATTCTGAACATTTAAACAATTAATAAATTTATTTTTATATCTTCAACACCTGGAAAAGTGCTTGTTCATTGAATGAGTAGAGCAATGTGATCCTCTAATATTATAAACAGGACAAAGGATAATCAACTGATATTTTTTCTTACCCTTCAGGAGAAACATTTAACACACCAATGAGAACCTATTGTTTTTAAAGATTCCAGACTCTTCAAAAATAACATCTTTTATTTTTACTTGAACAAGTTATTTCCTTTGGCTTTATTAAAACACATATCTTATAATTACTCTTTTGAAATAGTTTTCAAGCTTAAGTGGAATGATATAATCAAATAAGTAAATTTTGTTTTGGAAAATATATGGTCTAATTATATTTTCTTGCATTTGTCTTGTGTAATTGTCTTCTGACATATAGTCTGTGTAGTTTATCTAACAAAGATCAATTGAAAATTGTTTTTACGTATTTAAGCATCAATGTGTATAAGTAGTAAAATTAACTAGTAAATTTCATAGAAAATAATTGGAAAACATAAATTAATTTATATAAATAATTTACTGAAAAAATAAAAATCAATATTAGGTGAACTTTCTAGTAATAAGTTCTATTGGATGGGGAAGTGATTTTCCTAGTGTGATGGTGAGAACACAGTTATTCTCAGACATTTGGACAGGGATTGATGAAGTACTAAAATACATGGCAGGAAAGAAAGGCTAGACTGAAGAACCCTTGGGTGAATAATCCATTATGCCTTTTCCATCTGCTTTATGCTGCACACATATTGCATTTCTCTATGTAAAGTCATTTAGCCACTGGAGGTCTCTGTTTCTCTGTGCAAGTTTAGCAAGTTGAGTGTGTGTCATTATTTATAAAAAGAACCATTCCCTTAAAGAGCCAATGGTCCTGAATAAGGGAGGCTACTGGGCTACATGTCTACTTTTAGTAACTAGAAAATGTATGTAGCTTCACATTACAGTCACAACTTTAGTTTACATAGGGCAAGATTTGTGGTCATTATTCAATTGTGAATGAGATTAGATGGGTATCCACATTCAAGAATATTCAAGTAGCTTTGTCTTCAGAAAAGTGAAAAAGCAGTGACTATAATTGGTGAATTGATTTTACATGTGGAAAAATTTATGTATTTGTTTTCAGAATAAATAAAATAAACTGGGCATAAAAAATCATTTTCCAAAAATTAGTACTTGAAGAAATTAAGAGAATATTTGCCTACAAGCTACTTTAAATATATTTCCAGACTAATAAAAATTCAAGTTGCAACTATGTAAGCTTGGAAATATTGAAAATGGTGCTATTCATGGGAGCATTGCCCTATAGCCACAGATTTTAATGTTGAAGTTTCATTTAATGTAAAAATTATTTGCTGTTGTATGGTTTATACAGGTGAAGAACTCATCTGCTATGAAGGAATTTTTAGCAGGTAGAGGGTGAAAATAAGATAACGGTAAAAGAAAATGTGACAGCATAAATCAGATGCTATGGAGATTTAAGGGTGGAAGAGATCGCATCTACACCAAGAACATCAGAAAAAATTCTTTGTGTATTGGCATGAAGGTGGATGGGATTTTGTTAGGCAACTATTTGGGTGGACAGGTCTGGGGAAGTGTAGAGCAGATTTGGGGAATAGCAGGTGGTACTGGTTGATTGAAGTACAGAGTATCTGATTTATAATTATGTGATGAGAGTTTTAAATAGCAGCCAGAGAATTTGGAATTTAACTTAGAGGTGAAAAGGAAACAATAGAATTTAGAATTAGTATATGCCAGGCTTTGTGCTAGTTACTTTCATCATAATAATACTTCTAAATATTATTGTCATTTAGTGGATGAAGATGCTGAAGCTTAGAGAAATGAAGTACTTTACTTAAGGTGACAGTTTTGTAGTTAAATTGATTATGGGAAGAAGAGATAAACACATAGCATATTTCATCAAATCTCCGATGCCATCATTCTAAGGCACAGCATTATTTTAAGTTTTAGTAAGAGGAAAAAATGGTACTAAATTAAACTAGGACACCCTATTAATTGTCATTTACCTCATGATTTTAGAGACATTAAAGTATTTTTATTTAAAACATGTATCTTTGATTTCAGAAAATATTATTTTTCAAGAAAACAGGAGGAAGAAGAAAAGCTGGTCATCCCAAGTGGAGCACACCAAGACTAGGCCATGAGCAAAAAGCTCCCAGTCACACAATCATATGACACCGTCATATAGTACTTGTGTGTATTTGTATAGTATCTTATAATTGACGAAGCATTTTCACATACGTTATTTTATTTGAGCCTCACAAAAACCCTATTCATAATAGAAAACAGGAAAAAGTAAGTTGTAGAATATTATGTCTAGATGTTCTAGATTTTTAAAAAATGTGCACTATATAATATAAAACATTTTCATTAGTAAAAATTATTTGCTATTTTACAGATATATGTTTTATATAATATATATATATATACTCTAAGTAGTAACTTTTAAAAAATGTTTTTATTGATTTTTAGAGAGAGAGGAAGGGGGAGGGAGAGACATATATCAATCAGCTTGCCTCCTGCATGCCCCCTACTGGGGATAGAGCCCAAAACCCTGGCATGTTCCCTGACCAGGAATTGAACCAGTGACTTCTTGAGGCATGGGACTGTGCTCTACTGACTGAACCACCTGGCCAGGGCTAAGTGGTAACTGTGATGCTCAGGTGGGAGGTAGAAAGAGAGCATTCTCACTTTATATAATTTCACATCATTTGAAATTTTTACAATAACCATGTATTATTTAAAATCCATTCCCAATTTTTCCAAATGAGAGAAAAAAACAATGAAAACGTGGAGACCCAGAGAGTTTCTGCGATTTTACTAAGGCCACCCTGATAGTAGCTGGGCGAGTAGAGAAGCTTAAAGAACCAGTTTTATGAACTTTGTGCTCCTTACTATTCTGTGGACATTGGGGGAGGCCAGTAAAAACCTATTCATTCAATAGATCACAGGAAAAGGAGGCACGGAAAGCAGTTTTATTGAAAATGTCCTTGAAAGGGAATGGATTCTTAGGGAATTATGCTGGATGATCTGCTGGCTTTTTCAAGTGGCCATTTTAATGTAGCTGAAATAAATAAACATGGGCAGAAAGGGCAACTTTGAAGAAGAAACTCATTATACAGGGCTCCATACGAAGGTGTATATAGCTAAGGAAATGAAGAAATTATCCTCTCTACATAACCCACCTTATAATCATGGATGTTAGTGTGTGTGGAAGCTAAAGAAGCAGGACCCCTTGGACAGTCTTAGCAAGGTGTCATATTCAATAGGAACACCACTTAGATATCTCAAAAATCTTTGGAAAGCTATTTAAACATGTACTAAAGTCTACTGAATTTCATGTATCACACAGAAAACTACCTTAAAATACTTTGTCTACCCATCTTATAGTATCTCAAACATTACTGTTCGGCAGCTACTTCAGCCTCCCATGGTACGTTCTCAAAACTCTCTAGTAGTCACTTTGCAAACTCAATCAACACTGGCTCTTCCTCTTCGTTTCACCTCCTTCTATCATGTCTGATTTACTTTATCCTGCTAATGTGGTTACTCATTAGCACAGGGGTTCTCAACCTGTGGGCCGCAACCCCTTTGGGGGTCGATCGACCCTTTAACAGGGGTCACCCAGGACCATCGGAAAACACATACATAATTACATATTGTTTTTGTGATTAATCACTATGCTTTAATTATGTTCAATTTGTAACAATGAAAATACATCCTGCGTGTCAGATATTTACATTATGATTCATAACAGTAGCAAAGTTACAGTTATGAAGTAGCAACGAAAATAATTTTATGGTTGGGGGTCAGCACAACATGAGGAACTGTATTGAAGGGTCACGGCATTAGGAAGGTTGAGAGCCACTGCATTAGCACAACACACCAAAAGGCTAGGGAAGCATACCTAGCCAAACCTCTTTGGAAGGGAACCCTCCTTGGAAGGAAGGCTCAGTGAAAACTTACATAACTGGAATATAAGTGGGGTCCCCTGCGGCCCAAGGTCTGTGTCATATCACTGTCAAAGGAACAGCAGCCTGACTCTAGAAGCCAAGACAAATAGCGTTGATCTTTAAGTGTTTTGAAAGAGCAGAGTGCAGAGGTTTCATAAAGCACTTTGTGTAGAAAGTTTTCTAAAACATATTTCTACATCTTGTTTCCTCAAGAATCCCATTTGATGCAAATGTGAGGAATCCCTAAGTAAGGGAATTCATTAGATCACCACGAGGGGGAGTGGAGGAGAATGTGAGAGTACTTGGTGATAGGCCTGAAAAAGAGTTCATTCATAGGATTCTTTCATTCAATCAGTGTTCACTAAGCCCCAACTAGGAACAGGGCACTGTGACAGGGACTGGGGACTCTCTGGTGAATACATTTATAGTCTGTCAGGAAAGTACACATAGGACATCAAAATTGTGATGAATATCATAGTAATAGCTTACATATATTGACTGCTAACTTTATGCCAGGTATTGTGCTTAAAGCTGTACATTTCATCTTCATTTAATTGTCTAGTATTTTCAGAAAATGAAATGTGATAAATATTATGACCTCCATTCTACAAGTGAAGAAGCTACGTGTGTTAACACAATAACTTACCCAAGGTTATACATTTAGTAACGGTCGGAGGCAGGATTTAAAACTAAGTTTACCTAACTCCTGACCTGAAGTTCTTAGTGTTAAAGCACTCTTGTTTTCTAGGAGAGAGGGAGGAGATGGAGAACAAGAAGTGGTGCCATCATGGACAGGAACCGAAAAGATTATGCCCCCACCATTCAGAAGTCGGGTTGCCTGCAACACTGACCTCAGGGAATGAAGAGAACAGAACGTGCAGAGGAAGACCCTGAGGGTCTGGGTCCCACAGCGCTCAGTTGCACATCCAGCATAATTAAGAAGCAAGATAAGGGGAATGGGCCTTAATGAGGGGCGGCCTCATCTGGGGAGAGACCCTGTGGCCACTATATGAGCAAGCATTTAAAAGATTGGGAAATGGTAGGATTCTCAAGTTCTCTATCAGATGCAATAAAATCAGTAGTATCGGCTTTGACCCCAAACTGGTCTGGGGTAGAGATGCAACTCACTTGCTCTGTGTCTTGGATAAGTACTCAACCTTTCTGTGCTCCTGTTTATTTTTGTATGAGATGAGCCGTTTCAGGTTTAAAATGAGTTAAGTCAGGGTAGTTGTAAATATTATATTAAGTTCTTTATAAAAACTGCTTAGTCCAGTAACAGGAAGGGGCACAGTATGCCTGCACTAGATGATGGGCATGATTATTGCAGGTCGCTTCCAGGTTCAGTGCTTGTGATGTTGTTTTCTGTGAACCGAATTTTTTTCTAGGGCTTTGGTTTTGAGAATGCGAATAGATAGATCTTGTTGGCTACCTAATAAGCAAGGCGCTTTTGGCAGATTAGATGGAGGCATTATTAATTTCTATTATTATTTTCATCAATACCTATCGCTTACATTTGTAGGGCACTTACCATGTCAGACAGTATGTGAGGGAGCTGACATACACCACGGCATTACATCCTTGCAGCAAATCTGTGGGGTGAGCAGTATTTTCAGTCCTATGTTAGAGACAAAGACACGGAGGTCCTCAGACCTAAGTCACTTGCCCAAGGCCGTGTCTTGGTAAATTTTGGTGCCAGGTTTTGAGCACCGTTCTGCTTCCCATGTTTGAAAAGAGGAATTTGAAAGAGGCGAGCTGGCCTCTGGGGGGGGGGGGGGCAGCTTCTCCCTGTACACATGTGCAGCCTCCTCCCTGACCCCCCGCCCCCTTCCCCCCCCTCCCCAGGTTACCAGCCTTTCCTACATGCTTGTCCAAGTCCCTGTAGAGGAGCAGGGTCACCCGCATGCAGGGGGCAGGCCTGCTCCAGGAGAACCAGGAGCTTTTAATGTGTGTGAAGTAGTTCACACTCAATGGCTCCGCTAAAGAAATCTTTGAAAATGCCTTCAGGCCCCAGAGTCGAAGTACTTGAAAGGGATGAATGCCTAGGGAGTGGTGAGGCTTGCGGCAATTCAAAGCTTTCCCTGTAGAGAACATCCAGCCACTCAGGCTCCATTGCTTCCTGGCAAGTTTTCTTTTTTTTTTTCTTTTGGACACTCTGTCTGACTGGGATTATCACATTTTGATTTCCTTGGATGCCTCAGAGCTCAGTGGAAAACGGAAAGCTGGTGTGAGTGCTTGCTCCCTTCCCAGGGATTTGGAGTCTTATTACTGTATTGTTTTAGCTTTCTGTGATTTCCTTTTTAATGTCATGGTCTACATGGAGCTAAAGAACATATAGTGCTATCATCTCGCTCTCCTGGGCTTTCCTTCAGAGCTGCTATTATTTATACTTTTTAAACACACTATATTTCCAAAAAATGCATTTGAGGTGGCTTCCAGTATGAAAGAAACACAATACAGTACAATTATAAACAAGCATTCAAATATAGATCTGAAGTTAAGTAGGTGCTGATAAATAAATGCAGTGGTTATCTGGGACAAGTAAGTTTTTACATCTGCGATTTAAATTTAACTTTGAGCTTCTTGGTAAACAAGGTAAGGGTGATGATGGATTTTACAGTCTTTTTGAACTGAAAAAAGGAAGTATACAAGTTGCTCTTATAAAAGAAAATTCTTCTTGGATCAAAATTCTAGTAGAAGAAATGTGTAAATGTATATGTTATTGAAATTTATGAGGGGATAGATTCACGTGTGTGTGTGTGTGTGTGTGTGTGTGTGTATACACATAGGTGTATTAGTCCCTGTGTGCATATACACATGTATGTTCACATTTTAATAGTCAAACTAATGGCCACCTTGCATCTTACTCCCTGAAATTTGTAAATATGTTAGATTAGGGAAATTTTGCAGATAGAATTGCTAATCATATGACTTTAGAACAGGGAGATTATTCTGGGTTTTTTTGGATTGGCTCAAATGAAATTACAAAGGTCCTTAAAAGTAGGAGATCAGAGTAATACAATGTAAGAAGGACTCAATGCACTGTTGTAACTTTGAAGGTGGAGAGAGGAGACCATGAGCCAAGGAATATAGGCCGTCTCTAGAAACTGGGAAAGGCAAGGGAATGGATCTCCCCTAGAGCCCCCAGAAAGTATCATAGCCATGCCAACTCCTTAATTTTAGCCCCATGAGACCTATGTCAGACTTCTGACCTATACAACTGAAAAATTATAAATTTGTATGAAGCTACTAAGTTTGTGGTAATTTGTTTTAATGGCAATAGAAAACTAATAGTTCCCCCCTCTAACATCTCCCCCAATTTAAATACACACAAATAAAACAGAAGGCCAGAAGAAGAGAGAAAGAAAAGGGATTAGTAAAGATATCTCTATAGGGAATTAAGGTGATTCAGTCCAGGTACCTTGATTGCAAAAATACAACTCAATTTTCATATATAAATACACCTGATCTCTTGACTCTTGGATGTCTAATAGGGTTTTAAACTTTAGTCCAGACCACAGTGAAATTCTTGATTTTAGTCCCTCTTCTAAACTTGTTACTGACAGTGATGTGCTAGAGCTCACTTCTCCCAGGTCCTGAAAGCCATCGTAGGACCATCTCTCATTCACTGACATCATACCTGTGGAATGAATTAGGCAATGGTGGGAGCATTTATATGTTGAAATCAACACAAGAAAGGATTTTTCTTGCTCAGAATTTATTGTTACTATTTACCAGCATACCACTACTCTCACAGATTGACCTGTTTCAATAAGTGGTATGACTATACAGCCAGCTGCTAAAAACCTAAGGGTCATCTTTGATTCCTCTTTCCCTTATGACCTACATGTAATTAATTTTCTAGTCCTGCCATCTTTGCCTCCAAACCCACTTTTTTCTATCTTCATGGCTACTGCTCTAGTCTAAGCTACCAGTACGTCTTGCCTGGGCCATTGCAATGAATTGGCCTCCCTACCATCTTTTAAAATGTAGATCATATGTCACTTCACTGCTTAAAGCCCTCCATTTCCCTTAGAATAAAACCCAAGCTCCTTACTTCCAGCAAACAGTAACCTCCCTTCCTTACCTCGGCTTAACTATCATCTTTCTTCTCTCCAACCAGCTTCCTGTGTTCTGGCCACATTGCTCTTTCTGTTCTTCAATTCACCAAGCTCATTTCTGTTTTAAAACCTATGTATGCCATAGCAGTTCCCCTTGCTATGAATGTCGCTCTTCCTATCACTGGGGACTTAGCTTAAATGTATCCACATCAGCAATACTTTTCCTCACCACCCAACCTAAAGTAGTTAACATTCCTGTAATTTCAACCTTTATCATTTTCATCTTGTTACCTGTTCCTATCTACTATTTCCTTGCTTATTTATAGTGCCTGGCACACAGTAGGCTCTTTTTAAAAATTGATTTTAGGGAGAGAGGAAGGGAGAGGGTGAGAGAGAAAGAAACATTGATGTGAGAGACATACATTGATTGGTTTCCTTTCGTACACACCCAACCGGAGATGGAACACACAACCTAGATAAGTGTCCTTACCAGGAATCGAACCGGCGACCTCTCAGTGCATGGGATGATGCTCAACCAACTGAGCCACATTGGCCAGGGCACACAGTAGACTCTTAACAATGGCTTGTTGAACAAATGCATTAATTTAGAGTATTCAAAGCATTAACTAGAAATATGTTTCATAGCTTCTTTCCTTGGGACGTGGTGGCAGGGGTGACTAGTAAAAGTTGTCAACCCTTGTGTGGGATAAGAAAGTAGAAAATGGTTGGGGTGGCTCAAATATAAGTTAGAAGGTCAAGCAGCCAAGGGAGCTTGAGTGAGAATATCGCAGCTTTTGTAAAAGGTGTCTACATGTCAGAGATCAGGATGGGAATGGTAACTAAGAAATACTAAAATATAAGCAAGAAAAGTATGGAGGCAGAATGCATGGGTCAGTCCTGGGTCCAGCTCAGGCAATCTCCAATTCTATAAGATGGTGCTTACAGCTGCTGAGCTGTTTCTGAAGCCCTCCTTCTGGCCCAACTTTGCCACCCTAAAGGCTGAATTCTCATATATCACAACCATGTGTAAGATTTAACTGGACACTTGATTAACCAGAGGTTCCCATTTCTTGACTACTTCAAATAACGAGAACTTGACTCTACTTTTAACAATTTTGTTAGTATTATTCAATCCTTACTCTTAGATTCTCACTATAACCTAAAGGTTTTAGATCAGTGGTTCTCAACCTTCCTAATGCCACGACCCTTTAATACAGTTCTTCATGTTGTGGTGACCCCCCAACCATAAAATTATTTTCGTTGCTACTTCATAACTGTAATTTTGCTACTGTTCTGAATCGTAATGTAAATATCTGATATGCAGGATGTATTTTCATTGTTACAAATTGAACATAATTAAAGCATAGTGAGTAATCACGAAAACAATATGTGTTTTCCGATGGTCTTAGGCGACCCCTGTGAAAGGGTCGTTCGACCCCCCAAAGGGGTCGTGACCCACAGATTGAGAACCACTGTTTTAGATCAGTCTCATTTCTTTGAGAAGGAGAATGGTTTATAGCACACCTAGCTTAGAACAGATATGGTGGTCATGAAGGAGGAAAACTCAAACCAGTCATGCAAAACAACCAGAACAGGATGGACATATATGATTCAATTATATGATAATGGTCACATATGATAATGATAATTTTCTTCTCCACGTTAAGTGTCAGACGGTTTGTGTAAAAATCCCATTTTCTTTAGCCTTTCTTTTCAATTTTTGCTTTTTAATCCTTTAATTGCCCTTTGCTAATCCTTGGATTTTTGTGTCTGTCTGTTTTAAGAATTAAAGTCCTACAAGTTCTGCATTAATTAGGTGGGCTCATGACATGCCAGGGCTCTATTAAGCCGGAGAAGTGCGTCTGAGGTTGGCAATTTAATAATATTTTTGTAGGTTAAAAAAGCCACTTAATTTCTATTATGCACAAAGCACTGTGGAGAAGTGGGCTCTGTCTTCCTGCAGCTTACCCTCTAGCCAACATTTTCCTAGCATGCTTGGAACCTTGTTTAATACATGGACAGAGGAAGAGCATTTCTTGTTTCCTTTGCCATTGCTCCCCAGCTGGCAATGCAGGACATTACATAATGGTAATAAAAAATGGGGCATTTTCCCACGTTATCAGGAAGGACACTTCAGATTTCATTTAGAAGCCGAATCATTCCTGTGGTTGTCTGAGTCACATCTAAAGTTGAATGATGGCAGATGAGAAAAATCCTCTCATGATAAGAAGAAAATATGTCTTATAAACATAACCTTTGACATATTAAAAATGTGGAAGGCTTTATTTTTTACAACTTCATATCTCTTAATGTTAAAAATAACTTGATATGTAGATAATTAGGGGAGATAAAATAAAGATGAGATTTGCCAACTGTTATTTTCTTTGGCTTTAGATGATAAGTGAAGAATACTCATTGTATTATAAATAGAAGGCAATCAAATCCTGGGTAAGTGAGACTGAATGGATGAGATAATTATGTACTGGCAGAAGCCAGTGCAGAAGGCAGTGCTGGTAGGTTTCTACTTGGTTTTTTTGCATCATGGCTTCCTCACTTAAGATCTAAATTTTGGGTGAAGATTATGGCCAGAACATCAGTCTAATCACTAACACTCAGTACTTTAGGATCTCATTAACTTATATAAAAAAAAATTTTGGTATGCAAATTGTATTTTAAGGTACTGGATTGGGGACTGTGGATAAAACCCTAGATGTGCCAAAGTCCTTATCCCCAAGGAACTGACAGTATAGTGAGAGACATATTGCCCAGGTGATTAAGAATGTGATGGGGAGTTCTTGGAAATTCCCAGTGTTATGGAATCATATAACCAGGCAACCTTATTTAGTTTGGGTAAGAGAAAAAGATTTATATAATGAAGTGACATTCAAATTGAGAAACCAAGGAGTAGTAGAAGTTAGCCAAATTAGATGCGGGGTCGGGGGGGGGGGGGGCGGGTGGCGGTGTTCATGTGTTAAAGAAACAGAGAAATACAATGCTGGGTCAGAAATTCAAGAATGAGTTATAAAAAGTCCAGGCTGAGGAAGCCACATGTGAGGGGACCTAAATGGGGCTGAAGTGCAGTGAGTGGGGGAATCTGATAGGAGATGAGCTGCAGAAATAAACATGCATCTGATCATTAAGGGTCATGCCAGGGTTCTATGCCTTGTCACGAGGGTAATGGGGATGGACAGAAGGGCACTTAAGGAGGGGATTTTGTTTTGTATGAACAGACCCATCTGGTGTCAGCATGGCAAAGGTGCAAATGAGAGCATCTATCAATGGCTTCTTGTAGAAATCTAGGTGAGTGGGCCTTCTGGACTCTTCTCCTCCTGGCTCCGTTACTAAATCCTGTCCAGCCTTCCTTTGGGATCTTTCTTTCTTTCTTTTTTAATATATTTTATTGATTTTTTACAGAGAGGAAGGGAGAGGGATAGAGAGTTAGAAACATCGATGAGAGAGAAACATCGATCAGCTGCCTCCTGCACACCCCCTACTGGGGATGTGCCCGCAAGGAAGGTACATGCCCTTGACTGGAATCGAACCTGGGAACTTTCAGTCCGCAGGCCGACGCACTATCCACTGAGCCAAACCGGTTAGGGCAGGTATCTTTCTTTCATTCACTCTCATTTCTCTGGTGCTTGGGAAAAATTACTTCTTTCTTCCTCAGACCTTACCAATCCCATTCTTTTTTTTGTAAACCACAGGCAAATTAATGTTCTTAAAACACCAAGCACACATATATATCTTTTCCACTTTTAGAAAGCCTCTCGATGCCTCTCTGATGAACCCAAACTCCCCAGGTGCGTGTTTCTGGTTTCTTTCTCCCCCTGATGCTTTAGCCCTCCAGTCAGCTCCTTGGTCTCCTCATTGGCTTCCAGTGCTTCCTGAACACCTCGCTGGCCCTGCTTGGGGCTCTTGGCTTCCCCTGCCCAGAATGACTTTCTTCCCATTTTACTGAATCTCACCTGATTCTCAAATTGCAACTCCTCTGTGAAGCCTTCTCAGATTTTATCTTTCTTCTTAATTTCTCATTTCAGCGAACCCTCTGGAACTAATTGTCTTAACAAACACCACCTTCAGTTGTTATTCACTATTTCAAATATGTTTCTTGGTTCAATGATTATTGTATTGAATAGTTGTGTCTCCCCCAAATTCATATGTTGAAATCCTGCTCCCCAGTGTAATGGTATTAGAAGTATGGCCTTTGGTAGGTGCTCCCCAGTGTAATGGTATTAGGAAGTATGGCCTTTGGTAGGTGATAAGATTAGATGAAGGCCCTGCCCTCATGAATGAGATTAGTGCCTTTAGGAGAGTCAGAAGAGACTTTGCTGGGCTCTGCTGTACAAAGGAGAAGTCACATCTGGAACCTGGAAAATGACTCTCACAGGTACTTGACCCTGCCAGCACCCTCTCTTGGACTTCCAGTCTCCAGAACTGTGAGAAATAAATTTCTATTGTTTATAAGCCACCCAGTCTGCAATAATTCATTATAGCAACCCAAACCAAGATAATTGGATTGGTGATTTCTTCTACAAACACAAAATACACAAAAAATGATGAGGAGTAGTGCTGTTATCAAAAGTGATAGTTCTGTCAGCACTTAGAATAATAAAAATATCAGTGCAATTGGTGTAGCTCAGTGGTTGAGTGTCGACCCATGAACTAGGAGATCACAGTTCGATTCCCGGTCAGGGCACATGCCTGGGTTGTGGGCTTAATCCCCAGTGTGGGGGCTGCAGGAGGCAGCCAATCAATGATTCTCTCTCATCATTGATGTTTCTCTCTCTCTCTCCCTCTCCCCTCCTCTCTGAAATCAATAAAAAAAAATTAAAAAAGGAATAATAAAAAATCCATGAAACATAATTGATGGCCTCTAAACACTTTAGTATTTTAGGTTAAAATTGACTAAGTTTTTTCCAAAATATATTTTATTTAAAAATTATATATATGGCCAAAACTGGTTTGGCTTGGTGGATAGAGCGTCAGCCTGTGGACTGAAGGGTCCCAGGTTCGATTCTGGTCGAGGGCATGTACCTGGGTTGCGGGCACATCCCCAGTGGGGGATGTGCAGGAGGCAGCTGGTCAATGTTTCTCTCCCATCGATGTTTCTAACACTCTATCTCTCTCCCTTCCTCTCTGTAAAAAATCAATAAAATATATATTTTTAAAAATTATATATATGTATAAATATACATATGTACATATATATATGGAAAAGGAGTTAATCACTTTTTAAATAAAAAAAATGAGGGGACATTATGTATACTGCTTTAGTACAGATGAATAAATTCTTTTCATATTTTGGAAAGAAGAGTCTGTGATTAATGAAGATGTTTTATGGAAATATTTAAAACTTGTGTTTATACATGAATTAAATCCTTCTCCCTTTCAGTATAAATATTTTTGCAGAACAGACAGAATATTCTGTGCTTGAATGTTTCCTTCTGCTTTACCTATCCTGTGTTGAACTTAGAAAATCATGTGCTATGTCAAATCAGATTTCACCTTACTTATCATTTTGATTAATAATAAATTTCTGAACTACCTAGCATTTCTTCATTGAAGAATTGAAAGTTTACTGTATGACTTAATTATTTTGTAGCTCCTCAAAGCCTAACTAGAGCTATATTCAACTAAGTATAAGCAGGTTTATTTTATTTGACTCAAAATAAGGTTTAAAAAATTCATTTTTTTTCTTCAACAATATCTATTGAGTGATCACAGGGTGTCACACACTGTATTGATTCTTGGAAAATCACTGATTTCTTTTGTGTAGAAGGAAATTCGGGAAAGAAAACCAGCAATTATGGCACACAACGCACACATATTGTGATGAGGTCAGATCAAAGAACTATAATGTGCTCTTGAGAAAACTGAATCCAGGCATTAGGAAAAACTTCTATAAAACGATGATGTGGTGAGGAGGTAGCAGGTGCAAAAGTCCTGTGGCAAGAGAATAGTCTTGGGACCCAAGGGTGGAGAGGTGGGGGCAGGGCATGAAGGAAAAGGTATTGTTGAAGAAGTACAAGTCCTAAGGGTATTTTGGATGCTCCAACCATGTTGCAGAAATTGGAACCTTAAAGACAAAGTCTTCCTCAGTGAAACTTTCTTGTTTTTTATTTTTTTTATTTTTTATTATTTATCTTAAGAAATATTTTTTGAGGAAATTATCTCCCAGTCAACCAGCCAAGATTTTTAGAATGCAGAACTTGTTTATTCTTTATAACAGAAGAGTTAAAAATTCTGTTCTTTCTGCAGCCTCTTAGGGATGTTTTTAAGCACAGGAGCACAAACTACAATTATAGTTGATAGAGGTTCTGAACCAAGTTGCTGGAAAGGAATACTTCTACCACAACACTTTATCCCCTGAAAGAACATTTGCCTGTCTGTGGAATGGAACCTTAGAGCTGTAAAAATATTGCTTATATGGGCTCAGAACCTATATAATAAAAGCCTAAGTGATCATTAGGCTTTCTGGAACAACCAGAACGACCAGTCGCTATGATGCACACTGACCACCAGGGGGCAGACACTCGGTGCAGGAGCTGCCCCCTGGTGGTCAGTGTGCTTCCACAGGGGGGAGCACACCTCAGCCAGAAGCCAGGCTCACGGCTGGTGAGCACAGCAGCGGTGGCAGGAGCCTCTCCCACCTCCGTGTCAGTGCTGAGGAGCAGCGAGCTGAGCAGTAAGGAGTGAGCAGGGGGGTGGTAAGGAGCGGGGGGTCCTGGACTGCAAGAGGGCTCAGGCCAGGCTGAGGTGGCCTCCCCCTTCTCGCCCCCCCCAGTGCACAAATTTTGTGCACTGGGCTTCTAGTTGTTTAATAAGGCAAGAATGTGAGGTGAATTGGAAGTCATCAATGTTATAATGGCTGAAGAATATGAAATCTTGTTAGCTGCTTTAAAAAAGATTCAGTTGTTGGTAATCAAGATCATAATTAGATCTTTTCCTTAGCATTTTCATCAGTAGTGATTCAAATCCCCTACAATTGAATTTTATAACTGAGCTGAGCAGACAGAGAAAAATAAAGAAGGATCTAACTGCTACCAGGAAGCTTTGTCTTACTTCTCACTCAAATGCCACAATTTTAAGACCACTACTTTGATTTGAGGAGCTCTTTAACTGGTTCCAAAGGACAATTGAGTCCAACTTGTGTAGAGGGATGGAGTAACTGAGCCTAGTTCCAAACTTCCTTCTAGGGATTTAGAATATAGAATGCTTTTTTATAAGAACAAATTCTGCTGAGTTTTTTAAATTTTTCTTCCTTTTTTCTTAATGCTGATGTAGATTTAAGCTTTGGCTTTTCAATATATATTTGAAGTGACTGTCCATATGGAATACCATCCAGTAGAAGAAAAAAGTATTTCCAGATGCTATTCCTTTGTAAGCAAAACTTAGACTTGGCAGAAATCAGAGGGATGTTGCCACCTGACATTGCAACTCCCTGGAATGACTGCTTCTGCCACTGGCAGACACAGTGGACCCCAGAAGCCTTTTTTTCTGTCCATTTTCCATCTCAGACAGAGCTGAGCCTTACATTACAGTTGGGAAGCCAGTTTCTTGCCTGATCATTATGACTTCCCCTTCCCTGGTACAAGAGGCTGCCTTCAGGACTGTGAAGGGCAAGATGACATTCTACTTAACAGCCCTCTGAACTTTCAGAAGCACTGTCCCTGAGGGCGCGTAGGGTTGAAACTGAGGAAACACCCTGCAGGATGTGTTGCCCAAACTCCCAGAAGCCTTTGTCCTGGGAGGTTACCAGTCCTTGACCAAGATTTTCTTGCTCTGCCTTTATTATGAGATTACATTTTTTTTCCTAATTTCTTTAATCTGTAAGGATGGTGATAGCAAATGGTAGAAATTTTAATTTTTTAAATCAAATTTTAGGGAAACAGCCGAAACCGGTTTGGCTCAGTGGATGGAGCGTCGGCCTGCGGACTGAAGGGTCCCAGGTTCAATTCCGGTCAAGGGCATGTACCTTGGTTGCGGGCACATCCCCAGTGGGGGATGTGCAGGAGGCAGCTGATTGATGTTTCTCTCTCATCGATGTTTCTAACTCTCTATCTCTCTCCCTTCCTCTCTGTAAAAAATCAATAAAATATATTTAAAAAAAAATTTTAGGGAAACAAAGAGTTGTCAATTCTCTTGGTTAGTCTTTTAAAAAACGGTCAAGAACTATGAAGGCCTTGAGAATTTACTATCCTTGCAAGTAATAAGTTAGTGTGTTACAGTTTCACAGATGCTAGCAGAAGATAAGAGACTAAGTCAGAGACAGACTTTTTTTTCATGGTGCAACAAACAACATGGGCATCAGCAGATTTGCATCAGTTCCCTGAGTCTTAAGGGCATTACAAACAGGCCCAGGTGACACCAGCACACAGAGTGAGCTCATGAGAGGAGAGGGACCCTGAGCTTAGTGAACTTGGATATGTTGTAATGGACAACACACATGCCTGGCCTTTGTCAGGAGAGAGATGCCATCACTATCCTGCAAGGCTACATGCTGTATGCATGTTTGGAATGCGAGGCAATAAGTTACATGTAGAAGTACAAAGGAAGCATGGCAATTTTCTCTCAATAAATTTTTTTTTTTCCCTGGTGAATCATATCTCTAAGTCTGGAAACTGCGGAGTTAGATGTAATTCCAGAGAATAAGGAGAAAGGAAATAAAAAGCAAAAAGAGATAAGGAGAGTTATTTTGTGCATGTCTGTGGAGGTGACAAAGGTTTTTCCTGAGATCTTATATCTAAGTGACTCCTAATTCTAAGTGATGAACCAGCTTTTAAAGTTAGCTTTATACTCTGTGTGCTATTAATAGGAGTAATGTCTTTAATTGTTTTTCAACAATTAATTTATTGCCTCAATGATTCTGAGGCGTAGCCTGTAATATTGTAAACAATATAAAGCATGCCATATTTGTTAAAACAGTGGCTTTGCACTACTAAATTTTGAATTTAAATTAATTATAGGAATATTAGCATTCTTTGATGAAAAGGCATGATAATCTTATATTTTTGAGAAGTTTTCACATTTCATTGCATTTTTCAAAACAATTTCAAAAATTATTGTGAAAAAGGGAATGTGTAGCTTTTGGAGAGAAAAAGGTATGACAGATTACTAGAAGCATCTTACATGAAAACTTCCCTGAGGAAACTACTTTGATTTTTTAATATTGAGATTTCAGTTTTGTTAGGATTGAATCCAGTCAGAAATAGTTGTGCATTTCCAAAGAACACAGGCTAAGAAAGGTTATGGGCACCGAATACGCGTCAGACCAACCTGCTTGAAGAAAGAGAAAACTTCTGTAGAAGCTGGAAGGAAAGACTTCAGTCTTTTGTCACAGGAGTCATTTAAAGAAAATGGATTTCCAAGAGGCCTTTTCATAGAAGATGCTAGAATATTCACATTGAAGTTTTACATGAGCTCTGAATACTTCATTGATTCGTCAAGATTTTGGGATTTCTAAATTATAGTGGTAAATGTGTACAAATTAGATTTTCATAGTAAAGTTTCAGAAAGTGTTCATGACACAGTATTCATTCATGAAGTCTCTGTAAAATGCCAACTGATGGATAAGAGATACAAATGACACTGTTTTCATCCTTTTGGGAGCAACTGTCATGAATTACAAACAGAAAAAAAAAACATGGTTAAATGAACATTACGCATCTTCTGTCCAAATATTGGAGTTACAAAATGATTTAAGGAGAAAGAAGGAGAAGAAGGATAAAGAACGAGCAAAAATTAAATTAAAAAAAAAAACCCTGGCAGGATTGCATAGCTGGTTGGAGCATTGTCCAATATGCCAAGGTTGTGGGTTTGATCTCCAGTCAGGACACATGCAGCAGTCAACCAATGAATGCATAAATAAGGGGAACAAGAAATAGATATTTCTCTCTCTCTCTCTCTCTCTCTCTCTCTCTCTCTCTCTCCCCCTCCCTTCCCTCTTCTCTCTAAAATCAATCAATAAAAAAAGAAAACAATGCTGTTTTTCCAAAGCAAATCATTCTGTTTGATTGATTGACTGCCAAACACAGGCTCCCAGTGCATTTTCCCATCAAATGAGGAAGCTACAGACTGCCATTCACTGTTAACCAAAGCACTAGGTGAAGGCACGTTCATTTTAAGAAATGAAAGAAGCATTGACTTGAAAACACTGATTGGACTGGTGATGTGTCTAGTGGCGCAAAAGATGGGGAAAGAAAGGTTAAGCATATAAAAAAAACAGATAAGAGCCGAAACTGGTTTGGCTCAGTGGATAGAGCGTAGTCCTGCGGACTGGGGGGTCCCGAGTTCGATTCCGGTCAAGGGCATGTACCTTGGTTGTGGGCACATCCCTAGTGGGAGATGTGCAGGAGGCAGCTGATCGGTGTTTCTCTCTCATCGATGTTTCTAACTCTCTATCTCTCTCCCTTACTCTCTGTAAAAAAAACAAAAAACAAAAAACCCAGATAAGAAATTCTGTCTTTTCTAACACCAAAGTATATTTGCGAGAAAGTGGTAATTACATCACGAACATGTTTTTGAAAACTGTATCTGTCATTCCCCTTAATGGGAAACCTGATTACAGAGATGGATGGCGATGGTGCATAAGAGAACAGCGTGTCCTTCATGCCTGCCTGCCTGGTGTGGCTCAGCCTCGGCAGACTGGGACCAGGCCCTGGTTGGTGGAAAGGCTCTGAGCAGAATAGTCTTGGCCCTACTCTCCAATACCTATAATGTATGGATTTTGAGGGTAAGTTCAAGCCTTTTCCCCCTTTCCTTATTGTAGTGTCCCCAAAGGAGTTAGAATGGAGTTCTTGGTGAACTACTGTGGTGCTTTTGGTGGGAGGAATAGGGATTGTCAATAAAACCTTTCTATAGAAACTTTCTGATGAGCTGCGTGCTTTCATTCTTTTCTCTCCAATCATGCTGGTGGGTGAATTCCAGACTTTATAAGCCTCACAGTTAAGAGATAACCCAACTCCTGGGAGTCCTAATTAGCATCGGTAACTTGCAGTGGCTTTGGCGTAGGGCTGGCTCTTTTGTCTGGATCCCATTGGCTTACTCCTCCAGCATAAGGGGAGAACTAGAGTTAGAAGACCAGTGTTTGAGTAGGCACAGGTTGCTTGTCTGCTTCTTTTTAAGCCCTTTGCCAGAAAGGAAATTGGTACTCAACATTTAGCACAGTAGGGTTTCTACTGGAATTGTACAAAGTACTGAGCACAATGCCCAGTATCTAATGTAGAATTCAATCCATTTTCTAGAACACGGTAAGTGCACAGTAAATATCTGATGATTGTATGAATAAATGAAATTACTTTCAGTGGGGGATCTTGTGCTATATTAAATGATTAAAGATTTGGGGATATGGGTTTCTGATAAAATCTCTGTTCATCAGAGATATAATAGACAGCTGTTCTATAGTATAGACAGCTCTCCACTTAATTTAATTTTGAGTATGAGTCCCATGCACATGCATCTGATTGACAGGGCATAGGTCACCCAGAACAGTCACTGCAAGGGATCTGAGAAACGGAGCTGTTAGTTTTCTGCAGAATATGGAAGCTGATTATAACAAGATCAGATTTGATATAGAACCTGTAAACCATGCCTGCTACCTTCCTCCTTCTCACCTTTCTTTGATGTCTCTCACCACCTGGGCTGGCACTGCATGGAGGATTTCGACTCGCATCTCTGAAATTATGGGTCCAGTCTGCAATGCTATACCAGTGAACATAATTATTCTCCTTTGTATTCTGGATCCTCATCGTTGCTCTCTCTTTATTTTTGTTAGGAAGAAGGCAGAGCCTTTGTTTCCTATGGCTTTGTTTACTGCAGTGAATATAATTCCCTAAGTCTTGTGAATTTTTTTTACTTTATCATTATGACTCCAGCCTCTCAATTTAAATTAAGCACATTATTCTTCCTCAATCCAATGCACATAGAGCATACAGACAAGGCACCAAACACAAAACAGAATATAAACAAAACCATTCAAATAAAAATTCCAAATGAAACTTAAGATTGTTCTGCATGATTTACAGTTGACATAGTTGATTAGTTAATGACAAACATTCATAAAGACTTTAGAATAATTCAGACTACGTATAAAGTTACTGCCTTTCTTCAAGGATCCCCACACATGCATTCACTGAATCCTATTTTTGTTCTTTCTACAGCAAGCTGTTTATCCTCCCTCAAGGCTAATCTTTCAGCCTATTCTCTAGGTTCAAATTTCCCCCCATTCCTTTCTGTCTCACTTCAGGAATTATTCCCCTTTGCCAGTGCCTTTATTCTCTACCTCTCTTTTGGTATCAACTCAATATTTCTCTTCTCTGAAAATACACTCAGTGCCCCTGCATCTCTTAAATTATTGCCCATTCTTCTTTTCTTCACGACAGTTCTCAAAAGAGTGCTACACATGTATTTCAACTTCCTACCTTTCACCTCTACTCTGTCTGCAATCTTGCTTCTGTTCCCTTTCAAGAGCTACAATGTGATCTCTTAGTAGGCAACCAATGGTCCTTTTAAAGATTTGGTTATTCATTATTTTCTAGCATTTGAAACTGTTAATTAATACCCCTTTCCCTATTTTTGAATGTCCCTTTTTTCAACTTCTGTAATACCATATTGTCTTATTTCCTCTTATCATATGGCTATAACTATTTTGGACTTGTTTACCGTTGCCATCCTTGTGAGTTTGTTCTGTTAATTATTTCTTCTCTCTCACTTTATCTTCAAGTTTTCATTTCTCAATGATCACATCATTTGCCTGAAAATATGCTTCAATCTTTCTAGTCACAGAAAAGAAAAACCCTTCTTTTGAAATTGATTCCTCCACAATTTTTACCCTACTTTTCACATTGCTTTTGCTTCCAGAATTCTCAAAAGTTTAATAGTATAACTATACTCTCTTTGCTTTCTTATAACTTAACCTCTAGTATGTGATTTCCACAATTACTTCTTTCTCTACTTAAAATTCTTTCCTTCCTTGGACTTCATGATATACTGGTCATTTTATTGTTTTTTAATTCATTTTTTCCATCACCATTTATCCCTCTATTCCCTCTTCCACCTCCACCTCCCCTCTCCCTGCAATTACCACAGTTTTCCATGAGCTCTTTTAGTTTTTCCTTCTTTTTTGCTCAACTCCTGCCCCTTTCCCCCAACACAATTCCCTCAGATCTGGCTGCCCCTGCTCTCATCTATGAATCTGTCTCTATTTTGCTTGATAGTTCAGTTTGTTCATTAAATTTCACATATGAGTGAAATCATATGGTACTTGTCATTCTCTGACTTATTTCACTTAGCATAATGTTCTTCAGGTCCATCCATGCTGGTGCAGAGTAAAATTTTCTTCCTTTTTATGGCAGAGCAGTATTCCATTGTGTAAATGTACCAAAACTTTTTTATCCACTAATGTACTGATGGACACTTGGGCTGCTTCCAGATTTTGGCTATTATAAACAACGATGCAATGAACATAGGGGTACATGTATTCTTTCAAATTCATGCTTTGGTTTTCTTTGGATAAATTCCCAAAAGTGGAATCACTGGGTCATAAAGCAGTTCCATTTTTAATTTTTTGAGGTAACTCCAAACTGTTTTGTACAGTGGCTGCATCAATCTGCATTCCCCCCAACAGTGCACGAGGGTTCCCTTTTCTTCACATTCTTGCGAACACTTGTTGTTTGTTGATTTATTGATAATAGCCATTCTGACAGGTATGAGGTGATACCTCATTGCCATCTTAATTTGCATCTCCCTGATGATTAGTGACCTTGAGCATTTTTTCATATGCAGGCATGATAGGTCTCATTAGTTACATACCACCAATCTGTATAACCACCAGATTGAAAATATTAATAATAGACTTATAATTGTGAAAGGAGCCATACAAAGATATAACTTGGGTAAATCAAATAAAATTTAATTATCTAAAATAAACACAAGAAAGTTAGCTCAATCAGAGTGCACTATAGAGAAATCACAATAGTGTTTAGGAGTTGAACCCTCGAATGGGACTTACCAGTGGGCACGCAGTTTCACATGTTAGGTTTGAGTGAGCGAGAGTCACGTCGGAACGCATCTATTTCAGAATTGCACAATGTACGATATGACAGCAAAGGTACAGCTCATCGTACACTCAGTACACTTAGCCCTGAACATCTTGTCTATCCTTCCTCGCCTCCTGAGTTATCCTAGAATGGGCCAAACACATTCCTAAGTTAATTTCTGTGGAGCTATAACAAAAGTCTATTATTCCGATGTCTTTGGCAGTTGGGAATTTGGCAGGCTTTTAGAACTGCCATTGGGCCCATTCTGTGTAAGATTTGTAGTCCTGCAGCAGTTTCTTTTTGTACATTTTTCTGGGTCAAGGTTTTGTTACCTAATAGTGTCATTTATATTTTCATAAGGCTTATATCATTAAATAAATAATACATATTTACATTTTGCATCCATAATGCCCAACATAACATTTTACATTAAAAAATTTATTTTTATTAAGCATTTGTGGTGCACTTACTGAGTTTCAGGTGCTGTAATAAATGCTGGAAATATAAGTAGACTATGATTTGATCGGTGGCTTGGAAAGAATTCAGCATTTTAACAAGTCAGACTGGAGCATCATGAAGGTGCACTTCTCAGCTCTCACTTTAAGAGAGAGCCTGCCACCCTTAGTGTTTATCCAACTACTTCCATGCTTTCGGGATCTAAAGCAGTCTTTGAACTGAGGTTAAGCAGCTCCCAGTCAATGATTGAGAATGGTGAGGGTACAGGCCTGATCATTTTCATCTAAAGCAAGATGCCTCTATGATCATCTTGGTGCTGGATTTCCCCATTGACTTGGCCAAGGCTTGCTTAGCACTGTCTGAAGCTCTTTCCAGCCAATCCTACTTCCTTCTCCTTTTCCATTCACACGGGTGAGATGTGCATCCCGTTTGACTCCTGCTCCTTTCCTTGGGTTTCATACGTCTCCCCGCTCCCCCCAATACATCATTGTATTCTGTCTTGGTATCTGCTTGTCAGAGTACCTGAACTGATAACACAGACACACAAAATGATTTTTTAAAATGTGGTGACTTTATAACTAGGAGTGTGTGCAAACTGTATGGAAAACTCTTCTTGCCTTCCGCAAAGAATTAGATAACTTTTTCCTTAAGTTTTACTTTACTTTCTACAAACTCTGTCTTTATTATGGATAGAACATGCCATGTTGTATTAGAATTGCTTGTTTATATGTTTGTTATTCCATTACACTGTGAGCTCTTTGAGAGACAATGACAACTCATTTACCTTTGTACACTGAAGGGTCTTTTATCAAGCTCAGTGGTACCAAAAATGGTTGTTGAATAATGAATTACAGAAGAGGAATCAATAATCTGGGATGTGAAGAATGAGCTCGCACTCTCTAGGTGAACAAGGAGAAGGATGAGTATTGGGTAGAAGTGCTTTCATCATGAGCAAGTATTCAAAAAGTGGCAAGACATTAGGAACAGCTAGAGCTCATTGTGCTTGGGGGTGGTGAGGAATAGGACATGATGATACAAAGATAAACCAACCTTGCACAGTACAGGTACTTGCTGAATAATTATATAGTAAAACCAATGTCACTTCTCAAAAAAATGTTATTTGAGGAAGTGTGTGTGTGTGTGTGTGTATGTGTGTAATAAGATGAGGTGAGGTGATGGAAACAAAAAGTCCTGCCTATATTTCATTCTGCATGTAAAACAGAAGAAAATTATGAAAAACATTATCTGTGATCATGAATGTTTCCATTTTCTATAAAGAAACCAAGATAAAAGTAATTTTTTTTGTTTCCTGATGATATTGTAGCAATGCAAATACATTTTCAGTCTCATAACCTCAGAGCTATTTCTGACAATATCGTCTTTTCTGGCACACACATCTTATTGTATGCCAAATCCTTCTGGATATTCCTGTAGAATAATTGTGTTGCTCCCTTCTTTCCTTACCCACAGCATCACCCTTTGGCAGGTTCTACAAGTCTCCTATTGAATCTCTGTAGTGAGTAACATCTTTGATGTAGGCATTACAGATCCTTATAACTGCAAAAAGAATCCCACAAAACCTGTTTTTATCACATTGCTGTGCTTAGTTAGAAGCGTATGGTGGTTTTCTGTTATCAGTTATCAACAATAAAGTTCCAAACCTGACCTTCAAGACCTCTGATTCCTACTCATGATTCACCATCGCACCATTTTTAGCTTCATCTCTTGGTACTTGCCAACATGGCCAAGGACATCCCTTAATCATTTTTTATACAGTTTGCCGCCCCCCCTTTTTAAAAGCTTCTCTTATGTTATTTTTCCTGTTTGGAAAATTCCTTCATTTTAACCAGTACATTTCCTTATTAACCTACCTAATTTAGCTAGTACACACACACACTATATATATATATTTATATATATTTATTTATTTTCTCTTATTCATTTATGTATTTTTTCTTCTTTTCCAAGATTAAGAAAAGACTGAGATTTTTAAGCCTTTAGGATGGTTTGATAATATTAGTAGCTGTTGTAATTACACAGGCTTTTAAATAATGAATAAGTGGATAAATAAATGCACATCTGTCTGGTAACTTATTTTTTGACCTTGATTGTCTTTAACTATTTCATTTCAAATACCTCCTATATGGAGTTCAGCTTTTTCCTTCCCCTACAGATCTTGCAGGCAGGAATTCTTAACTGTGGATGGGAGGATGGGGAAGATGGGGCTGGAGCAGAGAGTGGTTCTGGATAGCACAGCTCCTGGGACTGCATTATAATCAAGGGAAGGCATGTCGAGTTTGAAGACATTTTCTCAGAATTATGATTTGCTCTCCCCAGGGTGTCTCCTTACGGCCCTGCCAGAAATCACTAATTACCAAATGATGTTATTCCTTAGACTACTCAACAACTGGATTTATTTTGAGACTCATTTTTCATTATGGCTAATCATCACATTTTCATACATAAAAATTACATTCAGTTGAATTTTTAAAACATAACCAACGAGCTAGAAATAACCAATGCTAATAATTAGGCAAATATCAGAGAATGTGGTTGTTCCTTTTTTCTAAATATAAGCTTGACAGCGAATATTGAACAGTTTGATTCAGAAAGTGCCATATTAATCAACCAGCAGACATTGTAAAAATTCTGCACTAAGAGGAAAGACCCTTGGGTTTGTCATCTCATCTCTGCCACTGTCTTGTGTGCTTAGGGTCCAAAGCCTCATTGATTTGTCTGCAGCATGGAGGTAATTTGCCTTAGTTACTTGTAGTTCTAATAACCTTTTTAAATTCCTGTGGGATGCCAAGCATGGTATAAGATCAATATTAAATATATGAAACTTGGTTTCTGCTTTCATAGTGGTAGAGAATGTTAGGGAAATAGTACCACGAGTGTAAACATCTTCCTTGCTACTTGTGTGTATAAAATTTTTCACAAATTTACAAAGTATGTAAATACACTGTCAACAACTTTTCAGAAGAGAATATCTCTTTAAAAAATTTTAGAAACATCATGCAACTTTTAAAAATTCACAAGATCAGTGATATTGTAAAACACAAGTTGTAGCCTCATTTCTACTACACACACACACACACACACACACACACACACACACACACACACATATATGTCTTTTTGACTTCAGAGAGAAAGGGAGAAGGAGAGAGACAGAAACATCAGTGATGAGAGAGAATCATCTATCGGCCTCCTCCTGCATGCCCCACACTGGGGATCGAGCCTGCAACCTGGGCATGTACCCTGACCAGGAACCCAACCATAACCTCCTGGTTCATAGGTTGATGCTCAACCACTGAGCCATGCCGGCTGGGCTAATAGGACATATATTTTTAAAAAATTTCATCAAGAGTGAAGTATGGTAGCAATCATCTCAGGTAGAAACTGTAGTTTAACTTTAACCCTGCTGTTTGGCTTCTGTTGCTTTGTTTAACAATAAAGAAGTTACTTTGATTTTCTGAATTATATAAATCATCCCATTGGATTGAATACCCTATTGATTGTAATGTGAATACCCCATTGGTTGTGGTCATACTGGTTTTAGAAAGCACATTCTTCTGTACCTGGGTACCAGGACAGCACAATTACCCTAAATTGCCTCAGTGGCTCCAGATAACGTGTTTCCATTGACTCAGTGGTCCCAAGACCCGAGGGCTCCAGATAATGTGTTCCTGTCAACTCAGTGGTCCCAAGACCCATGGCTCCAAGCCATGTGTTTCCATTGATTCAGTGATCCAGAGACCCAAAACTATAATTTAACTAACTTGCTCAAATTCTGCTTCTGTAAACTGCTTTTTTTGCAAACCAGGTTCCTCATTCCAAACCCTGGGATGTAATCAATACCTTTGTGATTTTTGCCTATATAAATCTGGTGTTGGGGCTAGGTAATTACTGTGAGATTTGGAGAGAAAAATGCCCCCTCGTAGTCCCGGATTTGCAATAAATGTGACTCCTTAATTCAACTTCATGAGGCATCCTTGTGTGATTCGCGGGGTACATTATAACAATCAAGATGGGAAATAAAAACCTAACACTATCATGTCTAAGCAATCTGTGTTTTCTCTCTCCTTCCCTCCAAGTCAAATACAGTAGCAATTCTATGACTACAAGGGAGAGAGTCAAAAGAAGAGAATGACAGCAGAGGGAAGTTTGTTGTGACTTTGAAGTTTGCTTCCTTTCATGGGCAAGTATCTCAGATTGTACATTTCAAAGAGCAAATTTTATCTTTTTCATCTTTGTTTCCCCAGAGTTCTTAGCAAAGGCTGTATAGCCAATAATTATTTGTTGTTGAGTAGACAAATTGAAATAACTTGAGAATTATATCTTATATTTGTCTGTCAGCTCTTAAGTGATACTAAGATTTAGCTAATCACCTCTTGCAATTTTTTCATGTTGCTCTCTTCCCATCATTTCCCACTTCCTACCTTTTTTCAGTATTCAGTTAGGGTCATAGAAGCTGCTCCAACAAAGAAATTCCAAAACTCAGTGGCTGAGAGATGACAGTTTATTTTTTTTCTCATTTTCTCTGGGGTAAGTGCTCCAGGCTGGCCATTGGCTCTACTCCACGCAGGCATTTTAGGGGCCAGGTGAATAGTGGTGTTGCCAGGGTCAACACGTGATGTTCAAGGTCCCTCCACAAGAAGAAAGGAGGGACAAAAGTCTGGGGTCAGGGAATCCCATTTCAGTGAGTGATAAGGAAATTTAAAAATGTTTGCTCTGATCCAATGGTGACACTGTGAGTCTAATCACAGAGCTACATGAAGGGCATGGGAGTCACTGGGGCTCAGTCCCAGGCTGGGCAGCCATTTCACAAGTACCACTTTGTTCGATGGCAGAAGGAAGGAACCTTATTTCCTTTCTTGGCGGACAGGTAGCAGTCTCTACCGCAACTTTTCCTCCCCGCCATTTGCCATCGTTTTCTTATAGACTCGGGCTCTTAGAAAACATTTTAAAGAAAACTTTTGTTTTTTTCCTCTAGGCACTAATTTCCATTTTCTCACAGCTTTGGTGGTATTACCCAGTTGAAAGATATTATAGCCCATCTGGTTTTTCTGATAAGTTTGGGGAATCTATAGTTTATTTCTGAGATCTTGACATTTATTAGTTTTACAGTAAAATAGCCTTGGACTTATGTTGTAAGATTTTCAGAAAAATCACACATGTTAGTGGTCTAAACCAGAGTGCAAAGTGCTAAAAATAGAGAGTTCCTTGAGTTAAATTTGTAAGCTAATGTGGTTCCTTGGGTTCATTAGCATAATTAGTCTTTTGTTAGAAACATTTGAGGTGCTGTTTGTTTAGTATGGTTATTGAGATAAACTATTTTGTTGCTTTTTAGAGGTTAGTAAGGAAGAGTTTTTTCCAGTTTGTCATTCTGAATTAAAATCTATAAATATATATTCATTAATAACTCTAACCTAGAATTTATAAAGGATCAATTCTAGGTGTATTTGTATAATTGTGTTTTAAGGAGAATGGCCCATTATAAAAGAGGTCTATAGCAATTCAAACGATTTTTCTCTTTCTCTTTTTGTTTTTCCCTTTATGTCCTCCTTCCTAATCTTTGAGGATATTGCAGTTCCATTTCCTTGGCAAAATAACTCCAAGGCGAGCTGGAATGAAAGAGCACATGTTTTAATGGGTCTATCTGTCAACAGCTGACTTTCTGTTAATAGCAGAACACGCTGTATTTGCACACAGAGGGGAACACAGAACACATTCTGTGATTTGTATACCCTTGGGGCCAGCTGAGTTATTAATTGCCAATTTTAGAGATGCTGACAAGTGTAGACAGAAGTGCAGAAGACTTTTTTCATGAACTTTTTCTTTGAATTGTAAAGGAAAACTATATGATGTCTACATACTAGGACAGAAAGGATTCCTACTTACTTTTCTTCAGAAGACATTTTTTGGTCCAGAACAATTATCTTTTGTTGCAGAATTATAGAAGAAGATGCCATGGTAAAATACTTTCTTTATTATTTTTTTAAAATTTATCTTCATTGTTGAAAGTATTACAGATTTCCTCTTTGTTTGTTTTTCCCATTGACCCCCTCCACCGCTCACCCACCCCTCCCAAACCTTCATCACAGCATTTTCTGTGTCCATGGGCTATCCATAATGCATATAAATTCCCCAGTTAATCTTTTTCCCCCACCCACTCCCACCCCTGCTTTCATTGTCTTTATTAATTGCTTAAAGGTCATGACCTGAAATTTAAAGACTTCTAGGTCAGGGTTAGTTTCATATGACTGGTATTAGCATTTAGAGAAATTTATGTAGGTAGGGAAAGCCTGGTAGGTTAACCATAATAGTAATAACAACATCAGAGTAGCTGATATTTCAGATATTGTGCTTAGCACTATATATCCACTCTTATTATGCAAGGATGGCTACAATCCTCAATTGACTGCTCTCCTTAAGGAAAGTGGAGTGAAAAGAATGGTTTTCTAAGAAAACATTTAAATTGTCCCTACTTTTCTTCTAAGGGGAGAAGAAAAGTTTAAAAACTCAGATCTTTAGTCCTTGGAATTTTTACTTTGAGGTTGACCTTTCACTACTATTATCCCATTAACCCCAGGTAAAATGTTTTTTTCTCCAAACTATGTATTTTTAAGAATTTAAAAAGTAGAAACAATTCTACATGGACAGAGCAGCTCTGTGCCCTAATATTTCCATCTCTGTAATGAAGAAATTTGCAGTGTGATTATGGGGACTTCATAAAAGAGGAAGTCCTATGGGGAGGGTTGGTGTTTTTCCTTATTCATTAATAAGGATCCGGGAGGGAAAATGAGGGGCAACTCTGTACCTAGATTTGAGGAGAAAGTGTTGTCCTGCCCTTTTTATGTTTTCGCTCTGTATTTATTCAGTCTCTGTGGTCCCGGGGAAGGCGATTTGGTTTCATCCCCACGTGTGAGCCACTGGCTGCCAGCCCCACTTGGGGATTCTGCACAGTGCCATTGCATGTTGGATGAATGGAAGGTGTCCAAAGGCAGGAATGAGCTAATACATTTTATTATAAGATCTTTCTTTGTAAAAAGTGTTTATTCCTAATGGCTCTTTGTTAAAACAAAATATAATGTGTGGAAAAGCTGAAGGTTTCGGGGGAGTGGAACGGATGGACACCTGCAGCGCGAGATGCCAGCTCTGTGTGATCCTGTGGACATTCGCCACGGGCCTCCGAGGGTGGGAGCCTGTGCCCGGGAGGGTAATGGAGAGGGCTCTGTGGTTTTATATTCTTTACTTTTTATTTTTAGAATTTAAAATGTATTTTAAATTAAAGGTTACATGAATAAAATGTACCATTACTTCATCTTCAGGTTAAGAAAATGACATAATGGGATTCCTTTTAAAAACATTTGTCTGTAAAGGGGAGTTAAGATTCGAGGTGTGGATGATGTAGCTGGTTTAGATGTGATAGCTCGCATTGCTTGGCTCCAGTGCCCTTCTTGATATTTCAGAGAAAATGGAAATGGACTGTGGCCCTTCCTTTAAAAATGGGGCTTCTTCCTTCGAGAATGTGATGGGAAAGGTCTGTATTTTATTTCTATTGCTGTTGTTGCTCGGATATGTTTGAAAAGGTTTAAAGGTTCTTTGGGGGTGGGGGGGGCGGGCAGAAAACAACACTGCCATTTGGTAGGTGAAAGGGAGAACTCTCTGTTGTTTATAACCCTTGAGAGACAGAGGAGGCCCAGGGGCTTGCACCTGGAGGTAGGGTAGAAGCTAGCTGGGACTGTAGGGAGTTTGTATGGCAAGTGGGTGGGGTTAGCTGGGTTTCCATGGCTCTCAGTGGATTGGCTAATTTAAATAACTTCAGCTGGCTTTGGGGCACAAAGTCTGTCTCTACCTGTTTGGTACCTGTCTCTGGGGCCTTTGGTGATAGTGCATAGTGGGCCTGGGTGTGAGAACCTGATAAGAAGAGTGGTTGGGGTGTGGACTGCTCAAAAAGGGGGAGCTGACTGGCCAGGGCCTCAAAGCTGGATCAAGATAGCATTAAAACAACACCACCACCCCAAGGCCCATAGATTACAAGAGATGACAGGCTTCCCATTTTAAAGTGGTTTAAACATTAGTGTTTATTTTAAAATATAGGTACACTCAGTACTCAGGCTCTGCCTATACGAACACCCAACTCTTGCCAGCACCATAGAAATAAAAATCAATGTCTGGATATTGGTGGCAACACCATTAAGGAGTACTAGTACCCATTCCCACATGTTTCCTTCCTTCTGTCAATTGTTTTGTTTCTTACTTTTAACAAAGCAGCTTGTAATGAGAGGGAAAGTGGAAGGCTTTGTGTGTGTGTGTGTGTGTGTGTGTGTGTGTGTGTGTGTGTGTGTGTCAGGGTAGGTAAGATCATGGTGCTGATGTTGAGTTAGAAACTCAGATTTTCCATTTCCTCTGATGTAATTGTGGGGACAGAATTTGCTCTCCAGTTTAGTATTAGGGAGGAATTAGTGAAAACCTAAGAAGTGATATATAGGAAAATTAAACTGCATATCCATGACCATGCAAAAAGAAAAGATGGAGTTTTCCTCCTCTGTTTTTGGTCCTACGTGGGTCATTAGTTGAGTGTTCCTGGATATGTGTGATGGCTCTGGTGATCCTTAGAGGACCTCTGTATTTATATACTTGATTTACAGAAAAAGTTTCGGGTGTCATTCAGACCCATGAACTATATTTCAAATGCCCAGATAAGAAGGGAGAGCCCAGACAAAGCAATCAAAGACCGTCATATTTTCTTGAGCTGTTGTTAAATGGGAAGGAATCTGATGGGGAATTCCAGAAATGGTGTGGGCCTGACTGATCTTCATCAATCTCTATTAAATTTGACTCTGTAAAGAAAATACTGTATTAGTATAGGAGTCCTAAAGGGCTTCACCTCTTGAATTCAGGCCAGACAAGCTCTCTTACCCTGAGGCAAATGTTTTCATTTAATGTGTAAAAATGTCCTAGGGTCCATATAAAAGAAGGATTAATTGGATGACTCCAGGTTTGACTTCATTCTGCTTCTCCAAATGTTCTCTCAATTTAATTTAGGGACTGGGTAGTCTTTACTTGGGTAGAGAGACATTTGGTAACTCCAACTGTTGATTGAGTTATTGTAGGAGATGGCTTAGGGGAGAGCTTCATTCCAAGGGGTGTGCATAATTTTTGTCAATGACAATCACATTTTTATTTTCCATTCTTTCGAATCTTGAAATTGAAACCAACTTATAAATAAATAGTAAAAACAGCATGTTAGGCCTTTTCTCAAACTTACTTATGAGGCTTTATTGCTGCCTGAGAATACATTCAGAATCTCTGAAAATTGTTATTTATACAAATGAACTCTAATAAGTTAGGATGTAGTGTCCAGACCTAGAACACATAGAGAAATTTTGGATAAAATGATACACTTGCCCTCTTGGAAATGCTCCCCATGACCACTGAAATCTTTGCCTGAAATTCAGGGATCTTGAACATCCTTATTCATCTATGATGCTGAATTAGAACTTCAGTAGTGGAATGCCAGAGAAGTTAGCAGACAATGTTTCCTAACCTAATTTAAATCCTGGAGCCAGGGGAGAAGAATGTAAAAACAGGCATCCTATATAATAAAAGGCTAATATGCAAATTGTCCCCTTGGGAGTTCAACCGACCAGGAATTCGACCAGTTGCTATGACATGCACTGACCACCAGGGGGGCGGTGCGGAATGAAGGAAGGCCCCGGCTGGCAGCCAGAAGGCCCTGATCGACCCTACCCATTAACGAATTTTGTGCACTGGGCCTCTAGTTTATTGATAAGGGAGCAGGAAGGAAGTTCTGCCTTATTGAAGACTCAATGATGAATGGGATCTGAGGGACCCACAGGATACAAGTGGTGTACCTTTTTAGCCTTATCTCCCAATATGTACTGGCTTTGACTTTTTTGGCAGATGTATCCTGACATGGGCTCAATTCCAGGCCCATGTTGTGAGCGTCTCTCTTCCTGCCCTATGGCTTTGCTGATACTGAGGTTTGCAGACCCATGGGAACTATCCAGCACTCAGGGGTCAGGAAGCATGGGAGAGTTCACATTCAGTGTGGCAACCTGTGACCAATGGGGTACAGAAGTCTAGAAGTAGACCTATCTGATGAGAGTTCTCAGAAAGTCTGTGGATTTCTCCCAGTTACAACTTGAAAACCAACCTTTGTATTAACTCTCCAGTCTTCTACATGCACTTTCCTGTCCCTCCTCCTTGTTTTCTAAGATCACAGTCCTGAATAAATCATGCCTACTTCTCTTCAGAGTATTTCAGGGAAAGATTATTGAAAAATTCTATAAATCAATGCTAAGTGACAATTAGAACACTAGAAAAAAATGGGCAAAGGACATAAGCAGTTTAACAAAAAGAAAAATACAAAATTTTTGGCTTTTTAAAAAAATATATTTTATTGATTTTTTACAGAGAGGAAGGGAGAGGGATAGAGAGCTAGAAACATCGATGAGAGAGAAACATCGATCAGCCGCTTCCTGCACACTCCCACTGGGGATGTGCCCGCAACCAAGGCACATGCCCCTGACCGGAATCGAACCCGGGACCTCTCAGTCTGCAGGTCGACGCTCTATCCACTGAGCCAAACTGGTTTGGCAAATTTTTGTTTTTAAAAGTTTTAATAGAATGGCAAATTAAATCAAAATTGCTAACACTGTTGTAGTCAATGTATTAGGAAACAGTCTCAAACTTAGCGGTGGGGATGCTTAATTGGAGGTTAATTTGCTAATATCCTTTTGGAGGGCACTTCTCCATGAATATTCTTACATTTCCTCATGGGCTGAGCTCTTTGGACAAGGGTCATGTTTGAATAGCAAGGATCTTGGAAGCTAGAGGTTGTAAATTGCTTCATAGGTATGTTGAGTCTTATCTTCCCTGGAGAGACATTGGCTTATCCTCCAGAGTTATATGGTTTCCTGTCTTTTTTTCTCTGAAGAGGGCATAGGAGCAGATATGTCAGCCACCTTATATAAGCTATGATTCTCAGAATTTCAAGGATCCTCTCCTGTGGGGCACACCCTGTTGTATGTACAGGTGAACCTCTGGTCCCCATTGTGTCACCCTGTGGAGAACTGGGGCATTAAAAACCAATGCAAGATGCTACTCTGGCTGCTCTTTTTTGCTGTGAGTAACACATAGTCTGTTCTCTGATCTAGAGGTCTGGTGTTTCTGTCAGCACACGCACACACACGTGCACACACATCCATGACAGGCTAACTTGTAATCTTGTAAGTAGGATAAAATCTCTGTTCTTTTGCAGTTTTGGATTTAACATATCTCTGAAAACTGAAGGTGAACATAACCTTTGGATTTAGTTTTAAACCTCTTGAAACTTATATTATATGAGGCTATAGGGGCACTTATGTTGAGTGCCTGCCCGGCATCCATTCCTCCCTTTGCAATAGCACATAGTTTCTTTTGGAGGATTACCCACCTCTATTGCACTGCAGCTGTGCATTTTTTTTGGAGGGTGTGTGTGGGATGGTGGGATCGAGTTCATCCCAGTCCTCAGAAGGAGTCTTCACAGGCCTTAGCAAATTTGCTGAAAGTGGCACAGCTGCCATGATGATTGGGTCAGTAACCAATGCTTTGACTATGTTCATGTTACTGTTCAAGGTCAATCAGGACAAGCAGAGTGAAATAAAGAACATCGATTCTAAGTCAAGATGAAGAGAAAATCGACTTCTCTCAATGATGTGGGGGTACAGGCCTGAAACTGCTATAGTCATGTACACGTTGAGAGAAATTAGGCTAAGCGTTAACTGTTTAATACAGTGGTTCTCAACCTTGGCTGCACATTAGAATCACCTGGGAATTTTTTTAAAATCCTGATTTCTGGCCCTGACTGGTTTGGCTCGGTGGAGCGTCGGCCTGTGGACTGAAGGGTCCCAGGTTCGATTCCGGTCAGGGGCGTGTACCTTGGTTGCGGGCACATCCCCAGTGGGGAGTGTGCAGGAGGCAGCTGATTGATGTTTCTCTCTCATCGATGTTTCTAACTTTCTATCCCTTTCCCTTCCTCTCTGTAAAAAATCAATAAAATATATTTTTTAAAAAAATCCTGATTTCTGGGCCTCATCCTCCGGAAATTCTGTTTCTTTTGTTACTAATGTTGTGGCCTCATCCCATAACAAAGAAACAGAATTTCCGGAGGATGAGGCCCAGAAATCAGGATTTTAAAAAGATTCTCAGGTGATTCTAATGTGCAGCCAAGGTTGAGAACCACTGATCTAAACCAATACCATCTAACAATACTTTCTGCCACAGTGGAAATTTTCCATATTTGTGCTGCCCCATATGGTAGCCCTTAGGTACCCGTGAATATTGAGCACTTGAAATGAATCTTACTAAAGATTCAGAAAGTGAATCTTAAATTTCAGTTAATTTTAATTAATTTAAATTTAAATAGTTGCATGCAGTTAGGAGCTACCATATTGGACACTGCAAATTTAGATTGTCTTGTTAAAAAGCGAAGTACTTAGAAGAGAATAAGTTGGTCTTATCAAATTTTAACATGGTTTATTAAAAGCTTCTTGGAGAACTTAAACTCGGGCCTGGAACACAGGAGGTTTGGTGTATTTGATAGTTTGATTTTTATTTGTTTGGGGAATGGGTCATGTAGGAGAGATCCAGCACAGGAAAATACTTTTACCTTTTCTATCAATTGGAAATCTTACCTTTCAAGAATCCACTATTTTATGAAATTATTTTTAAAAAAGGAAAATAGCTGCCAATTTTTCTTGATATAGGCAGTGTTTTTTCTTACAGTTTAGTCTCACATCAGTGAGAATATAAACAAAAGCAGGATAAATAAATATATCAGAAATTCCTTACACACGAGGTAAATGATGTATTCCAGATGTGTGGATTTTGAAAACAGACTGTTACATCAATGAAGCTCTAATCAAGAAATAAAAAGAAATCCTATCATATTTCTGCTCTCCTTTCTTTCCTTCTTTCTCCCTCCCTGTTTTTGTCAGTCTACAGGGCTACCATAGTATAATGCCACAGACTGAGTGGGTTTAGGAACAGAAATTCAGCTTCTTACAGCTGTGGAGGCTGGAACTCCAATATTAAGGTGTTCCTTGGGTTTGCTTTCTTCGGAGAGCTCTGTTTGGTTTGCAGATGACCACCTCCTCGCTGTTTCCTCACATGGCCTTTTCTCTATGCATGGCCATCTCTGGCGCCTCTTCCTCTTCTTATAAGGACTAGTTCTATTGGATCAGGGCCCCATCCTTTTGACTCCAACATATGAATTTGAGGTGAACAAAGTTCAGTCCACAAAACCATTTTCCTTCCTCACATAGAGGTGAGTTAAGGACTTCTGATGTGAAAGCCACTGACATCACAATAAGAACAAGGAAGAAGTGGTATCTGTCCTAATAGAGCCCCAGGCTCTCTCTGTGGAGGAAAGAGATACTTCACAAGCAACAGAGTTAAAAATATCCAAACAATTTACATGCATACTAGAGGCCTGGTGCATGAATTTATACACCAGTGGGGTCCCTAGGCCTGGCCTGTGGTATTGGGCCGAAACTGGCTGTCCAACATCCCCGAGGGGTCCCAGATTGGGAGAGGGTGCAGGCCAGGCCGAGGGACCCCACCAGTGCACAGTCGGGGCCAGGGAGGGACCGCAAGAGGGCTCCAGGGCATGTCCAGCCCATCTCACTCAGTCCCAATTGGCTGGACCCCAGCAGCAAGCTAACCTATCAGTTGGAGTGTCTGCCCCCTGGTGGTCAGTGCACATCATAGCGAGCAGTTGAGTGACCTTAGCATATCATTAGCATATTATGCTTTGATTGGTTGAACGGATGACTGGACGACTGGACACTTAGCATATTAGGCTTTTAATATATAGGATATGCATAACCCATGGACCCAGACAATAGTGTGGTGAAGGCCTGGGGTGGGGGCAGGTGGGGGTTAGAAGGGATCAATGGGGGGAAAAAAGGGGAACATCTGTAATACTTTCAACAACAAAGATAAATTTTAAAAAAGTAATATGAGTTATTATGGGAGAAGTTATTTCAGGGAGATATTCCAGGAGAGGGGAAGAGGGAGGGAGGCCATGTCAGTCATGTTAGTAACTTGGCACTACTTCCCCTTTCACTTCTCTCTATTCAGAGAATGAGATCCTGGAAAGTACATTTTCCAGACCCCCTTCAGCATGGTTCCTATTGAAGTTCTGTCAATGAGAGGTACTTACATTAGTTTGGGGGACTCCGGGAGAAGCAAAGACACTATTTTAATGAGGAAGTAATAGGTACCTTGAAGTTTTGTATCCTGAGAATTATCTCCTTCATTGTGTAAGCAGTTGAAGTTATCAGTGGTGTCTCTTTGCAGTTGCTACACTTCCCATGTCTTCCAACAGTTTTCTAAGTCTTTGATTCCTGGAATGAAATACCTTACTACTCAAAATCCTAAAACAATTCTTTTAAAAAAAAATCAAACTCAGACTTATGATATAGTTATCAAAATGAGCATTTCATGTTGGTTACTAGAATTCTACTACTCCTCTGAAATACTTTCAGAACTAGCTCCGTTATTCCCGACACCCATGTTTGGCTCAGTTACAACCAAACGTCCAAACATCCTTCTCAAACCTGATCACCCAGACCAGTGGTCGGCAAACTCATTAGTCAACAGAGCCTAATATCAACAGTGCAACGATTGAAGTTTCTTTTGAGAGCCAAATTTTTTAAACTTAAACTATATACGTAGGTACATTGTTATTAATTAATTAGGGTACTCCTAAGCTGGCCTTTGCTAAAAAACATCCTCAATCTGATTGAGGTCGACCCCTTCCAACTCTCCCATCCACACCCATCTTGTATACTTGTTTCGTCTATCTCCTTTCCGAAAACTGACTTCTGCGCATGGGCCACGAAGTTTCAATCACACTGTACATATGCACCTGCACGTGGTATTTTGTGGAAGAGCCACACTCAAGGGCCCACATGTGGCTCATGAGCCGCGATTTGCTGACCACTGACCCAGACTTTCCTTTCCACTTTAGCCTAGCCATCATTAGATTGAATCCCATCTCTTTTTCTTCTCATTGCCTTAAACCTGTGTATGTACCTTTGGGAACTCTCCATCTGTGTTCAGCAACCTTCACTGCATCTTCAACATTTATTCTGAATCTTGTTTCTACATCCTCACTAAATTAACTGGCTGTCCTTGAGGACACTGCTTTCCCTGAGGCTATGCATCTCAGGGCCAGCAAGTAGGCCACTATTTTCCTTGCTTTCCCATGGAGGTTTCCAAATCACTTCTTCTAGCTCCTTTGAAGTAACTATTATCTGTTTGTACCATGCCTGCCTTTTCACTGCTGATCTACAATTATAATCACTTCGTTGCCTGAACCATTCAGCTCTCTCATTTCTCTTTGATATGCAATGTTCCCATTCAGGGTTGTTTAAAATTCATTATATGTAAAACACTTTCAAAAGTGGCACACAGTAAATTCTCAATGAATATTATCATTGCCGTCATCCTCATTTTCCCCTGCTTGCTCAGAACAACTAATCATTGCTGGAGAAAAATCACACAACTGGAATTACTGTTTGTTTGTTTTTTTAATTCACAATTACAGCCCTCAAACTGGCCCTCAACTCTGCCCAGCAATTGATATTGTTCTTTATTAAGCCTTTTTTTTTTTTTTACTCAAGGAGATAACTTGTTACACTCCTTTTTTCCTATACTCCTCACCCCTTCACTCGCAGTTGATGATCTCAGCTCACACTTACTTGAGGCAGTACAGATTAATTTGGAAACTCTCTGATCTTCCCTCTACCAAATCATTTTTAAAAATTTTTTAAAATCTATTTTATTGATTTTTTTTTTAGAGAGGAAGGTAGAGGGATAGAGAGTTAGAAACATCGATGAGAGAGAAACATTAATCAGCTGCCTCTTGCACATCTCCCACTGGGGATGTGCCTGCAACCCAGGTACATGCCGTGGACCAGAATCGAACTTCAGACCTTTGAGTCTGCAGGCCGACGCTCCATCCACTGAGCCAAACCGGCCAAGGCACCAAATCATTTTCTTTTAGTGCATCTGCACTCATTTCTCTTTCTTCCTTCCTATTTCCAGGAAGGAAGTGGCTCTCCTTTGATCACAGCCTACCCTTTTTCTTTGAGTTCCTTTTTCCATTCTCTTAGGATCCTGTTCTTCCAATTATCCACTCTCCCAAATGCTTTACTAACTAACAACTCCCCACAAATACCCTCTCTCTGTTCCCATTCATGGTAACACTTCTAAAAGAGTATCTGCAATTAAAGTTCCCACTTCCTACCTCATTCATTTTCAACTATTTCCAATCTGGTATCTGATCTCATTCCTCTTCAGATTATTCCTGATGAAGTCAGTATCCCATACAGCTAAATTCAATGGCCCCTTCTTGGTCCTCATGTTTCTCAACCTCACAGTATGATTCAATCCAGTGTAACCATTCTCTTCTTCTTGAAGCATTTTCCTATTTTACCTTAAGTGACCCCATGGCTTCTTGGTTTCATTCAAAATTCTGTTCTTTTCCACCCAAGCTGGGACATGGTTCTGGACTATATGTTCAGACCTTATTCTCACATCCTTACATCGTCTCTTAAAGTCCTGAGTCTGTGAATACTAGTATAAAGTGGAGGATAAAAGCATGAGCTGAGGAGCCATACTTTCTGCACACACATCCTGGCTCTACCACTTGTAAGATGGTGATCTTGGGCAAATTACCTGACTTCTTTGTGTCTTGGTTTATTCATCCATATAGCGAGGATAACAGGACTTCAGTTATAGAGTTATTGGGAGGATTACATTAACAATGTGTGGCTTGTATTAAGCACTCAATAAATATTAGCTGCTATTATTAGATGCCAAAAATCAGATTTAGATCTCCTGCCTAGACTTCTAAACTTAGATACCCAGCTGCCTATTTAAGAACTCCACATGGATAACTAGTAGGCTCTCTAAATAAACATGCTCCAAACAGAATTCAGAATTCTTGATTTAACCTCCAAACTTGTTCCTCTCCTCAGTCTTTATATAGTCAGCAAAAGATTATTTTTGGAATTTAAGGTGACTGTCAATGCTTCCTATAGTTCTTAATATTCTGAAATTAGAAAATTGAACTATAACTAGGTAGGAGAAATTAAAACCATTGTAGTGCTTCTTGGATGAGGTAATTTTACTATCAGCCAATACATTTTGTCGAACTCCCAGGATACAGAATTCCACTGATATGTGTGTGTGTGTGTGTGTGTGTGTGTGTGTGTGTGTGTGTTGGGGTGTGTGTGTGGGAGGGCATTGGTGTGTTTGACTGCCAGAAAACACATTGGTGTGTTTTCTCTCTCTCTTTTTTTTTTTTTTTTTTAGGAGAAAAGCAAGATGCATTTTAGAAATAGAAGATCTGGTCCCGTGACTTCTATTCTAGAATATTTTAACCCAGGCAAATAAAATACACACAGAATCATGTGTACCTTTCAAACACTTATGAAACAACCATTTAACTATCAAAGTAATCAGTAAATATCTGTCAGGTGTTTTTATAACATTTTTTATTAAGTGGTTAATTATTTCACAATATTCAGTTTTGCTGGTTCACTTTTTTAAAATGAAGTCTTTAAAATGTTTTTTAAAAAGTTGATTTAGAGAGGGATAAAGGGAGAGACACACATCTATTTATTGTTCCACTTATTTATGCATTCATTGGTGCTTCTTGTGTGTGCCCTGACCAGATATTGAACCTACAACCTTGGCCTATTGAGACAATGCTCTAACCAATTTAGCTACCCAGCTAGGGCTGGCTCATGTTTTTTGTTTTTGTTTTTTGCTTGCTTTCATAGTGACTCCAGATATAGATATAATATTCCATTATGGTACAGTTATCGAAAGGAAGAAGTTTGGGTTCATAAAAATAAAATATCTAGGAACTGCATGATGTTAGAAATTCAGTGATCTTTTAGTGACTTATAACAGCCACCACCCAGTACATTCACTGCACACACACTACATTCCAGCCCCTGGACTAAGAAATATTCATGCATTATGTCATTTAAGCATCACAGGAATTCTACCAGGTAGGAGTATTAGTAACTACAAATGCCAGATGCAAAAAATGGGCTAAGAAGGCAAGGCCTAATTAATTTACTTAAGGTTGCGTAGCTAGAAAATGACCAAGCCAGCATTCAAGCCCATGTTCTTTTATCCCCAAAGTCAGTATTCTTCATCATTAATTTAATTTAAACCTTTTACATAGTGCTTACAAAGGAATAGTTCATTCACTAGTATGCCCTAATCATTTATTAGGTGGCCTGTTGTTTCTATTTCTATTTTGTCTTTATCCAGTTAATGAGTTGCTAATTTTTTTGAGATTTCCACATGAGCCACTTTCTTAAAACTTTTTTAACACACTGAACATAAAACTTTATTACATCATTCTCCATTATTTACCCAACTGTAAGATTCAGCTTCCAAGTTTCAGCTAAGGGTTTATAAATCAGTTTTTGTTGTATTCACCATTTCTCTTAGTACTATAGTTTCATTGTACGATGATCATTTTGAAGTCGGCATTTATTGCAAAGGTAAGACTTTCCACATATTAGTTCTTTAAAAAAATTTAGTTCAATTCCCAGATCATGTCCTCGGGCTGCCAAAATGGCTCTGTGGCAATGTTAAAAACTGATGATAAATAGGGAATGTTTAGATTGAGACTTGTGAAACTGGACTGAAGCACTTATCTTTAGATCCAATTTTGGTGATGTATGCATTATGATTCCTGGCAAGGAAAAAGCAGTTTCTAGTTGATGGAAACCTATTTCTGAAGTAGACTCTCATAGAAACTCCCCAGGTAGCAATGAAAAGAAAATGTTGAATTCTCTGCCTTTGTTATTGAAGAATATAACAAGCAGTCTTCCACGGCAGCCTTACTGATCATGCAGAACATGTCTTCAAATGGTTGTTTCCACAATGTTGGCTTTCAAGAAAGGTTTAGGGAATCATTTGTACATTGTAGTGCTGAAGATATTCCCACAGGGGACTGAAATGAGGAAGGCCAGGGAAATCACTTTAAGAATAGACTGGACCAGAAATAAGACTGAGGTATTGAGTCAGAATGGTTTGGGTGGAATACTTCTTACATTTTTTGGTCATTCTTAATTTATTAATCAACACCCCAGATAATTCCGTAAAATATTTTAACCAAATTAGCATGTGCAGTTCAAAAATCAAACAACTGAACAAATCTGGGTACAGAGAAAAGCTGGTAGAGGATAAAGACGGCAGTAAGATGGATGCCCAGAAATGCACAGCACACCATCCTGAAGAGTGGGTGCAGGATGGCCAAGTTTCCTCAGAGCCAAAAAGTGAAAGATAATTATAAAAGTCAGTGTCCATAATAAAGAAACCAAATAATGAATCATGAGAGGCATTTCTGATATCTCCCCTGAGTATTTATAAACAGACTAAAATTCCAATGACATCATAATTGATGCAGTTACTTATTGTAGTGTTGGAATATATCCTTTGGGGGTAAGGTGAATATATGATTCAGCCTTATCATTCATCTGAAATAATATGGTTGTTTTAAGAGGAAAGTTTGATGGACCAACTAGTTATAGCACATATGAATGGACTGCATTTTCTTAGGACCACAAATATGTCTAATTAACAATAATCTTTTGTTCTTACAAAAGCAGTATATATATATTATAGAAAGTCAAAAGATACAGTTAAGTAAGAATACGATAGAAACAAACCATTTTACCCCCACCCAGAAAAAATGATCATAGTGCATCATATTATGCATAATACTTTGTAAATTACTTTTTCTGATTCAATGGTTAGTAAAAATATTTAAGTTTTCATATCAGTAAAGTTTTATCTCCTCTAATAACCAGTCCATATTCCACGTTCCCCAGATAGTTTTTCAACTGGTTTGTGGAAACCAATCCAGGTCCATGCATCGAATCTTGATATTATGTTGTTTAAGGTTTGTTAATCCAGAACAGTGCTTTTTATCATGACACTGGCTTGCTGAAGAGGCTGTATTAGTTGTCCTGCAAAATATCTTACCATCTATATCTATCTGGCTACTTATTCTCTTACAGAAATAATAAAACAATTAAGCAATTTTAGCTGGAATGCACCATGGGTCATGTTGTATCTTTCACACTGTGTCAAATCAGGAAATGCATTGTATCTTGTTGCCCCCTCTTGGCAATGCTCAAAATGACCTGTGCACTAGGGTGATGGAAGCCTGATACCCCCTTTGTGCAGACGTGGTTTCTCATAGAATCATGTCAGTAATCAGCAGGTAGTTACTTTGTCACTATATAAATGTACAGTTCTCTATCAACCATTTACCTAATGCTTTTAATGGCAATCCTAAATGACTATAAGTTCTTTGATCAGTGATTTTCTACCTTTTCATCTCATGCACACAAAAACTAATTACTAAAATTCTGTAGTACACCAAATATAGATGTTTTTTGCTGATCTGACAAAAAAATAAGTATAATTTTGATTTATTCACACCGGATGGCTATTATTGTGTTGGCTGCTGTCATTTTTTATTTGACTATCTAGGGAAAAGAGGTCATTGCCCCTGACTAAATAGTCAGTTATTTCATGCTTTAAAAATTCTTGCACATACCACTGTGCCTCTTGTGGCACACTAGTTGAAAATGACTGACTTACATGATTGATAATCCTCGAATGAAATAATATTTTTTCTATCATTTGATACTTATTTGCTGGCATTTTTCCAGAATATATATGAGTCCAACTGGTCTCTTTAGTTATCTTGAAGTACAGTTTCTCTTGAAAAATTAGGACACCTATTTAATTCTTTCATGTTACTTACTAATTTTGAAACTATGAGTTTGGATGATTAGACACCTTAGATAATGAGAACTGAATTTTCTGGTGGTCTCTCTTCTGAGTATAATTTTCTATTGATAGATTTTCGGAAAACCACACATGTCATTTCCCAGAACCATTATTCTTTGTGTAGCTCAAATGTTCACAGCTTCAGCCAGTGGAGGCCCTTCATATCAGCTCTCATACCTTAGGACCAATCCTACTAATCTTTGAAAACTTGTTGCTTCCTCTCAGAAAGCATCTCCCACTCACCTTCTACCATCCCTTCACCAGTCTTTGGATAAGCTATTTCTCCAAGTAAAGAACGACCTTAGAGGTGAAGAGATGACATGAGAGCTGCTATAGTAATATTGTCTCTAATGACTATAAATATTACTTTTCCCAACTGGTTTATAATAACCCCCAGCAGCTGAAATTTCAAAGTTGTGTTCATTGGTCATTATCTGGAACAGCTACATTACTTATTATGGGCAGATATTTATAACAAAACAACCAGTCCAAAGGTAGGATAAGGTCCTCTTATGTAAATTAAAAAGCCTTAATCAAGACTGATGACTGAATGGATGTCATTCTCAACTTTACATAAAGGTGAAATTAAAGGCAGTGAGTCTTCAAATCCCAGCCAATTTAGTTATTATGTCCATCAGAATTTAGCAAAGTTTAGAATAGAAAAGTTGGGCCTAACATACTTTTCTTCCTATGTAGTGTTTTTGTTAAAGACACAGTTCTGTAGTTCATAAAAATCTTATAATTTGAGAGTCCCATGCATCAAAGGGCTAAGTCTGTAGGTTTGGCCAAGAGACAAAGAAATGGAACTTTTGCAAGTAGAAAATTTGATTCACAATCATCACTAAATAATGTCTCCAGAACCTCTTATCTTTTTAATGATCCATTTAAAAAAAAGAATGTAAAAGTGTTTATATTTAATGAAACTTTTTTGGGGGGGTTCTACTTGAAATAGGGCTTTTATTTTGTTAGACTTAAAAAATTAATTTCTTAGACTTTCTGAAGACAAGAAATTATATGGCTTTTTTCTAGTGCTCTCTATTGTCAGGTTAGGTTATATCATCTTTCTTTTTCTTTTTCTTTTTCTTTTTCTTTTTCTTTTTCTTTTTCTTTTTCTTTTTCTTTTTCTTTTTCTTTTTCTTTTGTGATTTTGCTCTTTGTGTGTGTGGCATGTGATTAGTAGGAGAATATTTCCCAGAAATTTTGGCGGTAGATGATACAAATTATTTGGAATGTAGATTAATCATTGTTTAAGGCACCCATACTCCACCTCCAACTTCTGAACTACTCTCATCTCCCAATCTTGTTATTTCAGATATGTGAAATTAAACTCACAAGATGGAATAAAAATACATAAAGAATTCACTTATGGAAGAAATGAACACTTCCTACTTTGTCTAAGTTGTTCATCTGATAGAAAAAACATCAGAGCATTTAATTATTAAATAAGGGCTAACTCTGGCCCCTTGACATAAAATTGAATAGCCATTGATTGAAATTATAGTCTTTTAGCTAAATATGTTTTCTTTGATTTAGATACCTTAACCACAGGTATCTATATATTTATATTCACATCTATATGGATCTATATCTATGTTGTCTATAACCAAATATAAAGGATTAAAAAACAAGTTATTAAACTTCTCCATCCCTAGAACTCTCTGATGCATTAAGAGCCTAGGATGCTTCCTGAGACTGTCAAACCCATTGCTTGCCCTCTGCAGCTCTCTCCTCTGAAAAGGTCAAAATGCAAGGTGTGGCGGGCAGGGCTCCTGAGGGTGGGGCGGGCTGAATCACCTGGGGCAGGGTTTTTTTTCCCCCTCCTTTTTCCTGAGCTGTGGCTTCTGGGAGTGGCTAGCTAGCTCCTCGAAGGAAAAATGGCCGTTTCAGTTTGAGGACTCCGGACTGCTGCTTTTCCTTGTCTCCCCACAGTGCCTTCTACCCCAGCCTCTTCTTAGGCACCTTGAGTCCATACCGCCTTCCCTGCACCAAAGCCTCAGGTGAGTAACTGCAGATGAAACTCCTGTGTTCTGGGTTACCGCCCCCCCCCCCCCCCCCCCCCACACACACACACAAACAAACAGAAACTATGGTATTTTTTTCCTGACTGGCTCTGGCCTACTGGCTCCGGACTCCGTGGTGGCCAGCTGCCCCGCCGCCTTTCATGGTTGGATGTTAAATGGGCTACTGGTCTCCACTCTGGTGTTCCAGGCTGTGTGGGTTCCAGGCCTCTGTATTGTGAGGGAACAGACCCTCCAGGAGCTGATAGCTCCCTCCTCGCTCTGCCTGCCGCCCCTGGAAGCTGGGTCAGCCCCTTGCTTGACCTACTGGTCTCCAGGTGCTTTCTGTCCTTCCTTGATCTAAGGCTCCTCCTCAGCTGGACCTCAGTTGGTAATTGCCGGTGCATGTTCCCCACTTTAGTTTTATTTCCAGCCTGGCCCTGGTAGATGAGTGGATAAAAAAAGCTGTGGTACATTTATACCATGGAATACTAAGCATCTCTAAAAAAAGAAGGCTCTCTTACCCTTTGAGACAGTGTGGAGGGACCTGGAGGGTATTATGCTAAGCAAAATAAGCCAGTCAGAGAAAGATAAGTATCACATGTGGATACTTATCACATGTGGATCTCACTCATATGGGGAATCTAATGAACAAAATAAACTGATGAACAAAATAGACCCAGAGACATAGAAGCATGGAACAGACTGAGGAATCTCAGAGGGAAGGAGGGAATGGGTAGATATTAACCGGAGAACTTATATGCATGCTAGAGGCCCGGTGCATGGATTCTTGCACCAGTGGGGTCCCTCAGCCTGGCCTGTGCCCTCTTGCAATCCAGGACCCCTTGGGGGATGTCAGGCCAAAACCGGCAGTCCGACATCCCCCGAGGGATGTAGTAGTGTGCCAAGTGGCAGGTGGCTGGGGGAGGAACCCGAGCCCAGGCCAGGTGCCGCACCACTCCCACTCATCCCAGCCCCACTGCACCTGCTGCCACCACTGGATAAGCTCACTGAGTGGTGCTCCTGCTGTGGGAGCGCACTGACCACCACGCTCCTGCATTGAGCGTCTGCCCCCTGGTGGTCAGTGCGTGTTATCGCGACTGGTCGACTGGCCATGTGGTCGTTCGGTCACTTAGGCTTTTATATATTTATAGGTATGCATAGCCCATGGACACAAACAATAGTGTGGTGAAGGCCTGGAAGGTGTGGGTGCAGGATGATGGGGGTCAATGGGGGAAGAAAGGGGGATATCTATAATACTTTCAACAATAAAGATAAATTTTTAAAAAAGAGCCTAGGAAGGCCCTGACCAATGTGCTCAGTTGGTTGGGCGTCGTCTTGTGCACTGAAAGGTTGCCTGTTCAATTCTCAGTCAGGGCACATGCTTGGGTTGCAGACTAGATCCCCAGTGTGGGGCATGCAGGAGGCAGCTGCAGGATGTTTCATTCTCATATCAATGTTTCTCTCTCTCTTTTTTTAAAAAAAAGTCTAGGAAGGAAAAATCTCTAAATAGGCTGTTTCTACTCACTTTTCAAATTCCCTTTTGCTCTCTAATACGTGGGTGTCTCCATTACACTTTTCATTAAGCCCTTGGATTCTGTTATCTCCATGTTTCCTTTTGAAATCATTCCCATGATTTACAAACCACATCCTTGTCTTTCAGGCAGGGTTGATGCACAGCCTTCATAACTGTATCTGGAAGCCTTTGTGTCAGGCATCCCACAAAACCTCAGCAGGATGAGGTCAGTTTGTTTTGCGTCGCACAGCACTGAGAGAAACTATTCGTTTTGCTCCCTATGATTCTTTAATCTAAACAACAGAAACATGGTTCATCCATAATTACTCTCACGATTTAAACTACAGAGGGTTTTGACCAAGATATCTGTTGAATAATACTTCAAGTTAGCAACCTCTTCCACTTTGAGAACAATTATACTCAAGATTAGAAATTATATTACTAGGAAAAATCTTAAAGATATATAAATTGCATGGAAAATATATTAATGAATATTCTCTTTGGAGTTAATGTTTTCCAAAAGTTTAATGATTTAGATTTTTTAATGCATTATAATATCATTACCATTATAATATGCAGTCCCTTCAGAATCAGTGAAAAATAGAATTTTATCACAGAATTTAAAATATCAGGGGTTTACATATTACAATTTCTTACTTTGAAAATTTTATCGTTTTTAGAATGTGCCTTGTTAAAAAAAAAAAAAAAGAAAAAAAAAGAAGGGTTTAAAAATCTGAAAAAAATGTATCTAAGGGGAGGTTAACAAAGATAAACTAAATCTTCACAATTGTGATGAAATAATTTTCATGTGATATAATTGTGATGAAGTGGTTTTCTATTAAAATCATAGGAAATAAGTACACACAATAATGCCTGTCTCCAAATCTAACATTTGCAGCTATGTTTTATACATTTGGGGAGAAGTTTTGGGGATTATTTCAAACCAACTGAAAAGTTAACACCCTATGAAATATATTACAGTAATGTGAATGTCATCTACAATAAGCTCAGTAGAAGGTACTGGGAGAAATAAAAGTTTGCAAAAATTTGTTGACTTCTCAAGTTATGTCTTAAATTTGAGTTGGTTTTAATTACTATAAGTTATAGCCATATATTCATTCATTCAACAAAGACTTAATAAATCCTATGTCCCGGCTCTGTAACAGGCACTGGGGATATGAGTTGGCACAAACGTGCTCTTTGCAAGTTGACTTCTAGAGCAGTTACAAGTAATTTTGGCTGCAGGTAAGGGAAACATGACTATTAGTAATCTAAATGAATAGCTTTCTCTTACTGAACATTTCTGGAGTTGGGAGGCTGCAGGTTTTGGTTCAATAGTACAAGACTGATAGATCCATCCTATGGTCTCTCTTTCACACTTCCAAGTCCAGGCATTGGCATCATGATTACCTTCAAGACAGGAATAAAAGAGAAGGAGCGGTGCTAATGACATCTGTTCTATCAGGAAAACAAATGATTTTCTAGATGTCACCTAGCGAAATTCCATTAATTGATCATTGGCCAAAACTTTGTCACAGGCCCCCTTCAAGCTGCAAAGGGAATTATATTTGAGTACTATTTTGTTTTACAAACTTTTGTAATGGACATGAAATGGGAGAAGGAGGGTGAATATTGAGTTCGGTAATCTTGTAAAGAAGGTGTAGCATACCTCCCTACTTGAAAAGCAATTATCGATGCATGATAAGGAAGACAGATGTCTTTTTCAGCAACTAGGGAATAAAATGGTTGCTAAATTCTTATATTCTCTAGATATTGTGATATAATAGGAAGATGCAGAAGAACTCCACTAGGAAATTATAATAAGCATAAGTGGGAATTATTGCCATAGAATGTCTATATATTTTTAAAGGGAAGTGGGTAATTTTAAAATGTAATAGAATTATTGCCTTTTTTGTCTTTGACTTTGTGGGAGGTAAAGCACATGTTTTAAATATTTTTTCACTAGAAAGTAGGGAACTTGCTTTTTTACTGTTTTCTACTCATATAAATGGTAGTTAGATATTATTTTATCTTAAAACACTGTAATTACAGAGTTTTGCTTTTACTAATACAGTGGGGCCTTGACTTACGAGTGTCCCGACTAACGAGTTTTTCGAGATACGAGCCGTCTCTAGGCCAATTTTTTGCTTTGAGTTGTGAGCTAAAATTCGGATTACGAGCCAGCTTCAGATACCCCACCGCTAGTTGGCGCAGCGAACGTCACAGTGAATGCCACAACATCAGCCCAGCATCACGTGTCTCACTCGTTCACTTCTTGATTTGACATACGAGTAATTTGAGTTACGAGCTCCGTCATGGAACGAATTAATCTTGTAAGTCAAGGCTCCACTGTAGTGGGATACCTAGTTTTGGATTAATCATCATGTAGAAACGAATAATAAATTCTCGATCAAATAAAAAACAACTACTTGAGGGTGCTAGAGAATGACTCAAAGCAAGCAGAAATGGAGTATTGTCAATCCTTGAAAAGGGGAGCTACACTGGGTGAATTTTACATTTATGAATTTCTGCCTGAGGTCATTTTCCATTAAGAGTGATATGGAATGGCTGGAATTCAATAGAAAGTTGCAGTCTTACTGGTTTGAAGAGTCAAAGGATAGAGTCTGATATTGCCAAGGTAGGTAAAAAATGAGGGAGAGAATTCCTGGAAATGAGGGAGCTACTTAAGTTGAAGGACCCCAAACCAGCATATCAACCCCATTTAAGTCTTGATTAGTCCCTGAACTATGCACACATGGAGGAATGCCTCAGACCTGGGAGAAAGCAGAACTGAGTGGAGATTTCAGCTGCTCACAGGGGAGCCAGAGTTTGGAGCTGAAGTCCAACCAAGTTAATTGACTTCTAGAACAAAAATCAGCACTTTACAGGAAGAGATGACTGAACTAAGAATACTAAAGTGCATAATTTATAATGACCAGTATATAATAAAATCACTTGATATTAGAAGGAACAGGAAAATGTGACCCACGGACAAGATACAAAGCAGTAAATAGAAACCAACTACAAGATGACTCAGATGTTTGAATTAACAGACAAGTTCTTTTAAAGCTATTGTAAATATTTTCATTGGCTGGAAGAAAAATATGTCATAATAAATGAACAGATGGGGAATCTCAGCAGAGAAATGGCAACTATAAAGAGGACCAAATGGAAAATGTAAAACTGGAAATAGAGTGTTTGAAATTAAAAAATTTGAAGTGAATTGGCTTAATAGCAGATTGGAAATTGCAAAAGGAAGGGCTGGTGAATATAAACAGAGATCAATAAAGAAGAAAAAAAACTGAATGCCCCGCCCCCCCAAAAAAACAAAACAAGAACAAACAAAACCCAAAAAAACAATAAAAAAAACCCTAACAGCCCGGTGACCTGTGGGAAAATATCAAGTAGTCTAACGTGCATGTAATTGAAGTAACAGAAGGAAAAAGAAAGTGAGTGGTCAAGGAAAGTATTTGAAGACATCGTGGCTAAAATTTTCCAAAATTGGTGAAAAATATAAATTTAGAAATCCAAGAACCTCAGTAAATCCTAAGAAGAATAAATGCAAATAAAACCACAACTAGGAACATCAGAGTAAAACTGCTAAAATCTAGGTACAGAGAAAGTCTTGAAAGGAGCTTGAGAAAACATTGAGAGGGAGCAATAATACATGTAACTGCTGACACTGATGCATGCCGGGAGCCGGTCCATCCTTGCTGTTTCAAGGGACCTGGCATATATGGCATACTATTCTTCATATGTTTGCTCACCTTCTTGGCACTATGTCTTTTAACCAAGGTTACCTCTCTGAGAAAGGTTGTTTCCCCAGGTAGGGATTTTCCCCTGAAGTTAGGGAGGGAATAAAACCCCTTAACTAAGTGCCAGGCGGGTAATTAATCACTTTAACTATGAACAATCATGCTTAAGCTACATAATCTTTACTCCCTGGAATGGAGATAAGAAACGCCCTAACCTTTGGAATAGAGATTGATAGGATTGGAATCAACTGGTATAAATACAGATGTAACAAGACAACAGCTCTACAGAACCTAGACAGAACCTAGACACAGAACCTAGACACAGAACCTAGACACAGAACCTAGACAGAACCTAGAGACAGAAGAACTTCGCTGGAGAGAACATGGCAAAAGATCCTGGACAGAAACTGGCCACAGAACCTAGCGAGAGAACCTGGCTGAAGAACCTAGAGACAGAACCTGGCTACAGAACCTGGATAGAACATGGCAAGAGAACCTGACTAGAACCTGGTGACTGAACCTGGCTGGAGAACCTGGACAGAACCTGGCTGGAGAACCCAACTATGCTGATCAACTGAACGCTGCCTCCATGTTATTCCTTCTTCGCTGACTCCGTCCACACCTTTGGGGCCCCCTGGACCTGCTGGGGTTGGACCCCAGCAGATGCATACAACTGCTTATTATTAGAAACAGTGGAGGCCAGCAGACATTGAAGCAACATATTTAAAGTGCTGAAAACTAAGGAAAAAACCCCTGTCAATCCAGTATTCTATAATCAGTGAAAATGACTCAAAAATAAAGCCCAAATTAAGAGAATTGTAGGTTTGGTGGTTCATCAATAAAAATTTATCAAAAGAAAGATTTATCAAAATATCAAAACATTTATCAAATGATTATATTCATCGTCATTTGGAAAATGCAAACTAAAACCACATAATCCAGCACTAGGCAACCATGAAACTCACCCATTTTTATTGGATAAGGCCATATGACAAGTTCTGGCCAATGTGTTGGGAGCAAAAGTGACCTGTGTCACTTCTGGGCTGGTGCATTTAATTGTTGATAAAAAGCCATCAGAGCATTCTTTCCCGCTTGGTATGATAATTTGTAACCCTTGAGATGGTGGCTGATTCATTCACTCTGCAGATTCCCTGAGTGACCAAACTTCCCTTCCAATCTATAATAGGTGTGGTTGTAATTTTATATGTCAACTTTACTGTTCCATGCAGTACCCAGATATTTGGTTAAACATTATTTCTGAGTTTGTCTGTGAGGGTATTTCTGAATGAGATTAACATTGGAATTGGTAGACTAGTAAAGAAGCTGGCCCTCCCCCATGAGGGTGGGCCTCATGCTATCTATTGAAGGCTTGAATATAATAAAAAGCTAAGTAAAAAGGAATTGCTTCTTTGCTTGACTGTCTCTGAGTTGGGACATTGGTTTTCTCCTGCTTTTGGATTTGGCCTGGAATTTAACACATTGGCTCTCCGGGGTCCCAAGCTTACTAACATCAGATCTTGGACTTCTCAATCTTCACAATTATATGAGCCAATTCTTTATAGCAAATCTACACTCTCTCTCTCTCTCTCTCTCTCTCTCTCTCTCTCTCTCTCTCTCTCCCCCCTACTGGTTCTATTTCTATGGAGAATTCAGACGAATGCAGATTTTTTTTTTGTATTGAGAATTAGGGTGCTGCTGTAATAAATACCAAAAAATGTGGAAGCAGCTTTGAGACTGGCTATTGGTAGAGGGTGGAGGAGTGTTTTGTTGTTGTTGTTTTAAAAAATATATTTTTAGAGAAAGGGAGATGGAGAGAGAGATAGAAACATCAATGATGAGAGAGAGAGTCATTGATCGGCTGTCTTTTGCACACCCTCTCTGGGGCTTGAGCCTATGCCCGGGCATGTGCTCTGACTGGGAATCAAACTGTGACCTCCTGGTTCATAGGTGGACACTCAGCAACTGAGCCATGCCTGTTGGGTGAGGGTGGATGAGTTTTGGGGTGCATGCTAGAAATATACATATGAAGGCTAATTCTGGTGAGAGCTCAGAAATAAATGAAAACTGCAGAAAATAGTCCATCTTAGAGAGTATATAAATAATCATGAATAGAATGTTGATAGAAATATGGATGTTATGGGCCATCCTAATCATTCTTATAATTTGTTAGTCAAAGCAAGGGAAGAATGACCCTGATGGCCGCTCAGAGCCTTAGGGCTGGGGGTCCTTGCCCAGCAGTGTCTGTGTGGCATGATTTTTCCTGGTGGAGCCTTAAGGGTATGATCACCAACCAGCTGAGACTTGGGAATAGGACTGCTGCCCAGAATAGTTATGGAGATGAGTCTGCTGCCCCAGTGGGTCCAGAAAGTAGAGCATCAAACCAAGAGAATTGTTCTTAAAACCTAAAATTTGATGGAATTTGCCTTGTTAGGTTTGGACAGATTTGGGACCCATCATTCCTTTCTTCCTTCTGATTTCTTCCTTTTGGACTGAAAATGTCTATCCTATGCTTGCTCACCATTATATTGGGGAAGCCATCAACTTATGTGGTTCTACAGGTTCACAACTGAAGGGCAATTTTGCTTAAGGTTAAATTGTACTTTGAGTTTCACCCATATATGATTTAAATGAGATTTAGATAGTGGAATAGAATAGAGAACCCAGAAATCAACCCAAACCACTATGCTCAATTAATATTTGACAAAGGAGGGAAGAGTATACAATAGAGTCAAGACAGTCTCTTTAATAAATGGTGTTGGGAAAATAGGACAGACACATGCAAAAAAATAAAACTAGACCACCAACTTACACCATACACAAAAACAAACTCAAAATGGATAAAGGACTTAAAGGTAAGATGGGAAACCATAAAAATCTTAGAGGAATCCACAGGCAGCAAAATCTCAGACATATGCTGAAGCAATATCTTCACTGATACAAATCCTAGGGCAATGGAAACTAAGGTGAAAATAAACAAATGGGACTACATCAAAATAAAAGGCTTCTGTACAGCAAAAGAAACCACCAACAAAACAAGAAAGCCCACTGCATGGGAGAACATATTTGCCAATGTTATCTCTGATAAGGGCTTAATCTCCAACATTTATAGGGAACTCATACAACTTAACAAAAGGAAGATAAACAACCTAATTAAAAAAATAGGCAATGGAACTAAATGAATACTTTTTGAAAGAAGCCATACCGAAGACCAAGAGACATATGAAAACATGCTCAAAGTCACTAGTCATCTGAGAGATGCAAATCAAAACGACCATGAGGTACCATCTCACACCTGTCAGAATGGCTATCATCAACAAATCAGCAAATGATAAATGCTAGTGAGTATGCAGAGAAAAAGGAACCCTCGTGCACTGCTGGTGGGTATGCAGACTGGTGCAGCCACTGTGGAGAACAGTATTGAGTTCCCTCAAAAAACTAAAAATGGAACTCTCATTTGACCCAGTAATCCCACTTCTAGGAATATATCCAAGAAACCAGAAACACCAATCAGAAAGGATATATGCACCCCTGTATTCATAGCAGCACAATCTACAATAGCGAAGATCTGGAAACAGCCTAAGTGTCCATCAGCAGATGAATGGATTAGAAAACTGTGGTACATCTACACAATGGAATACTATGCTGCTGTAAAAAGGAAGGAACTCCTACCATTTGCAACAGCATGGATGGATCTGGAGAGCATTATGCTAAGTGAAATAAGTCAATTGGAGAAAGATAAATATCACATGATCTCACTCATTTGTGGAATATAATGAACAACATAAACTGATGAACAAAAACAGATCCAGAGACAGAGAAGCATTGATCAGACCATCAAACCTCAGAGGGAAGGCAGGGGAGAGTGGGAGGGAGGAGGAGAGATCAACCAAAGGACTTGTATGCATCATATAAGCCTAACCAATGGACACAGACACCAAGGGGGTGAGGGCATGAGTGGGGGGTGGGTGGGGGGGGACATGGGGGGATAAGGACCCATATGTAATACCTTAATCAATAAAGAAAAAAAGAATTTAACTTAAAAAAGAAACTATTTCAACAAATTGATAAAAAAAGACTTTAAACGTTAGACTTTAGAGTTAATGCTGGAACCAGTTATAACTTTTGAGGAGGTTGGGATGGAAGGAATATATTTTAGTGTAAGAAGTACCTGATTTTTGAGAGGCCAAGGGGCAGAATGTCATAAACTGAATATTTATGTCTACAGTAATTCATATGTTGCAGCCATCATCCCCAATGTGATGGTATTTTAGGTGGGGTTTTGGGGAGGTAACTAGGTTTAGATGAGGTAATGAGGGTGGGCCCTCCTGGTTGGATTAGTGCTCTTAGTAAAACAAAGAGGGACAAGAGCTCTATCTTGGATATGTGAAGACACAGTGAGAAGGTAGCCATCTGCAAGCCAAGAAGAGGCCTCTCACCAAGAACTGATTCTGCCGGCACCTTGATCTTGGACTTTCCAGCCTCCAGAACTATGAGAAATAAAATAATTGTTTAAGCCACCCTGTCTATGGTATTTTGTTATGGCAGCCCAAGCTGACTAAGACAATGGACATGAAGAGAATTAAGTTTTCTCCTTTAATCCAGTGAAATTTGTAGGTTATTTGTTACTTCAGTCTAACCTAGCCTGATATGATAGAATGGTTGTCAAACCCAATTTTGGCTATCTGTATTCCTTGGATCCATTCAGGTTCAGAACATAATTCTTTTTTTTTATTACACTAGTAGTGTTATCCTGCTACATTTTAAAACAGGTTGTATGATAACTATTGTCAGTTGTTGTATTGTAACTCTGAAATGTTGACTGCTATGTGGTTATGCCCATAGATTGTCTCTTGTGCTATAAGGCTTGGAAGAGACTGAACATAATTTTCAGCCCTTGCTAGGGACTACCTCAGAGAACAACCCTCTCACTTTTTTTTTTTTTAATATGGAATGCTTCACAAATTTGCATGCCATCCTTGCTCATGGACCATGCTAATCTCTGTATTGTTCTAATTTTAGTATATGTGATGCTGAAGTGAGCACCAACCCGCACTTTTTATTGTGAAAACAGGTTTTATTATACTTTTTATATGCTCTGATAAGATTATTTCACTGACTCCTACTTCTCCAATAAATCATAAAATTCAAGAATGCCAATATTTTAGATAAAGCTACTTCTTATATATTATTTCCTAATATTGTTTTTCTCTAAATTGCATGGTTCTACTTTATGTACTTCCACTGTTTATTCTCTGGCTTAGTTATTTTTCCTCAACATAATATAATAAATGACATTCTAAAATAAGAGTGGCTACATCTTTCTAAGGCTTTATCTTATTGGCAAAAATTAATTTAAGTAGAAGCATGTATTATCTAATTTGTTAGTTTGCATATGTAGTGTAAAAATTAGAGCTAAACATTTTTTTTTTAATTTTAGCCTTATATGTATGTTGCAGATGCAATCTGTTTGTCTGAAATATTGTTGAAAGTAGTTAAATTATTTGTAACAGTTGAGATTTCCACTTTGACTTGCCATAAATTAAAAGAAAAATGTTTTCTACTGAAGCCAAAGCTTAAAAATTCCCCAATAAAAACTCTTTTTGCATTTATCATATGACTTAATGTGACACAGCATAATGAAATGTAATTCCGTTTTCTATTATTTATTCTACCATGGCACAGTATATCACTTAAAACTGATTTATCTTGGAAGAAAAGCCAATTTCTGAAGTATTTATGGTATGAAGGAATAATTACTATGAAGCATCACAAGGCTACTTCTGTCCTGACATTAGAATCTTGCAACAACTTTTTCTAAACTTCGGAGTGGCCATGCAGAATTCTGTTTCATAGGACGTTGGGAAACACTAAAGGATTAGCACCCTAGGAGCATGTAATGTTCTAAGAGATAGTGCAGGCCACGTGAGAGGCAGAGTAGTTGAGTATCCATTAAGAAAGTTCATGTGCATTCCAAGGTATTCTCATGAAATCTGCCCTGGTTCTTAGCCTGAACAATATCTTAGGTGGAGGGCTTAAAAATACTTATTGAAGATAAACACAAGAAGATTTCCCTTTTAATGTAAAAAATGTCATTACAAATCTGTTATAGGTACTGTTTTATGCTACTGTGGTTTTGATATTTGGAACTTTAGAGTATAACAAGGGATGCTAATAATTATGGCTAATAACATGCATAAACTTGAACTTTAAATAGGCAAACTAGGAGGTATATATAAATTTTCTCAATGAGTTTTAAACTAATTACACACATAAAACATAATTATATAAACAATACAAAATACACACAAAATAATGCAAAATAAAAAATAATTACATAAAATAATCACAGAAGCATTAAAGCTTTGATTAATTTACGCTCTGATTTAGTGTTTAGTAAATATGTGTGCAAATATATATGGCATTTCTGCAATAGATGCTGTCCCATGACCTCTTATTTATCTGCGCTTCCTTCTCCTGCCCTACCCACATACTTACTTGCATTCATACGTGTCCTTGGCATATTCTAATCATGGTAGCCAAAGCAGACTTTCAGATTAAAACTACTTTCTCCCTGGGCCTCTGGGTTAAGTTCTTCTTTTCATACCTCCTTAGGGACCTTACTTGATTGATTCTTTCCCAAAGCCTGGAGAGTGTTACTGGAGGTATGTATGAGTCTTGGTAGTAGTAGCAAATATTCAACTAAAAATTGAGTGCAAGGTCTCCATTTTCCTTGTTGCTTGATATTGAGAAATTCCCTTTCAACTCTGGAGGCCACTACAAATGGACCCCTTCCAGGCCTCAGCTTTTCTGGAGCAGCTGTAGAAAGCAGCCCTGAAGACGTGCAAGTCTGAGCTATTGACAGTAGAGAATTGTCTATAGAGGGAGAACTGAATGCTTCTTATCTTTTTTCTCATGGCCCCAAACACATTTTTTTAAAAAGTGTTCTTACTACTCAGCCATAAGAAAAGATGAAATGCTGCCATTTTCAACAACATGAATGGATCCTGAGAATATCATGCTAAGTGAAATAAGTCAGATGGAAAAAGTAAAGAACCATAAGATTTCACTCATATGTGGGATATAAAACTGAAAGCAACAAATGAACAAACAAGACAAGCAAACAAAAACTCACACACAGACAGCAATATGGTGGTTACCAGAGGGAAAGGGTGGTGGTGGGGAGGTAGTAAAGCATAAAGAGGATCAAATACATGGTGACAAATGGATGACTGACCATGCAACAAGCAGATGATGTATTATAGAGCTGTGCACTTGAAACCTATATAATGTTATTAGCCAATGTCACCTCAATAAGTTTAATAAATTTTTAAAAAGAAAAAAAAATATTTTCTCTAAATCTGAACCTTATTTTGCTTTGGGTAAAACCGTATACTACAGCGAGGGACATAAAATAAGCAAGCAATTAACACAAAATAACTACAGACTCACATTTGAATCTTAAGTGATTCAGAACATGTTTTTAGTATTGTAAAGTAGTAAATGGCTTAAATAGATTTAACTGGAATTTAAAAGTAGGCTAATCTCATAAGCTATAATTGAGAGAAGGACAGCAGGTCACGCACTTGTCTTTGTAGCTACACATACACACAATTATTACTTCCAGCAGGATCATCTTTGAATAAAAAAGAAAAACAATTTGTATTATAATTAAATCTAAGAGGAAAACAATCGCAGGAGGGATTTACTATAGCCTGATACTTTTAGTGATCTTTCCTTCTAAGTATCAGTGAAAAATAAAAGAACATTTTTAATTGAAATAAGGACAACCTCCAACACAGCATGCACATCAATAAATCAATAAACAACAAGTGTTGGCAAGGATGTGAAGAAAAGGGAACCCTCATGCACTGCTGATGAGAATGCATATTTGTGCAGCCACTGTGGAAAGCAATATGGATTCCTCAAAAAATTAAATGAAACTGCCTTATGACCCAGTGATTCCACTTCTGGGAATTTATCTGAAGAAACTGGAAACATTAATTCGAAAGAATATATGCACCCCTATGTTTGGTGCAATGTTATTTACAAGAGCCAAGATTTTGAAACAGTCCAGCTCTATCAGTAGATGAGTGGGTAAAACAGCTATGGTACATTTACACAATGGAATATTACTCAGCCATAAAAAAGGACATTTCACCCTTTGCAACATCTTGGATAGACCTGGAAATTATTATGCTAAGTGAAATAAGCCAGTCAGAGGAAGACAAATACCATATGATCTCAATTATATGTGGAATCTGATTAACAAAATAAACTGACAAACAAAATAGTAGAAACAGGGATGGATACATGGAACAGACGAACAGCTGGCAGAGGGGAGGGATGTTCAGGGGCTGGATGAAAGAAGGTGAAGGGATAAGCAAATAAAAAACCCCCCAATAACATATTGATATAACACATAGATAATACTGTGGTGTTAGCCAGAGGGAAAGGGGGTGAGGGTAGGTAGAGATGGGCAAAGGGAATGGAGACCAAAAGAGACTTTGCTTGGGGCACTGGGTGCACAATGCAGTGTGCAGATGAAGTTTTGTTGAGTTGTACACTTGAAACCTGTGTGGTTTTGTGAACCAGTGTCATCCAATAAATTAAAAAGTAATAATAAAAATAATGTCATTCAAATAAACAGTTAATATCATCAGAAAATCCCATTTCAAGTATAAATTAGTGTCATCTTTAATACTGATAAATTGAGAATCTCAACATTATAGAACCTGCAGTTTTCTAGTGAATTAGGTAAATTGTAGATAGATCTACTGCCCCACCCCCTTTTATAATTTCGACCTCATTTCTCAATCTTGGCAATCATTACATTTCTTGCTATGTGTTATAGGAACTAATTTATATTTAAAAACATTTTTTTGAGAAACTGGAATTTACTTTTTGAATACAAAACACCAAGTCACATTTTTTCTAGAGAAAGGACTATGTGAGCACATGCTATTTCACTTTTCCAGCCCTTGTACCAGGATGATTGGTGAGAGTGGATAAGGAAGCCCCTGCTTGTAATATGAATGCTTGTGGCCTGGGCAGGGTGTATTGCTAGTGTTTTATGGGCAAAAATGGATACTGAACCCATGAGAACTTGCCCAAACTTCCCATTTTCTTAAGTAAGGTCTGTGGTTTCTAAATAACTGGATTCTGCTTTAATCTAGCATTCCTGCAGGAGCACATCATGACATCTCTAATTTATTGATCATGCCTTTTATTCAAAGTTTTGTAGACACTGAATAAGCTTCAGAAATGATTGTTTTTGAAACTTGTCTTTGGCCCTGGCTAGTTGGTTGAGCATCATACCATGCTCAGGGTGGGGTTGGAGGGTGGATGAAGGGGTGGAATGTTGCCAGTTCAGTTCCTGGTCAGGACCCATTACTCAAGTTTCGGGTTTGATCCCCAGTCGGGGCTTGTGTGGGAGACAGCAGATTCATGTTTCTCTCTCACATCAATGTTTCTCTCTCTCTCTCTCACTCTCTCTCTCCCCCCACCTTTGTCTCTTTTTGAAAAATCAACAAAAACTTATTTTTAAAAAAACCTCATCTTTGAACAGCAAACATAATATAAAATAATGTAAAAAGAACTGTGTCATTAGTTCCCCACAGTCCTCTAAAGACAAGTGATGTGGTTCATTTTTTCTTAGAAATAAATGTATGAGGATAAATACATTTATTTCAATCTATATCTGTATTCAATAAAAATTACTCATCCGTTGCTGTGGACAACAGAGCGATGGGGAATTAATCTTTTTACTACAAACTAGGAGTGTACCGTGGGCAGTTCAATAAAAGCCTCTGAGCTTAAAGTCCATTCTGGGTTGTTGAAAGTATATGGGGCTGGGCCAAGGTCAGTATCTTGCCCTGCCCCTACCTTCAATCTTGTCAAAGCTATGCACTCTTCCATTTCTATGTTTTGGATATCACTGATCCCCCTCTCTGGAATGCCTTCTCCTCTCACTGGAATCCTACGCGTGATTTCTTTTTGAGTATCAATAAGAAATGACATGCTCCAAAGAGAAAGTAAAAATTATCCATGGATCATTGGAAGATCATAGTCCGTTAACAAGACAATAGACCCAGAAATGATTCCATTCATTATCACTTACTGAATAATTATCATTGTCATACACTGATCAGAAGATGTAACTGGAAAACCAAACACTATCCTAGCCCTCATGTTGCTTATAGGGTAATGTGGAAGACAAGTGAGTCAATAAGAAGTTTATGCAGTTTCCTCTGTGGAGCCTTAAAAGGTTGTATATTGTATAAATACTATTTTTTTCTGAACTAATAGAAGTATCTTCTTGATAGCCAAATACAAATGTTCAAATAATTCAGCTATGTTCTAGAGCAGTGATGGCGAAACTTTTGAGCTCGGCGTGTCAGCGTTTTGAAAAACCCTAACTTAACTCTGGTGCCATGTCACATATAGAAATTTTTTGATATTTGCAACCATAGTAAAACAAAGACTTGTATTTTTGATATTTATTTTATATATTTAAATGCCATTTAACAAAGAAAAATCAACCAAAAAAATGAGTTCGCGTGTCACCTCTGACATGCGTGTCATAGGTTCACCATCACTGTTCTAGAGACTATGTCATTACAGAGATTAAGTGATAAATTACATTTGTGTCTCTAGTCTCACCAACCAGGATGCCATGTTACTCTTATAAGTACCGCACGCTAACCGATTGCGCCACTGGAGCTCCCACATGTTACTCTTAATTAAAGTGCATCTTACTGTATCTAAGCCAGGTAGACCATCTGACCCAATATAGCCACTAAAAATTACTTAAATTTTTATCTAAGAGATAAATACACGGACTTTAAAAATCAAATAATGCTTCAAAGTTTGTAATACCCCCCACCCCCTCTTTCTCCTCCCACCCAATATCACCTAGCTTCTTTACTAAAGGCAATTGCTGGTAAAGACTTTCACCACTTTGAACTCTTATAGTAGTTTATTCTGGTATTTATCTACATACTTACTGATATTTATTTAGCAATTTTAAGAATTATATGTTGACTATTTATTAAAGTAGATGAGGATTTACTTTTCTAATCATCTTGTTCCTCTTTTCAAATAGTTATATCCCAATTATTGATTAAATCAACATTCAGTTTTTATAATCTTATGACATGATAGTCACATTATTGCTAAATGAAATGGTGTCTTCTGAAAACATTTGCTTTTTTAAAATAAAACTTTTATTTTCTCTGGAGTTCATAATTGCTTCATATTTTCATTTACTTAGCTTTATATGTATGTATTCTTCTTATGATATATAAGATCAGATTCCATTAGACTAGAGACATAAAAACAAAACAAAACAACCTAGTGGCTTTAGTAAGGTAGGAGTTTATGTAATCTTTGGAAACTCGAGTCTGTAGGTGAGCAGTTCAGGGTTCTTATGGTAGTACCGTGATTATCAGTGTTTCAAGCTTCTTCTGTTTTATTGCTCTTCTGTCTTCAACATAGACGTCTACCTAGTGCAGTGGTTCTCAACCTTCCTAATGCCACGGCCCTTTAATACAGTTCCTCATGTTGTGGTGACCCCCAATTTCATTGTTACAAATTGAACATAATTAAAGCATAGTGATTAATTATGAAAACAATATGTAATTATATATGTGTTTTCCGATGGTCTTAGGCCACCCCTGTGAAAGGGTCGTTCAACCTCCAAAGGGGTCGTGACCCACAGGTTGAGAACTGCTGACCTAGTGACTCAAGCTCCATGTATTTCCCCACATTACATTTACAAGCAGGAAAAAATGAATGAATAAGAGCATACTTACTTTCTTTGAGTATACTTCCCAGGAGTTTCAAACTTCATTTCTACTTGTCATCCATTGGCCAGACCTTAGTTACATAGCTGCCCCTAGTGGCAAAGGAAACTAGAAAACATCTTTATTCTTATTCCAAGAAGTCATGTGAGTAAGAGGACAAGAAAGGATATTGTGGGACCCTTAGAAGTTTTGGTCACACTTCCCAAATATTCCAATAAAATTATAGAAGCTTCCCACATTATCTATATACTAGAGGGCCAGTGCACAAATTTGTGCACTTTGAAAGGGATTTTGGACCACGAGGCTGCAGTGGGCATAGGGGCAGGTCGTAGCCCATCCTCCACGCCCCCCACCCAGCCCCTCCCACCATGGACCCCTCCTCCCCTGTCCCATCTGCCAGCAGCCCCACTCCCTCCGCTGCTACTCCCACACGTTGATGGAGCCAGCCCTGCTTGAACCCGCTGATGGTGCAGAGCGATTGGGGCTGGCACCAGCAGGGGGTATGAGCAGGACCATTGCCGGCAGCAGGTGCGAGAGGTGGCTGCCAGCCTCGATCGTCCCTCAGGAGCAGGGGGAGGTGGAGAAGCCCTGGGTGGTGAGTGGGGCTGGCACCAGCAACAGGTGCGAGCACTGGGCAGGACCGTGGTGAGTGGGAGCAAAGAATTTTCAGTAACCACCAGAGGCTTGCCCCAATGACAGTGACCGGTGCCCCACCTTGGTCTGGCGCCCTGCTCACCTGCTCCACCATCCTGCAACGGCCGATGCCTGCCATGTTCTGTGCTCTGCCACCTGCTGCTGATGCCCGCCATGTTCTGTGTGCGCCCCCTGGTGGACAGCACAATCATAATGACTGGTTCGGTTGTTCTGCTGTTTGGTCTATTTGCATATTAGGGTTTTAATAAAACCCTATATAGATAAAAAAGGCTAAGCGACCAGCCAGTAGCTATGACACACACTGACCACCAGGGGGCAGACCCTCAACCCAGGAGCTGCCAAGCGACAGCAACTTTGCAGAGTGCCCTCTCGCATTCTGAGACCCCTCAGGGGATGTCGGACTGTCTGTTTTGGCCCGATCCCAGCAGGCCAGGCCCAGAGACCCCTCCTGCTGGAGGACCCTGCTCACTCTTCAGATGCCCTTCAAGCTGTGGCGCTGCCCCAGGTGCGGCTGACCAGGGAGGAACCATGGGAGGTTTGTTCCAGGGCGTGTCCAGACATCTCGTCCAGTCTCCCCTGCTGCCCACCTTCTAATTAATTTCCTTTCAATGTGCACGAATCTGTGCACACTAATATTTGTTAAGCTCACGCACATTAGGTAATGCATTGGTATCTATATCTCCAAAGAATTGCCTCTGGGAGTTTTTACCTCTTTCACTCTGCATCAGCTGACTGCTCACTAGGCCTGGTGGGATCCTGAAACTCTTGCTTCCTAGATTCTACGTATTCTTTCTTCTATTTTCTTGTTCATTTTGATGAAGCACATCCTTCAGTAGTTTCCTGAGAGAGAGTACACAAAAGGTACCCTTTTGGAGATTTAGTAAGAGTTAAAAATCATTGTTCTAGCCTCAAACTTGATTTATAGTTGACTAGGTACAATATGAGATGTATCTGAATCCTTTACTTTTTGAGACTGTTGGCTCCACCTTCTGTGTCTTCAGATGTACCAGAACCCTCTAATCCTGAGTCTTCTAGACCAGGATTAGTAAATACTAGTAAGTTTCAACATGAGTGTGCCACATTCAATTGATACTGACTCTCTTCAAAACTGTGTTAATATAGATTCCTTGGACAAGGTTCATGATAAGATGGGGTAGGACTGATGGGCATGGAACACAAGGGTTTAGAGGCAAGGGTTTCAAAGAGAGTCTTGGAGAGTAAACAGTGATTTGATGGTATAAATTGAGAAGTTGAGCAGTTTGATATGCACTTTAACAGATTATCAGGAAGTTTTTGAAATTAACAGTACAGCTATTTGCAAGGTTGTTTTTTTTTTTTTTTTACCACTGGGCAACATTTTCCTGGAGTAGTAAAGTCATGTTGATGAAAATGGCCCAAGAATAGTGTTATATTACTGAAGATAATAAACTGTGTGGGTGTAGATGGTTTCATTTCTCACTAATAATAGTAAAATGAGAAGAATTCAACAGCCATTCCAGGAATCTGGCAGACATATTGATTCTTGCTTGTATTAGGCAGAATGGTTTGGGTTCCATTCCAGTAATCACTATCAAATTTTAGTGGGAAGTTAGTAGTGATGCTGTAGTCCTATGTGGGTTGGAGGAAGGCCCTGCTTTATAGAGAACTTAACTATCAGAAGCTCCAACATCTTTCATATATTCTCTCTGAAAATCATGGAGAGGACAAGAAGGATTGAGAGAGAGTTTTGTATCTGCAATTAAATGCTTTGGTCAGGGATTAAAGCAAATCACTGCTGCTCATAGCCTACCAGCCAGAACAAGTTATATGGCCCTGCCTAACTACTAGGGAACTAGGAATGTACTCTCCCACGTACAAGAAGTAGAGATAAACGACAGTTAGTTTACCACAATTTTTAAGAAATACCTGAATACTAATGAGGTAACAAAGGAAGACAAGAAGAGTAATTAAATGTGTGCATTCTGTCACCAATAACATTTTAAATATTTTTACATTTCTTAAACACAAGGCTGTATTTTTTATTGGTGTGCAATTCTCCTGGACTGATGTTCATATCAAAACCCAAGCCTTAGATTTTATAGGCAACATTCTAAGAACACTTTACTTTCTTTTCATCTTCCATTGATGATGACACAAGGATGATAATGTAGGGCTGTTACTTATTCATTTTTAATAGCTCTGTCTTTACTAAGCTTAGGAATGAGGTCTTTTGCAATAACTGGAAAGGTAGGACATGAAAAGAACGGTGATATTTGTATTGCAAATTATCTAAGCTTGGTTTAGCCTCAAAGGGATCTCCTATCTCCATCTCTCATATTAAATATGTTCCTGTTATGGCATTTCCTGCACTAGACTAGTAAAAAATGTTTTTGCTTCCATCTGGACTCAATTCTGAGCTTTGTCACTGATGACACTGTCCAGACTATAATGCAGATGGGATTAGAGAAAAGGAATGTCTATAATCACACACACAAATGCTCTTATACAACAGAAGACCTTTAATCCAATAGAGTCTTCTGTAATATGCTCCATGTGTTTGAGTGGAGTGATGGGTTATGCATATTACTGAAAATTTACCTACTTGTTTTTGGAACATTATGAACTTTGCATGCTGTCTATTAACAGAGTGTATTTTTGGAGTTATATTGTATTGGGTTTTAGTGTCCATTCTCCTAGACAAAATAAAAAATAAATTTCCCTTGTAAAGCAGAACTAAAAGCCAAAATTTTTTTGAGGACTTATTATTAGAAAGCATACTAAGTTCTTTTTTATGGCTAACTCATTTAATTCTCAAAACAGCCTGTGATGTTGGTTATGTTATTATTTATCCATCCGGAGATGGGAAAATAGACTCAGGGAGGTTGAGTAGGCTGCCGCAGCCACACAGTTGTAGCAGAGTTCTGACTCAGGCATCTGACCGTAGAGCTGGTCTGAGCCATGGCCACGCCTGCTTCAGAGTCTGAACCTCATATACATTCTTGGTAGTTGGGTATTCCATTAGAGTTTTATGCAAAGGGAGATTAGTATAGACCATGTATTTAAACATAATCGTAGGGAACAATTCCAAACCAACACTGAGCCCTTAAAATTTTCTCTAAACAAGTTTGAAAGGGATTGACAAATATGATACAAAAATGTTTTTATCTCATTTTATGCTCAACTACAAACACTAGCTAAGACATCTTAAAACTTTTTTCATACAAGGAGAAGGGAAATGAATAAGTAACAAACTAAGTGGCAAAGCCAAGTGATAAGCCAAGTTTCTTTTTTTAAAATATATTTTATTGATTTTTTACAGAGAGGAAGGAAGAGGGATAGAGAGTTAGAAACATTGATGGGAGAGAAACATCGATCAGCTGCCTCCTGCACACCTCCTACTGGGGATGTGCCCACAACCAAGGTACATGCCCTTGACTGAAATCGAACTTGGGGCCCTTCAGTCTGCAGGCCGATGCTCTATCCACTGAGCCAAACTGGCTAGGGCAAGCCAAGTTTCTTGAATCTTATGCCACTACTTGTTTAGGAAGGTCATGAGGAGTCACTAATGGGATAGAATACAGTGATGAGGGGGAGAAAGATACAAGGAGAGAAAGAGGAGTAATTGACTTTTTCAATAAGATATAATTAAATAGCAACAGGTACAGGTTGAAAAAAGAAAAAAATATACATCAGATGCTAGCTCTTTTCTTCTATGAAAGAAGCTGTCATTTAGCCTAACCAGTATAGCTTAGTGGTTGAGCATCGACCTATGAACCAGGAGGTTACAGTTCGATTCCTGCTCAGGGCACATGCCCGGTTGCAGGCTCAATCCCCAGTGGGGGACATGCAGGAGGCAGCCAATCAATGATTCCCATCATCTCTCTCTCTCTCTCCCTCTCTCTCCCTCTCTCTCTCCCTTCTTCTCTGAAATCATTAAATTATTATTTTTTTTTAAAAGAAGCTGTGATTTAGTGTTACTAAAGCTCAACCCCATTTCTACAAAAGAAAAATAAATCCTGTGGTACTTCAGTTTTACCACCAGTATAATGACATATTATCTAATTTCTAATGTTTTCTACTTGTGATTTTGGAGAAAAGGTAGGGAAGTAAGCATTTCTTATATAACAAATTTTATTATATTTCAATAATTAATACCATTTTGGGAATTAGAACCATTTTGGCAGCTCTTTTATTAGTGAAAAAAGGATTATCCAGTGAATATTTTCTAAGATTTATAACAGATGGAGTTGCAAAATATTAAAATAATTTAGTGTTATAGCAAAAATACCTATGAAAATTTATAGCTTTGATGTTCTGTGATATTTCTTTTGGAGGACAGGGTGTAATACAATACACATGCTTCTTATTCCACTTATTTCAGATTTGTTTAGCAAAATTCCTAACCATATTTTTCCTAGCTGAGGACTTCACGTACCTCAATAATATATTCAGGTGGCTTTTCTGATAGGTTTCCTTTCTTATTCTATGTGTTGCAATTTTGTTGTTATCTTCTGGGTTGCTAGTCAATCAAGGCTTCCTGACAGTGATACTCACCCATTTATTTCACTTAGCTTGGGGCATAGTCACTGGCAAGCAGTGATTCTTGTTGAGTGATTGACATTGTGAATCATCAGAGAGAACAAATAATATGCTGGAATCTCCTGGAATATTATAAAATGTGAGTTTTAAAATATTTTCTACATTTGGGTTGTACTTTCTTTAGTGCATTTACTACCTATAGTGTTTCATAGACATTATAATTCTATTTTTATCTATTGACTCATAGTTGCAATGCTTTGTAGTATTTATAGCCTTACAGCTGCAATTTTAATTTGAATACTTCAAACCATTAAAAGTAAGAACTGAAATGTCCAGAACCAAGGGTTTTCTATGATTTAATTACAAATAACAAGACTTAACTGTAGTTATAGTTTTATATTGTTGTGTACGCTATGTCAAGTAAAGCATGTGGTTTTATAGGAAGCAGGGGCATGGTTGTTAGTTAAATATCAAACTGTTGAGTCTCTTCCTTTAGGCTACTGAATCAGTCAGTTAGTTTCATCAGTCAAACAATTGGCCTAGTATGTGAATATTAAGTTCAAATTTGTCATCTGACTTTACTGATGAATTAATCATCAGTTAACTCTTGATCTTTGCAGTTGACCTCTGTAGTTTTGTGTCATCTTAGAATTTTCATTTTTGCCAGTCTTCAGTAGTTAAACTATTGTGGAATTCTTGGATACAGATCATTCAGCTCTTTTGAGCTATTATATTAAGAAGAAAATGTTAATAATATACACATACTAATTTATCAGTATGATTATTATAAGTTAAGGTATTATTTAATGTTGATGTCACTACCACTGCCATTATAAAAAACACTAGAGGCCCAATGCATGAAATTCGTGCAAGAGTAGGCCTTCCTTCCCCTGGTGTCAGCACCGGCTTCCCTCTGGCACCCGGGACCCAGGCTTCCCTGGCAGAGGGAGGCCCCGCCCAACTTCCATAGCCTGCCAGTCAGTGGCCTGGGCCTCCCTCTGCGGGGCAATCATGGGGCGATGGCCGGGCCCCCGAGAAATCGTATTGCACCTGCCTCATCTGGTATCATAGTGTGGTCCTGGGTGGTCGGCCGGATAGTTGTCTGGATGGGATAGTTGTCTGGATGGTCGTTCTGCTGTTAGGCCATTTGGTCGATTTGTGTATTATGCTTTTATTATATAGGACTAGAGGCCCAGTGCACAAAAATCATGCAAGGGGCTCAGCCCTCGCAGCTTCTGCTGCCTCAGCCCTCACAGCTCCACCCTGTTGCAGCCCTGCCTTCATCCTGAAGGTCATCCAAGTGGTCGTTCTGCTGTTCAACCATTCGGTCGATTTGCACATTATACTTTTATTAGTATAGATTAGGCATTATTCTCTTCAAGCTTTATAACCATGCTAGCATTTACACAAACTATTAAAAGAGGTATTATATTTGTTCTCTGTGGTTTCCATGACCTTTAATCCAAAACTAATGGTATCGACCAATAATCTAAAATATTTGAAACTATTGACTTGACAGAATGAGGTATGTTGGTGTACAAATAAATATGTGGAAAAAACTCTTCAGAAAAAAATTGGCATGGACTCCCCCCACCTTTTTGTAAAATGAGTTTACTTCTTGATCAGTTTGGGAACAGTTAAGATAAATCACTGATTTCATATTAGAAAAGTTTCATAAACTGGTCTGTCATCTCTAAACTGAGGGGAATTAACCTTTGTTTAGCCCCTGCTCTGTGCCAGAAATTGCACTGAGTTATTTGTCTATTTTATGGCATCTTTCTATTTGAGTTCATTTTTGGTGAGCATTTGTAGATAATTTGTAGCTCTAAGACATTATCCCGAGGATATAGCCACTCTTTTATACAAACCAAATATTTTTATTGTTTTACTTAGTTATAAATCTTAGACTGAATTTAGATGGTATAGGCCTTAGCACTTGAACAAATGATTTTATGTAAAGCTGAAGACTTTTAAAAAATATATAAGGTTATTTTTCTCACCCTTCTGGAGTGTGTAAAAACTAGACCACAGATAAAATTTTTGAGGTCACCTTTCCTGCTTCTGTTTAGCTTTAAACTGAAGTGAATTAAAAAGAAAGTAATGTCAACCATTTACAAACAGGGTTAAGTCTACCAGGTATTGAACAGTGAATAGGAAAGGCAAATTACAGTTTTCATAATAACTTGCCTAATGATTATTTATCTAAACATGTAAATCATCTGAGAAGTTTGCTAATTAATGTGAAGAAAATCTTTTAAAACATGTGATAATGTTTCAAGTACAGTAAATTTCTCTGATCTATTTATTTGTAGTTCACAAGAAAACATATAACTTGAAGGTATTGCCACCAATGAAATTCACTTGGGAGTGTTTGATTCCTTCAACCAGAGTTTAATTTGACAACATAAGTAACTGTACTTGTTACAGAGACTGGCTTATAACAGACACCCATGTGTATTGATTTTTTTGAAACCTCAAATTCTATTTGATACTTTTTTTTTTAAGTAAAGGGGACAAGATTGCTTTCATGTTTATCTCTTCTGGAATGCCACTCTGGCCATGACTCTTCTTCTCCAACATTGTAAACTAGTCACTACTTTCTCTCTTCCAAGTTTAAAAATGTGCTTGTATCTTCCTAATCTTTAACACACAGACTACAATTTTCCTCTAATCCTGCCTCTCTCTTGAATTTATGTTTGTTTCTTTTTTTAATTGCAACTGCTTGGTCCTCTTCTCCACCATCCATTTCTCTTCAAGCCAACAAGTTGGCTCTGGGCACCACCACTTGGTTAAAATATTCTCTGAAGGCCTGTAATGCCCTCCTAATGGGTGTTTTCCACCCTCGTACTCTTGATTGTTTGAAGCCTTTGAAATGAGAATTTACTCTTTCTGGGTGTTCTACATAGCCTCTGTCTTTGTGACCCATGCTCCATTCTTTGGCTCAACCATTACTCATTCTTTTTTGCTGTCTCTTATTTGAGCACTTGCAGGGTAACCAAACATCCCATTTTGCTGGGGACTATCTCATGTTTGGCACTGAAAGTCCCCTTTTCTAGGAAACCACTTAGTCCTGGGCAAACAAAGAGGGTTGGTCACCCAAACTTGGCCCTTAAATGTTGGCATTGCCCAGACTTATGTTCTTGGTTCTCACTTCTTTCTTTACTCAGTAAGAGTTTTTGTCCTTTGCAGAGGCTTCAACTATTTACCAGGTATCAATGGTGATTAATCCTATGTCTCTAGCCATAAGTGATCTATTGAACCCCAAATGCTGTTTCTGAGAAAAGGTCATGGGCTCTGGGCTTAAAATCCAAATCATGCCAGCTACGAAGTGTGGAGCCTTGCATAATTTACTAAATCTGTCCACATTGTGGTTTTAACTTGAAATTCTATAATGCCCCAAAATGGGTTGTTGGATTAAAGCTAAAAAATTTACAGTTCTCAGAGCAGAGCTGATACAAAGGAGGTATAAGATAATGTTCAGCTATTTTTATTTCTTATTGGTGCTATACTTGAATCTTGTGTTTTTTAGCATAATTTCCACCAAAACTCATCTAAAGGATATAAAAATCCTCCTGTCAATAGAATAGCTCACTATGGCAGAGATTTTCAATGGGTAAAAATGGAAGACATATGTCTAGCTTAGAAAAAGTCCCTTAGATGGTCCTGGCAGTCAATCACCTAACACCTATTAATTAAATCCGACCTGTTTTTTCTAGAATAGTAGTCTTAGTACTAGTTAGTAGAACTTAGAACTCAGTAACAGCTCATAAAGTACAGTGTGCATCAGAATGCCCTGTCAAAACACAGGGTCAGGGTCCCCCCAACAAAGGTCTCCTATTCAGTAGGTCTGGGGTGTTGCCTAAAGATGGGAGTTTCTAACAAGTGCCCAGGTCCTTGTGGCCCAGGGACTATACTTCAAAAACTACTATTGTAGAATATGAAAATGACATGACAGATTAACTTAATTTTAACCTCAAGTGTCTGTGTTCTTTTTTCTCCTCTTCTGATCCTCTTTCTTCACTTCCTGCTTCTTTTGGAGTTTTTTCTTTTCTTTTCTTTTCTTTTTTTTTTTAACCAGGATATCTGATTTCTTTCCCCACCCTTTGAAATTTTGAATGGGCATTGGGATTCCACTATTTTTTATTGTTAATCTAATCTTTATTTCCAAATGCAATTCATTATAGGAATCTAGTATATTGTGAGTTCCATATCATCTCTAGATCTTAACTATTCTCAGATGCATGAAATCTGTTACTCAGTCAAGACCTTCAGTGAAAGTGAAGGGTAGTTATGTTTGCAGGAATTTTAGCTTTTCTTCTGCCTACTTTGCTTGATTATTTTACAAAATTCTCTTTGAGTGACAATGGTCACTCCATTATTTTGTAGACTTGAACAAAAAATTTAAATGTCATTTTCAAAGTAACACAGATAGTAATGGCAGCTCAAGGAAGAACATCCAGGACGTCTGATGTTAGTACATTTTCTGCTTGATCCTATCTTTGTTTGTATTGTAACAGTTCAGTTTGTGGATGGATTTAATATGAGGTCACTGTTAGTGTAATGACAGTCCCAGAGCTATCTATGGATTTCCATGTTATCTGGAATTATCGAGTATGCCTTCCCTATATAGAGGCATCCAGCTAGATAAAATATAACACTGTAATTTTCTCTATGATCCAAATGGTTGATTTTTGGAAACTCAGTATTACTAATGGGAATTTTTGCTTTTCTCCTTGCTTTCTTCCTGTGAACATAACATTTTTTTTAAAAAACTACTGCAGAGCGGTGTGCAGAACGTGTGTGATAGTCAAATGGGGAACACAGAACATTTTACCCTAATGAGAGCTTTCACCTCCCAGGGTGACCTGTTTGTACTCTGTGCCAAAAGACCTCCACAGCTGCTTTCATTCTGTTATTTCAGACACGAAGGGCAGCTCCTCCAGCAGCTGCAGAGCGCCCAGACCCTTGCTCTGCACATACTCAGCAAAGGGGCTCTTTAATCTCTGGGTTTGAGAAAAAAGTTTATTAAGAAGAGAATGGGGCCACAGAATTCCTGGGGTGAGCCTTAGGAACATGGCAGGTGGTGGCCAAGAAGCCATGGCAAAATTAAGAAAAAGGATTCAGATTCTTTTCAAGGCTATGCGTGATTAGCAAAGTACGTACATGTGGGATGCAGCTGTCCCTTACAGAAGATCACATTTTTCGTCTCTAAGAATGAAGGGCGACTTTCCATCTAATGAATTTGGAAGATCTCTTGGCAGGTTGTTTGTTATAAGTTAGCTATCCCCAGTTGTATTTTGTATTTATTCTTTCGTAAAACCGCCCCTGTCCAGACTAGCAATTCTAAAAGCCCTTCTAAAGCTTGCAGTAGGAAATGAGAATTTTCTTTCTTTCTTCTTATTTTTTGTTTTATTTGACTTTATTAAATATGGTCTTTATTAACTCTTGGCAAAGGCCTCTGCCTGTGTTGCATCAGTCTCAAGAAGACCTGCTGGTGGTGATGACTGTCTGTCACTCTGCTTCCAAAGAAAACTCACTGGGTATTGAAGCAGAGACAGAAAAGACAGGGCAAGGGCCAACACCACAGACAAATGGCAGCGGTCTTTAAAGACTTAAAAGTACCAACGACGCTTGACAATTGACTAGAGAAAAGTCAAACAACAGGTTCATTTCTGTACACACCCATTCGTGACTCCCTGCAACGGTGGCATCACCAATGATGGGAAGGGAGTGACTTCCCATAGGTCATGTCTAATGAGAGATGAGGGAGCTTGTTTTTTTTCTTCTAAATCAAGATCCTTCCCCCGCCCCACTCTTGCCTATAGGTGTTTAATGTGTTTGCATCCCATATATATTATTTTCTGGGGCACCAGGTGTCTAAAGTAAAATACACATACCATTTTCTCTGATTTTAAAATGCTATGTGTTCATTATTCACTGTATATGCTTTCCAAAGATTCATAACATTTGTTTGTACTCACAAATCTGCCAATGAAAATGATTTGGTAGCAGAGTTTTTTGTACCTGGCTGGAGTGGCTCAATTGGTTGAGCGTCATCCCATGCACCGAAAGGTTGCCAGTTGGATTCTAGGTCAGGGCACATACCTGGGTTGGGAGTTTGATCCCAGTCAAAGCACTAACCGATTGCTATTTCTCTCTCACATGGATGTTTCTCTCTCTCTCTCTCTCTCTCTCTCTCTCTCTCTCTCTCTCTCTCTCTCTCTCTCTTTCCTCTTAAGTGAGGATTTTTTAAAAAAGTTTTTTGTTTAATTAATTTTCTCTTAGCAAATGAAGATACAGATAAAAATAATTTGCTCTCTCTTATTTGAAAGTTAAGGGAAAAAAGAAAGGAGAGCTAAACAAAGACTAAATTGGCTTTTGCAGAGACTCTATATTTTGCTATACAGGCTGGGGCAAAGGTCAGTTTACAGTTGTGAGTACATGAAACACAGACTTTATGCCTGTATTATTATTTGGTATTCAATACTTATGAAATATTAATTTATTGAATTAATAAATATTAATTATATTATGCAATAATTAATGCATGTTTATCATACAATAATTAATACATATGAATACAAGAATAAACTGTGGTATTGCTGGTCAGAAATTCTCTACAGAATCACTCAGTAACCGAGGCTGACAGACGCACTGCCATCTTCTCTTCATGACTTCCAGCCACTGTGCCTGTCTCAGTCCCAGGTGGCCGAGAGCAAGAAAGAGCTCCGAGAAGCACACAGAAGAGGAGAAGCCACCCTGTAGGGGCTCGCCTGGGTCAGACACACTTGGCTTTCACACGCATTCTACTGCTGAGAGCTCAGCCACGTGGGAGCACAGACCTCATCCAGGGCTAACATTGTAGCACAAAATTTAGCAAAATATCAATGTGGATCCTTTTATTTATTTATTATTTAAAACATTATTTTTCACTTACATTCAATACTATTTTGTATTAGTTTCAGGTGTACAGCGTAGTGGTTAGAACATCAATTTTCAACCTTTTTCATCTCATGGTACACATAAACTAAGTATTGAAATTCTGAGGCACATTAAAAAAAAACATTTTTTGCCAGTCTTACCAAGAATATATATATATATAATTTTGATTCATTCACACCAGACAGCTATTGTTGTGTTGCCTGTATTATTATTATTTTTTAATTTGACAATCTAAGGGAAAAGAGATTAGTGCCCCTAACTACATAGGCAGATATTGCATATTTTACAAATTCTTGTGGCGCACTGGTAGAAAATCACCTGGTTAGACAATCATGCACTTTACAATGTGTTCCCCCCATAATATTTCCAGTACTAACCTGGTGCCATATACAGTTATTACAGTATTATTGACTGTATTCTCTAGGCCAGTGGTCGGCAAACTCATTAGTCAACAGAGCTATATATCAACAGGACAACGACCGAAATTTCTTTTGAGAGCCAAATTTTTTAAACTTAAACTATATAGGTAGGTACATTGTTATTAACTTAATTAGGGTACTCCTAAGGCTTAGGAAGAGCCACACTCAAGGGGCCAAAGAGCCGCATGTGGCTCGCGAGCCGCAGTTTGCCGACCACGGCTCTATGCTGGACTTTACATCCCCATGACTATTTTGTATACCAACCCATACTTCTTAATACCTTTGCACAGCCCCCCACCCCCTTTCCTCTTGCTCCTTTTCATACTGGGCCAATCATTAATTAAATTTCTATAAAACCATTAAATTACTAGTTTCTGAATGTTTTGCTCTACATCTTCAAAAATAAAGCTGTTTTTGGTCTATTATGAAACACTTTTCGACGGGTAAAATCATAACACAACTCAAAATATATTTTATTTGCCTAAGCCCCACCACATATTTCCCTGTTGTATTCTGGATTCTGTTTAAACTGTGTGTGTGTGTGTGCGTGTGTGTGTGTGTGTGTGTGTGTGTGTGTGTGTGTGTGAGAGAGAGAGAGAGAGAGAGAGAGAGAGAGAGAGAGAGAGAGAGAGAACCTATCTATTGATTCCTATTAGGTACCAGGTACATTTGTAAGACATCGTATCTGCTTTCAAGGTTGTTAAAATATCCAGAGGTATTCACACATATATAAAATTATGAATCCGTGAGGGGGTGGGCAACATTCTCTTTTCCTGCTATTCTTTTTTAATCTAGTTCTTGACTTCTTTTCTCCAATCCAGTTTTTACCAAAATTAAACCTCAAAGCCTCCAATCTTGTGCAAGTACAGATCTTTATAAATTCCTTGTTTTTAACTTATCTAAAAAGTTTTCATTTATACAGCCTCTTCAAACCAACACTGGTGATTTGTGAGCATAGGTATTTTTATTTGTTAGTTCTTTGTGGAGAGGAGAAAACATGTATTTAGAGGCTCATTTTAGAAGCCTAGAATGTTAGATAATTAGAAAATATAAACTACTAATTATCAAGGAAATGCAAATCAGAACCACAATGAGATATCACCCCACACGTGTTATAACGAATGGCTATTATCAAGATGATGGGAGATAAGTGCTGGTGAGGATGTGAAGAAAAGTGAACACTTGTGCCCTTTTGGTGGGAATGCAAATTGGTTCAACCACTATGGGAAACAATAAGGGAAGTTAAATCTAAGTTGTCAAATTTTTGTGTGGAGTTATTCACAGTATGTCTGTATAACTCTTTTAATTCCTCCAGGTTCTATAATGTTTCATTCCTGATACTGGTAATTACTACATTCTCTCCTCTCTCTCTCTCTCTCTCCCTCTTTCTCTCTCTCTCTCTCTCTCTCTCTCTCTCTCTCTCTCTTTTTCTTTGTCAGTCTTGATAAAAGTTTGTCAATTTTATTGATATTTCTAAAGAATCATCTCTTTGTTTATTGACTTTATTTTTTTGTTTTGAATTTCAGTGTTGTCTGTTATTATTATTATTTCTGTCTTGCTGCCTTCTTTTTTTCTTCCTTTTTAGGTTTTGAGGTGGGAGTTTAGATTATTTGTGATTTTTTTTTTCTTATGTAAACACTAAATACTATATATTTTCTTCTCAGCATGACTTTGGCTATCTCACAAATTTATGTTGTATTTTCCTTTTAATCAATTAAATGTAATTTTTGAGTTTCCCTAGAGACTTCCTTTTTGGCACAAGGATTATTAGAATTATATTGTTTAGTTTCCCAAGTGTTTGGGGATCCTTCTGCTACTGATCTCTAGTTTGATTCTATTGTGGCTGCAGAACAAGTTCTGTATGATTCCAATTATTTTAAATTTGTTGAGGCCCAGGATATGGTCTCTGTCCTGTGGAAAAATGCTGTTGTATGGAGTGTTCTATATGTTATCAAATAGATTCTGGTGGGAACTGGTGTGTTCAGTTCTATATCTTTGCTGATTTTCTGCCTACTGTTCTGTTAGTTATTAAGAAGGGTGTTGAAGTCTCAAACTACAATTGTGGATTTGTCTATTTCTCTTTTTAGTTCTTTTATAGAAGAGGCTCGGTGCACAAAATTTGTGCACTTGGGCAGGGGGCATCCCTCAGCTTGGCCTGTACCCTCTTGTAGTCCTGGAGCCCTCGGGCGATGTCTGACTACCGGCTTAGGCCCTCTCCCCATGGGTAGCGGGCCTAAGCCGGCAGTTGGACATCTTTAGCACTGCCTCTCCCACCTCCACTGCTGCGCTCGCCAACCATGAGCCTGGCTTCTGGCTGAGCAACGCTCCCCCTGTGGGAGCACACTGACCACCTGGGGGCAGCTCCTGCATTGAGCGTCTTCTCCCTGGAGGTCAGTTTGTGTCATAGCAACCGGTCATTCTGCTGTTTGGTTTATTTGCATATTGACCTTTTATTATGTAGGATATACATTTTTCAACTTTGTTGTTTGAAGTCCACACATGTGTGATTGCTTATCTTCTTGGTAGACTGAAGAATTGCTTGTGAGTGACATTGCATGCCTCATACACACATACCCTTACCAAATGAATAGCCTCCTATACTAGCCCCAGGGCAGTGAGAGAGAGCCTTTGCAGAAAAATAATTCTAAAATGTATATGGAACCGCAAAAGACCCTGGATAGCTAAAGCAATCCCAAGAAAGCACAAAAAACAAAGCGGGAGACATCACACTTCCTGATTTTAAGCTACACTATAAAGCCATAGTAATCAATATAGTATGATAGTTGCATGAAAAGTCACATAGACAAATAAGATAGAATTAAGAGTCCAGATATAAACCCAAATACGTACCATCACTAATATTTTTACAAGGGATCCAAGAATATTCAATGGGGAAATGATAGTCTCTTCAATAAATGATAATGAGTAAATTGGATATCCATAAGCCAAAGAATGAAATTGTATACCTGTCCTATACCACTCACAATAATTAACTCAAAATGAATTTCAGTCTTAAATATAAGACCTGAAACTATAGCATTCCCAGAGGGGAAAATCCCCTTAAAATTAATCTTGACAACAATTTTTTTGATATGACACTAAAAGGAAGAAACAACAAAGCAAAAACAAATAAGTGGGAGTATGTGAAACTGAAAAGCCAAAGTGTGGAACTGGAGAAAATATTTGTAAACCACATAGCAAATAAGGGGTTAATATCCAAACTATGTAAGGCACTGTTGGTGGGAATGTAAATTGTTTCGGCTACTATGAAAAACAGTATGGAGATTCCTCAGTCTTACTTCTTGGCATATATCTGAAGGGAATGAAATCTCTATCTGGGAAAGATATGCACCTCCACATTTATTATATAATCATTTATAATTGCCAAGGTTTAGAAGAAACCTAAGTGTCCATCAATGAATGAATGAAGAAAAAAATATATCTACAATAATAAAAGCATAATATGCTAATTAGACTGGACATCCTTCCAGACGTCCTTCTGAACAACATTCCAGACAAAGCCGGGGCTGCAGCCGCAGGATCGAGGGAGCCACCGTCGCTGGGAGGGATCCAGGCAGCCACTGGGGTTGCAAAGGCCTACTCTTGCACAAATTTCGTGCATCGGGCCTCTAGTGTGTGTGTGTGTGTGTGTGTGTGTGTGTGTATAATTTATTCAGCCATAAAGGAAATCCTGACATTTCTGCATTTTTTATACATGCATGAACTTTGAGAGCATTATGCTAACTGAAATAAGACAGAGAAAGACATATACTGAATGATCTCAACTATATGTGAAATCTAGAAAAGCTGAACTCACAGAAACAGAGTGTAGAATGGTAGTTGCTCAGGGCTGGAAGGTGGGGGAAGTGGGGAGATGTTGGTCAAAGGGTACAAACTTCCAGTTCTAAATTAAATATTTTCTGAGGATCTATGTATAGCATGGGTGATTATAGTTAACAATACTATATTATACTTAAAAGTTGCTAAGAGAATAGATCTTAAATGTTCTCTCCATTTTAAAAAAATGATAATTATGTGAAGCGATGGATGGATTAACTAACCCTATTGTAATCATTTCACAATATATACATGTATCAAATCATCCCACTGTATACCTTAAATTTACATATTGTTACATCAGTTATAACTCAATAAAGCTGGAAAAAATAATAATATCTTCCTCTAGACTTATGGCTATGTGAGAAAAATAAACCAAAATTGATTAAGCTACTGTTTCTAAAACTTTAATCTGAATATGAATCACTCTGAATATGACAATTTGAACTCAGCAGTTCTAGAGTAGGCCTGAGACTCTGCATTTCTCACAAGTGTCTCGATGACTCTGATACGCTGTGTCATGGACCATACTTTGTTAAGAAAGGGATTGAGTCATTTTGATCAGAGGTATTCCTAGCTGAAACATCCTAAGTGATGATGAAAGCTACTAAGCTTCTGGACAGCAAAGAATTTCTGGCAAAGAACAACACTTAATAAATTTTAAAGAATTCCATGATAGAATGTACAGTTTAATGTATTTAGCTAAGGCTACATACAACAGTTGCTGGTAAAATTTTAACAACTGACTCTGGGGTTGAGTTGGGGAGGGCCTGGATTAAAAAATATCTACTCTCCAAGGAAATGAAAGCAATGCCCACTTCCTTCATGTGAATACTCCCCCACCAAGGCTGATTTCAAGCGGCTACTAATGTGCCATCACTGAGTAGGGAGTAGGAGGAGATGTGCACAATTGACTCATGGTCTCATACCAGCCAGCTCTGCCACACCGCTGGCTCCATAAGCCATATTCCATTAAATTAACTAATTATACACCAAAGAAAGCTCTGATTTAAAAAATAATAATCCTTTCTCTTATTATAAAATAACATATTTATATGGGTAACAAGCTTGAGAATAAAGAGGAAAGCAAAAATGACCCATAAACCTTTCAGATAACTTATACTTCATTTTTTTGGTATCACTCTGAGTTCTGAAGTGTAAGCAATAGAAGCTGATTTTGCTTTAATTAAGCAGGAAGGAACACATTAAGTGAATGCTGGGTAGCTTAGAAAATTGTTGGGTGTCTAGGAAAGTCAGATTTACTAAGCAGTCAGCAAATAGACCCAACCCACAACTCTGTTCTTTTGGGGGAACTATTCCTGCTGCTGTAAATAGAATGCTGTCTCTTATCTCTTGCGACAATAGCTCTTGAACCAGTCTGTGACAGTTTCACAAACCAACTGACATGTCTATTCCCTGTTTTTTTTAATCATTACTCAAGGATCTTATTTCTATACTTTTTTTTTTTTTTTTTTTTTTTAGAGAGAGAGTGTAGTGGAGGGAGAAGCGGGAGGGGGAAAAGGAGGGAGAGAGAGAGAAACATTGATGTGAGAGAGACACATCGATTGGTTGTTTCCCGCATCTACCCTGGACGGGGGCCAGGATAGAGCCTGGAACTAAGGTACTTGTCCTTGATCAGGAACTGAACCTGCGAGCCTTTGGTTTGAGGGCCAACGTTCTAACTACTGAGCAACTGGCCAGGGTCACATGTTTCTTTTTTTTTCAAAAATATATTTTATTGATTTTTTTACAGAGAGGAAGGGAGAGGGATAGAGAGTTAGAAACATTGATCAGCTGCCTCCTGCACACCCCCTACTGGTGATGTGCCGGCAACCAAGGTATATGCCCTTGACCAGAGTCCAACCTGGGACCCTTCAGTCTGCAGGCCGATGCTCTATCCACTGAGTCAAACCGGTTAGGGCAACATGTTTCTTTTTTAACTGCAAAGGAATGTGGGGAAAAGAGTATCAGTTCCTAGAATGTGAAGGCTACTCTTGCTTCCCACCAGGACTTAAAAGGCAGAAAATTCCTTACATATTGGAAGGATACTGAGCAGTAAAAAAGAATAACACATTTTCATAGTTATATTAAAATTGGAATCATGCATACAAAATATAGAGTTATATGTTTTGATTTTAAAATCAGCATTTTATTGTGAGACTTTTCTTGTCATTAACTGTTCTTCAAGAGCATGGCTTAATGATTGCATAATAGTTCACTATATGCTATTTCCCAGTTGCACAAATTCCATTTTATTGAAAATACCAATTTTTAAAATGTCTCTTTAAACTTTTGCAATGACTTACCAATGACTTCATACAGTTTATCAAATCGGGAAGTCAGCGTTCTTGTTCTCTTAATCTAACTTGGTCTCTTAAATAATTAAAAAATAAGTTCAGCCATCTCATGTTTTTGGCATATGGATCGAAGGAGTATCTGTTTCCAAGAAGGAAATACCCTTGTGGCATCCAGTACACAAGTGATGCTATAACGTCACTTATCGGCATGCATTAGCCGGCCCATGGCCACGTTCTGCTAAACTCTAGACTTCTTCACCTGTTGCTGAATAGTCTCTCCCTATTAACTATCAATTCATTTGAGCTCTTGATCCTGAATAGTTGGAAATCAATCTTTTATTTAATTCTTTGTAATATTTCTTAGAACTATGGTCTCAAACTCACAAAATTTAATTTTACATTTATGTGTTGCATAAGTAGTAACCACATATACCTAGAAAATAATAATGTCAGCAAAAAATGTGTCTACTGCTAACCAAACTGGTTTGGCAGAGGTAAGGGTCCCAGATTACCAATGTTCTCTAGAACTCTTTCCTTCTATTTGCTCATTTGCTAATGTGGACTTATCCACATTAACTTTCTCATGCAGAAAGCTAATATTTAATCTCTTTTAAAATCCTGTCATATAGCTATGCTGATTGCCATTAAATTCTTTCAACTGCTTAAAGAAAATGACTATTGAATGGTTTGAATTAATATTGAATGATGAAAGAAGAAAAACATCAATTATTATATGACTTTTGTTGAAGTTTAACAAGTATGTTTAATGTATGTTAAGTTGAATTTATGCAGGTCTATGAATGTCATTCTTTCATACTTTCCTTCAGTCTAATTTTGATAAAAACTTCATTATTTTTATTTTAGTATTTTGCATTATTTTAATAATAAACCCTTTAACAGAGGTTTAAATTAAAACAGCTTTTGTTTATTATCTAGCTAATAAACACTATGTTACTAGATAGATAATAAACAAAAGCTGTTTTTAATTTAAACCTCTTCCCTTTTTTTTTTGTTATCTGTATGTAACACTTTTGTAATATACTTTATAAATATGCTAACATTGATATTGGTAAAATAGTAAATTGTTTTGAAAACCATATAAAAACCCAAAACTTTTGTTTAAATGTGGTAGATTTCTGGAAAATGAGAATTTATTTTTTATTTTTAGTTTAAGGGAAAGGAAGTATTCTAATTGACAATCATTTCTATTATTTTTGATTTTAACTATTTAAGGTGTTATGGCATTTACCTTAATTCAAGATAATTAAAGGATACTGTAACTGCTAAGTCTAGCATTAAAAAAGTGCACATAGTCCAGCCAGCATGGCTCAGTGGTTGAGCGTCAACCTGTATACCAGGAGGTCAAGGGTTTGATTCTGGTCAGGGCATATACCCGGATTGTGGGCTTGATCCCCAGTAGGGGGCATGCAGGAGGCAGCCAATCAATGACTCTCTCTCATCATTGGTGTTTCTATCTCTCCCTCCCTCTCTAAAATCAATAAAATATATTTTTTAAAAAGTACACATAAAAGTATAGGTCCAATTATTTAAGTAAGAAAGTTGTTTTATTTTCAGAGAGGAGGAAATTTCAGAGAGGCTAGCAATAACAGTTTATTGATTTCTTTAATTCAGCTCCCAAATTTTAGTACTTAGATACTTTAAAAAATAGGATATTTTTACAATAATCATAAACTGCCTATTATTAAACTTCTAGAATGAAAATGTGAAGAAGCTGACAGGGAAAAGATTAAGACCTTAGAGGTTTTCACTCGATTAATTCTATAAGCCATTTTTAGTGACATCATGGAAGGCCACAGAATCTGTTTCCCCAGCTAGCAACTGGGCTTGGGTGGTGGCTGGCACTAGTTGACGGATATGTTAGACAACAGAATTCTGAGCTCTGCAGGTCCAGCTCATTGTAATAAAAATAAGTGACTTTAAATTTATTCTATTTTATATGTGAAAGTGGCACTGGCCCGTCATCTGTGGGACATGTGTTGTGAGATTTTGCTGACAGTGGAAATGAATTTACAATGATTCAGTCACATCTCTTGCAAAAACCCCACTTTTGACCAACAAATTGGCCAGGGTTAAGGGCTCCTGGCTACAGAAATAGATCACAGAAAAACTAACTGACTTACTTGGGTTTGAATGTTTTCCCCAGCCCAGGATTATAACCGATCAGGATCTTTATAAATATGGGACTTCTTCTGAACAGTAGAGTCCATGGGGAAAATCCTCCACTATGGCCATGCAGGTATACATGCCTGCTGCAGGCATCGTTTTTCTGGCATCACTTCTGAGAATGGAAAGATACAACATAGGAGATCTCAGTGCTAAAATATTTTCAAGTCTCTGGAGGTATTTTGGGTATTAATAATGCCTGTCAGTCTGTCAACAACACAAATGCTTTGGGAAGAGTTTGATAACATTAAAAACAATGATTCTTAAAAGAAAGGCAACTGAGGAAGATTGATAAGAAAAGACACAAAGAATATACATATATGAGCACGCACGTAAATGATATAGGCATGCGCTAAATATTCAGCTGAAACTAACAGCTAGGTATGGAAATTATTTAGCTTTCCATAAATCTATGCCAAGAGTACTTCTCAGTAACTGATTTTATTAACCATTGTAGATCGATGCAAATTTTGGGAACTATTTCAGATAAAATTCAGATACATAAGTACCACGTTGTGAAAAAAAATAAATTTAAAAAATAAACTCAGGCTCCTAACATGTAAACCTGCCACTCACATTTTAGCTTCTGAGCCCTGGAGGTTGTAGAAGATGTACTTCTGTCCAGCTGTTGGTGTTCTATGCCCTATGTACAGACTTTGATCAGCTGAAGGGTAAGAAATCCTCTACTTCTCTGTTCACATAGTTAAGTCTCCTGGAAGATTATGTATATTCCCAGGGAAGAAGGCCAACTAAATCAAAAGTTTGAAGTCATTGAAAAAATATTTTTGTTTTTGAAAACATATTTATTTTTCTTGACTGGGGAAACTTCCAAGTAGGGTTGAGTAACTGGTTTGAGTAACTATCAAGCATTTATATTTTTCCTCTGAGCATGTGAACAGTCAACTTAAAACATAATTGCCAAAGAGCTCATGTTTAGGAAGGAAACATTTCACCTTTGTCAATTGTATTATGGTAAAGTAGATGATATTCTGGAACATAAAAAGAAAATTGGGTGAAAACTAAGGACATTTGAATAAACTATAGACTTTAGTTAATAATTTACCAGTATTAGTTCATTCATTGTGACAAATATACCATGCTAATTTATATTGAAACAGCACTATCTCAGCAACTTTTCTATAAATCTAAAACTATTCTAAAACAGTTTTTAAAAAGTAATTCAGAAATGTCTGGCTTTGAATTTTTTAAAAGTCAATTTAACACATTTAAAAATAATTAAATATTTTAAATGTATAATAAAACTTATGTTTAAATAAATCTAAAAACCCTTAAAAACATTTTTTATAGAAACTTTAGAGCATATCCAGTATACAGAATAATATAATGGACCCAAATGTATTTATTACCTGGCTTCCAAAGTTACTAACTTTCTGTGATTTTTGTTTTATCTATCCCTGTTCCTAGCCTGTCTAATAATAGACAAACATGGTAATTGACTGTACCTTCACTACGCCTCCTATTGGCTAATCAGCGAGATATGCAAATTAACCGCCATCAAAGATGGCGGCTAATTTGCATACTGCAGGCAGGGCAGGACAGCGCAAGCCGCCAGCACAAGCCGCCATCCAGGCCCCCATGGGCGACCCCAGGAGCTGCCTGCCTGTGGCCCGGGACTGGTTTTGGTCCCGGGCCACAGGCCGGCTGGCCCCACAGTCCCCAGGAGCCGCCGGCTTGCCGCCCAGGACCTGATTTGGTCCTGGGCCGGAGGCCGGCTGGCCCCGCAAGCTCCAGGAGCCACCAGATATGGCATGAACTCTATCAGTATGCACTCTGAAAGTCAGTGGCATAAATGCACCAATTAAAAGACAGATTATGAGGGTGAATCAAAAACAAAACCCACTTTAAATATAAAGACACATATAGATTAAAAGTAAATGAATTAAGCTGCAGCCTGTTGCTCAGTGGATAGAGCATTAGCCCGTGGACTGAAGGGTCCCAGGTTCGATTCCAGTCAAGGGCATGTACCTCAGTTGCTGGCTTTATCCCCAGTCCCTATCAGAGCATGTGCAGGGGGCAACCAATCAATGTGTCGCTCCCTTTCCCTTCACTCTCTCTAAAATTCAATGGAAAAATATCCTTGGGTGAATATTAACAAAAACAAAGTAAATGGATTAAGTAACATTAAAGAGATTATAAGAAAAATATATTCCAAATTTTGTTAGTTGTATAATGGTTATGTTTAAGTTATTAGCACCTAAGAAATTGGGTGAAGGGTACATATAATATGCTGTAGTATTTTATAGATTTTTACATGTATGAGATTATTTCAAATTAAAATATTAAAAAATTAATAAAATATTAGTTGAAATGTATATGCATTCCATGAAAAATCTCCTACTTGTTTCTAGCATAATTTATTAAATTATGCTAAAATTTACAAGGGTTCAATTAAAAATATCTTAATTCTAAATGATATAATAGAAAATATATAACAGTGCAGTTATAAGCACTTATCTGAAAATAAAAATTTAAAGAAGTGAATTTAAAGAAGGGATTAGCCAAAAAAAAATATATGCACAACCCATGGACACAGACAACAGTATGGTGATGGCCAGAGAGAAGTGGGGGGCAAGAGCTGGGTAGAGGGGGCAAAAGGGGGGAAATAGGGACATCCTATATCTCTACTTATATAAAAACCATGGGTGGTGTTCACCACATACAGACGAACTGTTTCCTGTAAGGGTGGAGTTTGAGGCAGGAACCCGCCTGGGAGCGGGGAGGCAGATCTTTCTAAAGTGTGCTGCGCCAGCAGGGGGTGAACCTGAGTGGGGCGGCTGAAAGGCTTAGAAAAGACAGACAAGAGAATGAAAGCTGGGTCTCAGTGGGACTCTGCTTCTCTGAGAGACAGCGACCGTGCCCACAGCCATGCCTTTAGTTTATAGCAGATGCCAGGAGGCAAAGTAAGGGCTTGACCAAGATGTTTACAAACATTCTCCTGGGTTTCAATGCTACTCAACTACATGCACCTGAACTCTATCAAACCCACATCACTCAGGAACGTGGGGCCACGTGTTCGGACCATAGGTTCAAGCTTACAACTACAGCTGTTGGCTATAATTGTGCTGGGAGGGCCCTGCCCTCCAAGCTGGGACTTGCACGTGGCAATGAGAGGACTGTGCCCTCTCATCAGTCCAAGGCTTGAACCTGTCCAAAACACTGTAGTGGCTCCCCACAATAAAGTTTTAATTCTGTTTCTTTGTTACTAATGTTGTGGCCCCACCCCAAAACAAAGAAACAAAGGAAAATTTCCCCATCGAATTTCTGAATAGTATTACTCTTTCAGGAATGCCATGTCATAAATTAAAATTGAAAGTGGGCACAATCATCATGCTATTGAGAAATCTCAATAGTAAATGGGGTCTTTGTAATGGTACCAGATTTATTATCAAAAGATTACAACCTAACATTATCGAAGCTGAAGTATTAACAGGATCTGCAGAGGGAGAGGCTGTTCTGATTCCAAGAATTAATTTGTCCCCATCTGACACTGGCCTCCCATTTAAATTGATTCGACGACGGTTTCCCGTGATGCCAGCATTTGTGATGACTATTAATAAATCACAAGGACAAACTCTAGACAGTGTAGGCATGTTCCTACCTGAACCCGTTTTCACACATGGTCAGTTATATGTTGCTTTCTCTCGAGTTTGAAGAGCATGTGATGTTACAGTTAAAGTTCTAAATACTTCATCACAAGGGAAATTAGTCAAGCACTCTGAAAGTGTTTTCACTCTTAATGTGGTGTACAGGGAGATATTAGAATAAGTTTAATCACTCTATCAGTCATTGTTTGCATCACTGTTGTTTTTATATCATGTTTTTGTTGTTTTCATATCATGTTTTTGTCGTTTTTATATCATGCCTCTGTTGTTATATCCTTTTGTTACTGTTTATTTATTAATAAATTTATATATTATTTTCATGTACATTTTACTAATTTCCTTTCATCTCTCACATTTCTATAATAGAGGAAGGGCAAATAGCAATGTTAAAATATCTCTGTTAATTAATTCCCTTTTAAAAAAATATATTTTATTGATTTTTTACAGAGAGGAAGGGAGAGAGATAGGAAGTTAGAAACATTGATGAGAGAGAAACATCGATCAGCTGCCTCCTGCACATTCCCCACTGGGGATGTGCCTGCAACCAAGGTACATGCCCTTGACCGGAATCGAACCCAAGACCCTTGAGTCTGCAGGCCGATGCTCTATCCACTAAGCCAAACTGGTTAGGGCAATTAATTCCCTTTTAATGTGGATGAATTTCATGCACTGGGCTACTGGTATATATATATTTTTTCCCAGTGGAGTATTCAAAATCAACTGCCAGATATAATTTCATCTTTAAATTCTTCACGTGTACCACTAACATTAAAGGAATTTAAAGAGCCGTAACCATCATAGTATTATTTCACTCATTACTATTAAGAATTCTTAAATAAAAACTAATCTCTGTCAATATTCAGTTCTCTCTGGTTACCTAAAAAACTAATTTTTACAGTTGGCTTGTTGGAATCAAGTTTCAAACAAGATCCATACATTTCATTTGGCTAGTATGTCTCCAGTTTCTTTTACTCTATAATGGTTTATCCTTCCTTTATGCTATTTTTGTTGTTAAATAAACAGGTTCATTTTTTTTGTAATAGAATTTCTCACATTTTGGTTTTGGCTGGTTATATTTTTATGGCATCATTTAAAATATTCTTCTAAAACAGTTCTTTCATTAAGTATAAAATAAAATTGAAAAAAAATTATTGTTATAATTTAGTTAATAGCATTCTATTTTATTTTATTTATTTATTTATTTTTTAAAATATATTTTATTGGTTTTTTACAGAGAGGAAGGGAGAGAGATAGAGAGTTAGAAACATCGATGAGAGAGAAACATCGATCAGCTGCCTCCTGCACATTTCCCACTGGGGATGTGCCCGCAACCCAGGTACATGCCCTTGACCGGAATCGAACCTGGGACTTTTCAGTCCGCAGGCCGATGCTCTATCCACTGAGCCAAACCGGTTTCGGCTTCTATTTTATTTTTCAGTGCTTTATTGACATTCATGTTGCAGGTTCTCCATTTCATTTTATCTTCCTCTACTCCAAGAATTCTTCTCAAATATTCCTATATCTTATATACTTTTTAAGCAGACAGATTTGTCTTTCTTTGTTGTCTCTCTAGCCTCCTATTGAAGGCACTGACCATCAAACAAATCTACTCCTCGGAGAAGGCAAGGACTGGGGGCAGGTGGGAAAGTGGAATGTTTTCTTGGTAGTGACAAGTGATATCTTACATATACATTTCTGATGAACTCATGCCCTTATGAAGCACCTATTGTATCAGTGCCAGGGATTAGGGTACAGAAGAATAATGACAAACAATACCTACTTCCTTTTCTCATGAATTTATGGCCAAGTTATTTACATGCATTAGTAAGATGTCAAGGTTCTGTACAGAATAGAAGTCAGTGTGGAGTGGTTAAAAAAAAGATAACACTATTCACAATTTAATGCACTTTTGTGAATTCGTGGAACATTTACATATTCCTTTAGGGTTTCTGGGTGACAGCAAGCTGTAGTGAAGCCAGGGCTCTCCCGCCAGGCTTCCATCTGGAATTACAGGCTGGCTCGGTGTCCTAGTCTGCACCGACAGCCAGGACGAGGAAACTTTGCCACAGGAAATGAGATAATGCATCCACAAACTCTTCTCAGGAAAATACGTTACCCCAAGATATATATGTATGCCCTAGACATTTTAACAGATACACAGAAGTTACACTCAGTTTTCCTTCTTTAGTATTGCTAATTCACAACCATAATTGTGATTGCTAAATATACTTCTATATAAAACAAAGGAAACTTTTTCCAGTTTTCTAGGTAAAACATTTCAAAATGATATATTTTTCTATAAAAGACAACAAGATGGCATAGAGAATGCAGGCTGGGGTGCTACAGAGGTAGAAGACCTACATGGATCTTGGTCATGATTTTGCCATTTAAAAGCACATGACCTTGGGCAAGTCCCTTAGCCTCAGTTTATTCATTAAATCGAAAAAAAGGGGAATCTCTGAAATTCTTAGAAAATTTGAGAGGATTAAACTAGGTAATTTAATGAAAAGATCTCTGAAATTAGAAATCACAAGCAGAGACTTGGCCCTTCAGTCTACGGGCGCAGTTTTGAGCCTAATGCCCCTCCTTGATGTTAATACCCAACAAATACAAACTCTTAAAATGTGAAGAGGTAGTGACATCACTGGCTGAACTGAGTCAGAACTGGGTTTCAATTCACATTGGTCAAACCTGTGTATACGGTACATGCAGGATTTCCATTCAAATGGGAATAGGAACTTCACTAGCCCTCCAACAGCTTAGTTTCCTGTTTACCTTGAAATGGATGCTGTGGTTTGTTCTTAATGATTGGAGGAAGTTCCAGTTTTCACTGGAATGATCTCATTTAAACATAGAGCAGGATATGAGAAAGGACAATTACCTTGTGCTTCTGATTGATGCTGTATATTTTAGACACAGCTGCATAGATCTATGTATGTAATAATCAACAATTTATTTTATTAATTTGTTTTTTCCTTTCATGGGCATTTATTGAATACCCAGACATTGTTGTAGGGATTAATAAAAACAACAAAGAATAAAATGTAATCCTTGCTTTCAAGGAGCTAATAATTTGGTTTAGTAAATAGGCAAGGAGATCAGCAACTTCAGTATAATGTGAAAATTATTTTTTTAGGTGTTGGTGTGATCTGTTTGATATTAGATGTTTCTCAGCTACTGCGTCTGAGGTCATTTTTTCTGGTGACGCATAAGAATTATAGTGTTAAAAAAGTGTATGCCATCAAGGTCTACTTTTCAGCTCAGGTTTATTGTTTTCCCACCCCACTTTCTCCCAGGACATTCTTACTGGGCCCTCCTTATGTGGCAAACAGTATCTGTGCTTCCCATTATAAGGCATTTGTAATGTCCTTGCTCTTGTCCCATATTTTAAAATTTCTGCTGGTGCAGAGAAAATTTAGTCCTCAGAAATATAAACATAGATTAATTTAAATAATTTAAATAGATAAGGAACTTGGAACATTGCAGATACACAGCCAATTCTTTTCTTGAGCAAATTGGAAGGAGGCTACAACTTTCATAGAAATTGGCTATAACAACTCAACACTTAAAAATTATACAGTTGACCCTTGAACAATGCAGAAGTGAGGGGCGCCAACCCCCACAAAATTGAAAATCCTTCTATAACTTTTGATTTTACTGTTGGTCCTTTGTATCTGCAGATTTAAGCAACCACAAATCAAACCAGTATTTCCCATCTGCAGTGGGGAATCCGAGGTTGGGAATCTGCAGTTAGAAATTCAAAAATACTGTTTCCAATCTGCAGTTTAGTTTGTTGAATCCCCGGATGCAAAACCTCCAATACAGTCGGAAGAGCCACCTGTAGTCTTTGAAAAAAATTTGCTTGTAAGTGGACCAGAGCAGTTCAAACCCATGCTATTCAAGGGTCAAGTGTAACATGAAAAGGTACAAGGGAAATATGATTGCTTGTGAATAAAGGCCCAGAGGCAGCCATATCAGTGTTGACAGTAGACAAAAGGGACACAGAAAAGTTTCAGAAAAGGTGAGCATATTTCTTCTTGGTTATTCCGGGTTAGACTTATCACAATTTTCTAGTGAGCAAGAACTTGAGGTTAGTAACAGAATTGATAGGTCATTGTTTGGTGAGCACTATTTTCACAGCAGTATATGAAAAATGTAACTCTTTCTTGCGAATACATTTAGTCTTACTTTCTTAGCCATCTTTTGCTTGATGGTAGGAAACTTAGTTAATTCCAGATGAGCTCAGGCATCTTCCAGTTTCACTTCTCTTCAGGAAATCATCTGAGGTCTAGGGACTGACATAATGGGCTGACCCGGGGAACCTCTGGGACCCATGTTGTTATCTAGGGAGATGCCCATCCTTGCAACAATCTGGTTCTATTTGTTTGGCTACATGGCCTCTCCCGACCTCCAGATCATTTCTCAGGTGACTTCCAGGCTCTTGTGCTGTTTTGCTTTGCCACTTGCCGATGGGACAGTAAAAGATTCCCTGGGAGCCCAGTGTGGCCCAGGCTCTCCTGCCGGCACCACAGAAGCAGAAGGGGCTTTGGCCAGGCTGCTGCCCAGGGTTCCAGACGGGCAGATCGACATGCCCAGGACCCTGGGACTCCTCAGAATGCATCCTCCCCTGGAGCTCTGTCCGAGCAGAGGTGGGCATGGCCATCTCCTCTACCTTCCAGATTCTAAGGGTTTTTAAGGTTTTTAAGTTTTGGGGTGGGAGATGGTGATAAAAACTGTGCCCTGATCATATCTTTTTTACAAAGATTGCTGCCATACAGCTGGACTGTGCTTTTGACATTAAAAATCTGACCATGTTATGTCTTGTTTGTGCTCTGCTTCTGCTCTCCTTGGTGTGATGGAGCACTTATATCTAGCTTGGAAATTCATACTATCTTCCCTCCCCATGAAATATAAATAGAGATCATGAACCCAAGAGGGTTCTCATTATAAAATGTGCATATAGTCATTCTGGAGAAATTCTACTGTTATTTTTATAAAGTACTAGTTTTTTTTATGTATGTTGTTTTTTTATTGTTTAAAGTTTTACATATGTCTCCTTTTTCCCCGATTGTCCCCCCGCCCCCCCGCCCCCGCCAACCAATTCCACCCCGGGCAAGCCCCCACTGCCCCAGTGTCTGTGTCCATTGGTTATGCTAATATGCATGCATACAAGTCCTTTGGTTGCTCTCTAACCCCTCCCCCCCACCACCTCCCCTGCCATTTGTCTCTGGATCTATTTTTGTTCATCAATTTATGTGGATCATTATATCCCACATATGAGTGAGATCATGTGATATTTATCTTTCTCCAACTGGCTTATTTTGCTTAGCATAATGCTCTCCAGTTCCATCCATGCTATTGCAAATGGTCAAAGTTCCTTTTTTATAGCAGCATAGTATTCCATTGTGTAGATGTACCACAGTTTTTAATCCACTCATCTGCTGATGGGCACTTAGGTTGTTTCCAAATCTTAGCTATTGTAAATTGTGCTGCTATGAACATAGGTGTGCATATATCCTTTCTGATTGGTGTTTCTCATTTCATGGGATATAGCCCTAGAAGTGGGATCACTGGGTCAAATGGGAGTTCCATTTTTAACTTTTTGAGGAAACTCCATACTGTCTTCCACAATGGCTGTGCCAGTCTGCATTCCCACCGGCAGTGCACGAGGGTTCCTTTTTCTCCACATCCTCACTAGCACTTGTCGTTTGTTGATTTGTTGATGACAGCCATTCTGACAGCTGTGAGATGGTACCTCATTGTTGTTTTGATTTACATCTCTCTGATTATTAGTGAGTTTGAGCATGTTTTCATATGTCTCTTGGCCTTCTGTATGTCCTCTTTCGAAAAGTGTCTATTTACTAGTAGGTCCTTTGCCCATTTTTTGATTGGATTGTTTATCTTAAAGTACCAGGTTTAATAATGCCTCCAGGTATCTTTACAGGTAAACATGTCCACTGGTTTCTTTTACATACACAGTTTTAATGCTCAGGGTAGGTAAAACTTATAAGCATTATCCTTAGAGAATTCTAATAGTTTATCTCTGTTCATACAAAGTAAAGAATCATAGGAGAGGGATTATGTTAACATTTTAATTGAGGAACCGAGGAAACAGTGATTGCTGTAACTTATTGGATATTGAGCTAATGGAAATTTATAGGTACAAGACCTAAAATGATCACTCTATGGGACACTCCTTAAGGAAAAGCTCTATTGTATTATAGAATCCTATTAGTCCTTACTGTTGAGGAATACATAATAGACCCTTAAATGATGTTGGGTGAGTACAGTGTCAGGCTACTATAGTATCCAGTCGCCTATAAATTTTGTCAGATAATGTTGATATTTTTCAAGTGGATTCCTTAGTACGCAGTCCCAGCAGAAGCCAAATGACAAAAATAAAATCAAGAAAATAGCAGAAGGATTTTTTTGCAGAATGTTTTAGAAACAGCTGCATGTCATAGGTGCCTTTGGAAGAGTATTTTGATTAACATTGTTCCAAATTCTCTTTTTCTTTCTGTATCCCTTCTGCTAATATGCCACTTTCTTCCTTTTCTCACCTATTCAGCATTAGAATTTAATATGTTACCTTTTTTCTTTTCTCTTAGCTATAGCTGATCATCACGAGTCATTATTTAGTCAATCACAAGGTATCATATTCGGGTGATATAAAGAAAGCAAGATAAGTGTTATCTCCAATTGTTTCCATTATATTGCCTCTTAACATTTTAAATAATAGTTTTTGTGTGAGACAGTACTCAAGGTTGAAAAAAAAAACATGTTGGAAATCCATTCAAAGTCATAGTAGCAGTTTCAAATGTATATTACAAATGCCAAGCATCAAGCAATTTAAGGAGTTTTCTTATCCACCCTCCTATTTGCGTAAAGATGATTTAGAAAGGAGCCTTCCTGATTTTCTTCATGGCTGTATTTGACTGCATGAAGTTGCTGTTACCTAGCCATCTGTAAACATGTTGTTTTTCATTTAGAGGTGCTAAATTAAAGGAAGGAAGCTGCCATAAAATTTTAACAATAATATCCTGAACTATAAATATGAATCATCACTTAGATTCAATAATTCATTTATTCTACTTATATACCACCCTATTTTGAAAACAACTTGAAGGGGCTTATTATTTCACATAAAGTTTTTTTTATGAAGACCATAATGAATACAGTGAGCACAGCTGTAATTACTATTCCAGTCCTGAAAGCCACTGTGGTGAAGTCATGGAATTATGATCTCTTCTAAGCTTATAATTGTGTGTGAACATATGTACACATTTATATGACTGCAGTGGGATCCTCAGAAAGAATTACATTCTGGAAACATTTAAGACAAAATCAGTCTTTCTGATCTGTTAATAAAGTAAACAACCTTGATTTAAAAAGAATAAATCACATGTGAAGGACCAAAATATCAAGTTCTTTGTGTGGGGTCACAACTCCGTGTTTTCTTCTCTGCAGAAATGGAAAAAACAGCTATGCAGTTATTTTTATTGTTGAAATGTAAATAACTCACATTCCAATAGTCTCTTCAGGCTAAATCCGCATCATTTTAAGATTAAAAAAAATTTCTTTGAGTGAATGCTGAGCCCTGAGCTTATCTCTTAGAATAGGAAGGACTTTTCTTTAGAATAATTGAGACAGCTGTCAGTAGTCAACTTTTGGGGCTTAGAGTGGAAAGAAAACATTTCAGGGCTATTAGACACCTAACACCCACTTCACAAGAGGCTGTGCCTAGTGAGAAAAGGGCCTGGCCATCCAAATGTCTGCACTTGGAGACTCTGCAAGAGGCCTTCCCTTACACTGACGCCTTAACACAGTCCATGCTGGCTGTGCAAAGTGGCAAGGCAGACATGAAAATGTGAACTGATCTACCTTTTCAGGAAGCCAAACTTATAAAAGAAAATAATTCATTTGACCCTTCTGACCTCCTCACCTTGTCTGGGGGACCAAAAGTAACTTGGCCTTTTTCTCCTACCTTTTTTTATGCTTTTGCAACTTGTCATGAGTTGTGAATTTTACAACAAATTTGAGAGTCTCTTTTGGCATTAGATTTATTCAGGGAAAAATATACCCAAGAAACTATAATTCTGAACTTTCAAAGGAAGATCCTAAATGAAGCAAACAATGCATTTTTAATCAAACATGAAAGCACGTGGTCATAATTTACTTAAATTGCTGAGTTTTACAACCTTGAAAATTCATTTATTGAAATAACAGATTAAAATGCTTATTGTACAAAACTTGAAAAGTTTAGAAAAAATATAAAGAAGTAAAACAAAATTAACCACAATTCTGTTAGCTTTTTAGTGCTTTTCCTAAATAGATATAGTAGACACAATATAAATAGAATTTTTAAAAAAATATATTTTATTGATTTTTTACAGAGAGGAAGGGAGAGAGATAGGGAGTTAGAAACATCGATGAGAGAGAAACATCGATCAGCTGCCTCCTGCACACTCTCCACTGGGGATGTGCCCTCAACCAAGGTACATGCCCTTGACTGGAATCGAACCCGGGACCCTTGAGTCTGCAGGCCGACGCTCTATCCACTGAGCCAGACCGTTCAGGGCTATAAATAGAATTTTTATGCAGTCTACACTTTTGTCTAACTGTCCATGATAATCTTAGCAGTTAATGAAACATTGCTGAGTGTCTATTATAATAAAGAATACGTAACATGGAGAACTACATTAGCTATGGGGAGATCTGCATTGATAAAAATTCCTTCTAACAACCACATGAGTGAGCTTGGAAGCTTATTTCCCAAACCAGTCAAGCCTTCAGATGAGACCTCCGCCGTGGCCAATATCTCGACTGCAACCTTATGAAGATTCTCAGGCAGAGTGTAATTGAGACATAGAATAAAACGGTTAAATGAACCTTGGTCATTACACAGACTCTACCACTCAATTTACTGTGGAATGTTGATCAAGCCATTTAGCCACTTAAGTGATTCTTAGTTTTCTTATTTGTAGGGTCTGACTAGATAATGTTTCCCAAACTTCATTCATTTAAGACTTTCTAATATTTTCCATAGCCACTTACAACCTCTATTGTTTCTTACTGAGTTCCTTGAATTGTATCATGATGCAAAATTACCGTTTAGCCAATTAGGTCAGTTAGCAAACATCTCTTTGGCAAATATTGCTAGTCCTCCAGTGGTTAAAAGCTGGTAAATGATATTTTTCTCTTCCTGACAATTTTGTTACCAGATGATATATTACAATTAATGAAAGTCTCAGATAAAATTCTATCCAATGTGCAAACAATTATCATATTTCACCAAAATTAAGATACCATCTATTGTAAGGTGCACAAATATCCTATTCTGATATGATAGAAACACTGCTAATCATAATTATAAAATACTTTTGATTGCAAGACAATTCTAGGCATGTTAAAACGTAAGATCCCTAGCTGGTTTTTCTCAGTGGTTAGAGCATCGGCCTGTAGACTGAAGGGTCCCAGGTTCGATTCTGGTCAAGGGCACATGCTTGGGTTGTGGTCTTGATCCCCAGTGTGAGGCATGCAGAAGACAGCTGATCAATGATTCTCTCTCATCATTGATGTTTTTATCTCTCTCTTCTTCTCTGAAATCAATAAAAATATATTTAAAAAATAAAATAAAATGTGAGAAAAATGTACACTTTAATAAAAGAAGTAAGGTATTAGCAACAAGCACCAAAGAGGTCATCCATTTTATTCAGTAGTGTTGAAGTCCCACTTCTGTCCTAAGTACCTTAGCCCTAACAAGAAAGTCTTACTCCAAAAGGGATGTGACAGTGTTGTGATGCTAGTGTTCTGATCCCAGTGTTCTTATTACAGCATCCTTAAAATAAGATCAGACAGGGTCCTCATGCAGTAGAAGGATGCAGGATCAACTGGCTTAGGATCTTGAGTGAGGCACTTGCTTTGCCATGCCCATGCATGGGTGGAAGGGCCTCTTCAGTATTCCTAACTCATTGCTTCTCTTGAATGACACTCATTTAAGCCAATAAAGATTTCTAACAAACCTTACACTAAATAAGAAAGCATTTGGTATAGAGTTGATTAGGGACATGTTATCTTTTAAGTATTGTTTTCTTTAGATATTGAGTACTGGTTAGAGCCTCAAATGTAATAGGCCACTCCTGGTGTGTAGATTAGAAAACATTTGTTCAAACTACATATCCTACTTTTTACATTAGAGCATTCTAAAATAAATGGTCATATCCATGGTATAAAAACACTTTTATTTTACCAAAGTAAATTTATCTAGGTAGGAAACTACAGATCACTACTGTAACTGGAAAATGGGTAACAAAGCTATAAATAGAAGTCACATAAGTGCATCAAAACAATACTTGGTACCATTGGCTGTAAGCTGAGGCCAGTTCACTCTTTGTTAGAAAAGACCAGTAATTGAGATCCTTTTCCTTGACTTATTCAGAAGGGGAAAAACTGAAAAGGGAGTCATTTCCTTAGAGTGTTATTTGAAGTTATTTAAGGCTCTGTAACTATACCACCAGGGTCTAGAGCTTTCATTTTGTGAAAAACTGGATTCCATGATTTCAAAGTCCCTAACAAGTTTAATATTCTTTGAAATGAAATTTTTCTCATGCATTTTTGTAAAGCTGTCTGTAAATATGTCATCTCAGAAAATAGTACATAAGGTCATTGGCATCTTATGCAGATTAGTTGCTGTGAATACTTGAATCAGTGAAGTATTTATTTTTCTAATGAGCTCATTAATAAATGAGAACATTATAGGCAATTACATAATTTTTCCTCATGGTATTTCTATTTTACACTTATAATATTTACATTACAGAATTTTAGGCTGTATTAAAAATGCAAACTCAAGCCTTCTGGTTTTAAAAAAATAAAGAACAAATGGTTTATTCGTCTGAAAGCCCTCAGGATTTAATAAGCTGTTCTTTCTTCCTTTCTCTCCTCCTCCTTCTCCTCCTCCTCCTCCTCCTCCTCCTCCTCCTCCTCCTCCTCCTCCTCCTCCTCCACCTCCTCCACCTTCTCCTCTTCCTCCTCCTCCTCCTCCCTCCACCTCCACCTCCATCTCCACCTCCACCTCCACCTCCACCTCCACCTCCACCTCCACCTCCACCTCCACCTCCACCTCCACCTCCACCTCCACCTCCTTCTGTTCATCGTTTGTTTTTACCTGCCAGTGATGTGCAACTTGGTTTTGGGCGCCTCTTTATTTTTACTTCATGGTTATAGTGGTCACATGTTTCATTGGATAAGTACTTCCAAGTGTCCCTTACATGATGTCAGCTGAGCTAAAAGAGTCCACTGATAACCAGTAGTTTGGTTTTCCATCTTCGCGGTGACCTGTTTGGCATACTATCTGCATTCTTTATGACTCACTGCAGAAAAACACTGTTCTCTATATAACTCTTATAGGAAAATGGGAACAAGTATTTTATGGCTTTGGAGAGTGATATAGGTGCTGGTGTCTGGAATTAGTCACTTGTGGACAACCCTTATCCATACACTTCCATGGTGTGAAGGGGAGTTCAGTAATAGACATTTAAACATTTCTCATATTTTTCACCATTTGTTTTAAAGCTTCTCCTCAACTGCACATTTTATTAGCTGGACTAAATATTGGACAGAGATGTCTAAGTTCTTTTTAAAAATTCTCTAGAAGTCTATCTGAATTTGACCAAGAAGAAAAAAAGGTCAAACATTGTTATTTCTATTACAGAGTTCTATTGACAACTGATAAAGGGTACCTCTTGCTGATACCTTTTGATCTTCAATAGTTTTACATTCTATTTTAATATTTTATTGCATTTTAAATCTTTTTGAAGCTTAATATTGAAATTAGTTTTTTGTTTATCTTTAAAATTATAATTTTTATCCCAAGGAGGGGGTTTTTCTAGCGCTTTAGTTAAATATTAATAACTAAAAATAAGTTATATTAGGGAGAAGAAATAAGAGCACAAATGCAACCAAAGGTAAAATTAGCAATTAATTGGTGCAACTTTCTTAATGCTTTTGCAACCCCCTGGTAGCACTCACTCATTCTGTATATTGATTCTCTATGGTTCTAAAGTTCCATCTGTCAATATATTCTATGTCTCACTTCCACATATGATAATGATCGGTTAACCATCGCTACCTATTAGTATTGATGGCTACAACTTCCCTCAAAGACAACAACGTGGTTTGACAACTGCTTTTTAAAAAGAAATATGTTTTCATTGATTTTTTAAGAGACAGAAGAAGGGAGAGGGAGAGAAACATCAATTGGCTGCCTCCTGCACAAACCCCCTATTGGGGATCGAGCCCACAATCCAGGCATGTGTCTTGAAGGGGAATTGAACTGGTAACTTCTTGGTGCATTAGGGCAATACTCAACCAACACACACCAGCCAGGGCTGACAACTGCCTTTCATTCAATCCAGAGCAGTAATCAACAGTGACAATTTTGACCTGAGGCAAGAAAGTGACAAAGGACTTTTTGTTTTAATTTGTATAGGTTTTTTGTTTTGTTTTTTTGAATGCATCAAACTATACCGTAAAGATGGGTAAATATGGCACAGATTCTATCTAAAGCAGAGTGTAATTATTTATTATAGTTTAAGGTTTTTCTTACTCTTCTAAAAAATTTTTTTTTTGGCAAAAGAATGTGTTTCTTGAGATATAAGCATGCCAAGTCTGAAATTTAAAATCCAAAACATACTGTATTATCTAAGAGCAAATATAGCTTTGGAAAAAATTATCTGATGGAAAATTGTTTTTTTCCTTAGTGCCCAATTTCTTTAAACACTTATCAGCTAATCATTTTGCAGTTTTAGGGAAATTAACATTTATTGGGGAAAACTGATATACTATTAAATGTATAAAGTATTAAACCCAGTAATGGCAAGGATTTCCAGGGGGTAGCCTTGGAAATTTGTATTGCATAGCCATTTAGGGACATTAATGTTGTCAAAAATGTTTTAATTTCTTAATCAATGTGATTTATTGAGCTCATTTTTAAAAATTGAGATATACAATGGATAAATAATAAAACCATTTTATAATGCAAATCCTGTGCAAATTATACCAATTTGACAACTGCGTGGTTGGATGTACAAAAGAATAGATTATTGAGTGTATATGGGTTGTATTGCATGTATTTAGTTACATTTATTAGAGCATTTATTAGCAGTTGTATTTTTGTAAATATTCTTATTAAATTTTAGAGAGAGAAAAAAGGAGAGAGAGAAAGAGAGAGAGAAAGAGAGAAACATTGATGTGAGAGCAAAACATCTATTGTCTGCCTCCTGCATACCCCCTACTGAGGATCAAGCCCACAAGTCAGGCATGTGCCCTGACCGGGAATCGAACCAACAATCTTTTGATACATGGGACAATGCCCAACCTACTGAGCCACACCAGCCAGGGCAAGCAGCTTTATTTTTAACAAAATGTTGTTTAAATGGTTCCTGCTTTTTATTTCACTTGTCCTATGGCTAAGCTTGTTCTGAGATATAAGCAATTCATACACTGAAGACAGAAAGGGCCTTACTGAGGGTGAGAGCAGACAATGTAGTGAGTAATTAGTGACATGGATTCTATATTCAAAGAGCCAAACTCAGTTTCCACAGCTTGCTATGGAAGTAATTTAACTTCAGCAGCCTTAGCTGTAAAATTGGGATTATAATAGTCCTGTCATGATGAAATATATACAGCAAATAGCACTGTACCTGGAAAATTGAAGGTGCACACTAATGCTATATTTTATATACTTTTAATCTTAGGAATTAAAATTATCCAGCAGATGCTATAGTGAGAGATAGAATTAACAATAATAATTGCAGTTGTACTGACATGAATTCTCTATATATTCTCTTAGGTTGATTCACTTTTTCAGAAATGTTTTACTACTTTAGCAAGATGAAATTAGGTATGGTGACACCTGGACTCTAGGTATAGGGGACTTTGCTTCTAAACATGACCTTGCCATTTCTTTGCTGGGAATGAGGGTGGTCTACTAGGTCTGTGACTATACCGGTGTGGGATTGGGGCACTGGCCTAGGTAGATCATCTGTGCTGCCTCCTTTTTTTCACCTCTCCTGGTTTGTGTCTTCCAGAGTCAGGAAAGATTGTGGTGCAACTTGAAATTAAAGGGCATTTGATCAGCAAGTTTCTTCTGTTAGAACCTCCCTAACTTGATTGCTGACCTCACTTTAGGATAGATTCTGTTCTGTTGCCATCTCCACAGCGGTTCAGAGTTGTGGTCATCTGCCTGATAGGTACTGCAGAAGTGCCTTCCAGCCCTTTAAATCTAATGAATGGCACACAATACTTTCCACTCTTTTTAAGTGCCATTCTATATTCACTCGGACACCACAGCATCCAGGCTGAGTCAGTCTCACAGATGATGCTGAAATCATATTGTTCTCAAAAAGCAAAATGAAACAATTAATGAAAAACAATGACCTCCCCCACCAAACAGTTCTGAAATACATGTTAAAATATACTCTTTGAACCTTCCTATGAGCTTGAGTCCCTTAGTAGTTCTCCTCCAGGATGGAGAAGTCTACCAGGGACTCTGAACTCAGCACCAAAAGATTGCCATGTACCTCATTTATTGTGCTTTGCTTTACTGTCCTTTGCAGATATTGTGTCTTTTTACAAATTGAAAGTAAGTACCCCAACAGCAAAAAGATTATGACTCACTGAAGGCTCAGATGATGGTTAGGATCTTTAGCAATAAAGTATTTTCTAATTAAGGTATTATGTACACTTTCTAGACATAATGCTATTGCACACTTAATAGACTACAGTAGAGCATGAACATGCTTTTTACATGCACTTGTAAACCACAAAATTCATGTTTTGTTTTATGGTGGTACTTGCTTTATTGAACTGAACCTGCAATCTCTCCAATCTATTGCCACATCCAAGACACACTCTTCCCTCGAGTACTTCTGAGGGGTACTCGTACATCTTGGTTCAGGCATGCTAGCCTACCAGGGCTTTATCACAGTCCCAGGTTATGTGGTTGTTTTTTACCTTTCTCTGGGAATTTAATCCTCCTCTCCAATTCTTCCTCCCCGCCCACTTTCTAAAGTGTTAAACAACTAATATTATATGACTCATGCTAATATTCTAATGAGACTGATGACATTCACCCACTTTTTGGGAATGTGCCATTTTTGCCAGTGACCTTTTTTGGGGACATGTAATGCATTGCCTTTGCTTTATTTTATGTTTTAAAATGACTTTATTGATTTTAGAGAGAGAGGAAGAGAGAGGGGATAGAGTTAGAAGCATGGATGAGAGACATCTATCAGCTGCCTCCTCCACGGACCCTACTGGGGAAGGAGCCTGCAACCTGGGCATGTGCCCTGACCAGGTATCCCACTGGGGACCTCTTGGTTCATGAGTTGATGCTCAACCACTGAGCAACACCAGCCGGGCCCAACTCCACTATTTTTTTTTTTTTCCATTTTAGGAAAAAAAGGGAGGCAGAGTAAATAAGAGATGGCATTGCTCTTATGACATCTTAGAGATAGTTGATAACTTGCATATTAAAGCTCATTCCGACATTCTACGTTTTTGTCTCTTTTGTATGACCATGAGAAATTTTGTGATGATCAGTTAGTTTTATAACAATTCCCAGAGCTATGATATGACTTTTCATTCTACAAGAAAATAAATGAAAGTAGGGCTTAAGAGAGTATCATGTTATTTTTTAATTTGAGAAAACTCCCAGCGGCAGTTGTGTTTACTAACACCTGGGTTCCCCAGTTGCAGTGAGCTGAGCATCCTTCTGGCCCAGCTTGTCCTTGTTCCTCACTTCTGATGTCTATTCCCAAACAGATGACACTCCCAAACAGATGTTCTGGCTCTGCACACGGATTCCCACCTCGCAGCGTTTGGCTGCTGCATCACTTGTTTCTCAACACAAGTTTCTCTTGGGGCTGAGGAAGGCCAGATGCCAACACCTGGGAAGGTCTTTTTGTGACCTTTGCTCTGGTAATTTTCTGCTTAATCACTATATGATTCCCTTCTTTCTATTGCTGCTACCCTTTTCCCACCTCTCATTCCAGAGACAAGGATCAACCTGTTCCAGAAGATGTAAGATTTTCTTTCTGCTACAATTCAGAATCAGAAGCCATTTTTTTTATTAGTTTTTAAGTCTTTAGTATACAATAGCAAGTAATAAATAGTGGGTTAAATAAGTTAATAAAATTGAATAAAATCCCCAATGTTGCTGAATGCACATTTCAGAAATTACCAAATTCTCTAAGAAAAAAAAACCACCCAAAATATAGGACTTTTATTAAGTTTATTCATTTCCTTACTACCGTGTTAATTTTATACAGTTTACTTTTACTCATTTTCGCTAATGGATGAGAACAGAAACCATATTCATTAATATGAAATTGAATCTCTGACCCATTTGCCTTTGGAATGCATGCTGTGTTTACGGGCAGATTCATATGTCTAATGCTGGGAGGGACACTGCTAATAAATCATATTTGGACATCTTCCAATTTTGGAGCAACTGGGAATATCTCCAATTCTCTCTTCTATTTTTCTTTCCCTCCCTCTCCACATGCTATATATGAACAACTTTGTCTCATTCTGAAGCAAAGAATGAGCAGAGGTGCCCTCTCAGACGTTTACTAGAAAAGAGAGGCATTTAAATATTTGGCATTAAAGGACTTCTTTGCCTGGTATATTCAAAAATAATTAGCCTAAAACCCCTTCCAGTGTTCGGCAAACTGCGGCTCAGCAAACCACGTCTCGCAAGCCACATGTGGCTCTTTGGCCCCTTCCACAAAATACCAACTTCTGCACATGGGCCACAAAATTTCAATCGCACTGTACATGTGTGCCCGCACGTGGTATTTTGTGAGCCACATGCGGCTCTTTGGCCCCTTGAGTGTGGCTCTTCCTAAGCCTTAGGAGTACCCTAATTAAGTTAATAACAATGTACCTACCTATATAGTTTAGGTTTAAAAAATTTGGCTCTCAAAAGAAATGTCAATCGTTGTACTATTGATATTTGTCTCTGTTGACTAATGAGTTTGCCGACCACTGCGACAATCAGTGCTTCCATTCAGTGTACTACATGCCCAGGGTGTTAGGAAGATAAAGATAGAGTCTGATCTTAATGCGGGGGAGGCAAACCACTACCACAGAAAAAGTTATATGCAAGACAGTGACAATAGTCATCTGCTTGATACAGATAATAAAAGCTATGGGCCTTCAGAGAAAGGATAAATCATTTCCCCGGGGGGCAAAGAGGAATGACTAATAAATGGGGCAAATTTTACCAAACCTGGGATTATATAAAGATTTTTACTGGTAGAATGAGTTAAAGGCATTCTAGATTGAGGGAATGGCTTGGACAAAGTTGTAGAGGCAAAACAGCCAGTTGGGTTAAGAGAACAGGACACATGTATGAGAGTGGTGGCATATAGGAGGTGAGAAGAGCATAGCAATTTTACAATAGGCTCATCAGTGTTGAACTAGCAAGAGTGTGAAAGAATCACTTTAGAATGGAAGGAACTTATAGGACAACTGGTGTCAGAAAAGGCAGCTAGATAGTACTTTTCCTAAGAGAAAAATATGTAGAAAAACATATAGTGACTCCAGGGCCAGCTTCATGGGCTTGGGACCAGTGGAGTTCTACATGGAGTCCCAGTCTGGAAGGGTTGTGTTTGGTTTAAACTTCTGCTCTGCTATCTTGAAATTCTTAATTTTTGAGCAAGGGACTCTACATTTTCATTTTGGACTGGGCCCTGCAGATTATGTAGCTGATCTTGCTGTTTAAAATTGGAGATTAATGAAGTGAACATGAACAAGGGCAGGAAGAAGGAATAAGGGACATGAATGGCGATAGAGTGTAGGAATCTACAGGGTGAGGAGTTTGGAGTCTCACAACACAGGCAATGGGGGAAGAATGGGATTGGGCCCAGGCCATTACTCTGAGCAGGTGATCTGTTTGGAACCATTGTGTTTTAGTATTGAAGGCCAGAGGCAGGTGTGTGGTAAGGAAAGTGGTAAGGTGGAAGCCAAGTAGGAAGTAAAGGAACACATACATTGTAAAGTGATTTATTCTCTCTCTCAAAATCAAGCAATAGGACAGGCATTCTGCTGGCAGAGAAGAAAGGAGGTAGACTCGAGAGGCCCCAGCAATGGTGGCTCCCTGTAGGGGTGTGGGGGTGGAGTGTGTGTGGGGGGTGTGGGTGCTGGAAGCCGATCCACCCTGGCTGCTTGACACAGTCGCTGCAGGGATGTTTTAAGGGACCTGGTGTATATGGCATACTGTTCTTAATATGTTTGCTCCCCTTCTTAAGCGCTATGTGTTTTAACCAAGGTCACCTCTCCAAGAAAGGTTGTTTCCCCAGGTGAGGATTTTTATCAGTAAACCCCTTAACTAAGTGCCAGAGGGGTAGTTAATCACTTTAACTAAGAACAATCACGATTAAGCTACATAATCTTCTTCCTTGTAGCTTAATAGAACAATAGAGTAACCTTGGAATGGAGATAAGAAACGCCCTAACCTTTTGAATAGAATGGATAGGATTAAGACCAAATAGTATAAATACAGATGTTAGATGACAATAAAGTTAAGAACCTGGCTAGGAAGAACCTGGTACGATGATCACCTGAACACTGCCTCCCCGTCTTTCCTTCTCCGCTGACTCCGTCCACACCTTGGGGAACCCCTGGACACACTGGGGCTGGACCCCAGCAGGTGGGGAGGGGCTCCTGTGAAGGCAGGGAGAAGAGCCTCTCCTGCAAGAAGACATCCTCAAGGTTAGTCCTGGTGGGAGAGGCTGATCCAAGACAGGAACCCAGAAACTGGGTCTTGGGCAGGGAATAGAGGAGCTACTTCTCTTCCTAGTCCTGAGCTCCTCAAAAGGGCTGAAAGCTTTGCTGGCTTTTAAAGCCACAGGAGAACACGTGAATGTTCCTGAAGCATTCGTTTTATGTGTAGATGTGAGGAAAATGTTATCTGAAGACAAACACTGTTATACAGTCGGAAGAAGCATTCACACGGATGTTTAATATAAACCTTCAAGCTTCCAAGACATTTCTGCTCTCAGCCACCTGCTTGCAGCCCTCTCTCCAGTGTTCCAGGTACACCTTCAGGGCCCGAGTGTCATAGCTCTCTCCACAAGTGGCTGGGAGCTTGAGAACCATTAGGGGAGTTTTTAAAAAATCTCCACCTCTGGAGAGTCTAAGTTAGTAGAATTTGCATTTTTCAAAAGTTTCACAGGCGATAGATACATGACTGCTCTAGGCCTTTCTTTTTCCTTCTCTTCCTTCTCTATCAACCTCCTTCCTCCCCTCCCTCCCTTCTTTCTCTTTCTTTCCCCCCGACCCCCTCTCTAATATTTAAAAATCTGGCTATGTTTTGGAACAATCCCAAATAGTGTCTACCAAACAAGGGCCTTCAAGCTGAAGAAGAGTAAACTACAGCTTTTAAATTAGGCTTAAATCGCCGGGCCGGTGTGGCTCAGTGGTTGAACTTCAACCCGTGAACCAGGAGGTCACAGTCTGATTCCTGGCCCAGGTTGCTGGTTCATTCCCCAATAGGGTGTGTGCAGGAGGAAGCCAATGGATGATTCTCTCTCATCACTGATGTTTCTATCTCCCTTCCTCTCTCTGAAATCAATAAAAACACATTAGAAAAAATAAATTAGGTCTAGGTCATTGAAAATATTGCCATTATTTCTGTTTATTTTTTGTTATTCAGAACGTTAATAAAATACTATGTAAAAACATTACAACCAAGTAATAATGCCAAAGGGTAATAAAGGAAGAGCCGTATATCCCCCCAAGCCCCCTTATCTAACAGAGAGAAGAATGCTAAGGGTAGTAATTACAGAGCCTTATCCAAGGGAACTGCTAAGTGTCTGGGCCACAGAGGCCAGCTGCCCTCTCCACTGAAGAACTCCACAGCTGACCTTGGAAGGTTTGGGAGCATTTCATCTTATTTAATAAACCAGGAAGTTTCTTTCTTTCTTTTATTTTTTCTTTTATTTTTCTTGCCTAAGATACAAAGAGTTACCGTGAAACAGAGCCTAGGAGGTTGTGGTAGGTGCCAGGGCGAAGCAACAGTTTATTTCAGAGGTTTGCAATGGCTGATTAGAGACGGGTGAGAGGGATAACAGTTCCTAAAAAGAGTGTAATGTCAAGCCGAGGTGACTGTGTATTGTGGTTTATGCAGAAACGGGTGAGGAAATCTACCTTTTGTGGAAAGACAGCGGACCCTTTTTAATTTGAGTTGATGGCAGGGTGCAAGGGGGAACTATCCTGGGTGCGATTGAAATGGGAATCTGGAGCTGCCAGAAGATCTCTGGGACAGAGACAGGTTTAATAATGAGGTCTCACATGTGTTGGGCTTACCTTGTGCCAAACACTATGCTTAGCATTTGCCATGCTTTTCTTTCTCCAGTGATAGAAAAAAAACCCAAAAACAAAAAACAAAACTATGATGTATATAATGGCTTTCTTAGAATGCTAATATCTTATAGAGGAGAAAGACCGGGGATAGTTAGACTTACAGGAAATCTTACTGCATTTCGGGTCTATATGTAAGCCACTTTCTTCTCTTCACTCATTCAAAAGATCTTTATGCAAATAAAATATATTTATTTACAAGATATATTACTTACTCTTGTGTTTAAGATGTTCATTTTAGCCATTTTTTTTTTGATAACTGAGACATCAACGTAATTGAGAGGAACAAGATATAGTAAATTGTCACTACAAACTTTAGAAACAAATGAAAAAGATCAACTTCATTTGTGCATTTGCTTCCAGGTTTCAGAAACTCGGGCTACCTTAAGATAGTGAAAGTATACTGAATTTAGTAGATACTTTTATTTGTAGCCAATTAAAATTTTTGAACATCTTCCCTGCATGCTAGTAACTTATGAGTTGCAACTTCTCAAGAAAATGAGAAATCCCTGTGTCTTTTATAGGTTGGCGTGGCCTAGTGTTCTGGTAAGAGTCCCCGGGAGAGCTCCCTTCCTTAAATAAAACATCAGAGAGGAGGGTTTTGCACTTTGCCCTGTGCCTGGTCTTCATCCTGCCTGAAATTCAGATGCAGTAACTCTGCAGAGGCTAACCAAACCTAACAGGTGCTGCAGCCTCTTGTGCAAATCCTTTAATCTAAGAGTGGCGGAGCAGGGGAGCTGGGGGAACCTGCATCTGGATGTCATCCTTACTTCAGCTCTAGACTTCCTGTAATCTGAGGGAGGGAAGGATCGAGAGAGGGAGGGAGGGAGGGAGGGAGGGAGGAAGGAAGGAAGGAAGGAAGGAAGGAAGGAAGGAAGGAAGGAAGGAAGGAAGAAAGAAAGAAAGAAAGAAAGAAAGAAAGAAAGAAAGAAAGAAAGAAAGAAAGAAAGAAAGAGAAAAGAAAGAAAGAAAGAAAAAGAAAATGCAGGTACTTTTGATTCACTTTTCCATTCCTTATAGCCTAGTAGGTAATTTCTGGCTAATGGGTGGCATGACGCAGGTAACCTAAGGGCAAGAATGTAATTCTCAAATGAAGTCAGGACAAATGCAGTTAGAACTCTCTTCATTTCCACTTTTCTTTCCACATTGGCTTTATTATTTCCTTGCAGCAGAGTAGCTTTGGGTGAAAACCATGGCAACTTCTAGCTCCCAATTTTATATCTTATGGCTCTTGCCACCAGGTCCTCAAATAGTGAAGAATGGTTCCCTTGTCTTGGCTCAGGTGAGATTCCATTTCTGTATCAGTCAATTTTGGCCAGAGAATTGAAATCCTTCACAGCGGTTCTCAACTGGGGGTCGAACCACCCTTTCACAGGGGTCGCCTAAGACCATCGGAAAACACATATATAATTACATATTGTTTTTGTGATTGATCACTATGCGTTCAATTTGTAACAGTGAAATTGGGGATCACCACAACATGAGGAACTGTATTAAAGGGTCGTGGCATTAGGAAGGTTGAGAATCACTACTTTAAGAATTTACCAGTTCCCAGAAATTCAGATAGATGGAGGAAGCTGGGGGAGCTCTCAGAAGGCATTGGAACTGAGGACATTCTGGGAGCATAAAAAAAATAGCTCTCCATTATAGTTTGCATTGCAACAGGAGCAAACTATATTGTGTATCTAATCGCCTGCCATCAACTACGTATTTTATGTAGAAAGAGTAGTTGCCTCATACTTAGAAAGCAACAACAATTCTGTGGCTTATTTTTAGTACCCAGGCTTAATAAGGTTGAACAAAATAGGAGATATCAGATTTCCATGACATGACCAATTTTGGTAATTTCAGAAAGCAGAAAATACTGAAATCTTTTCCATCCCAGTGGTTCTGAATAGAGCAGTTCAGTTTGAATGTTAATGAGTTCTGCACTACTGCCCACAGCATCTGTAATCAGCCTCACCAGCACTTGAAGATGCATCCCCCTGTGGTAACTGGTAACAGTAGCTCCTATCTTCCCACATCCCTCTAGTGATTTCACTGTTTACTGTTCACCCTACATCGGGCAGCTGTTTCTTTGCTTGTGTATTCAGTGGTTCACTGGAATGTTCTCTTCAAATTGGAATTATTTGTGTTTTCAAAATTATATTCACTCCCCACCTATGTAAAGCTCTACACAACAGTATATATTTTCCCCTGTGGATACTGTATAAACATATTTAAAATAAGAAAGATTTTTTTGTTCCTTACACATTTGTCATATTATTATTACTCTATGTTTATTAATATTAGTTAAATAGTGTTGCTACCCAGCAATAGTAATCTTTGATGTGTGACACATTCTTGATGAAATCCAACCTGTGGCAGGCAGACTGCATTTCCTAAAAAGGGTCACATCAATGTGCTCACCACCCACATGCTCTTCTTACTTTGTGACATGCCACACTCTAGCCTAGTTTGGGGATGATGGTCCCTCTGTCTGAATCCTGGTGGACTTGTTGAGATGCCTGGACTAATAGAATGTGGCAGAGATACTGCTGTGTGATTTCTGAGATTAGGATATAAATGATTACTTCTCTCTCTCTCTCTCTCTCTCTCTCTCTCTCTCTCTCTCTCTCTCTCTCTCCCCTTCTCCTCTCTTTCGATGTTTGCCTTTGAGACCTGGATACCATGTTGTGTGGAAGTCTAGCCAACATCAACCGCCAGACATGTGAGCACACAAATGATTTCAGAGCCTAGACTTTTCAGGCCTTGATTATTTTATGCATTAGATTTGGGGTTAATATTTTTATGTAATATTAGAACTGGGCCAGGATCCATTCTGATTTTGAAAGACATTTAATGGTAAGAGCATTAAACATAAATGTTATTTTTTTCTAATAACATCACACCCTATGTAACAAGGAAGTCTTTGTTTAGATCACAGCTGGCTCTTCCCAGGAGGACATTTAGATATGGCACCCATTTTGTAATAGCATCTGCTTACTAACTATTACTAGGAAATTATAAAAAATTAACTCAGGTGATCATTTTCCATTGATTTGGAATGTTAGAACTAAAATAATTTAGAAATTAAATACTTAGGAGAAAGAAGACTGAAGGACAGCTCCTGTGATGACATACTGGAATAGCCTCCTGATGTCAGCAGGGTAATATTTCTCTCTAAAATTACTTGAAGTAAACCAAATTTATCTAGCCTAGTATTATCTGGAGAGTAGACATTTAGACTGGAAGAGGTTTCGAGGTCTTTTATTGCTTTATTTTTATGCCTTTGTAAAATCCTCAATTTACCCATTATTGATGAAGAGAAAAGAATAAAGGCAAAATGGCTAAATACCAATTTTGACTAATGCTCATAAAAATGGAGTTAGAATTTTGCACCTAGAGATTCCATATCTTACATACAAAATAAAGCCATACAATATGGCCTCTGTAGACTGGACTACACTAGTTTTTTGAAAGTTATTATTAAATTAAAATTTTAAAAAAAATGTATAAAATTTTGAATTTTATTTGTAATGCATTTAGTTTGCTTTCTGAACAATTTATCAATTATCAATGTATGCTATATATAACAGCATTGTATCCCTGAGATTGAAACAGATTTTTGCTTTTGCATTCTCACCCAGTCATAATTTTTTAGATATGGACTGTTTTCATATTAAACTTTATGTTTTAAAATATTTGTTGCTACATGACCAATTGTTTATCCTCCAAAGAAGCAATGTAACAATATCAATATAGTCAGCCCCAAACCGCAAACACTACCAACTAGAAGCTCAACCTTCTGGAATAAAGAGCAAGGTTTAGAGCCACGACACAGTTTACTTAGCCTTCATTCATTTATGAGCTCTGTATATTTCCTTTATAACTCTCAATATTCAGGTTTCCCTGGTGCCCATTAGTCACTGGATACTCAACTTGATAATACAGAGAATTGTACAGATAAACTGTGCAAAACCTCTTATTAAAAAAACACCTTGAAACACAAATAGTACTCAATATATTGGGAAAAACTTTAAAGAAAAATAATTCTGAAAATAACAATAAACCACTCACTGTGAGCTCTCTCTCTCTCTCATTCCAGCGGCTCAGTCATGGGCTTGTTCTTTCTTCCTATCCCTTTACACACCAAGTGACACTCTCCCTGGCACTCAGCATGTCCCGCCGGGAACCGACTTATTCCCCTCCACCAAAATCGATACTGCTCCCCCTCCTGTATTTATTGTCTCCATTTTCAATATCCAATTTTGCAAGCCAGGGAGGTAAGGATAATCCTAGGCCCTTCCTCTCTCAGCACCAATCCAGTTCCATTCCAACTCCTGCTGATCTACCTCTGTAATCATTTCTCAAATCTGCCCCCTTCCCATCGCTATTGGACACTGCCCTCCCTGTGATCTACATGCTTGTAGCATCTGTGTGATAGTCTGTCTCCCTGCTCTGCTCATGCTGTCTTAGATATATCTCCACTAGGACATCAGGAGGATTTCCATAAAATGCACATTGAATCCCATTAGTGCTCTGCTTATAAACCATTCAAAAGCTTTCCACCACCTGCAAGATAAAGTAGAATCGACTCATATGGCATACAGGAACCTCCCTAATTCTGTGTCTATCTTTTCAGTCTCTTTCTTAATGCAACATGGATCCTAAACATCCTGTGGTTCCCCCAAACACCATGAGTTTTCTGTCTGTGTGTGTTTGCTCATGAGGCTGCTTTTACTGATGAAGCCCTGTCTCTACACTACAGCTCAGGTAGCACCTGTTCCAGGAAGGCTTTCCGGGTGTCTTTGGCCACAGTGTTTCTGATATGGGTGCCCATAAAGCACAGTGACCCCCTTTACATAGCACTTGCTTCATTATACTAGTATTTTTTATTTTGATGTTAGTCTCCCCTGTTAGTAGTGATTTTAATTTTTGGAGCCATGGGAAATTCTGTCTTTGTACTACTAACTCATGGTACAAATGTTACATATTCAATATCCATTTGTTGACCTGAATAAACAGAATAGAAGCATGCACTGTAGTTTGAATAATCACAAGGTCCTGGTTACTAGAATCTGAGCATTCAATAAATTATTTTTTTCATCCAACTGAAGGGACATGTTTTATTCTTTTTTCTTCAGAATAATTGAATGAATATTATTTGTAACAACGCATTATTTACTGGTTGAGCTGGGATAGTTTTAGAAAGTGAAAATAACTTCACATTCCCTATAACCTCTACACATCTGTGTTACTCTGTTGTTATAACAAATTGCCATATACTTCTTGGCTTAAAAAAACAACAAAAGTTTATCATCATATAATTCTGGAGACCTGAAGTCTGAAGTGGGTCAGCAGTGTTAGGTTCCTTTTGGATCCTCTGGGGGAGAATTGTTTCCTTGCCTTTTCGAGCTTGTAGGGGCTGCCTCACTCCTTGGCTTGTGGCCAAGCAAATGCATCATCACATTTCCTTCTCTGACTCTCACTCTCCTACCTCCCTCTATTCCCCAGGGAAGACCCTTGCGATCACATTGGGCTAGCATGTATAATTGGACAATACCTAGTGCTGGCAATTTTACCAAGAAAGAAGAATAGTTAGATAAATTGTGATAGCTCCTTTAGAAACCAGCTTGGCAGTATCTTACATAGTTGAGCATGTGCATTGGCTGTGACCCAGCAACTCCATCCCGAGAGGATATTCCCTAGAGATGCTGTTGTCTGTTTGTGCCAGGAGTCACATAGTCACCTATGAGACCACCAATGGCTCAGAAGAGTGAAAACCGGAAACAATGCAATGTCCATTAACAGAAGAGATGAAAAACAAATTGTTGTGTAATTATATAATGGAATGCTGTGCAGCAGTGAGAATGAAATAACTAACTACACACATCAATATGTAAGAATCTCAAAACCATACAATGCTAAGCACTACACACAAAAGGCAAATGAACACATTGAAATGACTCCATTTACCTAAATGACAAAATGGGCAAAGTAAACAATAGCAAACATGGGTGCATCTGTGTCTATGTGTGGTTAGTTTATTTTTAAAAGCAAAGGAAAGCTCAAAAATTGGAATAGTAGCTACCTCTGATGGAGAGGGAGGGATCCTATCACATTAGAGAGAGGAGACTTGAAATCTATGCTGGTGATATTCTCTTTTTAAACAGTAGTGGTAGAGGTACATGGATGTTTATTTTCTTCTAATTTTATTGTTTAAGTGAATTTGAGTTATACTTATACATGACATATTTTATAATAAAAAGAAATTTAAAAAAAAAAGAAAGAACACTAGATAAAAAAGCTTTAGAAGTCCAGGTTCAAGTCTCAGCTACGGACCGTTTACTTGGGCAAATGTTTGGGTCTGCGTCTCCTCATCATAAAGGTAGGATATGAAATAGACAGTCTCGAGGGAGTCCTCCAATTCCAGTTCTTGGTTGTTGTGAGGTATTCAGTCTTTTTGAACTTGGCTGTTGTGATTTTTAAAAGACAATAAGATTCCTCTTGGGAAAGACACTTTCTCTTCTGATTCTCATAGATGAACATAATGAATATGAAGGCCATCAATTGGTTCCTACCATTTGGGCCTGTCTCATTTACTCGCATCTTAAAATTTTCCCACTGGGCCATAAGTCATTCACATTGATTTCCTATATCTGATTCTGACTTTTCTGTAGCCTACGAGGAATTTTAAATATATATGCTTATTCTGACCGTGGGTTTATACTGATGAGAGATGGAGGTGGTTTGAGAGTGATGTATTGGATTTATAAATGTGGCTAAAGAGTATATTGGGCAGTTTATACTAAAGGTATTGTGGGAGGGGCTACCTAGTGAAAGGACTTAAAAATTTACAATGCCCACAAGGAAAGTGTAGCTATCACATTGAAGGGTTTTTAGCTTTACTGGCAAATTAATTCCTGGCAACATCTACAAGTCATGGCTATTGTTTATGCATGATATCTGGTTTATCATGCTGTTAAGTTTTTGTGAAGTCATATTGGAGTTTAGCTGCAAAGTTATTTAGGGATGGGACACTATTACTTACAGTAAAAAACTGTGGAAACCAAAAAATTATGTTATATACCATTCTAAATACAAAGCTTATAAAACATTAACTGTATTTTTATGAAATAAAATACACATGGCAGAGCATTTCCTCCCTATATATGCCTAAATTCTTTTTAAAATATATGGAATATGCATAGAAAAGTAATGATGTTTGGAATATAATTTAGATTTCTAGGCAATAAATATATAATTTAATAATTCAAAAATACCTAGCCTGCATTGTATAGTTCCTCTCTTCAAGCTACTAAGCCAGAATCTCTGTTGTGGAATCCTTTCAATGATCAAAATCACATATCCAATTAAAAAAATAAAAATAAAATAAGCCCTAACTGGTTTGGCTCAGTGGATAGAGCATCAGCCTGCAGACTCAAGGGTCTCAGGTTCGATTCTGGTCAAGGGCATGTACCTTGGTTGTGGGCACATCCCCAGTAGGGAGTTTGCAGGAGGCAGCTGATCGATGTTTCTCTCATTGATGTTTCTAACTCTCTATCCCTCTCCCTTCCTCTCTGTAAAAAAATCATTAAAATATATTAAAAAAATAAAATAAAACATTGTGGCAGGCAGACTATATGTATCAGTTGGGTTGTGAGCATTCTGTTCTAATTTTCCCATAAACCAGAAGTATTAAGTGTCATGTTGACACCTGTAGCCTGAACATAAAGTTGACGAAAATCAACTTTAATGGCTTTTTAAAACCACTCTAAAATAATGTCTAGTTTCAATCTGCAATTAGAAATAACCTGGGGTGTCCAAGTAATATATACCGCATGCTTCTAACTATTATGTGTTTCCCATTGGACATATTTTCATTGGAATCTAATTTTTTCTTTTCTTGAAAAAAATTGGCTTATAATGAAGTTTTGTTTTCATGTGGTCTCCAATGTTCTTCATGTTAAATATTCAGAGCCATGAGGGCTTTAACAGTCACCTACTATAACATTTTAGATTTCCATTTGCAGAAAAAGAGCTCCCTTTGTTCCGTAGGGCCTAAGTCAGTGGAGAATGGAAACATGGCTCCATATGTGGGGTCACAGGTGGTGGTAGCTTGTGTTTGTATTTTCTGGGCAGGTTGTTGATAGTAGGGTCCAACTTGCATGGGTGATTGTATGTGTGTGTATGTGTATAACAGGACGCTTGCTACAGTTTTTGGTTAGACTTCTTTACATTTGAGGGAGATGGCTTCCACAAGCCCACAGTGGAAGCAATTTCTGCTTCCTGCTGAAGCTGCACTCCGAGACCTCTGGTTTCTGATCCCAGCATAGCCTGTTCTTTGCTTTGCTTTTGATCCCAAGAGGCAACGAATGCCTTTTGATTCAGCTCATCCCTGTTTGGTCCTGTTTCTTCTAATTGTCCTGTTTGTGGTCCCATCCCTTTGGTTTTCTATCCCACATTATTGAAGGGTTCAGCCATCATCTCTCAATCACGTACGTATGACAGAGCTCAGCTGAGTGGCTGCAAGCTCTGTTTCAGGACCGCTGCACACCAGCAGTCTGATTTTGTTCCTAGGGTACGTTTTTTTTTGTCTTGCTATTTGTTGTTGATGTGGTTTCTAGGTGACCCTAATGAAAATGTCCAGGAAGTTGTGTGTGATGTTGCTGACAGTTTCAAGTCTAACAGCTGCTTATTAGGATAAATGTTTGACTTCATCGGGTGCCTGATGATTTTGTTGTGGTTTAGTATTCCACTCACTGGATTGTGTTAGGTACTATTCATAACAGATACGCAATTTGGCCTCTGCCTTCTGGGAGCTGGTGCCATCTAATTCACAGAGTTGGAAGGGCACAAGGCCACCCTCAGAATGTCTGGAAAGCCAGTGAAGTTTTCCTTAGCATTCTCAGCTTTTTGAATCATTTCATTTTTTTCTCCTTGCTGGCCCATACCCTAATCTCACACCATTCTTACTAAAAAAAAATGATGTATCCAAAACAACAAAGAAATATTCCTACTGAAGTTATTTGAATGTTAACATGGAGTTAATCTCAATCAAATAAGAATAAGTTGTAATATTTGAATTTTGAATATCAATAACAAAGGAATAATTTTATACACTGGGGTCTTGTCTTCATTAACTGCTAGTGGCCCAAGTGGCTATGGACCATGATATGGTATTTTTTAATAGAAAGATTCACATTATGTTAATTTGTGTATGACCTTATACATAACTACTGTTAGAACTATTTAGTTCACCAAGAGTAGGGCAGGTTATCAGCTGATCCATCTGTGTATTAAGTAGTCAGGTCTAGGTGAATAATTAGGTTAATAGAAAAAGTTATCATAGCATCTGACTTGGGGTCAAGGTATTTTTCCAGCTTTATTTAGATGTAATAGATATATAACATTGAGTAGGAGCAGAGCATGATGAATTCATACACATATATACTGCAAAAATGATTAAAGTATGCTATTGATTATTGGTATCTTTTGGGTATACTAGTATATATGGCTTATATTTCAGGAAAGAAGATGTGGGGTTTTAAACTTACCTGAATGTTTTTAGATACCATATTGTATTAGTTACTATTGCTACATAAAAAATTATTCCAAAACTTAGTGACTTAAAACAACAACTTTTTAAAAAAAATCCAGAAGGCCAGGAATTCAAGAGCAGCTTAGCTGAGGTTCTGGTGCAGCGTTTCTCCTGCGTCTGCCGCCAACCTGTCAGTCGGGGTTATGGTTACCTGAAGGTTTGACTTGAGCTGCAGGATCCACTTCTGAGGTCACATGGCTTTTACCACATAGGCCTCTTTATAGAGATCCTTGAGAATCTTTAAAACGTGACAGCTGCCTCCCCTCAGAGCACGTGATCCAACAGAAAGCAACCAGGAGGACCCTCAATGACATCTATGACCTAGTCATGTTCATCAATTCTAGCACACACTCCATGGGGGGAATTACGTTCCATCTCTTGAAGAGAGGAGCATGAAAGAGTTTGTGGACATATTTTAAAACCACCACGTATTAAAAGGACAGGAGGAGGATGCCGAGGCAATCATTCAGCATAAATGAGCCGCTAAAGATAAAACTTTATTTTGAAAGTTTCCTCTTTCTATTTCTCCTATTACTTGGAAAATATCTTTTCTAGACTTCTGGAGCTACTCATCTTTATCAGACTGCTATAGATATATTCTTTAAAACATCTAAATCAATTATTAGGGTAATTGAACCCACAAAACTTTATGTTTCTTTCTTTCTTTCTTAAAATATATATTTATCGCTCTTTTACAGAGAGGAAGGGAGAGGGATAGAGAGTTAGAAACATCGATGAGAAACATTGATCAGCTGCCTCCTGCACACCCCCTACTGGGGATCAAACCCGCAACCGAGGTACATGCCCTTCACTGGAATCAAACCCCGGACCCTTCATTCCACATTTGATGCTCTACCCACTGAGCCAAACCAGTTGGGGCAGAAACTTTGTGTTTATTCTTTTCTGATTCTGGAGTGTCATGTGTTAATTATGATCCTCCTGTTGCCACATAATTTTAGCAGAGCCTTCAAAGCTGGGAAAAATGGATTTTAAGTGTTCTTTTGTTCTGACATTTCCATCAGATTTGCTCCAAGGAATATTGGAAATGATCTTCTGACCATCTTAGCCCATGTTACATGAGATGATAAATTTGGAGTAAAGGGGTCTGATGGAGGAGGGGGTTGCTTGGAAAAGGATTGTTGGAGGGAGCTCTTTCCTTTAACTTGAGACAAGTAGGTGCTTCTTCCAGAGGATCCCTTCTGGTAAAGGGAAACTGACATCTTGCCCCTGGTTGGTTGCTGGGTGTCCTGCAGAAATGAGTAGGCCACCAGAGTAGATAAGTAAATTCGTAGGTGATGTTGATTCATTTACTCTCGCTTCAGTAGGCATTAGGCACATGCCTGATTTTTACCTTGAAAAGTCTAAAATGGTGTAGCTGCTGGAAATCAAGCGAGGAGAGAAGACTGCAGTTGGGGCAACTAACTCCACTAATGGGAGAGCGGAGGTGTATTTCATTGAGCCGAGAAGGTACATGAAAGGATGCAAAAATGGAGCCCCTTGGAGACAACATGGGACAAAGTGAGCTACAAGTGGAGGGGGAATGGGGTGCCATTAGGAACAGAGACTGCAGGTAAGTACCAAGAAGCTCATGCAAAGTGATACTGAAGGGCAAGCTGGCTATGAGCAAGAGGAAAGAGGACAAGCATAATGTTGACTAACTGCCAACGAGTGGTTGCATGCACCCTGAAATGTACAAAATGCTGCCTCACTGGTCAGACGTGAGCAGATCTGAGCAGACACGACAATAAATGATGACAACTCCATAGGCAACATCATGAATGCTTTCTAGCCACCATAACTGCTAATAATTGACTATGGTTATTTTTTATTTGTTGAGCAATCATATAGAATCTTTTAATCACTTCAATATTGCCATTAATTTCTGGTATTTGGAAGTGTACCTGAAACTACTGTTGTAGATATCAAAGAGACTGAAGTCAAATGATGTCCAAGAGGAAAGTACGGTTAAAATTGATGATTGTAATAATAATAAACATATAATAGTTCAGTATTGTTCTAAGTCTCTTTACATTAAGTCATTTACTTGGATACACTTACTTTATCATAATTTTGAAAAAATTTTCTCAAAATTTTCATATCTGATTTTATTTAAACATTTTCATATTTTTTTCTGTTATAGACATCCCATTTGAATATAACTAGTTAGGATTGCTTTTTTTGAAAATTCAGACTTTGTTTTTCCGAAACGCTATTTGTGATAAAAATACTGTAATACAAACTAAGACTAAAATCTATTACTGTTCAAGTTTTTTTAAAAAGCATCATAAGCTCATTCCACAAGGAAAATATAGGAAAACTTTTCCTGCTTAGTCCAATTTTGCACTAAATGCTCAGTAAAGTTTTGCATGAATATCTTTGAAACATTTGAGATTTTTCACCTAGAGGAGGTATTGTTTAATTTGAAGTTTGTGTCTCATTTGTTTTAATTAAGCATACTCTACTATCAGTATTAAATAATGTGGTTTTCGTTACCATCTGTAGTTTACTGTACATACTAGTTATTTAAACCAGACATAGTAAAACAAAAGAGCCTGAATAGACACTTCCTTGGGGAGGACGTATGGATAGCCAATGGACATATGAAGACATGCTCAGTGTCACTGGTCATCCGGAAGGTGCAGGTTATGGCCACAATGAGATATCACATCACACGTGTCAGAATGGCTATCATCAATAAATCAACAAGCAAGTGTTGGTAAGGATGTGTTAAAAAGGGAATCCTAGGGCACTGTTGGTGGGAGTGCAGATTTGTGCAGCTACTATGGAAAACAGCAAGGACTTACCTCAAAAAATTAAAAAGGGAACTTTCTTATGATCCAGAGATTACACTTCTGTGAACATATCCAAAGAAATCTGAAACACTAATTTGAAAGATATATGCACCCCTACATTCATTGCAATGCTATTGACAATGGCCAAGATTTTGAAGCAGCCCAGGTAACCATCAGTAGATAAGAGAAGAAACAGATATGGTACACTTAAACTATGGAATAGTATTTGAATGTAAAAAAGGAAATCTTACCTTCTGTGACAGAATGGATGGAGCTGTAGAGAATTATGCTAGGTGAAATAAGCCAGTCAGGGAAAGACAAGTACCATATGATTTCGCTTATATGTGAAATCTAATGAACAAAATAAGCTAACGAACAAAATAGAAACAGAGTCATAGGTACAGAGAACAAACTGAGAGCTGTCAGAGGGGAGGGAGGTTAGGGGACTGGGTGAAAAAGGTAAAGGAATTAAACAAAAAAATTAAAAACTAATAGACACAGACAACAGTATGGTGATTACTAGAGGGAAAGGGGATGGGTGGGTGAAGCTAGAAGTGCATAAGTGGGGAATAGATGGTGATGGAAGGAGACTTGACTTGGGGTGGTCAACACACAATACAGTGTACAGATGTTGTATTATAGAATTGTACACCCGAAGCCTATATAATTTTATTAACCAATATCACCCCAATAAATTCAGTTAAAAAAAGATTTATTTGGGGGAGGACTAGGATTCCTTCAGAGTATAGACTACAGAGACCAAATGGAAACATCCCTGCTTCACTGCTCACAGTTTCTGTATTTGGCCCTGTTGGCTTACTACTTTATGGTTACCAGATTTATAGCCTTTGAAATTATGGACATTGGACCAAATGCTCATGTTGGAAAACACTCAAAGGTGACATTAAATGAGCATGTGATTTGAACGACTTACAATTTTTACACAGGTTTGGATCACCAAAGTAAGAGTATTTCCAATAAGATGCTGTAAATTTGCTAAAATTTAACATATACCTCCTGTGATGTAACAAGGATAAAGAAACCATGTTTACTATTAAAATTCTGATATATCTTTTCTGGATTTTATTTTCAACAGTTTTTATGGAGAAATGTCTCACAGATATGAAAGAAGTGTGTCATCAGTTCAATTCAAGAGGTTGTTTTTAAACAAGTTGCTAACATGATACATTAGTAATAATTGATTCAGCAAGTACAGTTATAAGTGTGTAAACATTTTATATTGCTGTGCAATAGGCTATGACATCTTTAGTAACTTTAGACAATTCCTATTTATTATTTCACTAGAGGCCTGGTGCACGAAATTTGTGCACTGGTGGGGGGGGGGGCATCCCTCAGCCCGGCCTGTGCCCTCTCACAGTCTGGGAGCCCTCGGGGGATGTCTGACTGATGGTTTAGGTGGGCCTAAGCTGGCAGTGGACATCCTTAGGGCTGCCGTGGAGGTGGGAGTGGCTCCTGCCACGACTGCTGTGCTCACCAGCTGTGAGCCCATCTCAGGGCTTCTGGTTGAGCAGCACTCCCTCTGTGGGAGCACACTGACCACCAGGGGGCAGCTCCTGTGTTCAGCATCTGCCCCTTGGTGGTCAGTGTGCATCATAGTGACTGGTTGTTCCACTGTTCAGTCAATTTGCATATTAGCCTTTTATTATATAGGGTGGTTGTGTAGGTCAGAAGTCTGAGAACAATGTAACTCAAGCATGTGAAACTCAAAGGCTAACACGGGCCAAATAAACAAGGTTTTAGTTTATGTGGGCCGCAAAAAAACAAAAGCTTCAATTTTCATAGAAATGTAGGTTTATTTTGATAGAGACATGCTGAATACGAAGAGCTGAAATAAATGAGTAATCATTAACATAAAATAATAGAACATTTTCATAAAAATTAATATTTTTTCTTGAACATTAACTTACTAGAGTAACTAGACACTGAATAACTGCACAAATTAATAAGCATAACACAAACCTATTTTTCTTGTTCTCCGAAAGCGAAATACTTCCTGTTGCACACACCAAACAAGTCAGCCCAAGACTAGTGACATACATGGCAATCGGCTGCTAAAATATTTGCTGCTAGTATTAGTGGAGAGAAATGGTGCGCCTGTGCATAAGGTGCATAAGGGAAATGAATGCAACACGATTATAGTAATCAGTCATTACTGAATGTTATAGTTCATTATTAATAATTATGTATAACAGAATGTTGTGAAAATTAAGTTATGAAATTTTTATTAAAACATTTCTTACACACCATTATATTGGCTGGGCCGCAAAAATATTCATTGTGAGCCACATGTGGCCCATGGGCAGCGAATTTGACATGCTTGGTGTAACTGGATTCTCTGCTTAGGGTCTCACTGGGCTGAAGTCAAGGTGTGGTCCAGGGCTGCAGTTCCTATCTGGGGCTAAGATTCTCTTCCGAATTCACTGGTTGCAGGTAGAATGCATTTCCTCATGGGTGTAGGACAGAGCTCCATTCCTCTAGCTGTCAGCCAGGAACTACTCAGCTCTTAAAGCCTGGCCTGAGGTCTTGCTCCCAGATAATCTTCTTTTGGCCATATCATGTTATAATAGTCACAGGGCTGATATCTCATCATATTCACAGATTCTGCTCACAGTCAAAAGGAGGAGATTTTACAAGGGCATGGGTCATTGTAGGGTAGTACGTTATCTGAGAATTTTGCCTATCACATATCTATGTATACACTAGTGACTACAACTTTGCATTCTGCAGGATTGTTACTATCAGGGAAAGCTGAATTCTGGTCAGTGGCCAGGAGCTCTGGCTTGTCTGGTTACTACTGTTGGTTGCCATTTGATTTTATTCACATATTCTTGGCCTTAATGTAGTTTTGGGGAAGTAGACAATGCTCCCTCTTTCTTACTTTTGGCTTATTGGTGCCAATATTCCAGGCTTAATATTCTTTCCCTCATTTCCATACCAGAGACTTCTTCAAGGTCCATGGCAAATGGACAGTTTCTGGTTTCATTGTATTTAAAATAAAGTGCCCATATTTTTTACTCATAAAAAGATTTTTGGTTCGGAAATTTATACAGAAATACACTCAATTGGTCCCCTTCTCTTTTTCTTGTAATGAAACAATATTTTTCCCTTCATCTTCTAAGGTTCTTATAAGAGCACGTATCTGACAGTTTCTGAAATAAGCTTGCTCAGCAACAATAATACTCATTTTTTAAATGTTAATGTCCTAATATTTTAGTGGAAGGATAAAATTTTGTTGACTTGTAGGATTTGCTTCATTGTTTTCACACATTTTCTAAGAATATGTATATTGAGGATGGTGGGGATTACTATACACAACAGATTTACAGTTACATTCTTTTTGGCCTATAATTAGTGGAAAGAAGAAGACAAACTTGCCAAATATCTTTGGTGAGTTTAGACAAATGCATTTGAATATTTGCCATCCAGCGGGAGGTAGAGGATCACGCTTGAATTTTTCTCTTTATAGTAGTTCTGGCAAGAGGCTTTTGGGATAAAATTTATGTATTCTTTCTCCAACTTGGTGACCACAACATCTGTTTGTCTTCATTGGCTTTTTGTCAACAGTCTACTGTCTTCTGTAGAAGACACCCACGATTTCTCTTAAGACCAAATGATGATGAGAAACAAGCAGTTCTCAAATGATTTTAGACATGAAACTAGTCATAGCTAAAGCATGTCCTGGTTACATCACCTGAATTCATTGAAAAGGGGCTTAAATTATTAATAGTACCTGTTTTCTTTTTCTTTTTTAGCAGAGTAAAGGTCAAGAGATGGAGACTGGAATCCAGCAAACACACTCCTTGCTTATTCAATACAGTACAGGATGTGTAGATTTACTTTTTGACCAAAAGAATTTAGTTGATTTTTACAAATTTAGAGAATGAAAGTTTAACTAAAATTAAATATATGTCATATATGTTTAAATTACACATTTCAAAAATCAATACATTGTTTTATCCAAGTTTTTAAAAAATGTTTTTTTTCTAATATGTAACTACAATAGCTCATAACTTTGATACATAATAATTGCTACTTCTAAAATGGTGATTTACAACTCTTAGGTAAAGCAAGGTAAAGTTCAGGAGAAGTCATTACATAGGAGGCTGGTGGGATCAGGATCTTCCAACAATAGTTTGGAGTGTGACAAGCTATGCTTTGACAAAGGACTCTTGGTGTTGGTGCCTCTCATTGGGTTACTACTCACTTTTGCTTTGTTCTGACCTGCCACACCATGACCATGTATGACAGATCATTTAACTTTTCTTCCTTCATTCCTCTTCTTCCTCCTTCTTCTTCTGTGTAACTGAAATTGTTTAAATGGCCCTATAGCAAAAGTAAGCCAGGCTACTTCAGAAGCAGGAGGGTGTGGACTGAGAATCCAGGCTTATGCTGTGAAAATTCCTTTAGACTTCTCTGAGGTGAGGTGCTCAGATCTTCATTTGCCTCTGCGTCCAGTCTTAGCCTCTTCTCTGCTACATTTGCTGCCCATTCTATGCTTCTGATTTCTGCTCTGGCCACTTACTCTTCCTCTGTCCTGGACTCAAAATAGTGCATTCTGTTATCCCTTGTGTCTACTGACACCTCCCACTTTCTGGCTCATAGTCTCTTCTATGGTTCTTTCATATCACCTTGGTTTGTCTTTGGCCAAGTTCAATCTGCCCCCTTGACCTGTCCCAGTTAGAGCTTTATCTTATTACTAGAGGCCCAATGCATGAAATTCATTGCAGCCCTGGCTGCCTCATGGCCCTGCCTCCTGCCCACTGGTTGTTCCATCTGGTCTAATTAGCATAATAGCTCTTTATTATCCTACTAGAGGCCTGGTGCACAAAAATTTGTGCACTTGGGGGGGGGGGCGTCCCTCAGCCTGGCCTGTGCCCTCTCTCAGTCTGGGACCCCTCGGGGGATGTCCACCTGCTCTCCGGGGGATTGGGCCTAAGCTGGCAGTCAGACATCCCTCTGGAAGCCTGGCAGCCCTCAAGGGATGTCTACTTGCCAGTCGGTAGTAGGTCTAAGCTGCAGTTGGACATCCTTAGCACTGCTGAGGAGGCGGGAGAGGCTCCCGCCACCACCGTTTTGCTGGCAGCCGTCAGCCTGGCTTGTGGCTGAACAGAGCTCCTCCTGTGGGATCGCACTGACCACCAGGGGGCAGCTCCTGCATTGAGCGTCTGCCCCTGGTGGTCAGTGTGTGTCATAGTGACCAGTCATTTTCAGTCATTCTGCTGTTAGGGCCAATTTGCATATTACCCTTTTATTATATAGGATGGAGGCCTGGTGCATGTGTGGGGGCCGGCTGGTTTGCCCTGAAGGGTGTCCCAGATCAGGGTGGGAGTCCCGCTGGGGTGCCTGGCCAGCCTGGGTGAGGAGCTGAGGGCCGTTTTCAGTCTGGCCACACCCCCTTCAGGGTGGGGGTCCCAGCCAGCCTGGTTGAGGGGCTGATGGCTGTTTGAAGGCTGGCCAAGCCCCCCTGTGGGGACCCTCACCCTATGGGGGTGTGGCCAGCTTGGGTGAGGGGCTGAGGACCGTTTTCAGGCTTCCCACAGCTCCTTCAGGGTAGGGTGTCCTGCTGGGATACCTGGCCAGCCAAGGTGAGGGGCTGATGGCTGTTTTCAGGCTGGCCACGCCCCCTGGCGACCCAAGCTCCCAGCCTCTCCTTTTTTTCTTTTTTCTTTTTTCTGGGATTTATTTATCTTCTATAATTGAAACTTTGTAGCCTTAAGCGGAGCCCAGGGCTGGAAGCCTGGGTTACCCCTGGCTTCCTTGAGCAGAGGCCACAAGGCCACAGTGGGCTGGAAGCAGGTATCTGGGATTTATTTGTCTTCTATAATTGAAACTTTGTAGCTTTGAGTGGAGCCCAGAGCAGGCCAGGGCAGGCGGGAAGCTTGGCTTCCTCCATCACTGGGGGCAACCCAAGCCTCCTGCTCGCTCCAGCTCCGTGGCCGCCGTCATCTTAGTTGGGTTAATTTGCTTACCCCTTCCTGATTGGCTGGTGGGCATGGCTGGTGGGATGGCTTGAGTGTAGCAGAGGGATGGTTAATTTTCATGTTTCTCTTTTATTATATAGGATATAATAAAACCCTGCTATGCAAATCAACTGAACGGCTGGTCACTATGATGTGCACTGACCACCAGGGGGTAGACTCTCAACACAGGAGCTGCCCCTGGTGGTCAGTGCGCTCCCACAGAAGCCAGGCTCAGGGCTGGCTAGCATAGCAGTGGTGGTGGGAGCCTCTCTCACCTCTGGCAGGCAGGCAGGCGGACATCCTCCAAGGGGTCCCAGACTGTGAAAGGGCACAGACCAGGCTGAGAGATGCCCCACCCCCCCGTTCATGAATGTCATGCACTGGGCCTGTAGTATAGGATACTGTTGTAGAATTGAGGAAATCAGGGGAAACAAGATAGATGTGATATCCAACCTAAAGGAACCCACAGACTGGTAGGAATTGCTGATTTTCATTAATTATTTAGAGCATTAGTCTTTCAATGCCCTCATTTTCAATTACCTAAAATTTTGAAACATTTTTTTTCTGTCTAGCTTTCATGTTGGTTATGCCTAAATATTCTAGCACTCATTTAAACTAAGGCTGATTTCTAACCTGGCTACATCTCTGCTCTGGAGTGCTCACTAAATCCCTAACTTTGAGGTCAACAGTAAGAAATAAGGCTTTGAGCAGGTAGATTTGCTCCTAGGCTGCCTTTTGTCAGGAAAGTGTCCTGACCCCTGAGCTTCAACTGTCAGTGGTTCTTTATCCCATAAAAATATCATCCCTATGAAAGTGACTCTGCATGATGACTGAAGAGAAAGTAGAAAAAAAGAAAGTTGTTGAAGAAAACGATGCTTTAGTATAGTGGGTTTTTTTCCTCCTTGTTTTGAACATTCATTCGTTTGCCTGTATTATTTTCTGGGAAACATTGCAGGAAGTATGCAGAGTCTTAGTTACATTTATGGTAAAATCAAATAAGGTGAGGTTCAAGGAATTGTCCAGGGACCCACACAAAGGGAGAGCAGACCCCAGAACTCCCTACTCTTGTGTTCTGGCCATCGGGCTTCTTTCTTGGTCTCTCTTTGTTCTGTCTGCCAAGGGATGACCAGATCAGAAAACATCCTCAACCAATTAGTTGAGCTCCCAGTTTGGTGATTGGCCTTGTTTTGAGAACATCTTGTGTATTATCACATTTGAGGCTCCAATTGGAGCTTCATCACTATTGAGGGTGCGCTCTTTCCAAGGAACTGACCTTCTGGCGGAGCCAGGAGGAGCTGGGTTAAGCTTTTATTCAGCTGGAAGTTACACGTTACATATTTAAAGTGTTTGGTCACTTTGTATGAGGCAGGGGAGGAGAAGGCTGTGCCTTACAAGGCTCCTAACTGTATTTCCAATCCTGTAAGTTCAACTTGGTTGCTATAAGATTTACCCTCTTATAAACCTTTACTTGGCATCTTTGCACTTTCAATCTATTGTAGAAAAGTACCATTACAATATTTTCACTTGTATTAATTGGAAATCCAGGCTGTTTCAATCTGGTTATGTTTAGCTATCAAACAAAAACCTATTTCTTACATTGTTTAAAAATTCCAGATTGTCCAAATCTGGCAAGTATGAAAAAAAAAATTAGCCCCAAACAAATTTTGTGTATTTAGATACTAATCTTCCTCTCATATATCTTTTTTTCTCTTCCTTGTTTTTTTTCTCTGTTAATTTATTGTCTATTGGTTCATGGTCTACACAGTCCTCAGTCTCTGAATCATTCACTGAGAGTAAATCAGTGACAATAAAACTGATTTACGACTCCACACATTTTTTCTACCTCTGTGATGGCAAATTCCTGGTACTTATGTCACTCCCACCCCTCTTATACGCATGACAATAAAAATGACAATACGCCTGCCTACTCGGCACAGTACTCTAAACACTGGCAATCTTATATCATAAGCTTTAATCTGTTTGCTGTGCTTGCTCCTTCAGTATTCTCAAACACTGTTGAACTAGAAGTGAAAGAAATGAGAAGTGAAAAATGGACTATGTTCAATAAAACCTTGTTAACTTAGATTATCACAACACTGATTAATGAAAATGTTTAAAATAATGCTTTAGAAGTAATTTTTGTATTGGGTGTTTGTACCAGACAATGTCCAACAGTCGGCCTTTCTGACTTTGTTTGAATATTTTCAGATATAATAAATTTATATTTTTAATGAAATAGCTTATTCCACATTTGAAAACTATGAAGTTTAGAATTTCCTTATAATGCACTGAAATTGCTTTCTTATACCTTCACCTATTTTCCTTTTATTTCTTCAGTGGAAAAAAACAGAAATATTTTTAAGATCGACAATTTACTGAAGATAAAATACATAGATATTAAGTGTTCAGTTTGATGAGTTTTGAAAATTGAGTACACCCATGCCCAGCCAGTGTGGCTCAGTTGGTTGAGCATCATCCCATGCACCAAGAGGTCACTGGTTAATTCCTGATCAGGGCACATGCCTGGGTTGCAGGCTGGGTCCCCAGTAGGGGGCATGCAGGAGGCAGCCAGTCAATGTTTCTCTCTCATCAATGTTTCTCCCTCATCAATGTTCCTATCTCTCCCTCTCCCTTCTTCTCTTTCTAAAACAAAAAGCAATAAAAACATTTCTTATTTAAAAAGGAGAAAATTGAGTATTCCCATGTAACTATCACCTAATAGAAGATATAGAGATATAGCATATTTCTATCACTCCAGAAAGCTCCCTCAGTGCCCATTTCTAGTCAACTCCATGGCCCTCACACTCCAAAGATAAGCACTCCGTCTTTTCTATCATCACAGATTACCATGCTAGTCAGGTTTCCAGTGCAAAAGCCATATTTTAGGTTGAAATGAAAATATTTAGAGTAAAATTTACAGATGTAATTTTAATAGAAAAATACAATTGAACTCTCTTGACTTTTGCTGAAATAAACTGTTTACAATATAAATTACAACTTCAAATTTTAATCTTGATTTTTCTCAAGAATTTACTTGAATTTTGAAAGAAAAAAATCTTAATTGATTATATCAATTTAATTAAAAAATTGACCATATATAAATAAATCATCTCCTTGAAGGTGAATTATCTTTTTTAGTGCAAGGTTTAAAATAAATTTTTAGAAAATAGTTCATCAGAATTTAAAAAGATTCTAATATATGAAATAATACATTACAGAGTTTATAATATAACTTCTGAGTAAAGGAAATCATAAAAACTATATCACTGATTTTAGAAAATTAGTAACCTTATGGACGTCTTTAAAAGTAAGTCATATCTTCCCTAGTCAGTTTGGCTCAGTGGGTAGAGCATTGGCCTGGGGACCAAAGGGTCCGAGGTTCAATTCTGGTCAAGGGCACAAGGGCATGTACCTCAGTTGCAGGCTCCTCCCCATCCCTGGCCCTGGTCAGGGCTCGTGCAGGAGGCAACAAATCTATGTGTTTCTCTCACATTGATATTTCTCTCTGTCTTTCCCTCTCTCTTCCCCTCTCTTTAAAAATCAATGGGAAAAAAAATATCCTCAAGTGAGGATTAAAAAAAAAAGTAAGTTATATCTAATTTTATTTTTAAGAAGTCCCTCATTTTTACTACAATAAATTTCCAGTACTGCTTCTCTAACAAAATTTTCCCCATAGAATTAGTATTAAAATTGGAATTATTATTTCTAGCTCTAGATGTTGCCAATAAATTAATTTTAAAAATGCATATTATGATAAATATACATTGAAACAGAAAAGTGATTATATACTTTTATATATTTAAAATTTGTAAAGTATGCACCATTTCTATTGGATAGTCATTAATATATGTACATGTGCAAAGGGATATCAGTTACAGAACGATAAGAATTCTGAGGTTATGTGGGGAGAAACTCTCTTCCAGCCACATTTTCTCTGAAATTAATTTCTAGTGATAATAGCATTTAAACTATTTAATAGCCCCAAATTTCATGTGCATTTTTGGAAGTTAAAATAAATAGGGTATGGTTGGATGAGGATTTGGATATTTGCACATTGCAAATCTTTATTAAAGATTTGTAGCAAAGGCCTTAAAAATGAAGCCATCCTTTTCTATGCCACCGCCCCCTCCCCCCCACCTCCCCATAGAAGCATTCTAAATAATTGCATTGTTTGTAAAGCTGCTTTAAGTTTTTGTATACATAATTAACACTTGCTATCAGCTATTAGAATAATGGATATTTCTCTATAAAGCCTTGAAAATGTTTATTCTGCCTTTGACATTTTATTTTTAAATAGAAATTTCAGTTTGTGTGAGATCTTTTGCTTTTCTGGATAGTTGGACATTGATTAGAATTGTGGCATTTTATGTATCAGCCAATGGAATTTCTATGAATGGTCATGAAATAAATTTGTCTGTGAACGGCCTCTGGAACAGGTTTGTCTTTCCTGGAGATAATTGGAATTTTCAGCAAGTATATAATCAGGGAAATGGCTTGTAGCATTTAAGATTTTAATGAATTAATAGTGTCCCAGTGGCAGATCAGCTAGCTGGGCTTCATCCTCACTCCCTTGTTCTTTGTCCTGCGAAACAGGGAAAGCCTGGGAGAGCATTTTTCCATTCACTTTTCAACTGGTGTTTGTATGTGTTCTTGGAAAAAAAATAAGCTAACATTTTTATCCCTCTTCATGTTTCTAATTTTCAGTTTTGAGTTTGTGAGAGACTTTTTTTAAGAGTAAATGATAAAATTTCACCTCAACTTTTGAAATGGCGATTCATAACTCAAACTTGAGATGAGAAGACAAATACTAAAACTGTGATGTGGACGAAGGTCTTTCTTACAGTTAAATCTTTCCGTGGCATTTCCTGTCTGTCTCCACATAGTTGTCAGACATTTGACTTATTTTTTTATAAATGAACGTTACTAATATCCTTTAGTCCCCATGGGATTAATACGTTTGCACCAAAGAGGAAAAACATGTCCAAAAGGCTAACGACAAAAATAGTGAAATACATAGTGGAATGGTTAAAATATTAAATGCTTCAAAATAGTACAATTTGAGATTCTGACTATGAGCTTGAGTATGGATGAATTGAAAAAATAAAGTAGTTTCTGAAAAGAAAAATGAAGCTTCCTGTTCAAATGTTTAACTTTTTAAAAAAATTGAATTAAATTTTTTGGGGTGACATTGGTTAATAAGATCAAATAGATTTCAAGGGTACATTTCTGTGATACATGACCTGTACATCTCATTGTGTGCCCACCACCCAAAGCTAAATCTTCTTCTGTCACCAAATATTTGGCCTCCTTTACCTTTTACTATCCCTCACCCCCCTTCACTTTGGTAATCACCATACTGTTGTCTGTGTCTATGAGTTTTAGATCCCACATATGAGTGAAATCATGTGGTTCTTAGCTTTTAATATTTTATCACTGAGTTATTTTTAATTTATTACATAATACTTGATATTTTCATTAACATTAAATATGTTTTTAAAGAAATAAAATTTCCCTACATCTTTAGAAGAGACTTCTATGAAATTATGTGGCAACCAGTTGACTTGAAGATCAAAGGGAGACCAGAACATTACTTTTTCCAGTTAAATAATTCTTAACAAGGTTATAGCTAAGAAAACACCTACTCCAAATATGTGATTAACAGAAAGATATAGTAAAATCAGCTTATGAATTACTCTTATTGGATAGTTCTATGATCAGATTTCTTATTTTCTAGGAGTACCAAAGCTATATTAAAGCGTGATATAGACAGACATTTACAAGTTGGTGGAAGTTAGACTTTATATTTTGTAGAGTTGCACAATGAAAAATGAATGACAAAGAAGACAAGTGGGTGATTTGGGGAAATGATTAGAATTGGAATAAAATGCTTACAGCATCATGTTAACAGCATTCGGTTAGTTACTGTTAAAATAACGGTAACTTTCTGGAGGTTAGCTCAGTGACTAGCAGTGAGGAATCTGCCTGAGCCAGATCCAAATTAAAGTCAGTTGGAAAACTTCCTTTTTCCTTTTTTGCCTAAAATGTTATGAAAGAGGTAGCTATATTATATGTTAAAATATGTTATTTTTCCTTTAAAATGTGAGATTAAAATAATCCATTGCCCTGTTCCACCCAGAAAGAAACATAATTAGCTCATACTATTATTCATGTTTGTATTCAAAGGCAGGTAAAAGAGAAGCAAGGAGAAAAGTGTTCACTTGAGCTGATAAATAATTCTAAGAAAATTTTAAAAGACATGTTCAAATTTATATGTAAATTTCATTAATTTTTATTTGGCCTTTAAATGTAAAAAATTCTGCTATCCAAAAATATTTCACCTCTAGAATAAATAACATTTAAAAAGTTAAAATATTTACACTGAACTATAGAATTATTAGTCTTTTGAAAGATCTCTTTATTTATAGAATATTTCTGTTACTAGTATCAGCCACACCAACTCTACAATTAGGAACTTTGGAAATTAGTTATTCATGTATGAATTCCCCCATAGATTCTGACTGTTCACAGAAGGCTTTCACCAAAAGTGCTATCAATTTCCACCTCTCCTTCATTCCCATGCTGTTTTAGAAAAACAAAAGGAGAAAGAAAAAATAATCTGAAGATTAAATGACTTCCACAAATTCAAACTCAAAATTAAAACAGGAACATTTGGGGCCACATAATATGCCCTCTCCCTCCTTCCCCCCTCAACCCAATCTCAAGAAAATTGCAAGCAATTATTATTACACATGAAAACACAGACCTAATTTCCTATACATTTGCTAGAACACAACTGATCTTTCAAGAAAGTGAAAATATATAGTACATTTAGTACTACAGCCTTTTGGGCAGCATCACCCATGGCTTTGCTGTGGTAACAATGGAGATGCAGGTTTTATTAATGTATGTGGCACTCCCTCACCTCCAGCTGGAGTGCTTCCATCATCCTCCACTTTGCTTGGTGGGTATTTATAATCACACTAGAGGCCCAGTGCACAGAATTGTGCACTTCGGTGGTGGGGGGGGGGAAGGGGTTCCCTCAACCCAGCCTGCGCCCTATCCCAGTCCAGGAGCACTTGGGGGATGTTCGACTTATGGCTTAGGCCCGCTCCCCATGAGGAGCGGGCCTAAGCCAGCAGTTGGACATCCTTAGCGCCAGCAGTTGAACATCCTGCCACCGCAGCTGCACTCACCAGCTTTGAGTCCAGCTCATGGCTTCTGGCTGTGGGAGTGCACTGACCACCAGGGGAAGCTCCTGTGTTGAGCATCTGCCCCCTGGTGGTCAATGAGCATCATAGCGACTGGTTGTTTTGCCATTCGGTCAATTTGCCATATTGGCCTTTTATTATATAGGATTGTGTGATTCTGCCGGTGAAGTCTTCTGGATCTTTGTGAAAGAAAACAGAACTTTGAAGGGGTTTTGACCATGTTCTTAGAGATGAACAGCTCAATACAAATACTAGAGTATTATTGAGGAAAACATTCTCGCCTGTAGAAACCAGTTGCAAAAGACCTAATTGCTCACTTCCTTTATCTGTTACTTTCAAAAATTTGTTTTATTTTACTACTAATATTATTGTTACAATGTTAATTTTAAAACTTAATATTCACCTTTTAGCAGGATCAAAATAGCATGCCAGAGTTTGGTAGAAGAAGAGGCATAAATTCATCAAGGCAATTATATCTTTAGACAAAGTTACCAGTGACATGTACAGTCATCAGTGTTGAATGGATGGTCTAAGGGGATGCTTTTAATTGCTCCAGTTTATTTGCCCTATATAATTTGCTTTATTTTAATAGACTTAAGAAAAAAGACTTCCAAGGAAAATCTGAGTAAATTTAGACCCTGTCTCTCAATAGTGATTGAAATGTTTCCTTTAAAACAGTAACTTATTTATTTGGATAACTAATGACCAATATTCTTTTTTTTAATATATTTTATTGATTTTTTTTACAGAGAGGAAGGGAGAGGGATAGAGAGTTAGAAACATCGATGAGAGAGGAACATCGATCAGCTGCCTCCTGCACACCTCTTACTGGGGATGTGCCCGCAACCAAGGTACATGCCCTTGACTAGAATCGAACCTGGGGCCTCTCAGTCCGTAGGCTGATGCTCTATCCACTGAGCCAAACCAGTCAGGGCAATGACCAATATCCTTATATTCTCTAGGTCACTGGTGAAAGTGCTTAAATATGTAAAGTTAGAAACAAGAAAAAATTAAGTATTAAAATGGTACTTTAATGGATATGTTGTAGCAAAATCAATTATAGTTTTCAGTGATGCCAGATACCATGACCTGAAAAAGTATATATTCCAAAAATGAGAAAATTCATATTTTAGTAAAAATATGTCAAGCTACATCAAAACTTTTCTCCTGCCACATTTTATTTAGTATGCCTACTGAACTATTCATGTTAAGATTGTGGTAAGAAATCTTTTAATCTTTAATGCTCTGTTTTAATCACAGAAAGAGAAAATGCATAAATTTAAAATAATCATTTTTTCAGTAACCTTAAAGTTTTTATTCCTAAATGGAAAAATAGCTAATTTCCTGAAAATATGTGTTATCTTTTTTTTTTTTTAATATATTTTATTGATTTTTTACAGAGAGGAAGGGAGAGAGATAGAGAGTTAGAAACATCGATGAGAGAGAAACATCGATCAGCTGCCTCCTGCACATCTCCTACTGGGGATGTGCCCGCAACCCAGGTACATGCCCTTGACCGGAATCGAACCTGGGACCTTTCAGTCCACAGACCGACGCTCTATCCACTGAGCCAAACCGTTTTCGGCAATATGTGTTATCTTATAACTATTATTTGATAATTCTGTAAAGTTAAGACCTATAACTTTAAATTTATCTTTACTGGTTTTCTATGCTGTTTGCATTATGGGTCTCAGATATCTTAATAACATACAATTGTGTAAGACAGAAGGTCATCTTTGTAGATAATGCTATTTCATGGTTTTAGGGGCGTTTTCTTTCATTGAAAAGTGGGTTTATCTAGAGTTAGCAAGATATGTAAAATCAAGTCCTGCCTTTTACTAACCCTTTGATATGTTGTTTAATCTCTTTGGACTCTAGATTTCTTACCTATAAACTGGAAATGGTAACAAACAGCATTATAAGGCTGTTTTAAAAATAAGTTTATAAAGAAACAGTTGTGCTAAAGCACATAAAATTAGACATTCTTTATAACAAAACTGCATATTACCATTTTAGGAATAGTGAAAACACATGGCTGGCAATAGAACATCAAAAAATTTGGGGTATTGTCTCATTCGGAAATAGATGTAATTTTTCATCGTTCTGAAAACATCAAGGAATGGATGGAGCTGGGAGTAATATAACATATTGATTTCTGTAACAGGTAGTTTTAGATCAGTAAAAGCAAATCTGTGCAATGAAGCAATTACATGGACATTTTCAAAAAATTAAAACTAATTTAATACTCAGGACTTCTCTTTCTTATCTATTTTAACTAAAATATATCTCAGCAATAAATTATCTAATGTAAGCACATTGTTGATACCATTTTCTTTGTTAATATAATATTTGCTTGTTGGTTATTATAATCGTTGAATTACTATGGAGATAATAGATAATGTACATACCTTGATCTATAATGTATTTTAAAGAAAAATAGAAAATATTTTAAAATTCTGCTTTCTTCATGCAGTTTCTTAATCATGTAGTTTGTCTATTCCACAAAGGAAATAATTTTAAAAATACATGTAAGATTTTCAGTTCCTATTTTTTATTTGTTTTCTTATTTAGTGCTGACCCTGAGCCACACTGTGGAATGGGTTTATTTTTCCTCCTACTTTCCTTTCCCGTATATGACGCTAATTATCCCTGGTGCCAAGGTCTGTCCTTGGAGTTGTTTTTCAAATAGTGGTGATGGATTTACATTGATCCAGCCACACTCTTTGGCTCAGTCTCCTGCACTCACTGGACTCCAGGCCAATTAGTGATTTGCCTCAGAGCTAGTAAAATGAACTGTCCCACCTGGGTCCCAGGTAAAATGAAAGTAGGGCTGTCCTCTCAATCATCCTTCCTAACCCTTCTAACAAACCATCAATAGGCCTGAGCCACACTGGCCATTGCTGTAAATATTTACTTTGATGCTCAAATTGTCTCCAGGTTAGTCAATGGATTCTGTGGACATTAGGATTGCTTCTGGATCTTTAAAAAAAAAAAAAAAATCCCCTTTGAGCCAAGAATGATCAGTGGGGAAAAGATAGGCTTTTCAGTAAATGGTGTTGGGAAAACTAGGTATCAAGAAAAATTACACTCCTATCTCATGCCACTCACAAAAATTAATTTGAAATGGACTAAAGATATATATAATACCTGAAGCTCTAAAACTTCTACAACAAAACTATAAAGAAAATGTGAGATCTATCTATTGAACAATCTATATATATAAAAGCCTAAGTGACCGTTACGACTGGTCAACAGAATGACCAGTCGACCGGCCGCTATGATGACGCACTGACCACCAGGGGGCAGATTCTCAATGCAGGAACTGCCCCTTGGTGGTCAGTGCACTCCCACAGCCAACCTCCCGCAGCCAGCCAACCTCCCGCGGTCCCTCCCCGAGCCAGCTGGCCCCAATCGCCAGCCAGGCTGAGGGACCCCACCTGTGCACAAATTCGTGCACCAGGCCTCTAATTTAGACATATTTTCCTCATTTCTCTTTTGAAACACTTTTCTCACTTGGTTTCTAAGGCAACAGCAAGCCCCAATAAGTTTTCTTTATTAATGACCACTTTTTCCTAATCCTCTCCATTTATTTCTTTTCTTGTGCTCATCCATTAAATAATGATGTTCTCCAGATCCTGTCTCCAGTCCTTTTATCCATGGGAGAGCTACTTACTTGGATTCACCAATGGCCCACATACTTTTCACTTGAAAATCTAATTGCTGGGCTAGACTTATATATCCCATAGCTTGGAGTCCAGATGGGGCTCCCACGTTCGCAGCATAGCCCACCATAGCATGCATGGCCCCTGAACACTCAGTGCCCTTGGCAAAGAAACTGCAGGTTTATTTGTGGTACAAGGAGGCAGCCCAAGTTCTCAGGAGCATGGGTGTGGCCCTCATGTCAGGCATAAGGTCCGAGCACCACCAAGCTTCGGCAATGACTTAGTTACATGGACTAAGCTGGTGATTTGTGGCCCATCAGATGAGATGGCTGTTATCATAGGTTTCCTAGTACTTTTCAGAATTGACAGGATGGGTAGTAAGCAAAGTCGTGTGAAAAGGATGTGAACCCAGATCAGGAGAGAAAAGACAAATCAGGGGTCTAGTATAAAGGGCAGGGAGGACGCCCCAGGAATGCTAAAGAGGACAGTGCTGGCGTCCTGGGAGATGAGGCGTCAGGACTGGGCAAGTATGAGCGCCCGGGGCGGGGGGGGGGGGGGGGGAAGTGATTATTTTATCCAGTCTGGCAGTTTGAGGTCAGAATTTACTTTGTCATCATGACCCTGTCTCTGTTTCTCTTTATTAATCAGTGAAATTCTCTTTGTTTTTCTGGAAAGGGAAAAAACAAATTTTTCCCAATTTTAGAAATATACAAATATATCCTTTGTGCAAGCAAAAGCTACAACTGAGATGAAAGTAAGGAATTTCAGCAATATAACAAATTGATGTATTAATCTCAACACAAATAAGAACAGAGAATTTCTGTATCTTACATGGTCCTTGTCACTGTTTTTGATTAATCAATTTTAGATTGTCCCATTTTTCCCTCAAAGGAATAGCATGTGGTCCATTTTTTTTAAATTTGTCTCATTATTTGAATAAAAGATGCTTTTAGAACTACTTAGCATATGCAGAAATGCAATTCTTCTTTTCAGGATCTGGCAATGTAATTCTAACTTCACAGCAGCACATTAATGGGAATAAATAACATATTTTAAGAGAAGTTGAATCGACCAAAGAAGGAATTTTCAAATAATTCTGGCCCTGTCCTCATTTATCTCATTTTGGACATAATCTCAATGATAGAGGAGTAAAGAGAGGGTGAGAAGCCAGATGTGGAGGAAATAAAAAACGAAAAACAAAAGAGGCTGAGCTCATCTCCAGCCTGGGAGGCATCTTAGTCCTGATCGGATTTATCAGAGTTCCCAAGTGTGGTGGTGACAAATCCTTTTTCCTGGCTTCTTGCCTTACACAGGATTAATAAATAATGAGCTCAATATTTTAGGAAAGAATTATTTCATTATTATGTCTTTCTAAAACATTTACTTTGGTTACTAGCCATTATTGATTTATATTTAAAACACTACATATTATGATAAATATCTATAGAAATCTCAGCCTGAAGACAGCATGACACAGCATACATATGCATAATGCATGTCTAATTGGACACAAATAGACTGCACATGAATGATAATCACTTTCTAATACCACCTGACAATTATATTCTTTATTTTGATTTCATAGATTTGAAAAAGATACCTTGAAAAATATATTTCAGAGTATTTTTTGGAAGTTAAATGTTCTGATTTCCCCGGTTTCATAGCAGGAAACATCATTCACAGGATGGACGGGAGGGGTGGGCATGGATAGATGGAAGCTAAAAGCAGCTCTAGGCAGGCACAGTGAGCTTGTCCTGGCAGGGGGTTCCCAGAGGAACCCTGGCTAGATAGTCATCTTTTCAAATCAGTCTTTCTCAGAGAACAACTGCCACCATTTAGAGATCAGTTATCTGTGATGATTTATTGTCTGGAATAAAAGAATCACAATTCTCTTCCCAGTGAGCAGAAATATTTTATATATTTCTTTGATGTTGAAGGGGGAGAGTAGCCAAAAACATAGATGAATGCAATTGTGTAATATCTAGCAACTACCACTGTGCATCATACACATTCAGTTCATGATAACTTTCATCCAAAAGTGGAATTAATGTGATCCAAACCAGATGAATGAGGAAAGTAGCTACTGTGTAAATAGTTCGCTTGTTACTTGTCCAGATAGAAAACAAACTAGCTATAAATCATGTTTGGACTATTTAAAAGCCTCTCATAGTTTTGTCAGGATAACATTAATTTTTGGAATTTTCAGAGTGTAATATTTTCCAGAGATAAACTCTGAAGGGTTAGATGAACAAATAGACACATAAAACATTTTAAGCGACAAGGCAGCGAATTTGTTCCCTGTGCTTTTTCAGTTTTAGGCTGGGGCTGCCTTTTTTTCTAGGTAATGCGGTTAAGGTGTGATTTTAAATAGGTACACAGAAGCTATTCTGTTTGTAGACCCAGTGTTCCATGACACATCCCCGTGGAAGAAGGAAAGTCTTTGTGGCATTTGCTTCAGACCACTATTTTCTTGGCTACGTGTCCATTATCTGCTTTAGCAAAAGGCAAGCAATAAAGTTTTCAATGGAGAATGCCATTAGGTAACTGTCTATCAGTATGTAAATGGTCAGAGTTCCATTGAGGTCCTTAGCCAGATGTCCAGCCCCCCCCGCCCTCCCATTCCTTTACACTTAAGGTGGTTAAGACCAGTGAAGAAGAAAGGGGAAAAGAAGGAGCAGCATATCTCTTTAGATAAAGTTTGAATCCCTTCCCCTCCAAAACCAAAATTCTCTTGGCAATACTTCTTCCAGCGTATCATTTTCCTTCTTTCCCCCATTTTCTTGGTACTAACCTCCTCTTTTAGGGTTGGTGCCTGTGCTGAATTTTTAACTCCCTCTCTTTTCTCTTCCCTTGGATTCTGAAGCCTGAGATTTTTTTTTCATTAAGTGATAGATTGAATCGGTTCTGTTTCTTATCCTGAGACTTCATATCCACATGCCTTGGGGTTAAAGGCAACCAAGATAATGCAGCACCGTTTTATTGAACATTAGAAAGAGATATTATCTTGAGACTAGGTTCTGTTTTATTCATTTTTATACTTCTCCCTCTGATGTATGGAGCAGTTAGCACACTGCTTGGCACACATTAAAAGGCACTCAATAAATAATTGCTGGAAAATGGAGTTCAGATATACTTGGGTTCTAGCTCTGGCCCTCAGTAGCTGAGCCACAGGAAAATTTCGTTTCCTCTGCTGTAGAACAAGAATAATGCAGACCTTATGTAGTTATTATGGTAACTAAATGAGATAACTTCTTTTAAAAGTGCCTTGCAGAGATCTGAGAGCATAGTAGGTTCTCAATAAATATTCATTCCCTTGTCTGTGGGCTGGTCATTTCATTTTTCTGAACTGTACTCCTTATTTGTCATAAGAGAATAAGAATAGTTCTTGGAACTTCCTGACAGGGTTGTACTGGGGATTAAGTAAGTTTTAAAGGTATTGAAATCCTTATCAAACAGAGACTAAATAACCCATGGATGGACTTTAAAAAATTTAAGAACAGCTCTATTGTTGAGAGATTATTTTCAAGAACAGAGTATTTATACTCTTAAAAGATGTGCATGCATTTGTGCCCTCTTGGTGTCTCTGTGTATATCATGGTGGCTAATAGCAGGGTTGTGAGGCAATTCTGTTTGGGTTTGAAATCTGGCTCTAACACTTTCCAGATATATAATCTTGACCAACTTTTTAATGCCTTAGTTTCCTCATTGGTGAGATGGCAGCAGTAAGAGAGCTGACCTCATGGGTTGTGATGACTAAATGAGACAGTGTATAGAACATGCTTTGAGCAGAACTTGAGGATTGCTAAGTTTTAAGTATATGTCAGCTATTGCTTTAATAGAATCATCTTTGTGTGTGTGTGTGTGTGTTTTCATTTAAATTAGGAATATGTCTTAACAACTTCAAATTGTTGGTCAACTCCTTCTTTTCATTCTCCTCTATGGAAGAAATATCATACCATGTTTTGATCCAAACAGAAAGGATGTAAGATTAAAAAAGAAATGGAGGCAATTGGAGATCCTTCACTTCACTGAATTCATATTTTATATAAAAGCTAAGGGTTTTTTTTTTTGCTTTTAAAATTTGTCTGTCATTTTTAACTATTGATGATCACAATGAAATTGAAGATCATTTTGCTGGGAAAAAGAAAAATGTTTTAGACAATGTCTTCTTAGCTGAAATGAACAGAAATCAGAAATACATATCAAATTGTATAAGCTAGAAAGGGACTTTTGCGGACAAATACTAGGCATTTTACAGAATCCAAGATCAGCTAGGCCATGGGAGCATGCTCAGTCCTTTGTTTAAAATTTTCTCTGTGTGCTAGCTTTACTTACCTCTCTGCAGACATGTTTCCACTGTCTTGCCTTGAATTTGGTTCTCCCTGTCTGCCTGTGATGTGGGATCATGAGGGAAAATATGGTTGCCAAGGAACCACCACTGAAAGGTGATGTGAGTTTTAGAAAAAGGAGCTGACTATGTGCTGAGCAACACTTGGAGGTTTTTACTGGAGATTTTAACATAAAATAAATATGTAACATCAAAACAGAACATCTTTCAGTGTTATAAGCTAAAATCTTGTTTTTAGATACCCATAAGAGTAATAGTAATACTATAGTGCAATCAGCTACATATATTATTCCAAAATGGGAAGTGCTCATTTGTTTACTGACTGAACATGTATGAGCTTCAATGTGTTTTTGATGTATTTTGAATGGAAAGCTCAATGCTGTTTAATATTTATTTTAATATTCAATTTTAAAGCCAAATAAAATATAAAAATTACTTGAATTTTAACAGTGAGCCAGAAAATGATGCATTGCAAAATTACTACAAATTTTTAAAACCTTTGTATTTCAAGTTGATCATTTGGTTTTTCAAGTAGAATTTATACTCATGGAGTAGCTACAATAGCCCACTCATATAAATTACTGGTTGGCTACATCTTTAGTCTGTCTCCAGATTGTTTTGGAGGCATCTTAATCCCTTCTAGGTTGATAGAAGTTGGCAGACAAGGCATCAGGGAGCTATTGTGGAGTTGTCTGTTGATTTAGGGCCAGAGCCCTTGCTCCTGTCCTGAATTAGGTTCATTGACAACATTCCCCTCACCGCATCCCTTTCCCCCAAACTTTGTTTTAAGACTTTTAATGTTCCATTGGGTTCAAAGAGCTTAGATTTGGGAAGTGAGTAGAGAAGTCAAGATCTGGGAGGATGCGTGAGAGGAAGAGGAAGAGCAGAAGACCAAGGAAAAGATCTTTCAAATTTGTGAATTTAGGTAAGTTTTCATTAGCCTGATAACATCTCAGCACTTTAGCTCATAACCCAGAAATATTTTTATATATATATATATACACACATACTTTGTAAAGATATGTGCATGCACTGTAAAAAGTAAAGCACATGGCATTTATCTTTAGTTTTTAGTAGCACTTGCAGTTTGTAACAAAATAATATATGGTTTCTTTGGCTAAAATTACTAATAGGAATTTAGCAATGATCATAGAACATGCAGTTATTTGGCATATCTGGCATTAAACAAATTAGCAGATAAGAACTTTAAAATTAAAATGACTCTCCATTGGGAAGCCCAGAGTGGAAATAGAATTCTGTGCTCCATCATTCTGAGCCATCAGCAGGGTCCATGCATAACCAACTATGATCATGAGAGCGGGAAGACATGAATGCACATGGCCGCAGCAGCAAGTGTCGGTGACATTATTACTGAACTGGCAAGAGTCCTTGAGTGTAACCAGCAGGCTCTGGGTGTGGATGACAGGTATCCATGGAAACTCAAAGTGTTGAGAACTGCCATGCACCTTCTCCAAATGTTAATTGCAACAGAAACCACATGTTTAAGGAGTTATCCTAAAAAAAAAAAAAAAAAAATTAGCAGACAGAGCCTCTACAGTGGTTTATTTTGTACTGATTTAATTGATGGTTGATGTCAGGTAGTACAAATAATTGATGATGATGGCAAAATCAGCCACCATGTCCTAAGTCATGAAAAATCTTTCACCAAGCATTAAGAGAGATGATCATTTAGAAGGTTTCAGGCGGCCTTGGAGGAATCATGCATTGGATAATTTGATCTGATACTTCTCTTTATGATAGAGCTTATTTTCAAAGAATAAGAGACTTCATAGTTTACTCCAACCTGCTGTTATCTCTGATACCACACACATGACCTTTCAGAATTTTATAGGTTTGATTTCTTTAATCAAGTATCTGATTCTTTGTGGACAAAAACTGAGTCCAGGAAGTTTTCCTTCTTTTCATTTATAAAATGAGCATGTAAAATGAGATAACCTATAGTTTTAAAAGGTATGTCTTCTAAAAAAAAAAGCATCAAAAGTGCTGTGAATAGTAACTAAACCTATCTGCAGAAATCCATGGGAGGAGGCAATATCTTGATTTTGAACATCAATCATTTTACATGCTTGGGATCCAACTGGGAAGAACTGAGAATACAGAAGAATTTGCTACAGGAAATCATGGAGTTGGAAGTAAAACAACAACAAGGAAAAAAATGGGGGCTCTCAAAGTTAAAAAAACAACAACAACAAACAGAACAAAAAACTATGTCTTGATCTTTTCCCACATGTATTTACTTTTAAAAAATTACTGGTAAGATTTGCTACTGTTAAGAGTAAGCCAAACTATGGGTCTTTCTTTTCATTCTCGTTTTAGGCTTTCTTGGACGTTGGATTTGTGCCTGAAATTCATTTATATTTACTAAAACCTGTATAGGGGTTTTCTTAGAAGCTTCTGTGATTAAAAGAAGTTATAATTTTAGCTATTTTAGCACTTACAACATTTTTCCACAACATTTAAGTTGCTCGAGGCATGTCTATGTCTCTGACATTGGTTGGAAAGGAAGATTTGCATTTCACTTTCTAGAGTTATTTTCAGTAAACAGGTAGGTGGAAACATAGAGAACAGAATAGATGGGGCCAGGGGACAAGAAGTGATAGCTTGCCAAGATAGAAAAAGTATGGGGTTTATCAAACAAATGACTTGTTTTCAGAGAGAATTCTCAGTATTTGAATAGAAAATAATTTCAAAAAAGACTGAAGCCAGAGAGTATGGCCTTGTTCTGCTGCCTGCTGCCCAAGTGAACAATAGGGCTGCTAGATCTACTTATAGTAAACAAGACAAATTTGGCCCAAATTAGCTGTGTTTTAAAGAACTACTATTTGTTTTAGTTCTGTTCCCTTGTCTGCTGTTTGTTTCCATTGTCGCTCTTCTTTATGATCTTCTTCTTTTGCCCCTGGGGCTTTGCTTTCTCTTCCTTCTTTCTCCTCTTTCTTCCTGTTTTTCCCTCCCCTTTACTTAATCTCATCCTTTTTTTAAAATAGTCATAAAATGAAGTATTTTTAATATTAAACCTTAATTTCTTCTAACATTTTACTAGTTTTACATTTTTGCAAATAAAATTCATTTATGATGCTCCCTAAATTATTTCCTCGTTGAATCATTTAAGCTTTTCACATCTTGGGGGTAGAACAGAAGTAGTTAATCAGTATATGTTTTATGTGGAATACTCTGTGATTTTACACATTTAAAATGACTATTTAGAAGGAGATCATAGAGAGGCTCTTCTACTCCAGGAATGAGTTTTAGGGAATCAGAAGCCTAAACCACAGAGTTTCCAAGCTACTTTATAAATAGAACAACAGCAGATACTTCCCTCGGCACCATTTCACTACTTTTCTAATCACTTCCACGTGAGTACATCCATTATTGATTGGAAAGGAAGATTCGCATTTCACTCTCCATAGTTCTTTTCTGTAAACAGGTGGGTGGAAACATGGAGAACAGAATAGATGGGGCCAGAAGGCAAGAAGTGATAGCTTGCCAAGGTAGAAAAAATATGGAGCATGTCCTTAAGGTTCATGTAAGACTTATGTTTAACTGGCTTCCTCTTCTCACAGCAGAGTTTGATAACCACAGAGTCCCATTTGATTTGAGCAGGATGGAGAGTCCCACTCCAGGGGAGAATGTCAGCAGGACAATGCTGATCCCACATATTATTCTCTGTAAACATGTTAGATCCCCTAAATGGAATTTTCCACATGGCAGATGAGAATCCAGCACCTGGGACTCCAATCATAGCAGAGTATATGGAGGGACATAGGATAGCTCTTTCCTCAACACCACCTACTGAGGTTAGATGAGAAAGATCATTTACTCTCATGGCAGAAATTTACTTCAATTAACAGGCCATCTTCAAACACGCTTCCCTTGGCTTCTATAACACCTCAGTCTCTTCATTTTTTTCTCTTACTATTCTTTATGCTTTATAAATAAATTCATTATTTAGCATATATTAATTTTCATGTCATACAGATCAGTGATCCTTCATTAAGACAATTCTCCCCCATGTGACATTTGATGAACTTTGTTTATACTAAATTCACTCAGGATACAGAGACAATGGGATAAAGTAAATGAAGCTAGTGCTAGGTTGGGGCGGTCCTGAAGTGGTTCAAGTTGGATGCTGTATTAGGTCAGGACTGATGGAAAGTATTTAAATATTTCCATGAAATAAAAATTGAAGTTTTATTTGAAATCTGCAAGATGTTGCTCAATATACTGCTTATTTCTTCTAGAAAAGGTAAGGAAGCTGACGGGAAAGCGTTTAGGCAGAAAACATTGTATTTTTATTTGCTGACACAATCCTAAAAAAGTAAAATGCAAATGACCACAAAGGATTATAATCTGAATACCAGGCACAGCATTTTTCTGTTTGGATTAGATAAACATGAGCCAAAGAGCAATATTTCTACGTGTTTTTGTCTGGGAGCAATTAAATTGGAGTACTGTGTGATTTCTGAAATATGATTATTTTCTAGGTCTTTAGCTATGCCTGCACAGGGCTAGGTTGCTGTTCCCTTTCTTGGTGATTTATTCAAATGCTCTAAAATCTTTCTGGATCTCTTTCTTGCTCCATAATAAAAATTATTGCTCTTACACAATATAACAGCTTTAAAGAATAGATATGAGATAAAGAAAACGGAGACAGCATGCAGAATAGACATGTTAGAAGGCTCAACCATTAACTATTTAAATAGCTGTAATTTGGAGGAAAGGTTTTTTTGATCCAGTTAGCATTTATTATTTGGTTATTCTATGGCAGGCATTAAGTTTAGTGCCTCCACACAAATTGCTCTAAGTTCAAATAAACATTATTATGCAGACACTGTTTATTTTACTATCACATTTCCCTTTGTTTTTCAGATAGACAAATCCAGGCACAAGGTGATTCAGTAATTTTTCTGAGGACACACAGACACTAAGTGGAGCCAGAATTGGAGCTTGGGTATTCTGACCACACGGTATTAACTTAAACACTCCAGCTCAGGATTGCCTTTGTGTTGTATGCCTCTGGCCAAGACAAGAAACACTGACCATGGAAGTCACAGCAAGGCAGCTACAGGCTGAATATAAAGAACTTCCTAATGATGAGGTATGTGCCAAGTAGAATGGAGTGCTAAAGAAATGATTGACATCCACTTGGCTGATGTTCAGTTTAAGATGGGATGAAGATGCATTGGAAACATTGCAGTGGATGTTTTTATGTTAGGCCAAAATTAAATTATTTTTAAAGCTCTTTTTCTTCCTGTCCTGGAGTCTATGATAATGTGAAAAAAATTATGTGGTTATGTCGATTTGTGACCTTGCCATCAGGAGTAGCTGTCTTTTAAGCATTTTGCACGAAGTGCCCCCTTGACTGGATCTAGCTGTCAGTTTCTTTTACAAAGATCCACATTAGGTTCGCAAATGGAATCTGAACATGGAAGAGGAAAGATAATAAACTTCAAAGCATGGAAAGAAGATGGAGAAAGAGAAGGCCAAAAGCAAAATAACAAATGAGAACGGATAAGCCTCTCTTCTTGTTAAATGAATAGTGTAGAATTTCTTCTAAATTTCTTAATTAAAATGGGTATCTGTGTACAGATGTTTCTTAGTTTATAAACATAATAGCTTTTAAGAAGTTGTTTGTTATTTCCACTTGTTTTAAAGTTCAAAGTGACTATGTCAGATTCAAGTCCAGAATATATTTTTATACAATAGGCTAATAAGTGAGTTCTTCAGGATTTGCAATTTTGCTTAGTCTAGCCCAATGGTGTCTATCTTGTTAGAGATCTCTTTACAAAGTCAGTCAGTATTCTATATGTTGTTGATAAGACTAATCTGCATATACTACTTGAACCCATATATCAGAAACCGGTTATACTTTTGTAATGAAAATTTCATCATTTTACATGATCAGCCTTTTAATTCTCAAACTCCTATATTTCTCCCGAATTAATAGTAGTTTTTATTTTTTTTATTTTGTGAATTATCATCACTTGCTAATTATCAGTTGCCTACATACAGAATTTTTCCTAAGTCAGATGATTGACTCTTTATCTTTTAGAAATATTCTTACACTAGAGGCCCGGTGCACAAAAATTTGTGCACTCGGGGGGGTCCCTCAGCCCAGCCTGTGCCCTCTCGCAGTCTGGGACCCCTCGGGGGATGACCACCTGCTGGCTTAGGCCTGCTCCCTGGGGTATTGGGCCTAAGCTGCAGTCGGACATCCTTAGCACTGATGAGGAGGCGGGCGAGGCTCCCACCACCATCGCTGTACTGGCAGCCGTCAGCCTGGCTTGTGGCTGAGCAGAGCTCCCCCTGTGGAGCACTCTGACCACCAAGGGGCAGCTCCTGCATTGAGCATCTTCCCCCTGGTGGTCAGTGTGTGTCATAGTGACCAGTCATTCCCAGTCATCCTGCTGTTAGGGTCAGTTTGCATATTACCCTTTTATTATATAGGAGTGCTTGGCCAGCCTGGGTGAGAGGCTGATGGCTGTTTGCAGGCTGGCCACAGCCCTTTCAGGGTGGGGATCCCTGCTGGGGTGCCTGGCCAGCCTGGGTGAGGGGCTGATGGCTGTTTGCAGGCTGGCCAAGCCCGCCAGTGGGGACCCTCACCCCATGAGGGTGGGCCATCCTGGGTGAGGGGCTGATGGCTGTTTTCTGGCTGGCCACAGCCCCTTCAGGGTGGGGCTCCCCACTGGGGTGCCTGGCCAGCCTGGGTGAGGGGCTGATGGCTGTTTTCAGGCTGGCCACAACCCCCAGCCACCTAAGCTCTCAGTGGAGGCTGGCTGAAAGCAGGTATCTGGGATTTATTTAGCTTCTATAATTGAAACTTTGTTGCCTTGAGCGGAGGCCTCAGCCGGCTCAGGGCTGGTGGGAAGCTTGGCTTCCTCCATTGCCCGGGCAACCAAGCCTCCTGCTTGTTCCAGCTCCGTGGATGCCAGCCGCCATCTTGGTTGGATTAATTTGCATATAGTCACTCTGATTGGCTGGTGGGCGTGGCTTAGGTCATAGCAAAGGTACGGTCAATTAGCATCTTTGTCTTTTATTAGTGTAGATTTGAAACACTCACTCTATATGAATTGTACAGTATTTTTATTTTATTACTTTCATTTAGAATATATTTTTTTAGCATAATCATATGTCCATTTTTACTGGAATTTTAGAGTCTTTCATTTCTTTTTTTATTTTATTGGAAAAGACAGTGTATCTGTCAGTATAGTTTAGTTTAAGTTACAGTAACAAAGATATCAAAGTCTCAATGGCTTAACAGGGCTACATTTTAGTTGCTCATGCTGCATGTTCACTGTGGGTGGGTGGTGCAGGTGGGAATTTAATAACACCAAGCCATTCCTCGCTACCTATCCTGTGCTGGCTCCATTTCAGTGTGAACCTTCAAAGTTCTCAGCTTCAGAGGAAAAAGGCAAGAGTTTAGCAGTGGCCATTAAATACTTCATTCCAGAATGGCATGCATGTGTTCCTTCCCCTCACATTTTTATTGGCGAAATCAAGACACTTTACCATTCTTGATTTTAAGGAGGTGGGAAGCACCAACCTTTGGTACTTAGAAGTAGAGAAAACATTGCTAATACATTGGATTTTAACTTTTTTAAAACACTCTCAAATCTAAGCACAAGCACCTAACACGTGCCTTACCTGCAGGCAAGGCTAAGGCTGAGACTAACTGGCTGCACTGGCAACCTGTTGATGGTGGCCAGAATTAATGTACTTTATTCCAGATTGAAACTGTGTATCTGTGAGGGCATTGGAGTTGAAAATACATTGATTTCAGTAACACAAGGCTGGTATGAACTCATTTGCATGGACCTTCAGTGGTTTGCTGTGATGCAGATGGGCTTTGGGAGAGCTGATCAGCAGGTCAGCAAAGCCTCAGAGACATATCTGAGCTACTGGCTGGATGCTGAGAACGATGGGCCAGGCCTGCTTTGTAAAGGTGACAGGGAAACAGTGAAGAAGATTCTGATTTTACTAAAATAATAAATAGAGTTCACTTTCCATACCACAGGTCTCCCATCCCCAGATTCAATAAAATGTGGATTAAGAATATTTGGAAAATAAAAATTCCCAGGAAGTTCCAAAACACAAAATTTGAATTTTGTTTAGCACCTATGCTAAATCTACATGAAGGAAGTGATGTGTAGACATGCTCTACTGAAGTCTATAGCAAAACCAGATTATATGTAAACTCTACGCCATTTTGCCATCCCATATAATAAAAGCATAATATGCAAATCAACCAAACTCCAGAACGACTGGTCAGCGGGGGGTGGGGCCGGCGAGCAGGCAGTGCCAGGCTAGCTAAGGTGGGTGCCAGTGGGAAGAAGGAAGGGACAGCGATCCAGGGGCAGCGGTGACTGGTGGCAGTGGAGGGGTGGTCAGGGGGCGGGGCCGGAGCTGACCCCTGGTGGTCAGTGTGCTCCCACAGTGGGAGCACCGCTCAGCCACAAGCCAGGCTGAAGGCTGGCGAGCGCAGTGGCGGTAGCGGGAACTTCTCCTACCTCCATGGCAGTGCTAAGGATGTCTGACTACAGGCCTGCTCCCTGTGGGGCCTAAGCTGTCAATGGGACATCCCCTGAGGGCTCCCGGACTGTAAGAGGGCGCAGGCCAGGCTGAGGTACCTCCTCCCCGCCTCCCCCCTCTCCCCCCTGAGTGAATGAATTTTCATGCAACGGGCCTCTAGTTTTAAATAAGGCACGTGAGCTTCCAGGAATTTTGGTTTCTTGTGTGTGTGTGTGTGGGGGGGGGGGGGGTCCTGGAGCTAGTCCCCCATGGATACCAAGGACATCTGTACTTTGAAAAGGCATTAGCCTAGTGGCATAAGGTAAATCTACAGATAACAAATTCAGAAATGGCTTCAATTACCTTTTGTTAGTTTAAAATGAACAATCTTTTAAACCAATGTTCAGGAGTAAATCAAAATGGTGTTTACAGAGCCTTCAAGGTCTCTAAAAACTTCCCCTAAATGTGGTTATTTTAGATGTACTTAAACTTAGACATTACTTATGCCCCTAAACCCTTTCCTAAGCCTTCAGGCACTCTCTTTATATAGTTTACCTATAATTTACTGAAGACTGTTAAAAGTTAACAAGCCTGAAAGTGACAATCTTTAGAAAGAAACTCACTTTTATTTCTGCAGAGATCTGAATGAATATTGCTTAGAGTTCTTTCTGAAATCTTTTGCTTAGCAGCCCAGCACTTACTCTAATATTCCCTTGGAGAATGATTTAATCATTAGAGAAATATATAAGGTATTCACACTAAGTTTTTCTTGTCTTTAATTGGATAATGATTAAGTGTGTTTGGTAATTTGAAAGAAAATGAAATGTAAGCAATAATTAATTAAAAGTTTCTTGTTTCTTTTCTCTCCCTCTTAACTTTCTACTTCTGGGGAAGGATATAGGATATAATTTTGTACTTCCTGGCCAGAGCTAGACTTAATATGATGGATGATCTCTTAGGTTAATCAAGAGAAACTGTAAACTCCTCTCATAGGTTAACGTGGCATCATTGCTGACTTAGGAGCCCGTTTCTATCATCAAACTACACTATCAATTCAGACATTTGAACTTCCTAAACTTTCTGGCATAAAACAGATCTCACTTACACACCTAATTTTTTAAAGGAATTTTTTTTATTTCTGAAGTGATAGAAATAATTCCTGTTCACTAACAGGAAATAAATAACATTATTATTATTATTATTCTTTTAATTTTTGATTTCAGAGCAGAAGGGAGAGGGAGAGAGCGATAGGAACATCAATGATGAGAGAGAATCACTGACTGGCTGCCTCCTGCACACCCCCTACTAGGGATTGAGCCCACAACCAGGAATGTGTGTGTTCTTGACTGGAATCAAACCTGGAACCCTTCAGTCTGCAGACCGACGCTCTATCCACTGAGAAAAACCAGCTAGAGCAATAAATAACATTTTTAAAGGGAAAGGTACAGCTACTAAATGGCTTGACTGTAATAAAAATTAATTCTAGCACATTTCCACCAGATGGCACCCCCCTTTGAACTTTGGGAAGAGATTCTGAAGGTGAAGGAAAGCCACTCTCATTTTAGAAACAGGATTGGTTCTGGAAAAGATTTCTAGCCAGTGAGATTGAATCAAAGAAAATAATATGCAATACTACTTTTAAAAACTCTTCTAAGATGCTCCCAAAGTAAAATGCATAACAATATGTTTAATTTGGGGCAAATCAAGTCTATGTCAATTAAGCCAATCCTAGTTTAATCTGAACTCCCCAGGACTTAAGTTCCACTAAATTGTAATTTTCATATGATCTTTCTAGCTAGCTCTCATTTGGGTGCTTCTTTTAACTTAAAGGAAAGCACAGCAACTGGAGTGTATTTAGCAACTGAGTGTCCTAAACGAAGACTTGATTTAATTTGTAAATAAATTATCAACTTGCCAGTCAAAAATTCATAGGTAAACACTTTAACATTTTGTCCAAAACCATGGGGTTGGCAGTGTAGATCTTCCAAGTTAAACAATACAGGGCCAAGTCTGCTGCCTGCACACTTCTTGTCCATGCACTTGGCTCTTTCTGATTCTCTGGCTACTAGTAAACTCTTCACAATACTCTTGTTGCTCTTTATTGGTGGCCTTTTCGTGTGGATCAGAGCATAGCATTCCTTACAGATGTCACCCCAATACAATCAGTCAGTGGAAAAGCATCTCGTTTCATAGACCTGTATTCACTAAAGACATTAATTTTTACTGAGCAGTTCAAATCCTATGATGTCTTTTGTTATCTTTGGATGATGAACAAGCATGCTGAGCACTCAGGAACAGATCTTTGTCATTTAGAGAGAGCAAGTGAGAGAGATGCATCTAAAAATGCATATTTGAGGCTGCAAGGCAAGGCTTCTTGTACTTCTTGCTGCTTATATGTGATAAGCAGAGTATGGCCTGAGCTTGGAGAATTTGAAAGTTATTGAGGACTGTCAGGGAGACTGACTTAGTTGGAATTAGGAAGGTTTTTCAGAAATGCCTTCTATGACCCTTGCTTAGAAATGAGATGTTATGGTTTCCCACAATCCCCTACACACGGATGATCAGTTTGATAGTAATTTTTTATCGCTATATTTTCTAACTGGTAAGATTATCAGTATCTCATCTTATGAGATAAAATGAAAACATAAGGGAAATTTAAGGTTTTTGTAATGATATTCTTTCTTCAAATATTGTTGCTTATTGATTTTTTATTTCAGCCTATACTTTAGACAAACGTCACATTATTTGATTTTTAGAAGGAAAGTATCAATTATAATATTTGATAGGCTTATGGGAGTTATATTTTTGATACGGCACCTAAAAATTTTACGGGAAATGTAATTTGATTAAGCCATGATAAAGGCATCTTAATCTGTCGACATGGTTGCCGGATAAACAAATAAACATATAATATGCCCAGTTAAGTTTGAATTTCAGATAAATAATACCTCTAAGTTTTTAGCATAATATACCTCATGCACTATTTGAAACTATTTATGTTAAAACTATTTGTGGTTCATCTGAAATTCAAATTTAGCTTGGTATCCTGCATTTTGTCTGCCACCTCCACCTGGTAGGTGACCTCTAGGTGTGATCTTCGTCACAGTTGCCGCAGCAAGGACTGTGGAAAACCTTCCACATAGACCCACTTCTTACGACTTCTCAACCTTTCTACCAACATCTTACTCTTCAAGTGTGAGCTCCTAGGCTTAAGAAATGAACTACTGTAGTTTGCTGTGCTTGGGGGGAAATTCCACACTAATTTCACTTGGAATTACAGAGCCAATATGTTAGAAAGCTGCCAGAGTGGTTCCTGGACTCTCTGAAGAAAGTCTCCTGAATAAGAGCTATGCCTGAAGTAGCTGTTCAAGCTTCAGCTGTTCACAAGGTTACATTAAAAATCCCCCGAGGACCCTGGGCTGTGAGTATTCAGACTGACCTTCATCTTGATCTGACCTAGCAGGAAACAGACCTGGGGACAAGTTACCTAGCATGATGAGCCCCCTATTTTACCTCTGTCCTCCATGCCCCCGTACTTTGCAAGGGGAAACAGCTGCAGAGACTATAAGTTTATTATGGTAGTCACACCGAGTTTGTCTGGGAAGAGTTATGAAACCAACTGCACATTGTTTGTTTTTCTTATTAGTAGAGGAAATAACATGGGCCTTAGGCGTGTATTCAAAGGTATATCCTGGTCACATATTTGTTTGTCTCATGCAGGGTAACCTATAAGTCTCCTTTCAGAAATATTGCAAAGTGATTTTTTTCTTGAAAAACAGGAAAATAAAATTTATAGGTATAAAATCCTCCCCTTGTATCCCACTTATAAATATTTAACTTTAATATATACTTAAAATATCTGATAGTTATGTGTATGGCTTCATTTTTAGCATTAGTAGGTAATGGGTATACATAGGAAAAATTTGAATTCTTACCTCATCTGAGGTTATAATCTAACAGGATAGGCTGATATATGCATATGAATTAGTTAAGCAATGATGCAAAGTAGTATATGAACAAGTACCAAAGTTGTTCATAGCAAGAACAAATGTACAGTAGTTCACTGACGTGGGAAATCCAAGTAGACTTGGGTAGAGCTTGAGGGATGGATTTCATGCCAATTAATGAACAGGGATAGGAAAGAGCATGAAGGAAGGCTGAGAAAGAGTAGGAGCACTTGAGTGTCAATGAGGAACAGGTCTCCATGGAGGAGAGAAACCCTGTACAGGTGGATGTGTAGATAAATATGTATAAGGAAAATGATGCAATATTATATCAGAGTAAGGAGTTTGTACTTGGTCCTCTAGGCCATGGAGAGCCTTTGGAGATTTTTGAATCACAGAAGGATGTGACTGATGAAAGTGCTCTGGCAATAATCTGTAAGCTGGAGAAGAGGGGAAAAAAGATGGATTTTTGCACAGTGTAGGTGTGAGGTGATGGTGCACATTCACTGTGTTCATCTAAAAGCCAACAACAGACTTAAATGCCTGTAAGTCACTGAATGTAAAACACTCTAAATGTATACAGAGACACATAGTGTTCATGTAAAGCATACTCACTGCTCTCCGCTTTCCAGAGAATTACTCTTCATTATCATATGCAATCCCCAGGAGAAGCACATTGAAAGCTGAGTGAATTTCTTACCCTGCCTTTGTTCTTTGATGTGCCTGCATGTAGGTTGTATGTTGTGTTAATTCTGTTTCTTGGTATTCCCTCATCTATATTGCAAAGAGGGAGGGTTCTTCTTGTACAGAAAGGTGTTTTTTTGTTTTTGTTTGTTTGTTTTTTAAGATCCTTCAAGTCCTCATGATTATAAGTAAATTTAAATCAGAAAGAGTGTTCTCTCTTTGTTACATAATTAAAAAGTCTTCAAGTGACATGGTTACATTTTTAAAGGCGATCTTAGCTGTAGTCAATTCCAGAACAATTCCTAAAGACCTTAGGAATGCAAAACCCATTTGTTGTATGCAAGTGGGAAATAAGTTGTCTTTAAAAGAAAAACAATAAACTGACCAGTGTGGCTCAGTGGTTGAACATCAACCTATGAACCAGGAGATCACAGTTTGATTCCAGGTCAGGGCTCATGCCTGGATTTCGGGCTTAATCCTTACTGTGGGGTGCATAAGAGGCAGCCAGTCAATGATTCTCATCATTGATGTTTCTATCTCTCTCTCCCGCTCCCTTCCTCTCTAAAATCAATAAAGATATATACGTAAATAAACAACAACCTATACATTTTAGGGGAAAGGCATATAAATCTAACATAGTTAGATCTCTGATGCTTTCAATATAAAAAGAAAGAATACTGTAAATAACACAGAGATTTGAAGCTTGGTTCTAACTAGTTTTCCCAGAACCCTGAGATAAAACTAGAAGAGGAATAATGTTATTATTCAAAATCTGTGAAGTTCCAAAACAGATTTCCTACTATTGTAGTACCTATAACTTCTTTTTTATATTGCTTGCAAGTTAACCTTGACTTATTGTTCCCTGTATTACAAAGTCCTCTGGGCTATCTCTCTACAATGAAGTAAAAATAGAGATGAAAATTAGATTAATTCACATATTTACCTCAAGTCTCTGGTGGGCTAATCAAGAATCTCTGTATTAATCAGGGTTCTTCAGAGAAACAGATAAAGATATATTGGCGACCAGGGAAACCAGTGGTATAAGGTCTCAGTCTGAGTCCAAAGGCCTGAGAATAGGAGCTCTCAAGTTTGAGGCAGAGATGGATGTCTCAACTCAAGCAGAGAGTGAAATTGCCCTTCCCATGCCTTTTTGTTCTATTCAGGCGCTCAAAGAATTGGGTGATGCCTATTTGCATTCTTGAGGACAATCCTTTACTCAGCCCACCTATTTGGAATGCTAATCCCTCTCAGACACCCCCAGAAATAATGCTTTACCAGCTATCAGAGCATCCTTTGCTCCTTCAAGTTGACACATAAAATAACCATCACAATCTCAACAGCTTTAGTGTGCAATTAGATAATTCAAATGCGACTCAAATGGTGATCTTTCAGAAGATATTTAACTCCCCCTTTGTCCCAAATAGCATTCAAGTTTATTCAAATTTATATTTAGAAGGGAGAAGGAAGGTAATGATTATTCAATTAGTCCATTATTATGTACTTACTATTCTGATAAGTACTGTGAAGGAAAATTGTAGATTGCTATTAGATATTAGAGGAAACGCATATGCATGGGGATTCCCTGAGGAGGTGATGTTTAAGCTAAAATTGAAAGATTGATCAGTTCTAGCTAGGTGAAGGAAGATGAGTAGCAGGGAAAAGAGCATGCCAGCAGAGGGAACAGCATATGGGAAGGACCTGCAGCAAGAAGAAGCTGGCACAGGAGGAATAAAAAGGACAATCCAGTGTTATTGAAGCTCAGAAAGTGTGGTAAATTATATATATATATACTAGTAATTATTAACTTCCTCTCTGTCCCTGGATGCCACCATGTCCACTGACTTTGAGACTTGGCCACATGACATTCTTTGGACAATGGGATGATATGTGTGGACATGACATTTTTCATGTATGAGCTATAACTTTAAATCTTAAGAATAGTGGGAAGTCACTGAAGCAAGATATTGGCATAATTAGAATCTCTATATATAAAAGCCTAAGTGACCGAACGACTGGTTGACTGGTCGCTATGATGCACACTGACCAACAGAGGGCAGACGCTCAATGCAGAAGCTGCCCCCTGGTGGTCAGTGCACTCCCATAGTGGGAACACCGCTCAGCTGACAGATGGGCGCCAGACGCTGGGCTCACAGCTGGCAAGCGCAGCTGCAGCAGCACAAGCCTCTCCTATGGACACTCCCCCTGCATGCCCCTCCCACATCTGGACCAGGACTAGGATCGGGACCAGCATTGGGACTAGCATTGGGACTGACTGGACACAAGCCCGTGGCCGCTTCTCAGTCATAGGGGTGCCAGTATTGCCCTAGGACGGGCTTATGGAGACCACAGCGGAGCAGCAATGAGCCTACTGAATGGCGGCAGCAGTAGGCACAAAGGGACTGGGATGAGTGGGAGCGATGCAGCACCTGGCCTGGGTTCGGGCTCCTCCCAGCCGCCTGATGCTTCACGCACTATTACATCCTTCGGGGATGTTGGGCTGCCAGTTTCAGTTTGGGCCCGATCCCCGCAGGCCACGCCTAGGGAACCCACCTGTGCACAAATCCGTGCACCAGACCTCTAGTATTATTATAAGAGAAAGAAAAAGAAATTGTTCTGGCCATACCTACCTCCCTACTTCCAAAAAAAGGACAAGAATACAAGTAACCTTGGTAAGTTATTGCAGTAAGGAAGACTATCCAAATTTTATCAAGTCCTTAAAGTTGCCAGGCCCTCTTTTAAGCACTTACTTGTAATTACTACTGAAATCTTCACAATGAGGTGGGCTACTTTTCCCCTATTTTAAAGGTGAGAAAATTGTGGCACAAGGAAGATAAACAATTTCCCTAAGGTTCCAGTTGTATGAAATGGCAGAGCCAGGAATCAAACTTCGACAATATGACTTGACTAAGTTCTCAGCCACAGAGAGCCAGAGGAGAGATGAACTAGGGTTGAGGGAAGAGACATGGAAAATTAGATGGAGTTCAGACATATTCACAACATAGAAATATCAAGACTTGTTTTTTTGACTGGCTATGGTAGATGGGAGAGGGAGATTTCAAAGATGATTTCCAGATTTGTGAAATGAGTAATAGACTGAGAGAGGGGGTACTGGAGAGGGTGAGCTGGGAAGTAAAAGTCTTAATTTAGATTGTAAACTGCTTAAGGGTAGAAACTGTGTTATCAAGCTTTTGCTTGTGTGCTGTAATGACTCAATAATGACATAAATTAATGAATCATGTATTTACAAAAATCTATTTTTAAGTATAATGGGACTTTGATATAACATTTTTCTTGCATGAAGATGCGTTTTTCTTAAGGGTTTTGTTGATAGAGTTCACAGATTTGAATCAGAGAACACTCATGTTTGGCATGAATATTTCCTCCGTACACACAAGGTCAGTGCCTGTGCTATAATTTTGTACTTCATCACTACCTCTTTTTATTAGTGGAAAATGCTAATTCCTGAGATGTAACCACATGTTATTTGGCAACTTAATTGCTACATTAGAGAAATTTAATGTGATTCACAGTTTCAACATAAGACAGCATTTATATTGTAAATTTAGTAGTGAAAGACCAAGCATTTATTCTGAGGCCACTTGGCACCAAGACTATGTTAACAGGTTATCACAGGGTATTTTATTTAGTCCTCACAACCATTCTTTCACAAGAATGGTTGCAAGGGCCTTTGCCTTGGCCACAGTTTCTTCCTATTGCATGACAGTTCTTGATCATCATAGAGATTAGATCATACTATTGTTTTGAGAAATTTTTAGTATTTTTTAGTATTCATTAAGCACAAATAATAAATAGAAACTTCCTTTAAACTCACAGAAATCCATATAACGAAATTATGCTGCTGTCGTTTAAAGAACTCACTTAGTGAAGCTGGAGTCTTTTAGAATTAATGCTGTCAAATTATTCCATGCATTGTAGGACCTAAGAGAGACTCGCTATTTTTACATTGTACTTTGTCTTATCTCTCCCTCCTTCTTGGCTGGGGTGAGGGCCACCTAATTGTCTTCTGCTGAGACACTTAAGTGCAATCTGGAGGCAATATAAGAAGAGAGCCATGGGCTGTCAGGCCAGAAGGAAACAGATAATGGATTAAGATTGTGTGGCTCAGCAATTGAGTGTGGGCCCAGGAACCAACAGATTGCTGGTTTGATTCCAGGTCAGGGCACATGCCCGGGGTGTGGGCTGGATCCTCAGTGGGGGCTATACAGGTGGCAGCCAACAGATGACTTCTTCTCTCATCAATGTTTCTATCCCTCTCCCTTCCTCTCTCTCTAAAAATTAATAGAAATAAGTATTTTTTAAAAATTAACAATGATATTACCCCAAGACCTTGTGTATATATTTTTAAGACAATAATTTATGAAGCACTTCCATGTCTGGAGTCTCACCTAATCTTTACAAGAAATAGACAGGGTAGAGAGGATAAGTAATTTGCCCAAGGCTACATGGTTAGTAAGCATAATAGTCTTGATGAGACATGGGTTCTTTCAGGAAGATGTGAAATTGTGAAAATTAACTATTGGATTTCTTATAAAAAATTGAATGGCTTCTGAACAACATAGGGAGGTTCAAAATGATAATAAAAAGTAAATAGTAACTGTTTTTTCTTCTGAAATAATAGTGGAGTAAGATGAATTCTGACATTGTTGTGTTTGTGCTTATGAAAATAAATAGGCAGCACATATTTGTTAGCCTCTCAAGGTAATTGTTCTTAATTCTATGAAAAATATATTTATTTCTACCCACTTTCCAGCTGTTGATTTCTAAATATCATTTCTCCAATAAAGTGAATGAGGAGTTTTGGGAGAAATGGCTGATTCTAGAGCTGGGGCAGGAATAATACAAGACCAGTCAGGACCATTTTAATGAGGCAGAAAGTAAAGAAGTGTGAAAAAACACACCAAACAAACAAACAAAAAGACAAACAGAAACAAAAGGATGGGAGGATGTACAAGGAACACCAGGAGCCAATCCCAATGGCCAAAGCTGGAACAATTAGAGCAACAAAACTATGAGATTATAACATAACATATAAAGTAAGTGTCCATGAGTTCATATTAAATAATCTATTATTGAATAAATAAATTGGTTCAAAGAGACAAATCTTTCTTATAGAAAAATTCCAAATAATCTATGAATGTAAGCCTCCCTCCAGGGATTGGAGTTTACTCCCCTTCCCATTTGAATGCGGGCTACATTTAGTGACTTGTTTCCAAAGAACAGGGTATGAAAAAGGGGAAAAAATAGCAACTTAACAGGAAAGAAACCTGGCAGACCCTGCCTTAACCAAATGATCCAGGTTAGCCTTGTCATGTTCACATCATATACCCCCAATATGGTCTGTGGCAAGGGCACTTAACCTTTGAAGTAATCTTTCCAAAAATCTAAAACCTTAATCTAATTATGAGGAAAATATTAGAGAGACTCAAAATATCTGAGAGAACTCAGAACTGTCAAGGTCATGAAAAACAGGAAAGACTGGGAAACTGTCATAATCAGAGGAGCCTAATTAGAGATATGACAAATAAATGTATTGTGGATTCCTGCATTGGATACTGAAACAGAAATTGGACATTACTGGAAAAACTGGTGAAATCTGCATAAAGTCTGAGGTTCAGCTAATAATAATGTAACAATGAAGATTTCTTAGTTTTGATAAATGTACCACGGTAAATTAAGATGATATAAGGGGAAACTGAAACCTGGGTATATGGGGATTCTCTGTACTATCTTTGCAACTCTTTTGCAAATCTAAAATTATTCCAAAATAAAAAAGTTTATTAAAAACAAACTATTCATTTTAAATAAAGCCCTTGTGTCCATGTGGCTCTATGTATGGTCTGTATATGTGTGTGTGTACATGAATGTCAGTCAGCAGAGTTTAGCATTTTACTGACAATTCCATAATATTGAGTAATAGTGATAACTATTTTTAGTTTAATGCTTCTGTTGTACTTTAGCCATTTTTTTTATGTATTCATAAACTCACAAGGCTTGTTATGTGCTTATTTTCACTCTCACATATCTACATATATGTTTATTATTCAGCTGTGAAGTGAAAGTGTTTTAAATGACAGATCATTAAAAATCATTCTATCCAGAAACAGGAGCCAATGGGCAGCCAGAACACACACACACGTGTGTGTGTGTGTGTGTGTGTGTGTGTGTGTGTGTGTGTGTGAAATATATTTTTATTGATATCAGAGAAGAAGGGAGAGACAGATAGAAACATCAATGATGAGAGAGAATCATTGATCGGCTGCCTCCTGCACGTCCCCTACTAGGGATGGAGGCCGCAACCCAAGCATATGCCCTGACTGGGAATTGAACCATGACCTTCTGGTTTATAGGTAGGTGCTCTACCATTGAGCCATGCCAGCTGGGCCACATATATATTTTTATTTCCTATGATTAACAAAAGGAATCACTGTTCTAAAAACTCAAGACCAGAGGCTCTGTGTCCAACACTAAATCTGATGGAATCAGGAGCCTCCTGGAAGTCCTAACAGATAGGACAGAATTCCTGTCTTTAGCAACAATGAAAGCATCAGATCAAAATTTTTACACCCCCCTGGAGGCCTAGATACTTACCCAGTTTTTTTCTGGTGACAATCAAATCATGAGTCATCATAATGCAAATAGTATCTCTGGCTCAGTGAATAATAACTTGGCATGTAATAATGGAATGAATAGGAAATTGTGAAATTTTATTAAAATGAGGAGATAAATGTGGAATGCCGATATTTTCTGCAAAGCTTTGTGGTTCAAATTCAATTTGGTATTTATTGGAGGGGAGAACAAGAAAGATGCATTATTGAATTTTCCCTTGCTATTGAACTTACTAGTATATCAATAATATCACCAGTGTATGGCTTTGTATCTCTACACTGATTGGCCTGATATACTAGTAAGCAAGCTACTAATCCATTTTTCATGTCTAAATAATTTCGAAAATAACTCAACATTTTTGTTTATATTCCCAGATTTTCCCAGTCAATTCCCCTGTCCTTTAGACTGTGTATATATAAGATGTAAAATCAAAGTAAATTCAGTGAAGAAAACACAACACATTTATCCAGTTTGGTGTTGTTTTGACAAAATGATTTGTTGACTGATGACTGCTCTTGTTCCAATCTATTGAGTAGTTGTGTGAACAAAGCCTAGAATTTCTTCTTGACCTGAATGATTCACCAAACTCTACAATGTAGCTATAGACAATTTTCTCATAATGCCATACTTCTAGATAATGATGAAAATATCACTCTAGTTACCCTAATATACCTGACAATGTGTTGCTTTTTTTGCTTTATATTCAATAATTTTACATTGATTAGCTGTCATTCTTATATAAACTTTTAGGTGAAATAAAGCTGTGAAATAAACTAGTTTAAAAAAATAGAATAGCAAAAAAATTTTTAAATTTTTTAAAAAATATATTTTATTGATTTTTTACAGAGAAGAAGGGAGAGGGATAGAGAGTTTAGAAACATCTATGAGAGAGATACATCAATCAGCTGCCTCCTGCACACCCCCTACTGGGGATGTGCCCGCAACCAAGGTACATGCCCTTGACCAGAATCGAACCTGGGACCCTTCAGTCCACAGGCTGACGCTCTATCCACTGAGCCAAACCGGTCAGGGCAAAAATTTTAAATTTTAAAGTATTAAAATTCATCATCACATTTACAGTACCTCTCAAATAGTAAAATCATTACTATTTGTAATGATTATGTGTTTAAAGTATTACATAAGTCTCCTTTTCCCCCATTGACTCCCCTCTGGCTGCCCCCATCCCCCCCAACACATTACTATATGTGAAAGGATGCATTTGTAATTGTTAATTATCTTACTAAATAGGTTATTAACAAAAATGTCAAGATTAGCAGCTTTTGATTTCTGATTTTACATATAAGATTTCTCCTAATTTTTTTAAAAGAAAAATAATTCTTTGGTGAAAATGTTTTCTCTGAAGAATATTAACTTATTTCCTCAAGATATATTAGACAGTCTTTACTTCATTTCTTCCATTTGGGTTATGGGTCCTCAAATCTCATTCTTAAGATTCATAATCTTGAATATGATGCTAGTGAGATGTAATTTTTTCTCATCCAAACTTTCTGAAGTTAGTACCCACTGAGCTTTGTGGGAAAATGTTTTAGTGAGGCAACTATACACAGGATGGGGTCTTCCACATTGAACTCTGGGAAAGTACCCACCCTCCCTACATTTATTAATACCGATGCAATAAACATTTGGGAGTAAGAATAAGGAAGAAGGGATAGAATAGAAATTTCCAAGGTTTTGCTAGCAATAAAATTTTTAACAAAGACATTTTCCAGATTTATCTGATTCTTGGGTATAATGATTCTCTAGTAAGATTCTGGAAAATTGTACAGTAAGAAGGGTTTGTGTTAATGGGTTCTGAAACAGAGGCAAAAAAATGTTCTCTCTCTTTTTCATTTGTCCCAAGTGTAATCTTTAGTCAGAATTCTTTTTTTTTTTTTCAGCTGTCTCTTTCAAATGAATTGACCATTACATTTCCTAAGTTCTGAAATGGCCAACAGACCATAGAAAGACATTTCTTTAGGCTCCTGCTTGTTTAGTCAGAATTCTTGCTCCTGATTTCACCCCTGAGTGCATTTTGAGAGTGGACTTAAGTGAAAACTTAACTTTTTTGCTTACCCTTTTGACTAATGGAGAGATCATATAGATGAATATTTTTGAGGCAGTAAATTTAAAAATATAAAATTAAAAATATAAGCTTCCATGTGAGCAAGGTAACTTTTTCTTTACTTTTCCCCCCTCAGACATTCTCTACCATTTCTTTATCCATTGTGCTTTCCCCCCCAGGAATTGTTTTTTGGAAATATAAAGAGATCATGCCAAGGGTCTTGTAAAGTCATATCTGAGGAACTCAAATACAAGTGTCTTGATTCTAGCTCTTTGGGAATATGAGTAAGTGGGAGAACAAACGATGAGTCATTTCTGTCATCCAGAAAACTGAAGTGTACTGAATATATTGAGAAACAGCAAATGTGATTAAAATTTCTGAGGATATGTAACAGAATTTTATGCTCTTGTTTTTGAAGTAATATACATTTATTACATATATTTTAAAAATACAGGAAAGAGAAAAGAAGAAACTATTCAATCAAAATCTTATAGAGATAAATAATGTTATCATTTTGGATTTTTCTTTAACTTTTTTTTTCTACAAAATTCTTTCATAGTTTGATACTGATATCTTTAAAATCCTGGAAGAAAAATAATTTTAGGGTGATTTTATTTTACTTTCCTAAAAAGTAAAATAAATGCCTTATAACATTATCTTTGACTTAGTTCTTCTTTGAGAGTGATGCATTTATTTATTTATTTATATAAATTCTTTATTTTTAAAGTATTACATAAGTCTCCTTTTCCCCCATTGACTCCCCTCTGGCTGCCCCCATCCCCCCCAACACATGCCTTCACACCCGCCCCCCCATCTGTGTCCATTGGCTATGTTCATATGCATGCATACAAGTCCTTTGGTTGATCTCTTATCCCCTTACTCCCTGCCTTCCTTCATAGGTTTGACAGCCTGCCTGATGTTTCTGACTCTGGTTCTATTTTTGTTCATCACTTTATGTTGTTCATTATATTCCACAAATGAGAGAGATCATGTGATATTTATCCTTCTCTGACTGGCTTATTTTACTTAGCATAATGCTCTCCAGTTACATTCATGCTGTTGCAAATGGTAAGAATTCCTTCTTTTTTACAGCAGCGTAGTATTCCATTGTGTAGATGTACCACAGTTTTCTAATCCACTCATCTGCTGATGGGCACTTAGGCTGTTTCCAGATCTTCGCTATGGTAAATTGTGCTGCTATGAGCATAGGGGTGCATATATCCTTTCTCATTGGTGTTTCTAGTTTCTTGGGATATAGTCCTAGAAGTGGGATCACAGGGTCAAATGGGAGTTCCATTTTTAACTTTTTGAGGAAACTCCATACTGTCTTCCACAGTGGCTGCACCAGTCTGTATTCCCACCAGCAGAGCACAAGGGTTCCTTTTTCTCTGCAACCTCTCCAGCACTTGTCATTTGTTGATTTATTGATGATAGCCAATCTGACAGGTGTGAGATGGTACCTCATTGTGGTTTTGATTTGCATCTCTGATGATTAGTGACTTTGAGCATGTTTTCATATGTCTCTTGGTCTTCTGAATGTCCTCTTTTGAAAAGTGTCTACTTAGGTCCTTTGCTCATTTTTTGATTGGATTGTTTATCTTCCTTTTGTTAAGTTGTATGGGTTCCCTGTAAATACTGGCGATTAAACTCTTATCAGAGATAACATTGGCAAATATGTTTTCCCATGTAGTGGGCTTTCTTATTGTTTTGCTGATGGTTTCTTTTGCTGTGCAGAAGCGTTTTATTTTGATGTAGTCCCATTTGTTTATTTTCTTCTTAGTTTCCATTGCTCTAGGAGCTTTATCGGTAAAGATATTGGTGCCACAAATGTCTGCTATTTAGCTGCCTATAGCTTCTTCTAGGATTTTTATGGTTTTCCATCTTATGTTTAAGTCCTTTATCCATTTTGAGTTTATTTTTGTGTATGGTGCAAGTTGGTGGTCTAGTTTCATTTTTTTTTCATGTGTCTGTCCAATTTTCCCAACACCATTTATTGAAGAGATTGTCTTGACTCCATTGTATGCTCTTGCCTCCTTTGTCAAATATTAATTGAGCATAATGGTTTGGGCCTATTTCTGGGTTCTCTGCTCTGTTCCATTGGTCTATATGTCTATTCTTGTGCCAGTACCAAGGAGTTTTGAGAACAGTGGCTTTGTAATATAGCTTCATATCTGGTATTGAGATCTCTCCAACTTTGTTCTTCTTCCTCAAGATTGCTTCAGGTATTTGGGGTCTTTTCTTTTTATTCCAGATGAATTTTTGGAGAGTTTGTTCTAGGTCTTTGAAGTATGCCGTTGGTATTTTAATGGGGATTGCATTGAATCTATATATTGCTTTGGGTATTAAGAAAATTTTAATGATGTTGATTCTACCAATTAATGAATTACAGTCTTCCATTTGTTTATGTCTTCCTCTATCTCTTTTTTCAGCATCTGGTAATTTTCTGAGTTCAGGTCCTTTACCTTCTTGGTTAAATTTATTCCTAGGTATCTTGATTTTTTTTTGTTGCTATGGTAGAGAGTGATGCTTGATTTACTTCTCTTAAAGGTTGACTTTTAAAGAAAAAACATACATATGTTTTCTTCATTTTATTTTTTATTAATTTTATTGAGGTGACATTGGCTTATAAGATTATATAGATTCCAGGGGTAAAATTGTATAATACATTATCTGTATATTGTATTGTGTGTTTAGCACTCTAAGTTAAGTGTCCTTCCATCACCATTTATCCCTGTTTTACGCTCTCCTACCAATCCTCATTCCCCTTTCCCGCTGGTAATCACCATACTATTGTCTGTCTATGCATTGTTGTTTTTTCTTAATCCCTTCACCTTTTTCACCCAGACCTATGTCTTACTAAAGCATGCCATTTATTTAGATACAGACTTTTGAATCTCAATCCAATCTATAATAAACTCAGAACAAAGAAGACAGAATTCACTGATATTTTTTAATTTAAATTTAATTTATTAGGGTGATGTTGGTTAATAAGATCGTATAAGTTTCAAGTGTAGACTTCTATGATACAGAAGCTGTATATTGCATTGTGTGCCCCCTACCCAAAGTCGAATCATCTTGTATTATATATCTTTTATTCTTAACTACCCTTCTTACCCCCCTTCCCTTTGGTAACTAACATTGTTGTCTGTGTCTATGAACTTCAGTTTTATATCCCACATATGAGTAAAATCATGAGGTTCTTAGCTTTTTCCGACTGACTTATTTCTCTTAGCATAATATTCTCAGGGTCCATCCATGTTGTTGCAAATGGAAATATTTAATCTTCTTATGGCTGAGTAGTATTCCATAATATACAGATATCACATCTTCTTTATTCAGTCATCTGTGGTAGAACACTTTGGTTGCTTCCATGTCTTGGCCACTGTGAATAGTGCCGCAATGAATATAGGGGTGCATATATATTTGCAAATAAATGTTTTCCAATTTCTCAGGTAGATACCCAGAAGAGAGGTTACTGAGTCATATGGTAACTCTGTTCTTAATTTTTTGGGGGAACCACCATACTGTTTTCCATAGTAACTGTACCAGTTTACATTCCCACCAGCAGTGAATGAGAGTTCCCTTTCCTTCCACAACCTCTTCAACATTTGTTATTATTTGTCTCATTGATATTAGCCATTCTAACAGGTGTGATGTGGTATCTCATTGCAGTTTTGATTTGCATTTCCCTAGGAGATAGTGAAGTTGAACTTCTTTTCATATGTCTACTGGCAATTTGTGTGTGTTCTTGGGAGAGGTATATGTTCAGGTTCTCTGCCCATTTTGTAATTGGATTGTTTGTTTGGTGTTAGGTTGTATAGTTCTTTATTCAGGATTATTCCATGAACCCCAATATGTAGTTTAAAATTATTACAAATCTTAGACTTAGATGGAGTATTTAATACTTTAGCTTTTTCTTTTGCCATCAAAATGAAGAATCATTGACCCGAGATGTTTTACTCACTTTTCTCTTGGGACAAGTTAGAGGAGAAGGTAAGAGGCAGGGCAAAGTGCTGTTGAGTCCAGCACTTTGGTCCACTTATCACCAGTTTTTTTCAGTGATCACAGATTGAACTTTTAGATGCAGCCAACTCTCTCAAAATACTTGATTTGGGCCACAAAGGAAAATAAAAGGAAGGCCCATGAGTCATTCTACATTCTTTAAAGTTACTAGCAAAACAATTTTCCTAAGGAGGGGCAGTAGTGCCATCTTTATCTTGAAAGACCCCACCTTAAAAATTGCATAATATGGTGAATTACAATAAAAGAAGAGGCAGACATTGCAATTAATTTAATCAGAGAGTCTAGCTCTATCCTCTCTCTCTCTTTTTTTTTTATCCTTACCCAAGGATATTTTTTCCATTGATTTTCAGAGAGAGAGAAAGGGAGAGGGAGAGACAGAGAGAAACACTGATGTGAGAGAAACACATTGATTGCTTGCCTCCTGCATATCTCCAACCAAGGTACATGCCCTTGACCAGAATCCACTCAGAACCCTTCATCCTGCAGGCCGACTGTAGGTTGACACACTATCCACTGATCCAAACCTGCTAAGGCTAGCTGTATCCTCTTTTAGAACTAGGATCCACCACAGCAAAGTTGCAGGAGTTCTGGAATTTACTGGACATCCCTGAGAAATCAGTCAGTGACAGCTTGAGGTTTCTTTACCTAAAGCATCATTGCTGGCTGTCATCTTGAAGCAGTGGTTTCTAAGGTGGAATTTGTTGAAAGAAGGTAGTGCTTTTGACTAAGGCCAGAAACTTTCTCCTTGTAAAATAAGTACAGTATTTGGGTTAAGGCATAATAGAATTTATTGGAAATGCTTCATTGAGGAGCCTGGTGAACCAAGCCAGAGCCTTCCCCTTCATGTCTCTGATGAAATAGCCTTCAAAGGAGAGGCGATCTCAAAGAGTTTAAGATCTCTTTCTACACAGGCTCAAAATATGCTGTACAGGACAGATAATGGGTAATTTCATGTTAATAGATTAATTATTGGCCTCAGCTGATATAATTATTTATGTGAATTAATTGGGTATAGCTACATACCAAGGAGTAATAAAGCATTCAGCAGAAAGTGTGGTTGAAAAGCATCTTGTTTGAGTTTATACATACAGAATATAAGTTTCCTAAATTAGATGAAAATATATAGATACATTTCCATTTTCTATTAGTCTAAAAAAACAGACATATCACAAGAAAGGAAGGAATACCGTAGGATAGGCTAAAATATGGGTCCTCAAACTTTTTAAACAGGGGGCCAGTTCACTGTCCTCAGACCGTTGGAGGGCCGGACTATAGTTTAAAAAAAAACTATGAACAAATTACTATGCACACTGCACATATCTTATTTTGAAGTAAAAAAACAAAATGGGAACAAATACAATATTTGTATTTGCATGTGGCCCACAGGCTGTAGTTTGAGGACCCCTGGGCTAAAAAACCTGTGGCATTACAAATTAAAGTTTTATTTTGATATGAGTAAATATTTTAAAAGGAAAAGAGAAAACAATAAAGCTGATTTTTTTCCTCCTATGTAATAGGTTTTCCATACTACGGTTCATATTTTTGCAAATTTAAAAACTGTTTTTCTAATATACAAATTTCTGCTCAAATTTAATAATGACAAATCATCTTATTTCCTACCAGACAGTTGTTTGCTGTTAAAATAATGGACTTTGAAGTTCAATCATTAAAACATGTGAAAATATTTATATATGTGCAACTTCGTAAAAATATTTTCTCAACACTGCTTAACAAAAAACTTTTAATCTCTGCTTTATTTTTATATGATTATAACATTTCAGTTGTCTCTTAAGAGATAGTTTAAGCTTCCAACTTATAATATTGGTTACGTCAAGCAAAAATCTGAGGTAGTTTAGTGGTTTCAGATTATTTAATCAAAGCAGACTACTAAGTATTTGTTTATGATTTTTTTGGTCATGTTTTTACTATAGCTTCAGTTATTTTTAAGTAATTATGAAGTGTTATAGTATGAATGGAAAAATTCACATTTTTATCTGAAGTAGAAGTTTTTAAATCCTCTAGTAATATTTTTGTTGTTGTTACTCCTCACTCGAGGATATTTTTTCTCATTGATTTTTTTTTTCTTTTTAGAGAGAGTGGAAGGCAATGGGGGAAGGAGAGGAGGGAGTGGAAGGAGGAGAGAGGGGGGGGGGAGAGAGAGAGAGAGAGAGAGAGAGAGAGAGAGAGAGGAGAGAGAGAGAAAAACATCCATTGGTTGCCTCCCACACGTGCCCTAACCGGGGCTGGGGATCAAACCTGTGACCCAGGTATGTGCCCTTGACCAGGAATCAAACCATGACTCTTTAGTAGGCAGGCCAACACTCTAACCACCAAGTAACACTGGTCAGGGCATCTAATAATCTTGATTTGACTGGAAAGTCAACAGAGATGGTTCATTAGAATCCCATTTTTTATATCATCTGTTGCTTAGGGTCTATCACTTTGCTTATTTATTAAACATTCTGGAATGTCCATGAGGGGACAGATACTATGTTAGATGGTAGGCTTGCTTGTTCCTAAGAAATTGAGACTAAATTATAGCAATGCCATATTGTAACTGTTATAGTAAGTAACTGCAAAGGATATTGTTGGAGTTCAGGGGGAGACAGAATAAGGGTATTAGTGCTATCTGGGTATAGAGATAAGGACACACTTCTAAGAAAAGGTGACATAATCTGATATTTGGAAGGTGAGTAATGATTTCTGTTATGGCCAAAGGCCAAACTCAGGTCAATTATTTCCATGCTAGAAGAAGCATTTACACATTTACACAAGTACTTTGTTTTGATTCCTCTAGAGTCCTCTTGATTAGTCTTCCTGCCTATGTTTGATCATATAAGTAACTAATTTCAAAATTGTATTTATCATCTATCCCGATGGTTCTCAAATTTTGTTGCATCAAGATTACTTGGATGGATTATTAAAACATAGATTTCTGGGCCCCACCCCCAAGTTCCTGATTCAGTGGGTATAGGGTAGATATAGACAGTTGTATCTCTAAGTTCCCAGGTAATGCTGAGGCTACTGCTCCACAGACCATATGTGGATGATAATTGGAATCAACTGGGCATGTTTTAAAAATATGGATGCTATTCCCAGAGATTCAAATTTGGTTGAACTTGGTTAGGAACAAGGAATCTGTGTTTTTAGTATATTTCCCTAGTTGATTCTAATTATCAATAAAGTTGGGATTCACAGACATAGTCCATGGTCTTTTATTTCACAAATGATAAAATTGAGATGTAGAAAAGTTATGAAGCTTGGGAGCCACTGAGCTGGCACCAAGGACCTGCTGAGCAGATTGTGGCACCATCAGGAGTTGGGTTGGACAGATAGATGGCTGAAAGCACTGGAAAAGAAAAAACGAAATGACCCTAGCCATTTGCTCAGTGGTTAGAGTGTCAGCCCTTGAACAGAAGAGTCTTGAGTTCAATTCTAGTCAAGGGCATGCACCTCAGTTGCAGGCACGTGAGGGAGGTAACCAATCAACATGTCTTTCTCACATCAATGTCTCTCTCTTTCCCTCTTCTTAAAAATCAATGGAAAAATATCCTTGGGTGAGGATTAACAACAATAAAAAAGGGACAACCACCATTATTATTAGTGCATCTCTTAAGAGTTGTGAAGTTGCAACTGCCCTAGAAAATTGAAGCCGCAGATTCAGTTATTCAGATTCCGTGGAAAATGGATCAATAATATTTCCTCATACTGGATTTGCATTTTTATTGATGGATGTCAATTAAAAAATATTTCTAGCCAAAATTGAAAAGTTTATCAGCATTCACCAAAATAGTTTTTTGTTCTGCCTCCTGCCCTCCATGGGCTCCAGGAGTGGAAACTGATGTTCAGGATTCAGCAGAGATTTGTGGGTAGTCAGTTATGGATACTTCCAGTATACAGCACAGTCAGTGCTATTAATGGCTAATGTGTACTTTAGCCAAGATCACCTTTAACCCATATGTAGATAACTTCTGCTACAGAATGATAACAACTAAAGCTTATATCATTGAGCAAAGCCCTGTTTGGAAAATACTTTAAAAGAGAAAACTCAGTGATTCATTTAACCCCAATTAGAGTGAAATTAAAAGTGAAAAAGGAAGAAAAGTTATGAGAAGTCATCAAAATTATACAACTAAATAGGAGTTGAGCAAAGCTATCTTTTCCAATGTACCTAATTTTTCCCTTTCAAAAAACCATACTACTCTTTTATTCTCTACTGAATCAAGTCAGCTGTGACATTCAATGTTTTCCAAAATGTCTTCCTTATAACACATTGTCCCAATAATTAGTCTTGGATACAATTAAGCCAGCCCAAACCAATGAAACATGAAAAATATCTACTACTGTCTATGGGAGGAGGTGGGTGGATTCAGATTAGAATAACACTCACTCCCCTCTTTCAAGGAACTTCCAGACAAGTAGCAAACATCACATTCCCAAACATGCACAAATATACATTCCCACATGGTATTAAAAGTAATTTATAGTAAGTGCTATTGAAGAAGTACAATGTATCAGATGAGCTGTAGCATGGTGAAACAGATATTTATATAGACCTATTTTCCAGACACTGTGCTAGTTTTGTAGAGATGCAAAACGTATTAAGACTAAGTTTTCTATCTAGGGAAATCATAATAAAACTATGCAAAAATACAACTGACTCTATACTGTAACATAACTAATATATAGAAATGGCATGAGTAAAATGCTATCAGAAGATAGAAGTGGAAATGCTTGAATCAGCTGGGATATGTGGAAATGTTCACAGAAAAAGTGGTAGGAGAGGAAGTTACACACTTATAAGTGGGTTTTGTTCAGATCTCGGTACTCCTCCGTTAGTGTCTCCTCTGGATTAGTCTTTACTTTGCCAGGTGAAGGAGAGGGCACAGCAAAAACACCAAGATGGACCTGCAATGCCGAAACCGGTTTGGCTCAGTGGATAGAGCGTCGGCCTGTGGACTGAAGGGTCCCAGGTTCGATTCCGGTCAGGGGCATGTGCCTGGGCTGCGGGCACATCTCCCAGTGGGGGATGTGCAGGAGGCGGCTGATCGATGTTTCTCGCTCATCGATGTTTCTAACACTCTATCTCTCTCCCTTCCTCTCTGTGAAAAATCAATAAAATATATTTAAAAAAAAAAAAAAAGATGGACCTGCAACATGGACTTTTAAAAAATAGGTAATGAACCAACAGGGTTAGAACACAAAGCATGTGGAATCAGAATGGTATTCATGAAGGTGAATTTGAGCTGAGCTTTAAGGGATGCATAGAATTTGGCAAATAATACTAACATTTGCACACATTACTATTATACACTTTTTAGAAATGTTCACCCTTTATATCCAATTTACCGAAAAATTTACCCATCCCCCAGATTCAAATTAAGATCCTTAAAAGTTACTACATTGGTGTTTGTTAACCCTGTCTGAGCATCACAGTTGTCTGCTGCTTAAAAAAAACACAGAAGCTCTGGCCCCACTTAAGAGATTGTGATTCTGGAGATTTCGGTTAAAGATGCCTGATGGCAGGATCCTGGGATTGCTAATTGGCAGTTTTTCATACCTCATTCTGGTCTGAACCACTGGCCTGCTGAGTGACAAAACCTAGGATGGGTTAAATATATAATTGTGGAATTGAATGCTTCTTTGCAACCTAAATACTTTCCTACATAAACATTTTGCAGATAAGGAAATTCAATCCTGTCATGTTCATACACATGCATCAATCAAGAAGTGCCATCCCACTGTCCTGTTTAGAGTCTAACAAAACAGGATTCTAAATGTACATGGTTTTAAAGTCAATATTATTCATTTCATAGCTTTGGGTGAATTTTAACCCATCAACCAAATTGAGTCAAATTGTTTAAATTGCATACACAATACAGAAAACCTCAGGACATAAAAATGTATAATTGACCCATATTGGATACTGAAGAATTAATTATTGAGTATTGCTGCATTTCTAAATTCTGTGCCTCAACACTCATTCACCTTAGTCATAGAATTTTGTATGAGTGGATAATGTGGTTAGAGCAGTTGCTAATGACTTGTTTTTCTTTGACCACTTAGTAAACATTTTTAATAAATAAAGTTTGAGTTATTTGTACTAGTATGTTGTCACGGGTCATAATGAGTGCATTGTTTCAAAATATAAATAAAACACTTTTATTTCTGAGACATAATGTTCTAAAAAGTCACATCCCATAACTGTCTATTTAATTAGCTCTTGCTGGATTGGGATTTTATTTTTAGGCATTCCATTAGCTCAGTACTCAAGGTCAAAATGGATATGACTAAGAAAAATTGTGTTTTCTCATGGACAAACAATATGACCTTGGGAAGCAAAGCAAAACATATTCATAATGCAATGTCATTTCAAAATATTTTATAATTAATTTTTTTCTGAGTACTACAGAAACTATACTCCCTTCCCCTCCAGTCCTTTAATGATAGGAAATTTAAGCATACATGATACACAGGGACTAATATTTTGGTACTTATGTAAAAATAGTAGAGTATAAATGCTATTCCAAAGTATAGTGTTTACAATCTGTGTCATCTGTGGGAATCACTTCCCCTCTGCTTATAATATGTACCTTTCCATCTTATTATATGAAACACACACACACACACACACATATATATATATTTATACATATATATGTATATATATATGATATCATATTTCAGTGTCATGGTTTAAGAAATGAGATTTAGTATGGCAGATCAACATAGTTGATAGGACCCAAGGTGTTTTATAAAGTGATAATAATCCTATATAATAAAGATGTAATATGCAAATGGTTGTTAGGTAACAACTGGATCACAGATCAGCAGAAGGGTGGGGCAGGGAGCTATAAGTGGGCAGCGGCAGCAGAGAGCTGCAGGAGGGGGTAGGGCAGCAAGCTACGATGTGGGGTGGGGGGAAGCAGGGAGCTACAAGAGGGCGGGGCAGCGGGCAGAGAGCTACAGTAGGGCAGCAGTGAGCTACTGGCGCATGGATTCATGTGCAGGGCTACTAGTAGGTAATATTGTTATATGTAAACCTGAAATACTATTTGATACATGTGTAGTGGTGAGAATTGAAAAATAATGAAAGTATTCTATTCTGACTCAATTCAGGTGATTTATTAATTTGATACTTGTCACTACTCTAAAGTATTCATTATTATCTCTAACTTACAAATGAGGAACTTGAGGTAGAAAGTTTAACCAATTAAACTCATAGTTGAATAAGTGACAGGACTGGTATTTGAAAGTAGATACTACAATTTCTGATCTTAATCACAATACTACACTGAGAGACAAATTTTCATATAACTCTTAACATTATGACTCAAGCTGGGAATAAGAAAGTCCCTTGTAAGATGAAGGGGTAAATTCTACAGCTATGTAATGTGGAAAAATTATTTTTATAGTTTGCCTGCTACATGAGAAAGTTTATTTGCTAAAGTAGAAAAAATGTATTTAAATTCAAAAGAAATAAAATATATTGCCTTTGAATTTTTAACATAGTGGAAATAATATTGAGCTTAGAATCAAGAATTCTCATTATCTCTATCTTAGTGTAGATCCAAGGTTCTCTAACTGTATATGCATGACCCTGGGACTTGGGCAGTGAACTCACAGAGCTACTGTGAGATAGTTTAACATTTTCTGAGAGAAATACAGTGACATGTGTTGCACGTTGCACAAACTAGGGCAAGGTAGTTCACAATTTTGGCATTATGTCATACTATATTCCCTGCAATGACATCATATTTTTGTGAAGCTGAGGTTTCAACAGTTACTATGATAAAATAACTAGCATGTGAAAATCAATGTGGAGCAGGAAATGAGGATGACAGTATGCAACCTGAGTCCACGGTTTGAGAAATTTTGCATTGCTTAGCAGGAGCTTATAACTCATTAATAAGTGATTATGGTTAAGAATGAAGTGAAGATGGTACCTTTTCTTTCAATTAACATGTATGATTTTTTTTAAAAATGGCCTCTGAGTTGTCAGAGCATAAATAATTTAAGTTGCTTTGCTGTAACTACTTAATATAAGGAACTGTTTGGTGTTTATTTTGTACTAGGAGCATCATGAAAAACTTACTGAGGACCTAAGGGCTCTGAAATGAGAACGTTTAGGCAGAAGTTTGCTTTTGGATATAGTGAAGTTTTTTTAAATTTGTTTTTTATTGATTTTTTAGAGCAGGGGTGGGAAAGTTTGGCCTGTAGGCTGTATAAGGCCCAAGAAATCATTTGGTCTGGCCCTGCCAAGGCATTAGGGGTGAGTTAATTAAATTTTTGACCAAATATAGCAGGCGAATTTTCAAGTTGATAATTTTGTATGGGCTGTAAATGACGTTATAAATATTCAAATGGCCCTTGGCATAAAAAAAATTTCCCCACTCCTATTTTAGAGAGAGAGAGAGAGAGAGAGAGAGAGAGAGAGAGAGAGAGAGAGAAGAAGAAGAAGAAGAAGAAGAAGAAGAAGAAGAAGAAGAAGAAGAAGAAGAAGAAGAAGGAGGGAGAGAGAAACATCATCGATGAGAAACACCTATTGGCTGCCTCTCCCTGGGGATACCTCCTACTGGGGATCAAGCCAACAACTCTGGGCATATGCCCTGACTGGAAATTGAACTGGCCACCTCTCAGTGCCTGGATAATGCTCAACCACTGAGCCACATGGGCTGGGCAGTTTGCTAATATATTTTAAATAAAATCTTTTAAAACAAATTAACTGTTGGATATAAATGAGTTAGTCATTTTGTAAATATATCTCACCATATCTTTCATCTATAAAGCTTATGGGGTTTTTTTGGTTCTTTGTTTGTTTTTTTGGCATTCAGGTGTTTTCTCTACTTGTTAACACATTGAAGAAAATTCCCAGAGTAAGTGAAAATCTGTACTTTGTAAATATTGGAAAATCTAGTGTCTGCACTACCTAAGAAAATATTGTCACACGAAAATTTCAAATCAAAACAAGTGGCCCACTGTTTTCAATAAAAGCTCTGGCTGATAACCATACCACAATTGCATTCTTTTATATTGCCAACTCACACGAGGAAATGCTCATTTAGAAAATCTTTGAATATATGTTTATAAAAAATAGTACTTGTTACATGGAACAGCATTAGATTCTTATTAGGCATCTATCAAATAATTGCTTCTTTCTTTGAGGTACAAAAGGTTTTTATTTATTTGATTTGTTTTTGGGGGTGTTTTTGGCTAAAATTATAGGCCAAAAATAGGTGTCATGTTACATCCAGATGATTAACTCATTTGATTTTATTGGCGAAGCCTAAAAGAAAGAAAATTTCAAAATATTTGTGAGATATTTGTACTCTTGGATTAATGAATTAGAAATACAGAAAGAAATCTTTTCTTTTGGACAATTGCATAGTGACAGAATGACTCTGTGAAAGGAGTGTGAGCTCTTGCATAGTACATGATTAATGGGTGTTTGCTGAATTAAAGCAACCCCCAAAAAAGTCTCCAAAATTGTCACTCATTGGTATAATTCTAGAGTAAAGTGCATCCATGGAGACAAATAAAAAATGGTTCATCATTGAGTAGTATGAATAAACTTTGTGGAATATTAAAAATATATCAGTTTACTTCCTTTCTTAATAGCAATAGAGATTTCTTCAATGAATGGATATACATTATTTAGCCTGAATAAAGAAGGAAATCCTGCCATTTGTGACAAATGGATGAAACTGGAGGACATTACGTTAAGCGAAATATGGCAGACATAGAAGGACAAATACTACCTGATACTGCTTATAGGAGAAATCTAAAATAACCAAACCCATAGAAGCAGAGAGTGGTTGCCAGGGGCTGGAGGAAGGGGAGGTAGTAAAGGGTACGAAGTTCTAGTTATACAAGATAAGCAAGTCCTAGAGATCTACTATAGAGCATAGTGCCTGTAATTAACAATGTTGTATTGTATATTTAAAATTTTGTTAAGAGAATAGATTTTATGTGCGTTCTTATTACAAAATAAGCAATAAAGATGGTAGGAGGAAACTTTAGAATTGATCAATATATTTATGGCATGATAGTAGCTTCACAGGGGTACACTTATCTCTAAACTCATTAAGTTGTATACATTAAATATATACAGCTTAGATACGTTATAGGGCCTTGGTTGGATCGCTACAAGGGTACCCATCTTAGAGATAAGTCAACAATTGTTGTTTTGTTTGTTTTTTTACAAATGAACTGAAGTAACAGTTCTGTCCAGGTGTTTGTATACATTTGTTTCAAATACTTACTATTGCCATAAATTAATTTAATTAAGTGTATTAGTTTTCTATTGATGCTCTAACAAATTATTACAAATTTAGTGGCCTAAACAATACAAATTTATCTTACAGTTAAGTAGATCAAAATTCTCAGTGGGTAAAAACCAAGGTGTTAGCAGAGCGTGTTTCTGAGGCTCTAGGGAGAATCCGTTTCCTTGCTTTTTCTAGCTTCCAGGGCTGTTCTCATTCCTTGGCTGTGGTCCTCTTCCATCTTAGAAGCCAGCAATCACCTCACTCTGACCTCCGCTTCCATAATCACATCTCCTCTGATTCTCCTGCCTCCTCCTTTCCCTTGTAAGTACTCCTGTGATTACACCTTCCCAACCAGACCTACAAAGTCGCTTTTTCCAGGTAAGGTGACATCTTTGGGGGTGGGGGTGGTATTATTCTGCTTGTTATATTAAGGCATACCTTGCTTTATTCTATGAATACGCTATGAAGGCTTTAAGTTTACTACATTAATCCCCTCTATTTGACACATTGAATGCAGGCTTACATTTGGTAGAATGATTATAAATTGTACACTAATTAGATGCTACCACATACTTCTTTAAGTGTAGTTATAAGTTACAGCAAGAAAGTGAAATGATGAGACATGTAGTATAAAAGATTTCTACACTTTGAAAATAGTTTTTAAGTCCAAAGTATGTATTAGGTTTGTGTTTACCTGAACACATGGTTCTTATCACATTACTTTGAGAAAACATTTAATACCAAATTTTTTTATGTGAGTACTAAAGAGAAACAAGAAATGGACACTTCAGGAAAGATTGGGCAGGCCATGTGATTATCACCTTATTTTTTTAGTGAGGAAGAAGTGAAATTATGTTTTAATTAGAATCCTCTATATATACTTTCTAGTTAGTTGTGAATGGAAACATATGGTAAAAATTATTGTTCACATTATAATGCATGAATTTACTTATTCTTAATAGAGCTTTTCTTTATTAGTTTAAAGAATAGCTTAAATTATTGTTATGTATGTAGTTAAGACATATATATATATATATATATATATATATATAAATTATTTTATTTTATTTTTATTTTTTTTGTTCGTTGGTTCTATTTCTGGAATCAAGTTCTAGTACCCAGAGTGGGAAAAAATAGGTAAACCCTAATCTTTAATAACTTTATTTTTATAGGTTAGTTATTACAGAGCTCTATATTTAAACTTTGTTTTTTGTTTTTTACTTGAAATAATAAGATAATAGATTGGCAAACAAGATTAATACTATTTTGGGCAGTTGAAAGAATGCAGGGAAAAAGAGTGGAGAATGAGGGAACTGTATTGAACAGAGATTAGATAAGTCAGACACAAGTCTGGTGTGAAAATTCTAGGCTGAAAGGAAGAGCAGATGTACAGACCTTGCTTACAGCCAGGCTCACCTGAGGAATGAGAAAGTCAGTGTGGCTGGCGCGAAGCAGACAGCGGAGGAGATGGCCTTGAAGAGTTTGGAGGGCCAGATGAGGCAGTGCTTTGTGGGCTGGAAAGTTAGCAAGTTTGGATTTTAGTCGTAGTGTGATGAGACTATACAGAACAGTAACAGAGGTAAAAGCAACAGATTAGTGACTACAAATCTACAGGTCTCTTTTTATTTGACTTCCTCTTTTCCTGTTCCCCATCAGGGCACCTATCACTCTGCCTTCTGATTATTTATTTCATGGCCTAATACGAAGTGTAACGTCCTTGAATTTTCATATTGCTCATCACTGTATCCCCGGTGGCCAGGACGTAGTTTGAACTGTGGTAGTTTTTTAGTAATTTGTTGTTTTCTGAAGGTCTGGGTAGGGAGGACTTGTTGGTTGATGAGTTCAAGGAGAAGATACAAAAGGAAAACTCCAAGATAACAGGTATTATTTTCCTTCTGAGAAAAGGGATAAAAGTAACACAGTAAACCACAACTGAAAAAATAAAGTCAGAGAGATAAATTCAATTTGGAAAGAAACAAAAAATGATTTTAGCTTGAAATACTAGTATATTAAGATAAGGACAAAACAAAACATTCAAGGGAGAAGTGTTCTGTGGTAATTTGGAGAGGAGAGACTCCTGTAGTGAATATTATTCCCACAGAACATCAGTTCCATGTGATTTAGTAGGTGTTCTGCCAAAGAGTCACTTTTTCTAGACCTTTCATGGCCTCAGTACCGCCCCGGGTCGTCATGTCAGTCTATATTAGCTGTTTTCACAGCCAATTTTGTTCATTATAATGATGATTTGTTATAATAACTATTTCAAATTTTACACATTTCATATTTATTTTATTGTTTTTTTTTTTTATTCTTATGCACAATTTATTTATTTATTTATTTTTATTTTTATTTTTTTTTTGCTTAAAGTATTACAAAGGGTATTACATATGTGTCCATTTTATCCCCCCGCCCTAGACAGTCCCCTAGCCTCCCCTATCCCCCAATGTCTTATGTCCACTGGTTATGCTTCTATGCATGCATACAAGTCCTTTAGTTGATCTCTTACCCCCCTACCTCCTGCCCCGCAACCCTCCCCATGCTCAAAGTCACTAATCATCCGAGAGATGCAAATCAAAACAACAATGAGGTACCATCTCACACCTGTCAGACTGGCTATCATCAACAAATCAACAAACGACAAGTGCTGGAGAGGATGTGGAGAAAAAGGAACACTTGTGCACTGCTGGTGGGAATGCAGACTGGTGCAGCCACTATGGAAGACAGTATGGAGTTTCCTTAAAAAACTGAAAATGGAACTCCCATTTGACCTTGTGATCCCACTTCTAGGAATATATCCCAAGAAACCAGAAACACCAATCAGAAAGGATATATGCACCCCTATGTTCATAGCAGCACAATTCACCATAGCTAAGATCTGGAAACAGCCTAAGTGCCCATCAGTAGATGAATGGATTAGAAAACTGTGGTACATCTACACGATGGAATACTATGCTGCTCTAAAAAGGAAGGAACTCTTACCATTTGCAACGTCATGGATGGAACTGGAGAGCATTATGCTAAGTGAAATAAGCCAGTCAATGAAGGAAAAATACCACATGATCTCACTCATTCATGGATAATAGAGACCATTATAAACTTTTGAACAATAATAGATACAGAGGCAGAGCTGCCTCAAACAGATTGTCATATTTATTTTAGTTAATTGTGTGTATTTAAATTTTTAGCATGTTCCTTTAATTAATGTTCTAATTTCATTTATTCATATATTATCTGTGCTCTTGTCCTAGAAAAAGTAAACATTGCATGTAGGTAGGTAGGTGTATGACAGGTATTTGAGAGGAATACATTAGAAATTACCATGCCCTAAAAAACAGGGCTTTGATATATGGAGTCACCCATTCCTGCTATTATCAGTTGCCTTTATGTAGCTCTCTTAACCCTCTAGTTCCAGTACTCATAAAAATAAATATGAATTGTCATAACAGTGCTGTCTTTTTATATCTCACATAAATAATAAATAATAATACTGGGCATTATGGTCTGAATTGTGTCCTTCCTCCCCAAAGTTATATGTTGAAAACTTAATCCCCAGTGTAACTGGATTGGGAGACTGGACTTTGTAGGAAATAATTAAAGTTAAATAAGGTCGCCCAGGCCAGTGTGGCTCAGTTAGTTGGAGCATCATCCTGCACCGAAAGGTTGCGGGTTCAATTCCCAGTCAGGGCACATGCCTAGGTTGTGGGTTTGATCCCCAGTAGGGAACGTGTGTGGAAGGCAACTGATCTATGTCTCTTTCTCACACTGATATTTTTCTCTCTTCCCCGGCTTCCCCCCTCCCTCTCTAAAATCAATTATAAATAAATAAATAACGTTAAATGAGGTCATAAGGTGGGACCTAACCCCATATGACTGATGTCTTTATAAGAAGAGAAAGAGACACCAGGGATACATGTGCACAGAACTGAGGTCATTTGAAAACAAAAAGAGAAGATGGCCATTAGCAAGCCACAGAGAATGGCCTTAAGAGAAAACAAATTTACTACACAGTTTTTGATATTTTATTATAACTTCCCTAGTAGACTAATGCACCAGGTTCTAACCTACCACTGCTCTATATCAAGCTTGCTGGGCACACAGAGCTTCCTCTCCTAAACCAATGGGCAGAGCTAGACACATGCTTGCCTGACATGAGGGGACCAGGACATGTAGTGTGTCCAGAGGAAAGCATAATGGGGTATTGGGCGGTACTAGTGATGTATACCACATGCCCAGATGTTGGTTATTTCTCTTAATGAATTACATTTCTTTCTCGTTCTCTTCATATTGCCTCTCTAAGACTTGGTGCTCCATTGACTTGCATCCACATTTAATTTCACTCTTTCCACTGATAAAATTGATCATGCTGGCTATTCAAAACTATTGTTAGGTGACTTGCTCTAGGAAGCCTTTTTCTCGTCACAAAATATTTCATATTCAGAATATTAAAATTAAAATTGCTGTAAGAACTTATGCTTAAGTAATAAATCTACAGAGAGCTTAATTAATGAAGTTATAGAGAGCTTTAAATATATATAATCTGACAACTGAGAAAACCTAAAAGCAAAGACATTCTAGTAGTAACAAGCATATCTAGTGCCCAGTCTTAGTTTCCAGTATCATTCTCTGATAAAAGGAACCAGGGCTCCAGGGAGAAATAGCTGATTCTAGGACTGGGCCAGAAAGTATACAACATGAGCCTGAAGCAACTAACATGAAAGAAAGAAAGACATCCACAATAATGTGGATGATGGGAGCATGTCAAAACATAGGAGCCAGGTGAAAGAGCTATCAATGGCCCAAACTAGAGCAGCTTGAGCAACAAAATAAATAAAGTAGTATTAGATTACAGTAAGTCCTCACTTAATATTGTCAACAGGTTCTTGGAATTGCAGCAAATAACTTTTAATGAAAACAATTTACCATTGGCTAATTGATATAAACAAGAGTTAAGTTTCTAGGGCATCTCATCAACATTGTAATGAAACTAGGGACCCAGTGCATGAATTCATGCACCTTGAAAGGAACTGTGGCAGCAAAGCTGCAGTAGGCACAGTGGTGGATCTTGGCCCATCCTTCACAACCCCGCCTGGCCCCTCCTGCCACGGCCCCCGGTCCCCTGTCTGCCGGCAGCCCTGCTCCTGCAGCCACTGCTCCCACGCCTTGACAGCATTGGCCCTGCTAGCACCTGCTGATGGTGCAGAGCGACTGGGGCTGGCGCCAGCAGCAGATGCGAGCGGAGCTAGTTCCGTCAGTGGGTGCAAGTGGTGGCTGCTGTCCCGATTGCCCCTCGGGAGAAGGAGGAGGTGGAGAAGCCCTCAGGGGTGGTCAGGGCTGGCAGCCACCACTCACACCCTCCGATGGTGCTGAGTGATCAGGGCTGGTAGCGGGTGCAAGCGGCAGCTCTAGTGCTGGCTGCAGGTGCGAGCGGGGCTGGTGCTGTTAGTGGGTGCAAGTAGGGCCATTGCCAGCAGCATGTATGAGAAGCGGCTGTCAGCCCTGATCGCCCCTCAGGAGCAGGGTGAGGTGGAGGAGACCTGAGGGACGATCAGGGCTGGCAGCCGCCGCTTGCACCCACTCACAGCACTGAACGATCGGGATTAGCAGTGGGTGTGAGCAGGGCCGTGCCAGCAGCAGGTGTAAGTGGTGGGCAGGACCACGGCATGGGGGAGCAAAGAATTTTCAGTAACCACCAGAGGCTCGCCCCAGTGACAGCAACTGGAGCCCCACCTTGGTCTGGCACCCCCGCTCACCTGCTCCACCATCCTGCCATGGCTGACACTGCCATGTTCCATGCTCTGCCTCATGCTGCCAATGCCATTTATGTTCTGTGCGCACCTTGTGGGCAGCACACATCATAGCAACCGGTTGTTTGGTTGTTCTGCCATTCAGTCTATTTGCATGTTAGGGTTTTATATATATAGATGACATTAAACAAAATGTTATTTGAGGACCTGTTATATAATCCAAAATATATAGTGAATATCCACAAGTCCATACAGATATAAATAAATAATTAAATAAATTACTACATGCAGAAGAAGAGAAAAATCTCTTAAGCAAAAGAATTCCAAATAAATTATGTAGATATTCTGCCATAAGGGAGGGGGAGCATAACTAAGTTCCCACTTAAGTATGGGGTGTACAAAATGATTTTATTACACAAAGTACAACATAGAAAGGGGGGAAAAAGAGTAGAGAAACCTCACAGGTGATCAAGGTCAAATTCAGTGGTCACAATTATGTCGATAGTATGTAGCTCTGATATGATGTGATGAAATGGCACTCTACCTCTGTGATATTCCTCCCAAACCCATAACTCCAGGATAATTGTGAAAAAATAAAACAAAACAAAAAACACAAAACACAATTTATATAAAGAGGAATTCTATAAAAACCTGACCAGTATTCCTTAAAGCTGTCAAAGTCATCAAAAACAAGGCAGTTCTGCCCAGCCAGCATGGCTCAGTGGTTGAGCATTGACCTATGAACCAGGAGTTTGTGGTTAAATTCCTGGTCAGGGCACATGCCCGGGTGTCGGTCTTGATCTCCAGTGTGGGGCAGGCAGGAGGCAGCCAATCAATGACTCGCTCTCATCATTGATGTTTCTGTCTCTCTCTCCCTCTTTTTTCTCTCTGAAATCAATAAAAATATTTTTAAAACACACACACATAAACAAAACAAAACAAAACAAAAACACAAGGCAATTCTGAGAAATTGTCAAAGCCAAGATGAGCCAAAGAAAGCATGACAACTAAATGTAATGTGGTACACTGATGGAATCCTGGAACAGAGAAAGGAGGACATTGCATATAAATTAAGTAAACCTGAATAAAATATGGACTTTAGTTTGTAATAATATAGTAACTTTGGTTTATTAATTGAAAAAATGCAGTATACAGTAAGATGTTAATAATGGGGAAGCTATACTAGTTTTACTGTCTGTACACATTTCTGTAAATCTAAAATTATTCTTTAAAAAGTATATTAATAATAAAAATGATTGGGGGAACAATATTTCAACTGCTGATTATATCCTGTGTCCTAGGACCATATCTGGAGCTTTGCTAACCTTAGCTCAGGAAAACATCTGCCCACCCTAAGTGAATACAATATTCCAGAATGTTGCTAGAGGAGACTTTTATGTTAGAAAACAAAATCCCATATGTACAAAGCTTTAGAACTCTTTTTTTTTTTTCTTGCCATACGGCAAACTGATGTTGGCATAGATAAAAATGGGCAAAATCATTTAATCATATTTAATGTTAGAACTATTATTTTTAATTACCTGGCATATGTCAGAGGAACATTTTTCTTCTGAGGCTGATTTAGCAAACTTCAAAATGAACATGGTGTGGCATGGCAATCATATTATTTCTGCCAGGGTACATGCGCATTTTTTGATATCTGGTCTCAATTTGACATTCGTTTGAACTTAGTATATACCCTATGTGCCATCAGTTGACATCATAACTTCACGAGATCTGATACTCAGTTTGGCAGTGTTTTTACTATATCTCACTCATCAAAAAAATCTTGACTAGAATAAATGTACTTCTTGGGACCATTGTGGGGTATTGTGTAAATCAAAGAGGAAAATAAAAACACCTGGATAAATTATCTATGAGCAGAATCTACTAATGTTGAATAGCAGTGTTCTTCAGTGTCTCTCATAACGCCAGTTCCATGTGATTTAATATGTATTCTGTCAAAAACTGTGGTAATATAAAGCTGGTTTAACTAAATCAAGTGGGAGATTTTCATAATATCCTGATGCATTATGTGATTCCTCAGCTTGTATATTTTCCCAAGGTTTTTTAGCTACAAAACCCATTTTCAACGAAAACATTATTCTTAGAAACAAGCTTCTATGGAGCTCTAATTGGGAAACATTGGTCTAGGACCTAAGGTCAATGTCTCAAAGACTGGTCTTGTGATCAGCATCATCAGGATCAATCAGGATATTGTCAAAAATGCCAATTCTTGTGCACGACCTTAGACCTCCTGAATCAGAAGGCCAGTGATCTGTTTTTTAATGAGCCTTCCAGGTGCTTCTGATGATTGCTAAAATTTGAGCACCATTAATCAAGGAGAAACATTTTGAACTTAGAGACCAGTTTTGTTGATTGCTTAATATCTTTACTATAGTTCTCTTTCAAAAGATTGATATCTTAAACTAGGCTTAAAGCCATTACTTCATCTTGACTTCAAAGGAGCCATATGAGTAGTTAGTAATCAGAATTGGATCAGTGGAATATATTGATTAAGAAATCTGAGTTGAACCAAAAGAGTTCTTTGATACTATATAAGTATCTGATTTCTGTTTATTTTTATTGATTTCTATTTTATACCACTGTGGCCAGAAAAGACACTTGGTATAATTTCAATCTTTAAAATTTGTTAAGACATGTTTTGTAACATAATATATGATTTATTTTGGTGAATTTTTGTATGTGCTCTTGAGAATAGTGTGTACTCTGCTGCTCTTTGGTACAATGTTCTGTACATATCGATTAAGTCTGTCTCATCTGTGTACTTCAAGTCCAATATTTTGATTTGATTTTCTGTCTGGATAATCAAGCCATTATTAAAAGGAGGATCTTGAGGTCTCTATTATTATTATTATACTAGAGGCCAGGTGCACAAAAATTCGTGCACTTGGGGGGAGGGGTCCTTCAGCCCAGCCTGTGCCCTCTCACAGTCCAGGACCCCTCAGGGGATGTCCACCTGCTGGCTTAGGCCCACTCTCTGGGGGATCAGGCCTAAGCTGGCAGTCAGACATCCCTCTGGCAGCCTGGGAGCCCTCAGGGGATGTCTGACTGACGCCCATGGGGAGCAGGCCTAAGCCACAGTCAGACATCCTTAGCACTGCCAAGGAGGCAGGAGAGGCTACCGCCACCACCACTGGGCTCGCAGCCATTAGCCTGGCTTGTGGCTGAGTGGAGTTCCCCCTGTGGGAGCGCACTGACCACTAGGGGGCAGCTCCTGCATTGAGCATCGGCCCCCTGGTGGTCAGTGTGCATCATAGCGACCAGTTGTTCTGCTGTTAGGGTCAATTTGCACATTATCCTTTTATTATATAGGATAGTATTCTCTTAATGATTTTACCTCTTTAGTCATTATATAGTAACCTCCTTTGTCTCTTGTTACCATTTTGGCTTAAATTCTATTTTTTCTAATACAAGTATAGCTATCCTGCTTTCTTTTTGTTCCATTTGCATGAAAAACTTTCTTCATCTCTTCACTTTCAGTCAATGTGTGTCCTTAAAGCTGAAGTGAGTCTCTTGTAAGCAGCAGATAGTTAGGTCTTCCATCAGCAGATGAGTGGATTAGAAAACTGTGCTACATCTACACAATGGAATACTATGCTACAGTAAAAAAGAAGGAACTCTTGCCTTTTGCAACAGCATGGATGGAACTGGAGAGCATTATGCTAAGTGAGATAAGCCAGTCAGAGAAAGATAATTACCACATGATCTCACTCATTTGTGGATTATAGAGAACAACATAGACTGATGAAAAGGGACAGACCCAAAGACTGAGAAACAGCGATCAGGCTATCAATCCCCAGAAGAAAAGTAGGGGAGGGCGGGGATAAGGGGAAGAGATCAACCGAAGGACTTGTATACATGTATATAAGCCATACCAATGGACATGGACAACAGGGGGATGGGAGCATGAGTGTGTGTGGGGGGGAGGGAAGGTTGGAGGTTAATTGGGGGGGAAGAGGACACATTTGTAATACCTTAATAAAAAAAATATTTTTTAAAAGAATGAACTTTGTATTTTGCATACTCACAACCATAAAAAAAAATCAGTCAGTCACTTTCTTGAATGAGCAATTTAACCCATTTACATTTACATTAATTATTGATAGCTAAGGACTTACTCTTTCCCATTTTGATTATTATTTTATATTTTGAGTTCTTTTCTTCCTCTCTTGCTGTCTTCCTTAGTAATTTGCTGATTATTCATTGTGGCATGCTTTGACCTTTTCCTTTTTATGTTACTATTGATTTTTGTGTTGTGATTACCATGAGGCATACAAGAAACATATTATAGATATAAAAGTCTGTTTTAAGCTGATAACAACTTAACTCTGTTAGCACACAAAATTTCCTTCTGCCACATTTTATTTTTGATGCCACAGTTTACACATTTTTATTTTGTATATCAAATAACAAATAATTGCAGCTAAAATTACTTTAATACTTTTGTTTTTAACCTTCATTTATACTAGAATTAAAAGTGATTTATACTCCACCATTAGAGTATTCTGAATTTGCCTACATATTTACTTTTATCAGTGAGTTTTGTAGTTTAATGTTCCATGTTAGCTTCCTTTTATTTTAGCTTGAAAAACTACTGTTAGTATTTCCTGTAAAACAGTTCTAGTGGTGATGTGCTCCTTCACCTTTTATTTGTATTGGAAAGACTTTCTCCTTCAGTTCTGGACAGCTGTGCTAGTTAAGGTATTCTTGGCTACCAGTTTTTATCTTTTAGCATGTTGAATATATCATTTCATTCACTCCTGGACTGCAAGATTTCTGCTGAGAAATCTGCTGATAGCAGATGGGTGTTTCCTTGTATGTGACAGGTCTCTTCACCTGTTGCTTTCAAAAGTATGTCTTGATTTTTGGCAATCTATATTAATAAAAGTAATATGGTAATTAGACCAGATAGGCCAGATGTCTTCCGGATGTCCTTGTGGACAAAGCCACAGTTAAGGAGGCTGAGGCAGAGGTGGTTAGGGGCTATCAGGCTGGCAGGGGAGAGCAGTTAGGGGCGATCAGGTTGGCAGGAGGGAGCAGTTAAGGGTGATCAGGCAGGCAGGCACAGGCAGTTAGGGGTGGTCAGGCAGGCAGGGGAGCATTAGGAGCATCAGGCAGGCAGGCAAAGTAGTTAGGGGTGATCAGGCAGGCAGACAGAAGGGTTAGGGATGTTCAGGCAGGCAGGCAGGTGAGCGGTTAGGAGCTAGCAGTCCTGGATTGTGAGAGGAATGTCTGACTGCCCCTGAGGAGTTCCAGATTGGAGAGGATGCAGGCTGGGCTGAGGGACCCCCCCCCCCCTCCCATGCATGGATTTCGTGCACCGGGCCTCTAGTTTGATTATAATGTGCTTTAGTGAAATCTTTAAACTGAACCTGTTTGGGGACTTTTGGGATTCAGGTACCTGGATGTCTATATCACTCCCCAGATTTGGGAAGTTTTCAGACATTTTTTAAAAGTAAGCTTTCTACTTATTTCTCTCTTTCCACATCCTTCTACAACTCCCATAATGTGCATTTTAGTATTGATGATGTTCCATATATCACATAGGCTTCTTTTTCATTTTTTTCTCCTCTAACTGGATAATTTTAAATGACTTGTCTTCAAGTTCACAGATTCTTCCTTCTTTTTGATCAAGTAGCTATTGATAATAACCTTTGTAGTTTTCATTTTATTCATCATGTCCTTTAACTCCAGAATTTTTCTTTGGTTCTTTTGTTATGATTTCTGTCACTTTGTTGAACTTCTCATTTTGTCCATATATTGTTTTTCTGGATTCTTTGAGTTGGCTATATGTGTTCTCTTATAGTTCACTGAGATTTCTTCATACAATTATTTCAAAATTTTATGAAACAATTAATCTCCATTTTTTGAGATCTATTACTGAAAAATTGTTGTGTTCCCTTCATGATGTTATGTTTCCTTAAATTTTATTTGTGTTCCTTGAAATATTGTGTTGCTGTCTTTGCATTTGCATAAGTAGTCACATCCTCCAGCCTTTACTTGCTGGCTTCAGGAGAGTAATACCTTTACTAGCTAACCAGGCTAGGGCCTCTCAGGCTCTCTCAGATCTTTCATATGGATGTACCCATTCCATACCACTTGTTCCCTCTTATAGGTGAGGACACTGTTAATATTTTATGCCTTCTTCAATCTTGCAAAGCCAGGCTGGGTGATGAGAACCTCCCATTTCTTTTTCCTCAGGTGGTGCCCTGAACTATTTGATTGTGTGGTTTCTCCCAGTCCTCCAGAATAGGATTGGGTGCTGTTCTTGCTTTGCAAGTCATGTGCAAAGACTTTTACTGGACATCTGTGGGGGCATGCACAGGGAGCTGTCCACAGAGGGATGGGTGAAGCACACAGCATAGGAGTTGCTGTGGGCCAAATGAGGGGCTCTACAAGCAAAGTATCTCCAGAAGCTTGTGGGTGGGCTTTCTTATGAATTCTGTGAAGCATTTAGTAAGATCCATAGCTGTTGGGGGCCAGATGTAAGCTGGCAAGGTCCTTGCACCTAAAGGGGCTAGCAAGGCTGAGACCCTTACCCACACAGTTTTCCCAGACTTGTTTGGATGGTGATTATCAGTTGAATGAGAACAGCCTTTCATAGCTTACCAAGAAGTCTATAACTATGTACTGAGATATGCTGTACTGAGAACTTGTCCTTCTGTTCTATCCCGCCCTTAGAGATTAAGAGGAACAAAGAATACATTCCTCTTGACAGACCTCCTATTCAGTGTGTTGTGTATAAATAGGATTGTGTGGCTAATAAAGTTGCTTCAGTTCCTCGAGAGCTATAGTCCTCCCGATCCCGCTTTCCTGTCTTTCTTTCTTTTCTCAATTCCCACCTCCCTGCCTCAGCCCGGCTCAACCTGTCAGGCTGGCCCTGACACATAGCCATTTGGTGACTTTGAGCCCTTGTTGCTGTGTTTTCAGCATCTCTCAAACCCTTCTGAGTCTTCACCAGTACACCTTTAATATTCATATTTCTACCAACAGACTGTTTATGATGATTTGGCTATTCTCTAAAATACCTTTAACCATATTTCTATCAACAATGTGTTCAATGAAATCTAGACTTTTTCTAAACTTGCTGTTTAAAATTTCCTGAGCCTCTACCCATTACCTGATTTCAAAACGACTACATATTTAGGTATTTGCTGCAGCCATAGCCCAATGCTCAGTACCAAAATCTATATTAGTTTTCTATTTCTCTGTTAACAAATTACCACAAGCTCAGTGGCTTAAAACAATAAGTTAATTATCTGGGGTTTAGAAGTCCAAAATGGGTCAGTAGGACAATATTCCTTTTGGAGGCTCTAGGTGAGAATCTGTTTCCTTATCTTTTCCAGCTTCCAGAGATTGCCTGAATTCCTTGGCTTGTGGTGCCTTCTTCCATCCTCAAAGCCATAAATATAGAATCTTCTGGTTCTACCTCTCTGTTCCATCATAACACCTTTTCTGGCTCTAATCCTCCTATTCCTCCTTAGTCTCAAAGGCTCTTGTTATTGCATTGTGCCCATCAGGGTATTCTTCCTATCTCAAGATCCATAACTGACTCACATTTGCCTTTGGGATGTAAGGTAACATGTTCACAGGTTTTGGGTATTAGGATGTGGACCCCTTAGGTGGCCCTTATTCTGTTAAACACATGCATCTAATTTTAGGGGCATACATTTCAAGCCCTGGATAAGTCTTACAAGATTTTGAATTTTTAAAGTTAAAACTCGTTTTTGCCCAACTTAAGCCATTGCTTATGTTCTGAAATGCTAAATCTCAGATTGATTTTGTTTTCTCACTAGTCTTGCTATGGTCATGTTTCCTTTAGGCAGAAATGGAAGCATGTCCTAGCTGCTGGAAGGACCATGGAGTACAGTGGGAATGGGGATCAAGCACATCTTTTGATACCTCAGTATAGCCCACTGTATTTGCTTTTTTCATGCTGTAGTCTCTTAATATATACAAGTTGTCTATTTTTTACATTTTAGTTTGAAGAAGCTGAAGTACTTCTCCAGGATAGTTTTAGCTGAACTAATAAAATCATATAGCAGGAGACTTCTTTCAGTTATTGGACAAAATAAAGAGAAAGAATGCTTTCTTTAAAAGGGAACATCTGGGGTACAGTACCTGAAAAGAAAAAAACGTAAGAATAAACTCATGAAAGGCAACAAAACCTCGTATTTAACGTTTCTACCAATTTACTTTTACTTAGGCATTAGCATGCACAGCTGGTTAAAATGCCGTAAGATTCTTATATTTCGTCTAATAATCATATCTGAACATCTCCCTTTCTCATAAAAGTCACTCTAGGGAGAATATTTTTTTTTAACTGAGGCAAACTCTCTTGAGGGAAAATGCAAGTTAAAATTGAGACACCTTTGCACAATCAAATTATCTAGAAAGATTGCTTTAGAATGCCTTTAGGGAAAATTCAACTGTGTAATCCTTCTAGAGATTATGGAATTTGGCACAAATGAAAAAAATAGATATGTAAAGTCAGTGTTTTTTTTTTACCCTGTAATCCATGGAGCTCTGAGGATTTCATGGGTCCTGAGAGACTGCTACAAAGAGAAAAAGGGACAAACAAGCGAGTCTTCAACCAGAGTGTTCTCTTTTATCTGATTTATGTGTTAGTTCTAGATACCCTTTGTTTGAACAAAGGCTTTGTGGGGGCTAAAAAAAGTTTGGATAGGAATTGCATGAAATAATTTGACCTAAGTCCTCGTCAGCAAGAGGCAGGGCCAAAACTAGATTCTAGTCCTTTCATTTTTCACTTATAAATCCCTTCCATGTCTTTCTGTCAACTTCAAAACATTATACTCTTTCCCCAAGGCATGCACATTCTTTCTGACCTGACTCTTATCCAACTCGTTAGCTTATTTCTTGCTCTGCAATCTTCTTAATGCCCTGAAGACTGCCCATGAGTTATGTGCAGTGCTCATCCCTGATCTCATGTTACCAAGCTTCTTCATAACCTTTGAGATTCTTCATGTTCTACATCCCTGATAACTTCATTAAGCTTTAGGGAATCTCTTTTTTTACCGCCATTGAACCCTCTCTATACTCTATAATGCTATACTCTATAATGGGACTTTTGATAATGTATTTCAGTTTTTGGTTGTCCTTTTTCACCCAACCAAGCAGTTCACAGTATGTTTGCTAAAGCTTTCATCTCTGCATCTCTAGCTCCTAGCATAGAGATTGTGGTGGTTTGGTGATTAAGCAGGTAAATCCCATATTTTTTTCTCTTTTATACCATACTATGCAGAAATATTCTTGGGGCATAAGGAATTGGAATGGTACCTGAACCAGCATTCACAGAAACCTGCAATACTGGCATCTAGATTCTAGCGGTAACACCAGGGAAGAAAGAAATGACTCCAATCTTCTATACAGACCCCATACTAAGTATTATGAATACAGCAATGAAACAGAGACAAAATATTTACCTTGGAATCTCCATTCCAGTGATGGTGAGACAGATAATCAGCAATTAGTTTTCTAACATATCAGATAGTGATGAAACTTCTGAAGGAAAGTAAAGCAGGGTGAGAGAGATAGAGAGTGGATATGAAAGGCAGCTGTTCTTTTGCAGAGAGGTGTTAGGAAAGAGCTCTCAAGCAAAATGATGGGTGAGAGCTGGGTGAGAACTGAATAAAGTCTGAAGAAAGTGAGATTGAGCCATGCTGCTATTTGTGGGAAGACTGCTCCAGGCAGAAGGAACATCAAGTTCAAAGGTCCTGGGGCAGAAATGTGTTTTGTATGTTTGAGGAAAAGTAAGGAAACTAGCTTCAGTGGGGCCACAACATAGGAGCAGGGAGGAAATGAGGTCAGATACGGTATGGAACATAATAATCTGTTAAGTCATGGTAAGAATTTTGGTTCTTATCCTGGATGCAGTGGGAAATCATTATAGCATTTTGACCACAGTTTTGATCTGATCTGACTTTAAGTGTTTAGGGTATCTCTGAATGAGAGTAGAATATAGGCAGGCAGAAGTAAGAGGAAAGGAGGCCACTTTTAATGTTGGTAAGAGATGTTGGTGTTTTAAACCTGAGTGGGAATCGAGGAGGTGGTAAGAAGTGGTTGAATTCTGTATACATTTAGAAAGTATAGTTGACTTGAGGTTGGGTTGGATGTAGAGTCTGAGAGAAAGGAGGAGACAAATTTGACCTTTGACCAAGAGGAAGTATAACATTTCCATTACTAAAAGAGGGGAAAAGACTTAGAGGAGCAGATTTTGGGGAGAAATCAAGATATTTACTTTAGACATGTTGTTTGAGATGATTATTCAAATTCAAATGAAGATGTGAAAAAATGTAGTTGAATACATATAGCTTGAATTCAGAGGCACTTTCAGGTAGGAGGGGAGGGTAAAGTTGGAAGTCTTCAGAGTATGGAGAGCATTTACTGCCATGACTGGATGAGGTCACTTCAGGGGTAACTGTCAACAGAAGAGTTCCAAACCTCAGCCCTGGAGGCACTCTATTGTGTAGGAGTCAGGAAGATGAAGAGGAACTGGTGAAAGAGATTGAAATGTAGGAAAAACTAGACACAGTGGTGTCCCAGATGGAAAGTGAAATAAATTTTCTAGAAGGAGGAAGTTAATCAACCATGTTAAAAGTTGTTACATTATATGTAAAATGAGAACCCAGAATTGTCCACTGGATTTAGCAACTTGGGGTTAATTGGTGAAGTAATGGGGACAGAAGCTTTGTTGGAGTGGATTCAAGAGATAATTGGAAAGAAATTCGATCCTGAGGGGTTTTCATATGAAATGTGGTGACTGGAGGGAACATGGGGTAAAGAGATTTTTTTTTGGGGGGGGGGGCAGGAGTGGGGGAGGTGAAGGGAGGGTAGTTTAAATTGAGAGATATAACAAATGTTTAACTTAGCCTACAGATTGGCTGCTGGCTAGAGTCTATGTAACTGGTAAATGAGTCTCTGAGAACATAAGATACTGGCTAGTTATATCTCAATAGGAAAAGTAATAATAGGTAAGTTATGCAGATGATGATGGGATTCTTAGGGCAGGCACATGTTGAAAGAAGTTCTTGCAAGAAAAACCACTGATGACAAACAAACCTCCTGACAGTTTTTATTTTTTTACTTACCGCTGTCTTCATAAGGGGCCAAAGTTTTATATGTCCAAGAAGGGCCAGGTTTCCTGAAGGTGCCAGGCTTCGGCAGCTGTAGAGAGCCCCATTTAGACTTTCTCTAGTGTCAATATTTTTTGTCATGTAATTGCAAACACCCTGAGAGAGACCACAATACACATCCTTCCTATGCCCTGATAGTTGGTACTTGACCAAGGTGCCTGCCACTCTGAAGACTTCCCCATGTATCACTTAGGAGGTAAGAGGGGACTTGTCTCCAGCTGCACACTGCACTCTGCACATTGTAAGGTATATGTGCTAGAAAAAGCCCATAGCTGCATCCTGGATTGGTTCGGGAGGCACCCTGAACCTTTCAATTGACTGGTCTGAGTTTAAAATTTGACTTTAATATCCTTAGAAGGATTACGATTATTTTCCATGTAAGTGCTGCTAACTTCCACATGCAGTTGTTTGGAAGCATTTTACCTGCAGAGTAAATGGGTGAAGACAGCAGATTATCTCAAAGTTAGATAAGCTCAACGCCAAGTTATCTCTTGTCATGTAGTTTTGAAAAGAACTCAGAACGATAGCAGCTTTACATAGCATCTAATTTTGGTATCTTTCACTAGGATGATGGGATAAAATTAATTAAAAAAATCCCAAGGTGAGAAAATAACTATAGTTGTGCATAATGATAACAGGTATAAGGATGATCCCTGCAAGATTTTATAAGAGCAAAATGACCTATATATTCAATAATTTAGGATACAGTAAACAAATTATGTTATAGCTGTACAGTTGAGTATTATTCTCAGCCTAAAAAGAATGTTTCAAAAGAATATTGAAGGAAATGGACGAAAGTTCAGGATATAAGATTGATAGAAAAGAGGATATGACAAATAATACTGATTATCTCCAATATCCATTCTCTCCTTCTTCTACACCAATTGAACTCCCAATTTTTAACTAGGTACTTGGCTGCCCCAAATGAAAACTGAATTTTCCAGCTCCCATTTTTTACAACTAGGTGTGACCTGTGACTAAGTTCTGGCCAATGGGCTGTGAGTAGAAATGGTGTATGCAATCTCTGGGAAAATCCTTAAAGAAAAGGAGTTGGAGGCCTGCCCTTTTCCTCTCTTTCATCTTTCTTGCTTGCTGGGTGTGCATGTGATTTTGAACAGTTATCTTGGACTAGGATCCTGCGATCAAAGGCCACAAACAGCAAAAATTAATGTAGAGCCTCAGATGTTGTGGTGTCCCACACCAGCTCTGATTGTCTTCCTCAGGACTTATTTATAAAACAGAAAAAAATAATAGTTTTATCCTGTTTAAATCCCTATTATTTTTCTTCTGTAAGTGATACCCAAATGCAATTGTAACTGATACAAGTTACCCTGTTGTACATTCCCGCACTGTCCTATACAACAGCCGCTAGCCATGTGTGGCTATTAAAAATATTTTAAAATATATTATTTTAAGTTTTTCGGTGTAAGGTTTGGCCTGATTGAGTTGGAAAGGTCTGGGATAGTCTCATATCAATTAAAATCAACAACATACATTTTTTTCTTAATGTGGGGAGTGAATGTTTTGAGTCATAGCATTTTAGAATTGGAAGAGACCCCAGCAATCTTCTAAAGCCAAGGGCAGCAGCTTTGATTTACTGATGAGGCCAGAGAGGAGATTTAGTATAATTCAGGTCAGTTTAGTTGATTGTCTGCTCTGTGACAGATGAGATTCTAGAAATTGGACATAGAAAGATGAAACAAACTCTATCTTTGTCCTTGATGCGAGACAGACATATTAGCAGATAAATTGAAAGCAAATAGTTATGTTAAAAGCAGGCAAAGCTTGGGAGATTATAACATTGAAGCCTGGTTTTAGCTTTGGGATGAAAGTTGCTGGTGCTCAAGAAAGATCCCTTGGGAAAACTAGCACCTGAACTAGATCTTAAAAGTATTAACCGGAAGCAGGGAACTGGGGTAGGGAAGGACAGATGGGAGTATTGCCACATAAAGGCATGCAACCGAATAAGGCATTCGGAAAACGATAAGCAATTCTGTGTGTCTGAAGTTGAAAATGCAAAGTGAATGGTGGCTTCAGTAGTAGCAAAGGCTCTGGCAGACCTGACAGGCTGATGGTCATAGATCACTCTGGTGATAGGAAAACCTGTAGGTCTTTAATTTTGCAGATTTATATTTTAGGTGTCTTACTTGGAGCAATAAATAAAAGTCCCTCATGCCTGTAGTTTTCCTTCAGTCGAAGGCAGTGTCCTCTGAAGCAGATTCCCTTCTCTCTGGGCTGTGCCCCCTGAAAAGTGCCCCAGCATGAAGAGGAGGTGACTGCTACATGACTCACTGTCTGTGAAGTGGATCAGTTACTTTTGGGGGTCAGAGTGGGCAGGATGGCTGTATGGTGGGTCCTTTGCTTGGGCTTTAGCTGTATTGTAGAGCCTGTTACAGAAGTTCTCGGGGGAAAGGCAATCTTCAATATTTCCCTAAGTCATGGGACCCTCATGCCCTAAGGCCCGAGTAGATTCTTCTGACCAGACACTAGCCCTGTCAGTGCACACAGGTGGCTATAGAGACAGGCCAGCTCAGGAGATCCCTGTCAGGACTAGTCCTGCAACCCCAAGCCATTCAAACTCGTTTTCGTCCTGGGCTGGAGTAAATATTTTTTACACCAGAGGAAACCAGTGGCAGCCTGATCCATTCTACTGCTGTGTTTTCTTTAACTCGTGCACACGCACGCGCGCGCGCGCACACACACACACACACACACTGGCACTGGTGTCTTCATGGCGGCCCTCAAGACTGGAGCTGGGAGCAGTTACCCCTTCACCCTGGGCTGTGCTGGCCCAGTCACCCTGGGCTGTGCTGGCCCAGTCACCCTGGCCCCACCTAGCTACTCCACTCACTTTTTATTCATTTACTTTGTCCATGTGGTCTCTGAGGGCATCTGAGATTGTGTCCTCTGCTTAACTTAAGCCTCCAAAACCCAGAGGGTTTTGTTAACCTGTTCGCTAAGAAATCAGGAATACTTGACTTGCATTTATTTTTCCAAAGAATGCTATTGCAATTATTTTGAATTTTTACCCTTTAAGGAAGGATAATAATGAGAGTCCTATAAAAATATAAACATAGTTTCAATATTAGAAAAATATACATTAATAATTCACTACCTTCATGAATGAAAAAGAAAAAAACAATTATCTCCATATATGTAGAAAATTTTGGTAAAATTCAAAGATTTAATAAAATAGGAATAAATTCATACTTTGTCAACTTGTTAGAATATATTTCAACACAATGCCAGCATGATGCTTAATGAGATACACTAGAAGCATTATCATTAAAGTGAGGAGGACGGCATTGATGTTCTTTACGTTAATTGTATCTACCTATTCTCTTTCTCCTTCATTTAGTAATAGAACATCCCCAAGGGGTCACCTGGTTGCTCTGCTAGAGTCTCTATTTCCTAGCTTCATACGTAGGTGTGATTATGGTCATGTGACTATTGCATCTAATGAGCTAGAAGCAGAAATAATGTGTCCAATTTCCAAGTAACCTCTTGAAGACAAAATTGTTTATTCTGAACTTGCTTTTCTCTTCCTTTAAGTTGGAAAATGTTGGCAGATAGAACAGTGCACTTTGGAAATGGAGATAGAGAAAACATATTGAGAATAGCCCAGTCCTGGGTCACTCACTTTTGGACTTCTGTCTTATTCAGACCACTGCATTTTTGCATCTTTCTTTTATAGTAGCATAGTTTATACCTATAGTAATACAGCCTCTATGATTTAACATTGTTAAGTAGGTTCTATATAAGACAATCAGATAAGAAAATGGTATAAAATTATAAATAGGTAAAAACTATCTTATTAGGACACTGTATAACTATATACATGGAAAACCCAAGAGAAGCCATTGAATGATTAGTATAAATAGGCAATTTACTAAATTGCATGGGTAAAAAGTAATATACAAATATCAATAGCCTTTCTGTTTACAAATATCAACCAGTTCAAAATATAATGAAAGTTTCCATTTATAATAAAAACAAATTATACATTGAATAAAATTAATAAGAAATATGTATGTGTGTATGCACATATGTACATATATATATATATATACAGTGTAATTAATGAAATCTAATACTGATTCTAATAACAAATAATAAATCTAATAGTGGTTTGATACCTATCAACATTCATTTAAAAATATTTTAAAAATATCATCTCAGATAATTTACATTACTTCTTTTTCTTTTTAAAAACACATTTTCATTCTACTCCTATAAACTTTTATATCTGTGTATATATATATACTTGATAGTGTGCATTGATTATTTATTATATTTCTCTGCTACAAAATTATTATATAAATTGAAATTGTTTACAAAATATTTTATATGAACAAAAATCTCAATTTGGTTGTCACCATAAGTATCATTTATGCAAAATTTATATGAGTAATTATAAATTTTTATAAACTGTTAAATATGAAAAGTAAAAAAATATTGGAAATATATCTCTTAATGAGATATATGTCCCAAACAGTTTCTGTACCTCTGTGAATAAAAGTCAGTTATTGCTGGGTTGACTCAGCATTTATGATCAAATCAATTCCAATATTTCCTATTCATGGTTTTGAGCAATAAGTTTCATTAAAATAAGAAAATAGTATATGGAAATGGAAGTTAGTGTTAGAGCAATGCCGTTCAATCCTTCAAATGCCTTCAGAACTATATGCCAAAAGTCTATCAGCTGATGACTTAATTCCTCTTTCAGTTATATCGAAAGTATTGGAAACCCCTTGATTTTCAAAAGTCATTAGAATCATTATTTTCTCAAACCTACATCAGCAGTATGAATTGTCACTTTGGCAACTTTGGGGTTTTTACATCTCAGGCAAGCACCATAATAAAAATCCAAATAAGTGAGGAATAGATTTATCTTTTGAAAAAGTGGGAGGAGGAACCCATTATGAAAGGAGGCACCAGAGATGGACTCCATTAAAACCATCCTTGTGTGGGCATTCCTCAGAAAGACTTTAGGTATGGCAGGACTACATATAGCTCACTTGGAAGACTTTTCTTTTAAATCAAATAATATTTTATACCCTTTCATCCTGAATACCAGAAGTTAGAAAGTGCATCTTGATAAGTTGAGAGAAGGCCTATCTTATGTATCATTTTCAGGAAAGCTCTGAGTATTAATTTTCATTTCGCATCATGTTTTTTTTTTTTATGTGCTTTTCTTTTTCTTTTTGCGAGTTGGTAATTCTTTGTATCACCAAAATTTCTTTCTTTCAGAGTTGCCTTTATACCTTATTAATATAATGCCATGCAGAAAGCTGATAGATAAAGAAATACTACTTTTTCCTACTCAACCATCTCCCAACAAGACTGCAGCTCTGACATTGGTGCTTGCAGTGAACAGGCCCCTTTGTGAGGAAAGAGCATGACCTTACTGTGTTAAAGTAGTAGTGGCTCAGAGGCATTATGGTCCACTTTTACAGCTGAAATGTCTAGATTCTGAGTGTCAAAATTAAAGTCTGGTTGTTGTTGTTTTTTGTTTTAAAATTTAAGAATGATCTATTTAAGTGTGTAATGGGGCACTGATAGATTAGCTTAGGCTTTAACTGACAGGATAAAAAATTATTCCCATTTTTAGTGTTAAATAAAGATCATCAAAGCATTGTCAGTATCCCGTGTGTGTGTGTGTGTGTGTGTGTGTGTGTGTGTGTGTGTGTGATGGAGCGATAGGCAACTTCCTTTTAACAACACCAACATGACATTGTTTTTGGTTGAACATTTGAGTACTATATATGTAGAAAGAAATTTTTATACTAATGCCATTTCCTGGAAGTGATGTAGCAATGAATGTAGGAGAAAGCCATTTTTTAAGTAAAGCTAGAAATGAATATACCATTGTATGGCTATCATCTTGAAATACCCAGAAATTCATGATGTAGATAGTAACTTACGAAGGTATGGTATGACTGTACCTTAAATGTAATGAAGTAGAATAAGGAAATGGAATTTTTATCTCCCTAAAATGAGGAGATAAATAAGAGAACAACAACAACAATGTATTTACTCTTTTCCAAAGTACTTATGCATTTGAGAAGACCTAATCTATTTTCTTTCCAGTAGAGAGCAGTCAAAGCCCATGATGCTCTCATAAAATCCATGCCTCAGAACTACAGGCACATGAGTGTTAACACTGGATCATCTCATCCAGGTCCCAGCTGAGGAAGGGCCTTCTGGAACACTGGCCCAGTGTTCTTTCCCATATACCAAATTCTTTCTCATACTTGTCCTTCATATTAAGTAAACATTTACATATAGATTTATATGGAAGTGTATTTGGTCACGCATGAAGACATGTGTCAAGTTTGTGGTCAATTACCATGCTTTAAAAATTTATAGGAACATAAACTATGATGTTGGAAGAAGTTGTTACTATAGGGACAGACTCACAGCATGAAGGGAGGGTAAGCTTAGAATTCTTGGAAAGAATACACTAAGGGCAAGCCTTGTAATTACCAGCAGCTAATGTACGACACATTTATGACAAAATTAGTGAAATTCAGGGTTTTTTTGCCTGGGAGACAAACTAAGGAAAAATCAAACTAAGAATCACCAAGAGGAGATTAGGTGATATAAAGGAATATGCATGTGGGGTTCACCAAACTCTATCTTTGTTATCTTCCTCTTGCTTTTCCAGTGTTCCAGAGGAGATTAAAATATGGAGAGATGCTATCTAGTTATACAGCTAGAAAGCACATCTTATTATTTCTCCCCTCAGCTCTCTATCTTGTTATTTTTTTAAAAAATAAAACACAAACCCTTTCCTTTGAGTACACAGATCTGCTTTTCAGATGCAATGTGTTTCCAGAAAACAGTTCTGAAGGAGGGCTGCCAAGAGGCAGCATCTTGAAAATGTACACACTGTCCTAGTCTCTATTTAGCCTCATTGACAGAAACCAGTCTGCAACCGACTAAATGTGATTGGGAATGAAGAATGAGGTAGGCGTATGAGGGAAGTGGCAAAATGAAGTATTTTAGTTTTGGGGGCCCTGAAAAACATGTTAACCTTTTCTCTTTATAAAATTAATGTGCACAAAGTGTACATTCACAAAGTGTGTTAAAACAATGTCTCCAGTTATATATCCATAGTGATTGTACATCAGTAAGGCATAGAGTTTAAGGTTTTGTTTTTCCAGTAGTAATGTTGTCACAAGACAGCTACATTCTTTGATTTGGTCATCCTTACAACCAAAGTCATGCACTTTAATTGGTAGACAAGATGTAGATGTGTAATTTGTGGCCATGAAGCAAACTGGAATTAACTATCCCACATGCGGTGAGCTTGTATGTCAGCCTGATCAGCGCGATTCTTGCCAGCTGAGCTAGTGTATCACAGGGGCCATTGTGAAGGATGATTTAATCACACTATTAACAACCTCTGCACTTTCCTTTAACATGTATGCATTCACTGAGGTTCAAAGTTTTGCTTACCAAGGAATACACAATAAATTTAAATTTGGCTGCTAAGGTTTATTTTAAATACCACGATTCCTCAACAAATGAAATAAGGACATTTTTTTAGTAAGTTGGAAGGTATTTTTTTTTTACCTATTAAGAAATTAACTAATAATTTCATTTCTTGGGCAGTATTTATGAATTAAAACCATTACTTTTAAAACTATACTTGAGTCATACTCTAGATTGATTCACAACCACATTGGCTTTACTTTAGAAACAATACAGAGATACAGGTCATCATGTCTCCTCATCTTTACACTTGAATGAGACAATGTGAATATAGTGGCAAGAACTTGAAAATTTAAAGTTAGGAGATCTGGTTGTTATCCTAATCCTGTAATCAAAGACCTTTATGCTGTCAATACACCATGCTGTCCACTGCGCAAATAAGAAACCATGGTTGGTATGTATAGAAACAGGACAAATTGGGTCCTAAGTATCAGTGCCAACAAAGGGTGGCTTTGATAATCTATTACTCCCATCACCCCCATAATTGCCATCGGCCTTTCAACCTCCTCTTTGATTTAGATAATGACTATTTCCCCTGACTTTGTTTAAAATGCTATACACATGAAGTCTCAAAACAAGTCCTGTAGCCCTTTCTTCCTATCATATAACTTCTCTGAGCCATTTCTATGTATAAATAATCCTATATAATAAAAGCCTAATATACTGTCTGGTCATCCGATCAACCCCAATCAAAGTGTATATACTAATGATATGCTAAGGTTGCTCAACTGCTCGCTATGACGTGCACTGACCACCAGGAGGCAGACTCTCCAACTGGTAGGTTAGCTTGCTGCTGGGGTCTGGCTGATCAGGACTGAGGGAGTCAGGCCAGACATGCCCTGGAGCCCTCCTGTGGTCCCTCCCCAGCTGGCCAGCCTCCTGCATTTCTCCCCAGCCCCGATCATGCACCAGTGGGGTCCCTCGGCCTGGCCTGTGCCCTCTTGCAATCCAGGACCCCTCAGGGGATGTCGGAGAGCCAGTTTCAGCCCAATCCCGCAGGCCAGGCCAAGGGATCCCACTGGTGCATGAATTCGTGCACCGGGCCTCTAGTTCTGGAATAATAAAAATGATGTCAGAGTTCACTAGGCAAGGCCATATTCCAAACCTCAGTTGGGGTTTAGAGTTGAGTTTTGAGTTTTGGGGTGATCAGCACATCTCAGGAGAATGAATGTATAGCTGAATGTGAGATGACATGGATCTAGGCCAGGTGTGGACTCTGAGACAGATAAGAACTAGAGCCAGAGACATTTCAAGGAGGCAGGCCAGGCAGGATATGAGAACATGTGACACAATGGGAGGAAAACATGAAAGATGATTGCACAGTTTCTGGTCTGTAAAGAGAATCATTTTGAGGAAGAGAAAGATGACTCTAACTGTAGCCATGCTGATGCATGAGTGGCTCTATGGTATCTTAGGATGTTCTTCAGACATGGGTTGAAATGCAGATCAGAGATTCAACTGGAGACAGATTTAAGTGTAGATGAGGGATAAAATTGCTCATCTTTATCTTTCCTCTTATTATCATAGTTATAATTCTCTTTGCTCCTTTGACAACAATGGGGGTTGGGATTTTTGCCATTACCTAGTCAGTGGTTCTCAACCTGTGGGTCGCGACCCCTTTGGCAGTTGAATGACCCTTTCACAGGGGTCGTCTAAGACCATCCTGCATATCAGATATTTACATTATGATTCATAACAGTATCAACATTACAGTTATGAAGTAGCAACAAAAATAATTTTATGGTTGGGTCACAACATGAGGAACTGTATTTAAAGGGCCAGAAGGTTGAGAACCACTGACCTAGTTCAACCTATTGCAGTGTTTCAACAGTTAACAGTGTTTTCCATAATTTTGGGCCCCTACACTTGACCTACAGGTGATTGAAGGAGGCATGTTTCCATCACTTTCAAGCAGGTTGTGCTATTCTTTCTGTCCTCAGAAGTTCTTTTAAAGCTTCATGGTAAGTCTGGCTGGCATTGAAAATTTGATAGGAATAAAATCCAAAAATACTAAACAAATCTCTTTTACACATTGTATTGGCAAAGCAATCAGATAAATGGGTTTTTAAGATTTTCCAAAAGCAATTTATGCTGCCTTCCAGATGTGATTATATTTAATTTCTTCTGGGAGTCTATATTTTGCATTTAAGTGGTATGAGTAGTTTGTTTATTTTTTCCAGTGAATATTTGATGAGCTTTGCTATGTCCACGCAGTCTTCTAAGAGCTAGGGAAATAGTGGGGAATAAGATATATAAGACCCCAATTTACATACCAAGGATGTAGACAGGTTCAGCACATGTGAACCAATAAATGGAAGGTGATTTCAGATAGAAGTAAGGCTATGAGGAGTATACAATGGGGTATCCTAATATAAAGTTATATAGTCATTGGGTTTAACTTGGATTGGGTAGTCAACAAGGAAGTGAATTTTGCATTTCGAGCTGAAGACAAAAGTGTATTACCAATGCGAGGACATGGCATCAGCGTTCAGGGAGAGTGAAGAGAAAGTGCCGAGACTCCACGGCAGAGACAAAGTTGGCTTTCCAGGGAACATAGAGGACGATGTGGCTGAAATGTGGCAGGACAAGGAGAGAGGCAGGAGAAATGGCTGCAAGGTAGTTGGAGACAGGTCAGGAGGGGCCCTGCGGACCATGGAAATCATTTGGATTTTATTCCCAGTGCAGTGGGCATTTATTCAGAAGAGTGGGATGTTGTGGCAATTCTAATTAATCACACTTTTTGTAGTAATACTGCTTTCCCCCCAGCATGTGTGCCTCTACATTTCCATTTTAATCAACAGTTAAAATTGTTTTATTTTCTAGAATTTTTATGTTAGGGTATCCCAAGATCAGGGTAATAATATACACATCTATAATAATAAGAGCATAATATGCTAATTAGACTGGACAGCTGAACGACCTTCCAGACGTCCTTCCAGATGAAGCTGAGGCTGCGAGGGCCAAGGCAAGCCACCACGGCTGCGAGGGCTAAACCCCTTCCACGAATTTCGTGCATTGGGCCTCTAGTTCTAGTATATTTAGATATGCAGGAACTGTGATCGATCCATTGTCATCACAGTCATGTTTTGTTGATCTGTGAGATTGTATGTGAGATAGTTCATCTTTTCCAGGCAGAGCAGTGCTGTTAAGACAGGTAGGTTGAGATAAACATTTTCATTAAATGGCGTATTGTTGACCAATATCTCTCAAACATGCAGAGCCATAAAATGGATGTTTTTAAAACTATAATCTGAACCTGAATGTGAATTAAAACATTTTTAAAGCTGGCTCTTGACATGTAGGACTGTTTTAAATGTTGGGAAAATATAACTTCCATGTTTTAATTTGATCTCACTTCATTTGGATGGTTCCTACTGTGATTTGCACAAATTTATACAAATTTATAACAATGAATGTCCCCTTAAAAATAATAACAACAACAACAGAACACTCTGTCCTTAGCAAAAAATTTTTTTTCTTTTATATTGGCTTGGAGCTGACATTTTACTATTTGAATTTGGGGGGTTATGCTTTCCATTGGAAAACAAGCTGTGCTGAGGTCATGTTATCATTTTGGAAGCATAGAGAGGATTTTGCATATCTGTGACTATGCTGAGGTATGTTGGGTTCCTGAATCTTGAGGAATCTGGCAGGTAGCCTCCCTGAGTGGGTAGGATGTTAGTATATGCCATACTCTGACCTCTAGAGAAACAAGAAGGGGCTCAAATCCTGGGGAGTGTATTTGTGGAGAGTTCTCTGCTTGAATTCTCGGGCCTAGAAGTAAAAGCATGAAGGAAAGAGACTGACTATTTATTATACTCTGTATTCCCTATAATGATCTCAGAACAGCTCTGAGTAGAACACTAAAGGTAGAGTACAGATCAGAATTATGTCATAAATAATGTTCCTAATATATATATATCTTCTAAATTAAAAGTTTTGTTTCATACATGTTTTGTGTGGATGTGTATGCATACTCATCATATACATTTATGTTCGATTCTCATTATTCTTGGTAGTTTTGGTAGTTATGTTCTATAAAATTGCCACATACACAAGTGAACACTGAACCATTGTTCCTAAGGGAAATACAGGGTTAGGTTCCCATGAGCTTCTGCTTACATTTATGTAAACTGATCAATGCATAACCTTATTTTATGTGTTTTACTATTTATAGACCTTATTTATTAATTGGGATTTTATTTGCTTATATGCCTTATATGTTATTGGCTTATTAACACTGAACTCAAGACCAACAGCAATTAAAACTCATGCCTTGATTAAAGTTTGCCCAACACACATCAGTGTTTTTGCACTTAGAAACATGAGACAGCTCTTCCGCACTACTTGTGGTGTTCACTTTAAAGAGAGGAATCACCAACAAAAAGCACAAAATGCACAAAATGTGGTACTAAGTAGACTGTGGACAAGGACACTTGTTAGAGTCTGAAAGCTGAAACAGGAAGGCAGAGATGGTCGTCTTGTTCCACCCCGGCTTGGAATGGGCACATCAGGCAACTCAAATATTTTGCCCCTCTGCTCATAGCTGCGGATGAATCCAAATGCTGGCAGTATGGATTTTGCCATTACAAATAAATTTTATAGAGGAGGTGGATTCACAAATACAGAGTCCTTGAAAGCCTAGGATTGACTATATATACACATACACATATAATTTCTTGCGATCGTATCCAATTTTTCCATTAGTGCCATGTGGGGCAAAATCTTATTGTTTTGGCACTTTCTCTGAACCATGTTCTAAGAGAAACACTGATAATAATTGTTGTAAACACAGCGTGCAGGATGTTCTTCAGTGAAAAGTGTGAAACGATCAGTAAAAGAGTCCCTAGAAAGTATCCGTTTCCACCAGCAAATGATCAAAGTTTCCTAGCATGCTTTTTTCTTGTAACCTGGGAGAGAAATTTAGAAATATCTCCAGTAGATTTTTCTAGGAGGAAATAGGAGCATATAGACTGTTGAATGCCCACCTATAACCATCGAGAATGAGAATGTAATGCAGCTGAAGACTTGTTTTTTAACTTGGAGGTCATTTTTTTTCTCTTTAAGTTCAAACAGGATTTCATCTTCTATAAATCAATAAAAGCTTGAGTTGGTCATTTTTTAAAAGCCCTGTAAAAGGAAATTGCATCATAATAGTAGTCTTCAGAAAAAATAAGATCTGTTCATTTCTTAATGTCAGCATTTAAACCACAAATTGAATATCAAGACCTTAAATTATTGTTTTCGTTTCATTGTAAAGTCATGAAAAACATTCAGAAGGATCCAAACCAAAAAAATAAAAAATAAAAAAATAAATATAAATAAATCTAGAAGACTACAGACTCAATTGTTTTTAACACAACAGCACATGAAAAAAATTCTCAGGAAGAAATAATTTGGTGGAAATGTAATTTTGACTTGTACATTTGCAAAGTAAAACCAATGTGTGTATAATAACAAAACCTAATTCTCTTTAGTTGGAAATAACCATCATTTTGTAGGACTTGAGCAGAAAGCTTGAACCTGAAGCATGGCATACTGAAAGGATGTTAACTATTGGGGAGAGTGGATTCTACGCCCAACTCGGCAACTAATTAGCAGTACGCACTTGGGGCCAGAACATTTGGCTCCTTAGGTTTGGGCTTTCCCAGCAGTGAAATAGGGAGTTTTGACTGCATAATATTTACTATCTCTCTCAGTTCTCAAACTTTGTGCGGCTCCAGCACAAAACACTTAGAGTAGGCATTTGTTTATTTGAATCTTACTTGAGAGTTTATTGTGAATAGAATGGAGTAACCTAGTAATTATTTAAAAACTATGACTATGGCAATCATAAACCAGAGCATTTTTGAGAACTATAGCAATTCTTAAAAGCAGTTCTTTAACATTTTGCTTTTTGTATCTATGTTTTTGTGCAAAGTGAATGTTGAGCATAGTCAGGCAGAGCAAATGAAACAAATTACAGTGTCATGTTCTTCCAAGACTGATGTAAGAATTGTATATGTGGGAAATTAGTAGTTTCTTATGCCTTTCAGGTTTTAAATAAATGTTATTTACCTTTGAACCTGTCCACTTTGCTGATTAGTTTTCTTAAATTGTTAGCAATTGATTCATATTCAGATCACAGAGTATTATATTCTAAATATGACACTGTACACATAGCACCATAGATAAGACCAAAATTAACCAGACATGGACCTTACCTTCAAGAACTTTATATTCTGGAAGGAGGGATATAACATATGCTTTCTTTTTTACATGCGAGCACACACACACTTTAGCACCTTGTTCACTGATGCTCTTTTAATCAATACTCATGTCATCATTCTTGCTGTTGGCTACCTCCTTTCTGATCTGTCTGGTATGTTGGTCTCTCCATACCTGACTTCCTTCACTCCAGTGATTTTTTTTCTCCAACCACCTCAGCCACACACTCCCACGGTCTTTCCTGTGACTCTGAATCAATAATGACTATGTAAACTCCAAAATCTCTGTTTCAGGAATCGGAGTCTCTAACCACTGCCTTTTATCCATCTGGCTGACTTATTCTAGTGCTCCTAAACCCACAATTTCTCAACCCCTCCAGGAATCCTACCCCTTCAGCTCTCTTTATTCACTACATAGCATCCTACTTATAGTTCCATTTCCTCTTTACTCACATTGAAATCCTTCATTCCATGGTCTAGCATGAAATCACTTTCTTGTAAACAGTCTTTCTCCTATCTCATTTTACTATATTAACCCAGAAAAAGCTGAGCCTTAGACTCAACTTGCTGGAGAAAATAACTCTTGTCAGTGGTCTCACATTAAATTAATAACCACAAATCCCAGATGGTCTCCTGCACTAGCTAGCAGTTCTCCATTCTTTCACTGAATTTTCATTCCTCCCTTCTAAGAAAGTTATCTTACACCTTTTCTTCTTCATACTACTTCCAACCCTGACATCACCTCAGCGGACACACACTGATAAGTTGTAAACTCACTGACAAAACCCATCTCTTCTCACCACCACATCTTCTGACTAAGCTTCATCTATTTCAAGATACTTTGCTTCACCTTCTGTTAAGATAAGGAGTTTATGATCCTACATTAAGACAAATACCCTACCCTTGTTTACTCAAGAACGTTGCTCATGTCATTATTGTATCTTGCTCTCTTTTTCAATTTCAAATTCTCCCTCTATTGGATGGCTTTAATGGGATATAAAAATGCCTTAATATCTTGCCTTAATATCTTTTATCTAAGAAAAAATAGTACTTATTTTAAATTCTCCCATTATCTCATATCTCTATACTACACAGAAAATACTTCTCAAAAAGACTGGTTACTATTTTGTTTCCCTTTCTTCTCTTCTTACTTGTTCTTTATTTTATTCCAGTCCTCAAAATCAGTCATATTGAAGCTCTCCAATGGCTTCCATCTATCTTGGCAAATCCACCAGTCATGCTCTGTCCTCCTTTTACTTGATTGTTTAGCAATATCTGGCACAATGGAATAACCTCCCCTTGTTGAAACATTGTTTTGTCTTGGCTGACAACAGTCTCCTGTGTTCCCTTCTCCTCCTCTTGCTCCTCTTCATTCTCCTAAGCTGATTTCTTGTTTTCAGTCAAAAGTGCCCACTGAGTTCAATTCTAAGCACTCTTCCTTTTCTTTGTCACAGCGAGTGTTTGACCATTCATCAGGATATCCGGGTGCATTTGTCTAAACACAGAGTGATGGCTCCCAGCCTGAGAGTTTCTGATTTGGTAGGTCTGGGTTGGGGCCCAAGAATTTGCATTTATAACAAATTTCTAGGTGATGGCTGATATTGCCGGGTCAGAGATCACTCTTTATCATTCAACTGTACCCAGAGTACAATGTCTGGGTTCATTTTAGATCATGGTCTCCTTGGTTCATCATGTCCTACCATACTGGCCTTTTTCTGCTCTAGAAAAGTTTACTCTTTACTGCATAACAAACTTCTCCAAGATTTAGTGGCTTCAAACAACAACCATCTTATTTCTCACAAGCTTGTGAGTCGGAAATTCCAGTAGAGCTTGGCTGGGTGATTTTTTTTTTTTTTTTTTTGCTTCCATGATGTATTCAACTGGCTGCTGCCTGGCAGGGGGGAGGGGGGTGTCAAAAATAGTTCCTTTCACTTGTCTGGAGCCCACAGGACAGGCAGGGAAGGCTGGACTTAGTTGGGCCTCTTTTAATCTGCCTCTATTTGAAGTCTCAGTGCTCTCCCTGTGTTCTGTGCAGGAGGGTTAATAGAGGTTACATGTCTGCTAAGGGCTCTGAGGTCCAGGTGGAAGCTTCCAGTTTGAGAGACTAGCCTGGAACTGGGACAGACTCACCGCTAACACTCTTTTGGTCAAAATGATTGCAAGCCTGCTCAGATTCCTGGGGAGGAAAACGAAATGTCACTTTGTAATAGAAAAAAAGTGTCTAAGAATTTGTTACCTTCTTTAATCCACGAGAGGAGTACTCCACTTATTAAGTACCTTTCACACTTCCTTCTTTCTCCAGGAATTCTGCCTCCAAATCATTCCATGGCTGATCCCTTCAAATCTCAGCTCAGCCATCACCTCCTCATTATAGAAAAGCTTTTCTGTCTGCCTTATCTAAATGTACTTCCTCCCGTCATCATTATGCACTCCATCACCTGTTTTATTTTTTCCTGAAATTACCTTATTAATGGCTTGCTGCCTCCCACTGGAATGTCAGCTGCACAAGAGCAGAAACTGTCTTACTTGTAGACACTATGGTTCCAAAGTCCAGAATGGTGCTTGACACATAGAATTTTCCCAATAAATATTTTATGAATGAGTGAATTAACTATGACTATATAATTTATTCATAGACATATAAATAAAAAATTTATGATTATCATTAAAATTAGTGTTGGTATTACTATCTGTACTTAAGTTTTTTGAGTATAAATATTTATGTATATAAAAAACATTTTTTTCTCTAAATTGATTCCCTTTTGATTATAAATAAAACTGACCTATCAGGTGAGAAGATGGTTTTTTTGTATAACATATGGTACCTTTTCCTTCATTACATTTTTGAGATGCATTTATTTGAATGACATTTTACCTAGGATTACTTTTTGGATAGGGGATAAGGGATCTTTGGGGAAAATATACAGACTTTTACTCTCTTTCCAAAAACAATGTCATAAATTTTAAACTAAGTTAAAATTTATATTAAGAGCCACCTATACCTAATAAGTTTTCAAATTTCTTCTTGGTGTGTTAAAGATTAATATTAATTTCAGTAAAACAACAACAATAATCATGGTCTTTTAGTAAAGTAATTCTTAAAAAGCAGTATAAATTAAATGAAAGAGATTGGAAAATAGTTTCATGTTTTTTCAATATAAACAATCATTTGATGATTTCTGAGAAAATAAATTTAGATTTTATAAAACAAAAATGTTTGGAAAACATTTTAAGTTGCTTAGTCCAACATGCATCTGATTTCACCTTTTCTTTAGTACATCCAACATTTTCAAGATTTTCTAAACAACCAAATAATAATTTTGAGAGTAAATTTATAAATAGGAATTTTTTTTATGTTCAAGGCCAAGCATTGGTAAACAGAGGGATAAATCATTTTTTACTTTGTGATATAGCCAAAGTCGTGGCAAAACACAAGCCTTTTGTAAGTTTGTTCAAGAAATAGATCAGGGTTGTTGTTTTTTTGTAATGGCTCCTCTAGTGGATTTTGCCTTCCCTTATCCAATCTTACTGCATTATAAGTGCTCATAATACTCTGTCTTACAAATGGGAGTCTGATTTATACTTAGTTAAACCTCAATACATATTAATTCAGGTGGATAATTATAGAAGTATCTATAAAGACTTTACTGTGTTTATGACAAAACTTATCTATATGGTGGTGCAAATATTAGGCAATGTAGCACTATAAAATTATCTCTATTTTCTCCATTTCCAGTCTTTATTTCTTTGGATCAGGAAAGGATGATGAAAGTAAAAAGGTAGGAAAGCAGAAAGTATTACAGTGAGGCTTATTCTCAGCTGGTCTGCCCTAGAGCCCCTGAGCATCAGCCCTAGTCCCCCACTCGGCCCGTTTCCTCTCCAACAAGATGAAAGAAACTATCATGGACCAAGAGAAACTCGCCAAACTGCAGGCACACGTTTGCATTGGTGGGAAAGGAACTGCTCGTAGAAAGAAGAAGGTGGTTCACAGCACACGATACAGGAGATGATAAAAAACTCCAGTTCTCCTTAAAGAAGTTAGGGGTAAGCAGTATCTCTGGTACTGAAGAGGTAAATATGTTTACAAACCAAGGAACAGTGATCCACTTTAACAACCTGAAAGTTCAGGCATCTCCGGCAGCGAACACTCTCACCATTACAGGCCGTGCTGAGACAAAGCCGCTGACAGAAGTGCTATTAGCCTCTCAAACCAGCTTGGGGCAGGCAGTCTGACTAGTTTAAGGAGACTGGCTGAAGCTCTGCCCAAACAATCTGTGGATGGAAACGCGCCATTGCTACTGGAGAGGATGAGGATGATGAAGTTCCAGATCTTGTGGAGAATTTTGACGAGGCATCCAAGAATGAAGCAAACTGAATTGAGTCAACTTCTGAAGAAGATAAACTTGAAGACATTTCTGGGAGTTGCTATTTTATATCATGACTGCTTTTTCAAATTTTGCTTATGGATCTGATAAAATCTAGATCTCTATGAATTTTTAGTCCAATGCCCCTGGATATTGCAGCTCTTTTCAGTTTTTGCTTATACATAAATCATTCTTTGCAGGTAATTAAGCTGAAGAAGCTTGGGAATAAAGTTTGAAACAGGTTAGTAAAGATCTTTGCCTAGTATAAAAAAAAAAAGAAAGTATTACAGTGACAAGTGTAATAGGGGAAGAGAAAAAAATAAAGTTAAACGCAACAAAGGAAAGTGGGTGATGAGCCTTAGTAGTAAAATATGTATACTACATTATTCAAAATACTAGAGACCAGGTGCACAAAATTTGTGCATGGGTGGTGTCCCTAGACCTGGCCGGTGATCAGGGCCTATCAGGCTATCTCACCCAGTCCTGATTGGGGCTGGGCTGGCTGGGGCCTGCCGGACAGGGGAAGGGACAGGGGGAGGATGGCTAACCGAGAGAGGTTGACTGTGGGAGCACACTGACCATCTGGGGGCAGCTCCTGTGTTGAGTGTCTGCCCCCTGGTGGTCAGTGCACATCATAGTGACTGGTTGACTGGTTGTTCCGGTAGTTCAGTTGTAACTGTCACTTAGGCTTTTATATATACAGATGGTTTCCTATTTTGCAAATGAAGACACTAAAGTAAGTATTCATTAAACATCTTTATTCCTAGTGCATTCAATATCATGATTCCTGAGTATGCTGGTCCTAAGTATTGCAATTTTAAGACCCACCAAGAAGAAAATGATACCACTGTCATCATAGACACATCACATTAATTTTGGTATATTAATTATTGATAAGTGAGCTAGGTAGTTTATGCTAAGTACTGTATTTTATTTTCTATGAAAAGCAAAATAAATACAATGGCCTTTGTCTCAAAGACTTGATAGTCTAGTGAGTCAGTCAATATTATTACGTAGATAATAGATAACATAGAACATAGTTTGTGGATTGGCCCTATGGAAAATAAGCATTAAGATTTATCTATTTTGATAATGGTGTATATTACATGATGGGAATCAACAAAGAGTAAGGCACAGTAGAGAGACATGTGGTACAGAATATTAGAGTAAGTAGGAGAATTTGGGTAAATAAAAAAAGTTGGGAGTGAAAGAAAGTTGATAGGATTCCAGAAAATTCAAGTTGAGACATTAACAGACATGTAACAAACTTTCATCCCCACACCATTTCTTTTTTAACAGATGGTAACATCTCAGAGTTAGAGGGGAACTAAGGCATCTTTTTCTTTAATTTTCTGAACTCATAAAACGTTCTCAGAAAATAGATGCCTGATTGTATTTGTTTTCTAGGGCTGCCATATAAAGTACCACAGACTGGGTGGCTTCAACAATAGAAATTTGTTTCCTCATTATTCTGGAGACTAGCAGTTTGAGATGAAGGTATTGGCAGCATTAGTTTTTCTCTAAGGCTCCTCTGCATGGCTTGCAGAAGGTCCTTGATGTTTGGAACTTATCTCAGGATATGTCCACATATGAGCAAATTAAAAAACACACACCACACAATGCAGATCCTTCCAGCTCCCATGGTTTTCTTTTACAGGTGTATGTTAGGTTCTTCAAATGACATATTGAATCAGCCTCGATTGAAGTCATAGGTACATTCAGGTTAATATATTTAGAACTTGATTAATCTCTATTTCTAATTTTGCGAGATAGTTAAGTAGTTCAATATTTAATGAATACTCAACTGTTTAATTTTCTTCTGACTTGTTTCACTGTTCTCTTGAGCTCCTTAGTCTACTTTTCCCTCCCTCTTCTGTTTTCCCCCTTTTCATGTCCTTTAAAATCTTTCTTTAGTAATTTACCTTGTTGTTTAACTTTAGGTTTAACATTAAATCCTTGTTTGACATTGAATCCTTCTTTTGGTGAGTCTGAGACAGTTTTGAAACATGACATAAAACACTCCAAACACACACACACACACAACAACAACCACAACAACAACAACAAAAGATTTGGCCGAGGCCATTAATATTTATTCAAGTACATGCTACATGTAATCAGACAACAGCTTCTGTCGGCATAATGAGAAAAGCCACCTGAGCTGTGGTTTTAAGTAAGGTAAAATTTGAAAGATATTGTCACCATAAACACTGTATTAGTTGGCTGAGGAAAAGATAGTATGCTTTAAAACATTTTTAGATCTCTGTTGGCAAAATGATTTGCAATTAGGAAGAAATAAATGGACTCATTCTTCCATCATCAATTTGTGAACTAGTGAAACTAAAAATGGTCTCATCTAGTAAAATCATAAGGTCCAAATAAAAAGCTTCACTATGATGGTGTCCTATTCTTAAGCCCAAAGGAAGGAGAAAGAAAATTAATATTTTTTAGCACATAATATGAGCCATCCCTGAACTATGAAATTTCTAATACATTCATAATATTATATTTTTACCACATTATTGTGATTAGTAGCCCATATTTCATGTAAAGACATTTCAAGTAACCTGCCTAACCCCCAGAAATAGCAAATGGTCAAGCTTCAGTCTACCTAGTTCTAAAGCCAGACCTTGTTCCATAAAAATCAGTTAACTCCAATTTACTCTATAAACAATAAATCTTTATTATTCTTGTGCATGACTATTTACACAATTATCAGGATTGCCAAAAACAGACAATTTTCATAAAAAATGAAGGACTGAGATTATTTTAATGCAGATATAACAATGTTCTTGAGAGTTATTTCTATAATGTTCTATAATGTTCAGATATTAAACAACATTTATGATGGTATTAAAATAGTTGCGTAAAATAATAGTAATTATATAGGGGAAATGATCAATTTATATGAATAAGAGTTTATAAAAAGACAGACTGAAATTATTTTCTAAGCTGAATGAAACAATTTCTCTTAGTACAGAAACTAACATGTCATGCCTATGTAGAATTTACTAAATCAAGAATTTAATGCAAGATGATTTATGCAAATGAAAGAATTCTGCATTGGCTACTGAAACTAGTTCATTCTCGTAAGATATTTCTTGAGCCAAAGCTGGATTCCTTCTAAAGTGCTAGGCCAGCCAGGTCTTCGTCTTTTCTGTTCTTGAGTTAATTGATATGATGTAATTGACATTTTATCCAGAAGCTAAGATTATTTCCAAAACAGAGGAAAGAATTATGATCACTTTCTTATGAATCATGGTTATAACTTTCTCAACAGACTAGGGATTGGGAGGCTTGAGTTTCTGTACTAGACTTGTAACTACCTTCACAAATAAACATAAAATACATCTTCCCTGTATCTCAGTATTTTCAACTCTGAAATGGGCATATTTCTATAAGGAATGCCTTCTGATCTTTAAAACCATTGAATGCAAAGTTGCTGAGGGAGCCATTTGTAATAAGTGCTTAGGGATGAAATATAGAGAGGGAAACAGGCGGGAAGAGGAATTTATTTATGGAAATAGGGATTTAAATAAATAGGGATTTGTAGCTTTCAAATACATATTATCTCTCTATGAAATTAAAACATTTACAATTTTCAGCTGCTGCCATCAGAACACTAAATAATTGGACAAAGTAGCTTAAAATTCATGAAAAATATTTCGGGGGATAGGAGGCAGATCGCCTATAGAGGTCATTTTAGGAATAAGAAATCAGATTAAGAAACACCCCGATATTCTTTAACTCAATTTCACAGACAGGTCCAGGACCATCCTTGTTCTTATTATTTTTTATCAAACTGATCCTTGACCATGAGAGCTCCCTAATCCAGTCTCAGAAAAAAGGGTGCCCCAGGGGTCCTGCAGGTCCCTCTGTAAGCACAAAGGCATGAAGTGCTTGAAGCATCAGAACCAGAAATTACTTGAATCTAATTTTCAGGTGTACAAGAGGCCAATGTAACATGAGCATTACAAGAAATGGAAAAAGTGAGATGTACTGCAGAATTTTGGATGGACTTTAAGCATGTGATGGATGAATGGAGAAGGGCAGCCAAGGAGCTGTTAAGTGAGGACTGGAGCCGGAGCCAGAACCCTGGCAGCCAACATGTGAAAGCATCAGCAGATTTTGAAAAGATTAAACAAATTACCATGAAAGGATAACGCTGGTGATAAGGTTTCACTGATAACTGGTGATAAACTGGGTTGTTCAGGTTCCGAATGTCTAAATGAAGAATAGAAAGAACATTTAAAAATCTCTTAATATTAGTACTTGTTTTTATTTTATACTAGTAGTTTTGTAATGAACAAAGACCTGATCATTTTTCTGCTAAGGATCATTTTTCTTGGCTTCCTTGTCTACTAAATTAAAACAAAATTTTAGTGTTCAGTTATAAGCCCTCCATGATCTGGCTGACTGTGCCCTGCCTCCCCAGTTCTCCATTATCTTCTGCACTACTGACCCAGTCACTGCTCACCAGAAAAGTCCTGTATTGGCCACCTGTAGGCACTTCTTTGCTCAAAGGGTTTCCTTCATTTTCCTTGTCATCCTTTGTCTTTTTTTTTTTTTTGGTCTAAATCCAAACTTGAGACCTCTTGCATGAAATCTTCCTTGATTCTTCCACAAAGAAATGATTTTACCTTCTTTGGTTTCTGATTACAGCATCTTAAAAATGATCCCGGCATTTTTCCTGTGGACAGACTCTGTGCAGCTGTCAATCTTTCCAAATGGGGTGGGTATATTTAGCCTAAGGCACAACTTGCCTTGTTTATTTCCCCATTAAGCATGTCTGTCTGATTTTTGCTTCAATTGATGTGGAAGATTTTTGGTTTAGGAGATGACAATTTAAATTGGAAGAACAAGAAGCTATGGTTACTATTATGGCTTTGATTTGTCATGCTCTAATCACAGCATGTGGCAAAATATTTAGCACACATGGTGATATCAATGTTTCCAAACCTTTAGGAGACAGAATGGGGCATATGCATGTGTGTGTAATTTAAAAAATTTACCTTAGCCTTTTTCTTGACATTGTATACAATAAAAAGTGATCATTTAAACATAAAAAGAGCTGAGCAACAGAGATGGACGGTGTTGTCCCTGTGCCCTTTTCTACCCTGACTCCATGAATTTGGGTCAGCTATTAATCTTTTTGAGATTCCGTTTCCTTAGCTGTGGAATAAAAGTATAGCAGCAGCGATGATCAGATTTATAACTCCATAATTTTATTATATTCTGTACTAATATAAATAGCAATTTAAGATTTACATTCATCTTTTTCTATTTGCATGTCATATATACACATGTCTATTGGGCATACTTGGTTAGTGGCGTTTGGTGCGGAGGAGTGATGTCTGGACACATGGAGAATGACAACAGGGTGCCACCTAATAGTCCTTGGGAGGATAAATGTCATCGGCTGAGGACTCTCCAGGTGCTGACTGAAAGAAATATTCGGGGTGCCCACACTGGGTGAGAAGAAATGTCCTGGGCTGGCATCAGGGAAAGACTATGATTCTATGTCTTAGCTCTGGCTGCTGTAAACACATACAATATACTGAGTGGCTTAAACAGCACATTTATTTCTCCTAGAGCTGGAGGCTTCGAAGTCCAAGATCCAGGTGCCGGAAGATTCAGTTCCTAGGGAGGACTGCTTTCTAGCATGCAGATAGCCCCTTCTTACTGTGTGCTCGGGTAGTGCAGAGAGAACGAACTCTGATCTCTCCTCCTCTTCTTCTAAGGCAGCCGTGGGCAAACTATGGCCCGTGGGCCGGATCCGGCCTGTTTGAAATGAATAAAACTAAAAAAAAAAAAAAAAAGACTGTACCCTTTTATGTAATGATGTTTACTTTGAATTTATATTAATTCACACAAACACTCCATCCATGCTTTTGTTCCGGCCCTCCGGTCCAGTTTAAGAACCCATTGTGGCCCTCGAGTCAAAAAGTTTGCCCACCCCTGTAAGGCTACTAATTCCATCATGGGGCCCTACTCTCGTGACCTCATCTAAACCTAGTAACCTCCCAAACTTCCCATTTCCAAATACTACCAATGGGGAAAGGGTTTCAACATACACATTTAGAGAGAGACACAAGCATTCAGTCCATCATATTCCCTGATCACTTCCTTTGGATGATTCTGTCCTAGGGCCAGGGCGCAGGAATTAAGACAAACAAAAGTTAGGTCACTGAAGAAGGTTCATGAGAAGCCAAGAGCCCAGGGTGGAGATGCTGCATCTTTAGTACAGAGGGCAGTGAAGGACGGCTGCAGCAGGTAGATTCTCCAGCAGGGTTAGCCCCTGTCATATCGAGATTGGCCGCCTTAGGACAGTGACCAGTGAGTTTAGGGCCCAGTAGGAATGTGAGAGTTGACTCTGGTTCTGAGATTCACCTTCCCTGCTTTGAGACAGAGACTCAGCAAGAAAGAGGCTCAATTATCCAACAAGTGTGCAGCACCAGTGAGCAAAGCAAAGAGAAAAATCCAAGTTATTTTTGATCAACTTACTTGATTTTCTCCTGCTCGACTATTCATCTGTTCTGGTAGTACTTCAGGATGATTAATGACAAATCATTACAGGGATAATTTTAAGGCTGCTTCTGACTCTAATTTTCTATATCTTTAAATACAAATATCCTGTATAATAAAATCCTAATATGCAAATTGACCGAACGGCAGAATGACTGGTCGCTATGATGCGCACTGACCACCAGGGGGCACACGCTCAATGCAGGAGCTGCCTCCCTGGTGGTCAGTGTGCTCCCACAGGGGGAGCACCACTCAGCCAGAAGCTGGGCTCATGCTGGCAAGCACAGAGGTGGTGGCGGGAGCCTCTCCCACCTCCATGGCAGCTCTAAGGACCCCTCGGGGGATGTCCGCCTGCCGGGAGTGGGCTTAAGCTGGCAGGCGAGAGGGCTCAGGCCAGGCTGAGGGACCCTCCCCCACTCAATGCACGAATGTCATGCACCAGGCCTCTAGTAATTAAATAGAAGAGAAGAGGAACAAGAAGGTAAAGGTTAGGCTGTGTCAGCATAATTAAGGTTACTACAGCTGTGAAATGTTGACTCTGGGGCTGAGTAATGAGGGAGGTGAGTTAAAGAAAGGCTGTACATAAGAGAGTAGCCTTGTAGTAGCCGATAATTCTTCATTTCTATATTCAGCAAAATGTACTTATTTAGAACATGAGTTAAATTTTTTTTAAAAAAAGAAAGCTATGATTTACATTTTGAAACATAAAAAGACCTCACTTTGGAGCGGAAAAAAACTTATGCAATATATTATGCCTATGGTGAGTATGTTTCTAAGACTTAAAAAAAAATAAACAGACTTCCAGGAAATTAAAGACTTAAGAAAGACTCACTTTCCCCCATAACAATTCAGGGTCATTGTGTTTTTCTTCTTGGCCTCATGGTTGACTTGGTTTGTGACTTACCATTTGTTACAGACTTTCGATGTCCTTCCTGGACACCCAGAGTTGTTTCCATTCTCTACAGTCAGCATGCGAAATGTTCTTTAAAGCCACATTTTGCTTTTAAATATTACCTAGTGGTTTCAGTTCCACAGAGTCAAATTTCAACCCAACTCTTGGGACTTCCAGGCCTGGAAACCTTTTAGCAAGTTCTGTTTCTATTTCCATCTTCTGAAAAGTTGTCTCTGCAGACAGAGGCTTGGCATCTGTATACCTCCCTCACATATTATATATCACTTAGGAAACGTCAAGAAATCTAAAATGCCACATAGGTGGAAAACATAGGAGGTATGAAAATCCCTGGATATCTCCATTCAAATGTTCACTATTTCTCCATTCATGAAGTTAAAAATAGAAATTAGAACTTGAAATCAAGTGTTTTAAAGAGGGATAGAACACATGCATTTGAATGGCTAGTGAGTTCATTGTGGAAGTTCAGAAGCACTCTTGAAACCTGTGTTACAGCGTATTTTAAAGTATGTTTTCTAAACTTTATTCTAATATATATATTTTATTGATTTTAGAGAGGAAGGAAGAGGGAGAGAGAGATAGAAGCATCAATGATGAGAGAGAATCATTGATTGGCTGCCTCCTGCATGCCCCCTCCTGGGGATCAAGCCTGCAACCCAGGCATGTGTCCTTGGCCGGAATCGAACCTGGGACCCTTCAGTACACGGGCTGACGCTCTATCCATTGAGCCAAACCAGGTAGGGCAGTATGTTTTCTAAATGATCAAATTTTGTTTTCTGGTCATTCTAAGTCTCTTCTGATACAATGTGGTCCTATATTTTTGCCACATTTTGTCAAAACTCAGTTTATTATTGCTGTCTTGGCTGTCTAGTGACTAAATGCTGGAAACAAAACTCCCAGGGTCCAAATCTACTCATGCACTTCAGTGTGTGGTAAATTCTATTCAGTGTGTTATACAGTGAGTGTGGTTTGGTGACCTGAGGGTTAGCCCTGAAAAAGTCAATCATGTCAATGATTGGAAATGGAACTAGTATCATTAATTATTTTAAAGGTTATATTCAAAAAAAATTTAAAGGCTTAATTCTATTTTCATTCTGTCTTTATTAAATTTTGTTATTTATATTTTTCTTAATCTTCATGATTCTTTACTTGAGAAAAGATTTCAAGATTACTATGAGTCTTACTCTAGGAGAAAGAAAGCAATGTGCAGATAAGTAATTCAATGTCTTTCTGCTGCCTTCTTCTCCAGTATACTACTTACCCAAGAGTATTTGAAATATTAAATTTCTACATCCTTGTCTGATTTATTATGGTTACTGTTCCATCCTCCTCTTGCACCAACCATTCCTCAAACCCAAAAACTGAGTTAGGGTCTTCAATCCTGGCTGTGCATTCCTAAGCCCTGGAAAATGTAAACATCACAGCCTTCTCCGGACCCACTTCCATAATACAAACAAACAAGAACAATTCTAATTTAACAGATCTTCTCTAGGGCCTATCAGTGTTAAAATCATTCTTACACCAGATAATAAAAAATATGCTAAAAATCTTCATGTAGACAAACAGCTTTTTAAATGCCCTTTTCTAGATAACTTTTTATTCAATGAAATCATATATTTAGGTCTCTATACAAACTGTAGAAGAAATTGGCCTGGAACTGATTTTCATGCCAGTTTCTACAATAAACTTATTTACAATAAGTAATATTTGAATTTATTTTTTGACTTTGAAAAAATATGGCCAGTGTTTTATTGGAGTAGATTAACAAAGACATCCATTCACTAGTACTTAAAATGGGAAAGAGCATATTCAATAGAAATTATCACTATTACAGAATTGTTTGTAGAATATTTGAAATGAGGTGCGTGTACTCTGGACAGGTGCATTGTGAAGAATAGGTTTTATAGCTAATTTTTTGATGGTATTTGAGTTTAAATCTCAGATTCAACACTATCTAAGTGAACCAGGGTGAGCATTTAAAATTTCTAACCTGTCTCCTCATCCTTAATGAGCATTATATACTGTTATTTTGAGGATTTAAATTTATACTTAGTACATAGTAAGAACTTAGATCAGCCATATAAAGCCATATTTCTCTTCTCCTTTCTTTTGTCTTCTGAGCAGTTTTGCAACATAACTTTCCCAAGGTTAGTTAGGTATCTATCAGCAACACCCCCCACCTCTGTCCCCAAATCAGAATTTTTTGGGTCTTTCTAGATTATAAAGTCCATTTTATGTTTCTTGTAATAGATATTCTCCCTTAAACAAAAAAACAAGCAATCATGGACAGTATGCATGGAGGAAATCGGAGGTGACACAAAAGACTGAGTCAGCCAACTGCTATTTTTCCTAGAATTGACCCCAGATGTAGATAAAGATTCAGAGTTTCCATCAAAATAGTATTTTAAATTTAGATGGTAAAACTGTATGCAAAATCAAATCGGTTCTGATGATTTCCTTTTTTACAAATCAAGATAAGAGTGTTTCTGATTTTCTATACTTGATTTATTTTCTACTAATGGCATTAAGGGACAATATTAATTTTTATTCTATTTTCACAATGATTCCAATTTTTAGATCAGTCCCTAGTAATGAAATTATTGGCTGATGTAATAAATTGCTTAATCAATTTTGTACAATTGTCTTTTAAATAAAATTTCAATATAAGTTAATAAAAAATATGCTGCACTTAATCCTTTGGCAAAAGTCACTGTCATTATGCAGGTGTATATTTGTTTCAATCTTGTATATTTGTTTCAATATCAGCAGAAAAGGAACATTATAAAGAGAGCAGAAATGAGTGGAGATAGGGGCAGTAATTTATAATTTCTAAGTCTTGTTCCTTCCAGTGACTTATGCTGTGACATGAACCTCCATTGCTATGTTTTATCCTCCTCAAACTTCAGGTGTTGATGTTGTTTAGTATTTGAAGGCATGTTTTGATTTCCAAATGCTTTGCAAATATTTTCTCCTCACCCCATTCCTTTGGACTCTATATAAGAAAGCAATCTCTCAGCAATTATAGTGATCTGAGTGTTGATGGTACCAGGAAGAACATAAACTAGAATGTGGTTTCTACAAGTTCCCTTCCCTCCAAATCCCTACATTAACAAGTCTTTAGTTAAATTCTCTCTGATCAAGTAATTGATATGGTTTCTGTCTTCCTGACTGACCCAATGAATGGATTATATATGAACTACAATACTGGTGACAATTCCCACATCACAAAATTTTATTGGAATGATCACCAGGGAGTTCTTATTTATTTCTATGTTTATAAGAAAGTATTAAAAATAAATCAAGAAAATTAACCATTATAATGGTTAATTGCTTATTAAGATGTATATAGTACTTATTATTATTTTTTCTTTTTTTTGTATCACTCTTTTGGGGCTAAAGACGTAATTGTTTTCCAAAGATGAAAATGATATAAGAAGAACACAATACCCACTGGATTAATCATTTTAAAGTGTCTTAGAAATTTTCACACGTTTCTTCTAGCCTCCTCCAATTTAAATACTGTATACCTTGATTAAAGTGTCTTAATTCACTGATGTCTGCACTTCATGGGTCCCCGGACATCGAGCGGAGAATATGCCCATCAGCAGAGAAACAGCACATTTGCTTGGGAGTGCATGTTTCCTCTGAGCCAAAAATGTGGAGTATTTTTTTCTCCCCCAAAGTAATATATTATAAATTTTATGTACTTATATATTCTCATTTTAGTCATGGTTCATAAATAAATTTATCATTTTTAGGAATCATAAGTTGCATAACATCTCCAAGGTTTTTTTTTGTTTTTTGTTTTTCCTAATCGGGGTATACACGATTTGATTATTATATTCAAGATTGTGAAATATTACTATATTCATGGTATGAAAAACTAGTAAGTAAATTTCATTTAAAATGTCACTGTATCCATTGTTTTGGAACATTTGCCATATTACATGTAATTTTAGAGTGCTTAGGAAGAAAATGTTAAATCATACGTATCTTGCTTTGGAGACTATAAAAAGTTGAGACTATCTGTTCATTTGTACTGCATTATTTTCAGGTTGCTAAGTGATTATATTTGTTTTATTAGGGACATTTTGAGCAAACTTGAAGTTATTAACTAAAAACACCATGAGAACATTTTTAAACTGCACAATAGTGAAAGATTGGGTGTTACTGGCTTACTAAGAATTTTCATTTGTAATATACTCAAATGTCTACAATTAAGGTAAATTAAGTTTTGCCCCTCTCTGATACTTTTTAAGAAAGAGTAGTCAAAGTCAGAATTTGACCGCCATCTGCATTAGTCTTCTTTGCTGCTATACCAAGTTATCATGACATTAATGGCTTTAAACAACACAAATTTCTTTAGGGTTTTGTAAGTCAGAGTGTCCATGGGTCTGACTGGACTAAAATCTAGGTGTCAGCAGGCCTGTGTTGCTATCTGGAGGCCCTCGGGCAGCATCCGTACCTCACCTGTTCCAGCTTCTAGCAGCTGCCTGCACTCCCTGCCTGTGAACTCCTTCCACTATCTTCAAAGCCAGAAACATTGCATGTCTTCATATCCGACCTTTAAGATTCTCTGCTTAAAAAAACTTGTGTGAATTGATTAGGCCTACTGGATAATCCAGAATAGTCCCCTTGTCTCAGTGACCTTAACCTTAATCTTATCTGTGACATTCCCTATGCCTGTAAGGTAATATATTCACATTACTGGGGATTAGGATGCAGCTATCTTTGGAGGTCATTATTCTGCCTATCACACCATCTAACTGATTTAAAATAAAAATCCTTACCCAAGGATATGTGTATTGATTCTTTTTTAGAAAGTGGGAAGGGAGAGAGAGAAACAGCGATGTAAGACAGAAAAAACATAGATTGGTTACCTTCCATAGGCACCCTGTTTGGGGATCAAACCCACCACGTAGATGTGTGCCCTGACCTTTCAGTGTATGGATGATGCGCCAACCAACTGAGCCACATTGGCCAGAGCTAACTGATTTTTTAATTTAGTTCCAATGTAGTAGTGCCATGTCAAAAAGAACAGATGGCACATGCTCAGATGTAGGGAGAACAAAACATTTACTGTTTAACCTCTTTTTAATACTGTGATTCTGATCCAGGTAGGAATGGGTAAGGAGGTGGGAAGGAAAATGGTTCAGATTCACCTGAAAGCCTTCTTAAAACTACCAACATATTGTTGCCAATAATACAAAGAATTTGGCATAAAATCCCACCCCATTATCTCTTCTCCCATTCTCCTATAGAATGCCGCATTCATGAGCTGTAGGAAGCACAGGACTTGGTTGGAAAGTCTGTAAGGAGGATTCTCTGAAAAGTCGGAGGCCTCTGGGGGACCTTGCCGAAGGCGGCAGCCCCTGCCTTGACTTTTCCAAACAAGTCCAAGCCCCCGGATGTTTTACTGTAATCTTTATGTTTAGACTTCAAAATATCCTTGCTTAAAAGACACGTGTCTTCTCAAGGATGCTTACCCTGATGATAGTATCTAATAGTTAATTTTAGTTCAAGCTGTTGTTACAATAAAAGCCTAAGGAGGCAGGGGAACAGGGCTGGTTGGTGGCGATAGCCAAGTAGTCTCTTAGCCTCTCTTTCACAGAAACATGTGTCAGTGTAATCATTCATCCAAAGGCTAGGGTCCGCCAGTCAGTCCCAGCAGTGAGCCTCTTTCACTCATGGGGTTTTGTTATGCTCATCTGTTTGGGGGGTAGAAAAAAGGGTGAGGACCATTGCTTGAGTTCTTTGGTACTGTTAATTCAGGCTTGATTTAGGAAGAATGAAAGAAATCTGACTCGACGAAGGAGATAAAGCTTAATTAAGTGCAAGAAATGAATGAAGTGTTAATAATGTAAAATATTAATGTCGAGTGGACAGATGTGTACCTTTTGAAAAAATTAACTACCAATTTGTATGTTTACTCTGGGCAAGTGCAGTTTTAAATGCTTTACATTTAAGCCTCCTCACAATAATATTACCTAAATCCTATTATTATCCCCATTTTACTGGCAAGGAAACTGTGGCACAAACAGGGTAAGTATCTTGCTCAGGCTTTCATAGCTGACAGATGGTTGAAGCCAGGGTTAGACCCATGCAGAGAGGTTCAGGAATCCATGTAATTAAACACCGTGAGGTATTGAGGTGTGAGAGGAAATTAAGGTTCAATTACCCTGTGCCATTTCAATGATATGTAGCATACTAAATTGACTGTACTTTAGATACACCATATTTTCTGTGGAGCCAGGCCTCATTTGAATTCCTTCAGCACAAGTCATTACCATCCACAGGACCACTGATGTTATAAAATTATTACTAGTTACTATTATCATTAAGAAAACAAAAACTTAGAATTTTAAGTTGGAAAACTTTTGGACTCCACATTTTCAATCAAGAAAAGGACTCAAGTACATTTCAATCATTCATCTCATCCAGAAAAGACTGGCAAGCTTTAGCAACCAAAATTAGAGTCCTCCCGGAATTCATAACTTTGGCATTTTGAAGAAAATGCAAATTTTCTGCTGTTTTATCCCATTCCCTTTGGCAAAATGCAGCTTCCATTCTTTAAAATAATTATCTTTGCCAACGTTGCTTGCAAAGAGTAGAAATGAATAGAAATGACACACAGACAACATTGTTCACATAACTGAAGTGACTGTGGGATAATCACAATGAATATTAACAAGTATATTTTTAAAAAATATAGACAACAGTCAAAACAGCTATATTTTTCAGTTTTATCCTTTCATGACTTTAAATTTAAACCTAACTTCACAAAAATCTACAAATCAGGAATCAGAATTAGAAATAGTATACTAAAGGGAATTTAGTACCATCAAACTATATATATGAGTTTTTAAGTTTTTATATGTACTATAAATATAGTGAAAAATATGATTTTAGAAAGCAAATTAATTTAAAAACCTGCTTTGTAAGGAGTAATTTTTATACCTTTGGTCCTAAAATATACATTACAGAATAGTTTTTTTAAACTATTTGTAAGTGTATAATACAGTGGCATTAAATATGTTCATGAAGTTTTATAACCATCACCACTATCTATACCTAAAATTTTTTCATTATCCCCACAAAAAACCCTCTGTAGCCTTTAAATAATAATTCTCCTTTCCCCTTCTCACCAGCCCCTGGAACCTCAATTCTACTTCTTATCTCTCTGAATTTGTATTATAGGTGCCTCATACAAATGGAATTATAGAATATTTGTCCTTTTGTGTGTGGCGTATTTCACTAAGCATAATGTTTCAAGGTCTGTTCATATTCTGTATTCCAGTGTGTGTGTGTGTGACATTTTGTTTTTCTATTTTTTCTGTTGATGGACACATGGATTTTTTCCACCGTTGGCTTTGCTATGAACATTGGTATACAAATATCCACTGGAGTCCTGTCGACCTCAAGAAGAATACACTTGTCAAAAAAAGACTCCTTGTGGTTAATTGGGCTCAAATTCATAACCAGAGTCTAGAAGCCATTCTTGTTTCTCACACACACTGTATTTCAAGGAAAAGCCACATGCAGGGCTGCTACACTGTGTCTTCGCCCTCTGAGTTGACCTTATAAGAGAGTTCCTAGTATCAAAATTTGACCAGTGGGACTGAGACTTCCCCTGTCCAATAGGAGCTGCACAGCTATATCATCATTTGCATCTTCACTAATCAGAATGGCTGCATTCCAACCAATCAGGATGGTGCTATTTGGACCAATCAAACTATAAGGATTTGGAATACTCATTTGCATAGAAATAAACTCATCAGGGACTGGGGATGGGCACTCTTTTGTATATAACTGTCTTGGTGAACTTTAGTTTCCACCCAAGATTGTGTTTTCCCAGCTGGACCAGCAATATTGGCTGAAGCTGCATAGAGCAAAGCTGTCTCCTGGGAGTGGAGCACAGCTGTATCTCCAGACCAGAGCTGTAACACTGGAGCTGTAACACCTGGGCTGCCTGTCCTGAGCTGTTTTACAAATGTGCCGTTCCGCAGCCATGCTGAATCACAATTGACCTTTCTTGCACTGAATAGTGTCCCTCTTCACTGCACCCCAAATTGGGGACTCCTATTGGCACTGAATTGGTGGTGACGACCTTTGATTCACAGTGCCATTTTAATGATATGTAGCATACTAAATTGACTGTACTTTAGATACACCATATTTTCTGTGGAGCCAGGCCTCATTTGAATTCAATTTCCTAAGATTTATTGCTGCAGAGACTGCCACAGTTGTTGCCACCTCTGGAATTTCTAGCCCTTTTCTCTTCACCTTAAATTTGGGTGTCTTTTATGAACAATTAAAAGCAGCAGAAGCCAACACTCTCGGGCCAGCATTTTAAACCAGAAAAAGAGATGAAAAAGAGAGGTTTGACCCTGCTCAGTTTCAAAATGATTATTCAAGGCTTAAGTGAAACTGGTACTGATTTGGAGGCAGTAGCAACGTTTCTTGGTGCTTCTGGGACAACACTTGATTGCGGCCCATATGCAGAAACACTCCTTGACATTCTGGTGGTCCCGGGAATGCTGGCCCCAGGTGGTGACATGATGCACGCAGATGACACCGGCAGATGACATGATGCACGCAGATGTCTATGTGTTCACAGCACAATAAGACCTGGATGCCATGCAAGCATTTGCTTAGGTTTTTAACAAGTTAATCAGGTGATACAAATACCTGGAGAAGGGTTTGAAGATGAAGTAAAAAAGCTGCTGTAAAGGGTTTTTTGGAGTCGGAGAGGAATAAGCTGGCTATGCTGACGGGTGTTCTTCTGGCTAGTGGAACACTTAATGCATCCATTCTTCATAGCCTTTATAATGAGAATTTGGTAAAATAAGGGGTTTCAGCAGCTTTTGCTGTAAAGCTCTTTAAATCATGGATACATGAAAAAGACATCAACGCAGTAGCCGCAAGTCTTCGGAAAGTCAGCACGGATAACAGACTGATGGAACTTTTTCCTGTGAATAAACAAAGCCTTGAACATTTCACAAAGCATTTCGCCGAGGCAGGCTTAAAAGAGCTTTCAGAATATGTTCGGAATCAGCAAACCATAGGAGCTCATAAAGAGCTCCAGAAAGAACGTTAAGAACAGATGTCCCGTGGTGATTCATTTAAGGATATAATTTTGTGTGTCAAGGAGGAGATGAAAAAAAACACCAACATCCCAGAACACGTTGGTCATCGGATGAATCTGGCCCGGTGTGAGGAGCACCATGGACTGGAACAACAAAGAGGGGCTTGTAGCGGAGCAAGCCATCAAGCACTTGACGCAAAACAGCCCTCTCCTCGCTGCCTTCACTGCTCAAGGTCAGGCTGAGCTGACTGTTACTGAAGATGCAGGAAGATTGATGGCTATGATAACACTCATTTCACGAAAGCCTTCCAGAAAATTGTGGCGCTTTTTTTATAAAGCTGCAGTCCCGAGGGAGGAGCCCATTCTGAAGTGCTATAGAGAAGCACATGTTGCAAAGGGGAAAAGGGTCTTCCTTGAACAAATGACAAAGTTTGTGGAGTGGCTCAAAAATGCTGAAGAAGAATCTGAGTCGGAAGCTGAAGAAGGTGACTGAAGTTGGAAACTACGCCCTCAGTAAAGCAAACAGGGGTTGCAGATGAAATGCCATGTCTCGTGTGTCCTGGATCGTACATCTATCTTCCTATCTTCCTCTATCAAGCATGATATAAGGGCTTTCAGAGCAAGTTTTATTTTAACTGTTTCTATGGTTCCTGGGTAGGTTGGGTTTGGTTTCTAAAACCATGTTTCAAGTAGCTACAGGGGCTACAGATTTGAACCTAATGTTGCATTAGTCTTTTCAGTTATCTTCTACCTCCTGTATTTTCTTATTTTGAGTTTTGGTAGATCCCTTAATAGGCAATCACTTCATCCGCAAGGGTTGCTTGGAATCTTTTCAGGATTTATACACACAGATGTAAAGCATCCCTTTCTTCAGTTTCCTCTGTAGTTTTGTCTCTACTGTCTAGTTCAAAGGGACTGGGGTACCACCCGTTTACTCCTGTTCGCTTCACGCAGGCACACCTGGCTGACAGTGCTCCTCCTTACAGCCGCACTGCGGCCGGTGGGGGGAAGGGAGGGCCTGGCATCTGCTTATTGTACTGCACAGTGAGTGCATTCAACAGGCCTAGACCCCACGTGCTTCTCAGCACCCGGAAAGGAGGGAGAGTTGTCTCTGCTCACATTATTGCAGGTCGGGAGTGGTTAACAAGGCTCCATCTCACATTCCCCACAATGCCCAGCGAGGAGTGAGAGATGTGGGCACTCTGCAAAACTGAGCTCTTGCTGGTCCCGAAGCTATGTCTTTTTCATGACTCCGTACATTTTCCTTTTCCTTACACTGCCCGTTGCTTCTTTACTTGACCATCTCCTATTTCTCCTTTAAGATTGAAGTCAGAGTTTATCTCTTCTTTCTCATGCTGCACACACTCTAGTGCTGCTGTTGAGGCTGGGCATTAAATGATGAGGACAATTCTTGGAAGAAATTGGCTTGTGTCTGTAACCTTAACCATAGAAATAATCAATGATAGAAAATGCTGCTTGCTTCTTGCATGGATATTTCTGAGGGAAGAAGACCTGATAGGAGTGGAGAAATCGGATCATTGGTTTCTGGGAAGACGAAGAAGGCTTGAACTACTGACCCCAGGATTTTCTGTAGTTCAGGAAGGGTGCAAAAGAGGACTTCAGATGTTCCTGTGCTTCCATTTGAAGGACCAGGGAAGGTGGAGAGGGCAGAAACATAGGAAGCCTGGACAGACACCAAAGAGAATTGCTCCATCCAATGATGAGCCTCTGGGTGTGGATCTCCCACCCTACCACCATTCCATTCCTTCACTAAGATAGCTGCAGCCACACTAGCTGTCTTTCTGCATCTCAAACATTCCATAATCTTCCAGGACTTAGGCCTCTATCCTTGATATTCTCTGTCTGGAATGTTCTGATTCCTGAACTTTCACATGGTTTCCTATCACTAAGAATATCTCCTCTATCATTACTTTCTACAACATCTCCCGAATTTATTACACATATCTGTATTTTTATTGTCTGCCTCTACCCCCTAGACTATTAATGAGAGTAGGAATATTGCCTGTCTTCCTCACAACTATAACTGCAGTGTCTAGAACACTGGCTGCAATAGTATGTTCTCAACACATATTTGTGGGATAAATCACAGTCATGTCTTTTATTAGGATCAACTGCCGTTTAACCTGCTGACTACAGGCATAATCTAGACAACTATGGATCATTTTGCATATATTTAAATTTATATTTTTAAATATTTTTATTAATGCAATATATATATACATAATTTTCAGACACAGTCTCAGTTCTAGGACTTGTGAATGGACCTTTGTGAAAGAACCTTTTAGTGCAATGCTGTACAGCTGTCAAACTACAGCGGGAAGCCCAGGGAGGGTTGGGGGGGTGGTAAGAGATCAACCAAAGGACTTATATGCATGCATATAAGCATAACCAATGGATACAAGACACTGGGGGGTAGTGCCGGGAGCCAGTCCATGCTTGCTGTTTTAAGAGACCTGGCATATATGGCATACTGTTTTTAATATGTTTGCTCACCTTCTTGGCACTATGTGTTTTAACCAAGGTCTCTGAGAAAGGTTGTTTCCCCAGGTAGGGATTTTCCCCTGAAGTTAGGGAGGGAATAAAACCTCTTAACTAAGTGCCAGGCGGGTAATTAATCACTTTAACTATGAACAATCATGCTTAAGCTACATAATGGAGATAAGAAACGCCCTAACCTTTGTAATAGAGATTGATAGGATTGAATCAACTGGTATAAATACAGTTGTAACTAGACAGCAAGAGACAGAACTTAGAACACAGAACTTAGCACACAGAACTTAGAATACAGAGCTTAGAACACAGAACTAAGAAGACAGAACCAGGAGGCACAGAACCTACACAGAACCTACAGACAGAAGAACTTCGCTGGAGAGAACATGGCAAAAGTTCCTGGACAGAAACTGGCCTCAGAACCTAGAGACAGAACCTAGCGAGAGAACATGGCAAAAGATCCTGGACTGAACCTGACTACAGAAACTGGCAAGAGAACCTGACTAGAACTTAGTGACTGAACCTGGCTGGAGAACCTAGCAAGACAACATGGACACAGAACCTAGGGGGAGATCCTAAGCAGAACCTCTCTGGAGATCCAGACCAGAACTTGGCTGGAGATCCTGGCTGGAGATCCTGGATAGGCTGCTGATCAACTGAACGCTGTCTCCATGTCATCTCTTCTTCGCCGACTCCGTCCACACCTTTGGGGACCCCTGGACCAGCTGGGGCAGGACCCCGGCAGGGAAGTGGGGGGAATATCAAGGGGGGGGGGAAGGAGACATATATAATACTCTTTGTAATACTTTAAGCAATAAAACAAAATTTTAAAAAAATAAAATAAAATAAAAGGCTTTAATTTCAGACCAAAAAAAAAAAACTACCACCAACAAAAAAACAGTAAAACTCTACCTGGATCACAGCAAGAAAACTAATTAAAATGTGAGATATTAATTAAGTTCAGTATCTTTGATGGTAAATAGCTCATTTGAAGCATTGGATACTTTTTTGCAAATACAGAGTTAGCATAATACACTGGATATTTAGACATCAACTTGACATATAACAACTATAGACTCAAAACTAGCTTGATTCATTAGTGAAACTATTTGATTCTACTTATAAAAATTCATTAAATTCTCTAAGTTAATATATCGACAGGCATTTTAGTTAAACTTATATTCAAGGAGATTCTGATTTTAAAGACTTAGAGTCAACAACAAAGTACAATCACTTTTCATTACTCACAGTAGTTATGTTCTGTAAAGTTTCTTTGAATACTAAGTTAGTTGTTCTCAAGGGTTAAGTTCCTGTGAGCCTGTCATTAAAACATTTTTGACAACTAATCAATACCTAATCTTATTTTATGTGACACCTTATGTAATATATATTGTTGATTCATTACTATAGCCCATGGCACTATAACTCACATCTAAATAAATCTTATCTAATATGTATGTTTTCTCCTTAAGATGCATTACAACCTTCTTGTGCTTAGGAACACTAACAGCTTCAGAAACTTGCTTGGGGGTAATTTTAAACAGCAAAATTACAAACCAAAAACCTCCCAAAAGACGAAAAATGTGACTCTGAATAGACTGAAAAGGACATACTTTTTTATAGCGTAAGAATTGAAATAAGAAGGCAGGGGATTGCCTTGTTTGACCTCAGCTGATAAGGTCTGTGCTGCATGACTAAAAATGTTTTTGCTGCTCTGCACATGTCTGTGAATGACCATGAAACTGCTGTGAGTATTGATTTTGGGGTTACAAATAAATTATAGTAAGTAGGCAAATTGGAAAATACAAAATGTATGAATAATGAAGATTGACTGTATTTAAGCTCTAAACCTAGGATCCTGGATACCACTAAGAAATAAAGACACACACTGTCAAATCACTTAAGAAAAGCATGTAATTTGACAGTCACAGTTGACATGTACACTTGTACTTAGGTAATAAATATTACAATAATTCCATGGGTGAAGAACTTGGGAGATTCCTGTAAAGTCTCTAGAATTCTTCAGCTTATTCAGCAAGTTGTTTTTTTCTTAAAACACATTTATTATTTTATGGATAAGGATTCTATGGATCAGGAGTCCAGTTATAACTTAGCTGGTCCTTATCAAGGATGCAGAGAGTTTGCAGAACTCAGCTTGGGCTCTGGTTTTTTGTCTATTGCTCTGGAGGCCACCCTCAGTGCCCAGAGGTCCTCAGTTCCTTGCTGCATGGGTCTTTCAACATGGCCACTTGCTTCTTCACTGCAAGCAAAGGAGAGAGTCTTCTCACAAGATGAAGGTCACAGTCCTGTGCTTCTGCAACCTTTATTGAAACAGAGGCCAAGGAATTCACAAGCAAGTTAGTTGGGGGTGCCATCTCATGCTCTTGTGTGTGAGGAAAAATATTCTTAAGAGTAGTAGTGTCAGGGTGGGAATTTCTTAGTTATTTTAGGTTGTTTATTGCATAATTGTTATCAAATGTCAATGTCAGTTAATAAAAGTGAACACATAGGTTTTTTAAAAAATAAGAGTAAAATAATTTGTAAATAAAAAATAAATTGCGAATTGAAAAAAGAACAAATGTTCAGGAAGGAACTGCACAGACCAATACTATAAGCCTAAAGTCATTGAATAAAGAGACAAAGGCATGATTTTTTATTACAGAAATTAACAAAAAGAGGCTCTGTTTGCTAATGATGAGAGAGCATGACATTCAATGTTAAATGTCATAATCTTTGTTTCTTTTTCCTGTTTTGGTTTCAATTGGTACAGCATGTCATCTGTAGGAAGTACAAATGCATTTGGCTAAAATTAGGACTCTGCAAAATGTTTTCTCTTGAATATAAATTTAAAAACAGCCAACATTTAGAAAAGAGAAAGAAGGTCTTCAGGCAGAACTTACCTGCATTAGAATTTCCTACACAATTTCTTGGAATAAAATGCTAATTTTTAAATTATTTATGATTATTGCAAAACCAGTGAGTCTCTCTGAAGAAGAAAGTGGCAGGGTTGGCATGGCCAGCCAGGCCATCTGATTCCAGAGCCCAAGCATGTGATGCTGCCTCCAAATAATGTGAAGGGCTGTTTCCATGAATAGAAGAAAAATGAATATGAAAGTATTTTTAAAATGATGACGCACTACACAAAAGTTAGAGCACAAGATGACGACAGTTGTGGGCTCTATTAAATTTGAGGTGACTGTGGAGATGGTCAGAGTCCTATAAGGACATACAATCAAGGGGGATTAATCTGGTCTGAGATCAGACATTCAAATTGAGACCTGAAAGATCAGTATTGAGTAGCCAGGTAAAATGTGTGCATATATGCGCGCGTGTGTGTGTGTGTGTGTGTGTGTGTGTGTGTGTGTGTGTGTGGTTTCTGACAAAGCAAACCACTTCAGTTGCAAGTAACTGCTGTTAGGGGTAGTAGTAGATACAGAGGCAAAGTGCATCTAAACTAGGAATATTTTTATTTACCCATGTAATGATTTAGTTCATCCAAGATACTAATACATAGTCTCTCTTTGTACTCAAACACTATTGGTTGTTTTTCATATTAGAGGTGAACAAGCTCAATGACTCTGGGTGCATGAATCTTGTTGCCTTTTTATTTCTAAAACAAGTACCCAAGCCATTCTGTACACCCTATAATCATCAAGGGTTTGGGGCACAAATCCCCCAGTGAAATGAACTAGATAATGCTTGAGTCTCAAAAAGGAAAAATGGATTTAGCCCATTCCACGGAAAGCTAGCTGAATGGTTTTGTTTGACCCCTTTTCCTGGATCTATACTTCTCCAGCTGTGGTACTTATATTCCCCAGGAAAGTGTAATTCTATTCAGGACACACAAAAGTTTAGAAAAATAAGTTCTAAGTTTTCATTCATTTAAAATGTTACGTTAACTTCATTCAGAAGTCCTATGAGCACAGAAGGAGAATCAGTAGAATTCAACTAGTTCATATTGATCAATCTCACCTTTATTTGTAAATGTCCAGGTAAATAAATTTTATGTTCAATGAGCAATTAGAAGATTTACTATTTTGTTAGTGGGGAACCTACTTATAGCTTTAGCCCACCAGTCAACTTGTTTACAATTGTTTACCATTGTCAATCCATCTACCATTGCATTAATAAAAGATCACCCTTAAAGTATCAGAACTCCATGAAAGGGCTTTCCCATGAGAGCAGACAATAGCTATGAGTGTGAGTTAGAGAGGAGTAAACAGCCACGTTACTGAAAAACAAGCTTGTTACTCAATAAATCATTTTTTTTTTTTACTTTGTATTACATGAACATTTTTTTTTTCTACAAATTGATGCAATGTCCAGCCACAATTTTCCTCATTGGCATGTTTAAAGCATGCTTAAGGCTGGGAGTTTCCTGATGAGATAGATATAAATAAAATTTCTGAGTACTTTCTGCATGTGATTTAGGGATGTTGTTCACTGATAGTTTAAAGATGTAGTTTTTATAAATTTATGGTTTCAATTGGGACTGTGGCTCAGTATCTAAAAACAGGAAGTTTGTACTAACTTTGAAATCAGTAAAATATGCAACTTAGTAAAAGATCAACTGAATCATGGAAGTCTGTGGCAGGCATAGCATGCTATGATGGTGAACTTCCCAGAGTGAACTTGAGGATTGGCAACTCCAACCATAACTGATGAACTGGTAGCAAGCAACAAAAATCAATGTAAAGGTATAAAGTATATGTGAATTTTTATTTGATTGTTTATTTTGTGTTATAGAGATGCAAGCATATCTTAATTTTTGTTCCTTCCTTGAGGAAACATGAATGATCATACATAAAACCATCATTCTTTCAATTATTCCTAAATAACCAGCCATGCAAATTTGAAACTCAGCAAATTTTTTTTTAAAAGAGTAGTAGTAAGTAGTAAGAAATAACATTAAAAGTAAAATTGAATAAGAAAATAAGAAGATTTGAACCTTCTTTTGAAGTTATTTTAATACATAATTACCTTGGATGGTGAGATCAAGAAAGAATAAAAAAATTGCTGGGCTGGTGTTGTTCAGTGGTTGAGTGTCGACCCATGAACCAGGAGGTCATGGATCAATTCCCAGACAGGGCACATGTCCAGGTTGTGGGCTCCATCCCCAGTAGGGGATGTGAAGGAGGTAGCTGATCAATGATTCTCATCATTGATGTTTCTATCTCTCTCTTTCTCTCCCTTCCTCTCTGAAATCAACAAAAATGAGTTTTAAAAAGAAAGGAATAAATTGACAGGCCATGAGTTATAAATGTGAGTAACTGTAATTTGGATCAATAATATATTTAAAAGGCATGATTAATAATGCTTGGAATTGTATCTTTTGAGTACAAACTTTTTATTATTTTTATTAAAAATTATAGTGCTTAACATAAAACTAAAAATAATACTGAGTAAAACTAACAAACAGCTGAGCAATAAACAGTGTAATTTTCTCTTTTTCCAATTTAACTTTCTGTGCTATATACACTAACAGAAAGATACATCTGCAAATATATAATATAATATATATGATAGATAGATACACAGGACTATAATTTTTACTTAAACAAATTTAATTACATGTATTAGAGATTAATAGATGAAAAAAAAAAGCACCAAAAGATCTGAGCAAAATTTAATATTTGTCCTGGTAAGATTTCTCTAACGTTAATTAAAATAATAATTAATAGACTGTTTTTTAAAATTTTTCTTAAATAAACATTTAAATGAAAGTAGAAACCACACATACAAAAGTAAACAACTCATAAGCGGACAGCTCAATGCATTTATACACGGGAACACATCCAGATCACCTCTTCCCAGGCAGATACATAATAAATGCCCAGTGTCTCAGAGGACCCCCTTCTGCTGCCTCATAGGAACTCTCTCTTTTTTCCAGAGGCAGTATGATTTCACTTCTTAATACCATTGAACCCAAACCAAAGGCTAGTTGTTCCTATTTAAGAGCTTTAACAATGAAATCATCTTATATATACTTCTGTGTTTGATTTTTGTTTAACATAATTTTTGAGAAATTAAGCCATGTTGCTGGAATAGGATTGATTTTATTGGTCTATAACATTCCATTATATGAATATACCATATTTTTAAAAACTCCAATCTTTCCTCTTACAAAAGGTGTCTGCAGTACCAATTTATACATCTGCCAGGAGTGTACAAATGGTCCATTGCCTCACATCGTCATTGGTGCTTGATGTTAATCTTTTTTATTTTAGGCCCTTTTGTAGATGTTTGGTAGAATCCTATTATTGTAGTAATTTACATTTATTTAATGATTAATGGGGCCAATATGTTTATTGGCCATTTTGATATTCTCTTTCATGAAGTTTCTTTTCATGTCCCTTCCTCATTTTTGAAATTAGTTGTCTATGTTTTATCTTATTGATTTGTAAAAAGTTTTAGATATTCTGCACATGAGGCCTATCTTAGTTTGTTTGGGCTGCTATAACAAAAACATACACACTGGGAACCTTATAAACAACAGCAAGTTTTTTCTCACAGTTCTGGAAGCCGGGAAGTCCAAGATCAAGGTACTAGAGTAGTTGTATGAGGGCCATCTTCATGGTTCATAGTAGGTGACTTCTTGCTGCGTCCTCAGATAGTAGGAGAGGCAACCTTTTGGTTCCTGGGTCAACGCTCCACTGCTGAGCCACACCAGGAAGGCCACTTGTGTTTTATATGATAAGTTTTTAACAAGGGTTAGTAGTTTTATTGTTTATCAACAAACCAATTTTATTTATTTTTTGTTTATTCTTTTTAATATACATTTCTCTTCTATTTCATTAATTTTGGTGCTTATTTTTAAAGAAATAATTTTCTACCTCCTGCTTTCTTTGTATTTAATTTGCTGCTTCTTTCTAAAATCCTGTATAATAAAAGCCTAATATGCTAAGTATCCAGTCGTCCAGTCAGCCATTCAACCAATCAAAGCATAATATGCTAATGATATGCTAAGGCCGCTCAACTGCTCACTATGACATGCACTGACCACCAAGGGGCAGATGCTTCTACCTGTAGGTTAGCTTGTTGCTGGGGTCTGGCCAATCATGGCTGAGTAAGACGAGCCAGACACTCCCTGGAGTCCTCCCATAGTCCCTCCCCAGCTGGCCAACCTCCCATGTCCCTCCCTGGCCCTGATCGTGCACCTGTGAGGTCCCTTGGCCTGGCTTGCACACTTTTGCAATCTGGGACCCCTCGGGGAGATGTTGGATAGCCAGTTTCGGCCCGATCCTGCAAGGCCAGGCTGAGGGACCCCACTGGTGCAAAAATTCATGCACCAGACCTCTAGGGTTAATATAAAATTTCTTCTCTATGTAAAGGTCTAATCTTTTTTAAAACCATGTAATAAGCCTTAATTTTATTATTTTATTTTTAAGTTCTAGGATTTACACATTGAATAATAATACATTAATATACTGATACTAGAGGCCCGATGCATGACAATTTGTGCAAGAGTAGGCCTTTCTTCCTCCTGTGGCAGGCACCAACTTCCCTCTGGCACCCGAGACCCAGGCTGGCTTCCCTCCAGTTGCCCGCAGGCACCTGGGACCTGGCTGGCTTTCCTCCAGCCCCGGCTTCATCAGGAAGGATGTCTGGAATGACTTCTGGTCTAATTAGCATATTACCCTTTTATTATTATAGATATTCATATGTATATTCAATTCTTTCTTAAATTCTCCATTTTGTTTTCTATTTTCTTGAACATGGGATTACAATTCTTTTATAGATGTTGTCTGAATAGTTTTAATACCTTCATCTTTTGTGAACCTATTGCATTTTTTTTCTGATTTTTTTTTTTTTTTTAGTAATTTGGTCAAACCACCTAATGTTCCAAGCAACAGTATATTAAATGCCAAACAATGTGATGAAAAATTACAGAAATTATTGAAATCTCTAGATCAGTGGTTCTCAACCTTCTGGCCCTTAAATACAGTTCCTCATGTTGTGACCCAACCATAAAATTATTTTCGTTGCCACTTCATAACTGTAATATTGCTACTGTTATGAATCGTAATGTAAATATCCGATATGCAGGATGGTCTTAGGTGACCCCTATGAAAGGGTTGTTCGACCACCAAAGGGGTCGCGACCCACAGGTTGAGAACCACTGCTCTAGATGATGTTAACTCATCCAGAGTCCTTTATTTTGATTCCAGAAGGCAGCTCAGGAGAGAATATAATCTTAATCGAACCTGGTATTGAGCTAATTTTACGAGAAGCTTGAGTTATTAAAAGGCTTGGCTGTTTCTACTTCACCATTTCTCCCATATTGCAGTTCTTTGGTTCTCAAGTGTAATTCTGAAGGCTCTCCTCCTTGGGAAGCCATGAACTTAATTTTGCTCCTTATATTCCTAGTAAACAACATGAAACTCCTTTCAACATCTTAAACTCTCAAAGGCCTTTAGGTGAAAAGTAGCACTGAATATTGAACTCATTTCTGTACTCCCCTTCTTCCTGAGACTTTGCCACCTTAAGTTCTTATTGTCTTTATGGTTCTCTAATGTTGTCAAACAAATTTTTAAAAACATTTTATAGTTTTCTAGTCATTTTCATAAGGAAGTTCGATGATAGAAGCAACTCTACCTTACATAAACAAAGGCGGTGTTTTATTTAAACACAACTTTCCCTTTGTGGTATACCTTATCTTTTTTCTCTCTGAAAGACAAAAAGGAAAATTTAAAAGCAACCAGAATGATGATACAGAGTATATAAAAAGGAATGAGACTAAAAAGTTTTTTATGTGTTTTTTTTTTTTTGATTGAGGTATTACATGTGTGTCCTTATTCCCCCATTGACCCCCCACCCACCACTCATGCCCTCACCTCCCGGTGTCTATGTCCATTGGTTAGGCTTATATGCATGCATATAAGTCCTTTGGTTGATCCCTTCCCCTTACCCACACCCTCTCCTCTCTTCCCCTGAGGTTTGACGGTCTGATCTATGCTTCTCTGTCTCTAGATCTGCTTTTGTTCATCAGTTTATGTTGTTCATTATATTCCACAAATGAGTGAGATCATGTGATATTTTACTATCTTTCTCTGACTGGCTTACTTCGCTTAGCATAATGCTCTCTAGGTCCATCCACGCTATTGAAAATGGTAAGAATTCCTTCTTTTTTACAGCAGCATAGTTTTTCTTTATATAGATGTACCACAGTTTTTTTTGTTGTTGTTGTTTGTTGTTGTTTGTTTGTTTGTTTTTACTCTGCTGATGGGCACTTAGGCTGTTTCCAAATCATAGCCATGGTAAATTGTGCTGCTATGAACATAGGGGTGCATATATCCTTTCTGATTGGTGTTTCTAGTTTCTTGGGATATATTCCTAGAAGAGACTAAAAAGTTTTTAAACAACAAAAATAGATCAAAAGACTATCCATTAGTGTTCTAGTTACTATGATTGCATAACCAATTATCATAAAACTCAATGTTTTAAAAGAACCCTTTATTGTGCTCACAGCCTGTGGGCTGGGAGTTTGAACTGAGCACAGAGCAAATGGCTTGTTTCAGCTCCAAGATGTCTGGATATTAGCTGGGATGAGACAGCCGGGGCTACTCCACAGCTGGAGACTGGTGTCATTTAGAGGTGTCTTCACTCATGTGTGAGATGGATGATTCTGGCTGTTAACTGTAACCCCACTTTAGACTGTGGCCAGTGCATGTGGTCTCTCTTTATGGCCTATATTTTCTCAGGTGGCCTCAGGATACTTAGGCTTCTTTGTCAGTCACTCAGAGCTCAAAAGTGACTGTCACTGAAGAAGATAGAAGCTGCATCATCCTTTCTGAATTTGCATTGGAAGTCGTGCAGCTTCATTTTTGCCACAACTTTGCCATGGTCATATTGTAGAAAAACTTGTAAGATGGGAGATATTTTTGTGTCAAGCTTTGGAAGGTAAAGTATGCCATAGGTAATGTTTATAAAAGACAGAAGTATAACAAATGCAACCTAATATTTTAAGACAAACTTAATTTTCAAGAGCCAATATAAAGACACTTTTATTCAGACAAAATATGAGAATTGACCATGAGCAAATCCCTGTTGTAGGATCTGCTATAAGATATACTTCAAGAAATTGAATCCAATATGAAAACATGAGTTGCAAGAAGCAATTAAGAGCAAAGAAATGTGTAAATAGTTGAGAAAACCTAAACAGCACAGAAAACAAAGCGAATAATCTACATATATAAAAGGCTAAGCAACCAGCCCACCAGCTGGCCAGCTGGTAGCTCTGACATTCACTGATCACCAGGGGGTAGACACTCAACGCAGGAGCTGCTGAGTGATAGCAACTTTGCAGAGTGCCCTCTCGCACTTCAGGACCCCTCCTGGGATGTCGGACTGCCGGTTTCAGCCCATCCCCCACAGGCCAGGCTGAGGGACCCACCTGCCAGAGGGACCCCGCTTACTCCGCAGACGTCCTTTGAGCCCCAACTCCACCCCAGGTGTGGCCAGCTGGGGAGGGGCCATGGGAGGTTGGTTCCATGATGTGTCGGGCCCATCTCGCCCAGTCCTGCCCTGCCAGACACCTTCTAATTAATTTACATTCAATGTGCACGAATCCGTGTACTGGGTCTCTAATAACTACAATAACTAATGGGAGATGTCAAAAACAATGTGAAACTAAGATTTTGGTAATAATAAGTTGGGGGAGAGTTGTTGATCAGAGTTACATGTTCTTATTATTTATTAGGAAAGAATTAATTTCACCAGTTAAAATACAAAATTAAAGTACAAATTAAAATTTATTAGTGACATTATCTAAAAGTTAATGACATAGAAAGATACAGAAAGGATAGAAAAGGTAAACTATGTAAGTACTAGCCAAAAGAAAAAGTTTAGTTACTTTATTATTGGAAAAAGTTGATAAGATTGATGACAGGAATAATTCACCATGAAAGTAAAGCAATTCTGAATCTTTATATATTTAATGTTATAACCTTAAACTACATTAAAGAGGAATTGGCTGAAATATAAGGAAAACAAAACATTCAGTCATAGAGGTAAATTTTGCACATATTTTTGGGAGGGAAAGTAGGTAGAAAGGTTGATGGATTGAGAAATCCAAAAATAAGTAAGAACGTGGAGAATGTAGCTAGTTTGTTATAATGTTGATGTATGGGTAACAGCATGGATATTTAATAAGTGTTGAGTGAAAAATTCTAGCAGCAAAAGGCTATAAACAGTATGATTTAAAGTGCTTTTGAGAATAAAAGAGGTGCTATTAATACTTATGTTAGAACAATGAGTGTAAACTAGACTATCCTGAGCAAACACAAAATATCTATTACTGGAAAATTTAAAATACATAAAACAACACTGTAGAATAGTATGTTTCACAAATGTCTTGAAAAAGCCTAAAAAGTATTCTGGGAGTGATAAGGAGAGTGGGTGAGAGAATTGGAGAAAGAAAATAAATAACAACAAAAAATATTTATATAATTTATATAATGATAGCTATTGGTTATTTGAGAATTTTTATTTTCTCTAATTGGGTACACCCCATGGCTTAACACTTAAAAATATTTATTTCCAATAGTCCAAGTAAGGTGATTCTTTTCCTTGCAACAGATGGAATGTCCTTGTTATTATGTCAACAATAACTGAAGTTATTGTAACCAATGTGCGGAGGTGGGAATGGAGTGAATTTCTTTAAGGTCTTGCTGAAGTCAGTCTAATTTTATAGAGATTTGATCTCATCAAAATGATTCAAAAGTTTGTAAAGCATTAGCACAGAGAAGAAATAAGAAGCAATCAGTCACAAAAACTTATAATTCTAACTGTAGTGAAAAATTGGCTGGATATGTCTTGGATTTATCTACAAGAGTGAACAGCAATTTCTACCTTCCAACCAGCAAGATAATCTTTTAAAGGAAAACTTCTGATAACAGTTCATTCTTTCATAATTAAAAGATGTTACCACCTCACCTAATCGCCTCTTTGCAGGAATATTCTTGGATACATCTTGTTCTATTCTTCTCTTGAGTCTTATATTTTTTATGAGTTCCTGTTCTAAGGCATGTACTTGGTAATGAAGATTCAGGGCACTGCTTCTGAATCATGCAAGAAAAGTTTAGTCTCTTTCTAGGAAAGTTGTTGTCCTTGACTCCAACCACTCTGAATAAAGCCTATTTCATCATGTGTGGTTTGCAAACATTCAATCGGCCAACAATATTTTAATTTTTTTCTAATTGCTGCTGACAAGTATGCACTTTCCAATTCTTTTGCCACAACAACATTTATGCAAATAGTGATCTTTACCACATTGCAGTCTTCTCAGTAATATTTTTAAATGTTAGCACTAAATACTTGCAGCTTAAAAGCATTTGTGTTCTTTGACTAGGCTTTATTTTCACTAGCATGCTTATTATCCTTTTTAATCTTTTTTTTGCTCATCAACAGTGTTTTTCTTCTTTATTATTTTCAGTGTAAACAATATTTTAAGATGCATATTAGCTTTTAACATGATTATTAAATATACATGTATATTTAAAAGTCATAAAATGAAATTCAATGAAAGTTAAGTATCCCACCCACCCCAACCACTAGTTCATCTATTTAATCCCAACTCATAGGCAAACTGTTTTGTCAATTTCTGATGTTTTAGTCCAGAGATATAAGTTTATAAGTACATATACTGTGTATGCACTTGATATGCACTTATAAATTTAAACTGACAGATTGTATAGATTATATATTATTATAAAATATAGATATTTTAAATAATAAATCTCAATGAGTATTCCATATCAGTCCAAATAGAGTTGCCTTGTACTTTTTAAGTTCTGCATAGCTTTGTCTCGACCTATCTACATAGCTCTATATCCATGGGCATTTGAGTTGTTTTTAATATTTTGTCATTATAAATAATGCTGCAGTAAATATCTTTGTTCATAAATCTTTGCAAAATCATTGAAACAAAGTTGCAAAATAAATTCCTAAATACAGAATTTTAGGATAGAAGAACCGGTATATTTGTGATAGATTAAATAGGTAGGTAAATGATCTATAGAAATTGCCAAATTTACTCTACAGTGATTGATGACATTGCTTTTTTAAAGAAAAATATTTTTCTTTAGGAACCAAAAAGCTAAATATTAACAATATACTATGCTCAAGAATATGAATATACCTCAATGCAAAATTGAACTACCTTATACTTTTAAAGTTACTATGTAATTATATCCAAGATGGTTTAATTTCAGAATTCTACTTTGGGTGAATTGAGGAGAAGGCAAAAAAGTTCCTTGTGGCATTTTGTTTTTTTGGGTTTGTTTTTTTTAGGGCTTTCTGGTAGGATAGTTTAAAAATCAAATCAAAATAAAGTGTGTAACCAATGCAAGTTTGGTTTGGTTTAAAAGAACCTAATTTATATAGATGAGGGAGAAAAGGAGTTTGTGGCTAGACTTTCCATAGTAGTTTGCTTATATTTAGTTAGGACTTGCAAGATATGCAGAACAGCACTGCAGTCTGACTCATGCAGCCATTTGAACTTTAAATCTAACTTAAAGGATATGTTTATTTTATGCACTAATAGTGGAAACGAGGGAGTGAGAGACACATTCTATCTTGTGTTTGGAAATTGGGTATTTTCCAGCTTTACGCCTCATCTGCTTTCCTTGTCTGACTTTCCAGAAAAATAAATGCTCATCTATTTCCTCAATCTTTTCTTAATACCCCAATGTCTTAGAGCATATTTAAATGTTTATTGGAATATTTAAGGAGTGGAAACACTCCTTGATGAATGTTTTTATGTATTAAATAAATATCATAAACTCTGACTGCCTACAGCACAATAGGGTAATTAACTCCTCTTTTTAAAAGGAAGAATTCCTTAGGAAATGTTTCAGAATTCTAAGACTTCTGTAAAAATTCACAGTGATTTTCCATTTCATAACAATGTCTTTCTAAGTACTTTCAAAACGTTTTTTTTTTTCCTTTTAGCTTCTCCCAGGACTTTGGCTCTTCCAATGTATTTTCATCATTTTCCAATTTTCAGTAGACCCCAAAATACCACAAAATTCTTGGTGCATATCTTCAGAAAACAACAAATTCCCAGATGTATATGAGGAAGTTAAATTAAAATTCCAGAAAGGCAAAATCAGACCATAGGACCAAGTCAGAATAACTAATCATTTGTTTCTTATGCCGTGGAAGAGCCAAAATTACACACACACACACACACACACACACACACACTGTTTTTAATTAACTACTTTTTTTTTCTTTTTGTCAAACAACTGGTGAATTAAACATTGCACATAATTAATTAAATCTCCCTTTTGATCAGCTTAGATTGTTATCCTAAGTCTCACATCCACTATACACTCAATTTTCAAAGTTCTAACACATGTAAACATATAAATATAGCATATGCAATGTATGTCTATGATAGATAAAAACTTTCTGTCTTTTGTAGCACATTATACATTTTTTTCTTTATACCAGTAGTGGAAGTAGGAGAAAATAGAAATTCAGTCCCTCATTTGACTGATGGTGACATATGAGGTATCCTGCCCAAAGTCTAACATTTGTCACCAGTACCTTACATATGCAGCCTCTGTAGAATGGGTCAGTAGCACTGAATTTATAAAATGGAGTCAGTAATACTGGTGTGATATAAGAGCTAAGTTCTTTCTTTACAAAAACTTTAAAATTTTTTGGTTTTATTATTGGCATGTGTATATTTTTGTAGAACAATTTGTTGAAGAGACTGTATTTTCCTCCATTGAACTGTGTTACTCCTTTATTAAAAATCAATTGACTATCTATATAGATTATTTCTGTACTTTTAATTCTTTTCTGTTGATCTATGTCTAATCCTATGACAATACCACATTTTTAAAATATATTTTTTAATCCTCACCCAAGGATATTTTTCCATTTATTTTTTAGAGAAAGTAGAAGAAAGAGGGAAAGACAGAGAGAAATATCAATGTGAGAGAAACATATCAATTGGTTGCCTCTTGCACACGCCCTGACTAGGGCCTGGGCCAGGGAGGAGCCTGCACCTGAGGTAAGTGCCCTTGACCAGAAGCAAACCTTGGACCCTTTGGTCCGCAGGCCAACACTCTATGCACTGAGCCAAACTGGCTAGGGCAATACCACTTTCTTTTGATTATTATAGCTTTATAATAAGTCTTAAAGTCAGTAATTTAAGTCTTTGAAATTTTTTCTGCTTTGCCAAAATTGTTTCAGCTATTCTAGGTCCTTTACATTTCCATATAAACTCTTAGAATCAGCTTGTAAATTTCAACAACATACTCTGGAATATTTATAAAGACTTGATGAGTCTACAAGTAATTTTGGGCAAACTTGACTTTTTATAATTTTGAGTCTTCCAATCCGTAAGCATCAAATATTTCTTGATTTATTTAGATCTTCTTTAATTTCTCAGCAATATTTTGTCATATTCAAGGTATAGCTTTTCCATGTGTTTTATTAAATTTATAGTTATTTCATATTTTATGCAATTATAATCTTTCTAAACATCAATTTTTCATTACTAGTATATAGAAATAGTGTTGATTTTTTTACATTGAATTATTTTTTACTGTGGCCTTGATAAGCATAATTATTTATTCTAACTGCATAGATGGACCCTCATTGGCATTTGTGCAGAGCCAGTTCGGGCCACACAAAGTCAGAACAACAATAAAATCGAAGTGATAGTCCTGCTTTCATGGCTCCTATCAGTTTCTCTAGTCACTGTTAACATTTTTGACATCCAGAAAAGTCTGAGCTGCCTCCTCTCTTGATTAGACATGGAGGTCTTGGGATTCACCTTGTGTGCTCCTCCCAGGTCTCCTCTACACGTGACCAAGCCCCACTGGGCCTCCGATGTGACTGGACTGTGCTCTTTTTAATATAACTCTCAACTTACAGGGTAAAGAAAAATGAACCAGACACAGTGACAGACACTAAAGCAGTAAAGTAAGTGCTTTTATATTTAAAAAAAGTACTACATGTCTATATATTCAGAATACAAATGCTGGGATGTAACTGATGTTTGGAAGGAAAGGGCATCTTTAAATAATAACAGATAACAAGCTGTAATATTTTTGCTCATCACCATTAGAAAAAAGTATTTATATAGACATATATATGTATGTAAATTCTTCAATAAAATCTAAGTAATGGAAATTTTGGACATCAAATATCTGAAAGTGGTATGAAAGCTATTATGTATGGGAAAAAGCGAGAGTGTTTTACATGTGTATGTTTACATTTCAAACCCCGAAGATTTAAAGTTTGTTTCACTCTCCCCCACCAACCATTCAGTAAAACCGAGGGGTAATAACCATGTATTTGGGTTTTCCTTATAGCTGAACAATACACCCAACTGGATGTGGGTTAATTTCATCATCCCATGGGCTGAGCACCGTCGCACATTCCCAGGCTCCCTGGAGTTCAGAGTCCCCGGCTACATAAACAGGGGGCTCAGCCAGAGTGGCACTTGTGGCCTTGTATCCTCAGAGGGACAGTGTTTAGCAAAACTCTATAATTTTAGCTTTCAAAGACCCAAGCCCCCAATTTGGTAATCTTTCCTAGCTTTTTACTGAAATTTCTTCACGAAAGGAGGGAAGTAAAGAGAAAAGCGTTCCCCACTTCACTGTCAAGTTTCCCAGCCTGTCATTAGTGTGATCCATGACTCTCTGAAGCCTTCACAGAGGCCAGCCACATGAGGCTACTGGTGGAATGCTACTGGTGAATTCACTGTTTACTGTTTCTGAGGAAAATAAACTTTTTTAACTTGCAAATGTTTTGCATTGTTGGGCCCATTTTTCAGGATCCCCTTTATAATCATATTTTTTAGTGATTTGAGTGTTTCTGGACAGAGCTCTGTCCTGTCTCCCTTATTTCCTTTGGGATGAGGTTATTGAGTGATTGCAACATTCTACTGTCTCACTAGCTTGTTATTTATAACTGGAATTGGATAAGCCTGATTCATATTAAGTGCTCAATAGATGTTGGATGAACTGAATTGCATTAGGACCTAGAAGCAAATATTACCAGAGAGGGTTTTAGCCCTGTATGACCTTGGTAAAGATTCTTTGTCACTTTGGGACATTTTTTTTTAAAAATCTTATGAGTGAAACAAACATTCTCTATCATTCTGCTCATTTCTAAAATTAAATTTTATTTTGTGTTGGTAAAATGCAAAACTTAGTTTAAAATATGTAGACTTTATTTACATGGATATAAACAATGCGATGCATTTTAAATGGTGACTGTTAGTTTTTATTTATGCTGTATAAATAAAATCTATGATTTTGTTTGTTTTTTTCCCTACATGGTGCAAAAATTAGTAGTTAAAAATGAAGATTCTATTACAACCGTTTGTTTAGTCTACATTACTCAACTCACCAGTTATATGTTTTGCTATGTTTAAAAATTGACTAGTGTTGAGGTCACATATGTGAAACATTCAAAGATTAAAAAGAAGAATTAAAATAAAATGTGATTACAGAAAATGTCATGTTTAATTGAAAAATAGTTGCTAAAATGAAAAGATAAAGCTCAAGTATTTGCCCCTCTTAAGGAGGCACAACTTGCTGAGTATCTTTATCTGAATGTGTCTAAGCAATTATAATAATCAAAAGATGTTTAAGACCACTCCTTCTATTCTCTTTGTGAAGTTGTTTTCTTGGTTAAAAGGCATTTCCCCATAAAATTATGTTTTCAAATTTGTCTACTGCGGTGTTTTCCAGAGCATGTTCTATGTGGGAAAATAGATATTTTTTTAAAAATTAAAGAAGTCTGTGGTAAAATAAGTTTGAGAAATACTGAAGTAAATATCAAACAAATTTTGGCAGGACTGCTCAGAGACTTTCAAAGACTAATGTACATTATGAATAACCAATGTAGGGAAAAGGGCAAGTGGAGATTGCCAGATGTACTTGATCCTGAACCTCTTTTGAGAGAGAAACACACCCTGTGGAAAAAATGCCATTTAGAGGATTTTTTTGATCTACAGAATTTTAAGTGGTTAGGAAATCATCTCACTATTTAAAAATACATTATTTTTTCCTTCCATAGCATACATATTGTGCAAAATACATAGTGTAATGTCTAATGGGCTTCTTAGCATTAGTGAAGATTAAAATATAATTTTCCTTTTTATAGAAATGAAATTTTCTTTTTTTAAAAAATATATTTTATTGATTCTCCACAGAGAGGAAGGGAGAGGGATAGAGAGCTAGAAACATCGTTGAGAGAGAAACATCGATCAGTTGCCTCCTGCACACCCCCTACTGGGGATGTGCCCGCAACCAAGGCACATGCCCTTGACCGGAATCGAACCTGGGACCTTTCAGTCCACAGGTCGATGCTCTATCCACTGAGCCAAACCGGCTACGGCAGAAATGAAATTTTCAAGTAAACTTAAAATCTTTAGTATTTTGAGGTTATATGAATATATAAAACTTCTCTTTCTTTATGATCTCTTATAATCATGTCATAAAGTTTGTTCCAGCAGTTAGATCTACGATTCTGGCGCTTAAATTATTTCTGTTTAATCAATGTTGATTTAAAATCAGTTCTGAGGCTCCTTTATAAGTTTTCTTTGACTGTCGTCTTGACATGTTTCTGTATGTGCGTCTTTGCACATCTGGACACCACATATTTCACTGTACAGTATTCAAATGTTTGATTCAAGCCTAAGCTAAATTGAAAGATTTATAAGTTCCTTCCTTCATTAACAGTTCTTCCAAGAAATTGTTTTGATGTTTTGAAAATGCATTTTACAGCCCCTTTAAGAGCCTTTCCAAAATTTGATTTATTTAATGTCTGACACCCAAGTCAATGTAGGACTGAGAGATGATCATTGGGTCACAAACCTAAAACATATGAATTACTGAAGGAGCTCTTAAAAATGAAAATTCCTGGTATATTTCCTTCAGACATTTTGATGTATTTTATTTTGGGTGTTACATGTTCCTGGTCTGACTCTGATGCATTGTGGGACTTGAAATCACAGCATTATACATTAGATAATGCATACTTTAAGTGATACTACGGCAGTGATCCAGAAGAACATGTAAAATGAACTTCAGAATTTTAAATTGTTGATAAACTCATTTGTATTATCTCATCAGAAATTAAAAATTCTATTTTTAAAATGTATCTTTATTGTTGAAAGTTCTCCTTTCCCCCCCATTGACTTCCCCTACCCTATACCCATTTTCGCCTCTCTCCTACCCTCGCCCCCCACCAGCTCAAGGCCTTCACCACACTATTGTCTGTGTTCATGGTTTATGCATATACATTATTTGGTTTGGTTAATATCTTCCCATCATCACACCTACCCCCGCCTTCCCTCTGAGATTCAGCAGTCTATTCCATGCTTCTATGTCTCTGGATATATTCTGTTCATCAGTTTATTTTGTTCATTAAGTTCCACATATGAGTGAGATCATGTGATGCTTTTCTTTCTCTGACTGGCTTATTTCACTTACCGTAATACTCTCCAGGTCCCTCCATGCTGTTGCTGGCATATCTGCACCTCTTATTCAGAATTTTTCATGTTTAATAGCATATGACAATTACATGAGTCGAAGAATAGAAATTCTGTCTGATTGAGAATTTCAGGTCAGCATTGCACTTGATTAATTTTAACTAAGCATCAGCAAATAAAGTGCAAATAATACTCTGATTATTTTCCTGAACTTAAAGGAAACTAGAAACTAAACTTCTTAGGCAAAAAACTTTTCTTTTTTTATAGACTAGATTCGGACATCCTGTTTTTAATCATTCTGTAACTATTCTGTAACTATTATAGTATCTTCTTCTATAAATTGAAGATAATAATACCTAACCCCCTAGGATTATGACTTAAATGAATCAATGTGAAACATTGCTTGGGTATAATATGAGTGTGGTTCTAGAATAATTTGAAAATACTTAATGAGCTATACAAGGGCATATTATAGTCTGTCCTACAAATTTATTTTTTAGTTTTTATTTATAAGTTTAGGATTTATACTATTGCCATCCAGATTTCCAGCTACCTTGCCTTCAGTAAGCTGAAGACTATATATGATAATTTTCATTGAATCCTGCTCCTAAGGGGCGAGTATTATCTTTTTAAAAAATACATATTTTTATTGATTTCAAAGAAGAAGGGTGAAGGAAAGAGGGATAGAAACATCAGTGATGAGAGAAAATCATTGATTGGCTGCCTCCTGCATGCCCCCTACTGGGGATCAAGCTCACAACCCAGGCATGTGCCCTTGATGGGAATTGAACTTGGGACCCTTGAGTCCACAGGCCGATGCTCTATCCACTGAGCCAAACAAGGTAGGGCAGGGAGAGTATTATCTTAAAAAAATTTGTAATCTTATGTGCTCTTTTCTCCTTCAAAGTGTGTTCACAGAACTAATTAAATATTAACATTAGGTGACAGTAAGCTACTCAAGATTCAAACTATCTATTCTGTGAGAACTGTGCTCTTTCACTCTTCTTTCAAAAAACTTCTATATGCAAGTTATTGGGTAAATTCATTCATTTGGAATGCTGAGGTTGAGTACATTTTTAGTCATTTTCCCTAATAAGGTAAACCATTCATATTAGGTCATTTAAACTAAACTTAGCGACTGATCCCATATTAGATTCATATTGCCAGAGCAAGTCTCAAACCACAAGCAAAGGCTTGTAATCATCAATAATACGTTACAAGTCTAAGATGAAATGTGATCAGGATATGTTTCTCATTCCATAAGAAAAATGTGTAATACAGATTTCTGAAATTGCAGTGTTTCATCAGAACTATCAACTGCCAAAGACTACATAAGCCATTTCTGTGAGAAGATTATGACTTAATTGCTTTTATGGTCAACTAATTATAGGTGTGCAATTATATATATTCAATTGCCTTTCGGGGGATGAAGGTGGAATTTGAACGCAGTTTTAAGAATAAGCTCTGGATTTATCTTTTCCTCGGTAGAAAGTCCCATTTTCAGGGATTTCTGTCTTTTGACACTTTCTGGGACACACCACATTTTAAACATTATTTTATTTCAAAATTTATTTTAAACAGGCATGACTAAGTTGTATATTTCAGTGAATTACATCTTTCAATCAGCCAATCTTTTACTGGTGATAAAATTCTGCTGTAAGTTCCCATGACAATTTGGCTATGCTTACTTTGTAGCCACACCATGGACATGAGGATGCTTAAAATAACTTTGCTTTTTGATTCTGCGTACTATGAAATCTGTAATTTTCTGGAGTAATTATGTGAGACCCCCTATAGTCCAATCATAAGTAGGGCAAGAAATAAAAGTAAGATAGAGAAGAAATCTCACTTAACTGATGGGGCTAAATGTTCCCTAAGGACAGAGTGATAACACATAAATAATGAGGCGATCACCCAATTACGATGAACACTTTGTAAGTAAATTCTATAAGAAACAACGAGTATATTTATCTACACAGAGAATGTTGATGTATATTTATCAGCTGTCTTGACATTGAAAATTTTTGAACTAAATATTATTTATCAAGTTCTGTTCTAGAGTTGTCCATGATCTATGAGTGGGTCCAGTTTTTAGGTAGAAGCATGGTCTCTAAAATTATTTATTCTATTTTCTGAGAATCTGTTCAGCAACTTTCACTTAAAAGAACCATTGGCAGAGACCTACTTTGGATGAATCAAATGATTCTTATCAATGTAATTTAAAGAAGTACATTCCTTAAATATTATTTTCATCATTAAGGTGTAAAATGCCTCTCCTACAATGTCATGTAAGTGTATATTCCCATAAAACTTATTATTCTGGTGCTTTTAATGTTTTCCATGAAATGTCTTTGGTGAGAATCCTTTGAAGTACAGCCTGTATCATTACAACTTTTAACTAAATACCTTTTATTTATTATAAACATTAGAAATAGCATTTGAATTTTGGCAGAGAGATACTATAATATTCTGGGTAGACAGAGTGTTTACTGCATGCTTATGAACACAGGGTTGCTAAAAACCTTCTTGTGAAACCCATATCCTGCCCAAAAAGTTTGCAGTTCCTTCTCTTTTGAAATCCTGGTGGAGTCAGCAGCTAGATTTAAATGACACCTTTTAATAAGGTTATTCCTCAGTGACTGAGAATTCAATCACACAGGTATGTTCTTTAGTATGAATTTGACTTTAATTAAAGGGTTGGGCCTAATATATTTTGGTCACACATCGTTTGATAAATAATATTTTTTTAACGTTCAGAACAAATTTTCTAGAGGCTTGTTAAATTCCTGAGGTGAATCTTCCACAGTTACCTGCATAGGAAGAAGAGATGTCTTCCATGCAATGAAAATAACTGAGTACGCCCTATAATCTTCACAGTCACATGCTAAATCCTGTTTTTTAATAGGATAAGAACATTCTCCGTCTCAGTCCCTATCAGAAAATGCAGCTTTGAATCACTGCTATCCAGATATAACCTCAGCAAAAAAAAAAAAAAAATGTTTTTCAGATCTGATAAACTAATGAAACTGTTAGTTGTGGTTGCTTGTGATTATTTGTGAGGTATTGTAGAAATAGAAAATTATACATTTCAAATACTTTAAATTAATCTTAGATAAAATTTTAAAAATCCATAAATGACAATCATATCTAATATAAAAATTTAAGAGTGAAACTTCTATATCAAAATACTAAACCAGTCATTAATGTTTATGCAAAGGAGAGGGAGAAATTTGGAGAATATTTTTACTTCAATGTCCATAAGAATATTAGCCAGCTGAAGCAAAAGTATTATTTTTTACTTAACTTTTGTTTTTAAATAGTTTTATATTTATAGAAAGTTGAGAAGATAGTTTAGAGGCTTCCCATATACCCTTCAATCACCCAGTTTCCCCCATGTTACATTACTATGGTTCATTTGTCACAACTAAGGAGCCAACATTGGTACATTACTATTGTCTAAACTGCACATTTTATTCAGATTTCACTAGTTTTTATGCTATAGGATCTAAGCCAGGGTATTATATTTGGTCGTCATGTTTCTTTAGCCTGCTCTGCTTTATGATAAATTCTTAGCCTTCACTTTTATAACTGACTATTTGGCTGAGTGCTGGTCAGATATTTTGTCTCTTAATGCGGGCTTGTCTGATGCTTTTCTCATGGTTAGACTGGGATTGTGCACTTTTGGGGACGGTGACCACAGAGATGAACTTCCATTCTCATCACATCGTATCGGTGTATGTTGGTGGTACATGCTCTCACCATGACTTATCACTGCGGTGAGCTTCACCTTCATCACCTGGCTGAGGCAGTGTTTGCCAGGATTCTCTACTGCAAAGTTAAAATGTCTCATTTTTTATGTTAAATCTATCCATGTTCTATGTGACAGATATTTGTTACTCTTTTTGGTTGCCCATTCTTTGAACCCTTTTCCTATAATGACAAATCTTACCATGTGAGCTCCTGTTTTCCTAGAGTCCAAGGCTAAAATGCCTTTGCAGACTCCTTGCAGTGAGTGAGGAGCTCACACTTGCAGCAATCAGGGACATCACATCTCTAGACAGGGAGGCACGTGTCCTGTGGACCCCACTCTGGGGAAGAGATAGCAGAGACATCTAGCTTTAGAAGCAGCATGATGTTAATTTGCTTATTTTTATTTTATTATTATTTTAAATTAGAGTCCCAGTGCACAAAATTTGTGCACTGGGTGGGGGAGGGGGTTCCCCTCCGCCTGGCCTGTGCTCTCTCACAGTCTGGGAGCCCCACGATTGATCACCCAGCAGAGGGAGACCCTGCTCACCTGCCACAGTGCCTCCGGGCAGGTAGCCTGGGCCTCCCTCTGCGGGGTGATAGATTGCCCCAAAGAAGTAGACCCCACCCACCCGGCCAAGGCTCTGTGGTGGATCGCCCCGCCAGAGGAAGGCCCCACCCACCCCCCTAGTGCCTCCGTGGTGTAGCTTGGGCCTCCCTCTTTGGCGTGATCATGGAGCCTCCCAATTGATTGCCCTGCCAGCCGGTGGCCTGGGCCTCCCTCTGTGGGGCGATCATGGGGCAGTGGCAGGGCTCCCGGCCAATCACATCGCACCCACCTTGGCTGGCCTGGCGCCAGTGGGTGTCATAGTGTGGTCATCTGGATGGTTGTTCTGCTGTTCGGCTATTCTATTGATTTGCATATTATGCTTTTATTATTATAAATATTTTATTTAGTTCAGAGAGGAAGGGAGAGGGAGAGGGAGATAGAAACATCAATGATGAGAAGACTCATTGATCAGCTGACCCTGCACACCCCACGCAGGGGATTGAGCTCACAACTGGGCAATTGTTATTATTTTTTAAATCTTTATTTTGTTGAAAGTATTCATGTCCCCCATTTCCTCCCATTGACCACTTCTAGCCCACCCCAACCCCTGCCCCAGGCCTCCACCATATTGTCTATGTCCATGGGTTATGCATACATGCATACAAGTTCTTTGGTTGATTTCTTCTCACCCACCCCCACCTTCCTTTCAAATTTCCTTAATTTTAAAAAGTCTTCGGATACTGGTTTCATCTTTCTCTGACAGACCAGGAAACTCATTCTCACTGATATTTTCTAACCACAGCAAAAAGAAGAGTTCCTCCACAGTGTGCTACTACTTACTTTCTAACAGTAGGAAAATCCTGAAGTTGACAAATAATTTATGTTAAAAGTGAATCAGAGCAAAATCAAGATTGACTTAATGAGTACATTGTCCTTATGCCCTTGCATCCCATTATCTTTCTTGAGCAATAAAGTTGCAGCTGATACATATGGGAGTGTGTTGTGCATGCGAGCATTATCTGGTATGAATCAAAATGAAAAATGTTTGAAAATTGCTGGTCTGTTATCCACCCTCTTTTATTTGTTTAAAATCTAGTCTTCATGAAGCTGACCAAATAGAAGTTTATACTTTTGGACCATATCATATTAGATCATCCTCAAATCTTTACCAAATAATGCTTTAACTTTTGTTGTGTTCCAGCTTTAATGAAAAATAACTATAAAAATTAGACATGATTTCCATTTTGGCATTTTCTATGTTGTACCCATTTTTTCATGATACAATTATATCATTTTTAGCTTTACAGTGAAGAATTAAGAATAATAATTTTTCCTGCAAATTTGATATAATTTTCATTCTTTAATCAAAGAAAAATTTAAAACTTGTTATTATTTAAAGTAATAAGTTCACAAGGACATTTGTTACTTCAATCTTTCCCTAATATCCCCTAAAGTTAATATCTTGTATAACCATAGTATGATAGGATATTAAGAATTGCCATTGGTAAAATCCCGAGAGCTTTCTCCAGTTTGCATGCTGTTGTTTGTGTATGTGTATGTGTGTGTATTGAAGTAAAATTCTTAACTTTTAAAATTTCTCTTTGCCTTATTGAATTAGTTATGGCAAGTAACGCTAGCTGTTGTGATAAACAAACTCCAAAATCTCATTGGCCTAACAAAATAAGAATTATTTCTCACTCATGCAAAAGACGCAAAAGCTGATATGGGTGTTTCCATCTGTGGATCACTTTTCATGTGGTCATTTGAAAACCAAGACTCCAACTTGCTGATCCATCTCCCTTAACTCCCAGAGTAGGTGTCATTCAACTGACAGATGGGGAAAGGTCAGGCAGGCAAGTGTTGCATATCTCTGTGGCCCACGTTTTATTGGCCAGGACTCAGTCACATGACTTCTTTAGGTGCAAGGGTGAGTGGAAAATATATTCTAGCTATGTGTCCAGGAGGAAAAGAAAATAGGTGTTGGTTTCTGCTGCATTTGAGGTTAAGTCAGGTTTTATGTCTTATCATGTCTTGTTTAAAGTACTGGTTACCATTTTTAGTATCTTTTTCTCTTAATCTATTTTCAAATTTTCTTTCTCAATTTAGTTACCTTAAATTCTATGTACCTACTTATTATCTCTTTTTGGCAAAGGAATGGAGAATGAAAAAATGCAGTAAGCTCTAACGGAGTTAAATAATTCATGTAACATTTCAATTGCAAAAGTTGATTTATTTTTATTTTTCAATATCTTTTCTTTCTTATTCTTCAATGTGCTGATAACTAATAATCAAAATTATACTGTGAGTATAAAATTATTTGGAATAAAAATAAAAAAGTTTGGTCAATAATTCACATGTGAATTTTTGTAAAAGCCCAAAATAACAACACTTAAAAATAATTTTATTTTGTTTCATAGGCATAGACTTTGTCAAAGTAGTTTATTTTTGAAATATGGATCTTAACAAAAAATAATTTTCTATTTTTAAGAGAATAATTTTGTTTACATACTAGTATATGATTATCTGAACGTTTTTTTCAGCCTTTCTCTTAATGTAATATTGAAAATAGAATGTGCTATTGCTTGCGATAGTATTTCAATAATCTTATTCCATTGAACTCTGCATTTGTATGAGTTCAGTGAGTCTATCTTTTGTCTATAGACACATAGGCTCTGATGGAGATAATGTAATTTACCTTCTTTGCAAATCTGCAAAAGGAATTTTTACAAGCCCCAATGATGGCAGCATGCTGCAGCGCAGGACTGACTTTCATCAGAAGAAAGAGCCCACTTTCCCACCTGCCATTTCCCCATGAAAATATTATAATAGGAGAGATAAGAACTTAATTTAAAAATCATTGTTCCATGGAAAGTCCTTAAATAAACATAGAAGTCAGTTCTGCTCTTTAGTAATTTTTGACTCTCAAATCATTATTTCCACTGTGAAGTATTATGGTCTTTGTTGTCTGAGCTATTGTTAGAAAATAAAGGCACAAGTCTAAGTAGGTAGAAATCAGTGAATAGAAGGAAAATGTGGCATTTCTTTTAGAAACATTTCCAACTGGGTTTTACATCATTTGTGGATTTGTCAAACATACTGAAGGGAAACTAAAAAGAAATCCTAAATGTAATTATTTGAGTCTTTCCACAACAGTGTATATACATGTAATTAAGGGGAAGACCGGTGATCTATCTTTGGTGTGAGTCAACGTCTTGAATATGTATGATGTAAAACCCAAATCCCTGAAGCACATCAAACCTTCCTGTTCCTCCCCAGCCACAGACATTCCTTTTCTTCCTCCCTTTCATCCTTTTCTGGCATGACAAATATAGAAGTGAATATGGAAATCATCTATGGAGTTTTAAGGAACAAGCACTTCAAGCTGTTTTCCAGAGCAAAAAGATTTTTTTCCCATGCAATCTTTTTTCTCTAATACATTTTCCGGTTCAAATTAATATTCTCTAACTTATTTTTCTTGTTCATGCCAGAGACTTGTTCTCCAGGATGCTTTAAAAAAACTTAAGGAGTTTTCTTTCAGACCCCTGATATGAATTTGCCATGAATTAATTTCTAATTATTATTTGACAGGGGTTATTATGCTGTGAAATTTTTATCTGGTCATTTGTCTTATCTTCAGCTATGGGCTATATCAATATTGAAGTATAAGAGTCCTTATCCTGCCATTTAAGTGAAAGACTAAAGTTGCAGAATAAAGGGATGGCACTTAATTTTTCATGTGGACATTTTTAGTTTTGTGAATTAACTGGGGCTAATTTAACCTTCCTGCTGTGATTCCTGACTGCACAGGCCTGGGCCAACTTCTGCTTCTCATATTAGCCAACATGTTTCAGTAGTTCCAGACTGCTGTTCATTTGAGCCCAAGGAAACAATAATTACAAGGGAAATATCCTGCTTTAAAAACATGTATAATAAAATAAAAAACTACAAAGTTTTTTTAGGAAGATTTTAAAGGACTTTAGTATATGGAGTTGTATATGATAGACCTGGATAGGCGGACTAACCATGATAAATATGTTCTTTCCTCTCAACTTAAATCAAAGGTTTCTCTCTTTTTTTGGGGGGAGGGGGAGACATATTTAATACAGTATAGAAGATATTTAAAATGTGTTTATAGACAAAAGGGCTGGAAAATGAAAACGAGAGAATGGGGTACGTTATCTCAGATACTACAGGACAAGAAGGCTAGAATAATGGCAATTATGAGAACATGTGAAAGTATAGATAAATTGAAGAATGAAACAGGATAACCAGGAAACAAACCCGAGGACATATATCAGCAAGTGTTTTAAAACAAACATAAAATTATGAATCATGAGTCAAATAGTTTTCTGGTAAAATAGTTTTCATACATACATCAAAATAAACTGTACTTGTATTAGAGGGATACATATTTAAAAGTTAAACCTAGGTAATTATTCTATTTAGCATGAAGAAAAATTTTCTGAGCAGATTCTAGGACTTTAAAAGGGAAGCAATAGCTATATTTAACTACAGGGAAAACTTTGAAATTCTGTACCTATTCAAAAACAAACATAATTAATAGATAGTTATGCTTCAGAGAAAAATTTGAAATGCTTTATATATGTGGTTATAAAAATTAGGTTGATCTCAGAGAAAATTTTCAAAATTTGTATGTATTAAAAAGTATAAGATACAAAGACCAAAGGGGAAAATGAGCTGTAACAAATGTAACTATTCTTAATATGTAAATAGCTCTAATGAATCACTGAGAGATAAATTTTCCAATAGAAAAATGAAGTCAAATTATATAAATAGGCAATTTACAAAATAAAACTACAGTGTTGAGTAACCATGAAAATATGTTCAACCTTGCCAACAATTACATAAATAAAAAATAAATTGAGAAATACCATTTACCTCTTACCAGATCATTAATATAGATAGATAGATAGATAGATAGATAGATAGATAGATAATAGATAGATAGATAGATAGATAGATAGATAGATAGATAGATAGATAGATTACAGAGAGGAAGGGAGGAAGGGAGAAGGAGAAAGATAGAAACATCAATGATGAGAGAGAATCATTGATCGGCTGCCTCCTGGACATGCCACACTGGGGATCAAGCCCGCAACCTGGGCAAATGCTTTGGCCAGGAATTGAACTGTGACCTCCTAGTTCATAGGTTGACACTCAACCATTTGGCCACACTGGCCAGGCTCATTAATTAAAACAAAACAAAACACCACATTAATATCTAGTATGGGAGATACATCCAAACGAGTGCTGGCATATTCAGGGATGATAATCAAAATATTCACAACCAGTACACCATGGCGCTGATCAATCAGAATAGACATCCAACCAATCAGCTCTGTTCTGATTGAAATATAAACTCTTACAAACTTTCTGGTGATTAATACGTCAAAATAGATCATATTCTTCCATTTATGTGTTAAATATTTTGGAAAAATTTCCAAATTACTTTCCAGACAAGTTTTTATCAAGTTACACTTTTATCAACAGTTAACGAGAATCTGCTCCCTCATATCCTAGACAATGCTGGATATTTTTAATTATTTTAAATTATTTGCTATTACAATCTGAAAATATTATATTATTATTGGTTTGATTTGCATTTCTTTGGCTATTAATATAACTGGCTGTTTGTATTTCTTTCCTGTATGCCAGCTGTTCTTGTCCTGTTATTTTTTTATACTAGGTATTTGAACAGTTAGTGTATGAGTAGAAGAAAAGAGATTTATATAACTTTTCTTTCAGACATGGTCATACCAGTTACTTTTCATGGTGAAAACTAGTCCTTTTTAGAACACAATGTTTTGAATGGAAAGCAAGAATGAAAGAACATACTTTGTGGCATTTCAGTGAAAAACAAGTCACTAAATTTAAAAGATCATGCATTACAACAGAAAGGGGTGGATATTGGCTGATGTGTTGGTGTCATAGCTGCATTTAGTTCTGTAGGCTTGTCTTCTGTGTCTCATGCATTACTTCACTTTTCCTGTAGCCCCTGCCAATATGGGACCACCCAAGGTCGTGAATGCAGCTCTTTCTGTAGGACCTTAAGTAAAGCCCAAATTGCAAGGTAGAAGGTCTTCACTTTGCCGTTTGAGGCATGAATACTCTCTCTGCAATCTCTTTTACCCCACTTAAGTTACCATGTGGAATGGCATTTTAGGTGGCTTGGAAATGCTTCTATACTCATATCATAAAAAGACCCAGACAGTTTTTGTGTACTTTGTGAAGGCAGAGAGAAAATTAGGAAAGGACTCAGGATTTGATTTAGAAATCCCATCCAAGTTGGTTGGGGTTTGGGGTTTCCTGGGTTGTTGTAATGTCTGGGGGAACCTTGCAAATAGGTTGGTAATGAGGCATTTTGAGGGCTGCTGATTCAGAAAATAGATCAAGTTGTCTTGGGTATGAGGCATCCCATTTGCTTTTACACTCCATCTTGTGTTTAAAGGATAAACCTGGTGTTGTGAGGTTATTGACATTTAGGTATATAATTTGTCATAGAAGAGGATCTAGGAGAAATTTTAGAGCCACATTTTAATCGTGAAATATTAGATAATTATTATGATTCCCAGAGGAGAATCATTTTTTGACTCAGTTTTGATCACAAGGTTTTCATTTGTCTGATTCCTTGTTTGCCAATGATTGGTGCTTCGGAGGGCTGTAACATGAAGTACTCATAACAATAGAAGGCAGATACTATATTGTAGTAGAAAGAGTTGTCAAAGAGGCATCAGAAACTGGCTTTCTGTATTTCTCTGCAGTCTGGGGACAGTTACTTATCTCCTCCAAATCAATCAATAAAAGGAAGGCACATTACCTATCACGTCTAACTCACAGGGCTATGATCAAATTCAAAGGGAAGACTGAATGTTAAAGTACTGGGAAATATAAAATATTATATGATGGCAAGTTACTATTATCAACTGATAAATAATACCATGCTATGAGTTACATTGACTTTTATAGATATGTCTTGAATGACCATTTTGATAAAAGGTATGGGAGACACCAAAAGATCATATGATTCCTATAATTCTCAAGAGGGTGAACTCACATGAAAATATTGACATATTTTTAGCTCATTTGTGTGTGTGTGTGTGTGTGTGTGTGTGTGTGAATTATGTATTTTCTCTCTTGGATTATTTTATCCATTATTTACTCTTACAATAAAAAATATTTTCAACTTTCTAAAAGCATTGGTAAGTTTTAACTTGTATTAAGGTAACAAAACCACTGATTTAAATTCAGTGAATGCTCAGAATAATCTATTTTCCTAATGTGAAAAAATAAAGTTGAAAATAAAATATATCTATATATATTTCAACATGGGTATGTGTATATCTACATTTATATCTATGCACATGCACAAAAGTTGCATTTCCAAATATGGCAGTAAATCTAAATAACTGGCATAAAAACTACATTTTTCAGCCTCAAAACTGTGGTCACAAACATCCAGTCTTAATGTCTCTGTCTTATTCAGTGTTCCATTTGAGGGAATTACTTTATGTTCTGGTCTGGCACAACTTGTTCAGATTCTAAATGAAGAATTAGACTAAAATTAGGAGGAAATGCCTATGTTTCAATTTCTCCATAAAGGTGTCAAATGGCTTAATACTAGTGTTGCAATTCTGTCTGTTTTATTCAAGCTTTCCTTTGTAGAAATTGTTCCACAATATACTAGCTAATACTGAAATTTCTTCTAGAATCTCAAAGCTGGCTCTTGTGCAAACCAATGCACCACATGTAACTGAGAAACATAGTGCTTCATGTTTTACAGATTGAGAAAACAGTGCACAGATGAGCATTAAAATAAGCTAGAAGGAGATTAGTGTTACTGATTTTGCAAACTTAGAGCTGAGATCATCAGTAAGTTAAAAAAAAAAAAACAACAGCTGATGTACACAGTGATGCCAAAATAGTCAGATAATATGGTAACATAGGCACAAAAACAAAAAACAAAACACACCTAATCAATTCAGTAGATAACTTTAACCATTTGATTGTATTTTAATCAAAAGGGGATAGCCTCAGTCCCAAATACTCATAGTTTTCTAATGTTTGCAATAGCTCTGAATTTTTAAATGTGAGAATTTGCCTTATAGATAAAATGGATAATTGACTATTTCCTTAAGTCTTCACAAGCTAATGAAATTGCTTCTTCCAGCTGGAATACCCTTCCTTTCCTACAATTTCCAGTTGAAAAATCATTAATTCTAAGTCCTTCAAACTGTATCATACTGATACTGCACATGTTGTTGGTATACATACATTAACTTGTACTGAAATGTGAAGAATTTATATCTTATGTGTTTTCCCTAAGCTCCAGATTCATATTCAAATGTGCATTATTTAGTTCATGATCTAAGAGATTAAGAAAGAAGGGGAAAATCCCAAAAGTTACATTTGCAGCTAGATCTAGCCTTATAAGAGCTTATCCTGATTCCAGCAGTTTCTTCTTACATCTCATTGGTCACATCAATCTGCAGCCGAGGTTGGGAAATTTATATTTCTACCCAGGTACATTGGTGACTTTGACAATATAGGAGAGAATGGTGAGTGGATTTTGAACAAGCAATTAGTAGACTCCAATAGAAAAACAAACCAAACAAACAAACAAAGAACCTACAGGGAGCCTACTTAGTCTAAGGTCAGTGCAAGCTCAACCTATGCCAAATCCAGCTTCCTCTCCTCCTATACCTGCTCCTTTTGCTGTGGTTCCATCTCCCTACATAGCACCATTCTCTGCAGTCTCCCAAACCAGAAATTCCAGAAGCATTCCAGATTCCAAGCTCTCTCTTAAACTCTGAGTTAATCCATTTAATGCAGCTTCAGTTTCTTTACTATTGCTTATATCTGTCCCTACTCACAATTCCCATTGCCAGTATCCTAGAGAGATTTTTTGATGGTTGGATAGTAGTCATTTTTTTCATTGTCTTCTCAGTTTTCATATCTACCCCATTCTCACCCCAAAACTCCTCCACCCAATTCCCGGCCATTCCTTCCCAGTACTTCTCTTTTTCATTTGAATTACATAGAATCTGGCCCCAACCTTGATTTTTAAAGATGAAGTACATGATTTAGGCCAAGCCAATCAGCATTGTTCATCCTCCTGAATCCAGGGACTGGTGCAGAGACAGTCATATAACCTTGGCTAGCATAAACACTGTAAATCTATGCACTTTTCTGTGAATGCTGAAAAAACAACACTCTGGCCTGCTTGCAGCGAGTGTAGAAGCATGTAGAACTGACAGATGATGGAAGCCATCTGGGGCTCACCAGGCATACTTGGCTGTGATGAAGTTTTCACCAAGTGTAGAATGAAGTGACAGGACAAAACCAGGTCCTTGGTGTCATTGTTGAGCTATAAGATAAAGCCTCTACCTGGGTCAGCTCTCTCTTTGGACCTTTTAAGAATGTAAAATATTAAATTTTGTTTATTTAATAAGCCAGTTTGAATCGAATCTTCTGTTTCTTGCAACCAACAGCTTCCTATTGATTCCATCTGTCAATTTCTTGTTTAATTGAAAGAAGGAAGTAGTGTGTTCAGAAATCCCTAAAATACAGGATAGGACAAAATTTGGTTTACAGTTGCTCATATGGAAAATAGTACAATAAACTCTGTGTTTCCCATACTGACAACTGTAAACCTACTTTTTGCCCAACCCTGTGTGGTTATCTATTTGAGGATTTTGAAAACAAAAGTCAGAATTTTGAAATAATTATTATACTGGATAATTTAAAATAAGGATGGTATACTCTAGTGGTCTGTGTACCAAGGGACTGCCTCATAAGAAGGGTGACCATTAGTCTTGGTTGATCTAGGCTAGTCCCTAGTTCATGTCTCCTGAAACATCACAATTAGTAATAGCTCCCCATTTCTTTATCCAATGTCCCAGTTTAGATAATCCTATATAATAACGTAGTATGCAAATTGTCCCCTCCTTTGGGAGTTCTTCTGGAGTTCAACCAGGGGGTGGGGCCGGCCGGGGGAAGGGAGGGAGTACCCAGTCAGCAGCTGGCAGCCGCTAGGGACCCTACCAGTGCACGAATTTCATGCACTGGGCCTCTAGTAAATTATATGATCACTGTACTAACAAAGCATCCAAGGTTTACATAATTGTTTAGCTTTGGTACAAATTGTCTAACATGTAACAATATTTATCTCTTAATGTCCAGATTGAAAATATCTTTATTCTAAAGAAGTGGATATGAAGCTCAGAGCAGTGTTTCTGGCTTCCTGAGCTATCTCAGTATTCAGCTGTCTTCAGAACATTTACCCAGTTGACAACCTCAGTAACATGAAGGAGAAACACATGTGATTTGGAAGTATCACCACATCCCCAATAAAGTAGTTCAGTGGGTTGGAAGTAACTTATCATCTTCCTGCCAATAAACATTACTATAGTGGTTTTTAAGCATGCTGAGATGTTTTTGTTTGTTTATTTTTCTCTCTCAGAATGTTAGCTTCTCATATGATACTGGGTTGTATCTAGGTATTTAGAGTAGGGTGAAATGCCCTTCATCACTATGCTGCCTTCTTTTTAGCAATTCTCTATAAAACCCAATAAAGCCTGGGATGAAATGTGGAAACCATAGTTGATTAAAGTCCTTTTTTAGAGATATTTTGCCAAAGAGTCCATGTGGCCTAGTTGACAAAGTACTGGGATAAGAGTTAAGAGACATAGGTGTGGTAACATTTTTATTTTGTTTATTTTCCCATCCCCATTGCTTAGGAGAGTGACAGGAACATGGTGGGAACAGTGACTACTTGTTGAAGGAAGGAAGGAAGGAAGGAAGGAAGGAAGGAAGGAAGGAAGGAAGGAAGGAAGGAAGGAAGGAAGGATAGTGCCAGTGAGCATGATTTATAAAACCTCAATCTAAAGCCTCTCCTGTTTTAGTTTCCTAATCTGCAAATGGAATTAAACTACCTACCCCATCTATCTCACAAATTTGTTAGGAGGATCAAATGAGCTAATGGTGTGACAAGCTAGCAAAAAAATAAAATTATATACAAATGCAAAACTTAATTATATACAAAAATGTAAAAAAATCTTTCATCTCCTATCCAAGGAATAAATATACCTAAATTTAACTTATCATGCACTACAGTGTTGCTTCCATATATATTATTATAATTTATTTATTTCTCCCAATTTTAAAGCACATTGAAAAGGATCAGATCATTGAATAGATAAATCAGTATATGGAAAATTTCCATCAAATAATACATTGAAACACTTAGAATCATGACTGTAACTCAAATTAAAATTCTATGAATTCTCAATGTGGCAACAATGAGGAGAGTTCTATTTTCCTTAGGTATTAGAAATAGAAAATAATGATTTGTCATTAACTCTAGAATGTGGGAAAAGAACTAATAAATTCACAAACTTCAGTATACAGGATGCACAAACACAATAACAAACAAATGACACCCTTTCTGCTTATGTTTTTAGATAAAAAGTAAACACTAGAATTCTAGTGGTGGAATATTTCACATAAAATTCCCTTTTTGGGGCCCCAAATTTTAAAATAAAAATTCAAACAAAAATAACATAGTATATTTATAGAACCAGAACATATGTTCCATTGAATAAAAAAATTATTGTTGGCAGTCCAACCCTGCCTAATTTCAGCAGCCTTGTATACACATGCCAACTTCTCACATAGTGACTTACTTGTGGTTACCTTTCACTCCATGCCTAACCACGCTCTTAGAGACATGTTTGAACCTCTTGCTAGCAAACATCCTAGAGGAATTGGTTTAGCAACAGACAAAGAATTTCTTTGGAGCACCAGGTCCCCGTCAAAGCAGTATAGGCAGTTGGGCATTTTCCTCAGGCTCAGGAAAACAAACAACCCGTAGGATGAAGCTGGGAAGGGAGTGTCCAGCAGCTGGGACATGTGGAACTTGGGCAAATCAAAAAGTGAGAGCAAAGAGTCCTTGAGGAAGTGAAGGATCTCAGGAAGGGCTGGGGACATGATGTCTCTGCTGCACCACTGTCCCCAGCCCTGAGCCATCTTACAATAGAGAGGAAGGGAAAGTAAAGGAATGTATGAAGTAAAAGAGGTTTAGTGCTTGTCAGGGCTTGAATAGAAGCAGAAATAAAGCTCCTGGTTGTAGAAAGATTAGTCATGATGGAAATGTAAAGATATTTTTATTAAGTGCTTAAGCAGAGAACTGGCCTGGAAATCAGCTAAATAATTAGACCTTTTAATTGTTTTTTTTTTGTTCATTTGTTCCAATGATCAATGTGCATAGTATTGACAAAAATGATTTCACCTTGCCTTAAATTGGGAAGAGTTTATCTCATGTGCCATTACAATGGTAGACAGTGTTAAAGCTCCATAAAAATCCTCCAAGTCTAAGGATAGCTTTGTTCATTCAGTCACTGGATAGTGAGGGCTAGAGGCTAGATTGAAACTCAACCTTGTGTACTGGGACTGGAGCCTGGGTTGTGGTTTAAATTTCCAGGGGGATCATCAGTGCCACTGTCCGTAGCCAGAGGGACCACAGGTTCAACACCAGGAATACAACCCGCTGAAGAATCTGTGGCTTCACACAGCAAGGCTGTGTAGCAAGGGGAGTAGTAAATAACCTACCCATCAGAGACAGGAAGGGAGAGGGGTTGTGGTGCCCAGTGGAAAGTATAGCTGGGCAGGTCTCTGGGGACCTGGAAGAAGGATGCCTGGCAGGAATAATGGGGCAAGCAGCAAGGATAGCAGGAAATATTGGTCAGAAATGCATACAGAATTAGAATACTTTTCATTTCACTATTCCCAGGGGGGTTGACTATTTCAAGTTGGCTCTGTGGTCATTAGAGATGCAGACTAGTGAAACGTGTGGGCCCTGTGGGATGCTGGTTATTTTACTAGTCAAGAAAATGTGTTCTGTGAACAAATGTATTATTTGAATTTAAAATGTAATTGCTAGGTACCAATATAGGAATTCTGTGGATCTTTATTGACTAGTATTTTTGTAACAAGTTTGACTGTTTTATAGCATTAGAGTATGTAATTTTTTAAGTTTGGAGAAAACACTAAACAAGCTTGCCTATTTTATCTATATATCAAAGAAAGGCAAAGGATCTGAAGAAACTAGAGTAGTGGTTCTCAACCTTGGCTGCACATTAGAATCACCTGGGAATCTTTTTTAAAATCCTGATTTCTGGGCCTCTGTGGGAAGAGCTCAGGAGATTTAGCTCAGTGCAGTGGCGGATGCAATGGCGTGAGCGCACTCCGCCTATATGCTTCCTTGGCACACGGGGAAGTGGCAGCGCCCCCCTGAGTAAGCCCCCCAGAGCCCCTACATAGTACCCTAACTTTCCTACCATTGGTTGCCTTAAGGATGTTGTAAACTTCTGATTGGTCCAGAAAGTTATATATATCCCTGTACTTAAACAATAAAGGTCAGATCTGCGTCTTGAACCTGATCTCCTGAGTCGGGCATGCTTCATTAGGACTCCGTCAGCCTCACACCCGCGGGACCCCCTGCCTCAGGCCTCATCCTCCGGAAATTCTGTTTCTTTGTTATGGGGTGAGGCCACAACATTAGTAACAAAGAAACAGAATTTCCGGAGGATGAGGCCCAGAAATCAGGATTTTAAAAAGATTCCCGGGTGATTCTAATGTGCAGCCAAGGTTGAGAACCACTGCAATAGAGTATGTCAGGGCATAATCCTATTAAGGAGCTCATTTTTTGTTTGTTTCTGTAAAGGCAATTACACATGTGCATCAATGGAAGAACAGTTAGGCCTTTAATATAAGGATCTGTTTCACAAACAATCAATAACATTGCATTGTTTGTGATCCCTCAAAAGCAGTTATATTAAGCAAGATTTTCTTCCCCTTCTGTGAAGTCTGTTATTATACATCACTTGATATTTTAACTACTTCTTCAGACTACAATTCAGGGATTTTCTGGTGTTTTATTTAGAAATACTAGATGTTGGACATAAGAAATTATGGAAGATTGCAGATGATTATTAAAGTTGTCCTTCATTGAAAAAAAGTAGAATTATTTGTTCAGGGAAAGGAATGAGCACTTTGTCAAAAAATAAGATAATCAAAAGCAGAAAGATGTTAAAGCCTTAGTAGAATGCAAATAATATCATGCAAGAGAAATTGTTTATTTGGTTAGTACATAAAATTCCAAGTAAAAATAGGCTAGCTATAATCTTTCCATGTCCATTTTAGTCCTTTTTGGTGAGAGCAAATGGTCACTAGATGATTTCTGGCCCAATAAAAATAATAGTTTTGTTTCACTTTAGATTTTTTTAAGAATATATCTGAGAGATGGTAAATATGTATTATTTTAAATAACAACTGATATTAGACTATGTAGGGATATGGCTTTTTTTCTAGGTATTTTTAAAATATTCTTTGGACTCTCTGACATACACATATGATCCAGTTACTTCCACTGTGTAAATCTATGTAATGTTTTGAATCAGAATTAAACAGAATAATAGAAACACTATTGCTGCCAGTGTACAAAAGCTTTCAAATCACATACTGCCAAGTTATATAGAATGCTATTCACATAAAATTCTTAAAATTCAGAATTTGCAGAACCTGAACCTGGAGTCAAAGATGTCAGAGAAGATTACCGGGGAAGTCACTGCCAGCTGCTTACTGTCAGCTGTTTGAATTGGGCTAGCTGCTTACCCTCCCAGTCTCATTCTCTTCATCTGTGATGGGGATATTAATGGGTTTCTTGAATCATTGTTGTAAGCCTTAAGTAAAATAAGCTGCCTAGGACATATGGGCTACTTAATAAATATTATTTCCTTACACATTTTCTATGCTGTTTAGCTACAAAAAATGACATAAAATGTTTTCTTAGTTAACTCTAGCTCGAAAGAGCAAAAGAACAGGAAAGTAAAAAAACACACAAAACATTTGGTGAGGTAGTATGCCTAAATATGGCCAAAGTAATGTTATTTTTTCATCACCTTTCAGATAAGTACATTATCTTCAAATTACAATAGCAATACAGGCAGAGTAATAAATATTCATAAAATAGTAGAAAAATGAGACAGATGTACCATTCTCATAGTTAGTTTGTAACTTTAACTCAGTTGTTTAAATGTGGTGTGTTAAAGGAGTTGAGGCTGATTATGAGAAATCAAATGACCTTGGCCCCTTAATAGGTATTGAGTTTAAAACCATAAACCTGACCAGTATGGCAGAGAGAGACCTAAGGGAGACTCTTTTATTTATCTGAGGTCTTTCTACTTTTCTATTCAAACATTTTTTACTACCTTTGGTTCAGGAGTTTTATGTAAATATTGCCTAGGACATGGGGTTGTTGTTTTTTGTGTGTGTCAAAGCTATAAAGTATGAATTTCTCTTAGAATGTATGAAAATATGTATGTCTATCAATACAGATATTAATCATATGTTTACCTCTGTTAATTGATTAAGAGCAAGGTTTTAGCTAAACATGTTCAGCATTATTTGGGGGAGTGTCAGAGAGGTGTAGGGTAACAAGAAAATGGATTGCCCAATATTTATTTCAAATTCTATCACTTTGTATGTCTAACTATTCCAGATGAGGAGGCACAAGCCTTCTCAAGGCAGAGCAGTCTCATGGATTAGGCTCATGCTGCTCTTCTCCGGAAAACATGCCCACTAATCTGTTCATCTTTCTCAGAGTCCAGGAAAATAATTCACATTTGAATAGTCAGACATGGAGGACTTCCTTCGTCCACCCTAAAAACCAGTATGGGCACCAAGTCAAAGTTGGAAAACCCATTCTGGCCCACTCCCTGTCTCCTTCTCTGTGTCTCCAGGCAAATAATATTAGGGGAATAAGTAGTCTTCCAAGTAACTGAGACACCTGTGTTGTTTTTTTCCCCCCTGGTAACTGTGTCTTTACCCCTGTGTTCCAGACATACTTGTAGGAGTTTTACATGCCAGCTCATCTGAGCATCCCGTCAACCCTATACAAGGCAGATCCTTTACTATGACCATGCTACAGATGAGGAAATTAAAGCCTACGGTTCAGTGTTTTAGTGAAGGCCATATAGCCTATAAATGGTGCTATGGGAGTTTCAGTCTAGGTCTCTGGTTAAAGGGCTAGACTTTTAACCACTAAGTAAATGATCAAGTATCTTAATTAGAGGTTTTCTATTAAAAAAATAGGGCATACTCTAGCTCTCAAACAAATTAGGCCTTGTTCTTGAGCTACACCAGATGTAAGGATGACTCAGGGCTGGTCACTTTCTCTATAGAAAAGTGCAATTCAGTTTACTTAGCTGTGCATAATTTGATTCATATGTTTGGCAGAATATTAGCCACCCAACCATGGCCAACTAATAATTCCTGGAACCTGTGACTACGTTAGGCTATATGACAAAGGGAAATAAAAGTTGCAGATGAAGTTAAAGGTGCTAATCAGTTGACATTAAAATAGGGAGATTGTTTTAGATTATGCATGTGGGCCCAAAGTAATCACGAGGGTCCTTAAAAGTGGAAGAGGGAGGCAGAAGAGGAGGTCAGATTGGTGTGATATGAGAATAACTTCAACCTCTGTTGATGACTTTGAAGATGGAAGAAGGTGGCCACAGCCAAGGAATGCAACAGTCTCTGGAAACTAGAAAAGACAAAGAAACAGGAATTGCCCTGGGGTCAACAGAAGTAATGCAGCCCTACCAATACCTTTATTTTAGCTCAATGAGACCCATTTCAGACTTCTGACCTCTGGAACTATAAGAAAATAAAGTTTTGTTGTTTTAAGCCACTAAAATTATAAAAATATATTACACCAGCTATAGAAAACTAATGCAATTAAAAAACAACCAACAAACCCTAAAGTAGTTTCATTAATGGAATTTGTCTAAACAAATTTATAATGGTCATCCTTTGGTATTGGAGTTCATATAAGATATTTATTTCTTTTTTTATAATATTCTTTATTTTCAGAAATTTCTGCATTTCGGGATTGTATGTGTATACTTTAAAAGTATAATTTGAAAAATAATTCAGATGAATTATAGTGCCACCTTGGGGCTTCCCTGAGTCAGATACTGTTGCAGGTGAATTTTGATCCTTATGATTAATGATGACCGTATGTAATGGATGTTTTAAACCTCTGTTTATATAAGAAATACTTTTCCTAAGATACAGGTTATGAACAGTTGAAGGGAACTGAAAGCCAAGTACTCTAAAACCTATGCTCTTTCCATTAAACCACAACGTCTAATAAATGAATGAAATTAGAGCTACAAATGATTCTCTGTTACAATTTTACTTGTACAGGTTGGTTTTCTTCATTTTATATGTCTATGCCATACCATAAATCTCACAGTATGTAATAATTCTTGCTGACTGTGTTGATTAACTGATTGGATGTTAATTTATATGCATTGTCTCATATGATGATAAATTATATGGTTACCAACTTTTTTAAGGTTATTCTGTTCTCAGTATACACAATTGTTTAGGAAACGATTAGTCCTTCAGCTGTCGCTGGTCTTTGCTATCTTAAGGGAGTGTACTTGGGGCCAATTTCTACCTAAGGGCCACTGGTGACCTAAATGCAGTTGCTTTTTAAGGCAAAAATTGGGAAACATGGAGATGTTGTCATAAAGTGTTTAGCTTGGTTTTTCTGGATGAATGCTTTGAAAAATACCACATTTCCTTAAAATTTGGGGGTAAAAATCTCACTTTGAAATGCTGAATTAAGTTTATAAACCAGAAGACAGAGAGTGTTATGTTCAACAGCCAAACCTCCTGGTGACCCGAAGCTAGCTCTGGCCCAGGGCTTCACTTTTAACACAGAAGAAATGTCTCTTTGGACACCTCACTGCTCAGCATGGAATGTTCATGATGATCATGTACCAGATGTGTTGAGTAAATATTACACAGAAACATAATTGTAAAGAATATTACAAAACTTTCTGAACTTCTTTTCCCCAGAGAAAAAAGAATGCTAAAATGATTGTAAATAAATATATTTTGAAGCATATTACAGTTCAATTAGAAAAGAATAGCCTTATTAAGTTCATAGTTTGATAATAGGTACAAATTAATTGGGACATGTACCTACCTCTGGCCAGTTGAGTATGTCTGGCATTGTAGCTGGCCTCTAAAATTGTGCCTGGATTCTCTGCTGGCTATTTCTCTCCACTCATCTCTTGGCCAGACTCAGAAAAGCACTTGGAGATATATTATGATATTTATGAGATATCCATATGGAAGGAGCTTGGGTCTCTTAACCAACTGGTTGGTCACCTGCAAAACAATTAATTGACATGAATAAGAAATAAACTTGATTGTGTTAGTAAATGAACATATATAATTATAATATTTAAAAAACCATCCTAAATAATAAAAGGCTAATATGCAAATCAACTGAATTGCAGAATGACCTGTCACTATGACATGTGCTGACCACCAGGGGGCAGACACTCAACGTAGGAGCTGCCTCCTGGTGGTCAGTGCACTCCCACAGGGGGAGTGCTACTCAGCCAGAAGCTGGGCTCAAGGCTGGAGAGCACAGTGGTGTTGGCAGGAGCCTCTCCCGCCTCCGTGACAGTGCTAAGGATGTCTGACTGCCGTCTTAGGTCTGCTCCCCAAAGGACTCCTGGACTGCAAGAGGGTGTAGGCTAGGCTGAGGGACTCCCCGGGGCCCCCGAGTGCACGAATTTCGTGTACTGGACCTCTAGTACTATTTATAATAAACTACAGAACTCTACAAATGCCATAAGAAGCAGTGCCCTGTGGTCTTTAGTGAAGAAGGAAATCTACCTAGAGTGGCTATAGCTCAGGAGAGGCACTCGTCTCTAGGAAGCATTGTCTGACAGCTCAGACTCCATTGGAGCCTCTCATTTGACCTTGTGGGAAGCCCACAAAGCTTACTAGCCTAATCCCCATCTGGACAGTCAGCTCACTAGCAGGGCTATATTTTATGTATCTTTGAATTCCTAGTGCTTGCTTAGGGAGGGACTTGGCAGTCTTTCAGTAAATGTCTCTTTAAGAAGTGACATCTGAAAATGAGAAACACTTCAAGGTTAGAGAAGACAGTAGAAATGAAATTTGTTGTATAATAGAATTTTGATGGGTGGGGACTGTGATGAAGAAAATCTTCCAAGCAGAGGTCTCTGTAGACATAACAGGAGAGGGGTCTTTGGAATGATAGCAGAATTCACACTCTCTCATGATTAAAGTAGGATGAGAACAAACCTTGGCCTACTTGTATTTACCTCCATCTTTAGTGTGTGTATGGCTGTGCGCATACATGAATTTACATGATAAGCACAGAGCACATGGAAATAATCTAGAATATAAAACCATGTAAAATTAGTTTCAAAATAACAATGATATCTGTTTGTAGAAAACAAAATTGGTGAATATGAAATATCATAATGATATTATAGATATCAGTATAATTTAGCAATAAGATTAGCATTTTTCTCTGGCTGGTTTGGCTCTGTGGATAGAGTATCAGCAGGGGGACTGAAGGGTTGTGGGTTCGATTGTGATCAACAGCACATACCTTGGTTGCAGGCTTGACCCCGGCCCGATTGGGGGGCATTCATGGGAGGCGCCCAATCAATGTGTCTCTCTCACATCCATGTTTCTCTCTATCACTACCCCTCCTTTCCACTCTCTCTAAAAATCAATGGAAAAATGTCCTCCGCTGAGGATTAACAAAACAAAACAAAAGATTAGCATTTCTTTAAGTATCTTGCTTTTTACTAACAAATCATGTAAAATCACTTATTTGTACAAAGTATATTCATTTATTAAATGTATATTATGAGTTAAGCATTGTTTTGAGTGCTACTTATCCACTAGGAATAAAATAAACATGGTTTTGCCCTATTTTGAAATTATAGTATGTAGATACAGGGTGTCCCTAAAAAATGAGATACAGGGTATCTCCAAAAAATGTATATGTACTTTAACAGCTGATAGCTCAATTTTAAAAATGAAATGTATTTTAATAAATACTGCCTTTATGATTATTCAAAGTGTGTATATACATTTTTTGGGACACCTTATATATAAGTAAATAAACAAATTATGTAAAATGATAGATTGTGACAAGTACTGTGAGAAAAAAGCTACAGAGTACACGATATAAAATAAATGCAGGACCTACTTGGAAAGGATCAGTAGAAAGGCCTTCCCGTCAAGGTGACATTTAAGCTTGTTTATCCACTCATCCACTTACGGCATTTGGGCTGTTTGCAGATCTTGGCTATTGTAAATAAAGCTGCATTGAACATAGGAGTGTATATATACTTTTGAATTAGTGTTTCGAGTTTCTTAGAATATATTCCCAGAAGTGGGATTGCTGAGTCAAAAGGCGGTTCCATTTTTAGTGTTTTGAGGAAACTCGGTGCTGTTTTCCACAGTGGCTGCAACAGCCTGCATTCCCACCAGCAGTGTATGATGGTCCCCTTTCTCCACAGCTTTGCCAACACTTGTTTGTTGATTTATTGATGATAGCCATTCTGACACATGTAAGGTGATATCTCATTGTAGTTTTACTTTGCATCTCTCTGATGATTAGTGACATTGAATATTTTTTCATATGTCTATTGTCCATGTATATGTCCTCTTTGGAGAAGTATCTATTCAGGTCCTTTGCCCATTTTTTAATTAGATTGTTTGTCTTCCTGGTGTTGAGTTGCATACATCCTTTATATATTTTAGAAATTAATTCCTTATCAGATGTATCATTGGAAAATATGTTCTCCTATTTAATGAGTTCATTTTTCATTTTGTTGATGGGTTCTTTTCCAGTGCAGAGGCTTTTTAGTTTGATGTCATCTTATTTGTTTATTTTTTTTCCTTTGTTTCCCTTGCCTGAGGAGGTATTTTGTGAAAAATATTGCTACAAGAGATGTATGAAATTTTACTGTCTATATTTTCTCCTAGAATTTTTATGATTTCATGACTTATATTTAAGTCTCTTACCTATTTTGAGTTTATTCTTGTGTATAGTGTAAGTTGGTGGTATAGTTTCAAAAGCCTCAACTTCTAAAATTCTGTTTGCAGAATGACTTTCTCTACACACACATGCAATCACACATACACACATGCATACTTCACAACTTTAAGTGTATGATTACTTGATATTAATTTTTCTATTCTTTGAGTAAATTTCAGGGTCAGATATAACCATAGAAGCATCTAAACTAGGCAGAAAAATGATCTTATCTTCTTATTTGTCAAAAATAGAGCATCAAAACCAGAAGCTAGACTGGGAAACGGCAGCTTTAATTGATGGTATCTGTATAGTTCTTGCCTTCAAAAGAGAGTCGTTGGAAATGGAAGGCAAGGACATTTTTATTTATTCATTTTTTCCAACTTGGAAAAATCTTTAATACTTGTTCTTCACTCTGGATATCAGCCATTCCTTTCACTGACTTGCATTATCTTTCCATATACACATTTTTTCCAGGATCACATTTGGCCTGAGAATGACCTCACAGGTAATTTATTTTGCAATCAGTCCATGTTTGATCTATGTGGCGTGACAAATAATTTTCATTTTATTTAGCTGACTAAGATGGAAGTTTGAAAAGGAAATTCTACTTGACAGTTCTTGTCTGTGAGCTGCTAGTGTGTTTAATGTGTTGGAGTGCTAAGAGCAGAAACTGTCCGAGTAAGTAATACCACTGACATTCCCAACTTTTCAAAGGCTATTACATTCTTTTATCTTGTTATATACTAAGTACATCTTAGTAAGCATGGTGTTGGCAAAGTCTGTTCTTAAATACATTAAAATCTATGTAAGTGTTGATTAAATAATCTCAAGCATTCAGTATGACTTCTTGTAAGAATTTACCTCAAAAAATGTATGGACTTGAAATTGTCTTCATTCAAAAAGTACTAATAGCTTTTATTATAAAATTTAATATATAGCCTCTAAAGTCTATGTTGTAGTGATTTTTTTTGGTTAACATTATGAATACAAGAATCACATTGAGGACTGAAGTTTTAAGAAACTCTCTTCATTTTAAAATGTAAGAATAATACTTACATAGTAGTGACAATAATAGGCAATATATTTATAGCATCAGGTATTCTTTTGCAACTCAGAGGACTTTAAGAAATCCTGCCGAAACCGGTTTGGCTCAGTGGATAGAGCGTCGGCCTGTGGACTGAGGGGTCCCAGGTTCGATTCCGGTCAAGGGCATGCACCTGGGTTGCGGGCACATCCCCAGTAGGAGATGTGCAGGAGGCAGCTGGTCGATGTTTCTCTCTCATCGATGTTTCTGGCTCTCTGTCTCTCTCCCTTCCTCTCTGTGAGAAAATCAATAAAATATATTTTAAAAAAAAAGAAATCCTTTGATCAAAGTTATATGAGATTATATAAAATTTAACACAAGTAACCACAATTTAAGTTACACCAGCTTGTAATTTTTTAAAAGAATAATAATTAGTAGTTTTTTGTGGAATTCTCTTTGGACAAAAATGATTCTGACATTCACCCCTAATGACTTGGGGAATCTACAAGTGTATCTCATGAATGTGCTCTAGTGTTGTTCTTAGCCATTGGTTAACAGCTACATATTCCTGCTTGTTGTGGTCGAATCTCCTGTCCCTGCTGATGCCAAAGAAACAAGCCTGCCTGCTGTCAAATCTCATATCTGAGGGAAAAGAGAGAACCCCTATCTCTAATTACAAAAGAAAACTGATGACATCAAGGCAGTTTACAGTATGAACTCTCAAAGGGCCATTGAAATTTTATTCAAGGACTATCAATTCTTTTCTGCTTTTCTTTTTGCAATATAAGTTAAGCACCAAAAGTAGACCATCCTTGGAACCAACCATCTTCTCTAATGCCAACTCTCATGAAATAGACTTGTGCCCTTAAAATGAACAAGGGTGAGGACCATACCAACATTGTTTGACATCTTATGTTTTCTAAGAAAGAATTAAATCAGGATTTTATGTGCAGTCTACTGAGTTTTAAGCCTTGAAAGCTAATTTAAACAGTGAATAATATTTTACTATAATATAGAAAACTACCTGAGATATTGTGATTTATAATAAGAAATATATAATTTGGTCTTCACCCATGGTTTCTGGCATAGAGCTCTTATGTGCCTTGCTAAAAGCCACAGAGGGATCTTTTGTTAGAATAGTTCATCTTTGTTCCCAGTTGCTGAAATAGCTCCAGAGGGATAAAAGTGAAATGGCTCTCTTATTATTCATAATAATCTCCTTTTAACCACACCTGACTTTATATTAGTTGGGTGATTTTTGGAAAGTTTGCAGATAACTACTGAATTCGGGCTGATTGCCAGGAGAACCCATCAGGTAATTAGAGGGTTAGAACTTTTAACCTCATTAGCTGACTTCTGAGGAGGGGAGAGGAGATGCAGGTTAATTCAGTCACCAATGGCCAATGATTTCATCAATCACTAGAGGCCCAGTGCATGGATTTGTGCACTGGTGTGTGTGTGTGTGTGTGTGTGTGTGTGTGTGTGTGTGTGTGGTCTGTGGGAATTGGCCCACTGTGGAAGCACTGCTCATCGCGGTCAGCCAAGTGGTTGCTCCCACTGCGGGAGCTCACTGATCACCGGGGGGCAAGCTCCTGCATTGAGATCTGCCCCCTGGTGGTCAGTGCACATCATAGCAACTGGTCGACTGATCATTCTGCTGTTTGGTCACTGGGCTTTTATATATATATATGTTTTTGTAATGAAGACTCCATAAAAATCCTAAACAACAAAGTTTGGAGAGTTTCTGGGTTGGTGAACACGTGGAGGAGCTAGAAAGGTGTCACTTTGGGAGAGCAGGGGTCCCTTCCCACATATGTTGCTCTATGTATATCTTCCATCTGGCTGTTTCTGAGTAATATCTATATATATGAAACCCTAATATACAAATAGACCAAATGGCGGAACAACCAAACAACCAGTTGCTATGACGTGCACTGGCCACCAAGGGGTGTGTGTGGAACATGGCAGGCATTGGCAGCAGGTGGCAGAGTGTGGAACATGGTGGGCATGGGCCATGGCAGGATGGTGGAGCAGGTGAGTGGGGGTGCCAGACCAAGGTGGGGCGCCGGTCACTGTCATTCTGGCAAGCCTCTGGTGGTTGCTAAAAATTCTTTGCTACCATGTGCTGCAGTCCCACCCAGTGCTCACACCAGTTGCTAGTGCCCAGAGCGGACCCCGATTGCTTGGCACCATCAGCAGGTGCAAGCGGTGGCTGCCAGCTCCGATCGCTCCCTGGGGGCTTCTCCACCTCTCCCTGTTTCTGAGGGGCGATCAGGGCAGCAGCCACCACTCACACCTGCTAATGGCGCTGGCCCCCCTCACACACACTGCTGGCACTGGCCCCAATCACGCCGCACTGTCAGCGGGTGTGAACAGGCCCAGCGCCATCAGCATCAGCAGGTGGGAGCAGCAGCTGTGGGAGCGGGGCTGCCAACAGACAGGAGACCAGGGGCTGAGGTGGGAGGGGCTGGGTGGGGGCGCGAATGATGGGCTGAGACCTGCCCCTGTGCCCACTACAGCCTCGTGGCCCACAGTTCCTTTCAAGGTGCACGAATTCATGCACTGGGCCCCTAGTCTTTTTATAACAAACCAGTAGTCTAGTAAGTAAAATGTTTCCCTGAGTTCTGTGAGCAGCTCTAGCAAATTAATGAAGCCCAAGGAGGGGGTGGTGGGAATCTCTGTTTTATAGCTGGTGGCTCTTAATCACCTGGAATTTTGATTGTCATATGAAGTGGAAGAAAGGACATTCTTGTGGTGTAACTCCAGGTAGATAGTGTCAGAAATGAATTAAATTGTAGGACACTCAACTGGTGTCACAGAATTATGTGGGGTGGGGGAAAAATCCCCACACATTTGATGACCAGAATTTTGTGAGTGGAATGTTGTAATAAAATTGAGAAAAACAGAGGCCTTGTTATTTACAACTCCTTAATTGCTATGCATTCCAGGAAGGAAGGAGAGATGAGATGTCTACATAGAAGTCTACTTTTAGGATATTTCAGTTCCAGAATATTACTTAATAGTTGGGAGAAAATCTAGAGGAAAAGTTACAATAAAAACACATCAAATTTACACTATTTAACTTGTCTACATGCTGAATTACCTCTTCTTCATTTTTAGTGAACATTCCTGAATAGAACTATTGTGTGGTCAGCTCTTAACAGGGTATCTGTTGTGTACATCTTCTGTAGAGGTCAGCTTCCATAAAAACTCCTGTGTTATAGAATTTCCTCCCCAGGCACCTTTTTTACCTTAAAGTAAAGCCAGAAGTTCTGCTATGTACAGAAAATAAGCAGTATGCAGAAAAATGTCAAGACTTCCTATGCAGTATGGCATCAATAATATGGTCTGTGTGTTAGATTGTTGATGGCATAAGGACATTGGGGAATTGAGGGAGCTGGAAGGAGTAATGGTGAAAATAAGGGGTATCCCCCATCATCTCTATCTGCCTTATCAAGCCACCTTAAAGAGATGTACCAAATAAAACAATTTTTTTTTTTTTGCTGTGCAGACATAGCTTTAAGACAAATCTGCTATTTGATGCTTCAAATTTTTTTTTTAATTTGCTGCCCAAAATGTCCCCCTTTAAGATAAGTTCTAAGCACTACTAGGAAGGGTAGGCAAAACAATAATACAATGCAGCTGCTCAAGTCATTATAACCTAGTAGTTATTAATAAAAGTTTTCTCCTTTTGGTTTATTGTGACCAGCACGTTTGCACAAAGAAAAGTAAGGTAGCTATCCCAGGCCTTGAGCTTTGAGGTGACAAATGAAATTTTAGGATTATCATGGTAAGTGTGTGTGTGTGTGGGGGGGGGGGGGCAAATTTTATAATATAGAAAATTAAAGTTTCAAAGTGAGTAATTAAGCTTATAGCTAATCACAGGGAATATTTTATTGTTTTATTGTTCCTGATGTGAGAATAGTTGTTTTGGCAAGAAAACTCAGAAATGCAAGGCTCCATCAGGTTCCACTCCAGGCTAGAGAAGCCAAGTTTTTTTCTAAAATATAGAGCTCTTTGAGGACTTAACTGCACAGATCCCATTCCATGAAGTTCAGATTTGAGTATGGGGCACCGATTTAATAAAATTGTTAATTTAAAGTTAGTTAATGATGAATCATAGATATTGTGTTTTTTAATTTTATTTAGTTCTTTTAAATTGTCAGTATGAGTGTGCATATCTATATTTATATACATACTAAGGGCCCAGTACATGAATTCATGCACCTTGAAAGGAACTCTGGGCTGTGAGGCTGTGGTGGGCCCAGGGGCAGGTCTCAGCTCATCCTCAGTGCCCCCACCTGGCCCCTCCAGCCCGCAGTCCCCAGTCCCCTGTCTGCCAGCAGCCCCGCTCCCGCTGCTGCTGCTCGCGGGCGCTGATGGTGCCGGGCCCTGTCTGCACCCGCTGAGAAATAGAGCCACTGGATTTAAGGTACGCCTCCTAGCCAACTGATGTGAAGTTAGATCTAGTACAGAGCAGAGGGGGGAAATAGGTTTAAGTTTCCTTGGAGTATAAAGAGTTCAGTCTAAGTACTCAGATTATTCCTGCCACATTCTGTTTTAAAGCTTTCCAACAAGTCTGTGTCTGGGAGTCACAATTTGGTCATTAATTAGTAAGTGTCTTCTGGAAAAACATGTATGTGACTTCTCTGAGTTTCTGCCTCTTTGTATTTAAAGAAGGAAAGAGCTACAAGGAAGCAGGGTTATCACTACACTTGTATGCGTGCTCTATGCTATCTTCTTAGCAGGTGACTCCCTGTGGGGTACACCGTGTCCTGATTGCCTGATGGCTGACTTCCCCTAGTGAGTGAGAGGCATGCCAAGAATGAAGGCCCAGGTTATTTATCTGGTGGTAGCACATTTCATTTGACTGCAACCTCTGTATATGTGTTCCGAGAAAAGAATGTGTTCATTAGAAGCAGACAAACAAAGCATGGTAGACTGTGGCTTTTTGTAGAAAATTTTTTTTTTCTGGGTTCCTAACTCTGCTTCAGAATGATCCCAAAAGACTGATCACAGATGGTTCACTCATAATGCCACCTGGCGAGGCTGCCCTCTGTGGGCTGTTTATTGTTTGCCCTTGAAACAGGTATTCCTCACCTGTTTGCCAAACAATTTCCTGTACTCCCTGTAGGTTATCAGTAAAGTGTCTAAACATGATCTTACTCACCAGTCAAGGATTACAGCTTCAACCCAGGTTTTTTATCCCCATGGTAAACTGGCAAAATAGGTGTCTTAATTGTTTATTTTTTAATTCCACATTTACCCATGAAGAATTTCAGATAATTAGAAGAATATAGTTAAGTATTCATAGGCTGTCCTATCTGAGGAGAGCAATTTGATTCTGTCCCGGCAACTCCCAGAAGCTGAGTATTTCTACACAGAAGGATACATTCCTTGATATGGAAGGGGAAGGGAGGAAGAGTAAGTACACATGTCATTATCTATATATATAAAAGCCCAGCAACCTGAATGGTGGAACAACCAGAATGACCAGAACAACTGGTGGCTATGCACTCACTGTGGCAGCCAACCAGCCTGATCTGGGCTCTGATCAGCGCGTGCCCCCCAATCCCCCTGCCAGCCCCGCCCCTGATTGGCCCCCAACACCCTGATCAGGGGCAGGACCAGCTGGCCAACTGCCCACAACCCCTCCCCCTGCCAGCCCCGCCCAATGGTCCCCATCGGGGTGGGCCAGCCAGACCCCACCTGTGCACAAATTCATGCACTGGGCCTCTAGTAGTTTTATAAACCACAGAATTTCTAGGGAAAAATAGTCTTTTCAAGACATCTAATTTAACTCCTGAATTTTGTGAATGGACAAATGGATGACCTCATCCTAAGGAAGGATGTAAGGTATGATGTTCCTGACTTTATCTTCACTCCTATGGAACACAATATATAAATGTCCCTTGGAAAGAATCAGCTTATCCTGTAGATCTGCTAGTCATTTCAGGATTCTCCTTTTGAGATTATACAAATTAAAACAACACTTCTAGTTTACAAAGGGTAAAGTAATATTATCAATAATAAAATTACTTTGAAAAGTTAAAATCATTATATTACCTAAGGTGATATTATTTGAAATAATCCATCCATTCCTCCTCCCCGAAATACAATCTTATTAGTTAAGGAAAAGGAAATTAAATTGTGTTATTTTTTACATAATCATAGAATTGTTTTTCTCCAGCCATGATGTCCACTTCAACATATAATAAAAAATAAAGTAAAATAAAATATCACTTCCTAGTGAAAAGCCTAGTAAAAACAAAGCCTGTTTATGGAAACTCTTGTTTCTTTCATCTTTCTTCACCCCTCCCTCCAACCCCAGCCCTTGCTGTCCCTCCCTGTTCCTGGTCCCCTGTGTGTCTCCACCCAAAAGGGAATATTTCTGAAACATGAAAATGGGAGACTAAGATCAAGGGATTTCTGGAATTGGTGAGTTTCCACGCTTGAGGATTCATTGCAGCAGTGGCAAGAGTTCAAATACTAAATGATACATTTAAGGTTACATTGACAGAACTCAAGGAGCGTATTTTCACTAAATGAAATCACGGGTCTCTTAAGTACCTAACGTGGTTCCATTCCTCAGACTAAGTTCACATTATTTTTCTCAGTGTTTAAATGGACACAGAGCTTCTAGCCAGACTGTGACACCCCACTTACATATTCCTTCCACGAATTAAGCCATTAAGGACATTTTTATGATCATATTCATCATTTACAAGTCCCCGTGGTATTGCTTTTGATAGTGGAAAATCTTATCAGCATATTATTCTGGTTTCTTTAGCAAAGAGAATTCTCCTTAATACTATTCTATTACGTACGTGATGTGAGACCAAGAGACTTGAAAATGTTTCTTCCCCTGTTCTCCCTGAGTCATCTTGTCTGGCATTTCACAATACATTCCAAAAAGCAGGAGGGGAGAGTACCCACAACAGTAGCAGAGGCAGTTCTTTGGGAGGAAATGCCTTATTTCAGGGAGGGGAAGAGAAAGACAGAAAAGGGGGGAGAGGGGCAGAGAGAATGGGAATCAGAGCTGCCAGGGATTAAGACAAGAAGGAATATTCACTTTTTTGTAGGGCTGTTCTGAAACGCAGCGAGTGAAACACAGGAAGAAGGATAAAGAAATTTAAGGAAAAGAAATTACAAACAAATCTTAGGTCTTGATTGTGATATTAGTCTGTTTTCTATCCTATTATACTGAGTCCTCTTATGGGACAGGTCAAGAAGATTTAGGACATTTACCAGATTGGTCCAGTGTGTGTGTGTGTGTGTGTGTGTGTGTGTGCCCACGTGTGTGGATGAACTGTCTAGTTTTAGTCTTTGATATTGTGATAATATTTATTTCCTACTGTTTTTAAGGGCATTATATAAAAATGCCATTTGACTTTCCGAAAACAATATCCAGGTAAGAATGGCAGCCACAATTTTCTTCTGTTAAACTAGGAGATAATTAACCTAGTTTTTAAAAGAAAATCAAGAACCCAGTCAAAGTGGCTCAGTTGGTTGAATGCCATCCCGTGCACCGAAATGCTGCTGGTTTGAGTCCAGGTCTGGACTTGCACTGAAGGCAAATGATCAATGTTCCTGTCTCACATTAAAGTTTCTCTCTCTCTCTCTCTCTCTCTCTCTCTCTCTCTCTCTCTCTCTCTCTCTCTCCCTCCCTCCCTCCCTCCAATCATGTCCTCTGGTGAGGATTTTAAAAAAAGAAAAATTAAGGATGACTTTTTTCTCATGATCAAGTGAAGCTACCATTACTTAAATAGAGAAAATCTAACCCAAAAGGTCTATTATAACTGAAACAAAGATACAGAATTTGCAGATATTCTTAAGCTAATTGTTGAATTATTTTAATATTTAACATGCTATCTGGTAGCATGAACAGGGAAGGTAAAGGATTGCAAGAGTATCATGGAGCTGATGCATATTCTCAAGCTGTTCCATGCTCCCTGAAAGATGTCCAAGAATTATACCTACTGGCCAAAATATTTTTAAGACTATTATTCTGACATCTTTCTGACCTTATATTTCTACATTTTGAGTTTCACAAAGACAGCATAGTTGGAATTTCACCTACTCTAGATTAGATTTGCTTTGTACAAAAATAATATTACCTGGCAGCCAAGTAGACAAAAGCCTGGAACCAGCTCCAGGACAACTGCTTAAATGGTTGCATTGCCTGGATCACTGACATAGGGTCAGGGAAAGGGAGGTAACACCATCCATGGGCTTCATCGCCTCCCATAGTTGTCTAAATTGCACCCAGCTGTGATAAAAGAATTTAGTCCTCTGACCATTTCCCAGAAATATGGGGCCTGAGGGCTATGAGAACCAGTAGCAATTGAATGCACTCACATGGATGGGGGCAGAGATGCAGACAATGCCCCCACACTTTCTAGTTTATTCATTTGCTTATATTCCAGAGTATGGGGCTTAAGAGAGGCTGGTTAATGAAGTTTCAACAGGAGGAATATGCAATGTTCTGTCTTTCTACTATAAGAAAAGTTGTCCAAGCATTTGCATCGAGTTTTTAATTCTAACACCCATTTTACATAGAATTGTGAGGAGGCAAAAATGTATGGTCTGCTGCATTAATTTTCCCACCCTGGCCCTTAAGGGGGAGAGGAGAGCGAGAAGAGAAAGGAGAGAATGTTGCAGCCTTGGGGAGCCCTTATGTAATGTTGGGGGTCCCAGGAACATGCTCCACCCTGTCTAAACCCTGCTTCCTTTTAGGGCAGAGCAGAGTTCTGAGTTTTTAATGGAAAAGTTGTAACCAATTCAGCAGGAGGCAGGAATAGTTTCAGCAGCACCCTACTGGCAGTTGATAAAATGCTCAACTTTGACAGAGTTTATCAGTTAGTTATAACCAAATAGTGTTGGATTACAAACCCTCCAAAACACAGTGGCTTAAAATAATAAGCATTTAGTTAGCTTGCGGGCCTGTAGGTTAGCAATTTAGATTGGGCTGAGCCAGGGCATTTTGAGTGACTCATCTCTCCCCCATGCCTCTCACCCTTCAGCAGTCCAGCCCACGTATATTCTTAGGGCGGTGGCAGAAGCACAAGAAAGAAAAAGTAGTAACAAATGCACTGTTTTTAATCCTCTTCTAGTATCATGTTTTCTAACATCCCAGCCAAAGGCAATCGCACAGTCAAGCCATGGCAAAAGGCATAGAAACAAAATGGATGAAAATGCGAAGCCATCAATGCAGCCTGCAATGTGGGGCAAACACCTTTCGTCGTTAGTGAACTCTTAGCTTCCCCAGAGTGATAAGATGCTATCATGAGAGCGATAGCAGTGAGAGATGAAGGATTTGGAAAGGAAAGAAATGATTTTAGTAGAATTAGAAAGGCTCTTGACCACGTAGGAACAAACCATGAAGATCAGTGTGAAATCACCTGGTATTTGATTGCAGGGCACTGACACGCAACAGGCCACTTAGGGAAGGAAGAAAACACATATATTAAACTAGAAATCAGTAAAAGAACTGCTAAATCCTCAGTGGCCTCACATATGCTAGAGAATAGCAAAATAATGAAGTTCCAATCTGTTCTTTAGAGTTTCCAAATAAAAAGTCGCAAATGCCCAAAGGGTTGAAATTAAGTTTGCATTATCTAAACACATGGAATTCAACCATGCTTTGAATGTTTCCTCCACCTTGGTCTTGGTTCACTGATGGAGATCTTTTAAAAATCTTTCTCAGTTGTACTAAACTATATCTGCACCTCACTGGTCAGCTGCAGACCAGGAGCTCTGAGCTATTGGACACGCACAAACACAATGTAACACCCAGGGAGAGAATGCTGGAGAGCCAGTTGATGATGGTGCAGCATGGAATTTCTGAATGAGTGCAGGGATGAAGGATGTTTGATAGTTCAACAAAGAAAGTGACATAGAGTCAGTGAGTTTGGCTCAATGGGACCACATTTTTGAAGGTATCCCTTGCTTGAAATTGGTGTCCAGGCATGCTCAATCAATCCCCTTAATGAGTCTCTCCAATCAATGAGCAGGCCTGCAGGTACAACTTTGGAAAGTCCTAGTGGGTACAACCCTTAAAAGCAGTCTTCACACTCAGCCTTCCCTTTTCCACCCCTGTCCTATTTTTCTTCCAAGTCTCTTAATACTTCAACAGAAAATGCCATTTGTCTTCATCCAGGCTTTAGCTCTAGATTTCCATGTTCTGGAACCCTTGGCCAGAGCAGATCTGCTCTGAGACCAACCCAGGCTCTAAGAACTGTAGCTCAGGCACAATACTCATTTGTCCTGTAGAGTTTTGGGAGCAGCCTCTTTGAAGGACACTTCGGCCAGGAGAAAAGGGTCAGTGAAGGTTCTTAGACCAAGAAAAAGAGAAAGAGAATGAATGATGGGCGGGTTGGACAACTAAGGTATCACTCAATAATGTAGAGAATGGCCGAAACCGGTTTGGCTCAGTGGATAGAGCGTCAGCCTGCGGACTGAAAGGTCCCAGGTTCGATTCCGGTCAAGGGCATGTACCTGGGTTGCGGGCACATCCCCAGTAGGAGATGTGCAGGAGGCAGCTGATCGATGTTTCTCTCTCATCGATGTTTCTAACTCTCTATCTCTCTCCCTTCCTCTCTGTAAAAAATCAATAAAATATATTAAAAAAAAAAAATAATGTAGAGAATGAAGCTGTTTGAAGTCAAAGGGAATTTTTAGGGCCCACTAAAGGAGTGTAAACATACTTAAATGCCAAAATTTTAAGGATGTGTAGCAGCAAATTAGGAGAGCAGCAACTAGAACTACCAAAACAAAGCAATGAAGCACCTTAGACTTAAATTATGAACATTACATAATTATGACCCAACAGAAATCTGTATAATGAGTTTCTTAGCATTGATACAAGAAAATACCTCTTGTAATGTAGATGTGAACCAGTGTGGAGACAGATAAGCATCAATAAATTACATAGAATCACGTTCTGGTAGAACATGGGATGAAAAAATGTTTTCTTATCAAATACTAAGAATTTCATCAAATTTTCTAGTTGCAGAAATCTGGGTTTAGTGCTAGGATTATGGTACTTATTATTTAAGTTTTGTGATTATAATATATCTTAGAATATGTGTGTATGTATATCATGTTTAATGAGCTATATGTAGTGCATTTATTCTCTACCAATCACTTCATTGGCTCCTAAGTTAAAAATCATCTCCCACACACACCTGTCTTTAGGTATTGTTGAAGGGTGGTGTCACACCTGTCTTTAGGTATTGTTGAAGGGTGGTGTCACACCTGTCTTTAGGTATTGTTGAAGGGTGGTGTCTGAATCCAGCAAGACCCAAACCACCACTGAGCGAACACTCCAGAGCCCAGAGTGGGCTTCCATGGAAGACAGTTCCCTTTAAAGAATTCTTCCTTAACCGATTTCTTCCTGTGCAAGTAGGACATATATTACAATTAAAAATTCATATACCTTATCTTTTATAATGTGAGACATATGTGATAGCTCATGGCGTTTTATAAGGTGACTTTTGACTTATAAATTAGATTGGCAATTTTTAAATCAGGTAGTCTCTGCTTTGGGCTAATTCATACCATTTTAAAAAGCTGAAAATAATTAAAATTATGATTTTTTTTTGCTTCTTTTGTTGTCAGACACATGGGACTTATTTGTTTCTTTGATATGGGAATGATTTTCATGTGAGAGCATAATGAAACAGAAAGATTGTGTACTACCTCTAAGAAATTTCTCTGGGATTTTGACTAAAGATTAACTTAATGAATAGAATGCATGTAATATACACTAAATGTCAGAAAAGACAAATAAATCTGATTTTTTTCTAGCTATTTATCTTTCTTTGACCTATTAAACATACCACTGCTAACAAAGTTTTCATGTCAGAGAGTTCTAGAAAATTTTATGGTAGTCATTTAAAAAAATGATACATGATAGCAGTTTTTCCCCTTGCCTGTCTTTTATGCTGTGAGAGCCCTGTTTAAAAAAGGAGCTATTATAGCATATTTTATTGCTGTCATTTATCTAAGTACTACCCAAATATGTTCCTCATAGCTCAAAAAATTCTCAATTTAGCTTGTGAAATTTTATGTTTTCCAATAAGGTAATTTTTAGTTCATTGCTCTTTTCATTCAGATATCTATTTTAGCATGCCAACATTAAACTTTATTTGGTGGAATTTCTGATGTAATCCATCACCCCCAAATAAAATATTTTTATTAACTATTGTTCTAAATGCCATAAAATATTCTGTCATGAAAAAATAACTTTATAATTTAAATTAACATAATTAAATTCAATTTTATTCAAGCACTACCATTATCTGATGTAAGGTGTTTAATAATAAATAACCCAAAATTTACACAAAACTGTGGGTTGAAAAAAATGACATCAAGTAATACTATGAAATTAGCAGCATTCACCTCATAGTTGGCTCATGGTTACCAATTTTATAAGTAAATATAAATTGACCTAATTTCCTTGAAAATCAAATAAGATCCAGCATTAGGAAAATGTATTTATCTTGCCAGGTAGTCAGTATATTAATGTCACATTTAGTTTTCAATTCTCCCAATAATTTTGTGAATGTTCTTAATTAAGTTACATCAAGCTTATGAAAGAAGTAAATTACTTTTTAACTTATATGAAAAAATTACTATTTCCTTTTACTAAGTGATACAGTTTCAAATTTTCTTAAGATAAAAGACCAAGAATAATTTTATTTAAAATCGATATGACAGAGCTTAAAGATGCAACAAAAATAAAGTAATAGTATACTTCCATATTCCCTAAATATATTGGTCCCTAACTAAGGAACTATATAGGCATGAACACAAACTTAGCTCATAACTTGAAAAACTAAAATTGCTTGGTTTTCTGATTCAACAGATTAATACTTTCTAGATTTTTTTAGAATGAGAAGCTACTTGTATAATTTCATGCCTGTGACAACAGCTTTATAGACAATTCTATATTAAAATTATCTAACGAGGGCAGGAATAAGAATTCTCATTACTCTAGGCATTTGGAACATTTACACACATGACCCAATCCCAAATTACTAAAATTAAATTTTGATCTTTAGAAGATATGCATAAAGCAGAGAAAAACGAAGTATCCTACTTAGATTTTCATCAATATTTTTCATTGTCCCTTGGCATGATTGTTAACAATGCTTATGCTGAATAGTTATTGTCCATGTTAGACTGAGATTGACCTTTTTTTTTTTGTTAACCTTAGCATTTTCACCATGTCAGGAACAAAATATGTGCTCCGTAACCTTATCCTGCATAGGTCATTTTAAATGTGCTTCTGCACTCCTTTATCACCATTCTGTTCTTCCTGTTGTGAAGAATCCATTCTGTTCCCCAGCTCTTCTCTTGATTTTCCATCTCAGCCCTCGTGGTTCTGAAGGGACACATGGGGAGGCTTGAAATTTATGTTCATATCTTCCAAAGCAGATCTCTGTATGCGGACTTATGAGGTGTATGTGTGGGAATGGGATGGAATCAGGAGAGGATAATCAGAAGAGGATAATGCCCCCTTTCTATACTTATGCACTCTCTTCTGTGATGTCAATTTGACCTTTTTAAAAAAATAACCTTCATTTTAGTTAAGAATGCATTTTTGATGAACTGGCTTTCTAGAAGACCAAACATCTGGCATAGGAAAATCTAGTCATGGACACCTGTGGGCAAAACCCTTCCAATAGCCCAGAGGATAAAACCCAAATCCTCTAACTTTTTGGCAAAATGCTTCTGTACTTGGCTATTTCTTATCTTTAGCCTCTCGTCCCCAGCAGCTTCTAGTAGACCTTTGTACCACTAGTTTCTCTTACCTAGATTTGTGCCTGGAATAGTCCATATGGCCCTTTCCCTTGTTCACTCCTCTCGGGACTTTAGAAGTTTCCAAGGACCCCCGGTGGAGGACTTAGAAAGCAGCGGAGGTGAGAACCAGAGGCCCAGAATGAAAGCTCTCGAGCAAGATGGTCAGCTGCAGAAAGCGTAGGTGACCCACACTGCTTACATTCTGAAAGTGACAACAAACTTATTCCTCAGATATTGGCCCCTAGCTCATCAATGTCATCAGCAAGCTAATGAACATCAAAAAGGTTTTTCAAGTATGCTAGTCTTCACGGGAAGGATGCTTAACTGAAATTCCCTCCTAAATTTATGCTTGAATTTAAATCATTCTTTTCTTGACCTCTTTCTTTCACATACAAAATGCAAGTAACCCAAACAGTTAAAGAAGCTTGTGTGTCGAAAGCAAAATATTGATACAAAACACCAGTTTGCTTTTCATAAATCTTTTTCACATCTTTAAATTCACTGGAAAATCCTGAGAGGGGTTGGGAGAGAGAAAGAGGAGAGAGAGAGAGAGAGAGAGAGAGAGAGAGAGAGAGAGACCCACAGATGAAGCTTTATGACTGACCACATATCAAAGAGGCCCTGAGTCTCTCAAGTCTCTCAGTCCCTTCTGGGCCAACCAGACCTGCTCCCAGCCACACTCTCTTTCACTGTTGATTCTATTCCTGGTTACCAGTGGGTGACTTTCATGCCACTTTCCTTTGAATTGGCTTGCCATTTCTCACTAAGACTTGGCAGTCTGGATTTGGCTCACCTCGATGCTGAAGGCTAGCCCATCCTTCGGAGCCATGTAGGAAGGGAGGCGGGGGTAAGTCTCAGGTCACTGGGAGTGCACCACTTTCAACTGTAAAGAAGGACTCTTGTTGGGGAGGAAAGGAAAATATTAGAGCATAATGGTGTCCTGTAAAAATGCAGTGAGTGCTAGGAGTGGATCTTATAAATGGCCTACCTCCTGCTGGGAACAGAACTTCCTCTTTGACAGTCCAAGCATGTCAGAAAAAATTCTTGCTTCTTGATGTTAAAATAGAAACATTTTCTTTTTACTTTTACTTTTTTTCTCTTTTTAAGATATATGTATATAAAACTTCTTAATGAGAATATAAAGAGAAACCACATTTTCTGTATTATTTCCATCTTTATTACAGTATAAAACTTTGATTTTCACTCAAATGATTTTAACAATTTATTTCTGTTAAGAAGTTACTCATTGGCAACAACTTTTAGCTTAAAAGGTCTTGTCTCAAGAGAGCTATACTACCACCGTAATCAAAGGAGAAGTAAAATATCCCTGCCTTGAAACTTCTAGGGATGGTCAGGTTATGTCTTGATGTCCTCTTCAATGTCTTGACTTCCTCAAATATAAAAAAATAAATAAAAAATACAGATTTGGCCTGGCCAGTGTGGCTCAGTAGTTGGGCATCGACTTATGGACCAGGAGGTCACAGTTTGATCCCCTGTCAGGGCATATGCCAGGGTTGCAGACTCAATACCCAGTGTGGGGCGTGCAGGAGGCAGCCGATCAATGATTCTCTCTCATCATTGATGTTTCTATCTCTCTCTCCCTCTCCCTTCCTCTCTGAAATCAATAAAAGTATATTTAAATAATAATCATTATTTTGAAATGAAATAAATACGCAGGGAAGAAATCCTAAAGGAATGAAGATGATTTTACTTAGAGATTTCTTTGTTTCAAACTACCAGCTATAGACCAGTAATAGAAAAAGTGGTCAACCATTACTGGTGAGTAAATAAAATAGCAGGCATTTTTATATTATTCTAGAAGTACAAAAGCTTGTGTGTGTGTCTGTGTTTGTTTCACAATAACACAGTTAACGTCTCTATCGCTCTCAGCAATTTACAAAAGGTTTTCAGATTTTATATCGCAGGAGCATTATAACCAAGGCTGCTTTGAGGCCAAGGAAGGTGCCTCTCCTAAGACATTTTTATTGAAAAGTTTCTGTTATTCCACTTCAATTTTACCCAATACACCTTTCTGTGATAACTTAATTTTCGCTTTCTTTTAAAAATTTAATTAGCCTATTAACTAAATAACCATGTATTAAACACTTTTATTTATAAATCACCTTGTTGATTTTAAAATTGAAGCGAATACAATATACTCTAAAAGAAGTCTGTGTTCTATTTGGGTAAAGAGGAAAAACTAAGCATTATAAAACAATAGCATCTCTCTCTATATAAAAGGCTAAGTGACTATCTGACTGGCCGGTAGGTGTGACGCACACTGACCACCAGGGGGCAGACACTCAATGAAGGAGCTGCTGAACTGCGTTGACTTGGCAGCAGCCATTCTCAGGTGATGCACCTGGAACCAGAGAGGAGGGAGCCCGATTCCACAGTGCATCACCCAAGAACCACCCTCTCGCAATCCGGGACCCCTCCAGGGATGTTGGAGAGCTGGTTTGGGCCCGATCCCCACAGGCCAAACCAAGTGACCCTACCTGCCAGAGGGACCCCGCTCACTTCACAGATGACCTTCCAGCAGCGGCGCCACCCCAGGTGCGGCTGGCCAGGGAGGGATTGCAGGAGGTTGGCTCCAGGGCGTGTCTGGCCCATCTCACCCAGTTCTGCCCTGCCCACCACCTTCTAATTAATTTCCTTTTGATGTGCAGGAATCCGTGCATCAGGGCACTAGTATACCAATGAAAGTTTATCTCATATAGTGAATGTAATATACACAAAGTATCACATATAAATTGCATTATCAAATGAATAACTGAATGAGGGGTTTCAGTCTGATTGCCCTCAGGCCAAAGATGTGCAATGCTTATGCTTGTTCATTTGAAATTTTAAGGTCTGACCCTTATACATTAGAAAGTTTCACACTGACATTGCAAAACGTTTTTAGTCAGAACTCATGGCAACATCAGGCCCATATTTCCATGTAGTACATGTGAGTGAGTTTAAAAGAGGCAGCTCTATTTAGATAAGGCAGATTTGTCCAACACTGGGGTTTTGTGTAAGGGGCTACCTGGTTACACCACACCCAGCTCATTCATTAAGATCCCGGTCTCTGGATGCAGTTAAGTTTGCAACCTCTGTATTAAACTAATAACTGCTATGTACCATTGGAAGAGAGAGATACCACAGGCTCAGTTTCTAAGGTCCTAAAGAACATAAAGATTGGAGGCATTGGGTTTCAGGATATAGACAACAGGAAAACATGAGTAGAAGCACCAGGACGAGAAAGCAGGTGTGTTTCTTGAGGTAAACCAGTTGGCTAGACCACTGTATTAAGTATGGCAACCAAAGGCTCCTGAGAAGGATAGTAACATTAGTATTCTTTTTACCTAATCTAACCTGTTTCCCAAATAATTAATCTATTTCTTTCAGTCAGGACTTGTTTTTCCAGACTGTCGGCTTCACCTTAAAAATGGTAGTCCTCAGTGATTTCCGCCAGGGTGATTTATCCATAGCAAATGTGATCTTCCTGATGTGGCCAATGACTGGTGGCCAGAGCCACCACTAGAATAATATACATGGGCTTCTATAGGAGATAAATAAAATACTAATACATTTTCGTGTCGCTGCTTCCATAAGTCCTTCTGCATAGTTGTCAAATTGCTGTTCTAAAGGTGAAAAAGTGTGTTTCTGGATCATACTGAAGTTGAGAGCCCTGTAACTATACCTGACCTTTGGTTTGTTTAAAGAATGCATTGGGGTTATATAGCAGGAAAAATAGAATCTAAAACAGGAAATTTTAAGTGAGCTTAACTGTTTTCATTTTTCAGAATGTTATTTTGCTGGCTTAATTTCCCCTGAAACTAAATGATTAATATGATTAAAGAAAAACAAAATACAAAAGGACTATTCTTTCCTGTAAAGATGTGAAACATTTAGAATGGAACATGTGAAAACATGACAAAAAATACCTATAAAGTCGCTGGTTGCTATTAATTGTCCCCAAATACTGAACCAGATGTCAGGCTAAAAAAAAGGAATTGTTTTACTTTTGAGGTAATTCAGTTGCCCTGTGTAAATTCAGTGAATACAATGTCTTTATAAGGGACAGTCTTTGTGGAAAAAAGTTCAGTGTGCACGTTGGAATGTCCTGCATCTCTTTCCTTTGAAATTTTATCTGGTCCCAGTTACCATCTGCTCCTAATTTGATTCAGTGGCAGAGAATGAGCTGAGCCTGGATACTCAAACTGAAGCAGGCATACTCCTTCTGGTGGTGTTTTTTATATATCACCTGAAGTTTACTGTATAGACAGCAACTTTATAAAGTTCTGTTAAAAATACATAAAGCTAAGAACATATATGCATAGCCCATGGACACAGACAACAGTGTGGTGAAGGCAGGGGAGGAGGGTACTGAGTGGAGGTGGGCAAAGGGGAGAGGACATCTGTAATAGTGTCAACAATAAAATAAAATACATAACGCAGCATTTAAGTAATGTATTTTTGAACTCTTAGCTGTCAAGGTCACTCAAAGCGTTTTGGATAGTTAAATGTACAAGAGTTTCTGCTATAGCTCTTATTTTATATTATTTTATTTTTTTCTTTCCATATCAGAATCTTTATCAGAAGGCAACTGAACTGGTTCCTTTGGAATAGACTGAGTATATGTCCCTTAGAGCTCTCTGGTTTATTCAGTTCAGTTCTTCTAATATGTAATGAACATCTGTATGTGCCTGGCACTGTGATAAGTGTTGGCCTAGAGCAGCAAATATGATGGACAGTGTCCTTGCTTTCTCTTAGTTTCCAGGCTTTTGGAGAAGACAGACATTGACTATGGAGAACTAAAAACCCAAATAGTTTTTATAGTTCAAAAGAGTTTCACTGCTCTTGTACCCACAGTGCCCTTGGGTGCTGGTCAAAACAAAACTGGGTGTGATCTGCTCTGCTGTGTTCACCACAGGCATCGAGATGTGGCCTGTGGATGCGCCCCAGGTAACAACTCTGGTTCCTGGCCTTTTCCCAACCAGTCAAGGAGCCCTCCATCCATCTAAGGCAGGGGCTGGCAACAGTGGAGAGAAGGCCAAATGTGGCCTCTAGCCTGTTTTTGTGTGGTCCCAAATGGTTTTACATGTTTAAATAGTTGAAAGCAAGTCAGGAGAATATTTCATGACACATGAAAATTTTATGAAAATCAAATTTTAGGGTCCATAAATAAAGTTATGTTAAAATATAGTCCATTCATGTATGTGTGGTCTATCAGCTTTCTTGCTACAATTAGCAGAGCTGAGTAGTTAAAACGGAGACCAGGATGGCCTGCCAAGTCAGAAATATTTACTATTTGGTCCTTTACAAAGAAGTTTGCCAATCCCTGATCAAAGGTACTAAGTTATCTATTTTCTGAGTTTCCCTCGCATTATTCACTGCATCATAAGGGCCATATACTGTACCATCCCCTCATCTATTCTTCTATTCCCGAATCTTTCCTCCAATGAGAGCACAACAACCGCACTTTACAAAAACTCTGTAACTCATGTTCAAAATATGGAGGGGAGATGATAGGGCTTTAGCAAGCCAGAGCATAGCCCCCTGCAAACTTAACCTGTGCTCTTTAAGCCTCAGAACACGATATAATTTATGCCTCTATGCTCAGGGTGTTTCAAGGTTAAGAACAAAAACTCCTTCCTCTAAGTGGCTTCCCCATACCACTGCTATGAATAGGCTGATTCTACTATATGCTTTAATAAGAAACCGGCTTTCTAATTTTCTAAAATTATTAGGGATTAAGTTACACAATTTTAAATAAAGTTAGCTACCGGATTTATTTTTTAATACATCTTCTCCTAAAATTTCTGAGAATTTCTAAAATCAGGAATACCTAGATAGTTGGCATATTCTCCAAATGGAAAAGTCTGACCAGTATAGCTCACTCTAGTACTTACTTAGTTATCTAGCACAATTATACTCCATACTTATTGAAATTGCCCAATATATGACAGTTCCATCAGAATGGATTATATTACTTAGAAAAAATGTCTTCATGTTTCATGTTTATCTCCACAAAACAGAAATGATTAACTATAAACATCTAATATTTTCCAATTTAATATTTTCCTCACAGAGACAGTCATTGACGATATTTCCTTATATCATAATTTCACATGCCATTAAAACGCTTACTTTAAAATGTAATGAAAATTTCACCTCATTCTCTTAATTCCAGATAACATTGTGGCAAGTTAAACAATTTACACAACTTTTATTAGATTATTATTTCTGACAAATAACATTTGACCATGAAGTAATATAGTTTGGGGCCAAAAAGAATTATTATGTGTAACCCAATTACTTGAATAATATCTAAATGCTTTCACTACCTTTCAAAGACAAGTCTCCATTTGTTAATACTGAATGCAATTGTATATTTAAATAATATGTGTGAGCAACTGGCATCTTATATTTGGCTTATGAGGAAAAGAAAAAGTAAGCTGTAAAATTGTTCCTCAGAAGATACAAAAGGCGAGGTTACAGGTCTTGATGACTTCTGTCGTATAGAGAGCAGGGGCTAAGTGAAACTGAACTGGTACCGCTTCCTCAAATATTATTCATTCTTGAAAAAACTAGAATGGTGAATCTAATTTCTGACAAGCATCTTTGAAAAACAAAGATAATGTGCTAAAAGGTAGAACTTTTTTATCTGTGGTTCTGCCAGATAGTTTCTGAGACCAAAGTGGACAGTGAAAGCAACAGTCCGGCCATGCTCTACGAGACAGCTGACCTCTTCTCTGTTGAGCAGAACTGAGGCTGACACGTCACAGAGATGGAAATCAAAATCCAAGCATTTATTTCCCACAGCCTGTGGTTAATTGGTATTTGAACCTGGATCTCCAGGATCTTCTGCTAAGCCTGGGACTACCAAGAGGATAAGCGGCACAGTGCTTTGACCATCTTGACCAGAACCACAAAGGACTGGAAATGTCTCAGGAATGGATATTCTCTAGTGATTTCCAAACCATAGGTATGTCCTCTTAGGTAATGGCTAGGAAAAACATGATGCCTCTAAAAGAAGTTTTCAAGCCACAGAAACTACAAAGAACTGAGACAATGTTTGACCTTGTGCCCTCTTAATTTGTGAAATATTGTTGCCTATGTTTTACTCTGCAGCTTTAAATAAGAACACACCTCCTTTGTCCTCAGATCTCTAAGGAACTTCAGTATACAATTCCTCTAGGATAGAATAAGAGGCAAATATATTAACAGATTAACTAATTTAATGAAATTTTAGGAAGGACTACCCAATTGCAGTATTCAACATCTCTTTGGCTTCTTCTTACTATACTTGAGCATTACTTATCTCAAGCAAGACATTGACTCTAAACTCATTTCAGGTGACTATAACTTCCATTTGATTCCTCAGACATTTGAGTATCTGCTGTAGTCCAGAGCCATGCTAAGCACTGGGGTGAATGAATTATGAATTACTCACAGCCTCTGCTCTCCAAAATCTTGTAGTCTATTGGAGGAAATAAATTTATAAGTTAATTAATTTATATTATATAGCACAGGCACCTACTAGGGACTATGGGAGAGATACTTAGTCAGCTTAGCCCCAATGAGAAGAAGTCTCCCAGAAAGAGAAGCTACCCTAGTAAGTTACAGTAGGAGTAAGCTTTATTCAGGGCATATTAGGCAGGAAAAATAGCCTGAGCGAAACCTTACAGTATGAAAATGCATAATGTATACATTTTATAGACAGTGAAGTATGAGGGGAGAAGGAAGATGAGGCTGAGGAGGAAAGTCGGAGCTAGGTTACGCAGGGATTATTTTATGCTGAACCAAACCACTTTATTCTATAGGCAACAGGAAACACCTTAGGAGAGTGATGTGGTAATATCTTTACTTGAACTAGATTTCTGAGATTATATGTGGAGAGTGATTCTAAAGGAGGCAAGACTAGAGATGGGAAGAAAAGGTAGGAGGCTGTTGTACATCCCAGATTAGATAGTGAGGACCTGATGTAAGACAGTGACATCAAGGATGGAGATGGAAAGAACAAGATATGACAAATATTTAAAAAATAAAATTCTTGGAGTAAAGCAATTGAATTTGACATGATTGAGGGAGAAAGGAAGTCTAGGGCATGCTTCTATCTAGAAAAAAAGTTGGATAGTTGGACCATAAACAAAAAAAAGAATAGAGAAAAATTAGAAGATTTGAAGATACATGGATAAAAAGGTGAAAGGAATTTGTCAGAGTTCCATAGGAATAGCAACCAACCAACATTATATTTTAAAATATTTTGTCTTTATTTTTCATATATTTTATACATAAAGTTTACACTACATTTAAAATGATTTATTCTCCCTTTTATTTGACAAAAACACTTATTGAAAAAAGCATCATTTCTTAATATTAAAAATTCTTTTAGAACATACTTTTCAATAACTGCGTAATATTTCTGTTGATGGATTTACCATAATTTTCTTAGTATTAAACCTGTATGAAATAAAATACTGTTCTAGAAATTGATGAGAATTCCTTGCAAAGGCAGAATTTATAAACTTCATATGAAAATTGAATGGATGCTACCTAAAGATTTCATTAGTTTGAAGTACTTGTAAAATATTCCACAAGGAATGAGATCAATATTTCTCAGAAACAAATAGTCAAATTCACAGGAGTTCATTAAATACAATATCTTAGGGTAAAACTGTAAAAAATATTCCTCTTGTTTTGTTTAAAAGATCAAAATTTTTCATCTGTACTAACATAGTAACAATACTGTATTATGTTTAGAATATGGTCTTGGAGTTAAAAAAGATATATATTCAAGAACAAAAGCAGTGAGATTTATCATCAATGTTTTTCTTCTTCTCTCTAGCTATATGGTTCAGAGGAACAAAGTCTTCAGTTTAGAAAAAGTATTTCACCAGAGCTGGCCTTAGACAAATCCACATTGTCTATCACATGGATAAAATGCAGTCTAGGTTGCCTGGTGTTTTTCAAAAATAGATAATAAATGAAATACGAGAAACCAATATGACCCAGTATTTATAATTCTTGCTTCTTGGTTGGCATAGTCTAGAATTATTAAATATGCAGACAATATTTCCATTATTTTGGGGTTTCTTCTTTTTTTTCCATTTTCTCAACAAGGAATTTTGGTATACATTTTGCCTTTTGGTTTCATCTTTTGGTAGCTCATGAAAAACGATACGTAGGTGGTTTACACTCAGCGCCAGAATCAACACTCCTTCTGTTCCGAAAGCTGATGATTTGAAAGCGTTTTTCCTTCTCACAAGGATTTATTCAAGCATTTATATATCTTGTAATAGTTGGCATCAGTAATATTATTCCTTCATATTTTTGGATACTTTTATTTAGAATAACATGCTTCTCAACCAAGGAAGCAAATTACCTATAAAGAATTGAATACAGCATTATTTCTAATTATTTTTCTTCTGATCACGGTGGAAGTTGCATTTAAATATATTTCATGCATATGTCCTATTTTCCTCAAGTGGAAATTCCAGTAGTTCAAGGGGAATAGGATGACATATTTAGAACTCTTAATTTTTTTACTACTGATGAAGACCAAATTCAAAGAACATTCTATGTATACAAAGTAGTGGTTTACTACTGTATGTTTGGAATTAACAACTTAGACCTTTAAAATTGGGGTGGGGGTTGTGAAATCAGCCGTTAAGAGTAGGCACTTTAGGCACTTTCTGTGCAAAAATAAGTGACAGAGAAAAAAATCATCCTAGCTCCTTAATGGCATGGGAGCTGAGATATTCAGCAGGATACACAAGCACACAGTGTTTCTGCAGATTTCAGCATTTGGGGACTATATGATCAACAGCTTTTTCTGCAAAATAAAAGAAGTTTGTGTTTTCCATAATTCCTTTTTTGTTAAAAAAATATTTTCTGTGCACGAAATTAGTACCCATGACATAATAAAAAAATAGAAGTGTATTTATGGGGAAATTGGTCAGCGTATTTGAAATGGTACCCTCATAGGAAACTTTAATATAAACCACTCAGCAGGATCAGGCTATATCCAGTATAGATTGAAAACACTTGCATTCTTAATTACAAAATGGCAACAGGCATTGGAAATGATTAATAGTCTTTAATATCTGTGAATCAAGCATCAGAATAAGATGAACTACTCAAAATTCTACCGCGCAGCACGTGGAGTTCGCACAGGTTGGATTGTTGGTTTTCATTAGATCATGTGTTGCTGACATGCACGGTTGGTCCATAAAATCTGGGAACATGTATTAGCCATCCCACTGGTCTACCCCTGCCAATGTGGAGGAGTACATGAGCCGCAGACCCACGTAAAGTCAAAAGATGGGGGAAATTAAGGGAAGTTACTATGTGAGTGAACAAATAACATAAGGCAATTTTCTGATGCTTTCTGGTTACCTAGTGATATCAATATATTAGTGTGTAAACATTAAATGTGCATTATTATTTAAAGCTTTTTTGCCTTAAAGTGCTGTTATAAAAGGACAGTGCTTATAGCATCCATGGTGCATGTATTTGCAAGAGCCATCATTAGCCTATGGCCTGGGTTTAGTGCCACTGGCTCCTCCATTCTGGCAAAAACACATTGAACACTGTGTAAGGAGAATTTCAATTTCTTGCTTGACTAAGTTAGCTTCTGATTCATACTTGAAGTGTTTTGCTCTTTTAAGGAATAAAACATTCATTTCTCTTTCAGTCGGTAGTATATAAGCATCATCTTGAAGATATATTTATTAAAGAAAAGAGTGAGTTATTTTTTTTAAAGTTCTGGAAGATTCACTCCAATAAACTTTATGTTGGACCACAAATGACAGCACTATCTAGCGTTCCCTTGATGAATAATGGAATGTGTGATGAGGTCCCATGATGGCATAGTTGATTTTACAGTGCCAGAAAGAGTGGAGTCTGATTCTCAAAGCTAAGTCCTGTGCAAACGGGTGAGTTTTCTCTTCAGCCTGTCTGAGCATGACAAGAAATTGCCTCCTGTACCCACCAGGCAAAGCACAATCAATATTAGTGTCATCCAGAGGGCAGTACTGCTCTCCTTTCTCAAGCTATTGGTATTGTTTTTTGAGCTAACCTGTGCTCAGAAATCTGTTTTCAATTATTTTACATTTTAAGAGAAACAAATTGTCCTTCTTCCTATGAACCTGGGGGTGGGAGGGGGGTGGAGACACCTACTAGGAAGGGCTCCTGATGGCTCACTGGCTCCAATAAAAGAAGAGCGAAGGAGCCACGTTTGTACCGGGGCCTCTCATACAGGATGTTCTTCATGGAGGAACCTTTGCACTGAACGCCGGCCTGCACTATGTTTCTGCCATCTGAGGCAGCCCTGATAAAGGACGAAGGACAGAGACTTTTGCCATTCAAGCTGTGAGCTCTGACCAGTCAGAGCAGCTCTATTCAGACCAATCAGGATAGTGCCTTTGGAACAATCAAACTGCAAGGATTGGAGCAAACTGGGAGACCATCACAAAGCGGATTTGGCAGCCACAGTGCACCGCAGTTGAGCTGTTTCCCAGCAGTACTTTTACCACAGCCATGCTATATCACTGCTTGTACTGAATAAAGTTTCCTGCTTCACCTCACCCCAAATTGAGGATTCCTGTTGGTGTTGAATTGGCATGAACAACAACTGTTTGATAATTCCAACTAAAGGAATTCACAAGCCTGGGTGCAAAGCTGGAAATGGCCAATTACCGTAGCATGCTTTTGGTGCATGTGAGTAGAAATATCCTAACAGGTAGTACATGAACATGGGGGCCATTTAAGGTGGTATTTTAACATGATTATGAAAAGCAAAATGCCTTGTATTCATAGGCTGAGACATATGTAAAATGATCTTGGAGTACCAAGAATGTGCGCATCTTTTGAGTAAGGAAACAAGAAACTTGCATGGTATTTGGCCATAATAAATACCATTCATTAATAGCTATTGAACAAATTAATGTAAAAATATGAGCTGTGTGCAAAACTAAGGAACTTTGTATATATGTATGTGGTTTTCTTTTTATTAGCAATCTAGGTTTGTATGGTGAAAATTCAGATAAAAAGATGCCAGTCTCTACTACTGGCTCTATTCCCATCTCTTATTCTCTAGGGTTGCTACTAAAATTTTGTTCATTTTTAACAAATGGGTCATATTTTTGTATCATTTTTCACATTGTTTCATTTCACTTAATATTTTTGGAGATTTTTTCACATTTACCCAGATTACCACCTGTGCACGCATGCATCTGTTTCATTCTTTTAAAATTGACTCTATATATTGCAGTCTACTGCATGGCTTAACAAAATTAATTTCCAGCTCCAGGCTGACAGATCATATGATTGCTTCCAGTTCTTTTTTAGCTGATAATTACAAGTAATGATAAAATGAATATCCCTGTGCATATATATTGTGTAAATTATCTCAGCATATATATAGAATAAATTACTAGAATTGAAATAGATGAATTAAAGGAATACACATTTTTTAATTTGGATAGCTACTGCTAAATTGCCATTCTACCACAGGCTTATGAGCATTCTAGCTTTTCCACATCTTTGTCAAACTGGCCAGTAACGAACTTTTAATCTTAGCTAAAATGATAAATGAAAAATATTAATTTGTTGTCTTAATTTGAATTTCTATCATAATTAGAATGAGAAGGTTATGTTTACTGACTATGTTTGTTTTCTATGAATTACCCAGGCATGATTTCTTTTAAGATATCTGACATCAGACTCAAAGACACAGAGAATGGACTGACAATTAGCAGAGGATATAGGGGCTAGGTGAAAAAGATGAAGGGGTTAAGAAGTACAACTAGTAGTTATAGAGTAGTCGCAGAGGTATAAATTACAATTTAGGGAATATAATCATTAATATTATAATAACTACTAGAGGCCTAGTGCACGGATTCATGCACCAGTGCAGTCCCTTGGCCTGGCCTGTAGGGATCAGGCCGAAACTGGCTCTCTGACATCCCCCAAGGGGTCCCAGATTGCAAGAGGGTGGTTCTCAGGTGACACACCCCGGAATCGGGCTCTCTCCTCTCTGGTTCTGGGTGCATCACCAGAGAACTGCAGCTGCCAAGTCACCGCAGCTTGGCAGCTTCTGCATTGAGCGTCTTCCCGCTGGTGGTCATTGCATGTAATAGCTACCAGTCAAAGCATCTGCCTCCTGGAGGTCATTGCATGTCATAGCTACCAGTTGGACAGTCAAATAGTCGAATGATTGGACGGCAGCTTAGGCTTTTATATATATAGATGTATGTGACCAGGTGGATATTTGAACTATAGGGGGGACCACTCTGTAAAGTACATGATTGTCTAACCACTATGGTGTATATCTGAAACTAATACCAAATAATACTGAATGGAAACTATAATTGAAAAATAAAGATATCAGCAACAATTTTTGCTATATGTGTGATAAGATGCTATAACTGAGAAGAAATCACTTTCAAAATCAAGATGGAGCCCTAGTTGGTTTGACTCAGTGGATAGAGCATTGGCCTGTGGACTGAAGGGTCCCAGGTTCGATTCCAGTCAAGGGCACATGCCTGGGTTGTGGGCTCGATCCCTGGTTGGGGGGCATGCAGGAGGCAGCCAATTGATGGTTCTCTCTCATCATTGATGTTTCTTTCTTTCTCTCCCTCTCCCTTCCTCTCTGAAATCAATAAAAATATAATTTAAAAAATCAAGATGGAAATGCTTCCTTCTTCCCTCTGTACAAAGACACATTGTTAAGCCAAGTTAGGGAGCTCTGTCAGAAGGTTACAAAGAAGTAGAATGCGGATTTCTCCAGAACCAGCTGCAATGAGATACAGAAAAGGGAAACTTCTTTTCACCGGCTATATCTTTGCTATTTATTACCCACCAAAAGATGAAATTTCAGAAATAGCATTGTGCATTTTCTGTGGCATATGTCTTTTATTTTATTTATTCATTAACTTTTAGTTATGTACAAACCATCAATATAGGCTTTAGCAAGACACGTACATAAAATAAGACAACGAATTAAACAAACTGATCCTCTTAAAACATTTATAGTGTTTTGGAGAACAAACAGGAGAGAAAAGTAAATAATGGGTTAGAGATCATACTTGAGTACCAAGAAATGTGGAATTCACTTTGGGCTATAAGAAATGACTGCAGGTAAGTGACTGACTATTCAAACTGCTCTTTAAGCAAATTATTCTGAAAGCAAAGTAGATGAGAGAAGAGAAGGACTAAAGGTAGAAAAACTAACTTTTGTAGATAACAGATAATAAAGATCAAGACTCCCACAGTGGCCATGGGAATGGTAAGCTGGGAATTATCAGTGGAGATGCTTGGGTGCTGCACAACTGTTAGGAGCGGACCCTTCAAGGAAGGATGAGTTCCAAGAAGGAGGGGGCATCAAGAATGTAAAACGCTGCAGACTAATGGAATCCTTACAAAACCCATCATTATTCATCAAATGGAAATGAAAGCATGCCATTATTATCTTCATCCAACTAGCAAATACTTTTTTAATTTAAATTTTATTTTGCAATTACAGTTTACTTTCTATATTATTTTATATTAGTTTCAGGTGTATTGCATAGTGGTTAGACAATCATATACTTTATAAAGTGGTCCCCCGATATTTCCAGTACCCACTTGGCACCATACATAGTTATTACAGCATTATTGACTCTATTCCCCGTGTTGTATCTTACATCCCTGTGACTGTTTTATAACTACCAATTTGTGCTTCTTCATCTCTCCACCTTTTTCATCCAGTCCTCCAACCCTCCCCCTCCATGACAACTGTATCTATGAGTCTATTTTTATTTTGTTTGTTTATTTTGTTATTTAGATTCCACATATAAGCGAAATAATATGATATTTGTCTTTTTCTGTCTGACATTCTGTCTGTCTGACATTTTATTTAACATTTTATTTAACATAATACCCTCAGTCCTTCCTGACCATCTGACAAGTGGTCAGATTTCATTCTTTCTTATGGCCTTGTAATATTTCATTGTATATAGTGATTGTCCAACCACTGTGGTGTACCTCTGAAACTAATACCAAATGATATGGAATGTAAACTATTATTGAAAAATAAAGATATCAGACAACCATTTTTGCTATATGTACCACATCTTTTTTATCCACTCATCTGTTGATGGGCACTTGGGTTGCTTCTGTATCTTGGCTATTGTAAAAAAATACATAGGGGTGTATATATTCTTTTGAATGAATGTTTTGGTTTTTTCAGATATACACCCAGAAGTGGAATTGCTGGGTCTTAAGGCAGTTGCAATATATATATATATAGTGACCTTTGGTATGTCTTCTTTGGAGAAGTGTTCATTCCAGTCCTCTGCCCATTTTTTAATTGGATTGTTGTGTGTGTGTGTGTGTGTGTGTTTTTGGGGGGGGTGTTCAGTGTTGAGTAGTAGGAGTTCTTTATATTTTTTGGATATTAACCTCTTTATTGGGTGTATCATTGGTGAATATCTTTTTCCATTCAGTAGGTTGTCTTCTTATTTTGTCGGTGGTTTCTTTTGCTGTGCAAAAACATTTTAGTTTAAAGTAGTCCTATTTGTTTATTTTTTTTCTTTTGCTTCCCTTGCCTGAGGAGATATATCAGAGAAAAGTATTGCTAAGAGAAATGTCAGAGATTTTACTATCTATGTTTTCTTCTAGGAGTTTTGTGGTTGATAAGGTCCTTACTCTCATGTAGCTTAAAACTTACCCAGACAGAGTGTCAAATCAAAAGCAATAATGGCACCTCCGTTTTGCCCTGGGAGAACCACTCATTTGCCATTGTTAGATAATGTGCTTTAGGTAAAACCTAAACTCTCCCCAACTCTTTGAAATAATGTATTTGTTCTAAGCCCAGATTCATTGGAGAAAATCACCCTGGTCACAGTGATTTTTATAAGAATAACATAGAATCCATGGTGGCCCATCATAGCTGCTGAGACTTCATTCTGGGTCTTTTATTTCAACTATTAGGAAAACAAACTCTCTTCCCTATATGGTCAGAGCCTGGAAGTTTAAAGTACCTGAGCAGTGGCAGCCAGCTTACAACCATGAAGTCAACCTTGTCTTAGATTTGAACAATAATTTTCTACAATAAGTAGAAGGCAGAGCCAAGAGTTACAGAGAAAACCATGTCCTGATGATATCATTGATGATATCACTGACCAAAGCTAGATTTATTCCTGAGCTTTTGGGTTAGGTGAGGCAATAAATTCTATTTTGGTTCAAACCAGTTTGGTTTGGATTTTCATTCACTTGTAATCAAAAGAAATCTAACCATTACGACTCAGCACTAAAAAAATGTCTTGTCCTTTTACCCCAGACACTAAAAAATTTGAAATTTCTTTACTCTAAACATTTTATTGCAAAACTATGGTGTATTACAAAATTTAAAGCATTTGAAATCTAAGAAGAATGGTATTTTCGTGGAAATAATTAAATGACTATCTATGGAAAGTTATGGTACCTTCCAGTCTGTTTTAAATTATGGTATAAAGTTCACATCTGAATGTACTTCAATTACCAGAACTCACAGAAATCTGCTCTTTAGGCTTTTACAAACCTACTGTTATTTCTCTTTTGAAATAGCAAGAATGTTACTGAGTAATTATTTTATTGGAAAATGATTAAAGTTCACTATTTATTGCTAAGTAAAACCATTTTAAAAATTAAATAACTCTTGTTTTTTTTAAGAATCTCTCATTTTTAGTGGAGGATGTGAACCCATAAACCACTAAATACACTACAATCGGTGTATATGTTGCCTTGACCTGTATCTTTGTATTTTAAGCATTGTTCATTGCAATGAATTCTCATGTCTTTCATCTGGAAACAATGACAACACTGCTTGGGTATTTTGAGGAACTTTTTCACGCGATGTATGGTCATTATTCAAAATCAGCTTGGAAATGTGGTATTAGACATAATCAGACTTTCAGACATGAGTAAATACACTGCTGCTTTCCTGACCCAGAGTTTCTCTCCCACACGATTATAATTTACACAGTCTTACTTGTGTATACTCTTTGAGCAACCGCAAGGATTTGAATTCCACTCTTCTGTATTCTTTCTTTTGGGGGGTAGTTAAGAAAAGAAGATAGCAGCAGTTGGCCATTGAAAGGGAACATAAGTCTGTAGAGTTTTCTTTTTTATTCCATATGAAGATTTGAGCAATGAAAATTGCAAATAATTACCCAAGTTTCTCCTAACCCAATTTTTAACATACTAAGTCTGAGGCTAAAAATACTACTGTTTCTAGCTACCTCACAGGCTTATTAGGAAGAGTACATAAAATAATTTTTATGAAAGTGGATTGTACATTTTCAAGTGTTGGTACAAAGTTTCCTAGATGCAATGTGTGGTCAGGGCCAGTTGGGCAGGCTGTGTAATACACAAGGGTGTCATACTACATCATATAGATTTCCTGATATGTGTGAATGATTTTCTGGTAAATGGCAATAAAGAGAGTCTTGTTCCAACAGGAAAGTGTACATTTTAAAATTCCCACAAAGACCCTTTGTATGGTGATAGAGGAACATTACCTTAGCCTCCTCTCTCTCCTCTCTCTCTCTCTCTCTCTCTCTCTCTCTCTCTCTCTCTCTCTCTCTCTCCCAATATTCACACTATAGCCTCATAATTGCTCCTCAAATGCCAATTAAATAGTGTTATTCCTCTGCCCAGGCCCCTACAGTAAGTCTACAATTGCCTTCAGAATAATGTGAAAATTTATAAATTTGATAAAGTTTGAGGCCCCACCTGAACCCAGTCTCCTCTCTCCCAGCTTCCTGCTAGCTCCATCCAAGCTCCAGTGTGAAGAAACACCCACAATTCTCTGAACAGCATGCACTTTCTTGCTTCTGAGGAAATACTCCTTATGACTGAAACATCTTTCTACTCCTCCTTCCCTATATGGAGTTTAAATGCCACTTAGATGGCACCTTGTTCAGGAAGCCATCCCTTAGCTTCCCCTCTTACTAACCCTGTAGGAATCTATGTTTGCTTCTATGTTCTCTCTCTTTTTTTTTTAAATATATTTTATTGGTTTTTTACAGAGAGGAAAGGAGAGAGATAGAGAGTTGGAAACATCGATGAGAGAGAGACATCGATCAGCTGCCTCCTGCACATCCCCCACTGGGGATGTGCCCACAACCCAGGTACATGCCCTTGACCGGAATCGAACCCGGGACCCCTCAGTCCGCAGGCCGACGCTCTATCCACCGAGCCAAACCGGCTTCGGCTATGTTCTCTCTTTAAAAAAAAAAAAAAATATATATATATATATGTTAGGGAGAGAGGGAGGGATGGAGGGAGGGGGTAGAGAGAAGCATTGATGGGAGAGGGAAACATTGATTGGTTGCTTCCCATACACACCCCAACTGGGGACCTAACCCACACCCTGGGCTTGTGCCCTGACAAGGAATTGAACCGGTGACCTCTTGGTGCATGGAGTGAAACTCAACCAGCTGAACCACACCGGCCAGGGCTCTGTGTTCTCCCTGGTGATGACCTTGTTAGTCATTCAAATCCCTCAAGTAGATGATGAGCAACTGGAGGACTGAGAGTGTGCACCACTCAGCTTTGTGTCTGGCACATATTAGGTTCCACATTTATCTGCTGAATGAAAGGGGATCTGGCTGCTAGTTTAGGTTGTGCTGCTTATTTGTTTTGTGACTTTGAGCAAGTCATTTAATTTTTCTTAATCTCCCTTTCCTGATAGAAAAATAAAAGTTTGAATTACTTCATCCATAAAGGAGAACAATTAGACTTGGAACTATGCCATCAATTTTTCAGACATAAACTCAGAATCTTCTGTCTTTGCTACTGAAATGGAAATGAAAAGGAGGGAGATTTTTGGTGGTTGAAACAAGAAAATATATGTGAAATATGTGTGTGGATTTCCTTAACATTAAATTTCCCTGACCAGCTTTAAGAAGCCTTCTAACAAATGATCATGGTAAGGAAAATGCTTGGCAAATGAAATTCAGCTATTTTTCAGTGGTTTAACATTTTCCACGTGCCACATGTAATATAGGTGTTTGACATTGCACATAATTCACGGGATCTCTTTTTCATTTTTACTATAAATATATAGATTAAGCTTCAGGGTAAATGGTTTCACCACACAATCTGTGACTATTCTGAGTCTATGAAATGGAGAATTGTACAATTATCTCATTAATTTGAAAGTCAATATGCAGAACTCAAGTGCCAACTCCTCCTGGATAGCGGTGTCATAATCTTAGCCATCCTGAGGATTTCAGGCTGTGGTCAAAGCAGAGTATTATTAGGATCTGGAGGAAGTAGCAAAAAAGGAAAGGGGCTATAGGAATTGGAAAATGATGGGGAGAAGGAAAGAAGTGAGTCACAGAGAACAGCTGTTGAAAAATTCTAAAGCTCTGGTACCTTAAGATTAACAGACTGAGCAATAATATCACGTAACTAATGTTGACCAATGTCTTGTAATATGTGCCTTTTGATACCTATAGGGCATGAATACTCTCACAACCCCTGCCAATTTTTATATGTTATTCTGGAGGCTGGTTCCCAGAGGAATCCATTATCTTCTGTGTATCCCCACTATACAAGGTTTCGTTGAGCTTTATTAACAAAAAGAATGAGTATTTTTGTGGAAATAATTAAATGACTATTTTCTGTGGGTTATATTATAAAAACAATATTTTTCCCAAATAAAAAACTACAGTACAACCTTGAAAACAGCTTTCAACATACACATGTGCTCTTTCTACAACTATGAGATTAACATATGCTCCTTGGCCCTCTAATATAGAATCATAAATATGTTGGGTGTTAAAGAAGCAACATGTGCTATAGAGAATGACAACTAAAAAAGGAAATACAACTGAGCTACATTTGATTTAGAATTATTTCTGAGTACAACCCTTGAGTCATTGAGAAGTTCACCTCACAAATTCGGGAGATGAACACAAATCCACGGGCAGTACAGAGCGGTCACACATCTTTGTAAAATGAATGCTGGACTGAAAGCACCAATTGTGTTATATGTGACAGCAACAGCCATAAAGGCATCTGCTTCAGTGCAGAGAAGGGAACATATTTTACTACTATGTCACCCTCTATAGCAGTGGTTCTCAGCCTTCCTAGTGCCGCGACCCTTTAATACAGTTCCTCATGTTGTGGTGACCCCCAATTTCATTGTTACAAATTGAACATAATTAAAGCATAGTGATTAATCACAAAAACAATATGTAATTATATATGTGTTTTCCGATGGGCTTAGGCGACCCCTGTGAAAGGGTCATTCGATCCCCAAAGGGGTCGCGACCCACAGGTTGAGAACTGCTGCTCTAAAGTCACACACGTGGGAGCCTGCCATATATATTTCAGTTGAATTAATCAGTGATTTTTCAAGACCTGTCAGTGAACCAGTGCCATACTGGCTAGATAAGAATCACCGAGGAGCTTATTATAAATAAATTCACCTGAGTGAATTCTCTCCTCAGCACTCTTGAATTGGAATCCTTATGGAGAGAATCCAGAAATCTTTATTTTAAAAGATCTTTGGTGGTAAGTCACCACTGTGACACATCTTATTTCACATGTTAATAGCTGTAAAATGAACTTTTGCCTTACCATGATATTGTATGTGAGTACAATGCATATTTCTTCTTCTGGAAAAGTAACTGAAAAGGTTGACAATGTCAATTATCTGAAGAAAGTAAGCATTGACGGATGATACAGCCCAGTATCAGAACTGGGGCATCCGCTGCCCATCCTCTGCAGATGAAGCAATTTTTATCTCTGGAATCTTAATTGCCCTCTTGGCTGGGTCACGAAATTGGAATCTTCCTGAAGTGGAAGTACATTAGTAGACTTTTACTCATTTTCTGGAACAAAATGAAAAAGTCTGTATTCATTCACACCAGAAAAAAAAAAAATGCTCTCTTTAAGTCAAAACGTCTTAACACTTCAAACTAGGCCAGCCTATACTACTGCGCAACACAAAATATTTTAAAAGAAGTGGTATTTCACACATCACCCAAGCACCCATGTTTTTAGTTATGCAGTGCAAGTAAATTGCAATGAAAATCAGAAGTATTAATTTAAAGATGAAACTTTTACCCAGTTTCTTGATATCAAAATTATGGGATTTGAAGGGAAAAACACACTATTAAATGTGAAGCCTTACAAATGTACATGAAAAATTATTGAAAAAAAAAAGTATTTAGCAGGAGTTATCTATTTTTTAAAAAATATATTTTATTGATTTTTTTACAGAGAGGAAGGGAGAGGGATAGAGCGTTAGAACCATCCATGGGAGAGAAACATCGATCAGCTGCCTCCTGCACACTCCCCACTGGGGATGTGCCCGCAACCAAGGTGCATGCCCTTGACTGGAATCGAACCTGGGACCCTTGAGTCCATAGGCTGACGCTCTATCCACTGAGCCAAACCGGTTAGGGCAGCAGGAGTTATCTTTTCTTCGCTTCATGAGAATGTGAGCTTTACCAGAAAAGGTCATTCATTCATTCACTGATCCAACAAATCTACCTGAAGTCTTTAAAAGTCACCTCTACTATGGACCAGCACCCTGATTAGCTTGCGCACTCAACTATGTAGTTTGCATTTAATTCTTTCCTTCACATTAAACAATTTTTATAAAACCTGGACAGAACTAAAAGATGTATTTACTTATTCATTCATTCATTTGAATAATTTTTCTTGATTATCTGGCATAGAACTGTGCTATACTTACTTAAAAATGTTAAACATTATATATAGGGCTTCTCTTCTAACAATTTATAATCCTTAACAACTCATAAAATGACTGTATAACATGTTCCTCAAATAGTAGAAAATAAATGTTTATACTTTCAGCTTCTTTGCTTTTTTTACAAGAAAGATAAAAACAGTTGCGAAGGGAGCCAAAGAAATACAGGTACAAATTTTTTCCCACTAGAGTTCTATGGGAATTGATAAAGTATGATGTTTCTTTTAAATTATCTGAGTGGTTATCTTCTAGTGCAGTGGTTCTCAACCTTCTGGCCTTTTAAATACTGTTCCTCATGTTGTGACTCAACCATAAAATTATTTTCATTGCTACTTCATAACTGTAATGTTGCTACTGTTATGAATCGTAATGTAAATATCTGATATGCAGGATGGTCTTAGGCAACCCCTGTGAAAGGGTCGTTTGACTGCAAAAGGGGTCGTGACCCACAGGTTGAGAACTGCTGTTCTATTATAATATTTATTTGTCCATGAGATGGAATTTCATGATTATTCATTACTAGAGGCCTGGTGCACGAAAATCATACACTTGTGGGGGGGGGGGTACCCCTCAGCCTGGCCTGTGCCCTCTCGCAGTCCAGGAGCCCTTGGAGGATGTCTGACTGATGGCTTAGGCCCGCTCCCCACGGGCCTAAGCTGCCAGTCAGACATCCTTAGTGCTGCCGCAGAGGTGGAAGAGGCTCCTGCCACCGCCATTGCGCTTGCCAGCCATGAGCCCAGCTTCTAGCTGAGTGGTGCTCCCCCTGTGGGAGCTCACTGACCACCAGGGGGCAGCTCCTGTGTTGTTTGCCCGCTTTGTGGTCAGTGCGCGTCATAGTGACCTGTCATTCCGCTGTTCAGTTGATTTGCATATTAGCCTTTTATAATATAGGATAATAATGCCAGCTGGACATGCTCATGAGGAATGGAGCAAACCTGGAACCTGGTCATTCCAGATGAATTTTATAGTTTTGTCACTTTTGCTTAAAATTTTTCATTGGTTTTTGTGTGTGTGTGTTTTTTGTTGTTTGTTTTGTTTTGTTTTTTAGTATTATATCATCTTACAAGTTGGGAAGAATTACTGACATTCTTTTCAAATAACATTTTATTTCTTATCATTCATATTTTTTGTAAGTGCTCTTGTTCGCTATACTAAAGTATAGCTTTATTTAATTTGGTGACATATTTCTCATGAAGGGTAAGATTGGGTATTTGTATATCCATTGCTCTTGTGATTAAGAGCTATTTGTCATTGTGTTTATAGAAAATATATGGGTAGTATGATTTATGTTTGGGGGATTTTCGGGAGAGCAAATTTATTTGGCATCTGTGCATCTTTTAAAATTCTTCATTATAAAACCATTTTAAACTAATTTTCTGGATTATACTGTATATTATAATTTTGTCTCTGACTATCCTTTGTGTCAGCTATAGAAGGGTTTTAAAAAAACACACAAAGAATTCTTATAACAAGAATAGGAGCATGAACCTTGGTTTTAATGAGATGTATACTAAGATTTTATATGGTCTGTATATATATTTGTCCGCTGGTCTAAATTGTAGGACATACACGTTTCACCCATGTTACTCCATCACTTCCTCTCATACTACATACTATCCGTATATACAGAGCATACTATAAATTAGAAATTTAAAAATTAAATGATTTAATGAAAATAGCACTTGGGATAATGACTACATTTTCGCCTCACTGTTGCATTTTTCTATTACTGTGTCAAGACATATACTTGGAAAGAGTTCAATGGGCAGCCTTTTCATGGAGCACTTGGCTGCATGCTCCGAGTAAGGAAAGCCCTGAGGAGAAAGCTGCTTTGAGATAACTCTGAAGAGGTGGCACTAGCGTGAATATATTGCATTAAAGCTGAGAAACGTTATACCCTCTGTGACACTCAAAATGAAAGCAATAAAAGTTGGTGACAGAAAAATAGCCAGTCTCACAGGTTCATTCCTTCTCTCTCAAACCAAGACTACTAGAGAAAGGATTGGTGTTGCCAGAGATAAACTCATAATCAGAAAATCGCAAATAGAAATGGGACTACTCAAGAGCAAGCCCACCAGTGGATTGCCTCACTAAATAATTAATATAATTCTAAAAGCATGGTTTTCTAAGTATGGAGAAAGGGGCTGAAATAAGGATCCATTAGGAGGCTTTGATCGGAAGCATCCCTGGCTCACATGCATACACACACATGTGCACACACACCCACACACTTACCTTGGTGATTCTGCTTTTGTTAAACGAAGAAAATCACATTCTTTAAACATGCAACACTTAATGATAAATCCAGATGTCAAAAAGCATGTGGATACATTAAGATTGAATATTTGCCATGGAAAATCCAAATACAGATCAAGGAATTTTTTTTAAGTAAGACTTACAACAGTCTATTGTTCATAATCAGTTTAGGAGACAAGATATCCTATATGCTGTGAAAACAGTCATTGAACTGAAAATAATATTGATTATAACATCCATTTCTTCCTTATAACCACCTTTATTAGAATAATAAATTGCTAGTACTTGCATTCATATTGTCAAGTTAAACATACAATCCAAACCCTTTCCGCAGTTCTGATATTGTCATTAAGTCCACTTTCTATAAAGTCTAACATCACACACTGACGCTAAAAACATTTGTCAGTTTCACTTTAAGTACTCTGTCCTTCTAAAAGTATGTTATTTTTTTCATGTCTGAGTACAACTTTAGTTTGGGGAAAACATGGATGGTTTTTTGGGTTTGTGTAAAGGAAGGGACTCATTAATAAACACACTTTAAGATCTTAGGGAGAGCTATCCAAAAAATTACAGCACAATGATAAGCTGACACATTGTTTTGTCTAAATAAATCCATGTGTTGAAACACGGATTCTAGGATATCTTCCAAAGCTACAGACCTTTGGTGCTGCCCTTGTTGCGTGCATGTGCATCTGCTGAGCTAGCATGCTATGCTGCTTTGACTCAAAAGAGTTGTCTATATCCAGGCATTAAGTCACTATACCGAACACGCACCACTGGAATGCTGTGACCTACATACGGTGTATGTGGTTTACATTTTCAGTAACTGGGAGGCAATTTAATTGTCTGACTCAATTACAGTAAGCGAGAGCCGGACTGCCAACTCTTCATTCACCTCACTGAAAACGGACCCCTCCAAGTCAGGCCAAATTCTCGACGGAGAAGCTGGGTCAGCAAAGCTGCTGCTGAAGCACATATGTTCCAGTCTGTATCTTGAGAAAACTGTTGCTTTTCCTTGATCCTCTACTGGCAGCTCTGGCTCTCTGAAACTGGTCAGACTCTAGGATCAACAGTACAATTGAGTTTGACTCTAGCAGAATGAGGACCCTATTTTGGGCAACTGTTTCTTTGATTAAAGCCAAAGGAAATATTGGCCAGTAGGAGGAACCTTAATAAAGCTGGATTTTAATTAAATTGGAAAGCGTACATTTTCCAAGCAGCACTGATATGCTTGGAATTCTACATTAGCCTTAATCTTTGTTCGAAAGGGTAGCCTGGGCTCTTGGGACTAGACTACCTCACATCTTCTGTGGTTTGTCTGAAGATTGGTTTGTCAACTGACTCATTCTTTGACCTGCCCAAACTGACTTCTGACCAGAAGGTGCCGAGTGTGCTCAGCCAGGGAACAGCTACTTAGCGAGAAACAGCCCAAGTGTCCACTGGGAAACAACTGGACTCACTTTCGGTTCCTGATAAAGCAAAGGGAATCTGTTCAAATCTCTCTTAGGAATGAGGCAAGCCGTAGGCATTAGATTTGAAGTCTTTCCTCTGTGGTAGCTATGTTAAAAGAAAATGGAGCAAATCCCAGCAAGAGTGATGATCAAGCCCGATCTGCTATAAGAAGCTAGAGATCTAGTCATCAGATCTGAAAGCAAATAATTCTGTGGTATTTACAGTAACTATGAACATCCCCACAACTTGATATAAGCAGGTGGGCCACTGACACTATTTAGAACTACTAATAATTGTGTTGAAAACTTGTTTCTCTTTCCCTCACAAGATTTTACATAGTAAAAGGAAGGCCCGAAGTGGGGCGTAAGGAAAGGACACAAGAGAACCATCTGACCTGTGGCTGATGCTTTTTTGTTTTTATTTTCAATTGTGGTAAAAGACACATAAAATTTATTATGTTAACTTTTTGTTGTTGTTAATCCTCACCTGAGGATATATTTTTTTATTATTATTGTTAAAGAGAGTGGTAAAGGGGGGTTGGAGAAGAGAGAGAAAAACATCAGTGTGAAAGAGATATGTCTATTGGTTGCCTCCCACACATGCCCAGACAGGGACTGGGGATCGCACCTGTAACCCAGGTATGTGCTTTTGACCAGGAATCAAAACTGCGACCCTTTGATGCACAGGCTGATGCTCTAACCATTTAGAAACACCGGCCAGTGCTATCTTAACCATTTTAAAATGTACAGTTCAGTAGTATTAAGTACATTTACACTGTTTTGTGCAACAAATCTCTAGGACTAATTTTATCTTGAAAGACTGGAACACTATACTCAGCAACTCCTTGTTGCTTTGTTTTCAAATTGGCGTTATATCTTATTGAGGAATTTCAGTGGGTATAAAACAGAGAATTTCTAACTTGTTTATAACCTGGTAAGGTAACTACTGGTGCAGTGGAAGGCTTTATAAAATGTAAATCCAAGTAGTGCATTTTTTGTTTATATATTATGAATATCTTTAGGATCACATGGCTAAATTTGAAAGACTAGCAGACCAGTAATTACCATAATTTAGGTTCCATGACATTATGTCCATTTAAAATATGGTATGGAGAAGATATAATAACATACAACAAAATGGTGAAGCAGATAGGCATTATCCGTCAGCAACAAATTGCTGAAAGCTGTTCCGCTTTATGAGGAGGATATTATTATTATTATTACTAGTAGACCGGTGCACGAAATTCATGCACATTAAAAGGGAATTAATTGCTCTAACTGGTTTGGCTCAGTGGATAGAGCCCCAGCCTGCAGACTCAAGAGTCCCAGGTTTGATTCTAGTCAAGGGCATGTACCTTGGTTGAGGGCACATCCCCACTTGGGAGTGTGCAGGAGGCAACTGATCGATGTTTCTCTCCCATGGATGTTTCTAGCTCTCTATCCCTCTCCCTTCCTCTCTGTAAAAAAATCAATAAAATGTATATTTTTTTAAATGGGAATTAATTAGCAGATATATTTTAATATTGTTATTTGCCCTTTCTCTATAATAGAAGTGTGAGAAATGAAAGGAAATTAGTAAAATGTATATGCAAATAATATATAAATTTATTAATAAATAAACAGTAACAAAAGGATATAACAACAACAGAGCATGACATAAAAATGACAAAAACATGATATGAAAACAACAAAAACATGATATAAAAACAACAGTGATGCAAACAATGACAGATAAAGTGATTAAACTTATTCTGATATCTCCCTGTACACCACATTAAGAGTGAAAACACTTTCAGAGTGCTTGACTAATTTCCCTTGTGATGAAGTATTTAGAACTTTAACTGTAACATCACATGCTCTTCAAACTTGAGAGAAAGGAACATATAATTGACCATGTGCAAAAACGGGTTCAGGTAGGAATATACCTATTTGTCTAGAGTTTGTCCTTGTGATTTATTAATAGTCATCACAATGCTTGCATCACGGGAAACCGTTGTCAAATCAATTTAAATGGGAGGCCAGTGCCAGATGGGGACAAGTTAATTCTTGGAATCAGAACAACCTCTCCCTCTGCAGATCCTCTTAATACTTCAGCTTCAATAATGTTAGATCACAATCTTTTGATAATAAATCTGGTACCATTACAAAGACCCCATTTACTATTGAGATTTCTCAATAGCATGATGATTGCACCCACTTTCAATTTTAATTTATGGCACGGCATTCCCGAAGGAGTAATACTATTAAGAAATTTGATGGGAAAATTTTCCTTTTCAGCATCATCTGTGGAATCAATGGAATCATCACTCAAATATGTGTGACAATCTCCATCGAGTATATCCAAATTTTCTTCCTTTAATTTTTGAACATGTTCATTTTTTGGACAAAGAATTGCACATTTAGATATATTTTTAATATTATCTATAGCAGTGGTTCTCAACCTTGGCTGCACATTAGAATCACCTGGGAATCTTTTTAAAATCCTGATTCCTGGGCCTCATCCTCTAGAAATTGTTTCCTTGTTATGGGGTGGGGCCACAAAATTAGTAACAAAGAAACAGAATTTCTGGAGAACCACTGATCTATAGATATAGTATTTCCAAAGGTAACTTCAATAATAGATCCATTACAAATCATTTCACTTCCATGCTCAGCTCTGAGGGTAGGTTCCTGCCTGAAACCTCGCCCTCCAGGAAACAGCTGAGGGAGGGCACAGCCGTTTCCAAGACGACCCCTGCAGGACTGACTTCCTTTCCGTTGGTCACCCTTCTAGCTGTGATGTTACACCCAGGGTTTTTATATAAGTAGATTATTATTAAATATATTTTATTGATTTCTTACAGAGAGGAAGGGAGAGGGGTAGAGAGTTAGAAACATCCATGAGAGAGAAACATCAGCTGCCTCCTGCACAACCCCTACTGGGGATCTGCCTGCAACCAAGGTACATGCCCTTGACCGGAATCAAACCAGGGACCCTTCAGTCCACAGGCTGATGCTCTATCCACTGAGCCAAATCAGTTAGGGCAAGGATATTATTAATCAATGCTGGCAGGCTCTTTTGGAGTCTTCCACTTTCCTTTCCATAGAGCATATTTTTCAATAATATCTCATAATTTGTTAAAAATTAATTAAAGTTAAGATTGTTTTGAAATTTTATGCCTTGAAATATATTCTTAAAACAAATGAGTCCACACAGTTGTTTGGGGAGAGTGATAGGGAGTGGAGGAATGTGGTTGAGTGTAGTAGACCCAGAACCAGATGAATCTAGTTTTGGATCCAAGCTCTACCATTTTATAGCTGCTGGCTATACCTTTCTATTCTATTCCTCAGTTTCTTCATTCATAAAATGGGGTGGAAAGTGATTAATGAAATAATGCATGCTAGGAAATAGTTAACAAAAGTTACTGATTAGTATTATCTTAAAAATAAGCAACTCAGCAAACACACACACAGATTGTCCTTTATTCACCCATTGGTACTAAGATCCCCATGTAGTTCTTTAGCATAAGGACCTGTAGCATTCTTGTTCTTAGATATAAGTTAGAAAATACTGAGCAGGTGAAGTAAGGGGGCATCTAAAAAATGTGATTTCAGGGTTCCTGAAAGACACCTCCTCACATGCTTCTGTTGCTCCATATACTGTCAGCTTCATCTTATTCAATTTTATTTAATAGTATCTTTAAATTAAAGTTTAAACAACTTCTCTCTTCTTCCCATCCTCTTATTTTCCCACTCCTTCACCATCTCTCTGCCCCTATCTGGGCTGCTTTGGTGGGCTTCCCAAAGTTCCTGTCAATGGTATGAAGCTGGTACAAGCTACCCAGGGTGCAGATTTACTAAGCAGACCTGCAAAGTAAGTGCTACCATCTGTCAATTATTATCTAGTTTAACATTAAGATGAAAATGTTTTCAGAGACAGATAGTTTAATCTCTAGATGATTGCAATATGTCTTTACTTTCTTCATTATTTGTATGTTTTATTAATGAATTCATTTACTTATTGCAATTAACATGTATCATTTTTATGATCAGAAAAGTAAATGTTTAAGGAAAATAAATAAAAAAAATTGATAGCATGATTTAGAGAATGATAAGCCAAGGCAGGAATTAATCATTTGTTCCCTTCCTGCTGCTTCTACCACAATTTCTAAGACTCGTGGGTGTGTGGAAAGTGTTGACTTGTATATCTGGGTTATGTATTTTATAGTTCTTGTCTTTCATCATAATATTTATGACAGTTTTCCTCAGGCGGAAAAATGTCACTGTGAAGTTCATTGACACATAACATTTTTTTTTCCTTCTTGGGATGTGCACAGCTTATAAATTAGATTGCAAATATAAAAATCATTTGCTATCTTTATCTGCTTTTTGACCTCAGTGGTTTCCTCACACTTTCATTTTTTCCTTCTCTGCATATGACAATTCTATTATGCTACATGCTTTAACTTTTACCTCATCTTTTTTTGAAACCTTCAGTGTGTCAGACCAATTTCTCATGTTCACATGGAAGTATATTTCAATAGAATGGTACCTCAATTTGCATGATGAATAAGAGTAAGACTAAAAGCATTCTCTGAAAATAACATGCAAAAAATAAAATTTACAAATATATCTATAGAAATCAACTTAAAGTAGCAATTTCTCTAGTACATAGACATATTTTTCTTCCTTGAAAGTTTTATAAATTTGCACCTATTCATTTAATGAAACAACAGAATAGTTATGATTTTATCCAGGGAGAAAAAAAAGAAATTGCATATATCAGTTGTTCCAAATGCCTGTTATATCAACATCTTTAACATTTTATTGTCTCTGACTGATAGGATGTCTTAGGAAACACATCAGCTATGACACAGGTTCAATTCTTAAATTCATTTTATCACACTGTCTTAAATTGACCTTTCCTTTGTGAAGCAAGAACATTAGAGTTTTAATGAGCTTGACATCAAAGACAATGAAGATGCTATCAATACACATGTGGGCCATCACATCACACCAGTTTAAAGAAAAAAAGTAGCATTTTTTTCAGACTCAGAAAAACACTTTTCAGAAAAAAAAAAAATCACTTGTCATACTGACAAGTGAATTAAGAAAGTGACACAATATTTTTCAAGTATTGAAAGAAAAAAACTGTCAACCTAGAATTCTATATCCAATGAAAACATCCTGTATTAATAAATGGGAAATCAAGACATTCTTTAATGAAGAAAGAATAATATAATTTGTTATGAGAAGACCTACTCTAATGGAATGGTAAAGGAAACTTACTAAATGTAAAGAAATGAAACAGGATAGGGAAACCAAGATGGCGGCATAGGTAAACACTGGAGTTTGTTGCCTCGAACAACCACTTCAAAAATACAACTAAAAGACGGAATGGACATCATCCAGAACCACAGGAAGACTGGCTGAGTGGAAATTCTACAACTAGAAGGAAAGAGAAAAGCATACTGAGACTCAGAGGAGGCACAGCGAGGAAGTAAAATACTAAGGTGTGGAGGTGCATGCGGAGCAGGCTGGCAGCTGAGGGCGCGGTTGTCGTTTTCAATCGGGAGGGAATCTCAGGCTCTGAGCTCTAGTTCTGGGGGAGTCTCTAGGGACCCAGACTCATACCAGAGAAGTGTGACTGTCTGACATCGGTTGGAACTTGAGGGCAGCTTTCTCTCCGAGGGTCTTGCAGCGATTACCTGGACACTGAGAAGCAGAGCCTCTGAGGGCTGGACTGAGAGCAGCCATAACTGCAAGCCCCACCCTGTTGATCCCATGGGACCCGCCACACCCAAGCCCTGCAGGGAGGCTTTTGCTGGATAGCCTCAGGCAAAGGCTAGATTAGCACCTCCCTAGAGATCCAGGAGCCAGGAAACCCAGAGGTCAGAGTGGGACCATCCACTTTGCAGCTCCATGGAACCATAAAGGACACACTCAGGGGGCAGACTCAGTGAGCACCAAAGCCCCACTGAAGCAAGTCTTGCCCCAGAGGGGTGTCTCCAGCACAGAAGTTCTCCCACTGCTGACACATCTGATTCTCACAGCCAATTGGCCTGGAGGTCAATTCCTCCCAGTGATAACTACAACAATCAAGGCTTAACTACAACAAGACTGTACACAAAGCCCACAAGGGGGTGCACCAAGAGTGCCCTCCTCAGGTGATTGGGGAGGCTGAACCACTGGGCCGTAGACAACACTCAGCACAGAAAACCACTTTATCAACACAGGGAAGCATAAAAAATGCGGAGACAGAGAAAAAGGACACAAATGACAGAAATGGAGGAAAGCAAACTACTGGATATAGAGTTCAAAACCACACTTTTAAGGTTTTTCAAGAATTTTCTAGAAACTGCCGATAAACTTAATGAGATCTACAAGAAATCTAATGAGACCCTCGATGGTGTGATAAAGGACCAACTAGAAATTAAGCATACACTGACTGAAATAAAGAATATTATACAGACTCCCAACAGCAGACTAGAGGATTACAAGAATCAAGTCAACGATTTGAAATACGAAGAAGCAAAAAACACCCAACCAGAAAAGCAAAATGAAAAAAGAATCCAAAAATACAAAGATAGTGTAAGGAGCCTCTGGGACAGCTTCAAGTCTACCAACATCAAAATTATAGGGGTGCCAGAAGAAGAAAGAGGGCAAGATATTGAAAACCTATTTGAAGAAATAATGACAGAAAACTTCCCCTACCTGGTGAAAGAAATAGACTTACAAGTCCAGGAAGCGCAGAGAACCCCAAACAAAAGGAATCCAAAGAGGACCACACCAAGACACATCATAATTAAAATGCCAAGAGCAAAGACAAAGAGAGAATCTTAAAAGCAGCAAGAGAAAGACAGTCAGTTACCTACAAGGGAGTACCCATACAACTGTCAGCTGATTTCTCAACAGAAACTTTGCAGGCCAGAAGGGAGTGGCAAGAAATATTCAAAGTGATGAATACCAAGAACCTACAACCAAGACTACTTTATCCAGCAAAGCTATCATTCAGAAGTGAAGGCCAGATAAAGAGCTTCACAGATAAGAAAAAGCTAAAGGAGTTCATCACCACCAAACCAGTATTATATGAAATGCTGAAAGGTATCCTTTAAGAAGAGGAAGAAGAAGAAAAAGGTAAAGATACAAATTATGAACAACAAATACACATCTATCAACAAGTGAATCTGAAAATCAAGTGAATAATCTGATGAACAGAATGAACTGGTGATTATAATAGAATCAGGGGGGTTGCCAAAACCGGTTTGGCTCAGTGGATAGAGCGTCAACCTGCGGACTGAAGGGTCCCGAGTTCGATTCCAGTCAAGGGCATGTACCTTGGTTGTGGGCACATCCCCAGTGGGAGATGTGCAGGAGGCGGCTGATCGATGTTTCTCTCTCATCGATGTTTCTAACTCTCTATCTCTCTCCCTTCCTCTCTGTAAAAAATCAATAAAATATATTTTTTTAAAAAAAGAATCAGGAGCATAGAAAGGGAGTGGACTGGCTATTCTTGGGGGGGAAAGGGGTGAGGGGAATGCGGGAAGAGACTGGACCAAAATGGTGCACCTATGGATGAGGACAGTGGATGGGGAGTGAGGGAGGAGGGTGGGGTGGGAACTGGGTGGAGGGGAGTTATGGGGGGAAAAAAGAGGAACAAATGTAATAATCTTAACAATAAAGATTTAATTAATAAAATAAAGAAAAAAAAGAAATGAAACAGAATCTTTGAACATTAAGAAGCAGAAAGAATAACAGAAAAAATAAAAAAAAATGGGTAAGGATAGTAGAATTCTCTTTTATTCTTAAGTTTTTTGAATTATATTTGACAATTTGAAGCAAAAGTTATAACATTGTCAGATGTGATTCTAAATGTGTACATAGGAAACTTTTTTTCTTTGTATTAACTTTATTGGGGTGACATTGGTTAATAAATTACATAGGTTTCAGGTATACAATTCTATAATACAGCATCTATATATATTGTGTTGTGTGTTTACCATCTAAGTCAAGACTTCTTCTATCACCACTTATCTCCCCCATATCTTCTTCTACCTCCCCTAGTCCCCTTTGCTTCTGGTAATGACCATACAGCCTGATTTTTTTTTTCTTAATCTCTTCTCCTTTTTCACCCAGCCTTGCAATCTCCCTTCCAAATTAATAAATATATATATTATAAATAAAGAAGGGTAAAAGAATGTAAAAGAACATAAAGTTTCTATATTTCACATCAACTGATTAAGTATTATCAACAATTGACTATGATTAGTTATATATAAATAATGTAATGATGCACTAATGGTATGTATGATTCAATTTATATAATCTTGAAATGACAAAATTATAGGATGGAAGTTGACAGGCATTAGGGATAGTAGGGGGAAGGAATGGGTTTGACTATAAAGAGGTATCAGGAGGGAGATTTTTGTGATGATGAAATAATTCTGTATCTTGATTGCAGTAGTAGTAAAACAAATCTACACTTGATAAAATGGCACCGAACTATACACATTCATTGCACCAATGTGCACTTCTTGGTTTTAATACTATGCTATCTATAATAATAAAAGCCTAATATGCTAATTAGACCGGACATCCTTCCAGATGAAGCCGGGGCTGCAAGGGAAGCCCGGGTCCCAGGTGCCAGAGGGAAGCCAGTGCAAGCAGCTGGGGGCAGAGGTGGGGGAGGAAGGAAGGTCTACTCTTGCATGAATTTTGTGCCTTGGGCCTCTAGTTGTTACATAAGACATAATGACTGGGGAAACAGAATCTCTTTCTACTATCTTTGCAACTTCCTGTGAACCTATAATTGGTTCACTATAACAAGATTTAAACAAAACTTGTATCATCTATCAACTTGGCAATAAAATTAACTAACTTTTGTGATAGGCTCAGAGTGAAGAGACTAAATATATTTTTTCCCTCTGAAATTTAGGAAGTCTTAAAGCGCAACAAGATGAAGTTATTCCAGGAGAGGTATTGATATGCAGAACTACATTAGACTGTGAAATAAAAAATATCTATGGTTGACCTCGAAGAAAGTCCTCCTCGTCTATCATACTTTGCTGGTGTTGGCAGAGTTGATACGGCTTAAATATCATCAGCTTTTATATTTGCCATGAGCCTTGGGACTTCCGGTCAAATATTACGTGGGCACGCCAATGTAATGAGCTTAATATAAATTGTTTTTCCTCAAAATCGTCTATGAATTATTTAATTTGGAATTTATCTAGTTATCATAATATATTTAGATGAACAATTCAGATAATTTACATTACAAACTATAAAAGAAGTGACTTCTGAAATTTTCACTTTTTTGAAATTGCATATTGAAATAATGAGAAATACAAGAGCAACACATTCACTTTCATCGCTAGAAGTGACATATAAATGCACATAAAAATACATGCATGCATGACAAATGTGACGTATATGTATGTGCAAATATATAAAATAAATATATATGTATATATTATAAATAGGTGTTTTTCTTATGTGTGCTAATAATCACTTCTTCATGCCAGGCACTTACTGAAAAATGTACTTATGGTCTCATTTCATCCTCATATGAGCTGGATTAGATATATAATATTAGTATCACCATTTTATAGAAGAGACAACTGAAGATCAGAAAAATTAAGTGACTTACCCAAGTTTCCCTGCTAATAAGGGATAGAGCCAGAATGTTCAAAAATAAATGAAAAAAGCTAGCTTGACTTTATAGCCCAATATTCAGACACTAGGAACCCCACATAATCCCGCTGAAGCTCTCTAAACATGGCAATATACAAAGAAGTATATATTTCTTTTTTTTAAAATATATTTTATTGATTTCTCACAGAGAGGAAGGGAGAGAGATGGAGAGCTAGAAACATCGATGAGAGAGAAACATCGATCAGCTGCCTCCTGCACATCTCCCACTGGGGATGTGCTCGCAACCCAGGTACATGCCCTTGACCGGAATCGAACCTGGGACCTTTCAGTCCGCAGGCCGACGCTCTATCCACTGAGCCAAACCGGTTTTGGCAAGTATATATTTCTTAAGATTATTTACCTTATTTTATAACACAACCTATATTTCTTAAATGGTGTGTTTAAATTAATTCATTATTGAGAATTCTTTTAAAAAGCCATTGCATAGCAATTATTCAGAATGGAAAAAAGTGACATTTTCAAGGAATAGAAATTAAGCAATCCATATGGCCATGTTTCCACTCGAACTGACACATTTTGGCTCACTGCTGGACCATGCATCAGAACTGGGCAGGCTCTAGCACGTGTCTCAGAGCCACTTGATGATTGTTTTAGCAGGAGGCACCAACACTTGAGCAGAGTTAAAACAGGCACTTGTGCAAATGAGTCCTGGCTCCTCCGGCACAAACAGCTGATGGGAGACAGACTTCATGTGTTCTAATGCAGGAGAACTTCAGGGTCTGGCGTGGTCTTTTTAGTCACATGTTTACACATGAGCTGCTTCACAGAATGATAGAACTGGAAGCTATCAGAGAGAATGCCTCATCTGACTTCCACATTTTGCATTCAGGCCTAGAGAATAAAGTGGTTGGCTCAGAGACAAAGCTACTCAAAGCAGAGTTAGGATGCGAATTGAGGTGTCTTGATTAAAATACAATGATTTCAGCCCCCTAACATCACCTGAGGAGTATTCTTTTCAGGGCAAGTGTGAAATGTCTAATTGAAAGTGTTGGTTCATGTAACAGAAACAGCCACAGGACTCCATTGTCAGGCTTCTCTCTGTAACAAGAGAGCTATTGTAGCTATAGCTTCAGTATCTTCTTAAGTTCAAGTGTAGAAGAAATGAGAATTTTTCTTTCTCCAAACAATTTCAAACTAAAATCTTGGGCCTGACTTTCACTGGCTGGAGTTGGATTTGCCCCTATTCTTGAAAAATTATCAATGCCAGGTCAATAAAATGCACCAATTGAGTGAGGCAGGGTCTAGGTCGCATGCCTTTGGGAAGCTTACATTCTAGCTGGAGCAGTCAGTAAACCCTAGAAATAATAAATAAATTTATTATATAACTAGAGGCCCGGCGCACAAAATTCGTCCTCAGGCTGGCCTGCACCCTCTTGCAATCCGGGAACCCTCGGGGGATTCCGACAGTCGGACATCCCTCTCGTAATCTGGGACCACTGGCTCCTAACCTCTTGCCTGCCTGCCTGCCTGATCACCCCTAACCACTCGCCCGCCTGCCTGATCACCCCTAACCGCCTCTGCCTCAGCCCCTGCGGCTTCATCCAGAAGGATGTCCGGAATGACATCCAGAAGGTCATTTGGCTGTCTGGTCTAATTCGCATATTATGCTTTTATTATTACAGATATATTAAATTATGGTATTATAGAAAATTTAAAGAAATATTCACATAAAAAGATACAGAGTGTAGAATGTAGAAAGCAGTTGAAATGTGGTTCAGCAGAAGAATCCTTGCACTATTATGATAGATAAATATTGATTTCATGTTATCACCATTTCCACTTCCTGCCAGTGAGATAATATTTTCCCTTTCTGCTCTTATTCCCAATAATTTGTAATACATTGGCTTTTTAGTCATTGTTGTTAAAAATATTTTCATATCCCTTCTTTGTTTGAATTGATTTATAGCAATGAACTACAACTTGCCTGAAGAATATTTGTGACACAAATCTTGATATATTTTCATTCAGTGATATAGAGACTATTATTCACCTCTTTAAAGATCACTAGACACTTCCATACTTTACAAATGTGTTATTTACATTCACATAACAAACATACATTGTTTTGGAATTTTTCAATCATTTATACTCCTGTTGAAAATATCCCAAATATTCCAACTGCATTTTCATGTAACTCCTATTATGTCTTTCCTTTGTACTTAGTTAAGGATTATTGATATTTTATTTTACTTTTTCACCCAGAGAAAATTAATTCATTCTTTTAACAAACATTTCCAGTGCTTACAAAAATGGGGTACTAAAGGATAAATTTTATCATTATAAGCTTATCGAGGTCTTATCAGGAAGACAAACATACAGGCAGGCCATAAAAACCATTAATGATTTGACAGGCAACTAAGAAATCACTGCATTTTCTTAACTTGTGCTACCATATTAGTCCCACAGTTGTTCCTTCAAATATATTAAGTTCAATGCCAGCTGGATGGGATGTGATTTTTAAAAAAATGTATATTTAATGTTTCTATTTTGAAATGTGTTGGGAGCATATGAATAAGTTGTATATTAAGCATTATTTATATTTTTCTTCGGAAAAAAAATTAACTTTTTATAATAATAAATGTTGCAGTTTACCATATGGTCTTTTAGAGCCTTTTTGCTATTTGTGTTCAGTGATGGTTTATTTTTAAATGGATTTTCCATTGAAAGCTTAAGCTGATGTCTAATGGAATTAATGCATGAAGTTAGGGGCAGACAGCATGAATTATTCATTGGGTTCTCACACTTGCCTTTATGGTTAAGTCATCATAATATATCATTGTTACCATGGAGAATGTTAAATTTCTAAAACCAAAAATTATTAGTCTTTTTAAAGTGACTTTTACACTTCATGTAAATATATATGTTTTAAAACCCATTATCAGGGACTAAGGATTATTACATATTGGTATCATAACTGAAAATAAAACATAATTCTTATTTTTAATAAACTCAGTCTTATGCACATAGATTCATAAAAATGAAATACTTCTAAAACTTTTATCTTCTTTAAATGCTGAATTTTAATATATTTATTTTAGTATATTAGTCTATAATTAATTGTGAGTTTTATATCCCTCAAGATTATGCATAAATACACAGTAAAGAAAAATACAAAATCTGGTCTGCAAAACAGACACTACTGTGTTAGGTATTTCTCTTTTAACTTAATCATTTTAATTTTAATTAGTATATCTTAGAGTAGTAATATACTGTTCATTCATTTCTTGGGCATGTGTCTAAAAATTGGGTTTACAGATTATGAGTACCATTGCACTTAGAATAAAATATAAACACATTTAAGGTGATCATTTTGATGTGTTTGTGAGTTCACACTGATAATTATAAGTTAACTAGAGGCCCGGTGCACAAAAATTTGTGCACTCGGCGGGGAGGGGGGTCCCTCAGCCCGGCCTGCGCCCTCTCGCAGTCTGGGACCCCTCGGGAGATAACGACCTGCTGGCTTAGGCCTGCTCCCGGGTGGCAGAGGGCAGGCCCAATCCCTAGGTGCAGACCCTGGTCAGGCTCAGAGCAGGGCCGATTGGGAGTTGGGGCGCCGCCCCCGGTCATGCACAGAGCAGGGCGGATTGGGAGGTTGCGATGCCACCCTCAGTCACGCTCAGGGTAGGGCCAATTGGGGGGTTGGGGCACCGCCCCCTGTCACACTCAAGGCAGGGTCGATGGGGAGGTTGTGGCGCCACCCCCTGTCACGCACAGAGCAGGGCCCATCAGGGGGTTGGGGAGCTCCCTCCTGTCACTCACAGAGTAGGGCCGATAGGGGAGTTGGGGCACCGCCCTCTATCACACACAAAGCAGGGCGGATCAGGGGGTTGGGGCGCCGCCACTGTCACACTCAGGGCAGGGCCGATGGGGAGGTTATGGCTCTACCCCGTCACACACAGAGCAGGGCCTGTGGGGTGGGGGGGTTGGGGTGCCGCACCCTGTCACACACAGAGCTGCAGGGTGATCAGGGGTTTGGGGAGCTCCCCCCTATCAGGCACAGAGCAGGGCTGATCAGGGGGTTGGGGTGCCTTCTCCTGTCATGAACAGAGCAGGGTGGATAGGGAGGTTGTGGCCCCGCCCCCTGCCACACACAGAGCCGCAGGGCGATCAGGGGGTTTGGGCGCTGCCCCCTGTCACGCTGATCCCGGTGCCGGGAGGCATATTACCCTTTTCCTATATAGAATAGAGGCCTGGTGCATGGGTGGGGGCTGGCTGGTTTGCCCTGAAGGGTGTCCTGGATCAGGGTGGGGTATCCCCACTGGGGTGCCTGGCCTGTCTGGGTGAGGGGCTGAGGGCTGTTTTCAGGCTGGGACTGAAGCTCCCAACTGCTCCTTTTTTTCTTTTTTCTTTTTTATTCTGGGCCAGCTTTAGCTCTGGCTCCAGCTCTGAGGCCTCTGCTGCTGAAAGAAGGTATCTGGTTTGTTTGGGTTCTATAATCGAAACTCTGTATAAACTCCAGCTCTGAGATCCCAGCTCGCTGAAAGCTGGTTTCTGGAGTTTTGTTTAGCTTCTATATTTGTTGCAATGTTTCTTAAACTGCAGGCTCAGAAGCCGGCAAGTCAGGCGGGGAATGTTGGAGTCCTCCGTCACTGAAGCAAGCAAGCCTCATGTTAGTTTCAAGCTGCCTGGCTGCCGGCCGCCATCTTGGCTGGCAGTTAATTTGCATATCTCGCTGATTAGCCAATGGGAAGGGTAGCAGTCGTACGCCAATTACCATGTTTCTCTTTTATCAGATAGGATTGATATCGGTGCCACATGGAATGCAACCTACATGAGACTAGACACTGGTTTCTGCCTCTTTTGGTCTAGGTATCCCCATCATCAGGGCCAATGAGCATGCCTCACACAGAGTAAGCTATCATTAAATATCTGTAGAGTGAATGAACCAGGATCCTCTAGGGCAGGAGTTGGCAAACTTTTTCTGGGAACAGAAAGATAATAAATATTTCAGGCTGTGTGGACATATTGTTTGGTTTTCTTCCTTTTTTCTTTTCTTTCTTTAACACTTTAATGAAAGACCATGCTTAGGTAGACTCTACAAAGACAGACAAACCATGGGACAGATTTTGCTGATGAGTCATAGGCCATGGTTTCCTGACCCCAGATCTTGGTGGCTTGATATATAGTAGGTTGCTACTAGAGATGCCTGAATCAGTCTCAGGAGGTGGAACCCAGGAACCTGCATTTTCTCCAAGGAGCTCAATCAATTCTCAGTCACAGGTAAATATGAGAACTAGGGGATTAAAATAAAGTGAATAAATTTAATGAGTCCTAGGAAAGAAAATAATAATAAAATTCCACTGAGCAATAAGTCTTTTTTGGTAAATTATTGAATAATAGTTTGATTTTTGCAAAAATTATCTCATTAATTTAGCTTAAGTCTCCATATCTAATGAGGAGCAACACTTTATCTGTGTTTTTTTTTTAGATGCCAGGAAGTAGAATTTCATATATAATTCATTATAAAAATTTTGAAACTTAAATATAAATGAAAAAAATCCAATGTTCTGTTACATCCATTTTCAGACACTGCAGTAGGCACCAGTGCTGGCTACAAAGTCAAACTCTTTGTTTAGTAGAAACCTGACATGGAATTGGGTCACTGAGAAGAAGACAACTTTAACAGGACTTTCTTCAAAAGGCCCTTAAATTCCGTCTCCGTCAATTGGTGCAGTAGCATTTCAGTGAAATGCAAAGCACAGCTGTGACTGTTCTCACTTTCCACATTAACCCTTCAGGACAGGCCTTGAAAACATTTTCCTTCTATAGATTCTGTTGTCAAATTGATTTATCAATTACCAGATACTAGGAGCAATGTGAAACATAAAAAGTAAAATAATTAAAAATAACAGCTGTAATCTATTTTTAATCATTCAGTGTGCTTTTTCCCAATAGTATTCAAGCCTGGAATATATTTCCTCATGATCTGACATCCAACATGTCTACTCCAAAGCTTTGTGGTTAATATAACCTGCTATTTTATTAGTTTTTTTTTAGTTTTATTTATTAGTACTATTTATACCTTTATTGCTTGTTTATCATGCTTATTTTAAACATTAACTATGTTCCAGGCGCTGTACTAAACACTGCCAAGATGTGATCTGTTTTCATTCTCTCCCTGCTTATCCTGCCATCCACATTTTATGGACGTCAATCTAGGCCACACCCCTGGAAAGTAGTGGAGCTAGGTAGGTATGAAATATGCCAATAGGATAAGAAAAGTAGAGAAACCAAGGGTCTGGACAAAAGTAAGGAAGGAAAGGAGATAAGCAAGGTGGAGAATGAGAAATTAGAAAAGCAAAGAATTGTCTGGGATTCATATCATTTAGTAAGACTTCTCAAGACAATGACAAGCAATGACGAACAGCACTTCTCTGCAATATCTTCTTTGTTTCCTGTCTTTTTACCTTTTCTGTGAACAGTATTATGATGCTGCTGAATATGAGGTGCATCTTATCATTTTTCCTAAATTCTGTGAATTTTGAAGAAAAAGATTATCGAAAACAAAAGGCAAATCTTACCCAAATCATTTTTATTAAATTTATCTCCACTCAATGTAATTTTTACCCTAGAAAATGACCAATTAAATAACACACAGATAATCAATCTAGACAAAAAGTTTATATTTGATTGTGAGGGACTTGGATTGAACATCGTCTCTTAAATGGAAAGTTTTCCCAGAATACAAGTTACTTCATAATAGGTCCCCTAAAGTGCAGCCATGGCATGCTGAGGCCAGGATACAACGTGGAAAGTTGATTAAAGTACGGAGAGTTACGAAACTACAAATGAATACGTTTGCATGTGCACACACATACAAACACACCCAGCTTTCTCTCCAGGAAATGTTTGAAGTATTTCTTCTTCTGTTACCATATAAACACATAGAAGCATATTTCTATGGTTATGTCAGTGTTTTAAAAACTATTATTTTACATTCAATGCCAACTTTCTAAAACCATGAGGTACTTATTATGAGATATAAATGACCTTAAATAATTGAAGTTCTATACCTGTGAAATTTGTTTACTTGAATTAGAAAGAATTTTTAGTTGATAAAGAGGTGATAACAGACACCTAAGAGACCAGGACCTACAATTATCATGTTGAAGATTTTGGCATGGAATAACCTCCAAAGCAAATATATATATTTGGACATATTAGTATCTCCTTAAAAACTATACACATCGAACACTTCCTCAGGCTCCCTATATGTCCATTTGCAAAGCACAATGTGATGCCATGATTATTTTATTCTATGCACTTGTGATGTTTAGTGAGTTCCAAAACTTGATATGATAACAGTTCTCTGAAGCAACCAGGGATCAGAGGGTAACAAGGGTGATCTCTTTACAGTGTAGCTGTGTTATTCAATAAATTGGAATAAAAGTAATTTATTTTGGGGAGATGGTAAAAAAGAAAATTAGAGTATTCAATAATAATTTCAAAGCATCTTTAACTTCCAGAGTAATTTGTATTATTATAATTACCTTTAGAACTACAAATTATTTAAATTATTTAATGCCTTCATAGGATAATGATAATCAATTGATAAATTACAACAATTACAACTCTAAAATGGTTTAGCACAAACATACAGACTTTTATTTTTTATAAATATAATAGACTATAAATCCTGACATTTTTATCTTCACAAAAATCTTTAAAATATTAATTTTTTTTTTAAAAAAAATGGATAGCCAAGCTCACAAGAAAGTAAAGAGAATTTTCAGAAGGCAAAAATAAAGTGAGAATGCCAATCCACAGTGGTTAAAGAGATGCCCAAAGCGAGAAGCTTGCCCTGGGGATATTGGCTGGTTTCCAGAAGCTGTAAGTCTTAATGGAGCTCACAAGCAACAAGAGACAAGGACTTAAAAGTGGGGATTCCAATTAAAGGTTCTTTACATTACATCATAGTCCCCTCAGGGCTAAGCTCAGGAAAAGGAGAAAATGGGGGAGAAAATTGTCCCACAAGTGGGAACAACTGTGCCTTGCTCAGCATGGCCAGGGGTGAACCTGAGGAGGGGCGGTGAAGGATTAAAGAAGAGAGACAAGAGAATAAAGCTGGGGCTAGGTGGGACACTGCTCTCAGATGGAGAGACAGTGCCACAGCCTGCAAGCCGAGTCTTTATTTTATAGCCAGATTCCACAAGGCAAAGTAAGGGCGTGGTCAAGGTGTTTACAATGTTCTCACGGGTTTCGAATCTACTCAATTACATGCACCTGAACTCTATCAAGCTTTGTTTTGGCAGCACTTGCTTGCAACTCCCACAGCCTACCTCACTTAGCCACCTGGGACCACAGGTTCAGACCATAAAGTCAAGCTTACAACTATAGCAGTGGTTCTCAACCTTGGCTGCACATTAGAATCACCTGGGAATCTTTTTAAAATCCTGATTTCTGGGCCTCATCCTCCGGAAATTCTGTTTCTTTGTTACTAATGTTGTGGCCCAACCCATAACAAAGAAACAGAATTTCCGGAGGATGAGGCCCAGATATCAGGATTTTAAAAAGATTTCCAGGTGATTCTAATGTGCAGCCAAGGTTGAGAACCACTGCTGTAGCAGCTCTCCACAAACAACAAGAAAGCCTATCTGACAAAGCCTTAAATCTCAGGTAAGGTGTAGGGATGGGGAGGATATTAAGTACCTGAGTTAAAATTTATAGTAATTTCAAGGTACCAAAATAACCTCACAAATCTTTAACTGATAATTTAGTTTATGGTTATCCAGGCACCATACCTAGTACCTAACAAAAGAAAGAAAAGTAATTATTCTCAAAAAAAACCCCAGCATCTTCAACTCTTTTCTTTTTCTTTTTTATTTTTTGACCTTTTTACTATTATGAAATAACCCCAGTGTTTTTCAGAGATGCCATATTTACTCCATATAAATCCTCTGGGAGAGTTGCATTGTTACACAACAATAATAATGATATTAAGTACATTATATACATCTTACTAGATCTATATTAATTTTTAAATTAAAAAAACTGAAAGATATGACACTATAAATGCCATTTCTCTAGTTTCACAGAGCCTTAATATGCTTAACATATCCACAGACATTGGTGTGGTGAAGGTCTAGGGAGGGGAAGGAATCAAGTGGAGGGGGGCCAATAGGGGTAAGAACAGGGGACATCTGTAATATTCTCAACAATAAAGATTTTTTAAAAGGAGAGCGATAAAGAGACATAATCCCTTTCTCAGATTTTACAGCTTAGTTGAGATTAACCATTTGGAACAAACACACATACCACCATTTCAGTAGGAACAGATATACTTTCCTAGAGAGAAGATTTCTCTAACTCAGCCAAGATTTGAAATTACTAATGTATTGCTGAATTAAGTAAGTTTCTCCAGCCAGGTCTACATTGATAAGGGGAGTAACTCTATCAGTGTGACCATTGATTTCTTACAGATAAATTTTCAATAAACTTGAAGTCACACAAAAATATACAAAACAAAAACACCACCAGAGTATCAAGATTAAGAGTAAGCAGACATTAAAGAGAAGAATAAAAATTTCAAAGATATCACAATACTGGAATTGTTCTTGAACTGCAAAGTTAGTGTGCTTGATATGCTTATGGAAATAAAAGAGGGGGTTAAAAACATGCCTAAAGGCTATCACAAATGGTTAGACAAATGTAAAATGAATAACCTAAGAAACTACTATAAATGCAAAATGTAATAATTAAATAGTAGATTGGAAACTGCTCAAGATATTTAACAAGTTAGAAGACAATTCTGAAAAAAATTACTCAAAATGCATCGAGAAACAGAAAAAAAATTGAAAAAAATTCTAATCATAAAGTGAGAAGCTCTAACATACACATAGCCAAAATTCCTAAAGGAGATAATACAATTATGGAGAAATTTAAAGATATAATCACAGAGAACTTTCCAAAGTTGACATATTTTTAGATTTAAAAGTGTCTTAAACAAATAAATAAAATAAAATTCACACCTTGTCATTTTATGGTGAAATTGCAGAACCAAAGACAAATCAGCAAGGAAACCAATTAGCTACAAAGTAACAATAGACCACCAACTTCTCAAAATAAAAATTGGAAGACAGACTGCTTCCCAAGCTCAAGGCCCATCTTTCAAAGCCTCGGCCAACAAGCTCACCTTTTTTCCATCACTTCAAAGATGACTTCTAATTTGTTCAAGTTCCCATGCAATTTTACTCACTTAGTATTATCCACAGTTTATTGTTGTTAATAGCCCATCCTCTCCCTTTAAAATGTGTTCCCCTCAAGGACAGGGATGTTATCAAATTTACTGCATCTTCAGTACCAACCACCGTAAAGTGTATTAATGTACTGAATGAACAAATGAATACTTCTGACCCTCCCCATTCAAATTCTCCTCTCCCAAGCACTTTCCCACTAACTCTTTCTGGGAACAGTGGTTGCTAATCCAATTGCTCAGAATATGAAACAATTGGGTCACATTCAGTGGTGTATCAGTTTACCTTATGGGTAACACTGTCTGTCTCGCCTCCTCTACTACCAATGCAACAGGCCCTCTTCTTTCTGATTCCACCTGGACAGGGCTTCTTTTTACTGGGAGAGGTTTGTCCTTTTTCCTTTCTGATCCGGCCCTTAGAATATGAGGCTTTTTAGGTAAATAGATTTGGTATCTTCCCCATAATCACAATCATAGCACTCCTACCATAGGCATGTGTGAGCATGTGGTCTTTCACATTAAGATTCAGAATATTCAAGGGGAAGCCCCAATTTGGCATGATATCTAGGTCACATTAAAAAAAAATCCAGTCTTTGCCAAATCTTCCCTCTGTCATATTGAATACTTTCCAAGGAACTGGTAAAATTGTCATGTGGCCTCATTCATCGCATTTATTCTTTGTGTGCCACCATGTCTTAGTTGAGAACTCCAAAAGTGTAGGAGGATTAATGAAAGCATTTGGGCACTCAAAAACTTTACCCCAGACCTTAACAGATAGTCCCTAATATACCCCTCCACACCCAAAGTAATGCCTTAATGTTTTCTGTGTAGTATACACCCTGTTCTTAATAAATAGTCCCTTATTTGTAAAAAATTATTTAATAATCAGATATAAGGAAACAGAACAAATTGGTTTGAGACTACAGGTAGGTAAAGCTATATAAGAATTAACTGGCCTTAAGGCTACAGCTAGGTAAAGCTATATAATTAACTGGCCTTTACCTTCCAGGTAATGAGGGTAAAGGATATCAGTGAAGGAAAAATCAGTGAAAGCTGAGAGAATCAATGGATTGGAGATCTCTGTAGGGCTGCAAGATTGTTGGCATTGATGTTTTAGAGAGAAAGAGCTTGAAAGGTCAAAGGTATCAGTTAGTAATTGGGATGCACAATTAAAATTATTCGGGGGTTCAGTTAATATTAATGTCAAAGTTTAGGGAATTGCCATGGGAGTGAGTAACTAAGGAAGTGTGGGGAATAGCAGCATTGGAAGAAAGGAAGGTGCTACAAGGATCATATACTTGTATAATAAGATCAAGAGGGGTATGAAAAAGAAAGAGTGAGTAAGGGGTTAAGATCATGAGGCTATGAGAGGCAATTACCTGAGGGTTACTGGCAGTAGCAGAGTATTCATCTGACAGCATGGGATTTAAATATGAATATGGGAGGTTTTAGGGAAGGGTATAGAGAGATCAGGAATGGACAAAGAGACACCCAGACAATATCTCAGCCTCGTAAGACAAGAGCTATAAGAGGAAAGTTAAACAGACAAATAAAAATAAGCCACAATTTGAGAGAGCTCGAGGGGTATCAGGGTACCCTGGGAGAACCAAATCTGGCTTGAGGTTGGCAAAATAAAGACACTTGTTTAAGATAGATCCAGAAATCTAAAGGAGAGAGAGGGAGAGAGAGAGAGAGAGAGAGAGAGAGAGAGAGAGAGAGAAAGAAGAAGAAGAAGAAGAAGAAGAAGAAGAAGAAGAAGAAGGAGAAGGAGAAGGAGAAGGAGAAGGAGAAGGAGAAGGAGAAGGAGAAGGAGAAGGAGAAGGAGAAGGAGAAGGAGAAGGAGAAGGAGAAGGAGAAGGAGAAGGAGAAGGAGAAGGAGAAGGAGAAGAAGGAAGAAGAAGAAGAAGGAGAAGAAGAAGAAGAAGAAGAAGAAGAAGAAGAAGAAGAAGAAGAAGAAGAAGAAGAAGAGGAGGAGGAGGAGGAGGAGGAGGAGGAGGAGGAGGAGGAGGAGGAGGAGGAGGAAGAGGAGGAGGAGGAGGAGGAGGAAGAAGAAGGAGGAGGAAAAGGAGGAGGGGAGGAGGAGGAGGAGGAGGAGGAGGAGGAGGAAGAGAGAGAAAGACATGAAATAGGGCATGGAAACCTTGGGAGCTGGGGCTTATCATGAGGCTGAGAATAGGGAAAAGGGCAGAATGAGGTTTGGTCTATTGGACTGAGGACGGAGAGTGGCGGTCAGGCTGGGAGTGCTGTGGAGCAGAGGAGCGGGCTCTGTGACACAGTGTCTCAGGCCTGGCGTCCAGTTCACCCTGGACTTCCGAATGTGTGTGCTTAATTTTCACTCTGCTGATAGAGTTGAAAGTTCTGGAGAAGCTTAAGTCAGACCCCCTTCTCCCATGATGATGCCATTTCCAAGGACAACTGTGGGTCACTCTTTACCCTTGTATAGCAGTGTGATCCTGGGAAAGATATTTAACTTTTCTGAGCCAATATTTTCTTATTTTAAAATGTTAGTAATAACTGTGATAATTAAATGAAGGAACATATAAAATGCTTGATTGAGTGTGCCTCTTAGTAGACACTCAGTATATGTTGTTACCTGTTTCTGTTTATTTCCCCAAAGCTTAAGCTAATCATCACTCAGGAAAGATCAAAGCCCATTGTTTTGTTCTTGTGGTTAGAACTCACTCCTCTCCCACTCAGAAATATGCTCATTGACTTCCAGAAGTTAGTTAAGCTTTACCAAACATGTCCTGAAGGTAAATCATGTCAGCACCGATTCAGCATCTGGGGTGAGAAACTGAAGAAAAGGCATGTTGATTTGAAATTAGTTGGTAGTCATTGTTATGTCTGTGACATTATTGAATACATTATCTGTTGTGTCTACACATTCTATTTTTGCTCTAACCAATGATACTGTACAGACTTCCTGACCTGTGGCATTCATGGTGAAACTAATTACCATAATTCAGACATTGCAATGAAAACAAAACATTAAAAATGCAGTTTATTCTTTCTGAAGTAAAAATTGATAGAAAATGGAAAAATAATACAGATCACATTGGCATGCTTTTTTCTTAGCACATTTATAGAAAACTCATACAGGAAGATGACTATTTAAAGCTTTGAAGGGATTTGATTTTTTCCAATTGCATTTCATGTTGCTCAGTCTAAGCTATATGCCTAAAGGATAAAGAAATACTGATGCCAAGAGAATCCAATATTAAAGTATGTGACTTTTCAAGCAAAATCATGTAAATACAAAATACCTTCCAGAGCATGGCATCCAGAAAAAATTATTAATTTGTATTGTTTCAGTAATTTAGCCTTATAGTTCAATTTTTTTCATTAAATGTATAAATCATATGTTTTAGGTGTTGAAGTAAATATTTGAAACACTACTTAAAATATTTGGGGATATGTATATGTTTTTATACCATTCTTTTACTTCCTAGAAACTGTGACTTAATTTTAAGTAATGTTTAAACTTTTCTTGAATCTCTGCACTGATAGTTTATTTTCATTTGTTTCAAAATTGCCACATTTTAAACACAATTTGCTTTAGGTTTTCTATTCTAACATTTTTGCATGATGATTACAAAAATATATAAAATACAGAGAAGTAAAGAAGATTGAGAAAATAGTGTTATTGTGCTCAGTAACAATATAACTTTTGGTAATACAATGGCATAATTTCATGCTGAATTATAATTTCTTTTTGAAAATGTTTTCTAATTTTCTTGAATAGTGTTCTAATAGGTTGCGAATTATGATTTATCAATATGAAAATATTATTTTCTCTAATGGAAAATGTATCAAATGTATCAAAACAGGTGTAATGAATGGTTCAAAACTAATTTAAGCAGTCTCTAATCCCTGATGTACCCTACTCTCCATCCATTGCTCTGCATAAACAACAGCTTTTACCTCTTGTAGCCTTTTCTCATGTGGTTATTACATAAATTAATATATACATATCATGTATATATGTAAAAACCTAGATGATATGCATATTCATATATACATATAATTTTTGCTTAATTTTATTGTCATTACATTACTATAAAAATAAAATAGATCACTCCTGAGCCATACAGTAGTGATCATCTCTTCTACAATTTATATTGATTTTCCTGGAATTGATCATTGTTTTATTATTTTTCTTAAACAGTGTTTTAGTTTTTCCATCAGATCTCTCTTAGTCTTGTGACCAGAGCCATCATTTTGCAACATTTGATTGCTTTCTCCTAGGTCCCATATCTTTTTCCTTTTGGGTTCATCCCTTACCATTTGCGGGCTACACACATAGGAGCTAGCATTTGAGGTCTTTGTGTTTGGAAATGTCTTTATTCTACTTTCACATTTGACTCATAAATTGGCAGGACATAGACTTCTGGTCTTCAAGATATTTTCTCTCAAAATTTGAAGCCATTGCTTCCAACTGCTAGTGCTTTGTAACTCCCAGTGTATTTGGAAGGAGCAGCAGCATCCGGGAACTGGTTAGAATGGACCTCTGGTTCCACCTCAGAGCCACTGAATTAGAATCTGCATTTTAACAAGATCTCTAGGTGATGTGAATGCACATTAACATGTGAGAAGCACTGGTCAAACCTGCAGTATTACCATTCCTTTGTATACGGTCTAGTTGCGTTCATTCAGCTGGAGATGCAGTGAGTCCATTTAAGACTTGAGATTCATGTTCTTTGATTCTGGAAAATGTCCGTGTATAATTTCTTGATAAAATCTTCTCTGACATTTTGGTTCCTACTTCAAAAAGTTTCTAAACGGATGTGGAAACTTCTAGATCGATCTTCTAAGTTATTATCTTTTTCTCCATTTTCTCTTTTCATCTTTTTCTTTCTAGGAAATTTTTTACACTGTCATCTTCCAACTCCATTGAACTTTGTGTATAAGCTGTCATGGCTGTGAATTCAGTGAGCTCTGTCTTTGTCCTGATTATTTACATTATATTGTAGAACCCGGTCATAATGCACACTTACCTGCAGGGGATGCTGAGAAATGTGCGTTGTTTTTTTTTTATTCCAGGAAAATGTGTGGCCTTCTAAAATTCAGTATTCCGTTACCTAGCAAATGGAGAAAGATTATGTTCATTGGCAAAGAGGTACCTCTACTCAAGTTCCAGATAACTAACTTATTTAAGATAAAATAATGTTTCATCAGTTTATCTGTTTGGTTTACATTTGCCTATAAGCCTTCTTGTCATGAAGTAGAATAAATGATGACTAGTAAGAATTGAAGAAAAATTATTTTAAATAGGATAATTATTTGAAAACAAATGTGGTGACAGATGTCATTGTCCATGAACGCTCTCTGATCCATAAATTTATTCAGACTACATTTATATCCTTCCATTTGGTCAGATCTTGAAAAAATACAGTAAAAATCCTGGAATAATTTAAATTTACATACAAAAATCTGTCATATGGCAGTGAAACAATCCTGCAACCCTAAAAATTAAAAATCTCACTGAAGAGAAAGTATCAGTGGAAGATGCAAATCTAACCGTCATTTGAAATCTTTCATATTATTCTGGATGCAAAACCCTCATTCAATTAGCTAGAGAATATTTTTAAGTGTTTACAGAGTTACTTCAGCCACATTAAATTAATACTGTTATTTCTACCTATTAAAATATATAATTTAGAAAAGAATTATGATTGACAGAAAGCAAACAAAATAACTTGAAATTTAAAGAATTTGGTTAGTACATGTAAGTTCTCAGTATGCTTATTAGTCATTGTTATACTTAAATCTTGTATGTTCTTTCCCTGAAAATTTACATAAACTCCAGAAATTTAGATTTCATTCATAAACTTGAGATTTACTTAACTTATATTTATATTATAATGATTGAATACATTTTTCTTATATTTCTAATATGGTTTTTGTACAACAGATGTCTATTATATGTTCTATCACCTATTTCTCATGCAAATATGGAAATCTCATTAACATATAGATCTTTAGTTCTGTCCAGTTTTGGGGGGTTTTTTTGAGACATTTAAAAAATGAGGAGAACTAGGAGGAGCAGCAAAATTTAGCTAGGTTCATCCGTATTACTGGAAACTTTGCTCCTGGCATAGCAATTAACACTGATGTTTGTGACTGCCAGAAATAATGAAGTTTTGGATTTATGATGAGGAACTAAAAGTTATGCCCTATTTTTAAGGTTGAAAGATTTACAGTCGATGAGGCTTGAACTGACGTGGCTCATTCATTCCAGAAATGTGGGAGTGAAAGAATGTGAGTGCAAGGCCAAAAACTGCTATTGTGTGCAGGTGGAAGTGGAGCAATAAAAAGGAAACTACTAATTGGGCAATTCATTTTAAAATGCGTTGTGAAAAGTGTATAAAACCCTCAGCTCTTTAGTAACAAAATCAGAAAACTTAAGTTAGAGTTATATATTTATGTCGTTATCTTCTTTTATCTTTATTTCCCTACAGATATTAAATCTCACAGCAAGGTGTTCTTCCTTAACCTCTAGAAAAACTCTCAATTCTCCAGTGAAGCCAATTTACGTAAAAAATAATGTTCAGAAAAAAAATAGGTCCTTGCTTTTTCTTCACTACCCCCCCTTGCTTTCCTTCGCTTTTCATCCTGATGTTCTTATCTGCAGCACAATTTCTACTTAAATATTCTGCATCCCAATAACACTGCCTCTTCTTCTGAGGGGTGTGGGGGGGCAGGGTGTGGAACTAGGCATCTGTAATAGTTATTATTTAACTATTTTATTTTCCTCACATGTTTCTAAACTTTTGCTTTTAGCTTCCTTTGGGTCAAGGCCCATGGGTTTAAGTTTTGGATTTATGATGAAGAACTATTTTTCAGTTTACTGGTGCTGTCTGGGTTTTCTGAGATGGTAACAATGATGCCTGCCATGCATTTGGAATCAAGGGCCTCCAGGGCACAGTGCTGTGTTCACATCCATTCAGAGCTTTAATGGAAAAAAATAAAGTTTGTCTTTATCTTTTTGTGTGTGTGTGTATCCAAGTGATGCTAGAATAAAATCTCTCTTAAGCCAGGTACAACTTTATTTATTTAGGCACCACTATTAGAGCCCCACAGGTTAGATCTAGATAGATAATATTTTTAAATTAGTAGACAGATTTACTGAAAACAAGCACATTATTTTTTCAATGAAAGATGAATGCAAGGTTCAAAGATATCCAAAATATTCCTATCAAAATAGTCATTAGGAATAATGTTCTCCCTGCTGCCCTTTATTTTAAATTTTTTTAAAATATATTTTTATTGATTAAGATATTACATATGTGTCCTTGTCCCCACGTTACCCTTTACCCCCCAACCCCCCGCTCATGCCCTCCCCCCCCTCCCCCCGGTTGTCCGTGTCCATTGGTTAGGCCTATATGCCTGCATGTAAGTCCTTTGGTTGATCTTTCCCCCTTACCCCCACCCTCTCCTACCCTCCCTCCAAAGCTCGACAGTCCAATCAATGCCTCTCCGTCTCTGGATCAGTCCTTGTTCATCAGTTTATGTTGTTCATTATATTCCACAAATGAGTGAGATCATGTGGTATTTATCCGCTCTCCAGTTCCATCGATGCTGTGGCAAATGGTAAGAGTTCCTTTATCTTCTTCCTCTTCTTAAAGAATACCTTTCAGCATTTCATATAATGCTGGTTTGGTGGTGATGAACTCCTTTAGCTTTTTCTTATCCGTGAAGCTCTTTCTCTGACCTTCTATTCTGAATGATAGCTTTGCTGGATAAAGTAATCTTGGTTTTATTTCATTATTTCTAACTGAAGTTTAAATGAACGTGTAAAGTTAGCATAGGTATGTTTATGTGTAACACATAGACTTATAAGTATACTTACGTGCATTTCTCTAGGGCATTTTCTTGTTTGTGAGACTCTCTCTTGTCAATTACATGTGTCTTTCTCAAACAGAGAAATCGACACCACAGAAGAGAAGGGTGAGGCAGAAATGTAGATAGAAGGGGTCAGCGTCTGTGCATCCCTCCCTACCAATGGCTGAGAGCTGCAGGCGACTAAAGCTGACCTATTCCTGGGAAGCATGGGACTCCTTTGTAGGCCAACCAAGGAATCCTGATGGGCTTTGCCAAACCTTCACACGGCATACAAACCTCAGAGGTCTCCACTCGATCTCCTCCAGCTTCTCCTGCACTTGGGGTCAGTGTGCATCTTGGTTTCACATCTTTCCCAGCCTTTCCAGCTCCATCCTTATTTCCTTTGACATAGCTTTTCCCCTAGTGACATTTCTGCACATTAAATCATGTCTCAGAAGCCCCAGACAAATACAGGTTTTACATGTGTGAATCCACCAAGTAGCCCATGACCTGATGCCTCAATAGCAGCTGGCTTTTGGAGAGCTAGAGATAAAACTGTTCTGTATGGTACTGGAGTGGTAGGACGTGCCGGTATGCATTTGTCAAATACAATACATCCTCCAAAATGAATTTTGATGTATGCAGTTAAAAATATCACACCACAGCCTATAAACACATAAGGGTCCTCCTCAGTCAGGGAGAAGGTGTGATTAGAGCATGAGCTCACGCTTCTCCATTCTTTGATCAAAGAATAAAGTGTTGGCCCTACTTTACCGAACTCAGTCTTGTTCTATTGGCACGAATGGCACTGGGCCCCTGGGCTGGGAGGGTCAGCAACATAGTATATGAAATGGTTATAACACAAAGAAAATCTATTTTTTTAATCCTCACCTGAGGACATTTTTTCCATTGCTTTTCAGAGAGAGTGGGAGGGAGAGAGGAGAGAGAGAGAGAGAAACATTGATCTGAGAAATTCATATCGACTGGTTGCCTCCCAGACTTGCCCTGACACTTAGGTCAGAGAGTGAACACAAAACCCAGGTACCTACTCTTGACCAGGAATCAAACCTGTGACCCTTAGTTGTGCGGGCCAACACTCTAACTTCTGAGCACAAAGGCCAGGGCATATCACAAATATTTTTCTGAATTAAATTATTTCAGGTTAATAAATTACTATAATAAATAACATAATTACCCTCCCACCCAAAAGCACACAGCACTCATATCTTGATTTCTAAGTACCATTTGGAAGGAAACAGGAATCCTCCGAAAAATGGCTGAGTCTAAAGCTGGGTAGGAAATCTATATGATGAGCCTGGATCATCTCATACTCCCTAAAAGTAAGGAAGTACTCAAAAAACACACACAAAATAATGGGTCAGGAAAAAGGGATGCAGAAAACAACCGGAAAGAGTTTCAATGGCCAAAGCTGGAAGAAATTGAGCAACCAAATAAATAGTATGACACAATATTGCATCCCAAAGTATAAAATAAATATCCACGAGTCCTCGCTAATATAAGTAAATGACTGAGTAAATAAATAACAGAGAGAAGGGACACATCTTCCATATGACAGAATTCCAAGTAATATAAGCAGATACTCACACCTCCAAGAGGGGAACTTAGCCTTGGGTGTGGGATAAGTTTAGTAATTCACCTTCAAAAATTAGTGCTTAGGGCCCAGGAGGCATGGCTCAGTGGTTGAGCATCAACCTATGAACAAGAGGTCATGGTTCAATTCCCGATCAGGGCACATGCCTGTATTGCAGACTCAATCCCTAGTGTGGAGTATGCAGGAGGCAGCCAACCAATGATTCTCTCTTGTCATTGATGTCTCTTTCTCTCCCTCTCCATTCCTCTCTGAAATCAATAAAAATAATTTTTAAAACAAAACAAAAAATTGTGTACAGGAAGCTGAATCCCTCCTCTGAATTGACTTTGGCAGAAGCAGGCTGCTTATCTCAAAGTTACAGATTGTGACCATCCTCCCATTCACCCCCATTGGTTAACTGGTTCCTTCTTTCCTTGTACATGTTGCTGCAGACAGGCCTGTCAAGGAAACCCCTGCATGCAAATCCCTGTCTCAGAGTGAGTGCTCAGGGACCTGATCTAAGATACGCTGTATTGGGAAAGGGAGGAGGCAGGTAGAATGTAAGAGGTGGGTATAAGGTGAAGAAGAAGGTATACAAGGAGGGAGTAGATACAATCGTGAAACAACTAAAAACACAGAAGTAAAAAATGATGAGTTGGTTTACTGGTCTAGATAAGATAAGGTATAGGGCAAAATGTGATGGAGATGCACACATTTGAGGGAATGAAGATAGAGAATGTGAAGACCACAGGCTTGAGCTGATCTTGAGTGGATCCTCTGCTCTCACAGTCCACAAGATTCCCTAGTTCCCTTTACATGCGCTCCACCTGCACCTGCATCCCTACTCAGTGATACTGCTGTCGTATCACTGGCGTGACCTGTCCCTGTCACAGTTTAGGGGTTACCTTTGGCCCCGCCCAAACTGCCTTGATAGTTTAATAGTCTTAATTCCAGTTTAGCGGAAACACAGACATTACAGCCAAGTTTCATCAAGTCTAATAAAGTCTTGTGTGGGATCTAAACTGACCCAGAACATAATGGAATTCTTTATCTTAAGGGCGAGGACAGGAAAAAATTGAGAAAATGCTGGGAAGTATACGGAAAATTGTTAACCATGTTGCATAAATTGAGTTCGTGGCTACAAAGTGGAAATGAATGTTATAGGAAACACGGACTAGATTGTGTTAGATTCGTTCCCATAGGGAGCAGGCTCCGCTGAAACTCCTTATGGGTGGCTCTAGGGATCCAAAGGGTAACAGGAGTTACTGAATTCCTACAAATTAAGATGGAGGGGCCAGCATTAAAAGAGACCAGAAACACTAGAAATATAATAATAAGCCAAGGGTCGTAAACACAGACAAATCTAGTTTCTCGGGTAGAACCTGTGGCTTGAGAAACAATTCAGTAAGATGAGAATTCCAGACCCTCAAAGGCTAATGCTGTGCCATTCCATTGCGCCCTTTCCTCAATTAAACTGTGAATTAAAGCCATACTTTTCTCATGAATTGGCATTTTTACCCACAGTAAAGAAATATCAAAAGAAAACTATGTATCTTGTTACAGGCTCTTAACCAAATTTATTTCTGTGTGTGCATCATCTAATTATTGAAGATTATGGTTAGAGAAAGGAAGGGCTTTAAAAATACCACACCACAGAAACAAATTTATTTCCTAATTGATTTCTGCAGAAAATTAGTTTAATCTGTAATTAAAATCAAGAATTTCCTGCCTGGCTGGTGTGGCTCAGTGGTTGAGTGTTAACCTATGAACCAGGAGGCCATGGTTCAATTCCCTGACAGGTACATTCCCTGGTTTTCGGGCTCGATCCCCAGTAGGGGGCATGCAAGAGGCAGCCAATCAATGATTCTCTCTTATCATTGATGTGTCTATCTCTCCCTCACTCTCCCTTCCTCTCTGAAATCAATTAAAATATTTTTAAAAAAAGAATTTCCTAAATTCCTATATTGAGAACTGACCCAAAGGTCAAAAATGTAATCTAAAAGGAAATTTGAAAGTCAGGAAATCATTAAGCCCCCAGGACTATTCAAGAAACAGACATGATTTTTCCTATTTCAGAGATTTCATTTGAATTCTATTTTTCAGTGTATTAGAATTAGAGTAATTCCTTTCTGTGGGGGAGGTGGTAGTGGCATGGGCAACTTTCCTAAAATGCAGAGTGGGATTTTTAATGGTCTATATTTTTCCTTCTTCTTCCCTTTGTTTCTATTAATCAACTTGTGCTTTTAATGAAGTCATTTATAAAAAAATTAATAGTTTTGAAAGTTGTTATTTCTTTTTGCTTCATAAAGTTTTCCAAACCTAATCCTTTTGTTTTAAGCCTTTGTATGTCAGTATCTAATTGTTATTAACACTAAGACTCTGGAAATAAATGATTTAACTGACAAATTGTTTAAATTTACATACACACATAGAAGTTAATTTTAGATATTTCAATAGCCACCATATTTTATTTATTCATTTATTTCTTAAGAAATTGGAATAATATAAATTAGAATGCATATAAAATAACAACAGTGGAAAAATTATAAATTTGGTTCTGTGCTGGAGTTTTCAGTTTGTTTTAAATTTAATTGATTTTTGTTCATAAACAACACTGTTAATTTTCCTTTGCAAATATGTATAACAGATACAAACTTCACTTATTTCTTTTTAACTATGCCAAATGTTCTTAGAATAATAAATGATTCATATGAGATACCCATTTCCAAGCATGCAAAAATAATTCGTAGAAATATGTACTATGTGGTAACCACCTATTCATGGCATTTCCTTTTTTTGCATTTAATTCATTTTTCCTTTCCCTTTCATTTATTTTTACATTTTATCACATACACAGTTTTTGTGTGAGAAAACTATGTTTATTTTATTAAGGAAATATAAATCAGCTCATCACATCCAATTTTCCTGAGTTTAAAATGAGGAACAGAAGATGGTAAAATTTAGCTGCATCTAAAATACTCTGAACTATCTCGCTAACTTTTTTACTAATTATACTAAAAGTGGATTAAATGTTACAACTAGCATCATGAGTTTCAAATATTTTCACTAGTCACATTTGGAAACATACCAGAGTCTGAAATAAGTGCCTTAGACTATCTCACATCTAAAATTGCATTTTAGAGAAAAACACAAGAATCAAATACTATGAAACTGAAGAACATGACCTAGTGACCTTTTGTTTTCTGGCAAATCCTTCTTCCATAACTGCTGAGCAAGGTTCAGTTTTTACTGGAGGAGTTCTATATGGTTTCTCCTACTAGGCATTACAAAAAGCTTTTTCTTGTTCAAATTCTATGACAAGCTCAAAGACTTTTTTTGGAAAAAAGATGTCTTATTGATTCTGAGAATGATCCAGAGAACACAAATTATGATATAAAATGAAAGTGTAATTTTTACAAATATAAGTACATCTTTTACTCTGTGTCCAAAGAGCAGTGAAATTGCAAAGAGAGTTCCTGCAAAGACATCTGCATTTCACAGGGGGAAGCAGTAAGCTATAGGAAAACTGTAATAGTGGGACTTCAGACATCACTCAGCGCCACGTGGGAGGCCTTCCTTGGAAAGACAGTGATGTTGTGGAAAGAGAACAGTGTTAAGACAGCCTTACCTTGGATCCTAGCTCTGTTGCCTGATAATCCTGAATAAGGACAAGTTTTCTACCCTTTCCTGAGCCTTGGTTTTCTTAATTGTAAAAAAGACATAATAATAATTACCTCATATGGTTATTTTGTCTTTCAAGTGAAATAATAAAAAAGGTGGAGCATGAAATAGGTGCTCAGTGCTAATCTCTACTGAGTCTGCTCAGCGAGGTCATCTTAACATCCTTGAAGTATGAGGTGCTCCATCAAAGCCTTTCTCTGGCTGACAAGCCAAGTATATGAAACTCAAAGTAGCCTGAAAATTCCTGGCAAATTACATTTTAAGGGAACAAAAGAGAATAAAAGGAAGGTCATACATGTATTGAGCATCTGCCAACTGTCAGGCCCTTTTTCCACAAACGTATCACATGATAATTAGCTTAATCTCAAGAAGTACCCTAAGAGAAAGGTACTATTCATTTTTTTAAATATATTTGATTGATTTTTTTCAGAGAGGAAGAGAGTTAGAAACATCAATGAGAGAGAAACATCGATCAGCTGCCTCCTGCACACCCCCTACTGGGGTACATGCCCTTGACAGGAATCAAACCTGCGACCCTTCAGTCTGCAGGCCAATGCTCTATCCACTGAGCCAAACCTTAGGGCAAGAAAGGTACTATTTAGCCCTAATTTTCTTAGCATAGGAAAGCTAAGTAATGTGCTTGACCTGACATGATGAATAAGGAGGTGGAAACTGAATTTAAAGCCAGGTAGTCTAGCCATTTTCTCAAGGAGCACTACTTATTTTCATAAGAAATGGAATTTAGAGTTCATAATTAAAACTATTTATTTTTTAAGTTCTTTTATCGTTTGGATATATCACTAGGGTTCCCTTTTTTTCCACACCTTGCCAGCATTTGTTGTTTGTTCATTTAATAATGTTAGCCATCCTGGTAGGTGTGAGGCAATGCCTCCTTGTGGTTTTTATTTGCATCACTCTGATGATTAGAGATGTTGAACATTTTTTCATATGTCTATTGGCCATCTGTATGTCCTCTTTGGAGAAGTGTCTGTTCCAGTCTTTTGCCTATTTTTTGATTGGATTGTTTGTCTTCCTGGTGTTGAGTTGTATAAGTTCTTTATATATTTCAGAAATTAACCCCTTATTAGTTGTATCATTGGCAAATATGTTCTCCCATACAGTGGGTTCCCTTTTCATTTTGTTTATGGTTTCTTTTTTTTAAAAAAAATATATTTTTATTGATGTCAGAGAGGAAGGGAGAGGGAGAGAGAGATAGAAACATCAATGATGAGAGAGAATCATTGATTGGCTGCCTTCTGCAAGTCCCACACTGGGGATTGAGCCTGCAACACAGGCATGTGCTCTTAACTGGAATCGAACCGTGACCTTCTGGTTCATAGGTTGATGATCAACCACTGAGCTAGTGATGGTTTCTTTTGTTGTGCAAGAGCTTTTTAGGTTGATGTGGTCCTCCTTGTTTTTTGTTTGTGTGTTTGTTTCCCTTGCCCTAGGTGTTACATTGGCAAAAATATAGCTACAAGCAATGTCTGAGATTTTACTGCCTATGTTTTCTTTTAGGATTTTTATGGTTTTATGACTTACACTTAAGTCTTTCATCTATTTTGAGTTTATTCTTGTGTGTGGTTTAAGTTGGTTATCTTGTTTCATTTTCTTTCATGTATCTGTCTAATTTTCCCAATATCATTTATTGAAGATATTGTCTTTACCTCACTATATGTTCTTACCACCTCTGTCAAATATTAATTGCCCAGAATGGCATGGGTCAATTTCTGGGGTCTCTATTCTGTTCCATTGGCCTGGTGCCTGTCCTTGTGCAGCTAATGAAGGGACTATCGTTACCAGCTTCCCATTTGAGAAAGTCTCAAGTGATTGACCTGGAGGTAGCAGGATGATCATCATCACCCTTTTCTTAAATTTAAGCTTCTCAAACTCACATTTTCTAAGTCTGCTTGTATATAATTTTTATATTACTATAAAGTTCACTAAAATTTTTTCTAAAATTTACGTTGAATACTTTATTTGTCCAGAATTAAGGCAAATCCTAATTTATGAGGTAAAAACACAAAGGATACTAACACATTTTTGTATTTAGATTCGGCTTTTTATCTAAATGAAAATATGCCCTCTGGCTATTTATTTTGTTGAATTGAATCTACTTCTTTTACTCTCAGAGTATCCTGTGCTTACTTCTGTCATAGTGTTTTTCACCTTACATTACAACTGTTTTCTTGCTTAAATTTCCCTCACTAGAATAAAGAGCATGGTCCATGTCTTTAATGCCAACATCTACCACCTTGCACTTTCTCTGTTTGGCTCTTAGAAGTTGATCAATAAATGTTTATGGATATGACATATATTTCAAGAAAATGATGCTTTTTAATTAGTGCTTTGTTGTAATAAATTCAGGACCTCTTCTGAGTTAGAAAATTAAAATTTTATGTATTTCCAAATGACTTCCTACTTCTTAATAATGCTTTCCTAACCTTCATGCTGATCTTAGGCAATAATGTCAACCAAACTGCCTATAAGTGTAGTAATTTCATTCCACTGCCTCAAATATGTAGCTCTTTATAAAAATGCATTTTTGACATATTCAGCTCATCTCTTTCCACTCTTCTCCTTTCTTCTCCTCCTCTATCTCTTCTATGGCTATTAAACCAGGTTAGTATTACAGGAACCCAATTCCAACTCCTTAACAATAAGCAATGTAATCAACAGTGGACAAAATTTCCAGTGGGGCAATCAGATTCTTTGGGGAACTCTAATATTTAGAGTTAAAAACACTATTCTCTGCTGTCACTTTCATTGACATAAAGTAATTCCAGGGACTGAAACATTGTTTTGATGCATTTATGTTTAATTTATATGCAAAAATAGCAGAGAGAATTGGTTTCTTTAAAAAAAGAAATCAGAAATGCAGAGAGTAACAGAAAAAACAAATCAAGTGCTTTCAGATGAATGGAAGGAGTCACTTCTATTTGTGTGACTAATCACAATTTTCCAAACAAAAGCCAAAGTTCAAGAATGTGACTTTTGTCATCTTTCCTTATTCAAATGCAATTTTTATCTCAGTTTCCCTTTTTACTGATATTAGAAAATACTGTAGTCACTACCTAGTAAACTTACCAGTAATTACCTGATCTATTTAAGCTCAAAATTGATCAGTTCTGGATTTAAATTCAGTGAGTTGAAGAGTCATAATTAACAGTTTTCTCCTACCCATTCCCGAGGTTTTGGGGAACATGTAGTAGTAGTTCACAGCATTTCTGACAAGGGGCATCTGATCTTTGATCATCTCTTCACGTCAACTTCCACTGAGATACAATGCCTCCCATTTGGTCAGTGTCAACATGTGCTCCATAATGCTGCTGCTGAGCCCCCTGGGTTCACTATGATGCCTGATGTCCAGTTCACAGAGCTCTTCTGCTGTACCTGAATTTTAATCTTTGAGCGCCAACCAATATCCTAGGAACTATGCTAAAATTGCCAAGGCATTTTTGCTGATTTTATAGCAGTTTAGGAAAAAAAATTATGAATCGCAAGTAAATGAAGTTACATATTCAAAAACTTAAGGAAACCTTTACTACATTGACATATTTAGCAATATCATCATCACTAATAAAAGCAGACTTAGAACTGGACGCCATTTCGAAGCTTTGATGGCGCTCCCGGCATTTTTGGCGAAAGACAGGAGGAGCGCGATCTCTCGTTCCCCGGCACTCTAGGGGTTAAAGGCACTTGCAGCTCTTCTTTCATGCCTCCCTGGCATCCTGAGGCTTCCTTTAGGGCCTAACAGCATCAACCTTCTGCCCTTGCGGCCCACCATTGTTCATTCTGGATGTGAGGTTTCTTTGCAAGGACAATTACCTGTTGGGCTGTACCTGGAAACAAGGCAAAGGCATTCTTGAGCTAGGATTCTCTCAGATTTACCTTTTCTATTTCATTCCCTCCCCAGGGGGCAAGGCTCGAGTTTCTTTAGAAATTTAATTGGTTCTATTTCACAATAGTTGTTAACATTCCTGTCTTCCTTTCCAAATTTGGAAAAATATCTTTTGGTCCAGCCCAGAAAGGACATTATTTCCTTTCAGTGTGTAGGGAAAACTAACTAACCACATCTTTCCAAGGAAGTCACTTATGTAGGTTACTCAGACAAAGAATAGTATGACTGTTTCCCCGGATTCCCTGTCTCTCTCCCTAAAGGAAAGCACAAACAGGCCCCATGAGCTACAGACAGGGGGCTTGGTATACACATTAGTCATGGAATCAATCAAAATCAATCTGTGAATGTAAGTGATAGGGACTGTGTTTACCCAGATGCTCCACATACACTCAAACGGCTAAACTGGGGAAATTCTGCATTTTTTAAGATGCTCTTGTATTTTAAAATAATGTATAAAGCCCTAGCCCATTTTTCTCAGTGGATAGAGAATCGGCCTGCAGACCAAAGGGTCCCAGGTTTGATTCTAGTCAAGGGCAAGTACCTTGGTTTCAGGCTCCTCCCTGGCCTAGGCCCTGATAGCAACTAATCGATGTGTTTTTCTCACATTGATGTTTCTCTCTGTCTTTCCCTCTCTCTTCCACTCTCCCTAAAAATCAATGAAAAATATCTTCGGGTGAGGATTAACAAAAAACTAAAAAATAAAATAATAATAATGTATAAAAATTAAGAAGGGCAATGGATGGTTATTATTAAACTGTCAGGCACATGGCAGGCTTTTTCACATGAAATATTTAAGTTTCACCATCATTCTGATGAAGATGTTAGTAGCTTCATTTGGGGGGGAAAGAAAACAAGATTGAGTTAATCAAGTTATAATAAAACCCTATTATTGATTAAACTGCACTCCCCCCTCCCCAAAAAGATAGGGTCTTTTCAGATGCAGTCAAGTTTATAGGAGGCCCTTGCCGGATTACCATGGACCCTAAATCTAATGACTGGTGTCCTTACTAAGGAGAAAAAGATTCAGAGACACTCAGTTACACGCAAAGGGAAGACAGTCATGTGAGGACGGGGGAGGCTGAGGTTGGAGTGATACAGCTACAACAAGAAATGCCGAGGATTGTGGGAAACCATCAGAAGCTAAAAAGAGACCAGGAAGGCTTCCTCCCTTGGGGTCTTCAAAGGGAGCCTGGTCTTGTGACACCTTCAGTGTCAACAACTGTGAGGCAATACTTTGCTGGTTGTTTAAGGTCCCAGTTTGTGGTAATGTGCTATGGTAACCCTAGAAAATCGGTACAAAGCCCAATTCATTGAATGCCTACTAGGTTGCATACATTTTTTTGGTCATCTCTTATATGCTACTTAATTGAATCCTCATATCAACCATCATCTCCAATTTACAGAGAGGTTCATAAAGGTTAAGTAACTCACCTATGTCACACTGTTTTCAAGACACGGGGCCCAAATTTTAAAGTTTGACCTCGTTATCTGGATATGGCCAGTGTTAGCAAATAAAAAACAAAACCAAAAAAAACCCAACAACTATTAATTGTTTATCTGAAATGAAATAAAATAAAGGAACACAAGTATTCATCATTTATAGTAAATCCAATTTTAACTGGCTAGCCTACATTCTACCTTGCATTCCCAGTGGGTGACATTCAGGAATCATGTTTTAACATGCATTCAGGTGTTTTTGGTTACAGTGTCTTGAGTAGGGGCTCTGAGCAGTTTCCATTTTAGTTTTCCATTTAGAGTAGATTTCCAAATCTCCTCTCCAAGTGACACTTAAAAATGTTCAAATCAGCTGTGTGCATGTCACTAATTTCATTGTTAGTTACTATTTATGACTACTTTTTATGTCTTCTAACTGTAATTATGTATATTGTTCTGCATGTATTAGATGCACTTCATTCTATCTTTTAGTTGATTATAGCACTAAACTCTGCACTTATTTTGCTGGTTTTCAAATTTTGGAGTTCATAATCATTGTCTTGATTTTAAAAATTAGAAGGAAAATTTCACAAGACACCCTGGAAGCTGTAACAGTGGATCTTTGGAGGTGAATTTAACGGTTCTGTTTGACCTTGGATTTATGACATCATTGGAATCAAGCTGCTTAATGATAGATATGATGTGGTAAACCTTGACTCAGTTTTGTCCTCAGAGGATCCTCAATTCTGGAATGTGCTTCTTCTCTTGGACCAATGAAACATGAGTTTCCTGGCTCTGAGAATACCTTCAAGGGCCAATTGTTTACAAAAACATTTGCCTGAGGGATTGAAAATAGGGGTCCAGATGATAGATGACATTTTAAATGCTTTTGCCATGTATGAATCCTAGGGGGATTAGGAATGAAAAAATTTCAAAAAAATAATACCAGTAATTAGGCATGTTGGCTTATGAAAAAGCAGTCTCCTATATTTTGAAGGTTTGACATGTCAATGATTCCCAGATTTCTAAAATCAAGGTGTGAGAAACTAATTGCCAAAAATATAAGAGATGGATTTAATAAACGTAACTCAGCCCAGCTTTAATAACCCAGAAGCCGAAGAAAATTTCAGTATTTGACTTCTCAGAACTTCTATGACTTTTGGGAGCCTTCCATTAAAGAAAAATGAAGCAGATTTGCTTTAAGTAATTACAGCCTTCAGTGATAAATAAAAAGGAATTTTTCATAAACCTCAGAGATCTTTGAAAGTTTTTTTTTCTTTCTAAAAGGCCCAAATGTTCTGTTGGGTTTTAAAATTATTTTCATAGATTTGGAGAAGGTTTTGGCTTCTCAGGGCCAATACTCTGGGATTAAGGAAAGATACTGGGAGACCTTCCTTCTGGTAGAGCCTGTATTAAATGTAAATAAGATATAAGATTGAGATGATATCCCCCTTTTAGTCAAACTAGTACTTGAAACCCACCAAGATTCTATAAGATTGTACAGAATAACTGGCAACTGAAATTCGCATTAAACTTTTTACCTTCAAACTGTGTTAAAACTTTGGGTCACATCTCTCCCTCCACTCCTCCTTCTAACCTCAAATGGTTTAACTTCTACAGGAGAGAAATGATTACTTTCCTAAAACAATGACACAGGGCTATTTTCCTGCACAGTATACTAGGGATTTGAATTCTTCAACCTACATTAGAACACGGAAGTTCTGAGCTGAAACATGCTCAAGGGTATATGCAGTGTTAGCTCAAACTTTAGTAGTAAAATGACAAATTTCTGAGAGTGAGTATTGTGATATCTTGGGAAAACTTCCTGATATCATTGGGCTTCTTCAATAAATGTTTCTACTGAATAATCTCTAAAATTAATTACAGCTCGAAATTTTTCATCCCTCCTTAACAGTATAAGAGTTGTATTGCAGCATAGCTATCTTTCTACTAGAAAAGTTCAACTGGAATTGTTTTAAATTATTTTGAAAAAAATTAATATAACTATTGAATACAAAACTATAAAGAAATTAACAAAGGTTCATCCTGATTCTATGATATATATGTATGTTGGCAAGTAACCAGGTCAAGTAGTCTTCCCCAATACATTCCCGGAAGATGCACTGCGATTGCAGATAATGCATAAGAGAGAAATGGGCTCAATCTTTCCCTTTCTAACTGTAAATGTGATTACTTTTACTGGCATGGGGATAATTTCATTTTACTGTCTTTTCTAAAACTAAGTTTCTATTAGAATTTTTATTCTACTATGCACAAGATTTCTAGACCCCAGAAATCTTCTGCTTTAATTTGTTTGGGTAAAATTTGTTAACCCCTTCACATGTTGATGGACACCAGAATTTGGAGTAATAGACTAAGAAACACCCACCACCAGCACTTGTTAGTAGCATGAGCCTGGGAAAACCATATAAGTTCTTAAAGACATAATTCCTTCATCTCCAAGTCAGGAATAATTTAGGGCAACCTGTCTTCATTATGTGTGTGCGTAGCTCTAAATTAATAAATATATTTGGGAACATTTACTAACCATAAAGCAACTTACCAATGTAATATGTATTTTATTGTAGGATCCATAGGATACAGGACATGTCCTCAGAGACCAAGGAATGGAGACATTTTACCTACTTTTTTCTGAGTGGCAGAAGGCTCTAGGAACCAATGGTAAACTTGCATAATAATAGTACATCCTTTAGAAAGAGGAAAAGGCAGTTGTTCAAGTCAGTTCTGTAAGCAACATCAACGTTCACAAGCCATGAACTCCAGCTCTTCCTTGGAAGGATGAGAATGTTTTAAAATGTATTTTATTATTTTTCAGGTATAGCAAAGCCAACAGACTAGGAGATCATTGGCATTTTAAAGATAGTTTGTTACAGTTCCCAAGAGGAGGGGGGCATGGCATATCGCACAGGGCCACACAGGAAAGCACTAGAGCTGACCAGGATGTAGGGGAGCGATAAAAACCTGGGCAAGAGCCTTTACTGTGGTTTCCGTGGGCAGGAACTGGCAATGCAGGTAGGCATGTTTAGGACTGACTAGTCTGAATAATTTCAGTGGATTCAATGTATAGGGCTGTTCCTAGTTTTCTGGTACCGGTCCCTGGGGTGATTCGGGCAAAGAAATATTGGCCCTGAGTGTGAAAGCCCATTAGAGGAGTTGGTGGAGATTGGGCCCTGGATTGGTGGGTGTGCATGTGAAATGTATGCTCTACAGGTCATCTCTTACTATTTCAAGGACTTAGCACTGGGAGGGACAATCTCTCTAGAGTCAACAGGCTCCAGATACCAAAGTCTCAGAAATACAGAAAGTAAAATGGCATGATTAATAGAGAGAACAACATTTGATGAAAAGTCAAAGAAAAAAATTCTATCTATGACCATGTTAGTGTTCATGGTTCCTCATATGAAAATTCAAGCATGATTTATATCAAATAAGAAAATAACCATGCTCAAAGGAAATCTTTCAGAATTTCTCACTCACTTGGTAAATATAACATAATTCCAGTGACTGTTTTCATCCTAAGAGTGCTTTTCTGCATCTGTTGTACGTGTCTGATACTGATCAGATTCTGGTGGTAATGAACTAGTGTTGTAAGGAATAGTGAAAAAGAAGATAGAAAATAATCAGAGAACATATTTTCTGAGGAGCTCCTCCAGGCCGGGAATCTCTTGTTTTCCCATCATGGTGTTTCGTAGTGCCTTGAAGACTGCTTTCTATAAGTGTCGAGGGGATGTTTCCTGAATTGTCTTGAAATGACATCTGAAGAGCTTTAAAGAAGATAAGATAAACCCAGTTGGGAACATGCCAACAGTTTGAAGTATCTGCAAGATGGCCACGGAGAGATGTGTTATAAATAGCTAACTATACAAGGTTTGTAGCTCACAGGAGAGGTGTCTTGAAAACAGAGACTAGAGCCCTAACCAGTTTGGCTCGGTGGATGGAGCATCGGCCTGCAGACTGGGGGGACCCAGGTTCGATTCCGGTCAAAGGCATATACTTTGGTGGTGGGCACATCCTCAGTGGGGGGTGTGCAGGAGGCAGCTGATAGATGTTTCTCTCTCATCGATATGTCTGGCTCTCTATCTCTCTCCCTTCCTTTCTGTTAAAAAAAAATCAATGAAATATATTTTAAAAAAAGAAAAGAAAAGAAAACAGAGACTAGAGATGTCACACGATAAGACTGGAAAGTGAGCCTGGCCAGTGTTGCTCAATGGACTGAGCATAGTCTCATGCAACAAGAGGTCACTGGTTTGATTCCTGGTCAGGGCACATGTCCTGGTTTTGAGCTCTATCCCCAGTAGGGGACGAGTAGGAGATAGCCAATCAATGTTTCTATCTCTCCCTCTCTCTTCCTCTCGCTCTAGTAAAGTCGATAAAAACATATTTTTTTAAAGAAAAGGATGGAACATGAGGAGAGAGGAAGTTTGAGGAGTATCTCACATGCCAAGAGCCAACTGTCTCAAATGCACCATGATGGGAACGGAGCAATGGAGCTCCCTGGAGTGATGCAGTGCACAGCAGGCCCCACCAGACACGGCACAGACAGGCATTCCATTAAAGAGTAGAGCAAAAGAGTAGCCAGAACGGAGAAAGGGAGAAATATTTTCATTGGAAAACCATATCATAATAGACTTCATTTTTCAAAAAACATGGGCAAAACGTATCTTTCAGTGAAATATGTTTAAGTATCCTTATTCTCATCAGACAAATGTGATCGTCTCCTCCCTGGGAAGAAAACTTTGTAAATACTTTGGTTTAAAGATAAAGAAATTCTTAGGAAAGGCTTGTCACTTTGACTTTTCTCCTAAAAAAGATATTTTTTTTTTTTTTGCCAAGACTCAATGACTAGTCTCCAACTTCTTATTTTATCTTAAATGCATTGATTTTTGTCATTTTCCAAATTTTTAGTCAGATTTCTTTGTTATATATTGTTATTTAAATTTCATGTTCCCTGGCCTTAGTATATTCTTTAAAAGCACCTACACAAAAAAACAATTAATCATAACACCTTTTTTGGACATTTAATGAAAAATTTGTCTCTTCCATTAGGCTGTATACTCTGGTGTCAAGAGCTGTATATAGTTTATTAATTATTGTGTCCTTGACACCTAGCAGAATATATGATACAAAGGAAATTCTCGATAGATCTTGAATAATTTAATCAAAGAAAAAAGAGTGGATGAATGAATGTATCTCAAATGAAGGACCACACATTTGATTGTGGGCGAAGTCACTCATACAAGTTTTTCATGTGAACAAAGATGCAATCAGCATAAAGAATGATGATGTTGAAAGTTACATATTTTCCTAACTGAATCAGTTGCTGTGTAAGAGCAATAAACAATACCTAAGAAAACCCCCTGAACAAAGAGTTTGGTTGTCCAGAATGGGGAGGAGCTGTCCACCCCAATGTTTTAAAATGAGAATGATGACTGCCTTTTTCCACAAGGAGTGTGCCAACTCTGAGAAGACCTACGAGTTGTGTCATTGATTTTACGCAATCCTTCTCCTTGAAATTTTATTTTCATTGTAAGTGTCCAATACTAAATAAATCAAATGAGGGCAAAAATCTAAACATTCTGGTAATGAGCTCAAAACCATATATTTAATTTTCAAACCCACTCTAATCTTGCAAAAATCTTAGCTTTTCTAATGCATTGATGTAGTGTTTGTCTTGTTTTGCCAGTTTTACTGCATGTCAGTTTACTTGGCGCTATTTCAAGGCTTTCTTTGAATATGAGCAGACTTTCCCATGTTTGACATTAATTCAAGAAGCTTTATTTATCACAAGCTGTTATTTGCTATTGATTTTTACTACCAAAATGTTTCTCTCTTAAAAACAATGAATTTAAAATTTGGTCAAGCTGTCTCAGTTCTCAGAAACTTGTTCTATCCCAGATCCGTTCCACTTATTTTCTCTTGGCTTATTGAGGTAAAATTTACATACAATCAAATTCACTCATTTTAAGTGTACAATTTGATAAGTGTGAGAAAATATATATCCCTATGTACATATTCCCTTATGCCACTTGGTAGTGAATGTCCTTCCTCCAGTCTCAGATTTGTTTTCAGTCACTAAATGTTTGCCTTTCTAATAACATTTTGTAAATATCTATATGTGACTTAGTGTAATGACTTTGAGATTCATCCATGTTGTGTGTGTCAGCAGTTGGTTCCTTTTTATTGGTGAGTAGTATTCCATTGTAGAGTTATATAAAAATTTCTTTACCTATTTACATGTTGATGGATATTTTGGGTACTATCAAAGAGTTGGCTATTATGAATGATCATATACAATATGTGTAGACATGTTTTAATTTCTCTTGGGTAAATACCTAAGAAAATCTAGTTAAGGATTGCTAGATCTTATGATAAGTGTATATGTAACTTTACAAAGAACCCCCAAAATGTTTCCCAAATTTCCATAGCATTTTTCATTCGCACCAAAAATGTATGAGAATTACACTAACAAGTTTGGAAATAAGCTACATTGGGTAGAGTTCTCACAAGGAGAAAAGTCCATCAATTATTAATAATTTTTTAAAAAATGACCTGCTATTTCTGGATCTCTCTTTATTGATTGTTTTTTGTTGAAGCTATCTTGTGCTGCATGTCAAATGGATTTCAGGAGACTCCAATTATTTATGCATTAAGGAAGAAAACATTGTGTGTGAGCCAAGAAGAATTTAGAGTTAAACTTTACCTGGTAGTTTTAGCCACTTAATGAAATGCCACATCCACAAGTATAAGACAGAGAGAGAAAGAAAGAAAATAGTTATGAGGTTCAGCTGCAACCAGGATTGAAATAAAAAAGTATGCAGAAAGCAACCGGAAATGCCCAACAGAAAATATGCTAAGGAACAACTTCTTTTTGTTCTCATTACTTTGACAATAAATCTTAATATTTTCCAGAAATTCGGATGGCTATGATAAGCAGCTATGTTTATATTAATGTGATTATATTTGTTAAATTAGAAACAGCAAAAAGGTCATATATCCTCTGCTATTTTGGGAAATAATAAACAACTAAAGAGACAGGTATCTATAAAAATTCCAGACTACTGTTGGTCCCATTCATTTTTTATAGTTGAAATTAGGTAAAGAGTACATGATCTATGAAATCATTTTGACTAAGTTATCTTTCTCAATTATTCTCCTCCTGGGGTGACTTAGTTTCATTGATTCCTTAAAACCCTCTATAAAGCTACACTTTTATGTACTTTACAACTAAAATATGAATTTTCTGCTTCACATAAGTTATATAAATGTCTAGTCACCATGAAACTAATGTATTTTTAATATCTAAAAACAAATTTTAAAGTCAATATTAGAACTAATGATATAATAAATCAAATGTGCTTTTGCAGTGAATTATGTGCACAGTGAAGAAAAAATACAAGTCATAGCTGTCATAAGAACTTAAATCAGTGACTTTTATGCATTTTTTTCCTTCAATAGAATTCTTTCATTATATGACATCTCATGTCAAAGGCCACTAAATATAATATATTAGAGTTCCCTTTGGAACCTGACTTTCCTGAGGCCTCTGCCACTGAGCACTATGCTCCTAGAAATTCAATGTAAAAACTACTGTTTTAAAGTATAAGGTCTCCCCCTGACCTGTTTGGCTCAGTGGATAGAGCATCGGCCTGCAGACTGAAAGGTCCCAGGTTCGATTCCGGTCAAGGGCATGTACCTTGGTTGCGGGCACATCCCCAGTAGGGGGTGTGCAGGAGGCAGCTGATCGATGTTTCTCTCTCATCAATGTTTCTCACTCTCTATCTCTCTCCCTTCCTCTCTGTAAAAGATCAATAAAATATATTTTAAAAAAATAAAGTATAAGGTCTCTTAAGAGAATGATACTAATCTATAATAATAAAAGTGTAATATGCTAATTAGACCGGACGTCCTTCCGGACGAAGCCAGAGCTGCGATGGAAGCCCAAGTCCCAGTGCCTGCCAGCGGCTGGAGGGAAGCCCGGGTCCCAGGTGCCAGAGGGAAGCTGGTGCCGGCAGCTGGGGTTAGGAAGGCCTACTCTTGCACGAATTTCGTGCATCGGGCCTCTAGTATTTCTAGAAAACTAGTTATGTACCAGGTGTTTTACACGTCTATTTCTTATTTAATCCTCTAGTCAACTTTATAGATGGGATATTTGCCCCATATTACATCCAGGGAAGCTGAAAATACAACACAATGAAACTTTTTACCTGGGCATGTGAGTGGTATAATTGAGATTTCAGCCCACATATGACCATTCCAAAGGCCCACTTTCTCTTAGTCTATCACCAGCACTTCCTAGAAATAATAAAGTGGCAGGGGGAGACAACAGTGCTGTGATTAAGCCCTCCTATAAGAATTTGCCTCTATATATTAAAAAAAAAAAGTTGCTGTTCTCTAGATAAAGGCACTGTTATTGAGTTGGTAATTGAGAGGTGAGCAGTTTGCTTTATCAGGGTAGAAAGATTGGTCACAGGATAAATGGTTTATGTTGAACCAAAACCTGGGTGTGCCCAGAAGTGTTCTGGACCCTGCCCAGGCATGGGGTGGTGAAAAACAATGTCATCACTGCTAAACTGTGAGGGAAATGTCGAGCAGTGGGTTTTCAAGTCTGGTTGCCCATTAAAATAATCTTAGGGAATTTCTAAGCAAAATAATGCTTTCCCCCAGCCAGGGATTCTGATAATTGGCAGGAGTAAGAAACTGAGCATTTGTGTTTGAAAAAGTGATATACGGGCATAGGGTAGTCATGGCTGATGTCAAGAAAGAGCTCAGGTGGGGAACGGTTAACTAAAAGGTGCAGCATTACCTGGGCTGTGATGGAGGGGAGGTTGGAAGGCATGGATGTGGGGATAAAGAGTCTAGTGAAGTTTAAAAGCACCTGTTTTTTGTTGTTGTTGTTTAAAGAAATGGAAACTTGCTAAAGATTTTTAGAAAACTCTTTCCAAAATAAGGTTTATATAGAAAATATTGACAAATTTCTGAACTCTTGCTAAATTTTCTACCTTAAATGCCTGTGTCAAAATTTTAAAACAGAAGAAGGAAAATTAAGGACTCACATATAGACCAAAGCAATTGAATTATAAATTATGGCCCTGGCCAGTGTGGCTCAGTTGGTTAGAGTGTTGTTCAGTACACCAAAAGTTTGTGGGTTTGATTCCAGGTCAGGGCACATACCTAGGTTGTGGGGTCGATCCCCAGTCAGGCATGTATGGGAAGGCAACCAATCAATGTTTCTCTCTCCAATTGATGCTTCTCTCTGTGTGTCTCTTCCCCTCTCTCTAAAGTCAATAAGCATGTCCTCAGGTGAGAATTAAAAAGATTAAATTTAAAAAATTACAATTATGAATTTTCACCCTTATTTCAATCAAGTTTTAAATTTTCTAATGTGAGAATATCTTAAACATTAGAAAATTCTTTTAATAATAAATTATTTTTATTATAGAAAAATTATTTAATGATTTTAAAATTATGTCATTAGCTGCTCTGAATAGATATTATTTTACATCATAAAGCAAATGAATTGTTCTGACCTTATTCATCCAACAATAATATTGAATAACAATAAAATATTTCTTTTCTTCAGAAATGTCTAAACAGTCAAAGATTAATGAAGATAATGAACAACTAATGGATTACATGCAAGACTTAGAACATTATCCCATCCAAACAAAAACTACCTGCATGGTTTTTCTCAAACACAAGCTACTTGGAAACTTTAGAAGAATTTGTAGAAATGTCTTCTGTTTACGTAACTTTCTGAACTTGCTAGTGATTGGAATATGAAAAAAAAATGACATGGAATGCAAATAAGTGGCACAAACATTTCACCAAAAAAATCTAAAGCCCAACTTTGATCAATTATCTAAGTTTGTGAGGAAAACTACATCAAGTGAAGAATATACCAGTTAGAATCAGGCCAAGATTCCTGAGTCTATTAATGTGCATGTGACATAAGGCAATGTTTCCTGCTTTCCAAATGTGTGTTTCCATGTACACCACAGACAAAAAGGAGGTTCCCATACTTTGTCTTTCTTTGACCCTTTCTTAGCCTTACCCTCCCCTCACTTTGCAACATGTTCAATCCCATCTGTGAAGAAGGGACTTTCTTCTCCCAATGCCACCACCTCTAAGAGGTAAACTCTGAAATAGAGCAATTCCTCTGCCCCTTGTTATGTTTTTCTGAGTCCCTTCTTAAGAATTCCCCTGCACTTATACCACCAATGGTGAAGGTTAATTTTCATCCCAGATAAGTAGCTATTTGCTCTACAGAAAATCTTTAAATAAGTTCAAGTATCCTCTAAACTCAGTGATATATTTGCTTCATAGACTGTACTCCATTATTTCATGTCTTTGTCATTGGGGAAGGCCAGGGGTGGGGTGGGGGTTGGGTGGAGGGAGGCAAAAAGGTGGAAAATAGGGAATATTTGTAATACTGACAATAAAACTTTTTTAAATAATAATATAATAAAATTACACATAACAAACATTTTACAAACTATTAAGAGCCAACCAAATAGACTTAATGAAAGACTTAATGTCTGTTTTCCTGCAATATGATTCCTTTTATGTTTAATATAATTTTTCTAATACCTTAAATCTGAGCTAATTTAAATAACTTGGAAAATTATAGTCACAAAAAGGACATGTTCAAGTTTTGGTCCTCCCGTTTACTAGCTCCGTGTCCTTGGAAAGCCAAACCCTCTCTGAGCCTCACTCTCCTCATCAGTAAGATGGTTTCCCCATCAGTAACTGGTTTCCCCACTGCAAGGCATTTTTGCAAGAATAAAACAAAATCATTTCTGCAGTGATGATTAGTACTTCACAAAGTGGTATATAAATATTATTATTAGCATGCTGAGTGTGCCATTTTTATTTTGCACTGACTTATGGATACACTTAAGATTTTGTAAGTTTCCAATTGTATATATAGTTGTGCTTCTTGTAGATTCCAATAAGCAAAGGAAGCAGAGCTAACATGAGAATTCATGTATTCAACAAATATAATTTAATAAACACCACATTTTAAACTACTTTTCAATGATTCACATTTAGGATTCCCTAAAAGTTAAGACTGAATTTTAATGTAAAAGGGTAGACAGTTATATTCATCATGTTGGGCTAGATAAATTCATGCAATGTTTACTTTGTGAAGTCTTGAAGACTTCATATATAAGGCTCGACATATAAGGTTGATAAATTCTTCCCCATTTTATAGGTGATCAAACCGAAAAATAGAGAAGCTAAGCGCCTACCCTGTGATGGAATACTGTGGGCGGTAGTGTGTGGGGAGCACCCATCCCCCCGTTTGCCTCAGAACGAGCAGTGCCTTCCTAGTTTGGACTTGACCCTAACCTGATCCTTAACAATACACTGTGAACATTTGTGTTTTGTCTGAGTTCCATATTAGTTCACATATTTCTGGAACATATTGTCTATTATTATAGAATTAAACTGGAAAAAACACTCTGTGGAAGGTGAAAGAGCAATATAACCCAAAGATCATCAGAGAAATCATAAGTACTTCAATGATATTTAGTTAATCACACAAAAATAGCCTTGATTTTATTTATACCAAAGTAATAATGTCTGGAAAAGAATATCTGTGCCTTATTTTGCAATTTTGTTTGTCTTTAGCATACCAATACCTAACAAGGTTGTATATAAGCGTGTGTTGTCTGATAAGGACAATAGTAATTCCTAGAACAAAAGAGATCATTCTCAATGTGGCTATCTATAATAATAAAAGCCTAATATGCTAATTAGACTGGACGTCCTTCCGGATGACCTTCCAGATGAAGTTGGGGCTGCGAGGGAAACCCGGTCCTGGGTGCCAGAGGGAAGCCAATGCCTGCAGCCAGGGGAAGGAAGGCCTACTCTTGCATGAATTTCATGCATCGGGCCTCTAGTGTTGTTATAATCATCAAGACACTGGCTGAAAGCTGATTTGTGTATTTATAAATTTATTTTGTTTTAGGCAGAATAATTCCAACCACAATTTGTCACTTTGAATAGCAGACACTTCTGTTTACAGGGTCAGCAGAATTTAAATGGGATGAGAATCCCTGGAAATTTTCCCTCCTTTAATTTTAAAAGCCTGTCAGAATGTTCTCTGTTCCAGTCCATCAAGTCATAGACTTTTCAGTAAAACAATAGGAGGGGAAAAAAGGAAAATATTGAGTTAGCAAAAGGTATTCAATGAGTCTTTTCTTTAAAGACTATTAATTTTTTTGGTGCAGCTACACTCAGATACATTTTTATTTTGAGACATAATTTTTTTTTTCCATAATGAATATGGTCACATTCATACTGACAAAACAAAGCTCAGGATTTAAAGCTACCCCAGAGCAAACACTAACCCTGCCAAAAAATAGCATATTCAAGATGCACTGTTATTAAGTTACTCACTGAAGTACCCCAAAGTTTGACTTTGCTGATTTTCACATGAACTCTGTCCTGCCGGATTCACTAGCTAATGCCAGCGGCGAGTTAATACCACATGCTTATGCTTGGTTGAGAGTCCTGATTTGAAGTCTCCTTGGCAAAATATAGTTGTTTACTCCAGGAGTTCTTCTCCTTGCTCCTCCTCTATAAAATTTTTTTTAAATTTATCTTTATTGTTGAAAGTATTACAAATGCCTCTCCTTCCCCCCATTGACCTCCCCTCCTCCCCACTCCTGTCCCCTCCCCAGGCCTTCACCCCATTATTGTCTGTGTCTATGGGTTATTCATATATGCATATAAATCCTGTTTGATCTCTTCCCAACTAAGAGGACTCTAGGAGCCGAGAACGGGTTTTCAGGAAGCCCCGAGGCTGGCAGGATCCTCAGAAATCAGTGCAGGACACCTGGTTTCTGCAAGGGCATGGTCAGGCAGCACCAGGTACTGGAATGCGGGTCCCTGATCTTCCAGTGCTGGCCTGTAGGAGTTCACCCCTTTGCAGTCCAAAAACTCATTCTTTTGAGTGACAGGGGAAGCTGGCAACTCGTCTGGGGCAATAGGTGTGTATGCAGAATGTCCTGGGCCAACTGGGATGCAGGATCACCCCGCTGGCCTGAGCCTGCCAGGGTCTGGGAGGAGGGCAGAAGGGAGGGGCGCTTTAGACTCACCCTGGGAGGTTTAGTTTAAGTTACTTTCGAATTGGGGTTCTGTCACCGGCATTCAGGAATCGAATCTGATAGATGTCGCTATACACAGGTGGTTTCATGGTTGACAGCAGTGATCAGAAGTCTTCTGAAATGTTGCCTAAGACTCTGAATCCACTTTCAAGAGGCAGAGGCTGGTTTTCTTTCTATCTTAGGAGCTTAGACGGATAATGTGTCCTTGAGATCTCAGTAATTTGGAAGAACTTGTTAACACCGGGAGAGGAGGTGAGGATTATTGGATTTCTTCATTCCAGTGGTTCTCACGTGCGCTGCGTCAGAATCACCTGCAGTGCGTGTTAAAACGGATTGCTGGGCCACACCGCGGAGTATTTGTATTTCTAACAAGTTCTGAAGTGATGTCGATGCCTCTGACCTGAAGACCACATGGATCTTTCATATATTATAAGAAAAGGCAATTTAACATTAAGTTTTTAAAAGCATGAGTATACAGGGCTATGAAATTCTTGATGAACTTTATTTTCCATCACAGATTATATACCATACCACTGGCCAAGAAAAAGCGAGTAAGTTGCCTTACTGGGAAGGAGGGATCTATGTCTCTCTCACTGAGAGTTAGAACCCAGGTATTTTGGGCTGAGGCTGAGTCTTAAAGCCTGAAAATATGGTACCTTGGATTTTTACTTAAAAATACACATATATCCAATAAGAAAGCTGTGGTACATTTACGCAATGTAACACTACACGGTTACAAAAAGAAGGAAATCTTATTTTTGCAACAGCATTGGTGGACCTGGAGGTTATTATGCTAAGTGAAGTGAGCCAGACAGAGAAAGATAAATACCATATGATCTCACTTATCTGTGGAATCTAATGAACAAAATACACTGATGAATAAAATAGAAACAGAGGCATTGACACGTGGAACATACTGACAGCTGTCAGACAGGAGAGAGGGAAGGGGCACTGGATGAGAAAAGGTGAAGGGAGCAGCCCAAAAAACATATGTGCATCACCCACAGACACAGACAATAGTGTGGTAATGGCTAGAGCAGTGGTTCTCAACTTTGGCTGCACATTAGAATCACCTGGGAATCTTTTTAAAATCCTGATTTCTGGGCTTCATCATCCGGAAATTCTGTTACTTTGTTACTAATGTTGTGGCCCCACCCCATAACAGAGAAACAGAATTTCCAGAGGATGAGGCCCAGAAATCAGGATTTAAAAAAGATTCCCAGGTGATTCTAATGTGCAGCCAAGGTTGAGAACCACTGGGCTAGAGGGAAGGCGGTGTGGGGGCTGGGTGGAGGCAGGCAAAGTGGAGGCAAATGGGGACATTTGTAATAGTGTCAAGAATGAAAAAAGGAAAAACAAGAAAATACACATATATCCGAGTATAGGCTCCCTTCTGGCGCATCACATCACACAGGGTATGTGAGTCCATATACCTCAGATATAATGCCAGATTTGATTATAGAGTCAGAATGGGTCTCTCGTCTTTGTTCTGTTTCTTGTATTATTATTGCTTGAATAATAGATTTGTAATCATGGCTTTACCACATCAAAACACAGTTTTACCATGCATGTAATGAACCATAGAATCATATAATTTTTACATGTGATTTCTTCAAGCAGTTTTGAATTTATAAATGTAAATTAATTTTAACCAAAAGTTTTGAGAATGCACTATATTGACACTAGAGACTCTAGTGACTAGAGGAAGCCATGTAGGCAATAATAAACTCTTCACCTGGTCCTCTTATTATGGTTCAGGAATACGATATTTGTACAAATGATGACATTACAAAGCAGAACATGTATTTGTTTCAATCAAGGGAGTATGTTTTTGTTTTCCCTTTCTTCTGTGACAACCTACTTTAACTTTTCCCAAGTGCTTTTCCTTTATATGTTTATAATGTACACTGTGGCCTTTAACATTTATGTATGTTTGAGGAAATCTAAGTTATTTTTCCAAAGGAAAATGTTTATATTTTCCAATAGTTTGACATTTGAAGTGTTGAATTTCCTCTACTGAAAAAAATAAAATTAAGGTGAAATTGCTTACAAGACCTTGCCATTACTTTTCAGTTTCATTAAAAGACTCCTTTGCCTTTAGTCATTGAAAGTAGAAGGTTAGATATTTATAGAGGGTGATCACTAAGATGGTTTTGATTTATGTTTGCTATATGACCTTGCTCTATGATGGTTTTACTTCAGACCAGACACCGTGACCTTCTTCAATTTCAGAAACATTTTCTCCATGATTGCTTCATGTTAGAACTGTAGTTCTTTTAGCACATGTTTCCATCTGGAAATGAATCACCCAGCGATCTGCATGTGCCATCCCAGCTGAAGTCAATCTGGGGCCTGTCTCCAAAGGTTCTGCCAAACATTAAGGATATTCCAAGCCAGGAGATGTTGGCTTTCCCATCTAATCAATGGGGACTCTATTTAAATTTGATATGATATTTTAAGGTCAACATTAAAAGCAAAAGGCCTCCATTAACCTACCCTTAAAACGGTTGAAATGTAAATGTGGATTAAAACTAAAACCTGCTTCATTATGGAAAGAAGATGATTTCTAATTTTCTCCCTTATCCTGATGAAAAAGAATTTCATTTATTGACTTTTTTATTTATTTCAAATTTATTTTTCTGATAGCAAAGAATTTCATTTATTGAATTTTATTTATTTTTCTTTTCTGGTGTAAATTTTTCCTCCATTCTTAAAACAAATTTTAAAAATAATTAAACAAATCAAAATAACATAAAGTCCATCGTATTTCAACAAACATACTTATCAAAGGATACAATGAGTCTAAGAAAAAAATGAGATTTTCAGACCACATTGACACACCAGTTCTGCTATCAGCAATTCTTGCTGCCTGTGCAATTATGTTTTGGTTATAAAATTGATACCTTGTCAACCAAGGTTACCATCACTGAAGAGCCAATAAGTAAGATAAGAATGATAACTACAATTTCACTTACAACGCCACTCACATAAACCTTGGAATAAGACGTTCTGTGAAAAATAATATACATTCTTTATTCCTCCCTCCCTTATCAGACATGGAATGTGAGTTTTGTATCAAACATGATTCCTTAAAGCTAATGTACTGAGTTCAAAAGATAGAAAGCGCAAGATTTATTGCCTACATTATGTCTTATATAGAGCATACAGTATATGTTCTCATATTATATCAGTCTGTGTATCAGTCCTCATCTTAGCTTAGGCTCTCCAGAAATCAGAGAGCCTGAGAGGAGAGTTTGCAAGCAGGAAGGCCATTTGAGAAATGATCCTATTTGCTGCAGAGAAGGACCCGGGAGAATGAAAGTAGAAAGAGGCAGACAACACAATAATGTGTTACTAGTTGATGACCACTATGTGTGAATAGGTGCTCAATACTGCTGGGACATTCAAAGCAGAAGGATATGAAATATATCTCAGAATTATCTGTTCATAATGAAAAAAAATTAGTGGTTATGTGTCAAGTACTTACTCTCCGGTTGAAAATTGTCCCTTGGCCAATAACTACCACGTACCTCAAGATCGCACCTGTGTGATTACTAACTGAGCTCCTGTGGCAGCCCGCCCCGTGTACCAGGGCAAAAAGCAAGAGGAACCACTGCCTGATTGAAGTGATATCATTTTGCACAAAGCAGGGTGCAATTTGTGCAGATGACTTACCATAGCTATGTCTACGGATCAGACAAGATCCAGATCGGAAGTTGCAGATGGCCCATAGAGTTTTTTATATTTTCCAAGCTTCTGATCTGCACATAATTGCTTCGTCTATTCAGTTATAATTCCTTCAGAGCAGCAATGCCACAAATGGGTTCCTTAGAATACACACTGAGTGTCCAGATTATTATGACCACCTGACGTTTGTAGGCAAATTAGCTATAATTTCGCGCTAAAGTTGATAGAGGGCCAGACCATTATAAATAGGGGAGCAGGTTGTTTACCATGATGAAGTGATTTTTTTTCCTGAAGATATGGGTAAACAATGTGATTTAACAGCCTTTGAACTTGGGATATATATAGTATAAATAATGATAATGTTTGCAACCGCCCTTTTATATGTTCAACTTAATATGAGAAATAAACAAAGTGAAGATTTCTTTACTCAACACTTTTCCTGGGACCTCCCCTAAAATCTCCACCCCTAAAACTCTTAAGACAGAGAACCCAGTGTGATCTCTCTCCCTGGACCACACCTGGTGCCTTTCCCTTCCCCCTCTTTCCCCTCCCTGCCCCAGGCACATTACCATTAGCTTCTCACTCCCAAGCTCCAAGGGTGCTCCCTTTATCCCCATAATTCGCTTCCTAAACCCATTTCTTCTGGGAATTACTTCTACCTCTGTGATTTACCAAATAAATGTTCTCTTACAGTTTTGGGCCTTGGATCTGAATTCTTTCCCAGCCAGAATCCAAGTACCCAGGTTGCTGGACCCAGTTTTGGTCTGACCCCACCAGCTTAACACCTGGTGCTGCTCCCAATGCCTGCAGCATGTTAAGCTGGTGTTATGTGCAGGGCACTGCTCCAAGAGCTTTATATATAGTAATGCATCTAACGTTCGCAACTTCGTAAGAGAAAGGAAATTATTTTTATATTTTATAGAAGTTGAAATTGAGGCACAAAGGAAATTTTGCCTTAGAACTTTCAAAGATGGCCCAAGACAAGATAAACTATGATAAGTGATGTATATGGCTTTGAAAATGGATTAACATATTTATTTCCCAATTGACCCCAAAGTATGATTTATCTAGAAAATCAATAATTTGGAGCTTGTTTTTAAACATATTTTATACATTTCAATTTTAAAATATATGTTCAATACATTAATGCATGTCTTATTAAAATATTCCTGAGAGTCACTCTCTTTTTCTCTCTCTAGCAGCCTTTTAGCCTTACTAAAAGCATTTTATTTTTAATTCTAGGGATGACTCTCAATATTTATTTTGAAAAATTATGTATTATTTTCATAACTTACTCTTTTTGTTACTTTTAGAGTTTAAGTATAGTTATGTTAGTAAATTAAGTTGAGCCCACTGCATTCTTAAGGCATGATGCTTTTAAGAAAATAATAATATTTTAGAAATTTTAATTAACTGAATTTTCTACCCTTAAGATTAAATAAATGTTTCATGAGGCTGGATTGAAAAATCTCAACCTAAATTGATGTTAGTTGAGAGTTTTTGCTTTGGTAAAATTCCATTATATGTTACTTCTCCCCAAGTTTTGTTGTCTGGCTTTGTTAGGTAGAGAGTTAGACATGAGCGGCTGGGGTGGGGCCTTCCCTGGGGTCCTGAACAGGGGTCAGACCAACATTGCCTTCAGACCGCCTCCCCATGGGCGGCCCAGCAGCCAGCAGGCTGTTTCAGAACCAGCAGGTTCTTGGCACAAGCTCAGAGGAAAACTACGTGACCTCAACGGGCCTTACTAGGGTCCTGGACTAATTATAATAAAATTTTGCATTGCTGTTTTGAGCCCCCCTCCGTGGGTTTTTCTGTATGCATTATGGGTAAGAGCATGAACAGAAGAAATATAGTTATATAACCCTTTTCTGTCAATCATTCCTGAATGCAAATGTAAGTCTCCACCCAAAAATCCCTCATTTAAACCATATAACCCAGGAGTTAGGGGCCATTGTCTCTCTCAACTGGTCCACTTCTCCCTTGGAGTGTATCTTCAATAAATCACATTTTGCTTTACTTTCATTTTCATTAACCTTAAAATCTTTTCTGTGTAGAGGACGGAGGTCCCAGCAGGTAACCCCAAACTGCAATTGCTTCTGTTATTCTGTTCCCAAATAATCTCATTCATCCTTATGTCTTTACCAATAATGACTTCAGATAATTATTCATAAAACATTAAATAGAGTAAATATTTAAAAAAATACAGGATGGATTAATGAAATTGAAACTTTTATGTCTTGTTATCATGTATATCTCAAATTTTATCTGTCCAATCTATTCTCATATATACACCAAACATTTATTTTGCTCCTCCTTCTAGATATTATTTTCCAGAATTACATGCCCAATTCCCATTTCCCCATCTGCAAAATGGAAATAATGATAGCTTCATCAGCATTTATTATAAAGAACTAGAGGCCAGTGCATGAATATCGTGTGCTCAGGGGGAGGGAGGAAAGGGGAGGTCACTCAACCCAGCCTGTGCCCTCTTGCAGTCCAGGAGCCCTTGGGGGATGTCCGACTGATAGCTTAGGCCCACTCCCTGGCCCCTCTCAGGGAAGCGGGCATAAGCTGGCAGTGGGACATCTTTAGCGCTGCTGCAGAGGCAGGAGAAGCTCCAGCGGCATCGCCAGCCATGAATCTGGCTTCTCACTGAGCAGCGCTACCCCTGTGGGAGCATGCTGACCACCAGGGGGCAGCCCTTGCATTGAGCGTCTGCCCCCTGGTGGTCAGTGCACGTCATAGCAGTCGGTCGTTCTGCCATTTGGTCAATTTGCATATTAGCCTTTTAGTATATGGGACAGGGGAAATAATGTATATAAAGTATTAGAAACAATGCAGAACATGGAGGAAACTAGAAGACCAGCATTAAGAGAAAAAAGAACTGAGCCAAATTGTGACAGAGTTATAAGCATTTTAAATTGATGAGAAGGCATTCTCAAGAGACTAAGTGTTAGTAACAAGGCAGATGAGGAAGAAAGAAAAGAACTAGCAGGTTGTACTTCTAAATGTGAAATCTTGCTAAGTTATGGCATATACTTCAGCCAAATGTCGTACTTTTATTCTTACTGAAATCAAAATCCGCCCACATGCTGACACTTGCTTTGAAGAGAAGTGAGAACAGAGCTCAAACCCTCCTTTTTATTTCTGCATGGCAGCATAGGGGATGGCATCCCAGATTGTAAGATTTGCTTGCTCTCTAATTAGGAAGAAGTAAGAAATTGGGAATACCTACCTGGCTACAGATTGTTTGTGTGAGAAGATGCCATGAAACCAAACCATGGCTATTGCTTGGGTAATTAGTCATCCTACCCCAGACAGCACTCAGAGGATGTTCTTAGGAAGATGTTTGGTGACAGTAAACTTTCTGACAACTCTGGGAACCATATGAAGCAGAAAAAACCCTATGCATACTGAGCACTACCTTGGGACTATTGAGCGCATGCTGTTTTGAATTTGCAGCTTTTCCACTAAGATTTTTGGGAATAAAATCACTAGTGGGAAACTTCACTCTAGCCTTTAATGTGTTCACAACCACTTGTAGAAATGCCTCAGGGACCTTCTATACATTTCCATTTCTTAGACCTATCAAGTCCACCTCCGTAATTCTTCACTTACATAAAGCTTAATATAATCTGGAAGAAGGAAATTTGTCTCCTAAAATGCCATGCACAAGCAGGATGGAATATGTATGAAAAACCATATAAAATTTTATTTTTAATCAGGAAAGAATTTTCCTGGCAGTGGATTTAATTCACTCATTCAGCCCCACCCTCCTTCATAAGCAATGCTTAATTATCAACTGGGTTTCTTTATTTATTTTGCCATTTAAAAATTTAACATCTACCAAAGATCTGCTTTCAATTTTTAGAGACCATGCCTTTTCTCTTTTAATATTTTCAAGTCTTTAAATAAAACAACATGGAAAAGACTTTAAATAGAAATGCAGAGTGGTTTCATCACTCCAGCAAGACATTCATGCAGTCATAATACATGCATGATTATTCTGAGACCCTCGAGTACTTTAGAAACAACAACTCCATATAAATGTCTAGATTTAAGTATTCAAATCTTTTTAATCCCTGACAATTGTTTTGGTGCATTTACGTATTAGCTAACTCCTATATCACAGATGCACGTATTTTTTTTGCCCTTTTCCTCTTTCTCACTATGAACACTCGGAGAAGCTGGGAGATTTTAAAATATGTCTATAGAAGTTTCAGCACTCTTCCTACCAGGCAGTAGTGTGCTTTTGTGATTGTTTAAATCAATAGAGAGAGTGGAAGTGGTGCTATGCAACTTCAGAGGTGATGCCATAAAAGGAGATGCAGCTTATGCCTGGCTCTCAGGACATTCACTTACAAAACAGCCAGCTACCGTGTAAGCTGGCAAACAGTCCTGAGGCAGCCATGCTGTGAGGAAGCCCAAGCTAGTATATTTGAACATGAAGAGACAGAGAGATGCCTGGTGAACTTCTGACTGATACAACACCCTGCTCCAGTTCCACTCATCATCTCATCTATCTGTAATTGTTTGATAGACCTCAATCCAAAACTCCCAACCAAGCTCTGTCCAAATTCTTGACCCACAGATACTGTGAAAGATGGTTAACTGATTTTATTTTAAGCCATGAAATTTTAGGGGAATGTAGTTCACAGTAATAAATACTGAAATACTCAGGTGAACCTGTGCTTTTCATTACCTCTAGCTGTATAGGACACTGTGGGACCTGGTGCTCTTCATTTACCTTTAGGCCATAGTGACAGTGGCCACTGGCAGTAAGGAATCTCTTTAGAAAGAGAATAATTAGAGAGATGCAGAAGCTTGACAATATCTGCCCCCAAACTCCTCTGTGTTCAGTATTTTTACTGTGGGTCTATTCATAGACCTTAACAAAAACTCTGGAGACAGGCTAAATTAACCTCTCTGCCTACCATAGCAATAATGTATGTTGGTTTATAATTGTGACAGAACCATATCCAGTTAAGCTGATTCAATTCACTAGGGTTTTTGACGGGCTTGGGTTCAAATTCTTTCTCAACTATTCATTCGTTATTTCACCAAAAACATGCTGTTTTCTAAAGGAGTAATTTTATCCAAGTGTTCAGACTGAAGTTGGAAGAACCAACATCAAGAGCCCAAACATGAGTTTTAGGTCAGAGTCATAAGCATGATGGGTTGGAGGTTAGAGGCTGGATTGGAGGATTTTATGAGGATGGGGACTGGGATGGAGGGAATCTTATGGGTAATTTAATAGTTAGATAGCAGTTAACAGCATCACCATGCATTTAATTTCTTGAATTATTACTCTAATTTGTGTGCATTTAATTTCTTCAATTGTTACTCTAATTTGTGTATCACTTTTTTTAAATTTAAAATCCTTACTAAATATTTATATTGGTTATTTTAATTATTGCAGTTTTATAAGTTAGGGTAGATTGTGAATGTCTTCCCTATCTGGAAAACCTAATAGGTTGGTTCTCAATACCATAAACCTCATTCCAAAGAGCTGTTTTTGTGTTTAATTAGTGTTTATAAAAGTTTACTATCAGCATCACCTGCAATATTTATTCAGAATTGAGATTCCTGGACTCCACCACAGATGTACCAAATATGAGTCTCTAGGAAAGAGGTCTGATATCTGTGTTTTCAGAAGTTCTTTAAGAAGCTGTGAGAAACACTGTTGGAAAATTATTATGGAGGTCAAAGTGATGAGCAACTGTCCTATTAAAAGTATTTGTCATCTTAGTTTCACCTTATGCCCTTATTGCTGCTTATTATTTTATATTTGTGTCTTTCTGTCAACCTCCCTTTTATTGAATTTCCCTCCATTCTTAAATCTCCAACTTCTTGTCCTTCTTACATTCCATTCTAGCTACCAGAAATTTTTCTTCTTACTTTATGGAGAAGGTAGAAGTCATTGAAATGAACTTTATTGGTATTCCAATTTTAATATATTCTCAGTCTGGCTGGGAACTGGATGTATGTTTCCTTTATGTGATTCTGATGCAACAACTCTGTGGCTAAAGTCAATTATTTTAATTTTCAGTTTTCATTTTTCTCTACTGTAAAATGTGGGAATCTACCATTCATCTCACAACCAAAATCAGAATTATTTATCTTGTCATAACAGACTCAATGACTAGTCCCCATATTCTATTTCCAGCTTTATTTCTCTTACATGGGTCTCACCATATTTTGCTCCCAGTTCCAGACTTAAATTTTCTAGACTTTTCATATTTATTTGCTGATAATAGACCATGAAAACTACACTTTTGTTTCTCCTCTTTTTGGAACATGGTCCCCCTCTAATGTTATTTATTTGTTTAATGAAATCTTACCTCCACCTGAAACCCCACAAAGCATAAAATCTTATATAAAACTCTTCTAGAGCACTTACCATATTATATATCATCTACCTAAATATACCTGTCTCCATAAGGACAGGCATTAGGTTTCTTCACTCAAGTGTCCACACTATTTAGAACAATGAGCACTTGTCCCAAGTAGATGGTCTTGTCCAGCTCTAAAATTTCATAAAGGTTGACCAGTTAGCAGATATCTAAATTTTATACATTGCTAAGCTTCTAGGATGAAGTCTTGTAAATCCTAAACTCTAAGTATCAATAAGTATCAAACATGTGATAAAAAACCTTCTGTGTCATATGGACCTGGATTTGAGTCCCTGTTCTATTCTTTCCAAGCTATGAGACTGGGAAAGATACTTAAACAGTCTGAGCTGCAATTCCCCCATCTTTAAAATGGATCTTACCCCATAAAAAACACACACATCAAGTAACTAGAGCAATGTCTAACAAATGATTGTCACATGTCAATGAAACTAAGATACCATCAATTAAATGATGCAAATTAAACTGTAACACAATGGTTTTTTAGTCAATTAGAATTTTTATTTTAAACATATTGTAATGGTTAATTTTATATGTCAACTTGACTGGGCCATGAAATATCCAGACATTTGGTGTATGTGCTTGACTGAGGAGCCAATAAAGCAAAGCTACCATCTGTGAAACAACAAAGTTGGATCAGGCCAAATTTATTTATATGGACTCAGTAAGCAGAGATTCTGCTTTTAATGTGCAGCTCAGATAATCAGAAAGAGTTCTGCCAGTTTGGTTGCTCAGCTGAAATATGGATCAAAAGAAGGCCCACAGTGAGTAAATTGGAAATGACAGATCTTTCCTGATTTGATATAAAGGGGAAATGTAAAAGGCTTAGGATAACTGGAATGTGAGTGTGAACTTGTCATTTAAGACCGATTCGAGCACACTGGAAAGGTCTAAGAGACACATCTTCTACAATGACTGTGAAAAATTAATTTGAAGAACTGACTCTATGATTGCTCTTTTCTGTAGGTCAGACATACAGTATTGTAGTCACTGAATTGGGAAACCTAAATGCAATAGGGGTAATTGAATTCCAGGGTGGCAGGCATCAGGTGGCAGCACTCACCAGCCAAAGGGAAAGTGGGTATGGTGACTGTAATGGGCAGCAGAGTCAAAGTAGCAATCAGAATAGTCTGACACCTAAAAAATCTATGGAGCTCGCTAATTAAACATGGTGTTCCTAGAAGTGACACAGATAAGAAGCCTATTAAATATTTATTTGATCAGTATAGGCAGAAAATTTCTAAATAGTGAGTGTCTTTACTGAATCATAAAAACAAAAAGTCATGGCCCTTCCATCAATTCCCAGACTTGAGTGGGTATACAGAACCCCTTGAATGAAAAAGGTGGTGAGGTCTCTTTGAGGAAGGACCTCAGTACACTATTGAAAATGTGTATTATTGATTTCATTCCAGCTTTCCACCAAAGAACCAGGGTAACTGTTCTTTGGGGAAAAGGAAATAATCAGAGATTTTAGAGACTACTGGATACTGACTCAGATCTGACACTGATTCCAGGAGACCTAAATATCACAGTGGTCCATCAGTCACAGTAGGGGCTTATAGAAGTCAGGTAATCAATGAAGTTTTAGCTCATATCTGTCTCACAGTGAGCCCAGTGGGTTCCTGAATACATCCAGTGGGTATTCCTCAAGTTCCAGAATGTATAATTGAATAGCAGCTAGCAGAATCTCCACATTGATTCTCTTACCTGTGGCTACTATGATAGGAAAGGCCAAGTAGAAGCCACTAGAACTGTCTCTTCCAGGGAAAATAGTAAACCAAAACAATACCACTTTCCTGAAGAGACTGTAAAAATTAGTGCCACTGTCAAGGACCTGAAAGATGCAGGGATGGTGATTCCCACCACATCCCCGTTCACCTTACGGTTCAACTTACTGACTTGGGACTTCTTGGACTCCATAATCATGTAAGCCAATTCCTTATTTTTTATTATATATCACCCTTTACATTAATAAAAAATACAAATAAAATGATTTGGTTAAAATAGTCATAACATTCTGAATTACTTTTAAGATCATTTTTATTGATTCTGATATTTTTCCACAAAATATTTTTTTAACGGCACCATGATCATGGAACATACAGCATTTCTTAAAAGACTTCACCATTGTCTCCAGAGTGTTAGTTCCAGTTGATGACACTCATTGTGTATATTTTCATGATGGCCTTTTTTTAAATATTTCCCAAAATGCCAGGTAAGACAAACAACTATGTCAGGTCTTTCAAATGACGGATAACAATTATCTAAGATAATATTGATTGAAACAAGTTCAGACATCAGAGATGTTAAATTATGAAAAAAATGTTAGAACAGTTGAAAATTTAACAATGCTTAATAGATAGTGTTACCATTATGTTAATGATAATGATCATCATCATAATAAAGATGATGAATGTTAGCTGGGAGATGTGTCGTTGAGTGTATTAATGTATCTTGGAACACATGCTGGTAGTTGGTGCATTTATGAAGGGGCTAAAAGACCTATGCAATATAAACATGAAAACCAATGCCCTGAGGTGTCATCTGATAAAATTTTAGTTCCATACCTGATAGGGACCAACTTTTTAGGGTATTAATAGTGCCGCTAAAGCTTGCTGTTCTGATGTTATACAAGTTAAGCATTTTCATTCTCAGCACTAACACTGAAAGCAGAACCTTATTATCACTACTTTTGGCAGAGGTTTTTGGATAATATTCTTCATGGAAAAAAATAACAATTTTTCAATTCTAGAATTCCTATATTTCAGGGTGATCTTCCTCTGAATATGTTCTTTTACATTCTACATTTACCTATTCTTTTTATTTATAGTCTCTATTGAAAAATAAGGAAATTCTATTCCAAAAATAAAAACAAACTGAAATGGAGTGTCCAGATCATCAAGATGAAAGCCATTTAGACCTATCCACTTTTCAGCAATTGGATAGCATTCCTGTACAAATAAGCTGTATTTATTTTGAAGCTTGTTCAGTTAATATCATTGTTCTTCTATTTCATACATATGATGTATGCGTGCCAGTGAAGCTGAGTCATACACTTTCCAGATGGTAAAACTTTCTGAAGAAAGCATTGTGGTGGTAGACCTGGCCAGCAGACTCCACCAACTCTTCCCTGTGCAGCTCCACTGGGAATAAATTAGATTAGGCATGGCCTCCAAGAATGCAGTCAAGGTCAAATTTCTCTTAATTCTGCAGAAACAACAGTTCTGAAGAGAAAGAGTACGCTGCATAAATTCTGGGTTGCTTTTCATTGGAAGTTCTCAGATCACCCAGAGAATATGATGTGGCTAATAACAATCCAGAAGCAAGTTCTAATCTGTATTTTATTTCAAAATCTCTAGCAGCTTCCTAAATTGTTTTATTGGAAGTATATCACCTTCATTTATCTCTAACCATTACCCTGGTTAGGGATCCCTCCCCTTTCTTTGTTTCCCTGTAAACAAGTAGTCATGTAGTGAGAATAAACACAGTTTTGATTTATTATTTGCTAGTTCAGAAATCAGGTTATGAATGCTTATAAAGTAGCTGGAATTTCTTGAATCATCACAAAAATTCAAAAATAAAAGATTTCATTTCCCCTTTAGATTGCCTACAGTCTTCACATCTGGCTTTTTAAAGTTATCTTGCTCTATCAGAAAAGGAAAGCAGCACAGAGAGCCAAAGTCATAGTCCTGAGTAATTCCTGACAGGTAGGGAGCTCCAACTGATAAATAGATTACATTCCAAAGGGGAATCACAGGCATCTGCTTCATTCATTTATGAATCCATGTATTTTTTCACTCATTCACCAATTCGAGAGAGAGAACGTACTCGGACGGGCCCTGAGAATGCAAAGACAAACACACCACAGTTCTTGGTTCCAAGGGATTTACCCTCCAATAGGGGGAGAAATATATGAAAACAAGTAAGAGCCATGAAATATTTTTGATACCACAGACAAGAAACAGGATCTCTAGGAGTGTGGTGGAGAGAATAGCCAGTTCTTCCAAGGGGAGTCATAAAACGCTGAAAAATGAACTGCTGTCTTAAAAAATGAGCCAATGTTTCCCAATCACCTCATCTAGGAAATCCATCCCAAACTGGTTTGAGGGTATGGGTGGGAACACGGGTAGGGAGTAGAGGATATGAGCAGATGCCCAAATGCATTACCCTTTCCTACATGTTCCCAGAACTGCAAACATTTGATCTGATTAACAGTAATGAGAGAATGCAGATTTATCCTAAAAAGAGGATAAACAGTGAAGTCCTTATTCACCATTCTAAGGTGTTTTCTGCTGGGAACTCTCAAGAGTTTGTTGTTTGGAATTTATAATGCACACACAATAACAGTTAGATTTCCAATCTCCTCAACAAAGGACTACTAAAACAACTGAAATATAGTGAGAACATCACGATTATGTTTAATTCTTGAGAGCAGGGAATGATTGGGAGTAAGGAAAAAAATTAATTTCACTATCCTTTCCAGCAACATTGCACTTGTTTTTCTTTCTTGACAAATTCCCTGGGCATCACTTGTGTCCCAACTACTTCTATTCCTCTTCTTCCATAAACCTCTAATTCTGCCACTTCATTCCCTGCATCAAGATGAACCCCTTTTAAACATCCCATAGGTACCCACTCACCTTCCTTTCTGTAGAGCAGTGGTTCTCAACCTTGGCTGCACATTAGAATCACCGGGGAATCTTTTTAAAATCCTGATTTCTAGGCCTCGTTCTCCGGAAATTCTGTTTCTTTGTTACTAATGTTGTGGCCCCACCCCATAACAAAGAAACAGAATTTCTGGAGAATGAGGCCCAGAAATCAGGATTTTATCAAGATTTCCAGGTGATTTCCACTACTGTAGAGCCTTAAAACATCCTGCTCTGTGCTCTATGGACTCCTGCTGAAGGGAGCCCTCTAAAGTGCCACCTGAGCACTCCAGCTGTGCTCCAGGATTATTTTCTGTACAAACGCCCACTCCCTGAGTCCATCTGATTTCAGTTCCTGGCAAAAAACAAACAAACAAACAAACAAACAACAACAAAAAAAACCAACAATCTGGTTTAGCTAATTTCTCTAACACCCCGTATGTGTCCCAGAAGTATTTGTATCTCTAACGCAAATAAATTGGAGGAGTTTTAAGCAATGACATAAATTGAAGGAAATATATTTAGACTTTAGGAAGAAACACACTTATGAAATGGTGAGCTGCCTTGGAAACTGCCAAGTGTGCGTTTCCTAATATCATTGCAGTTTTCAGAGCGTATCTTTATCTAACATTTAGAACCTCAAATTCTCTAAAAGTTTGAAGTATTTTCCACAGAATTACCAATGGCAGCAATAACAGGAACTGAACAGCAATTTAAAAAGCAGGTAGGGCAGGAAGAGGAGGGAAGAGGTTATGATGACCTTATTTTCAATAAAGATAAAATCTTTCTCCAAAAGACATATTTGTAATCCCATTCACATAAAATTTCTGAAACATGACACCCTAAGAGTACTGTGGTCTGTTATGAATATATGAAAATGTGGGTTAATTCATGTATTCATTTATGTGTTTAACATTTTTTCTGCCTATTCTTAAGTGTTCATTTCCTTTTTTATTGAGTTACATAGTGGTATGACCTCTGAGACTCAAATAAAGATTTCCATAAAGTTTTATAAAGCCAAATTTCAGTGAGATCTCTTCTTTTAAAAAATGATTTCGACTTCTTCCAAATATTGCTTATTTGTGTTGTACTATACTATCTTATGTAAACTTTAAAAACCTAATTCATGTTTCTAAATAAGAAATTCCTAAAAAGTAATAAAAGTATTTGTACTAAATAAATTATTCTAAAAGCTTTTTTTAAATTAGCACATAGCAAATTTTAAAGTTATAAACTATATTCTCAAAGTCAGATGATTCAATATGAGACTTCTAAGAATGTTAACAAAGACTTTGTCATCTGTTCAGAGAGCTAAAGAAGGTTTGTCAATGAAAACTATTTAGCATATATTTATTAAATATTTACTCTCATATGCTATTTGTCTACAACTAAGTGCTCATGTCATATGATTTCATTTCATTTTAAGTCAGAAAGAAATATATTTTCAAGTCTTTCACAGTGGACCTCCTAATTTTGCTATTCCCTTCTATTTTCTTTACCAGGAAGGAGTAGGTTAGCTAAGGTTAAAAATACGAGGTTCCAGCATATCTCTTTGTTCCTGTCTCTATGATTCCCAAATGATAAATGAAAATGTTCTTTATCATGCAGAGCTTCACAGATTTATAAATAATGTGAACAGAATGGACTTCAAAAGCTTGGGAATTTGATGTAATGAAATAAAGCAGGCATAAAGTGCACAATCTCTTTTCATGAATTTCTGTCCTTTGGAACTTCAGTAGAACCCTATCTTTGCTATTAAATGGAGCTAACTTTCTAGGGGTTATGCTGAGTCTAAGTGAGCCTCAGTGAATTTTTCCATCTCTTGACATCTACTTAGAGAGCAGTGCATACCTAATGCTTAGTGCCCAATCTGAACTTCTCATCCTAAATAACCCACAGGGAGCCTAGGGTGTTCGGAAGGACATAATGTCCTATACCGAGAAAGCCACCCCCCCTTCTTGCCTGCCAACGGGGTAAGTCAATCTCAAATTGTACACTTACGTTTTTCCAGATTCTTTATTAAAGGATCTTGGTTTCTTGGTAATTTTCTAAGTAAATCTAGTCTTTCTGCTTTTGGTGGAATAGAAACACCCAAGTTGAGGAAGCTTGGGTTTGAATCCAGACTCTGACATTTGCTTGTAGATCACTATGAACTCATTTTAACTTTGACAACATCATCTGTAAAATATTAATAAGTAAATGTCTGCCTTTATAGATTTGTCATGAGTAAAGTGTTTAGCATCATGCCTGGCTCACAATAGAGATTTGATAAATCAGTAGTGGCAGTGGCAGCTATAGCAGGAAGTAGTGGCAGTAGATGGTGGTGATGGTAGTGGTAGGTGTGGCATTAGTAGTAGCAGCTAGCACCAGAAGGATGAGGAGGAGGAGAAAAAGGAGGAAGAAGATGAAAAGTTGTAGTACTAATAGGAACTGAATGAAGATTTGGTAAAACACATGGCTACTTTCTTTTATTGGGACACAGTAACAGTCTCTTAGAAAAGGCTACTTAGGAAATAAAAGGGACTTAGAAAGCTTCACAGAGTTATTATGGTCCATATCTTGAAAAAATGAGATTAAATATACATTGGAGTTGTCTGAAACTTGAAAAGAAAATGTGGAAAAACTATTGGTTAAAAAAAAAGAGTCATTGGTTAGAAAAGTGTCAGTTTAGCAAGTTGTACAGCACACTCTTAGTAAGGCGTTAACTTTGAACTACCTTAAATTGTCGACATCAGCAGGAAGTCCTAGGTGTTGGTACATTTGATCTGCTGGGACCAGCACTGCCTCGATGGGATTTTGACATTCTGTAGGTAGATGAGTAAGAGGAGACAGTAGACCTTCATCACGCAGTAAAGAGTATTCAAAGAACATTTCAGTTGAGACAAAATGAGAAACTCATAAGTGCTGAACCAGCCTTAACACTGAGAACTCCATGTTTATATCTGAGGTACTACATTTAAAAGTGTATGTACCTCCATTCTTAAAATAATGCATCAGGCAAAAATGCCACTTGTAGCCACTCTATCCCTGGCTCATTAATTAAAAAAAAAAAAAGACAGAAAGTAAGAAAATTCAATTGAATACAATTGAGTTTAATGACACTTATAAAAACGTGTATATATGCATTGTATTCTGATAACCTGGTTGCAAATTGTTTTCCATAATTCCATGGAGTTTATTGGAAACTTAGCACAACTTGATTATTGGCTAGTTTAACTTATTACAAATAAGTATCCCTTTCTAAATACAACATCTCACTCCCACTTCTTATTACAAAATTATCTGTTTGAACAACATCAAGTAGTCTATAAATTGGAAGCTATGTATTTTAATCACATCAGCATACAATTGGATAATAAAACTTCAAGTTTTTTATTGTTCTTTATTACAATTCTCTTTGTTCAAATTTGAAAAGGAAAAAGAGGGGGATATAATTTTGTAAACTGTGTTTTCTTTATTCTTTTAGTTACCCTATCCCACTCATGCTCTCAATCTTTCCTCTATCCTCATTCTTTTCCATCAACACACATAAACACCCCTGTACACGTGCACACAGACCCCTCTACATTTACATGTCTTCATCTCTGCCTCTGATATCCTCATTCTCCATTTCTACTTATGTCCTCATGTGTTGAAATTAAATCTAGGTCCTCACTTGCATTTAGAAATAGAAAGATTCCATTATTCACCTTTTTTCTACCACCCAGGCCTGAATTCAGTCCTGGACTTTTGAAATTCTAATTCATTCAACAGACATAAGTTGAGCATCTACTATCCTTCTAAGCATGTTACATAATGGATAGTGTCTGTGCCTTCGTACAGGTAATCTACTCCAGCTCTGAGTCTAGACTGGCTTCCTACTTGCTGTTCCTACCCTTAGTGCTTTGCTGAGCATATTGCACAGAGCATGACTGGGCTGCTCTTCCCTTATAATTTCTGAGAAATATGTTTCTCAGACTTACCAAGGACACGAGAGCCTCTGTTGACAAGTCAACAAACATTGTGCAACACTTTAAAAAACTGGTGGAAAGGGTTGCCCTTCTGTGTATTAGCCTCAGAGCACAACCAACCACAAACTCAAACAGAAGTTTTGTGATAAATAATGTGCCTAGCTGCAAAGTGCTACCAATTTGGAAGCACTAGAATAGAGGAGATAGAAGAATTAAAATATGTAGCTGGGTTCATTAAATAATTTAAAATAAATTGGAAAAGGCAGCCCAGACCCATCGGTTGTCCAGTTTCATCTAGAGTCTTTCTGAGATTCTGAGACTCTGATTTGTTTCTCCTAATGGTTTAGGTTCTGCTTTCTCTGAATAGCGTTTATTTCTCCAACAGCATTTGCTCACTTCATAGCTCTCTGTCACATTTTGGTAATTCTCACAATATTTCATATTTTATCATTATTATTATTATCATTATATTTGTTATGGTGATGGGTGATCAGTCAGCTGCCATCAAGATCGAGGCAAAACCCTTCACCAGCAAAAAGATTGGGACTCTCTGAAGGCTCAGATGATGGTTAACATTTTTTTTATCAGTGAAACATTTTTAAATTAAGGTATGCACAATGTTTTTTTAGACATAATGCTAGTGCACACTTAATAGATTATAGTATAGTATAAACAAAACTTTTATATGCACTGGGAAAACAAAAAATTTGTGTGACTTGCTTTATTGTGGTATTCACTTTATTGCAGTGGCCTAGAATTAAACCCGGGATATCTCTGGGATATGCTTGTGTACATGAGTAGTATTTGAGAAGAGCTATGTGTAATTGAGTACCTTTTCCAGCAATTATACAAATTCTATTGATTAAACAATATACTAAGCAAAAAATAAAAATGAGAATGTACAAAGTTGTAATAAAATAGAGCTATCATGCTTTTGCTCTTCTTCATTGCATGGGTAAGGAAACATTTTGTTCCTGATATGCATTTTAAAACCCTTTTGGCAATCATTCTTTCATGGGCAATCTACCAATATTCAAACATTTTATGATCTGCAATACTCTCCAAAAGAAACAGATTTCTTGAAACTACGTTCTTCAAAAAAAGGTTAGCCTGTCCACAGTGCCTGCTCGGCTCTGGATACAGTTAAAACAAGATACAGAGAAAGAGAACTGAAGATGGCTGATCTGATACACCTATGAAAGCCAAACCAGATGGTGCCCCGCTGTTCTCTAGCCCACCAGATTCATCATCAGATTAGTTTACTTTCCTGCCTAAAACCTTCCTGTTACTTCTCATGACTTCTAGAATGCATTACAATCTGTTCCCAGAACCATAAAGCTGTACACCATCTGGCCTCTGCCTGCTTCTCCTACATCGTTTCTTGCAGCCTGTTTTACTAGAACCCAGCTGCTTAGTTTCCTACCTCTTCCTCAGTTGCTCAGTCTTGATCCTGCCCTTAGCCAAGCTGTTCACACTGGGGGTTCTCTCATATTTTCACATGCCTAACTGCATTGCATATTTTGTAGCAGGTAACCTCTTCAAGGATAACATCCCTATCACTAGGCCTAAAATCCTGCTTCCAGTCATTCTCTCTCTATTTTCTACTACCCAACTTTATTTTCTTTATAACCCTGAGAGCCACTGGCAATGTTATCATGTTTAACATTTGTCTACTTGTTTGCACACCGCCTTCTCCCAGTGGAAAAGCAGACCCATGAGGACAGGCACTTTGATGATAGTGTTTACTTAGCACCTAGTACGTGCTCAACAAAATAAATAAATGAATAAAAATAAACAAAAAAGCAAACAATCTTTCTGTCAACCTCAACCTGAAAATACTCTCTGAAAGTCTGAGGAGTTATCACCCTGAAGTGATGTGTGTGGGTGTGTAATGGCTATTCATTACATATTAAACATGTCTGTGCTAAGATAAGATTTTTCTATCTACTATTACTTATATTTAGTGTTCTTTACCAAAAAACGTCTTCACTCTCTTATTGCAGAACTTACTTACCTATATGTTATTCACATATTTTTCTTTTAGTTATTTAATATGTCACTGACATTAAAGAAAATATAAAAATTGTCCCAAGGACATTGGGGATTAAACATTGGGGATTAAAAAAGGATACGATTAAAAGCAAAGGTTAACACCCTGAAATCTATGGCTTTTTTATACACCAATAATGAATTCACAGAAAGAGAAACTAAAAAAAAAAAAATCCCATTTACCATTGCCACAAAAAAAATTAAGATACCTAGGAATAAATTTAACCAAAGAGGTAAAGGACCTGTACTCAGAAAAGTACAGGACACTGAAAAAAGAGATAGAGGAAGACATAAACAAATGGAAAAATATACCACGTTCATGAATTGGTAGAATCAACATCATTAAAATGTCCACAATACCCAAAGCAATCTATAGATTCAATGCAATCCCCATTAAATACCAACAGCATACTTTAAAGACCTAGAACAAACTCTCCAAAAATTCATCTGGAATAAAAAAAGACCCTGAATAGCTGCAGCAATCTTGAGAAAGAAGAACAAAGTTGGAGGGATCTCAATACCAAATATCAAGCTATACTACAAAGCCACTGTTCTCAAAAGTGCCTGGTATTGGCACAAGAACAGACATATAGACCAATGGAACAGAACAGAGAACCCAGAAATCGACCCAAGCCATTATGCTCAGTTAATATTTAACAAAGGAAGCAATAGTATACAATGGAGTCAAGACAGTCTCTTCAATAAATCGTGTTGGGAAAATTGGACAGATACATGCAAAGAAAAATGAAACTAGACCACCAACTTACACCATACACAAAAATAAACTCAAAATGGATAAAGGACTTAAACATAAGACAGGAAACCATAAAAATATTAGAAGAAGCCATAGGCAGCAAAATAGCAGACATTTGTTGTAGCAATATCTTTACTCATACAGCTTCTAGGGCAATGGAAACTAAGGAGAAAATAAACAAATGGGAGTAGATCAAAATAAAAAGCTTCTGCACAGCAAAAGAAACCATCAGCAAAACAACAAGAAAGCCCACTGCATGGGAGAACATATTTACCAATGTTATCTCCAATAAGGGTTTAATCTCCAACATTTATAGGGAACTCATACTACTTAACAAAAGGAAGATAAACAATCCAATCAAAAAATGGACAAAGGTCCTAAGTAGACACTTTTTGAAAGAGGACATACAGAGGCCAAGAGAGATATGAAAACATGCTTAAAGTCACTAATCATCCAAGAGAAGCAAATCAAAACAACAATGAGGTACCATCTCACACCTGTCAGACTGGCTATCATCAACAAAACAACAAACGACAAGCTGGTGAGGATGAGGAGAAAAAGGAACCCATTTGCACTGCTGGTGGGAATGCAGACTGGTGCAGCCACTGTGGAGAACAGTATGGAGTTTTCTCAAAAAATTAAAAATGGAACTCCCACTTGACCAGTAATCCCACTTTTAGGAATATAACCCAAGAAATCAGAAATACCAATCAGAAAGGGAGATATGCACCCCTTTTTTCATAGCAGCACAATTTACAATAGCTAAGATTTAGAAACAGCCTAAGTGCCCATCAGCAGATGAGTGGATTAGAAAACTGTGGTACATCTACACAATGGAATACTACGCTGCAGTAAAAAAGAAGGAATTCTTACCATTTGCAGTAGCATGGATGGAAATGGAGAGCATTATGCTAAGTGAAATAAGCCAGTCAGAGAAAGATAAATATCACATGATCTCACTCATTTGTGGAATATAATGAACAGCATAAACTGATGAACAAAAATAGAAACAGAGTCATAGAAGCATCAAATAGACTGTCCAACCTATGAGGGCAGTTGGGGGTGAGGGGGTAAGAGATCAACCAAAGGACTTGTATGCATGCATAGGAGCATAACCAATGGACACAGATGGGAGGGGGCGGTGAGGGCATGTGCTGGGGGGTGGGGACAGCCAGGGAGAGGTCAATGGGGGAAAAAGTAGACTTGTATAATCCTTTAAACAATAAAGAATTTAAATTTAAAAAAACAAAGGTTCAAATGTAGAGTGCAAGAGAAAAGGAACATACAGAGTAACTTTGCTATTTTGTCTCACTATGCTTACACTTTCATATAAATAAACATATATACATACATACAGACATATAAAAATTACATAAAAGTGTCATCAAATGGAATTGAGTGATTTAAGAAAAATATACTTAAACTTTTAATATCTATTTACAGTTTTAACAGGATTTTATCTGTATATGTCTAGATGACACCAAAGGACGTTTTAGAGGAGAAAGAGAACAAATCAGCTTTATCTCTGACATGAAAATGTTCTGTATATTAATTACAAAGATCGTTATTAAATATATTTTAATGTTGAGTTAGTACAATATAATTGGTGACACTTTGTTGTCAGGAATTGAAATCTAAAATGGAAATGATAAACATTTGCGTTGACCTTGATTGTAACCATCAACAGAGCATGAGATTGCTCCTTATTTTTTCCTCCATCCTCTAACAGGGGTTCTCAGCCTCCTTGCCCTTTAAATACAGTTCCTCATGTAGTGACCCAACCATAAAATTATTTTCATTTCTACTTCATAACTGTAATGTTGCTACTGTTATGAATCGTAATGTAAATATCTGATATGCAGGATGGTCTTAGGTGACCCCTGTGAAAGGGTCGTTCGACCGCCAGAGGTGTCGCGACCCACAGGTTGAGAACCGCTGCTCTAATACTTGGAGGAACTCAAAAGATTAGACTGAAGGAAGACACCAGGGAACCAAGACTGAGGTCAAAGATAGTCTCTGTCGGATTAAGCTAACAATAGCACGTTGTGGCACTTCAAGGTCAGCTTTCAGGTTTCCTTAGCCTTTTTAATAAGAACAAGAAATTCAATTTATCATTTACAATTTTGTCTCTCTGTTGCTGTGCCTCTCGTGATGGCTCCACCCGTGCCCATTCTTCCAGCCTCTGCCAAAATGGGGTTAACAATCTAAATGCAGGCATGGCTTCTTGCACGCAGAACTTGCTCTCCTCCGGGACTCCTGCTTTCTATCTAGTGGCTTTCAGCTTGGATTTTGTCTCTCTTCTTCACCAGGTTGCCACCTGAGAAGGACTGTTCACCTGCCTTGTGATCTTTGTATTGCTCCTAGATAATCTTTGGATCCTGGCTGTCTTCATGTGCTGCAGTTTCAGGCCAAGTTCAACTGACAGGCCCCGCTGGAGTCCCCAGCTATTTTAGGAGGGAAAAGCAATCATAGTCAAGTGCTTCACTAACATGATGGAATCAGAATTTTTAAAACTAAGCAATTATTGTTATTCTTTAGGAAAACAGTGGCATCTAGCTCAATTTATCCTTCTAATTATTATAGGCTAAATTAGATGTGTGTCAGTAAAGTGGAGAAGGTGAAATGTGAGCTGGGGTTAAGCAAGGGGAGATGAAGTCAAGCACAAAGGAAGAATAACGCATGTCAGGTGACAGCAAAGAAACAGCCAAGGCACAGCATGAACACAGCACATTCAACAGACAGTCCTGGGAGAGCCAATGCTTTCAAAGTTGCAAAGGTAAAGTTGGCCAACTTGTGAGGCATTTTGAATGCCGAGTATTTGATCCTCTTGTAAATTAGCTATTGCTTTTTCCAAATGATTGTATGAAGACCACCTACTTTATAATAACTAACTTCATTAAAAACAAACAATAGTGTGATAAAGGCCTGGGGAGGGGGCAGGAGTTGGGTGGAAGGGGTCTATGGGGGAAAAAAGGAATGTCTGTAATACTTTCAACAATAAAGATACATTTTTAAAAAAATAGTTGGGACCACATGGGGATGAAGCAAGGGAACATGAACCAGAAACATGGAACAGACTGGCAAACCTCAGAGAGAAGGGGGATGGGGTGGAGACAGGTGGGGGAGAGTGTGGGTTGGGGAAGAGATTAACAAAATAATTTATATTTATATATGCATCGCCCATGGACATGCCCATGGACATAGACAATAGGGTAGTGAAGGAGGGCATGCAGGAAGTAGCTGATCAATGATTCTCTCTCATCATTGATGTTTCTATCTCTCTCCCTCTCCCTTTAGCTCTGAAATCAATAAAAATATATTTAAAATATAAAACAAAATCTGGTACTAGAGACAAATAAGGACACTTTATAATAATAAAAGTGTCAGTTAGCAAGAAAAATATAACAATTACAAACATATCTGCACCTAACATAAAAGCACCAAAATTAATGAAGCAAAACTGACAGAACTGAAGGGAGAAATAGAAAAATTCAACAATAATAGCTGGAGAATTTTATATCACATTTTCAATAACAGATAGAATAGGTAGAAAATCAGCAAGGAAACAGAAGACTAGAACAACACTATATAATAACTAAACAGACATCTATAGAACACTTTACCCAACAAAATCAGGGTATATATTCTTCTCAAGTGCACGTGGAATATCTTGAATATTAGACCATATGCCCATTCATGAACAAAGCTTAAACAAATCTAAAATAATTTAAATCTATAAAGTATGTTCTCTAACCACAATGGAATTAAATTTGATGTTAATAATAGAAAGAATTTTTGGAAAATCACAAGTATGTGGAAATTAGGCAACACTTTCCTAAATAAAGAATAAGGAAAATAAGAAATCACAAGAGAAATTTTAAAATACTTTGAAACAAATAAAACAAAGACACAACATATCAAAACTTATGGAATGCAGTTCAAGCAGTGCTCAGAGAGAAATTTATAGACAGAAAACCTATATTTTAAAAAGATAAAATATCAAATCAACTTAACTTTCATTTTTAAGAAATTTAAAAGAGGTCAACCTAAACAGAAAACAAAGTGAAGTAAGAAAATAATAAAGATTAGAAAATAAATAAATTATAAAATAAAAAAAATTTTTTGAGAAAAATTAATGAAACTAAAAATTGGCTCTTAAAAAACAAAATTAACAAGCCATTAGCTAGACTCACTGAGAAAAAAAGGGAGTGCTTCAAGTTATTTGTATGAAGAATGAAAATAGGAATATAACTACCAACCGCACAGAAAATATTTTTAAAAGATGGAAGCAAAAAGGTTGCATAGTAACCAAGATTGGGATTAGGTTACTCATTTAAGATTCTTACTGATGAAAGTAATTAGTTAATGGAGGGAAAAGTTTAAGGAGGGAATAGAAAAGAAAGGTTTCTGGGAAGACGGCATTTTTTCAAATTGTGATGATTAATTTTTATGTATCAACTTGACTGGGCTAAGTGATCCCCAGAAAGCTGGTAAAATATTCTTTCTAGGTGTGTCTGTGAGAGTGTGTCAGGAAGAGATTAGCATTTGAATCAGTAGTCTGAGAAAAGAAGGTTGCTCTCACCAGTGCTGTGGGCTTCCTTTAACCAGTTGAGGCCCTGAGTAGAACAGGGCAAATTGACTCACTATCATTGGATATGGGTGTTCTGATTCTCAAGCCTTCAGACGCAACCCAGGACTTATGTTATTAGCTCCTCCCATTCTCACCACTTTAGATTTAGGTTTACACCATTGGCTTCCCTGGATCTCAGGTCTTCAGACTGAATTATACAATGCATTGGCTTTCCTGTTTCTTCAGTTTGCAAATGGCACACTGTGAGATTTCTCAATGTCCATAATAAACATCCACTCATCTGTATCTATAACTGTATCTAAATATATATACTACTAGAGGCCCAGTGCACAAAATTCGTTCACTTCGGGTGGCGGGGGAAGGCAGGGGTCTCTCAGCCTGGCCTGCACCCTCTGGCAGTCCTGAAGCCCTCGGGGGGATGTCCGGCTTCTGGCTGAGCAGTGCCCCCCCCATGGGAGCTCACTGACCACCAGGGAGCAGCTCCTGTGTTGAGCGTCTGCCCCCTGGTGATCAGTGCATGTCATAGCAACCGGTTGTTCTGCTGTTCAGTCGATTTGCATATTAGCCTTTCATTATATAGGATTGGATATTTATTTTATACTTAGAGTTATAATCCAATGCTACTTTGTTTTGTTCAAATTGTTTCAGCTTTGCCCTAACCGGTTTGGCTCAGTGAATAGAGCATCGGCCTGCGGACTCAAGGGTCCCAGGTTCGATTCTGGCCGAGGGCATGTACCTTGGTTGCAGGCACATCCCCAGTGGGGAGTGTGCAGGAGGCAGCTGATCGATGTTTCTCTCTCATCAGTGTTTCTAACTCTCTATCCCTCTCCCTTCTTCCCTGTAAAAAATCAATAAAATATATTTTTAAAAAAGAATGTAAAATGTGAATTGTATTATTGAATAATGTAGAAATGCTTCAGGGCTTTCTTTTATCTTAATTTAAACTTTTTCTTTAGAATCCTAATCTCAGTTCATGTGGAATTGTGACCTTAATATTTGAGATATTTTATAGTGAACTGAAGAAGATGACTTTATTTGTACTAGGTACTCAAAAGCTTAAAATAATAGGTATTTATTTCAATTTTTATAGGTTTTCCTTTATTAGTTTATTTTATTTTAGAACTACTACAGAAGATTGTGAAATAATGTAACAAGATATTTAATTTGTCAGAGTCATACAATTTTCCATATAGGAAATGGGTATGTTTTTTATAATTAATATAAATGTACCACTGAAAAGCAACTTCTTCACGCCATGATATTGCACAACACTTACTCTAAATAATAATGAAAGAGGGTGTTTTCCACTCTAAATGGAATACTACTCAAATAGTAAAATGATTATGAAACAAAATGCTTACAATATCTCTGAATAAATTCCATGTTAAAATATATCCTTAGGGTGCTTCTTTTCTTGGTTTGATTTTAATTGACTCAAATAATTTAAGAGGAAGACATGCATAACTGTTATTCTGCTTCTTTGGTGATCACTAATGTTCTCTAGACGAGACAATGCTTTGTTATGGAAAATTACATTAAGGAAGCAAATTGATGACATTATTAAACTTACATGGATTTTTGCACAAAAAAGTTTTGGATAAATGTTAATTATATTCATTTATGTCAACTGTTTTTTGTAGCATGATTTTCTAGGAATTAAACATGAATGTGTATTGGAATTCAGTTTTGTGTTACATTTATTTCCTACAATAATTTCTATTTCTCATCACTTTGATCTACCTCTTAGTCCTACAAAAACAGAAGCTCTCGCCCCAAGAATATGAGTGAGTACAAGAATGTTTAATATAGCATTATGCAATTTGCAGGGGCCAAAAATTGAAAACAAACTTAATATCTACCAATATGGAAATAATTAAATAAATCATTACATATCTGTCTAAGTATGAACTGGACATTAAAAGAATAAGTTAGAACTCACAAACCCTAAGCCATGGAATATCAAAAGATCATTGTTAAATCAAAAACATGCTGCAAAAAATGTGCATTATATATATGCTCTATCTCAAGGTTTGTTTGTTTGTTTGTTTACATGAATTTGGGTGTTTTTCTTCTTTCACTGTGATTTGAACTCATTTAAAGAGCAGTGGAAGTATCTGATCATTAATGAATTGTTAAAATTTCCCTATGAAATCATTTGGACCTAGTACTTGTTGAATTTTTATAGGGTGGGAGATATTTTTTTTTCTACATTTTGTTTCCACAAAGATTAATTTTTATGAGTAGTATTTGACTAGTAAATTATCCATTTCATTTAGACTTTTACACTTGTTTGTAGTTGGGTAAATTAATCTCATCATTTAATTTTTTTTCTTTTTTGATGGTTATTTTTCTCTTATCATTTCTAATTTTGTGCATTGTTGTCTTCTTATTTTTTATGTTGATAGGTTTGCTAGTAATTTGTTTATTTTGTTGGTAGTGTCCAAACATACTTTTCTTTCAACAAAGAATTTCCACAAACAAAATGGATACGGTATTTTTAAAGAACTAATATTTAGATTTATTTATTAATTCTACTATTTTTCTATTTTCTAATTCATTAATTTCTACTTTTATCTTCACTAATTTCTTCTGCTTTTTTAAATCTTCTGACTTTGTTGTTTAAGTACTTTATTTTATTGTGCATATAATAGCTACTTGAGCAAATACCTGATTCAAGGACTGCAGCAGTGAAAATGTACAGTGAGACAGGAGTATCTGGTGGTGTCAAAAGGAAGGAAGTTTAAAAAAAAAAAAGATGGGGTCAGATCAAATGGATACAAAAGCCAATCTGAACAAGTTCCTATGAAGAATTCCAAATACCACATGTTGATATTACTCCCTCCAGAAGCAAAGCTTAATACACACCCCCTTGAGTGTGAAATGGACTTAGTGACTCAGTTCTAAATGCAAAAAGGGAAAATTAATAACCTCACAATAAAGGAACCTGGAGAAATCTGGCAAACACTACCTTAACCAAGTGAACAAAGTTAGCATTATTTATGTCATGCCCTCCCCAAAATGTGTGTGTGTATGCATATCTGTGTGTGTGTGTGTGTGTGTGTGTGTTGCAGGTGCATGTGCACGTGCGTGTTTATGATGAGAAGGCAATTTCTACTTTGTGGTATGCTTCCAAAATTCACAGGCTCAGTCTAATCATGAGAAAACATTAAAGAAACCCCAAATAAGGGACATTCTGCAAAATACCTGACTAGTGCTCTTCAAAAGTGCCAATTTTGTGTAAAATAAAGGAAGACTGAAAAATTGTCACAGACTGGAGAAGACTAAGGCAATATCACAATTAAATGAAATGTATTATCCTGGACTGGATTCTGGACATTATCAGATAATTAAGAAATCAGTTATAGTAATCTACCAAAGTTAATTTCTTAGTTAGGACAAAAACACCATCCTATCTAATAAAAGAGTAATATGAAAATTAACCATCACTCCATTACAAAGATGGCGGCACCCATAGCTACAAGATGGTGGCGCCCAGTCCTCTCAGCCCTGCCGGAGTCCCCCAGTCCCAGGGGGGTGGCCGCTGAGAGTGGGCAGCGTGAATGGCCTGGCGGAATGCTTGCTTCGTCGTCGCTGCGAAGAGGCAAGCGTTCCACCCCAGCCACAGAAGGCCTCTGGCCAGGCTGGGTGCAGAGCATTTGAGTCATTGCAGGCCAGACTGAAGGACCCCCCCCGCCCGCCCCCCATGCACAAATTTTGTACACCGGGCCTATAGTGTTATATGTTTCTTAATCTGTTCGAACTGCTATTAACAGAATCCCATAGCCTGGGTGTTTTATAAATAATAAAAATTTATTTCTCACAGTTCTGGAGGTTGGGTAGTCCAAAATCAAGGTGCCAGAAGATTCTGTAACTGGTGAAAGCCCAGTTCCTGGTTTATAGACGGGAATTGCAGAAGGATGGCAGAAGGATGAGGAAGCTCCCTAGGGTCTATTTCACAATGGCACTAATCCCATTCATGAGGGCTCCACCCTCATAACCTGATCATCTTCCAAAGGCCTCCCCTCCCAATACCATAACATTGGGAGTTAGGATTTCAACATAATGAATTTTGAGGGAAATCATTCAGTATATCACAGACAATACTATGGGAAACAAAGTAGATTATATGGGAACTGTCTGCATTATCTTTGTAATTTTTCTATATATCTAAAATAATTTCTAAATAAAATTTTTAAAAATCTAGAATGGGTATCAGTGGCTTAAGATGAAATTAATGAAGTATCAAAGTATCATTTTATTAAGTCAGCCAATTATTTATTAAGTCAGAGTTTCTTCATGTTGTCCCTGAGATTTAATAAAAATGCTGTTCCCTGAGAAACTTCATGTTGTCCACTAATGAAAATAATAATACATTTTCTTCCTTACAAAGTGGGAAAATATTCTTCAAAAAATGTTCAGTGCAGTAAGTTTCAGTGGAGTTGGCATTAATTTTCAAAGTGGAACCACCTTTTGGATTAGTTAGAAAATAATCATTCATTCCTCATTACATCCATAATGTATTCATTTTGCCTTAAGTATGCAGAGATATTATCTCCATTTTCCCCTTATTTTTTCTAAGTTGTATGTTTGCAGTAATAAATCTTGCCAGTTCAAAAATGACAATAATTAGCATTAATTTTCATATTCTTGAAATCTGATATCAAATTATAGTCACTGTTTAAAAAATCTACAAAGAGTATTCTGTGCTTATTTGGAAAGAGGTTTACATTACATCTACTGTGTAAACAACTCAAGAACTCCAACAATGGAAATGAGCCCAGGTGAACTGCAGAGTATACTAGATACTTTTTTTAAAAAATTTATTTTTCATAAAGAAAATAGCCTGGGGATTTCTGGAGGCCAAGGTTGCCTTTATAAGGAAATTGAACATTAAGGAAAAACAGATTTGACCCCAAGCTACACATGCATAGATGGAACTTGGCAAACTTTCCCATGGTCTAATGATTCTGGGAGTAGACAGGAGTGCACGCATCCCAACCAAATGGCATTATGCAGTCAGCATAGAAAAGGACTCCATCGCTACAGCCTCAACCCAAGAAGCATCAAATTGAGTAAAATAATAAAATTTCAGACTACAGATTTAATCAAAATACTTAACCACATATGGCTGACACATTTATGACCACTAGCAGTGCTAATACTTTGTTCCAGGCCTACGCTGGGGTCTGCTTCCCTACAACATATTTATTCTGATCATTAGAAACATTAGATCTAAATTTGATCATTAGAATTTAAAAGCCTCAATTCTGGTTAGAGTTTATAACAGCAGCTCTCTTACCATTTAAGTACAATTACCACTGTGTCTCAGATTAGAAGTGAATGTACATCTAAATTAAGTGACTTAGTATTAGAAGTGTTTTCTAAAATCAGCTTAGATATCATACACCCTTGGCTTTCGTATTCTTAAATGCTTGTCGTATATGTATGGAAAGGCCAAATGTATTTCTATTAGTAAACTATATTTATGCAGGTTACTTAAGCCAAATGGTTATAGTAACATTTATTTTATGTTTACTAAATGCTTGGCATTGTACTGAGTGTTTGCTATGTGGTCACCACACACACATACATATACTAGTAAGGGAAGTGCTTTCATCACATGTGAATAAAATTGAGTCCCAGGGAGGTTAAATAACTCACCCATGGTGATACTGCTAATAAATTACAGAGCTGAGTTTTAAACTCAAGCAGCCTGGCTCCAGAGCCTGGGATCTTAACCACAGTGAAATAAATATTTATTATTGAATATCAAAGAAAATCATAGTTTTAAAGTAGCCATCACTGTGTTCTGATTACCTTTTGTTACTGAGCCAAAGTAGAATGTACAAATGAGAAGCTATTCTCCTTTGCAAATTCCCATTTGAAAGCAATAAAGTAACTATTTTAGGGTCACTTCTGGTCATGCCTTATTATTGTACATTATCAATTGGATCACATTTCCTATTATTTTGCAAATTACTTGGCATCTAATAGCTATATATGGCTGTAATTGGTCATTAGTCTACTTTGCTGGGTAAGCTAGATTCTCTAAGTAGGGTTTTAAAAATTACTAGAAAACATATTTTTGCTACAAAAAGTATATGAAAAAGTGTAAAATCATTATTTTTCCACTACCCAAAAAGAGCCACTCAGCAAATTTTGTTATAAATCATTCCAGGCATTTTTCCCCTTCTGCTTATATGGCAAGATGTTTTTTTCCAGTGTTTTGTTCTCTCCACTCTAGGTATTTTTCTTCCTATATCCCAAGAAGTTCGCCACATCTTATCTTCCAAGCGCTTTTATATTGCAGAAATACCACAAGTCGTGGCAAGACTTCTGTTGAGGAAGCGAAAAGATATGCAAGGCTTCCTGAATTAAGAGCTGAACTTTGGAAGCCAGGGAAAAATGGGCCCAAACCAAGGTCTGCATGAATGGACTCAATCCTCCCACCTACAAGCTTGAGGAAGATTACATCAGCAGTAACCAATGTGAAATGAGGCTTTTCCCCAATTACTCACTTGGCATAAGGCAGTCAGAATGTTCTTATGCCCCCCAAAAAACAAGAGGGTGAACTATGGAAATGTGGTGATTCTTGTACACTCTGTCAAAATAAATTTATAAATATACATAACTTCAAACTGGGTATAAATTAATATGTGAGTCCTTCAAACTCCATGCATTTACTTGCCTGAATTAATGTAATAAAGGCTTCTGTTTGTGACTGAACTCATCCTTCAAGTTTGTTTTTTTTTAACTTTTATCTTTATTTTTAGAGAGAGAGGAAGGGAGAAGGATACAGAGATAGAAACACCGATGAGAGAGAAACATAATCCATCTTCTGTCCCTTGCATACCCCCTATTAGGGATGGAGCCTGCAACCCAAACATGTGCATACTCGCTACAGGAATTGAACCCTTGACCTCTTAGTTCCTGGGTCCATGCTCAACCGCTGAGCCACACTGGCAGGCTTTTTTTTTTTTAACATTTTTATTGATGTAATTCACATATCACAAAACTCACCATTTTAAGATGTATAACTCAATGGTTTTTGGTATATTCACAAAGTTGTGCAACCATCATCACTATGTAATTTTAGAGTATTTCCATCGGTGGAATAATAATATTATTCCATTGGTGGAATAATAATAATATTCCATTGCATGGATATACTGCTATTACTTACTTATTTTTCAATTTATAGACATTTAGGATGTGTCTATTTTGGAGACATTATGAAGAATGCTGCTATTAACTTTTTTATACAAGTTTTGTGTGAAGATGTTTTCATTTCTCTTGCATATATACCTAGGAGAGTTGCAATTGCTGTGCAACACGGTAACTCTAACTTTCTGAGGAACTGCCGAACTTTTTGACAGGAGTTGTACCATTTCACATTCTCACCAGCAATGTAAAAGGGTTCCAAGTTCTGCACATTCTTGCCAGCACTTGTTATCCACCTATTTTCTTATAGCTGCCTGTGTGGGTGCGAAATAATATCTCATAGTTTTGATTTGCAGTTACCTGATTATTGATGATGTTGATCATCCTTTAAAGTGTTATTAGCCACTTGTACACCTTCTTTAGAAAAATGTTTATTCAGAAACTTTACTCATTTTTAAATTGAACAATAGTTGACCCTTGAACATGCCAGGGTTCCCTAACCCCCCACACATTCAGAAATGTGCATTTAACTTTTTACTTCCCCCCAATTTTTTAAATTGATTTGAGAGAGAGAGGAAGGGAAAGTGATGAAGAGAAATATCAATGAGAGAGAATCATTGATCAGCTACCTCCTACATGCCCCCTACTAAGGATCAAGCCCACAACCTGGGCATGTGTCTTGACTGGAATCAAACTGGGGACCTCTTGGTTCATGGGTGGATGCTCAACCACTGAGCCACACCAGCTAGGCTGATTTAAGTTGTCCTTCTGTATCTGTGAGAGATAGGTTCCGGGACTCCCATGAATACCAAGGATGCTCAAGTACCCTATACAAAATTGCATAGATCGATGCATACAGTCAGCCCTCAACATCCATAGGCTATCAACTGCAGATCAAAAACAGTACAGGTATTTATTGAAATAAATTCATGTAGCTCAAACCTGTGTTATTCAACAGTCAACTATATTTGTATGTTTATTATTGAGTTGTAAAAACCCTTAATATATGTTTTCTTTTGTTGTTTGTCTTTTTGTTGTTATATCTAAGGATCCATTACCCAATCCAAGGATATGGGCCCCGTAGAAGTCCTAGTGCATTGCAGGGGCAGTAGGCCCAAGGCCACAGACCAGCCTCTGATCTTTGGTGGCTGCTGCTCTCCCAGGTGAGTATGTGGTCACTCCCAGTGTCCTTCTGATGCTCTTGCAGTGCCAAGAACCATGATTATTAAACCCAGTGTCTCAAATACCACGGCCCCCAGAGTCTCTCCACTGTGTCTCAGTGTACAGAGGGTACCTGTCCACTTCACTAAACACTGCTGCAGCACCAAACATGCTCCAAGCTGTGATTTTGTAACTACAAGGGCATTCTGTATTTTTATTTACAGTATCTGGAAACCCTATACTGAAGAGCTAGGTATTCCAGCGAAAGGATGAAAGACATAGTCAAGACTAAAGACCTACAGCACTAGTAGGAACTAAGGGGAGTGTCTTGTTGCAGGGAGAGATCACTGAGGTCCCTGCACAGTGCTGGTACATACACTTCCCCTTACAAGCCGCTGGATAAGGGAAAATCACCCGGAAAAGAAGGATGTTTTTATATCCTGAATTAATATACTCCATTGAAAGCAGCTATTTTGAATTAGTGTTAACCTAAAAGTGGCAATATTAAGTGTTTTCCATTGAGGAGACTTAGACACTCTTGGGGAAAGTTATATTTCAACAAAGATGAGTTGTGACTACAAATTTAACTTGTGACAAATGCCTCTTTGAGATGTGTTTCCAGGACTGCATGTAGCAAGAGATTAGGAGCAGGGGCAGGCCATCCACAGCAGGGAGAGTGCCTTTGCTTCTGAGACAGCCACCACTGCAGGTCCCTGGCTACCCACCCATCTCGCCCACAGAAGAGCCAACACTAAGTTGGCCGAGTCCTCTGCTGGAGGTTGCATGGGAGGCCGAGGGGTCTCAGAACCAGAAGAGCTGTTACAGGTATGAAGCTGTTCTACCAGTGGTTCTAAACCTTCTGGCCCTTTAAATATAGTTCCTCATGTTGTGACCCAACCATAAAATTATTTTTGTTGCGACTTCATAACTATAATGTTGCTACTGTTATGAATCGTAATGTAAATATCTGATATGCAGGATGATCTTAGGCGACCCCTGTGAAAGGGTCGTTCCACCGCCAAAGGGGTCGCGACCCACAGGTTGAGAACTACTCCTAGATGAAGCATGGGAGAAGTGGCAGGATTTGGGTTTTGATGACTACTTGGAAGACACAACAACCTGTGCATCAGTAGCAGCTTCAGTGCCAGAGTGACTGCCTCTTAGATGGTGTCTAATTCAGATTCTCACAACTTAAGAAATGCCCAAGGAAGGAATTAAGCATTGCGTATTTTACCGACTCTCCTTAAAGGCAAGGCCTGTGCTCATAATTTCTTTACATCTAACTGGTATCTTATCAAAATAAAACACCTATTTCTAACAACAAAACTCAAAATAGTTTTAAAAGTCTATTAAAGAGAAAAGAAAAATTCCCTGCCTCATGGTTCCCTACCCAGACTCCCACTCCCCAAAATTTAACAGATACCTTTCCTTTGTCCTTTGCTCCTATTCTAACTACAAGTTTACACCTTTTCTGTTTTCCTACACTCCACTTCAGGTGAGGTTTCTGGAAGGTTTTTCAGATAAATATGTGTGTCATCAAAATGAAGTCGGCAAGTCTGATTTTCTTTATAGGAATTCTTCACGGTGGCTACCGCAGTGATCTATCCGAAAAGACAAATTAGTAAACAAAACTGAATGTGACTGAGCACTTAGAAGCAAACAGCTGCTTTGAAGAAAAAAGAAATTGGGAAATTCCCGCTGGTCAATCTGTTTCTAGTGATGACCAAATACCTGTGGTCTGGATCTGCTGCACATCAGTGTTCCTGTAACTTTTCAAACCATGTGTGAACAAACGGCCTCCAAAATTATTTGGAGATCCAGCGGAGAATCACAGCTCATGTGTGAACGGGAGGCCACTGCCGAGTTTTCAGTGCGGGCCGTCGAGTTACATGGCCTTTCCTCCGTGTGCTCATGGACGGAGCGATCTCTGGTGTCTCTTATGTGGTGAGGACACGCGTCTTGTGGAAAGAGGGCCCCTCCCTTATTACCTCGTTTAACCTCACTCACCTCCTCACAGACCTAATCTCCAAGTGCACTGAGGACTAAGACTTCAACATATGATTGAGGGTCGGGACACAATTCCGTCCATGACAGACCCAATTCATTCTAAGTAAATATGGAGTGGCTGCTCATGTTGGCAGCATATTTAAAAGTATATTTAATGTCCAGCCATACCGTTGAAAGCAGGAGTTAAACAAAGACACAAAGATTCAGTTTGCACTCAATTTCACTAAAAAAAAAAAGAAAAAAAAAGAAAAAGCCTGAGTTTAAAAAGCAGACATGTGATTGCAAGACGGAGGACCAGTTCTGTAAATCTGGAAAATACATTACTAGTATAGCCAGCAAATGCCTCTTCTAAGAGGGGGCATCCCTCTCTGTTGCAATCTATTTTATAAAAACTCAACAAATATAGGTCAGAAAATCATTTGCACCTGGCGACTACATGATCTTAACAGCCTCTCCCCACAGATTAATTGTATCTCTGAGTGTACTAAAGTTAAAGAAAATGTTAACAGTAAGTACACTTCCCTTAGAAATTTGTTATATTACTGGAAGTTATGCAAATAATTTCCCCTAAATTTTTTCCAGAATATTTAAAAACTAAATTTACATGTGTTTTCCACATTTTTCACAGAAATATTTATTGTCGAAGTGCAATTATCTCAACTATTTACATGGCTGTTAATTCTTTTTAAATCTGCATCAATTTACAAGTAGACTGTCCTACTTGTGTGCTTTGTTATACTAATTAAAACAAAAAAAATAGCTCCTACGCTGTTTCCTGCACCTATTTTTGATGGTGGAAGCTTTGTCGCATGTAAAGAACAAGATTTCTTATTAAATTTCAAGATACTTTTAAACAGAATTCCGTCTAGAAACATTATGGGGAAATGCTCTTATTGAAATCGTGCAAAAGGCTTATAAAACAATTATATCACTGAACTATGAAACAGTTGAGAGCAGGAATCCAGAGGGTGGCCAGGGGACTTGAAGGGTCTGTGGCAGAAACAGCGTCCAGTGGTGCCTGCTCCTGCCAGTGATGGCGAACCTATGACAAACGTGTCAGAGGTGACACATGAACTCATTTTTTTGGTTGATTTTTCTTTGTTAAATGGCATTTAAATATATAAAATAAATATCAAAAATATAAGTCTTTGTTTTACTATGGTTGCAAATATCAAAAAATTTCTATATGTGACACGCGGAGCTCAAAAGGTTCACCATCACTGGAAAGGGCCAGTCTCCCAGTAATGGACTAGTATTAGAGATGTGCAGGGGAGAGAGCCAATATTTTTTCAATTTCATAGCAGAGTCTGAACATCAGCATGTGATTTTTAATAAATGATAATGTTTTGATGAGTAAAATATTTTGTAAAACTTTTAACTATTCAAACACTACTATGCTAAGTGAAATAAGCCAGTTAGAGAAAGACAAATATCACAGGATCTCACTTATATGTGGAATCTAATGAACAAAATAAACTGACAAAAAAAAAAATAGGTCCGGAGATATGGATGTGTGGAATATAATAAGAGATCTCAGTGGTGGGAGGGGGTAGTGGGAGGGGACAGGAAGAGATTAACCAAAGGACATATACGCATGTGTGCATAATCCATGGACACAGACAATAAATAGTATGGGGAAGGCCTGAGGGGAGAAGGGGGGTGGAGTTGAGAAGAGTGGGACAAAAAAGGAGGAAATGGGAGACATGTGTAATACTGTCAACAATAGAATCAATAACAACAATAACAACCAACAAAAAACTTGGAACTATTAACCTTGAAAAATAAGAGCCTGGACAGAAGCACAGCTTATGAATTATTTTTCACAGAATTTTTTCAGTCACTGTTAGCCAGTGTTCACTCTTTCATCATAAATACACTAAAGTGTCCATCATGAAAGTATATTCTCCCATAATTTCAGAAAAATTATAAAATTCAGTGCCTATGGATTTATTCATTTAAAAGTCTCCATTAAGAGCATATTTAGTGTCTGGCCTTGTGCATGGTGCTGGAACGGAGCAGGAGCAAGCCAGCATCACCTTTGCCCTCAGGAATCCCAGTCTATTTATATATCAGTGTTAGAGCTGACGGTCAACTGTACACACAGGCTGTTTATGATGAACTTCCATTCTGATTGGCCAGTGCCCTATTTTGATTGGCTAGTATCTGTGCCATAAAAGGTGCTCAAAATTTAAAACTATGTTATCTCAGAAACATGTGTGTGTGTGTATATATACACACACATACACTTGGTTTTACTTTACAGTAATGTAAAACTCTGAATATCATTTGACAGATTTTACAACTCCACAATAGACAAAATAAGCCAATATGAAGCCAACTAACCATATTCTCAGTGGTTCGTATGCCCTACACAGAGCACCATCTCTCCACACTGTTGCAGACCTGCCAACTTGGAGCAGTGTCACTAAATATGAAGCAGGGACTCCTGTAAAGGACAGACTTAACCCTAGTTTCCGTTCTGAGAACTTGCACAAATCAAAACCTGAGTGAAAGTCTCCTAACTTCTAACATAGAATCGAGTAAGGTGACCTCACCTTCTCCAGAAGGCTGTCGTGAGAAGCAGGCAAGAAGGGAACACAAATGTTAGATCTTATTTATCGCTTTATTTCTGTTGGCTTTTAAAAACCAAACTGATGATCCTTTCTTCCTCTTAGGAGCAATGATGTTTAAACCAGTTCTCTTCGGCTTGGCTGGATTCACTATTACACTGAGGAAGAAGCACTTACAGCAGAAATCTTAAGAATTTGAGAATAATAACTTGCTGTTTCCTCATTTTAACCCCATGAAGCTGAACTTTTTGAACCATCTTCTATATGAAAGCAACCCAGTGGCATTGTCCCTGCCTCCAGTTATTCCTAAGTTTCTTTCAAGTATACGTTCCCTGGAATAGGACATGAAGTGGCTGGAGGCAGATTACATTTTGACTTCATAGAACAAAGCAAATATTAGATTTTTTTATTGTCACAAATGCTGCACATTTGAGGTGAACATAAAGTGAATTTTATTACAAATTCTCTGTCAGAGATTGATTTTCACACTTAATAAAAAAAAGGAGTTTTATGAGAAGTTGAAATCTTAGTACACCATAGATTAGAAACACAATGGCCACATAAACTACTGCAAATGTTTGACATGGCTGGGTGTGGAACAAGTAGTGGGGACAAAAGACAGGCATTCTGTGTGGGAAGCAACCTTTTTCTTTTCCCTACTTTAGCCTAAGTTGGTGTAATTTTTTAAATTTACAGTTTGTCAGTTTCATGAAGAATCCAAAGCATTCTTGGTCATGATAAAAAGAGACGAGTATCTGGCCATCTCTGTGATGAGCCGGTGATGGGAGCTGAGACAGGGGAGGAATTCCTGCCAGCACTGGGAAGCAGCTGAGTCCAGAGGGCCAGACCACACGTGTCAGTAGCTCTGGCGCCTTTCAGACAACTGAGCAAGACAACATTTTTTCAGGCCTCGGCATCATCTTTGTTTAAGATTTCAGGAGAAAGAGGTAGGCGGTCCTGAAAGTAAAGGAATTCTAGAATCACATTTAACTTCAGAAATGCAACACAGCTCTATATTGAGAGACTTCATCAAAGTAAGGCTGTGCTTCCGATACGAGCACGTCAGAGAATCATTATAGATGAGGGCTGGTGAGTTAGTGTGGGTTACCAGAGATTAAGCCATTATGAAGAGGAAGAGGGTATGGAGGAAGTTGGAAGGATGCACTTCCTTTCTGCCCACATCCCATTGGTAAAACTAGTTTATGTTGGTGGGAGAGAGCACTGGCAAATTTGGTCAGTGGATGAATAGCTGTTTCCCAAAGGTAACTCTGTGCCAAGAAAGGAGAAGCACGTGTTTGATGAGCAGCTAGCCACCTCTGACACAGCTAAATTTGTGGCTTAAAAAAAGATTGCGTAAAAAAATTGTACACAATTTTTCAATGCAATTGTTTATGAAATCTTGGACAATATTATTCCCTGGAGTGATTTTTATAATCAATTTAAAGTTACATTTGAGATTTCCTTTTCACTGGGTAAAATGTTAGAGCCCAGATTCTAATAATCTTTGACCATAGTGCTAATCAAAGTGAAACTATCCATTTAAGGAATGTTGCCTTAGGAATGGTAACTTTAGGAATGTTGCATTGGGAGTGGCTTCTGAGGAGGAATTATATTTGTAAGCCAGCCGACATTGCTTATTCTTTGGTCCTGGCCAGGCCTTGTCCTAGGTTGCTGACTCTCTTTTTTGGCCAATGAGTTCTCATGACAACCAACAACCTCATTTGTCCAAGAATTTTTCTCTATTAAGAGAGTTTCCTTGTGCTACCTAGTGAGCGGGATTCTTGCTGCCTAAGAAAACAAGTATCCCAGCAGATGACAAACCATAAAATGTATTGAAATTAAGAGGGGGAGGGGGAATCCAGGCAGTTTAAAATAGTATGCTGACTATTGCTCCCTTGGTTTTAGTTACATTTACCACTAATAGCCATCTCATCAAACCATGTAAACCTAAAAACGTCATTTGGTAAAATCACTCGGTTTTTACCTAAATGACAAAGAGTTTATATGCACACGAAAACCCCACAAGTGGTATAGGAGGATTAGGTCCAAGAAGGTTACATACTAATTTTTCTATATGCCCCCCTTTTGGCAAGGAGAATTCTAAATATAACAATTTAATATAATTTAAATAAACATTGGAAAAGAAATGCTTATAATTTGCTGTCACAGTAGGGCAAGATCTGAATTTTAAAAAGGAGATGTAATGCTAGCAATTAACATTACCAAGGCCCAAGGGAAGGCATCAGGGTGGCAAGGGATGACAAAGAAAAAACACACGTTTTCTCTTCTGTGTAAAAAAACATACATAGGAGAATTCTCAAATTCATAGGAGTCTATGATTTTTATTGGATACAAAAGCTAAAGAAAAAGCCACAGCATTTTACTTACAATATGAGTTTATCAGATGTCAGTACATTTTTTGAATTACAAATACCTACTATAACTTTATTAAACCTTCAGTGTTGGGAAAATCTAAATAAGTCAGAGAAAGGGCTGTCATCACATTTCAACATTCTACCACATGACAGTATAAAATACTCCACCATTTAAAATCTTTTGGTAAAGGATATTTTTTTAATATGAAAAACAGTGGAGATTCTAAAGCATAAACAATAGCTTGAAAAATATATGTATACACAGTCATAATGATATTTTAGGATAAAAATCAGGTTATTTTTTGCTCGGCTGGTTTGGCTTAGTGGTTGAGCGTCGACTTATGAACCAGGAGGTCACAGTTCAATTCCTGGTCTGGGCACATGCTTTGGTTGCAGTCTCAATCCCCAGTAGGGGGCGTGCAGGAAGCAGCTGATCAATGATTCCCTCTCATCATTGTTTCTATCTCCCTCTCCCTTCCCCTTTGAAATCAATAAAAAAAAAAAAATTTAAAAACAATTTTAGGATAAAAATCAGGTTATTTTTATTTAGAAAACACTGTTATCAACACAAATTTTTCTTGTATATTTCCTAAGGATATTTGTTAAATGTAAGAATGTGTATCTGGTTAACAGCTTAGAAATACATATTTGTTTACAACTATACAAGCATATTGGAAAATGACAACTAAATATAAATAGTAACAGAAAATTATATTTTTGCTTCACCTTAATTTATTTTTGGATTTATTCTAGTGTATAATCAAAAATCTTAAATCTAGAAGTTATCTCACGTCATGGCATGAGTTTCCTAGAGTTACTCTAACCAATTACCACAAACTGGGTTACTTGAACACAGACATTTATTGTCTCACAGTTCTAGAGGCTAGAAGTCCAAGATCAAGGTGTAGGCAGGGATGGTTTCTTCTGAGGTCTGTGAGGGAAGGGCCTAGTCCAGGCCTCTCTCCTTGGCTTAAACACAGATATATTCATATTCACATGGCATTCTTCCTGCAATGAAGTCTATCTCCAGATTTCTTTTTCTAAGGATATCAGTCATATTGGAGTACAAACCCACCCTAATTACCTTATTTCAACTTGATAAAGACCCTATCTTTAAATAAGGTCAGATCTTGATGCATTAGGGTTAAGACTTCAGCATATGAATTAGGGAAGAAGGCACAATTCAACCCATCATAACCATAAACCTCAGTCATCATGAGTGCAATTGTTGAATGGTATATTATTAAGAGGGAGGTACATTTATAGGCCATCCTTCCAACTTTTGTGCAAGCAGAGGGTCTTTCCATCCAGGGAAGGAAACTGGCAGCCTTCTTGGTTTTCAGTAGCAGAAAGTAACCATAGCACCTGCTTCTCCGGCTTTTCAAAGTTAATATATTGTTGGTTAATAAGTGGAAACACACACACACACACACACACACACACACACACACACACACACAGAGAGAGAGAGAGAGAGAGAATGTAATTTTAAAAGTATGATTTGACAGATTCATTTAAGGATTCTATGTCTACTTCTGAGTCAAATGAATATTGAAGATCTACCTGAGAGTCCTCTATACCAAATCAATACCTTGATGTTTATTATTTTAACCCCTTGCTGGGTGCTCGTCAGACTTACATTTTAACTTTAGCTCTTGGCATTCATCAAGGTGAATATTCGAAACAGGTCTTTGAATTTTGATTCTACATTTACTATAAATTTGCTGCTATTAAATTTGTCCTTTTTTTCTGAATTTGGTACTTAGGAATATAATTGTCTTTCTCAATAGCCAGTCTATTTTCCCTTCTCTGATTATAAAAGTTATATAACTTAAAAATGTTACCTTTTTTTGCCTTAGTGAACTGTTATCAGAATTTATGTTGTCAGAACAATTAGAGTTTTATATTCGGCATATTTTTTCTTCCCTTAATGTATTCTCACCTTCTTAAAAAGTCACATTTTAATCTCTGTGTGTGTTTGTGTATACATGCATATCTGTTTGTGTCCCTCTTCTTTGTCAAGTTTCTCTCTAAAACTTTCTGGAAATACATAGTGGAAAGTAGGTTGATAAATTTAAATCACAAGGAAAAGAAACAACCTACCTTTATGTTTCTTGTACTGTTTATTAACCTATAGCCACACATCTATGATGACACAATTCCTCTCAGTAACTAAGAAGGATTAAGCCAGTTCTATCTGTCCACAATCAGAGTGGTTCTTAGAGTCTATAAATATCTGTTATTCCAACCGCTTCACAAGATTGATAGACAAGTACTAAATGGTTTAAGCAAATGTCACAACTGAAATATTACAGGAATCTAAGCTTCTGCTACTGAATATTTCAAAACCACCTGTTGTCTCAGCACTATGTGATTTATTAAGGGCTTAATTAAAATTGTTTCCTAAGGTACTTTTAGTAACTTTAAAGGTGAGGTTACTGTTCTGTAATGTCTAGACATTTGTCCAATTTACTCAGATCTATAAGAGATTTTTATAAAAAATCTATAATCAAATTTAATAACAGCAAATTTAAATACTGTTTCTTCTTTTATATTTTATAAAGCTACTTTTGTTTGCTTTGACCTTCAATATCACCAAAAGTTGATGAACATTTGAGACTGAACAACATTCTATTCAGGTAGGTTAAGTTGGGTAATCCTTGAACAAATTCCTTAATTTCTCTGACTCTCAAAAATCCCCCAAATTATATCACTTAAACATTCATACCAGGATTGTTTCATTAAGTGAGTAGTATTCCCTTTCTCATTGATGCATAACTCTTAGACATATAATATCACAAGCTGGATAAATAGCCCAGTTCTTATCTCCCCCACCTTGTCTAGGAAAATATTTGGTGTCTTAGGTATTTTTTAATTATATAAGCTCATGGAATCAATTAGCGTATTATTTTAACTAAGAGTTTCTAGACCAATTGCCACTTCTACTTCTAGGACAAAGATACTAATCCAGGGTCTTTGCTTATCTGACAAATTCTTCCATTTTTCAAGAAATCCCCAAAGCCCGGTAACTTCTCTCACTATTTATCTTAATACCATTCTATCTTTTGGGCTATCTGCCTGTGTTCATATATATATATCTGCAGTGCCAATTTGTCAAAACTGGAGGAAGCTTGATGGATTGCTAAATGGCATTGCTACACCTAATTTCATGTACATAGTAGTTTACTTATAGTCATATTTATTATTATATTTTCATATCCTTATTATAAATAATGTCATAAGTACAATCTATTGTATTTTATATGTATACCTTTTCATAGAACAAGTACCTTTAAAGTTGTAATCAAAGTAAAAAAAAATCTCTGTTCATTTTTAACGTGTATTTATGGGTCTTAGAACTATAGATGTTGTCAAAAGAAATAGCTGTATAATGATTCAATATTACTTTTTAACTAAGGTTTTTAAAAACTAAATTGTAGTTTATCTTCTCCATATCTATAGTATCCATGAAAACTTTCATTTCTCTCCTCTTATTCTAGCAGAAATCTGACATTACTGTGTACAGAAAATGAAGTAAAAAAGCAGAACATATTATAAGTGGTAGCAACCAGAGAACATTGTCAGAACTTTAGAAATTCAACTTCATAATCCCATAATGTTTATGGTAGATATATTTTGTGATGAGACCATCTGTAACTCCTGGCGATAATAGGAAACATCTTTACATGACAGATTTAAGTGTTTTTTAAATACTTTAATCTTATTTTAGCCACTTAAAATGTCAGTTCTGCTCTCCAAAGAAATGTAACAGTTACTCTATGTACTGTTTGCATTAAAAGGTGCTAACAACAATCATAAGTGGATGTTGAATAGTTTCCAGACAATCAAATCCACAATGTGAGGATGTACATAAAACATTCTGCTGTTAATTTACCTCATATATATTACTGTTTTTAAAATACAGATTTTTAAATTCTTTGAGTAATGTAACTTTACTGGATTAATGATATGCTAAAGTAATTTTCAATTAAGTTTTCATTTGTCAAATAGCCAATATATCTAAAGTTTTAAACTTATCTGTATGAAAATATACTAAAATATCATTATGGTCCTATAACTCAACAAGTTCTACCTTTTTGTACACAGAAAATGAGATAAGATGGTCATTGAAATACATTTCCCCATATTATTTATATATATTTATTTCAGAGAGGAAAGGAAAGAGAGATAGAAACATCAATGATGAGAGAGAACCACCAATCGGCCACCTCCTGCACACCCCACACTGGGGATTGAGCCCACAAGCTGGGCATATGTCCGGACAGGAATCAAACTGCAACCTCCCAGTTCATAGGTGGATGCTCAACCACTGAGGCACAAAGACCAGGCCATTTCCCCATATTATCTATAGAGCATTAAAATGGCAATGAGACAATAATGAAATATAGTTAAATCTACAGAAATGAGAAAACTACTCCAACAAAAACAAAAAACACACCAAAAAACAAAAACAGTATGGACTTTCAATACTATGTTGCTTAAAAGTGGCCAGAGTGGGCATCCTTATCTTTCTTAGAGAGAGTGGAAGGATAGGAGGAGAGAGAGGGTGAAGAGAGAGAGAGAGAGAGAGAGAGAGAGAGAGAGAGAGAGAGAGAGAGAGAGATGAAAGAGACACATAGATTGGTCACCTGCTGCAAGTGCCCCGACAGGGACTAGGGATCAAACCTGAAACCCAGTTACATGTCCTTGACCTGGAATCAAACCCACCACCCTTCGTAGGTGGGGAGGGGGGACGCTCTCTAACCACTGAGAAACAATGGCCAGGGTTAAACATCCTTATCTTGTTCAAGGATAAGTTTTCAGTTTTTCACCATTGCGTATAATGTTAGTTACGGCCTCCAATTAATTTATTTTGCTTAGAAACTAAACACTACTGATTTTACTAGACACCTAGCATGTTTTGTGCAGGGTAGCTTGTTGTGCCCGTGAAGTTTATGCCCAACCATGAAGCTTGAGTGACAGCCAAAATCCTTCTTGCTTTACTCACTAACCCTTTCTCTTTGATTTGTGTTTTATCAACACAGAGGGGAAGTCTTTTTAGTTTGTCAATGAAAACAGAATACCTTTTCTAAAAATCACTGTATGTGATGATGCAGCAGCCCAGTCTTTGGAGTCATTTTGTTGTGTTAAACCTTTGCAAAATTTCCATTAAAGCTAAGAAGTTTATATGCTATCAGACTGAGAGGTTTATTGTTTCCAAGGCTGGAATATATGATAATATTGATGTACATTGAATAAATTTTAAGGGGAAATGTCAACTATACTCAAACAGGAACAACTCACAACTCATGCAAGATACATCTAAGAACATATAATTTGGTTCAAATTGAAAAAGGATCTTGAAAATACAGTAAAGAATGGTGGAAAGAAAAGAAATAAATGCCCCACTAATATTCCCCAGCATGTAGCACAAGCCGTGGAGATTATAGAGACAGGAAAAGAGGGAAAATCCCTAACCTCGAGCACATTCCCCATGTCCACAGATCCTCATGGGAGTAAGATCGGAGGAAATCCTAGGAGCCTACACATTACCATTATTTTCTCTCTAATCTCACTTTTTAACTGACAGGTGGAAGGTGTAAAGGTGAAGGTGGATTGTATGAGGTGAAAAAGAATATCCCCAAAGCCAACTCTAGTTGCAGAACAAAGATAACTTGGGAGAAGAAAATATGTGCTGGCCTAAGAAACAAAAATGTCAATTGAACTTTTTCTAAACGGTATTATCACCGAAGTGCTGGCTCACCCAGAAGCAAAAGGTAAGTGCCACAATTGGCTGACATTGTCTCCCAGCACAAGAGTTTCAACCAGTTTAGAGAAAAGTCAGGCAAATGGGCAAACAAAGAAACAAAACACAACAACAACAAAAATCAGAGTGTAGCTGACTATGGTGTCATATTAACACTATTGACTGATAAAGAAAATATGAACTATCAATATCTCACTCTCAAGCCCAAAGGAAATGTTTATACAATGCACAAGTAAACAAATAACAAAGTCAAGAAAATTATTACACTACCTTGGGTAAAATAATAGGTGAGAAAATAATCATCCATTCCAAAATGAATAGAAAGAAAGATATTAAAACTTGAAACTTTAGCCAAAAAAAAAATACTTGAAGATATAAAAATACAACAAAAATAAAAGGAATAGAGATACCAGAAATGAGAAGTAATTTTTAAAAAATACTATATATAACATAAAAACATTAAACATGTGTCTGTACTTTCAAGGAATGTTGGGAAGACATTAACTCTATAAAATATGCTGAAACCTGAGTAAATAAGGCATTAGGATGATATTTTTTAAAAAATATATTTTATTGATTTTTTTACAGAGAGGAAGGGAGAGGGATAGAGAGTTAGAAACATCGATGAGAGAGAAACATCGATCAGTTGCCTCCTGGACACCCCTACTGAGGATGTGCCCGCAACCAAGGTACATGCCCTTGACTGGAATCGAACCTGGGACCCTTCAGTCCGCAGGCCGATGCTCCATCCACTGAGCCAAACCTGTTAGGGCAGGATGATATTTTTTAAAGCAAATGAAATATTGTGGAGGAAAATAATACCAATGAATTATTTATAAATTAGATCCATTAATATACAGAAGATTCTAATAGTGCTATGGCAAATTAGCCAGAAAAATGACACACAATGAAAACATGTAACAAGATATAAAAATGATTAGAGATAAATATGAAACAAACATCACAAAAGCAAAATATGAAGAATTGGTTTCCTTCAAAAAGTGACTAGGTTAAATGGTAAAGAAAAAAGCACGCAGATATAATAGAGAGCTTCCACATACATATGACAGGTTAACCAGACTTGATTTATCCTTCCTTGTACAAATATGTATTGTAATGACAACAGAGTAACAAAAAATTGTATTAGTCCACATGGACAAAGAGAATTTGAAAGGATACCAATGAGAAAAGATTCCAACAGAGTTCTGGAAAAGGGAAGCTGATGGATTATAATGTAAGTGATATTACATGGAAAGTGATATTGAAGAGAGATGTTGGAGCAAGGTCCAGAACTGAGCAAACCATGAACCTGGAAAAAAATAGGTTCTTATTCCAAGTATTGCAAAACCACCCACACTTTCAATGATTCTCTAGAAGGAATCACAGGACTCAGCAAATAATTGTACTCATAGTAAAGATTTATCACTGTGATACAAGGATCAGAAAGGGAGAAGACAGGTGAGCCTAGAGGAATCAATGTGCAGTCTTCCTATATTCTCTCCCTCCCGTCACACAGAGCACAAAGTCCTCCTGCAGGGAAAATGCAGCAACACACACGCGATGTTTCTGTCCAGAGAATCCTGTTTGAGACAAATAGTTTAGGGTTTGTTTGTTTGTTTGTTTGTTTGTTGAGGGGGGTGGGGGGCTGGTCATGTGAGCACCCTTTGCCTAGCAAGTATAAAAATTTCAGACTCCCAGAAGGACAGCAGATATTCACCATCAATGACAGCGTTTGTACAAACAGCCTAGAAATAGAAACACAGAGTTATTGGTTAGTAACAAGGGGCACATTTTGAAAGCCAAAGTACCAGCTGAGGACCAAGCTTGCACCTTCTAACAACAGTCGCTTCAGGCCTGCTCACGGTGTTAACTTCTGCACAGGCCCATCCCAACTTTACAAAAAGATTTCGTCTTTCTCCACTCTTTTGACAGATGAAAGAAACATATTATCTGGAGCAATTGAATCAGGATGTTTTAAACGGGGGCACAGACCTCAGGCAGCACAGAAGTGAGGCACAGAAGTCAATGCAAGGAGAGTAGGTGAAAGTCTGCAGAGTGGGCTCTGGGGTCCTCGGGCCATCCCACTGCCCAGCAGGCTGAAAGGGCCTGCTCTAGAGAAATTAAATGGTTCCCAAGGAAAAATCACCTTGTACTGCATGCAAAGGTGTTTCAGCTAAAAGATTATAACATTTTCATGTATTTCTCCAAGTTAAATAACTGATTCTTTTAGTAGGTGCCTGAGCTGTTTTGCTAAGTACCCAAGTCTAAAAGCTGCCTCATCCCCTATCTATACGGTTTATATGGACATGCTTCTCCCAGTCCATGTGACCCTGTCCTTTGTCCAATTTGAGTTCAAATTTGTGCCCAAATCAAGTGAAATTCTTTTTTTTTAAAATTTTTTTCTAAATAATAAACACAAAGTATGGTTTACTATACTATTAAGAGATGAGACAACATATTGCTGAGTAGTCAACATATATTGCAAATCTAGGACTTCCAGCACAGACCTGGTAGGGCATTTTCATTTGGCTCTAGGGAAAGCTTGAGGTCATTCTCTTCCTGGTGTCTTAAATGATGAGGTGCAAAATTTGGAAATCATTGGCAACCACATGTTCTGCCATGTGGATAAATTGGCACTTCAATGGAAGCGAATAAAGTTTAACAACAGGCAGGAGCGGTAGCACTTGAGTACCTGGTGTGGAATGTGCCTAATGCCCAATTGCATACTTGCCCTTTCCATGGTCTGGTATTCAACACTTCTGAATTCTATAAGCCAATTCATTTGCTTTTCTTCATATCTTGTTTTCAGTTGGCTTTCAGTCATGTGCAAATAAAAGTGTTATTACTAAATATATTACAAAAGTAAATCATTCCTATTAGGTGAATTTTCACATTTCTTTTCAGTTTTATGCATTCCTTCTGGAACCCAAATGACAGTTTACCAATATTTTCTCTGACTCAATCATTTTATCTGTAAACCAAAAGGATTGGACATTGGCTTTTAAACCCTGGCTGGGCAGCAGGAGTCAGAGGTTTTTACTGTGTGTGTTTTAACACCTAGACCCCACTCTGCATACTTTCTTTTTCCTCTTCAAATATTAAAATTCACCATCCTATGATTTCAACGAGAAAATTTACACAATATTAGGCTAACCTGAGAGATGGTATGATGTTGAAAGATTTAAGAAAAACTCAAATGAAATTGTATAATAGAATAGAGAGCTGATCTGATTTATCCATATTCCAAAAGTCATTTAAATACGTGTCAGATTTGTTGTTGTCACCTTTATTATAATGGCAGGAAGGGTATCTAAAGCAAAGAAAAAATTAAATAATATATAAACAACACCAATGCAGACACAAAAATTTTGTAGTATTAAAAGAAAAATCTAGCTTTATCAAGGCTAGAATCTTTTTTAAAAATATTTTTTACTGATTTCAGAGAAGAAGGGAGAGAGGGATAGAAACATCAATGAAAGAGAATCATTGATCAGCTGCCTCCTGAGAAACGAGCCTGCAACCCAGGCATGTGCTCTGACCGGGAGGTCATCAAACTGTGACCTCCTGCTTCACAGGTTGATGCTTGGCCGGGCAAGGCTGGAATCTTTTAAAGAAAATAGTATTGAATCCACTCATCTGCAATGAATTCATAAATGTTTTTTGAAGGCCTAGTTTGCCTTAGAAAATAACTTTAAAACAAAGATAAACAGCTCGTCCCTTCCAGACCTCCAGCCTAGTACAGAGACCCTGCAAAGTTCAACACTCCCAGAGGTCGCAGCCTTGTGGCCTCCCTCCCAAGGAAGAGAACAGAAGAAACATCTCTTTCTCATTTCCAGCCAAGTCTTAATTATTTAAAACATTTTACCTGCCATTAGTGTTTCCCCATTATTTTTCACTTACTGAGTCAATTACTAGTAAATGTTAACAGAGCATCTATTTTAGACAAAGCAATATGCCAACTCTAAAGGATAAGAAAAGAAAAAATACCAAGTCTGCCTTACTCAGAATTTGTGGAGGTAGAGCAGATTCACATATAAAAACTATGGATCCTACATATATATATATATATACGAGGTATAAAGATAATAAGATCAAACACTAGAGCCATCCTACAGTGAAGGGTTAAAGTGTAAATTTGGAATACTGTCTCTGTCACTTTCCTGCTTTGGGACTTTCACAAGTTATTTAGTATCAATTTCCTCAATGCCAAATGGGACCAAAGATATCTAATTCAAAAAGCTCTTGTCAGAATTGAAATGACACAAGCACCATGCATATCATGGGACCTATTATAGCCTGGTCGCTAACCAAAAGAATTGCCTTAGTCAAGGCTCTTTTGATGGCAAGTTTCAAAACAAACAAATACTATCTTGAATGGGATTATCTCAAGGACATTCATTTTTTTAAGTTTATTAGGGGAACCAAAGGGACAGAAACCAAGAACTAAGCCATTAAGTGATTAGTAAGGAAGTTAAATTAAGAGAAAAAAAGCTGAATTAAATAGTCAATGTTTCAAGTTTAAACCATATCAACCAAATAGCACATAAAAGATCTTTAGTTTCTTTTTTTCCAGGTGAGTTCTAATAGTTTGTGCAGTGTGGATCTAGCATATAATTCAGCTGAGTTATAAATAACAAACCAAATTACATGTACTTTATTTATTAATCTAATTGAGAAAACTCCTAATCATCATCACACTTAACATCCCTGATAAATGCTTTCCAGATGGACATTACTGACTTCCGTTTTACGAACATCAATTGCACCTACATACATTTATAATAATCCAATTCAGTCTTCAGAACTTTTTCCAGAAAGGCTCCTACACTGTATATTTTTCTATGAAATATGAACTACAAGTCGTGTGTCTACCTTCCTAAACTTTATTTCCTCTTTTTCACTCCTTCATTTCTCAGAAAGAGAAAAAATAAAAATAAAATTGATGTGACAATCTTAATATTAACCTCAGCTATGTCTGCAAAAATATAGCACGATGTGATTTTTGCTTTGAGGTGTTTCTTTTTTCCTTCTGGAATGTGGAACACTAGCGCGTGCCTCAATTTTGCCCAGACTTAAACTTAAACATCCCTTCTCTGCTTTACATGTCTCGTACCCACAGAGTCTGAGAATGTGACAGAGGAGCCCTTCCATGTCTGGGAATGTGACAAGGAACATATTATATCTATTTTTAAATCTTTAAAATTCTTGCAGTAGCTGAAACCTGGAAATGAGACTTGAATTATCTCATTGTTGGACCTCACCTAACACCCGGTTATCCTTTCCCTCACGTTGTACACTTGGGTATTGCTCCTGTAATTTATGTGCTTCCTGCAATATCGTCATGGACCACCATCACTTCCACATTCATTCTCCAGCCACTCTTTACCACAATACTCTGACTAAATGATAACCTAGTGGCTGGAAAGTCTTAGGAGAGCTTTCTAAAGGCCAAACTAAATTCCATTTAGTGAAGTAATTGAATGGAATTTTTATGAGTTTGAATAGTTAAGTCACAACCATAGAACTGGAGACTAGCAAAATCCAATAGGGCAGACAAACCAAGAGACTGGAGCCTCACACTTCGGGGAAACGATTTGAGTTTTGGTCCCTTTAAATACCATTAGTACATGAAAGATAAGCTGAGTATATTAACACCCTGCCACTTCCAGGTTTATTCCCATGGGTTCCTCATCTGAGACTCAGTTTAACTAAACATGTGTTTACTGAATACTTCCTACATCAAAGGCTCTGTGTTTATTAACTTTTCCCTGTCAGGCTCTCTAATCGGCAATGGGAAGGTAGAAAGAGTTGCTATGCATCTCCTTCCTTAAAGGGCTCACAGTTTAATAGGGAAAATACATGCTGACAACGCTGTGAGGAAAGGGTTGTACTAGAAATATAGTCAGAATGAGCCGGGAACTCAAAAAAGAGCCACCAACCAGCTTAAAGATAAAAGTGAATAATTTCAGGAGAGAGGAGCTTGATGGATAACAATGAGTGGAAGACAATGTGGGTGAGTGGGAGATAAAATGAGGTGCTTTTAGGCAAGGGAAATAACACAAACTGTTTGGTGTACTGGGAGCACATATGATGATTGAAGATGAGGTGAGGCTGGAAAGATAATATCATGGAATAATAGCATAAAGGCTCTTATAGTGCCAGTCTATAGAATGTAGATTTTATCTACGGGCAATGAGGAGCCATTGAATCATTACATAATTTAACTAGGGACAAGAAAAATTACGCTTAAAAATTTATCTCATCATCATTGATGCAAATCAAAACAACAATGAGGTACCATCTCACACCTGTCAGACTGGCTATCATCAACAAATCAACAAACGACAAGTGCTGGAGAGGATGTGGAGAAAAAGGAACACTTGTGCACTGCTGGTGGGAATGCAGACTGGTGCAGCCACTATGGAAGACAGTATGGAGTTTCCTCAAAAAACTACAAATGGAACTCCCATTTGACCCTGTGATCCCACTTCTAGGAATATATCCCAAGAAACCAGAAACACCAATCAGAAAGGATATATGCACCCCTATGTTCATAGCAGCACAATTCACCATAGCTAAGATCTGGAAACAGCCTAAGTGCCCATCAGTAGATGAATGGATTAGAAAACTGTGGTACATCTACACGATGGAATACTATGCTGCTCTAAAAAGGAAGGAACTCTTACCATTTGCAACGTCATGGATGGAACTGGAGAGCATTATGCTAAGTGAAATAAGCCAGTCAATGAAGGAAAAATACCACATGATCTCACTCATTCATGGATAATAGAGACCATTATAAACTTTTGAACAATAATAGATACAGAGGCAGAGCTGCCTCAAACAGATTGTCAAACTGCAGCAGGAAGGCCGGGGAGGGTTGCGGGGCAGGAGGTAGGGGGGTAAGAGATCAACTAAAGGACTTGTATGCATGCATAGAAGCATAACCAGTGGACATAAGACATTGGGGGATAGGGGAGGCTAGGGGACTGTCTAGGGCGGGGGGATAAAATGGACACATATGTAATACCCTTTGTAATACTTTAAGCAATAAAAAAAAAAAAAAAAAAAAAAAAAAAATTATCTCATCATCATTAAAGATGAAAACTCAAAATAAGCAAATAAACATAAAAGACTAAGCCTTATATAACCTTTAGCCATTCATCTTTTTAAAAACATTTTTAAGGCCTGGTCTGTGATACAGTTCTATTGAGCTACCTCGAGTCCCACTAAATGGAACTCTGTACTTTAGTACTTTTTTTTCCTTCTATTTCCTTATTCACATTTAAAGATATTCAAGACTTTTCTTAAACATCACCTCTCCTAGGTGAAATTTTCTATGACAGAGTCTCCTTAGGGCTCTGTCTCTTAGGAAGCAGTATGGATAATGAGATAGAGGTCAACATTAAAGAAATGGTCATGGAAATGAGAAGAGAATTTGGAAGTGATTTAGAACTCAGTTATGAACAGGACTCTGAAGAGAGAATGAGAAGGTTTCTCATGAGCTTCATTTTGCTATATCTGTCTTGATACAGGGTATTTGGGAAAAGAAGCAAATTAAGAAAGGAAATAATGTAAGGGTCATAATCGAATAAAGTTGGGGAGGGTTTTAAGATACATAGGCGATGTCAGGAAAAAGTGATGGTAACTCTTTTGAAAGTACTATGTATACCTATAACGCAGCTCGGGAAAGAGCTTTGGACTAAATGACATCATGAGCTATTGAACAAAGTTCACACGTGATAAAAACAGTCAAAAGATGAAGTAGGCAGAGTTAAGAGAGAGGTTAACCCAAAGAGGCTTCTTTCTTCCCTGAGACTTTCATTCATGATGGCATTTGTCCCTTTGAAAGGTGCTAAGGAGTAGACCCTGCTGGGTTTTTAAAGATGAGCAGGATCCAGCTTCTGCTGTCAGGAGCTCATAGTCTACAGAAGGTGCTTGAATGTGACTGAATGTGAACAAGCAGTAGCAAGTGAAGAGTAGATAACAGAGGCACATACTGTGCTTTTTTCAAACATAGTTTGTCCTTCCTAAGAGACAGAGCCCTAAGGAGACTCTGTCATAGAAAATTTCACCTAGGAGAGGTGACGTTTAAGAAAAGTCTTGAATATCTTTAAATGTGAATAAGGAAATAGAAGGAAAAAAAGTACTAAAGTACAGAGTTCCATGTAGTGGGACTCGAGGTAGCTCAATAGAACTGTATCACAGACCAGGCCTTAAAAATGTTTTTAAAAAGATGAATGGCTAAAGGTTATATAAGGCTTAGTCTTTTATGTTTATTTGCTTATTTTGAGTTTTCATCTTTAATGATGATGAGTTAAATTAATCCAGGGTTTCTCAAGACCAATAATATTGAAATGTTGTGCCAGATACTTCTTGTTGTGGGCTGTCTTGTATGCTACAGGATGCTCATCAGCATCCCTGGCCCTACCCACTATACACCAGTCGCATTCTCCCCTCTGTCTGTGACAACCCAAATGTCTCCAGACATTGCAGATATCCTCCAGAAGGGAGGGGGCATGGGGTGGGGAGCAAAACAACCCAGGTGAGGGCTACTGGGTTAAATTTCCAAACTTTCAGTTTCTCGAGAACACACCAAAAGCAATAATTAAAAGGTCCCTGTGCCTATTTTATGTCCTAGTCTCATCCTGAGCTTTTTTCTGCCTATCAAAATCATATTACTATTTGAATCAGGGTCGCTAGAATCATAATTTCCTAACCTCTGAACTAGATTCATCTCGTATTTCTCTGATTATTACTGATTAAATTTAGCAATTTCTATGCCCTCTTTTCTTGCACAAAGAGAAACTATTGGGCATGTTCCACAGTTGTCGAGAGAGGCAATTTGGAAGTTTGTTACTGACTAAAGTTGGAATGAGAGAGAAAGAAAGAAAGAAAGAAAGAAAGAAAGAAAGAAAGAAAGAAAGGAAGGAAGGAAGGAAGGAAGGAAGGAAGGAAGGAAGGAAGGAAGAAGGAAGAAGAAGGAGGAGAGATAGAGCGAGAGAGAGAGAGAAGTAGGAGAGAGGAGAGAGGAGGAGGAGAGAGGAAGAAGTAAGACGAAGGCCTTCCGTACGGAGGCAGGCCGGCAAGAAAGAAAGACAGAAAAAACAGAATCGAAAGAAAGAAAGAACGAAAGAAATCAGAACGATCCCTCAAAGATCCACTCCCGACTCCCTAGTCTCTGCTTGCTAGAAATACATTTCACTGGGAAACCGGAGAGGGAGGGGAAAAGGCTTCTTAATAGGCTCAATCTTTTTTCTCTTTCCTTTTCTTTCAAGAAGCCCATTAAGCCCTCAGAAATGGAATGATTCATTTTTATATACACTTGCTATTCTGTAGATGTCGGTAATTACATTAGCAATGAAAACATAATGGAATGCATTGGAACCGTGCTGAGCTCTCCCGGGCTCAATAGCCTACAAATCACTTAACAAAATACAAATGCAGAGCAGTCAGGCAGCCAGGTCACCAGGTAAGTAAGTGCCATCACCAGCTCCTCAAACGCTTTGACACATTGAAACCTGAAAATGTCCATATCCTCTCATCCAAGAAATGTTCAGAAAAGTTTTATTTCAAGAAGAGCCAAAGGAAAACCTCTTTGCATTTCAAATACCTTATTTAGACATTGAGTAGTAAATGTTTTATTTAGAAATATGATTAATCATTCCGGCAAGACTTATAAAATGCTTATGGGGGGAGGTGGGGGAGAAGACCTTAAGTTGGAAAATTCCTCTCAAAGGAATTCTAAATGTCACAAAGAACATCCTGGACTAATTTTTTTTTTTTTTAATTCTCTTTGCATCACAGTGTATAACTCACATCTGGGTTGCAACAGAGAGGCTGAGACTGTTTACAGATCATCATTATCAGAGACAGAAAAATGTAACTCTAGTGAAGTGGGGCCCAGGGTCACTGAAATCGCAAGCAGAACCCCCTAAAGAAAGCCCTTGAATCCGGCTGGCCAAGCCAAAGAAATGGGGCCAGACCATGAAAGCATTTTTGTGTAGAGGCATAGCTCCCTCCTGCAGAGGGCTGCCTGTAAGAACACAGCCTTTGCAGCGACCGCTTTCCCAACATTTCTGCCTCATTCAACCAGTCTGCTTTTGGACCAGCTTTGCAAGGTTAGACAAGATAAATGTTTTTCTGCTGAAGTGCTTGTGAGCTGGAGAAGACGTGCTCCAATCCTTTCACTGAAATGAAGGATTTATAGCTTCCTACCAGTAGTTTAGCTTTATGTTCTGGGCCTCAAGGCAAGATTTCTGAGACGCTTCACTGCCCCGCCCCAGCCTCTTTCTCCTCACATCCTCCTGCTTGGCCACCCTTAAAACCCTGTCCTACTTAATAGAAAATCCTTCCAATTCCAGCGCCTGGGAAAAATACGGCCAGATTGGGAGGTGCGAGAGGCCTCTGAGGGACAGACAGCCTGGATGAGCTAGAGGCAGAAGAGAAGCACGGGGAGTAGATGGATGATGTAAAGAATCCAAAAGCTTTGCGCCAAAGAGCTAAGCATCCTGTTCATTTGCTTCAAGTGTCCTCCCTCCCTCCAGACCCCCGAGAGGAAATATTTTATTCATTTGTGGCCTTTTCTTTTGAAAGTGCTCTAGAGCTCAGCTGCCAGAAAATAAAATAAATCGATGTCTAGAATCCGGCCAGAGGGCAGGCACTGCTGGGAGGGGATAAGGAAGGAGAACTGAGTACTGCAGCCAGGTCTTCTGCAGAGAACCTGCCTGCCCCTGGTGGGACCCCAGCATTGAATGAGGCCGCTCTATGTTCTTATATCCATGGTTTCCACGAGGGTGTGACCCTGATAATAGTTATAGCTGTCAAGAACAAACTAAACAAGGTTTCCCCCTGAACATGTGTTTCTGGTAAAGAATAAAACAAAGTCTTCTCAATGATGGTTCCACAAAATATCAAGAATTCAGGGCCAAGTCAATGATCAGCTCAGGTTAACAAAATGGACACCATCATTGGTTCTCCAAATGTAGAATATCTCAAAATATTTTAAAGGACATAAGTATTTTGGGGGAAGATATAGTGTTAACAGAAAATACTTAAACTCATGATGGGATTTTATTTGCTTTTATAGCTTATGATAGATTTTTCTGTTTAATCTGTTTATTTGTTTTTTTAGAATTATAATTGTACCCTATTAGTCAAACACCAGATGTTTAAAATAAATTATCTTTGCCAGTATTGTGATTTTGAAAAGTGTATATCATTGAAGTTCTCATTTGCTTCTTTTAACACTAGAAAGACGGAAATTTAGTATGTACCTATATTGCCCAAAAGCAGTCAAAATGACTGCACTGTGAAAGAATAATATCAGAGCACTCTTCACTTATGTTCCTTAGCTTTTCCAATAACTCACTTCTATTCGACATTTCTTTTATGAATTTAGGGCGCAAAAGAAATACAATAAACAACTTATTAGAACAAGTATCACTGCATAAAGATTCGAATAACAAGTACTAGTTTAGCTAATTGAGCAACTGCAACTTATCAAGTATCGACAATTTATCATGTACTTGTATGTTATCATGTGACGGTAATCGAAAAAAAAATGAAAACTGTTATTTCAATACAGAGCTGACCTGGTCATATAAGAAATTTACTCAATTCAATAATAAGAGTCATAATTTCCCCAAGCAGTCAAAATGACTGCTTTTGGGCAATATAGGTATAACACATATATATATATATACCGGAAATGAAGGAGGGGGAGGTAACTACAATTATTAATAAACGCATTCATATGTTGTAAAAAAAGTCACAAAATTCTAAGACATTGTGTCCTTATATACATAATTGTTTTCCTAATTGAAATTAAAAAACAGTCAAAATGACTTCCTTGGGCAAGCTAGTGTTAAGTATAGCAGTGAGATGATTTTCCTTTTCATGTGTTTAAGATCCATTTTTATTTCTTTTCTCTGATCATATTCTTTGTGCATTTTACTGTGTGTTTGTGTTTCTGAACTTTTTTAAAAATTAATTTGAGTGAACTGTTCATATAGCTAGGACATTAGTCAGCCCTCAGAAATTTGAAATACTTGTCTTCTGTTGTGTTGTTTGTTTTGACTGTTTATGATATATTTGCCATATACTTTATTTTTCCCCAAAACCACTCCTATAGAGCAAAAACAGTGTGTAACATTTCTGGGTGGTGATTATATGTTTATATCTGTTTCTTTAACAAGGATTTGAAAGCAGAACTATATACATCTCCATAGCCTTCACAGTGTCTGGTACATAGTGTATGGTTAGTATACGTTCCAATTCCCCACAGCAGAGATTTTCTCTATTTTGTTCACTGATACATACCCAGTACCTAACTAAAGCCAGTCTCTAATTCTTCAAAAATATAAGCTGAGTGAATACATGAATAAATAACTCAAAAGAGTGTTCCAGGAAAAAACACTAATTCATGCATGTTTCTGACATTTTAGAAGAAATCAGAATTTATTTTATATAATACAATGTTATTAACTATAGTCACCCTATTTCACATTATGTTCTCAGGCTTTATTCATCTTATAACTGAAAGTTTGTACCTTTTACAAAACTCACTCTATTTGCCCCAACCCTACCCTCAGCCCCTGACTTTTCTACTCTCTGTTTCTATGAGTTTCATTTTCCCCCCTTCCGTTTTAGATTCTACATATAAATGTTACCATGCAGTATTTGTCTTTCTCCGACTTATTTCACTTAGCATAACACCCTCAAGTTTCACCCATGTTGTCACCAATGGCAGGATTTCCTTTTTTATGGCTGAATGATGTCCATTGGATATATATCATTCTAGTACTTTATTTATTCATCTGTTGATGGACATTTAGGTTATTTTCCTATCTTGGCTATTGTAAAGCTGCAATGAAGATGAAAATGCTGATCCTCTTCAATATCCTGTTTTCATTTCCTTTGGCTATATACCTAGAAATTGAATAGATAGATCATATGATATATATATATATATATATATATATATATATATATATATATATTAGAGGCCACACCCAATGCATGAAATTTGTGCAAGAGTAGGCCTTCACAGCCGTGGTGGCTGCCTGGATCCCTTGCAGGTGGGGTGGCTTCCTCGATCCCATGGCTACAGCCCCTGCTTCATCCAGAAGGTCGTCCGGAAGGACGTCCAGTCTAATTAGCATAGTATGCTTTTATTTTATATATATAATAAATATATAAAATATAATATATAATATATATAAAATATAATATATATATTATATATTAAAATATATTAAAATATGATATATTATATAAAATATATATATACTGTACCAATAATGACTGTACCACTTTACGTTTCAACCAATGATGTAAAGGATTTCCTTTTCTCCTCATTCTCACCAATACTTGTTATCTCTTGTCTTTTTGATGATAGCCATTCTAACAGATGTGAGGTGATATCTCATTGTACTTTTGATTTGCATTTCTCTGATTAGTGATGTTGAGCACCTTTTAAGGTACCTATTGGCCATTTGTATGTCTTCATTGGGAACATGTTTATATATTTCCTCTTTTCATTTTTAAATTAGATTATTTGGGATTTTGCTATGGATCTGTATTTCTATATACAAATTATATATACACACAAATATATATATATATATATTGGCTGTTAAACCCTTATTAGATATACAATTTGCAAATGTTAACTTGCATTCTGTAGGTGGCCTTTTCATTTGGTTGATGGCTTCCTTTGTTGTGCAGAAGTTGACATATACAATATTTTAAAATTTCATGTAAATGAATAACATCAATTCAAGTGATAAATTGGATTAATCCTTTGTTTTATAGTTTCATTTTTATATCATGCTCAAAAATACTTCCCTGTATTTAATTATTTATTTTAGTGGGTTTGTATACCAAAATTTAAGTTTTGTATATGTAAGTAATCTATTTTGGAGTGAACTCTAAGTTTATCATGAATTCAACTTTATATATTTTACATATTTATCCAGTTGTTGCAAAACCATATTTTCTTCACTGACATGAAATGTCACCTTCACCTCATGTAAAACTCCCATGTGAACACTCAGTTTGTTTTGTTTTTTTTCTTCTTTTTTTTTGTTTTGTTAATCCTCACCCAAAGATATTTTTTCCATTGGTTTTTAGAGAAGTGCAAGGGAGGAGGAGAGACAGAGAGAAAGAAACATCAATTTTTAGAGAGACACATCGATTGGTTGCTTCCGGGGGACTGAGCCTGCAACCAAGGTACATGCTCTTGACTGGAATTAAACCCACAAGACTAATGTTCTAACCACTGAGCAGAGCCAGCTAGGGCTCAGTTTGGATACTACTTGTCTTTTTATGAATAAATATTCTTCTATTCATTTATTTAACAAACTTTTCTGAGTGCCTAATACATGCCAAGCCCTGTTCTATTTTAGGCACTATGACATAGCAGTGTAAAAAGATTTTAGAAAATAACAGTAACGATGATGATAGAGAAAAAGAAATCAACAGCATGAGCAAGAAGGAAAAAAAGGAAAACAAACAAACAAACAAAAGAATTAGATAGATAGGAAAGAAGGAAGAGAAGGAGGAGAGAAGGGAGGGAAAAAAGAGAGAAATAATCCCCATTGCTCCTCTGAAAATCTAGCTATATCTATATCTATATCTATATCTATATCTATATCTATATCTATATCTATATCTATCTCCTATCTAATAAAAGAGAAACATGGTAATTGGCATATGACCGCTACCCTTCCCATTGGCTAATCAGCGAGATATGCAAATTAACTGCCAGCCAAGATGGCGGCCGGCAGCCAGGCAGCTTGAAACTAACATGAGGCTTGCTTGCTTCAGTGACAGAGGACTCCAACCTTCCCCTCCTGCCTTGCCGGCCTCTGAGCCTGCAGTTTAAAAAACATTGTAACAAATATAGAAGCTAAACAAAACCCCAGAAACCAGCTTTCAGCGAACCGGGATCTCAGAGCTGGAATTGATACAGAGTTTCGATTATAGAACCGAAACAAACCAGATACCTGCTTTCAGCAGCGGAGGCCTAAGAGCTGGAGCCAAGCCTCAGAGCTAAAGCTGGCCCAGAATTAAAAAACAAAAAAGAAAAGAAAAAAAGGAGCAGTTGGGAGCTTCAGTCCCAGCCTGAAAACAGCCCTCAGCCCCTCACCCAGACTGGCCAGGCACCCCAGTGGGGACCCCAACCCTGAAGGGTGTGTGGCCAGCTGCAAACAGCCATCATCCACTCATCCAAGCTGGCCAGGCAAACCAGTGGGGACCCCCACCCTGATCCAGGACACCCTTCAGGGCAAACCAGCCAGCCCCTACACGTGCACCAGGCCTCTACCCTATATAGTAAAAGGGTAACATGCCTCCCAGCAACAGGATCAGCGGAGCCGAGAGGCCTCCCGGCACCGGGATCAGCGTGACAGGGGGCAGCGCCCAAACCCCCTGATTGCCCTGCAGCTCTGTGTGTGACAGGGGGCAGGGCCACAACCTCCCTATCTGCCCTGCTCTGTTCCTGACAGGGGAAAGCGCCCCAACCCCCTAATCGGCCCTGCTCTGTGCCTGATAGGGGGGAGCTCCCCAACCCCCTGATCGCCCTGCAGCTCTGTGTGTGACAGGGTGCGGCGCCCCACCCCCCCATCCCACGGGCCCTGCTCTGTGTGTGACGGGGTAGAGCCATAACCTCCCCATCAGCCCTGCCCTGAGTGTGAGAGTGGCGGCGCCCCAACCCCCTGATCCGCCCTGCTCTGTGTGTAACAGGGGGCAGTGCCCCAACTCCCCTATTGGCCCTACTCTGTGAGTGACAGGGGGGAGCTCCCCAACCCCCTGATTGGCCCTGCTCTGTGCGTGACAGGGGGTGGCGCCACAACCTCCCCATCGACCCTGCCTTGAGTGTGACAGGGGGCGGTGCCCCAACCCCCCAATCAGCCCTACCCTGAGCGTGACTGAGGGTGGCATCGCAACCTCCCAATCCGCCCTGCTCTGTGCATGACAGGGGCGGCGCCCCAACTCTCCAATCGGCCCTGCTCTGAGCCCGACCAGGGGCTGACCTAGGGATTGGGCCTGCCCTCTGCCACCCAGGAGCAGGCCTAAGCCAGCAGGTCGTTATCTCCCGAGGGGTCCCAGACTTCAAGAGGGCACAGGCCAGGCTGAGGGCCCCCCCCCCCCCCGAGTGCACAAATTTTTGTGCACCGGGCCTCTAGTATATATATATAAAAGCCTGAGCGACCGAACAATTGAACAACCAAAGGATTGGTCGACCTGTTGCTATGATGCACACTGACCACCAGGGGGCAGACGCTCAACACAGGAGGTGACCCCTGGTGGTTGGTGCTCTCTCACAGTGGGAGTGCTCTCAACTGAGTGACCTGTTCCAGGTGCCCATTGGCCCCATGGCAGCCATTCACTCCCTCAGTAGTCTTGCAGGTCCAATCTCCAGAGAATGGGCCAGGTACTGATGGACTGGCACCACCGGCATGATCCCAACAGCACTGAAGGCCTCCTGGAAGTCAGCCTCAGGCACCATGGCTGCTTCCCCTCCCTAGACGCTCCACAAGGAAGAAATGATATAAAAGCAGCCACCAGGTGACTCCCGACAACCGGCGCAAACATCAGCAGGACGGATTGGGATCCTGGGCTGGCAAGAGTGTCTCATCGCCCACCCAGAGGGCCAATTGCATCCCGGCCTCCCTCCCTTCCTCAGGGCACCAGACGCAGGGCTCAAGGCTAGCGAGCACAGCTGCAACAGCAGGAGCCTCTCCTGATCAGGACTGACTGAGCAGGCGCAGCTGGGCTGGGATGAGCAGGAGCAGCAGGCAGTTGGACTGCTGGTTTCGGCCCAATCCCTACAGGCCAGGCCAAGGGACCCCACCTGTGCATGAATTCATGCACTGGGCCTCTAGTAGAGAAAATAAAATAAATGAGTAAAAAAATTAACATATTAGTGATAATTGCTATGAAGGAAATTAAAAAGCAGAAAAGGGGAAAAGAGAGTTGGAGGTCTGATAATTTTAATATATTGATCAGCAAAGGCTTTACTGACCAAGGGGCATTTGAGCAAACACTTGAAAGAGGTGAGGGAGTGAGTCACTGACTATATGAGAGAAAATAAATGAACAGCTAGTGATTACATGTTTGAGAGACTGTAAGAAAAATCATGTGGCTGGGACAGATTGAGCAAGAAGGGAGTAAATAAAGGAATATGGGAGGGTAGAAGAATGTGGGGGACTGGATCATGAAGTAAAATGATCCAGAATTATATGATATTTCCAGGCATTAAAAAATATGATGACAAATGCATTGAGAATAATTAAACAGGTTTAAGGTAGAAGTAAGGCAACCAATTAGGAGGTGAACACCAATAGTAGCTTTAAGCTAAATGGTATAAATGAAAGTGGAGAAAAATGGTAATATTATGGATATGTTTTGAAAGTAAAACAAATATAATTGGCTTTTAGATTGGATTTTGAGTGTGAGAGAAAAAGAAACATGAAAGATGATAAGATTTTTTATTAAAAAAACGTGAGCAAATGGAATTGCTATTTTAAATGGATTGGAAAGAATATGGAAGAAACAGGCTTTGGGAAAGGATTAGATTGCTAAGGATTCTTGTTCATTCTACATCTGCACCACAGATGGACAAATTAAAACAGTAAAAGCTAGAGCCAATCACTATAATGCCATGATGCTTATAATATTCATTAGGGCTACTCACAAACATTCTAGTTTTCTTTTTAGGCATCTGGTAGTATTATACTTCCCCATCCAATATGAACTTAGGTTAGCCAAGTAACTAGCTGTAGTCAATGAAATCTAATTACATGGACCCTCCATCAACTGGAGCCTCCAACCTAAATCCCTGAGCAATCACAAGGAGCAAAGCTCTTCTATTGTCCTGTATTGCACATGTAGCTGGAGCAAGAACTAAACTTTGTTGGGTTAAGCACTACTTAATGTATTCTTACTGATATAGAAATTAGTACTCAATGTGAGATGGAATCATGATATACAACATACAACCAGAAATACATAGCATTGCTAAGTAACCAAGCTGTAGGCAGCAAGGAAAGGAAACTGTTATTGGAAGCTAAAATGATAATGATTAAAGCTATATACCAATGATACTTAAAGCTATTGCCCGAAATAACTTGGAATGAAGATAATATATACAAGCAACCTATATGCTGGTTGTTTCTGGCTTCACTTTGATAAGATACAGTAGTCTTACATATCCATGGGAGATAGGTTCTAAGACAATAGTGGATGCCAAAAACTACAGATAGTACCAAACCCTATCTGTACTCTGTTTTATTCCAATACATGTGTACCTATAACAAAGTTTAATTTATAAACTAGGTATAGTAAGATATTAACAACAATAGCCAAAAATAAAATAGTATAACCATGTAGAAACTCCATTTCTTTAATATGATCTTTTCTTCTTTCTTTCCTTTTGATTCAAGCTGGCCTCATCCAGCACCCTGACTCACCTGCCTCCTTCTCCCTAGCAGGACCACTCCCTTAATCATTAAGCCCTCCGGACAATGAGGTTCTGGTCAGCAACAAATAATCGTAGGAACAAAGTCTCCAGTCTGTTGACCCCAGAGACAGAGTTTGAGTCAAACTAGAGATAACATCTAGGCCTCAGTTGTGCTTCAGCCCCAGGCCCAGAAAATCTGTGAAACCAGAAGAAGCAATGCCATGGCTGGTATCAGGACCAGATGCACTGATTAACGACTCCCTACCCGAGTGCAGACCAATCAGTAGAGACCATGATCCTGACCGTGACCCCAACTCCCTTAGTCACCATGATTAATGATTTTCCCCTATGAAGCCCATCACATGGAAGCCATCTGGAGCCAGTTCTTTGAGGATTAGCTCACCTGCTATGGGCACAGGCCACTTTTCTCAACCAATAAATCCTTACTTTCTTTGCTGCAAACTCCTATTTGTGTCTTACTGGACTTTGATGTGCACAGGCAAATAGACCCTTTTAGTCCAGTAACAATTTTAACAATATACTGTAATAAAAATGATATGAATGTAGTCTCTCTCTCTCTCTCTCTCTCTTTCTCAAAATATCTTATTGTACAGTACTCACCCTTCTTGTCATGATGTGAAATGATAAAATGCCTACCTATGTGATGAGGTAAAGTGAGGTGAATGATGTAGGCATTGTGACTTAGCAGCTACTATTTACCTTCTAATAATATGTAATAAGCACTTTACGGCCTCTCTTTCACATATCCGTCACTACTCTTGAGCTTTGGGGTCATCATTAAATAAAATAATGGTTACTTGAACACAAGCACTACCACGACAGTCAATCTGATAACCAACATGGATACTAAATGACTGATGGACATCTGGATAAGCTGGACAAAAGGTAGTCACCTCCTGGGTAGGATGAAGCTGGACAGTGCAAGATTTCATCACACTTCTCAGAATGGTGCTATTTAAAAATTAAGAATTGTTTATTCCTGGAAATTTTCATTTAATATTTTCCACCATTGTTGACTCTGGGTAACCGAAACCAGAGAAAGTAAAACCACAGATAAGGGGGAGGATACAGTATTATGAGAAAGAGATGAGTTCAGAAAAGAATTGGCTAACTTCAGGAGTAAATAAAAGCAAATAAAATAGAACAACAAAAACCTATAAATAAGGTTCAAGAGGCTACTAATTCTCCTTTCTCAACTTGCAAAAGAAAAACTTGAGGATTCATTAGAATAATAAAGACCAGTTATTATTGAAAGCCAATTAAAGGTGTGGCTTTCAATCTTATTGTTAAAACCTCTGAATAGATTAAGATGAGAATAGCAAGAAACAACTAAAGGTTTAATGTTCATTTTTTTTCCCAATTGACAAAATGGTGGGGGCGGGGGGGGGGGCGCGGAAACCAATAACAAAAGCCTGGTAGTTTCCTAATTAACTCAAGATATAGACAGGAGCATTTTAGCAAAAGGAATTAGTATGTTTAAAAATAAACTGTGTTCTATTGGCACATAGAACTGAATGGAATCTAATATGATGCTTGCTATGTTTTTAGCAAAGTTATACTACCAAAGAAACCACATATCTGAACTGAACAAGTCAGAGACTGTTCAAAACTTTAAATTATCTTAGGTCTCTGACTTCTCAGTATCATGAAGCAGATTAATAAAATTGCTCAGTACTCCATAGCAGACAAATTTATCAGTATCTGTTCTGATTAGGTCAAAGAGTAATGGAAAAGGAAGAATTTTCTAGAGTGACAGATTCAAGAGCCATGGGACCAGTGGGCCAGGGAGCTCTCCTAGTGAGCAGAGTCAAGGTCTAATCAAGAAGCATTCTTCACTGTCAGGCTAGACCTAGCTGGATTTAAGATTTGCTGTGAATCTGTAGTCACTTTGTGTCTCTCACTCTTCCCTCTTTCTAGATGGGAATGCTTATTTTAGTTGTCATAACCTTCTTCCACCATTGAATAATGGGTGTGTGGGAGATAGGTAATTTGTCTACTACATTCATAGATCTTCAGACTAAAAGAAGGCATGTCATGTCCAGACTTGGTAAGGAAACTATGGAATATCACTCAGAGATTCTAGGCTTGGGGCTGGATGGAATTTTGGGTAAGAAGTAGCCAACTATTTGGGGACCAGAAAGGTAAATTATGGTGGTGATTAAGGCTGCTCACTGTGGCCAATAAAAACTGACTGAAAGTGAGATAAGTCACTTCCAGATGGCAGCTGTGAGAATGTGGGATTCCCCACATTCCCTTTTCCCTCCATCTGTCATTAAGAAAGTATATGAAGGAGTGGGAAGTGTAACTCCTTCATGTGCCAAGGAGAATAGGAACACTTGTGAGTAGCTCTAATGACCCCCAGAGACTGCCTTTTCTACTCTCAGCCTTCCTTCCCATAAGTGAAGGAGAAATAAAAAAGCAGACCCTTCCCACTCCTCATTTTGTTTATATTTTACTTTTTGCAGTATTTTTTATTTTTATTGATAAGGTATTACAAATGTGTCTTTATCCCCCCATTGTCTTCCTCATCCTCCCAGTCCTGCCCTCACCCTCACCCCTTATTGTCTGCGTCCATCGCTTATGCTTATATGCATGCATACAAGCCCTTTGGATGATCTCTCCCCCTCACTCCCTGTATTGTTGAAAATTTTACAGATTTCCCCTTCCCTCCTCCCCGCCCCCTTCCCCCATTAACTCCCGCCACCACTCAGGCCTTCACCACACTTATTGTCTGTATGTCCCACTCCCTATTTTAAATCTACTGGGAGAGAGGAAGAGTTAAAGTTTCAATCAGAATGGAGATTAGAATTTTAAAATCAACTCACTCAATAGTGACCCCAATTTTAATCTGTCCAAGATGTCACCCATGTTACAAGAAAGAGAAATTCATCTGAGTGTGGTTCTAGTCAGTGACTGGAGAGAACAGAATGGTTTCATATTCATTCCCCACTGAGTTCAGACTGTTCAAGAAACCAGTTACAGCTGTGACGCTGTTGGAGAACTGTTGTGCAAAGATAAATGTGGACTCTGAAAAAGATGAATGTGGGAAATACTAATGGATGAGACAGGACTGAGTTTAAAAGCATATAGAGAATGCTTTATATCTCCTAAGAAAGTGTAAAGCGATACTCAAAAAGTTTAGAAAAGGAAAAAAAATATGAGTACAGTCTTAAGAGTTTGCCAAGAGATGGATTTCTCTGTCATTACTAGGGAAATACCAAAAATAAAGTAGCACATAAATTGGTTTTTACAGTCCCTATCTCAGACCCTGAATTTCAAAACAGGAAAGCTCTTCCTAAATAAGAAGTGATGATGACCTAAATGCCAGGATCCTGGGATATGAAAACAGTCCTATGTCCCCACACCTACCCACATCACCCAAGACATTGGCTAATGTGTAGACGTAGACAGCGGGGAAGGCTGTATTCCCTTTGATGCAAGAAGTAAATTATCAATTACTGAGTTTACTTTTTCAAGAGTGGCATTCCTATCCATTAGTGCTCTAGTGACTGTAAATGAATGTCTCAACTAATCAAAACAGGCTCTTGGATGTGTAGGATCCCAGAACTGGAGCATGTCAGTTTTTTGGATAAACACCAGGAGGCTGGTTGAAAAGGTGTCTGCTAATATACAGACTACAACAATGGACTGATCAGAAGGCTTCTGGACAAGGCATCTTTAGACTTCAAACATGTGGATGATCTCTTTAAAACAAGTGAAGCAGGACAATTTTAGCAACTTGCTTTGCCATGAAATCAATCTGGTAATAGTCTGACATTCCTTTCATCTTCTTTCAGCTACTGATGTTAATAAAGTTAAGAGCAGAGGAAGACATGAGCCAGAGTGATGGCTCTTATCTGAGATTTTAGAAACAGGTGTCAGATAGATGATTTCAGGGGAATCAGCCTAGTCCCGTGGTTGGCAAACTGCGGTTCGTGAGCCACATGCGGCTCTTTGGCCCCTTGAGTGTGGCTCTTCCTAAGCCTTCGGAGTACCCTAATTAAGTTAGTAACAATGTACCCACCTATATAGTTTAAGTTTAAAAAATTTGGCTCTCAAAAGAAATTTCAATCGTTGTACTGTTGATATTTGGCTCTGTTGACTAATGAGTTTGCCGACCACTGGCCTAGTCCCTAACCAAGTAGAATAGACAACGCATTAATCAGCTGCTAGTCAGCTTTAAGGAATCTCAAGGTAAACACCTTTGCTGAGGTCCCTTCCAAAATACACTGGCAAGATAGGAGTGGTAGTACCTGCAAATGGACCGGCCCCTCCACCCACCTGCCATGTGACTGACTGGGCAACAAGCAAAGGTACAAGAATTTGCAGGGGGTCTGAGCCCACAGTGAGGCTGAAAGCAACACTGCACAACCACAACAGGAGGATTCAGAAGTTAAAGAAGTGCAACTGTCCGTCTTTTAGCTTCACTGCTTTCAACGAAGGTCCACATTTTGTGGCAGGCGGTTCTCAACAACGTGAAATGCAAGCATGAAAATTACATGGAAACAAAGGTACACCTGGTGGATCTTGAAAATCACAAACCAGTTTTAAGGGGAACGATTTCCCCGGTTTCTGTTCCACTTAGGAGAGAGGGAAAACCTGAAATTACCTCTGATGATGGACACACAGGTGCTAGGAATTGGCTGTGACTTGGCAGCACCGGCATCTCGTGGGCACAGGAAGGATCTGCAGTGCTCACAGCCTGGATCCTCCTCTCCTGGGGACCTAAGTAGGAATAGGAAGGGGATTAAAAGGTGATAGGCTTCCTTAACCAAATGGATGAAATTCTGAGACGGAGAAGAAGTGAATAATATGTTAGAGATTGGAAGATTGACCCAAACTTTTGTTCAAAATTAAATCTAAAGCCTTTATGACTTCCTGTAAGGCAACGCAAATTTTCATGTAGTTGCCTTGAGCAGTCAACCATGGGAAAGTGAAGAACTCAGAGGGTTCTTGCCCAAGTTTTCTGGCCAGTTAAGCCGTGGAACTTTTTCCAAGGCCTCTGGAAGAGTATAACCTCTTAGAAAAATAAAACTAAGGATACATTTCCAATCCAAAACATACGAAGCTTTATAGCTTATATTTGAGTAGCAAAAAATATTAACATGTAACTTTCTCCCAACTGAGTTTCAGGGAGAAAATTCAAATCTAAAGACATATATTGGAAAAATATGTCTCTAATCAAAGGCATCTTTCATCCAAATATATTTTTTGCAATATTTGGAACATGTGGATAAAAAAGACACAAAATATTTCCATAATTTTGCCATTAAAATATTTGGCCATTAATGACTAATTGGTATATGATTTCAACTAAAAGAGTCATTCTAATAGGTCAGATAGCATATGTACCTCTTGAAACAAACAATATTGGAGTTGCTCAAGGTTTGGTATAGCTGTTGTTGTTATAGCGAATCTCATAATTTTAATATCATCTATGTATTCTGATGACTCAAAATTTATATTTACATCCTAGAATCAATTCTAAGCTCCATGCATCCAACTGCCTACTTAATACCTCCACTTGATGCTCACCAGTCAACCTTAAAATACACTAGTCTCCTATTCCACTTATGTTCTTCACTTTAGTCAAGGCCATCCCCAGTTGCTGAAGCAGGAATTCTGAGAATCACTCTTGATAGTGCCTGATCATTCTTTTTTTTTTAAATATATTTTATTGATTGTTTACAGATAAGAAGGGAGAGGGATAGAGAGTTAGAAACATCATTCAGCTGCCTCCTGCACACCCCCATTGGGGATGTGCCAGCAACCAAGGTACATGCCCTTGACTAGAATTGAACCTGGGACCCTTCAGTCCACAGGCTGACGCTCTATCCACTGAGCCAAACCAGTTAGGGCTCATTCATTATTTTTAAAAATAACCATCCCAACTACTGTCAGTTCTACACACACAATAGGTGTCAAACTCATTCACTTTCACAAGTGCCACTGTCCACCCTAGTTCAAGCTTCCCTCTTCCCTCTTCTGGACCATGACAACACCCTCCTAATTTGTCTCTACTCTTCCTCTCCCACTGCTCTCTATACTCTTTCTCCACCATCCAGTATGTTCCTATCACATAAAGTCTGCTTTCAATTCCTCTGGGCTTTCAACCCTCTTTACTCTCTCCCTTTACTGTACACTTCTCACCTCTTTTCCTCTAACTCATACTATAAATTACAGAATCATTGAGTAAATGATTTCTGCATGGTGTTATCAAAGTGTTCAATAAACACTTATTGCATAAATGAGGTGATCCTCCTAGAGATTATACTAAAATAATGTTGCAAAGGAACTTAAAAGCCATCCACTCAAACCCCTTAATTTAATGACTAAGAAAAACAGCAGGTATCTGGTGCCTCACTCAAAGCCATCCAACTGGCCAAGTGGCAGAATGAAAACTTCTGATTCCTAGTCTTTGTGTCTCCTACAATCCTGCTTAAGTATAATAAGTTTAAAACATCAACCAACACTCATTCACTTTTCCCCATCCATTCACTGAGTGCCTATCATGCTGGCACTGGGGCAACAATAAAGAATAAGATAGACCCTGACCCCCATGGAACTTTTAGTTAAGTGAAAATTGGGTCCAGGAATGAAATATTGGGCACTCAACATAATTTATAAAATTCATTAATTCACTGATATTTCACAAGAATTTAAGAATAGTTTATTTCTTCAAAAGAAACAGTTTATTCAGGAAAAAAAGAAAACAGTTTCCTGAGTTTAGTAATATAATCCTACATGAAAGCAAAAGCATCTGAACATTAAAGAGCTCAAGACTAATAGCCAAGCTCATTTTTAATATCTTTATCTTACAAAATCAACAAAGCTTGTCAATGAAAAGAAAAAATATTGACCAATCACTTGAATGTTTTGTTAAATTCAGGTCTTTGGTATTACAGTAAAAACGATTTAATGTTCAAATATTATAATATTTATCTGCAGGTTTTTAATATTATTTAGGCATCTGATACTTTTTTAATGTGTGTGAGATCATTGTGTTCTCTGCTGGTCATCTGCTTGTTGTTCAACTATCAGGTTTCCAATGCAACTGCTCACAAAGCTCTTTGGGAGATATTTTTAAATTTCTTTTTGTTTATATGATATCTTACTTTATTACATTTGCCTTTTCTTAAAAGAAAGGTTGTTATATAGACTTTGCAACACAACTTTTTGCAAGAACATATTAATGAGAAAATCACTATCAGATTTTTTTAACTCTTAAAAGAGCAAATGTGATATATTCTGAAAAGTTCTACAATTTGTAATGACTTGATTTCATTGAAAAACAAAAAATGTGCAATAAATGAATTTAAACAGGAACAAAAAGTGTGATGTGATCAATGAAGAGATTATATATGTGTGTGTGTGTGTGTGTGTGTGTGTGTGTGTGTGTGTGTGTATACACTGTACACTAACTAATTGTACATCTGAAGACCTCCTATGAAGGGTTAGGAGGTCAACAAATACTAATAAAGTTAGATGTCTATGAAAGCACTTTCTTTGAACTGAATTCAAGGAGCTGAAGTGCATGATGCTGGAAATAGTTAACGTGATGGGTAGTGGGGGGTAGAGTAAGAACAGGAGGACTTCTCAACAGATAAAAAATTTTTAATGTTAAATAGAAGAATTAGCTTGTTTTCAAATAGAGAAGAAACATGGGCATATGAAGTTGGGTGAGGCTTAAAATACTCTATTTCATTTTCTCATCAGGCCCCAAATGGCCTACTTTAGCACATGCATTGCAGAATCCCCATGTGGGAGACTCATGTGAACTACTTATTCTACATTTTTGGTGATTTAATCCCTAAAAGTAGAAAGAAGCACCAAGATTCATGACCGTGCTGCTACTGGTGTCACAACATCAAAAGGAGCGAAGACGGGAATCCAGCTGCTAGAATTTGAGTGAGGAGAAGAAACCACGGCGGGCGGATTGTTTATGGAAGCACAGATGGCTGAAGGGAAAACAGCCGTCTCTGAGCCAGCTCGCCAGGAGAAACACTGGCAAGACACAGTTGCACTTTGTTAACATTTCCCTCCAATTTAAAAGGGTCCTAATTTTACTGCTGGACAATGATATTTGACACTTTTCATATATGACTTGTATACAGACTGTGGCTATAAAAGTTTGAACTGGAAAACATCTGGAGGGAGAAAAAAAGCCGTTCACCTAGCAGGAGGTCAGGGCACACAACAACCTTCTGGAGCCCTCAAAAGAATTACAGAAGCTTAGGAATGGCCAAACATGGAATGAGCCGCCAAGCATGACAAACACATAATTTAAAAAGCATGGTCAGATTCAGAGTTATAAAAAATAAAATCAAAGGAAAAGAATGCATTCGTAGACACTTTATGAACACTCTTTATCAAAAACAAGAGGAAACACTCACACTAAAGCTTGAATGAATATACAAAAACAAGTTGTTTAGGAACAGTTTGAACAAGTTTGCATAATTGTTTATAGAGAGTAAGACAATTAAATACGTCGTGTAGTTTTTATTATTTTATTTTTACTTTAACTTCTTATATTTTCCATTCAAAGAGAATAACGACTAAAAGAAAGGAATACATCATTAACCTCATTCTACTTTCTAACATAGGAAACATTTTCATATCACACAATGGCCTGATCAGGACATATCTACATAGATTGAAGAAGAAGAAGAAAAGGTAGAGATAATAATTCTTTAAGCATTTATTTCATTTTTATTTAAATTTATTTAATTTTTAATTTATATTTATTTAATTTTCTAGTTAGAGTGGTTCAAGAGTCCCGATCCTCGAGTGACAATGCACATTCCTACACACTCACACATCCCACACCCAAAGGAGGCCAGTTGAGCACCAGGCACCAGAGGGTCTGGTTTCTGAAAGTGATTGTTTTTCTCAACTTCAATGTAAACAAAGCAAGGAATGTGGGAAGATAGAAAAATGTAACTTCTCCCATCATGTCTACCCAGTTTTATATAAGGGAGGACTCAAACCAACTAGTGTTTAACTACGTTACCACTACGTTATTAAACCATGTTAATAAAACATATATTTGACAGCCTGGGAAAACCAGATATTTCAAAAATAGCTTCAGAACAAAGTAAAAAAAAATTGAACACATACTTCCATTCTGATTTTGAAGGATTATGCAAACGCCCACTCCTTAGACATTCTGTTATTGTACATACACCAACCTTGCATAGGAATGAGCATGTTTATTCTCAAGCTCTATTCATGTGATGCCAAATATCCAGGTAAATGCAGAAGAATTCATTTGGTTTTCCAGTCACTACCATCTGTCTTCAATCTTCCCCCTGCCAGATTCCTACCTTTCACAGCTTCATTGGATCTTCTGAATTCAACCAGAACCCTATAGGACAGTGATTGCCAATGTGTATTCTGGACTATCAGCATCAGCATCCCCTGACTAAAGTGTCTAGTAGACAATAGAACACCTTAGAAGCCTTCTGAGAATATCACCTTGACCGCCACCTGTGGTGTAACTGGGGAAAGGCTAGCATTGCAGACCCATCAGGAGGCTGTGGTAATTATCCAGGTGGGTGTGTGGGTCTCAATCAGGGCTAATGTAATTGGGATGGAAACTCAGAAAAATATTTAGGACTTTAAAAGGGCAGGACTTATGCTACACTGAGTCACATGGAGTAGAGTAGGGAGAGAGTGAGGCAGCTCTGTTTGTGACTAAAGGCAAGGACCTGGGAGACAGGGGTGTAGAGCCCCAGCTGTGCCACTTACCAGCTGACTTTGAGCAAGTTATTTTCACTGCTGAACCAGAGGCTCTTCATCAGGAGTAGTGCTGACTTTAGAGAGCTATACGGGTCTAAAGGAGATCAGAGATGGCGGGACTGGCATCAAGGCTGACACACAGCAAGTTCTTGAGAAATTCTAGCAGATTTTAAGACTATTCCAGAAAGAAGGAAGAATGGGAGAGAGGGACGGAGGGAGGAAAGAGAAAGGAGAATAGAAGAAAGTTGGTGTGAACATATTTTTGGAAAGTAAACTTTAGTTATTCATTATTTTTAAATATTTGTACATTCTTAACGAATTCTTGTTTTCTATTTATAAACTTCTTTTTATGAATTGTCATGTACATCAAAGGATATTTTTTTTCTACTTCCCACCCACCAACAAGCACACACATTCTTTCCTGGAGCAAAGTACTCCTCACTCTTTAAGAACCAGCTCTCCGGTACCTCCTCTGCTCCCATGTCGCCATCCCACCTCCTCGTGTAGAAAGGACAGCCACCTGCCTTGTGCACAGGTGTGCCTACCAGTAATTGACACACAGCCCTCCTGCATGTACTGATTCGTGGGCATCTCTCCCAGCGCCAGGTCCTTAAGAAAGCACAGTATCAACCTCTCCATCCCCGTTACCCAGCTCAGTACTTGGCACAAAGCAAGTGCACCTCAGCTTTATTTCTCTAAAAAGTTATGTCCCAGATATTAACACAAAATATCTTAATGTCAGACATAAATCACGCTATCCCCTTAAATGATCCAACTAAGCTGTCAACTTGACTAAATGCCAGAAACTACAACAGACATAACACAGTAAACTTCCTGCTTTCTGCCTCCAGTGAACTAAGGAAATGATTGAAGGAGTAAGAAATAAATATGTGAAAAGTTAAATAGCAATAGTACACCTCAATAAAGATGGAACACCATGTCATAGGCATGAGGTGATTAACTTCCTAAGAAGTTAGTGACTAACGTTAAGAGCTATTGGAGTTCAGATGGTGACCATGGTTAGGGGTGACTTTGCAGAAATAATTGGACTTGATTGTATCCTTATAAGATTTGGATAGGTGGAAAGGACTTCCAGAGAGAAGGTGCTCCAGGTGACTAGGACAGTGTGGCCCACATTCGGAGAGCATGAAAGATGGGAAAACACAAACCTGTTTTGGAGGACTGAAAACGCGGTTGGCTCGAGTGCAGTAATCAAGTATGCAGAACACTAACCAGGCAGCTAGAGTCCGGCTTTGGGCTGCCAGTGAGTACTGGGGAGTCCAGGAGGTAGGGCTAATATGTTGGAGGTGTTTTAGTTAGACTGACTTGGTGGTGGTGAACTTGGAAGGGAGGGGAGCATCAAAAAGGAGACTGATGAATAATCTTAACTTTTCTTCACAGACTCTGGTTTGTATCAAACATTGTGTTTTACATATATGATTCTGCACAGTTACTCCAGTCCTATAAGTAGCTGTACCGACCCTGTTGTAGTTACCCAAGCCGGTGAATGCCATGGTTTGGATTTGATCCTAGGATGTCTAACTCCAAAGCCCATTCTGGATCAGATGTGTGCTATTTCCAAGGCATAATGTGACACGGGGCTGTGGGGATGCCCCAGAGGGGTCAGAGACCTGGGAAAGATAGAATAAAGGTCAGATCACTAAGGGCTTGGTGACTCTTTGGATGGGAGGGGGAAGAAGTCAAAATTAGTTTCAAGCTATTATGTTTGCGGGATGAGAACATGCTGATGAGCTTAACCTAGGGAAGGTAGGAGAGGGACCAGCTTTAGAGGGCAGCAAACAGATGAGTAGAACATTAAATAAGGTTCAGATGGCAGCAAGCTGCTTATGGAAATGTTTGCTGGGGGAGAAGGGATATCGCGGCGCTCGCACCGCAGTGGAAAATGAAAGCGCCCGTGGAAATCCCGCTTCAATCTGGGGTCACAAGATCCCATTTTCCCAACGCTTCCTACAAGTTTGCTTAACAATGTGAAACATGAACAAAATATATTGCACATGGTTTTGAAGGACTCAAACATTGTGGTTCAACAGAGCAGACTTCTTTATTTTCCGAACAACCAAGACTTTCCTGCCTTCTAATGCCAATTTATGCTCAAATACCCTTTTTCCCCTAACAACTTAAAGTGTGAAAACATATGCTTTCCTCTGCCCGCACCCTGTCCGCAGCACATCCTGTAAAATTCCATCCCTCGGCAGTTCACTTATAGCTTCAGAATGATATAGGTCTTAAAATAAAAGTTGGAGGGCTCAGAGAAAACAGTGGGTTCCTAATGTAAATATACCACGAGGCCAAACATTTAAGAAAATATTCACGTTTCATCATTTCAGCCTTTCTGAAAAGAGCCTTTTGAGAGCTAGTGCTTTTCTTCCTTTCCATTTTAAAATATGAAGTTTGTGCAGGGACCATTTCCCGTAGGGTTGCAAATATAGGCGAGCTGGACTTGGCCCTCCAAGAAAGGTACACAAAGCTTAACCTCGCCGTATACTCTGGAAAATGAACCTTGGTGGGATAAATTGAAATACCGAATTTAGTGCATGTCTCACTCTGCGAGAGCAAAGCTTTTTAAACTTCAATAAACTTTTATTTCTAATATAAATAAGATCCCAAAGTAGATAACGTGGCATTGTTTGGTAGCTAAGTTAGACGGCAAATTGCTCTGTAGTCAAGCCATTTCTATATGTATTCCATAACCACAACTAGAAAGTCCAGTGAATAAAATGAGCATGAATATCTCATATTTTGTCAAAACCTATAATAATGCAGGCAGGAAGGAGAATGAAACTAGTAATTATAGTGCAGGTGGATTCAATTAGGGGCGAGGGGTGGGGGACGGGTTTGGGGATCCAGAAATTGCAGAGGCATACTAGGCCTCTTTTGAGTGGGGAAGAAAAGGGGTATTCTTTTATTAATAGCAACACTCAGGGTAAGACTGATAGGATGGCCAGAAGAGGAGCACAGCAGAAACACGTAACCAGCCCTGGAAGTTCATTTCAGCAGACCGGCTGATATGGCCTAACTTATTTCAAGGAGTGCCTGATAATAGGCAGTGTTTCTCTGAGGTGGGAGTTTGGCGTGGTTTGGTCTCTCCCTGGTCCATTTCTGAACGTAAAGGATGTGAAATGATAACAACTGAGGAGCGTGCCTGTGTGAGCAGGCTGTACCATCTGCCCTAAGAAAGGATTACGTTATATGTCAACGCCACTCAGACTATCAAAACTCAAGAAAATATTAAGTAGCCTCTGCAAAGTGTAGCCATCCCTGTAACAGGAATCCCAAATGCAGTTCCTTATGAAAATACTGAGTGCAAATTTGACAAATAGTATGAATGAGTAAGGGTTGTTCATTTGTTTTGTTTCGTTTGCATGAAAAGTAACCTTAGTTTATGTGAGCAGGTCATTGGATGGCTGAGAATGATCAAAATGTCACAAATAGAGGAATGATCAGCCGAATTCTGTTATCTTGATGAAATATTATGCAGGCATTAAAAATGTTAATTATGAAAACTAAATGGAACATTAAACCCATTATGATTTAATTACTATTGATAATAATACATCATCGATTACAATTATGGAACAATATATTTTTGTAAAAAGCTAGAAGGAAGTATATCACATGAAAATTATGTTTGGATGGCTATATAAACACACATATTGTGCATTATATGTGATATGCTGTAGGTTCTATGTGATGGTATTTCATCCTTACAAAAATTCTGAGATTTAAGAATTATTGTTCCCATTCTACAGATGGGGAAATAGAGGCTCAAATAGCTTAAATAACTTCCCCAAGATGACAGAACTGCTAAATGGCAGAGCTATACAAGAACCAGACTAGCCGACACCAAATACCAGCTCTAACCGAGAGCCATACTGCTTTTTGTAAATGAGAAATAAGATATACTTCGCTTATGCTTCAGCCCACATATACCTCATCAGTCTGGTGGCACTCAACAAAATAGAGGTTACAGTTATTTCCTGCTGTGAAGCCATTTGACTTTTCTTCTCAGAAAGAATTCTGATCCTCCTCGCCTTAACTGCACCCAGGAAAGCCATTGGCTACCCTAATTCCAGAATGAGGATAAAGGATAGTGAGGCCATCCCAAAGTGGTGCTGAGGAAAAATAACTTCCCATTAGAAGAAAGGTGTACGAAGAAAAGCTTTCCTCTGAAAATGGGTCATTTTAACAATTTAATATCTATACTAATAAAAGGGTAATATTCAAATTAGACCTGGAGACCTTCCAGATGTCCTTCTGGAAAAGCCATGGTGGTGGGGCCAAGGCAGAGGCAGTTAGGGGCAATCAGGATGGCAGGGGGAGGGGGGGAGAGTAGGGGGCAAGCAGGCCAGTGGGGGGGTGCAGTTGGGTGCCCTCAGGTTGGTCAGGGAGGGTAGTTGGGGGCCATGAGGCAGGCAGGGGAAAGGAGTTGGGGGCCATGAGGCAGGCAGAGGAGGGGAGTTGGGGGCCATCAGGCTGGCAGGGGAGCGGTTAGGTGGCGATCAAGCCAGTAGGCAGGCAAGTGGTTAGGATCCAGGGGTCCCGGATTGCGAGGGGGATGTCTGACTGCCAGTTTAGGCCCAGAAAAGATTTAGCATGCAGAACTCCCAAAAGCATTTTCCTCCCCAGGACCCTTTGTTCTGGGAAACCCAATGAAAACCTCCCAGAATGAGTGTCCTAGGAGCCCATTCCTGAGGCGCTGATTGAGTGGAAAAGCCACTACCAAGCATCAGGGGACTGGAGCGTGGGTCCCAGCCTTCCACGCATTCAATGTGATGTTAGGCAACTGCTTTACACCTGGGTTTCCTCCCATAAAATTAGGGAATGGTATCTAATATGATATGAAGGTAAATAATACCTTCCTGTGTCAAGTGACTGAAAAACCTATGGCCGTGATTATTCCACGCCACAGTGTGGCTCACAATTCCGTCCTTCCACATGATTGAGAACTGGTTGATAAAGGGACAAGTGTTAAAAGTATTGGAACCCATGTATATCGGGCGCTGTCAGTGTAACACAGGAAGAATATAAGAGTTACAAAGCTAAGAGTGAAAACCTTAGAAACCTAACAGGAACAAGAAAAAAAAATATCTTTCTACCAGGCAACACACTGATGCCATGCGCAGAAAGAAATCTCAAGTGTGTGTGCTTTTTAATTGATTTTTTTTTATAGAAAGGATGGGGAGAAAGAGAGAGAGAGATCTCCCTGCTGTGTAACGTTCTACTCTTCTGTCCAAAATAGTGCCTCTCATTTGAGGCCTTCCTTGGTTTAGAAGATACTGAGCTTAAGAATAAGAATTCTGTCTTCTTGTATTTCTAACTCCTTACATAATACTAGGTATGTTATAAAGACTAAATAACACCAGCTGGCAGTATTCTCTCCTGTCTCTAACCCTTTTTCTACTTCTGTAATCATATGGATAAGCATTTTTTTAAATGGGTTTTTATTTATTTCAGAGGGGAAGGGAGAGGAAGAGATAGAAACATCAAGGATGAGAGAGAATCACTGATCAGCTGCCTCTTGCACCTCCCTTACTGGGACTGAGCCCACAACCTGGGCATGTGCCCTTGAGTGGAATTGAATCTGAGAACCCTTCAGTCCACAGGTTGACACTCTATTCACTGAGTCAAACCAGCTAGGGTCAGATAAGCATTTAAAATTATAACCTGCCACATAAAGTCATTTTCCTATATGTCATGGGTATATGTGGTATCTCCTTTAGGAAGTTATAACAAACTGTTTTATTCCTTCATTTGTTATGATACATAGCATAGTGTTAGGCAAGTAGAACATATCGTATCTAATAAAAGAGTAGTATGTAAATTAAACATCACTCCTAGACAAAGATGGTGGTGCCCATAGCGGCTGGGGCGGGACGCTGGCAGCATCACCCTGGCAACACGAGCCCAGCGTCCATGCCCCAGCTGTGTGGAGGGAGGGGAGGGGAGGGGCCTTGGGCCAGAAGCCAGGGAGAGAGACGCTGGGCTCACAGTGATGCTAAAGAGCTTCCTACCACATTAGAGGAAGGGGCTAAATGAATCAATGTTGTCCTGGCCTAGGAAAATGACTGGATTTTTAAAGATGCCTGATAAAAGTTGTCAACAGAATCACAGGACTGCATTGGTTTACAAATGAGCAAAGAAAATTTATTGTTGTTTCCTCACAAGCCCTCATCACATGGTCTAAGACAGTGGTCGGCAAACTCATTAGTCAACAGAGCCAAATATCAACAATACAACGATTGAAATTTCTTTTGAGAGCCAAATTTTTTAAACTTAAACTATATAGGTAGGTACATTGTTACTAACTTAATTAGGGTACTCCTAAGGCTTAGGAAGAGCCACACTCAAGGGTCCAAAGAGCCGCATGTGGCTCACGAGCCACAGTTTGCCGACCACGGGTCTAAGAGAATAAGATCTTAACTTTGCTGATTAATGCCTCAACATCCTCCAGTACAAGAGACTCTTTTCTGTTACTCTGTCTCTTTGAATAAATTCTTAGTCATTCAAATTTACTCCCTCTCCATCCAGAGGAATCTGGGTGATAGCGGGAGGGAAAGTAGGTTTACTGCCTCAACAAGTCTGCCTTTCTCTCGTCCTTGTGAAACATCCATTTTCCTCTATTTCTATAAGCCCTTCTTTCAAGTTTACCAGTCAAACGCTAAGTATATTCCATTTCTGCCTGAGAACATGACAGAATTCCCAGGTCCCTTCCATAATGCCAGAGTCCAAGGTCAACTTGAGAACTCCCAGGCAGCCTCATCTACTCCCGCTGCACCAATGTGCACCACTTCTGCCCCCCGCCATGTCTTTGAAATCACACTCTGAAGCAGTCACTTTCTGAGTTCCCCAAAAGGGAATGATTTAATATTTCTCTACTTTTGATATTCTCTTAAACTAAAAGACACAATTTGTTCCCTGATATTTGAGGCCATAGTCAGAAGTCTTAACATATTTGATCTTTATCTTCCCCTTCCCGTGACCCCAGTTGGCCTCCTACTTCTTCCTTTCTGAGTAAAACTTTGTCTACATCTTACCCCACTTCTTCCAGAGAGGAGACATTTGTCTCAGTCTAAATGGCAAAAGTTATCCTTTCTTTAAACTAGAATTTAAAGAAATTGTGAATCAGCCAACTGAAGATCTTCATAGAGAAATTGTTAAATGATTTGGAACTGGGAATTATAGGTAACAAAAATTTATTAGTTCAAATCTTTAAAACTTTATTCCCATGTTTTTCAGTTTTAAAACTGAAGAAACAAATCACACTCCTAGTTGACACCTAACCTGTTTGTAGAAGAAAGCTTTCTATAATTTGGGCAAAGTTATTTGTGAGAAATATAGTAGACATATAAATTACTTGTAAGTACCATAAAAATGCAAGATTTAGAAATAATGTATAGTGTAAATGCTATTCATTGCTTAATATGGAACCACACAGCTAGGAATTTAACCATCCTAATCTTCCAATTAGTCTGCATAAATACCTTCCGTTGTATCCCAGATAAGCTCCATTAGCTAACGTAAAGAAATGAAGGAAAGTTTGAATTCTGTGTTATAATACACGTCAACTTTAACACGTGGTCAGAGAAATATATGTATGGCAATAAATTATTACTTTGTAACCATTTACAAAAATAAATCATTAGCAGCTCAGGGAAGAGTAATGAATTTTACTGCTCCTGAGATAACCTAATTATACAGCGAGGACAAGATAGACAAAGGGATGATTCACGTCCTGTGTAGGATGGAGCAGGACAGCATGAGATTTCATCACACTACTCAGAATGATGCACAACTTAATATTCATAACATGTTTGTTTCTGGAATTTTCCATTTATAATTTTTGGACCATGGGTAACTGAAACCTGGGAACACAAAACCACAGATAAGGAGAACTAACATAATAACATTCATCAGGGTTGATGTAAGGACTAAATGAGATGTCGGTGTTAAAAGCTTATCATAGTGACTGGCATAGACACATCACTTCTCTTTCCAAAGACCATTTAGGTTATGTCATCTGTTTCCTTCCCCCCAGGGCTGTATTTGATCCTCTGAATTAGTTCGTTCTCTTTGAGAGCTCTGTGTAGCTCATTGTTCTAGAATATATTTCTTCTTGTATGGGGATGGAAAAGAAGAAGAACCAGAAAGAATACGAGGTTTATGGAGAATCAGGTGGTTTATGATTGACAACTTTGGTTCCAGCATTATACAAAGACTAGAGGCCCGATGCATGGATTTGTGCACATTAAAAGGAAATTAATTAGAAGGAGGCTGGCAGGGCGGGACTAGGCAAGATGGGCTGGACACTCCTGGAGCCAACCTCCTGTGGTACCTCCCCAGCCAGCCACACCTGGGGTGGCACCAGGGCTCGAAGGGCATCTGCAGAGTGAGTGGGGTCCCTCCAACAGGTAGGGTCCCTCCAGGCCAAAACCAGCAGTCCTACATCCCCTGAGGGGTCCCCGGAGTGTGAGAAGGCACTCTGCAAAGTTTCTGTCTCTTGGCAGCTCCTGTGTTGAGCATCTGCCCCCTGGTGGTCAGTGCACATCATACCTACCAGACGATTGGCTGATCAGCCGGTTGCTTAGGCTTTTATATATATAGATATTACAATGCTTATAATAGCATGGCCACACACATAAATTGTATCTCATTTTATGGTGCCTCTAAGGGTTAACAATATTTAATCTGCTAAACTATTTCAGATGAAAATTTTTAACTTTATTTTGTCCTTTCCTTTGTATGTTTTATATGGAATCTGTTCATTTCTGTTTTTCCCATCTAGAGACTTAGTGAATTCAGCAAGTAAATTTGGTTTCTTGAATTGCCTTGTTCACATTTGGTTTAATCATATAAAAATGTCAGAAAAAATAGATCACTACATAAAAAGACCTAGAGACTTTAAAATAATAATAGTTAATCAAATAAGAAATTACTCTATCATTTGTATTTATAACTCCCTACCAGTCCCCCCCCAAAAGATTCACTTATAAAATTACAGACAAATAAGATTTAAATTCATTGAACAAAATTCACCTTAATAAAAACCAAATCCAGTTGAAAACAAAGATCCAGGATCTGAAGCCCAGAATAACAGCAACCACTGCCATTGAGAATACTGCTCTCTTTTCCTCAAAGTGGTGGTTTTACCACCCACTATCTGACCTTCTACATGCTATTCTAACAAGCTCCCTTAAAATTAAAAAAAAAAAGAGGAGGGGGATATAAATGCACATTCCATTGAATTATATCATTTTTGAGAATTCTGGCACTTTTTATTAATCAGTTTCTAAGAAATGTGTGTGTGTGCGTGAGAGAGAGAGAGAGAGAGAGAGAGAGAGAGAGAGAGAGAGGTCAAATATACCCTTGAAAGGTGTAGAAAGAAATGCCATTAGTTGTTAATAATGCTCATCTCTGAGGAATGAGATTACAAAGGGAGAAATTTTTTTTCATATACTTCTTACTCCTTTATTGTTTAAGTTTTCCCAGAAATATTATTATTTAAATTTTCCAAACAAAGAAATAGTATTTCATGTGCATATAACAACATAGCAACCTACGTTTAAGGGTTAGGATAATTTCTCCTTCAAGTTTGCCCACTTCAGAAAACAGAACCATCCTTAGCCCTTTTACTTAGGTACAAAACTAGGATTCGTATTTGCTTCTCTTTTCTTTACATAGTACTTCCAGCAAGATCTGTTGGCTCTACCATCAGAACATTCCCTGAACCCAATCAGTTCTCACAGACTCCACCACCAGCAGCCAGGTCCACGTCATGTTCTCTTCTTATGTGGGCTACTGCACAGCCTGTTAACCCACCTCCTGCTTCTGCTCTAGCTCTTCAAAGTCTATTTTTCATGCTGCAGTCATAGGGCCTTCTTTAAATGTAAATCACTCATGTCAATTCCCTGCCTTAAAACCTGTTCACATTTACTAAGAACAAAATCCAGCCTCTGTATCAGCAAATGATCTGGCCCTTGTCCTTCTTTACAATCCCCTCTTCTACTACTCTCCCCAGATTTCTTTCTGTCCTACCTGTTGCTCACAAACATACCCAGCTCTTACCTGTTGATTTGCTTGTTGATTTTCTAGGGCTGCCATAACAAAATACCACGTTCTGGATGACTTAAAAAATAGAACTCCATTTCCTCCCAGTTCAAAGATATAAGATCAAAGTATCAGCAGGTTTGGCTCGCAGATGCTACTTCTCCCCATGTTCTCACATGGCTGTCTCTATATGTGTCAGTGTCCAAATCCCCTGTTCAAAATGTCCTATATAATAAAAGCACAGTGACCGAAATAGCAGAATGACCAGAGACCAAAAGGACCACGGCCCCTCACCCCGGCTGGCCCCACTCCCCAGCAAGTGGTTAGGGGCAATCAGGCAGGCAGGCAGAGTGGTTAGGGGCAATAAGGCAGGCAGGCTAGTGGATAGGGGAGATCAGACAGGCAGGCAGAGGTGATTAGGAAAGAGGAGGCAGGCAGGCAAGTGGTTGGGGGCATCAGGCAGGCAGGCAAATGGTTAGGAGTGATCAGGCAGGCAGGTGAGTGGTTAGGGGCAATCAAGTAGGCAAGCGAGTGGTTAGGGGCGATCAGGCAGGCAGGCAAGCAGTTAGGAGCCAGCAGTCCTGCATTGAGAGAGGGATGTCCCAGATTGCGAGATGGTGCAGGCCAGGCTGAGGGACACACCCCCGCCCTATGCATGAATTTCATGCACCAGGCCTCTAGTATATATCCTATATAATAAAAGGGCAATATGCAAACTGACCTTAACAGCAGAACAACTGAGAATGACTGGTCACTATGACACACACTGACTGCCAGGGGGCAGATGCTCAATGCAGGAGCTGCCCCCTGGTGGTCAATGAGCTCCCACAAGGGGAGCTCTGCTCAGCCACAAGCCAGGCTGATGGCTGCCAGTACAGCAGTAGTGGTGGGAGCCTCTCCCGCATCCTCAGCAGCACTAAGGATGTCCAACTGCAGCTTAGGCCTGCTCCCCACTGGCAAGTGGACATTCCCCGAGGGCTGCAAGGCTGCCAGAGAGATGTCTGACTGCCAGCTTGGGCCCGATCCCCCAGGGAGCAGGCCTAAGCCAGCAGGTGGACATCCTCCAAGGGGTCCCAGACTGCGAGAAGGCACAGGCTGGGCTGAGGGACCCCCTCCCCCCGAGTGCACAAATTTTTGTGTACCGGGCCTCTAGTGTGTGTGTGTGTGTGTATATATATATATATATATATATATATATATATATATATATATATTGTGTGTGTGTGTGTGTATATATATATATATATATATATATATATATATATATATATATTGATTTCAGAGAGGACGGGAGAGGGAGAAAGAAATAGAAAGATCAATGATGAGAGAGAATCATTGTTCGGCTGCCTCCTGCACACCCTGTACTGGGGATTGAGCCTGCAACCCAGGCATGTAACTAATCGAAATCAAATCATGACCACCTGGTTCATAGGTTGATGCTCAACCACTGAGTCACCCTGGCCGGGCAAATACCTTCTTCTTATAAGGACAACAGTCATATTGGATTAGAGGCCACCCATATGACCTCATTTTCCTTAATTACCTCTTTAAAAGCTCTATCTCAAAATACAGTCACATTTTTTAGTACTGGGGATTAGGACCACCAAATATAAATTTGGAGAAGGATGAAATTTGACCTATAGGAATGTTCTTTCCTCTGTCTAAAATATTCTTTCTCAAGGATTTTCATGGCTCATTTTTTCATATCAATCAGTTCTCTGCTAACATGTAATCTCAAACAGGCTGTCCTCTACATCAATTTACAACAGCACACTCACCTTCTTTATTCTATTCATTATCCTACTTTTGTGTTCTTTATAATATCTCAATAACTTCAAACCCCTATATGACTTTTTTAAATTTTCATTGTTTTTTTCATGCTCACTTCCAGAACACATCCACACACACACATTAATGCATGCTTTATGAAGGTAGGGATTTTCCTCTGTCTTATTTATGGCTGTAACCCCAATGTGGATAATTGTACTGGGAACATATACTATGCTCAGCGAATATTTACTTATTGGATCAATAAATAAAGATTTTGAGAATTGTGCACATAAATATTTATGAAGTCCTTCTAATGGCATAAAGACAGTAGGTTTAAAAAATGGCAATCCCTCATATAGACTATGCACAAAAATGAGCATAAAATGTGTTAGCAGTGGTCATGCTCCTTAAAATTAATGTTTACTGTTTGCTGTGTAGCAACAAATTTAATAGACTATGTTTTATCATGGTTGCTGTAATTTATTAATTACTGAATTAGACCAGTTATTTTCAACCAAGGGCAATTTTATCTCCCCAGAGGATATTCGGCAGCATCTGATATATTTTTGGTTGCCACAACTAGGTTAGGGGTGCTACTGGCATCTGGTAGGTAGTGGTCAGGGTTGCCATTAAACAATATACAACTCAATAGAAAACTTGCCATAACAAGGAAATTTTGGCCTGAAATGTCAATAATGCTGAAGTTGAAAAACCCTGGTCTAAAATAATTTTAAATCAGAATAACAGAGATTCTTTGACTAATTCACCCCTAATATACTCTTAAGGCATATTTTTAGCATAAATGATGGGCTCTATCTAATAAAATATCAATATATCTATTTAAAATGCCCTATTCCTAGCTGTCTCTAGACAAAACTACAAATTAGTGAACTTTGACTTAAGAAACTTTTCCTTTTCTGCCTCACTCTTCTTTTGATACCTTTTTATTCTTATCAGTATAATCCTTTAAAGGCTAGAATATCCCACCATCCAAGCTCACGCCCAGAATTTTTACTAGAGACCATGCCAGGGTCTATCCTTACTGAGGCTAAACTCCAGAATACCCACAAGTGATGCCAGCTCAAAATGCTAGAGCACCGGGAACAAACCATAAAAAAAATTAGCAGAGAAAAATCTAGAGTTCTGCATTAAGTTTCATGGACCAAATTTCACCAGGATTAAGAAGATGCTTTAACAAGGGTCATGTTGAAAACATCTGGAATATTTTATTTACCCCCAAGATCAACATGAACTAGGACTATACTGGAAATTTGATGCCACAATCCAAGCACATAGAAAACTAACCATACCGGAAATATATAGGAAAATATTGGGGACCCATAATCATTATGTGAGCATCAATTTCTAGGGGTACATTCAGAAATCACAACCTTCAGAGGAACTACAAAAATGGCTGGGAATCCCAAAGTCATGCTTTACATGGAACTACTACAGAAACTTGAAGTACTGGTGCAACAGAAGAGAACACTTAGAGTAGATAGAATAGCAATCTCTAAATGTTTGTGCGATGACTACAAAAAAAAAAGAGAGAACAAACTTTTTTCCCTTGCTTTAGAGGGAACAACTAATACTATTGAGCTGAAGTTTTAAGGACGGGGTGGCTGACATGCTCAATATGGAAGAATTTTATGACGTCTTGGTAAAAAGTGCTGTTTCACAAATAGTGTGTTTCTTATTACTGGAAATATGCAAGCAGAGACCACAGGACTGCTTCTCAGAGACACTGCAGAAAGGATTTCTATTTGGGGTAGGAAGCTAGGCTAGAAATCTCTACATACCCTTCCAATTCTGGGATTCCATGCGTCTAACCATTATTTTTTTTACTAAAAGCAAAATATTTAACAATTCTCCACAAAACAAAAATATATTTGAAACAAGTTTTTCTCCTTACTCTCAATAGTTATAAAAATCTTGAAAGAAATATATTATCTATTATCTTTCAAACACTTGAAGGTTACATGATTAAAGAAGTACCCCGTTTTGAAGTTATAATAGAAATTATAATTGATGTCATTATTTCTGATATATAATCATTGGCTACTTTAGGTACAGTGGGGCCTTGACTTACGAGTGTCCCGACTAACGAGTTTTTTTGAGATACGAGCCATCTCTTGGCCGATTTTTTGCCTTGAGTTGCAAGCTCAAAAAAATTCGGGTTATGAGCCAGCTTTAGATACCCCACAGCTAGTTGGCGCAGCGAATGTCACAGTGATTTGACATAAGAGTAATTTGAGTTATGAGCTCCATCACGGAACGAATTAAACTCGTCAGTCAAGGCCCCACTGTATAAAGTAAGAATATGTATCATTTCTAGCAGTACAATCCTTTCCTTTTATCTCTTTTGGTTTTTATTTAAATACTTTCTTAGATAAATTTTTTCAGGTAGGTATAAAAATTATCTGTAAGTTTCACTTTTTATGAGTCAATAGGAAATAATGAAAAAAGCTATTCATTGGATACCAAGAGATAATTTCTTAGTTTTGGTTTGTTCCAAGTGTTCTAATATTTTGAGCTGGCTTCTGGTATTCTGGCCACTAATAACTGTGTCCTCTATCTAATTAATAAGTCTCTGGATCTCATTTTCCTCATCCTTAAAATTAGGATTTGTACTAGATTATCACTGAGATTTCTCTCATCTCTTACTTTTTATTATTCTATTACTTCACATCATAGATGAAGTTACTAAATCTACCAATGTAAGTCTAGAAGACTTTGAAGAGTTATAAAAAGGAATGAGGCCAAGAAATCAAAGGAATAGGACAGGCCACAGACTCTTCTATATCCTGGTGTTTCATGTGCTATTACTGACATATAAAGGTTTGAACAGGGCTATGGTGCCCCAATCCACTAAGTTTAGAAATCACAGGATTTTAGAGTTAATCATTCATGCAGTCCTGTTTGGTAAGATGAATTCAAAGAGGATGGAATGCACATGTGAATAAGAGCAAGAGGGATAAGCCTATATCATATTTGTTCTTTTTCTTTCATTCAATTCTTCTCAAAGACCCACTATCTTGCAGCAGTTGAGAAAAATTGAATTTCTTTGGCAAAGGTAAAGTGGCCATGTTGAAATGTCTACAGCAGCCTGAAATGTCAACCCACAGTGCTGATTAATATTGGTTAGAGTACTGATTGATGCCGCAGAGTTGATTTTCTTCAATGCCACATCAATGTGACTGTAAAACCACATGGTAGCCAAAGCCAATACTATGAGTTGACTAGTGAAATACAAGTCACCATTAAAGCTTCTGTTTTTCCCACTTCACCAGATGAGGACAATTTTTCTTTGATCAAAATAAAAACTCAACCTCAGTTCCCCTGAGTAGCGTATGTGTCACTTAGCTATTGATTGAACATGGATTATTAAGACTCTAAAACTTTTTTAAAAAAACTCTTGAGATTCCCTAATCAGAATCTCTATATGATTTCAAAAATGTAAGCAAGTTATGCTCTTGCCAATAACAAATTATAATTGCACTGTAACAAATTTCTCAACTTGATGAAGAAACAAAGTCATTGTTCAGTTATTTTTTTCTACAGAAAAAAACCATCAATATCATGGCTTAAATCAATAATGTATTGATTTAATAGTTCATTGACTATTTTCTATAATGTATGTCTCAGATTTTTAAGAGACAATATACAATATTGCAGCATATGATATGTAAGAGGTATTACTTGGGATTGAGAACTCACACTCAGAACCTGATAATGTGCTGATACCTCAGAGTGCCCCTCCAGAAGAACGCTCCACCCTTGTCCCCCCTGCTCTATGTCCAAGAGTCTGACCTACATTGACCATATCAGTGAATTCCACATATCAATGTGGTATAATCCATTTCAGAAAAACAAAACTGGATTTAATTTTGAAAAAAGAATCCCAAAACATAGATTTAATTATGGATGTTTATGCACATGCTAGTGATACAATGAGTTTTATGATATTCATTTCTCTTACAAAACTATCTAAAACTACTAAAAATAAGCCTTGACTTTGTCTTGTTATATGTATATCCTCAATAGTTGAACAATCATTAATTTAGACTTCCTAATTTTTGAACTATATAAAAGTTTAAGCTGGCACAAAGCAATATTTACTTAAAATTGTCCATGAAAAGAGACTTCTGGACAAGTTCATCTTGTTAATAAAATTTCATGAGGCATATCTAATCTTCATCAATTAAATATTCTTATTAAAGAACTTAAAATATTCTATATAAATTGAAGATGCTGAATTCAATTAAATCTTGTAGTATTTAGCAGCAATAGCTGATCAAGCTCTTCAGTATTTTTTTTTCTTGACATTAATGACAAGCCAACTTGTTAAAATAGGTTTAGTTCTGTACTAATTCTCCCTGCAATTAGGACTAGGGAAGTGTGAATGTTCTTATAGTTAAATATATTTAAAATAAATTCAATTTAGTTTTTCTTCCTCATGAAGACTGAATTAAGCATGTTGACACTGCTGCATTGAGTCCTATTCAGAGCTTACTCTTGTACATACTTGTGATGTCTTTATCAACCTGTAGATAAGTCTGTATACTATTATCAGCCAAATGGTTTGACAGATTTATTCCACCAATTGATTCTAAATAAAATGGTTCTCCTTTTTAGTTCTGTAACACTTCATTGTTTAGGGTTCTGAGGAACTAACAACCACAAAACCAACTTAAGCCTACAAATTATTGGTATTGTTAAGCAATGAATTTGATGTATATACAATGGTCTCGCTAAGGCCAAACTTCTTACCACCAGTGTTTGGCCCTGTGACAACATGAGGAATCAGATTTCATGCTGTCTTTGAGAGTTTTCCTCTTGAGCATAAAATGTGTCCATGTGGCACCATGTAAACCAAACATTCAATCATTTTTTCCTTTGTAACATGGTTCTTTTTAGTTTGTTATATAGGTGAATACTGAGTCAACAATGATGTTACCTTCAAATAATTTTGCTTCTTTTTCAAGTTATTATTTGTCAAAATATATCAATATATTAGGATTTAATTAAGGGTCCATTTTTTTGGTATATAAAATTCTTTCGAAGGTATTCAACTAAATATGGTTCTAATGAAATGCTGGCAGTAGTGTCATAAAGTAGCAAAGCCTTCCAGGCAGTCTGAGATTTAGTTTTCCAGGAAGCACAAAACATAAATGGTTGGAATGCATCTTGGGATGAGGAATATCAGTGGCATGCTTATACAAACAGAGGAGATAACGTTTCCAGTTTGCTAATATAGTAGGTCCCTAAGAGCACAGGGAAACTGTTGGCATTATATCATATCATCTTACTCCCTGTGTGCTGAATTGAACACATTGTGCTCTGCCCTAAATTATCAGCTCTTTCCCATTCATGGTTAGTCTGAATAGTTTCACCTAGCCACAGAACCACAGCTGCCAAAAATGCATGCAGGCACACCCTCCTTCTTAAAATGGATGTTCTTACAAATTTCAGAAGCTCTCTTGCTTAATGTCGCAAGATTTTCTGCTGTCAGTCTATCTGTTCAACTTTAAGTAAACTTCTTCATCTAATTACCCAGAATTTAAAAGTATTCCTATACCTACATTCTGGGTCACAGTTTGCAAGCAACCTTGGTCATTCATTTTTGCATTAACTGGTTGGCATTTGTTCAAATTAGGGCCTTGTTTCCATTTGGTTGAAGGTAGAAGTCTCCAGAAAGGACGGAGAAGTATGTGGAGAGAGAGAACCTGTACAGTCCCCTACAAGGGGACTTTTCTATTTCCACAGTCACTCTTTACTACCCATTAGTTTGGCTGGTTAATGTTTTTATGTGAGGTTGGTGTTATGGTCTCTCCTACAAAGGGTGATGAACCCAGCTTCAGTAGTCAAATCTCTATAGCCTGAGACCCCCGCAAATATGGTGGCCAATAAGTAGGGTCAAGTGTTAAGTTGGCTGCCTGTGGCAGAGGCTCCTTCAGTTCACTTTATTATTTTTTATTTTTTAATATATTTTTACTGATTTCAGAGAGGAAAGGAGAGGGAGAGAGAGATAGAAGCATCAATAATAAGAGAGAAGCATTGATTGGCTGCCTCCTGCACGCTCCACACTGGGGATCAAGCCTCCTGGCTCACAGGTCGATGCTCAATCACTGAACCACGCAGGCCAGGCCTCAGTTCATTTTAACTGAGGATACTTGTGGTCCAACTGGAACTTCAACACCCCAGAGCCCCGCTAATATCTCTTTTTGACTCTCAATGTTCTCTTTTTATTCCACAACCTTAAGTAATTAACTGCCACCGCAATTGGACAGTGCTTCATGACACGCCCACTCACTAGACACTTGCCAAGCTGCAATTGGGCACTGTTGGATCAAAAGCCCAAGTCTGATGCAATGCAGGCCCACCGCTGAGCCAGTAGTGAGAGTGTAGTAATTCTAGCAAGATGGAAAACAGCATGTGATTAGCACCCTGACTAGCCCACACAGAGCAGATCACCAGTTCCCAAAGCCTTACAAAATGTCCTTGAATGCGGCATGTCCTATATGACAGTATTTTTCACTTAACTTTTGGTTACTCTGGAGTTTTGTCTAATTTTTAGCAAAACTTTAAATACTGATTTGGGTTGACAAAGTCTTAATTTTGTTTTCTTATTTTGACAACTAGCATTTCCAGTAGTCAGTCTATTGAATTCCTCTAAATGACTCTAAGACTTATATAAGCCTGTTCTTCTGGTAGATAAAATTTTACATTTTAGGGTGGGGGGGTTGAGGGGGAAACTACACAGATGTAATACTGCATTTTTTAGCTGGGCCTTCACCCACAAAAAAAAAAAAGATTATACTAAGGTAGAAATTCATAAGATGGCATGACAGGAAGAGAAGTCAGGGTCTTCAACTAAGGTTATGGAAGCCAACAACAGGGCACTTGCCTAAAATAACTGCCCTTCCTGGGTTCTCTCAGATAAGTTAAAAGTAGGAATGCAGTGCAACCTGATGTTTTACAAAGTTGACACTCAGGACTAGTTGCCCTGCTCTGGAAGTGTGTACATGTCCAGAGGGTGAGTCCACATTTACTGCTGAAGGGAGCATCCCATTTATATGATCAGCTATTTCAATAAATGTCACAGAATTCTGAATTACAAAAGAGAAAGGGTTAAATGACTTCAACCCCTTAAGAAAAGCAGATTACTATCATTATTATTTAAAATATGATCCTCAGACATCAGATACACTAGGACAGCCACAAAAGAAACCAATCCAAAGTAAACCAGAAAGACAATGAGCTAAAACAAGTTATGCCAGGTAAAGAAACAAGCCAATTCTATGGCCAAGATCATTAATCAGTCAGAACGTTACCTGCATTGATAGTCCTGTGGTTCTCATTTCCACCTCATGCTAGGGCACAGCATACAGCTACACAGGTTGTTCACTGCACAGATTTAGGGAGTACCGTTCACCTGGGTAACATTCATATGAACTGTATCATAGACTGTGAGCCCCTTGGAACTGTGCAGTGCAGTAGCTACCTTCTAGTGTATGTAACCTAAAAGCTACAGCATTAAAAGACACTTGTCTGTTTGCAAGTGTTTCTCTTCCGGTGTCTCAATTGATGTAGCATTTCTTTATTATGTATGGGAATTTAAGCTTCCCAGCTTGAACAACAAACAAAAGACAAAACAGAAGTTAGAGTCAATTCTTTCCCCAAAGTTTCACCTCTTCCAAGGTGACCCACATCTGCAGATTAATTGATGTGGGCATATAAAGGCTTGTCTTCTCCTCTATCTGAAGACAGCTCAGAAAGGCCATCCCATCATAAGAATGACCCTCATTGTCAGCTGAAGTCTCCAGTGAGGCTGCAACAGAGCACAATTTCGTCCTCCCACCTCCTTTCTTTCCTTCCCTTCCAAGGGTGTTGATCTCAAACTCACTCCCTAATAAACTTCCTACAGACCCATCTTCTTGGCAGATTCTGTTTCTGGAGAACCCAAGTTGAGGTGAATTCCAAATCCCATGCTCTTTTCAGCAACTCACACTTGGCAATTTCATGCAGTTTGTCCATAGTAGATTCAGAACAACTTATTCATACACAGAAACAACAATTAGACCCTTTTCTGTTACTTCAGGGCAAAACCACAGCTGCTCTAATTTTTCCATCCCCAAAATATCTCTTTCTCATTGTTGATTTCTAAAATCCCTTTAACAATGCAAAATCTTCCATTCTATAATCAGAGTCTATTTTTATAAAAATGCCCACAAAAATGCAACCCAATAATAAATGACTATAGTCCATGATATGCAGTTCTAGGGCAGGCATCCAGCTACTAGAAAGATATGCAAATACTAGTATGTAGAAAAACAATACAAACTACCTGGTAAATGGGTGTATAATGGGTGTATTATTAACCCTGTATTGCATCTGCATATTCAATAGACATGTATGCATAAAGGTAATTGTTTCATGGACTTACTCCCTCTGCCCTCTCTATGCTTAGCTGCAGTCAAAAGTTTTAATGTTCTGCCCTAACCGGTTTGGCTCGGTGGATAGAGCATCAACCTGTGGACTGAAGGGTCCCAGGTTCAATTCCGGCCAAGGGCATGTACCTTGGTTGTGGGCACATCCCCAGTAGGAGGTGTGCAGGAGGCAGCTGATTGATGTTTCTCTCTCATCCATGTTTCTAACTCTCTATTCCTCTCTCTTCCTTCTGTAAAAAAATCAATAAAATATAGTTTTAAAAAAGTTTTAATATTCTCTTACTCATGATGATTTAGTCATGCCTATCATTTCTCATAAGCTAGACAGATCTAAAAACACAGATTCAATTTCTTCTAATAATAAAAGAAAACAAAATTTTGTTCTCCTTGTCGTCCTGTCCTCACCCAAGAAGAAATGGATGAAACCACCTACAAACTTGCTCATTCTCTACTCTAAATAGAAAATATAATTATAGAAAGAAGTGAGAATGCATGGCATGAAGGGAGAAAGGTAATCCCCCCGTGCCTATGAAAGCACATATGCCTGCATTACCTTGTGCCAAATTGTACTGTGACAATCAGAAGCCCTGATGGCTTGCAGTGACCAAGCAGATTTGCACTCATATTACTTGCTCATCACAGGCCTCGCCCACATTATTTCATCCTGGATCCCAGGCTGAAGGAACACCTCTGATCAAGTTTCTTCCGGGACTTAGTAAATATTGATATAATGTGAAATAGTAGAAGAAATTATTTAAATTTTCATAAGATATACATGGCATAGAAAGCAAATCAATTATTTTTCATCTTAAAAATAAAACAACAATACTAGAAAACTGAGTAATGAAACACTTTCTGAGCCATGATTTGCACCATATGAAAAGTCAATTTCTGTTTCATAGGTTGAAGACTTTCATTTCAATTTCCTTAAGAATATAATCTAGGAAGATGTGCTGAGCATTTAGAAGTGAATAGAAGGCAAATCTGGAATATTTTGTCCTATCACCAAAACCGAGGTCAAAGTGATTATTCAAGTCAATATCAGGTTATAACTTGGAAAGTTTATCATCTGCCATCTTTGTTCCTGACTCTTTTGTCCAAGTTTGACTCACAAACCTCTGTAACTTCACACCTGCTGAGGAAAGTGCCTCCGGCTGAGGATCTTGGCCATAGTGACTGCACACATGACAGAGAGAGAGAGAGAGAGAGAGAGAGAGAGAGAGAGAGAGAGAGAGAGAGAGAAAAGAAAAGTAGTCAAGAAAAGAGTAACAAGAACAAATGGTTTGAATGGGTATGGGTATTTTTTTAAAAAAAAAAAAAGAAAGCTTCAATAATAAGGACCTTGTTTTGGTGGCGAAATTGAAACAGAAAGCAGATATTCATACTCAAGAGGAAGTTTACTCTCCTAGATACCAAAATGCCACACCTGGGACTTCAGGGGAAAAGTGACACAAAAATAAGAACTTTATTCCCGTTATTTCGGTGGCCTTTTGCATAAAGTTAGAGAAGCCAGCCACATCCTAACCCAAGAGTTGTCAATTACCAAGAGTACTGTCCCATCCTTGCCATATCATGCTGCCTAATATCAACTGAAATGAGTTGCTTCTTTGGATTAAGATAGTTAGGGCCACTGGTCAGGCGTGAACATATTAGATTTTTGACTACCTCTTACTCTGACCCTGAACATCTATGTGTTTCCAAGGAATTTCACTGACACTGCAGAGCTAGCAACATGCAACAAAGGTTCACATCTATTAACAGCTCCGTAAACCTGATATGTTTGTATGTTTTATCCCTCTTTTTTTGAGAGCCAATAAAATTCCACATGAGCCAAGATAGAACAAAATTCCACATGGGCCAAGATGGAACATGAGATATAAGTCATTTCCTCCACATTTTAAAAGACTTTAAGCCATAAAAGGGGCAGAGTCCTATCTAAAAGAGACTTTACATCTTTGTATATGATCGTTTGTCTTATCTAATGTATTTCTTAAAAGTAAAACCAGAGATACATTTTACTGTCTCCTCACCAGTTTTTCCTTGGCTCCCCTGCCCCATGGTTAGCTTTGTTTTCAGCCCTTGAAAGAGGCTTTTGTTTTATCCACAGTTGAACTGATGGGCCATGTTTCTCTAGAGTTCCTACATACACAATCACAACCCCAGGGGGAAGCTTCTTGCGATATTCAGTGAAATTCCTTGGAAACACATAGATGTGCAGGGTCCGAGTAAAAGGTAGTCAAACCAGCAGGGAATTCCAGCATTTAGGGCAATTGATATGCCTACGTCTAGACCCATTAGATGTCATTGTGTGGGGGCATACCTCTGACTTAGACTGATACATGCAGAAGAGGAAGGAAACCGCTACAGGAGAGAAAGAACCCTGTGATGACAGAGGTAGAGATTGTCATGGGCATCTGTAAGCCAGTGAACACCTCAGCCTGACTGCAGCACCAGAAGCTAAGAGAGAGGCATGGAACAAGCTATGCCCTGGAGGCCTCGCAGAGAGCCTTTGATTTTGGACTTCGAGCCTCCAGAACGATGAAAAACAAATGTCCATTGTTTGAAGCCACCGAGTTTGTGGTACTTTGTTATGGTAATCCTAGAAAATGAACCCAACCCAACCACCTCTAAACCAAGTTACTGACCAGCAATGCCCCAAGTCTAGTCATTTCTGGCCACACTCCCTGTTCAGCAATGTCCAAACTTCCGAGCTGTCTGGATTACTGATAAATGCTCTTTTCAACAGCTACTACTTATTTTTCCCAAGAAGTTCCAGTTACTTTTTCCACTTCTGGCTCACTGCAAAGAGTTCCAGAGGTTTAGGAAATGTTTGGAAAACCAGAGGTTTCTTTTTTCAAAAGGAAAAAGAACTCTCTCATCTTAAACGTCTCTCCCAGAATGACCCTAAAAAGCTTAAAATTATAGGTTATTATTGGTAGCTAAAAAGTACATATTTGAAGACTTGTTTGGGGAATTTCTCTTCTGGGGATAACACTGGGAAAAGAAGATAAGAGATATTCCTGCTTTAGGTTGGCCCGCTACTGCTGTTTTTTAGGTCTACCTCAGGAACAATAGGAAGTGGCCTACTTGACAGAGTAGTAGATAAGTAAAAAAACATTTTCTCAAGTTAAAACTATTCTATCAGAGACTAGGGTTTTCTTCCCTTATAATGTGATCTGAGTCAAGTCATTTATCCTCTCTAGACAAATGTCATCTCTTAAGGTGTGAAATGGCTCTTCATAAGATCCCTTGCATCAGTAAAATCTGACTGATCCATTCATTGTTTGGTCAAATTCTTTACCCTCAAGTCTTCTAACCTAAATTACAGCATAAAACACATCTTTTCTCCAGAACTGGTACATACGTTTTATTCACGAACATGGTTGGCCCTAGCTGGTTTGACTCAGTGGATAGAACGTTGGCCTGCAAACTGAAGGGTTCCGGGTTCATTTCCAACCAAGGGCACATGCCTGGGTTGCAGGTTCGATCCCCAGTAGGGGGTGTGCAAGAGGCAGCTGATCAATGATTCTCTCTCATCATTGATGTTTTTATCTCTCCCTTTCCTTCCTCTCTGAAATCAATATATGAAAGAATGTGATTGGCTTTTCAGACTTCTGTTACATCTCTGACTTTTCCCAGAAGACTTCAGCTTTTACACTTTGCAATGAATGCTTGTGGCTTCATCTCCCTGTCATTGCCAGCACGAATGGACATCACATTTGTATACCCCTTCAATCTCTAGAAATTAAATAAAAAGATATGGAATATGGTTGCAATCCTGGCCATCCCTCCCTTATCCCATGTGAATAATTCGGGGAGATGTTATTTGGGAGAAATGGTGAGTGGAATAGAACTAAGAGGAGTGAGAGCTTACACCAGAGCTGCTCTCCCTCGTGCATAACTTGAGGGTGAACTTCTCAGAGAACTTGGAAGGGAGTTATCCAGGTAATAACATTAGCAATCTTAGTAGTAAGGCAACTGAGTGAGTATACATACCACACCTCTTCACAAACCGTGCTTAAAATTTTATTTAAATTTTCTGTTTAGTCTAGAAAAATCCCAACCCCAATTTCTTGGATATGGCAATCTACTGACAAAGTTCCAGCCAAGAAAAGCCAGAGATAGTTACCTAGGAATTCGAATTATATTCCTTTTTTCATGTATAGAGTTGCACCTACCAAGATTACGGCCACTAGCCAGATGTGACTATTTAAACTTCAATTTTAATTAATTAACATTAAATGAAATTACAAATTCATCTTTTAAGTCTTGGTAGCCACACTTTGAGTGTTCAGTGCCCCTCTGTCTAGTGGTTACTGTATCCAAGAGCTCAGACAAAAGCTTCATTCAGAAGAGGCAGTAGGTCCAACAATGAACTCATAAGGGGGTCTCAGCCTTGCATCACATGTGGAGCATCCTTTCATTAAAGCAATTCAGCTTAAAATTCACAATATAATAATGTATGTATCAAATTTTCTTCCTAATTAGAAAAATATGAAAACAACTTTGTTTAACAGAATTTTCAGTTTAAACATGTTTTTCCTCTAATATTTTTCTATGCCCTTAGAAATGAAATGTCCAAGATCATTGTAAAGACAGCTAGTCTTGACATTTCACTGCATAATGAATGTGAGTCTGCTCCCCTTGTGTTGGAATACATAGGTAATTTGGTTTTGAAATATACGATTCTGAAAATACGATGAAGTACCATGAAATGAATACATTTTTAAGGAAACTTTCCCCCTAAGATGTTTAAATTTTCAAACCTGTTTTAATTTAAAAATGAAGATATTTTTTAAAAACATAGACACATGTGGCAACACAAAGCTATGAAATATTTTATGGCTCTCATAAAGTAAAACAATACTTATACTTATATATTTGATATCATGCCACATGCCATCCCAACTTGCACTGACTCTATGCTTTGCTTTGTACCTCACCATATTTTGAGGTTTATAGCAAAGTCATATCAACAATATTCTGATGACAAACATATTCCCAAGTCAGTTTCAAGTCTAAAAATCAGTAACAATTGTATTTCTAGGTTGTTTGTATTAGCTAAAATCTTATTTTAAATAAACCATATAGAGTTGACCTATAAATGTGGGTAGATAAAGAGGCCATGGTTATCAAAAATAAGACAATAAGACCAGTAATTTGTGGTTGCCCTTATTTAAATCCTGAGATTCCTAATAAGTAAAGTTATAACCAAACACCTCCTCTCCCAATATACGTTCCATTGGAGAGTGCATATGACTCTCCAAAAAGACTAATTACCTTTCCAGTAAAAGAAACACATGCTCTGAACATTGAGTCAGTAGCTCCGTTTTCCTATGTGAAATAACACATTTCATCTGAGTCACTTAGAGGTTGATGGGCATCAAAATAGACTAAAAATAAACTACAAATTTATATAAACATACCCGGTTTATGTTTCTCCTCAAAGATACTACTTTGTAAAAGCAATATAATCTTCAATGAGTGTCCACATAGAGCTGAATCACTCTGTCACATTTAAAGAAGGTGTGGACTACATGCATTGTATTATATGCAATATAATACATTACATGTTTATTTAGGAATGACTAAAAGTTTCAATATGAAACCAAGAGCCTAGAGAGTCCATGAGTGAAACTGTATGTAAGACATGTGCAACATGAGAGGGTTACGGGCTGGAGGTGGGAAAATAAGAAATAAAAATTAAGAAAAAAATGACAATGTTAATTTTCATTACATGTATCTAAATTGGCCTGATTTTTCATAAAAATGCAAACTGTTCTCCTTACTAAGCAGAAAGCATGAATGCTATTTATAATAATAAAAGCATAATATGCTAATTAGACCAGATGTCCTTCTGGACAACCTTCCATTCAAGCCGGGGCTGTGAGGGAAGCCCAGGTCTCAGGTTCCAAAGGGAAGCCGGTGCAAGCAGCTGGGGGAAGGAAGGCCTACTCTTGCATGAATTTCATGCATTTGGGCCTCTAGTTGAGTAAATAAATGTCATTAAACTGAATTAGGTTTAGTTTTTCTCTGTAACTTTTCATTGAAAAGAAAACAGAGATATATCCAAATAGATCCTATGCTGTGTGGTTTTTCAATAAGTTACCATGTATGAAAGGCATGCTTAGCACTTTTGCTGAGTTAAATATTCATAGTGGTTATCTATGTGGTTACATATATATTAAAGTGCAATTTTTAAGATATTACATATGTGGAGGAAGTTTGACGATACACAAGAGGCTCTTTGCAGATAGTAATATATAATAGAATGTTTTCATTTTCATCTAAAATGATATTGTAAAAATACAAAACATGAAATTACCTTATTTTAAAAGAGAGCATCAAGAACACAGGAGATAAATTTTTAATTTCACTGCCAAGCAAGTTATAGTAAATTTAGTCTGTCAGCAAGGTCTGATGTTCTGAAGCTGTGCTTTTCAAATTTTAATATTCATGTGAATCACCCAAAGATGTTGTCAAAACTCCCCTCCAGGAAGACTAGGAAAACAAGCCAATCATGGAGGGTGACACATAATGATCAGAAACTGAGTTATTTGCCTTAAAGTAGTTTTTCCAAACTTGCCTGAAAACAATTGCTGAGGTCATTATTAAAACTATAGATTCCCGGAATCCATCCTGGACCAGGTAAACTTGAATCTCCAAGGATGGGATCTGGAGGTTTAACAGTCTTGGGTGTTTCTTGCCACCAAGAAAGTGGGAAACAAAAAATTACTTCTTTAAGTGTTTTATTTTAACTACAAATGCCACTGGGAATGCCCACCTACTAAACTTGTGTCATCAGTCATAACTCATTCAACTGCAGTTCTTGTGACAATTAAGATTAGAGTTGATGGGGAAGAAATTTAGGTGAGATGAATAAAGTACTATCAGCAGAAGAGGATCAATAAGCAATCAGATCATGAGAAGTGCAAAAAGAGAAAATGGAAATTATAGCTCTCATTTACTAGCAACTTAATATGTACCAGACTCTTCTAAGTGTCACGTGCAATAACTCCTTTGACCATCAGAATGTCAACAGAAGGCAGGTTATATTTTTAGACCTATTGTCCACATGAGGAAATTGCAGCAAACCAACTACAAAATGGCAGGTCAGTTTTCAAACCTAGAAAATCTAGCTCCTCAGCCCACATTTTTATTCATTATATTAAATCCCTCTCTCCCTCCCCAAAAAATAAATTCTGATAATTTTACAAAATCTACCCAAAGCCAATCATGATTATCTGGGTTAGTATCTGAAAAAGGAGGTTGATTTTGAGCAAGTCACAATACTATAAACTCAACTATTTTTAGATTTTTAAAAATCAAATATTGGTCATTTTTTATGGTATAATCTACATTAAATGTTTGAGTCTGGGCATTCACTTTCTGTCTAATTCTGTGCTAGTTATAATAATTCCCTAAGGTACATAGAGTACAAGGAGTAGCAACTAAAACAGCTATTTAGGGCTTCTGTGATTGAGTCTCTAAGACAGTCTCTCTCTCCTGAATCACTCTACTCTCCTTCTAAAGGTCAAAAGCACAAAGGAAGATTTTTTTCCTCCTTAAGGGCTTTCACTGGTAAAGCAGGGCAGAAACCTCCCAGTAATAAAGGCTGCTCAGCTTGGCAAACCATCTCAGAGTTTGCAACCTATTGACCCACAGGCCAATTACTAATTATATATATGTTTTATTTGGCTTGCACAATATTTTATTTTTAAAACAAATGAATTAAATCTCGGTATTTTAAATCTGAAAGATACTTTTACATGAACAACTGGATTTCTGGCTCCTCTTGAAACAATGGAAGACCAGACATGCCCTCATCTCCTTATGACAAGGGATTGCAAAAGATGATTAGCGGAGTGTCCTTTGAGACCTACAGGTACTCGGTACTCAGACCTACAGGTACTCACCACCAGAACCTGTTTTCTCCTAGACCTGCACCATTGTTAAGCTATATATATATATATAATTGATTTTTTTACAGAGAGGAAGGGAGAGGGATAGAGAGCTAGAAACATCGATGACAGAGAAACATTGATCAGCTGCCTCCCGCACATCCCCCCTGGGGATGTGCCCGCAACCCAGGTACATGCCCCCAACCAGAATCGAACGTGGGACCTTTCAGTCCGCAGTCCAATGCTCCATCCACTGAGCCAAACCAGAAACCGGCCAGGGCAAGCCTTTTGAGTTTGATTCTCCTTGTACTATTTTGGGTTCCTTAAAGTCTTCTCTCTCCTAGAAGATCCTCAAGCAATTCAATTATGTTACCCTCCCAACATCACCTTCAGGGGTCATTCACAGGAAGAGGAAAGATGAAGGAGCACAGCTTTTGGAGGTAGATGAACTAGAGTTCAAAGACCTCAGGAAATGGCTCATGTGATAACAGTTTCACCTCCAAGTGAGTCTTGGAGTCAAGGTGAGTCACAATTTTTTTCTCTTCAATCTTTTCATAATTCTGTCTGTCCTCCCCTGACTTCTTCAGGTTTGTAGGTCTTTGTTGCACCTGGAAAGTGCATTATTGTTTCATCTTTTCTCTCATTTTCTTGCCAAGACAATGTTTTCCCTACCATGCATTTGGCCTGAGTTGGAAGTTTCTGCCTCCAGGCATAACCAGTTAAATAAGGCCTATTTAGAATCAGTGTACCTTTTCAAGCCACTGACAAGACTTCAAATATATCTGTAAAGTGGAAAAGTTGTTCTTTGATTTTATTTTTGTCTGTTGGTTCCACTTTCCTATTTTAATCTACAATAAGACTATCACCTGGTTAGTATTGTACTGAATTTTCCAATCAAAAGGAATTTGTTATACTTTACATCATTCTTGAATTATTTTCTACGCATCATTTATCCATGTGGATTTAAAGATGCTTACAGGCAGAAATAACTCTCCTATGTCTCTTGTGCATCCTGGACACTTAAAACAGTATTAGACCTATCACAGGCCTCAAATTTAAATACTTCTTGGTCAGTGACTCAATTTGTATTAGTTCATTTCATTTGCTTAGAATTTAATGGGTATGCTTTAATTTGAGAAAACATTTGCTTTTATTTACTTAAAGCATAATCAATAAACAAAATATTAGGAAATTACATCAGGAATTTCACAGATCTTCTGTGTCATTTGTTTGAGATTTTAGTCGGGAACAAAACTTTGGCATTCCATTCATATTAAAAATAATGCTATCAGACAATGAAACTTCAATAAATATGTGAAGCAAGTCCTCTGCCTAAAAGAAACTGATGTCATTCCTACTTTAAGAAATGTCTATCAAAGAAGGCATTTTAGCCTGAGTTGCATCTACACATATGATATGTTGTCCCAAATATTAACTCATTGCTTATATTCTTAAAATTTTTAAATGTCGCTTCAAAGGGAAACTCAAGATCATAAAATCAGAAGAATGGAGTCAAATAAATGACAAGCAAAAGTGGAGAAAAGCAAATATAGGAAATAAGCAAAAGTTGCATGTTCAGAGGAGTAGGAGAATTAGAGAGTAGTAAGCAGAATTGATGAAATTCAGGATTAGCTTTTCAAACCTGATGTTTGGCTGGACATCCAGCATTACCAACCCTGAGGCACATGCAGCCATGGGGCTCTGCACCGCCAACCCCACAGGCGACCGTGCACGCAGACTCCAATGGCAATGGTGCCCTGACCCTGATAACAGAGAGGCCTGGACAGTCATGAAGACACCAAACCAGTCCAGACCAGCAAGCCCCGTGTTGCATTACCAGAGTAAGGGAGCCACATAAGACAGTTTAGAGCACACCAACATATTACTTTACATATCTGTACCCTATCGTTTTTTCCCATTCCAAGCAAGCAACAAGATCTTGAATGTTTCCCTGGGCTTACATTAAAAGATTCTTCTTATTTTTTGTAGCAGTCTGTACTACTAAAGATTGTCCTATATATCCCAAAAGGAAAGTGGGAGAAAAAAAACAAAAAAAACAAACAAACATTGTCTTGCGAGGAACAAGAGAAACGAGAGATTTCCAGAGGCTGGAAGGGAGATAGTGACTGCATGGTCCCAAGAACATTGGGGAGCCACTTTCCACATACAGTGCCAGAACTTCAGAGAAATAGTTCAAAGACTGAAAAGACTGCAGTAGAAGGTGAGCCCCAGACACCAGTTGCTCTCAACGTAAACCAGGACTTCACACTCACAGGGTCCAGGAGGGGCAGCGCCCAGACCACATCACCCAGGCCAGCCTCTTCCGTGAGATGTCAGCAACCACTCACAAATGAGATTGGAGGCTCTCTCACAGCCCCTGGAAGCCTTCTTGATTCTGCTGTGACCTAAGGAAACAACTGAAATTGAATATGCTAATATGCTGCTCATTCATAGGGTACAGGCTCCTAGACAGGTCTTAGTTGAGACCATTTAAGTGAGTCTCATTTCTTACCCATTTGGAGTTACAAATTTGCACCTTTCTTCACTCAGAAATAATCCTTCTAGCTGTGGCATCAAGAACTAGAATTATAGAAATGGTCAAGAGGACCACTAGTATTGCTACATGGCCATGAAATGTATTCTTATTTTTTGATTGCTATATGTCAAACCTGTGGTCCCTCAATAATTATCACTATCACATGCTCCTATCCTAGCAGCTAACAGAAATATTATTTCATGCTTATCCCCAGATTTATTTATTTTATCCAAGAAAAGAAAGTCATACCAATAAAAGAAGGGAGGGAGGAAAGGAGAGAGGAAGAGGGAGAGGAGAGAAAGAGGGAAAGAAAGATTCTATTATCTGATCATTTTAAAATGAATGAAAGTAATCTGATCAACCTATGTACAAAGAAATGCCACCTGAATCCATAACTATTGAAAATGACAAACGGAATCCCTTCAAAGAATGGTTCAAAAACCACATCAAGCACCCTCTGTACAAAAACAAATTGTATTACAAATTTTAATCATTATCATATGTTCATTATCAAGAGGTTAGATGTATTTTCCTCTATTATTTTTTAATCAATGAAATATAGTCAAAATAGGAATTAGCTAATAAAAAGATTTCAGAGCAATTTAGTGCTGAAGTAAGTGAAAGCAGACTCTTACCAATTTTGTTTTATTCATTTTATTTTATATGCCTTTGCCAATTAACTCCTTAGCCTCACTACTCACTGGATGTAGTATTTTACATTTGTTTCACCCGATTGCCTTGCTTGAAATCAAGAATGCTGTTGGCTTAAAAACTACTGAGTCTATACTCTACCTGTTTCCCCTCACCTCCCCACCCCAAGGGAAAGGACACTGGCATAAGATAAGCACACAAGCAGTAAGTAGTGCAGAAAATTCCCTGCCCTGGTAGCACAATCTCTTCAACAGAGAACTCGAATAACATTCCATTAAAAGTAGGGTTTAATAAGAAAGTAATTTTAACATGCTGGAAAACATAAAAACATGTACTATGTGCCCTTGTCCTGTTGTTCAAATCATAATGAATGACAACAAATATATACATTTGGTTCTTATCAACTGATAAGTAAGAAATATTATTCAGCAATACAGCTCTTGGAATTTCTAAGCCAAATACAAGAGCCCTCTACTGATTTTAAGATAAGAATCTTTTCCTGGACCTAGAAAATTGCTTCCCAGGTTGTAAAAAGAGAGAGAGAGAGAGAGAGAGAGAGAGAGAGAGAGAGAGAGAGAGAGGAAGAGGATAGGAGAGAAAGAGACAGAAGGGTAGAAACAAACATACATGAAAGGGAGGGAAAAAAGAAATGACTATCTTGACTATTTTTGAGTATACAAAAGTCTCTTTTTAAAATTATATCATTTTCTTTTTAAAATTATATAATCTGGGTTCATCTTTGAAGCTGCTAACATGATGAAGCGAAAGTACTCATCTTTTACGTGCTCTCTAGTAGTGATCTCTCACCTAATTTCCTCACATCCAGCCTCTTGCTTCTCAAATTTATCCTTAATTCCCAGTTATCCACCTAAAACACAGATTCTCCAACATCTTTTATATAAATTCTGTTACCCAAATAATTTGGCCCAAATTTCACCAGGCAGGTCTACTTCATTCATTTACATTGTCACTCTCCCACACAATCTCCCACTGCATTTATCCAGTCTTTATTCCCATAAATCCCAACCACTGAATTACTCAGTCACAAAGAAGGGCCCCTATGTGTCACAACGATGCTTGTGTTTTGGTTCATACTCTTTCCTTAGAGTCCCTTTCCATTCCCCTCTCCCTCGACCCCAGCCCCAGAATCTTTATCCCACTGCAAATGTCTCTCAACTCTGCTGAGACTTGGGACCTCATGAGACTTGGGACCAACTTTTATTTTATTTTCACGGCCCCATTTCCAGCATCTGGACACTCTGGAGGGCAGACACCATGTTTAACTTATTTTTGTATCCCAGGTGCCTTGCCCCACATGAAATGGATGGCTCACCAGTGTTGGTTGAATTGAACAAGTTTAAACTTTACATTTTGAAATTCTGCGATTTTTCATGACTCACCTCAAATGCAACATCATTGTGAGTCCTTGTCAGATCTAGATGGTCCTATCTATTCTCTCCTGGCACATTTTCAATAAGCCTTGTGGTATCACTTGGTTCCTCCTGTGTTATAGCATCATAATGGCTTGTGTGTCTTTACCCTATAATTTTACCCTAAATCCTCGGTCAGAAGCAGATAAGAGTTTATTTAGTACAACTCCTCGCCATTGTAGTACTGCTCCTCCATCACCCAATGTTTTCAGCCACCAAATCTCCTATCCTATCTCCTGGCATTTCATGTGGCAGTTCTAGACCTCTCACTACCCCAGTGTTGTCATTTTGCTAGCTAAACATTTGCTAAGTAGTGCCTTGGGATGTCAAATGGTGGGCTTGGTTTAACAAAAGATCACAGGGAAATTGAAAGAGAGAAGTTATTTTTTTAAATAAATCTTTATTGTTGAAAGTATTACATATAACCCTCTTCCCCCCAGTCCCCCATTGACCCCTTCTAGCCTGCCCCTGCTATACTATTGTCTGTGTCCATGGGTTATGCATAAACGCATACAAGTTCTTTGGTTGATCTCGTCCCATCCACCCAATCGCCAAGTTATTAATCACAGGCTCTGGAGAGGTACATGACACAACTCTAGGGGCCAGTCGGGGAAGTCAAGGCAAGGAGCGGGAAGAGGACATGACAGGACCAGATCATATGTCTTTATCAGGTTCCAGAGAGGAGTGCTTTGGGGTTTCTGGACCTCAAGAATTGGTCATTTCAAACGATAAAACCTGGGGTTTTGGTAAGCTCCTGAAAGTCCTACCTGAGGGATATACAAGAGCAAGTCCCAGGGGTGGGGATGGGGTGGGGTGGGGTGGAAAACCTGTTTATCACAAGGCCATTGAAAAAGTTACATCAGGAATTCATGTACTTGTGACTTTGTGGGCTATCTGGGGCATGCACTTGCATGGAGGGAGGGCATCTTTAGTAGTGACCTCTCACCTAACTTCCTCACATCCAACCTAGTGTGAGTTTAGGGCCCCTGCGGGCCACTTTGTCAAACTAAAGGGAAGCCAAGGCAGCAATATCATGCAGTAGCCTAGCTAAACTCTCAACACCCAGACTCTCTTACTCTCTTAAGTGGCAGCCAGAATTAAACTTCTTAATCCAACTATTCTCTGCAACCCAGGGTTCCTTCACATTACTGTCATGTTAGACCTATATTATTAATATATTCTGAGGTAAACTTAGGATATTTAGAGGCTTTTGTTCTTGTTAACCCTATATTAACTTTATGATCAGAACTTGTCTTTAATTCCTATTAACTCACATTTCATTGGTTGGGAGCAGGTTTCAATCTGTAATTCCATATTTTGCCTGCCTCATTATTCTATTTGTTGAGTGAATAGTTTGTTGAATGAATTGTTCATTGAATGAATAAGTGTGGGTCAATCCTGGAACAATATTGACCAAAAGAATATTATAAAAAAGCATTTTCAGATGCTTTTCTAAAATCAATACAAATGATAATAATCAAATTCCAGTGCTTCTCAAAGTATGATCTCCAGTCTGGCAGCAGCAACAGGACCTGGGAGCTTGTTAGACATGCAGATGAACTGGCCCCATGACAGACCTACTGACTCAGAAACTCTGGAGGTGGGGCCCTGAAAGCTGGTTTTAACAAGCTCTTCAGTTATTCTGAAACACACTAAAGTTTTAGAACAACTGTCCTATTTTATCAAACTGATCATTCTGACGCTGTCCCTTTGATTTGCTGTCCTCAGTAGCTCTTTCCTTGTAACAAGGAACAGCAGGCTTTATTTCCAGTGTATAGCATGTGTAAACAGGGTGGTCTTTAGAAAATTATTTAAACTGTTAGACCTTCATCTGTAAAAATAAAAGCACAATAACAACAATCTTACAGCATTGTAGGGAAAATTACATGCAATCCTATATAACAAAAACCTAATATGCAAATTGACTGAACAGTGGCATGACCGGTCAGCAGGAAGCAGGGCCGGCAAGTGGGGGGCGCCAGGCCAGCCAAGGTGGGTGCCAGTGGGCAGAGGGAGGGGATGGTGATCAGGGGGCAGCAGTGACTGGCAGCGGCAGAGGGGTGATGGGGTGTGGGGCCGGCCGCTCTCCAGCTGGCGCCATCCCCCAATGGGCCTGTCAGTTGCCTCCTGCAGAGGGAAGTCAGACTGCAGCTTGTGGGGAGTGGGCCTAAGCCATCAGTCAGACATCCCCTGAGGGCTCCCAGACTGTGAGAGGGCACAGGCTGGGCTAAGGGATCCTCCCAAATGCACAAATTTTGTGCACCGGGCCTCTACTATATGTATATATAAAGGTACTAGATATACTATGGTACTTCACACATTTGTTCTCATCCCCTTTCCTTCTCCTTCATTTTATTTTCATATTTATGGCATCACCTATTTCTTGATACTCTATCTTAATTGTCCAGTCTGATTTTTACACAGTAGCACAGTGATGGCGAACCTTTTGAACTCAGTGTGTCAGCATTTTGAAAAACCCTAACTTAACTCTGGTGCCGTGTCACATATAGAAACTTTTTGATATTTGCAAGCATAGTAAAACAAAGATTTATATTTTTGATATTTATTTTATATATTTAAATGCCATTTAACAAGGAAACATCAACCAAAAAAATGAGTTCGCGTGTCACCTCTGACACGCGTGTCATAGGTTCGCCATCACTGCAGTAGCATTTCCAAATACTTGATCTTCATAATTCTCATTTAGCTGTTAGACCATGAAGTTTCTACCCTTGGTGATTTTATATCCAGGAAATTACATTTAAATGCAGAGTGGATCTCATGAGTAGGCTTTCCATCTAGAGCTCACTTTCAAAGGTCTAAGTTCTTTAACATCACCTTTCCTGAGGTTATTCCATAACAAATATTTGCTGAGTCCACCCAATAGGTTGGGTGACAAGCCCTGGGTACTGGGGACACCACGGTGAGGACAAGATAACCCATTTCCTCCAGGAGCCGCCAGCTGAATGGGTTTATCTTATTTATCCGTTCATCTTACTGATCCAGTTGACTTCTCCCTTATACCAGAATTTACTTTTCTGAAGAAAAAGCTACTGTTCAGTGACTAAAATAGGAAACATGATGGAAATAGAAGTGTAACTGTGTGCAGGATGGATAAGATAGGCAGTGTGTCTCAGAATACAAAACCCTGATTTTTGAAATCTGCCCTTCATTAGGACTCACTAGAAGGATTTCCAGTGGTAAAATGCTAAGAACAAATGCTAGCCCTGCCAGGAACTTCTGGGAATTTAAACTCACTTTTAATCACTACTGAAAGTAGAAAAAAATATCTGTTTAGAAAAGGCTTGATTAACTTCAGCGATCTAATTACAATTGTGGTCAAATGCAATGCTATTACTGGGTATTCAGAAGTTTTGGTGAAAAGTCTAGTGGTTTCTTTGTGCACTTGATTTGTTCAAAAGTGTATATATCACTAGCTTCCTGAGGAGAAGTAGAGAACAAAAATTTATCTTGCCCACAGATCTACCACTGTGTGCAGTCCACAGTAAGACCTCAGTAAGAAGTCATTTATGAGGTGATGGTGGATTTTCAGCCAAGAAGTAATCTATAGGGGAACTGTTGGTTCCAAGGATATGCTCATTAAAAAGCATAGATAACCTACACCTAACAAAGGTGACACCAATTTACATGTTTCACTAATAGAAAAAAAAGTGTGCATTTTCTCAAACAAATGCTGAATTTGTTAGTCTTTCTATTCTTTGGCAGTCGAGTCAATAAAACATTATAATTCAATGTCCTGAATTGTATGGCATAGACATGAGGCTGAACATAATTTCTTCTCTACATTGGTTTATTGTTATTCTTTCTGTGAATTGTCTGTGTTCTTATATATGTTCTTTTTTATATTATTTATTTATTATTATTATTATTATTTTTAGAGAGAATGGAGGGGAGAAGAGGGAAAAAGACAGAGAGAAACATCAATGTGAGAGAGACACATCAATTGGTTGCCTCCTATTCTCAACCCAACTGGGGTGGGAATAAAGCCTGCAATGGAAGTACATGCCCTTGACCAGGAATCAAACCTGCCAACCTCTTGTGCTCAGGCCATCACTTTAACCACTGAGCAAAATCAGCCAGGGCTCTTGTACTAGTATATCTTCTAAATAATATGTTTACCTTTTGGCTTACTTGCAAATATTCTTGTAAAATTAGTGGGTATGTCTTTATTTTGGCTTTTTTGCCTCAGAGCTTACAGATATAGAATTTAGTTAGAAGATAATACATGTGTAAAATGGAATATTATACAGTCATTAAAAATGATGGTGGTGTAGCTTTCTATTTATGAATATGAGCACATATTCATTACACATTGCTGAGTTTACATAAAAACAGGATAAAGACTGGCTTTTGTTTTATATAAAATGTATTAACCTATGAACAAGTGCTCAAAGAACAACATTTTCCAGATTTTTTTGTTTTGTTTTCCAAAAAGGAAGTCCAGTATCATAAGTTATAGATATACTGCATGCTAACAGTTTCTTAGTGATTCTCATAGCATAATTCAGATATTAAAGGTCCTGAGGAGGTCTACAATAGAGAAACAAGCTTAACCTTGCTTAACCTAGCATTTATACCTAAACTCTTCTCATTAAAAAAATAACATATATACAGAAGGCCAAGGGATATATTAAAAAAAAAAAAAAAAGGCTCAAAGTCACTAATCATCTGAGAGATGCAAATCAAAATGACAATGAGGTATCATCTCACACCTGTCAGAATGGCTATCATCAACAAATCAACAAACAAGTGCTGGCGAGGATATGGAGAAAAAGGAACCCTCCTTCACTGCTGGTGGGAATGCAGACTGGTGCAGCCACTGTAGAAAACAGTATGGAGTTTCCCAAAAAAATTAAAAATGGAACTCCCATTTGACCCAGTGATCCCATATCTAGGAATATACCCTAGGCAGTGGTTAGCAAACTGCAGCTCACGAGCCACATGCGGCTCTTTGGCCCCTTGAGTGTGGCTCTTCCACAAAACACCGACTTCTGCGCATGGGCCACAAAGTTTCCATCGCACTGTACATGTGTGCCTGCACGTGGTATTTTGTGGAAGAGCCACACTCAAGGGGCCAAAGAGCCGCATGTGGCTCGCCAGCTGCAGTTTGCCAACCACTGTCCTAGGGAATTGATCACCAGATCGGTGAGCTGAGGTTTTTTTCTTTTCCTGGGGTCGTGTCTCGCGATGCTGAAGAATGAGCTGTGCAGACCAGAAGATTTAAGCAACAGCATGGAAAATTTATTACAAGCAGATCCAGACTCCCCACATGGGGAGGGGGCCCGATAATGGGCTGCCCATGTAGCCTTGTAGTCCAGGGGTATATATTTGCTACAAGCCTGCTTCTACTAGTATATCTATCCATGTTGTCACCTGATTGATTCCCTCAGTTGTTCTTGCCCAGCAATGGACCTGAACTTTCTCTGTTATGTGTCAGTACACCTTATTGTTGCAGACCCTCCCTAGTTTCACATGCCTCCCACTTTGAGTCCAAAAACATTTTATTATTCCTATATGGTTGGTTCCTGAGGTTAGGCTGCTCGAACTGCCCTGTCTCCCCCTGCCTATGTTCCACCTGTCTTTGTTTCCCACTGGACCCTTGCCTGTGTGTTTGCATGTCAAGTGATCCTTCTCAGAACCAGAAACACCAATCAGAAAGGATATAGTATATGCACCTCTATGTTCACAGCAGCACAATTTACAATAGCTAAGGTTTGGAAACAGCCCAAGTATCCATTAGCAAATGAGTGGATAAAGAGGTTGTGGTACGGAGAAACTAAGATGGCGGCATACGCAAACACCGGGAAATTGCTGCCTCCCACAACAACTTCAAAAATACAACGAAAAGACAAAATGGACATCATCCAGAACTACAGGAAGGCTGGCTGAGTGTAAATTCTACAACTAGAAGAAAAGAGAAAAGCACACTGAGACCCAGAGGAGCTGCAGAAGTAAAGTGCAAAGGTACGGAGGCTCGAGCGCGCTCGCCGCGGCAAGGGGCTGGTACCTGAGGACGCGGCTGTCTTTTTGAATCAGGAGGGAGTCACAAGCTCCCGACTTCTCTGAGCTCCGATTCTGGGAAGTCTCTGGGGACCCAGGACTCATAAGGGGAGAAACTGGACTGTCTGGCAGCAGGCAGAACTCTGAACTTGAGGGCGGCTTTCCCTCAGAGATGCTTGCAGCAATTATTGGGACACTGAGATGGCTGCCCCTTAGGGCAGGGCTGAGGGCCAGCCATAGTTGCTTGCTCCGCCCTTTGATTCCCTGAGACCCTGTCCCACCCAGGCTGCAGCAAAGGCTTTTGCATATGAATGCCCTGGCCCTTTGCAACCTGAAAATTACCTAACAAATTGCAGCTGGGCCAGACAGACCCAGAACTTCCAAGAGAAGGCCCAAGGCCCCACAGCAGCTTGCATTGCTTCACAGCTGGGCCTCATCAGGGCACCTCCAAACTCCAAAAAAGGAAGGGGAATCTGCAGTTCTCTTCGTAGCTCCTGCTGGGTAACCTCAGGCAGAGGCTAAATTAGCACCTTCTTAGATCCAAGAGCCAGTGTACCCAGTGGTCAGAGGGGGACCATCCAGACTACAACTCCTCAGATCCATAAGGGACACACTCAGGGTGCAGACTCAGTGAGCACCAAAGCCCCACTGAAGCAAGTCTTGCCCCAGAAGGGTGTCTTCAGCACAGAAGTTCTCCCACTGCAGACACAGCTGATTCTCACTGCCAATTGGCCTGGAGGTCAATTCCTCCCAGTGATCCTACAACAATCAAGGCATAACTACAACAAGACTGTGCACAAAGCCCACAAGGGGGTGCACCAAGAGTGTCCACCTCAGGTAACTGGGGAGGCTGAGCCACTGGGCCCTACAGGACACCTAGCACACAAAGCCACTCTATCAACACAGGGAAGCAGCCAAAATGCAGAGACAAAGAAACAGGTCACAAATGGCAGAAATGGAGGAAAGCAAATGACTGGATATAGAGTTCAAAACCACGTTTATGAGGTTTTTCAAGAATTTTATGGAAATTGCCGATAAATTTAGTGAGACCCTGGAGGATATGAAAAAAGACCAACTAGAAACTAAGCATACAATGACTGAAATAAAGAATAATTTACAGAGATCCAACAGCAGACAAGAGGATCCCAAGAATCAAGTCAAAGATTTGAAATACAAAGAAACAAAAAATACCCAACCGAAAAAGAAAAAAGAAAAAAGATTCCAAAAATATGAAGATAGTGTAAGGAACCTCTGGGACAACTTCAAGAGTACCAACATCAGAATTATAGGGGTACCAGAAGAAGAGAGAGGGCAAGATATTGAAAACCTATTTGAAGAAATAATGACAGAAACTTCCCCACCTGGTCAAAGAAATAGACTTACAAGTCCAGGAAGTGCAGAGAACCCCAAACAAAAGGAACCCAAAGAGGACCACACCAAGACACATCATAATTAAAATGCCAAGAGCAAAAGACAAAGAGAGAATCTTAAAAGCAGCAAGAGAAAGACAGTCAGTTACCTACAAGGGAGTACCCATACGACTGTCAGCTGATTTCTCAACAGAAACCATGCAGGCCAGAAGAGAGTGGCAAGAAATATTCAAAGTGATGAACAGCAAGAACCTACAACCAAGATTACTTTATCCAGCAAAGCTATCATTCAGAATTGAAGGCCAGATAAAGAGCTTCACAGATAAGAAAAAGCTAAAGGAGTTCATCACCACCAAACCAGCATTATATGAAATGCTGAAAGGTATTCTTTAAGAAGAGGAATAAGAAAAAGGAACTCTTACCATTTGCCACAGCATGGATGGAACTAGAGAGTGGATAAATACCACATGATCTCACTCATTTATGGAATATAATGAACAACATAAACTGATGAACAGGGACTGATCCAGAGACAGAGACGGAGAGGCATTGATTGGACTGTCGGGCCTTGAAGGGAGAGTAGGGGAGAGTGGGGGTAAGGGGGAAAGATCAACCAAAGGACTTATATGCAAGCATATAGGCCTAATCAATGGACACGGACAACGGGGGGTGAGGGCATGAGCGGGGGGGGGGGGGGCGGGGGGGTATAGGGGGCAACGTGGGGATAAGGACACATATGTAATATCTTAATCAATAAAAAATATATTTTTTTTTAAAAAAAGAGGTTGTGGTACATTTACACAATGGAATACTAAGCAGCTATAAAAAAGAAAGAACTCTTACTTTTTGCAATAGCATGGATGGACCTGGAGAGTATTATGCTGAGCAAATAAACCATCAGAGAAAGATAAGTATCACAGAAGTCTAATGAACAAAATAAACTGTTGAATAAATAGAACCAGAAACATAAAGCATGGAACAGACTGATGAATTCAGAAGGAAGGTGGGGGGTGGAGGGGTTGGGAAGTGATTAACCGGGGAACTTATATGCATATATGCATAACCCATGGACACACATAGTAGTGTGGTCAAGGTCTGGGAGGGGCAGGTGCCAGGTGGAGGGGGTCAATGGGAAAAATAACAACAGCAAAGGGGACACCTGTAACACTTTCAACAATAAAGACAAATTTAAAAATAAATAAATAAAATATCAGAAAACATTATAATCTACACTAATAAAACACAAACATGCAAATTGACCATACCTTCGCTATACCTTAAGCCACGCCCATCAGCCAATCAGAGCGACTATATGCAAATTAACCCAACCAAGATGGCAGCGGGCAGCCAAGGGGCTGGAGCAAGCAGGAGGCTTGGTCGCCCCAATGATGGAGGAAGCCAAGCTTCCCACTTGCCACTACAGGCTCTGAGCTCCACTCAAAGCAACAAAGTTTCAATTATAGAAGATAAATAAACCCCAGATACCTTCTTTCAGCTGGCCGTGGCCATGGAACTGGAGTGAGCAGGAGGCTTCCCTCCCACCCGCCCTGGCCAGCTCTGAGCTCCTCTCAAGACTACAAAGTTTCAATCATAGAAGGTAAATAAATCCCAGAATAAAAAAAAAAGAAAAGAAAAGAAAGAGAGGCTGGGAGCTTCCACTGCCAGGGGGCTTGCCAGCCTGAAAATGGCCCTCAGCCCCTCACCCAGACTGGCCAGGCACCCCAGTGGGAACCCCCGACCCTAAAGGGGGTGTGGCCAGCCTGAAAACAGCCCCTCACCCAGGCAGGCCAAACCTCCATGGGGTGATGGTCCCCACTGTGGGGAGCTTGACCAGCCTGCAAACAGCCATCAGCCTCTCACCCAGGCTGGCCAGGCACCCCAGTGGGACCCCCACCCTGATCTGGGACACCCTTCAGGGCAAACCAGCCGGCCCCCACCCATGCACCAGGCCTCTATTCTATATAATAAAAGGGTAATATGCAAACTGACCCCAAGCAGAATGACTGGGAATGACTGGTCACTATGACACACACTGACCACCAGGGGGCAGATGCTCAATGCAGGAGCTGCCCCTTGGTGGTCAGTGCGCTCCCACAAGGGGAGCTCTGCTCAGCCACAAGCCAGGCTGATGGCTGCCAGTACAGAGGTAGTGGTGGGAGCGCTAAGGATGTCTGACTGTAGCTTAGGCCTGTTCCCCGCAAGTGGACATCCCCTGAGGGCTGCCAGGCTGCCAGAGGGATGTCTGACTGCCAGCTTGGGTCCGATCCTTAAGCCAGCAGGTGGACATCCTCCAAGGGGTCCCAGACTGTAAGAGGGCATAGGCCGGGCTGAGGGACCCCCCTGAGTGCACAAATTTTTGTGCACCGGGCCTCTAGTAATATATAATCCGATGCAGGGTTAAGTGGAGCACAATTTAAGAACTCAAGCATAGAAAACCATTTCGAAAGACATTCACCAAAATGGCAAGGATGCTTGTCTCTGGGTACCTGCATTTAGGTAACTTTTATTTTGTTTTAATATTTTTCTCTAATATCAAGAATTTTTACACATATTATTTTACAGTTTGAATAGGTAATATAATCTTTTTCATTTTGAAAGAAAAAGAAAAGGCTTAAAAGAAACCCAAATTTAGGACTTTTAACAATAAATAAATCACCATCAGTTTAACTAACTTGTCACCAAAATGTTAATGACATTTGTTTTGTAAATAAGCACGTTGTCAACATTAACTAGAAATGTTCTCCCAGCCACATGGGGGAACTTGGGCTGATTCTGTCCTACTCGTTTCTCAAGTACTAGTTTATATGCATTTCTGTACAGATACATTCGTCTAGACCAGTGGTTCTCAACCTTCCTAATGCCGCGACCCTTTAATACAGTTCCTCATGTTGTGGTGACTCCCAATTTCATTGTTACAAATTGAACATAATTAAAGCATAGTGATTAATCATAAAAACAATATGTAATTACATATATGTTTTCCGGTGGTCTTAGGCGACCCCTGTGAAAGGGTCGTTCGACCCCCAAAGGGGTCGCGACTCACAGGTTGAGAACCGCTAGACTAGAGGTTTCCCAGCAAAGAACACCTGTTGTGTTCCACTAGGCAAGGGGATAGAGGGAGGTTCAGAGATGAGAAAGGCATGAATGGACAGACAGCTGGGCAGGTTAGCATTATTATAGACCAGCATCCCCACCCCCACCCCAACCCCAGTTGCATCTGCTCTCATCTTTAAAGACTGTGTTTCTGTAAAAGTAATGGTGCTGTCGTACAGTTCTATGGCACATGACAACATTTCAGTCAATGGCACACCCCACACACAACAGTAGTTCCGTAATATTATAATGGAACTGAAAATTCCTATAGCCTAGTGACATCATAGCCATCATAAAGTCACATGTTTGTGATGATGCTGGTAAAAACAAACCTGCCTTTCTAGTCTTATCAGAGTGTAGCACATACAATTAGGTATGGTACATAATACTTGATAACAATAATAAATGCCTATGTTATTGGTTTATGTATTTACTATATGATACTTTTTATAGTTATTTTAGAGTATATTTTTCACTTATTAAAAAAACATTTTCTGTAAAACAGTATGCCAGGTTATGCCAAAGCACTCTCATATACCTCATTTTTATTACAACTCTTGAGTGCGTTATTTTCTCTTGTGCTTTGAGGTAATCTCATGCTGTTTTGTACAGTAACATGCTGTACATGTTAGTAGCCTAGAAGCTACAGGCTATACCATAAAGCTTAGATGTTTAGTAGGCAATGCCATCTAAGTTTGCATAAGTGCATTTTATGATGTTTATACAACAACAAAATCGCATTTCTCAGAAGATATTCCTGGTGTTAAGAGGATCATGACTGTAGTAGCAGTGTTGTTTCAAAACGGGAAGAAAGGCCCAGCTGGTGTGGCTCAGTAGTTGAGCATTGACCTATGAACTAGGAGGTCACGGTTCAATTCTCAGTCAGGGCACATGCCCAGGTTGTGGGCTCGATCCCCAATGGGGGCATGAAGGAAGCAGCCAGTTAATGATTCTCTCTCATCACTGATGTTTCTATCTCTCTCTCCCTTCCTCTCTAAAATCAATAAAAATATATTTAATTTTTTAAAAGACAATAAGAAAGTAGAGACATTATTCAAGAAAAAATGTGTCTGATTTCTTTTAAATAAAACCATCTCATCATTTTTATTTACATAAACATTTTTCCCAGTATTTGCTGAAAGTACCTATAAAATTTTTTTCCAAAACAAGCTTCAACTTGGGTAAAAATGCAGCTGAGCCTGAATAACCTGAGGTTTTAGGGAGAACATCTCTTCATCAACATCTGTGAACAAAACCAGAGGCAGAAATTTTGCAAGAGATTTGCTCAGATGGTGGCACTTATGGGCATTGACTTATTGGGCAAGCAGCAACTTGGAAGGAGCAATGCTGATTCCAACAGAAATGTTTTATTAAAAGCGTAGGCAAATTACAAACAAATGGTATTCATATCAGAAAGAGCGCTGCCAACAGCCTTAGGGGCAAGAAAAACTTAGAGTAGGGTGGCACCACAGTCTCGTGACTCAAGCTTAGTCAAAGTGTTATGTCGGAGTCTTTCAAGGTTACTTAAAAAAAATAATCTAAACATCTGGGAGGGACAATTGGTCTGGACATAGAAATTATTAGAACTAACATTGCAAACAAAAATAAGCTTCCACTTAAAGAAAGCCTAATAAATCAGGAGCCCATTGTTACCCAAGAAAGAACTGTCAGTGGCAATCCCAGTAACCACTCCACCTCCCTGGCACAATCCGTAGGCATAATAACTAATTTTCATCCACATGGTTGAATGTGCCAGCTCAGCCAGCAGAGACTAGCTAACACAGAGCTGAGGAGATCATGCTTTTCAACAGTGACTGACTTCTAATCCAGATTAGGGAATGGAATTCAGGCAGGACTTATGTTTACGTCATGCTATCCAAGACAACTTACATGTTCTGAAAACCCAATCTGCGTCAGACGGCTGCATCTGTCTCATTTTTTCCGTGGGAAGGGAAAGTAATTTGTGTAAGAAAGACAACCTATCAGAAGAAGCCTTCCCAGATTCCCCTAGAAGTTATTCATCTCTCCCTTCACTTTAACATGTTCTTGGTATTTCTGTTTGTATTTGAGAACACAGATCTAATTTTTCATATTTCTGTCCTTCCATGTATCTTTTTAACAGTGAAAATAAAGGCAAACATGGAGCATCATTAATCAAAAGAAAATGTTACTTAAGTTGTTCTTCCCAACTTGAGGCAAAAAGCCACCTAATCTGTTTAGAGCCATGCCAGCTACGTAATGGACACTCAGGAAAGATGACTTAAATACAACTAAATTGACAGTCCCACTTTGCATGTGTAATTTTCTGCTTTTTTTTTTTTTTTAGATTGTAGCCAATACTTCTAACATGTTTGTATAGCACTGAATTATAAATATTTTTCAGCTTGAAGAGATTTTAGCAGCATCAAGTAATAGTAAGAACCAACACTTACATTATACTAACAGTTTAGTAGTTATTACTCATTAATCCTCAGAAAAATCAAACAAACTGGACATTTTCATTATCCTCATTTTACAACAGACACTGAGGCACAAGGAGTTAAGTAATATGCTCATCACTATATGAACCAGTAAGTGACAGAATCTGAATTTGAACTCAGGCAGTCTGGCCAAATGGGTTTTGCCCACAGAGCATCCTCCTGCATTTTTGGCTTCACTGCTTCCTTTACAAATAGATTCAGGGAAAACCCTAAAGCCAGAGAAGAGGGCATGCACTCCTGAGCCAAGGTCAATGCTCTTGTTTTCAAACTTGGATCCAATCTAACCAGATACCTGCTACTAGACAGGTTCCCAGAGATGGACCGCAATATTGATTCATAAGCCTCCCAAAGAAGAGATTTAATAGTTCAGAGGAATGTATGATAGCCCTCACCGGCAAGTCCTTCTTCTCATCCGTCAGGTCACTGCTTCCCCATTGCTTTCACTGCACACCGAGGACAGCACCCTCTTCAGAGCAGCCCTTCTATGGTGAGCCCAATGGGAACAGAGGAAGCAGCCCTGAATCAGGCATTAGGCTGTCTGAGTTTCAGTCCTGGCTCTTCACTAACCAGCTTTGTGAATTTACAGAGAACATTCCATCTCTTGTTGTGTAATTTCTTACCTGGAAATTAAATGAGTCAGATAGATTGTTTTTAAAAATCCTTCTAGCACACAGTAGAAGTGCTGGACAAATGTTTGCTGCACTAAATACAGTTCTGGCAAGACATTTAGTGTTTTAGTATTCTCTTGAATACTATCCTTGAGTGTCCTCTTTCAATCATTGATTATGTTGTCTCTGATTTCAAGCTGGGGACTGACAAGAGAGGGACCACAAGTGGCCCTGGGAATCACTCAACTTTCCCAACTGCATTCCTGACATCAATAAGAATCCAGCCCCTCATCTCAAAAAAGTAATTGTGAAGAATTCTACTAATAATGCTCTTATTCAAATGTGACTCAAGCTTAGTCAAAGTGTAATGTCAGAGTCTTTCAAGGTTACAAAAAAAAACAAAACAAAAAAACAAAACAAAAATAAAAAACCACACTAAACATTTGGGAGGGAAAATTGGTTCTTGACAAAGAAAATATTAGAGTTAGAACTGAAGACAAAAACAAGCTTCCACTTAAAGAAAGCCTAATAAATGGTGCTTGTTAAGCCATAAATTCTTTAGACGCTCTGGAGAGTAAACTGGTATCTGAGGTAATCTGAACTGTAGCTGTCCCCCACCTCTTCTAAAGTCCTGGGGATAAGTGCCCAATTGGCATAGTGTGGGTCTCATGCCCACATACTGAATATACTCAGGGCAAATAGAAGGGTTGGACCCCCTTTGGCTATTATAGTAAAAGGGGAAAACTGGGGACCATTGACATTGAGCCACATATGATAGTTATTCCCCACAAGGAATTTCAGGTTCCACTGCAAAAGGAAAGGAATATGGGATACCAAACCACAAAAAATGTGCACTAAAAGTAATAATGCAGACCTCCTTCCAACTTTTCTTTAGCAAAGTCACAGAGTGACTTTTCATTTGCTATTCTGATGTAAAGTGACTGGCATATTGTGGCCAGATTTCATAGATTACAATCTTCCTGCTGAACCTGAGGATAAGATGTTTGACTGCATTGAAATATATTTTATAAAGAAGCCAGCAGAGCTCTTTAGTTCATTGTTTCCAGGCTTTCCTTATAAAATACCCCTGTTTGGAATTTCACAATCACATTAGTATATTAAAATCTGTGTATCATTCTGAAAAAAAAAAATGAACCTTTTTCATGCTGTTTAATCCAAACTTATTTAACCATGGAATAATTATTTTATTTTTTCACTTTTATTGAGAAATGATTGACATAGATCACTGTATAAGTTTAAGGCATACAGCATGATGGTTTGATTAACTTATACTGTAGAATGATTACCACAATGGGCACAGCTAACATTCATCTTTTCATATAAATACAATAAAAAGAAAAAAATTTCTTTTTTAGGATAAGAACTCTTATAATTTACTCTCTTAATAACTTTCCTATATAGTACACAGTGGTGTCAGCTCCAGTCATCATGTTGTACATTACATCCTTAGTATTTATTTATTTTATAACTGGCAGTTTGTACCTTTTGACGACTTTCCTCCAATTCCTCCTTCCTATTCCCTTAGCCTCTGGTAGCCATAAGGCTGATATCTTCCTCTACAAGTTTGAAGGAGGTTTTTTTGTTGCTTGATTTTTTTGTTTGTTGTTTGTTTTTGTTTGTTTTTGGTTTGGGGGGTTGTTGTTTTTTTAGATTCTATATATAAGTGAGGTCATACAGTATTTTTCTTTCTCTGTTTGACTTACTTCCCTTAGCATAATTTCTTCAAGGACCATCAATTTTGTAAAGATGGTAACATTCCCTCATTTTTCAATAGCTGAATAATATTCCATTGGATAGATGATAGATAGATAGATGATAGATGACAGATAGATCTCACAACTTCTTTATCCATTCACCCATTAATGGACACAGGTTGGTTCTAAATCTTGGCTATCCTATATAATAAAAGAGTAATATATAAATCGAACAACTGGCGGAATGACCAGTGCGGGGGAAGCGGGGTGGGGCCGGTGAGCAGGCAGCATCAGACCAGCCAAGGCATGTGCCAGTGGGCAGACGGAGGAAACAGCGATGAAGGGGGCAGTGACCAGCAGTGGTAGGGTGATGGGGGCGGCACCGTCACCTAATCAGCTGGCCCAGTTGCCTCCTGCAGAGGGAGGCCAGACTGTGGCTTAAGCCGTCAGTAGGACATCCCCTGAGGACTCCCAGGCTGTGAGAGGGCACAGGCTAGGCTGAAGGACACCCACCCCACCCCACCCCCCCACCCCCGCCACTGCACAAATTTTCATGTACCAGGCCTCTAGTTATAAATAATGCTGCTATGCACTTGGGAGTACAGATATCTCTTAGAGTTAATGTTTCCATTTTCTTCAAATAAATACCCAGAAGTAGGATTGCTGGTTCATACAGTAGTTGTATTTTTAATTTTTTGAGGAACCTGTGTATTATTTCTATAGTGCTGCACCAATTGATACTGCCACCAACTGTGCACAAAGGTTCTTTTTTCTCCACATCCTCACTAACTTTTGTTATTTCTTGTCTTTAATAATAGTCCTGTGTGGTGATATCCCATTGAGGTTTTGAGTTACATTTCCTTAATAATTGGTAAAGCTGAGCATCTTTTCATGTACTTGGCCATTTGTATGTCTTTTTTGGACATATAGTTCTATATAGCAGACTCTACGTGTTCATAGAACAGTATCATTTTAAAGGAATGTTTAACAGGGTATATACATATCAGAATAATTTGTGAAAATTTTGTCAAGCTATATATATGTAGCATTCCCAACTCCAGTTGATGGGAGGACAGAAGAGAAGTAAGGGATATCTGTATTTCTTAAATCCCCAGAAGTGACACTCACTCCTACTTGGAAATAAATAACCTAGAGGGAGATCAGAGTCTCCTAGAACCCAGCATGAACCAGTGCCCTCAACTGATATGTAGGAAATATTAGCCTTCTTCTCTTTATTATTCAAAACACAGAGTTATAATTAGGTAATAATTAACAATCTGTACATGCTAGCGGTTTATATTAGAGGGTATACCAAAATAAAACTATTTTCTAGATAATATATGGCCACAAAGAAAAGAAACCTGCAGTAAAATATAACATAGTAAAATTGGGCTGCTATTTCTCATTTAAAAGCTTAACAATTAAAACTTTAAGCTGACCCACTCAGTTTGCTTTCCTCCCAACTGCAGAATATTAGACAGAATTCTTAGAATTTTGTGGATTCATTGGTATGGCTCCTGGGGAGTGTTGTGGGTTTAGAAGTCCTGCCATTCCAGAGTCATGTTTCTTTCTTTAACTGTAATTCTTTGAAGACTGAGTTTTGTTCCTTTCTGGTTTTGATTGCTGCTGTGGATTTTTTTCTCTAGTTTTTGCTTGCTTGTTGTTGTTTATTTCATTATGAATTAGAGCAGGGAGATTCTACAAGGCAGCCTCATTTCTTATCCAGAAACTTTCTCTTAAATTTTGTAATTATGTTTATGAAATTATAATAATTTAACTTTATGTTAATTAGTTCTTTCTATCTCAATTACTTTGCTGAAATATATGGCAGGACTTCTTACATTTATCTACATTGGAGGCTATAGAGCTCTCATTTTGAGAAAGAAAAGGCATGAAACCAGAAATATGAGTCTCATTTTTCAAACAGAATCAGCTTTAATTTTTAAAAAACTGTGAAATCACTCACCTACTATGTTGTACAAACCTTCACTTTGCTGGTGAGAGAAGCTAGAGGCTACAGAACACTTACGACCCAGAGAGCTAATCTGAGGACTACTTTCTAATTATACTCCAGTGTTGCTGATACTGTTTTCTGTTGTGTTTTCCACTACTACATGTAAAGAAATAATAATCCTATTGCTATTAAATTCTTTATTTAATATAAAACATGGTTTTTAAATTTCTCAATGCTTTTATGAATATAAAGAATCATAAAATGTGGTCTTTATGTGATTGTGGTAATTTAAAAACTGGTGACAAAAAAATGTAATTTTTAATCTTTAATTTTCCTCCCCAAAGTTATACCCTCGCTTCCACCAGTTCCATTGTACACTCTCATGGTAGTTGCGGTGTTTGAAACACCAGCGCTCTATCTCTGCTCTGACATATTTAAAACAAAAATTGCTTCTAAAGCCTCAAATCCTGTAACTCAAAACTTTGTTTATTCTCCAACAAGTTCAACTTGTAAAAAAATTGTTATTACACTATTAATCTTAGTTTTCTTCTCCTTTCCCCTTTATCTTGACTTCTTGTCTCTTTACTTATGCTTTTTCCCTTTTATCTGAACTCAATAACTATAATTTTCTGCTCCTTTTTCATAGTGGTCAGGTCATTGTGTACCCTACCAAGGATGCCAAAGAGCATATAAAATGTTTCTCTGACTTCCAAGGTAAATAATTTTGAGCAGTATGCTACAAATGGTGTTCTTCCTCCACTCTCCTCATGTATTTCTATTGGCCCTATGTGAGTTTTGTTCTGTGTTCTTCTCCTCCGGAAAGGAGATCCCTATAAAGACCTGGTGTTTCCAAAAGACTAGGGAAGTTGCAGCTCCTTGGCCCTGCTTCTTCAGTTGGATTCTAGTCAAAATTCCATCTGAGACTCACTGTGAGGAACAGGTTACCATGTGCAGTTTCTAATACAACTCCCAGTGTATTTGAGGCCTTCATGTAGCACAGCTAAACCTACATGCAATGGTCTTCTGATCTCACTCCCTAGATGTTTTATATTCTTACTAGACTGTGCACATGTATAACACATTGCATAGATGCTAAAACTAGTTTTTTTTCCTATTTCTACCCTCTTCACCTTGGTTTTAAATGTCCCAGGATGCAGTGATCACTTACCCTTCTCTCCCTGCTTCCTAACCTGTGAGATCTGAGACCACTGGCATCCACGGAACTTAACTCCCAGGATGGAGAAATCAGGCCACCTGTATCAACATTACTTAACTGTTTACTCCAGAACATTATTAGAGAAATATAGGGATGTGAATCAATAAACAATTTCACTGCTTCTTTCAGTAAATTATGGCAACCGAAATCTAGCCAAACAGCTTGCTTAAGACTCACTCAAGACTCTCATTGCATTCACAGTCCTAAATTATTATTATGTCATGTACTTTGCTCAATCCTAATATGTTCTCCTCCTTGTAAGACCAGCTTTAATCCACTTGAGCCCAGACACTAACACCCTATAAATATCCTTCCCTGACCTCTCTCCTCTGAGATTCTTTGTAAGACAATAAAGGTAGTGTTCTCTTTTATTGTATTAGGCCTAATAAATAGGACCTAATTGATTAGCAGGTTTGCTGGTAGTCTTCTGGAGAGTTGACATCTTCTGGGGAGACTTGTCATCTTAATGAGCTTGCTGTTGTCTTTTAATATGGAGAACAAATGGGAGTAGAATAGTATCATGTTCCCCCCAAAGCCCGAGTCTAAGAATCACTTGCCTGATTTTCTAGCTGGTTTACCACCTGCATCTACATGTGAGCCTAGTAAGAAAGGGTGATGTCTTCCATTATTTCAGGTATGTGGGGTTTGTTTTGCTACATTAGGCAAAATACAGCTAGGTTAGATTCATAGAGTGTTCTTACCAGTCCAGACATTGGCAATTTATATTGTCTTGGGAATTCTCCAAGAATCTGCAGTAGATTGTTCATAAGGTTTATATTTGGATGCATTTTTTTTACTACATTTTTTATTTTTTGAACCATTTTAGAAGACGTTGGAAGATATTTTTGTAAAGGGCTTTCAGGCAGATGTCATTTTCAACCATAATTTTCTGCTCCTTTTCAAAGCAAAATGTCTGTGTCTATTATTCGAATTGGCCATTCATTTGGTTTTTTCTTCTCTTCATTAAAACAATATTTATGGAGTATCTAGCCTGAAACAACTATTGTGAAAGGCATTAAAGATTGGCCTTCCTTACTCTCAAAGACAATATACTAGTATTAGAGTAGTCCTATAAAAGAATAGCTTTTATATGCCTACCATTTAGGTAGATATAGATATTTCTTCTTGAGAAGAAAATGGTATTGCATAATAAAAAGTGGGTTTAAATGTTAAAGAACAGAAGGTATCAAAAAATAATCCCAATTATTTAAACTAGGAAAAGAATTCTTATCTCAAATTTTGTTTTGAAAAGACCACATTTCCAACAGTCTTATTTTATCACATTTCCTCTAGAATAGTCGTATTAATGGTCACTTATATAAATACTTGAGAAAACTTGTAATTTCTTCAGGCTAGAAGTGAATACTGACTTCACTCTTCTTCCTTCTTATGCACCTCTATGTCAGAAGGCAGCCCATAAAAAATAATTACGGAGAACTGGTGCTTTACTGTGTTTTATGGAAATGATTTTCAAATAAATTCAGTAATTATATCCTGAAGTTTGCTTACACAAGTCCTATGAGTATTACTGAAATAAAAGTGACTTCTAAGAATTTTTAACAATGTGCTCGCTTTCCCATCAATGTAACTCATGCTTGACCAATTCCTAGAGTTGATATCAGTAGTCTAAATTCACTGTTAACTAAAAGCCAATTAAAGAAAAAAAAAACAAAGAAGGTCAGAATTTAGACTCAGAATTAATAAAGAATTTAGTAAAAGAAGAATTTATGAAGATACGATAGGTGATCTCTCCAGTGTGTGATGATTGATCTTTTGTCTTGATTTTTCCAGAACAACCTTTATTTCAAATGTTTTGCTCTGTCATCACATAATAACTATTCAATATAATTAATTCCAGTCATAAATTATGGTCCAAGTTCCTATACTGGTTAATGTTTATGGAGTATAGTCCACTACATAGGACTCTATCTCACATACCAATTAGTTGCAATTCCACAAAAGGTTTCACATTTTATTTTATTCAGCAAGCCTTGGCATGAATAGCCCTGGTAGTCCTAACATGAATGAATTTTTCATCTCCTCCTGCGTGCAAATACTTAAAAGGGAGAATGTATAAGAATGCTGGGTACATGCAGAGTATGTAAATTAGTATTAGAGAATACTAATTAAGATAAGATAGGACCCAGATATGGAGATTTAAAAAAATAAAAATCCATATAGTATCCTCTCAGAATTTACCTACATTTGGCCCTGCAATGGCTTTTGTGCTCATGGACAATAAGAGTTACGTGTTAGTTATAGTCTCAGTTTTATTTCACCCACTATGCATCTCAATAGCTATTAAAAGGGAATTGTTGTCATTATTCTCCTTTCCCTTAATACAGAGGGGAAAAGGGATTTTCATGGTAATCTAATACCAAAGTAATTTTTAAGAAAGGAAGGTATTTGTCCTTCCCCAGGAATTACTCAAATTCTAGACCAGCTTTAGGAATATATACTGAAGCCAAATTACACAAGTTAAATCCCAGTCTTTGCACCCAGCATCAAAACCTTAGTAGTTTGGCCAGTTCTGAGGCCAGCTTAATATTAAGGACAGAGTTTGCTCGAAGTAGGCATGAGAAGTTTTCAACAACCCAACCTCTGAAATTTGACTTAGATGTTGAATCTGGAATTTCCAGTCCATTTCAGTGTCCACCCATCCACTGAAATGAAGAGGAAAAATTTGACACCTTGTCAGTTCATATCATCTATAAGTGTGCTTAACCAGAAGGCAGAATTTCTTAAGAGACACCATTAAGATACAAGAGAGGAGGTAATAAACTTCCCATTGGCAGAGTCTGTGGGATGAAGTAGGTGAGAGTCTCCCTTGAGGTATAAGATGACCCTCAAAATGTCCCCTCCAACCCAAGACATTTCATGGCTTACCAGTGAACTTCCATTGGACACAAGTTATGCTGCTCATGGTAATAAATATTTTTATAAATAATTTTGATTTGTATTACATAATGATAAAAGAATCAATCCAACAAGAGGATGTAACCCTTGTATATATTTCTGTACCCAAAATAGCAGCACCTAAATATACAAAGCAAATATTGATGGACATAAAGGAAGAGATTGACAGTAATACAGTCATAGTAGGGGAATTTAACATCCCATTGACATCAATGAGTAGATCTTCCAGACAAAACATTAACAAGGAAACAGAGACCTAAAATGACACACTGGACCCAACAGATTTCACTATATTTTCAGAGCATTTTACCCCAAAGCAGCAGAATATACATTCTCTTCAAGTGCACATAGAATATTTTCCAAGATGGATCACATGTTAGTGCATAAAACAAGTCTCAATAAACTTAAGAAGATTGAAATCATATCTTCTTTGACCATAATAATAAGAAACTGGAAATTAATTGCAAGAAAAATACTGAAAAACACGCAAACACATGGAAGCTAAAAAAACATGTTACTAAACAATGAATGGGTTAACAACAAGATCAAGGAAAAAAATCAAAAGATAACTTGAGACGACCAAAATCTATGGGACACAGAAAAGCTAGTCCTATGAGGGAAATGCATAGCAATACAGGCCTACCTCAAGACAAGAAAAAGCTCAAATAAACAATCTAACCTTACGCTAGAAACTAGAAAAAAACAACAACAAACAAAATGCAAAGTGAGTAGAAGGAAGAAAATAATAAATATCAAAGCAGAAATAAATAAAAGATAGACTCTTAAAAAAAATGATAGAAAAGATCAATGAGACCAAGAGCTGAGTCTTTGAAAAGATAAACAAGATTGATAAACTTGTAAACAGATCATCAAAAAAAAAGAAGACCCAAATAAGTAAAATTAGAAATGAAAAAGGAGAAGTAACAACTGACACCACAGAAATGTAAAGGATTATAAGAAAATATTACAAACAACTATCTGCCAACAAATTGGACAATCTGGAAGACATGGATAAATTCCTAGAAACATACAATCTTGAAAAAAATAATCAAGAAGAAGCAAAATCTGAACAGACTGATTACAATGAACAAAATTGAAGTATTAATCAAAATGTTCCAACAAACAAAAGTCCTGGACCAAATAACTTCACAGGTGAATTTTATAAAACATTCAAAGAAGAGCTAACCCCTACCCTTCTCAAATTATTCCAAAAAGTTCAAGAGGAGGGAAGACTCCCAAGCTCATTTTATGAGGCTAGCATTATCCTAATTCCAAAACCAGATAAAGATACTACAAAGAAAGAAAATTATAGGCCTATATCCATGATGAACATAGATACTAAAATCTTTAACAAAATATTAGCAAACAGGATCCAGCAATTTATTAAAGAGATTATATATCATGATCAAGTGGTATTTATTCCTGGGATTCAAAGTCAGTACAATATCTACAAATCAATAAACATGATGCACCATATACACAAAATAAAGGATAAAAACAACATGATCATATCAATGATGCAAAAAAAGCATTTGATAAAATCCAATACCCATTTATGATAAAAAAAAAAAAACTCTCAGCAAAGTGGGAATAGAAGGAGCACATCTCAACATAAAGGCCATATATGACAAACCCACATCTAACATTATACTCAACAGGGAAAAACTAAAAGTGTTTTCCTAAAGATCAGAAACAAGATAGGGATGTACACTTTCACCACTTTTATTCAACATAGTACTGGAAGTCCTAACCACAGCAATCAGACAAATTAGAAAGAAAGAAGTAAGACTGTTATTACTTGCAATTTACATGGTACTGTATATAAAAAACCCTAAAGATTACACACACACACACACACACACACACACACACACACACACAAACTATTAGAACTGATAAATAAGTTCAATAAACTAGCAGGATATGAAATAAATATTCAGACACTGGTTGCATTTTTGCACCAATAATTAACTATCAGAAAGGGAAACTAAGAAAACAATCTCATTTACAATTGCATTAAAAAAATACCTAGGAATAAATTTAACCAAGAAGGTGAAAGACCTGTACTCAGAAAATTATAAGACACTGAAGATAAAAAATGGAAGAAGATACAAATAAATGGAAGCATATACCATGGTCGTGAATAGGAAGACTTAGCATTATTAAAATGACCATAATAGCCAAAGCAATCTATAGATTCAACACAATTCCTACCATAATATCAATGGCATTTTTTACAGATAAAAACATATAATCTAAAAATGTATATGGAACCACAAAAGACCCCATATAGCAACAGCAATTTTAGAAAGAATTACAAAGTTAGAGGTATCACAATACCTGATATCAAACTATGCTACAAAGCTATAGTAATGAAAACAACATGGTACTGGCACAAAAACAGACCATAGATCAATGGAACAGAATAGAGAGTACAGAAATAAATCCATACCTATATGACACAGGAGGCAATAACATACAATGGGTAAAGATAGTATTCAATAAATGGTATTGGGAAAATTGGACAGATACACCCCCCCAAAAAATGAAACTAGACCACCTTCTTACACCATATATAGGAATAAACTGAAACTGGATTAAAGACAAATGTAAGACTCAAAACCATAAAACTCCTAGAAGAAAACATAAGCAGTAAAATCTCTGACATCTTTCTTAGCAATATTTTTTCTGATATTTTTTCCTTGGGCCAGGAAACAAAGAAAAATAAACAAATGGGACTACATCAAACTAAAAAGGTTTTGCATAGCAAAGGAAACCATCAACAAAACAAAAAGACCTACTGAATGGTAGAAAAATGTTTGCTAATGAAATATCCAATAGGGGGTTAATATTCAAAATTTACAAAGAATACATATAGCCCTAGCTGGTTTGGCTCAGTGGATAGAGCATCAACCTGTGGACTGAAGGGTCCCAGGTTCGATTCTGGTCAAGGGCATGTACCTTGGATGCTGGCTCAATCCCTAGTAGGGGGCATGCAGGGGACATCCGATCAATGATTCTTACTCATCATTAATGTTTCTATCTCTCTCTCCCTGTCCTTTCCTTTCTGAAACCAATAAAAATACATTTTTTAAAAAGAATACATACAATTCAACACCAAAAAAAAAATACAATTTAAAGAATGGGCAGAGGACCTGAATAGACACTTGTCCAAAGAGGAGATAAAGAAGGCCAATATATATGAAAATATGCTCAATGTCACTAATCACAAAGGAAATGCAAATTAAAACCACGAGATACCACCTTACACCTGTCAGAATAGTTATCATCCATAAATTTACAAACAACAATTGCTGGAGGAGATCTGGAGAAAAGGGAACCCTCATGCACTGTTGGTAGGAATGCAGATCGGTACAGCCACTATGATAAATAGTATTGAAAGTTCCCCCAAAATTAAAAGTGGGACTGTCTTATGACCCAGTAATTCCACTTCTGGATATGTATCCAAAGTAACCTAAAACACTAACTCAAAATACATACAACTTTATGTTCATTGCAATGTTATTTACAGCAGCCAAGATATGGAAGCAACCCAGTGCCCAACAATAGACGAGTGAATAAAAAAAGGGGTGGTACATATATGCAATGGAATATTATTAGCAAATATTACCATTTGCAACAGCATGGATGAACCTAGAGAATATTATGTTAAATGAACCAGTCAGAAAGAGAAATATAAATACCGTATAACTTCACTTACATGTAGAATCTAAAGAACAAAATAAACAAACAAAATTGAAATGGACTCATAGATACAGAGACTGAGGGTTGCCAGAGGGGAGTGTGGATGGGAGATGGGTAAAAAAAAGTTACAAAATAGTCATGGGGATGTGAAGTACAGCATAGGAAATGTAATAAAAATATTATAATAGCTATGAATGGTGCCAGGTGGGTACTTAAAATGTGGAGGGAATATTTTGCAAAATAGGATTGTCTAACCACTAAGCTGTACACTTGAAACTAATACAAAACAATATTGAATGTTAAAAAAAGACAGGTATTTTTAAAACTGCGTGATATTCTGCCATCAATTAGATTAATCAGTTTTATATTGTTGATCACTCAATCATTTGACTTTTTAAAATAATAGAAACAATTGTGAAATGATAAAATTTTCACATAAATTTTTTTTAAAACCTAGTGTTTTGAGTGTTTTTTGTTTGTTTGTTTGGGTTTTTGGTGTGTTTTTTGCTTTTATTTAATGAAGCTGCAAACACCATCATGGACAAAGGAGAACAAGGCGAATATCATTCCCTCCCACCACCTTGAAGAGTGGTCATTATGAAGAGGGCAAAGACAGGAGGAAGCAGGAAGCAAAGGAAGTACCTTGTCAGAAAAGGAACAGAGGGCACATGGATGAGCAAGACTCATTAAAAAACACTTCACAATGAATGCCCCAAAGCCAAGGTGATAAGCAAATCCTATTAATTTCTGTATCCCACAGAAATGTAGCTGTGGGCTCACCAAGGGCAAGAAGGAACCTGAGTCTGAGGAAGGCACATGTTGAATGCGGAAGTAGGGAGAGAGAATATATGGTATCAGTTAAAATCTTCAAAGGTACAGAACCAAGTGTGCAGTGTGCAAATGTTGCTGTGAGCCAGTCTGAGATCTCTCAAAACAAGAAATTCCTGGAAACAGAGCGGGGAGGTTGATCATGAAAGAGGTAGAAGAATTTTATTAGCCAAAGAAAAGGCTTTCTGCAACTTGGAACTCCCTTCAGGTTAAGCTTACATGCCAAGAAATTATTCATGCCAAGGGTTTTTCAAAGAAGTCTGCAAGTGAAATAAAAACACCTGTCATGACTGTGGGTGAGCCCTTCTGGACAGTTTGGCACAAAAGAGATCCCCGTTCTCCGTGGGGGAGAGTGCAACCAATTACACGTTGTAATTATTGAGTAATCTGTTGTGTAGAAGGCATGGTCTACAGAGGCCGGCCTGGCACCTGAATTATACTCTTACATTCTGTAGCCCAGAGCATTTCTCCATCTTTAAAAGTGTGAGAATGTGTTTTCTATTTGTATGACCCAGTTGGGCCCGCTAACTACAACAAACTGCAGCATCGGCTCCCAACCATGCCTCACCACCCCCACCCGCTGTGCCTTCCACAAATGCGTGGGCCATGTGTGAGGCCTACAGATGACCCTACTGAAGTCTATATAACTGGCTGCCAGGCCCTCCCTGGGAAAACTAAAAAAGTAGGCAAAATTAATATATTTCTAATACTTGCATGAGGTAACAGCTCTCTCAGTGACTCAGGGTCAAAGTGATAATTGCCCAATGACCTGGCCAGCTTCCATTATTCCAGACCATTGTAGCTCCTTCCCCTAAAATCGGCTTGCCTGGCCTTGGTTACCCTCATTTTATTAAATGCCTATTGGTTTTATGCACTTAGTATTCTCGGCAAGCTTTAATTTGATGAAAGGGTTCTACAATGCTATCAGTGTTCATGACTGCAAGCAGCAAAAACCTACTAAGAAAAAAACATTTTAAGCATTTTTTTAAAAGGATCTATGCAGAGGCTCTCTAAGATGGCTGCAGAACCAGGAATAACACCCAATATCAAGGCACAGACTTAATCCAGTGAAGACAGCACAGGCAACACAGGCCCAGGCTCAGCCCACTGACACTACCCAACCTGGACATGGTAATCAACATGTGGTCTCACCACTCCCACCATCTTTTGCCAGAATTTAGTCCATATCACCCCTTACTCTTCTGTCACTAGGTCCTTTAACAATTATAAACTACATTTGTATTATTCTAATTTTACTTATGTGTGGATATTATAAATAAAACTAAATGTCTTTTTGAAGAATCTACAATTCAAAGTTTCTTGTGAGTCACGTGGGCTTTTTTTTCCCCTATAACTTATACCAAATTAATTATCTTTTTCTTATAATCAAATAAATTGTAGTTCACATCACGAAAAATTAGACATCATGTACAAAATGTCTGAGAAGACAGAAAGATAGGAAAAGTTTTAATTTTTAAAAATCCATGCTTGAACCCTGTTGTCTCAATTCAAATTTTTGATGGTTTGAGAGAAAACATGAAGTAGTGGACCTAAAAACTTGGTTTAAACTCATCCATGTGCATCCATGCAAAATAATATTTTGGAAATGATTTAATGATATGGCAAAATGCTCATATTTTTTGTTAAAGAAAAGGGCAGGTGACACTATAGTGTGACTACTATGATCTTAATTTAGAGTGTGTACCTGTGTACAAACACATCCATGTGTAAAGACTAGGGATAGATATTCCAAAATTTTTAATATTTTTTAAAACAAAGTAATTTTAACTCACAATATGTCATCTTTCATCTTAAAGTGGTAAAGTGGTCTACTATTGGGTGGTAAGGGTACTTAATTTTTTATATTAGTTTGCAATCAAATGCCTTTGGTAATCAAAACTTCTTGAATTATTAAACCAAGTATGGAAGAAGTAAAAAATATCTTCTACCCACTTCTAGCACTCTTTCCTTTTGTACCTAATTTTAAATTAAAATGTATACAACTTTAACCCTCATGAAGTTCTAAACTTACGGGGCTCAAAAGTGAGACAATATGGCTATTTTAATAAATTAAAGAATTTCAATATTTACTTCTGTCTCATAATGTTAAAAAAGGGTGCAGTTCATAACATCCAGCAACATTCTCCATAGTCCCCTTACCAATAGCCATACGATCAGACTCTGGAGACTTTCATTCCATAGCACCAACTCTTGATTTTTCCTTCTTTGCCTTTGATTTTACCTCTCTCTTTTCTGATTTCTCTCTTTTTTTACAGCAGGATTTGATGCTAGTTAGGAATGACAGAAAGGAGGCTGTCACTTGAGAAATTTGGTACAATGTGATAACATTCACTGATATAGGAAACAAAGAAGAAAAAAGGAGAAAATAGTTAATATTCATTGAGCACTTATAATTGTTGAAACCTTGCACAAAGAACCTTAATGAATTATCTCACTTGATATTTACCACCAACCAATGAAATGGATGCTATTGTAATCTTCATTTTATAAATAAGCAAACTAAGGCTTCAAGAAGCTAAATTACATGTGCAAGGTCACAAAGCTAACACATAACAGTAGCATTGTCATTTGAAAGGCAAGTGAGCATGTCATCTTAAATTTTTAGCCACTGTGAGACAGCATATATAATGACTTCTAGTTGGAATTTGGATAAACAGTTCTGACTCACAGAGAAGAACTCAAAGGAGGTGGATATTAGGTAACTGGAATGAAATCTTTGAAGAATATCATAAACCACTTAGACATTTTAAAGTAACACTGGGACTCTGTTTCGATCGCCAACATTCATAAGCTATGAAACTCATAGATAAAATGAGAGAATGGAATAATAGATATGATTTTCAAGGACTTTCTCTTTGACAATTTATACTTGTAATATTCACATAAAAATTGCATTTCAAAAATAAAAGCAATTTACTTTTCCATAAAGAAAAATCAGAGAGAATCATATTCAAACTGCAAGAATTCTTAAAGTTACCCAGTGAGTCAGCAATTTTGGGATTTGCACCAGAGAAAGAAGTGAGAAAATCAATAGGAAGCATAAACCTTCTCTATCCCAAATAAGTTCTTCCTCAATCTTCAAAACTGATTTTTTGTATTTCAAATATCTTGTAGGTAGCACTGAAGATTAAAATGAAAACAAATCTATTTAGTCATTTGGAAAGATGACTACATGCTATAATAACATTCAACTTGTCTATAAGTGTCTATGATTCATTCTGTCTCCTAGACAGGTTAAATGAAAGTCACCGTGTGTAGAAACTTGTCAATGAAGTAAGAGGGATAACTAGAAATAGTAAGAGGGGGAAAAACTGGAAGAAACTAAAACAAACTAAGCATTGGATAAATGATCTCAGCAAAATCATGAGTCTATGATTTTTATGGCACATAAAGCTTTATAGAGGTAGAATTTACATACTATATAATCCACCCATTATAAGTGTAAAGGCCATTGATTTTTGTAGCGGATTTACAGAGTTTTGGAACATTTTCATCACCCTAAAAGGTTCCCTCAGCCCATTTGCAGTAAATCCCTGCTCCCATCCCCAGCCTCTGGCAACCACCACTTTGATTTCTGCCTTTTGTAGAAATTTTATGCACTATAAGTGAAATCATATAATATATAATGTTTGTCTGGCATCTTTCTTTTAACACAATTTATGACATCTGTGTATGGTACAGCATATATCAAACAGCTTGTTTCTATTGATTCCCAAATAGCACTATATTGTATGGACATATCACCTTTTGCTTATCCTTCCACTAGTTGATGCAGGTCCGGATGTTTTTCTATTTTGGGGGCTACTGTGAATAATGCTGCTATGAGCATTCATGTTGAAAGCCTCTGAGAGACATATCTTTTGATTTCTCTTCAGTAGATACTTTGAAGAGGACTCCCAGATTTGTATTCCTTGACCTTCATCCTACCTCAAGACTTACATTTGCTGCTTCCTCTTTAATCTTCTTCTCAGTAACCTACTGCAGCTCCCCATTTCAGCAAATTCCTCTTCTTCATCCAGAGTCCTGATTCCCCCACTCAGTTTTAGGAATTGGGATCACCTTGCACCTAAGCCAGCAGCATAAAAGTCATCCTTGACTCCTACTCCTCTCTTTAATCTTCATATGTAATAAAATACCCATTTTGTGGATTTTCTCTCCTTAAGTTCATGTCTGATCCTCCCCTCCATACTAAATTCTTTTTTTTTTTTTTACCTTGGGGGGTGGGGGTTAATCCTCACTTGAGGATATTTTTTCATTGATTTTTAGAGAGAGTGGAAGGGAGCGGGAGAGATAGAGAGAATCATCATTGTGAGAGAGACACATTGATTGGTTGCTTCCCACACAAAGACCCTGACCAGGGCCAGTGATGGAGCCTGCAACCAAAGTACATGCCCTTGACCAGAATCGAACCAGGGGCCCTTCAGTCTGTGGGCCAACGCTCTATCCACTGAGTCAAACCAGCCAGGGCTCCATTCTAAATTCATATACCTTGGTTGTAGCCCTCTCATCTCTCACCTGAACTACCTTGTCCACAACCTATTTGTCCTATCCTTTGTATTGCTTCCAGGTTGGCCTTTATAAAATAAAAGGCTGATCATGTCTCTGCACATTTTTAAATCTGTCAATGGCACCTTATCACTTTCAGAAAAACAGCCAGCATCTTAAGAATGGTTTCTGTGCTTTGTATTATCTGGCCACTGTCTAGCTATTGTTTCATATCCTGCCTCTCTGAAGTCACCACCACAGGAAAAAAGAAAAGACAAATAGTATGAGATCCTCAATAATATGATGCTTGCTTCTCACATCATGTGTTTATCTTCTGCACATGCAGTTCTCTCTGTCTGGTGTGGTACTCGTCTCTGCCCTCTTCCCATCCCCATGTTAACAAATTTGATTCCAGGAAGCTCCCCCTGTATCCCTGAATTCCTTTGTGTTTCCAGGGTCTTTTCCATATCTTGTAATGACAGTCTCAGTCCATGTTGCAGTTTTCCTTAGTTTTCTGACTTCCCCACACCACTATGATTGGTTTGAGGGCATGGACAGTATTATAGCAATGTTAGGCACAGATTTCTTGGATTCAAACTTTGGCTCTGTCTCATAGTAAAACCATCATCTGGGCCAAGTATTTAAAGTCTCTATGCCTCCATTTCCTCATTGGAAAAATAATAGTATCCAGCGCATTGGATTTGGGGGGAAATAAAATTAGCTACCCCATCTAAGACACTTTGAAGGTTGGCATGCTTCATCATCATCATTATCATTATTGTCATCAGCATCTGTATATATCCAATTCCCAGCTAGGCACACAGCACATGGGATATGCTATTTATGGAAGAAATTCGTATACTAACAGCCTTTATGGAAATAATAGCCCAAGGAGAAGAATGTACTATTGCTCTCTCCCATCCCAAAGGCTACAAAGACAGAAATACACAGAGCCCATGAAACCCTAAGGAGTGCCCATGATTAGTGGGGGTGATACAGTGTTATAGGGGCAAGGGGAAAGGAGAGGGGATTGCTGATTGGTCTGGCATGTTTTGGAGGAAGTCAAGCAGACAAAAAACTGAAACTAGGCCATTTAGATCTGGATACTGATATTTTGGAGAGTGCACTTTTAGTGGAATGGGCACAATGTGAGTAACAGTGCTGGAGGCTGAGTGAGTGATGAAGAAGTTGGGACTTAGGTGCAGAACAGCTCATGAGACCTGACAGTCCATGAAAAGGGTAAAAGTAGGATGGAATTAAGGGGAGAAAGAGAATCACACCCGTCCATTAGTTTTCCCTTTTGAGGGGATAATGTTGCCTTTATCAAAGGAAAGAATTGCTCATCACTTCGTGGCCAGCTTTTCTATTCTCCAATCATTAGTATCTTGCCAAGAATAAAAAAAATAAAAGGTGACAAATCCTATGGGGAATGTCTCTTTTTTATTATCATTTTTTTTGCATTGCTCCATTTACTTGAAGAAATTCATCACACCACATTTTAAAAGTAAAGAGATAGATGTGGAGAGAGAAGAGCAAGGATGTCACCTGCTTGCTAAGACTTGTCAGGAATATATTAAATGACTGAGTCAGAGATATTAATCAAGACATGAGTCACTTTTACATCGCTGATCATGAGACACTATAAATTTTAAAATTCCAAGTAAACTAATCTTACTACTAAAAATAATACTGAATTTTAACTTTAAAATGATATTTTTCTGATCAAAAACTATACTAAATTTTATGTGAAAACTATAAAAAAATACAAAGTATACAACACAAAATTAAAATCTACTGCACAGCCTTTAAAATTTCTCTTCCCTTAAATTAATCCAGTCTAAACATATCAGTGATGGCATGAGCAATCTAAATGTAAGCATTCTCCACCAACTTGGGAAAGTACTTCCTTTTTTTGACTCTTTTTAAATTAAATTTATTGGGGTGACATGGGTTAATAAGGTTATATAGGTTTCAAGGGTACATTCCTATGATACATCATTTGTATATTGCATTGTGTGCCCACCACCCAAAGTCAAATCTTCTGTCACCAATATTTGACCCCCTTTACCCTTTTTTACCCTTACCCCCTTCCCTCTGGTAACCACTCTACTGTTGTCTGTGTCTATGAGTTTTTGTTTGGTTGGGGTTTTGTTGTTTGTTCATTTGTTGCTTTCCGTTTTATATCCCACATATGAGTGGAATCATATTATGTGCCATATCTTCTTTATCCAATACTCATCAGAGAACACTTAGGTTGTTTTCATGTCTTGACCACGGTGAATAATGCTGCAATAAACATAATAAACATAAACATCTTTGCAAATAAATGTTTTCAAAATTTTGAGGTAGGAATTCATATTCCAAAGAGATTGTTTTTACCTGAAAACATTAACACTGCTTAACCTTGAAAATAGCTCTGTATTTGACAGGAGAAAGCAAAGATTTTGGCATTTTTGAGAGGTTTGGGGTCTCTCTGTTTGAAGATGCTCTAATAGACAATTCTGAGACCTATGAATAAAAAAAAGATATGATAGTATTTAATATAATTCAATAAGCTTACCTTTGTTTTATTTGCAAAATAATTAGAAGAAATTATTTCTGTTCATTGTAAAAAAGTAACTTTACAGAAGATAAAATTCCTTCTCATGGTCCAATTACAATACTTACATTATAACATGAGAGGCCTTGAAGCCATATTTAATGTTTCCTTGTCTCCATATTTAATGCCTTTGGTTAATCAGTCCCAAATTTCAAAGCTAATGTTACTGATCCAAATCTTCTAGGAAATCTGTAGTGATTTGGCACTGGTTTTGATAGACTTTGACTTTTACTTGATATAAACTGTCCTATAGTTTCTTCTCAAATATCATTTAGCCTGAAGCTTTACATAAGAACTTAAAGAGATTTATGGTGATCTGAAAAATGTAAGTATTAGATAGGAGAGAATGGCTCTCATGTTGAATAATCAAATATTAGAATGGTTGAACTACCAATAGGATAGAGATGTTAGATTAAGCAATAGCTGGTGCCCAGAACCTAAAGTAACAAGGAAATAACAAGGAATCAGGTCACAATGGATGTGTGTATGTATGCATGTTGGGCAGGAAGAAAAGAAGGAATGGGGGAAGGGAAGAGTATGGTAACCAACGTTTTTTAAAAACTGATTAGCACATATTTGTAAACATAAAATAAAAATGAAATTTTAATAGGGCACTTAAGTGCTCGTTCGGTCCCACAATTAGCCATTACAACAAACCTCAGCTATTCAAATTAATGACTGAGCATTAGTTAGCATTTACTCTATGCTAAGCTGTCTTCTAAGTGCCATCTCCTCGACGAGCAATGAAAACAGTCTGCAGTATTCCAGCAGTTAGTATCCCCGGGCTTAAAATGAGTACGTAAAACTTTTCTATTGATTTTTCCTAATCAAGCATTGTGTTAACTTTTGTACAGCCACATATATTGAAGTAAATCTTTAAAGATTCATTTTCTAGGTTGTAACTTAAAATTCAAAACCTACTATATTTAAAATAACAAGTTCTATTTCCTAAATGCATTGTTAGTTATACTTAGTGACCCAAAATCAAGAAAACGCACTCCTGTATTGCATTGAGAAGGTTTGCCCCTATTCTGATTGCCTTTCAGAGGATAGAGTACGTTTTCTTATGAAGTATAAGATAATATCTGCCAAACCTGTATGATATTTATAGTGTCTGGCATTCAATCAAAAATTACCAGTGCTCCCAAGAAACAGAATCAAGAGAATAAATAGATTAAAATAATTTACTGGTGATGCAGAGTTTTGAGTTATCAGAAAAAAACCTTTAAAATAACTGTGATTAATTATTTAAGAAAATAGATGACAATAGAGACTATAGTTGCAAAAATTTAAATCTATAAGAAAAACATAAAATAGAAATTCTTACTTAAAGATAACTAAACCAAGAACACAGTGAATGAGTTAAACTTATAGAATGGCTATCACTGGAGAAAGAAATTGTGAACTAGAAGACAGATCAACAGAATGTTTCCAAACTTTCACATAAAGAGAAAGAATAAAGGATATGGAGTAGAATGTGAAACATATGGACCATAGTGAATGTTTACATGTGTCATTTGAGTCCCTGAGGAGTAAGGGAGAGAGAAAAAATGGGGAAGAAATTATGTTTAAAGAATAATAATGTTAACTAGGTTGACCAAAGAAAAAAAGATTTAAATTACTAAAATCATGAATGAAAGAGGAACATTACTACAGACAGTTGGAAAAAAATTATAATGGAATGTTATAAATAGCTATATAGCAACAAATTAAATAAATTAGATGAAATGGAAGAACTTCTAGAAATATAGGATTACCAAAATTGACTGAAGAAAAAGGTAGAAAATCTGAATAGAACTATAATAAGAGAGACTCCCTTATTAATTTTAAAACTCCACAGAAAGAAAATCCCAGACCTTAATAGATTCCTGGTAAATTTTACCGAACATTTAAGGAAGAATTAATACCAATATTTTCACAAACACTTGCATAAAATAAAAGAGAAAGGAACAATTTCCAACTCATTGTATGAGGATAGAGAATTACCCCTGATACCAAAACCAAAGACATAACAATAAAAAGTAAATAACTACAGATCAATAGCTTTTTTATAAACATACATAGAAAAATACTAGCAAACTGAATCTAGCAAACTATAAAAAGGATTATATCCTACTAGAGGCTGGGGTGCATGAAATTCATGCATGGGTGCAGTCCCTAGGCTTGGCTGACGATCAAAGCGCGGACGTCTGGCATGGAAGGGCAGGTCCCAGCTGACCTCTGGGCCCTGGGCAGCATCTGGGCCCCCAGGTCATGGCACCCCCCTCCGCCTGAGTCACGGTGCCCAAGTCCCCATGCAGAGGTGCAATGAGCATGGCTGAACGCCACAGGTCAGGGCACAGCATTGGCCTCTGGGCCACCCAGCAGCACCGCATGGAAGCCAGATGGGCAGCACGCTCTCTCCTGTCCACCTCACAAACCCACGGGGAGCCCAACCAGCCCCGATAGTCAAAGGGGCTGTGGCCTGGCTCACCTGGAAGAGGCCACGTGTGTTCGCGGGATGGGGCTCCTCATGGGCACCTGGAACCTGAGCACAGGGGCTTCCCCAGCATGCGAGCCCTGGCGTCCTGTCCTGGGAGAGGATAGCAGGGGGAGTGAGAGCGAGCTTGGCGGACATCCTGCATTCTCACCGCACCTGCACTTCCGTCCCTGTCACCCCTGCCCCCAGGTAGCTCGTGAAAGGTCGCAGTGCATCTCCTACACCCACCATATTCCGTGCTACCCCCTGGTGGTCAGTGCATGTCATAGTGAGCAGTTCAAGTCCTGACCTCCCAGTCCAGTGGTCGGCAAACCGCGGCTCACGAGCCACAATGGCTCTTTGGCCCCTTGAGTGTGGCTCTTCCACAAAATGCCACGTGCGGGCGCGCACGTACAGTGCAGTTGAAACTTCGTGGCCCATGCGCAGAAGTCGGTTTTTGGCCTGGGCGAGTCTATTTTGAAGAAGTGGCCTTAGAAGAAGTGGGGGGTGTCGGTCAGTCGCTACGGGAGAGGCGGTGCAGGCGGGCCTCGGGATAAGCAGCGTGGGGCAGGCGCACGCGATTCATGCACAAGTTGAGTGAGCCAGTCAGTCAGCAGTCTCATGTGCAGTGGTTAGTGCTAGTAGCGTCTGCAAATCGCGCGCGGGTGACAAAAGATAGACGAAACCATTATACAAGACGAATGTGGATGGGAAAGTTGGAAGGTGTCAACCTCAGCGAACGTACCTCAATCAGATTGAGAACACTTTTAGCAAAGGCCAGCATAGGAGTACCCTAATTAAGTTAATAACAATCTACCTACCTATATAGTTTAAGTTTAAAAAATTTGGCTCTCAAAAGAAATTTCAGTCGTTGTACTGTTGGTATTTGGCTCTGTTGACTAATGAGTTTGCCGACCACTGTCCCAGTCAAACTCCCTGTCAAATGATGGCCAAAGGGGACAATTTGCATATTAGGCTTTTGTTATATAGGATAATTATTTCAGGAATGTAAGTTTGTTCAAAATCCAATTACTATAACATACTCTATTAGTAGAATAAAATACAAAAACCATATGGTCATTTCAATAAGCACAAAAAAAGCATTTGACAAAAATCCAACACCCTTTCATGACAAAATAAATAAATAAATAAATACACACTTAATAAACTAGGAATAGAAGGAATCTTCCTAAACCTGATTAAGGGCATCTATGAAAATAACAACTAATAATGGTTGGAAGACTGAATACTCTCCCCATATGATAAGAAACAAATCAAATTATTTGCTCTCATTACTTCTGTTCATCATTGTACTAGAGGTTCTAACCAGAGCTATTAGACAAGAAAAAAAATAACAAAGGCATCCAATTTGGAATGAAACAAATAAAACTAAATTCAAAGAACATGGTGGTTTAAAGAAAACTTCAAGAATTCACTAAGAGATAATAAGTGAGAATTTTCCAAAACTAATGACAAGTACAGCCATAGATTCAGGAAGTACAAGAAATTCCATGCAAGATATAAACAAAGAAAACTACACCTAGGCACAATTTTTCATCACAAATAAAAAACAAAGACAAAAATATCTTATAATAACCATATAAAAAACCAACCATTATATTTAAAGTAGCAACATTAAGACTGACATCCCACTTGTGAACATAAAGAATGGAAACTTTTAAAAAATGGAATCACATCCTTAAAATGCCAGAAGAAAAAAAAAATTGTCTAGAGTTCTATCCCAACAATTTTTAATTGAAGTTGAAATAAAGATGTTTCTGAACAAAAGTAAATTAAAGAACTATTTGCTAGAAAGCCTAAGGAAACAATTATAAGTATAGTTTTTCAAGCAAAAGGAAAATGATCCTAGATGGAAACATGGAAATGCAGTAATGAAGAACAATGGAACGTGTAGATATGTACTTACTCTTTGGTCATATTTGCTAAAGCTGAACATCCTATGAACTAGTAATTTCATCTATATATATATATATATATATATATATATATATATATATATATATATAATGTCTCTTAAAATGCATGCTTATGTGCACCAACAGTCATGTATGAAAATGTAGAGTATAGTTATTATAAACAGGCAAATACAGGGGGGAAATATCCATCAACAAATGTCCACCTACAGAACAGATGAATAAATTGTAGGATTTTAATACAATGGATTACTATTCAGAAGTGAAAAGGATAAACAACTTATATACACAAACATGGATGATCCTTTAAAACCTAAAAAATACCTACTATATGTCTTCATTTGTATCAACCTCCAAAACAAGTAAAACTAATTAATAGTGTTACATATCAGAAGAGTGGTTAGTTCATTGGAAGTAAGCAAAAATGGGTTGCAATGGTCAACATCTTGAAACAGGCACTAGTTATATGAATACATGTATTTTGTGAAAATTCTTCCAGCTATACGCTAAAGAATTGTGCACTTTTACTTATGTACATTACATGTCAATCAAAAGTTTACTTGAATAGTCACAAAGATGTAGATTACAGCATAAGAAATATAGTCAATAATATCATGATAACTTTGTATGGCACCAGGTGGGTACTTGAAGCAGTGGGAGTTCCATTGTGTGAACTATGTGGTTTTCTAACCACTTTGTTGTACATCTAAAATTAATACAGAATAACATTGGATATAAACTGTAATTGAAATATTTTAAAAAGAAGTTACATTTTTTTAAACGTTTACTTTAGAAATACCAGTATGGTGGTTATGGTATTTGCAATGATACATTCTCACTTCACAATTTTACAAATAAGTTTCCAATGGTCCTTGCAGACCCTTATTGGGTGTCACTATGTCGGCCTCTTGATATCAGGCTTGAAAGTGGCCCTTGAATAGCCTGAGACTATGAGAACTTGACCACTATTTCAAATGCCTATTAAGGAGTAAAGGCCCAGTAACATCTTTATCTTCTTCCGGGATCAGATTCAGCCCTGCTCAAGATGGTCATATTTCACAAATACCTAAATTGTAACTTTTTAAAACATTTAATGTTAAGAGTATTAATCTTGATTACACCCCATTGCAGGAGATAAGAAATAATAATCTTTCTCATTGAAATAGAGCTATTACTTCTGTGTATTGTCTTTAGAATAAGATGTCAGTAGGTATCACAAACATTCATTACACAGACATGTTGGCTGATATTCATGCCAAAATAAGTTATTGCTCACTCTCTGCAGGATTTGTGTTTCATCTGCAATAGACTGGGTGGTTCCTCACACCCTACGGCTTTGCATGTAAGTGCAGGCCCCTGTAATCTCTCTCCATGCAGATCCATTATTTGGGTCTTCCATTTGAAATTATTTTGCACCCACCTAAATTCATACTGGAAGGGAGGGAGGCAGAGAGAGAGCAAGAGAGAAAAAGAGAGAGAGAGAGAGAGAGAGAGAGAGAGAGAGAGAGAGAGAGATCAATGATTGCAAAACTATCTTCGTAGTTAATCAGGTGTGTTGGACAGGCAGACCAAAGGCCATGCCAAAGCCATTTGTTCTACCTCAGATAACCCCTTCCTTATGTGATTGGGTATGATATACATCTTCATCTTTAAACTTGTTTGTTTTGGCTGCAAAAAACAAGTTCACACTCTTGCAGGAGAGCAAGTGAAAGAAAAAAAAATCTCTCTTTTCCAATGTTCGAGAGAGCCTAACACTTGGCTGCATTTTCTTGGCATTTTCTGGCTGGGACTCCATCTCACATCCTAAGTTGTTAGGCAGAATCAGAGGCTAATAAACCTGCCACACCGAAAGGGCACCACACTCCGAATGTCTCCTGGTCGCCTCCGCCAACCCCAGACCAGCTTCGAGTCCTAAGATCTGGCTAGAATAATGATGTCAACCACAAAGGTTTCCTGTAAGACATCACTGATTAATGGCTAAACACAGATATAATAACCTTCAATTTGTAAAACTCTGAGAATGAATCAACATTCTTTAACCAAACTCTGTGCTTAAAAACTAGAATTTAAAAGTAGTTTTAATTTCATAAGCCATTCATCTGCTTGGTACGGAGACTGCAGCCAACGCCAGTATCCCTTTAAACACCATCACATCAATTACTCCTCTGCTCAGTTCCTCCATGGTTTCCTCCTCCCTCAGAGTTAAAGCCAGAGTCCTTGCAATGGCGACAGGCCAGTGAGACCTGCCCATCCTTCCTCCCTCCCTAACCTCTGACCCCTTATTCCGGACACGCCCACCTTAGCATATTTGTATCGGCCATTCTCTCTGCCTGACATCCTCTCCCCAAGTTTATGCACACCTATGACACTTCCATGCCTTTCCTGAACTATCACTTTCTCTATGAGGCCTTATTCAAAGTTCTAACACCAACCCTACCCAATGCTCTTGATTCCTTATTCTCCTTATCTTCTATGGCAATTGCTACTTCCAAAAAAGTATATAATTTTCTTTTATATATCCATTATTTATTGTTGTACTCTCCCCTCCAAAATGTAAGCCCTGTAAGGCTAGGGATTGTTGTTTTATTTATTGATTTATCCTAAGCATCAGAACAGGGCTTGGGGCATAATGGTTGCTCAATAAATATTTTTGAATGAATGAATTCCTGAAACATACACATTTCCTCTGAATTCAGAAACTTGACAGTTGCTAGAACCAAGTTTCAAAAACATCCTCCCCACTTCCCAGGGGACTGACTCACAGGACACTGTGGCCATCAGAGCTCTGTCCTCAACTTCTAAGCAAGGTGCAGCAATCTTGAGAAAACAATAGAAAATAATAGTACTTGTTTAGTGCCTTAAAATTCACAAAACATTTTATAAATATTGTCTTGTTAGACCTTCACAGAAACTCTGTGGGGACCTTATTGTCCTAATTTGTTCAATGAAGAAATGCAAATCATATATTCAAATTTAGTTTTCCAAAGTCTCTTCATGATTGATAGGACTTAAAAGTGGATCCAGGTCGTGGTTTTCTACCATCCCCAGCCTCTCCTATGATAATACACATAACGGGGAATAGACCAGAGATACTTAAATTTAATAAAGATGTAAAAAAATCACAGAGTTCAGTAAAGGACAGACAAGCACTTCCCAAAATCACATCATGAAAGATCTAAAAAACCCGAGCCTTATAACCATGTGCATGTGACATAACTCTGGCCACTTCTCTTGTTGTGTATCAGTGAAAGATAATGTCAATATACTTATCAGACAAAAAGGCACCTTATGGAAAATCTAACTGATATCTGTAATATTTTTTAAAGCAGATTAATTTCAAACAACCAGAACAGTTTTGGAAAATGCCCAGAACTTAGCCACTATAGATCATTTAATATAAGAAAACTTATTTTATACACATAATAAATATAACATTTTCCATTATTCCACCATTTCACAAAAGGAGAATAATGTGGCTCAGTGGTTGAACATCAACCTATGAACCTGGAGGTCCTAGTTCAATTCCTGGCTAGGCACATGCCAGGGTTGTGGGCTGGATCCCCAGAAGGGGGCATGCAGGAAGCAGCCAATCAATGATACTCTCACATTGTTGATGTTTCTATCCCTCTCTCCCTCTCCCTTCCTCTCTGAAATCAATAAAAATATTTTTTTAAAAAAAAAAAAAAGCAGAAATGCTGGTGTGGACAGTCTAAGCATTTACTGGGGATTACTGAGTTTAAACAAATCAGTCATTTTCTGAAGTAACAACAGGTTAAGGCCTCGCCCATAAATTCAGAGTATCGTTTACTTTAATTCAACATCTATTTATTGGGCACTTCATAGATGACAACCACTTGTAGAAGTATAGAAAACAAAGACAAGCATTACAGTAGTCTCTATTCTCAAGGAGCTGACTTCGTGAGCGTTTCCAGGCAGCAGTGCCGAGAGGGGGGTCCCAAATGGAGCCCCGGGAATTCCGTGAGTTGAAGAGATGGAACTGAGACCAAGTGGCTAGAGCTGAGAGGACAGAGTGCTGACAATGGGAGAGCTTCACAGACAAAGAACTCAGGAGACGGCAAAGGGCTTCCCCCTTGAGTATTTAGCAGACTACTGATCAGCACATACATGTGACAAAACAGCCCTGGGCCAGGCACAGAGCCATGGGATTAGAGAGAAACATGAACAGTGCTGACACAGGACTGGGAATAGTATCTGGTCCTACCAGGCAGATAAAAAAGACACATAATCCATATGACCTTGGATAGAGTAATTAGAGGGATCTTGCCTCCGTGGTGGAAAATAACCTCTAGACTGGTCCCATTAACAAATCTTTTTATTTATTTATCTTTATTGTTGCAAGTATTACAGATGTCCCCTTTATTTGTTTGTGTGTGTGTGGTCCCCATTGACCCCCTCCACCCTGCACCCACCCCACCCATGCCTTCACCACTCTATTGTCTGTATCCAGGGCTATGCATATATGCATATAAGTTCCCTGGTTAATCACTCCCCTCGGACTCCCCCCATCCCCACCTTCCTTCTGAAATTTGTCAGTCTCTTCCATGCTTCCATGTCTCTGGATCTATTTTACTCATCAGTTTAGTTTGTTCATTGGATTCCACACATGAGTGAGATCATGTGATACTTATCTTTCTCTGATTGGCTTATTTCACTTACCATTAACAAATCTTAAAGGCATGGCAAAAAGAATCAAACAGCTTCCAAGTATTTTAACTGTGTCCCAGAACAAAGCTCAAGAATACTTACAGGCATACAAATATATCCATGTCTAAGAAGGCAAAATCTCAAAATATTCTGAATGAAGGAAAATAAAGCTAGACCAAGAACAAGTACATACTTTATGCTTCCATGTAGATGAAACTTTAAAGAAGCAACCTAATCTATGGTGATAGAAAGCAGATCAGTGATTAGTTGGAAAGGGGGTGGCGAAAGGAAGAAATTATAAAATGGCACAAGGAAACCTTGGGAAGTGATGGGTATGCTCATTATTTTAATTATAGCAAGAGTCTCTTTGGGTGTAAAAACTTTTCAAATTGCACATGTTAAGCATCTACAATTTACTGTATATCAATTATAGCTCAATGGCACTGTTTAAACAAAATGTATATAACTGCTTCACTAAAAATCTTTCCCTGCTTGGGTCCTATATTCATGTGAGTTTGCAAAAGAAGAGCATGTCATTTTGTTTAATGGAATGCAGAATATATTTGGAAAAATAGCAAAGGACACACAGAAGGGAAAGCTATGTGGATAGCTTTAAATGGCATCATGTTTGGGTGGGAAATGAGTAGGCTACAAAGGGTTTTGTTGTTTTAATTTTTTTTCCAAAAGATTATATGCTCAGAGTTACACTTGATTAAGCTAAATTTGCTAACTTGGGTAGTAGTGTTTCAAGATGTATAGAGAAGACTAAAAACATAAAAGTTATTTCAGAAACCATCCCAATAGCCTGATTAATGAAATAAAAGTTGAACCACAATGGTGCCTGTGTGATTTTCAAAGAGAGGATAAAGATAAACATTTTTGACGAAATAGAGGAGGAGAACAAGAAGGAAGGTCTTGATCCAGCATGATCAAAACAGAGGTGCTTTTGACAGAAATTATCCCAAGGAGTTGATTTGGGAATAGGTAATAGTAATTGGTTCAGATTCATAGACACAATTTCATTCATTTAATAGTGATTTAGATGTGCACCCTTATAGTCTATCTTAGAGTAGCCTAACTGGGAATTCACTGGTAGATCTGTGAAGGAAAATATGTTTCTAACTTCTCAAAAAGATAGTTTATTCCCAAACCATTGTTTCATATAAAATGTTCTTCACATGCATTATTTTTAGGATCACCCAAGAACTCTGTTACACTGAATCTCTTTTTTTTTTTCCTATTCACTCTGCTTATAAAAATCATCGCTGCCAAATATGCATAAAGTGTCCATTGAGAAGTTTATAGCATCATTGGGAGATTAAAAAGACTCATATCCTGCCAGAAAGGATCAAATCCAAATCAACAGATGTGATGGAGAAATAAATTTCTTTAATGTCCATACAATGTTCCAAGCTTGGTAACGGATTTGACAGACAAGAATGAAAATTCTGTTTGAGAAAAACTAGAAAGAGGCCATTACATTGATGTACAACCACAGGATTAAAAAAAAGAAGAAGAAGAAGTAAGAAAAAAAAAAACTGCTCTGTTTAGAGTCCATTTAGTTTTAGTTTAATAAATGGAACCACCATCAGTCTTTGAATTAATTATGTGGGTGACCAACTCTTTCAAAAAATTCACTGTAACTAGAAAATATATTATGCTGGTGGATTTTTTTAATATCCTTTTAATTGTGAGGGTTTTTTTAAAATACTGCGATAGGGTATCGGTTGCAGAGGAGGAGAGATGGATGGGGATGAGAGTGCCAGAGACCATGCGTAACAGTTTATATTTCCAAGGGAGCAGGAGAACAGGAGGAAATGTTCATGTGAAAGTTAGTGGGTTATATTTAACAGTCTCCAGGTGGATTTGCCATAAGCAGTTCCATTTTCACTTACAGGCTTTCAGCTACCATTTTGTGAAAAGGTGGTATAAATACATGGATTCAGTAAGTCAGATTTAACCAGCTCTTAGGCTGAATTGCAGGAGTTCACACTCTCAATCCTTTTATCCTGCCTGGCTGTGTTCTCAACAGTGGCATTAATTTACATTAGCAATCACATACGCCCCACCAGAAGTGCTGGAAACTTTACTCAGATTGAAGACAGGAACTTTGGATTAAATGGAAGCCACTAACTCTGACATGCTGAGAGTTAGTGTCTGGATAAATCAGATTCTCCTGTCCTTTAATTCTTAATATTTTGAATATGTACAAACTTTTGGGCTAAAATACTGTTCACTCCATTTTTATAACTGCACTTCTTTAATAAATCCTTCCATAGAGGTCTTCTGTGAATTGCAAATCAATAAAGCTGCAATTGAGCAAGGTATTGAGATGATGGAGGTGAGTAACAAAGATATCCTAAAGTTATAAAGATTTCTTCCCTGAAAATAAAGAGTATTGTAAAAAAATAAATAAATGACAAAATATTCACATGGTATTATGTTATCAGCAATATTTAAACTCCTTATATAAAAACTGTTTAAACAATAACAAAATCTTCATATCTTAAACTGCATTGCTGGAAAAGAGAGAAAGAAAGAAAGAAAGAAAGAAAGAAAGAAAGAAAGAAAGAAAGAAAGAAAGAAAGAAAGAAAGAAAGAAAGAAAGAGAGAGAGAGAGAGAAAGAGAGAGAGGAAGGAAGGAAGGAAGGAAGGAAGGAAGGAAGGAAGGAAGGAAGGAAGAAGGAAGGAAGGAAGGAAGGGAGGGAGAGAGAGAGAGAGGGAGGAAGGAGGGAGGGAGGGAGGGAGGGAGGGAGGAAGGAAGGAAGGAAGGAAGGAAGGAAGGAAGGAAGGAAGGAAGGAAGGAAGGAAGGAAGGAAGATTGAAAGAAAGGAAGAAATAGTTACATAGAGGTTTACCTAATACCACTGCACAGAACTTGTCAAATGGTCTGAGTTTAACATGACATTGTACACATTGTCCCATCAGCTTCCAACAAATACTTGTCTGTGACTGACAGTAATTAGAGAGAAGTAGAATTCTATCTCTCCTTCCCAAGCATTGCATTAATTTATGAGAGAGAGAATAATTACTATTGAAAACAGAAAATAAAATAGGTAAAACAATAAAATGGAACCTAATCTACATTTGTAATTTCACCTTTTGATTCATAGAGCCATCTGCCCATCCACCTGCTCTTTCCTCAGGTACACCCTTTTCGTGTTCTGGTGCCCTTAGCAAGTACTGTTTCCCTCTGAGACGCCCGCCCCATCTCCACTTGCTCTTAGCTTCAAAAGCAATCTCCTTTTCACAGTATTTCCTGACTCTTCCCCATAGCTCCCTAACACCTGGAGTGTACTGCCCCGCACTCAGCACGTTGCCTTCTTCATGTACTTTATGTCTCTCTGCTGACAACTAGGAGCCTATTCCGGCAGCAGCCACAGTCTATCTCTACATCTCCAGCATCTGGCACTGGGAGCATAAATGCAAACCCTGCATACATCACGCTCAAACTCTGAGCAGCGTGAAAAATTGGTTTTGGCTGCAACTGAGTTAAATGCTGTGATGCCCATGTCTGCCAGGTGGAAGCTGGAGCTGAGCAGGTCATGTGATGACTGGGAAGCACAGAAGTCACCTTCTTGGAGCACTCATGCTCCAAAGGCATGCCTGGCATTCCGCTCCAAAGACAAGCATTTGCTTCTCAACACCAAACTGGAGCTTGCCTTGGAAGCATATTGAAAAGTCAGGTCATAACATGGCAAACTCTGTTATCAAGAATTCAGAGCAACTCACTAATGTGGTTCCTCAGTTTGTCCTAGGCTACCCATTTGTACACAGTTTTTAACAAACACTTTTATGCTCTGTATGTTAGGACAGTTTTCACTGCTTTACACTTCTGATTTTGCAGTGATTTTCTTTTAACTCTATAGAACATTTTGGATTATTTTTAATAATAATTTCACTACTATACATACATTTCTTAGACAATGTCCAAATAACAACAAACAAATATTTTGAGACGGAATTAATCGGGAGAGAAAGGATTAGTTTTTCCTATTTTACAAATGATTACACCTGTTTGGGCCATGGTCAATTCTACAAAAACATGGACTTGAATCTCTTTGCAGTTTATAGTGGCATATTTCTAAGCCGGGGAGAAGAAAACTAGTTGACCTTTCCAGGAAATTTTTAAGCCCCATAATTCTATTTTAAAATAGTTTTAATTTGTCACTAGATCTTCTCAAATCCAGCTGGAAAATAAGTCCCTCGAAATCACTCTAGGAGGCAAATGAAACATGACGTCAGTAAGTATATTTTCATTTTGTTCTCTATGAGTATATTTAATGTTATTTACTGTCAGTTTAAAGATCATATGCTGATTCATTTGCTATAATTTACCATTACAAAAATGTTATTTTTAGTTGAACTTCTGAATCAACCATTTACATGAAAGAGTAAAGGTGATGATTTCCAATTTGTATGGTTAGCATTAGGGTTACAAATGGAATTCATTCATTTCTGTTGGCAACTTGGGGCTCTTACCAAGTGAGCTTGAAAGAGCACTAGAAGTTAAATAAAAACATTCTAATTAGCATATATCTGTTACACTTGGAATTTCCAGCATAAAATGGTTCCCATCTCCAAAGATCTACATGCTATTTAAGAAGACAAGATTGATGCAAATGCCATATCCAGAATTCAAGAAGACATCTGTCCAATAATGAAGTGTAAAGTCAGTGAAACAGATGCTAAGTGTCTAGGAATTTAGAGAAAGTGAGACCACCATGGCTGGCACTGTTAGGAAGGCTCCATTGAAAAGGACATGAGGTTTGACCAGGGTCCTTGAGAAGATGTAAAATTTAAGAAAAAAAAACAAGAATGAGTGGCATGGCATAAAGAAAGGTACAGATGTGCAAACAACTCAGTGTGTACAAATCACTGTGAGCATACCAGCCTCAACAAAACAATGTTCAAAACCAGCGTTTCCTAAAGTTCTTCCAGGAGTGCTAGATCCCAGGGAAAGAACAAATAATCAAATGGGTAAGCATGTGGTCACCAGAGACCAAATAATTGGTTCTGAATCCTACCCCTCCACCTCTGGATTGTGTAACCCTGAATGAGTTACTTAACCTCCCTTATAAAATGAGGATACCAAGGAGGCCTTGGTATTGATACATTAACTATTTTATTAGTACCTCCATACAATAAGCACATGATGTATGTTAATTCTCATTAGTTATTATATTTTTCTAAAATACATTGTGTGATCAAATATGCCTATGAAGAAGTAGTAAATAAAAGTTCACATGATTTTCCCAAGATGTTAATAGAACAGCAGATGTCTTGCGAATCTGAAAACACGCAGGGTTTCACATATTTATTAGGCTATGGAACTCTTTTGGTGTGGAGCACAGTTAACCTTCTGTGCAAAGTTTTGGAAAATACTGTCATATATAATATATGGTAACGTACCTACCCCACACAGTAAAATTGCTGACATATAAAATAGTTTTTATTGTTATTAACAATAACATACACTGTGCATCATGCTTTTAATTCTGCTAGCAGCAATCCTGTGAGATAGATTCTATTATGATCACCTCTTTTTCCATACAAGGAAGCTGAGGCTTAGAGAAGTAAGACTTTAAGGTTCACAGACCTAACACATGGCAGAGCAGAAATTCCTATCACAGTTCACAGACGTGACCAGCGATTACGCTGTACTGTACAGAACAGCTCTGTCCTCTTTTGTTTCTTATGATCTCACCTTAAGCTACAAGCTGGCTTATCAAGGACTTTCTTCTTTTTTATTAAAAAATATTTTTATTGAATTTATTGGGGTGACATTGGTTAATAAAATTATATAGGTTTTAAGTGTATGTTTCTATGATACATCATCTGTATATTGTGTTGTATGTTCATCCGCCCAAAGGCAAGTCTCCTTCTGTCACCATTTATCCCCTAGATGCTTTTTTCTTCCTCCCCCAACCTCCCTTGCCCTCTAGTAATCACCATACTGTTGTCTGTGTCTTATGAGTATGGTTTTCTCTTCTGAAAAATATAAAAAGAATTTTTATATTTTATAAAAATTATAGCTCGGTCAACTATAATTTTATCCATCTCTTTACAGAAAGCAGGCACTTAGGAAATTGCATTCCAAAGCATACACTGTAGGTTTTTCATGAGTTTGCCATTGGCTTTAGTTCAACCTTCCCACACACCATGAGCCCTTAGTTACTCAGCCTGTCTTGGCGCTTTAAGAAGTGTGCACATTTCAGAGCCAAGCATATTATGTTCTTTTCTTTGTCATTAATTATGTCCCATTATCATGTGCTGCTCCACACCATGCAGAATTTCTTTTCTGGGAAACTGAGCTTACTATGGACAGTAATGTCAAAGACAGTTCTCAAAGTGAGGTTCACTGCTGCCCAGGGCCAGTCCTGAGCTCTTTGCTGCTTTCTGCGATAGAATTCATCCAGAACTTGAAATGGGCGTTTATAAATTTTCACAGCAACCTGACAGAGTAATTTTATCTTTGTTAAATCTAATATAAAATGTGAGGGCTTATAACTTGAATGTTTTGGGGTCTTTTGTTATGAGTTCATTGACTTTCACAAAGATAGCAGTCTACAAAAATTGGGGGAAAGCTAGTTTCCTACCACACAGTTTAAGAAGAACCAACCTAGAAGATAGGAAACAACTTTAGAAAGCCAATTCTTGCCCACTCTAGACATTTTATCATAATCTAATATTCCCCTAAAATGCCCAATGAGTTCCTACCTAAAGTTACATATTCAAAAAAATTAGCCACTTTAACTCTGGAATGCAAAACTGAAAATGGAATGTGAGAATAAAATAAATTCCTATTTTGTCCCTTTTCTCTTTTTTACATAGCTTACCCATGCAGTTTATATAAAGCCATGGATACTCTAGGTATAGGGACTGATATTACAAACCAATATATTACAGGAAACTTTATTATGGAGGTTAAATTTTTCACCTTTTCATTGTGGTTTTATGAAGGGAACCATGACTTTCCACAAAATGCCCTGCATGCCACTGTCAGAAATGGGATTATGAGTTGAATGAATGACATCACTGCACAATATGACATTTATTAGATATTTCATGTCTTGCACCAATACAGAAAGAAGGAATAAGGTAAGAGTGTGAATGTTTCTTGCTGAAGGAGTGTGTGATCCAAAGGATGGGGGTGTTGGGAAGCACATGAGACTTGGTTGGAAAGTTTGTAAGGAGCACATTCTGAGAAAAGGGAAGTGTGCTGAAGGCAGCCTGTCCTGTTTATCAGAATTCCAACTTAGGGGAGACTAAGGTGAGTGCCAAAGGTGGTGCCCCTAATTATTCCTTGACCTTTTCAAAGAAGTCTGTGCATGAGCAGACCCCCAGGTGTTTACTGGAATCCTTATGCTTAATCTTTGGGTTTTCTTGCTTAAAGGACACTGCAAACACTTGTGTCCTCCCAAGATTACTTATCCTACTGATTGTATCTAAAGGATAAACTTTATCTCAAACTGCTGTTACAATAAAAGCCTAATGAGGCAGGGGATCGAGGCTGTCTGGTTCCTTTAGCCAAGCAGTCCCTTAGCCCTCTCTTTCACAGTGAACCTGTGTCAGAGTAATCATTCATCCTTCACTCAGGGTCTGCTGGTCAGCTCTGGCATGGGAGCTCTGAGAGAAAGCAGATGACCTGCCACGTTGCACATAGGAAAGAGCCAACAGCATGCAAAAAGGGACCTATACGCCAGGTAGATAAAAACGGTCTGGAGAAAGGAAAGCCAGAAGGCATCACCACAAATATTATATTACCTTATCCAAAGTGTTCAAAGAAATCCCTTCAGAATTGCCTATTAAAACTAATTATTCACTCCTCCATTTTAATTGATAATTCAATGTCACTCTAGAACGAAAAGATTAAGGGCCAAAATGGTTCTTCCTGCATTGTTGCAGAAAGAGACACAGAAAACTGAAAGAATTTCCAGACATTCATTAGTTGCTTTTCAGTATTTAAAAAAAAATAACACCTGTGTTTTTGCTGTTTGCTTTTTAAATTTGCTCAACTTGTATTGGCCTGGAATGACTTGGCTACTTCACTGGCACAGAAAGAATTTGTGTGTGTGTGTCTGCATGTGTAATATACATCTTTACAAACAAATTCTGTGTATCGTCTGCATTTCTATTTTCTCTCAACCTTCCTAATGCCGCGACCCTTTAATACAGTTCCTCATATTGTGGTGACCCCCAACCATAAAATTACTTTCGTTGCTACTTCATAACTGTAATTTTGTTACTGTTATGAATCGTAATGTAAATATCTGACATGCAGGATGTATTTTCATTGTTCACGACCCCACAGGTTGAGAACTGCTGGTTTATATGATGATCATATTGTATTTTTTCTAGTCTCACTCCACATTCTAAAAAAAAAAAGAACCAAAGGCCACAACAGCTATGTAATAAAAAAAACTCTAAATAAGTTTAACCCACTTTATAGTTTCCCTTCATGTAGTAGCTGTGCACTATATTACTCTTCTTAAGGACAGTTTTACTTTGAGATGCCTTGTTCTCTGACAGCTGTGTTTATGCTGTCCTTGCCAAATTATTTGTTGCCTTTTGCTGTTTAAAATTGCTTTCTTCTTACATCGCATGTTCTGAATTAATCTTATTCATCTTTTTACTTCTACTTATAGCCTCTATTTCTTTCACATTTCTGCTTTTCTTCCATTCTGGTAAGATTTTAGGGATTTAAAAAAAAAAGCCACAGTTTAACTCTGTTACTGTATTCTTTCTTTTAGCATAATTGTGCTTGCTAAATACAGAGAAACATGGATCGAGACATGTAAAACCCTTTTTATGCCTATATCACTACAACATCTTCCTAGCTACTCTTCATTCAAGCTACCTACTACCTACAGCCTCCTGCCAAAAAGCTTTGTTAAGCACATCTTTCTATTATGTGACTTTTCTGTTGGAAAGTCTATCCTAGCTGACTCTTTCCTCCAGCTAAGTTTCAGGTCTAACTCTCTCTCCCTTATCAGAATACCTAGTACACTCCTCTCCCATCCTACCAACCCAGTGTTACTTCTCCCCATTGTCCAGCACGGGTTTTCCATGGGGGACAAGCTTTTCTTGCTGCTCAGCAAACTTGGCAGCAGCACCCCTGCCTCTGGGAGGTTGTTTGTGCTGTTCCCATCCTCTGGAATGTTCTCTGACTTCTTTATAGTTCAGGAGTTCCCCTTAAGAATCTTTCTTACTGCCTTCACACTTAACTTTTCTCTTGTTTACATATTCTCTTAATCACCAGTCATTTTAAGGTTACATTTGTTGTATCTTCTTGATTAAAATATAACCCATCAATTTAGAGAAAGAAAGATTACATAGTGCTGGTGAGGATGCTGGTAAGTGGACAATCTGATTTTTGCTTGTGAAAATGTAAATCCCTACAATCTTAAAGGAAAGTAATTTGGTGATAACTATTAAAATGCAAAAATATTTCTCCTTTAACACAACAATCCTATTTCAGGGACTCTCAGAAGAAAAAAAAAAAGCACTAATATAGAAAGATGTATGAGCAAGAATGTTCATTGTTGTTCCTTTTGCTGTAACAAAAGTTCATAAACTTCCTCAATGTCTATCAGAAAGAGATTGATTAAATGAATTTTAGTACATTCATGCTATATGCTGTAGAGTTAGTTAGATCAAAATAGTTTGACCTTGGAGAAAACTCATATTATGTTGTTAAGTAAGAAAAGCCAGTGGCAGAGTTGCTGGGGTCCTGCCCCAGCTGTCCAGGGGTTCCGAAAGATGTGGACTGGACGGAGTCGGCGAAGAATGTTTTACATGGAGACAGCGTTCAGAACTCTCTAGCTCTCTTTAGTCTCCGTGGATCTTCCTGTGCCTGGCTGAGGCCACAGAAAAAGTTCCCGAGGCAATCTGAGCCTTTATTTTATAGTCAGAGGTAAACAAGGTAGTGGTTACCAAAGTTACACTGTTCTTGTGAGTTTCACTTGTTTACACTGTTCTTGTGAGTTTCACTTGCTTTTGTTCTTGTTGCACTTCCCTCAGCCCATTAGCTTCCCAGGTAAGATCTAGGGAGCGTCATAAGGTCAAGCCTAATTATGCTTAAGAGGACTGTGCCCTCTAAGCTGGGACTTGTTTGTGACTTTGCCAACAGGTCAGTCCGAGGTTTAACCCTATAGAGGCTCCCCACACAGAGTAACATATATAGAAAAAAATGGCTGCATTTTTATAAAAACACTAGAGGCCCACTGCACAAAATTTTTGCACTGGGGGCGGGGGAGGATGTCCTTCAGCCCAACCTGCACCCTCTCCAATCTGGGAGCCCTTGGGGGATGTCTGACTGTCTGTTTAGGCCTGATCCCTGTGGGCAGTCGGGCATCCCTCTCACAGTCCAGGACTGCTGGCTCCCAACTGCTCCCCTGCCTGCCTGCTTGATTGCCCCTAACCGCTTCTGCCTGCCAGCCTGATCACCCCCTAAACACTCCACTGCCAGCCTGATCGATGCCTAACTGCTCCCCTGCCAGCCTGGTCGCCCCTAACTACCCTCCCCTGCAGGCCCAGTCACCCACAACTGCCCTCCCCTGCCTGCCCAGTCATCCCCAACTTCCCTCCCCTGCAGGCCTGATCTCCCCTAACTGCCCTCCCCTGCTGGCCATCTTGTGGTGGCCATCTTTTGACCACATGGGGGTGGCCATCTTGTGTGAAGGAATGGCAGTCAATTGGCATATTCCTTCCTTATTGGCTGTGGGCACTGCCATCTTTGAGGGCGGGGCAGTCTATTAGCATAGGCCCTCCTTATTGGCTGTGGGTGCCACTATCTTTGCAATGGAGTGAGGGTCAATTAGCATATTCCCTCTTTATTAGATAGGATAACAAGTTGAAAGACATTCATTCACTAGATTGTGATACTGGCTTGGGACATAGAAAATTAAAAGGAGAGAGGGGAACAAAGAGTAAAGCGAAATGGAAAAACGCATGTCATGGTCATTCATTCTGCTCACTGATGCTTAGCACTCCTCACCTTGAAACACATGAAACACAAATTTCCTGGCATTTTTGTGGTTGGGTGGAGTCATGTGACTAGCTGACCAATAAGTTGTGAGATGCAGTAATGTGTGACACGTCTGAGCCAGAGCACTTAACTGCCAATTAGAAAACTCCAGAATGTCCTTTCCACTGCCACAGTGATTGATAAAGCACTAATGATACAAAGCCTCCATCTCAGGGTTTTAAGTGACTACAGAAGAACAGAAATCAGAGACTTTTGCTGAGTCATGTTAGACATGAGGCTTAGGCATGTCTGCTGAATTTGTGCAATTGTTTATTAATGCAAAATAACAACCCATCCTAATGGATATAATAAAAGGCCATTAAATTTTTTATATTTATTTTTTTATTTAATGCAGATACGTAGCTAAAAAGAAATTCAAAGAGCACTAAAATGTTATTAAAGAGAAAAAAGAAATCTTGCCTTATCTTTATCAAAACCAGTTCCACTCCCCAGAAGCAACTAATTTCAAACTGTCAGCTAATTTTATGGTAGCCAACTCTGTAACACTAAATAATGTGCTTTTACTGCTGTTCCTTGATATATCAATTTTAAATACTGCTTCTTATTATGGCAAATCACGATTGTATTCTCTTATACCACAACCACAACTCCCAACATCACTAACAATAATAAACTTACTTCACCCCTCCCTATCCTCCTAATATATCAGTTTTTTGGTTAAAAATAATAGTCAATGTTTACATTATTATGATTATGGGTATGATTGTTCACAAGAATAACTGTCACCCTTAGTGTTCCCTTGGCCACCATTCTGAGAATCCATTGTCTTTAAAGTTTTATGGATCCCATATTTCTATTTCCTAAATCCTCCAGTGGTTCTCAAAAAAGGAGCAAGGACAGATGAATTTCCAAGAACTTGAACAATCTAGTACTATAGTTTCTAGGGAGGATATAATTTTTCCTCACTAATCTGGTGTAATGAGCAAACCAAAATTAAATTTATATTGTAATAAAGAATAAAAAGCATTTATTTGAGCAAATTAGCCTGGGAGACAGATTTAGGTAGCAATGTAAATTGTTCTCCAGAGAGAACAAAGAAAGTCAGGGTTTATACAGGCAAAAATCATGGAATGTAATTCTTTCATGCAAATGAAGGACTGCAGACAAGGTTAACAAGGGTTGGTTAGTTTCAATGTGCAAATGAGAGAGGCAAAAACAAAAGGAGGAGGTAAAGCCCATATGTGTCCAGGCAGCAGCTATTCTTACAGGATGTTCATGGGTCCGCCTTGAGCTGAGTTCAGCAACAGGTTTAGCAACTTAATAGCAGCTCTGAGAATTGGGGCACAGGATATGCACAGGTCCCGCTTCCATAATATCCTCCCGACTCTAATTTAAGTGATTCTGTTAGCAAAGCTTATTCCATTTTAATTTTTTTCCTAACAAATGTCTCCAAAAAAACAAATCTCCAGGCCTCTACACTAGTAGAGGGGAGTACTCTCCAGTTCTCCAAGAGGGAACAAAGACCAAGGAGTTTGCTTCTACACAATTTTTCAATTAACCCTCCTATGTTTAGTCCCATGGCTTTGTGGCACTTGGGGCGCCTACCTTCTGAGGCTTTGCAAGTTCTGTGGGGAAAGCTCAGCTGGCTTTCCTGTAGACACTTTCAGCTGCATCTTTCATTTAAATCAGTTAAAAACCTAATTTCTAAGTTCTGAAGAGAGACTTGTTGACATCTCTCACATGCTATCTCCTCCCTCTGTCTCTTTATCCCTTTGCGTTTCTATCTATTTAATTTCCTTATCATTATTTCAGCAGTGTTCTGACGTGGAGCAGATACAAACACTTGTGTTACTTCTGTTAACATTTATCCAGAAGACAAGTATAAAATTTTAAATAAAATAACTAACAAGAAAATCCATGTTCTTTGAGGACAGGCTCACACCCCGTTGACCAGGTCACCACAGCACCTACTGCAGCGAGGAGAAGACAGGAGTTCCTCGCTAAGAGCTCCATTTACATTGAGAGGCGCTTACACCTTATTCTCTGAGTGGACTGGTATTTCAAAAACTAGAACAAAGGATTTCTCACATACTGTGATAGGGCCTCTTTCTGGAGGCATTTACAGTAAATTTGACCAGATCCTTCTCCCACTCATTCTTCTATTTGTTTTCATTTAGGATAAAAAAAGAACATAAGAACATTCTGTTTAGTCTTTTTCTCCTGCCGACATGTGTAGGGGTGGGAAATGGAAAAGGGGTTCGGTTACCATTACTCACGGGGGTTACAGTGGCCTGGGAACCCATGCACGTGGCCTGCCAAACCGCAGCCTGTGACCCACAGAGCACAATGCTGACTTTTTCCACGTAGCCATCCCAGACAAGTGTACGATATGTTAAGGATGTTGGAGCTCAACGGTCCTAGAGGACAGCAGTGGAAGGAGAAGGGCACATTTTTTAATGGTGTGTTGTTTGTCCCTTCCACTGCACAACCTGGGCCTCCTCAGAGCCTGACACTGAGGGATTCAACAGATGGGGGAATGTGGTTTTAAGTTTGCCGAGTTCATTGTACTTTTTCCTATTCACGGCCCACAGATTTAGATATCAGAGATGCCTGGAGCCTTCATCTAAATAAACAGACCCAGTGATTGCTGGAGGAGCATATCTGGGTGATGTCTAAGTAAATCCCTCCTCTATGTGCCAGTGTCACCACAAAACCCTTTCTATGTGATTCTCTTCATGGAGTAGTTGTGACTAGGGGTTTAGCTTATTACAAGCTGTGGGATCTCCATTATGTTATTCCTCATTTAAGAGTCCGAAAACAAAGATCTTTTCAAGAAAGCTTATAACAAAATTTAATCAAAGGAGCATTCTTGGACTTATAATTAAAATTCCAAAATGAACCACAAATTCAGCTATTTCAGCCTCAGCCCCAATCCCACCCTGCCCTATCACAAAAACATCACCATTAAGCAGTAGCAAGCAAAGAGAAGGGGAAGGAGAGAGAAATATTAGGTTTTTTTCTATGTTTACAGGTTGCAAATTTCTTTTATCATAAATTTAAATGGTATGGAGAATGAGTAAACCATCTGCTATTAAATATTTTAATTGGGTTTTATGAAGATCATATTTGAAGGGGAAGAGGAGAGGTTCATAATTTTTTTTTAGTCCAGTGCATTAAGTGGAGAAGCATCCAGCATTTGTTAGCTGTCTACTCTGTGCCAGGCACTTTGCTGTTCCTTTATATAGATCCTCTCCTTTAATCTTCGCAGCAACCCACTAGAATAGGGGTTATTGTGCCTATTTTACAGATGACAAAACCAAGACTTGGGTGGCTCAGTTAAGGCTGGGGCTAGCTGGGCTTTGAACCAAGTCTCTCTGAGTTTGAATTACGTGAGAGACGGCACAATATAAAGCACAGAGTCTGGCTCAAGATTGGCTTCATTTGAATCCTGACCTCACCCTTTCTAAGCATTAGGCAAGGTGTTTCTATTCTCTGTGCTTTAGTTTTCTCATCAATAAAATGGAGTCAATCAAATTAATAATCTCACAGGTACCTTGTAGAAATTAATGAAGAGATACAAATCCGTAAGCACAGTACTTTGCAAATAGTAAGCATTCATTGTATGTTAACTGTTATTATCATATTGTCTCAACTTCCATGAAAAGATTTTTCTTATTATTTCTACTATTAAAAATTAAGAAATTTTATAAATAATTAAACTAGTAATAAGACATTCACCTCCCAAAATGTACTTCATACATATGAATTGAATTTTCCCAGGCATTTAACCAAATTGGAAGCTACAAATAAACTTAGTCATCTTGCTCATTTATATATCCCAAAGGACTTCCAATATGTCCTTAAAATTTCAAATATTTTCATTGGGTCTGACATACATATTTTGATATTATAATATTTGAAGCATAAGAGCTTATTAGGAAGCAGTTGGCAGCCTTTATGGTCAGAAAGTACTTTTAGTTATCCATATTAAGAAGAAAAAAAGGCTGAAGTCTCAAGTACTGAATCTTAAGGGGAGGACCATGATAGACAAAATAGTACAGTGAAGTTACATCAGAGTCTACCAGAGATTTTAAAGAAAATAAATTTTACAAATTATGTCCTTTCTGTGGACACTGGCTTTCTTAGAATTGATTAAATTAGCTAAGCATTTATAGTCTTCAGGCTATTTCTTCAACCCATAGAAAGAAGCTATTCATAGGCTCTCGGGGGTCCCATAAATATTTAGCATATGCTGTTTTAATGCATCTCCAGGTTAATTAACATGTATCTAATCAACGTGACAATATAATAGGTGGGACAAAAACTGGAGGTTGGGGGGGAAGAAAACAGAAATTTTTCTGCCAACAAGAATGTGTTTACATTTACATATAGTCTTATAAAATTAAACAAATTGAGTCATAAAACATCAGATCAGGTATGTTCTTATGGTTTGTTAAGTGGTTTGCCTTTAAGAAAAACAAAATACTTTTAAGCTGTCCATCTATTTTCATAAATATCTTTTTTGAAGTATAAAAAATGATTACATTGCATATATGCTCGTGTGTGTGTGTGTGTGTGTGTGTGTCCAAAAACTGATGCCACAGCTGGATGAAGACAGATGTGAAGCAATGTGGAAGAGAATCAAAAAGAGTCAGGGATGGTAAATCCTCAAAACTGATAATAATTGAATCTTCAACCTCTTCCACAAATACTACCATTGCCCCACATCCAAAACAGCCCACAAAAATTATGCAAGATTTTGTGTCATACAATGAATCCAAGTATTCCTTTAAAATACAGTATAAGGGAATCTTACTTAAATATTTTTAGGTCCAAAGATATGACATTATGCCTCATATGTGTCTCCTTTTTACTAAGAGGCTTTAAGTGGCACCAGATTGGAGGACAGAAGGAAGTTGTAACAACTGTCTCTCTCTTCATAGTGACTGACAGAAATAAAAATAATAGCTATGAGTTATTTAGAACACCAATCTCTATATTTCACTTACATTAGCATCAATCCTCATAGTTGGTCAAGAAGGTAGTTTCCTCTTCCTTTGAAGACAAGCAATTGTTCTTCAGTGATGTCTCCTTTCCACCTAGTTAAAATGATTCAACTTGTGTCTCTTACTATGTGTCGCTATTTTAGAGCATTTTTCTTGGGCATTGAGATGCCAATTTTATTCTACAGAGGGCTGAGTTTCAAATATAGTGTGTTTTCCAAGGAGCTCAATCATATGACCTTGGGTTAAATTCAAGAGTAAAAATGGCCCAGCCAGTGTGACTCAGTGGTTGAGCATCAACCCATGAACCAAGAGGTTACTGGTTGGATTCCTGGCCAGAACACATGCCCGGGTTACAGACTCAGTCCCCATTAGGGGACATGCAGAAGGCAGCTGATTGATGTTTCCCTTTCATCTGATGTTTCTATCTCTCTATTTTTCTCCCTTTCTCTATCTCTAAAAATCAATAAAAACATATTTTTTAAAAAAGAGTAAAAATAAAGAACAATAGCACAATTCTAAAACAGGTCTTGATTTTTTTTATAATCAAATTCTCTATGTGTTATTTTTCTTTATATTTTTCTCAACCAGTTTTGGTTGGGAAGATCTCCCCTGACTCTAGATAACACATCTAGTCTCCCAAATTTTCTTGTAAACTTTTATTTATTTTTCAATTTTTGTTATTCTATCTGGTATTTATATTTGTGTATATATTTCAAGATAAGGGTTCAGTTTTATTTTCTTCCATATGACTAGCCAATTATATGATAGCACCACTTAATAGCTAAGTACGCATTTCCCACTAAACTGAAATACCAACTTTGTCACATGTTAATTTCTTATACCTATGGGAAATATTTCTGCTTTAGCTACTTTATTCTTTCTACTTATTTTCTATTCCTATATTAATATTGTATTGATTTCATGACAGAGATTTTTAGCATGTTAGACTTTTGGTAATATCTAAGGAAAACAAGTATGTATTTCAATCTAAATAAGCATTTTTCTATATTTTCTATCTATATGGGGTAAAAATATTGCTTGATATAGTTTAATTTATGTATCCTTCGGTAATTAAAAATGCAAAGTATCTCACACATTGAAAAGTCAATAACTAAACTAATTTTTTTCAGACTAATGCCAATCATGAGATTAGTTTCAAGTAAACAGGATACCCAAGCCTGGTAGTTGGCAATACCTTAAGTGCAAAGGACACATCGCTCTGCTTTCAACCCTGGACTCTATTCTGTGATTCTATTCTAGATTCTATAGTAATCCTATCCTACCCTTTGATTCCTAAGAACTAAAATCCTAATATAAGTACTAATGCTCTGCAATAGTTCTGATTCAGGAAAACAATCTTTGCAAACATCATACTGTTTCAAACTGAGTGCACACAAGAAAGGTAGTCAGGAAGAGAAAAGCCACTCAAAAGAAAGCCTTGGGCCTAACAGATGTCTGAACAGTGTCACTGGGGCCAAATCCATAAACAGGTTCAATATTAAACTAAACTGAAATATTATTTGTCCAGGCATCATCAAACAGTGGCCCTGAAGAAACCAGGCCTCGGAAAGAGCGCCATGCTCTCCTGTAGCAACATATTCCAGCTGCGAATGAGCAGCAAGCTCTGGAATTGTACTTTACCTGGGAAAACTGCAAAGACCCCAGGTAGGTCTGTTGGGTCAAGTTTCCTCATTAACATAGTTAGAAAACTGGAAATCGTGGTCCACGCAAATAAATGCTAATTGGTTTAATCTAAAGTACAATGTGTTTCAGACACTTTATTATAAATACACATAACAAACTTTGGTAATACTGAATCTTTTATAAACTAAGCATGCAATGTTTCTAAGGGGGAAATATTTCAGCCTAATGACCAAATTGACTTATTCTTCATCACAAAACTCTAATATCCAACTGATCTGAACAATCAGAAGTACACCGTGTACAAATTAGATTTCTAGGGCTCACTCCCCTCTTATTTTGTAGTGTATATTTTTGGGGGTAGAAAAACCAGTATATATATATATATATTTGTGGGTTAGAATCCCACCTTGTTCTAAAGCAGTGACAGCATTATACAAAATAAAGGTAGCATAAATTAAAAATAAATGAGAAAGGAAAATAAAAAAATAGATCCAGGAATAAAGCAAATACAAAAATTCATGTCACAAATTTCCATATATTTGGTGCCAGTACAACAAAGGTAGATCTAAGATTTCCAGCAAATAATATGGTAGCCTCATATCTCTAGTACTTTTTTGTAGATTATCTCACTACTACCACTGTGCCTGCAATGCAGGTGAGGTAATCCATTACTCTAGTGTATATTCTAACATTCAGGACATCATGGAACATAAAGCATTAAGGCTCTCAAAAAACAATATATCCCATAAACAACCTCAAAATTTTCTTAAAGAGTGCTACGGAAGTATGATACTTTAGGAAGCAAATGGAATATATACAAAAACAAAGAAAGTTATTGAAGGTCTATACTCTAGGCCAGTGGTTCTCAACCTTCCTAATGCCACGACCCTTTAATACAGTTCCTCATGTTGTGGTGACCCCCAACCATAAAATTATTTTTGTTGCTACTTCGTAACTGTAATTTTGCTACTGTTATGAATCATAATGTAAATATCTGATATGCAGGATGTATTTTTCATTGTTACAAATTGAACATAATTAAAGCATAGTGATTAATCACAAAAACAATATGTAATTTATATGTGTTTTCTGATGGTCTTAGGTGACCCTGTGAAAGGGTAGTTCGACCTCCCAAAGTGGTCGCGACCCACAGGTTGAGAACCGCTGCTCTAGGCACTTTTTATCTAAATAATTTATTACTGATGAGGCTCTGAGCTGGTTAGCAATAGCCTTGTTTAGACTATGCGAAAACAGAAGATTAGACAGGTGAAAAAACATACACAAGCTTGCACAGCTAGGAAGAGTTAACACTGGGCATACTAGTACATCCCAGCTTTGGGCCCAGCGCCAGTGTCCTTTCCACTGCTGTGTGCAAGTAATGGCTTATTTTAGACTGAGGACCTCCATGAAATACTAGCAATCCAAAATCTCAGTTCAAAATGGGCTACAAATTAAATATAAACTTCCTTACAGCTGTTTTCATTATTTGGATACAATGGAGTGTCTAATCTAAGCTTATTTTATACTTGGATTGGGTCTTCTAATCTATTATTTTAGTAGATTTAGTAAACATTTTACTCAAAAGGCATGAAATAAATGTCTATAACAACAATGATAATAACTGTAGTTTAGAGTCCCTTCTAACTCTGATATTCTATAATTACATTCCTGAATTTTATATATCAGTTTACATGAATCTCAGAATGACTCTAAGTTATGTTTAATAGGTTTTATACAAATTTTCAATTTCTATATCACAAAATAATTAAAGTGAGGTTCTTCTTTAATGGGTTCAGTATCCTGATGCTCATTTTCCTGAGAGAAAAGGAGAATTTCCAAAGTAAAGATTTTGTAATTGACATCAAAATAACTCTAAAACTAAAACAGATACTTTCTCTGCCTCAATAACCAAAGCCATACAACCTATAATAAACAAGCAACCATTTAACAGATATTATTATTGGCAGAATAACTAAAAAGAGCTTAAAGAAGATTTAGGTTCTGTTGATAGGTTTTAAAAAATCCATGAATAAAAAAGCAAATGAAAGTAATCAAATGATTCAAAAATGTAAATAGATATACTGAGGCAGATTAAATATCGTGTCAAAATAGTAGAGATTCTTCTAACGGAAAAAATTACTATGCAAATGAGAAAGGCAAAATTCTTGTTGAAAAAAAATAAGAAACATATACATAAACAAAAAATCTGTATTTCATAATAAAAATAAAGAGATTGTAGTATCAGTTAATTCTGCCCTCCAATAATTTTAAAATAGAGAATTAATATTTTGCTAAAAGTTAAATTGGAAATTTTAGTCCTGAATTTGATTTACCCTCTTTCCCATCCTAAATAGTCCTCAAATATTATGCTTTATTGGAAAATTATAAACATTTGAATAAAGCATTTCCCTTTGACAAATAAATTACATTTAAACACCCATTCTTTATCTAAAAGCAAAACTACATTTGAAACCTAAGTATAACACATAAAATTCTTATTCTTGGAACCTTCCATAAAGCTTCACTTCCTAGTGGATAGGGCCCTGTTAGGCAGAATCTCCCACTGACACTCAGTCAGCATGAGGCAGGCTCTCGGAGGAATCATCAAGGTCCAGCAGTAACAGGAATTAGAGGTTATCTCAGTCCAAACTCCTCATGGTAGAGTTGAGGAAACTGGAGCCAGAGGGTTTAAGTGACTCATTCCCATTTACATAATTACCAAGTGCAGAGTCTGAACTTGAACCCATATATCTCAACTCCTGGCCTGGTCTTCTTTCCACTCTGACCTTCTGACTTCTGGTTCAGTAGATAGAGCTCCAGACTACAAATCACAAATGGTTGCCAACTTCACTTTGATCACTAAGCACGAAGACTATAATTTCAGAGAAAAGTTAGGCACAGCAGGACTCATAGTCATGTACACCACATTAGTTTCCATTGCTGCTGTAAGAAATTACCACAAACTCAGTGGCTTAAAACACAAATTTATGGTAATATAGTTCTGTAGGTTAGAAGTCCAACAGAGGTCTCACTAGGCTAAAATCAAGGTGTCAGCAGGGCAGCATTACTTTCTGGAATCCAGGGGAGAATTCATTTCCGTGCTTTTCTGGCCCTAGAGATTGTCTCCATTTCTTGGCTTGTAGTTACCTTCTCCATTTTCTTTTCTTTTTTAAATATATTTCTACTGATTTCAAAGAGGAAGGAGAAGGAGAGAGAGGTAGAAACACCAATGATGAGAGAATCACACCTCCGGCACACCCCACGCTGAGGATCAAGCCCACAACTCGAGCATGTGCCCTGACTGGGAATCAAACTGTGACCTCCTGGTTCATAGGTCGAAGCTCAACCACTGAGCCACACTGGTTGGGCCTCTTCTCCATTTTTAATGCCCACAACATTGTACCCCTTGACCATTCTTTCGGAGTCACATCTCCCTCTCCTTTGACTACAGCATGGAAAAAAATCTCTGCTTTTAAATATTCTTGTAAATAGATTGGGTTCTACTGGATTGTATAATCCAGGATAATCTCCCCTGGTGGGTGGAAAGAGCTTGCTACTAGTCCATCTCCAAATAGAATTTTAAAAAGTTTTAAATTAGGAGTCTTGAGACTCTTGTGTCTGAAGGCCAGTGTCTACCATTACTGATGGAATTTCAGGTATAAAATCTGAGCAGTGGGGCAGCAGGAGAGCCCTCCAGCATTCCTGGAAATATTCTTAAATCTTACTCCATCTATGTAAGACCCTTCTAGCCAGAGATAAGATCTCCACTCCCCTTCCAGCTTCCTTACTGGCAAGAAAGGAGTTTATAGTCTATTACCATCAGAGAACAGAAGGTACTCTGAGTGAAAATTTCCAAGTATCAAGGAAGGGATCCCAAACTGAGTAACTAAAGCATCCTATTCCAGCCTGTCTCTCCTCTGAGTCGAAACCGGTATGGATCAGAAGGGGTCACTGTAACTCTGTCAGATGACCATGTCGTTCAGCTGCCATATTCAATATTGACTGAGGGTCCTTAGATCTTCAATCTAGAACCCTCTAGTCCCGAACATCCATGATTCCTGACTTTTACCTTCCTCTTTAGTCTCTAGAACTTACACTAACCAAATAATTATACCCAGTTAAGATTCAACAATATCAGTAGATTGGATGAATGCTAAAACTTGAAGGGAATTCGCTGATGGTATAATTCAATCCTCTTTCCCCTCCCCCACTTTGCAGACCCAGAAGTTTAAAGGTCTATCCAAAGAGATCCCTCTTTTGGTCACAGTGCCAGAGCTTGAACCCAAGAATGGGACCAGGGTTCTTTCTAAGGCATAATGCTTTTATCAGTCTACCCTCCTAATCTTTTGGAGTTTATAATAAAATCTTTGTCTTTATTTTAGTGTAGTCACTTTTGGCTGCAAGAAACACAAATTGCTCAAAGTGAGTCAAGTTAAAAGGAAGAGGGACTCACAGATCTGGGAGATAGCAGGCATCATGAGAACCTGGGAGTAAGAACCCAAAAGCCCTCATGTCCCCTTGTGGGACAAATAGTCCCTCTCCTCTGATCTCCTCTAGTGCATTTATACATCTGCTTTCTTCACTTACTCATAGTCCAGTCAAGCACATGGTACAATAGGTCACCAGCTCCAGTGTTCCTCTCATCATCTCTGTAACCCCAACTTCCTGCTTCCTTCTGTGCCCCCTATTTCTAAGTCTACAAAATGAAATCTGGGCAGATAAGACCAGCCATGTGTGGTCACAGTTCTCTGCTCTAGAAATACACATGAGTCAGTTGTCCTCTTTTGGTTCAATCAGTGGCCACATCTGAATAAAATCTTTTTCTGCTTGGTGGGTGGTGGATTGAGCTTATTGGAAATATGGATATAACAGGGATATTGACTTATATGCCTGGAACTATCTCTCTTTGACACATTTTTCCCTTTTAGATATGGAGACCAAATTTTCTTTAATAATTAGTTTTTTTAATTTGCCCAAGTTCACGTTGTATGCTGAAAGACTGAGTGTGCTTGATTCACTGTAGCCCCATAATATCAGCCCAGGTCAGAGACTAGGAACCAGTGGATTTTCTGACGCTCAAGGCCAGACAAAGACACAAGGGTGCCATGAGAAGGCTAAACATTTAGCAGCCCTTCAAACCATGAATAAATATAATCTCCTTGAACCTTTGTTTAATCAGATAAGGAGAATCAGATTTTTCTACTAATAAAAACTGTATGTTCTCTGTTCATATTCAAAATAAAGGATTTGTTATATGCATTCACTTCATGTACTTCTGAACCAGTCAGTATCTTGGGAGGCATATGAAAGGGTTTCACTTTAGATAATAAAACAAGCCAACTACCTTGGGAAATACCCCTATGTCATACATCATTTGGTTTCAGAATCGCTGCTAACTATGCCTGACAACTTGAGAAGAGGGAAACCCTTGTCACTTGGTGAAGTGGTTTGGAATCATTCCATTAAATTTGCACACATTCTTAATAGAGACAGACAGGCCCTGGTGGAAAGTGTTTGAATTTCTACTAAGGGCACTGTCTCTATCTGCTGGATCAAGACAACTTTCATCAATTATGTAACTCACAGTGGAAACCTCAGTTAACTAGTACCATATTTCTAATTTATTTTAGTGACTTTGTTTAGCACCTTTTAATCTGAATCTTGTTCAGATTGATGACTTGAGCCTATGAAGTCTGAGTTTCCTGACTGTAATCAGACCCACATATTTCCTTAAGTATTATTTAATAAAAAAAAAAAAACTTCATATATGCTTTTCATGAAGATCCTTGTCTATGAAAAAAGGCTTGGTACTCCACTTCCCGAATATTATTAATTTTAAGGAGATAAAGTAAATCCTCTCCCCCAAGAAAGTGGAAACAAATGTTTGAGCTGGTTTTTGCCTCACACAAATCTATAAAGAATCCTTGTAGGACTTCAGACAATATTCTAACTTTAAGTTATCGATCTCATAGAACAACTATTCTAATTAAATACAGAGATCCCCTACCAACTTTAATCCTCAATTAAGACTTGTTTTAAAACACATTAAAATGAGTGTCATTAATAAAGATGCTGACAAACTTATGACCATGGAGAGCAGAAAATGAGTTTTCAATGAGCGTGATGGTTACTGTTGCTATTATAATAAATGAGGTCCTATAGCAAGGAAGGTCTGAGCACTTCCCTCATGCTATTGAAATTAATCCATAAAACTCTGTATGTGCAGTTTGTTCCACACACACCCTGAAAAAAGAAAAAGAAAGTGCCTATGTCTACTGATTGTAAAGTATGCTCACTCAGAAATCCTTTGTAAAGGCTTGGATGTCCATGATTTAGGTCAATATTCATACATTGAGATGAAGAGAAACATCATGGATACTGCTCTAGAAACCTGGGTGCTCAAAAATCTCTCCCTACTTTACAGCTGAAGAAAAAAAAAAAAAGGAAGAAGAACAAATCTATGTACAATAATGACCCTCACAAGAGACTTTTGTTTCCTGGTTGTAAGAACTGTCTCCTTTGTACCTCAGTCACTCTTTCTTCCTAAAATCTGAAGAAATGAATGTGAAAGTGTAAAAGTTACATGGAGTAATTTATACCACTTGTAATTTTTAAATTCAAACTTTGGAAAAAAAAATTGCTATACGTAGTTGTAGGAAAACTTCTTTGAACCCAAAGTAATATTAACTGGTTAATAAATAGAACATGCTGCTTTATAATAAATGTACCAAAATATTATTTCAACCAAAAAAAAAAACTTACTGAAAGGGAACTAATGTGGAAGAAATTCATTCTTCTTCCAACAAATACACATCAAAAGTTGGCATTCTACAATCCTTAGGCAAAACTAGCATTCCATTAAGAATCAGAGATGCAATCATTTTTCCAGATAAATGAATTTTATTTCTGATCTATTTCTTTGAATAGTCTTACAACTTAGTTAAGTAGATGGCAGTGCAGGTACACTGCATCTAACACTCTCCAAGCCACAACATCCTGGGGGAAATCATCAGTCCTTGTTTCTAACATTTATAATTAACAAAAAAATTGTGAATTTTCCATATGCATTTCCACATCATAACAATATAGATTTTAAAATTATATCTGAGTGAGAAACAAAGAGGAGGGCATGCTACCTTCCTAAATGGGAATATTTACTACCATTAAAATGGTCATTTTATCTCAAAATAAAATACAAATTTAAGGAAATTCCAATTAGAATCCCAATGGGGTTTTATGTAGAACTGATTAAAATAACTATATGTTTCATGTGATTAAAATGTGTATAAATGAATAAATGAGTGAAAATTGCCAAGAAGTGTTTAAAAGAAAAGAGGAGGATTGAGGTGGAAGAGACAATTAGGGAATCTTGCCCTCCTGCATATTAAATATGACTATAATATTACTATAATAAAAACAATATTTTTTACATGAAAATAGACAAACAAATAACTGGGATTAAGTAGAAAGCCCAAAGAAATCTTGCTACATGACAAAAGTAGCATTTTAGCTTTTAATGAATATATTATTTAATGATATCAGCACAACTGCCATCTATCCAAAAAAATAAAATCATGTCATTAACATAAATTTCAAATGGATTAAAGATCACATTATATATGGGAGTGTTTTAAGCTTTTTTAGATTTTATTTTGGTAAGAACACTTAGCATAAGATGGTAGATTTTTAAGTGCTCAATATAGTATTGTTATCTATAGGCGAAGTGTCAGACCTCAGGTTTCTAGAACTTATTCACCTAGAATCACTGAAATTTTATACATGTTGACTATCAAGTCTCCATTACCCTGGCAACCACCATTCCATTCTCTACTTCTATACGTTTGACTATTTTAAATTTCTCATGTCAATGGAATCATGCCATATTTGTCCTTCCATGACTGGCTTATTTAATGTAGCATAATGTCCTCCAGGTTCATTCAAGCTATCACATATTGCACATGGAGGATATGTATAGACTTCCATCAGAAAGAAGAACCCAGAATTCCCAAAAGAGAAGATTGGCAAATTTGACTTCATTAAAATATAAAATGTCTCCATGATAGAGATTGCACTTTCTCACTAAAAGAAAATATTTGCAACCCTTGTAACTAACCATAGGTAAATATTCAACAAAAAGCCCCTCAAATTGTCCATTAGCAAAATGAACAAAGAACACAGAAGAAAAAAATTGAACTGCTAATAAGTATATGAAAAGTACTCAAATTCATTGGTAGTTTTTAAAATGGGGAGGAGGGGGCAGCTAACAAAACTGAGAGGCCACTTTTTACTCACCAGATGAATAAAAATTAGGACTCAATAATACCCAGTATTGGGAGGGAATACTGGTGGTGGGAATATGAGTTGATACATTTCTAGAAAGTGATTTGACCAATCTATCAAAACTACAGATGTGTGTAATCTTTGTTCCATGAAGTCCATATCTAAACTGCTACCCACAGAAATAAGATGACCAGAAGCCTAAGGTGAACGTTCATTAGTGCTTCTGCAGCACTGTTTGTAGCAGTAAAAGCTGTTAACCTATTATCTTCATCAGCAGAGAAAAGAGCTGGAAAAACTATCATAAGATCACCCTGAGGAATATATGCAATCTTTTATAGCTACTGAAAATAATAGATTTAATTGATATATAGTGACCTAGAAAGATATTCATTATATACTTGTCACATTAAAAAGTTACCAAATAATATGTATAGTATAATATTAAAAGTTTTAAAAACTTTGTGTCTGGGTCTATTTGTAGATAAACAGAAAAAAGCATGGAATGATATATACCAAGTGGTTACCATTGATTTCAAAGAGGACAGAGAGAGGAACTATAGATCAGAAAGAGAAAGGACAAGGCTAATATTTGATTTGCTACATTATTACTTTAGGAATTTAAAAATATAAATAAATTTATAAAAGCATCATAGTACCATTGCTCACTGATGCGTTTTTTAATTTAAAATTTCACCTGTTCCTTTGGCCTACATTTGTCCTTAGCCCTGTTTTCTGGCCTTGCAAACTTGGTCACTCAGGGATAAACTGATCAATCTAAGACTTCGTGTGAATCCAAGCATTTTACTTACTGAAACATTGCCCAAGTGTGAACTAATAGAGGCTCTCTAACAATTAGTAATAAAAAGGAAATAACTTAATTTTTCCTGTGAGTTTTAAACAAAGAGAAGAAAAAATATAATTCAGACCTCTGATATTCTTAGTCTTAGAAACTGTGAAAAATGATCTGTAATCTGAGCTTTCTGTGGACATAGGAGGAGATATCTCACACCAGCTCAGTTAGTTACCAAATTATTCTCTGAAAGCATATTCATGGACACATGAGTATTTTTATACACAAATATTAATATATTTTTACTTCCTAAAGAACAGGCAAAATTTCAAGCACTTTCTTATATTTAAAACAATAACTAGCATATGTTTTTAAGGCTTGCCTTGTGTCAGGTGCTGTGCCAAATGCTTCATATATATAATCGCCATTACAACAATTCCATTTGGCAGTTGCTATCATACGCTCTATTTTACAAACAAAGAAGCTAAGGTTCAAGATTCTATGTAATCTGTACAAAGGTACACAGCCATGAATTGCCACTTTGCCCCCTACAGAGTAGCAGAGGTCCCAACTTGAACATGGGCTCCCTCAGAATGTCCTTAGTGCTAGTGAAACAGATTGGTCAGAGGTCCACTCATAGGCAGGACCACAAATGTTCTAGAAGTTCCATTCATCCTTAGGGTGGACATGGTTCAAGAAAGTGAGCCATCTATCAGCCAACAAGTTTTTACTTCACTACCTAAATCCTATAGCAACAGGGCTGTGATAAATGAGCAGGTAAACACTATAAAAATAGAAACATTGCCAAAACCGGTTTGGCTCAGTGAATAGAGCGTCGGCCTGCGGACTGAAAGGTCCCAAGTTCGAGTCCGGTCAAGGGCATGTACCTGGGTTGTGGGCACATCCCCAGTAGGAGATGTGCAGGAGACGGCTGATCGATGTTTCTCTCTCATCGATGTTTCTAACTCTCTATCTCTCTCCCTTCCTCTCTGTAAAAAATCAATAAAATATATTTTAAAAAAAATAGAAACATAATATTTCCATAGGACACTGAGAATAAGAGAAATCAACAGACCTTAGATCTGCACAGGATAGCCATGGACACTTTGCTATTCATTCATTCCCCAGGAGCAAACCAGAAGCAGACACATTTAGAGATGAGTCACAGTGGTAAGAGTTATTACCCCAAGTACCAGAGCAACAGGATCGGGAAAAGCTGGTCAGCAAGCATGTGGTTCTGAGTAGGCCTACACTCAGTAAGCTTCTGAACTATGCAAAAGCTTCCATCGAATGAGTAACATGCAGAAAAATGTTTATAAACAAGCATCATCTTTGCTAAAGCTTTCCTAGATCTGACCTAGATTTCCCCACACAAAGAATTTTTGAGGAGTCTTCATCATCTTTTAATTCTTTCAGGGAGACAGCATTTAAGGAGAGAAGTTCATTCTATGTATATGTGAGACTCAAACATGGCATTAAGGTATATACAACCATAGATAAGAGAATTCCAAAAACTTACAGAACAGAATCTTGGGGCAACAAGTTTTAACCAGATTGTGTTCAATTAACTTTGTAAATACACAAAACTAAATGCCTATTGGAAATACAAGGTTGATTTTCCAGTTTTTTTATTGCCCACGGGAATTTTCTGATTAATTGATTTCAATTTATGGAAGCCAAGTTAAGAAGTATATGGCAAGGCATCAGAGAAGTAAAAAAAAAAGAGAGAGAGAGATTTGTGGGAGTGATCCTTCTATATCAGTCTAGATACCAGCAGGAAACAGATAATATGTTCAAATAAAGAAAATATGAGAAGTTTAAGAAAGGACTGTTTACAGAGATGTAGGCAGGGTATAGGGCAGTGATGGCGAACCTAAGACACGCGTGTCAGAGGTGACACGCGAACTCATATTTTTGGTTGATTTTTCTTTGTTAAATGGCATTTAAATATATAAAATAAATATCAAAAATATAAATCTTTGTTTTACTATGGTTGCAAATATCAAAAAATTTCTATATGTGACACGGCACCAGAGTTAAGTTAGGGTTTTTCAAAATGCTGCCACGCCGAGCTCAAAAGGTTCGCCATCACTGGTCTAGGGAAACCAACGAGGCCTCAAGGTTAAGCTGTTCTCATTACCACTCCCACCACCTAAAGAGGGAAGGGGAGACAGTGGATACCAAGACAGTGGATACCTGTGTAGAGGAGACCATCTTATAGGAGCTGTGACCCTCAAATGAGAGACATAATAATCAGCTACTTGAGAACCCACAGGTAGGAGGGCCTCCCCACTGACCAAATTTAACTCATAACCACATAGCAAGAGACTATTGATGCAATGCCCAAAGGGCAGCCTGCTTTCCATAGACAAAGGAGCAGTAGGATAGAGAGTGAGTCTGGAGAGACAAAAGGAAGATACCCAGTACAGCATGTATCTTACATCTCGGTGCCTGCAGCAGGCTCAGCTGATGATGGTTTAAAACACAGTATCTTTTGGCATAATCCATAGAACAGAAACATTTCATTCAGATCGCAAACTGAACGGCACAAACATGCCTTTGGCAGTGAGGTCGGAGGACAGGGATTCATTCACTGCTAGGGAATGAACCCTTTCCAAGAACAAAAAGATCATTAATTTTAGACTTGGCATCTTCTAATCTGTTTGTAAAACCCAAATATACTAGAAGCATACATATCCGCAGGATCAACATAAACCCATAACCCCATTTCCATAGCTGCTTTCTTTATGGCACCCAACCTAGACTAGAAAAAAATAACTAGGAAGAAACAGAAAGTAAGAACGATGAGTGTTCTTAAGGTGATTACAGGCCACACACACATATTTTAAGCATTATTTGTTTTCAACAGGTCAAACATTTATTTCTGGCTACATGTAGGGGAGGTTATTGTGATGGTCTCCACTTGGGCCAATAATCATCCCATGTGTCAAGGAAGGTTCATTTTCCTGTGATAACTATTGGCAAACTATCAGCATGTACACAGGGCCTGGACTTCCTATCTTGTTGGAATACTGCAAGAGTAATCTCAACTAACATCCAGGATTTGTGACTGTGAGATAAGACGTCACTATGAGATTACCATTTAACATATGGTAAGTTCAGATGTTAACCTAAGAGTGTCAGTCATATAGATTAATACCTCTATAATGAAAAGTATGCTAAAATATATTTTATATGTCTGCATGCTAGGGTTTGCAACATCTTAAAATAGTTTTTTCCTACTTTTCTACATTTTTTTAATTTAGAAAAATAAAACTTGGCTTATTTCTTATTTCTTATTCTAAACTAGAGGCCCGGTACATGAAATTCATGCATGGGTAGGGTCCCTAGGCCTGGCCGGCGATTAGAGCTGATCAGGTTCCCCTCCTCCCCACCTCCTTCTTCCCCCACACCCCTGCTGGTAGCCTGCCATGTTCCACATCGCCCCCTGGTGGTCAGCGCACATCATAGTGAGCGATCGAACTCCAGTTCTCTTGGTCGAACTCCTGAGGGGACATTTTGCATATTAGCCTTTTATATATATATATATATATATATATATATATATATATATATATATATATATATATCAAACTTTCATCAGAGAAAAGTTCACACTATACCAAAAGGAAAAAATTATCTCTTTCAGTAGTCAGTTATTTGGTTAAAAAAATTTTTTTCTTTGTCAGAGAGGGATTCACAATGAAGGTCTCCATCAAGCATCCCTCCTGACTATAATGGAATGAGCCCTGTCTCTAGAACCCAGTCACTGAATGAAGGCTGATTGAGAACTCCAGGCTCAGATGGTTTCACCGGTGAATTCGACCAAACATTTGAGGAAGAAATGACACCAATTCTGCACAATCTCTTCTAAAAAAAAAATTAAAAAGGAAAGAACACTTCTTAACACATTTTCTGATACCAACAGTATTGCCCTGATACCAAAATAGAGACATTACAGAAAAACTATGGACCAAAACTACAGACCTAATGAACATAGACCAAAGGTCAACAAACTAAAGTGTATGGGCCAACTGTCTGTGACTAAGTGTTATTGGAACACAACCACATCCATTCATCTGCCATGGCAGAGTTGAACAGTTGCAGATGCAACAGAAAATATGTGGCCCACGAATCAACAATATTTACTATATGGTTCTTTACAGAGTTTGCCAACTCCTGACGTAGATGCAAAATTCTTCAACAAAATAGCCATAAAGTTGAGTGAAGCAACATATAAAAGTATAAAATACACAGTGGCCAAGTCCACACAGAGGGAAGGGAGGTGGGGTGCACGCCAAGCTGAAGCAGGCTGAGGAGGGCAGGATGCATGGGGACAGGGGCAGCAGCCCAAGCAGACACAGAGAGTGTCTTTCCAGAGTGGGCAGGGACCCAAATAAAATGAAAAGGATGTCACATTGTAGGTGACAATGGCAATAAGAGAATAGTGAGTCACACAGGGTATTGAGAGACAACAGGTAAACATACAGAGAAAAATCTTCTAGCACCAGAAGGTAACTAAAATTCCTGAAATAAAGTCCCAGAAGAATTATGAGGATATGGCTACAGGTAACAGGTGCCAGATTCAAGGGCCTCCCGCTGGCCAAATTGTGGGCAATTTGAGCTTCAAAATAAATTATAATATTAATGGATTATAGTCGACTGAATAAAAATGAGTATCAATGAGTCCATACTTTAAATAAATAAATAAACAAACAAATAAACAAGCTGTTCTTTAGGGTTATAAGTCCAAATAGTAAGTGTCCAAGGAACTATTGATAATAATTAATTCAACCAAGAAACACCAATGGATATTCAAACTGGAGGCATTGGTGGGCTGGAGTCAGTTGTTAATATCTTAGAGATTTTTTGTGACTCAGTTATTAAAATTATCAAAATTTAAATTCTATGAATGTGCAATTAAATAAATTATATTTTAACAAAGGTAACAAGTAATCAGACTTCACCACTTGGCTCAAACACCTCTCTCCAAGTCACTACAGTCCTGAGCACATATTTATTTGCTTTGGCCCTGACATCCTGCACCACATCACTGCTGCCCCTGCCCCTGTATGGGTGCCTTCTTACCTTGCTCAGGTTCTAACACCCCATCCTCCCTCCCTTCCTCCTAGGTGGGTACCTATCTCATTTCCTTTAGTGGAGGTAAAATTGTCACCTGCAGCTCTAAACCTATATTTTAAGAGATCAACATTGCCAGAGACAAAATCTTTCCTTCCCAATAGTTCTAGCAATGTTCCAAGGCTGTCACTGATTGGCTCAACTTAGGTCACACAACTATTCCTCAACCAATCACTGTGGTAGCGGAGGGCAGAGGACTGAGGAGAAGTATGCTGACTATAGAGCTGAGTTGGTCCCTCTGGGACGACATAGGCTGAGAATGACATGCAAATTGATTCTCTGAAGGCAAACAGAGGTTCTAGAACCAGAAGGAAGATTGGAAACAGAGGAGGCAAGAAAAGCCTGTAGGTACCCAACAGAGTTAGGAAACAAAGGGGAATAGAACTATCAGACAAGAAGTTTGGCAGTAAAAGGAAGGAAAGAGATAAAGTGTGCAAAGCCATGATTTTTAAAAGGGTAAAGCCAAATACATTTACAGGCAGACAGGAAGCAACTCATAAATTGTGCCACTTTTGAGAATTCTCAAAGTTTATTCAGATAAAAGGATTAGATAGTTAATTGGCTATTATTTGAGCTGTGCTCCAAATAATGTTACTTTCATATTTTCTAAGAAAGTATCCCATGCTGTGTACAAGAACTTGTAAAGGACAGGGAGTACAAGTTCTTGTATACAGCATAGGATAATCTTACTTCCTGGGTTTACCAAGAGGCTCACGCAGTGCTTCCGAATAAATTAATAAGAAAAATACATATTTTAAGTGTGCTCTGTTAAAATAGAAGGCTCAAAATTAACACATTGCACTTGGAAAGCCTCAGATTTAAAATCTTCACTATCAAGCAAACAGAAGCAGGCGAAGTAAAACAAAACCTAGCCAAAGCTCTGAAAATCCCAGAGGATGTGTCTGAGTAGCTTAGCCTTGACACTGGAACATCATATGTCTATAAGGCAAGTCATTCAGTTCCCAGGAGGATTTTGCTCAATCATTTATTCAGAAAGTATCTGAGTACCTGCTATGTGTTTTCATAATAACACATTTATAATGGGTGTTACTGTAGATGAAGAAGCTCTTTTATTTTATTGTTTTTTACACAACTTCTCTAATTTTTCAGTATAACCTAAAAATATCCATCACTGGGACAGTATTCCTGTTTGGAAATCTTGATGCATTTGCAAATAATGAGAACACACTGTGCCTCAGGCAGGAACAGAATCTCCTTGTGTTCTCTATTCTCCTTCCTCCTTCCAGCAAGACTGGTTTAGAAGCCTGATTGTCCATTTGAATAGTGAGCATAGCTGCATGCTCCAGAGAGTCCTTCTAAGTCTCCCTCTGCATAACCCTCATGAAAAATGAGAATAGGGAAGAAGTGAAGAAAAGTCCCTTAATAGTAATATAATTCCTCTCTCAAGATCTGTAGGATTTGAGTGTCCATTTAGTCAGAATTGGCTAGGAAATTCAAATATGTGTTAAATGCAGCAAAGGGCAACAACAGATGCACCACAATGAAGAGCTATTGCTCTTCTGGTCTACTGACTCTACAAACAAAGAAATTGTCAGGTCACCTAATAGATATTTTATAAGCAAGCTTAGCTGTCCCTTTGAACTTAGCAAAGTAGTCATCATCCCCCAGGGAGGAAAGGAACTCTAAATAACCCTCTGCCACAGTCTCATCCTTCCCCTCTGCCTCCTGGCTGTCTTTCTGTTTCCCAGCCAATGACTGGAAGAGAGAATGCCTGAGTGACTGTGAGACCCATCTGTGCCAGGGAAAAGCCTGGATTAAATGAATGGCAACTTCTGACTATGTCACACTGAGAAGTAACTAGCTTCCTCTCCGTCATCTCCATGCTCATCCTCAAATAAACGCTGAGTTTCTCAGCTAGACCACAAGACCTTTGCTCTACCATCTGGCTCCTGTTTTCCTCTCCGAACCAAGCCCTGTGCCTGCCCCAGTCTCCCATTCCCTCATCCCATGTTCCTTGACACTATTTCACAAATGGCTCCATCAGCCAGCAATGTCTTTCCTCTGGGAAACTAAAATTGCCTAGTTATGTTGCAATGTTCTTATCTGGAATATAGAGTAACATCCCAAATGTAGGTGCCTCATTGGTACCTCTTGTCACCTACAAAATAAGCCTAAGTTTCGGTCTCAAGTTTTATTTTGGGCCTTTTTTAGGAAGCCTAAACTCTATCTTTGGTAATCTACTCTGAATTGGTAGATCATTAGGATTCTAATGGAAACGAGAATAACACCAATGAAACATTAAAGGAAATACTCGAAATTATATATATTATAGGCACAATTTGACTTTCAGTTAACTATGTATCTATATATATAAAAGCCTGAGCGACCGAATGACCAGAATGACCAGTCACTATGACATGCACTGACACCCTCAACACAGGAGCTGCCCCCGGGTGGTCAGTGCACTCCCACAGCAGGACCACCACTCAGCTGACGAACCCGTCCCAGCGGCCCACAGCCCGATGACAGACACTCACTCCCTCAGTAGTCCTGTAGGTCCAATCTCCTGAAAACAGGCCAGGCACTGATGGACCAGCGCTGCCAGCATGATCCTGACAGCACTGCTGGCCTCCTGGAAGTCAGCCTTGGGCACTGCAGCTGCTTCCCCCCCTAGACACTCTGCAAGGAAGAAACAATATAAAGGCAGCCACCAGGTGACTCCCAACAACCAGCGCGAATGTGGGCAGGATGGGTCCGGATTCTGGGCCAGCAAGGGCATCCCACCACCCACCCAGAAGGCTGATCAAGTCCCAGCCTCTCCACTCCCCGGGACCCCACCCATGCACAAATCGTGCACTGGGCCTCTAGTTATATTGTACACTATATTTGAAGCCACTATTGCTGGCTACTTTTGCTCACTTATAGCTGAAGCGCTGAAGGATTTATCAATGGCAATGACTGTCATCATTTTAAAATAAAAAAGCCATTTGAAAACCATAATTAAGCTCATCATTTTAATTTTTTTATTTTAATCCAGATTTTTTATTTTCTATTACTCATCATCTTTCTTTATTCTGAAGTCCTTGGTTTCCCTTTGCTGTCATTTCACTTCAGCTTAAAGAACTTCCTTTAATATTTCCTTTAGTAAAGCTCATCATTTTAAAAGTCTTTGGAACCTATAATTTAAGCTTCTGGGACACGTATGTATTCAGAAGTTCATTTCAAATAAACTCGCATAACCATTACACATCATTTCTATAAAGACGGCTATAGCACCAGAATAACCAGAAATTATTTATAGCTTTTAGTTTAGTAGAGCTATTTATTCTAGTGATTTATGAAGATAATGAACCATTAACCTGACTGGCTCAGTGATTGAGCGTCGACCTCTGAACCAGGAGGTCACAGTTTGATCCCGGTCAGGGCACATGCCTGGGTTGTGGGCTAGATCCCTAATGTGGTGTGTGCGGGAGGCAGTCAATCAATGATTCTCTCTCATCATTGATGTTTCTATCTCCCTCTCCATCTCCCTTCATCTCTGAAATCAACAAAAATATATTTTTTAAAAAGAACCACTAGAAATTTCTTCTAATCTATGATAAATAATAAAAGAGAATAATATCTTAATAATATTTATTGGAAGATAGAGAACTGGTCCACCAATATCTTCTTTTGTGTTCCTTCCATATACTTTTCTTTCTTACATCCCCAAATTTTCATGGCTTATACACTAAAACTTAGGCCTTCTATGGGTTTGCCCAAGATAATTTCTTGGTGTTTTGGAAAGAAGGAACATGAGCTATGGATAAAGCAACAAAGAAAAAGAAGATGAACACAGACTTAAGTGTCATAAATAATGACCATATACATGCCAAAAGATGACATACTAACAGAATGAAGCATCTAGGTCTTGATGTGCCAGAGTTGAATTGATTCAAGCTGCTCTTGAAATAAAGATTCCTTGGAACCTTGATGTGAAGATGATTCTGGCTGGGGGAAAAAAAATCCCAAATAAAATCAAACATTACTGATGGAAGCTGGAAGAACCTCAAAAAGAAATCCATATGGTATTGGAATAATAGAAAGTATTCCTTAGCTTTGAGAGCTAAAGAATTCTTACACCTAAAGAAGCTATTCCAATCACAGACATCAATCCAATGCTTGTTCTCAACTCTTAATGAGAATGCCTGTTCTCCTCTCAGTTAGCTTTCTTTTCTCATGCTGAATGGGAAACAATGAACAAAATCAAGGGATTGGTGTTATTCCATTTTGTTATATTTTCAAAATTTAGCAATGATATTAGACAACTGTCCTTGAGATTTCCCATAAATGCACCCACCCAATATTTATATGAATATTTTATTTTGGTAAATCACCATCTTTAGGAGATTTTAAAAGTATTTGAAAGTATTTCTTTAGGAGATTTTACTTCCAAATTAAATATTCCATAAAAAGTTCTAAAAATATCACTGAGATAGTTTTCCTTTCTTGTACATTTGGTCAATAAGCTAACATATGATAGCCATCATTCTTCTTCCCATTGTTGAGCAAAATTTAGCTCTCAATTTCTCTGTGTTTCTTTCCAAATATATTTCTTCTCTTCACCAATTTCTTTATTTGCTTATTTTTCTGCTTACTTTCCCTCCATACTCTCTAATTCATCCCTACATTTGACGTTTTAGTAGCCAGCCTTCTAAAAAAGTCCTAATAGCACATCAGAGCCCTCCAGGAAAGCAGAACTCTGTAAGCCTAATGAATAAATATGCTTTTATTGAACATTTGCTTTTTAGTAAAAAAAGTAATAGTTTTTTTTCAACCGTTCTTTCTTGTACTTTCTGAAAGCTGGGAATGGAAAAGTAAGTTTTAAAAAAAGGGTTCATTCGGAGTGGCAAAGTGGAGCCTGATTCGCCAGCTTCCACTATCTACAACTGTCCAGGTTTGTTATTCAGCCCAACCTGCCGCTTTGTCTTTCAGGTCTAAGAACTGAATGAAGACGCTGGACCTAGAGGTGCGAACCTTTTGAGCTCGGCATGTCAGCATTTTGAAAAACCCTAACTTAACTCCGGTGCCCTGTCACATATAGAAATTTTTTGATCTTTGCAACCATAGTAAAACAAAGATTTATATTTTTGATATTTATTTTATGTATTTAAATGCCATTTAACAAAGAAAAATCAACCCAAAAAATGAGTTCGCGTGTCACCTCTGACACACGTGTCATAGGTTCGCCATCACTGACCTAGAGCGTTCTAAATCTGGAGTCCACCGGGATGCGAAATCTTCCGGCTGCAACTCTCAATGTCTGCTGTTCAGCAATGATGGCAACCCACTGGTGCTCTTCTGTGGCATAATTCTCCTTCCAGCATTTAGGAATCAAGGGAAAAGCTGCCTTCTTCCACATGAACTTGCAATTCCAGTTCTCCCCAACTTTTGTGCCATTGCACCAGTTTTCCTTATCTAGAGGAAATCCAGCCTTAGATCATATGTGGCTTGAGACAATTTTCTTAGTGTTCCTCCCTTACAAAGATAAAATTTCCCCGCAGTGCCTGAGATGGCTTCCAGTTCAGCCTGTTTGTACTGTTCCCACGATCTAAAAATGATGAGACTTGTCATCTAATCCAACTCCCCACTTGCATCTTCAGCCTTTTATGCCATCTTTGGTTCTGAGCCAGAGAATAATTTCCTGTCCTTATTACACTAGGTGAAATAGAGGCTCAGAAAAGCTAAAGCACTTTCCCCAAAAATCAATGAATCACTTAGTGGCCAATCCAGTTCCAATTCTAATCCGGTGTTCTTTTCTTAAGCGTCGTTCCCTGTGTTATCAGTCAGAGTCTCAGAAGAAAAGAAATTTCTCCCAAAGGGCACAAATTATAAGGCTTTAATAAAGGGATAGTTTCTAGAGGTGTGAGCATGTTAAGAAAATCAACTAAGAATGGTAAAGCATCCAGAAACTAGCAATGGGGACTTGCTAATGGAAAGGCATTACCACCCTCAGCATAGAGACTCAGAGAGCAAATGTCAGGGAGGAACATTGCTATTGTTATTGTTACTGTTGTCAGAGTTCAGTGAGAGTGAAAGCTGAGGAGAGGAAGGCACCCAGCAGGAGGCCTAGTGTGGTAGGAAGTAGCTACTGCAGGAGGTGAGACTTCAAAAAGAGTGGTCTCCTCCTCCCTCCCTTCTCCTGCTGCTGTTTCTCATGCCTTGAACCCATCTGTGAACTAACAAATGTATTTTTCAAAGTGTCATGCATATCACTAAAGATGTGAATTATTCCCATTTAAAAGAATCAGGTTAACACTTGACTTGAAATGTCAACCTTGTGTAATCTTAATTATAAAAAGAACATATAACCTCAAATATTCCTAAAAACTAGAAGACTCTTGTTCTCTGGCCAACCCATCATCCAGCATCAGGCAACTCACGTTACTAAGCCCCGCGCTTTCTGAAGTGCAGGGAGAGCCTCCCTAGGAGATTCCACATAGACCACGTGAGTATGTTTAATGCCCTTTCTCATGGCTGCCTCCCCTGAAAAAGCTGGAGAGAGGTCTGAACATGGGCTCAACACAAAACATCCTAATTGGTGAGCTAACACTTTTTCTGAGCACTTACTAGTATAGTCACTGATTCAAGTGCAACCCTCCTTCCACTGCTCCAAGGACCAAAGCACCCTGCATCTCATCAAAGAAGAATTATAATTTGTTCCTGACTTCTATATTTTACTAGTCTACAGAATTCTTTATCAACACTTCCTATTCCACGTTTCTAGCAGTGCTTTGTCATTTGATCTGCATATTTGATCTCCACTAAGCAAGAGGACTATAGCGCTCTACTGTCTGCAATTTGTGTTACTAACAGAATAAGTATATTGAGCTTGAATCTGCAAATATCCACCCATTCCCATCCTTCAAATTCTGACAGGATGCTCACCCATCCCCAGGGAAAATGCTCCCTCCAGTAATTGAAAATTACTAACCTAGAGTCCCTGGCCACATAAGTAGATAGCGTTCAGGCTGAAGATACCTAAACTGTATTTTGCTAGCCCAATTTTCTCCTGCAAGTATTCCCAACATCCCAGATAGGAGTTCCCACAGCTTTCCATGATTTGGTCTAGACTGGGCCTGTCACACACATATATCTGATACAGCTATTGGCTCCAGAAATCCACATAAAAGTGGAACAAAGACTTTCTTGGCCAGTCAGACCCACATCGTATGGAACATTTACCTGTGGAATTAATTCATGTCTACAAAAATGTGAGGTCTAGTTTGAGCTGTGGTCTTAACATCTCTTTTCTATTCTTCTTTTCATGGTATCTGCATGGGGTTCCTGCCTAGTTCCCTGGCCAAATCTTTATTCAAAATGCATTTGCCCTGAAGTATAAATCATTAATAAGAACTTAAATTGTTTTCCACTGTCCTCACACTCACACACAAAATAGGACTTGACTAAAAGCAATGATCAAAATCAGACATGCAAGGACCAAGCCACGCACCTATGGAGACTGAGGGTGATCTCCAAAAGAAACACGTCTTTGCATTAAGTCCCCTGAGTCTATGACCTCCACTCAGCTTGCCCCTGCTTTTGCTTTCCCTTCCTAGAATTCTGGGATCCCTCTACCAGGCCCAGATGCTGGCCTCCTTTTTTTCTAATAGAATAGCTTTACTGAGACACACTTCACCCATTTAGTGTGCATAATTCAGTGGTTTTACTATATTTAGTATATTTAGTAATATTAAATTCATGTGTGGTGTGATATACTTTCTGGTATAGTTCCAAAGAAGTTGCATCATTTTGCATTATCATCATCTAATGTATGATGGATCCAATTTCTCCACATTCTTGCTAACACTTATCTCTTTTTTATTATAGTCATCTTCATGGGTATGAAGTGGTATCCTACTGTGGTTTTGATTTTCATTTCCCTAATGAATAATGATACTGAGCATTGTTTCAAATGCTTATTGACCATTTTTATATCTTCTTTAGAGAAATGTCTATTGAGGTCCTATGCCCATTTTTAAATTGGGTTGTATGTCTTTTTAATACTGAGTTGCAAGAGTTCTTCATATACCTTTATCAGATATATGATTTGCAAATTTTTTTCCTATATTGTTGGTTGTCTCTTTGCTTTCTGGATGGTATTTTTTTAAAACACAAAAGTGTTTAATTTTGATAAAATCCAATATATCTTTTTTTAAAATTTGGTGTTGTCTGGTTTGGGGGTTTTGTTGTTGTTGTTTGTTTGTTTTTTATTTTAGAGAGAGAGGAAGGGAGAAGGAGAGATAGAAATATGGATCAGCTGCCTCCTGCAAAGATCCAATTAAGGATTGAGCCTGCAACCCAGGCATGTGTCCTGAGCAGGAATCAAACTGGTGACATCTTGGTGAATGGGACAGTGCTCAACCACTGAGCAATACTGGCTAGGCATCCAATATATCTACTTTTTATTTTGTTGCTTGAACTCACATCTAACAAGGTTTTGCCTAAAACGAGGCTTCAGAGATTTACTCCTATTTTTACTTCTAAGGGGTTTATAATTTTACCTCTTACATTTAAGCTTGTGACCTATTTTGAGTTAATGTGTGTCTTGTGTGAGGAAGGAAATTATTTCATTCTTTGCATGTGTATATCCAGGAGTCCCAGCTTGAAAAGACTATTGAAAAGATTATTCCTTGCCATTAAATCGTCTTGTCAAAAATCAAATCAACATAAATGTAAGGGTTTATTTATGGACTTTCTATTTCATTCTATTGTTCTGTGTGCCCATCCTTAAGCCTGTACCACACTGTCTTGAGTACTGTAGCTTTGTAGGAAGTTTTGAAATTGGTAAGTTCAGGTACTCCAACTTTGTGATTCTTTTTCAAGATTGTTTTAGCTATTCTAGTCTCCTCGAACTTCTATGTTAATTTTTAGAAGCAGTTTGTCAATTTCTGCAAAGGAGCCAGCTGGGATTTCGATAGATTGTGTTTTATCTATAGATCACTCTGAAGAGTATTGCCATCTCAACAATGTTATGTTTTCAAACCATGAATTTGGAATATCTTTCTACTTAATTAGGGCCTCTTTCATTTCCTTCAACATTTTTTTTGTTTGTTTTCAGAGTATAAAACACTGAATGTACTTCTTTTATTAAATTTATTCCTATTTGAGCATATTTTAATTTTCATTTAATTTATTTGGGTGACATTGGTTAATAAAATTATATAGGTTCTAAGTATACAGCTCTATGATGCATCATCTGTATATTGTATTGTGTGTTCACCACCCAAAGCCAAATCTCCTTCTGCCATCTCCTATTTTATTCCTGTTGATGGCATTGTAAATGGAATTTTTCTCAATTTATTTATCACATTATTCATTGCCTGTGGGGCAAAACTATTGTATATTGATCCTGTATCTTGCAAAGTTGTACATCGCATTTAGTTTTCTTAGTTTTACACTGGATTTCTTAGGATTTTCTATACATTATGTCATGTCATCTGCAAACACATAGTTTTATCTCTTTCTCTTCAAACTGAAAGTCTTTAATTTCTTTTTCTTGCTTATTTCCCTGCTTAGAATCTCCAGAATAATATGAATGGAAGTGGCAAGAGTGATCATCTCATTTCCCTGATCTTAGGGAAAAAACATTCAGTCTACCACCATGAAGTATGACTTTTACTGTGAGGTTTTTGTAGAACCCTCTATGAGGTTGAGGAAGTTCCCTTTTATTCCAAGTTTGCTGAATGTTTTTATCCTGAGGTAGTACTGGCTTTTTTCAAATGCTTTTTCTGAGTATATGGAGGTGATTGTATGGTTTTTGGTTCTTTGTTCTATTGATATGGTGTATCACATTAATTGGTTTTCAACTGCTTAACCTTCCCTGAGTTCCTGGGACAAATTCCACCTTGGTCATAATGTATATAATTTTTTATATGCTATTGAATTTTGGTTTGATAGTATTTTGTTTGGAATTTGGGCTTCTGCATTCATAAAAGATATTGGTCTATAGTGTTCTGTTTGTTTGTTTTTTATGTATTTTAATCTAAAGTATGTCTCATGTAGACAGCATATAGTTGGATCTCAATGATTTATCCTATCTGACAATTTCTGGGTTGATTATATGTTTCTATTCCACATTTAATGTTATTTTGATATCATTGGGTTTGTGTCTGCCATCTGCTTTTTCTTTTCTGTATGTCTCATGTCTTTTAACTGATTTAAATCTCACTTAATTAATAAATTCTGTTTTTGAGAACATACAGCCTACTATCATGGCTTTTTAAAAAGTGAATAGCAATAGTTTAGGTTAAAGTAATGTGTATAACCTCATTTTTGCCTTACTATTACCTGATATGAATTTAACTTGTAGACTTTTAGTCACTAATTTTACTAAACTGGGAATAATATTATAATGATTTAGAGCCTGGGTTCTCAGAAATTCCTGAATTCCAATCCCAAATTTGTTATTATATAGCTCTGTTGTCTATAAGTAACTTACTCAATATCTTCAAACTTTGTCCCCTTATTATTACATAATATATTGTATATAATTAGTATCATTTTAATAATTATACTAATTGCTAAAAATGTTTTGAGCATTTACTATGTGCCAGGAACTGATTAAGTGCTTTCCATGTATTAACTCATTTATTACAGATCATATATTGGCACCATAGTGACACAAGATAAAGCACTTAGTAAATGTTTGCTATTATTAACTAGAGGCCCAGTGCATAGATTCATGCACATTGAAAGGAAATGAATTAGAAGAAATATTTTAACATCACTATTCGCCCTTTCTCTATAATAGAAGTGTCAACCAAATTCACAATTGACAATGACAGATCAAAACACACATGTGCAAAACACACACGTGGCACCAGCAAGAGCTTTGTATGTATCATGTATGCACGAGTCAACTTAGCCTTTTATAGATATAGAGTAAACTTGCTTAATTAGACCTGCTTTCTGATTTAGCTAAACTTTTTCCAGCCCAGTGAAGCACTCTAACTTCTCTTTCAGGAAATTGTCAGCAACACAGCAGTAAATATCAACACGAAGCAGATTATTATTGTAGATCACACAGGGAGAACAAAGGGTAAAATATTTAACTGCAGCAATGTTTGACTATATTCTGCACAGTGAGAAAACCTGAAGTCATTATCAAGGTCCACAATTTCTTACTTCTTTTTAGTCAGGTCAAGTTTCTAAACTTTCTAAATCTCTATTTTCTGGCTAATGAAAAGAAAATAGGATTCTACTGAGTCTCCCATCTACCTACTTCAGGATTTCTGTGAGGATTAAATGAGATGAGGCATGGGAAAACATTTCACAGACATTTGATTAAAGTGTGAAATGTTTGCACCTGGCTATAAAGCAAGTCGTGTCCCTGGGCTGAAGAAACTGCAAGGAGGCTGGTTGTTAGGGAGAGGATGCCGGGTGTTGCTATGTGACATCATTACCTGGAGCCCACAGCCACCATTTCCAGGCTGGGCTGGGCTGTGGGCCACATTTTGCACCATGGGGTCTCGGCAGTGTTGGCTGTGATTTAGTGGGGTGTCTTTCCAGGGTGGTGGCAGGGTCTGTGTCCCAATTGGAGGAAGCCGAGTGTTGCTTTGTCAGCACCAGGTCTGTGGTGCCATTTCTTTGTAAATGGCCAGTGTGCATCACAGCAGCTGCTGCATTGAACATCTACCCCCTGGTGGTCAGTGCATGTCATAGCAACCAGCCAGATGGTCAGAGGAACACTTAGCATGTTAGCCTTTTATATATATAGATGTTAATGAATCAACTTAAATGTTAACTACCCTTTAAAAATCAGAAATAAAACAAGGAACCCTCACTTTCTATAACAATAAAGACTTCCCTAGCCTTTACAGAAGATACTCATTCCACATATTTTTTCCAAGTATGTTGTAGGAATGATGCCACAATGATTCTAATTTTACAAGAGATTCAAATTAGCACAATTCTTGATGGTGATAAAAGGGAAGGCTTTTTTCTCTGTTTTAGCTCAGGCATAATCTTCTTCACGAAGATTTCCTCCTACTGAATCCCCCACTGCCCCTCACCCATCCTGCCAACCTGGTCCTGTTGTTCCCATATCACCCATAACTCTTCTCATATTATGACACTCAATATTTTTTGAATTTTTATAAGAGTTTATTTAAGTCACACTAACATGTGCCGAGGAGCAAGATCTCAAATGCTCCAAAGAATAACAGTTTTTAGTTTACTTTATGCATTCAAAATTATGTAGGAATCATAAGGAAGATTACATGGAGGTGGAAGAAGCAAGGCAGGGATTAGATTACAGAATAGTTAAGATTCTGTGCTCTCTTGAGGGTGGTTATTTCAAAGGTAGGTTAACCCAGATGAACAGAAACAATGGACAGGGTTTGCTTATGGCGAAACTAAACCTTTAACTAAAAAGTTATATGCATGTGGTGTGAATACTGACCAAGATGTGCCCAGTGAGGAATTTATAATCAGATCACACAGTGAGATTACTTTCCATAAAACCCCTTTTTTTCATCCACAGTTTCCCTTTTGGTCATAAATTGATCTGAAGGATTGATGACCAACCTTTTGAGCAGACTAGGCATCACACTCAATTTTAATAATCTCTTTAATAAGACTTCACTGAAAAATTGGTATATGAGTCCCCAGTCATTTTAAGTGCACTAGTCACCAAAGCTTTAATGGGCCAGATTTTTAAGGAAGTTTCTCGCTATCCACAAGTTCCAGGAACAGACTTTGGATTTCAAATGGAAAGTACTCAATGGTTATGGCTGTTGGCCCACAAGAATCAAAACCCCAACCAATATCCATCTGAAATAAAGTTCCTGTGTCCCACCCAGCCACATGCCACAGTATATCAAAGAGTGTTTTGACTCCTGGTTGACATGTGTGATTATTTTTTTATCCAATTCTGAAAGAGTGGAATGTTTTTGGTGGTTGAAAAATTAAATTTGGCCAAAAGACATTAAATTTGTCCATAAAGAGACTATGAAGCTCTAAATTTGTTGAAGTGATTTTCTAGACATGTATTTTATTCATCTGTAGATCAGAACATTTTCACATTGAATATGCTAGAAGCCCAAGGAATAATTCAGTCAACAATTCACTCAATGACCAGCCCAATTTGAGGAAGCTCTAAGAATGCCCAAGATAAAGATATCTATATCTATATATAAAAAGTCAGTGATTGGAATACTGTCACAACCCAAATGACCAGTCACTATGTCACTATGATGCCTACTGCAGCCAGCAAACCCGCCCATGGGGGTGGGGCTAGCTAGCCAACTCCCCCTCGGCTCCTCCCCCAAGCCTGTCCCGTCCCCTACCACCCACTCCTTCCCCAAAAGGGGGCAGAGATGGCTGGCCAACCTCCTCCTGCAGCCCCTCCCCCCAGCGGCCCCACTCCTGATGGACCCTCCACTCCAATCAGGGCCAGGGCCGGCTGGCCAACTGCCTGCAGTCCCTCCCCCCAGCTGGCCCCACTCCAATCACCACACACACACCAATCAGGGGCAGGGCAGGCCAGTCAACAATCCATGGTCCCTCCCCCCCAGCTGCTGGCCCCTGATTAGCCCCCCCACTCCATTTGGGGGTGAAGCCAGCTGGCCCACTACCCACAGCCCCTCTCCATGGCTGGCCTCAACCCCAATTCATCCCCCACCCCAATTGGGGGTGGAGCCCACCCGCCAATTACCTGTGGCTCCTCCCCCCGGCCGGCCCGGCCCTGATTGGGCCCCAATCAGGGTGGGCGGCCAAACTCCCACCATCTCCTCCTCCCAACAGGCCTGGCCAGCTGGCCCCCACCCATGCATGAATTCGTGCACTGGGCCTCTAGTAGTAAATAAGTGGAGTGCATCCAGCTCAGACAGTAAGTATAATTAACATCCTGGTGCCATTATATGAATTGATAGGTCTTATAAACTATTTCACTAGAACAATATCTATCATTTCTTTAAGACATGCCTTTACTAACATGATGGCATCTAATCTTTATATCAATTCTAAAGATAGTTACTAGCTTCCCTGATACTCCTTAAGACTTGAGATAGATCTGTGCTAAGAAATATGCCATGATTATAATGCTACTAAACAACTGATTAATTTGAGGACTGCGGAGGAATTTCCAGTCAGCTATAATTTAGACAGAGTATAAAGAATGTTTTTGAGGAAAACTATTTTTTTCTGGTACATTCTCTCTAACAGCTTGCTGGTATCACACTCATTATAATGAATGACAGAACATCCACATGGAAATAATTCCACCCATTTAGGAATTTCCATTAAATTAAAAACATTAATTACTATAGATCAAGTGTTTATACGTGTATTATTTCTAATACAATATTGCAAGAGAGATAGTATACCCATTTGTAGAGTAGAAAAGTAAAGCTCAGAAAAGTTTTTACTTTTCCAAAGCAGCTAGTAAGTGGCAAAGCCCACACTCACGTCTAGGTCTTCCTGGCTCCAGAGCCTCTCTTTTTCCACTCCTGCACTGCCAGTCCCCAGGTGGGCTCCTTGCCCTTACTATTTTATCCTTACAATGTAACCCTTGGCTCCACAACCTAAGAACACAGTGTTATTTAAGAAAGACATAATTCCAATACCTTTAAACAGTGTGGAAATACCCTCATTAACAAATTCTGATAGAGATTTTTTTTAAAGTATTCCCAGAATTTTCCTGTTTCACACATCACTTTTATTTTCCTCCTCTGCATTCTTCCATTTGGTTAAATCAAAGCAAGGACTGTTCAATTCCTGTGGTATAAAGTTCTTACTAAAACCTTGTGTACGCGTCTTTTCCATGATCTCCAAAAAGCATTGAGAAACCCAATCACTACATTAAGACAAATTTACTGGAGCTATTGGCTGGCAGGAGCAGGGGGAGAGGCGGCATTTATAATTATCTTCTGTCACTCCATTGATAAGAATGAAAAGATAAGGACAAAGCTATTAAAATGTGAAAGGAGAAACAGATGTTAAAATTTAAATTATGGCATGAAAACTGAAGAGAAAATAAGAAAGTGGGGTGACCACTTTCTGCTGGAAAGTGAACTGGAACAACCCTGTTAGGAGCTGAATGACGCCTGGTGAGTCTCTAATGCCTTCTCCCAGGATTGGTGTCTTGATTTTTTAATAAGCTAAAAAATATCACAAATATTGGCTTTGATCTGCCCACATCTCTAGAGGTAGGTATGAAGCCCAAGTTTTCAGAACTTTGGAACCAGAGAGGTTAAGAAACTTCTCAAAATTACATTTAGAAAGCATCTGTGTCAGGATTCAAACCCAGATCTATATGGAAGCAAGGTCTGCACTCTTAACCACATCATGATTTACAGACAGGATTATACTTGCATGGCTGCAGGTACACACTATAGACAGCATCATGTAGGAGAAAGGCATGGATTGGAAACCTCTGCGTGATCTTTGGCAATCCTATCTAATAAAAGAGAAATGTGGTAATTGGTGTACGACCGCTACCCTTCCCATTGGCTAATCAGGGGCGATATGCAAATTAACTGCCAGCCAAGATGGCGGCCGGCAGCCAGGCAGCTTAAACTGAACATGAGGCTTGCTTGCTTCAGTGACGGAGGACTGCAACGTTCCCCGCCTGCCTTGCCGGCCTCTGAGCCTGCAGTTTAAGAAACATAGTAACAAATATAGAAGCTAAACAAAACCCCAGAAACCAGCTTTCAGTGAGCTGGGATCTCAGAGCTGGAGTTGATACAGAGTTTCGATTATAGAACCCAAACAAACCAGATACCTGCTTTCAGCAGCTGAGGCCTCAGAGCTGGAGCCAGAGCTAAAGCTGGCCCAGAATAAAAAAGAAAAAAAAAAAAAAAGGAGCAGTTGGGAGCTTCAGTCACCCGCCAGCCTGAAAACAGCCCTCAGCCCCTCACCCAGACTGGCTAGGCATCCCAGTGGGGACACCCACCCTGAAGAGTGTGTGACCAGCTGCAAACAGCCATCATCCCCTCATCCAGGCTGGCCAGGCACCCCAGTGGGGACCCCCACCCTGATCCAGGACACCCTTCAGGGCAAACCAGCCAGCCCACACCCATGCACCAGGCCTCTATTCTATATAGGAAAAGGGTAATATGCCTCCCAGCACCGGGATCAGTGGAGCTGCGAGGCCTCCCGGCACCGGGATCAGCGTGACAGGGGGCAGCGCCCAAACCCCCTGATCACCCTGCGGCTCTGTGTGTGACGGGATGGGGCCACAACCTCCCTATTGGCCCTGCTCTGTTCCTGACAGGGGAAGGTGCCCCAACCCCCTGATCGGCCCTGCTCTGTGGGTGATAGAGGGCGGTGCCCCAACCCCCTGATTGCCCTGCGGCTCTGTGTGTGACAGGGTGCGGCGCCCCAACCCCCCCATCCCACGGGCCCTGCTCTGTGTGTGACGGGGTAGAGCCATAACCTCCCCATCGGCCCTGCCCTGAGTGTGACAGTGTCCTTGCAATAATTACACAGCTGAGAAAAAACAAAATACATGTTTCCAAGAACATCTAAAGTTTAAAGTTATACCAGTACACAGAAGAAAAAGTGCATAAGTTGTCTTTGTTAGTTGAGCTCCATTCTAACAAACTGAACTTAAACACCGTGTTCCAGTGGCATTTGCTTTGAGGGATTTACACAGCAGAAATCTAAACTGATCAATATCTCACATCTGCTTTGATCTGACAACCCTGGACACTGTTCTGATTTAAGTTATTTCCCATTTTACATGCTTGGTTTATCTTATTTGTGGTAACTTTAGCTACATTCAAAAGCGCCAGTGACTGACAACAGTTCTCACCAATAATTCTCTCAACAATTCATAACAAACTCAAGTTTATAACAAACTCCATTGTCTAACTACCTTGTTGGGGGCTGACACTTAGAGGAGTAGCTTGGGCAAAAGAGAACATCCTTTCTTTCTTTGGCATTTCCTGAACACCCAAGGCTTTTTTCATTAAACTCAATGAGACTTTGCAGCAACCACTATCTCTTACTTTCCAGTTATGAACCTTAAAGAAGAGAACATGAAATGTTTCCGATAGTCTAGCCCAGTGGTTCTCAACCTTCTGGCCCTTTAAATACAGCTCCTCATGTTGTGACCCAACCATAAAATTATTTTCGTTGCTACTTCATAACTGTAATGTTGCTACTGTTATGAATCGTAATGTAAATATCTGATATGCAGGATGGTCTTAGGCGACCCCTGTGAAAAGGGCTCATGACCCACAGGTTGAGAACCGCTGGTCTAGCCAATTATCTACTCTGTATTGCTCACATTGCCTAGGATTCATAAATATAGATGCTGATTTGAAACCTCCAGAGTTCTCCTGGTGAAATTTAAAACAACCCCATATATGGAGGGCAGGGAGAGACCCAAGAAAGAGACAGACCACTCCAGATTGGTGGGTGGCAGCTTTAATAAGCAAGGGAACTTACTTATTAGGCTTGTCTTAGGTGCAGAAAGATGAGTAGATGTCCGCACCTGCCCATCAGAATCTTAAAAGTTCATATAGAGGCCTTAATTGGGGTCAGTTACATATTCAGCCCAAATGGTTTCAACAACCCCTTACTATCTCAAGGTAGTGTTCTTGAAACAGCTCCTAGTGGGGGAATGGGCGGCAGGAAGTACATTCCAAGGATAGGGGAGGGAGGGAGGGAGGGAGGGAGGGAGGGAGGGAGGGAGGAAGGGAGGAAGGGAGGAAGGGAGGGAAGGAGTCTCTAATTGCCCAGGTCCAGCTTGCAGGTCAAGGGGTGGTCATATTCTCCTGATGGCCTCCTCCAACATTCTATCCCTTGTGACAAGCTTCTACAATCTTATATGTCCCTTTCTTCAGCAATGTGCCCTAAGAAGTCAGCAAGAGGTTTCACTAGCGCGCAGACTGCTCATTAGGCAGCTGTCTGGCTGCACTGGGGGCAAATACCACAGCAACAATATAGACACATACAATAGAAAACACAGATTACAAAATAATTCCCAAAATGAGTACCAATCTTTTTCTACCAAGAGCCACATGACCCAAACCATGGATTTAGTAAGTCTCCTAGGGTGTTCACTTGTGTTCTCATGTGATTTAATAAAGATGCTACATTAGCTAACTCATCAACATTCCACTTGGATAATGGCACAGGTGCCTCCTTGCACGGCAGTAATAATGTCCAAGGCCATCCTATCCTGGCGGACAGCTTTCCTCAGTAGATACATTTCAGGGTTCAGTAAGGACAGGCTATCACTTAAGGCTTGTTGGGTGAGTGTAATAAGGGCTTCTATGTTTACTCTAACATCCTCCAGGTCAATGGAAGGGACAAAGACAGTGGCCAAAGGATTGTTCCCATGGAAAACAGAACATGTTTATCCCATTACTGGACACTGCAGGGGCATCAGAAATCTAAGGTCAAAAAGACAGATATTTACTAGGAACTTGAATGGGAAGGTGGACCTCTTCTATAGGAATCACACTTGTGGCCTGCTCCTCAGATGTTCCTGTGGCTGTAACTTTAGGAATACAGCCTGGTGGTGCATGCTGTACATGCTGGCCAGGGGAGGCAGCACTGTCAGGTGTGAGGAGAGAGACTGGGAGCCAGATATGCCAGAACAGAATTCCCCCCTTTTCCCCCTTCTCAGTGGAGATGGAGTGGTGCCCCCACCACCAGGGGTGCAAAGCAAGTCATCCACCCCAATGGGGCAACCCATTGCAAATTCCGTCCCCAGGTGTGATAGGACTGGGTATGCTCAGCAGCATAGCACATTGAGCCACAATGAGAGTTGAGGCAACGGCTTGTTTCCCGAGATTTCCGTACCTTTAAGGTATTAGATCTCAGCAGGGTACCCAGGGAATGGGACAACAGTTCCTACAGGTTGATCATTCAAATGTACTAAAGGCTGGGATAGCACTTCAGTCTACCCAGCCAAGGTGGTTTTACCTGTTAGTAATGTAATCTGCTTCATTAATATCTCATTATTCCTTTCTGCCAACTCTACTACTTGTGGGTTGTAGAGGAGATGGAACCCCCATTTCATGTCATGTTCTTTTGACAGTTTTGCATATCATGACCTTTGAAATGTGACCACCCCCAATCAATAAGCATATACTTGGGGTAAGACAGGTGCATTTGCAGTGTCCACACAAACCGAAGCATATTTAGAACCTCACTCAGAGGCAGGGGGCCAATGTAATCAATTGCAATCCCTCCCTGGATGGGAACTTCAATTTATGGCCTCAGACTCCTTTGGCAGTTTGCCTTGGGCATGATTTAGAACACACAGGACTTGCTGTTAACTGCAATAACCAAATCACTGTATTTCAAGGGCAATCTGGCATATCTGTGGTAATATGCTATCCTATTCGCCCACCCTGGTGGCCATTCTTTCCATGCACCTGAGCTAGGGCATCAGCTTACTGATTGCCAGGGGGGTCAGCACCTGGCAGCCTGCCAGCCGGGATGTGGAGGACAGTGAGGAGTGCCTCAGGCTCTTGCAGGCAGGCAAACCTCAATGTCTTTCCACATATCTTGACCCCACAAGGGCTTATTTATGATCATATGTCCCTTGGTTTCTCACTGTCCAAGCCATAGGATTGGTTCCTTCCGAACAGCCCAACTGTCAGTGCAAAGAGTTAACAGCCAGGGCTCACTGGCCACTGCAGCTCATTCCTGTTTCCGCCCAGATGGTGTCAGTGTTGGGATGAATAGCAACTCCAGTCCTTGTGGATGCATTGCTCTGATTAGACCCGTCTATTTCTCAGGCATTAGTAGGAATTTCCCACCCACCCTCTCTACAGACTGAAGGGGTGGCCACAAGAATAAGGGCGGGGGCATTTGGAGAATCTTCATACCAGTATCTACAGGGCCTAGGAGCGCGCACATTTCTAACCAGTTGGCTGGTGGACAGGGTGCTTCTCTGCTGCAAATGGGTACGTCACTTGGACAAAGTGGATTTTGCGCCTTGGCGGAGGTGGGTGGGTGGAATGTATTTTCAACCCCACCCCTTGATAGGAAGGGAAATTCTAACCATGATGTGCTATCATTGGTGAGAGGCTCTACCTGGAGGAGTGCCATGAGCACAACTAGGAGCTGTTGCTTTATGGGAATGTATTGGGGTGTTTGCCCCCTTTTAGAACTGAGACCAAAATCCTAGGGGTACTCTCTCCTACTGCTATCTCTGCCACAGTGCCTGACCCATACCTTCCAGAGTCAGAGACACATGCCGCTCAAATGGTAGCCCTGCTTGGGGGATGCCCAGAGCTTTAATCTGCTTCACTGGAATATTTGCCTTCTCAAAGGTGGCTTTCTGATCAGCCCAATATCCTACTGTAAATGACTTGTCCCATAGCTAAGCTCAGCATGGTTATCAGAATCTCATACCAGGTGGGGGGAGCGGACTGGAGTGTTTTGGCTTTTATTTTGTGGTGAATGTGGCCTGACCAGGGCTTTCAAAGACAGGGGCATAGATGGCCTGTCTCATTCCCAACTCCCTAAGAATTTGTTGTGCCTCCTCTATAGATTCTCAGGGTCCCGTGTGATCTTCCTCATTGGGCCAAGCCACCCAACAGGCTAGAATAAACCAATCTACAAGGTAGTGTGTGCCTTGAAACGAACCCCTCTCCCTCCCCCAGTGCCATGCAAGTGCCGGTGGAAGGCAGGGTGTATGGTGATATTGCTCATTTTCTTTACCTCCTGCTGATCAAAGAAATGTTATACCCCACCTCCCCAGCCCATCCCTGTATCCCATAGCTGCACCAACCATGCCTGGATATTTTCCCTGGCCTTGTGCTGGAACTTGGCAGCTATATCAATAAGCTCAGTGGGAGTATATTCTCTCATCATGAACGCTTCTTGAACTGGGGGCTGCCCCCCTGGCTGGACTTCTGCTTTCCTTTGTATTAGGGGTCAGACAGCTCAGGGAGTTTGATCCATTTCCTGCCAATCACCAAATTCTGCTCCTGGTCCTCCTCACTTTCCCAGGGATTCCACCTGTTAGCATCCCAATCAGGCTTTGTCACAATGCTCGAACCTTCACTTGTGCCCTCCTAGCTTTTCAAAAATGGCACGCTAAAGTCTCCGACTTATTATCCTCCTCTCCACCTGTCTGCCAGCCTGAAGCGAGGAGAGTAGTAAACAACCACACATTCTTTTCTTCCAACTTTCTAACTTGAGCTTCAGCCTCTGGTTGGGCATAGGTGGCCAGCCGAACTGCCCATGATAGGGACCAGCCACGGAGACAGCCATCACATCCCTTTTTGGCTGCAGGGGACTAGGTGCAGTTCCTCAAACAAGCACATCAAACCAGCTGGTGTTTTCCAGGCATTCAGCACCCATGCAAGCATTTAGCACATGGGCCACACCTCCCCACATAGATGCTGACAGCCAGTGCAGGATTTCCCTCATGGATGCCTCTTTCCTAAGTGCTGGAAGCCAGTCCACCCTTGCTGCTTGACACAGTCGCTGCAGGGAAGAAACATCTGCACAGCATATGTTTCAAGGGACCTGGCTTAATGCATACTGTTCTTAATATGTTTGCTCCCCTTAGCTTTATGTGTTTTAACCAAGGTCACCTCTCCGAGAAAGGTTGTTCCCCCAGGTAGGGATTTTTCCCTGAAGTTAGGGAGGGAATAAAACCCCTTAACTAAGTGCCAGGCAGGTAGTTAATCACTTTAACTACGAACAATCACGCTTAAGCTACATAATCTTTACTCCCTGGAATGGAGATAAGAAACGCCCTAACCTTTGGAATAGAAATTGATAGGATTAAAATCAACTGGTATAAATACAGATGTAACAAGACAATAAAACACAGAACCTGGCTGGAGAACCTAGTGAGAGAACATGGCAAGAGAACCTAGACAGAACCTGGCTGGAGATCCTGGCTACAGAACCTGGCGGGAGAACCTCGCTATGCTGATCAACTGAAGGCAGCTTCCATGTCCTTTCTTCTTCGCTGACTCCATCCACACCTTTGGGGACCCCTGGACCTGCTGGGGCTGGACCCCAACAGTGAGGGAAACTCCCAGTATCCTCGGTTAAGCAATTGAGAGGGTGGTTGTACCATTCACAAAAACAAGAAACGTCTTGTAGTAAAAAGCTCCTATGGAAAGGAGGGTGAGGAATATCACTTTGTTCACATTGAATTTGAAATGCCTATAAAATGTCCAACTAGAGATGTACCAAGGCAGTTGAACAGACATGCCGAAGGTCAGAAGAATGGACTGGGCTAGAAATATCGTTTTGGCATGAAAATTGTATCCAAAGTCAGAGAGGTGTAAAAGTTTCCCATCCTGGCTGATCATATGACTCAGCTGAAGAATATATTTAAAGTAGACATATTCTTGGGCCTCCTTTTTTAACATGCTGAATTGGAATCTCTAGATAGCAGTTTGGCTCCTTATCTGTACTTTATAATTACTTAGAAAGCTTTTAAAAAGTCTTATCAGCAGATTTCACCCTAGTCCAATTAATCAGAACTTATGAGTGGGACTCAGATTTGAGGATTTTTTTTTTTTTTAAGTTCCAAGGTGATTCCAATGTGTATGAAAGTCAAGAACTACAGCTCTAGGGAGACAGCTGGTCATCTACATAATTGCAAAGCATCAGATTACACAATTATCAGCCAGATTTGAGCCTTGTGTTTGCAGCCACCCTTCACTTGGGTCTCTGCCAAATGAGCATTTCCTCACCACGCTACCTAAACTCAGGCACATGCCACATGTGCTCAGCATTATCTATCCTTCAGCCCTGCTCCCTTCCCTTCATCGCCCTTATCACCCTCTGCCTGTGTATGCTTTGCCTGTTTATTTGTTGTCTGTTTATCACTCGGAAAACGAGAGCTCCATGAGGGAAGCGACTTTCCTGTCTTCACTATAGAACCCAGCACCATTTCTAACAGCACCTAATACTTCTTAGGTGTATAATCCAGGATTTGTGGAAAGAATCAAAAGGGACTCAAAGTTCAAGGAGTAGAAAGGAAACAGGAGGAAAGGATGGGTCCATAGGCAGGCAGCTTTGTAGCCCTGATGGTAGAGAAGTGAGGTTCCAGTTTGGCTTCTTATTCCTGTATGAAATAGCTGCTTCGATGAGAAGTACCAGAAATCTCATAATCAGGATGAGGCATAGGATTGAAGTTTGGGAATTTTGGAAAGAGTTGGAAATATAGCTGGTCAAATTACTGAGCAGTGCTCACAGGCAAGTTGAGGTTGGTCATATGACTTTATAAACATAACAATCCACCCCTCCACCCCCCTCCCCACAATGGGTGATTTTTTCCAACTGTGCTTAGAATCCTGGGCACAGTCATGGAGACTGGAGGTGGGATTTTACTACATAAGTGTGACTAAAGGATGTGGGAGTAAGAAAGTTTGGCTCTTTTGATTAATGGGATATTAAATAGGATTTTGCCTTTGACTCAGAAGTGAACAAATGGCCATAAAGAAGAGAAAATTATGAAGCATCACCCTCATGTAAAGAGAATCATAAAGCACATTCCCTTGGTACTTCTAAGAATTGGAAGAACTGGCTCATCCAAACTATCTCGTCATCACCCCCAAGCAGCTTATATTTGCAAAATAAAGAATCTAGAAGAATCCACTCAAGCAAATTATCATTGATATAAAGCAGAACATTTTGGCTTTTATTTTCATTATAGAAAGAATGCTTCAGACCTTCACGCAGTGAGACACATGGGAGAATCTTTAAAAAAAAAAAAAAAGAAAAGAAACAACTCATAGAAATTGAGGGGTATCTTCAAGAAAAGCATATTATTCCGTGGATGAGCATTTACTACGCAGTAGACTTGCTGACCTAACTTGCAGGCCTATGTGCTTGAATGGGGAAAAATGAATGGGAGGCAGCTAGAAAGGGGGCGCTTGTGGGGGCAGACTTTCTTCTTTCATTTGGCTTGACAAGGATGCTTGGGTCTCCTGTGGTCAAATGAGCACTTAGAAAGTAGGCAGACGTGAGCCAGCTTACTGGAATCCCTCCTAGGAGGGCTTCAGGTTAGGAGAGAAGACCTCAGTAGCAAACAGCTGTGAAGTACTCCATGGGAACGAAGCTCAGCAGAAGTTTGAAGAGGTCATTTTGGAGATAACTGGACAGTAGACAGAGCCCCTGCACGCCCTTCTGCAAAGCAGGCACAGATACCCAACAAGAGGAGCAGCATGTGGGCACCTGGCACACAGTGAGCATTGACATTCAAGAGAGGATTCCAGTGGCACATGTAAATGGAAAAAGCCCTTACCTCCTTTTTCCCTAGTCCTCTTCTCCCACCTGAATTCTTAAGAAGCTGGGGTGAAAGAGCTGGCCTAGCATCTCTACTGTCTGCGTCCATAAGTCTAAGTTCTGACTTCAAGGTAGAAAGAAAAATGAGTACAAAAGTGAATTTGAGATTACATTTTTTCAAGTGGATTAAGTTGCACTGGAATGGACTGGAGTATTCACGCTCAGAATGATCTAATAGCAATGGGGCCAGCTGGTGTGGCTCAGTAGTTGAACATCAGCCTATGAATCAGGAGGTTGAGCTTGGATTTCCTGTCAGGGTACATGTCCAGGTTGTGGGCCCAATCCCCAGTAGGGAGTATGCAGGTGGCTGCCAATCGATGAATCTCTTTTATCATTGATGTTTCTATCTCTTTCTCCCTCTCCCTTCCTCTCTGAAATCAATAAAAATATAGTAAAAGCAATGAGATTTATCTGAGGTATGCTAAGGGATAGAAAAAGAATATATAATAGAACATAACTGAAGGAAATGACTAAAGAAATAGAAACTATTTTGTACTTCTTGGAGTTCAGTATTCAATAAACTGGGTATGTTACCAAGACATGGAATCCAAGTTGGATAAGGAAGGAAGTGAAGACAAAGAGGAGCTGATGGGTGGTAAGAACATGGAAGGCTCACTGCATTGAGTGTCATAATGAAGCTGAAAACAGTTTCAGTGGAGGTACTTGAGCAGGTGAGCTGGAAACCCAAGGAGAGTGGAGGGTCTAAGTTAGTGATTTTAAAGCACTGACAGTTAGACACAAGTCCAAGGTAAGTCCTTGGAGATACTGAGTAGCTTAGGCCAAGTAAAAGAAAATGCCTTTGACAATAAGTTCAAATAACTGAGATAATGTTAGGTTTGTTAGCCAATGGATACGATACCTAGAAGATGGCAGATACTGGGGTGGATAAAAGCACTAAAGCCTCTTCTGAATGAGGTGGAGTGACCATGAGGGGAATAGATGATAGTGATGGGAGTCAGATATAAGCCTCAAACAATAAAAGGTTTTTATAGAAGGAAGGATTGTTGGTCTGGAAACAGTGCTGAGGAATGAGGAGGACATGTCTCCATTCACCAACTCTGGGAGGCATAAACCGTCTCTACAGGTTCTTCAGGGTCATGCCAAGAGGAGCTGGGATTGTTCACTGCAGAGGCTAAGGATTTGGAGAAGTTTGTCAAAAATGGAATAGGAATTCCAGATGGTCCAATGAAAGTGTTGGTGATAAAGGAGGAATAGGGAATTGACAGATGGAATCAAGACTTGCAGAGAAGTCCATACACCATGTGAAGAATGTTAAGCAGGGGACATGACATGGTCAGGCTTGCATTTTAGATAAATCATTCTGATCTGTATGGAAGATTTATTTGAGAGCAGCCAAGTTTACAAGAAAGGAGACCATTTACGAGAATGTTATGATAGTCATGACAAGAATCTCAAGAGTCTGGAATTGAGTAGTAAAAACAGGGTGATTATGATATATGTAGAAGCTCAATCGGCTATAAAAAGTGAAAGAATGACAATTTTACAATGACTCCCCCAGGCCTGGGGAACTTGGTGGTTGGTGGGCTCAATGAAGGAAAATAAAATTTATGGGGAAATATATTTAGATTTGAACATTGTGTCAAAGACTAAAGACTTGAGTTGACCCCCCATATTCATTTCCCCTCTTATATTGTAACACATATAGTTTGATTTTAGTTTGGCACATGGCCACCCAAAATAAAGATAACATTCCACACTTACAGCTAGATGTAGCTAAATGACTCAATTCTGGCTAATGGTCTGTAATATAAATTTGTTGTTTCAAGTTGTGTAAGAAGCGTCCTTAAAAGAAGGGGTGGCATTTTCTTCACTTTTTTCTTCCTTCCTGCAGGGGGAATATGGACATAATAGATAGAGCTCTACTAACTATCTTGGACCATAAGTTTAACTTGGCCCAAGAAACTGCAAAAAGCACAGCAGCAAAATAGAAAAAGCCTGGGTCTTTGACATCTTAAACATAAGAAGTAAAAAAAAAATTCTATTTGTTTAAGTCACTGTTATTTTGTGACTTTCTGTCAGTCACAGCTGAATCTAATCCTAATAAATACCAGATGCGTAAATTTTGAAGTGTTTGTGGAACTTCAAGGGGGTATACACAGTTGGATATACTGATAGGACAAGAGATCAGTGTTGGCCCTAGCGGCTAGGTCCTAGCCAGTTTGGCTCAGTGGATAGAGTGTCAGCCTGTGCACCCAAGGGTCCCAGATTCGATTCCAATCAAGGTCTCATACCAAGGTTGCAGGTTCTTCCCCGGCCTGGGCCCTGGTCAGGGTGCATGCAGGAGGCAACCAATTGATGTGTTTCTCTCACATTGATATTTCTTTCTGTCTTTCCCTCTCTCTAAAAACCAATGGAAAAATATCTTTGGGTGAGAATTTTAAAAAAAGAGAGAGAGAGATCAGTGTTGGAGACAGGTCTGTGTGGCCAGCATAAAAGGCATTCCCTGAAAGCATGTCCGTGTGATTTTTTCCAATAGCCTTCAGCAGCCTGGATCTAAGAATGACATGTTAATAATGTTCATTTAGACATTCAGATCTAAATCCATTTTCTAAACACAAGTAAAAGGAGACTTAGAAATCAATATAATTTGTATTTAAAAGATTGCCTTTGAAAATAAAAGATTTACCACAGCTCTTCTTTGTATAATTGGTCACTCTTTATAAGGCACTCAGACCACGTGAGGGTATATAAAAACCCTTTTGTTATGGAGCAATTAGAACTAAAACCAAATGAAAAATAATCTTATATTCCAAATACAGGACCATGGACATAATAAATAATAAATACTCAGGGAAAACTACACTGACCTCATTTGTAATGTAATTTTGAGCAACTGCATAGACAGCGTAATTCTTTACAGACGCAAAAATAGACCCTTATAAATCTGAAAAAAATATATGAGTTAAATGTGCTAAATGGTTAATCCCATTGTACAAAATATTCTATAAAAAACATTCAGGATCTATTTAAGTGTATTGAAATTTTGAAACCTTTCTTACTATAGCCCCCTTTAGAAGCTGTCACCTCTTCCCACAGTTATTTCAAGCTAGTCTCTTAAAAATCAGAGCCTTAGTTTCAAATATAAATTATAAATAACAAATTTCTTATAATGCTTTTAAATTTAAAGAGCTAGAAGTTGTTCTGTAGTCCTTCAAAGAAAGTTTGAATAAATAAACCAGCACCTACAGGTTTGATTTTGTGGGGTATTAGCATTAATTTTTAAACCCAGACCACCTGGCCTTTTCTACCTACACTTTCAGTATGCGCTCACTCAGGGGTAACAAAAATTATTTTCATATAGATTCAGCAAACTTAATTACGGAAGAAATAGGCCAGTGATGGTGAACCTATGACACGCGTGTCAGAGGTGACACGTGAACTCATTTTTTTGGTTGATTTTTCTTTGTTAAATGGCATTTAAATATATAAAATAAATATAAAAAATATAAATCTTTGTTTTACTATGGTTGCAAATATCAAAAAATTTCTATATGTGACACAGCACCAGAGTTAAGTTAGGGTTTTTCAAAATGCTGACACGCCGAGCTCAAAAGGTTCACCATCACTGAAATAGGCTATGAAAATAAAACTTACAACATGTATCTCAGCTGGTTAGTAATTTTGTGCTCATCTCTGAGAGCACAGATTAGAAGTAGAAAATGGGTGACCACCAACATTAGGAATCAAACCCACATTTGCCACTGAAAGAAGATGGAATTCCTTTGTGCCTCAAATCCCTGTGGCCTTGGAACCCAGCTGAGTCAGTGACCAGGAACTGAACCCATCTTCATGCTCCTGATACAGAGGCTCTTCATCAAGGAGCATCAGAAACCTAAATGAGTCAGAAACTAATGAAAATAAATTCGTAGAACTTTGAAGTTTGAAAGCTCCTAACAAGGGAGTCAGTGTTCCCAGGAAAAGAGAAGGAGAGGGGGTGGAGGAGAGTATCTGATGATAAAACAGGGTTAAGAACCACAAGACCTAGAAGTTTAGTCTTGTTCTGATACTACAGTACTTAGCTGAGTCTGCTTCTTCCTGCATAAAGCAAAGAATTGAACTGGAATGATCTCAATGGTCTCTTCTAACCTTAAAAATATAGATATTGGGGATTACAGATGAATACTATGAATTTAGCAATCTGCTGGATACCTGGTGAACACAGTACATTCATTTATTATCTATTCCTTTTGATCTTGGTTGCCAGAAAGTATTTAACTCAGATGTTTTGCTCTGTGGAAAATTTTCTATCACTACCTTTCTCCAATTGGTGTTGGTTCTTACATTATTTTCTTTGATATTTAGAATGATGTTATTTGCATTTGTAAAATTGTAAAAGGAAGGTATTCAATGTAAAAATTTCCATTAAGGAATTTTCCATTTTGCAATTAAACATGCTACTGGGTAAAGTATGGTATAGGAAAGTGATTAAATGCATACTAAATCATGTGGCTTGTTAAAAGTTATTTGGCTGTTTGGGGTCTCCTAGGATACCTAGTTGTTTTTCCACCAACCCACACATCCTCTACATTCCTAATAGAGCCTTTGGAATCAGCTTGGCTTTTTGAGGTTCTCACCACTCTCTTTCTATGACTTCATCATATCATTAAAAATCTAAAGTTATTTAGCATAATTTAATATATTAGCAAGATCTGTAACCGTATCCAAGGATATAAACTTGTTTGTTGTAACAACTGCCTGAACAGTCCAAAAGGCCATTCAAAGAAAAAAACAGACCATGTCAAATTTTCAGTAGTTTTATTGAAAAATGCCTCTTTTGTTTCAGAAATAAATAATATAAGGCAGTGAAATTCACAATCTGCAGTTAAAATATAAAAGCAGCAATTCTATGTTCATAGTCTTGCAAACATTTCCAACTGCTTTTGATAACTAAGAAACATGTTCTGGAAAAAAAAAAAGTTCATACTAAATATACAACACAAACATGCAATTCCATCTCTGCAGAATAATCTGCAATTTGGCATAAATGTTAGTGTGTCTACAACAAGGAGGTTTAAGGCAATATGAAGTTGTATCCAGTTGATACAATCATTTCAGCTACATGGCTTAAGGTTTGTGGTTGTTAAAGGAGATGTATAAGAGCATTCTATGCCATAATGTGTAACAGAAGCTAGAAGAGGAAGATAAATACTTGCGATGCAGTTGACCTTTCCCTCCTTTTTGGTTTAGGAGGGGCATTCCTTGAATCGTGGTGTAATTGAATTGCAAATAAGTATTGGAAAAGATAAACTGCCCTCTCGAAATATACAGTAGTTCTGGGTTCCAGGACTCACTGTTTAACCTAAGAGTTTCACTGAGGCTGCCCGCTGTGCTAACGAAAGGCACCAGGCACATTCTCTCCTTGCAGCTTTTGTGAACAGAGTATTTTGCAAGCATTTCTGGGCGAAAGCAAAGACGCCTACAGACTGCGCGCGCGGCTGGCTAGGCTTCCTGCAGAAACAAGGTTCTCTACAGTAAAAAGGGGCTCTTGGACGAAGCATCGCCGGAAGAAACATCGCAGATACGGTATGCACTGCTCTAGTTGACCTGTAAATGATAATCTCAACACCTCCCCCAGCCTGGCCTCCCTGGGCGCCGTCTCAGGTTCACGGCCCCAGGCCGCGGGGCAGGGCGCGCCGCCAGCGCGCGTGGGGAGGATGCTCATGGGCAGGCTCGTCGGCGCCGTAGTCCTCGTACTCCTCAGTCCGCTCCGGCTCCACCGGCACGATGAAGGGCTCGCGCTCAGGCAGGTAGGCCCCGCCCTCGGGCACGTATGGCTCTGTCCGATTCAACATTACAGTTATGATTTGGGAGGTACAGACACAGCAAAAGCTAAACCATCACCCGAGGCGATGGCACTCCAGTCTTAATCTCCTAACTATAAATATATAAATTACAATGTTCTGATTACTAACATTTGCATAGAGAATTTGGTGATGCTCAAATAAAGTGACGGACTTAAAAAAAAAAACAACAAAAAAAAAAAACCTTCAAAGATCCAGCAGTAGATACAATCATTGCACAAATACCTGGGAAGGGTCAGACTGGGCCAAAGAACTGTAAACGCAGAACCTGGGTAGGATTTTCGCAAATCCCCAAGTACCTGTTCATGACTTCAACTCCTCAGTTCAGAGAACAGTTTGGAAAGGTGAGGAGGTGAGGGGACGTATTGTTGGCTCCTAGAAACTGAACTCTGAAGGTGAAAATCAGCTATCACCAGGTAATATACAGTACATGACAATTTCTGTGGCTGTCTCCCCCACAGACTGAGTTACAGCTGGTGGGCGAGGAACACCAGTGGCTACAGCGCAACAGGAAGAAAAGAAGTGACTAGAGAACTTTGGTTTGAAAATGGCAATGACAAAACCCAAATGAGAGTACATGTACAAAGAACAGTACTAATGAGTCGCATGCCCTGAATCAGACACATCGCCAACAAGCAAGACAGAGGAGGAGATTCCATTCGGTGTTATTCCGGCACAGAGCAGGCAGCAGGCTTGGGTGCAGAAGCTTACTGTAGAATTGTTAAGTGATTTTAGTGGACAGGATCACATACAAATCATGTACAAGCCACAATTAGTTTATTATTTACATCAGACATTTCTCTGTAACCAGGTTAATTGTTTTTCTCGAAATGGCACGATCTCCGCTGGTTAGTAGTTTTATTATGCGCCTCTTTCACAGTCGAGGCTCCTCATGGCTGTATGTTTCAACTTTTTTTTTTTTTTAATAATATTTTTCTACATTATTACTGAAATGCATCAGGCGTATAGGCTAACACCACTGCTTTTGTTGCATTCAAGTTAGTATAGAGTCTCCACCCTCCTTTATGATGTTGACCCGGTTCATTAACCATATCTGTGGTGAGATTTCCATACAGACTCATTTCCTAATAAGCATGTGCGCAAACATCTCAGAAACAGGATTTTCATGTATTCAAACTGTAAGCAGCACTGGCGACTTAGAAAATGTTAGCCGGAACCTGAAACAGGTCAAAGATGATAGTTTTAAAAGTTGAATTACTATGCAAAAAACATATATACACATCCATCTAAGTATGTAATGGTTAAAGTATATATACATATATATCCATATATTTCCAGTTATTTGTACATACCATAAGGCAAAGGTAATTTAAATTTATTTTATAACACATTATATTATAATTTTGTGAATGGGTTGTATGAGAAATGTACATTAAGATTAATTATAACTTTGGCCAGATGTAAGTTCTCACATAAATATATAGATATATAGATATTTAGATATTCAACTACTCATGCACTATTTGCTAGTAGCCAATCATATCAAACAGCAGTATCATTTTTAAAACTTGCAAGATGCTTGAGGGTGCACTGATGAAAAGGTCACCACTGACCACAGCATGACTTTCTTACTTCCAGATCAGCATATGTCTGTCCCCTGTCCCCACAGTCCCAAAATCAGACATAAGAGAATTGAAACACTGGAATTTCATTACTAACTCTTTTTAAAAATTACATTCCAGATCTTATAAATATTATTTCTACAATGTGAGTGAACTATTGTCAGTTGTCTGCATCATGTTATCAAATGCTAGTTTGCCTACACATTAGATTCCCAAAACAAATATATATGTGTGTGTGTGTGTGTATTCTTAGCATTCTACAATTTTATTCAACAAATCACTGTTCCCAATCTTTAGGTTAGGAAGAAAAAAGTCAATTGGTAGCTTTTCTTTGAACTTCTAGGGAAAATAAGGAGAGTTTTATTATGTGACTTGGTAATTGCAGAAATATTGGAAGGGAGAGAAAATAGTTATTTAACTCCTAACAGTGAAGTAATGGTGTATGCTTTGAGAGAGAGCAATATTACTACATAATCAAAACACACAACTGGAAGAGTTGCTTGCTATCTTCAAGAAATACTCAAATCCATCTTCCTTCAATCCTACGGCACTTCATTTCTATAAAGGTTCTTTATTCAGGTGAATTTGGGTTCCTACAATGACAACCACATACCTGGATAGCCTTGCCCGTTGTATGGGATGCTGGCACACTGGGATGAGTCACAGTATCCAGGAGGACCTGGGGGTCCTCGGATACCTGAGTTTCCAGGACGACCAGGGGGGCCTGGGGGACCTCTGGAACCTGTGGACCCTGGTGGACCCGTTCTGGATTCTCCTTGTGGACCTAGTGTGGGTTGAAACAAATATTTCTCCTCTTGTTAAATACATCTCCTGAGGCCGTCAGCAATACTTTGGCCCCTCCACTGCCTCAAGACTAGGCGGCTCCCTACTGTATGGTAAGAAAATATTTCCTTACGAAATCACCAATATGAACCTAAGTCTGGAAATTTCTTACCAGTGATTCATAAGAGTTAAAGACAGAAATCTAACTACTTCAATGATTTCATTCCAAGAAAACGGACTGAGCAAGAATGAAGCCCAACTAAAGATATCGATGAGTTCTCTGCTTGCTCCTACTCTCACAGAGATAAGACCACCTGAAGGAAATGGCTCTATTAGCCATATTAGACTGCCGGGAAAACACGGAAGTACCCGCTCCATACCTCTGAACTATGTGAGGCAATGTCATGTCTACATCGAGTGGTACTTACAGCTAACATAAACCTAAATATATTACCACTAGGGTTGACCTTGGGTTGCAAGGGTCTCATGGACACTATCATGAATAAAAAAATTCATTTTCAACCCAGTAAAAGAAATGCATAAAACAACTAGATAACTATTTCTTTCCAAAGCGTCAATAAAGAACCTGTAAGTGAAATCTGGTGATGTCTCTCTCCAACTTTTTAGTGAGAATACTTTTTTTTTAGTCTACTAGCAACATCTTGAAGAATACTAGAAAAAAACAGGAAGTGATACCATTCTTAAAAGCTATGAGGCCAAACAAAACAAATTAAGAATTGCATAAAAAAGAAAACAGCAACCCTCTGTGTCACTGAAACTCAATCCTTCACATATTAAAGTGACAGTGAATGCTTAAGAGAACACATGCAAACATTTTTTGAGCAAAGAGAACATAAAAATGAGGAGGTTATACGAGTTCAACTTCTTGCTAAAGTGTGAAAATACCATGATGATAGCCATGCCTGAAGCTAACATGATGAGGTTGTGAATCTCTTGGGGGTAAGGGGGCTGTATGCTCTCCCAGTAGTTACACTGTATTATTTTATGTACCAGCAGACCTACCTGGGGGGCCAGGCGGACCTCGAGCCCCTGGAGACCCAATACCCCTTTCGCCTTTCTCTCCTGGCAAACCTAAGGAAGGACAAAAAGATAACGCACAGGAGGAAAATGATCAGGAAACATGCAGTCTTCCTTTTAACTGGTATTACCTGATTCAAGTCATTGACTTCCCTCAGTGAAAGCACAACCCAATGTTTCACAGAAGTTCACTCTTTAAGCCAGATTCTTTCTAGACATTTGTGTAATTCCAGACTCATGGCCAGGAAACAAATGTGGCTACACGTCAGGGGAAAAATTATTTGAAGAAAGCAAACACATCTAACATATATTTTTAGAAACAGTTGTTACAAACAGAAATCAAATAAAGAGTTACAGCTCATTGAAAAATATCTTATCTTTAGCAGCCCTATTTGTGCAACATCCGAGCCATCAGAATTACAGAAATATCTAGGTTTTCTATGGAATGTTAACTGCAACTTTGACAAAATCAGTACCCAGAATCCTGAAACATCTGGAATCAGATAAGACTATTTTTCTTCTTTTCCTCCAATGACACTTATCTATCATGAAATTAAAGTGAAACAAACATGTAAGACCAGTGCCAGGCTCTGAATAAAAGAACAACAACAAAAAAATTGGATCTAAAACTGTACATTCAGTTGCTGCCCAACTCTTGCCAGTCACAACAATTAACAAGCTTCTAGTGCCTGATTTAGTTTGCCAAGATACAGGTTTTTCCCATTAACAACAACCAGAAATTCACACGATCTTTACTAAGATCCTAAGCTATGGGGCTCTGTGGCTTGTAGCCACCTAAACAAGACAGGTTCAGGGACCATAGCTCTTCTGGGACTGTTCAAACTGTTGCCAAGTTCAGTCTTCTATGCACTTTTTAACATCCCCAGGCTCCTACACGTGTAGTTCCTTCCTTTATGCTCATGCTGCACCCAGATACACCTACCTCGTTCCCCCGGGGGACCCTGCATGCCCGGCGTGCCCGGGAAGCCTGGTCGCCCCCCAGGTCCGGGTTCTCCCCTGGCTCCTGCGCTGCCCGGGGGACCTGGAGGACCTGGTGGGCCAGGCTGGTTCCGATTGGAGTGGTAATCATTTGGAATCTGATTTAGCATTTGATTGAATCTGTTCATCTGACCTATGAATAGAAATAACACTTGTTAGTAAGAACCCTAATAAGGGAGGGATGCAGGGTGAAATTGTTTTCTCTTAGTATCTAGTGAAAGACATCTCTATCCCTCCCCTGTCCAGGAGGCATTCCAACCTGAACCCTAAAAATAAAACTCTCCAGTCACCAAGGACAAACTGATCTCTGATAAATAGTTGTCTCCACAAAATACCAACCAAGTAGGCCACCAGGCTTACTATAAAGAAAAATGAGTTGTGGAAGTTTACTATGGCTCTGATAGAAACCCCTGAGATTTGCCCAACAATGTCACTCAAAAGAAAAACTTTTTTAAAGTAAGAAATGATGCCATGATTGTGTGTACACAAGGCAATGATCATTAGGATTTAGTGTAAACTGAAGTTGCCTGTTGGATATGTTGAAAATGCAGATTTCTGGGCCTCATCTTCAAAGACAATGATTCACCAGGTTTAGAGTCTGGCCCAGCAACCCTAATTTCTAAAAGCAACATAGGTGCCTCTACTGCAGGTGTTCCCAGGGCAGCACTTCAAGATACAGCGATTAAAACTTCTGACAGAGGGAACCCCGAGTTTAAGGCCACACTTGGTGTTCAGGCACTGAACTTTATGAATAAACTTAATAGGCCTCATGGAATATGAAGAAAGAGTCTGTAAAAAGTAAGGAGGCAATATTAAAATGTCCCCGTCGAGAAGGACTTTCTATGATTAAACTGGTCTGGGTGGGTGGGCCTCCTTCCTTAAAGTCATACAACAACTTAAAGGTTTTAACTTGAAAGATCCAATCGCTGCTGCTTCCAGATATGCCCAGATGGATGAAGATCACTAAAAATCCTACAATATGGAAATTGAAAAAGCCCCTTTAAAATGTGATTTTGTATCAAACCAAATGTAAGGATAACTGCCTTTATTTTACCTTAAGTTATTATTTTATCTTCAGGACAATCATTAAAATATCACTAACTGGCTACAAAATTGACAATGTATAAAAAAAAAGAAGATCATCAAAAATGAAATAGAAGCATACATCTTAGAAAATTTATGACTCAAACTTTGCATTTTCCTGCAATTAAATAAAAACTTTTCATACATTAAAAAGAAAGAAATTTACCATTTATCAATTGTTCACAGACTTGTCTTGCAACTGCCCGCATCATGTTCTGAGAAGCAATGTCTCCCTTGTTAATTAAATCAATGAGAATCATTAGCATATTACTTCTATAGTTTCAGACTTCAATGTTTTACACACAAAATAAATGTATGTCACATTTTAAGAAATACATACTCTATCGCCTTTCTCTCCTTTCAATCCAGAGGCACCCTAAAATGCAGGAATTTCATGTATTAGAAAGTGACAAACATGATCTAAAATGATTCATGAACAAACATGATGATGAAGATCTGCTTTCTAATGAATTAGCAAAATGACACCACAGTCACATCAATGTTATTCACATTGTCTCATCTATAAAAGCAATCTAATTCCCTCTCTCACCTCCTTCTCTGGGAAGCATATGACCTCCGAAAGAGTGCTGAGATGTGAATTTGAGGATAACAATTTAAAAGTTATGAACTATGCATACATTTTATGATGCCATTCACAATACAGGCCTGGAACTGAAATGCATGTGAAAATTGCTCTTGTGCCATTGTATTTTCTTTTATATCACCACAGCTGGGTAACTCAGCTGGTTATTGTGGATTCTCCATGACATTCATCTTGATTCAGTTCCAGTAAGAACTATTGAGCTTTTGTCAATTCCCTAACTAAACATATAACTACTTCCAGTGGTTTTTTTGTGTGCATTGAGTAAAAAGGAACCACATGTCTCCCTTATTAGATAATTCAATCCAAATGGTGGTCCCACATCCAAACACAACTACAGAATATTTGTCCCTGCTCTGTCAGGCTTCTCATGGGCCATGAGAGGATCCTGGGAAAGTTTTCCTTATAGTGCAAGAAGTTTTTGTGTTTTAGTAATGAACTCCCAGGCTGCCAACTGCTGTCATAGAAGGAACATCTGAACTATTGAAAAATCTGATCGTCAGATAATATATCCCAAACCAAACCACATCTTACAGTCTCCAATACTTTTGCCTGAATGACTCCAATATCCTCCTAACTGGTCTTCCTGCTTCCTGGATTGTCCTCCTAGAGCCTATTCTCCACACAGAAGCCAGACTGACATTTTTAAAAGGAAAATAAGATAATGTCACTCTTTTGGCTCCAGGGACCTCTGTGACACTTAGAATAAAAGAAGTCCTTCTCATTGGCCAGATGACCCACATAATCACCTCTGCTCAGCTCTCTGACATGATCTGTCATCTCTCTCCCTCACGCCCTTGATTTTGGGTACCCAGGGCTCTCCACTGTTCCTTTCATACACCAGATTCCTTCTTCATTCGGGGCTTTTATTCATGCTGTTCCTAGAGCCTGGAATCCCCTTCCCACAGCTCTTCAAACAGCTTGCTTCCTCAATTCATTTCACCGCCTCCAACAGGCTCTGACTACTATGTCTAAAATAGCCACCTCCCTGCCGTCACAATTACTCTCTAGCCCTCAGTCTGTTTCTGTTTTCTTCATGTCACTCATTATCACCAGAAATATTTATGTACATGTTTTTGGTCTATATCCCCCACTAGAATCTCCACGAGGGCAAGGATTTTGTCTTGTTTACTCTTATATCCCCAGACCCTAAAACACTGACTAGCTCATTTAGGCACTAAACAAGTAGGTGTTGAGTAAATGAATAAAAATAGTCCATAAGCAGTTTTTGAAAACGTCCACTGTACCACATCAGGTGTTGTAAGTTAGCAGGAAGATATCAGCTGGTTATAACAGCCAATGACATAACTGGTGTGCTGCAAGAATTTTTAAAATATGCAGTACCTGAGTAGTCAGGGGACACTGATCTCTTTTCCCTTAGATTGTCAAATAAAAAAAATGACAACAGCCATCATAACAATAGCCATACAGTATGAATAAATCAAAATTATACCTATGTTGTTGTTTTTTTGTCAGATCGGCAAAAAATAATTATATATTTTGGTGTGTCAGAATTTTACTAATTAGTTGATATGCGCCATGAAATGAAAAAGGTTGAAAATAACTGACAATAGCTAACTAATTGAATCAAGGTCTCTCCTAACACCTCTGCTACCTACTTTGGTGAATAGAAATGAAAGGTAAGATAGAATAGGTAAGAAAAGAAGAGGCAACTTGCCACCTTAAAGGACAAGAAAAATTAAAAGAAAAAGGTCAATAAGGTCCAAATAAATGTTACAAGTTACAATCATAAGATAAACTAGAGTTAGGCTCTCCCTTTGCCAAAAGTACCAGACACTGTTAATAGAAACATATTATTATTGACTTTGGAGCCTTATGTAAATTTCAGGGATTTTTTTTTTTTTTTACATTTACTGCTATTTTGATATCGTTCCTGGTGGTGTTGGGCTTTTTTAATTCACTGCCACTCTGAGATTGTTCTGGTATAGAGGGTGTGTGGAAGTCGTTGTCATTGCCAGGATCTAAGGTCACATTTCAAGTCAAGGAAGGGCCAGTTTCCTTCAGGTTTCCAGCGGCAGCCATCAGTTGCATCAGGAAGAGTCTTGTGTGAGACTCTTCGGTCACAGCAAAACAAAATGGAACCCTGAATAGGCAGAAGAGTTCCATGTACTTTAAACTGCTCTTATGATGTTTCTGCCATGATTCATTGAGGAAAAGAGAGTAATAAGATCATATGTTAGGGTACACACAGATTATAAAGTACTTCAGGAGTCCTTTAATCTTTACGTTGCTTGTTTAATTGTATGTAAACATAAAAAGCAACCAATGTTTCATAAAGATTCTACCCTAAATTTGAATGGCATTAAAAAAGTTTTTTAAACTCAGGTTTTTGTCAGTTGGACAATACTTAAGAAAACAGAAGTCCAGTCTGGAGAGCAGCTAATAGTTGGACTCAATTATCTTTAGGGTAACTTTTTTATATTTCAGAATTCTATTTAGACAAGATATATCCACAATTCATATGCAAAATAAGGAAGAACTTGTAAAGTATGTGAAGCCCAATAGCCATTACAAATACTTCTGGATATGTTAAGGACGCCAAATTCAGTTTTGGAGATACTAATACCAAATATAGTAGATGGTATGCACAATACCATCTCAATGACTATTTTAACCAAAACACCTGACTAAAGGAAAGGTAAAGCGGACATAAATTGGGCAGTATAAAAAAGTAAAATAGCAGATTCGATCAATGCTTTTAATTCTGGGACTAATGTTCTTAGCAACCTCGAGGAAAGAGAACAGAGCAAGTGGCCTGGCTGGATGATTCTGCCCCAGGGTAACATCCGCACACTCCCTATGGAAGCACCATGCACCACCACCATGTATTTTTCTATGTTAAGCAGCATAGCACTCCTAAATAAAGAGAATCATTCTGCTGACCCAGCTTAAAGTGTTAATACAGTGCAGAAATATGTGTCTTGGCTCATCATCCCTTTCTCCTTTTAAAGAAACCCTATAACCACAGTTTTCATCCCAGAATATTCTAACTCAGAGAGAAAAACTTTAGAACTAGTACCAAGTTAATTCCACTGGTTTGGCATGGTTTCGACAAACGCTTCAAACACATTACAGCAAAGATAACATAAATATGCCGGAGCCTTTCAGTGTCCTCATTATTGAAGGCAACAGTGAAATAACTCCAGACGTGCAAGCGGTCCACTTACTGGCCTGCCGTGGTCTCCGGGCTTGCCTGGTTTCCCACTCGGTCCTGAGACTCCTGGGGAGCCTGGGGTTCCCTACAACACGCAGGTCGGGAAAGAGGATGATATGATGAAATTAAAATCCCATCTAAAGTAAACTAGTAAAGTGGCAGCTTTAAAAGCTTTTCAATGAAGCAGACTATAATCACATTTTCAGGAAGAGGAAAACCAAACTTTAAGTTGACACAAAGAGAAACAAATCTTGAAATTTCCCATTTAATTTTTATTGACTGTATAGTTCTAAAATAAATGTTTAGGCCATTTGAAATATATCTATATCTATATCTATATCTATATCTATATCTATATCTATATCTATATCTATATCTATATCTATATCTATATATATCAGTTTTACAATTCACAGACTGTGATCTCAGTAAATTGGTACAAAATGACACTGCAGAAAGCAATTCCTGTTTTTTAGTGTATTTCTATTACATATCCAGACAAGCCATCAAAAGACAGCAGTGCAAACTTTGGCTGGGGAAGAAATGAAGAAGGTAGCCAGTTTTTTGCTAAGTTTGGCATCATTGTGGCAGAGTCTCCCCTTGTCTGCTGGAAATTGCACTCTCAGCCTAGAAATTCACTTTTTCTTTGGTGCATTCTCCACATTTCCACTTCCTTCTGTCACATCAGCACCCTTCACCCCATCAAAACCATAAGAATTTCTCCCTGTTTCTTTTAACCCAGCTTCAAGACACATTAGTCATCTTTTGTAGAATATACAGGGTGAGCCCTAGCTCAGTGGATACAGCGTCAGCCCTCAGATGGAAGGGTCCCAGGTTCGATTCCAGTCAAGGGCATGTATTTGGTTGCAGGCTTGATCCTCAGCCCTGGTAGGGGCGTGTGCGGGAAGCAACCAATAGATGTGTCTCTCTCACACCGGTATTTCTGTCTCTTCCTTCCACTCTCTAAATATCAATGGGAAAATATCCCTGGGTGAGGATTAACACAACAACAAAAAAGAATATACAGGGTAGGGCAAAAGTAGGTTTACAGTTCTGAGTCTATGAAACAATTTATTATTGTATTATTACTTATTAATTATTGTATTTTTCCGCATGAATGACTGTAAACCTACTTTTCCCCACCCTTGTATATAATACCTACTAAGCAATACATTATGTTCTAAAGCCTAAAATTTCCTTAAAATGAAATAATCAGATTTGGTAAAATAATTAATCCTTTACTTCCTCAATTATGCAAATTTTAAGCTCTGTAGTAAATACTTTAGATGAAAGTTTACTATACAGTTAAACTCCCCCTTACCTGAAAATATATATATTAGAAATAAATTAGATTATTTTAACATATGCTATTGAATCTTCATATCCCACCATTTTACATGAAAACTTCCATCATCTTAAACAATTTAACTGTGATCTCACTGGAGACAGGCATACAAATGCCACTTGCAAATCATTGGCTTTAGTATTGTCCCCAAAGATCTTAATTAGAAGACCTACTTGAATAAAACTTAATTCCTCAGAATGACTGATAACTATGCAGTAATAAATGTCCTTAAAACTCAAATATCATAGACCACAGATCCTTAAAATTGTATAACAGGAAGTAACCAGTCAGGTCATAAAATGCCACAACTCAGTGTGGGGATGGGGGGACTAAGGCACTAATAGCTAGTGACCAAGTCATTTAGGGATATTTTCTTATTTTTCAAATATAACTTGATTAAAAAACAAAACTGTATTTTAGCACATCTGTTTCCTCTAGCCCAGTGGTTCTTAACCTTCCTAATGCCGCGACCCTTTAATACAGTTCCTCATGTTGTGGTGACCCCCAATTTCATTGTTACAAATTGAACATAATTAAAGCATAGTGATTAATCACAAAAACAATATGTAATTATATATGTGTTTTCCGATGGTCTTAGGCGACCCCTGTGAAAGGGTCGTTTGACCCCCAAAGGGATCGTGACCCACAGGTTGAGAACCGCTCAGTTTTGATTTAGGAAAATAAAAACTAAATGGCAACCCCAATTGTGTACCCCCCAGCACAGGAGCCAGGTTACCAGGCTCTTCTCTAGCAAAGTGGAAAGACAGCGAGGTAACGAATCCTGTTCTTACCGGTGGCCCAGGTGGACCCCTGGGTCCCATTGCACCATCTTTTCCAGTAAAGCCCTATTGAAAAAATAAAATTAATTAGAGGGTAGTGAGAGAATGACCACGTGAAAAGGAAAAATGCTAAACAGGTTGCTAAGCATGAAGGGTGAAGAATTTAACCCAATTTGCTGTTTGCAGGTCATCTTGCAATATAAAGGCAAATATACTACAAAAAAGAAAAACACTTTCAAATTTAATTTAATGCCTTTCACTGAATACTTAATTTCTATACTCATTCATTTATGTAGTTATAAATACAATCATTTTAAGAGTCAAATTCATCTTCTGCAAAGAAAACATTTCTTTCTTAAAGATACTAGCTTTTGCTTTTGTAAGAGTATAAAGTCTAAAGGAAAAACTAACCCTTTCTACTGCACAGTCCATGTCCACACACTGGCCCAGGAAGGATAAAAATGGGATGAAAGATGTGTTGCTGAGAAAAGCACGCGGTCTCATAAAAGAGGAAAGAGAGCCCAAGCAACTGATCAGTAAACTCCCTTGCTCATTCCCAGAGCAATGGCCAGGGCAGGACTTGTGAAGTTTCCATTCCTGATGAACTCTCCTTCGTCCAAAAAAAGAGGCGACGAAGAACCCGCTCCATCAGAAACAAAGAAAACCTCAATCATGTAAAATTTTTTTAGTGGCCCATCTCTCCTCATCTCACAGAGAAGGCCAGACCGGCATTGGTGTCTGCTTGACTGGGAAGGAGAGAGCTGCCTCAGGAGCCCAGCGCATCTCCACACAGGCTCACTCTTTGGCTGTCTCGCCCCATCTGCATCCAGTGCCAAATGACCTCTGTCTGGAATGAGTCACTGCTACCCAGCTAGCATCCATCCCAATAGCAGGTCTCTGAAATCCAGCCGAGGATTTCTGAGTCAGATCGTTTTTTATGGTTGTCGCATTCCTCTGTTGAAGGAGATGTTTGTCTCATTTTCTGCAGAGAATAGGAGTGATAATTTCATCCATATTCCTGGATTCTAGCAAAAATCAGGAACATTTGGATTAAGTATCCATTGATTTTACAATAGGAAGTTTAAATTATTTCTTTAAAATGGTGCTACATATATTCTACTATAAAAATTTCTGAAAATGTTTTTCAGAAAATTATAGAGATAAAAATTTCAAACTATTTTCTGGAAGATCTAATCCTGCTTAAGGAAAAAACAGATTCCAACTTCATCTGCTGTAACGTCAACACTGCTTCTGAGAGCCACTTAAGCAAAAATGCGCTGGTAGTAGTATTGCTTGGGCAGTCTGAATAGGTTTTCTTCCATCTGAATTTCTCCAAATGCTATATAGGGCATGCCCTTTCTTTCTTTCTTTCTTTCTCTCTCTCTCTCTCTCTCTCTCTCTCTCTCTCTCTCTCTCTCTCTCTCTCTCCTTCCTTCCTTCCTTCCTTCCTTCCTTCCTTCCTTCCTTTTCTTTCTCTTTCTTTCTTTCTTTCTTTCTTTCTTTTCCTTCCTTCCTTCCTTCCTTCCTTCCTTCCTTCCTTCCTTCCTTCCTTCCTTTCTTTCTTATAACTATCATATTTCTGAATAACCCTTCTTAAGTCAGCCTAAGGACATTTTTTTCCCAGCTTTGTTGAGGTATAATTGACAAAAGTATCTATAAATTTATGGTGTATAAGGTGGTATTTTGATAGACGTATTCATTGTGAAATAATTACCACAATCAAAAAAATCACCTTAATCATGATTATATCCATCACCTCACATAGTTAATTTTTGAGTGTGCTGAGAACATTTAAGATCTACTCTATTAACAAATTTCAATATACAATATAGAATTATTGACTATAGTCACTATATATACTAGACTGTAGATCTCCAGAACTTATGCATCCTGCATAACTGAAATTTTGTACCCTTGACCAATATCTCCCCATGGTCCCCTCTGTCTGCCTCTGGCAACTACGATTCTCCTCTCTGCTACCCTGCATTCAACTCTTCTTTAGATTCCATACCTAAATAAGATTATGCAGTATTTGTCTTTTTGTGTTTGGCTTATTTCACTCAGCATAATCCTCCAGGTTTACCCATGTTTTCCCAAAAGACAGGATTTTCTTATTTTTTAAGACTGAATAGCAGTCTATTCTACATATATTACAGTTCTTTGTCCACTCAGCCATCAATGAACACCTAGGACTGACCAACTATCTTCTTTCAGGAGAAACATATGTAACTTGTCCTCAGAAGGACTCTCCACTGAGGCAGCTGCAGATCTTTGTGCTATAACTTTTTCTTTATTATCAAAGCTCAAAGCTCTGGCAGTTACTGCTGCTTGCCCTCATGGAAGTGGGGCTGAAGAGACTTATGGCTGTCTTCATAGATACACACGTATCCAGTACATGTGGTACTTTTGTTACTTTTTAACACTCCCCAAAGCTGTGTCTTGTTTTGAAAATTGTCTGTGTTGAAGACAACCCATGCATTCTGTTCCTAATAACTCCACCTTGGTAACAATCTTCCTTCTCCACCATGATCCTTTGGCTTGCTCTCCTGAGCGTTCTCTTCTTCTACCACAGGGTTTGAATTTTGTTCTTTCTTTCTCTCTCGCTCCTTTTTTTTTTTTTTTTTTTTTTTTTTTTGCTAACATGCTAACATGCTTGCACCCAAAGTCTACCTAACTTTCCAAAATCATGTTCTATCAGTACTGTACTTTCAGTATTAGTAGTAGAAAACTAAGTGGTAGATAGGTGTACAAGGCTGTGAGGAGAAGAGTGGAATGATTTTCTGAAAAATCTCCTTGCCCTAGGAGACCTGGGTGGCCTCACCACCAAGTTGGATTCTCAGGTTAGAATCTGAGAGTGAAAAGCAGAATCCTTCCCACTCCCTCATTTTTCAGGGCAGCAGTGACAGTGGTGATGGCTGCTGATTTCCAGTTCAAAGAGAGCATGTCGATGGGGTTTGCACTGGCGACCCACCATGTCTGCATGAAGCCCACCCTGGGTGGTGGCAATGGGCCCAATAGGTTTCAGTAGTAGCAGCTGCAAGCAATTCAGCCCATCATCACTTCTTGTATGTTTTTGGTTTTGGTTTCTAATTGAGTAGACTGACTCTTGCAATCTCACTATTGTCTTTTATTGTTAAATAAGAATTTTTAAAAAACTAATTCCAGTTTCAAGAGTCAGGAAAAAAATGCATATACACACACACACACACACACACACACACATACACACACTGATATGTGTGTGTGTGTGTATGTACTAGTATATATATATATATATATATATAGATATATATATATATGAGTATATTATATTATATATATATATGTGTGTGTGTATATATATGTATATATATATATCTCCAGGTACCAGACTCACAGAGAATACCATTTTCTCTCTGACTTGTCTCCTTTCCCAAACTCTAAAGTAGGCATAGGAGCAAATAAAATTCATTGCCATATCATTCACCATTTGGTATTATCTGGGAAAATCCTTGCTTCATCTGAATGACCTCCTTCTTCCATCCAGCGGTGTCTTGGAGGTATTAAGGTAAGCAAGTCAATGTTTTCAATGACAGCTCTTACAGCACCAAGGGCCCTCTCAGATTCTGCTGCTAGTCATATGTTTTAACTTTTGATTAGGCAGAATACAGACTACTCTCAGACTGTTGTCTGAACCATAGTATGCTAAAAAGCCCTTAGTTCTTTGTTCTGAGCAATTCTAAAATCTCATTAAAATATTCATGAATTTTTATGAAACCAAATATTTCTATAATATTAAATAGAGCATAGAAGCCCTGTTTACTGTACTTATACTAGAAAATATTGGGTTTCCTGCACTATTTTCATAGTAAGTCAAGAGCAAATCTGAAATCTGTCACTACTGAGCAAAATTCCTACTAAATACCATTTGTCTATCCCATCATCAAGGCCTAGATGATACTTGAGTTCTAAAGATGTGCTGACTTCGAAAAAAAGTGCCCGGAAAATAAAGATTATTCTCTTACCTAAGAGCTGCCTCATAACAAAGATTTTAATTTTAAGATTTAAAACAATCTGTAATACTATCAACAATAAAAAATATATTTAAAAAATTAAAAAAGAAAGAAAACAAAACAATTTGGTAGAATTCTTAAATCTCTTGCTAATAAGCTGAAATTCTCTTATGGATTTCTTTTTCTAAACCTGATAAGTTAAAAAAAATTTCCCAAATTAAAATTTCAAAGACTCCCCTCAAGTCCTGCCATTTTGTTTCATAGACCTTGAGATTGATCTGATGTTGGTTGAGCCACTGATAATTGTTTTTCAGTCTTCCACAAAATATGTGACTTCTGCTTTCCAGCCAAGCAAATGAATTGTGGAGGCTTCTTAATTAATAAGCAGCGAGGTGATATCATTTTCAGCATAATCCTAGCTTGCCCAAGAAAACTTACTCGATCTCCTGGTGGTCCCATGGGTCCTGGTGGGCCAGGTAGTCCTGGGGTTCCCTATATGAAAAGAAAGACAGTAATGTACTTCCTGTGTGGAAAAAGATACTTGTTATTCCCCCCCAAATTTTTTTTTATAAGAAAGGAAGTTCAGGGGGCTTCTGAACAGAAACAGAAAGCCAGAAGCAAGCACAGTGTCAGCCATGTTGTAGGTACTTAGTCATCAAGCAGGTACCTGACCTGACAAGCATAGACTTAAAGATTAAGACCAGAACATGAAATGGAAATAATGCGAAGGACACAGCCAGGCTTCTGCTTTGCAGCTTAGCCTTGGTTCACCGTCTGAGGCAGTACAAAGGCAGCTTGTCAAATAACACTTGACAAGTGAAAGGAAAGGTAACTTCAAGAAGAACTTACTGCTCGGCCCGGAAGTCCTGGCTCGCCAGCGTCGCCCTTCATCCCTTGGCGACCCTAGAGAAAGCAGCGGAAACACAGTTCCCAGGCGTTTTACAGAGATTAAGTGGAAAAGGAAGACATGAGTCATCTCTGAGATCTCCATCACTTCATAAATCCAATGTAAGAATATTTTTGAAGGGAGATGAATACATCACTTTTGGTATTGATGCTCACTCTTTAAACTACAAATGCCATACTATAATTTTCATTTATAATGCTATGGGATAATTTTATATGATTATGGGATAATATGCCTACTTTAAAAGAACATCCTTTAACATAAGGGAATTTCATTGAAATAAAATGTGAAGGGAGAAAGCTATTTTATCTTAATATATTTAATTTGGTGCTAATATTAATAGATATTCAATGAAATGTTCTAAGAAGATAACATAATTTGGTACTTATTACTACTTGTTTGAAGACACTTCTTACAAAGGAAAGCTGAATTAATTAAAACCGATAATTTAATAGTAGTAGTAAAAGAAAAGAAAAGGTAAAGCCTCTACAACTTTCTTTTGGACACAAGAAGCTCACAGTAGATGCATTCAACCCTCTTGAGAAAGAAAGCCCTGTGCCTTCACACGTCTCATTTCTAGCTATATCTAATATAGATTTGATTTTCTTTAAATGCCAAAAAAAGTAATCTATGTTCCTAAAAGGGGGTTTAGACTTAAATTTAAGAACTATGCAGTTATTGTATTCTTATTCGTAAAGTATATTTACTTTATCTTAATATACAGAAAAAGTTAAATATAGTATGAGTCTTAAAAGGTAAAACATCCTTTATAATTCAGATCAGCATTTAAAACAAAATATGAGCCTCTAAAGGTCAAACATCCTTTTTAGTTCCGATTAGCATTTTAAAATGTTTAAAGAAGTAATGACCTAGATAAACAATGCAAGCTTGCCTTGAGGTCGTAGGTATTAGAAAAGGACTTTAGGGCAGCCACAGATGGAAAGCAATTTCAAAGTCTTCAGGATGTTGAAGGATATATGTATTATTTATTTTAAAAATTTTATAGGTCAAAGAAGTAGAGTAATTTTTGTCTACACAGTTATACATTATTACATATACTATTTACATGTCTGAAATCATAGTCCTCATAGGAAGTTATCTCAATGACTAACTGTTGAGTTCTCTGAGAAAACATTCGATTTGGCAAAATATAGTAAAAAAATGTTCCAGTTAAATTCAGTGTTAATCTGCCATCCTCACTTAATACAGAAAGCCTTTGTACTTACTTGTTCTCCTGGAATAGAGAGTCCGTTGGGTCCCTGGGGACCTGGAGGACCCTGGGGGCCTGGAGGACCTGAATCCCCACGAGGACCAGGGGGCCCCTAAAACACACAAGGAAGAAACAACCACATGGTCATGTAATACTCATCCAGTGCCTCCCTAACCTTAAAACACCATCATATAACTCTTCATATAAGAACAACTGGAAAATGAAATAAATTCACAAGAATACTTAAATTTCCAAAACTCTGAAATAAATTCACAAGAATACTTCAATTTCCAAAACTCCTATTAGAAGTACATTTTTTGAAGTAAAACATACTGACTATAATGTATTCAGATATTTATATTCATAAACTCATGAGATCAAAATTCAAATGTGATTGGATTTGGTTTATTCTAAGCTAGTCCTGAATTCTCTTAGACTTGGGCTTATTTCTGGAACGAACATGTATATGAATCAAGCAAGGAGCAGAGAGCCACTGAGTAGATGCTCTGTACTGAAGCTTCTTTGCAATGAGTCTAGGTGTAAAGGGCACAAACTTGGAGTCAGACAGACCTGGGTTAGCATCCCAGCCTCACCCTTTCCTGACTGACTTAGTTTATCATTTGTGAGATTATGACAAAAGCTACACATTATCTTCATAAAATATGCCCCTTAAAAAGCTTGAGGTGGTTTATGGAAGACCAGTGTGAAACTGGTCAGAGGGGCAGGTGACCCCCAGCAAACGCACATGTGGCTGCCCAGCTCTTTCTCTGAGACAGGTGTAAGGAGGAGCAGCGGACCTGTCCCCCACCCTCCCCAGCTCTCTCATGGGACTCTGGCCCCTGTGGGGTCTTCTGATTGATGGCTGGGTCACCCCGTTTCCACATGTTGCAGCAGAGCCCATAGGTTCTGCAGATTCCCATGTGCAATTCCTACAGCAGTGACACACCCTAGACATTTATTTCTCTGGTCCATCATTTTGACATCCAAAGACAAGGCAGAGATGATATATTGCCTAAGGCACACTAAACATGAACTGACTTGCTCAAGGTCACATACCCCCCCTTAGCAGAAGTTTGAACAACCAGCCTTCAACATATAGATGAACATTTGAATGCACTCTAAAATATACTTACGACTGCCCCATTGATACCTCTTTCACCTCTGGGACCTTTAGCACCAGGTCCTCCCTAAAATACACAGTAAGAACACATTTCAGGGCGAATGTAAGGAAAGTAGGAAAAAGTTGATACGTAAAAACTGTTTCAAGAAGCAGCGTCTTGTCCAATCAATACTTCTGTAGCTACTTACAAAATACTGAAGTAAAGACTTTATATCCCACAAATAAGTGGGGAAAGGGAATTTCAAAACCTTGTACATCCTACGTGTCTCATTTTTACATTGTGAACTTTCTTAATTGTTAGCAAATCTTGAAGTTTATTTGAAAATGTGAGGTTTACTGGAAAAAACAAGCATTATTTAAATACAGCAAAGAGAAAGTTCAGCTTTGGAATTATATGCATGCATTCTTCAGGGGAAATAATATACAAAAAGAAGAGTATCTTGGATCACTCAGAATCTCGGAATATGTAGTTCAGTAACAGGAATTCAGAGACTACTGACCAAAGAAGAAATAAATATGGTAGTGATATCTAATAATGTTATCTTACAATGAGAGAAAAACATCTCTACTTCTCAAAAACATTTAAGTCACGTTGGGATATAATTTTATGATTACAAATATACATCAGGTAAATCACTATTAATAGAAATTATGGTAATTCCAGTGACATTCTGATTCTGTACATGAGAAGCTGGCTTATAATTAATCTAAAATCAATTTACATTTTTTGTTATAACCTCTGTATAGTAAAATTGGGTATTATAAGAATCTCTGAGCTGTTTCTATGTTAATTAATCATATTCTTAAAAGAGGCCATTAGAAGAATGACTACCACTTCTCAAAACCAGCCCAGCTCAGATGTTGGATTGATAAGAGCAAAGGGTTCCACGTTGATTAATGAGACATATCACTGCAATCTTCAATGTTTTGTCTACACTTTCTTGGTCTCCCCTCCCCCATAAATAGATGTAGATTTTATCTTATCATTCCAGTTACTTTAAACCCCAATACTTTCACACCCAGAGTTTATATCATCACATATATAACATCTTCATATGTTATTCCCATGTGATGTCTGCAGCATAAGGTACACATATCCTTGCTCTAAACAAATTGTTCTTGGGTTAGCCACTCAACTGTGGTTCCATAACATCTACACAAGAAGCTTTTAGGAGATGTAAGGAATTTTTAGAAGCATGTGATTACAGATGGAAACCCAGATTCACAACTTTAAGAGAAAAGTTCTTAAATAAGAAGCCGGTTTCATTCATTCCTGCATGTTCAAATGTGTTTAAATTTTCTTCTTGTATTACTCCACTAAAATATACCACAAAAATGGTCTGCAATATGGCGTGCTCTGTTCCAGAAAATGTGGATGGCTAGAAGCATTTTATGCAAAAGAATACATGGAACAGACAGCAGAATCTCAGAGGAAAGTGTGGGAGCGGGGTGTGGATCAACCAAAGAACTTGTATGCATACATGCATAGCTCATGGACACAGACAATGGGGTGGTGAAGGCCTAGGATTGGGGGGGGGGGAGGCTAGAAGGAGTCAATGAGGGGGGAAAAGGGACATATGTAATACTTCCAACAATAAAGATTTAAATTTAAAAAATAAGAAAGAATGAATACTCCAAAGCTTTAAAGGAAAACCTAGGGCTTTTTCAGTTTCCTTACAGCAGGGCCTGGTGGTCCTGGAGGTCCAACGCTGTCCTGTGTGCATGTGCAGGCATTCGGAAGAGCGGGGCATTTTGCTTCATCTCTCTGAAATGTTGAGAAGAATATTTACCTTTGAATTGAGGGTAAAAATGACTCCCCATCCCCCATTTCCATTTATCATATTTACACAAGGAAATCTGTTTCCCAGTGTGCAGAAATAATTTTAGTTATCATTGCAAATAGTCTTGGGTTGAATCTTGCTTTGCTCCTTTATGTCTTTATTTTACAGTTACTCTAGGAAACCTCACATAACAAAGAAATGTCTACAGACCTGCCACTGCAACCACTGGTTGTCTAACCAGTTTCCTCTAATCTGGTGGTAGAGAAATGCCCATTTCATTTAGAAAACCGGAAGTCCTTCCCATAGCCTACGAAGCTTTACATGCTCCTCAAAGCACCACCGTGGTCGTCCCACTTTCCCCATTCGCTCTGCTCCAGCCCCACTGATCTGACTAATATTGCTCAGATCTTGTGGCACATTGTGGCCTTGGGGCCTTTGGTTTTACAGCTCCCTCTGGCTCTGGCTCTCGTCTCCACATTACTGGCTCCTCACCTGATTCAGGTCTCTGCTTACATCTCACCGTATCACTGAGGGCTGATGGTACGCACTTGGCCATCTATCCCTTTACCCTGGTTTTTCATCCTAGGACTTTCGCTCTATACCATAGTCTATAGCTACTTGTCCATTCTTTCTCTTCCCTTGCCTTTCACTAGAATATTTACCTTTCACTGCTGTGGCCCTAGCACATAGAATAGTGCCTGGCTTATCACAGGTGCTCCATAAATAAATGCTGAATAAATAACGCACCCTCATCCTGGAGATGTATGCAGTTTATCGCTTGCCCAATGCTTCAAATCCGTCATCAGCATTTAACTTTGTAACCACTTACCACTCACACAGATACTATGGGAGTAAGTCATCATCTCAAAAACAAATCCAGTTAGTCCTAAACGTTAGTTATCCAGAGAGGTGATGGCTTATTCTATAAAATGCCGAGATTTTATAAACAACAGAAGGGATCTGTTGGAGGTGTGTCAAACATGCTGACGCAGCAGGACTTTTCTAACTTGCATAACACCCTGGCTGCTGGGGAGAATTGACAGATGCGTCTGATCCATTCTCCGTTCCTGGCTTCCTAGGCTGGGGTCCCTGGCCCAAGCCCTGGTAGCTGATTAGCATGCACAGAGATGTGTGCGTCCGAAGAAGAAGTTGCTGAGTGCTGCTTCCTCTCCCAGCCCATCCGCATCCGGATCCCTCCCTCCCAGGGGGCTAATGAAACGGCCACAGGCTTCCATTCCGCGTTACTCACCCTTGAGGGAATATCACAGCATCTGTCTCTACTGGTCCACACCGGACTGCAGACGATATCGAAATTCTGGATTTGGAACTGCAAACAACCAACAGCAACATCAGCTAAAGATGCATGAGAAACATCTTATACTAACGTTTCCACAATTTAACCTTTGCCTACTTCTCTGTCTCAAGGGTGCATAAGGAAAGACCATAAAAGCCTGTGCCTAAGATAAAGAGACAGTAAAGCAAATGCTTATGTGAAATTCCCACTTCTGATTCACTTCCTTGGCTAAAAAGACATGTTTGATTGAGTTTTGTTTTTTATTTTTTATTTTTTTTTAAATATATATTTTATTGATTTTTTTACAGAGAGGAAGGGAGAGAGATAGAGAGTTAGAAACATCGATGAGAGAGAAACATCGATCAGCTGCCTCCTGCACATCTCCCACTGGGGATGTGCCCGCAACCCAGGCACATGCCCTTGACCGGAATCGAACCTGGGACCTTTCAGTCCGCAGGCTGACGCTCTATCCACTGAGCCAAACCAGTTTCGGCTGAGTTTTGTTTTTTAAAGAGAACTAATTTCTTTGTTTAATTGTGAATTTGTTCCATTAAGAATTTGAAAACAACACACAGTTAAATCAACTTTCAATAGCCTATCCTTGTAGAAAAGTAAAATTTCAAAAGCCATTCCGCATTTATTCTACCATTGACGCTCTTTTTTTTTTTCAATATTTTTTTAATATATTTTATTGATTTTTTACAGAGAGGAAAGGAGAGAGATAGTTAGAAACATCGATGAGAGAGAAACATCGATCAGCTGCCTCCTGCACACCTCACACTGGGGATGTGCCTGCAACCCAGGTACATGCCCTTGACCAGAATCGAACCCCGGACCTTTCAGTCCGCAGGCCAACGCTCTATCCACTGAGCCAAACCGGTTTCGGCTCTTTTTTTTTTTTTTTTTTTTTTTTTTTTCATAAATTCTTACCTAGGGGCTGACCAATAATTTTTATGATTACCCTTAACTATTTCAATATAGTACAGTCCTCCCTTATTATTCACAGAGGGATAAATGCCAGGACCCCCACAGATACCAAAACCCAAAGATGTTCAAGGTATGTAAAATGACCTAGTATTTGCATAACCTAAGCACATCCTCCCATATATTTTAAATTATCTCTTGGTCACTTATAATACCTAATACAACATAAATTCTATGTAAATAATTATTTACACTATATTGCTTAGGATTTGACTTTTTGGAATTTTTTTTTTTTTTAGTATTATTTTCAATCCTCTGTTGAATCCATAAGACACATAATCTATAGTTACTAAGGGCCAGCTATAATATATACTTCCTATCTTTCTACTTTTTAAAAATAAAACTCTTTTAATAAGAGGGAAAATATTTTTTTAGCTATAACTTATTTTATATCTCTGATATAGTTATTCTATTTAAACATAAAATACAGTAGTCAGTAGAAAGTCTGAATTTTAATCACAATTATATTAAACTTGCACTTATTGGTTTTCATTATAGAATAGAAATTTCAACGTTTGAATCTAGGAGAAGAAAATTCTGTCTATGGAAGAAAGCTAAATTAAGTAAATATAGTTTAAAAATTAATAGAAGCCAAAGGTAGCAGACTTGCTTTTAGAACTCTGTGGTTATCATTTGACATTTAATATGAACTTCAATGTTCCTACGGCTTGGTACAGTGAAAACCTCCATTTAAAACTGTCTCACTAGATAGAACCGTAAATAGGATTGGCACGCTCCTGCCTCAAACATGCGCCAGTGAACTTGTTAGTAATGCGGTCAGTTGGCTGCTGTTCTACACTGATTTTCCCTCGGCGACAGATGACGGCTCCTCTGCGAGAAAGCGCGGGCTCTGGTGATGGTCACAGCCAATGTCCACAAATGCTTAACGTCCCGACTGCACAAATTTGTATTAGCAATTACTCTCTTTGAAGAACAAAAAAGTGAATTATTTTAGATTTCACTGATCATCCTGGCAGCGATTTGTGCTGTACTCTCCAATTTGATCCAGTTTCAAGATGATTGCATGATGTTCTCTGTTGCCTTGACATCTTATTTTGTTTTAGCAATAAAACACACTATTATATTCTGTCAGTAGCATATTTCCTGAATATTACTTTTCCCAAGTTTCAATCCGAATAAGAAATTTAACAATTTAAAACTCACTGAGAAAAAAACAATTCACTTGTTATTTAAAAAATGCCCTTTTAATCTTGACTAAAGATACCAAGAAAAATAAAAATGCGTTACTTACTGTGGCTGATTTCCTCTCCCCTTTAAGTAGTTTCCCAAGAATTTCATAACCATCAGTTGTGATATTTCCAGCTTCCTTGATGTCTTTTTCTATAATTTCATAGCAGTCGATGTAAATCTTAATACTTTTTGAGGTCACTACGATATGAACCTATAAAGATCATTTGTTTCCATTATAAATTTTTCACCACCAAAAAATTGGCTGACTTCTTCATATTTCATATCACAGGTTTAAAAATGTATTCTTTAAGCTATTCTCATCCCCCAAAGAAGCATTTTAGACTAAAATCCAAGACCAGGTTGCAATGTCTTGTCATTTATTAACATCAAATCAAATGACCCATGTACCCTCTCTAGGTCAGTTTCCTTCAGCCACATATACATGCATAATTTCTTATTTTCCCACCATGTACTGTTTGTTACTAAGATGACCAGAGATAATATAGATGAGATGATTCTGTAAACTATAAAGAACTATTCAAACACAAGCTAATAAACCAATAATTTATTATTATATTCAGTAAAACAGAGCCTCGAATGTCTTTCACTGACTTTCTAAGTTGGATTTTTAATTTGTTTTCTTTTATATTATTTATTGATTTAAGAGAGAGACAGAGACAGAGATAGAAACATCGATTTGTTGTTCCACTGTATTCATTCATTGGTTGATTCTTTTATGCGTCCTGATCAGGGATCAAACCCACAACTTTGGTGTATCAGACGATGCTCTAACCAACTGAGCTACCTGGCCAGGAATAATTTTTTCCAAATTTCAGTCAACAAGAACTTTCATACTATATAAATACCTAACATAGTAAGAACCAGCATACGTCTTCTATAGAGATTCAGCTCTAGAAACCAATAGATCAAGATTCAACTTTATTCTTTTGTCTGATATTGAGTACACTAGGAATCTTAAGAAATCTATGAGGACAGATAATTAATAAAACATGTGTATCTCAACAATGTAAAAAATGGTTTCAGGTAATCTTTAAAGTGTATAGTCTTGTTGATAGTTTTCACTTATCACAGCACAAATACTTAAGTAAGCACTTGATTATTTTGAAAAGTTCAGCTCCAAGTTAAAAGAAACAGAAGTTCCCTTAAATGCTTTGAGTCAATAAACATAAGGACAATCCCTAGAGATTTTTTTAAAACAGTAACTATTTTTCCCACTGAGAATCACCACCAAAACACTAATTTAGTGCATCTGTAAGTGGCAAATATGAATTACATATGGCATTTATATAAAAGTAATACATAGCTTACTAAAAATAAAGAAATTTTAAATGCTCACAGCACAGTCATCTAACATTGAATTCAAGAACAGCATTATACAAGCATTCCCAAGACATTTATTATCTAACTAGAGGCCCAGTGCACGATTCGTGCATGGGTGGGGGTCAGGCCAGCCCACCCCGATCAGGCAGATCGGGCCAGGCAGCCGGGGGAAGGGGCGGCAGGCGGTTGGTGGGCCAGCCCCGACCCTGATGGTGGGGGTGGGGATGATCAGAGGTGGTGCCAGCCAGGGGGAGGGACTGCAGGCAGTTTTCCTGCCGGCCCCACCCCTGGTCAAACTCCTGGTCGAACTCTTGGTTGAACTCCTAGTCGAGGGGACAATTTGCATATTAGCTTTTTATTATATAGGATAGGAAGTAAAACTTGTTGTTGTTGTTGTTGTTTTTGCTTAATCCTTTCACCCTTTTGGACACAGACAATAGTATAGTGATTGCCAGAGGGAAGGAGGGGTGGGAGGAGGTGGAAGAGGTAAAGGGGAGATAAATGGTGGTGGAAGTAGACTTGGTTTGGGGTGGTAAACACATGCAATATACAGATGATGTACTATAGAATTGTGTACCTGAAACCTGTGTAATTTTATTAAGCAATGTCACCCCAATAAATTCAATAAAAATTATAAAAAGGACTAAACCTTATTTGTTAGCTCTTGTGTGAACAATCACAGAGGTAAATATTACAAAGTACTTTAAAAAAATTATAGTATCCAGAATTATGTCAAAATCAAGACTCTTAGTTTGTACAAAATTATCCCAAATATACTGGTCATTCAATGTCAACCATACTAAGCACATGCTAAAAACATGTTTTACTACAATCTCTTCTGCATGTTCTACTGCATTTTAAACACATGCATAATCACATTTTAGAGTGGGCTCTTCATCTGCAGACCCTCGTCCTAAGTACTAAGAAACCATCTCTAAACTGTGAAAATTTCACAGACCAGCAGAAAGAAATAGAAGCACTCATTCTGATTCATCTCCCAGCCCATACTCTGCCATTCTCTAAAAGTTCATTTTTCATCTATTCCTCTTTTACCTCTTAACGGAAATTTCTCACTTGGATATATGTCATCTGTCACAACAGAATGGAAACACAAAAAACTTTTCAAGAGAATTTTCAAGAATCAATAGCTGTCTGCTAGTCCCTGCTGAAGCTCTTTTAGCCTACCCTCTCTTTCCCAAGAGCCCCCTGCATGTCATTTCCACTCATTCCCTGCTATGGGAGTGCTACTCATCCCACGGACTGAAGGACTTCAGTCCCTGGATTAGATGGAAAATCAAAGAAGAATGTTTGAATCCTTGAATCAGTAAAGAATGTAATAGCCAATAGTGATTGAACTTGTTACTTGAATTGATAGATAAATGATGTAGGAGAGTAGGTGAAAAGAATGGGGTAAGGGAATGGAAGAAGGAAGAGTATAGTGAAAAAGTGGAAAGAAAAAACTAATAAAAAGAAACATAGTATGGAAAAAAGAAAGTAGAGAATTTGAGGAGGGCAGACTTGTAAGAAGAAAAACCTAAGACTACAAATACCTTTCTATAAAGGCAAATGAAGCAATGCCAAAAATAACGATCTTGGATTTGCAATAATTGACTGTCGCTATAGACCTCTGCAAAATATTTCTTTTTTTGCTCAAGTAAAATGAAGCATTCAATGAAAGTTCAAAACTTAAAAATAAATGGCTATCAGTTGGCTAGTAGAAATTAAATTTCTAATATCTTTAGAGAGTATGGAAGGAAAAATGAAATAGTCCTTTTTAACAGGTTACTCAAATATAAATTTAATAGGTGTAGCAATGAGCCAAAAAAAGTTCATAAGAACTTTGCCAGATTCATCATCTAATATTGGATAAAGAGAAGTTGAAGCTAATAATATTTGCCAAACTAGAGTTTGCTTTCCCAATGAGGCATTTATTTTATTGCATGCACTTCACCATGAAAGTCAATAAACTGTGAAGTGGATATTCCATTATTCTCAAAGAGCTTTGTTTTCTTTCATTGTATTTTGCTAATGTGCACATTGGGAAGCCTCTTTGAGCTTCCTGGGAAGAATCTCTTGCCATCCTGACTGAGAATTTAATTCACGAATAAGAAAAGCATTCTGGAAAGAACCCAAATTCTCAGGAATAGAATCAGCAAGAAATAACAGCTACATCTACTCAAATACAGAGAAGTTTTTCACTTTTCACTTGAGAATCAGATTGAACTGGAAATACTTGTCTTCTATATAGGAGATTAACTTTTTGAGTGTCATGCTGGAGAAATTTTAGACCACTTGTGCAACCAGAGGTATTCCTCCTGCTAACCCAATGGATGAAGAAATACTATTAAAAAGTCCGTTCCTAACCTAGCTTATCCTTTTCTTTTCTAATATGTCAAACTTCAGTACTTTTGTCAATTAATCATCTTTTAAAAATCTTACAGAAAGTCTCTATTATCCTTTGATGTTGACATGCACAGGAATTAATTAAGATAAACAAAAATAGACAATCCCATAAGAACGCATCTTAGAACTTCCAACAAGATATTTTAGAAAATCCACAGTGTGTTAATGTAAATGTTAATCATATAAACATTTATCTTTATTATTTTGGCAGATAGTGATAACCTTTATACTGGCATGTCTGTAACTTTACCATAAACAAGCAAGCAGAAGCAGCTTTATAAAATAATAATCCTATCAATTAAAATATAATAAAAAATTAAGCTTTGGAAATAAAATAATGTAATGGTTCACAATAAAATGGTAGCTAGAAAAGGTAGTCATGCTACATGATTCAAATTTTTAAAAGATATTAGCATAAGATTTTATTTTTAAAAGATATAGTTATATTTTACCAATTTAGCATAACATTTTAACAAATAATAAAATAAATTAACTTAAAATATCAAGCCATATTCTTTTTTCTATAAGTAACCAGATAATATTTACCTTATGAAAACTTCCATAAAATAATGACTTCACTTCTTCTGTGTCGAATGTAATAGTCTGCACCTCACCTCTTGTATCCTTGTTAAAGAATGATAATGTCTTGCTAGAAGCTGTAATTAACACGTAATTGTTACTAAATCACATGCCTGGTATACTTTATATTGAAAGTATTCATGATGGCTTTTTTTGGTAAGATGTCTAAAAAATTCAATAGTTTTAGTTGGGATAAAACATAATTAAAATATTTACTAATAAGCTACATTTTTTAAACTTTAAACAAAAGCATATGTCAAGTAAATATATACAGGGTGGGGCAAAAGTAAGTTTATAGTTGTTGTTATTATGGAAAATAATATAATAATTAATGAATAATACAAAAATAAACTCTGTGTTTCTCATATTCACAACTATAAACTACTTTTGCCCCACTCTGCATATTCAGAAGGTCCTTATAAAAAGAAGTCAAGAGAAAACCTAATCAACAATATGTACACATGTGCCTTAAAATAAGATAAAAATCCTTACGATCTGCAATCACTCCAACTTGTGGTTTGTAGTCTCTGTCTGTGATTTGCCAAATTGCAAAAGGGTCACTGGGAGATTCTGGGAGAAGTCTGAACAATAATATAATCGTGTATGAAGGAGGGAGTCCATTTGGGTGTAGATCTCTGTGGATAAAACAAATGAATGAATTCACTAATAAAAATTTCTCATCAGAAATAGAGAATATTTTAAATCTTTGGACCAGAATCTTATTATGGGTAGTTTTAGAAGTCATTTATAATAATCTGGCAACATATTAGAAGGGGAAAATTTTAGGAAAGACATCAAAAGAACAAGCACTAAAGGTCCATTATGTAAGTAGTAATAGATTATTTATAACTAGGGGCCCGGTGCAATGAAATTCGTGCACTGGGGGGGGGGGGGGAGTGTCCCTCAGCCCAGCCTGCCCCCTCTCACATACTGGGAGCCCTCAGGCATGACCCCCATCACCCTCCAATCGCAGGATCGGCCCCTTGCCCAGGCCTGACGCCTCTGACAGAGGTGTCAGGCCTGGGCAGGGGACCCTCATTTCCCCCCATCACTGGTTCTGCCCCCAGCCCAGGCCTGATGCCTCTGGCCCAGGCGTCAGGCCTGGGCAGGGGACCCCCAGACCCCTCCGATTGCTGGCTCTACCCCTTGCCCAGGCCTGATGCCTCGGCCAGAGGCGTAGACCCCCATCACCCTCCAATCGCCTGATCGGCCCCTTGCCCAGGCCTGACGCCTCCGCCAGAGGTGTCAGGCTTGGACAGGGGACCTCCATCTCCCCCCGATCACTGGCTCTGACCCCCACCCAGGCCTGAGGCCTCTGGTCCAGGAATCATGCCTGGGCAGGGGACCCCCATCTCCCTCTGATCGCTTGCTCCACCCCCTGCCCAAGCCTGACGCCTCTGACCCAGGCTTCAGGCCTGGGCAAGGGGACCATCATATCCCCCCAATCCCCGGCTCCGACCCCCAGCTCCCCGTGGTTGCAGGCTCCGCCCCTGCCCAGGCCTAATGCCTCTGGCCTGGGCGTCTGGCTCAGGCAGCGGGGACCCGCAGCTGCAGTGGCCCCGCGATCGTGGGCTCCGCTTTAGGCCCAGGCAAGGGACCCCTAGCTCCCGGGACTGCCAGCTTCGACCGTTCCCAGCTCCCATCGCTGGCTCCACCCCTACTTCCTGCTATCACTGGCCAAGGCGGCAAAGGCACCTGATTCTCTGATCATGGCGCTGCCTTTGCCCTGCCCCCCAGCTCTTAGCTCCCCCCTGGGTTTCCGGTCACTGTCAGTGGCAGGGGGCTTCTTCCTGCTTTCCCTTTCGCCTCCCTGCATTGTGCCTACATATGCAAATTAGCCGCTATCTTGTTGGCAGTTAATTTGCATATAGCCCTGATTAGCCAATGAAAACGGTAGCACCATACGCGAATTACCATTTTTCTCTTTTATTCGGGTAGATCTGATAAAGTCACAGAAGTCTGGGAAATTGCCAAATGGTCTTTTATCCTAACAACTAATTTTTTCTAGACACATAAACAATTGCAAAATTACATACTAATTTTAGAGTGATAAACATTATACCTATGGATGTAACTTAAAGAAAATGAATCTCACTAAATATACTTAATTCCCAGTGTCAGGGGTATAAGATTATAAAATAGCTTAAGGTTTTAATTTCTCCCTCGCTTTCTCCAGTAGTTTTTACACTCCCAAATTCCTCCCTTGAAATAAATAAATCACATAATCTCCAGAAGCTTACATGTTCCTAAAAAGAAAACGAGTAATAAATGTTAAGGTCATGTACGTGTGCCAAGCCAACGTTTAGTGCTGATAAAGGGATGGAATTCAATTAAAGGGAAATGTTGCTTTGCTCTAAGGCTGTTAGACAAAAACATGTGGTTCCATGTGTCCTCCCAGAGTTGACTCCATCGCTATTCAGGGGAACCATTAAAGGTAAATTGATGGTTTTCTGTCTGAGACTATTTAATAACATTTTATTTCTGAAGGCAGGAAAAAGGCCTTGATCATCAATTCTCAGACAAAGGAGAACCTATTCTTCTGTGAATCTTGACAGAGGGCCCAGAATGTCTCTTGAGGTTTCAAGCCCTTGCACCAACCACACCACTGGTACTTCTGGAATATGATGCTGCTCTGCCTTTTAAACATGTATTCTGGGCAAGCAGATATAATAACTTCTGTGTGTTCAAAAGCCTACTATCTCCATAATAGCCCATGTTAAAAATAATATCTTCTCCATATTAATTTATGTCTAACCTTGCCCATTTTTTTTCTTCTTTCTCAGTTAATGAGTCCTTCATTAACTGAGCCATAAGCTCTGACTCATGAGAGGACAATAGGCTGTCATGAGTAAAAAGGTAGGTATTGCCCAGCCGAGGTGGCTCAGTGGCTGAGCGTCGACCTATGAACCAGAAGGTCACGGTTTAATTTCCAGTCAGGGCACATGCCCGGGTTTCGAGCTTGATCCCCTGTGTGATTCTCTTTCATCATTGATGTTTCTATCTTTCTCTCCCCCTTCCTCTGTGAAATTAATTTTTAAAAAATCTTTTAAAGGTAGGTATCAAATCTTGGGGTGACTGAGAGTTAAACGCTGGGTCTGAAGGTTTACTGAAAAACCTAAAATTGGGAACCAGCCTGGTTGACCATCAAAGAGTTAGGAACTTCAGTGTGGCCCCACTACAATACGATCTCTGCTTCCTTAAAGGAAATTAGTTTCGGTTTTAGTCTGAATTTTCCGTCAGCTTTCCCAGAGCGTTTCACATTTCAGGCAGCATTTTCTGACCCTGTCCTCAGTTACTGAAAGCTTTATTTCTGCGTGTTCCTTTCGCTCTCTAAGTTGCCAAACACATATTTCTCAAGATTAAAATGTTTCCATTCTAATGAATAAAAAATACATACTTTGGTTATCGTTCCCAGGTGCAAACTTTCATGGAGTAAAAAATAACAACATCTAGAGCAGTGGTTCTCAACCTTGGCTGCACATTAGAATCACTGGGGAATCCTTTTAAAATCCTGATTTCTGGGCCTCATCCTCCGGAAATTCCGTTTCTTTGTTATGGGGTGGGGCCACAACATTAGCAACAAAGAAACAGAATTTCCGGAGGACGAGGCCCAGAAATCAGGATTTTAAAAAGATTCCCAGGTGATTCTAATGTGCAGCCAAGGTTGAGAACCACTGATCTAGAGCTCCCCGGCAGATCGTGGGAGCAGCGGCCAATAAAAATCAACCGCAGCCCCTCAGAACGCGGACAAGCAGAGCTGCGAGGGCTTTCATCTGCTGGAGGTTGTGAAACCCTGAAAAGAATGCTGCTCTCCTCCTGCGCCTATTGCAGCAGTCCCTCTGCACCACAGGGAGCAGCGTTCCAAATAAGAAGTTGCCTTCCTGTTTAAACAGCCTCCCTTAGCAAAAGCATAGATATGATCCTCGCCTTGAATTCAAAAGGGCCAGGAATCCATAATCCTACAGAACCAGGGTGAGATGCTTAGGTTTGAGGAGACCAAGGCTGGAGTCCTCATCTCCTGTGTGACCTGGAGGAAGACACTTAACCCAACTGCATTGACAGAAATTAAGCTAGGTCGTTCATAAGGAGTCTTCTGACCAATCGAAAGTTCCAGGATTCCAAGAGCCTCAAAAATCATCATTGTCAGAAAAAGACCCGCCTGCTGTCACACTTACGCTGTGGGCTGATTTACGAAGGCGTTCTTCTGAAGCCTGTAGGAGGAGTAGCTGGGGAAAGACCCTGACTCCAAAGAGACGCCTTGGACGGAAGCAAAATTCTTCTCTGTGAGGTTGTATGCTTCAAGCATCTTAAAACCTTTACATCAGAAAATGAAATATTGAAGTGAGGTCATTTAAATTATGTTTTGGCTTGAACCCTGAAACAAATTAGCCCACGCTTATAAATGCTTACCTGGTGAGGTGTAGCCATCCAAATAAATGAGAGGGCAATCTGCAATAGACAGTGCTCTTTAAGTATGATTCACCAACGCAATATGCAAACATTGTATCTGGACACAAATCAGCGATGTACATATATCAAATAATGAAATTGTTCATGTATTTATAAAGACTCACATTGATCTAATTTTTTTATAATGGATTTCTTGTAGACTTCCCATGTGTAGGAGAAATTATACTATTGACCAGTATTAGCAATGTCTTCTGAACATTCTCCAACCCAATTAGAATTCTACAATGTTCTTAAGAATAGTAAAATACAATTAAAGGGGGAATTTCAGATGTTTATAAATAGCTTAAAGAACTTTTTTTTCTCCCACCCGGGGAATTTCAGATTTTTGCAAAGGCAAGAGGAGTATGTTGCCATCCAACTCTCTTCTATTCTCTGTCAAGCTTGCCTACCAAACATCGTGTAACAATGACATGTCTACAGCAGTTTTCACACTGGGCCCCCCAGAGCCAGGAATCCCAGAGAGTGGCTTTCAGGACCACTGGGAGTGGACATGCGACAACTGTAGTTCCCTGCCCACCTTGCACCAGGACAGCTCCTTTCTGAGTTTCAAGGTCAGTTTCACAGTAAAGTACTGACCATTGTTTACTATTGCCATCTCTCCCAGACCTCTGAGGATTTAATATAATGTTTAATAGGGGAAACTGTAACACTTACAAATCATAGCCCTGCCTAGGATCAAAAGTCTAGACTAGCTGCACAACTGCCTCCATAATCTAATGCCCCAAGAATCAGTGTTAATGGGTGGGGAAGAGGATAAATTGACAAAAATAATGGACGTTTTGACCTTCACTGTATTTTAAAAGTTGAACATGAGATCTTGGCATAAGGAGAAAAATCTATAACCAAAACGACAAATGGGAACCAAATAAATTCCTATGGAGCACACATGTACAAGTCAGTTTTCTCATTGCTCCCTTGAAGCCCGGATGTTGACAGAACAAACACCAATTGATTACTAATAGGGGCAAACCTTCATCTCACAGTAATGCTTCTATAAACGCATTCCCGAAGCTGAAGATTAATTTACTCAAATGTCACAGGCATTGGGATGGTGGGGAAAGGATGTATTAAAACACTTTATTTCCATATAAGGAATATATTACATCTTCAAAGCTTAAAATGGACCTCTGACAAGCACACATTTAGCACAATCTCAATAGGAACAATGACTCATCGGGTTCTCAAGGGATTTCCCAGGATCTATTTATGCACAGGCTTGATCCCATATAGGATAGGGAATGGCCTACCAAATAGTTATTTTTCAAAACAAGTGAGATTATGGTCCCATGTGGACCATGACTTACTTGAGGTGGCAGTTTCACAGACAAATGTGATGAGGTTGTCCTCTATCTTCTCAAAAGATTCAAAGTCATCCACAATGAACACGTGCCGCTCGCTTGGTTTGCTGGCAATATTGGCAAGCTCGTTGTACTCCACATCAGCCACACCAACGACAAAGACACTGAACCCTGAAAAGCATGTTTACAGAGTGAATTACATACCCTTTCCCCGTCTTTTATTGTTTAAACAACTCAAAGTAAAATCTTATCAGAATCAATGCTGTATTTCCTCAGTGTGTGCAGCACGTCCTTTTAACTGACACAAACTCTCCTTAATAAATATGTCCTTTCGCCCTAACCGGTTTGGCTTAGTGGATAGAGTATCGGCCTGCGGACTCAAGGGTCCCAGGTTCGATTCCAGTCAAGGGCATGTACCGTGGCTGCGGGCACATCCCCAGTAGGGGGCGTGCAGGAGGCAGCTGATCGATGCTTCTCACTCATTGATGTTTCTAACTCTCTTTCCCTCTCCCTTCCTCTCTGTAAAAAATCAATAAAACATATTTTAAAAATAAATAAATAAACATGTCCTTTCTCCAGGTCTTCCTATTTTCTGGATTATAAAATTCAATTAATTGGATTTCCTAGAATAAAATCCTAACAAAAGGCAAACATTTTCAGAGCAGAAAGATTAACATGGTGCTCATTTCCTTCCACAGATCTACAGTGCTGATAGACCCAAGAATTCTGCAGCTCTCTTGGGCACCATTAACATTTTAAGCTTATGTGACTCAGAAACCAGGAATGGGCTCACTTAAAAATTTGATTCTCAACAAACTCAAGCTCAAAGGCAGCATTCTGGTCACTTTTAAAATGAAATATATGGCCCGGCCAGCATGGCCCAGTGGTTGAGCATCAACCTATGAACCAGGAGGTCACGGTTTGATTCCTCGATCCCCAATGTGGGGCGTGCAGGAGGCAGCCAGTCAATGTTTCTCTCTCATTATTTGATGTTTCTATCTCTCTCTCCTTCTCCCTTCCTCTCTGAAATCAATAAAAAAAGAAATGTTTAAAAAGTAAAATGAAATATACAATTCCCACTAGCAATAACTTTATTTATTTAGGTTAATACAAGTAAAGTTTTTACTCCAAAAGCTTGATTTGACTGTTAAAAAATAACTATGTAAGGAATGAGTTACATAATTCGGTATAAGTAAGGTAATATAAGGAGTAAGTATTCATAACCCCAAACTTAAGTCAGCTAGGAGCGCGAAATATGCTGAAATCTGATCAAAGTGCATAAATCAGTAGCAGTAATTTATAAAAAGATCAGTGCAGTTCCATGTAACCAAGTACTTTTCAATCACTGCAATAGATAATGCACAACATATGTCTACCTTGGACCTGAGGGGGCTTCAGAGAGGGCATTAATGCAAGTACTGGAATTACCTTGTTTCATCTCTAATAATCCTAAATAATTCATCCAAAGGGCAGTGTTGCCAGGAGGCACTAAGGATGTTTGTTTGCCAAGATGTGCCCCAGAGACGTGTCCCTGGGACCTGGCTGTTCCTCCTGTGCAGTGTACCTTTGAGAAACCTGCTTTGAGCCTGCACCTGCCAGGCTGTGCTAAAGTGAAGGCTTCCCTATGTTCTCCTTGCATAGGAGCCAGCATCAAGACTCACTTCTGCTATGGCAGGAAGCCTGCTCTGGGATCATCCCATGTTTGCATTCCACAGCCTTCCAGCCCCCATGAGAAATCTAGTTTGCTCATTGACAGACCCTGAATCACTTCTTACCCAAAGACTATACACCATGCTATTTCTGAGCAATCACCAAACCATCCCACAATTAAACATAAACTAATATTATAAGAGTATGACATACAGATTCAACAGGAACAATAAAGTAAATCAGAAATGTGGGGGTTCTTGCAATCATTTCTGAATGTTCAAAACCGTTAACATATGAGTGCAAGCACTAAGCATGGAACTCAGGCCGGGGCTTACCTGACTGCTGGATGACCGAAGCGGCTTTCTTCACCTCGTCCTGTGACCGACCGTCTGTGACCACAACCAGCACTTTGGGGACATTCTTCCTCATGCCACTCTCCCAGGTCAAGACCTTCTCCTTGATAAACGTGAGAGCCTTGCCTATAGAGGGCGGCATGAAACATTTCAGTGTCACCTCAGTGCAAACGATCCAAGTGCCATTAGCCATGCCCAACTGTTAAGAATTCGAATGTTAGAGGGAGATGGTACACTCGGTTCTTCCACTCCAAACACTCTGATCAACTGACCTGTTCTTGTGTTTCCTCCTCTGTACCTAATATTCTGGAGGGCCCCGAGGGCTTGGGCCTTGTCATTGTACGTGTTCAGCTTGAACTCAGACTTGACTTCATCACTGTACTGTACAAATGAGACCTGAAAGAAAATGTGGTTTGTGGGGAGGGTCAGTCATCTCTTTTTATGTTTCAATTTTCCAGTGAATCCTCTAACTGCCGAATGGGAAAAGGAAGTGTCTCAGACCTGACAGAGTATTATAAAGCTCTTTATAGCTAGTATTATAACACTGACTGCTGTTGGCTCAGTAAATTAATTTCTAATCTTTAATGAATAGACAATAATTGATATGAACATATAAATATACTATATTCATATGGCACCTTTCTCCAGGGTATAAGAAGGGATGGGTAAAATCGAGGAGCAATGAGAACACACTCTCTTGAACTCAACTGTGGGCTAAGCAATTGGTTCTGCAGCCAAGTGCTCCTTCTCACTGACCACATCCACTCCTTCGGGTAATACGAAAATATCACATGTGTGATAATAATCAGCACTCATCACAAACTTAGTGACAGTGTGATTTAGTGGAAAGAGTACAGACTTTGTAGTCAGGAATCGCTGGACTGAAATCCTAGCTCTGCCAATTAATGGCCATGTGACCCTGGGCAAGTTCCCGACATCTCTGGGTTTTAGTTTCCTCCTCAGAAAAATTGAGATAATTATACTAGCTTTCTAGGATTGTTGTAAAAACACGTGTAGTAATCATGTATGCAAAATAGTTGGCACAGAGAAGTTAATAAAATATGATAGCTATTTTTTTATTTTTTATTAGATATCTTAAATTTCCAAAAGGATGGAAAACTGGCTTAGCTGTTGACACATTAAATTGAGAGTGTAACTGGCCTGACTTTTTACTCTTCTTGGGTTGGAATAATATCCACAAGGTTATTTGAGGATTTGAAATTTAGTATAGTCCATAAAGTACTCTTCCATAAAAGAAGACATGATTTGCTTATGAAATTATTTGTGGTTTATGTCAAAATCTCTTATTTTCATAATGTCTCTAAGATGCCACATGAAAAAGTACAAGCTGCCAAAATAAAGAAAAAAATTCATCAGCAGGAATGGGGAGAGAAAGAAAAAGATTCGGAAGAATGACACAATATAGTCCCTTGCCTTAAGGAGTCAATGAGTTAGATAGAAGAGAGTCACACACAATAATGACCATATAAAGTGATACTTGCTATATAGTAACCCAGACAATATCCTTCAGGAGCACGGAATGCCTAAAGCCATCAAGAAAGCCACTCCAGAAAGGGGGGAATTTGAAGTGGGTCTTCAAGTTTACAGAATCCAAGAAATAACTAATAACAGCTTTATTCAGATTCTCAGAGGGACCTGGGAAGAAGGGCTCACCAAAACATAGTTTAGAGCCACTGGACTTAAGTGTTCAGTTCATTGGTTTATTGAGAGTAGTGAAGGAGATTCTCCAATTTACAGGTAAGTTATGGCTATATGCTGAATTATTCTTCAAAGCCTCTTATGGAAAGATAAGCTTTTCTAAGTTCCAACTCTAGTAAAACAAATACTTTTGAAGTAATTTCACAGCAATATAATTTGTAGCTATTTTAGGAAAACAAAAATGAAATACCCTCTGAGTCAATAATGACCATTCTTCTGATCAAGGTGGTATCTGCGACACCATGACCGAGGGGGTAGCAGGGCTCCACACACCCACTCCAGTCACTATTCCTCACTGACTCCGCTGGCTTAACAGAGGGTGATAATCACAATGCATTTAATTTCCAGAGCATCGGCTGACCTTTCATGGAAGTGTTTCATTGTAAGAGTTTTAAGCAGGAAGTTAGAACCCCCTAAATTATTCAATAGGATTATCATCTAGCCAAAGAGAATACCTAAAGGAATATTTATTTTTCTGTTTATTTACCATTTATACCCAACTCCTTCCCAAAAATGCATGTGTAATGAAAATATAAAATGACAAAAGTCAAAACATAATTTGTAGTGAAAAGTCTTTCTACTTAAAAAGAGAAGGCTGAAGGACATAGCAAGACATTACAAGTGAATAGCCACCATGAAAAGACACCCACCTGAATTCCACCAGGATTGATTTCATCAAAGGCTCCCACAGTATTGAAGATGAACTTTACAACTTTGTTAAAATTGTCATCCCCGATACTCCAGGAGGCATCAGTCAAGAATACAATATCTGCCTTGGCCCCTTTGCATACTGGGGAAATAAAATTAGAAAAAGGAAGCTCCAAATCTCACGAATTCTTTCATTCAAGTGAAATTACACAACTGAGAAATGCAGCCTATCACCTTGCTACTCAAAGTATGGTTCGGTGGCAATAGCATGGCCTGGGAAGCTTCTTCGAAATGCAGAATCCTGGGCCCTACCCCAGAGTTCCTCAGTCAGAATCAGCAACAAGATGCCCAGATGGTTCCTACTCACAATAAAGTGTGAGAGGCACTATCTAACTGGCCCTCAGTTTCTGCTCTGGAATTACTCCATCTATTTAGATCCATTGTGCAAATATATGCTCTTTCCTCATGGAACTCTTCAAGTAGCCTCAGGCAATAAATGAGGAGGAAAGGAAATGAAAAGCAACAATGTCCAGAATTTAACAAGATTAGAAATTTTGTATATACTTATCAAAGATTTGGTGCAAATAAGGTGTCTTTTAATTTTAAATTGGGCCACTATGATTATATGGAGGGAAGGAAGGGACGGAATAAAATAAATATCTTTCATTGAATCTTCAAACTTGAAGACTAAAAAAAAAAAATCTGAAAATAAAAATTTAACAACATTTTATTCTATAAAAATGTAACATGTAGATTGTACAACACCAAGAGTGGACCCAAATATAACCTATGGATTTTGGGTGATAATGGTGTGTCAATATAGGCTCATGGACGGTAACAAATGTGCCACTTTGGTGCAGGAGGGTGATGCTGGGGGAGGCTGTGCGTGTGAGGGTACAGGGTATAAATGGGAACATTATGTACTTTCTGCTCAATTTTGCTATGAACATAGAACTGCTCTAAAAAAAATAAAGTATTAAAAGAATGCAACAAGCCTAGATTATTTACTGAATTTCTTTCAACAACCTAAATTTCAAGAAACCCATTATTGTTTTACCCTATAATAATACACTTTTAACTTTTATCTTATTTAATAGGTTTAAAGAAGTTGTGACAGAGCCTTCTAAGATAAAAGAAAAATACTTTTAAAATCTGACATGCTTTCAGTTTAACTCAGAAAACAGAATGTGGGAGGAGGGGGAATAAACCAGTAGTTAATTAGTTTAAACTTAATTTGATAAAGCACAGAGAACTGCCCCAAATTACTTGAGAGACCAGCTTTAGTGTTCTCAAGTGACCATTACGCCTCAGACTTTAGTGAACAGAAATTTTTTAGCTTTGTGTAATCCAGGGCACTTCTCAGATCAGAAACCAGGACTTCCAAACCCAAAGGCTCAGGAGTTAGCTTGCAGGTAAAGCCAAAAAGATTCATGGATCCTACTGATGCCAGCAGCCCATGGAAACAAAGGCCCACCAGGTGACCGTGAACTATGTAAGGTATCATGAGACATTAATCTGCAAAATGAAGGAAAGCAAGTTCCAAATGAAGAGCTGAGGTAGTTTAGGACTGATTGCATTCACACCAAAATGCTCCTGGAGGGGAAGAACAAATCGCTGGCAATCTTTTCTTTTAACCTAAAAACTCTTCAACAAGAATCATAAATCAAAAATGTTCTCTATCAATTGTAAATGATATGCAGGCTACATTCGTAAGAAGGCAACAAATCCCTTCTTACTTATTACATTTCCAAATCAACTGGACTTACCATCTCGAGCAGGTGGAATTGTGGGAGGGGGAGGAGGTGTGGGTGGCTCGGTAGGGGCTTCTGTTGGTTTTACGGCTAGAATTTAAAAAAATAATAATTAGAGAAGCACAATATGTGCACTTTCCATAACACAGAAGGTAAATTTTAAGAGCGATTTAAATCCTTGGTGACAAAATCAAGTCTCATTGGCATGGACACACTGGGAATTCTATTGTATCCAAATTGTATTCTATCCAAATTTGGTGTCAATGATAGTCATTCAACATTGACTATAGCTACAAAACACTAAGCCAAGATTCAAAGGGTGAATGTAAGGCCTTCAGACAGGGTCAAATGAGTAGAGGTCAATAATAATAGACGACCATCAACCTCCCACTGTCCACTGGCCCTCCTCTAGCCCTTTCCTTAAAAATACCACCAACTCTGTGACAGAGGCAACATGGATTTTCTCCAGGTAAAGGTCCTGAACCAGCCACAGACTCCACCTTCAAGAATCTGCCGTCATTACATCATCACTGCTGCCCATACAGAGAAGTGCCTGTTCAGGGGTCGTAAGTCTCCCGCCCCCAGAGCATTCCATTCTGAAGCCTGACAGGCATTCCAGGTCACTCAGACACTTACTGGTGTGTTCTCTGACAGAGACACCAGGACCCTCGAGGTTTGGTGTCTGCACGAAAACAGTGACGCCGTAGTCAGTATCTGGTGTAAGGCCAGTGAAGCAGTGACTGGTTTCTGATCCACGCACTGTAATTTCCTGTCCTCTCGTTCCTGGTCATGACAACAAAGGAAAACGCCAGTGTCATCCTCAATTGCATTTAAAGGCATATTATACATATTTTTGTAAACAAACTGGCATCTCCTTTACTGAATTTTAAAATGTTGCTATGAGCTCCAGTTCTTTTCTTGTTCTGCACACGTACCATCTGCAGGGTTTAGCTTTAGCCTGTAGGAGGTGGCTGCCCGGTGAGGTGACCATCTAACACAGAATGTGTCCCACCCGACCTGGTAAGGGGTCAGATCTGTCACATTTAAATACACTGCAAAATAAAGAAAGAAAGATGATAGATTTACTTTTTAAACAAAGGCAGGAAAGCATACTTTTAATCATAACAAAATTTTAGAATTTCCACTTGGCTAAAAAAGAATGTCTGAAATCTTGCTGTTTCCATATAAGAAACATACATGAAAATGTGGAGCAGCCAAAACAGGTCTCCCGTTCCATCACTGATTTTCGAGGGAAAAGAAATATCCCATAGGCCCTCTCAACACTACAAATGTCAAAGACATCTCATGGAAAATAAGAAATTTTTCCAAAAGACAATCTGCCAAGTCCTTAAGTGATTATTAAAGCACTTGGTGATAACAAATTCTATCTGGGCTGAATCAATAATCATGGCATTTCTGGGAAAACTTTCAATTAAACCAATGCATTTAGGTAATAGATGTTTTAACATCAAATGTCAAGAAAAACTACAAAAAAATTCCTTGCACCCCAACTCTAATTCTACAGATCATTCATGATGAAATGAAATCATAATTTTTAATCTTTCAAAATTCAAAATATAATATTTCTGTGAAATAAACATATCTCATCATACACTGATATTTGTATATTGAATTATATTACTTATAGATTTGTTTAGCTGGGCATAAAAGATCACCTACTTATCTCTGAGGAAACATGCATATGTTAAGAAGAAATAATATTAAAACAGGCTGACCTGATAATTTGTACTATACTTTTTCTCACAACCATGCAAAGACACATGACTCACATGTAGTGCCTTGGTCCGTCAGGGGAACACTAAGTCCAGAATCATACTGAGCATAAACATTTACATCATAAATGGTGCTGGGATTGAGATTGTGTAACGTGTATGAGGTCACTTCTCCAACAAAGACTTCCATGGGCTCATTGGAACCTTTAATAACAATCACGAAAATACATAGATATACGTTATCACTAATCTCAAATTTTTCTTAAAATCAAAATGCCTTAACTTATACTCAAATGATAGTATCAACAGCATTAATTCCAAAGCCCCTTATGCTCTTGTTCACTGTAGCACAAGCCACATTATATGGTGAATACAAAACCGCAGGCAGAGACTGGATTCTTACCCTCTGATTGTCAAAGCATAGCACAGTACCTGGAATGCAGCAGGTATGTCATCACTGTTCCTTTAATGAGTTAATCAGTCACACAAACAGCTACCTTAGAATCACAAACCCCTTCTCAGAGCCTCCTTTGCCAGCACTGTGCTTTGCCCATAGTAGCTGCTAAATTAACCTCTTTAATGTACTGTAGAGATGATTTAAGAACATCCATCTTGGACCTCATTCCAGTTACGAACATCTCTTCCTCCTTTCAGTTCTCTCTCCGTTACTTACACAAGCTCACCTTCCCTTTCTCTTTCCTTCTCTATGTTTTTCTAGGAAAATTTTCTAGCTCATGCCATTCCTAGTACATGGAAGATTCCCTAGCAAATTTAGTATAAAGAGTATTTTCTTCCACTGTTCTAAGCATGTAGATAAAACAGAAATACAGCAAATAATTTAATAAAGGTTTTATCCAGGATCAATGGGAAATTGAAAGCAAGCCTGTCATAAATTAAACTAAAATACATATGCCCCAAAAGGAATGAAACCTTGGCATCGTGGGGAAAATACAGAAGTTTGTATTGATTAAATATGCATTATTTCATAATCATAATAGCACATGGGATGTCTGAACACAAACATTTTCAATATGTGCAATTTGATGGACCAGATAAAATTTTTAGTCATGAAAATCTCATCTACACCCATAGTAACAATGATACTAGAAATCATTGGCTTAAAATGCTATTTCCAGAAACACCTCTGATCAAAGACTGATATGATAACTGAATTGTCAGTAGAATCTAACCATAGGGAATGGAACAAAGAATACCCTCATACCCAAATAACTCTCCAGTGCATTTATATGATGACAAAGGTGCTTTCTTACCCACTGGCTTATACACAATTTTATATCCAAGAACCGGAGAGGGCGAAGGATCCCAAGATACCCTGAATCTTGTATACCATTCATCAGAGATGTGTATGTTCTGAGGTGGAAGTAGTCCCACTGCAAACAAATATTGGCACACGTTACTGACCTTTTATTGACATACAGGGAGAGCAAAGAACTTGATGAGCATAGATTATAAGTATTAATAGTAAAATCCCATGCAAGAAATTTAATGATATCCCATAAATTCCTTATTTAGAAAACAAAAGATATTAGAATGTTCAACAGAAAGCTTAGGGGTTTTTCAAATTCAAACTGCAACTCAAATGGACTTGGGAACTGGTGATTTCCAGAGCTGTTATATGATGCAGAATGACAGAAAATAGGAAATCTCATACCACTTTTAGGTCGTTAGAGAGTACAGATTATTAGAGCCAACAAGCAATTTAGACACTATCTAGTCCAACCACCTAATCACATAATAAGATATGATTTGCCCAGCCCTACCCGGCTTGGCTCAGTGGATAGAGCGTCAGCCTGTGGACTGAAGGGTGCCAGGTTCAATTCTGGCCAAGGGCACATGCCTGGGTTGTGGGCTCGATCCCTAGTTGGGGGTGTATAGGAGGCAGCCGGTCAATGATTCTCTCTCATCATTGATGTTTCTATCTCTCTCTCCTTCTCCCTTCCTCTCTGAAATCAATAAAGAAATATATTTTTAAAAAAAGACATGATTTTCCCAAGACCATAAAGCTAGCTCATGACAAAGATGGGTTCTTTCGCAGCACCACTCTACTCTCCAGGAACATAACCTAGAGCAGTGGTCGGCAAACTGCGGCTCGCGAACAGTTTGCCGACCACTGAAGAGTAAACCCTCAAACTATCACAGGCACTGCCTCCAGCTCCACGTGCTAAAAATCAATGCAGTTAGGCAGCATGTGAAGTAGATGCTGAGTTATTATTCATCGAATTACACAAATAAGGAATTCATCTTGAAAAACTTTTCCAGAAGAACAACTAGAAATGGCTTTGAGCCTTCCTGGAAAATTCAATATCTAGGAAAGATTTTTTTAATATATTTTGATAAGCACAAAATTCTGAAATGTGCCATTTCCCCTGAAAAATATCAAAATATATTCTAAAACCTAAGGGGAAGTTTTAAAAATGGGAAGTTGTTAAATTAAATCATCTTGATTTTAAATTCAAATCACTAAACTGAGTCTCCTTTGACTCAGTCCTATAGACAATAGGTGTCAATAAATATATAAATTCCTGGTCTTGGGAGACTGAGCTGAAACCACTCTAGTCTGGCTTTTCTCTTAAGAGCTTGCAATGGTAGGTCTTTCAAATTCTATAGCGTTGCCAAAGTCATTTAAGCACAAAAGGAGTTTGGGCAACTGAGCATAGTAAGGATCCTGAAATCATGCTGAACAAAGTAAAAAAAAAAAAAAAAAAAAGGAATGCCAATACTTATCAGTAACAGATCTATAGCCCAGCATGTCTTTATGCTGAAGCCGTGGCTCTCAGCCTTGAGTGCACATCGGAGTATCAGCAGCATATGCACACCTCATCCCAGTTACATCAGCAACTCTGGGGCTGGCCCCCAGGCAAAGCAGTTGTTAAAGCTCCTCAGGTGATTCCAATGAGCAACCAAACTGGAGAACCTTTGCTCTAAGCCCCAAGCAACTGCCACCAGTGTAGGCGAGAAAGGGGGAGCGGGCCTCAGCACTGGTAATTCTTTGTAAAGTACTTGTTACAATAGAAAAAATATTTTTGTAGAAAAGCTACATTTGTAAAGAGAGAGGTAAATGCTAAACATCTCGATTATTTATGACTTAAGATTCTATCATGGTGGAGTGATTTTTTGCTAATACTAAATTGACGTAGCAGCTACAGGCTTAGCTGACACCACACAAACTAAAACAATACTCAGAGAAATGGTTTTCCAAAGGAGAAGTAAAACTATCTCAAGCAAAGCAAAATATGGAGATTTTTTCTCCTTTTTCTTCTTTAAGTGGACCTTTAAACAGTTAAAATACAAGTTCTGTTCTCATATCAATTTGACAAAATACAATGCCTAATATAAAGTTAATGCAATACCAATGTAGTATTTGAGAGGCACTGGTAAAGGCAACATTTAAAGATTGTAAAAGGTCTAAGACACTTACCAGTTCTTCCATTTCCTGTTAGATGGCTACCATCTCCATCTTCATAAATAGGAATAACAGTAATTTTATATGGAGTATCAGATTGCAGGGGCTGCAGTATTACATTGTTCCTTCTTCCTGGGACGGTGGTCTATAGAGGAAGTTAAATTGCAAGTTTATTATCAGCTAGAGGACTCTCAGATCAAAAGACAACATTGTTTTATAGATTCCCATAAACAGTACTGTTTTCTTCATATTTTCTTTTTGTTACCCAATAGCTCATGGCAAGGCAGATCATCCACACTGCCTGTGTGTGGCATGGGAGAATGGCTTTAGAGTAAACACATCTGGGTTCAAATCCCAGATCAGCCATTTACCAGCTTTATGACTTAGCACCTCTGAAGGAAATTGTGAGGATAAAAAGCAATAATGCGTACAACACCTCCGTACACATTACTGAGTACTGCAGTGCCCAGAGGTTTGTTTTTCTCCTTCACCTCTCATTGGTACATGTTGCATTTCTGTGTACTCCTTCAACAAATGTGTACCAAGTACCCACTGTGAGCCAGGCATGGGCCCGGCCACTGGAAATACATTGGTGAGGGTTGCTGCTCTCAAGAGTATCAGTTTGGCTGATACTAATGATGTGAAAAAGATGAAAAAGAAGAAATTGAAAATACATCTAACTTCCTCCATGAAGAGGAAACGAATCAACTAGATCTCTCTCTCTCTCTCTCTCTCTCTCTCTCTCTCTCTCTCTCTCTCTCTCTCTCTCTCTCTCTCTCTCTCCCCCTAAGCTTTGCTTCCATAAATAGTGTGAATCACTTATGCCAGTGATTCCCAGAGTAGAGTTCCTTGCTTGCAAATGGTAAATTGGGGAAAGAAATTACATTTTTACAGTTTTCAGAAACTGAAGGGAAATTGCTTAGTTGTACCTGGGAAGACTGAACAAACACTAAGGCATGGGCGCCTTTGCTTTGGCAAACCAAGTGTGGCAATCCGGCTCATCTCATTTTGATCAGAAACACTAAATGGCAATTACATGTGTTTCAGATTAATAAAAATGGGGTGGGACTTAAATTAAAGCTTAATATATCAAGTTCAAGTAGATGAAATATTTTATAACGTAGGAATAATGGAAGGAGAATGATCAAATAGAATGTATGTAGCAAAATGGTTGCAAACCACAGACAAAACTGCTTTATAATCAGCACTATGTGTAATTTTCCACTAAGCTATCACTGAATTTTAAAGCAAGTGCTGACTTCTCCATCCATAACAAATGGACATGCATAATAAGGGCTATGCTACCAGAAACTTGACTCTGGTTCTGGAGAGATAAAACATGACACTCAAAAAGTTTGAAGCTGATATTAGAGTATGTATATTCCAAAACAAAAGGGTACTGAAAAATGTTAAATTTAGAGGCAAGGCAGATCAATTTGCCTGAATATTTAAGAAAGACCTTGTAAAGAAATTAGATTTAAAGAAAAGGTGAGATTGGAATAGTCACAGCATTTGACCATTAATTTAGTTAGCTCAGAATAATTGGTACCATGTTTCACCAGAATTAATTCCTATGGTATAGGTAGGTGGTTAGAAATATGCATTTCCTAAGATAAGACAGTTTTTTCCCATCTATATTTAGAATAAAAATTGAGCCCAAAGACATAGATTCTCTGTACTATGGAAGGCCATACTGGGCACATTCAGGTGATCCCAATCTCATGTCAGAGAAAGTCATAGAGAATGTAACTGACACACAGAGGTCAAGGACTCAACTCTAACCCTAGCACCGTCCTAAAGAAGAAAGCTGAAGCTCACACTCCAACCTGGTCAGATTACAAAATGCTCAAGTTAATGAGAGTCAGACTCACGTATTCATCAATTGGATCGCCGACGGTGGGAGAATAAATGATCCTGTATTGCTGAACTGGCCCGTCAGCATGATCCCAGGCCACAGAGAGGCTATTGGTTGTCTCCCCAAAGACTCTCAGATTTCTTGGTCCACTCCGAGGTACTAAACAAATAAAACACAATAGAGTTATGTGCCTGCCTGTGAGCCTGACAGACATGGGAAGGAGAGGAGGGGGAGGAAAGAATTTTCCCCTGGCCAGATTAAGGAAGTGATTCTCAGGTGTTTCACCATTTCACTAGGGTGTTCACTCCCTATGCTAAAACACACATCTTCTATGGTTTTAACGTGAAAACATAAACCTAGAAAGTGCTGCATTTCAGAGCTACAGTTGCATGCTGAACATCCAGTGACATAAAACTGGGCTTGAGCCTAAATGCACAGACTGGGAAAGAAAGGGATGATTTTAACCACTATAACCACTTCCTGTTAAGTGAAATATAGAGGCCAAGTCCTCATGTTTGCTAAGTACCACACACCTCACTCAGTCAGAGAAGCCCTACCAACTGAGTGACAAGGGAATGGGGTGAAGAAAGGATTTCTGCCTCACGAGTTCGGCCCTGGGCAGGGCTGGGGTTCCCCTCTCCATCCGAGTAGAGAGCCACCACGTTCACGGAATAGGGTGTGTCCGGAATCAGCCGATCCAGGTGCACCGTACGGGTATTTCCCGGCACCACAATCTGGAGGGGAGGAAGTGCCAAATTCTGCCTGATGACAACCCATATGCTTATCAAGTATTGTATTAGTCAGCATAATAACTTTGATCATAAAAGGCTGAGCCCAGACACGTCAGAAGCCAACTACAGTGCTTCTTCATGAGATCTGCCCAACCCACACCATTAGATGCAATTTATCCTCAAAACTTTCCTCTCCACCCTAACCGGTTTGGCTCAGTGGATAGAGCAGCAGCCTGCAGACTGAAGGGTCCCAGATTCGATTCTGGTCAAGGGCATGTTCCTTGGTTGCGGGCAAATCCCCAGTGGGGAGTGTGCAGGAGGCAGCTGATCGATGTTTCTCTCTCATTGATGTTTCTAACTCTCTATCCCTCTCCCTTCCTCTCTGTAAAAAATCAATAAAATATGTTTTTTTAAAAACTTTCCTCTCCAAAGTTAGTTCGCACTTGATTTCAGTAACTTCAGTCATCTTGCATTTACGTTTATTGTAAAGATTATCAAATATAAATAATATCCAGGGCTGAGTGTAACCCAAAGAACATTCCTCCTGTTGTTAGACATTCATAAGAGATTTCTACGCTGGTGGGGGAGAAATTTTGTATTAAACTAGAGAGCAACTCTATACAATGGATAAGGACAACATTGTGTGAATATATCCTATCATACACAGAAACATGCAGGTCAATTATCTTACAAAACACATGTATTGTTCATCATTGTTTTTCATTATTGTTTCTTTTTATAAAGACTTATAGTAAAATTAGTTTATAAATTTACTTTTTCTTACGTGTTCTGATATTTTCCTTGTTCAAATTAGTAATTTTGATTTCTAAATTATCAATCTACTTGCAAAACTACACAGTGCTATGAATTGAGGAGAGACTGAGCAATTTGTATGAGCCAGTAAAGAAATACTCTAAGTTTCATAAAACATTTGTACTTTACAACAAAAGCCCATATTGACAAGGTTTAGCAATAATTTGCAGTTTATTACTGGGGTTTTTAACTCATATTACTAATTTGCATTTTCCCCAAAATTCACTTTTGCTAACTAACTTTATAATGAACACACCTGCCTTAATTCATCAAAAGCAATCATTTAACCATTATACCCTGGCATGTTTGTGGTTTGCACTCTCATAGGCTACTCAACATGACACAGACATGAGCCTACATTCATCAGGAAACGAAGTTTCCCTGAGACTCAGTGCCACTCCAACAACTAGCCTATTGTCCTGGGCCAGCAGCCATGGCAGGAGGCGCAGTGGAATCTACAAAATTCACTGGCTGCGCTCTAAGAAGACAAAGTCACTTACAGATTCCGAGGGTCTGGTGCCATCCACAGGAGTGTACACAATGCGATACTGCTGCACAGGCCCAGGGGCAGGGTCCCAGCGCACGTCCAGGTTGTTGGGCGTGGGATTGTACACTTGGACGTTTCTCGGCAATCCCCTCACCACTGAGGAAGGAAAAGCCAAGGCATATTCTTAAGTCTGTTTATACATGTGGAGTTTTTGTTATCACTTCTCCAGAACTTACACTCTGTAAAAGGGCAAAATACTATCCTTGAACTCCTAATTATCTATACAAAAGCCGATTTAAACTCTCTCCAAATCCAAATCTGCCAATGTGAGCCAATATGGCCTTTATCTATATGGAAGCAAAGTTGTTGCCAATACAAACAAGCTAATAATTGTAGTAATACTGGGCTGGCCATAAAGGGATAAGGAACACAAAACTGGAAAAGAAGCTTCAGTTTTCCAACACAGGCAATGGAGAGACAGAGAGGAGGAGTTTCATAGTGTTTCCAACTCTATGAATGTCTTCTATGATTAAAACTAAAGGCAAAAGGAGGGAGAAAGAAGATCAATTATCTGCCCCAATAGGGACTTAAAAAACATAAACTAGATCCACATATTAACCCCAAACTGTAATCAAGTCAATAGCATCATCTTTCTAGACTGCTAATCTTTTATCAAAAGAAGCCATCCATACTTGCTTCATTTCAGGTATCAGAAAGTATATTTTTAAAGTATATTCCTCAAAGAAATATTTATAAGTACTTTCAAAAACCTGTATGCAATACTACAAAAAACAAACAAACAGTAAAATCACTATACACTGATTTTCAAGTTAATGGCAAAGGAAAGCACACATATTTTTAATGCCAAAAGGCACTTCTTCAGCAAACCAGAGAAATGTGCAATCAAGCAATGTCATGAACAGATTTCAATAATTCACACTATACAGCCAATTACAAAACATGGCTTCACACAGATTTATAAAGCACAGAGCAAAGTTCAATGATTTTTTTTTTGTCAGTGGAAAAGAATGAACAAAGTGGCATGCTAATTATTGTATATACATTTATAAATCTTGAAATTATTATCTCAGATGACAGATGCCATTGTAAATTTTCTATTTCATATACTAAAATAGTAACAGTTGATGTTTGGGAGGTGAATTATGGGTAATTTTTATGTTCTTATTTTATTATTCTGAATTTTCCAAATTTTTTCTAATGGGTCTATATGGCCTTTATAAAGAAAAGCAAAATTTATCATGAAAAGGCTAGATTTTTCTGCCTTTTTACTTACATGTCCTTGCAGTGTCTGAGGTGCGCCCTCCATCACCTTCAGTGTAAGAGGGAACTACTGTGATAGTGTACGGGGTATCTGGCTGCAGATTCCTAAGAATGGCATAATTGGTATTCCCAGGGATTGGTACCTAAAGATTGTAATAAAACATAAAGCACTTGATTTAAAAAAAACTTGTAAAAAAAATAATAGCTTCAAATAATAGAATACTCAAAATCCTAACTCAAGACCAAGTCAAGAAGCAAGCTCTGTAATATTGGAATATAATGCCCTCCTATAAACTATTACATGAGGTTATGAAAGCTTTTGTAGCCCTGGCCAGTTTTGCTCAGTGGATAGAGCGTCGGTCTGTGGACTGAAAGGTCCTAGGTTCGATTCTGGCCAAGGGCACATGCCTGGGTTGCAGGCTCGATCCCCATTGCGGGGTAGGCAGGAGGCAGCCGATCAATGATTCTCTCTCATCATTGATGTTCCTATCTCTCTCTCCCTCTCTCTTCCTCTCTGAAATCAATAAAAATGTATTTAAAAAAATAAAATAAAATAAAAAAAGAAAGCTTCTGTAGACCCCTACACTCACCCTCAGCTCCCCCTTCTGGAATGATTGCTTCCCCCAGCCCCAACTCCCCACAATCTCCTTATCACTCAGGCACTAAGGCCCCATCCTACGCTGTCAAGTTCTATTAAATGAATGTAAACTTCATGGATGCTAAAACAAGTCTGTTAACTCCTTTAGCTCCACTCATTCAGCTACAGTTTAAACCCGCACATTTTTCACTATAGGAAGTAATTACCAGCTCCTCTGGGCCACCCCCTGTTGGTGCATAGAAGAGCTTGTACTGACGAGGATTTCCATCTGCGTGGTCCCAGCGAACATTCAAGGAACTGGTAGAGGGGTCATACACTCTCAGGTTCCGCACAGTGTTCAGAGGTTCTGGAATGCACAGAAATCACGTCACTGTATGATCCTAACAGCCACGCACACAGGAAACACAGGTTCAATGGTATCTCCCAGGAGCCCTAGAACATAGCAGGCACCCCATAGTAGGCACCCCACCAATATCTGTTGAAGCAATGAATAAATGAAAGAATGTCTGCAATAACCTGGTACACATGTCTCATCTCACCACAAGATATTTTTTTTAATCCTAGAAAATAGTAAGTGACTTTCTCCGCAAACAGAGAGTTAACTCCAAGCAAGGATATTAAATCAATATTGTTTTTAATGCATTTTCAATATTATTATTAAATCAATATTATTTCTAATGCATTTCAGAGATTAGCAAAACTCTGTGTCACCTCAGTGTTTCTGGATAAAGATGTGATTTCATTCCAATTGCAATTATTAAAGAAGCTACAGGAGTCTGAGTTCACTTACTGGTCTTGCCTGTTCCCGTCATGTGACCTCCTTCACCATCAGAATACAGGGAGGTCACAGTGATCTCGTAAGGAGTGTCAGGCTTCAGTTTCTGCAGGAGCACACTGTTCTGTCTTCCCCCTATTGTGGTCTTGAGTAAAACAGGAATACATGTTAACCTTGTTCTCTCCATCTCACTAATCTGTTAGAAAAAGCTCTTTCTACAAGGGAGCTGTTCGAGACCCTTGCCAAGATCTGGAAACACATACAACAGTGAAGGTTTAGGCGATATCTTATGGTTTAGGATATATTTTATGGTTTCACTCTAAATATACACTACACACATCAAACCACATAAAGGACCCTAAGCCTCACACCGGCAACTCAAAAAGATATTTCAACTTGCTCATCACCAGCACTGAAAACTGCATCCAAAACACATTTCACAGGTCTCTCCCCACAAAGGCATTAATCATCAGTGAACTACAAAGGAACTTGGAGATCGCAAGGACTTGCACACTATTAGAGGCTCAGCACCATTCAGTGTTATCTTTACCTTTTTTACAGATGTTTTTTATTTGCTTTAGAAACACATTAAAATGATTCAGCAAAAGATCTGAAGCTTTTGGTGTTTCCCCCCAAACAGGGCCACTCTCAGAGCGTTGGCTGTGTGAACCACGTGGCAGGCCCCTTTGCCAGGACACACTCAGGCAGCCATTCCCAGTCATCTCCACGCAATATGATGCTTTTTTGACTTCCTTCAATCAGAGCTCGTGTTTTAATCATTGCTTAAGGCCATCTAGCTATCTTGTTGAAAGAAAATTTGTATGATTTGCTAGCAGTTTACCGAATTCAGATGTCTGTGCCACACTAATGAAAATCACACGAAGATGGCAGGCTGCCCGCCGTGAGTGCACATGTGGGTGGCTGGATGTGCTAGCACTGTCCAGATGTTTCCTATGCTGCACTCGTCCTTCCACGTTCCTTCCAAGTTCACAGAGGAAGCCTCAGTGAATCACTGTCGTCGTCCTAACAGAAGCAAATTGAACTACAGTGGCTAATTTTAATAAATTTAATATTTGAAGTGATGAGAAGAAAGTGTTGATGTCATAGCAAGCCTTTGATACTTAGCAAATCTGGAGGCATCCACTTAATAGAACTAGCCTATGACTAAGCAGAAGGGAGCCTGCCTACTTCTTCCATCCAACTCTGCAAGATAATTCTAGCATCAGTGATTTGTTACTTTCCTTAGTTCATGAACTATCATTGAAGTGAGAAGATCCCTAATAATAACAAACCTTAGGGGATCATCAGCTAAGAGAAATGTTAAGGTCAAGTTCATCCTGCTATGCAGTTTTACCTAAATCTGGCCTGGCACAGACAAAGTAAGTTATGTTTCTGATATTAAAATATCAATCCATCAAATGTATCTTACTTCTTATAAAAGCTATATGAATACAGTTGGTATTTAGTTTACTCAAATAGACATATTTTAATCCAAATGTATCAAACCACTTAAGTCAAATTCTATGGAAACCTCAAAAGACCAACTCAAAAGTCACAAAGGGGAGGGAAGGATTTCTGGTTCAGCTAAACCCACTTACTACTATAGACTACCAGAGACCTTTCACCCCTGCCAGCATCTACCTCTGCAGACCCCTCTAAACTGGTAGGAGGTATGGCCCACTGGCTGGAGCTCAGCAAGTCAGATGATTAAGGGTTAATGACTCATCTGTCTCTCTCTAAAGCTACGTGAGGAAACATTATAGCACCCCCCCCCCAAAGTCAACAAAATACTGGACCTCACTAAAAGCATCACCCCATCTGTATAACAATCACGGTGCTTTGTGAGCTAGGATAACGTGTAATTCTAGTCACACGGCTCATAAAAACAAAGCTGTAGAAAGTTCAAAGAGAGACGACTGAAATCAGCAAGGGAATGGACAAGGACTCTGTTAAATAAGGGAAGACTAGGAAGAGAGGCTGAGTTTCTAGTCCTACCATTTTTCTTAGGAAAGTCCACTTATATAAATATAAAGATGACAAATAGTATGAATTAGATCTGGAAACACCAGATCTAAGATTTATATTATGGCATGCAGAAACAAAAATGGAAGTTTAGGGAACTTTTAGCACTGGGTTAAGACAGAGCGATATGGATTGAAAAATCAAATAGAATCAAAAATCTAGATATCTTCATGAATAACACAACCTGAGTAGTTCTTAAGGGAAATGTGGATGCATTGAGGCACATGTCTGATGCTGTGAGGCTACTGTGAAAAGCAGTTCTCGTCTCCCATGAGAATGCCCGCTGCGTCTCCATCATGGAGCGAATATTTCCATCTAATACAGCAAATCTTACATCTCTCAAAATAATAAGTGTGACTAACTAAATATTGTGGGTGAAAGGAGTTTGAAGAGGAAAGAATTTGTCCAACTAAGAGTTTTTTATAAAACAAATTACCGTTTGTTCACTGCCTTCACCTATGGGAGGGCGGTAAGTGATTCTGTATTTCTGCACGCGGCCACTAGCAGGATCCCACTTAACAGTCAAGCTGTTAGAGGTCGCATTGTACACCTGAAGGTTTCGTGGACCACTTTTTGGAGCTGAAAAAAGTTGTTGAGAAACATAGTAAGCACGCAGAACAATGCATCCCCCCAAAATATGCATTGTTCCCTAGGAAATCAATAGAGCTGTAAAATCACTAGGTATAAAGCTAATTGGTCATTGAATCCTAACTAACTCCTTAGCAAAGTTTTTCTAGAAAGTCCTGTTTAAAATAGGTCCCGATCAATGCCTTGCAATTTAAAAGCAAAAAGCCTGTTTGCAATAGATTTAATGGTGCTTTTCCTTCCTTCTTTCCTTCCTTCCTTCCTTCTTCCCTTCCTTCCTCCCTTCCCTCCTCCCTCCGTTCCTTCCTTCTTTCCTTCATCATTTGGTCATTCATACAATTCAGCAAACTAAATTCTTACCTTGAGTTGGTGCGGGTTTCACACGCACTAAAAAAAGAAATTTTGAAAAATATTAGTAATATAGCTATAGCTCTTTCTAAAAATTTATTTTAAAATAACAATGTCTGAAAGCTGAACACCTACTTGTGCGCTCACTACCAGTCAACCCATCGCTTTCTGACTCATCAGGATAGATGGCAGTCACAGAAACTTCATAGAGAGTGTTTGGGTTCAGGTTTTCAAAAACCAAAGTATTCTCATCTCCATTTAAGATGGTCTTAGGGAAAGAGGAAGAAAAAACAAACCCATACAAATTAAGTCACCATATATATCATACACTCAGTGGCAGTTTGTTGACATTATTTAGCCAGATGTTCCTGCTTTGATTTCATGCCATGAGTTCAAATATCACTAGTAGGAAAGGATGCTTTTCCAGCAACATAGGTAATACCTATTTAAAACAAGATTTCCTATCATTAAATGGGGCACTTTTAAAAAAAGAAAAAAAGAGTTAGCACTACCTCCATCTTATCTGAGCTTCCAAAAGGTGCCCAGGTTACTCTGTAGAGAGAGACATCTGAAGCCGCATGATCCCAAGTTCCTCTGAAGCTCTCTGTGGTTACGTCCGTAATCTGTAGGTTTGTTGGGGCTGGCACCTTGTCTGTCATGAGAAAAGGCAGGACTAATTTTTAATATGATCTACAAAATTTAATTTAATGTAATGAGCCTGCCTTGTTTTATTTTAATGGACATGGAAAAATTGACTGAAAACATTGTTTAGAAGAGAGTATCTCCCCAATTCAGTTCATTTGAAAGAAAAATACAAAGAGAACTCTGAAAACTGGAAGCACTGTATAACGGGTGACTCATCATTTATTTTTACAGGTGATTGTTTATATTCTATTAAAATGGGGATTTTTTTTAAAAGGTAATATTTAGTCATACTCTCCTAATCAGTGGTTCCTAGTCATTTTGCATCTCAAACTTTTTGAGACTCTAATGAAAAGCATGGGCCCTCTCACACTGCAGGACACTTACGCAGAAAGTCCGGCGTATCATATGAGAGAGTGCATGAACCTTCATGGTCCATGAAATGTTATGATCGAAGTAATCCGTGCATAAGCTTTTCCTATAGTCACTAACCTCAAACACAAGGTGAAGCAGACGGTAACTGCCCCTGTCCAAAGAGAGGAAACCCCTGCAGTGCTGATGACTGCTGCCATCCCAGGAAAACAGTCCTCCATGCATCAGGCACACTGGTGAGTGTGCAGCACAAGCAGTTTGGAATGTCTGCCACCAGCCCTGAACTTTCACTGTCAGTTATTTCTCTCTCTCCTGGTAACCAAAGCCAACTACACAAAACCCAGAGCCACAAAAACTCTGTTTCTAATAATTACAATGAAAAGGCCCATTGACATAAAGAGAGTGGTGCCACTTTCACAAGCACATTTGCCATCAAAAGATCTGTTAAGGATGTACTTTGGGGGTATCCCAGTTATTAGAAACTATTAAGGATTAAAAACATATATGGACAGTATTCGTTTAATATACTAAATTCCCTGCTTTCACTAACCTTTTTTCCTGATTTCCTTCTCTCTTTACTACACATGTTATGTTTATGCAAAGCTGTCAGTCTACGCATATGCATCAATTTTTGTCCCCAGCCACTACCTTTACCAGATAAGAACTGATTTCAAGAAAAAAAACGAAATTACTAAGAGATGTCACGTGATACGAAAATAGCAGAGGACGCCCTAACTGGTTTGGCTCAGTGGATAGAGCGTCGGCCTGCAGACTGAAAGGTCCCAGGTTCGATTCCGGTTAGGGGCATGTACCTTGGTTCCGGGCACATTCGCCAGTGGGGGGTGTGCAGGAGGCAGCTGATCGATGTTTCTCTCTCATCAATGTTTCTAACTCTCTATCCCTCTCCCTTCCTCTCTGTAAAAATCAATAAAATATATTTTTAAAAAAATAATAAAATACAAATTAAAAAAAAAAGAAAATAGCAGAGGTGGATACTGCAGGCTGTGACATTGCACAAGGTGCTCTGATCATGTACAGACAGCTAGGCACTGAAGGAGAAACTTCTGAGACTCTTTTTGGGGATGGAGTTGCTGTACAGGAAGTAAAAGTTGCCGACCATAGCACTGATCCCACCACTAGGTTACTGGACAAGGCAAGTCATTTAAATTCTCCAGACCTCTGCTGCCCATTCTGAGAGCCACAAGTAGCTACTGAGTAGCTTGAAATGAGGCTAATGCAAATTGAGAAGCGCTGTATGTATAAAATTAATACATGATAAAAATGTGAAATAGCTCACTCATAATCATTATACTGATACATATTGAAATAATTTCACATTATTAAAAGTAATGTTATTTATTTATTTTGACCTTTTTAATGTGGCTACTAGAAAATTTGGAATTACATATGTGCCTCCCATTATATTTCATAGGAACACTGCTGGCTCTAGACTTCAATTTCCTTTTTTTTTTTTTTTCTTAAATACATTTTTATTGAATTTAGAGAGGAAGGGAGAGGGAGAGAGAGAAACATCAATGATAGGAAAGAATCATTGAGCGGCTGCCCCCTGCACGCCCCACACTGGGGATTGACCCCACAACCTGGGCACATGCCCTGACCAGGAATCAAACTGTGACCTCCTGGTTCATAGGTTGACGTTCAACCACTGAGCCAAGCCGCCTGGGCTAGACCTTGATTTCTTAACTGCTGTTTAATTAGGAAATTATGGGCTAAGCACGTGCCAGTCACTGAAGATACAAAGTTGAACAAAATAAATATGTCTCTACCTTCATTAGGAGGGAGCAAGGGGAAAGTGGAATCAATAAAACAGACCGACAGGCAATGATCATTCGATTAACTGCTATGGAAGTTCCACGAGAAGGAGAGAAACTAGGGTCCCTCGAAGAAGCAACAGAATGGGGCAGGGAAGGGGGGATGAGGCAGGGTGTTCCGTATCTCCCGACCTTCCCACCGTGGCAGTCTCCCCTTCCTCTGAAATCCAAATGCACACCATCTGAGTGCCATATACCTCTCCTTCCTTACATGATCCTATGTCTTGTTCATTAATTTTATCTCCACAACAAAATCATGAATTATTGAGGGCAAATATGCTTATATTTTGTTACCCCTCATGGCCCTTTACATACAGTAAGATGTCAAAAAATATTTGATAACTAGCGAAACTGTCCCAGACAAAATGTCCAACTTATATTAAGAATGTACTGTCTCCCCTATCCCATCCCCAACCCCACACACACCAGTTAAGTATCTAGAAGATGAATTAAGTATCTATTAGTGGCTGAAGAATAACTAGGATAGAAATTATTTAAAAAATGGACATAAAAGTAGAAGAGGAGAAGAAAACAAATGAAAAACAATCCATGAATGCAAACATTATGAAATACTGGCAAAAAAGAGCATTAAGAAATGAAATGACCCAATAAAGCGTGATCACCACTCACGGGTTTTTTCTTGAGCAGCCACTGGGGGAGACTCCCCCTCATCATACACGGCAGAAACGCTGACTGTGTACAAGGTTTGTGAGGTGAGGTCTTTGAGAGGGATGTTGGTCTGTGATCTGTCCACCTCTACCTATAATAGAGGAGTGGAGCTATTTTTACAAAGGGTTGAGTTTGGACATCTCTCTGTTATTGACTGAAACTCTCAGTACAAGAGCATGCGAATTGTGGTACCAAAAAAAGCAATGTTTTCAATTTGCATGAGTCCAGAAACTGGAGACAGTTCCTGTGTTTCTGAAGTGGGAAAAAGAAGTATGTACTAGAGCCATATCTGACACGGTAAATGATGGCTGCCTACGGATTCAAACAGCTGAATCATTTTTCAAGGGTTTCCCTTCGTATCACTGCCTGATTTCTTTTGGAAACGTTGTCCTGTGCATTATCTCATTTGCTATGCACAAGAACCCTGTGAGACCCATTGTACCTCTTTTGAAATTGAAGCCCATATGAAATGCATATGTGCGCATGGATAAATTAGCTTTTGTGGAACCCAAATGACAGCACAATCAGTAACTGGGTTCCCAGAGAAGCTATTTCTATATGCCAAAGATTTCAACATTAATGCCCCACCCTAAGTACACACATGTTTTAAACCCATTCACTGGAGAAGCCCCTCAATTTGCTCCCTCTTTGAGTCAGGTTGTCATGGAAACAGCTCTCCACCCCATATTTACTCAAAAACATTCACTGTCAAAAGGATACTCCTCTAACAACATATTCATCCTTTCTCTCTGTCCTTTTCAATTGTCCTATCTTCCTATTATTGGACAAACTCCCCAATATTCCCTTGCTAGCTTTTATTTTTAGAAACATTATTGACATTTTTTAGTAATTCATAGAATGCAGAGAACCGTATGAGGCAATTGGATGAAAATAAAATACCACCTAAATTATATAACTCTCTAAGGTGTGATGTTTTTGAGATTATTATGATATATATATATTATGATAAATGCAAGACAGTCCAATATATTATCTATATTCAAAAAGTGATTTATTAATATAACAATTTTTCAACACTATATTAATAAAATGACAATATTCAAAACATGCTATCAACTATATTGTTTAGGATCTTTTGTTAAACCTGCTAGGAAAACAAATGATTCCAATCCCATTCTAATCGCCATCCTACCTGTTTGACATCCTCCTCTGGTGTTCTGTAGCGCACAATGTATTTACGGACTTTTCCAGGTGCAGGTTCCCAGGAGACATTTATGGTGCTGTGGGTCACGTCTCTGAGTTTCAGATCTCGAGGTTTAGGTAAAGGCACTGGAGGTGCATGAGAAATTAGGTCCAGATGTGATTCTCAAACAGGAAACTCTAAAGAATCTACATAAGCTTTCAAGAAGTTATTTGGAGAAAACTTAAAGGTGTGCAGCAAAATAACTAAAAAAAATGGTTAGGACGATAAAAGTACTATGATTCTACCAGGTAGAGCTGAATTATTCTTAAGAAGGATTTTTTAAAAAATAGAATAAATTGAAATGTTTATGACAACTCTACTTCTCATGTATATGTTAATGTCTTCTACTCTATTTAAATAAGATCTTATTTGCATAATGTATCATAATTCACCACAAGTTTATGGCTCATGTTTCTTTAGCAGTATTTAAAATAATTAAGGTAAAAAATAAAATCAAAAGGGTCAGGCTCCCATAAGAATGTAGTAGAAAAACAACTTGTTATGAGAGTGAAAAATGAAGATGGGTCAAAAGCAAGCATCCAATAAGCTTATAAGAAAATCCACAGAAATCTAAATGGTTAAGAGAAAATGCAAATGATAAATTTTTACCAAGTCAAACAAAGCTTTACCTTAAAAAGAATGGGAGGAGGATCACTAATAATGAGGTTTTCTATTGTTATGTCAGATACATCTCACTCTTTCTAGCTGCTAATTTCCTTTGTCTCCTATTGAAACTCTATACATCTCTCTTCCTAAATCTCTCTCCCTCCACTTCCATTTCAGCACCCCCATCCTTTCAATCTTTTTTATTTCTCTGTGCTCCCCTCCCCCACACAGAATCAAAGTCCAGCCCTAGATGCCAATCCATGGCCACATTTGTCTTTCAGCCCACTATGGGTCTTCGTTCCCAGCTTTCTCAGAACACATGTCTTCATCCCTGGGTGGCTCCCAACTCTTTCCATCTGCCACTAGACACTTTTCAATGAAAACACCAGCTCCAAACAGGATCTAACACAGAAAAGGTGATTTTTTTTTTGTCCATGAATTTATATGGCCCCACCAAGCAGGGGCTCTTTCTCTTTTCTGCCCCATCATGCTTTTGTCTCAGGCTCTTTTCCCCCTTTGAAGATTCCTTCCAACCTACTTTATTTCCCTAGAAATGTCACCTGAGGCTCAACAAATATAAGCCAAGTCATTTATCCCAGCATGCCCACCTCAACAGGCATGAAACAAAACTCCCAGCTAGGTCAAGCAAAGGTCCTAAGTGCAATCATTGTCACTTTTCAAAAAAAAAAAAAGGTAATAAAACAAACAGGAAACACAAAAAGGGATAGTCAAGACAAGTGCAAACCATGAAAGAATCGATGTGCTCTATCCTGCTTTGTAATTATTATTGATGCATCCCCTAGCACAGTGATTGAAGTATAACAGATGAGCGATATATTTTTTGATTGAGGTGATTGATTAATTCATATAATTGAAACTTATTCATATGTGCCATAGTTTCTACTTCAATAAAAATTTGGAACATCTTGATCTTAAACCGAATATCTTCCTCCAAATCACACTCACCCTACCTTCCATTCTCACCAACTATATTTCATGGATCTACAACATCAATTGTAAGATGTACCATTGTTTTATGTTTTATGCCATGATAAACATCTGGCTAAGAATAATTTTAAGACAACACTGATTATTAGATACATCTCAATATTGGGCATGTCAAATGTGAAATAAAAAAAAGTAAATCCTAGAATAAACTTAAGATGCTGCCATAAGTCTAGAATTGATCTTCATTCTCAAACTTGATTGCCATGAGTAATAATCCTATAACTTATGCACAAATAATCAAATGGTGGTTAGCATCATTGGGTAAAAGAAAAAGCCTAATGAACATGATTGTTACAGCAAAAGGAAAGATGAAAAATTAGCAATGTCTTACAGGTGACTTCCCGAGCAGTGACCGGTTCACTAGTGAGGTCATGCAGGGCGGCCTGGACCGTGACCATGTACTCGGTGTTGGGAAAGAGGTCAGTGAGCTGCACATCATTCACTGCTGGCCCAACGCGCTTCTGCATAGGGACATGCCCAGGGGAAATCAGACATTCAAATCAAACATTTCCACTTAATGGGAACAACCAATTAAAGCCCATCGATTACAACACAACTTTGACTTTTAATTTTTCTGAACTGCATGTTCTTTTTCAGGCCAATGTTTTCTAAAAATGTATCACAGCCCACAAATCTATTTTCTATTTTTCTGTTTTGTGTGCAAAGGTATAAATGAGTTAGTTCATAAGTAACTGCAGTTAATAAGGACTCTAAAGCTGGGAAGTCTCAGGAAGGCCCAATGAAAAAGAAACAGTATCTCCCACCTCTTTGGGTTTTGTCGGTTCTGTGGCGTTGAGGGGTTCGTATGTCAAAGTGTAGCCAGTAGCCCCTCCCACTGGCTGCCACTGCACGTGCATGGTGGTAGGGCCAACATCATGAATATTCAGGATGATTACAGGGACAGGCACTGTTGGAATGTAAAACAGACATCAGTCTAATTCCTGTCATTTTACTCATTTTTTAATTGTTTCCTACTTAGTTATTGGCATTTGTATATGGTAAATAAAGAATGGGTTGCTATGAGAAATCAATGAGAGTTAATATCATCCTTTCCGCTCCATCCAAAAACGCTAATCACATTGTTCATTGCGACCTCGTACTCAGGACTGTGTGTTGCAACTATTTTGTAGGAGGAAGAAAGTTTAAATTTCAAATAGCATTCTATTGAGTCCACATGGAAGCCAAAATAGATACCAACTTCCTAAGATTTCAATCTCTTTTTCTGGAACATCTCCAATTTGACTACTTTCTTTCTTCAATCACAGAAGTTCATACATAAGTGACCAACATAGTATTTTATTTCACCTTTCTTAAAAAAAACTTTAGCCCTAACCGGTTTGGCTCAGTGGATAGAGCATCGGCCTGGGGACTGAAGGGTCCCAGGTTCGATTCCAGTCAAGGGCATGTTCCTTGGTTGCAGGCACATCCCCAGTGGGGAGTGTGCAGGAGGCAGCTGAATCGATGTTTCTCTCTCATTGATGTTTCTAACTCTCTATCCCTCTCCCTTCCTCTCTGTAAAAAATCAATAAAATATATTTTTTAAAAAAGAAACTTTAACTGAGAGTACCATACATTAATAACTGGAACTTTGGGGAGTTATGGGTTGTTGAAGTCAAGCCCATGAGGCAGAGTAAAAGGCTTACAGTTTCCTCTTCACTTAATACCCATATAGCTTAAAAAAAGATTGAGTTTAAAGTTTTAAAGAATTATCAAATTAATCCTGCCTACTATGAAATACATTATTTCCTATTCTTATGGTCTAATATGGAGGGAAATAAAAGAAAGAAAGACGTAAGGAATGGAACAATAATAGGTAGAGTCAGTTTCTGCCTTGGACAGTGATACCCACTCCCTTCTCTTACAAGTGGCCTCCCTTTCCTCTGGAGCCCAGACAAGAAAATGGAAGAAGGAAAGAATATTTTCATATGGCTTCATACACCCTACCAGAAATAGGAGTGAGAACCATCTCTCCTCAAAGTTCTACTCAAAGGTAAACCCATTAGAACTTCTCTAGTAAAGAAAGGCCAGAGGGCAAAGGACAGAAAAACAATGAGAAGAGCTCATTGCCAGCAGGCAGATCTGGCCAACAGAAGGAAAATAGATCATCTCTGTACAGCTCCTCTTCTTAATCTTAGTCCCACTCCCCACATGGTAGCTTTCCTTAAGAAGTGAATAACTCTATGAAAGGTACATTGCACTCTAAGTTATCACAGCTATGACTACCCATTCCACCGGTGGGCCCCATGATGGCAGGAGCATCCAATAAGAGCAGAAAACCACTGAGTATTTATTGAACACCTACAGCAAGAATGCACTCAATAAATACTTGTTGAATGGATATTGAATAAAGGAATGATTCAGAAGACTGAGAAAATTCCACATGGGCTGTCATTTCTTTATCTTAAAAAACAAAAGAACAAATTTTTATTTTTATTCTGACTTACAGGTTTTTTCTGTGCCCTTCAGAGGCTCACTATATTCATCTTCTACTACCGAATACACGTTCACAACATACTCAGTTTCAGGCTTCAGATCTTTCAGTACTGTGCTACTTTCCAGTCGGCTCACATAAAACTAGAGAGGAAATTTTAAACAATAACAACATATTATAATCACTTCCTTCTTTTCTACTATAAAGTAGTTAATTGCAATGAGCTTAGAAATTATATTTCAGTAAGACCATTGTCTTTTGTTCTTGCAAATTACCAGATTACAATCTTGGACAATTCATATAATTTATTCTCCCACCTGTTGTTTCCTTATTTGTAAAATGAGTGGGTGAAACTAGATCATCTTTAATGTTCCCTTCCAACTCTATGATTCTAGTATAAATTCATGAACCAATCAAGCATCCTCTAATTAAATTTTAATTAAAAATCATATTGATATCATTCAATTCTTAGAGACCTTAAGAATTTAAGCAAAGCTCTTTTCCTTTAATTAAACTTGAATGGAAGTGTTTGCTAGCAAAAAGTAGAAAGCACCATTGTTGACTCAGTTCTGCATTGCTCTACATCCTTCTTGCTCCTCATCCAACATTTTTCTGAGCCCTAATGAAGAGGACCCATTCTGAACATCAGGAAGAAGTGGACTATAGGTGTTGACTACTCACTTCTTGACGTTTCCCTCCAGAAACTGGGTAGTATTCCACCTTATATCTATCCACACTGTCAGAAGGAGGTGTCCAGCTCACTTTAAAAGAACGATGAGTTCGCTCTGAAATAACTAGGTTAGAAGGCGCTTCCAAGTCACCTACAAGTGGAAATAAAGTACATATATTTTTTCATTATTATTACATCAAAGTGATAATATTTGAAATTAGATTGAAACATTATTAGTTTCCAAATTAAGCTTGTACACTCATCCTTTCACATACTAAGTGGCTACAGTAAATCATTAGAGAGGCCCATCACCCATAAGACATCTCTGAATGGTTGACCAGAGGGTTCTTGTGCTCATTTTCTCTCATTGAAACTTGATCCCATTCTTCCTTATGGCATCACATTTCCCAGTCACCTACTCTCAAAACCTCTGACTCATCCTTTGGATACTTTCTCTTCTCTCTAGCCTTGTTGCAGTCAATTTATAATCTAGTAAACTTAGTAATTTATAAACAATACAAATCTGAATTTATAATCAATAAAAAAGGATATGGGGCCTGACAATTGCATTGTCATTATCACTATTGGCACCACCCAAGTTCACTGCCCTCATTATCATTTTGATTATTTATATTCATGTCTTATTCTTTAACTATAGGTTGCGCTCTGTGAGAACAGAATTGATTTCTTATTCATGTTTAGTTCCCCTACAGGACCTAGTTCAGTGGTAAGAATAATTAACCACTTCCATACTCGAAAGAGAGAGAAATAATAACCAATTTTTGTTTAATTTGGTAAAAATCATACTGTCTGTAATTGTGCTCTCTGTGAGTAGATATAGGTGAAATGACTAACACAGAACAAGATCTGAAATAAACATCAATGAATATAGAAATATTAAGCTCCATAGGACCACTAGAAAGATATACAAATAAAAATTTAAAGAGAATTAATTCAGTGACTCCATGAGCATGGCAAATCATTCTCATATAAATTCTTTCTACTTTCTTTGTAAGCCAAAGCTGGAGAAAGCGTTTCCATTCTTAGTATCCTAACCTTTATTGTACTTGGGTCATAATCAAGCCTACAAAATTATCAAGCAATTTTACTGTCTGGGAAACTAGAATGAATGCAACTATTACATAGTTGACAAAAAAATAAAATAAAGGAAAATAGATAAAAGATGTTTTCATCCCTATTCAAAGTTCTCTCCAACTAAATAAAACTACAACTCTCTCAGCTAATCCAGAGCCAGAAGCCTACAAATTCTGGCTTCCTGGCTGGTCCATTTCTCCAGGGAAAAGGTCAGTCTGTTGTACAAAATCCAAAAAGAAAATCTGCAAAAGTTTGGAGCGAGAAACTCAAGAAGGAACAGTCAAATAAATGTATCCTTAGTTCCCAAGGCATGTGAAAAATTTTACCCATTGTTTGTAAAATTCATTCCAACTTTTCCAAAACCAGAACAAAGTAATAAAAGTCCATCTTTACCATAATCTGCATTGCATTACAAGTACTTAAAAGAAACTTTTATCATATAATGTCATTAATTTTCCAAACACCTTCCATTTTGATGCTCACTGTGTTTTGTCCTGTGATCTATAAAGAATAATCATTTTACTCTATCCTTTGTCAGTACAAATTCAGTTCCATAATTTTATTTCTAAATCTTAATTCCTTATCTTTTCTTTAAGACCTCTATAAACATCTCTAACCATTTGACCCTGAGTAATTTAACTTCTCTAAGTCTCAGTTTCTTCATAGGTAAAGAAAGAGTCTATCATTTCTAAAAGTGTAAACTCTAAAATTGCAATGTCTCTGTATATTTAAGGGTTACAAGTGACAAAGTATCATATCTGATCATCTATAGTTGAGGCAAAGCAAATCATATATAAGATCCCTCTTTCATTCTTAATGGAAAAAAAATTGTTACCAAATTTTAGAAAACAAAAGTCTGGGAATAACCATTTAATAGAAACTTAATAATTATAGAGCAAAGATGCTTTAGAAAAGAAAGCATCTCTCTTCCCCAATCACTTTCGTGTGTGTGCGCAGGCACATATAACTAAAAGTATCCTCAAATAAGCTAGAAGTCATTTCTAGTTTGATGACATCTGACTCAAATCAGAGACTAAACCAGTGATTCTCAGGGGTAATGTTCTCCTCAGCAGACATTTAGCGATATTTTTAGTTTTCACAAATCAAGGGATGCTACTGGCTTCCAGTGAGCAGGGCACAGGAATGCTACTAAACATCTCACAATGCACAAAAAAGTCCCCTCCCCCCCATCCAAAATAGGAATTATCTGGCCCAAAATATTACAGTGCTAAGGATGGAAACCCTGGTCTACCCTTACCTGGGCCCTTGACACTGTTACACAAGTTGTTGGTGAGGTCGTCCACGATCCTGGAGAGCGACTCAAAATCTGCCACATTGTATACGTGGATCTCATCGGGATCCGATCCAATCATCCTCAACTCAAGCTCATCCGCATTTTTGATACCTCAAAATGAAACGGATAGATACTAATTAAAAGAAAAAATTCATGGAGTGAAATAAAAATTTTACAGGCTACCCTTACACAGTCAAGGTTAACTAGAATATATGTATCATTTTCCTCAACAATGAAAGGATTACCTACCTATAGTTATAAAATAGAAACAAATAAAAAATAATATAAACTGAAGGCCACTATGCATTAACTACTTCTCAATGCTTCCAGCATTAATTTTTCACCAAAAAGTGTCTCTTCAAATATATTTTCTGAAAAGTAAAGTAATGGATATCAAAAATAAACATGGTGCCATGGAAAACCAAACAGGACTTTTCTGAAATCCTATTAAGAGTACATTTGTCCTCTTGAGCCATTACTTTCTTCCAAGAAGACATGTAATGTTGTCTCATTACAAGGAGAAACGAATCAACTCATTTTGGTAAATTACGTGATAGGGAAAATGTGTTTGTTTTTTTCACACTTCAGAAAATATTTTTAACTGCAAAAATACCCTCAGCTTTTGTAACGCCGAGAGCATTGCTAGCCTTCCCAGTGCTTACCAACAGCAAACAGCTCTACGCCTTCATCCCTGAGTTTCTTGGCAGGTGCCTCAACATCATCTTGGGACTTGCCATCGGTGATAAGAATACCAATTTTTCTAGCTCTAGGCCTCATTCCAGCTTGGGTTCTGAAGCTCTGTTGGCGAATGAAATTCAAAGCCATGCCTAGTGGGATTTTTAAAAGAAAATCAATCACGTCATTATTTAGCCACAGCGTTGACCAAAAACAAGAGCTAAAACTCAACAGAGCCAGCCTCACCCACCTGTGAGCGTATTGCCTCCTTTGTACGGTAAGTTTGCCACCGCTTGCAACAAACTCTTCTTGTCTTTGTGAGTGTTTAACTGCCATTCTGTTCTGGGGTCCCCACTGTACTGAGCGAGGCCTAGAATAACACCATTGGCGTTAGCATATATAAAAGAGCATAATGAAAATGTCTAAATGGCTTCAATGTCATCAGACCTACCAATCTGTACTCTTTTGGGGCCAATCTCAAAGACCTCCACAATGCGAGAAATGAAACTCCTCACAGTTCTAAAATTTGCCCGGCCGATGCTCCACGATCCATCCACCAGCAACATAAGGTCTGCTTCGGCTCTGGTGAGACACTCCATCCCTGACACGGCAACGGTGAGACAGGACAGAGTAAGGAGCACATTCTCAGCGGGCTACTTCTCAGCCACGCCTCTGCCACCCCCCCCCCCCCCCCAAATGCTCAGTGCTGCCTAACTGTTTCAGTTTTGTAGCTTTGGAATTTGAGACTCTGAAAATACATCCATGTGATTTATTAACCTCAAAAACAGTCATGAGAGTCATCAATTCCTCCTATGCTTATTTCAGTGGCAAATTTTCCTTCATCTGTGACTATATTTCCTGGCCACAGTTGTAGGCCCTGGAGACAAATTAAACTATCATTACAAATTTGAATGAGCTCCCAAACTCAAGAGCTGAAATAAATGTGAATGTATAGTCATCTAACTCTAAGGTGTTAATAATTTTAATACAAATGTAATGTGATCTGAAGATCAGATTTGCATTTTTCTATAATAGTCAGTGTCCATTAGCAGACAAGTATGAGATGAACTGATAAAATGTGTTAGCTAGAAAAGGTTTTAATGAGCCAAAAAATCTATTAAACTAATTAAGCTCCCACATAACTACTGCATATATTATGAAGGAATAGGAACATTACTCAAAATTAGAACTTTTTAAAGTAAAGATCATTGTTTTAAAACCTGGTAGCTATTACATTATATAGTTATTAACTGCTCAATTCTCTGCTATATATGACAACCAGGTAGATATAGATAGTAAAGTCTGCACATTTAAAGAATCAAGAGAGAAGGGAGACAATTTAGAAAAAGTAGGCAAACAAATATACAAATTGAGAGCTGTAGAGATAATAGGCACAAACATTGATACAAAGCTAGGGTGCTTTGGAAAGAGAGAATAATCCCAACATCCTCAGTGCACAAGCTACAAAATAAAAATACAAGTCAGTTAATATCATCATAGGAGAAACAATAGAACATTCCAGCAAAACAGCAAGCTCTGACATTTTATGTTGTCCACATCCATATTTTCAAATGCTCTCTTTTCCAGGAGCTTACATTACCAGCTATGAACTCTCCCACCTCTTGTGATGCTAGCCTCTGATCTTTCCATTACAAAAAGAAGTCACGGGGGGAAATTGCACAATGCTCATCATACTGCAAAGCTGCCATGGTGTATTATACACTAAGTCAGGATTGTGGACTCCCAAATGCCATTCCAGGCACCTAAGCCTTTGCAAGCCTGCTCCTGGGCGGCCCAGATCTACTCTTTACTTAGCAAATGATGGAAAATATTTAGAAGTCAATTCTACCCACCACTTGCACCTCTAAGAATGTTCGAAACTAGCTCATGTACCCGAAAGCTGTAATCGTGGCAAGCACAAAAATGTCTTAAAGGGTGTATGTTACCATTTTGCTTCCCAAGTGGTGGTTCCCACCTATTTATGTAACCCAACTTTGCTGGCTCAGCCCAAATGAATCATTTCTGCCATTACTTTAACAAAATCAAATTGCCTTTTAGTCGTTAAAAAGAGAGAAAATGTACATTATCTAACTATCGTAAAACTCATCTTTAAATAAAATAGTCCTAGGTAATGAATGCAATGCTGACAAGAAAAGCCTTAGCACTATCATGTAAAAAAGTATGCTTAACTGGATTCTTTAGGAAATTTTTAAGTATGAAAATCATTTAGATAAATTTTAGTGTAACATTTTTATAGCCACTTTTCATTGTATGATTAACCTAATGATGACTATTTGAAATAGTTTGACGATATTGAGGTTTCTTAGGGAAATGTCACTCAATTTCTTACCAGAGGATAAATACGGAATTACAGTTGTGTCAGAAAGGGTTGTCATTTCTTGTCCAACAAGTGGTGAACTTTCTCCTCCATCGAACATTCCAAAAACATTTACCTTGTAGGTGGTACCTGCCCTGAAATGTGAAAACATATAGTCTGTATGTATAATTGTCCCAAGTGGTAGCATTTTTTGCTTTGTTAGAGATATCAATCTTTATTTATAAACTTTCACTACTCAAAGTAAGTTATCATGCATAGCTTTTCAAGGGAAGAAAAATAATTTCCATCACATTCTGGTTCAAGCTTACAGTGTGAGGTATCAAGGGAAGCTAGCTTAGAGACTAGTAGGGCTGCACAGCACCAGCTTCCGTCCTGCCTTTCTCCCAGGTGTAGAATCTCCACATGCCACTGAGCCTGTCGAGGAAGGATCTACAGCCTACTGCTTCTAAGCAATGAGCTTTAAGAAAACAACTTAAATGTTGTACCTTGCAAGGTAACATAAAGCACCCAGCGCAATGCCTGGCACATAGTGGGCTCAGTAAATTTCATCCTCCCTACTCTTTATCAAGTAAATAGCAAGCTTTTATATAGACTTCAATGTCTTGAAGGGCTGAAACAAACAAACTTTAAAAAAGGCACTGCACAGTGGTTCATTCTTCCTGCTTTAATGAATGTAGGGTGCTGTTCAAACTCAAACTTCCTTGTTTTCCACTGCACAGCCTGGAGCGAGACTTTTCATCAGCTCACCCTTCCCCGATCTTGCCAGCTGGCACCACGGGCAAGTCCTGCCTTCTCTCTCCATGGCCCACCCCAGCAGAGGATTCACCCTCAGAAGCTCCGTGTGAGTCACCTGGGCCTTTCCAGAAGGCGCAGGAACCCCCACACTGCCACAGAGCTTCCTAGGGAAGGGCTGCTTTTAGTAAAATTGTGTAATAGGAATGCTAATTTTTTTAAAACAGGGGGTTATAGAAAAAATGCCATCCCTGATCACTTAATACAAAAATCATTAAAACATAACCAAAAAAAACAAAAAAAAAAAAAACCTGCTCAGGCCTAAATTCTGTTGCTAGCCTCTGAATCCAACCTCGTCTTCACCAGCACCAAGAATAAGAAAGCAACTTCAGTTGCTGGCAAACTCTGCTGTGCAAGGCCTGCTAATTTACATACGTTATTCAATCTTTTAACACAAACCAAATACAGTTCATTCCTACCTAAGTTCCTCCAAAACAACTGTGTTGTCATAAGGTCCAACCACTAACTCTCCCAGTGTCCTCTCCTCCCCTGTCGGGTGGAACGTGACTTTGTAACCCTTCACTTCCCCGGGGGCATGCTCCCAAGTCACTCGGAAGCTGGACATGGTTGAGTCGGATGTTTTGAGGTTTCTGGGTGACTTAAATCGAGAAGCTGTAAAGATAAGATTTTAAAATATTATTCATAAGACTAGGCTTTGGGGTTTTTAATTAGTCCCTACAATAATAAATCGAATTGGAAATGTCTAAGTGACATACATGAGAATCGTCACAAACATAACACTTCAAAATGTATATTTACAGGAACATTAAGGCTGACATCACGATATATAATACTCAGTAAAATGCTGATTCACAGAATGCTCTTCAAGTGGAAGTAACTCCTCTGACAATTCAGAATATTACATTAGCATGGGAGCATTAACATGTAAAATCACTTTACCGGGAACTCCATTGGTAAAAATAATAGGCCATCAGGCATCCTATTAAATTTTCTAATTTAATACATTACAGAATTAATTTAGACACAAATAAAGTAGATGCCTAAAGTCTTCCTTAACATATGACACACTTTCCAAAAAAAGTGATTGCCTTGTACCTGTTGTTCCCAATCCTTGCCTAAGCTTTCCTTCTCCTGTCTTGTAAATTGGGAGGACTGTGATGTTATAGGTGGTCTGGGGTTTAAGCCGCTTTAGCACTGTCGAGGTGACTGTGGGTGACACTTTGGCAACCATCTGTCTTCCTCCCCCGCGGGGGCGGTATACAACCCGGTAGTTGACAACTTTCCCTGGTGCTGGTTTCCAGGTAACTCTCATGGTGTTTTCTGTTTCTTCATCCACTTTCAAGGTTCTCGAGTCTTGGGATACTGTGAGATAAAAATTTAAAAAAATAAAAAAAGATTACAATGTGTACCACGTTGAAAGAAAATATATATCTCCACCTCCCATTTATTTATGTGAAAATAAACTATCTATGGTTTCTTCAATATGTACACTGTTCTCTTGCTGAGCATCATGGTCTCTCATAAATTCACAATACCCTGTGAGCCTAATCTCCGTGAGATCACAGTAAGATTTTTTTTTTTCTTCAACTGGCTAATAAATAAAAAATGGAGGTTCATATGGCAGAAATTTCCTATTTGAATTCTAAAGATGCATTTCCAGAGATGGGCTCTTAAACTTTTTATTATATTTCCATCTGTAAAAACTTACTGTAGCAAACATGCTGTGGGGAATAGTAAAAATCATGAATGCGGAGTCAGAAGTCTCATTTGGGTCTTTTAAGAAAAAGACCCACAAATGACTAGCCAGAATGACTACAGTTCACACTGTTCTTTGTGATTGCCATGAGCATGTCAGACTATGAACACAAAGGAAAAGGAAACAACACATAAAAACATCTCAAGAGCTCTAAAGACAAGACTGAGTGTTCTAGGAAGCACACTGTATGTAAAAAGTGCCTGATTACTATATAATAATTTATCATGAAATCATCTTTATTAATATTTCACAAATATTAATAATTCTATCAATGCCCATAAATAGCCAACATATCCTTTTTCTTATACATAATCAGAGTTTATAAGCAGGATCATTTCATTCAGTTCAATAATCTTTTAGCAATTTAAAAGCCATACGCATTTTCTATAGGAAGAAACTAAAGCTTAAAGAAATAATGCAAAGAATTTTTCTTTTTTTAAAAAAAAAAAATGGGGCAAAATTAACCATAAAATAAAGGTTTCTCTTATCTATCTCTAGCAGAGAATAAAATAAGTTTCTAAAAGATCAAACCACTTCCAAGTAACTTAGCTACATCCCAGAATAAAAATTAAAGATGTTTATAAGAATATAAAAGTATCTGGCATCCAACAAATTCACAATGTCTAGCATGAAATAAAACTTACAAGGCATGCAAAGAAGAAGAAATTATGACACATATGGGCTGAATAATTGTGTCTCCCCAAAATTTTATGTTAAAGGCATAATCTCCAATGTGGTGGTATTTGGCAATGGAACCTTTGGGGAGGTTGTCGTAAGTGTTTCCCTCCACCTCCTGCGTGGTTCAGGGTTTGGGTCTGGAAGAGGAGCCGCACAACAAATGAAAAAGAAAAGACACGCGATAATTTGGGAATATTGTGGGCGAGTCCAACTCAAGAGGAAGGACTTCCACTGTGCTCAGGCCTCACCAAGCTTTTTATAGTGAGGTAAACAAGGTAGTGGTTACCAAAGTTACACTTTTCTTGTGAGTTTCACTTGTTTTTGTTCTTGTGAGTTTCACTTGTTTACACCATGGTTATACTTCCTGCACTTCCTCAGCCCATTAGATTCCCAGATAAGATCTAGGGAGTGTTATAAGGTCAAGCCTAATTATGCTAAGAGGACTGTGCCCTCTAAGCTAGGACTTGTTTGTGACTTTGCTAGCAGGTCAGTCCAAGGCTTAACCCTATATCAGTTTCCCACAGGAGGTAATTAGGGTTAAATGGGGTCATGACAGTAGGGCCCTAAACTGATAAGAATCCTTGTAAGAGGAAGAGGAGACACTAATGGAATTGAAGTTAAATAACGTACAACATTCCTCATCCTAGTTGTAATAGAAAACTTGGATTTTAGGGAGAAATTTTAAAAAGCTTTGTTGGCTTCCTATAAATAAAAATCAATTTTTACTTCATTGATAGGTGTGCCACATCTATACTAATAAAAGGGTAATATGCTAATTAGACCGGACATCCATCTGGATGTCCTTCCGGAAAAAGCCACAGTGGCGGGGGCCGAGGCAGAGGCAGTTAGGGGTGATCAGGCCGGCAAGGGAAGGCAGTTAGGAGTGACCAGGCCAGCAGGGGAGGGCAGTTAGGGGAGACCAGGCTGGCAAGGGGAGGGCAGTTAGGGGTAATCAGGCAGTCAAGGGAGCAATTAGGGGCATCAGGCAGGCAGGCAGGTGAGCGGTTAAGAGCCAGCAGTCCTGGGTTGCGAGAGGGATGTCCAACTGCTGGTTTAGGCCTGATCCCTGTGGGTCCTGGATTGGAGAGGGTGCAGGCCAGGCTGAGGGACCCCCGTACCCCCATGCACGAATTTTGTGCACCAGGCCTCTAGTGTTATATAATGCTGTAATACTCACATTGTTAGTTCTATTCCTGTATCAGTAACTCTCAGAAGCTTTCCAACACCTACTGCTTTCTGCTAAACCAGCATTGGAGGGCCAGTAGAAAGTTTCTCATCTGCTGGCTTTTTAGCCACAATGCACAGTTTTCATTCTATCAACAGCCTGCATACCATGTCTCTGAGTTGAAATCAATCCTGAAAATATTTCCAAAATGTCGCCTTGGAAGTTTATAAGGAACTCTATGAGCATGACCCAGTGACTCTACCCACTTAGCCACATTTTAGGATTCACCCACCACCTAAATACCACATCTAACTCTGATTGCTCAAAGTACTTTCTGAACTTCTTTGCTTTCCACAAAGTGGGCAAAGTAAAACAGCAAAATGGTGGTAGGACAAACAACAGTGCCCGGGTTCTCTCATATTTGCTTAGATGTTTAAGCAGTGTGCATATACTATAAAGTGTGTGTCTCATTCCTGTTTAGTCTACTGCTGGTTCAAAAGAGGACTTTATCTTCCCGCACCTTTAAATCTAAAATTAGCTAAGAAAAACTTAAAATTTCTTAGATGCCCAGCTTCTTAGAAATGAAAGATTATTTAGGATTTCTCTTACCATATTTGCCTTTGGCTCACACATGTTCCTTGTGGAGATTTTTGATCATAAACAAATAATTGAAAACTCAGTCTTTGGGGAGAAGAGGTATTTTTAAAAAATTTAAAAAACACACTTTTCTCCCTCTAAATACAAATACTTGAATAATTTCTCAGCCACATGAATTGTATTTTTACTCCCACAAATAAATTTAGCTTTATGTGTCATATTTGGCCTAAGTTTACAACATAGCTTCTCTTTACAACAAATTAATTTCTGTCAGAAATAGAGATGAATTTCTGCCAGATTCTTAAACAACACCAGCCAACATATTCAAAAACAAGATTTCATTCATTACTATATAAACCAATCATATTTTTCATATCTGAGAAATATGCCTTTCCAACTACTTAAATTTCCTAAAAGGAGCTTGATGGGTTGGTTTTTTTTTATTGTTAATTTTGACAGAAATTTAAGCTTAGACATAGCCAACTGAGTTTTCCAGTGATTAAAAAGAAAAGATGAATTCTCTCAGACCAAAAGATTTTAATTTAAGAATAACTTAAGATCAAGATATAAGACTTAACTGAAATTGTTCTTTGCCTAAAAAATCACCCAATCCCTCCACTTCTTTCTAATAAAAGGAAATGTAAGAATTCCCCATTCTTTCCTCTTTCCCTAAAATTTTCCTAAAACAAAAGAAATAAAGTTTTCCCCTATAAATTCTGAGACATGCCCATGATTAACAAATAACTTTTTAGGAAAGAGAATTAAAAAATATGGACCCATATTTTACCAGCCAGCTGATAATAAATGATGGTATGTCATTCAGAATTATTCACAAGAAAGAATATTAATGGGATTAAGGCAAATGGGAGCCACCAGAAAACTGAGTGGACTTTTGATTTAACCTCACCAACCAGAGTTAAAGAATCTGAGATTAATCATAGTCTCAGTAGGCACTATTATTTACCAGTCATCTCTAAGTGGCTAAGCACTCTGCTTGGTGCTTTGAACATTGTTGTTTCATTGAACCCTCAGGACAATTCTTAAAAGACTGCATTCTACAGATTAGAAAATTGAGGCTCAAAGATTAAGTAACTTGCCCAAGGTCATATAGCTATAAACATGCCCAAATTCTCTTTGTTTCCATAGCTCCTGATCTTTTTACTAGTTGAGTTTCTTATCTAGTTGATCATTCCACATAGGTGTGTGTGGGGGGGGGGGGGAGGATATAAATTTTATTTTTTTAATATATTTTTATTGATTTCAGAGAGGGAGGGAGAGATAGAAACATCAATGATGAGAGAGAATCATTGATTGGCTGCCTCCTGCATGCCCCCAACTGGGGATCAAGCCTTCAACCTGGGTCTGTGCCCTTGACTGGAATCGAACCTGGGACCCTTCAGTCCGCAAGCTGATGCTCTATCCACAGAGCCAAACAGGCTAGGGTTGGGGGTTATAAATTTTAGATACTAAATGAACCTGAATTTAAACCACATTGGGTTTTGTGTGTGTGTGTGTTTTAATCCTAACCCAAGGATATTTTTCCATTGATTTTTAGAGGTGGAAGAGAGAGGGAAAGATAGAGAGAAACGTCAATGTGAGAGAAACACATCGATTGGCTTCTTCCTGCATGTGCCCTGACCAGGGCCCTGGCCGGGGAGGAGCCGGCAACCAAGGTACATGCATGCCCTTGACTGGAATCGAACTCGGGACCCTTTGGTTCACAGGCCGACACGCTATCCACTGAGCAAAACCAGGTAAGGCCAAACCACATTCTTTCAAGGTTCTAATTTTTCAGTCCTCAATGATATAAAGAAAAGAAAAAAGCAAGCAGTTCAACTTCCTATCGCTTGAGAGGGTAGCCAACACATTTGTGATGTTACCTACATTCAGTTGTGGCTTCTCCATTCAAAGGTTCTCCTTCTCCACTGCTGTAAACGGCAAATACTGAAAGTTTGTATTTGGTCTCCGGCTGCAGGTTTTCTATCACCGTATGAATTGCATCTTCAGGAAGATTTTTCTCTCCAGCCTCAACATCATCATAAAGCGATTTCCACGAGACCCTGTAACCTCGAACCATGCCCGGAGCAGAGGTCCAATAAGCCCCAATTGATGTGTCCGTGATATCTTTAGTAATTAAATCCCGAGCTGAACCACGTTCTAGAATAGAAATTAAAAGGGAATCATTATTTAATGTCTACGAGGTATGTCAATATTACTTCGTCCTGGTAGACATCCTGACTTGCTGGAATCAAACTCAATTCGTCTAAAGTTGCTCATTGCTCCTTTCTGAGCTGACTGCCCTGTTCTGTGAGTGGAACAGACTGATGGATAGAATATTAGAACTGTGTCTGATTCCTGCCTAGCACCCCGGCCCCGATCTGTCCAGTCAGATGGTAAGGCCCTTTAGAACAAGGGTCACATCCAAATATGAAGGGGTATATGCCTAACAGAAAGTTGTCCAAAGAAAAGAATGCATCCGAATCCCAAAGTGTTACCACATATCAGTCCATCTTATGACATAGCACATGGCTCACAAAGATCTTTATTTCTTTACCATCATCTTTTCCTCTCTAATTTAAATAAGCTCAGTTTCAATGTATGATTTGCAATCATTTCAACAATGTCATATCACTCACAAATCTTAATTCCGACAATCATTTTTTTGGTGGAAACTCTATTCGTTCATGCAGAAGTGCAAACTTTCAATTCAGCTTACCCCTAAAGAAACTAAAAACCACCAATTCTTCTGGAAAACCTAAGCATGATTAATCATCAAAATAAAACACACCACTTGTTCTAGCTGATCGAAAATGTCTGTTATGAAATTTTGGTTCTTTCATTTAAAAAAATACAACCCAAATGGAAAAATATGGAAACCTCAACTTAATAGGAGGCACAGATGTCTTCCAATAAAACCCTCACTTTCCATAATTTAAATGTAAGTTAAACATACAGGTCACTTTATATTGGCTACCTTTACTAGGGTTTATGCCACAGTATGACATAAATATAAAACTATCTGCTCCTACAGCATACATTTTACCAGTAATTGTATATTCAAGCAAATGACATATAATACTGTTACAAGAATTTTGAAGACTATTATTTCACTTGAATCAAAGGATAAAAATGAATATAACAAAAATATTCATGCTTACACAATTAAATTTCAGCACCAAAAGTATAGATAAGAAAAAAATGAAAAAGAAATCTGGGTGAACAAACACCTATCATATATGGTAGACTTTAGAGGGGAAAAATAAATAAAACAGAAGCTGGGCACCCTACCAGACCCCAAGTGCAAATGGAAAATTCTAACTCCATTATAAATAACTTTAACTGCTGACGAGACATTTCAACTCTAGAGGGAAATTAGTTACATATTTCACTGTAACCAAGAATACTTATTTTCAAGAACATGTTGACTTTTTTCCCTCAATACTTGAGATTAACTTCATCTAACTGTCTTCTTTACCTGTATTTGCTACTTAAATGGCCATACATCTTTATATTTTTCTCTACTAATAGAAATGTAAGCAAACTTTTTCTTTGGTTTGGTTTGGTTGGTGTAGGTGTTGTTTTTTGGTTTTTGGTTTTTAATCATTGATATCCCCCCATGGTTTTCCATGTGCAGCGCATGTTTGTTTGATATATAGCCATTTATCATATACATCTGTCCTCCTAAATTTCCTAAGTTGCAGTTAGGAACAGCTGTTATAAAATAATTGTATTTAAATCTGACTTTGAATTTAAATGAGCTAAAAACTGCATTAATGACATTCCAAAAAAAATATATAAGACAAATAAAGTTAGCTAGAATGTGGGAATTATCTTCCAAATTAATTTGGAGTAATTTACAAACAATAATTTTAGCTTCTAGTCTTCCCAAGGCCATTTTTCTCCCTACTTTCTTCAGCATTGAATTTGTGACATTGTTTCTTTCCATGACAACAGACATCAATTTCACAAACACAAGCTAATGATGTCACTGTGAGAAAATAAGAAGAGAATTGTGTCTGAAGCAAAAATACATTCACAAAGACATTTGTAGGCTACAAACAAAAGGTACTTAGATCACTAGACATGTATTCCCATGGATTTTAATCAACTATTTTAATACTCTCAAGACCTGTAAAATGGCAATAAAAACATTTGCAAGGTTTATCAATGTCTTGAAAATAATCTGTAAAAACACATTTTAAGATATAAATAAAATATTAACTAAAAGATATTCCTGAGTTCTAATTAATGGCTATCAACACTAATTCAAGCGAATGCTAAGTTCTCAATTACAGGAAAAAAAATCCTCAAAAAATTATAGTTTCTGCATGTGTCACATAAAGGCATTATTTGCAGGCACCGGCATTGCAGCATTCCATGTTAATGATGAAGAAATATGGGAAGAAGAAAGACAACTCAATCCAATAGCCAAGATTGAAAAGATAAGCCATTTCAATGAGCTTCTTATACTTCAGATAGCTTGATCAGAATACTGCTAAATATTAAGTTTATACTATTGTAAAACACACTGATAAACTTTTTCTAAAAAAAGAAGTAGAAGGGTTGTGTATTCCAGCTGCTGCATGACACCCAAGAATTTTGAGAATATGATATACTCAAGACAGTAAACTTCATCTGGCCTATAACCCTTGAAGTTTTTAAAAATGGAATCTTGGCTTGGCCAAATATTAGATTTCAAAAAAAATGAAGCAATCACTTTGTACCCTATGATTTCATTGGCAGGCTGCCAAGTGGCAACGCTGGTCTTAAAACTAGATATGAAATCAGCTGACCAGACCACCAGCAGGCTGGGTCACCTCCTGGGACCCTGGGGTCCTCAGGACCAAAATTACTGGACTGGACCTAATCAGATACATAGAATCGCCTAGAGAGCCAAAGACTAGGCCGGGCCCAAATCAACTAATTGGAATATCTGGAGAGATGCCTAAGTACTGATGTTTCCTAAATCTCCTCTGTGATTCTAGCTCCTCTACAACTCTATTCTTTTCTCCTTTCTTTCTTTTCCCTTCTTTCTGCTACCCCTCTTTTATGGTCTAGAGAGACCTTTATTTGGAAGGTGTGATTGATCAGTGTGGGAAGGAACCCTCATACTTGCTTTCAACTCTGAAATGAGGCTCCTTCCAAATAAAGACGCCTGGAGAAAGCAAAAATGGCTCATAACTGTTGAACACAGTGATGCTGTGCCAGACTGCTTGATGGTTCATATATGATGCGGGTCCATGACCATGCACAACAAATCACCTTTAGGTAGTGGAACAGGCTAAACGCTGACCCTCCGGAAATTAAGTTGATTGAAGCTTCTCATCACATCCTCTCCATCCCAAACACACATGGGATGCTCGCCCTCTCTCTTCCCCTTATTCTGTCCCAAAAGGAGACGGCTCTCAATACACAGGGTGGGGCAAAAGTAGATTTACAGTTGAGTATGTAAAACAAGTTTATTCTTGGATTATTATTTATTGGATTATTTTCCACACAAACACCTGTAAACCCACTTTTGCCCCACCCTGTATGCTTCTCATTCAAGAGTTAATCACATTTTCCTGTAAATGAGGTTCGATCCGAGTGTTACCCAGCAAAGCATTTGGTTTGGCTTAATATATTGAATTGTAGGTTTTGTCCCCAGTCTAAGAAACGTCAGACATCAATGACTGCAGAAAGAGATTATTTGTCTTGGTTTCATTAGAGTGGGTTTTGGAGACAGTTTCTTTTTAGAGTACCTGGGAAGGGAGAGGAATAAGAAAGGACAAACATCATGAAACCAGTCTGCAGCCTCTCTCCAGGGAAGACTACTGTCCCTCAAAGGGGAAGGCAGAGCAATGGTGGCAGTCAACAGAAACCAGCTCTGCTAGACTGTTTACCACTTTGTCACTACTTTTCCCCAAACCTGGTTCCAATTCTGCTCTAGCAAAGGCTCCCTTCCTCTTTGAGTTCCTCCTTTCCCTCTGCCCAAGACCTACAAATGTGTTTTTGTCTGTTCAGGATTTTTACGGAAGTGATACTCTTTTCAATAATATTTAAGCTCATAGTTCTGTACCACATGCCTGTGCTTTGTATGTTACTTTTACCTCTAGTAATAGAATTTCTGGCAATCGTAACAAAGAAGTCATCTTCTACACTGAGGGTATGCCTTCATCTTTATTCCTTAGATTTTTTCTCAATAGTTTTCTCCTCTACCCTATTCTCCCCAGCATAGTGCCAGTATAGGAATAAGGAATAGCAATGCTTTTCTATCATAAATTTAAATATACTACAAAACTCATCATTTTTGAAATGTTGATACTCAGCATTTCCACCTTGATTATAAAGTGTATTAACATAAGTTCAAAAGGCACTTTTCTCATGCCTGCTTGCATACATCTCTGTGCTGCTTCTGTGGGAAGTAATTTAGACAGGTGCATTTCTCATGATCTGAACATCTACAGGGGTTGATTTCTACTTTTTTCCATATACAAGGCCAAAGAACTAATGCCTCATTTAAGTAACTTTCCTACATATCCTCAGCCCTTTTCCATTTGCTTTCTGAAAAGCAAATCAGCATCCAATTCAAATATAATTATAATACAAATTAGCCAATGATGATAACTGAAAAATTAATCACAATGAAATGAAACTATATTTCATCTTATAGATTGTTCCAGCCAGCTTTCATTGAGTTTCACATACCACTTTCAAAAATAGAAGTTAAATTGAAAATGTAATGTAAACCCTCTTCTAAATCAATTTGTCTTTTCCATTAGAGCTCAACTCAAAAGTCATCCAACTTTCCACAGCAGAATACGGAAGACCTGCTTCTGGATAATGTACATGTGGAAACACACTTGATTTACAACCAATGAATTAGAGCCACCTTTGAAAAGGACAAAGTTCACTATTGATAAGTGAACTTAATTACTGTAAGCAATACATAGTTCTTAAAAACCTCTTAACGATTAAATCATTCTTCAGCCTCAAAGCCTGTGGCATTTCTTCCACAATTGTTACCTCTCCAGTTTGATTTAGATTCTTCTCTGATGAGCCATTAATTTGCAGAAAAGGAAATGTGAATTACTGTTTGGTGATTGTGCTAGCTCCCTGGAAACGTCAGAGTAGTTATACCCAGAATGTATGATTTTTTCAAGTTATGAGACAGCAGTAAATTTAGGGAAACATAGAGGCCTTGTTCAGTCCATCTTTGAGAGGGCCCATGTTACTCAACACCATGCAGAGGAATTCCTTGATGTGTTAAAAACCTCATTGTACCAAAATGTCAGCTGCGTTAGCTTGTGTGATGTACAGGAAGCCATTCATGTCTAGGACCCTGGCGGGTTGCTATAGCAACTGAAACAAAGGAAATTCTGAAAAGTCATCTTTTCCATTGCCAGAAAACAGCACTCAAAAATAAAAAGAACCGTATTATTCCCAAACTGAAATTTTCATTCATTTGTGGTAAAACTCTAAATTATTCATTTCGAGGTTTATAAGAACCGGTTTTCCTCTCTCTAACCACTAACAGTGACAAGCAAAAGTTCGACCAAACTTCAAGTGCATTTACATCTACAACAGTATTTTAGTAAGCACATTAAATCTACTTTAACAACAACCAGAGGGGGAGGGTAATAATGTAAATCAAACCTACTGGTTTATGCTCAGATTCCTCTGAAGTTGGGATCTGAAATAGTAATAAACTCTGCCTTTGTGATTCTATTTCATGCAGTACTAGAGCCAGCCATGAACTTCCCCCATGCCAATGCTAATAAATCTCTCTTCCAGGGACAGGGGAATTTTCTGATCATTGGCTGCATTTCAAGAAAGCACTAGGGAACATTTTCAAGTTAGGGATGGTTGTAGACCACACCAAATATTGTTTTAATTCTTTCTGAATTAAATAGAATGCACTTCAGGCAATCTATAAAATTTTCAACCTACAGAATGCTCTTGCCTGCTGATCCATGCCTCCGGATGAAAGGAACATTCCTGCCTGGTAGGCTCTTACCACCTCCTCTCCCAAGAGAAAAACAGATTAGAAAAACAGCAGCCCTCAAGAGCACTTGCCTGGCTTTGTTTCTGGCTTTCCATCCCCTGCATTTACCATCATATCCTATTCCTGTATATGGTATGTGGATTTGGCTGAGTTAATACAATAAAATGAAATGGAATAACCAGGGGCAAAAATCTTCTATTATTTTAATTTAGTCACAACTATGCTTTCACATATTTGTCAAGTTTACCACACATAATGCAATGGGATAAATATGTTAATAAAATCAGGCTGGCAGCATTTAATAAAATCCTCCACCATGGTAAAGTTTGGTATAAATTGAAAAAAAATTATTTTGGCAATTTAGATATGAATTAACTAAATTTTTAAAGAAAACTTACAAATCATCTAGCTCGCCTCCTTCTCAGGAAATGAAACGGGATAATTTTTTAAATTTATTTTACTACCCATGTATCTCCCTTGGCGATAATTTTTGATCAACTACGTCCTGGAGCATACACTCATACACGCATACAAGTTGGTAGATTTTCTACACGACTTGTGCAAAGCTATAAAATTATAAGCAATTTAACCATACACCTAACCTAGAAAAATCACAGCCCAACAGAATGTGTTTGCTAGTTAAATTAAAATTTGTATTTTGTTTTTTCAAAAGTTTACTTATATATTATTCTTTGCAAAAATACCATAATTTTTTAGAATCGAAAAGATTTGTGCTAAATATGAATATATTTTTGAAGTAAGAACATGCAGAAGAATATCAGAAGATTAAAAGTTACAAGCAAAAGTAAAAAACTATTAAACTATTTCCAAGATATTCCGTATATGGGAGAAATTTTCCCAAATGCAAATAATCTACAACTGCTTTGTAAAAAAAATAAAAGCTTGAAAGTTTATCCTTAAAAAAAATCCTATGAACAATCTGTGTTGAAAACCTCTGGAAAGCACATGAGAAAGAGAACTTCAAAAGGTCAAAAGGAAAGGACATACTTCTCAGGAATTCTGGACGTCGCTCCAGCTATAAAGATCACATGCTTTTATTGTTTGGATTATGTCACTGTAATGAAGGCAATTTCTATTTCTAGTTCTTATTGTTTTCAAAACTTTAGTGTAGCCAATTAATGTCTCTGAAATACTTATGAAAGTATTAGTAATCAGTTCTAATTACTAATAATTTCTTATTGATACACTTATAGACATAAAGTATTTTACAGTTCCCAAAGAGTTTCACTTACATTCTCCCATTTGATCTCCAGAGGTCTGGTAGAAAGGGGTAACAATGATCATTCCTTCTTTACAGATGGGTAAACTGAGGCTCAGCGGGATTAAGGAATTATTTAAAGGTTACATGGTTAAGTAGCCAAACCAGGACTCTTCTGGTAATCAGTATTTTACACACAGGTATTTTATCTTTTTTAATTCTCTTCTAAAAATATTATAGACTATTGGAATTGAATTCTTGATCACTATTCCAGAGACAATTTTAATTTGAATATTTTTGTTTTTATTTGTTTTTAATTCTTGACTAAGTCTTAAAGCTTAACTACCTACTGTAAGCCTGTCCCTGCTAATTAAAACATCTATAACCCTCCAAACTTCTGGATCCATCAAATTTAATGGATATTTTGCAACCAACTATCACTGTGATTTCACATCACAAAAGATACTTCAGATTTGTTTTCTTTCTATGACCATTTTAAATATGTTATCTAAAAGAACGTAATAACAAGAATGAAAGCTATGCCTGGTTTTCCATTTAAGCCCCCAACTATGGTACTGACTCATCACTATAACCATCCACTGACATTTCTTTTTAACATTATATTCCATTCTCATGTGGTTAAGTTAAATGTATATTTTCTCTCTCTTACATGACTTGCCTCTGTAGTTGTGGTGAGTTAATTCTAAGCTTCCATTATATTTCAAAGGTCCTAAAAGATATGAAACTTTCTGACAATTTACTCTAGAGAAACAGCTCCAGTGTTGTTCTTTCTAAGTACTGCATTAACTTTGAACGTATAATATACAACTGAAATTTAGAGGTCAGTTGAAAAATAAACTAAGAGAAACTTGGATTTTCAGATTTCTCAAGCTATTATGAATGCTTTCCTACCTGGTGAATGAAGAGACTGGGAGTCAGAAAAGGGCTCCTATCTGCTCCTGGGAGATAGAAGCAGCTGTGTGACCATGGGCTCTATCCAAACCCTCTTCACCCACAGTGTTTCCCAAGCTGCCTTCCCACTCCGAGTGTCACACACCTATTCTCCATTTAACCAACCCATGGCATTGCAACACATCTTTAGGGCCTTAGTATGCACCCAGCTCCCCAATACACTTCTTTCTAATCAAGTTAAATTTTTCAGTTGCTTATATTCTGCATCTCTGAATAGGAGGAAGTTTTATGATAGCTTATTTTTCAATACAAATGTCTTTTAAGAGAAAGGATTGAACATTTCTAAATTTCATTCACTGAAAACGTTCTCAGCTTCCTAAATGCAATGGCAAACAAGCTGGGGGGGGGGGGGGGCAGGGGGGTCTCTATAAACTATGACAGCAATTACCTTCAAGCGTTGTTCCTTCTCCAAAAAGGGCATCGCCGGCCCCAGAGGCATACAAGGCCGTCACGGATAAGGTGTATTTTGTCCCTGCGTTTAATCCCCTCAGAACAGCGTTGGTTGTGTCGCCCCTCACAGTGACCTCTTGAGTTTCACCTCCTGCCACTGGGGTGTATGTGACCAGGTACTGTTTCACTTTTCCTGGTGCCGCACTCCAAGATAATTTCATAGATGACGTGGTAGGGTCAGAAACTCTTAAGTCTCTTGGGTTCCCTCTAACTTCATTAAAAAAAGAAAAAAACATAAAAACTCATTATGTAATAAAATGACTTGAAAAACGCTTTGCTGCTGTATATGCATATGTGCATATGAAATTAAATTTATATCCTGACTGTTGACTACCCAATAGAGTTCAAGCACTTCTAAATTAGGCCGCACAGTATATCAGAGAAAACAAAGCAAAAGTTCTGCAATGCCTCTTCTGTGCTTACGGGATTGGTTAAAGTCTGACATGTTAGAATCTGTCATGTAAAAAACTACAAGGTTTTCTCTAAAAGTGGAGAAAACACCATACAGTACGTTGGTGTTTTCTCCATACAAAACACCGTACAGTATGTTGATTAGTATCACAATGTGGATTTTAACTCCTCTAAGAAATTTGCAATAAAAAGGGTTTATTGGCATGATGCTATGAATGTCTAAATCAATGGTTCTCAACCTTCTGGCCCTTTAAATACAGTTCTTCATGTTATGACCCCCAACCATAAAATTATTTTCGTTGCTACTTCATAACTATAATGTTGCTACTGTTATGAATCGTAATGTAATATCTGATACGCAGGATGGTCTTAGGCGACCCCTGTGAAAGGGTCGTTCGACCGCCAAAGGGGTCGCGGCCCACAGGTTGAGAACCGCTGGTCTAAATGTAATGGCCAGAAAATACACTAATGTGATAAAAATGATAAATGTAAAATATTGCTGTCCCTTAAAAAATATGTAAGAGAGGAAACAAGCCTAAGAGAGGCCTAGCCTGGAGTAAAATTCAGGGGCTGTCCATCCCTGTGCAGCTGTGCTTGACATGTCATGACTTTCCTGCTAGAGTGGCCGTATGGCCTCTGAAGGGTCTCAAGGCACCCAACTCTGTGACATTCCACTGGGCACACAACAGCCAGCCACTGTCACTCCAGAAAACAGCCAGATGAAGTCACTGGGTCTTGTTTGGATACCCAGCACAGAGAGCCCTAGATCCCCAGGAGAAAAGAGACAAAGGGAAACAGTGACTTTCCAAAGGGAAGAGAGGAGGAAGAAAGCAGGTGGACAGGCCAAGGCTGGTGCAGAAAAGGCTAATTAGCTACATTACTCTGGGAGGAAAACAGTGATCCAGGCCGAGCTAGAACGGATATTCCTTGTGAATGTCTGCACTGGGGCAACAAAGTGCACAAACTCAGACATACAGCTTATTAGCAACATGAGTCGTTAGCCTTGATTTTCTTATAAAACTAGAATAATAAAAATAGCAACTTCATTGGCTCTATGCAGGGTTCAATGAAATAATACGTAAAAAGCCCTTTAAACAGAACCTGACACACACAGGTGCTCAATAACTTTTCATCATTGCTAATATGGTGTTGTTATTATTGTTATGTTTTTAAAACTTTAAAAATAAGGAATAAAATGAAAATTATGAATGCCTTATTTTTTTCTCAATGAATAACATTAAATATTAATCATTGGCCACAATCTATCCTGGGAGCCAAATCACACCATTTAAGTAAAAATAGGTCAATATTCTAAAATCTTTCTGAAGAAGTAATATATAGTCTGTTTCAACAGTGCATAGCAGTTTGATTTTTTTAATTGCTAGTAATCCTTAAATTTCTATTAAAATATTTAATAATATTTTAAAAATAATATTTAGACCATAGCATAGCAATGGTCTAAATGGTCTAAATAGACCAGACCATAGCAATATTTAGCATTCAAGTTCTATTGAACCAAATAAATGCTATCATGAGAGAGTAAAAAATGTAACTCAAGTCTAAAAGGACTATAGTCCAAAACACTCAGATAATTGAGACCAACTGTCTCAGGGCTTGTAGTAGCTGGACAGTTGTCCAAAGTCTTTCCTGCAGACCAAGAGTTGAGTTGTTACCACGTGGTCAGCATATTTCCTTTACCTTCTTCCGTGGCTGCATTTCCAGTCAATGGAGAGCCAGGTCCTGAGACATATTCAGGAATTACAGAGACTTCATATTTTGTGTCTGGAGTCAGGTTCTCCAAGGTTCTTCTCCTTTGATTGGCTGGAGTGGTAACTTCTTTGCTTTCTCCTCCAGCAGTTGGTCTATATAGAATTCGGTACCTTAACACTCTCCCTGGAGCTTGAGTCCAGGTAATTTTAAAGCTATCTGTAGTCTCATCTGTCACTTGTAGGTTTCGAGGTGCTCCTTTTACTGAAATTTAAAAAATAAAGTTGCCTATTTATATGAAAAATATAAAACTAGCTTTTGATCACTAAATTATAGCAGTGCTCTAAACAAAGCCATGAGCAGTTTTTTGCCAAACATCCTGGTTACTTCATTCATTTAGCCAGACATTAACTAGATTCTGAAACAGCAAACAAATACAATGTCAAGAAACAGACCAAGTACTATTAACTTTTTAATCAAATAGAGAGGTATATATATATATAATAGTAAACATTTAGAATCATAAATACTCTATTAAATGATAAATTCATATTGACATAAAATTCAAAAATAAAAATTTGTTTCTTCAAATATAAGTAACCAAGGCTTTCACCCTTACCAGATTTTCTTAGGAAAGTAGGAAAATAATACCTAACACCCAGGTCTACCACATTTACCCACTTGAATGAATTGTCTTATCCAGTCAGTCCCACAACTAACTTTTTATCTGCACAGTCATTTGACTTGGAGAATAATTAGACCATACATGTGCTGGACCAAACACATTACAGATACTTAGTGAATGCTAGTCAGATCTAAATCTCAAGGTTACGTTGCAATGTGGGTAACATGAATAGACTCACAGTCTTAAATGAATTTTTGATTGAACCCAAATGAGAACGTCATTTGACTCTGTGTTTAGTAAACATGCTTAAATGACCTATTTGTTTAATGGGAAAATTGTCCACACAGACATCACATTCAGGAAATGAACTAACAGTTTTTTTCTTCCCAATCCACTGGGGTAGAACCACAGAGTAACATGCCTTCATACACCTCTCATACAATTAGAAGTTTATATAAAAATCCAACACATAAAAGAGAAAGAAATTATATCCCTTAAGAAAAGAAAGAAATGGCTGTTGGCAGACTTGCACCCCTGATATGACAAGGAAAAAGACTAACTTATTCCCCCCAAATTAGGCAGATAAACTAATGGGTTTGAATATAGGCTCTGAAGCTTAATAGATGTGTGATTCTAAGTCTCTACCTTTTAAATGTCAAATGTAATGAAGTGTATCAGAAAGTATTCAACTCTACCTAGCAAAGAGAATATATCTAAACAAACAATGCTTAAAGCATTTGGTAAAATTTGTACATTCATGTTCTTAGCAGCATTATTTACAATAGCAAAAACATGGAAACAACCCAAGTATCTATCATGGGTGAATGATAAACAAAATGTGATTTATACATCCAATGAAGTATCATTCAGCCAAAAGAAGAAAAGATATTCTGACACATGCTACAACATGGATGAACCTTGAGGACATTATGCTAAGTAATATAAGCCAGTCACAAAAGGACTAATATTGTATGATTATTCTATTCATATGAGGTATCCAAAGTATTTAAATCCATAAAAACAGAGAGTAGAATAGTGGTTGCCAAAGGCAGGGAAAGTGGGATATGGGGATTTATTGTTTAATAGGTATAGAGTTTCAGTGTTGCAATATAAAAAATTTCTGGAGATGGATGTGGTGATGGTAGCACAACAATATAAATGCCACTGAACATACACTTAAAAATGATTGAAATGGTCAATCTTATGTTATATAAATTTTACCACAATTAAAATAGAAAACATTGAAGAGAAACCAAGATGTCGGCATAGGTAAACACCTAAAATTGCTGCCTCGCACAACCACTTCAAAACTACAACTAAAGACAAAACAGACATCACCCAGAACCACAGGAAGGCTGGCTGAGTGGAAATTCTACAAATAGAAGGAAAGAGAAAAGCACACTGAGACTCAGGAGGTGCGGAAGTAAAGTGCAGAGGTACGGAGGCATGCGCGCGGAAAGGACTGGCAACTGAGGACGCCAGTGTCTTTTTCAATCGGGAGGGAGTCTCAAGCTCCCAAAGGCCCTGACTCCAGTTCCTCCGGGCGAGTCTCTACAGACCCAGACTCATACGGGGAGAAACTGGACTGTCTGGCAGCGGGCAGAACTCGAGGGCAGCTTTCTCAGAGGTGCTTGCAGCGATTACTGAGGGACACTGAGACCCGGGGGCCTCTTAAGGCAGGACTGAGACCAGCCATAGCTGTTTGCTCCGCCCTGTTGATTCCCTGAGACCCCGCCCCACCCAAGCTGTGAGCAGAGGCTTTTCCATATGAATGGGCTGGCCCTTTGAGATCTAAAATTACCTAACAAACTGCAACTGGGTCAGAGAGAACCAGAACATCCAAAAGAAGGCTCAAGGTCCCACAGCAGCTTGCATTGCTTCACAGCTGGGCCTCATCTGAGCACCTCCAAACCCCAAACAAGGAAGAGGAATCTGCAGATCTCTCCATAGCTCCTGCTGGGTAGCCTCAGGCAGAGGCTAAATTAGCACCTCCTTAGAGATCCAAGAGCCCGTGTACCTAGTGGTCAGAGTGGGACCATCCAGATTACAACTCCTCAGATCCATAAGGGACACACTCAGGGAGCAGACTCAATGAGCACCAAAGCCCCACTGAAGCAAGTCTTGCCCCATAAGGGTGTCTTCAGCACAGAAGTTCTCCCATTGTAGACACAGCTGATTCTCACTGACAATTGGCCTAGAGGCCAATTCCTCCCAGTGATACCAACAACAATCAAGGCTTAACTACAACAAGACTGTGCATACAGCCCACAAAGGGGTGCACCAAGAGTGTCCACCTCAGGTAATTGGGGAGGCTGAGCCACTGGGCCCAATAGTACACCTAGCACACAAAGCCACTCTATCAACACAGGGAAGCAGCCAAAATGCGGAGACAAAGAAACAGATCACAAATGACAGAAATGGAGGAAAGCAAACTACTGGATATAGAGTTGAAAACCATGATTATAAGGTTTTTCAAGAATTTTCTAGAAACCGCTGATAAATTTAGTGAGACCCTCGAGGATATGAAAAAGGACCAACTAGAAATTAAGCATACACTGACTGAAATAAAGAATAATATACAGAGATCCAAGAGCAGACAAGAGGATCCCAAGAATCAAGTCAACGATTTGAAATATGAAGAAGCAAAAAATACCCAACTGGAAAAGCAGAAAGAAAAAAGAATCCAAAAATATGAAGATAGTGTAAGGAGCCTCTGGGACAACTTCAAGCGTACCAACATCAGAATTATAGGGGTGCCAGAAGAAGAGAGAGAGCAAGATATTGAAAACCTATTTGAAGAAATAATGACAGAAAACTTCCCCTACCTGGTGAAAGAAATAGACTTACAAGTCCAGAAAGCGCAGAGAACCCCAAACAAAAGGAATCCAAAGAGGACCACACCAAGACACATCATAATTAAAATGCCAAGGGCAAAAGACAAAGAGAAAATATTAAAAGCAGCAAGAGAAAGAAAGTCAGTTACCTACAAGGGAGCACCCATACGATTGTCAGCTGATTTCTCAACAGAAAATATGCAGGCCAGAAGGGAGTGGCAAGAAATATTCAAAGTGATGAATACCAAGAACCTACAACCAAGATTACTCTACCCAGCAAAGCTATCATTCAGAATAGAAGGTCAGATAAAGAGCTTCACAGATAAGGAAAAGCTAAAGGAGTTCATCACCACCAAACCTATTATATGAAATGCTGAAAGGTATTCTTTAAGAAGAGGAAGAAGAAGAAAAAGGTAAACATACAAATTATGAACAACAAATACATATCTATCAACAAGTGAATCTAAAAATCAAGTGAATAAAAAATCTGATGAACAGAGTAAAAAAATAAATAAAAGAAAATAGAAAACATTTGGTAATATATATTTATCATTAGATTTATAAAGTAAGGCAGTTTCAAAAGTATTTGAACATGAGACTATTGAAACTTGGGACAGAAATGCTGGATAAACAGTACTTCAAGAGTTAATTGCATAATTATTAACAGTTCTCTAAGTCTCTTACCCTCAAATGCACCAAAAGAAATCCAGGAGTTTTACTTAAAAGTTTTTTTCTCTTTTTACGAGGGTTTATGTATAGTTGTATTTTAAAGATGCTAAATCTTACAAAGGCATTCACAGTTCTGAACTATAAAGGAGATGGTTATTTCAAATGCTAACTTTGTTCTACAATAAATTCCTAAATTTTGGAAAAAGTGGCAGAAACCCCATCACACCTTCTTCGGTGGTCTCCTCTCCAGCCAAGGGAATGCTGAAGCCATCTTCATACTCTGCAGTCACATTGACCAAGTACAGGGTCTCTGGCTTCAGGTTGTTGAGAACGACGCTGGTGCTGGTCGCTGGCTCCACCACCGTGACCTCGTCATCCCCAGTAGCTTCTTTATAGGTGATGTGGTAGGAGAAAACATTTTCTCCAGCAGGGGACCAGTTAGTTTTAAAACTGTAAGAAGTCACCTCAGAAAAGCTAAGATCCTTTGGAGGCACATAAGCTAAAAAAAAAAAAAAAAAAAAAAAAAAAAAGAGGACATAGTTTACAATTTTTAAATCTATACAGCAAACAAACATAGACTTAATGACTGCATGTTTCCGAAATGGCTCATAGTCACTTGGGAGAAGAATGCCACTGAGGCTTAATAAATATCCTACACATGACCATTGAGAGACCTCTCACAGCCCTACAAGGAGGTCCTGATCATGTGTCTTGACCATCCATAATACTAAGTTATAATGTTTAAATGACTAATTAAAATGGAATTTGAATCGTGAGCTTCTTAAGACAAAGCAGTAATGCGATGGTCCTACCCACTAGTGGGATTTTAAATAGTAACAGACCTAAGCAAACCTTCAAAATGTTCCCATTCATCCCTGGCAATCATATATTAACCTTTGGTGGTAAACAGTTTATTTCAAAGTAATAATAAATAAATTTTTTCTAACAAAAGAATATTTATTAAACTAAAACATAGAAAGAGACTGTTTAAGGCATACAGCCTGTCTTCAGGAGACATACATTGGAGAGACAAGAGAGTGTGAGGATATCAACAAAACAAAGCAGTACGTATGAACATCAAATGACTGAAAGTAATGTTATAGCACTAGAACAATTAAGAAAGGCTTAATGAAAGAGATGAGATGAGTAACAATGCTGAAAAAAGGGAATGTGAACAAATGAAGAAGAAAAAAGAAGGATAGGGAAGTCTGGATGTAAGGAATGGTGCACAAAAATGGTCCAGGAAAAGGAATGCATAAAATAAATTAAAGATCCAGGACTATGTTCTAGTTGCCCTTGATTCAAAGGACGTAGCTCAGCATCCACCACACAGTAGACACTAGGATCAGAAACATCTCATGACTCTATAAAGTAAAAATGTCTAGGAGAAAGTCATATCTCAGAGTTAAATAAACTAACTTTGACAGTTTTCAATAACATAGGAAAGTTACTTTTTCCTATCTATAAAAAGAATTGAAGAAGCATATTATCCACAATTTTAAAACCAAAAATTCTTTGTGCACAAAGAGATAACTTTTATTCTATAAAGACTACCAACCTTTTTTCTTTATAGCTGCCAACTCTTGCTCAATTCTAAGGCAGATGGACTGTGTGAGTTCAAAAGATATCCTCTGAAAAGCATCAAAATCTTCCACTGTGAACACATGGGTCTCAGCAGGAGGAGAGGCAATAGCTTCCAATTCTGAGCGGACGGCATCTTTCACACCAACTGCAAAGATTTCAACGTCTGAATTTCTTAGCTTTATAGCAGGATCTCTGAAAGCATCTGAAGATTTGCCATCAGTGATAAGAATCATGACCTTTGGTACGTTGCTTCTTGAACCCTTGCTAGGCACAAATATTTTCTCTCTGACATAAGTCATTGCTTTCCCAGTGTTTGTTGATCCTCCTCTGTAGGGGAAGGTGTTTATTGCTTCAATTATATCTTCAACTTTGGTGAATTTTTCCAAAGTAAACTCAGTATGAGGATCCCGGCTGTACTGGACAAGACTTATCTGTACCCTATTTGGTGAAATCTCAAAACTTTTTATGAGAACTTCCAAAAAGGCTCTAACTTTAACAAAGTTGGCAATCCCAATGCTATAGGAGCCATCAACCAAAAACACAATATCGGCTTTTATATCCACACCACGTGAGCATTCTGTAAAAAGAAAGAAATAAGGTTCAAGAAGTATGAATGAATCACTAAAATACAGCTATCTTGTTTTCTTAGTAAGCATGCTTTTTTCAAAGAAAACTATTGCAAATATGTTGTTTAAAACTAAATCTGAATCAGTAAGACATACTATCAAATGGACCTTCACATATTCCAAACTCAGTGATCCACCCGTTGACTCACCCACTTGGACTTTCATTGGCTGAGTCTTCTCCATTATTGAAACAGGTTCACTAGATGTCAGACCCTTCATGGCTGAAACACTGATCTGGTATGCCGTGTCTGCTGAGAGGTCGCGAACACTGAGTGTGGTCGTCTGTGGCCCCACACTCAGAGCATGCTGTCGGCTGCCAGTGGTCATTGGTATAAGGAGGACTTTATAGCCAGTCACTGGGCTTAGGGATGGAGTCCAACTTAGCTTCATGTATTTTGATGAAACTTCCGTGGCAACCAAATTTGAGGGAGGTTCAATAACTAAAAAGTAACAAGCAGAACAGTGATTAAAAATAGCGGTATGCAACCCTATTAATTAAGGTCTTTAGGTTTGGGCCTTTAATTCCCCTTCTTCAAATTAATCATGAATATATCAGGAAGAGTTGCCCAACCTTGTTCCACATCCGCCTGTACCCAGCAAAGCAAAAGACACTCGGTGCCAGATTTTTATCAGGGAGCTGAAGTACAGCAAAAAAACACAAAGTCCTTGGAAGAACTTAATGATAGAACATCTGATGCTTAATTCTTCTCTGGGACCAAGATTTCCATTTTGGTTTTGGTATTTTACTCATTGCCTTTATTCTCAGGTATCAGGGTAGGTACTTGATAAATATTTGTTGAATCAATTACTTAAATTCAAGTCTTCAGAAAGGTTTTCCCTTTTAATTATACTATAAGAATAAAAATATAATCTTTAAAAAAAATACTTTATAGTATGCAAGAAAGATAAACTCAGCAAGTCCAAATTGACAGGTTTTTTTTTATTTTAAACAGTTTTATTCCCACTTTTTTCAAGGTAAGAAAAATAGTTCAATGATGTTCATAATGCCACCAATGAGAGGTAAAATGGTTTACAACATGCATCCCGACAAACAAATATTGAAATCTAAAGAATTTCTATCCTTACTCAATGGAGAACGTAGTCGTGTACTTAACAGAAAACATAAAGTACTTGAAGATATTTCAGAGAAAATCTCCAAGTTTTTACATTTGTCAATGGAATCAGTTTCCCAGAAGATACAGTTTTAAATTTTACATCAGCCTGCAAGAAGTAGATGGTAAAACAGACACAAATTTTACTCATCATCTCCTCAAAAAGGCAATCAGATGTAGTATTTAAATGATGCCTAAAGAAATAAGAAATGGTGGAAGGGAAGCAATGGATGTGCCAGCTGGAAGTCTGGCCAAATCTTTTGAGTGATTCAGAGATAGTACGGGGAACAGACATCTCAGGCAAATTCCATCAAGAGCGAGAAGGCCATGAACAACACCTGCGACATGGCCTGCACCCATACAGGGAGGTTCAAACAGCGACAGAGCAAAAGTTCGGCCTTCCCCTAGTACATGCATGCCAGTGAAGATGAAGAGGAATTAGGATGCTTAACAGATTGAGTAAAGACAGGTTAACCAGAGAAAAGTGGGATGGAGGATGGATTTTGTACTAATATCAACCAAAAAAGTCAAACATTAGGCAGTTAAAGCAAAGAAAAGGATTCGGAACCTATGAAGTAATGAGAAGGAGTTCTGAAACAGAATTAGAGACAATGAACACTGCCAAAATACTTGGGGTTTGGAGATTAAAGAGTTTATGTAATTGAAGATGTAGCTATTTAGAACTTATCTTTAATCACTTGTCAATTCTCAAGCAAAGAGGAGAACAATCATGGAACTTGTGACTTTTTAATGCCCAAAAGGATGGTTATGAAATGTCTTCTCTTTCTCCCATATTTCCAGAAGCAATAGCTTATAAAAATGGGAAAATTTTCCAGATATGGAAGGATCAAATTGACTGATTTTAAAATATTCTTAAAGCTTTGAAAACATGATGCAGAGTGTGATGAAGGAAAACCCATTTCCTTCACCATTTAATACAGTGTTGCTATTAGTTTAAGTTGCAGAATGCTAAAATTAATGTCTCCCCAGACTGTCAATGTTTAAATCAGAGTATGAGATAATTAAAGCAAGTACCTGAATAGCATAATTATATACACTCAACATGAAAAAAAAATGGTCTTAAAGAAAAAGAGCAAACCAAACGTCTAAAAATATCTACACTATATTTTTATTGATTTCAGAGAAGAAGGGAGAGGGAGAGATAGAAACATCACTGATGAGAATCATTGATCACCTTCCTTCTGCACACCCCACACTGGGGATTGAGCCTGCAACCTGGGCATGTACCCTGACTGGGAATCGAACCGTGACCTCCTGGTTCAGAGGTCAACGCTCAACCTCTTACTAGTAGCCACACCAACCGGGCTAACAATATTTTTAAGAACTTTACAATGACAGAAATATTTTATCACTTAATGTTCCGCTGAGGGTAAAAAAGCAGTGCAAATGATATCAACAAGTTGAGTCACTAAAAAACAATACAAGTGGAGTACACAGTTAGAGAATCACTGGAGGATATGGCTGAGTAAATGTGCCTCCTCCTTGATCCTGTAAAGCTATAAATGCTATCAAATAATGAAAAAGGCTAACACATAGAACACTCAGCAGTCCACTCACCTTCTTCTCCACTAATCAATTCACCAAGTTGTTCATCAACACCTGAGCACACCTGGGAGATGATCTCATTCTGAATATCCACAATTGCATCAAAGTTGGCCACGTTGAAAACGTGGTTTAGGGAAGGTGTGGAGGCAATTTGTTTGAGTTCTTTTGCATCTGCAGCTTTAATGCCTTAAAAACGACATGAAAGGGCTATGGTGAAAAGGGAAATGTGCTGAATTGGGGAAGATCTGTGTCTTCTCAGTCTTGCACAAGTGAAGGCATTTTTAAATCTCTATTCAGTCATAAACCAGGATTGCTTTGCTTCGTAACGAATATGCAACTGTTCAAATGACAAGGACATTTTATAATTTCACATCCAGTGGCCAGCCAAAGATGAAAAAACGAATGCTTAGCAAAGCAGAGAGGGCCCTCATCCCAGTCATGCCATCATTTGTCCCTCCATCTGCAAAGATAATACTTTTTTCTTCCAGACTCCTGAATGAGCTGGATGGAACCCTCTAAATTCTTCAAGGATTACATAATACAGGAAACATAAAAAACACTTAATGATCATACAAGGAGGATCTTTATGAGGGTCATTGGCTCAGCATTCTTTGAAAAGTAGAGTGCTGGCCATGAGCGTGAATACCACCTCACCTGATGCATATGGTAAGGGAGCTGGGTGAGAGAGAAATAGACAAGCCAAATTTTTACTCAAAAATTATGCGGCTTGATACTACATTAAAAAATGCAGTAACATTTTTACAGCATCCTTCCCTGAGGAGTCAGGCCTTCATCTTCCTCAGCATTGGGTATTGAAAAGGTCCGAAGTGAAAATAACCAAACTTGGCCTACCCAAAGAGAAAACCTCCACCCCGATGCTGCGGAGCTCTCTGGCTGGAACTTCCACTTCGTCCTGGGATTTGCCGTCCGTGATAATGATCGCCACTTTAGGAAAGCCAACTCTTGCTCCAGCAGATTCCGTGAAAGTATTTTTAATTAGATAATCAATGGCATCCCCTGAAATGAAAGGCAGTGCTATATTTACTCATCCTGCTCTATACAGTTTTGCCCAAGTCAAAAACTATGTGATTGATTTAAAAACTATTTAACACATGATAATTGTGCAATGCTTCATTTCTTTCCCAAACAGGTCTTGCATTTGTTTTCAGCAATAACAACATTCATAAACATACCTGTCATTGTGTTGCCACCTTTGTATGGGATTTTTTTAATTGTGGCAAGAAGCTCATCCCTTTGGTAGTGCTGGTTTAAGTTAAATTCAGTCCTGGTATCAGTGCTGTACTGAATGACTCCAACCCTTGTCTTCTCTTCCCCAATGTCAAAAGCAGACACGAGAGCAGCAATGAAGTCTAAAATGTACTTGAAATTATTTCTCCCCACACTCCATGAGCCATCCACAAGGAACACTAAATCAGTCCAGGCACTGACAGAGCATTCTGAAATACATTGGAGATATTTTTAAGTGATGCGTTATTAAATCTATCCATCACAAAAGAAATACAAACTAACTTTGCAAAAATATTGGCTCCTCAAGTCATTTTGTTCATTAGGACATATTCACATTGGTCTTCACTCACAACTGACATGCACAAGAGAATATAAAATGTTATTAGTACACATAGAAGCATTTTCAGAGCCTTCATAAAGATGCATTTATGGAACTATATTTCTTTAAATTGCTAAATAAGAAATGCAAGAGCAGATAAACAGATTACCTACTCTCCACGAGCATGTGACTCTAGCATTTATGCTATAAACCTATCTATTTTTATCGTCTATTCCTCACTTCTCTTTTCTCCAAGTAAAAATTATACAAAACATCTGGGAGATATAAAAAAAGAAATGTAAGCAGTGTTTTTACTCCTTGGTGTTTAGCAATAAATAAATACAAAACAATTGCTGTACCATTCAAGCAAATGCAGTTGAGTTGAAGAAATGAGCAAATCTTTTTACATTCTCCTGCACTTTACAATATAATTTTCTAAAGTTTGCAGTGGGTTTGTCTGGACGGTTCATAAACTCTAACAGGAGTAAAAACAAGTATAAATATGATGCAAGATAGCCATCATATCTTGTTGTCCTAATTATCAATGTATTTGAATTGATAACTAAAATCTACTTTTATTAAACAAAGATGGGAAAGAATTTTTATTCAAAAGCAAAAATGCACATGGTATCTTTAAATTACTGAAATGCTTTTACAACTCTCTGGTCAAGGGAACAGGTTGGTTTTCATGAAAATCTGTATTCACAAAGCAACACTGGGTGAATTTTCTGAAGATGTTTTTGTACTTGCAGTCACTATGTGTGTGTATATATATATATATTATTGATTTCAGAGAGGAAGGAAGAGGGAGAGAGAGAGAGAAACATCAATGATGAGAGAGAATCACTGTATAGGCTGCCTCCTGCATGCCCCCTACTGGGGATCGAGCCCACAACCTAGGCATGTGCCCTTGACTGGAATCGAACCTGGGACCCTTCAGTCTGCAGGCTGACACTCTATCCACTGAGCCAAACCAGCTAAGGCTGATGGATGATTTTAAAAAAGGTTTCCCTTGGAAGAGGAGGAAAATACAGGTTGCATGCCCAAATAATTTTTGCACACTATATAATAAGCCAATTTAAGTCTATTGAAAAGTCAATATTTGGCAGAATGCTTTCATCTAAAATAAATATGGTGGTTCAGGGGAAATACTAGCATTGTAAGTACATACTTCATTTTAGTTTATTAGACATCACAAAGAATAATAAACAGTGATCTAGAACAAAAAATTCCAGATAAAGGAGACGTTGTGTTCGTAATCTTTTTTATTGTCTCCTGGGTCATAAGTCCAACTTTTACAAGGTAGCAAAGTTAGAAATCCAAGAAACCCCTTTAAGGGTCCATCCACTAAGTCAGACAAAATAGTATGAAACAAACGGAGGCTAGAACCTGCAAAACCTAGACTAAATAAAATTGCTTTCATGTTATTACAAACGCTCCAACTTACCAGTTATGTCTTACAGAGATTCTGTAAAGGCTACAACTGCCATCAACTAAAGTCATGTAAGTACCCTGGACATGAGCATAACATATACACAGACCTGGAAATACATTTTCATGGCAATAGAATTGCTTTAAACACTATGGGGTCATCTCCCTTCTGTTCCAGCCTTATATTTCTCATATATCCCTAAGCTGCCACCTATTTCTATTCGTTTATCTTTGAGATAATGAGTTAAGTCCAGTGATGAGGTTTGTTTCTCACCTACTGCCAAAATCGTGCAGGAAAATTTGGACACACACAAATTGAAAACACCCCCAGTAAAAAGAATCTTATATAATAAAAGGCTAATATGCAAATCAACTGAACAGCAGAGCAATGGGTCATTATGATGCACACTGACCACCAGGGGACAGATTCTCAACACAGAAGCTGCCCTTTGGTGGTCAGTGTGCTCCCACAGGGGGAGCACTGCTCAGCCGACTCACCACTAGCTAGCAAGCGCAGCGTAGGTGGCGGGAGCCTCTCCTGCCTCTGCTGCAGACGGGTAGTAAGGAGCGAGGGGTCCTGGACTGTGAGAGCCCCAGAATGCGGGATTGGGCCTAAGCTGGAAGGCAGACATCCCCCAAGGGGTCCAGGATGGCAAGAGGGTGCAGGCCAGGCTGAGGGACCACACACACACACACACACACACACACACACACACCATGAACAAATGTGATACACCAGGCCTCTAGTATTTAATAAATAAAGTGAAAATTTGGCTAGAAAGTCAAAACATAGATATTTTAACTACTTAGTCATATATTACTATTATATTGTCTGTACTTCTAAATAAAGCTTATAGAAAATAATACAGAAAGATCAGACTATGTATATAATTTAAACATCTCCTTCATATTACATTTATGACTTCTACAATCCAAGCAAAAATATTAAGGGGAATACTTACTTTGTATCTCTGTTTTTCCAGGTTTCTTCTCCCCTGGCTTCATAGGACCACCTGTTTGAACTGAGTCAAAAACCTGATTATTAAAAAAGGAAATGAACCCATACAAATACTTCCTAAAAGTAAAATACATGCATTGTCTTTCACCATTGTCTTTCAAATGAATGGTCCATGCCTAGCTGGTCATAGAATACAGCCAAATAAGTATTTCTGTGCAACTAAATCATTTTTAGTGAGTATTAGATATATTTCAAAAAGATACTAACTTTGTTGCTTGGCAAACTTTAATGTTTTTAATAGTTTTCATTCATAACATTCCTAATGATTCCAGAAACCAAGCTTATAAATCAAGAATGAGTTATTCGTATCCACTAATAACTAGGATCATAAAGATATGACTATTCTAGGAAGAATAGTTAATACTGATATTAATTAACTCTTCATGGTTACAGAATAAATGTGAAAGTGGGAGAAACCTTCTGCCAAAATATTAAAAGAATAAAAGTACTTTATATGTATGCTTACTTGTTAGTTGACCTATAACTGGTACACTTTCTTCTACTTCATCATATGAAGTGATTGTCACCACATACTCTATTTCAGGTATTAGATCTGATAATAAAGTTTCAGTGGTATCAGCTGCAAGGGTAAATTCTTTAGTTGGCCCATCTGGAAATATAGAAAGGAATATATGAATGCAACAAAACATTTTTACATATAACACAATATAATGTAATTCCCAGATATACTCAAAATCTGAAAAATTCAATATAGATTATTTTTCAGAACATCCAAACATTATTTTTTACTCTTCTTCAAAACCAAAACTTTGAATTCTAGAAACTCAGTAAATAGACTTGTTACAAGCATATCCAATATTTGTTTGAGGACTTAAGGAGTCATCTAGATTAAAGATAGTCCAGAACAGCAAACCAAAAATCTCTTATTATTTTGGAAGACTAATGATAGATAACGAAGTTTTTTATAAATGAGATATAAAGTAGGAAATAATTTAATATTAAAGTATGCATTGGAGGAGAGCAGAGAAAGCAAAAAAAAGGGGGGGGATGAAAATCGGCTCCTGGAAAACAAACCCCGCAGGCTCAAATTAACCTTTACTGGGAAACAATTGGTGTGGAAGCAATGCATCCTCCATACTCAGAAGGGGGCGTAGCTTGCTGGGTAACCGCGCCTCTGAATTCGCTAGGTAGCAAACGCTTCAAGGCACAGTATGCATAGTGTTTATTTACATATTAACCACTTTCATACTTCCTTCTAGATCAGCGGTTCTCAACCTCTGGGTCGCGACCCCTTTGGGGGTCGAATGACCCTTTCACAGGGGTCGCCTAAGACCATTGGAAAACACATATATAATTACATATTGTTTTTGTGATTAATCACTATGCTTTAATTATGTTCAATTTGTAACAATGAAATTGGGGGTCACCACAACATGAGGAACTGTATTAAAGGGTTGCGGCATTAGGAAGGTTGAGAACCACTGTTCTAGATTATGTTAAATTTCAAATCAATCAGGAGATACAGTAGTTCCAAAGGGCTAAGTGCCCATAAAGATTTTTAAATTATGTTAAAATTTCATCAAAACATAAATAATCAAAAAAGGTAACAGATGTAATAGAACTCTGAGAAGTGCTCTTGGTTTACATGTAGAGCATTGCAGAGCCAACCAGGGCCCTCACGGAACAGGAAGACAGCAGGGCGCTGCTGTGTCGGGTGGTCCCAGTACCAGCGTGGGGAATTTAGGAGTCAGTGATTTACAACATCTGGAAACAGAATGGATGCCTTTTCAACTGCTTTTCTGTTTCGGAATGAATGAATTAGTTGACTACAAATATATAGGGGGAGAAAAGATTCAAAGGAAAAGTAAATTCTTGACCCCTTTTTTAAGTTCTCAGATCATATCAAAAAATAGTTTCCCAATTCCCTGATAAATCAGCATTTCAAATTCTTGGTACTTTTTAAAGCCATAAATAAACACAGCTCTGATAAGTTATGTTGACATCATCCATCTCTATTGTCAGTCTATCAAGACTTGATCCTACCACTTGGATGGTGTTAGTGGAAATGGTGATTTTTCCCATTTAATGTTAGAACTAAAAGTTAATCAGCAGAGATTGGTTCCCCACACTTGGGCAATATCATGAACACTAAATATAACTCTTGAGAAACAAAGCCTTTTTTTTTTTTTTTTTAGACACTTAGCCTTGGATCTATAGAATCCACTCAAAGTAAATTCTTATCTTTTGTCATAGTAGCTCACCATTATCCCAGAATAACAAAATTCCCTTAAGTACTGAAGTGTGTAGGACATGGGGTAAGGTATAGCAACTCACTTTATCACTTGATACGTTACATGTTGAATATTAACTAATTCCAGAAGAATGTTAAGAAGTGAAAACTCTATTTTATAAAATCAAAGATGACCAGCAATATTCTGATCAGGTTAAAAAACAAAGTCCATTTTTAATAACAACAGCTTAGCACAGCAAACCATGTTAATGAAGCTCAACACTATAAAAATATAACAGTGAGTACTAGACTGAGCCCACCAAATATTTGGTGACATTGGCTAAATCTATCAGGTTTTCTAAATCTCAGATTCTTCATAATAAAATGAAAAGAGAGGAAAAGCCTGGATTATATTATCTTTAATGTTCCTGATAATAAAACTTACCTGTTGTAGGATCCACTGTTATTCTATAACCCACAATTGGATCAACTGGTCTTGCCCATGACATATGAACAGTATTTTCATCTATTATTTTAAAATTCAAGTCTGAAGGTGGGTCAACTGCAAAAGAGAGAGTGCCTATCAGTTACATTTTCCAATTTCAAAAAATGGTCAATTTAATTAATAAGAATTGTGTTGAGCAAAGCTTACTAAATTGTCTTTGCATAAATTTGTTTCCAACAAATATAAAAGATATCTTGTTGGATAAGAATAAAATTAAAAGCTGACAAGATATGACAAAACATCAGAGAGTATACATATTACAGAAGACAGCACAAAACACTTTTGATTCTTGAGTTGCTAGGTCATCCAAGAATGGCCAGCAAAATCAAGCATACTAGAAACATATTTGGATACAAGTACATACAAGTACAATGAGATCACATATAATAACCACATATGCAAACAATTCACATAACAATTAAAAGAATTTCAATACATGCTGAGTGCAATTTGAATAAGCATGCCATATCACAACCTGCTCACAACCATAGAAGTTCATTTAGAACATTGACGCAATACTTTTTTCCATAATGTGGAAAAGAATCAATGATATTTTTGGTTCATTCTCTGCATCCAAGTCTTGATTTTTGTTTGACACATCTCAATCTGTGGCAGAGATGAAACTGTATTTTAATGAAAAGATGGAATCATGGGAAATTTAGCACTGTTATGTTTCACAAAGAAATATACATCTAATGTATATTCATACAAACAAATATTCAGATAGTAATGAGATGTTAATAATGTATAAATAAATAAAGAGTGATAAATAGATGTTTATAAAAAGAATATTCTGCCCGTTTACACCAATTTGCTGTATGTTTCCAAGGTGTAAACCAACACTGTTCTTTTCCTTTGCAGCAGGCGTACTCCATACTAGAAATGGCATTTTAAATTAAAATGCCAGTATGGTCTTCTACAAAACAATGGTTAATTATGAAAAGACAACACCAATGTATATTTACAGACATTTATTTACGGAACTTAAAGAAAACAGTGAAGAAGGGTCAGCAATCTGGAGACATGACTGCGCATAAAAACTTGGAGAAGTCAATGGAAGGAATAATCGAAAAGTACAGAAAGAGTTTGCATACAAAACTGTACAGCATCATGCATGTGTCAATGAAATGTTGACTGGTTTTTAGTTTCCCACAATGAACAAAAGCCTCCATGTACAATAGTCATTACACAAAGACGTCTCAGAAATATTTTATAATGATATTCTCTCTGCAATGTTCATGCCTCATCATGCAGCATTGTACTGACTCACTGTCAGTGCATGGTCAATGCGTTACAAACTATTGCTCTTGAAGCAGATTCACAAAGTAAGACTTTCAGCCATACTCTTCTTAAGGTATTTAAGTCTGAACGTATTCCTGTGAGTCAGAATTTTTGAGAGATTAAAATCTCTTTGTAGGTTTTCACAGAGGTCAATTGAAATACCGCAGTAGCTTTGAGACATGAGTCATAGAATTTAACTGGGGTTAGCAATTTATGTAATATTAATACGTTTTAATGGAAATAAGATAAAGTAAGCAAACGTTTGCTTTCATAAACTGCTGCTTACAACTGTAGGAGATGGCTTTTTGTTTTTATTGGATAGACTAGTAATGGAACGAATGTTATTTTCTTACTATCCATACACAGGCAGTGAGATTAGACTATTAATCTACATGCACAGTTTAATTATCCAACATTCTGCTGTCTGTTACCGTATTGCGAGGTTCAGCTGCCATCATCACTTAGTATAACAAGCATGCAACAAATGTTAATAGGACAATAGCTATTAAGAATATCATTATAAAATATTGTTCCAGTAGCAATGGCTCAGGACAAATTTAATGCAAAGGCAGACATAACTGGCCTGAGCATGCTTTAAAAAAAAATCAGTACATGGAAAAACAGTACCACCAACCTTGTAGGGAAATTGACCTGAAGCGGCAGACATTAGGTTAAAACTGCTGAAGGGCAGCAGCGGCCCACCTTGTTGATTTCCAAATGACCAGGATTCCAGAAAAACTGAAAAATTGACTGTTGGGAAAAGTCTTTAACATTTCAAAGGAATTTAAGGTGTGCAAAGAAACCCAGATGTGGTACTTAGGAATCAAAAGTAAGAAAGAATGGCCAACCAGCATGTATACAAAGACAGCCCACCCCATTTTTCCTCTTGCCACTTTTATCACATAGAAAACCTTCCAGGATTGCCACGCTATGTATACATTTTTGGTTTGTTTTCTTTAAAAAAAAAATAAATAACTTAATTCAATGCAAAATGTATTTTCATTCATTTTAAAAATATTTTCTTTTACATAAAAATAATCCACAATTGCCCTTGTATTGTCACAAGCAGCATCTTGTGTTCCCTGAAATACTTTATAATTGTCTCTTTTTCTTCTCATAACAGCCCAGCATGGCAGGCCTTATTATCCCAGTTTCATAGATCAGTCAGTGAAATTGAGGGGTTAACACAGCTAATGAGCAGCAAAACTTTGATCCCATGATCTGACTCAGCACATATAATTTTCTTCCATACTGAGTTAAATGTAAAGAATTAGAAATATTTGAGTAAAATATTAACTTTAAAAAACAATATTTAAACATAGTTAACTATTAATATATACATATATTTCTCTATTTTATAAAAACCATTATTTGATGCCTATTCAATAATAAAGATATTCAGATATCTCCAAATTCTTTACACACTTGTTCAAGTAATTTTAAAACTAAAATGTCTATCTTGATATATAATTCTTTAAAAATAATGTTTTTAATTATGGCACCTAAAAGGCAGAAACATCCAAGAATTTACCAACTGTGCAGAGGTGGATGGATGGATGAATGGTAAGATGAACAGGTGAATGGGGAATAGCCTAAGTTTTGGCAAGTATATCAAATGTGTTATAAAGAAAAACAGAGAAAACACTACAAATAATAATCTTGATAAACTAGTAAGAATTTTAATCTAATCTTTGTGATAATAACACTGAAAATGATGCTAAAGTTCTCTAATGGTAGAGAACTTTCGAAATGTGCAAAGAATGATTTTGCTATATTCAATAGACATTCATTGAAATTTTCCATCCAAAGTTAGTATAAATTTAATAATTTTTGTCATGATATAGTTAATTTCATTTGTGTTTCTAAAATAACCATTTGAAAAATTAATATTTCAGACAAGTAATGAATCATTTGTACACATTATGCAATGTGTTCCCTCGTTAAACTAGCTAGGTTGACCAATTTTTGAACAAGAAAGAAGCACAGTATGGGCAAACTAGCGCTAAATCGGGACTAGAAGACCTGGGTCTTGTCTTCCTAAGTAACTATGTTAATTGACTAAATTATTCATCCTCTGTGTCCTCATTTTTTCATGTGGTAGAGGAGAGAATTAGAATAGATCAGTGATGGTGAACCTTTTGAGTTCGGTGTGTCAGCATTTTGAAAAACCCTAACTTAACTCTGGTGCTGTGTCACATATAGAAATTTTTTGATATTTGCAACCATAGTAAAACAAAGATTTATATTTTTGATATTTATTTTATATATTTAAATGCCATTTAACAAAGAAAAATCAACCAAAAAAATGAGTTCGCTTGTCACCTCTGACATGCATGTCATGGGTTTGCCATCACTGGAATTGATGATCTATGAGTTCTCTAGTTTGAAATTTCTGATACAAGTTTGACACAGAGTTATATAAATATATATATTAATTAGCCTCTTCATCTAAACATGAGATAATTAAAGCTTATGGCCTCAACTCACTAATGAATTGGTAATATCAAATTTTTCACTATATATTATAGAGGCCCAATGCACGAATTTGTGCAGGGCTAGCCGGGGGCAGGGGGCCTCAGGCAGTTGGCGGGTCGGCCCCACCCCCTGGTGGAACTCTTGGTCGAACTCCCAGTAGAGGGGACAATTTGCATATTAGTCTTCTATTATATAGGATAATTCTAGGTCATGCAAAGTACTGGCCAAGTGACAAGGTTAATAAAGTCTATGCTATGTCTAAAAATTACAAATACTAAAGGCAAAAAAAAAACAAAAAAACACTTACACCTTTATTTTTATAGGAAAAACTACTGTATTATGAAAAATAAAGTTCCTTGTATAAGTAGGTAGAAGGAAAACAAGATAAAGGTGAGACCACTTATAAAAGAGGAGAAACGCAAAAGGCGAATGCCAAATCTTTTAAATAATTATAAAAAAGTACTGGGCTATCAACATATAAAAAATTAAGTAGAAATTGATTGGTAAATAGTAGAAATACAAAAATATAAGTATGACTTGCAAAAGGGAAAGAAAAGTAACTATGGCTACTTTAAACTAAAATTAAAATGACATAGCAGGAAACAGGGGTACAACTTAAAATTTTGAAATGGCCCCAACAGAAATATTTCAAAGAAATTCTGTCCCTAGCCCATTGTCCCCAGAAAGGTTTTGGCCACGAATTTTGTTAGCCTTTCACAGGCTCCTGGGACCATTAGTTGGTCGTTAGCACAGAAGCTGTGCCGTCCAGAACAGGAGCCACCTGCCACACGTGGCTCTCAAGCGCTTGAAACGCGGCCAGTCCAAAATGAAACGCACTGTAAACTTAGAATACACACTCAACAGCAAAGACTAAGTACACAAAAGGTAAAATATTTTACAAGTGGTTTCTATATTGATTATATGTTGAAATGATAATGCGATATTATTAGGATACATAAAGTTATGTTAAATATATTATAAAAATTAGTAACTCCTGTTTCTTTCTCCTTTTTTAATATTACAACCAGAAAACTGTAAGTTACATATGTGGCTTGCATTTGTGGCTCTCAATATATTTCTATTTAACAATTCCAAACTAGAGAATAAAGAAAAAAAAGAATCCTATTAAAATATAATTATTAAATGCTGATGTCAGGGGGTGAGAGACAAGAAAAGACACAGCTTAAGATAGAAAAAGAAAAAGCTGTGCCATGTGGAAATAAATATAAATTAAAAAGACAAAAATGTGCGAAATGTGAAAATAATCAGTAAAAGATAATAAAATGTTCTTTTCAACTGTGCTTTGCTAACCAGCCATTATCCAATTCAGAATTGACTTTTTCCACTTACATCATTTCCAACCTAATTATTTTACTAAGAATTCTCAAATCTTTCTGATTTTCAAATAACTATTTTCTTAATGAGCAATAACTAGGCCACTTCAGTGAATTATCTAAAAATATCTTTAGTAGGGTTTCTAGAGTTCCTAAAATAAACTTCCTTCCTAACAATGACACAGAGAGGAACATTAAAGGCGACCTCATCTGAACATGACTTCACAGAGGCCACTCTGAAAAGCCTCTCCATTCACAAACTATTCATCAGATAGGACGAGCCAGCAAGTTTCTGTCACTTTTCTAAACGTACCATACATTCTAGAGACTCTCTGCTTTTCCTAATCTTCATTTTTTTGTACCTGCAGTCTTGAAATAGAAAATCAAACACAATAGAAAGTTTTTGAAAATCTCAGTGTTGCCACGAAATAGCTTTACAAGCTCTAAAGAAGCAGAATTCACCCTGAACTTCCACAGCTGGCCCATGCAGAGTATGTCTTTTTCCCTTAACTCCATCAGGGGCATTGCTTTATTGAAAAAGAAGAAGAAAAATATTAAGTTGTCTTTTATGCTATTACTCCATTTACCTTGCAGGACAAAAACAAAAACAAACAAAAAAACCTAGTTTCTCAGATCTCCCGTGATAATTTAAGGCAGACAGAAGCCCCCACTGGGTTAATATATAGAAATGGCTTGTTTAGCAAAATCTGAGAAATGAAGACACCAAGTGCACACAAGAAAAAGAAGTGAGGTCGAAAAATCTATCAGAAGCCCTTCGTGTCCCAGAGGGCAAGGTCCCTCAGAGCCATTTTGCAGACCTTGGGGTCAAGGCGACCCATCTCCCAGCCCCTGACCAACTCCATGGGCGGGTCTGACGCTGGAAGCAAGAGCGAGAGGGTGGTGTGCCCACCTGGTCTGGTGTCCGCTGGCTTCCTGGATTGGGAACTTTGGCCCAGGTCCAACTTTTCTGCTGGGCAACCAAACAGCAACAACCCTGCGCCACAGGAACACAATCCGGGCCCAGGATCTCTCCTTGCCACCCATCGCCTGGGGGTCTGGCTGCTACCTCGTTTGTCTGCACCATCCGACACTCCGACCGAGATGCCCACAAAACACACAGACGCACAGAGCCGGAGCGGTTGGAGTCTTTTATTTTGTATCGTCACCAAGGTCACAGCCCAAGCCTGGTGGTTACCAGCTACTCAAGCAAGCCCGTCCTGGAACCAGGGCTCCTGGGCAGCACCTGGAGGTATCCTGTTGGTAGACCTGGGAGCAGCCGTCGCCCCCTCCCGACGGACAGCTGGTCCTCTTGGAAGGCCGCGGCGTAGGTGGCAGTGTGGACAGCACACCGCAGAGACAAGCGCAAGGAGACCACACAGCACTGTACGGAATGGGTTAGGCAGAATACGAAAGAGCTGCACTTGAGAGCCGGGAAATGGACAAACCTCAGTAGAAGAGGGAGTTTCTCTGGAGGAGAGAAGCCCCAGGAGAAAAAGAGAAGGTGCGGGGAAACAGAACAAGCTATAGAAAGAGGATTCACTTGTTGTTCTTCTTTTCTTTTCTCTAATTCTACATTGTCACTGGGGGCGGGTGAAGGGAGAGTCTTTTACCTTCTGCCTCAGTGGAAGACAGGAGCAGGGCGGCACCCAGGATGGCGAGCGCTGGGGGAAGCCTGGTCTTCATGCTTGGCCTGGGCCTCGGAGCTCACAGCCACATGAAGGGATCTGAGGGAGGAAGCAGTCACTGCATCAGAACCGGGTCTGGGCAGGCCTAGAACCAGGTTAGAACTGGAGCGGGGCCCTGGGCTAGGACCCAACCAGATCTGCCTTGATAACCACCAGGGCCGAGCCCAGCATCTAATGAATGGGCTTATTGTGAAGCGGTGGAAGTCGAGTTCATCTAGAGCAATTTAATCATGGCCCTAAGAGGGAGTTCAAGTTTAAAGAGGGTCCTGTTTTCCTGGAGGCTGGTCCTGCTTAGCATCCAGGGTGAAGGCCCGACCAGACCCCACATGACTTCAGCCTGCCTGGGTGATGGCTAATTCAGAGGTCATTTTATCCCTGACTCAACCAAATGTCTCTTCCAGCTGGGGATTTTATTTGGCCGGCCACTTTTTCCTAGCTGCTGAACTCTTTAGGTAACTGTACTTTAGTGGTCTCAGGGTAATTTGGAAAAGTATAATAAACCTCTTTTACTCTCTTTTTTCTTCATTTTGTTCTGCCTACAAATATGCAGCTCTTTAGGTCTGAAATGGATTATACAGAAATAGGAAAGGTCCAGCTGAAACCTGACCCCCTACTAGCTGTGTTGTCTTCACATCTAATAAATCCTGCCCCAAAATTAGGGGAAAACAACTCTAAAATACATAATAAAAAAGGGACACGCAATAGAAGAGACAAAACACTCCTGTTTCCCGAAGATATTTTTTTATAAAAATTCTCAGTAATAATTACTCTTTTCATTTAGCTGTTCATTTATTCCAGAAGATTACAGGTATGTGTTCTCCAGGGAAGAGTATGTCCTATTCTGATTTTTCCTGACTTTGTAACTAGATTATTAACTCCTTAAAGACAAAGTCATTTTTTATAGTCCCCAGCACACAGTAGGTGCTTAACCCATGAGGGTAGGAGGGAATCTTCTAAAACATTCTAAGGTCCAATCCAGAGACCAAAGCTGCTAGCAATGAACTCAACTGGGAAGCTGCCAGAGGTAAAACATAAAAAGAGAGTTGACTCTGGATACATAAATTATTGTAAGGCAACAAACGAGGCCTCATGCTCAGGAATCCAAAAATGAGCCAAAGGTCGAACCCTCTCTGAGAAAAGAACCTGACAAGCTCCAACCAGGTCTTTCCAAATAATTGGCACAATGTATTAGGGCAGCTTTCCTCGGCCTGAGCGTAAATTGCATTTTAAATGTCTGCTAAGCAGGCATGCCAAATTTGCCTGGAGCACTTTTCTATGAAGCCAAAATTAAGATTTTGGCACTGCTCTGGAGATCCAAAGGCTCTAGCAATTTCTTTCTCCCTAATTAACAACAGTTTGACATTTCTAACCCTCTTCTACATCAGTGAAAAGCAAGAAGTGAAACTGGCCCATTGTTCCCGTCATCTGGCCTTTACTTTGCTATAATAATTTCCAACTCAGTTGGCAGTCGTGCTCGCGAAAAGTTAAAGGCTGACAATGTACCCACCGAAAAGCTGTGTGCAGATATTTTTTAAAACCGCTAGTCTCCACCAAAAAAAAAAAAAAAAAAAAAAAAAAAAAAAAAAAAAAAAAGCAGTGGAGGCACTTTTGTCTGGGTCTAGAGCGCCACCTATCGGGTGCCTGATTCAGTGGCAAGAATGAATCACATTGAGGCCGGGTATCTGAACATACATTCAGTTCAGCCAGCCAGCCAGGCATTCGTCCATATGTCTTTTTCTTTTTCTTTTCTTTCTTTCTTTCCTCCTCTTTCTTTCTTCCTTTCTTCCTTTCTTTCTTTCTTTTTTCTTTCTTTCTTTCTTTCTCTCTCTCTTTCTCTCTCTCTCTCTCTCTCTCTCTCTCTCTCTCTCTCTCTCTCTCTCTCTCTCTCTCTCTTTCTTTCTTTAGTTTTCTCTCCTTTTAGCCAAAATATTTATCTGAATGTTTAGCAACACTTCATTGAGCATTCTCAGACATAAATGTCTGAAAGCTGCCGTCCCTACGTGGCAGCGAGGATTCCCTCACTTCACCCTCATGAATGAAAATGAGTCGGTTGGGGGGCGGGGGGGTAGCGGGGGGAATCTTAAGGGATATGTCTCCTTCTGCCTATTTGCCCCCTCCCAACCCCGGTGGAAGGGGCCAGTTTCTTAACTTCAAGTTTAAAATGGAAATAAAACATCCCCACCCCCACCCCGCGGGGGTCCTTCTAGAACCCCTGCTTGTCATCTACCTCCTCTGCCCACCGCTACCTGGACAATAGTTGGCCAAGGGCGAGCTTAGCGCTCATTTCCTTCCTTGCCCCCTCCCACTCCCAGCGTACCAGCACTCGTTAGAAGGTCCAGGCTGTGGTGGGGGGCAGGGGTTCCTGGAAAGCCCCAAATGGTCACCGGAGGGTCCTGAGGATGCTGGGTTTGAAGTACCTTTTCTGTTCCCTGGCTCCCAGCCTCCGGTCCGTAAATGAACCCGGCGCCCACACTCCCTGATCCCTACAGTCTCTAGGATTTGGGATGGAAACTACCTAAGAGGTTCCACTGACCCCGGGCAGGGCCTCCACCAATGCACTCGGGAAAGAAGTCGGGAGAAGGAGCTTTCTCCGGGCCAAGGCTGAGTTCCCTAGAACCAGACCAACCCGCCATCGCGGACGCTTGGAAAGGCAGAGGAACGAGCCAGAACCCTCGACCAGGAATCTGTCTCAAGATGCCACCCACACCCGCGCAGCCACGACCGACGAGCTGCAGAGCACTCAGCCGGCCCTCCAAAGAATTCCACACGGTGCGTCACCAAAATACCTTCCCTGCGCCCGGCTGCACCACGGCACCCCCGGCAACGCTGCAGGCGCGAGACAATGAGGGGCCGGTGGCCACAAAACCCGGCGCGCCCTGCATTGAAATCGACAGCATCTATAGATGAAATCGCTCTACAAAGAGAAACATGGAACAGGGTACTGGGCGCACACACCGCCGCCTGCCTCCGCTCCTAAGAAAAGCTACAATTCTTTCTCTCGCAAAGATACAAATGAATCACAAAACCCAAATACACCTGGCAAATCTCGGGCACATCTCCACTCGTACAAGTCCAAACGGTCCTCGCCCGGGATCCTGAATGGCTTAGGGCGGAGCAAGCAACAGGCTAGAAGCAAGTTTCCCTCGTTATCGCTGGGAGGGATGGGGCCAGAGAGAAGGGCGAGAAGCCGAACCGACCTGAGGCGGCTGTGATCCAGGTGCAGGCAGCGGCGGCGGCTTTCCGAGGTCCTGGAAGACTGCGCTCGCTGCGACCCCGCCACGCCCGGACAAGTGGCGAAGCGCTGCGGGAGCCCCTGGCGGCTGCCGAGAGTTGGGTAGCGTCAAGGCCACCTGGAAGGAGGAGGAGGAGGATCCCGGGAAGAGCGGCTGGAGCGACTGAACCGGCGGAGACGGCCGGGGAGGGGAGCGCAGCTGCCGGCGCGCGGACGCGTCTGGGGCGGCTCGCCTTCGTCGAGTGGGAAGAGGCTCCGCTCCGCGGGCTACTTAATAGAGGGCTGTTCCCAGCTCTCAGTTTACTCGGTTACGAAACGCCTGGGAAGGTGGACGGCTGCCACGGGGTGATGTATGCTCCTCCGGCGGTGAAGGAGGTCTACTTTTGGGAACGTGTGCATACTTCGAGCATTCCTTCGGCGTGAGGTGGCGATCGCGGTAGTAGCAGTGCCCCGCCGGGGAGCGGGGGAGGGGGGTGCGGGGAGGGAGGGGGGAGGAAGCGGGGAGGGGGACAGCCGCAGCCGGGTTTACTGCCAAGGGAAGCCGCGCACGCCTCCGCTTGGGGCGGGCTGGGGAGCTCGGGTTTCCCCTGTGCGTGCGATTTCCTTTAATGAATTTATTTTTCTAAATTAAGAACAATGGGAGGGAGAGCAGCGACTCTCGTTTTCAAAACTGCGAGGATGTGTGACCGACCCCACCCCATCCTAGCCCCATCCCTCATCATCCCCATCTACACCTTCCTCCCACTTCGTCCTGGGTGCACTTAAAACCGATTTACAGGGTTTCCATTAACTAACTGTCTGTGCACGCGGCTCGCCTTCTGTCTTTTTCAGTCTCGGAGCGGCGATTGGAAACCCGGACAGCCGCCCGCGGCGGGATGGCTTTCCCAGTCTTGTCTCTCTCTCTCCCCTGATGCTTAAGGGCGGAACTGAGAGGCTTGGTATGAACCTAGGGAGAGAGAGCGACCAACGCTATGAAACCCCAGGGCCCCCCTAACAGGAAGCCGTTCGGGAACTAGTTCCATCCACTGTGGAAAGTGCTCACTCGGGTCAGAGCAAAGCCTGGCCCCGCGTGGAGGAATCGGACCAAAAGCTCTGTCCTTGAATCCCCGTGGGGTCAAGGCACAGAAGGGAAGTAAGTTCCCCCCCGCTGCTGGGGAGACGCGAGCCCAATGTGGGGCTGACATCCCGCCAACAGCATCTCCAGCTCGCCGCCTCCTCTCCGCTCCACTCCACCCCTTGGCCCCGAGCGGGGAGCCTGGCAGTCAGGGCTGCCAACTTGTACTAGGCGCACGGGAGGAAGCGCGGGCTCTGACATTGTGGCATCTGAAAAGCGCTTCGGGAGAGGTTCACGTTACGCACGTCTGTGCGCGCAGCACCAGCACCAGCCCTGCGCCCTTTGGCCTCTGGAAGCCCAGGGGTTCTCCCTTCAAGGACGAGCCACCGGGGATGGAGGAGGTGGCGCCACGGGGAACGCGGGAGGGGCGTCCGTGTAATTCACCGGATGCAATGCAGTGGAGGTCTGGTGGCCAACGTAAACCTCTCTTCCCTGTTTGATGTGACGTCTGCTAACTTGGCCTTCCCTCCTTCGAGCGTGATCCTCTCCGAACTTGCTTTAGATTTTAGAACGACAGGAACTTGCAGGGCGGCCCCCTGCCCTCAGCCCCACGCTTAGGCTGCCTCCGGCCACAGGCAGAAACGCCAGAGAGAAGGCTGGCAGGGGGGGGAGTGGAACTCGCCACCTTTGCACATTCCCCGAGTACACACAGCCCACTCGAAGTCCAGCTGGGCAGCTCGCACAAAGAGCCCACACACGCACAGCGCAGTCTTTTCCCTTCCAACTCTCGCAGCTCGGCTGCCGGCGCACACCCCCAGCGCGAGCGCGTCCTGGCCAGGAGCACCTCCCCGCGCACTGCAGAGCGCACGGCCGTCGCCGCACACCAATGAGTCCCCATCCTGGCCAGAGAGCACCCCGGCTGCTCCCCACCCGAACATGCCACTTCACTCCCCTCTCCCAGATGCCTATGAGCGGACGGCAGCCTCCGGGACGAAGCTGAGTAGAGAAGTCCCGGCAGCGCCTTCCTGGCACCCAGTAGGGCTCCACCGCACCCGCGGCTGTCCTGGCCCGCTCGGCGGCCTGGAACTACCCGGGACGCCCCTGGGGCACGACTCCTCCACCCCGGGTCTAGAGAAAGACTACTGCCCGTCGGCCTAGGCTGGCTGGGATTTGCATTTAGCCCAGGTCGGGGTGTGTGTAAGTGTATGTGAGTGCGCGCGCGCGCCTTTTCTACCTTGTCGCACTTTTTTTAAATTTGTGATAGTGATGTTGACTAGGGAGCAGTGCAACAGTGGGTGTTGATATCCTTGGTTTAAAAAGAGTTCCCTGCTGTTTGAGAGCTGCAGATGCATCTATCAGCCCGGAGTGCTGGTGTGAGCCAACCTCCGCGGAGCCGAGGGCACTGGCTGCCTCCTGTCAATGAGGCTGGAGAAGGCAAACTGGGTGCAAGAGGCTTCTGTCCCCAGGAGCACGCACTTTGCACCGCTCTCCAAACCGGAGCAGAGTGCTAGGGACCCGCACGGCCGTCCTCTCTTGTTCAAGGCATTCTTGCTCACGTACTTAGATTTAATGCATTTGCAAATAGTTGCTACAAAGGAATGTAGGTAATATAAACCCCTGGCTGCAAACGCCCTCTGGCCCTCAGAAAAAGGATTCCTACACAAAGTTTCCAAAGTAGGATGAGAGGAGGGGGAGGGAGGGGACGCCTGGGTCGGGGAGTGCACAGAAGCATAGCCACAAGCTCATCTCAACACATCCATCCCCAGGGGACACTCAGATGCATCCAAAGGGGCGCCTTAGGGGCCTCCCCCCATGACGTCTGCATTGTTTCTACTCTTGGGGCCCTTAAACTGAACATGCAGTCTGGTAAACGGACAAATGTGTCAAAAATGTGTAGGCTCTCTTTCCAACCTGTGCCCTTCAGTAGTGCGTCCAGTTCTTAATACCCCTCGTAATCTGTTAAAGTTTGGGAAAAAAAAAAGTAAAAGATGGTATTTATCGACTGAGGCAGAGATGGCTGCCTTGATTCAGTTTGGCTCTCATTCCTGGGGTTATATCCTGGGATCTACCCCACTCACTCTCCCTCGCTACCACTCCCACCTCTTCTCCCTCCGGCTCCTGGGTTCCCGGCGGCTCCAGAGCTTCCGATTTCTTGTCCGACAGCGCGATCTAGCGGTCAGCGCGAGCTCTGGAGTCGGAGGTCAAAGTCACAGCCTGGAAGTGAACAGTTGGGAGTTTTTGCAAAGTCTATCATTGATCTATCTGATTCCCAGGACTGACAGATGTAACAGGATAGAAGAACCAGTGGAAAAGTGACATAAACTTTTCTTGTACCCATGAATTAACCGCCTATAGAAATGACTGCCCCAGGGTTGCCGTGAGGTTCTGGTCAGGGGTACAGGAGGGAAGAGGTGCTAGTTTAGATTACAGCAGGGCCCTCACCTTCTAAAAAAGCAAAAGTGGCCCCCTCCTGGGTTTGCTTGGGGTTGGCTTCGTCAGCGTTCCTAGCGACCTGCTTCCCTTTATGTTCTTGCTGATGGGCCTTGTGGGGAGGGAGAGAGATAACCTGGTCTCAATATGCCCTGATCGTTCAGCACCTGGGGCTGCGCATGGGCTGTAGGGAGAGAGGGCTTTAAGGGTTCCACATGAAGAAAGCCCTCACAATCCCTTTGCGATAAGAATGTAAAGAGAGGAGGTAGTGCCACCAGCCCTACTTCTCGGCAGAGAGGCAGTGACCAGCAAGAGCCAGAAACACTGCATCTGAATCCTCTCCCGTAGGTCCCTGCGTGCTAGGCAAGGAAAACACATGTAAAGATCACCTTGTATGTGCCTGTGCGGTGCCAAGCTCAGAGCAATTGATACAAAGACAAGAGGAGGCTTTGCCCTCAAAACTCTAAGTAATACATGGGCACCTGAAGCAACTTCACATGCACCACTTAAATCTCCTTCAAGTGTTTTAACATTAAAAGCCAGAAGCAATAGGCAACTAGCCTCTCTGCCCTAGCAACGCTGAGGAATTCCGACACCAAAGCCATCCCTAAGGAAGGAAGAGGGGTGCAGGGCACTCCCTCTGCCTTCTTGACTGATTCTGATTCTTTTAAAAGGACTATTTCAGTGGCACCCACAGGCTTCCATCCAGGTCTTCTCACCTGAACCGAAACAGCCTCTCCCATCAGAGTGTGAACTACTCTGCAGCAGAAAACTCTAACTGCGTCCTATTTGTCCTGCTAGGCAAGGTGGCCAGCTCACATCTTCTGTGACCTCCAATGCTGTGGTGGCACGAAAAGCTATGAAGCTTTAAAAAACATTGCATCTGAATAAAACAGCTTCTTAGGATAAACGATCTAGATTTCATGAAAGTCAGGTGCTGCTAGGAGTTGATCATTCAGTGAGCTCTGACTTCCTGGAGCAAAGTGTCAAAGACAAAAGGAAAGAAATTCAGTTACGAGTTAAGAAGGCAACCCTCTGCTATTTCTCCCTTCGTTTCTATAAGATTCAATACTGCTCAAGTCAGACTTACCACTGCAGGGGACTTGGAATGTATTTACGTTGTGACTGTGGATGTAGCACAGGTCCAGAATATCTAGTCAGGCACTGCTCTGTGTCAGCAGCTGGTATGTGTACACTGACATACACTTTCAGGCTTGTGGAAAATGTGAAAACTCATAGGAATTCATTTTTCAAGATTTGACCTTGGTCTTCAAACTTACTACCTAGGACTCTGCAGTGCAGTCATGATGAAATCATAGCCATAAGAACTATGAAAAGAGGTCTCATTGTTCTCAGGTGGAGCGCCTGTGTCAGATGAAGTGTAACCAGACCAAGGCTCCACTGGACAATGTATTCTTATTCACTCACTAGTTAATTCAGCGGCATTTATGGAGCACTGGCATCCAGGCATTCAAAGCAGCCAAGATCCCAGACTTTGGAATGCTCCGAAATCCAGTGTGGAGTGCGCACTCTGGTGGGGAAGAGGGGAAGGATGGCCATTATCTGATCAGACTCATTGTGAAATCATTTTTATCTTGAGGATTAATTCAGCAAATGCTATTACTCTAGTCTTGATGTTCCCTAAAAAAAGCGGGGAGGTGGTTGTTGTTGTTTTTAAGGCAAATCAAAAGAATCCCATCCCACTGTGTACAGTGACCAGAAGTAAACATAAGCAAAAGTCAAATGATTTGAGATGTGGAGACTGTGTAATGGAAAGCTGAAAGACCAATGTGAAAAATAACATGGGGGGAAATACATGGTAGAGAGAAACGCAGGAAGCAGTCAACTCAAGCCACCATTCAGAACATTCCACAGGGAAAAAAATCAATTTCTCCACACACCAATTTCACTATAAACCAATCTCTCCACAAACCAATTGAGGGGGAGGGGAGAGCGGAGATTGTTATAAAAATATATTTAGGAGCGATGACAACCAAATAACAATAACAACAACAATAATAGTTATCAGGAACTCTGAAAGGCCTGAAATTTTAACCTACTTGCAAGCTAATAAGTTAACATGGTGCAGTTTGATGAATGCTGGCAGGTCACAAAAGGAACCAGAGACGGGGGACTACATTACTCACAGCAGTAGCAGTAGCCAGAGTACCATCATTTGTGCCGGTTCCCCAATTCCCACAGCGTGATGCAGAGAGGGCCTGGTGACCCTTGCATACACAGTGAGTTGCATTACAGGAATGGAATCTGAGCTTGGGGAGCCCAAGTCTTTTATAAGGACAGTTAGCCTGCTTGACTTTTGCCCTGAAAAGAAACATTCTCTTTGTTAGCGTGGGCAGTAAACAGAATTGCCCTTTGCTCCGGAGGGAGAAATTATCTCTGTCCTCCAAGGCTGCTAGTCTACAGATACCCTAGAAGAGGACATCTGGGACAACAACAGTAAGTGTCTCTGCTCAAAAGGCGTGCAGAAACGTGAGAGATCCGTGGAGAAATGTCTCCCACCAGTAAGAGCTGTTGGGCGTTCGTGGGAGGGAGAAAGCTGTATGTGAAAGTAGCTCCCCAAGAATTTCCAGAGGAGGAAGACTCCTAAAGGACTAGGAGTGGGCATTCTAAGCCCAAGATTCAAAATGAGAAGTTGGGAAGTGTAGCAGAGGACAGGAAATGTCTTGGGCAATAAATAAAGCAGAGTTGTTTTAGCAGAAAGTTTGTGAACACAACTGGAATAGCTATGGAACCTGGAAGTGGCTGAGTTTCTGGAATTTAATCCTCTAAATATGATAACTTACAGAATGGATTCCAGACACTGCACATGGCATTTTACATACAACAACCCGTGAAATATAATTGTCTTGTTATAGGTAAGGACTTGAGGCTCTGAGAAGTCAAGTGACTTGCTGGTAAGTTTGGAATCAGGACCCGAACTCGGTGCTCTCTGCCATCTAAGTCCATGGTCTTTTCATTCCATTAAAATAAATGCTTATTGACCTGGCTGATGCTAAGTGGTTAGAGCATTGGCCCATGCACTGAAGGGTCAAGGGTTCAACTCCCTGTCAGGGGCATGTACTTGGGTTGCAGGTTCAATTCCCAGTCCCAACCAATTGTGTCTCTGGGACATGACAGCCTGCAAGCAAGGACACGGGGAGATGCTGTGCCAGAGTCCAGGTAGGGGACACAAGAGGGTCTGATAACAGTGGCATGAAAGCAGGAAGATGACTGGCTTTAGAAAGTAAAGATGGGAAAATAGCTGAAGATGACTGAGCAAATTCATGACTGAGGGAATGATGACACCATGGGGAAAATGAGGGACGTGGGCAGGCAAGCCAGTTTTAAGGGCATGTGACAAAATGGCTTTATTGCCTTATTATATGATCAAAATCCTAGGGGGGTGTTTTTTCCTAATAAATAAAATGTATTGGTAACTTCCTATTATATTAATAAAATTAAAATAGCATCTCAGATTGAAATACCGATTTTTTAAGAGAGAGAGAGAGATGTACTTTTTTGGGGGGAGGTGGGGGTGGGCGCGGGGGGTTGCAAACTAAAACACAACTGAAGAGTCACATTTGCCACCAGCAGTTATGCAAAGGGAAAATGACAGCATTGTTGTTGTTCCTTGGCCCTCCTGCAAGCTTGTTCTCCGGTGGCTGAGGACATAACACTGCATGTGATACAGAAGGCATCTGGGAAATGCTTAAACAATTTTCTCCGTCCTCCCCCTGTCTATCTGCTGCCTCAGTGTTGGACTCCTCAGGCTGAAAGTACATCAAGTCCTCACTCATTGTTTAAATTAGGAAAATCATTTCAACTCACACATGGTCTAGTTTTTATTTTTTTAAAAAAAGTATAAATATAGTTTTATTTATCAAATGACTTCTTATCTTTACTTTTTTTCTTTTTTCTTGGTAGCGAGAGCTGGGAACAAAACCATGAACTGCCCCTATAATAAAAGATTCTAATCTCTGTTAGGAACGCGTGAGGCCGTGTTTACAGCAGGGAAGTAGTTAGAAAACCAAGCTTTTTCCGATGAAGTCTTGTGCCTTTGCTGCTTTTATTACAACCTAGAAGAATGAAGCTGCATGTCTGGTTTGGCATTTTTTAGCGTGACCTGATGCTCTTCCAGATTTTCACACTGGAGCTAAGGTGGTCTCAGCTGGTGAATAACCGGCTTCCACACTATGGCCATTATGTGGGCTCTGTGGTTGGCTCGGCGATATTCCTCCCACCTCTGCCCCTGCAAGGCCACCATGTGGCTTAAGGTGACCCTGGCAGGACTAAGCCAATGAGTCGTGCAAGCCCTGCCTACACAAAAGAATCGCTCAGGGAGACCAGAAAATGTGGGGAACCGATATAGGGTTCAGCCTCGGACTGACTGCTGGCAAAGTCACAAACAAGTCCCAGTTTAGAGGGCTCAGTCCTCTTAGCATAATTAGGCTTGACCTTATAACACTCCCCAGATATTACCTGGGAATCTAATGGGCTGAGGGAAGTGCAGGAAGTGTAACTATGGTCAAAACAGATGAAACTCACATGAACTGTCTAACTATGGTAACCACTGCCTTGTTTACCTCTGAGTATAAAAGGTCAGTGCGCCTGAGCACAGGTGGAAGTCCTTCCTCTTGAGTTGGACTTACCCGCCTGGCCCCCCAATATTCCCAAATTATCTCTTGTCTTTTCTCTTTCATTTGTGTGCACCTTCTCTTCCAGATCCTGAACCCTGAACCACGCAGGATGTGGAGGGAAATATTTACAACAGGAAAACATCTGTACTGGTGTCTGAGCACCACCCTTAGGCCATTTAAATCTGATCCCGGGGTGGGGCCTGGATAATCCTGATGGCCAATGAGGGTTGAAACAAACTCATCAAAGCCAAGCCCTCTTTGCTATCCATGAAGTCTGTGCTAAAGGTGCTGGGAACTCAACTGCCACTGGGAAGATTTAGAGGGATCGTCTAGAGCTGGAAGAAGGACTAACACCTTCAGGGCTGGTCCTCAAGTCAATGGTCGAAATGGGTGTTTACATTTGGGTTCAGTCTTGCCAGCAGTAGTAAGGAAAATCATTATGAGGAAACCAGCAAACTGGGGGTACAGGGATCATCCAGGGTCCTGGAGCTGGTAAGTGGAAGAGCCCTGAGCCTTCAGGACTCGCATTTCTGGGTTACAGATGGAGGGAATCTGGTTCATTGTTGCCATTGGCTTTGAAGTTAAATCAGACAAAAGCATGGTACAGTTTTACTTGCCAAAGCACTCAAGATGCTATTTATTTCTTTTCTTACTAATGTTGATGCTAAAACATACATCCAAAAATGAGAAAAATATGCTTTATTTCTTCTGATGAAAATATTGATGATATTTGTTCTACTGTATTTATATTTAACGGATTCATTGAATAATTTCAGAGAAAGGAATAAAACTGTAAGGTAGGTCTCATCTATTGAGGATAGGAATCATCAGAGTGATGGGACTAAAACAAATCTTAGAAATCATGTAACCTGCTTCCACATTTTTCATTTATAAAACCTGAGAATCAGAGCTGTTAAGTAGATGTCATGTTTCTATCAGCAGTGCCAGGACTAGAATCCAGATACCCGCTGCCTGGTTGGTCTTCTTTCCACTATTCTGGATATCCTATTCCTGGACCTGTCATTAATTTTGCAAACCGTGTTAGGACTCATTGCCTCATTGTCTCAAGAAGGAAATTGGACAAAAGCAGTGGAAGGCTGCCACCTTTCACAATATATCTGCATCTTCCATATTTTAAAATTAGAGCAAAACAAAACTGGCCACAAATAGGGGGTGACATATGCAACTACATGTACCTGGCCCCCTCAGCACTTAACAGCACAGCTGACAGAGATGCTAATAAGGAGATGAGATGCCTCGGGACCATTGATTCCTGCTCTGGAGAGAGTAAGATGGGGAGGTAGCCCCGCTACTTGCTGCAGGTACGAAAGCAGCACCAGCGCAGTGTTCTGAGTGCAGCTGAAAGGAAAGACCCAGCACAATGGACTCCTCCCAGAGGCCACCTCTGGGAATCGGTGAGAACATTGCCATGTCCACGAAAGTGCTTACAACTGGCAACCGACTGCATCAGGCATGCTCTGCTGCCAGCAACAGATCAGACATACAAGGGACTAAAACAGTCATGAAAGTCAGAGGTAGGTCACCTGTAGCTGATACAGTGGCTTTGCTCCATGGGGTCCTCAGACTCTCAGGTTCCCTCCATCTCATTACTCCACAGAGGCAGCCTCTATTTCAAGGTACCGCATGGTCCAAGTTGGTTACTCCAGCTTAAGGCATGACCCAAAAATGTCATCCAGAAGGAAAAAGCAGAGGACAAACAAAAAGATTCGGGGGGCGGTACGTGGTGATCTTTGTCGTCTTCTGAGGAAGGTTCCCACAAGCTGCTCTTTGATGATTGTGATTATATCTCATTGGCCAGAATTTAATCACATGGGCACATCTAGCTGCAACGGTGGCATGACAGTGTAGTTTATTCTGGTCACCCATGTGCCCATCTAAAACGCCAAGTCTCTATGATTCTGAGGAAGGAGAGAAGGGATGATGGAGGATGGCCAGCAGACTCTACCGCTGACAGATAGCATTCCAGTGGACATCTGTGCTGGGCACTTGGTAGCTAAAAAGCAAGCCAAGCCCTATTCAAGGTGTCAAATAGTAACTGACATTAGACTTAACAAGACTTTAATTGAAACTTTGACTCATGCCATTCAGTCTGGAGAACTAGCTGCCAAGTACAAAGGAATCTCCTTTGCACGGACAGCTGTCTTCAGAAATTCCTTAGCTCCTCTTCACTCCTGGCCCTCACACTTAGCATAATTCTGAGATGGCTTTACTTGAAAGAAAAACCATCCAGTGAGCTAGACGGCTGATGGAAACAGCAGGTCACCAGAGAACAATGGGGCCATGGAACCATCATCTGATGACATCATTGCAGAGACATGTGTTTTCCCTGGAGAGCCATTTACCCCATTAAAATTTCATTTCATCTCTCCTATCATAGGGGGCATTGGAAGGATTACATGACATCTTTTTTATAAACAAACATTACGCTGGAACACAGAGAAGGCAAAACAAATGCAGTTATAAATAGAAAGGGGATATAGGAACATTTCCAGGAAAATGTAGGCGTCTTATAAATGACCATGACTGAACTTCTCTTGCAAAAAGATTCTTGTGCTTGTCTTAGAGACAACAGAAAAGTCACAGGAGGATAACTATATCCCCTCAAAAATGAAGAAGGCTCCTTCTAGCACCTCAGGCTTTCTAGAACCCCACTTTGAGTTCATCGAAATGCAATTTGAGTATTTTTTGACATATCACAGAACCTGAACGGCATGTCCCAGTCGCATCTAAAACCTCACAATTTTGTTCTCTGGGTCTAAGATGAACTGGAGTGGAAAGGGATTTATGAAAGTGGCACAGATTACCTGCCCTAAAGTGGGTAGGGTGTTTTAAAGGGGCAGGGAAAGAGATTAAGTGAATCCGAAAGGGGACACCACTGATACAGTAGGTATAGAGTAAAAGTCAAAAGAGGACTTGACAGAAGAGAATTAAAGGGCAGAAACGCAATTTAAAAATAGACCGAATGAAAAAGGACCTTCATGAAGTATGTATATTGCACTTCAAAATATGTCTCAATGCAATGCCCACAACAATCATTTGACCCTGGTAGAGTTAATATTATTTCCTCATCATCCCAGACAAAAAAATAAAATGCTGATGTGTAAACAGGAGGTTACATAACTTACTTAAAGCCACATGGCTAGAAAGTGGCACCACTCGCCGCTCTCAGATCCAGATCTGTGGCTACAGCTGGCGGAGTAACGGGCTTCTTGCTCAAGGCCCCTTCCCACCTGGTTGCTGGCCATTTGCTGTTCTCTCCCTCGGCATGGCAGTCTGTTCCTCCTGTCTTATGCTCGTCCCTGGGCTTGGACTGTCCATTCTCAGAATGGCTGCCCCACCCGGCTCTTAGCTAGACCTTTGCAAAGTGGTCCTGATAAGCCTTGACAGAGTGACCCTATCAGATCAGCTTCCCGAGGCCTTTGAATTCTAACATAGTATTGGGGGCGGGGCATGGGATGACACTGCCAAGACGGCATTTCAAGTACTGCTAACTAAAACAGTGGGTGAATTGTTTGGGGAGGAATGGGTCTTATTCAACATTTTTCTACTCTAACATCCAAAAAAAGCTAAACCGCTGAGCACCTATCCATTTATTTTTTTAACTTAGTAATATCTGACAAGTACAAAACCAAAGATCTAATACAAGTAGACTTTGATAGTCATTTTAAAAGTCCTAATAAACTGAAAAATGCATACACTGCTGGTAGACTATAAATAAGTACAATTGCTTTGTAAAAGGTGAGCATTTTATTATAGAGTCAAACCCATACTTACCATACAACCAGAATCCCATTCCTATATATTTATCCTGGAAAAATGAAGATATATGTTCATATAAAGACCTGTAGATGAATGTTTATAGTAGCATTATCCATAATAGTCAAAAACTGAAAACAACTATAATGTCCATCAAGTGGATAAATATTTTTAGACCATGCATATAAGAATAGGAAACTACTTAGACATAATACTACTTAGACATGAGTAGGTAAAAACTATATGTGCAGCATGGATGGAATTCGGACTACTGTGCTCCATGGAAAAAGGTAGACACAAAGGAATATACACCACATATGATTCCATTTATATGACAGTCTAGCACTGGCAAAGCTATAGAGACAGAAGTTAGAGCAGTGGTCTCCAGGGGCTAGGGATGGAGTAGGAGATTGACTGCAAAGAATCAAATACTAGTAGAACTTGGGGGGTGATGGAAATGTCCTATATCATTATCGTGGTGTGGTTACAAGACTTTACACATTTGCCAAAATTCATCAGACTGTACAATTTTTTTAAATATTTTTTTTGCCCTGACTGGTTTGTCTCAGTAGATGGAGCGTTGGCCTGCAGACTGAAGGGTCCCGGGTTCGGTTCTGGTCAGGGGCATGTGCCTTGGTTGCGGGTACGTCCCGGTGGGGGATGTGCAGGAGGCAGCTGATCGGTGTTTCTCTCTCATTGATATTTCTGACTCTCTATCCCTCTCCCTTCCTCTCTGTAGAAAATCAATAAAATATATTTTTTAAAAATATATAATATAATAATATAAATAATTATAAATTATTATAATTATAATATAACAAATAATCATAATATAATATGATATTTTTTTAAATATATTTTTATTGATTTCAGAGAGGAAGGGAGAGAGAAAGATAGAAACATCAATGATGAGAGAGAATCATTGATCAGCTGCCTCTTGCACGCCCTCTACTGGGATCAAGCCTGCAACCCGGGCATGTTCCCTTGACCAGAATCGAACTCAGGACCCTCCAGTCTACAGGCTGATGCTCTATCCACTGAACCAAACCAGCTAGGGCCAAACTGTATAATTTTTAAAGTTAATTTCATTTTATATGTGTTACTCCTCAGTAAATTTAACTTTAAAAGTGTATTAAAGAAAAATGTGTTTGAGATTTTTTGAATCTCAAGTCTAAAAAAAAATGTTTAAAAAAGAACTTATGGCTGAAGCCGGTTTGGCTCAGTGGATAGAGCGTCGGCCTGTGGACTGAAGGGTCCCGGGTTCGATTCCAGTCAGGGGCATGTACCCGGGTTGCGGGCACATCCCCAGTAGGAGATGTGCAAGAGGCAGCTGATTGATGTTTCTCTCTCATCGATGTTTCTAACTCTCTGTCTCTCTCCCTTCCTCTCTGTAAAAAAAAAAAATCAATAAAATATATAAATAAATAAATAAATAAAATAAAAAATAAATAAAAAAGAACTTATGCATCTTTGCTATGACAGGCACTTTGCTAGGATATAGGAAAACAGAGATGAAGAACATAGTCCCTGACTTCAAGGAGCTTATAGTGCAGCAGAGGAGAGAGGGGCAGACAAAGCCACTGCACTGAGGAATAAGTGCATTGGTGGAGATATGCACTGTGGGTTGAAGCCACAGTGGAGTGTCTAAATCCACGTTCTGGGAAGGATGGACTCCCAGGGAGACACTTGAGCTGAGCCAAGATACTGGCAGCCTTAGCCAGATAGGAGAGAAGGAAATCCTTCCTTAGGAAGTGAAAAGTACAGAGAGAGAGAGGAGGTTTTAATGGATCCACTCTAGTTTTGAAAATGAATAATATAATGGATAGGAGAAATTTTAGACAATATGAGCCCTGGCCAGGTGGCTCAGTTGGTTGGAGTGTTGTCCCATATACCAAAAGGTTGCAGGTTCGATTCCTAGTCAGGACACATACTTAGCTTGGGAGTTCAATACCTGGTCAGGACCTGTACATGAGGCAACCAATTGATGTTTCTTTCTCTCTCTTAAAATCAATTTTTAACAAAAGCATATCCTCAGGTGAGGATTAACAACAAAATTTAGGCACTATGTCAGAAAATAAATGCCATGGCAGTGAGACCTATTAAAATGTGAGTTGTTCTTTCTAAGGAAGTGTAGATGTTCTTGATAATTCAGAAAAGTGAATTCAGAAAATAACAGGACTGCTACATATGAGAACGTGCATTCTTTGCTTTAGCACAATGATCTATCAATTCTTTAGTGACTCAAAGATCAACACAGACTTTAGTGATCTGTTCCATTTCTAATATCTACTTCTTTACTACTTCATGTCCTATCTGTTTACTTCCATTTATTGATTTAATAGCTTGACTTCAACTTTCTTCTTCCTATTTTTTTCACCTTTTTAAAAAATATTAAACACGCAAAAATCTGGTTGTCTATCATACTGTATCATTGTGGGACACACAGATATCATTTAGCATAACGGGTTCCTTCATAGTACAAAAGTCTCTTCCCAAAGAGGCAACAAAAACAGTACAATCCAATCATCTAACAAAAGCATATATGTCTCCTCATAAAGCAGGTGCCTGCAAGTTACTCCATAATACTCCTACTTCTATTCCATTGGCCAGAACTTAGTCACATGGCCATACCTAGCTGGAAGGAACAATGAGAAATGCAGTCTTTACTCCAAGCCAGTGGTTCTCAACCTTCCTAATGCCGCGACCCTTTAATACAGTTCCTCATGTTGCAGTGACCCCCAATTTCATTGTTACAAATTGAACATAATTAAAGCATAGTGATTACTCACAAAAACAATATGTAATTATATATGTGTTTTTCCGATGGTCTTAGGCGACCCCTGTGAAAGTGTCATTCGACCCCCAAAGGGGTCGCGACCCACAGGTTGAGAACCACTCTCTAAGCAGTCAAGTGCCAGCAGCTAGAGATGAAAAGAATGGGTACTGTGGGATAATCAGGAGTCCCTGAATCAAAGATGAGATCCCCTATCCTTCAGAGTACTGGGGCCATAGAGATAAGGCATTTTCTAGTTAAAACATGAACTCTAGAACTTACTTATCAAAATCTTCTTCTGATTTAGAACCACTTTTAATTTCTTTTTTTATCCAATATAACCCTGGAGCATTGCAGGTTACTTTACAAAGTACTAAAGTCAGTTCCTGGCACAGAGTAAGCGCTAGATAAATATTGGCTTTTTGTCATGAAGCCATAAAACTTCATAGCAGCAAAAGATATAGTAATTGAATCTAATCTTCGCCCCCTCTCCTGACCCCTCATGCAGATGTTCACTTACAGTCTTGGTAAGCTAGTTAAAAATAAGGAGGTGAATTTGGTACAATAATGCTATACAAAAGCAAATAGCATTTAATAATATGTAGGGTGTCCCCCCTCAAAATGTATATACACACTGTGAATAATTATAAAAGCAGTGTATATTAAAATACATTTCATTTTCAAAATTGAGCTATCAGCGGTTAAAATGTGTATACATTTGGGGGGGAACAACTTGTATTTCTAAAATGGGGGAAATGTCTTTGGTAGAGGTGTGTTTTCTTTTTAAAATATTTTTTATTCCATTAAATTCTGTCTCCGAGGCCTTCCTTAAAGCTTCTGGGCAGGTGGCTTGTCAAAGGTGCCTCGGGTTTTCTGCCTCTACTAACCGCAGCTTTTTGTGTGAATTCTTTCCTCATTTGCAAAGGTTAATGTTTGTATTCCTGCATGTGACAGTGCCAAAACTTTCTAAATAAAAAGTTCTATTTGTAGATGTATATTTTCTAATTGTTGATCATTAATTTATTATAACAGGCACATTTTTTTTTTTTAACAAATTGGCTCCATTCTTGGTAACAAAACAAAATTAGTTGCCTTTTCCGGTATTTATCCAGTAGTCTCTCCCAAATTTGCACAGCAATATATGAACAAGAATTACTTTCTTTTATAAATTCAGGTTTTTATAGCCAAGAATGTCACTAAAAACTGGGTGAGAAAATACTTTCTGTACAGCTTTCTGTGCACCTTTTGCTGTGAACCACAGTTCAAGGATTACCATTTTATTGTGTATGTAGTGTTCTATTTTGGTAGATACATCCTGATGGCTAATTTTGCAAGACAGACCTGAGAAAACCTAGATAAGATTATTGCTCTGTTATTTTATTTTATTAGAAAACATCCTGAGTAATTTCCATAGCATCAAAGTACCCGGAGGGGGGGGGGGGGGCGAGTAATAACTACATATTTCCATTAATTGCAATGTAATAACAAATAAATACTAGTGAGGACATTTCCATTGGATTTCATTTTTCTAGAAAATTAAATAGAAAACAGCATTGCAATTTACTTAGGAACAAACTGTTCTGAGAACTGAATTTATAATGAGGCCAAAGACTTAATCACCTTAATTATTATACAAAGGAAACAAATTAGCTTCCAAACCACCTCAAAAAGGAGTCAATCAATAGAACTTGGACCACTTTAAGAAACGAATTTACCTTTTGGGCACTCTCAGCAAAAGTAAAATCAAGTGTTTCCTTATCCACTAATAGGTGTAAAGTGTTAGCAATGTTTATGACATCTTTGTCTCACAGCTGAGCACGGTCTAAAATCAATAACTCAGATTTTATTCCATCTCTTATCCTTCCAAAGACCTCATTATCACAGGAAGTAGCTCCAAGGTCTCCTTCTAAGAATAATCCTTCTCTCAATCTCCTTTCCAAGTTGCTTATTCTTTCCAAGGTTAGATTGAGACCTGTAGGCAAACTGGAAGCCAAATAATTTCATGCCACCTTCAAACCATAATTTGTAAATATCTATTCAGCACACAATGTCAGTGGTAGGAAGCTGATGACCTAATGAGAATGCTAAGCCCTTCAGAAGAAGTGACACTGGATATAACATAGCACTTTAACTTACTTGGAAATGTTTCTTGAGTTGCAATTTTTTCATCCCTTCATGTATTAGTGATGAAAAAAAATGTAACCTACATCACCACAAGTCAAATGCCATACACCTGTTGTATTATGTTTGCCCGGACTTCCATACAAAATACTGCAGACTGGATGACTTAATGACGGAAATTTATTTTCTCACAGTTCTAATGGCTGGAAGTCCAAGATCAGAATGTTGAAGGTTTGGTTTCTTCTGAGACCTCTCTCCTTGGCTTGCAGATGGCTGCCTTCCCACTATGTGTTCACATGGTTGTCTCTCTGGGTGTACACCTAAGTGGTGTTCTCTGTATCCTAATTTCCTCTTCTTCTTTTTTTCTTTCTTTTCTTACAGCCATTTTCAGGGACCTTAATGACTTCCATGTCTTTAACGCTTGTAACATGGCTTTACTATTGCCAGCTTTCTCTGAATTTCTGCAGAAACACATTCAGGTCAGCAGACTCACTGGCTGGCTTCCAATCTCCTCTTCTTATAAGGACACCAAGTATATTGGATTAGGGCTCACCCTATGGACCACACTATAATTTAATTAACTCTGTAAGGCCCTATTTCCAAAATTTGGTGACATTCTGAGGTACTGGGTGGGGAGGATAGGGCTTCAACATATGAACTTGGGGAAGACATAATTCAGCCCATAACCACTGACTATCCTGGAATGTTAAAAACAGACAGGGAAGAATCTTATTTCAACCCCTGACTTTTGGTTACCAAGTCCTAAAAGTAACAATCTGACATAGCATTTCAGACTTCACTTTTGGATTCCAAATCATTTCCTTCTACACAAGAAATTTGCAGAAACAGAAGGAACAAAAGATTCATTCACTGATTTACTTCTACTTGCTAACAGTGTCCTGAGAAGGGGAAAAAACAGCAAAATAGTCCTTGCTTTTGTTAAGTGCTCATTCTCTGCTGAGCTTCCTTTGGGACTTTAGGAAGGTAACCTCTGGGGAGATACACTAAAGGCTTTTAAAAAATGTTTTTTTCCATTCATTCCTTGGAAGCAACTTGATGTCATGTGCATCAGTTATGTTTGGGGCTCTGAACAAAAGAAAATCTTACTAAGAGGAATTTAAACAGTAAGCACGTTTATTACCTGCAAGAAGTCCAGTGGCCAGCAGTTCCAAGTCAGTGAATTCAGCAGCAAAATGAAGATATAACTGGTGATTTCCCATCTCTCCCCTCTGCAGAGTCAGGAGTTGGTTCTGTTGTCTCCTGGTTGCAAGGTGGATGCCAAGCATCAGCCCCTCACACAAGTGCACCCAGAGGTTGGAAGGGAAGCCTTCATCCTCCTGATTCTCTTCTCACCAAGGAGGAGAGCTTTGCCCAGATTGCCCTTATGCCTCTGGTCCTCAGGGCAGCAGAATATGTCATCCCAAAATGTGGCTGTAGGATTTCAGGACAAACCATCCCAAGATATGCTGCTTCCATGTACTGATGTTTGAGCTGCGTGCACATGAGAAACAACAAATGCAGGGAGAGGCTTTCTCTGAATCCTGTACACCTTTTCTGTTTAAAGACAGATCCTCCAAAAGGATTTCAATTACCCTAAATCTCATCTGGGAGTTTCATCACCAGGTAGATTGGCTCTTGTCACAGGAGAAAAGATTAGAAGTCTTTTAGATACCATACCCAGATAAAACTTGTCACAAACTATCATACCTCCCATTTATTCTTCTAAGGGCCTGCTTATCTTTCTTAAAAAATCATTTACTTTCCCTAAGAGTCCTAAATCTCCCTTCCCCTTTCCCTGTTAGGATGGTATTTTAAGTCTAAATTCTAAGCCACCTCAGGAAGCTAATAATTTTCCCCTGGGTATCTTCCATGTATACATAAGGTAAATATATTAATAAACTTATTTGTTTTCTCTGTTATTCTGCCTTTTATTACAGAGATTTCAGACAAGAACTCAGAAGGGTAAAGGGAAAGTTATTTTTCCTCCCCTGCAGCTCCAACTTCCCCCTAACCCATGCCCGGTAAAGGGAGATGACATTCACTCCCTCGCTTTTCACACAAATACACAGCAGAGATACACAGGCTAGAGAGGAGTGCTTGTTAACTAGTTGCCGCACAAGGGCACCAGCCACTTCAGCAAAACTGGAATTTCTTTTTTTTTTTTTTTTTTTTTTTTGCATTTTCCCAGAATTTTCATGAGAGAACTTGAGTTATCTGCATCATCCTTCCAATGTATTCTGTAATGTTTTAGTGCCATGTTTCAATTATCTATTCCTACATAAAAAAAAAAGTACCCCTCCCGGCTGGTGTGGCTCCGTTAGTTGAGCATCATCCCATCTACCAGGAGGTCACAGTTCAATTCTCAGTCAGGGCACAGGCCCCAGTTGCAGGCTCGATCCCCAGTAGGGAGTGTGCAGAAAGCAACCAATCGATGTTTCTCTCATTGATGTTTCTATCTCTCTCTACCTCTCCCTTCCTCTCTCTGAAATCAATAAAAACATATTTTTTAAAAATTACCCCTAAACATTTTTAAAAATTACCCCTAAATAATAATAGTTATTTCTTTTGCTCGCTGATGCTTGGGCTGCATGAACTCAGCGGAGCAGTTCTCACTTGGAATGTATGCAGTTGCCACCAGGCAGTGGCTGGGACTAGGTCATCTTGGAGGCTGCTTCACTCAGATCTGGCGCCTGGGCTGGAACCACTCGCACATCTGCAGGCTAGTACAGCTGGGGCTCCTTGGACATTTCTCTCTCTTTCTCTCTAGGCGGTCTCCCCACTTGGTGACCTCAGGTGACTTTCAAGCTTCATGAGCGAGTGTCCCTCGAGAAACTGTCAGAAGCTACATGGCCTTTTCTAACCTAGCCTGGGAGGTCACGCTGCATCACTTCAGCTACATTGGTTCATCAGGGCAACCACAAGACCTCCCAGGGTCAAGGGGAGGAACACAGACTCCACCTCTTGATAGTAGGAGTGTCAAAGAAGTGGTGGGTATATTATTTTTACTTTTATCGTTGAAAGCATTACAGATGTCCCCTTTCACTCCCCCATTGATGGTGGATCTATTTTAAACCACCATATATCCCTTAAAGGTTGGCCCTTCTGTCATCTACTCAACTGGACCACCCTTTATTTACCTGAGTCCACAGAGCTTGCTTTCCATAGTTGTCTGAATCTCCAGTCCCACATCTCCCATCATTCTCACTGCGGTTAATTCCCACTCTCAATCCACAGACCTCCTTCCCCAAGATTAACTATTTAGAGAGAGTGTTCATGGCCTTTGTGAAAAGGAATTAGGGCTTTTAGTTAACTCCTAGTTATTTTGATAAAGCCAAAATCAATGCAGCTAAGACAAAGACTCTCATAACCAATGTTTCAAACCAATAAATGCATGAACCTTATTTTCTCTCACACATTCGAGTCTCCAAAGGAGAAAGGAAATGCAGATATCCAACTAGCAATGGAGAAGGTTGTCTTACACCAACTTGGCCCAAGGCTACCTGGCTATTAGATGTATCCAATGGACAAAAGCCCAGAAACAAAAAGTAGGCAGGCCAGTGTGGAAGGAATGCCTATCTGAGCTGCCTGTTCTTTTATCCCTCTGAAGGTAGAGGATTGATTTTATATTGTTTTGTTCACATAGCAGAAAGGATGAGCAGCTGGAATCTTCTCTCTCTCTCTCTCTCTCTCTCTCTCTCTCTCTCTCTCTCTCTCTCTCCCTCCCCTCCTCGCTCCCTCCCGCATCTGCTTCCCCCCCCCCCCCCGCCCCCAAATGCCTCTCCACTCAGTATCAATCAAACTGACCAAACTTTCTTTGGATAAAAAATTCAAATGAGAGCCTGAAGTAATGAGTATTCCTCAAAACAATTTCACACACACACACACACACACACACACACACACACACAAATAAAGTTTCCAGAGACAGCTTAACTATTTAGGAAGAAAGAGAACCTTATATATTTTATACATATTGGTAGGAGGAAAGGAATTCAATGGTGCCAATTTAGGATACAGAGTCCACTATTTGGAAATAAATTATTCAAATTCCAAATATCTTTGATTCAGTTTTAATTTATATTAAATTTATTTTGTGTTCATTTGTTTTGTTTTTGTTTTAAGCAGGAAATGTTGAGGGAAATTTTAAGAAGTTATTTTAGTAAGTACATTTGAGAATATAAAACAGAAGTTTTACAATTCACTTTGTATAAAATGGAATGGAGTATATATATATATATATATATAACCACAAAATGTAAGTAAAATCTTTGCTTAGTCTGTATTTTGCATTAAAAAATTGAGTTTCTATTTAACTCTGTGACTAAGGTAAGAGTTTTCCAGTAATCTTCAAAAATTTGTCTTACTAGTTTTTAGGACTTCTACTTGTAACCTTGATGTTATAAATATTTGTTTTTAGAAGCTGCATTTGCTGAAGTGTTGCAGGAAACCGTTCATGGTGAGTTGTAAACTCTGTTTTCCAAGGAAGGTTTATTTTATCCACCCACCTTGGACAACTGGTCCACTGATCTTTGACTTTGCCAATCTAGTTATCAATAACAAATCACTATGGTATAGGTGGGTTTTTTTTTCTTAAATTAGGAACATTGCTAAAAGCATTCCTACTTATAAAAATTGTATTCTACAAAATAACATTAACAGACACATTTTAAAACACAATGTAGAATCTTGATTAGCCATAACCATGGTCTGGACCATTTTATCAGGTGAGCCCGGGTGGAATCCCCTGCTGCTTTGATTTTATGACATCCTGCCTGGTAGAGGGCAAACTCTGAATAAGAAGCATGTGTGGAAGGTGATTGGATGGTCAATCTAAAAAGAAAAAAGTTTGTGAAAATCTTAGAAACATTGATAGCAAAGGAAAAGAGATAATATAGGGAATTGTGAAATAAATATGTCACAAATCCTATATTGTGACAATGTAACATTTACATCAATATTGAAACTGAAAACAAAGGAAATCCATAAGTATCTCATGAAGACTCACAGCACCACCCGTCAGACGGTGCTCCCCACTTTCAACACCGAGCACTGTAGTTACAATGAAGTTCAAGTGCACAGGTGTTAGGGTCATGTTATAACGCACCGAATGTCTTCAAAAATTGACAAAAGAAAATGGGAGGAGGAGCACTGTTTCAGCTTATAAGAGCCTTGGATATAACAAATAGATATAGTATATGGTCTGTGGTAAGAGCCTGACTTGAAAAAAAACCCACAGATGTTTGGGGGGTTAGTTGAGGCAATTGAATATATGGCCAGTATATTGGGAAATAATGTGATAATGCTACTATGCTACATTGGATAATGTGCTGAGGTATTTTGGAGTGAAATTTCATTATGTCTATAATTCAAAATGGCTTAGTGAACAGAAACACACACATAAAGCATATGTGTAAGATTATAACAATTTTCTGATACAGATGGTATCAGAAGCAACTGTTGATTACACTCTTTTTTTTTTCTAATTTTCCCTGACTTGAATTTCAAAATTAAAGTTTTTAAAAAATATTATTCCTGTCTCCAAATTTTAAATATTCTTTAAACGAGAAGAAAGGCATGTTAAAGCTAGCTTAAGAAGGTGGGTCCTGTAACTTCAAAAAAGAGTTAGCAAGTATAGTACATTGCTCTTCAGATGTTAAGGCCATCATCATTAAAATAAAACTAGGAATTTTGGGTCCCCCCTCAGATTTCTGTGCTGCACAGTGCTTGCCAATAGTGCCTCCCTCGTGTGCGTCAGGCTGAAAGGACAAGGTGTAGTTACCCTACGAGCCAAACAAGTCCACCAAAAGGTGTTAGACTCTATGAGTTTCAGTGTTTCTGACTCCTAAACTAAACCAAACAAGTGGTCAGAATAAGCCTCTACTATGAAATAACAATGACTAACATTATAACAGTAATAATAATGCCTAACACGTGTCAAGCACTCAGTGAGAGGCAATGATAAATTGGTAGGGACATTAAAAATGATGCTTCAATAGTAATGACAGATAAGTTATGCATGCTACACTTACGTGCTCATTATGAATAGTCTTTCCCTCAGTAGGTGTTATCACCTATACATGTGATCAGTGTTATAGGAATTCAGAGGTGATAACTTTTGATTGGCCACAGCTGATATTTTAAATTTAAGTTTACTAAAATATTTAATTTTATGGTAATAAGTAAATGTGAAATTTTCCTTCTCCCTACCCAATACTACCCCCTAGTGGTGCCTTGGCCCCTTAACAGCATCTCTCAAGTCCTCAAGAGGGTACAGAAAAAGAAATGGAAACACTCCATCAACAAATGCTACTGAATCTGGATTGATTTGTGAGCATTGATTTCGAGTTGAGCCATTTTAGGTAAAGTCTTTATTTCCTTGTTTTTCCCTTCCAGGAAAACGCTACCTTACCATAACAGTATCACATCCTATGGGTCTAAGCCTTTTATCACAATGCACTGTGAAAAGGCAATGGCCTCTGAAAGGTGAGGGGAGAGGAAAAGTAGACCTTCCACTGGCTCATGGAAGGGCCAGTTCCTGTCCCCAGGCTGCCATTGAGAGCAGCTTCCTTGCAGAGATGGAAAGGGAAGAAGGAAGTCACAATTCCCTGAATTTGAATCTAACTGAAACATGGTCCTAAAAACTTTGAAATCTTGATGCATCAAATGCCAAAAATCCATGTCATGTTGAAAGCAGAACTGTTTTCTGTTTTTGCAAGAGGTGGCAACTTAGGTCCACCTTTGGGGACAAGCTCATACCTTGTTCTGGGAAGCTCCTAACAAAAGGCCAAGTGACTATTCAAGGACAAAGCTGAGGCTCTAGAACAGCGATGTTCACCTGCTGTGCCACAGGCACTTGGGAGACATGCAATACCAGACTATTTAGCCAGGGGCACTGACTCTTTTCCTTTAGATTGTCATGTAAAACATGACAACAGCCAACACAACAATAGCCGCCCAGTGTGAACAAGTCAACATTATATCTATTTTTGTCAGATCAGCAAAAAAATTATATTTTTGGTGTGCCGTAGAATTTTAGTAATTAGTTTGCATGTGCAGTGAGGTGAAAAGGTTGAAAATTGCTGCTCTAGAATCATGTGAAACATTGAAAATGCAGCAGGCAGAGTTAAAGCTTTGAATACTTTTTGTTCCATCAACAAAACAAAAATGTCATTTATATTCTAAGTATGGGTTGGGACATTGTGTGCCTAAAAATCATTGCTTCTTTTGTGGCACATGAGGTTCTTATGGGAGACATGCTAGCAGAAGCCCAAAGCTGCAACAGCCATCTTCACCAAAATCTTAGCAAGACTCTCACTTCCAAAACTGCTGTCTCGAGGTCTTGCTGAGGGAGCATAGCTGAGGATGTAACACTGAGAGCGGGGATTTTGTCTGTCTTATTTATGGATATACATACACCTCAGAGCTGAGAACCTTCCCAGGTTCATAGTAAGCATTTCAATGTTTGTTGAATGAACACATGAAAGAAAAGTGCTCCCCTTTTCCTCATACAAACCAGCTCTGCCCTGGGACACAGAGAAAGTAGGCTTGGGAGTATGCAAAGACAGAATCTTGGACAGAGTAGTGCCTGGTGGAGTTGATTTCTCTTGGTGTTGGTGAAGCAGTTTGACAAGAAGGGAAGAAGAAAGGAATATGGAAAATCATGTTCCTGGGCATATGTGATGTACTGATGACTCACAAAATGAATTAGGACACCTTGAAGGATAGCAGTGTTTGTGCGAGGGTAGGTAGGAGTCAGAAACATGGTTACTTGGACACTAATGTAAATTGACCTGGACTGGTTCCCAGGTTCATGTGAACTTCAGCATAATTAGCACAACATAGCATTAACCACTTCATGTCTCCTGAGCAGGTCTTCTCTGTTCCACCATTCTCATTTTTTTAAAATATATCTTTATTGATTTCAGAGAGGAAGGGGGAGAGAAAGAGAGATAGAAACATCAATGATGAGAATCATTGATTAGTTGCCTCCTGCACCCTCTCACCCCCGAGGGACTGAGTCTGCAACTAGGGCATGTGACCTGTCTGGGAATCAAACCATGACCTCTTGGTTCATAGGTTGACACTCAACCACTAAGCCACACCAGCCGGGCGACATTAGGTTATTATTAAGTAGAGCCTTGTTAGCACCTCCTGAAACCCTTACTCTTACTCAAGAGGACAATTCACTTCCCCGAATATTTTAAAATCTTGCTTAGTTAAGTATAACATCCCCCTCAGAAGCCATTTTATCTCCACTCGGGTCCATCTTAAATGCAACTGCCTAAATCTGAATTTCTCCAATCACACCTCCTCCTGCCCTCAATAACACCCCATAAAAAAAAAAAATTAAGAAATGCTGCAATTATTCTTCAGATGCCAAAACAACATGAATTTCAGATCCCTTATATTTCAGCATTTCTATTTCTTCTGACACTAAAACCTTGAACAGGATATTCTGCAATTTACTCATTTCTCTCTTCTACCAGGATATTGTCTATATGTAATTCTTGGAGGGAAAAAAAAAGAACCATAACCTTTATGTATGTTTAACACTTACTACTCACCCTTGATTGAATGCACTGAGTGCATGCAGTATGTTTTCAGACATATAATACTATATATTTAACATATGAACACTTTTCAGAGCATTGGCTCCTTAAGTAGAAGCCATATATTGGCAAGAAGTAAGCTCTGAAACAAGTCGGGCCAATAATTTCAGTTAATGGATCCTAGGCCAGTCAAAGCCCTTTCATGAAAATTTAAAGGTGGGACAGAAAAAACAACTCACTTTCAGGTGTGTTCCCTCAAAATACATAGGTTAAAGCCCTACACCTCAATGTGACTATATTTGAAGATAGGGTCTTTATGGAGGAATTATGACTAAATGAGGTCATAAGAGTTGGGCCCTAATCCAGTGAGATCCCTGTCCTTATAAGAGGAAGAGACACCAGAAGTCTTTCTCTGGTGTCACAGAGGAAAGGCCATGTGAGGACTCAGCAAGAAGCCACAAAGAGGGCTTCCCCAGGAACTGAAGTGGCTGGCACCCTGACCTGGGACTTCTACCCTCCAGAACTTCCAGAACTTTCTCAGCATGCTTAACACATCATCCATAAAAAACACCCATTTCCAGCAATTAAAAAGTTTGATTTGAAAGCCAATTATCACAAATTTATTATTTAAACTGGCTGCTGCCACTTTGAGAAACAGGCATTAGGTATCTTTAAGCGGGGAGGAGATAACTTCAGACCGTGGGCCATATAAGGCTGGCAAGTATCATTTGGTCTGGCCCTGCCAAGGCATTAGGGGTGAGTTAATTAAATGTTTGACCAAATATAGCAGGCTAATTTTTAAGCTGATAATTTTGCATGGCCCACGAATGATGTTCTAAGTACCCAAATGGATCTTGGCAGAAAAAAGGTTCCCCACCCCTGCTAAAGGCTTAAAAAATAAACTGATATTCAAAATTGCTTCTTGAGAAATGTATATTTTTGTTTTATTTTGTTTACTTTTCCATCTTTCAATCCTGTGAAGGGATTCTGTTAGTTGCTCTTTGTCTAGACTTGTATTGATAAAAATCAACAGAGGCAAATAAAAATAAGCCTCCTAGCTCCTCATCCAGGACAGGAACTTCTGGTCTACTTCTTACCGTGTTCCAACTAAAGTGGAAAGAAATATTTTTTAAAAATCATTATGATAGCATTAGGAGGGAATCAAGATAGAAAAATTATGAATCTATTAAGAAGTTGTGTGTTTTGCCCTAGCTGGTTTGGCTCAGTTGATAGAGTATCGGTCTGCAGACTGAAGGGTCCCAGGTTCAATTCCAGCCAAGGGCACATGCCGGGGTTGCGGGCTCAATCCGGCCCCCCCCCCCCCCGCACCAGTAGGGGGCGTACAGGAGGCAGCCAGTCAATGATTCTCATCATTGATGTTTCTCTTTCTATATCCCTTTCCCTTCCTCTCTGAAATCAATAAAAAAAATATATATTTTTTAAAGTTGTGTTTTTTTACTGAAACAGTCAAAATGGTAATCACATACTGATTTCCCAAAGCAGATACTGTTTTAAGAAAAAGCACTATGGAAAAAGCATACAATATTAATGGTCATAAACGCTTCTGCTAAGTGTATTTATTGAGGTAAAATGGCCTGGAAACAGATGTAATAAGTCAAACAAGGACATCAGCCTTTAATCATCAGGATAATGCCATGAGAGCATTTTTGTTAGCAACTCTCCAGAGGGAAGATACTGGCCTCCTACAAGAGGTCAAGAAAGGTCACATAATCTCAGAATTCAAGGAAACAATACACACACACACACACACACACACACACTATCCTATACTTCAAAATCTAGTATTACGAGTTCCTCTTCCTCTAGCATACTTCATATATGCTTTGAATTCACTGTTTCAATAGACATTTCTCTAGTTTTCCAAGCAATCTGATTGTAAACACTTAATCATCCCCCCCTCCCCCCCCCCCCCGCCCGGGTGTATTATACTAGGATAAAACTTTTAGAATATGTCTTGGGTTTTGATTGGTTTTCCGCATTAATGAGATGAGTACTTCAAAATATATCCTTGACTTTAAAGAGTTGCTTTAAAAAAAAAAAAGGTCAGTAGCAGCTGTTAAACAATAATTTCAATGGAGATGGGCAATCATAGTGGATACATTGTCAGCATGCTAGGAATCCTATCTAATAAAGGAGAAACATGGTAATTGGCGTACGACCGCTACCCTTCCCATTGGCTAATTATCGAGATATGCAAATTAGCTGTCAGCCAAGATGGCGGCCGGCAGCAAGGCAGCTTGAAACTAACATGAGGCTTGCTTGCTTCAGTGACGGAGGAAACCAACGTTCCCTGCCTGCCGCTGCAGGCCTCTGAGCCTGCAGTTTCAAACATTGTAACAAATACAGACGCTAAACAAAACCCCAGAAACCAGCTTTCAGCCGGCTGGGATCTCAGAGCTGGAGTTGATACAGAGTTTCGAGAACCGAAACAAACCAGATACCTGCTTTCAGGAGCGGAGGCCTAAGAGCTGGAGCCTCAGAGCTAAAGCTGGCCCAGAATAAAAAAAAAAAAAGAAAAAAAGGAGCAGTTGGGAGCTTCAGTCCCAGCCTGAAAACAGCCCTCAGCCCCTCACCCAGACTGGCCAGGCACTCCAGTGGGGACCCCCACCCTGAAGGGTGTGTGACCAGCTGCAAACAGCCCTCAGCCCCTCAGCCAGACTGGCCAGGCACCCCAGTGGGGACCCCCACGCTGATCCAGGACACCCTTCAGGGCAAACCAGCCAGCCCCACCCATGCACCAGGCCTCTATTCTATATAGTAAAAGGGTAATATGCCTCCCAGCACTGGGATCAGCATGACAGGGGGCAGCGCCCCAACCCCCTGATTGGCCCTGCTCTGTGGGTGATAGAGGGCGGCGCCCCAACCCGCTGATCTGCCCTGCTGTGTGTGACAGGGGACGGTGCCCCAACTCCCCTATCGGCCCTACTCTGAGAGTGATAGGGGGGAGCACCTCAACACCCTGATGGGCCCTGCTCTGTGCATGACAGGGGGGAGCTCCCCAATCCCCTGATGGGCCCTGCTCTGTGCATGACAGGGGGGAGCTCCCCAACCCCCTGATGGGCCCTGCTCTGTGAATGACAAGGTACGGAGCCCCAACCCCCCTGATGGGCCCTGCTCTGTGCGTGACAGGGGGCAGCGCCCCAACCCCGATTGGTCCTGCTCTGTGCGTGACAGGGGGTGGCGCCGCAACCTCCCCATCGACCCTGCCTTGAGTGTGACAGGGGGCGGTGCCCCAACCCCCCAGTCAGCCCTACCGAGCGTGACTGAGGGTGGCATCGCAACCTCCCAATCCGCCCTGCTCTGTGCATGACAGGGGGCGGCACCCCAACTCCCCAATCGGCCCTGCTCTGAGCCCGACCAGGGGCTGCACCTAGGGATTGGGCCTGCCCTCTGTCACCCGGGAGCAGGCCTAAGCCAGCAGGTCGTTATCTCCCGAGGGGTCCCAGACTGCGAGAGGGCACAGGGCAGGCTGAGGGACGCCCCCTTCCCCTCGAGTGCACAAATTTTTGTGCACTGGGCCTCCAATCATTACATAAAAGGGTACGGTCTTTTTTTTGTTTTGTTTTATTCATTTCAAACGGGCCGTAGTTTGCCCACGGCTGCTGTGTCTAGGGCCATGGCCATTTGTTGTGCTAGTCTCAGGAAGAGATAACAATTGCTGCTTTCTTTCTCCAGCTACCTATGCTCCAACATTGGTCTTTTTGTAAATCAACCATGCAATGCAATTTCCCTTTCCCTGAAATGCTTTTCTCCAGACTTTTAGCACAGCTGGCTCCTTTTCTTCTAGTCTCAGTTCAAATGTCATTTCCTCTGGGGTCTTTTCCAGCTTCCACTCCTCTATTTTTTCTGAGATCATATACTGTTGATCTGTTTACAGCAGTTCCCACTGTAGACCATTATCATGCTTGTAAATTTGTTTATGTAAGCGCCACGAAGAAGCTTGTAGGTCAAGTTCACAGCTGTATTCTCATAGGCTAGAACCGTGCTTCACATAAAATAGGCTTCTATAAGTGATTGTTGGATGGATGGACGAGGAAGGGCAAAGTCTAGGTGGTTGATAAAGATCCTCCTCTGTTCATAATCTGACATTCATCGCCACCATGACTAACATCTTCAGCCTCCACCATTTCTCACCTGGACTGCTGCAAGTCTGCCTGCTTCTTCCCTGGGTCCCCTATGGTCTATTTCAACAAAACTGCCAACCTAATCCTCTTTAAAACATGCCTCTCTTCTGTGAGAAACCCTGTAATGGGCTCTGTATATCACTCAAAGTAAAAGCCGAAGTCCTTACAAATAGCCTACAAGCCTTATTTGGTGTGTTCCGTCCTTACCTCTGACATGTCCCTCATTTAGTCAGCAATAACTGCTTTTGCCTTCCTATTCCTTGAACATGCCAGGCACCATAGGGTATTTTCTCTAAACTGTTCCCTCTTCCTATAATGTCTTTCCTCCTGTATCCGATCGACTAGCTCCCTCACCTAGTCTATTTAAATCTGACCTTCCTATTGAAGCCTATCCTCATGCCTACTGCAACCGATCAGCACACCCCCATGCCAGCTTTCCCCCTTGATCTTTTCCCCCATAGAACATATTATCTTCTAACATACTGTACAGTTTATTTTTACATTTTATTAACTGTCTTTCCTGCCACCCTTCACTATAATGTAAACTCTGAGGGCATACTTTGTTCACTAATGATTCCCAGGCACCTATGATAGTGTCTGGCACAAGTAGGCATTCAGTATATATTAACATGAATTAGTAATCTTGATGCTATATAATAAAAGCCTAATATGCAAATTGTCCCCTGGACTGGGATTTTGACTGCTTGACCAGTTGCTACTAAAGCCTAAATCTAAACCATAGATTACAACCAGTATTTAACTATACATTCACGTAGCTAATAAAGGGGGAAAAAAACACACAAAAAACTTGAACCCCATGCACCGAAAATGCCTGCTTCCACTAACGTCAGGTATTAGCATATCCCAGGATATAGTAGATTGGGGGCAGGACTTCAAGCTCAATTAAAGCTGAAGGTCATTCCATTGTGTAATTCTGAGCTGCTAAAAATAAAATTTCACTAAAAAAAATCACAATGGTACTTTATACAACCTTAATGACAAAAGAATAATTTTTTGCTCCTTATCTAAAATTTATAATACTGACCAAAAGCTAATAATTATTGGTATATGTATATTAAAGTGTGATAAAATAGGACAAAGCATGGTAAAGATTGCTTTATTGGTGGCAGTTAATACAAGTCAATAAATATTGATCCCAAAGAAGAACTCAGTTATTGTCAGCTTACTGGTCCATAGAGAGCTGAATGAAATTGAACCAGCTGATTGCTGGGAGGATAACTGAAGTCAACCCTGCTTCTTTGGAAATGAAGCCAAAGCCAGCTGATATATGGCATAAATTGTTCCTAAAAAAATAAAAGAAACACAAGAAGAACTTAAAAATGTATACGCATACTCTGAATAACTATACAGGCAGTGTTTATTAAAATACATTTTAATTTCATTTTCAAAATTGCGCTACCAGCTATTAAAATGTGTATACATTTTTTAAGTCACCCTGTATATAAATATTTATTCTAGTTTCAATATTACTTAACTTCTACACAAAGTGCTAGATACAGTGCAATAATGTATTTGTCATCTTAAAAACAAAAATTTTTAAATAAAATTAAGAACATATATAAAGGTAATTTCCATACTCATCTAAGAATGCTTGAGAAAGCTAAGAATGATTAAAAAACCAACAAAAGGTAAAAATACACAAGCTTTCCCTAAAGTGTATTGCCAATGTAAAACCAAGGAACATGATATATAATTTTAAAATAACCAAGAATAGTTAATAACTAGAAATTTATAACTCTGCTCCTACTATACCATTTTGTGTATTACACTGCTAATACTGAATAATGGACCTGCCTAATCCACAGAAAAAAATGTCAAAGCACTTTGCATATAGTAATAAGTATTAGTGTGTACAAATTGAGATGTAAAATTTTTTTATTATGTATCACAAAATGTGTTTAAAAGCCCCTTACGGGAGATGGGGTAGAGTAGATGCCTTTGATTCCTCCAAAGGCCTGCAGGGCCACCAGTGGCACATGGAAAGCCAATCATCAAACTTTACTGGTTTATTTGTTAAAGACATTAAAATGTTCTTATACAATATGTACCAATCACCCTCTTGAATCCTTAGAGCAAAGCAGTAAGATCTCAGATTCTAGAGAAAGAGTGCCTGTGTTAAAATACTGGCATAGCATGCTATATACAGACGATGTATTATAAAATTGTATACTTGAAATATATAATATTAATGAATGACATCCCAATGAATTTAATAAGAAATAATATTTTAAAAATACTGGTATAGTAAAAGCAATGAAATTGTTAGTTATCCTTACTATTACTTTTCTATATGCATTTCAAATGTCTTACCACCAACTGTAAGAATCATGGTAGCTCTATACAGGAGGGCATCAGCTACCCCACCCTTTAGATGCACTGGAATTCCATCATCCTCCTAAGTTAAAAAAAAAATAATATTAACAAAAAGATTAATTCATTCATATAAAATTAAGTGGCTAGAATTTAAATATTTTAAATTTCAAAATTAAAAAGAACTACAATTTTCCTGATTTTTCTCTACTTCTACTACTACTACTACTACTACTACTACTACTCCTACCACTACTTTTAAAATAAGAACTTCTAAAGTCAACACTTTCTTTTAAAGTTAATTTGAGATCCAATAAAGATGTTCTTTCCATGGAATATATAAAATACAAATGTCAATGATATGAAAATATATTCATTGAGTTCATCAACTTAATTACAAATATTAGTAATCATCACATTTTAGATTCAAAGAGAAGATTTTTTTATTCTTTAAAATAAAGGCAGAGATTAAAAATGGTGGCGGAGTAATTGGATGCTACATGGACATGCTCCCAGGACCAAACTGGAATTACAACTAAAATACAGAAAAACTTCCTGAGTAATCAATGGAAGACTCCCTGGAGAAGGGTTGAAAAAAATCAATCAGAGAACCAAAAAGAAAAATCAAAATACATGGTCAAATAAAGAGCTTCCCAGATTAAAAAAAAAAAGGCTAAAGTAGTACATAACCACCAAGATAGCATTACCTGAAATGCTAAATGGACTGCTGTAATGAGAAGAACCAGAGAGAGAAACCTAGCCATACAGAATTAAAATGGCAATAAATAAGTACCTATCAATAATAACCTTAAATGTAAATGGATTAAATGCTCCAATCAAAAGGTGTAGGATACCTGAATGGATACAAAAACATGACCCAACTATATGCTGTCTACAAGAGACCCACTTCAGAACAAAAGACACACACAAGATGAAAGTGAAGGGATGGAAAAAAATTTTCCTTTCAAATGGAAAAGGAAAAAAAGCTGGAGTAGCAATACTCATATCCAACAAAACAGACTTCAAAATGAAGGCCATCACAAGAGACAACAAAGGTCACTACATAATACTAAAGGGACTATCCAACAGGAGGATATAACCGTGGTAAACATATATGCACCCAATATAGGAGCACCTAAATATATAAAAAGACTTCAACACCCCGCTGACTACACTAAATAGATCTTCCAGACAAAAATTTAACAAGGAAACAGTGACTCTAAAGGACACACTGGATCAGGTGGATTTAATTGATATTTCTAGAACATTTCACCCCAAAGCTGCAGAATACATTCTTCTCAAGTGCACATGGATCATTCACAAAGATAGACCACATGTTAGGACATAAAATTAGTCTCTACAAGTTCAAGAAGATTGAAGTCATAGCAAGCATCTTGTCAGATCACAATAGAATGAAATTAGAAATCAACTCCAGTAAAAACACCCAAAAACATGGAGGCTAAATAGCATGTTATTAAACAATGAATGGGTTACCAACATGATCAAGAATGAAATCACAAACTTCCTGGAAACAAATGAAAATGAACACACAACAACCCAAAATCTCTGGGAAACAGCAAAAGCAGTCATAGCAGTACAGGCCTACCTCAAAATAAATAAATAAATAAACAAACAAACAAACAAACAAACAAGAAAAATTAACAATAAACTATTTAACCCTACAACTTAAATAACTCAAGAAAAGCCCAGAGTAAGTAGAAGGAAAGAAATAATACAGATAAGAGCAGAAATAAATGACAGAGACTAAAAAAACAATACAGAAAAATCAATAAACCAAGAGCTTGTTCTTTGAAAGGATAAACAAGATTGATAACCATTAGCCAGACTCATCAAAGAAACAAAGAGAGAGGACCCAAATAAATAAAAGCAGAAACAAAAGCGGAGAAGTAACCAATGACACCACAGAAATAGGATTGTAAGGAAATACTATGAAAAACTATATGCCAACAAGCGGGACAATGTGGATGAAATGGACAAATTACTAGAAAAATACAATCTCCCAAAACTGAATGAGGAAGAATCAGAAAATCTGAATAGGCTAATTAACAACTCATGAAATAGAAGCAGTAAGCAAACAAAAGCCAAGGTCCAGGCAGCTTCACAGGGGACTTTTACCAAACATTCAAAGAACTATCACCTATCCTCCTCAAACTATTACAAAAAATCCAAGAGGAAGGAACACTTCCAAGTTCTTTTTATGAGGCCAGCATTATCCTAATCCCAAAACCAGATAAAGACACTAAAAAGAAAGAATTACAGGCCAACATCCCTGATGAACATAGATATTAAAATCCTCAACAAAATATTAGCAAATTAGATCCAGTAATATATTAAAAAGATCATACATCATGACCAAGTGGGATTTATTCCAGGGATGCAAGGCTAGTACAATATTTGCAAATCAATAAATGTGATACATCACATAAACAAACTGAAAGACAAAAATCACATGATCATATCAATAGATGCAGAAAAAGCATTCAACAAAATCCACACCCATTTCTGATAAAAACTCTCTGCAAAGTGAGAATAGAGGAAACACTTCTCAACATTATAAAGGCCATATAAGACAAACCTACAGCAAACATCATACTCAATGAGGAAAAACGAAAAGCACTTCCCCTAAGAACAGGAACAATACACGGATGTCTGCTTTCACCACTCTTATTCAACACTAGAAGCCCAGTGCACGAATTTCTGCATGGGTGGGGTCCAGCGGGCCCGCCCCGATTGGGGCCAATCTGGCTGGGTCAGTTGGGGGGAGGGGACGCAGGAGGTTGGCCGGCCAGCCCCACCTCCGATTGTGGTGGGGGTGTGTGTGTAGGGGGGGGGAGCGATTGGGGCAGGGCCAGCACAGGGGAGGGGCCATGGGAATTGTCCAGCCGGCCCAGCCGGCCCTGCCCCCTGGTCGAACTCCCGGTCAAGGGGACAATTTGCATGTTAGCCTTTTATTATATAGGAGGATAGTACTGGAAATCCTAGCCACAGCGATCAGACAAGAAATAAAAAGCATCCAAACTGGAAAGGAGGAAGTAAAATTCTTATTATTCGCAGATGACATGATATTGTACATAAAAAACTCTAAAGACTCCAATAAAATACTACTACATTTAATAAATGAATTTGGCAATGAAACAGGATACAAAATCAACACCCAAAAATCGATGGCTTTTTTATACACCAATAAGGAATTCTCATAAAGAGAAACTAAACAAACAATCCCATTTACCACTACAACAAAAAATTAAGATACTTAGAAATAAGCTTAACCAAGGAGGCAAAAGACCTGTACTTGGAAAACTACAGGACGTTGAAAAAGAGTTAGAAGAAAATATAAACAAGTGGAAGAATATACCGTATTCAGGGATTGGTAGAATCAACATCATTTAAATGTCCATACTAGCCAAGGCAACCTAAAGATTCAATGCAATCCCTATTAAAATACCAATAGCATATTTCATAGATCTACAACAAATACTCCAAAAATGTATATGGAATCAAAAAAGATCCTGAATAGCTGCAGCAATCTTGAGGAAAAAAAACAAACCTGGAGGAATCATAATACCAGATTCCAAATTATACTACAAAGTCACCGTAATCAAAACAGCCTGGTACTGTCATAAGAACAGGCATATATTTCAATGGAACAGAACAGAGTCCCCAGAAATCGACCCAAGCCATTATGCTCAATTAATATTTGACAAAGGAGGCAAGTGCATACAATGGAGTCAAGACAGTCTCTTCAATAAATGGTGCTGGGAAAATTGGACAGATACATGCAAAAAAAAATGAAACTAGCCGTAACTTACACCATACACAAAAATAAACTTAAAATGAATAAAAGACCTAAATGTAAGTCAGGAAACCATAAAAATCCTAGAAGAAACCATAGGCAGCAAAATCTCAGATATCTCTCATAGCAATATGTTTACAGATACATCTCCTAGGGCAGTGATGGCAAACCTTTTGAGCTCGGTGTGTCAACATTTTGAAAAACCCTAACTTAACTCTGGTGCCGTGTCACATATAGAAATTTTTTGATATTTATTTTATATACTAGAGGCCCAGTGCACAAAAATTTGTGCACTCGGGGGAAGAGGGGGTCCCTCAGATCGGCCTGTGCCCTCTTGCAGTCTGGGACCTCTCGGGAGATAACGACCTGCTGGCTTAGGCCTGCTCCCGGGTGACAGAGGGCAGGCCCAATCCCTAGGTGCAGCCCCTGGTCGGGCTCAGAGCAGGGCCAATTGGGGAGTTGGGGTGCTGCCCCCTGTCATGCAGAGCAGGGCGGATTGGGAGGTTGTGATGCCACCCTCAGTCACGCTCAGGGTAGGGCTGACTGGGGGGTTGGGGCACCGCCCCCTGTCACACTCAAGGCAGGGTCGATGGGGAGGTTGGAGGTTGCGGCGCCACCCCCTGTCACGCACAGAGCAGGGCCTATCAGGGGGTTGGGGCGCCGCCACTCTCATACTCAGGGCAGGGCCAATGGGGAGGTTATGGCTCTACCCCGTCACACACAGAGCAGGGCTTGTGGGGGGCGGGGGAGTTTGGGCCCCGCCCCCTGTCACACACAGAGCTGCAGGGCGATCAGGGGGTTTGGGCGCTGCCCCCTGTCACGCTGATCCCGGTGCCGGGAGGCCTCTCAGCTCCGCTGATCCCAGTGCTGGGAGGCATATTACCCTTTTACTATATAGAATAGAGGCCTGGTGCATGGGTGGGGCTGGCTGGTTTGCCCTGAAGGGTGTCCTGGATCAGCGTGGGGTTCCCCACTGGGGTGCCTGGCCAGTCTGGCTGAGGGGCTGAGGGCTGTTTGCAGCTGGTCACACACCCTTCAGGGTGGGGTTCCCCACTGGGGTGCCTGGTCAGCCTGGGTGAGGGGATGATGGCTGTTTGCAGCTGGTCACACACCTTTCAGGGTGGGGGTCCCCACTGGGGTGCCTGGCCAGTCTGGCTGAGGGGCTGAGGGCTGTTTTCAGGCTGGGACTGAAGCTCCCAACCGCTCCTTTTTTTCCTTTTTTTTTTTTTTTTTTTTTTAATTCTGGGCCAGTTTTAGCTCTGAGGCCTTGGCTGCTGAAAACAGGTTTCTGGCCTTTGTTTACCGTCTGTATTTGATACAATGTTGCGGTCTGGCTGGCTGAAGCCCCGCTGAGTAAGCAACATAGTTGCTTAGAGTTGCAGCTGAGAGGCCGGCAAATAAGGCGGGGAACGTTGGAGTCCTCCGTCACTGAAGCAAGCAAGCCTCCCTGTTCGCATCAGCTGCCTGGCTGCCGGCCGCCATCTTGGCTGCCAGTTAATTTGCATATCTCGGCCCTACTCTGTGAGTGACAGGGGGATTAGCCAATGGGAAGGGTAGTGGAGTGACACTAATTACCATGTTTCTCTTTTATTAGTGTAGATTTAAATGCCATTTAACAAAGAAAAATCAACCAAAAAAATGAGTTCACGTGTCACCTCTGACACATGTGTCATAGGTTCGCCATCACTGTCCTAGGGCAAAGGAAACTAAGGAGAAAATAAACAAAGGGACTACTTCAAAATAAAAAACTACACAGCAAAAGGAACCAATAACAAAACGAAAAGGGAGCCCACTCTAGGGGAGAACATATTTGGCAATGATACATCTGATAAAGGGTTAATGTCCAAAATATATAAGGAACTCATAACTTAACAAAAGGAAGATAAACAATCCAATTAAAAAATGGGCAATGGACCTAAATAGACACTTCCCCAAAGTGGACATACAGATGGCCAAGAGACATGAAAAAATGCTCAAAGTAAGTGATCATCAGAGATGAAAATTAAAATGACAATGAGGTATCACCTGTCAGAATGGCTACCATCAACAAATCAACAAGTGACAAGTGCTGGCAAGGATGTGGAGAAAAGGGAACCCTAGAACACTGCTATTGGGAATGCAGTCTGGTGCAACCATGATGGAAAACAGTATGGAGTTTCCTCAAAAAAAATAAATATGGAACTGCCATTTGACCCAATGATCCCACTTCTAGGAATATATCCTAAGAAACCTGAAACACCAATCAGAAAGAATGTATGTACCACTATGTTCATAGCAGCACAATTTACAATAGCTAAGATCTGGAAACAGCCCAAGTAAAAGCTGTGGTACATTTATACCATGGAATACTAAGCAGCAGTAAAAATGAGGAGTCTCTTGCCCTTTGAGACAGCATGGAGGGACCTGGAGCGTATCATGCTACGTGAAATAAGTCAGTCAGAGAAAGACAAGTATCACATGATCTCACTTATATGTGGAATCTAAGCAACGAAATAAACTGATGAATGTAGTGGATCCAGAGACATGGAAGCATGGAACAGAGTGCGGAATCTCAGAGGGAAGGCAGGTGGGAACAGTTGGTGGGTGGGGGTAATCAACCAAGGACCTTGTTTGCCTATATGCATGGCCTATGGACACAGACAAAGGGATGGTGAGGGCCTGAGCAGGGGTGGGGGCAGGCTGGAGAGGGTCAATGGGGGAAAAAGGGGGTCATGTGTAATACTTTAAACAATAAAGAATTATTAAAAAAAGTAAATAATTTCTAAAAGGGAAGGGGTTTTGGTTTATAACCCTAAATCTATAGCCTCAATGCCTAGTTCAGCACCTGTCATAGAGTAAATATTTAATACATTTGTTAAATGTAACTATTCTATTTTTATGTAGTATAGATGGTCCAACTTTTTATCACTTAAAATTTTATTTGCAAAAAACCAAAGATCACAATAAAACAAAACAAAAAATCAAGTAGATTACTTACAAAGGTAAACTACTCTATCTCACTGAGTTTCTCCTCATGAGAAACACCTATTAACAGTATGGTGCATATCCTTAAAATTTTCTTTAATGCTTAATACTGTCATATCTTCTAATTTATATATCTATGTGCTTAAAATACAAAATGAGGTTATGCTATATAATCATCTTCCACATACTATTTTTTGCTTATGATATCTTAAAAAGCATTTTCTTATAGTCCATTTAAACCGACCTCATTCCTTTTAATAGTTACTAGCATTCCACTGTACAAAAATATAATTGAATTAACCAGTCCTCTATTAATGGGTATTTAAATTATTGGGGTGTTTTGAAATTAAAATTCCATAATGAATAGCCTTTTTCCTATTTGTAAATATTTATGCTACTATGTCTGTAGGAATGATTCTTAAAAGTGGGAGTCCTAGATGACAGGGTATGTAATTTGTTTTTAATAATACTTTGAAATATTCTCTTAAACGTTGTATTAATTATACTACTATCTAGCATGTATCCAAGTATTGTGTTTGAATACATGCTAGGTAATAGTATTGAATGTACCTATCTCCCACACCTAGCTAACATAATATTTTAAAGCTTTCTAAACATTTGATAATTGTAGAGGGGGGTGGGGGGGAGGTGTTATGAACTTGTAATTTTTATTTGCATTGAAACATTTGTTATATTTTTAAAATTTGTTCTCAATTTGTCAGTTGCCTTTTGTAAACTAAATGCATTTAAAATGTTTATGTCACCAAATCTTGCAAATTTTCTCCTTTAAAGCTTCCTTAGAAAGCCTTCTTCCCACCCTACAATTATATAAAATAATCTCCTATGGTGATTATAGTAGTTAGTAATACTGTATTGTATACTTGAAATTTGCTAAGATAGTATTTCTTTAGTGCTCTACACAACCACACCAAAAAATAACTACATGAGGTGATGGATGTGTTAATTAACTTGATTGTGGTAATCATCAGATACATTAAACATCAGATTGTATACCTTAAAAAAATCAGGTACAACCTAAACATATAGAATTTTTGTCAATCATATCTCAACCAAACTGGTGGGGAAAAAAAGAAATATCTCCTATATTTTCTTCTAACTTTTTTGAGAGGCTTTTATATCTGCAATTTATCTTTTAAGATACAATATAGAAGGGATGTAACTTTTCTTCCTTTAAAATAGCCAATTTTTTCAATACCCATGATATCACTTTTTCCACTGATATAACATGTATTAAATTCATACATCTATCTATCTATCTATACACATATATAGATAGATAGATAGATAGATAGATAGATAGATAGATAGACAGACAGATGTATAAATATCTATTCTGGGCCCTTCCTATTGTCTATTTGCCTATTCCTGTGCAACTACACGATGTGATTCCTCCAAAGAAAGTGTCCCTGTCTCCCTAATTTGTTCTGCTTCCTCAAGGGCCTCCTAGATACAGCAAATGCTCACAATTTCTTATATTATTCTTTTGCTAAATACAACAGATTCACTAATAACTAGACATCTCCAGATTTACTTCCTATCTTTACCTTTTGGTAATCATATTATTTTAAGTAAAAATCTCTTTATAAAATACTTCAGTACCTGAAATAGCTTTTGTTTCTCTCGAACTTTATTTTCAAACTGCCTGCGTGAAGCAGTACTTATGGTCCTCTGGGAAATCTGACGAAGGGCCTGAAATTAAAAATCCAGACATATTAAACATATTAAACATAAGGCTTACAGAAACCTTCAAAACCATCCATGTACAATCTGCACAATTACAGAAGAGGGAAAGTGAGGGTTAAAATCTATCCAATTTGTCAGTAACAAAGTTATAAACCAACACCCAGGTTTCCCAATGTGTTGGCCATCCTCTGCTCTTTATACTGCATTCTGCCTTCTCCAAAGACCACATTCAAGAAGCAATTCATGCGAATTCTGAGCAAAAACAAATAAGCAAACAAACATGACCTTGACCTGAATTGAACCAATATTATTATGTAATTCTTGAAGAAAACATACTGATATAATAAATATTACAGAAACAAAAAATGATTACAAAATACACGAATAAAGCTCAAATGTTTTCATTTAATGCTTTACCATATTAAAAATCTATTACTTGATCTCAAAATAAACTAGCATGGTTCCTAAGATGCTTCTCATCACATTTTTCTTAAAAAATCTTTAATAAGACATAAATCTTTTAAAAAGGAGACCTGCATTATATCCAGTTGAATTAAATAAATAATGAAAGAAATTCCACTTTCTAAAATATATTACAAAACGAAGTAAAACCTTTTTTATTGTTACAGAAGAAGGTGACCACTGTTTCACTTTCCTTTGCGCAAATCTGGAGAAATAACGCACATGCCGAAGCCGGGGGAGGGCTGAAGGGCACTGCGGGGCCGTCTGCAGGAAGCGACAGGGCACTGCCACCACGACCGCTCCTCAAGTCCCACCCGAAACTGGACGACTTGCTTTTCTAACCGAAATCTGATGCTCAGGAAGCTCCGAACCTCTGAAGCCTACCCCCTTTCAGTAATAGAGGAACACCTTTCTGTCTGAGGCTTCGGGTAGCAGAACCTTCCCCCGCGGACCTTGGTTACTCACATCAGAGCTACTAAACTCATCGAAGTCCCTCAGAGTGAGGGGCGGCGAGGGAACAACAACAAGGCTTATCTAACTAACACTCCCGTGCTCACTTTCCCAGCTTCTCCTCTCCCTACATACACCCAGCAGGGACTGGGGCGAAGGGAAAGCAACGTCAGGAGAAAAGGACGCGGACCAAGGTGACCCAAGAAGCCGCCCTCCTCTCCCACCTTCCCTCTCAGAACAGACTTGGGAGTCGGTCGCGGTCCCTTAGCCTCCTCTCCCAACGCTCCCGCCCCCCATCGCGACTGCAGGCCGAAGAGCTCCTCACCAGCAGATTCCGCAACATGTTGGCTCAGTTATTGCCCACCAACCGCGACTACTAAACGCCCGGAACGCCTAACGTCACACCGGAACCGGAACTACCTTCTGGGCATGCGCAAACGTCAGGGGTCCTAAGTATTTCCGGTTGGGCGGGGGAAAGGCTGGAGCTCCTAACCATAGAGAGCGGAAGAACAGCGAGCGCGGCGGCACGGTGACCGCTCTAGCCAGCTGGCCGTTCGGCCCCCTCATCTCGTTCCCAGCCTGTCGGACGCCTCCCCTCCCCCCGCTCCCCCGCTGGCTGGGGAAAGCAATGACTGTTGGGACCAGAGACTCGGGGAGTGGGGTGTTACTCGCTCTTGTAACTCGCTAGGGTAAGATTATTGTGAGACCACGCTATCCTAGAAAGTCAGTGTGTGTAGTTTGAACGAGAAGGCGTAAAACTTGGAGCAACCTTTGAGCCCGTTTGGAGGCTGAATGAGCCCTGGGTTGGCCGAACTATAAGCTGTGAAAACGGATGAATTTGGGAACAAAAAGGATAACTCCTCTTACACGGGTAGTTTTCTCCATCGAAGAAACTGCTGCGAGGGCCTTATTGTTCCTTGTGCTGAGAACATGCTGTGAAGACCTGCGTTTATCTTCTTGTACCTCTGGATGCTGCAGAATCCCCCATGCAAAAAAGCTCTTCCACAGTGTCCCAGAATTGTGGTAGCTGTTCTCTCATTTCTCTGTGCCTGGGAAAACGCTGCAAAGAGGGGGATTTTTAAAAAAATATATATTTCATTGATTTTTTACAGAGAGGAAGGGGTAGGAATAGAGAGTTAGCAACATCCATGAGAGAGAAGCATCGATCAGCTGCCTCCTGCACACCCCCTACCCGGGATGTGGCCGGCAACCAAGGTATATGCCCTTGACCGAAATCGAACCTGGGGACCCTTGAGTCCGCAGACCGATGCTCTATCCACTGAGCCAAACCGGTTAGGGCAAGAGGGGTAATTTTTTAAGGGGGGACAAGGAATGGGATGGCAAATCTGAACTCAAGTCTTGCTGTCTTAGGTCCAACAGGGCACTTTCCATAACTGGAGTTTGTTAGCCAAAGAAATTATTGAACAGGTAAGTTGTCAGTGTGTCCTGCATCGATCTTGCTTATATAATGCTACATTGCAAGCGTCTTTATTCTTTGTGCCCACTCCCAAGTGTGTGCACTAGTAAATGTAAAACTATCTACCCTATACTACAATACTTTTCACCTTCTTACAAACTCAGTTCTAATTAAACCATTGTCAATACAAATAGGAAGCTAGTGACATATGTGTTCAGCATAGGTGCAATGTGTAGACAAACAATACTAAAATTATTCTGATCTTTAGTGTTAGACCCACCAAGTTACCTGTGCCCAGTTCAAGTTCTCTCCACTAAGATTTATAAATAATCCAAGTCATCTCTTCCCTGGATTAGGACTGAAAGGACGGGGTTTCTTCCCCCCTCTGCATTACATAGTGTAAACAAATCTTGGAGGACAGTTACAGGTGCCAATAGCTGGAGCATATGGATGTTTAAAAGTGGATTGTCTATAATTTGTTAAACTTGTATGTGCTTTCTTATGATTTCTTCACTTAGCGAACTAGACTGTAAACTTCTCAGAAGAGATTATGTAAATTTCTTACCAATCCCCTATGATTGCTTAAAGAGGGTAAACTGCTAACCAACAGAAAACTGATATATATTGGGTGATAGATCTAGGACACTTACGGCTCTGTCCAAAAAGAACTAAAGATTCACATAAAATAGATGCTGATCCTTATTTGCATGTCACTTAGTACAGTATAATTTTCCCCTCTTTACTGGATCATTCACTCACATTCCCAAATTAAACAAATAAAACTCCTTTGATTTCAGTTACCATCCCATTTCTCTTAAAAATAAAACAGATTTCTTTATACTTGTCTTTCCTTCCTCTTCTAATTTTTTTTTTTTTCATTTGGGGCAGGCTTATACTCCTCTTATTAGGATCACCAAACTCAATTTTCATCTACCATCTATGAATAACATTTAACATACTTGATCACTCCCTCAATGTATATTTCCAATTTTTTATTTGGAAGTAAGCCATACATACACTATAACATGTATACTACAGTTTGAAATATTGTCTTAATGAGCCTTCCATATACAATTTCTGTCCTTTTATTTCAGCAGCTGCTACTTCTAGTTTCCTCATCCTCAAAATCTCTAAATTTGAGAATACCAGCTTTTTAAAAAACATTAATCCCTTTTGGGATTCCATCTGGTGCCACAAAACACCATTTGTGTGCTGACAACTCTCTACCCTGACCTTTCCCTTTAACTCCAGACATCTCCACTTAGATGTCTAACGGGCATCGCAAAATTACAACCAAAAATGGAATTCTTCTTTCCATTCATTTCCAAGTGCTCTCCTCTGAAATTTCCTTCAAGCCCCAAGGTATTGGCTGCACCTTCAAAATATAACCTGAGTCTGACCACTTCTCATCTTGCCACTCCAAGCCAACCCATCATCATCTCTTGCCTGCATTCCCGTAAAAGCCTTTTTAAACTGGTTTCCCTCCTTCCCGCTCTTCCACACAGTTTAATATTCCACACAGCAGTAATCCTTTTAAGAACTTGTTAGATAATGACTCTGCTTAAAACTATTTTATTTTGGTCATTGATGTATCCCCGGCACCTACACTAAGTAACTGGCACATAATAAATATTGGTTAAATAAATAGTATGCTGTACAAAAGAATATATTGAATATGAAAATTCAAAAAAAATCTTTCTTAATACTCACTGTACTCCTTTCAAACATTTTTAAGTCCCAGGGTTCCTCACTCATTGTCTCCTTGCTCTTGCTCTGTAAATTGTGATTACACTGACAAAAAACATGGCTGAATGTGCCTGGGTACCTATTAAACTTTACTGGATCTTCCCAGGCACACCTGAAATTTGTTACCAGATTTGTAAACATCCTCTGAAGCAGAAGTTATTTTTAAAATAGGTTCCTTTCCAAAACATAGGTTCTTTTGTAATACTGTAAAAATTATTAGACATTGCTCTTCTTTTGAAAAATATTTCCTCCGCAATGGTTCTCAACCTGTGGGTCGCGAACAATGAAAATACATCCTGCATATCAGATATTTACATTACAATTCATAACAGTAGCAAAATTACAGTTATGAAGTAGCAACGAAAGTAATTTTATGGTGGGGGGTCACCACAACATGAGGAACTGTATTAATGGGTCGCGGCATTAGGAAGGTTGAGAACCACTGCTCCAGAGGGTTCTTGAACATTAAAACAGAACTGGCAGTACATTTAGATATGTGGTAGGTAATGATTAATTTAGGTGTTGTCAGCAAGATAAATTTGTGGGCATCAGATGTAAAATTACTAAGTGAAAATATTTCACAATTAACTGATGGAAATTACCAAATCACAAAGGGACTCAACCTTTCTAAAAAAAAAAAAAAAGTCAAACCCTTACTTTGATCCTGCCTATAGCATCTACAAACAAAAAGACAAATGCCTGAATAGTTTTATGGGAATGCGATGTGTATTTTTTTTTTCTGAACCATGCTTAATCCACATCCAGTTTTATAAAAACAATATAGAACTTCATCTGAACTTTAATGTATCAAAACTAGTTAGCCCTGGCTGGATGGCTTAGTTGGTTGGAGTGTGGTCCCATATACCAGGTTTGATTCCCAGTCAGGCCACATACCTAGGTTTTGGGTTCAATCCCTGGTCAGAGTGAGTACAGGAAACAGCCAATCGATCTCACATTGATGTTTCTCTCTCTTTTCCGCCCTCTCTAAAATCAATAAAAGTCCTCTGCTGAGGATTAAAACAAGAAAAGCCTACTAGTTAGATAAAAGGTAGCATTTCAATATAACTCCCTATTTTAATTATGATATAGTTAGGAATCAGGAAACATTTGGTTGTCAATTAACTGCTATATTATTTTACCATTAAATAATTTGTCTAATTGCAAGCCTTATCTTTTCATCATTAAAGGGGTTGTACTAATCTTTATCTCTGGCTCTAAAATCCTTATATATGAAAAATACTTTAAAACATCCTTTATAATAAACCTTAATATGCAAATCGAATGACCAGTGGAACAACCAGTCGCTATGATGCGCACTGACCACTAGGGGGCTGATGGTGAACCCAGGAGCTGTCCCCTGGTGGTCAGTGCACTCCCACTGGGGGAGCGCTGCTCAGCCAGAAGTTGGGCTCACAGCTAGCAAGCACAGTGGCTGTGGTGGGAGCCTCTCCCGCCTCCACCACAGTGATAAGGAGCAGTGAGCTGAACGGTAAAGAGCAGCGAGCAGGCGGGCAGTAAGGAGCGAGGGGTCCTGGACTGCAAGAGGGATTTCTGACTGCCGGCTTAGGCCTGCAGGCAGATATCCCCTGAAGGGTCCCAGACTGCAAGAGGGCACAGGCCAGGCTGAGGGGACCACCCCCCCGCCCAATGCTTGAATTTTGTGCATTGGGCCTCTAGTATGACTATAAGTTGACTCCTTGTTGAACAATAACTTACTAAGGACCTACTATGAATGTAACATTTTCCAATCTGCTCAGGAAGAAAACGTTGAATCTCTGACCTTCTGGAGCATATCCTCTCACTAGGAATATAATATACACATAGTAGTAAGTTATTCTGCAGACATAAATGACTCTCTGGTAACTGCTATAGTAAAAGTTACTATGGGAAATTTAAGAAAGGCAATGGTTATTGGGAAGGTTTTGAAAAAAACTGGATTTTAGCAGGGTCCATTAAAATTAGAATGAATGGCGTAGGGATTAAAAGGTATTCCAGACAGGGCAAAATCATGATTAATAACCTGGATTCAGAATCAAGCATGATCTACTGCAGAAACTGTGAAACAGAGGCCTAAATGGAATGAAAAGAGAAAAAATATTATTGTAGTTAAGAACTTGGAAGTCAGATCCTGAATCTGTCAGCTAATAATGATATGATAGTTTCATAATCTATACCTGTTTCTGTGAAATGAAGGTGATAGTAGCTATCATTGGGTGGCTGTGAAAATTAAATGATATAATTCAATAAATATTAGCTATTATCATGGGAGGAAAATTTGGGTAAGGAGAAATCTAAGCAGAAGATATAGCCTATGCAGAGGCAAAGAAGAAAGGGTGAACAGATGGCTTGGGGAATTGTAAATCGTTTGGCTGGCAGAACACCTGGAGTGTGAGGCAACAGTGGTAGGCAGGAGTGAGAATTTAGTAATGATATTTAATCTTATTTTGAAGGTGCAGTTTAAATAGCAAACTGTCAAGATCAGAATAGTTTCAAGATCATTCTGGTAGTTGTGAAAGGCTGGACTGGACATGAGTTACTAGGAACAGAGTCCATGAGAAGGCTATTATAGTAATCCAAGGAAGAAAGAAAACCTGAAATGAGTCAGCAGCAAAGAGATATAAAGAGATGGATTAAAGAGCCAGCTATAATAAGTACCTTTAAAAATCAACAGAATGTAGTGATTTATTGGGTTGGGAAGTTGGAGAGGAAAGCAAGGTTCCTGGATTAACGCATAAGGTGGTTGGTCATACCATTCACTATATTGAGGGATATTAAGAGAAACCCCAGGCTAGTCTGAGATTCCTGTTTGGGCCTTATTACATTTGAGAAATCCAAGGATAATCCAAGATAAGACCTAGAGCTCAGGAGGGATATCAAGACACAAGAATAGATAATGAAGTCAGTGTGAAGATGGTAGAAGTGATGAGAATTTAAGACTGCTCAGGGAGTGTTTGTAAAGTGAGAAGAGGGCCCAGAACAAAATTTCAAAGAATCCCCAACATTTTATATGGTGAGCATAACCGAGGAATATATAAAGACTAGGGAGCAAATAAGTAGGAAGAAAATCAGGAGAGTTATTCACAGACGCCACATGCTAAGGATGAAGAGGGAAGGAAAATCCCAAACTATCAAATGAGGCACTAAGTTCAAGACAAGGGTGAATTCATTTGATTCGACAAGAAGTGGAAATTGTTCACGAGTGCCATTTTTCTATACTTTGTGCTAAGTGCTTGCCATCTATCACTTCCCTTATTCCTCAAAACAAAATCTGTCAAGTAGGTATTAAAATCCCCATTTTACTGAAAAGTAAATAGTAAATGGTTTAGGAGATTAAATGATCTGAAGATACAGTTTATACCAGCCGTGGGCAAACTACAGCCCGCGGGCCGGATCTGGCCCATTTGAAATGAATAAAACTAAAAAAAAAAAAAAAGACCGTACCCTTTTATGTAATGATGTTTACTTTGAATTTATATTAGTTCACACAAACACTCCATCCATGCTTTTGTTCCGGCCCTCCGCTCCAGTTTAAGAACCCATTGTGGCCCTCGAGTCAAAAAGTTTGCCCACCCCTAGTTTATACATATATATGAGCCAGATCAATCTGCTTCTGAAACCCATACTCTTCCTACATAATCCTTTCCAGTGGTTCTCAACCTTCCTAATGCCGCGACCCTTTAATACAGTTCATGTTGTGGTGACCCCCAATTTCATTGTTACAAATTGAACATAATTAAAGCATAGTGATTAATCACAAAAAACAATATGTAATTATGTGTTTTCCGATGGTCTTAGGTGACCCATATGAAAGGGTCGTTCGACCCCCAAAGGGGTCGCGACCCACATGTTGAGAACTGCTGCTTTAGACACAGTTGACAGTGACCAGAGCAGAATACAATCATGGGATTAAAGCCTGGCTGAAGTTGACAATGACAAAATATAAGCCACTCTTTTACAAGCCTTGCTGTGAAAGGAAAGACAACACACTCCGGAGATTGTTTTAGACCACTGATTCAACTGCAAAATTTGCATGTATTTGTTAAGCTATTTCTTCTGCATTTCTGGTCCTTGAAACAAAGTGGCATACCAGTCTTGACATTTTAGAGTGATGTATGATGAGTTCAGTCTTCTTCCACATTACCCTGAATAGAAAAGCTTGGGGTACACAAGCAGACAAGCTCCCATTAATGTCACTTAAAATGCATAAAAACATTAAGTTTTTAAAAAAATGTTATAAAATGTTGTATATTTGAAACCAGTATAATTTTATTAATCAGTATCACCCCAATAAATTCAATAAAAATTTTTAAGTAAGAAGGAGAAAAAAGATTATAAAATGTTATAAAATCACAAGGTGCTTCAAGGTGTTTCTGGTTTGATAGTGAACTGGCCCTAAGAGTCTTTTCTCTCTCTCACTCTAGTAAAATGAAAGAAAAGAAATTGAAAGGTTATGAGGTATTGATAGACCTTTAGATGAATCTAAAAGGCATTATGCTGAGTGAAAGAAGCCAGTTTCAAAGGTTACATATGGTATGATTCCATTTATAGCATTCTAGAAGAAAAACTGGGGATGGAAAAGAGGTCAGTGGTTGCCTGGGGTTATCAGCGAGGTTAAGTGTGACAAAAAGGAACAGGATAAGGGAGTTTGTGGGGGGAGGAGGGGTTGATGGTACTGCTCAGTATCCTATGAAGGTTACAAAAATTTAGACATTAGTTATAACTCACAGAACTACAAGAAAAAAAGTAGGTTGACTGTATGATAATCTAAAACCCATCCTTTAAAAAAGATATGAGCCCAAAAGGAATGAAAGTAGAGAGGAGACAGAAACAGAGAAAGGATTTCAACAGATTTCTGGAAACAGAAAGCAGTTGCGATAGACTGAGGAGGACAGAAGCAGCTGCAATGATCTGAAGGGACTGCAAGGGGGTTATCAGTGAGAAGCATGCCGATTGGTCCCATGATCATTGAGAAGCTGACTTGGAGGTAAAAGTTATGGCAAAGAGCAGAGCCAAGGGACAGGCCTAAAAATGGCTAGCTGAAAATTATACAGCCTCTGCCCTAACTCTCTCAACCAAATACAATCTCTCGCCCCCAACACTGTTTCTCACAGGTTGAAGACAAGAGAACTTTTTTTTTACCTTTTTTTATTGATTTCAGAGAGAGGAAGGGATAGGGAGAGATAGGAAGATCAATGATGAGAGAGGGAGAGATAGGAAGATCAATGATGAGAGAATTATCTACCTGCTGCCTCCCTCACCCCCTTCTGTGGATTGAGCCCACAACGTGGGCATGTAGCCTGACCCGAATTGAACCGTGACCTTTCATGGTTCAATGCTCAACCAATGAGAAACACCGACTGGGTGAAGACAAGAGAACTTTTATCAGGAGTAACGGGAGACTACTAGATGAAAGGAGTATGCTAAGGGACAGACAGGTATAGAGAAATATGTATTCAGTGGAAAACAGAAAGTGAGGTGGAGGACAAGGCAGAGACAGAGTTAAAGCAGGAATAAACAGACCCTCCTTCAACCACTTCTTTGAGAGAATTCTTCCCCAGAGGAACTGAACGGTTCCTGACAACGATTCCTAATGCAGTCTTTCTCAAAATTCAGTCCACCTACAACTGTTGACCTGCCAGCTATTTACTACTTGTCATTAAGCTTTTTATCATGAAGAGAACAAATAAATTCACTGAATGGCATTTTTGAGTTGCACTGTGCAAGTGAAGCCTATCACTAATCAAGCACTGCCCACAAAGAAAGAGCTTTCAATTATTTTTTGGGGTCCATTTACATGACAGATTGTTGAAGCTAGCCATATACAAGGAAAGTCACCTACGTGAACAAAAGAAAACTAAAATTAAAAATAGCAACAAAAAAATCAATGTAAATAGTATGAAAAACAAAATTACAGGGGTAGGCAAAAGTAGGTTTACAGTTGTATTACAAATAATATAACAAAAATAAACTGTTTTGTGTATTCACAACTATAAACCTACTTTTGTCGACCGCTGTATATATGCTTCCATACATGTCCTCAAAAAAAATTAGTATGCTTTCCAGAATGAACATTAAAAAATATTTTAGAAACAATAAAAATAAAGAGAGTCTTAACAATTTTTAAATATATATATCTATAAAAACTCAACGGGAAGATCATGTTGGAAGATCACAATGAAGACATCTTCTAGAAAGAGCAGAGACAACAGTGTCAAAACAACTGGAGGGGGGAAAAAAAACAACTGGAGAAAAAGGGAAGAAAATTAACCATCAGTGAAAGAAGTCTAATATCTGACCAGGATAAAATCAAATTTCTCAAAAACAATAATAAAAGCTAGAAGAGAGTGGAGCAATGTCTTCAAAACTCTGAGGAAAAATTATTTTTAACTTAAATTGTATATGTAGTCAGACTACCAATGAAATGTGAGAGTAAAATAAGAACATTTTAGACATGTAAGGACTCAGGACATTTGCCTCTCATATACCACTTCTTAGGAATATTTAAATGTTGTAGGAAGTGCTCCAGTAAACAAGAAAGTAAAGTAGGAAATAGCACATCCAACACAGGAGGGTGACCAAAGGAGGTCAAGGGATAATGGCTCTGAGGCCAGACAAGAAAACAACCAGTACAGCCCTAGCCAGTATGGCTCAGTGAATGGAGTGTTGGCCCATTGACTAAAGGGTCATGGGTTCTATTCCAGTCAAGGGCACATACCTCAGTTGCAGGCTTGATCCCCAGCTGGGGCACATGCAGGAGGCAACCAATCGATGTCTATCTCACATTGATGTTTTTCTCTCTGTGTCTTCTCCCCCTCCCTTCCACTCTCCCTAACAATTAATGGAAAAATACCCTCAGATGAGGATAGATGAAAGAAAAGGAAGAAAAAGAAAATGAAAGGAAGGAAAAGAAGGGAGGAAGAGAGGGAAGCACAGTACAGATTGGCACAGAAGATAAATGCAGAATAGACCTCTCCAGTGATGGAAACCTAGTAAAAGTGAATGAGAAGTTAGAAAAAAAAAATTAAGACATTTCCAGAAACTTGTGTTAAAAACGAGAGGATTAAGTCCAGAAGAAATAAAATTATACAAAATGTAATCATGGTGCACTGCTTTGCACTACAGTATAATTAAACAGTAGCGAATGCATTTAGTAAATTTTATGGCATAACTTTATAATGGGAGAAGGGGAGAAAGTGTGTTAGAGAGCTTAATTATCTGGTAACATCAAGGTAATGTCTAAAAGTGTTAAATCAAGCAACAGTAGAATAGGCATATTATTTAGATACACTAAGATAAAAACCCAAATAAACTTTTGGAGTCAAAATGATTGTCTCTGGAAGGTAAATTAAGTTGGGACTACTGCTTTTCATCATAAGATCTTTAGATTTTTTAAATTGTGTATGTTACTTTGATAAATTTTACAGATATATAAAAGCAAATAAGGTTACCATGGTATAATTTATTTTGAAATTTCAAATGACATCAGGGGAAATGTGATTTTTATATTTACTGAATGGGGCATGAGCTAAAGAGAGTAGCTCTAAAACACTTTACTAGATCATCCAAACTCTACATTTATGCATCAAAATTCTTCTTGAGAAAGCACTTCCTCATCCTGTCCTTCCCCTCAAAGTAATCATGTTTACAAAGAACAAAACTTTGTGACTTAACCAACAAAGGACTATACTGTAATTCTAAGGCAGTGTTTCCATAAAGATAGGTGGTGAACAGACTGGACAACATTCATTAACCCTACCTCTCAGCTGTTCCTCTTTCCTAGTCTGGCTTTTCATTTCCTGTGTGCCCCCCTTACTTCATTATTTTCATCATCTTTGCCTCTATCCCACATTTTCATTTTCTATTTACTAGACATTTCCTGTGAATATGAAGTTTAGCCTGTCTGCCTATAACTCAGGTGACAATTTGACCACTTCCTGGTAAGAACACATTACTCAATAATACGGATAATATTGAGTTGATGCTGTTAGCGATTAATATACTATACTAGAGGCCTGATGCACGAAATTCGTCAAGAGTAGGTCTTTCTTCCCCCGGCTGCCCGCACTGACTTCCCTCTGGCACCCGGGGACCCGGGCTTCCCTCGCAGCCCCAGCTTTGTCCGGAAGGACGTCTGGTCTAATTAGCATATTACGCTTTTATTATTATAGATATCCATACGGCAATCAAATCTAGGCATAGAAATGCTAAAACTTGAGCTCATTGACCCTGAGCGAAAAATTTAGTGCTAAACGTTAGCAACAACCCCAGGGCATTATTATTTTAGGAAGACACATGAACATAGCCAAATTAATTTTGTTCATTTTTATTAATACAGAACATACTAACAGAAAGCTATCTTTTAACATAATCAAGATTACAAATAAACTTACTAATCAATAAATAATATTCATTTGACTCTCCTCTTGGTTGAATAATTCTCTATTTGATAATACAGTTATTTTTACCAATTTATTTTTAAACTGCCTTATTTCAATGACATTTCTTAGTTTTTACTTACTAATAATTCCTTCAATTGAGAAACTTCACATATCAAAATATTTCCTGCAAGTTAATGCATTCTTCAATGTCTTCTATTTAACCTAGTTGTCTTAAAATTAAACATAATTCTTTGAAAGTTGAATATTACATTAATGTTTCCAAAAAATGAGCATAAAGCCCACAAGAAAGAGGCCATATGAATGTTCCACATTCTTCATATTTACCAATATTTTACAGAGGCCATATAAATGTTCCACATTCTTCATATTTACCAAAAGGAATCCCTTAGAGCTCAAAGGGGAGGAGACAGAAGAAACTAAAGCCATCAGTGTAGTTATAAAATAGATAAAACTCCAAATATATTTTAAGATTTCATCTTCACAGATGAGAAAATGTTGGAAGGGCTCTTCAACATTTCTTTAGCAGCACCTTTGGTCCCCCAATTAGAAAAGGGGATGCGGGATGGAAGTCCTCCTTAAACAGAACAAACTCAATCTGGACAACCAGCAGGAGGACCCCTCTCCCCCAGTAATGTATTCCAGAAGATCAACTGCCATGGGTAAGAGGGTCAGTTATGAGAACAAATAATAATATTCTGAAAGACTGACAAACCAAGACTATTTTCAGACAAAAAAATACCCTGTGCACTCAGAAATTTCAGTATAATCATATATTAAGTACCTCATGCAAGTAATATTCAACAAATTAAAAGTCACGCTATACAAAACTTAGGTGTGGCACATTCCTACTATTACGTTATTTTTTTGGTTTTGGTTTTTTAAAAAACATACTAATCAAAATTGATACATTACCCAGACCTTCTGATTTAAAATATAACTGAAGGAAACCATTACAAATTCTAAATTAGCAGGCATTCTTCTATATAAACATATGAGTAAAAAAAAAAAAAAAAAAAAGCAATTTCAATGAGATTAAGTCCTCTAATTCATACATTTTCATGAATGTGAAAAAATAAGTTTGCATTCAAGAATAAGTTTTATAGCAAACAAATTACAACATTTATTCAATAAGGAATATTAAAATAATTCCAGTGATAGAAAATACAACAGCTTCAACCATATATAATTTATAATGTATATACTCAAAAATCTCCAGAATTTAATAAGGAAATTTAAAGAACCACTTTTTCAAATATTTCTTAGGCCTGGCCGGGTGATCCATTTGGTTGGAGCATCATGCTATACACTAAAAAGTTGTAGGTTCAGTTCCCAGTCAGGACACATACCTAGGTTGTGGATTGGATCCCAGTTTGGATGCGTGTGGGAGACAACCAATCAATGTTTTTCTCTCACATGGATGTCTCTCTCTCTCTCTCAAATCAATTAAAAAAAAACATGTCCTCAGATGAGGATTAAAATATATATATATATAAAATGTATTAGGAAAACCAACCAAAACTATTGTTGCATTAACTAAAGAGAATGTGCATACACATCCATATTTGACCTATATGCAAAAATTGAATGAAATACAGAGGAAATAAAGGTTACTATTTTCCAAAATTTCTGCAATGTAATATTAGTACTGAAGTCAAAACACTTACCGGCAAAATAAAAACAGCTTGAGGTATTTCCATGATCACATGTAAAAACATATCAAGTGAATTGGGGTTCCTGACTGCAACATCTTAACCAAATGGAAAGACGAATTTTAAATTCTCCTACCTGACCTCTTCAGACATGAGCATAAGTAAGACTTCAAAGGTGAAATCAAAACTAAGCTTGACAAAGAACTGTACTGGATAAATTAAATATATGAACCACCTCACCAAAGATGGTACTTTAAGCCTTTACACATGACACATGACAATGATGAAGTGTTTTATTTAGATTTGGTCTTTCTTCATTTTTTCATGACTTTGAATCCTGAAGGTTAGCAAAGCATTATACTCATACATCTTGTAATTCCTCTCTTTACACAATAGGCACACATATACAGCACGTATGTCAATATAATATTTATCAACACAGCATAAACATTTAAGCAGCAGACACATTTCACATGATAGAGGCTCTATGCATATGGGCTGTCCCATCAAAAAGCAAACATTAGAATGCCATTTCAGTAGTTACAGTGCTGACATGATCAATAAAGTTAATTTGTTTTATACCCATCATCTATTTTCATAAGTCATCCATAGGAATGAAGTAAAGGACAAAGACTGTTTTTTTAAATAAAAAGTGGTATGCCAACCTCAAAAATGACATACTAACCAGACATCGGCATTCAAAAGCTAGGCTGAACAGAACTGGCCTTGATGTACATGCGGTAAGTTTGTTTTCAGAATATAAAATTAAATGGTAATGTCAGCAGTATTACTACTGTTTCTATATTTATGATTAATTACTAGCAATACAACTCCCAGAAGGAAGGAGATGGATCCAGTGGTGATATAAGCAATTCCCAAAAATGGATTTTTTCCTCCCATCCATGAAATAGTGCTTAAGATCATCCGTTTTCGTCCATCAAAAGAATGTACAGGGTAATCTGAAGAGTGAATAGGAAAACTTTTCCATGTTCAGTGACTTTATTTTTAAAATACACCTTAAAAAGTTAGCATTTAATTGCTTGTAATTCATTGACATAATTCTATGATACCCAGGCACCTTACTCCCATGTTCCGAATCATAAAATAATTGTGTAATATTTATCCTGAAGAATTGGTTTAGCAGATTAAATGTTAGTAGTATAGCCAATATAGTTTGCAAGAAAAAACAACCAAATTTAACAGTTATATCGGTTCTCAGATACTTGTGCCCTCATTACACAGGAGGGGCAAAATGCCACAAATAAATGACTAGAAGGATTAAAGGGGAACAGAAGGGGTCTATGTAATATTTTCAACAATAAATATTTAAAATAAAAATGAAAAAAAGAAATATAATGTGAAAAAATATTTCAAATAAATACTAGTAGCAGTTAAACCCTCAAAGAGGAGGTTGACAGACCAAGAGAAAAGGAAAAGATGAAGGAATCAGAAGTCTTCTCTGTAAGCTCAAAGAGCATGTGTAGCAAGAGAGTAGTTATGAGAAAATGAGAAGACTCTAAGAACAGGGTAAAAAAGCATTATACTAGTCTTAACTTGCTGATTTGGAGTAATGATAAAATTCATGGTGTGACACAGAGAGGTGATGGCTAAAACAGAGTGGAAGTGAAAGGTGGGTTGTTAAAGAGATTTATGAAATGAGATGTCAGTTTACTGGATGAGCATGGATCAGTTCTAGGATTGTAGCAACAGGTCAGAAAAGGGGACAACTAAGTCCTTATGTAAAAGATTTACAACCTTTTCACAAGCGGCTTTTGAATCAATATTGGGCCCCATCTGTTTCTCTGGGCTCCTGCAACTCTCCAAATGACTCCAAATGGCACGTTTAGCTCTACTAGTTTCTTAAATCAGTTCACACTGATTATGAGAGCTCTAACTAACCCAGAGCTCTGAGGAGTACGGTCTCAAATCACCCATGCGAGTATCTCCCAGTATCACAAACCTAAAAAATGGGCTTCTGCCTTAATTCTAATATCTAGTTCCTACCTTATACCTAGTTTTGATAATTAACCCTTGATATTTTGCAGGTCCATCTTGTCAATCTTCAATATATCCTGCATTCTCCTGACAGTTCTCCTCTCCACGCCTGGGATGCAAATTCTCAGCTGAGAATTCCTGAGTGCTCACTCGAAAGATTTTCCTTTATTATAGTCTGGAGGCTTCAGGTTTGGATACTGTTACCAAGTTTTTGAAAGTAGGTCCCTGTAGGAGCAATTTTGGGCAGACAGGGCCAATTCAGGTGCTAATAGAAAGAGCATTATCTTGATATTGAATGCTGCCCTGTACTTTGGCTACACTGGTCTTCCCATTAAGCTCAATTATAGTCAACCATGTAAAAATATCTAGCTTACAAATAAATTCAGAACCTACATTTTAAGTAATTTTAAAGCATTATCTTGAGACTGTAGCCAAAGTAGAGGGCAGCTGTTCAGTATCAAGATAATGTTCATTCTACTAGCACCTGAACTGGGTCTGTCTGCCCAAAATTGCTCCTAGGGGGACCTAGTTTCAAAAACTTGGTAACTTTTAATCTGTCATTAGCAAACATTTAAATGCAAATATTTAAGAAACTTTTCATTCATGAGATATAAAATGAACTACAGATTTAAAAATGTAAGGACTTTGTTTTGAATAAAAGGTAGTGCTCAACATTTCCGTCTTAGGAAAGACTGCATCTAGGCTGGTATGGACTGGTTTAAACTAGCTAGGGATGGTGATTGACGGAAAAGTCATGGCCTTTGGGGTCAACAGCTTGACCATGAGCTTCAACTCTTCTACTTATTTCCCATGGAATCTCAGGCAAGTTACTTAAATGCTCTATGTTCCTGTATCCTTGTCTATAACATGGAGATGACAACTACTTCATAAAGCTTGAATTTAAGTAAAATAATGCATGGAAAATACTTAGTACAATGTTGACACAGTCAGACTGAAATAATGACATTTATCAGCACTGAAAATTACATCTCAATTATTAATGTGGCAAAATACAGCTAATGATAAAAATGTTTTGTACTATGAACAGAGCAGTAGTTAGAAACAATTATGTTGATATTAGTTAACATATCTGCTGATTTTTAATATGTAAAAATATATATTAAAACAGCTTGTAGCCCAACCGCCATGGCTCAGTGGTTGAGCATCGACCTATGAACCAGGAGGTCACAGTTCAATTCCCAGTAGGGGGTGTGCAGGAGGCAATGGATCAATGATTCTCTCTCATTGATTTTCCTCTCTCTAGCCTTTTTCTTCCTCTCTCTGAAATCAATAAAAATAAATCTTAAAAAATCAGCTTGTACCACCAACACTTATGTATTATTAGGTACATTCACTGGCTTTCCCATTAAGCTCAATTACAATCACCCATGTAAAAATATCTAGCTTACAAGTAAACCCAGAACCTACATTTTAAGTAATTTTACCAAATAATATGCTTAAACCCTAGTACAAAGTAGATAAAAATTAAAGATATTTCTGGAAGGCATAAAAGATACTTTCCCATACATACACTCTTATAAAAATGCAGAGATCATAACTCAACACAAAGTAGCATACCACATAACTAAGATATGGCTGGACTACACTCCTTTCCAATTCTATGAATATGTGCTCATGGCCAAAAAAGGATACTGTATTTGATATTCAAAAAGTAGTCTCCAGCTGGTAACGTTGGATGTAAATCACTTTTCCGCTCTATAATACGATATAACTTACGAAAAGTAGGCAATGCTGCAGTACGCATCCAAACAATAAAATCTTCATTTATGAATCCATTATTATCTTGGTCAGAATCCAGCAAGTATACTGGTTTAACCCAGTTTACTGGCTTTGTTGTATCTTAAAAAGGAGGGGTGGGAGTGGGAGAGACAAAATATTCTATTAAGAGTTTCACTGAAAATTCACACTCTAATAAAACAAAGATATATATTACACAATCAGAATATTTTTCTCAATTTCAAAGGTTTGAATACATTCATATTCTAAGGAAGTCTTATATCAAGAGAGAAACCAATCCCTCATGTAACAACTTAACATAATTACAAAGATTTAATATCTCAATTAAGAGAATACTAAAAGGCCCTAGCTGGTTTGGCTCAGTGGATAGAGTGTTGGACTGCAGACTGGAAGGTCCCAGGTTCGATTCCAGTCAAGGGCACATGCTTGGGTTTCAGGTTCAATCCCCAGTAGGGGGTGTGCAGGAGGCAGCCGATCAATGATTCCCTCTCATCATTGATGTTTCTATCTCTCTCTCCCCCTCTTCTTTCCTCTCTGAAATCAAAATATATATAAAAGAGAATACTAAAAGTGAGCTGTTGAGTATATACCAAAAGGCAGATAATTTAATGCAAAGATATAGTGATATGAAACATTACATTGTGAAATTGAGATATAGAAACAAAAGTAAATTTGGATCTATAGTTATAATAAATAATAGGGGTTTGTTAAAAAGAAACTTCATTGCAGTTTTAAAAGATTATGGGTAAAATGCTTATAAGAAAATACCAGAGAAGTTTAAGATTAAAAGTTTACATTTCCTTTAGGATTTCAGTACATTAGAACAGACTATATACTTTTACCTTACTATGTATGAAGTTAAGAAAAGTAGCTGTTTTCAAAAAGCATAAATATCTTCTGAGATTCGAAAGATTGAAAATTTTAGGTACTTTATTAAAACTTCTAGCTTATATCATGTTTTAAAAGGATATTAGTAATATTTTACCTTTAAATCGTTCTTGTAGGGGGCCTTCTCCAGGGGGGTTTCTAAATTTCACATTTTTATCTGTCCACCAAGCAATACCTTTCTTTTTCAAAGGAATTGCCGTTGAAAATGATCCATTGACAACCAGAAACAATTCTAATGTATCTAAACATAAGAAAAGGAAGATATTGCTAAATATTGAAAATCCAAAATACCCGCTTTACTCTATGAGAAATTAGGATCTGGTATTTGCTTTCAAAAGTGGTGGTAACAGAGTAGGCATATGATGTATATTTGCTCTTGATTATTTATATGTGAATTAGCAATTAAAAATTTATAATCCCAGATGGACTTTTCTTTCATCACTCAATACAGTTCTAGGTTACTTTTCTATTTGGCTGATAGGAGATAAGGTCAAATGTTTTAATATTAAACCAAATAAAATTATTTGCAAGGTAAATCTGCCTCTTCTTTCTTTTAAACATGCGTTCATAAATAGTTAATGGTTTATGCATTTCTCTATCTGCACTGTCTAATATAGTAGCCAGTGGTTACATGGCTACAGAGCTTTTGAAATGACAGCTAAATGAATGTTTTGTAAATGTATATCAAAGACTTAGTATAAAAGATCCTATATAATAAAAGCCTAATATACTAAGTGTCCAGTTGTCCATTCAGCCAATCAAAACGTAATATGCCAATGATATGCTAAGGCTGCTCAACCGCTCGCTATGATGTCCACTGACCATTAGGGGGCAGACACTCTGACCTATAGGTTAGCTTGCTGCTGGGATCCGGCCGATCAGGACTGAGCGAGATGGGCCAGACACACCCTGGAGCCCTCCCATGGTCCCTCCCTGGCTGGCCAACCTCCCATATCCCTCCCCAGCCCGGATCGTGCACTGGTGGGGTCCCTCAGCCTGGCCTGCACACTCTCACAATCTTGGCCTCTCAGAGGATGTCAGAGAGCAGGTTTCGGTCCGAACCCGCAAGCTAGGCCAAGGGACCCCACTGGTGCACGAATTCGTGCACCGGGCCTCTAGTAGAATATAAAATATCAACAACTTTTATATAATGCATATTATTTATATGCTGAAATGATGTTTTGAGCTTATTGGGTTCAATAAAATATATTATTAAAATTAATTTCACAACCTCTCCAACATGTTATTATTTGTCTTATTGATAACAGCCATTCTAACAGATGTGAGTTGGTATCTCATTGTAGTTTCGATTTTTATTTCCCCGCTAGCAAAGTTGAGCATCTTTTCATATATCTGTTGGCCATTTGTATGTTTTCTTGGAAGAAGTGTCTGTTCAGGTCCTCTACCTATTGTTTGAGTGGGTAATTTTGTTGTTGTTGAATTCTATGAGTTTTTTATTTATTTTGGATATTAACCCCTAGTCAGAGCAAATATCTCCCATTGTTTGCAAATACCTTCTCCCATACAGTTGGCTGCCTTTTTTGTTTTGCTGATGGTTCCTTTTGCTGTGCAGAAGCTTTGTAGTTTGATAAAACAGAACCCACCATCACTGCTGGTGGGAATATAAACTGGCATAGCTACTAAGGAAAAGAGTATGGAGGTTCCTTAAAAAATTAAGTCTGGACTTACCATATAACCCAGAAAGCCTTTTTTGGGTATCTACCCCAAAAATTTGGAAACATTTATTCCCAAACTTATATGCACCCCTATATTCATTGCAGCAATATTCACGGTGGCCAAGACATGGAAACAACAAAGTGTCCCTCAATAGAAAATTGGATAAAGAAAATGTGGTAACTATATACAATGGAACACTATTTAGCCATTAAGAAAAGATGAATTACTGCCATTTGCAACAATGTGGATCAATCTTGAGAATATCATGCTAACATGAAAGAAGTCAGAAAAACTCAAGAACCATGATTTCACTCATATGTGGGATATAAAACTGAAAGCAACAAATGAACAAATAAAACAAACAAAAACTCATAAACAGACAACAATATGGTGGTTAACAGAGGAAAAGGGGGTAGGGAGTGGTAAAAGTTAAAGAGGATCAAATATATGGTGATAGAAGGATATTTGACTTTGGGTGGTAAATGCAATATAAAGATGATGTATCACAGAACTGTATACTTGAAACCTATATAATTTTATTAACCAATATTACCTCAATAAACTTAATTAAAAATTAATTTCACTTATTTCTTTTTATTATTTTTAATGTGACTACTAGAAAACTGAAAATTATATGCATGTCTCACATTTATGGTTCACATTATATTTATAATTATACAGTGCTGCTCTAAATGATCAACTGTAGCATCTTTTTAATGATATAAATATTAAAAGTTGGTGGGAAAGGTAACCTAGCTTTTATTTTATCATATATGAAATAGGAAAGCACAATGTCCCTGCTTATTTCTTCCCAGAAACAAAAATTCATCCTTAAAATATAAGCATTCTCAGAAGAAAGTCACAAAGCATTATAATAACCCACTGAATTACTAATTGATATATAGGGTATTCCCAAAAAATGTATGCACACACTTTGAATAATTATAAAGGCAGTGTTTATTAAAATACATTTCATGTTGAAAACTGAGCTATCAGCTGTTAAAGTGTACATACATTGTTTTGAGACACCCTGTATTTATCTTAAGATTGTTGAATTTCTCAATTTCATTCATGTTTACTAGACTATTAAATCTGTAATCCTATATAATAAAAGCATAGTATGCAAATTGTCACCTCAACGGGGAGTTCGTCTGGGAGTTCGACCAGGGGGTGGGGCCAGCCGGGGGAAGGGAGGGAGGCCCTGGCTGGCAGCGAGCAGCCACTAGGGAACCTACCAGTACACAAATTTCATGCACTGGCCCTCTAGTAAGATTATATAAAGTTTCCTAATTTTATGTCTATATCTATATCTTTGTATTTATATCATACCATTAAACATGCTGTTGGCAATAGCTCCACAAGGAGCAATTGGTTTGTCTTCATTTCTTCGATAAGGCTCACATTCCTTACTGGGATTCTGATATTTAGAAGGAAAAGAAAAGAGAAATTATTACCCAGGCCTCCAAGAGAACTATGAGCTAGGCTCCTATTACTGATTAAAAATTCAATCCCTACTTGCTTCTCACTTGCAATGTATACAAAATGAGTCTGTATTTTAAGTACACTATAAATAACGCTACATTTAAATACTAAAATACATTCCTTAACATTACTGCATTATCATTTTAATGTAACTTTTCCTTGCATATATTTTGTCATACAGGTATATACCAAATTGACATTTTTTATTTTCATATCAACACAGAAATCATAACCACAAAAAGTTTTGTCCAAGAAAAATTAAGAAGCAATCTACTGTCAATCTAGTTGTGACATAATTGAAGGGGTCTTAAACTGGAGGTAAAGAGACTGGAGATTCTAGTTCCAGTTGTGTACTATGTGACTTGGGGCAAGTCCCTTGATTTACCTGTGCTCACTTATAAAATTAACAGGATTAATTCAAAATTTGTGATTCTGAGTTAAATCCCCTGTCAAGGGAAGGAAAAAAGAAAAGAAGGAAGGGAAGCAAGGAAGAAGGGAGGGAGGGAGGGAGGGGAGGAGGGAAGGAGGGAGGGAAGGAGGGAAGGAAGGAGGGAGGGAGTTGGCTTAATGCAGATTCCTAGAATATAACTATCTTTTCTAAACTGTGCATCCAGGTACAAGGAAAACGAAAATGCTGGCTAGGCAAGAAGCATTAGTCCCTATTGAAGATCTCAAGGACATATGGCAGTTGCAGGGTTAAATGGAGATTCTACCAAGTAAAAGATTAGTTGTATATATGAGTTGTTCTGGGACTCCAAGGCCACATTAAGCCATTTCTCAAAACAATCTCACATGATGCTTCTCTCTTCTCTCTCTCTCTCAAATCAATAAAAACATTTTTTAAAAAAGATAAAGTATAAAACAATGAGCCTAAAGTGTAGGTTGATATCATATTATGAAGTCTTACACACAATGTTAAGTAACTTGAACTTCAATCTGCCCATTTTTGAAAACTTTAAGATTTTTGAAAATCACCTGGTCTTAAATTCACACAGTTTGGCCCTGGTTGGTGGTTAGAGTCAGACCATGGACCAAAGGGTCACGGGTTCAATTCCCCGGGCAAATTCCCTCCCCACCCCCAGTTGGGGCGTGTGCAGGAGGCAACCAGTCAGTGTTTCTCTGTTTCTGTCTCCCCTCTTCTCCCTCCCTTTCATTCTCTTTGAAGATCAATGGAAAAAATATCCTTGGGTGAGGATTGGAAAAAAAAAAAAAGAAATTCACACATTTTGGTACAGACCAGGGACCAAGAAGTGACAGCAAGCAGGCAAAATCCAGCCTACCACCTGTTTTTGTAAATAAAGTTTACTGGAATACAGTTACACCCATTCATTTAAGTATTGTCTATAGCTGCTTCCATTCTACAATGGCAGAGGTGAGTAGCTGCTACAGAAACTATATGACCTACATAGCCCTTTACAATAAAACATTCCATCAATTCCTAGTCTAGTCTAAAATCTTTGCTTGCAGTTTCTAAAAAAAGAATCAATCTCAGCTTCTTTCACCCTCAGTGAAATGAGTAGGTATCTAAATAAAATAATTATAAATCAACTACCACTTTGGGTCTCTGAACACACTCAATCTATGTTCCCAATCAACAAATTGAGAGAGGCCTAGGAAGTTGGTATGTCTCAAAGAACATCACCTTCACTGGATTTGAGTTCTAAAAATTGGGTCCCACAGAGTAAATCCCACATAAATTGTAAAATATTACAGCCCTAACTAGAATCTTTAAACAGACTTGCTATTTCTTAAGAACTCAAACATAAGGAACTAGCAATAAAACCAGTAAGGCAATGGTTTACCAGAACCATTCTGGTCACAATATGATCCTAAATTACATTCTAAGAGATTCACCGTTTGTAAGAGATCCTAGATAGCTCTGGGACTCTGATGGTTTGTTGGACTGGCAGCAATACCATAAATACTTACTTGCACACCAACCACTACTATGAAAAGCTGAACAACAGTCAGAAGACTAAGATCCTCTAGTCTACCGATTCCCAAACCAGGCTGGGCATCAGAAAGGGAGCTTGTTAAAATATACATTTTAAAGCTCCACCCTTGCAGACACTAACTTGCTATACTTAGAATTCTGAAATCTATATTTTCAAAAAGTTCCTCAGACAATTTTTCAGTAACCCACCCTTTGGACTTTACTACTCAGGCTTCCCACAAGTTAAAAAATGAAGAGCATACATGTTCCATTCTAAAACACAATCTCAGAAATTTAAAAAGGTAGCTTATTTACATAGTCTTGGTGTGATAATAACTAATAAACCCAAACAGAACAAATTACATACCCAGAATGCTAGACTTGTCAAAATTCCATTACAAACAGATTAATAAAGCAAAAATCCCAAGAACACTATTAGAAACAAGCAGGTAGTAATTTGTCTTCTGGCTGTGAGAAATCATTAATCTTTGTAAATCCAGGGGGAAAATTTTTTAACTAAAAACCCTCATTAAACAAACTATAAATGGCAAGTAAAAGTTTAATATATCCTAGCATTATTAAAATTAACTTTTCTGGCTGCTCTGCCTGTGAAGTAGCCTTCTCTCTATTCTACTGCTTCACTAATAAACTCTTTCACTTTAAATTCTTTAAAAAGGAATTTTTAACATTTCTAACTAAACAATTAGCACATTGTTTCATAGAAACCACATCATCATATTTCATCATTTTACTTACAAGTAAAGCAGTAGGATCTCCATTTAGTTGACTATCATCTCGAGATTTCACATAACGACGATGGTTTTGATAGAAATTAGACAGTCCATAATACATAAACACATTGCCCTACAGGAACAGAAAGGGAAAATTTTTTCACTTAAAACTATTAAGTATAAAACTGTTTCATGCATACATAAAGGCTACATAATTTTGGACTGTACTAGTTTATGAAAACTTAAAAAACAGGTACTGGGGTGAACTCTACCAGTACTTGGCAATCTAAAACAATACAAATTGTAAGTAAGGTTAAAGAAAGTATGTTGCAAAAATCCAAGGATAAACTTTGAAAATATCCTTAAAGACTTCAAAGAAGTGCTATTTAGATTTAAAAGAACACACACACACACACACACACACACACACACACACACACACACACACATACCTATTCTGATCTACTTTCAACTTAAAATTTTCTCTAATTCAGATTGGTCTACCCAATGAGCACTTACCGCCCAAGTAATTCTGAACTTGAGCTGAGTCATAACAAATTTCTCCACAGAATACTACATAATAGTAGTAATTATTAAATTAATAATTAGTAAAGTATCTAAAATAATGTGTCATTTTGTAATAATCAAGAAAAGTACTTTAATGTATTCAACAGAGCCAACTTGGAAATAACTTGAGTAAGAACAGTAACCTACATACACTACAATTATTCACAAGATGCCATCTTGAATGTAAGATTTTTTAGAGGTAGCAAAACATTACACGATTTTCTACTTTCTGGTTGCTATCTCTATCATCTATAATCTTACCCTCAATTAAAAGAAATTAAAGAAAAGGAGGGATAATAGTGACAGAAGGAAAACTGACTTTGGGTGGTGAACACACAATACAATATACAGATGACATATTACAGAATTGTAGACTTAAAACCTATATAATTTTATTAACCAATGTCACCCCAATAAATTCAATAAAATTTTTAAAAATTAAAACTAAATAAAAGGAATTAAAGGATGAAAGGAATCCAGGAAAAAGAGAAATTCAATAACATTTCAGATATGCTTTATTTGATTTCATATACATAATCATTTATTTAGAGCTTGATTTTCAAATGTCAAATGCTTGCAAATTCTTATTCTATATAAAGAAAATGTTTACATGAAAACTATTTACTTACTTTATTTTTGGTTATGAAAATTTTATCACAGCCCTGGCTGGTTTGGCTCAATGGTTAGAGGTTCAACTGCCAGGCAAGGGCATATAACTCAGTTGAGGGTTTGCTCCCCATCCCAGGTGAGGGGGTGTGCAGGAGACAACCAGTCGATGTGTCTCTCTCACATAGATGTCTCTCTCTCTTTCTCTCTCTCTCTCTTTCACTCTCTTCCCCTCCCTCCCTCCCTTCCTTCCTCCCTCCCTTCTCCTCCATCTCTTTCAATCTCTCTACAAAAAAAAAAGAAAAAAAATCAATAGAAAAAATATTCTCCAGTGAGGATTTTAAAAAAAAATTATATCACAGAAACAAAGAAAACGCTTTAAAAAAAAGTATCATCTCAATTAAGAAGTACAGTAAATTCAACTTACAAACTGAAAAAGAAATTATTTTAAATGAATACTGAGACAAAATAACTTCCTTGAAGTTCTCTGAAAAGGCTTTAGTGCAATTCAAATGGTTGGCTGCGAAAGAACACAGAGCCCACAAAATAATGAATCTGAAGATGATCACCTTTGCAGAAGAAATGTTCTAAAATAACTGTGTTTTTTTGTTTTTTGTTTTTTTTTTTTAAATATATTTTATTGATTTTTTACAGAGAGGAAGGGAGAGGGATAGAGAGTTAGAAACATCGATGAGAGAGAAGCATCGATCAGCTGCCTCCTGCACACTCCCACTGGGGATGTGCCTGCAACCAAGGTACATGCCCTTGACCAGAATCAAACCTGAGTCCCCAGGCCGACGCTCTATCCAGTGAGCCAAACTAGCTAGGGCTAAAATAACTGTTTTTAATGGGGGGAAACTAATGTAGCTTCTAAATCATTACAAGTCTCTTTCAAGGCTTTAATTCTGCCTGTTCTAACAATAAGAACTTAATGCATCTTTATAATTTGTCCATCACATTGAAAAATAAGAGAATTTCTACGGTGTTTTCAATTTATATGTTATTTCTGCTGAAACAAAGTAAAATAATCTGTCTTCTCCCAAATTCATTTTCTTGTTTTTATAAAAAGGTAACATTTTCCTTTATTTTAGTGTAAGAGCATCTACAACCAGTAGATAGCAGTCATCTACCAGGGACTACAAAAGTCATTACTACCTTTCAGAAAACTCAAGTGTAGAAAAACAAGTTGGCATGTATTAAAGCAGTTTTGCTCCCTAAAAAATAATTCTTAAGTTCAATTTTCAGGTAAAGAAGAGCACAAACTGGTGTTGCCATTTGTCTTTGATGCTGTTTCCCAGATTGCTAGATAAGTGTGAATACAAAAGACAGACAGACCACACACACAGAAATGTTGTTCTGCTTATCAAGACATAAAAAGGTCAATAGTTTCACTAAGTGTTTGTATTTATGGTAATGGTTCATATCTGATAGAAAAATAATACCGTAAAATAATGGGTGAATTAGTATTTCCTCCCTCCCTCCCTCCTTCCCTCCCTCCCTCCATCCATTCCTTCCTTCTTCTTCTTTTTTTTTTTTTGTTAATCCTTGGCCGAGGATATTTTTCCATTGATTTTTAGGGAGAGTGGAAGAGAGAGGGAAAGACAGCGAGAAATATTGATGTGAGAGAAACACATCAATTGGTTGCCTCCGACCAAGGTCAGGGCCCAAGGAGCCTGCAACCAAGGTACATGCCCCTGACCAGGATTGAACCCACGACCCTTTGGTCCACAGGCTGACGCTCTATTCACTGAGCCAAATCAGCTCGGGCAGTATTTATTTTCTAAAAACTTGTTTTAATATTAGAGGTGGGCAAAATAATTTGAACAATAATTTTAAAAATACAAGTGTAGATATAAATGTGATCAAAAGTGATTTGTACAATAAAATTTTTCAGTAATATAAAAAACAATGTTTTAAATTTAGATTACAAAGTGCTAAAATAAACTACTTAAATACATGTCTTTAATTACCAGGCAGCATAATTCAATAGCAAAAAAAAAAAAAAAAAAAAGGCTTTTTTTAGCATAAGAGCATCTACAACCAATTAATTAAAGTGACTTCTCCAAACACACACAAAACAATTTTGTAAAAACATTAACACAATATAACACTTTTTAAAGCATGGCTTCTTAAACACATTACTTGGGAATACAGACCTCAAATGACTGTTCCAGTGTGAAGTTAATTGTACAAATACAAGGTGTCACATTCCGGGACAAACATTTATTGCAGGGACTGGAAGGGTCTATTCCGGTATAATCAATCTGCAAAAGAAAAAACAGAACTAAGTACTTCCTTGGAAAAAGTGGATACATTCTAAAATAACTTGCTCTTAGAGAGGAAAGTGAGTCCAATGAAGCAACCTACAGCTCAAGAAAAAAGCTTTTTAAGGTTATCTGTTTATTTTATTTTACCAGTGTGAGTGAAAACTGGAAAGACTCATGTTATTATACTAGCTCACCTTTCCAAGTAAATTTCTCTCTATATACTTTTTATCAAAAGAAAATCATTTATGCATCAAAATCATAAATATGAAATCCAAACTGCATGAGGTACAAAGATTTAAAGAGCTATAACAAAAAGATTTAAAGAACTGTGAACAAAAAAGAAGCTATAAAATAACCCTAATAAGCTCAGGGGGCCACATGGCAGGCCTGACAAGCTCAGTGAACAAAAGTAACCACACAGGATGGTCTAATCATAAATTCCTAACTGGGCAGGCCATGGCGGGTAGTCACATCCCAGGCCTGTAGCTTCCTTTGCAGAGGTAAATCTTTAACTGAACTCTGTCCATCGTTCTTATGCATCTAGGAGGCCAGAGTAATTTTCTTTTCTAGATCCCTCCAAGACATAATCGAGGCACCAGAGCACATGACCACCAGAGCACTCATGTTAATCTTGTTCCTTTATATATATATATATACATACATATATATATATATATTTTATTGATTTTTTACAGAGAGGAGGGGAGAGGGATAGAGAGTTAGAAACATCGATGAGAGAGAAACATCGATCAGCTGCCTCTTGCACGCCCCCTACTGGGGATGTGCCCGCAACCAAGGTACATGCCCTTGACGAGAATCGAACCTGGGACCCTTGAGTCCACAGGCTGATGCTCTATCCACTGAGCCAAACCGGTTAGGGCTCTTGTTCCTTATATACCATCCCTATGTACTGTAAATGTAAATTATTAACAATCCTGTACCCACCAGTGTACAAGAAATATGTGTTTCTCCATTTTGCCATTTGTTCAGTGCTAGAGATTTCCCTGGTTTGCCTTCTCCCACCTCCTTAATTTACCAACAATGGATTTCATGTGTTCCTCCTTACATTTTCTTTGATTCTAAATGCAGAAAAGGAACTACAAACCTGCTATTCTCCCAAGCATTTTCTCAATCAGTTGAGATTTTGCTTCTGGGCATGTCCTCAAAATTTGGCTCAAATAAACTCTTTTAAGACTTTTCTGTAGGCTGGATGTTCTTTTGTGGACTAATTTAAAACAAGACTAATACAGAGATTTGTAAATCAGCTATTGCTCTTACCTCTTCTAATCTTAAATATTTTTCAGTTATCTGAGCTTAGCTTTCCATGGTACATTTTCAAATTAAAAAAAAAAAAAGTATTAGGTTTCTCAAGGGCTACCATTTTTTTAAAGCCTGGTGTTGTCTAATAAAGAATTTGCCAGCCCTAGCCAGTTTGGCTCAGTAGATAGAGTATCAACCTGCGGACTGAAGGGTCCCAGGATGGATTCCAGTCAAGGGTACATACCTAGGGTTGTGGGTTTGATCCCCAGTAGGGGGCGTGCAGGAGGCAGCTAATCGATGATTCTCTCTCATCATTGATGTTCCTCTCCCTCTCCCTTCCTCTCTGAAATCAATAAAAATACATTAAAAAAAAAAAAAAGAATATGTCTTGTCTTTGTCCTGGATTTCAGGCAGGGGGTTTCTAAAACCCTTGGAATTCCTGTGATAGGAGAGTATTTGTTTTTGATAAATCCCTTGATTCAAGCTCAAATTTATGCTAACAAAATGGTTCAGGCTCAGGGCTGGTGACCAGAAAGACTAGATGTGATTAGGGACTTTGACAGAGAACCCCTCATTGTCTGAAGAAAGGCTGGAAATTTAGTTCAATCCTGTGGCCAATGCTTAATCAATCATGCCTATGTCATGAAATTTCAATAAAAACTCTGGACACGGAAGCACAGGGGAGCTTCCTAGTTGGTTAATCCACTGATGTGCCAGGAGAGTGATGTGACCTGCTTCCACAGGGAGAGGGCAAGAGGCTCTGCATTCAGGACCCTTCAAGTCCTTGCCTCATGCATCTCTTCATTTAGCTGGTCCCAATTTCTATTGTTTATAATAAAACTGTAATCATAAGTATAGCATTTCCCTGAGTTCTATGAATCATTCTAGCAAATTATTAAACCTGAGAGGAGTCACAGGAAACCCCCCATTTGATAGCCAGTTGGTCAGAAGTGTAGGTGGCCTAGAGACCTCTGAACTTGCAACTTGCATCTGAAGTGAGAGCAGTCTTGTGAGGGGGGTTTGGGAACCCCCCTTATCTGTAAGCTACTTGGCTAGAAGTGTGAATAGCCTGGTGACCTGGCTGCGGCTGGTGTATGAAGAAGTGGCAGTCTAATTGGGGAACATGTCCTTACACCTGTGGAGTCTGATGATAACTCAGGGTGATTAGTGTCAGAACTAAATTGCAGTACACCAGCTGGTGTAAGACCTGGCCAGATAGCTAAAACGACAGCTTTTGTTTCCATTATCAGATTTTTTTTAACTAGATTTTATGTTTTTAGAGCAGTTTTAGTTCACAGCAAAACTGAATGGAAAGTACAGAGTTCTCATATACTTTCTGCGCCCCCTCCCTCGCCACACACACACACACACACACACACACACACACACACAGCCCCCACGAGCAATATGCTCCACCAGAGTGAAACATTTTTTACAATTAAGGACCCTACACTGATACATCATAATAACTCAAAGGCCATAGGTTACACTAAAATTCACTCTTGATGTTCTACACTCTCTGGATTTTGACAAATGTATAATGACAGGTATACACCATCAGAGTATCATACATAATAGTTTTTACTGCCTTAAAAATCCCCTGTACTCTGTCTAATACATCCTGTTAACCCGAGGAGCTGCCACTGATCTTTTTAATATTTCCATAGTTTTGCCTTTTTCAGAATGTCAGATAGTTGGAATTATACAGTATGTAGCCTTTTCGAACTGGCCTTTCACTAAGTATATATATTTAAGGTTCCTCCATGTCTTTTCATGGTTTAATAGCATATTAATTTTTAGCATTGAACATTATTCCATTTCCTGGATGTACCAGATTATTCACCCATTCAACTACTGAAGAATACTGTAAAAATTAATAAACAGAAACTTCATTGAAAATGGAGCCAGGAGAAGAGAGAATCTCACTCATTGCTGATCCCAACAGGAAGAGACAAAGTGAGAAAATAGCCATATGCAAGTTAAGGAAGAGGGTCCTCACCAGGAAGTGAATCTGCCCACACTTTGATCTCGCACTTCCCAGCCTCTAAGACTGAGAAATAAATGTCTGTTGAAGCCACCCAGTCTGTGATATATTTTTAAAGTAGCCCAAGCTAAGACAGATTTGGTACCAAAAAGTGGGGTGCTGCTGTAACAGGAATATATAAACAATCTTTAACAGAATACTTGTAGAAATATAGATGGTAAAGGCCATTCTGGTGAGGTTTCAGATGAAAATGAGGAACATGTTATTGGACAATGGAAAAAAGATGTTCCTTGTTATAAAGTGGCAAAAAGAAAACACTGGCTATGTTCTAGCATTCTGTGGAATTTGTAGGGAACAAAACTGAAATTTTATTGAGTAAGGAGACTTCTCAGCAAAGTGTTGAAGGAATAGCTTGGTTTCACCTGACTGCTTATAGTAAATGGCAAGAACAAAGAAATAAAAAGAGAAGGAATAATGTTAAGCAAAACAAGACTAACACTTAAAGATTTGGAAAATACTCAAGTATGTCCATATTGCAAAAAACAAGAAAGTTTGTTCTGTAGAGAATACTACAGTGTGGCCGAACAACCATCTGATAAAAAAAAAAATAGTGTGAGTGTGATGTAATTAGCCATTCCAGCAGAATAGCAATAGCTGCTACTAGGCTACAACCAAGGATCACTGACTCCAGGCCCAATGCTCTTCTACTAAACTATTTTTCCCAAGAACAGTGAGTCCCCTTTGCCTTCTAGAAGACTATCTTTATCAAAGATAGCACATGGAATAACTACTATAAATGCAAAGTGCAAACTGAATGGTAAAGAAGACAGTTACAGACCAGTATATTCATACTAAGAAGAAAAGAGGATTTTAAATGAGCCATAAAAAAAGAGGGGGCATATGAAGTAGCAAGAAGGTAGAGAGCACAGGTACCTTTAAGGACAATGAGCATAAATACTTTGGATTTGTGGAGAATTTTCATGAGACAAGGAAATGAAACCAGGTTAAGAAGATAAACTAGAGCCATATGACACACAGTGTTTGACTACTGTTTACAGACTATTTATTAAGGGCCAGATATTTTAAGCACTTAATACATATCATCTCATTAAAAAATACAATAGTCCTTGCAAAGTTTGTTTTCACTTTCCTTATTGTAGAACTAGTGTCCCGGTGCACAGATTCATGCACATTGAAAGGAAATTAATTAGAAGGTGGCCGGTGGGGAGGGACCGGACACCCCCTGGATTCAACCTCCCACAGTCCCTCCCTGGCCGGCCGCACCTGCGGTGGTGCTGTGGCTTGAAGGGCGTCAGCGGAGTGAGCAGGTCCCTCCAGCAGGTGGAGTTCCTCGGCCTGGCCTGCAGGGATCGGGATCGGGCCAAAACCAGCTCTCCAACATCCCCTGAGGGGTTCCCGGATTGCAAGAGGGTGGTTCTTGGGTTCTCCTGTGTTTAGCGCCTGTCCCCTGGTGGTCAGTGCGGGTCATAGCTACCGGTCAGATGGACACTTAGCCATAAACATATATATATAGGAAACTGCCACTTAGGAAGGTATAGCAATTTTCCCAAGATCATCTAGCTAATAACTAGGAGAAGTATTTGAACCCAGCTCAGCTTTTCTCAAAAATCTATACTCCTGGCACCATATTATGCTCTCTCACACAATGGACATAAAACATTCTTTCTAATGTACAAACTCAAGACCTTCAGATTATAAGAATGAAGAAAAATCATTGAGATATAATTATGATTTGTTTTTGTTGTTATGAAACTGCCCAGCATTGCAACTCTCTCCCAAGTATTATGGAATTCTCCATTTTGAGAGTTTTATAGGGAGACAGGACTCAATCTCCCACCACAGAAGCCAAAGGGGTAAATGAGTCCTCCTTATCCCTAGCCCCAGGCAGCGAGTACAAAAGCATAAAATCTGGAGCAATTCAATTGAGTCTAGATGACTGAGTCTCCATATAAATCACTAAATCTTGGGAGACAGACCAGAGTGGGTGTGATTAGATTAGTAGCCACAGCAGTAGCTGGGAGAACTCAACAGCCGCTACAGCTTTAAGTCACTGTTTCTGCTTCCAAACTTTCTTTTCTGTCTCTAAACATGCTCCTCTCGACTTCCTATCCATTTTATGTGTGACCTGCCCAATCTCCCTCTAAAAAATTCCTTTCCTGTGTAAGCTATCCAGAGTTGGTTACTGCTTCTGACAACAAAGTCTCTGAAAGCTCAGTCACCCTGAGTGTTAAAAATGTCCTGCAGGAAATTAAGAAGCTTGAGAGATTTCTAAGGAGGCTAACATAACCAAATATTTGTGTAAGAACAGATTTAAAAAGTCTAGGAAATGGAACTTTCATTTCTTCCTTAATGCCCCATCATGAAGTAATCATTCCTTAATACTGTAGAGGAGGAGGAAATTTTACCCCCCTAAGTTCTTTCGGCTAGTCTAATAATTAAATAAACATGAGATAGATTAAAAAGAGAAAAAGAAAACACAAATTTAATACATACCTACACATGTGAACCCCACATACATGAGAGGTTCCAGGAAAGAGAGGGAAAATGAGGGACATACGACATTCTGAGCTAAGGATCACCTAGGGGCTTCAGAGGGAAAGAAGGTCACTGTAGGACAGTAAGAACAGAGGATGTTCAGTAATTAGAAGTTTACCCGGCCATATAGCTAGGTCATAAAGTTATTTCTGGTTGTAACTCTTATTATAGACAAGACCCTAATTTAAAGTCCTTAAGGGAGAGGTAAAAGTTTCTCATAAGCCTGCAGGGTCTTGATTGAGATAATTCACATTCCAAAGAGGTAGGTTTCGTAACTTTGAGCAACTATAAACTAAAACAGGGTGGCTTTTTAGCCCAGGGGACAAAATGTGTATAGAGCTATGAAGAAGGCCATTCCAACCCTATTCTAGAATTCTTAGTAATGGCAGCATTGAAAGCTTCAAGAGATAGCTCCTTAGCTCGGACACTGAGGTACAGCAACACTAGTAGCAACAAGGAAATTCATTCAATTGACATTAGGTAGGGCAGACATCAGCTAGGGAATAGGATGGGAATGGCATTAGCCCTGCTCTAGGTGACAGGAGCAGATTCTTCAGTTTTATGAGTCCTCTTAGTGCCAGTGGTGTGATACCACAGCAGCAAGCAAAAAAGAGAAGTCTGTAGAGGCTGAGCAACTGTCCACATTCTTGCTTCAGAGGAAGTAATGCAACTTACACTGCTTCCTATCCATGGCTCAAAAATAAGGGATAGCACTAAATTTTTCCACAGAGGTTACTGTAATTGTAAAATAAATAAGTCATCTGTATAACTCAGGCCCTCAGAGGAAAGAAGGTGAATATGGATTATGAGAGTCAGAGGAAATATATGTAACAGGGGCACAATGAGGCAGCAGGGTACCCTGGAGTACTGAACAACATTTTAAAAAGTATTTTAAATGCGTCCTTTTTATTAAATAGGTAATGCATTAATGTAAAAAACTTCCCCTCAAAAATACTTATCAGATAAAGGGGGTGGAGAAAACAAACATCCATATTTAAATTATTTAGACCCTCTTCAAACTTAGCAGTTGAATTTTTTAAAACTGAGTCATTCCAGGCCCTGACTGGTTTGGCTCAGTGGATAGAGCATCGGCCTGAGGACTGAAAGGTCCCAGGTTCGATTCCAGTCGAGGGCATGTACCTTGGTTGTGGGCACATCCCCAGTGTGGGGTGTGCAGGAGGCAGCTGATCGATGTTTCTCTCTCATCAATGTTTCTAATTCTCTATCCCTCTCCCTTCCTCTCTGTAAAAATCAATAAAATATATTTTTTTAAAAAACAGAGTCACTCCGGGTTATTTTATTTTTGAAAATTAGTTTTTAAAAATCAATAGCTAAGTTCTAAATTTACAGGTACAAAACAAATTTAATCCTTTATCTCCTAGTAAAATTCTATGGGCCATATGAAATCTGTTGTATGCTTATGTAAGTTAGAGACTACGAATGGGAAGCATAGACAAGGTTTTTACTTCTAATTCTATGGAAGTCTCAATTTTACACTTGTAAATGTAAATTATCTTTGAAGAAAGAACAGCAATCGCAAAGCTATGTATTATTTCCTAAATGTCTACTCCATGCCAGAACTGTTCTTAATCTATTACATAAAGGAAATTGAGATTCAGAAGTTAAAGGACCAAAAACCAAACACCTGGTATATGACTATGTCCATTTCCTAGAGTTGCCTTAACAAATGACCACAGACTGGATGTCTTAGAACAAGAGAAATTTATTATCTCATGGTTGGAGGCTAAAAGTCTGAATTCCAAGTGTCAGCATGGCTACACTCCCCCTGTGACTCTTGGCAGAATCCTTCCTTGCCTCTTCCTAGCTTCCTTGGCATTCCTTGGCTTGCAGCTGCACTGCTCCACTTCTGCCTTTGTCGTTACATGTCTGTCTTCACATCTTCTTCCCTCTATGAGTGTCTGTATCTTCCTACAAAAACTCCAGTCATATTGGTTAGGAGCCCACACAAATGACCTTAACTTAACTACATCTGCAATGACTCTACTTCCAAATAAAATCACATTCATAGGAACTAGGAATTAGGATTCAACATATCTTCTAGAGGGAGGGAGATACAATTCAATATATCACATGATAGAATGGTATCCTGTCCAGCTCCAAAGTTGCTATTCTTTCCATCAGACTGCACTCTTGCTTCCCATAATCTTTAATATTATATTAACATTATATAATTTAGGAATATGGAAGTCAATTAAAAAACAATATATTTTAAAATAAAATTGGCACCAATTGTTAATATGCTGATGTTTTAAACAATACTACCAACTCTTATTTTTCATCTAAAATATAGATTTAAAAATAACAACTTTGTCATAAGTAGATGTTATCCCAGGACCACCTTTAATTTTGGAGTTTGAAATAGAGTTTTATAATACAAATTTTCATACACAAAGCTGTTATATATAGCATTTAACTCATTTCTACAAACAAAATAAATTCTAACATGAAGTTTTAATTTACCCCTTAAAAGTCTCATTAAAATATCAAGTTATAAAAACTTCCTAGGACAGACCTGATGAAAAGGGCTTTCCTAATTATGCTCTCTCTTATATGACAAGGTGGCTCAAAGAACTGATAAGCAATTAATATACATAAAGGGCTTTCTATTTTGAGGCAATAGATGGTCTTTTCTATTAAAAAACATTGTATTTATATAGTTATATAAGTGATGTTCAAATATTAGTGCCTTTTACCTAGTGCTACTTTCTGACGATAGCCTCATGCTGCCTCGTATCACGTGTCCTCCATTACACTACCCTCTCTACACTGTCACTGGTCTTATCTTCACCCCTCAGCCCCATTTTTATATTCCTAGGTATATTCACTTGGTTGCACTTCTTCCTTCCCAACTGAAACTCTATTTTTAATCATGGTGATCTTCTGAAAATTAAGCCATGCATACATGATTTATCAATCTTTTTTGGTTATGCTTCACTAAAAACTTGACTTAAAAAAATCAATAATGATGGTTCTTTGAATCCCTTAATCTCACACCCAACTGTGGTCTTTTGAAACCTGTAAATGGTACCACCATTGTCCCAAGCATCCTAGCTCAACATCCTGGCATATTTGGCATAATGTTGCAGTCCCCAACTTCTACCAATTCTTCCTTAGCAATATACTTAGCATCTTTGAACTTGACTCTCATTGCTCCCACTAGAGATAAAACTTTGAGACCCTCATGCCAGTTTTTTAAAAGGTAAAAGAAAAAATACACCATATCTTTTTAAAAGTCAAGTAAAAATTTCTAAATTTTTTTCATAACTAAATATTATCACACATAATGTGAGACCTGAGAGCTTTGAACAATAGCCAACTTACTCACTATATTGATAAACAATGTTATTAGATGCTATAATATCACATAACCATTCTTACATTTTAATTTATTTCAGAAATTAAACTACAAATCTATATAATTGATGGTTGGTCCACAGTTTCCAATTTTTGAGACCTAATAAGGATATAACAGTACTTCCTTCTAAAATAAGCTTCCAAAAATTTGGGGAGTGGGGGTGAAGTATTTTATGCCATTTTTAAAATCATATACCCCTTCCTTTGCTGCAACATTTGCTGATCAACCTGTTTACTAAATTTGTTTTGCCTTTAGATACAGACGGATATCACTGTTTATATAAGTTTGATCTTGTAGTATATAACATTTTCCTTGGCTAATTTCAATAACTCCTTCAAACCCATAATACCAATCAGATGATTAAACTCTCAATACATTGTTTTAAAACTTGATTATAACAATTGAACTTCATTATTTAATCTATTCATTCAAACACCCTAGTTCCTATTAGATGCCAAGCATTGTGCTATATATAGGATGGGAATACATAATAGAAAAATGTATTGTTTGTACCACAAAAGATTTTAAAGACTAGTGGAATAGAAAGTCATGTTAATCAATAATTACAGAATATAATTTTTTTTAGGACTGCTTTTTTTTTTCACCTGAGGATATTTTTCCATTGATTTTTAGAAAAGAGTAGAAGGGAGAGGAGAGATAGAGAAACATCGATGTGAGAGAGAGACATTGAATTGTTGCCTCCCACATGAGCCCTAACCACGGCCAGGGATCAAGCCTGCAACTGAAGTATGTGTCCTACGATCAGAATTGAACCTGGGACCCCCTTCAGTCCATGGGCCGGTGATCTATCTATCCACTGAGCCAAACCAGCTAGGGCTACAGAATATAATTTGATAATGCTATGACAGGTCATAAGCTAGTACTTCTAAAACCTGAAAGAAGCATATGTATCAGGTGGGGAAAGGGAGAAATCAAGGAAAACTTTCTATAGTGTTGACAGGAATGAAATTTGAAAAAACATGGTAGAATAAGAAAAGGAAGGACATTTAAGGTAGATCTAGCAGCATGATACATCCCAGAAACTAAAATAGTTTGCTACTGCTAGAGCAAAGGGTAGGGGAATGGTATATGAGGCTGGAGAAGTAGAAAGTAGCCTATCATAAAGAAAATTATATTTTACATTAAGGATCTAAAATTATCCTGAATGCTAGAGGGAGCCACAAGAAAAATTTTAATGAAGAGAATGAAATACAGTGGGGCCTTGACTTACGAGTTTAATTTGTTCCGTGACGGAGCTCGTAACTCAAATTACTCATATGTCAAATCATAAAGTGAACGAGTGAGACACATGATACTGGGCTGATGTTGTGGAGATCACTGTGACGTTCGCTGCGCCAACCAGCGGTGGGGTATCTGAAGCTGGCTCGTAACCGGAATTTCAGCTCACAACTCAAAGCAAAAAATCGGCCGAGAGAGCTCCTATCTCGAAAAACTCGTTAGTTGGGACACTCGTAAGTCAAGGCCCCACTGTATTCCAATTAGCCTTCTAAAAAGATCACTTTGGCCCTGGTCAGTGTGGCCGGTTGGGTTAGTCATCCCTTACACCAAGCATGTCAAACTCGCAGCCTGCGGGCCGTATGTGGCCCACAACGAATATTTTTGCAACCCAGCCAATATAACGGTGTGTAAGAAACGTTTTAATAAAAATTTCGTAACTTAATTTTTGCAATATCCTGTCATACATAATTATTAATAACGAACTACAACATTCGCTAATGGCTGATTACTATAATTGTGTTGCATTCATTTCCCTTACCCACCTTATGTGCAGGCGCACCATTTCTCTCCACTAATACTAGCAGCGAATCTTTTAACAGCCAATTGCCATGGACTTATTTGTTTGGTGTGTGCAGCAGTAAATATTTTGCTTTCGAAGAACAAGAAAAATAGGCTTATTTGTGTTATGCTTATTAATTTGTACAGTTATTCAGTGTCTTGTAAATTAATGTATAAGAAAAAATATTGATTTTATTAAAATATTCTATTTTTTATGTTAACGATTGCTCACTTATTTCAGCCCTTTGTATTCAGCACGTCTCTACTGAAATAAACCTACATTTCTATGAAAATTGAAGCCTTTGTTTTTTTGTGGCCCACATAAACTTAAACCTTGTTTATTTGGTCTGTGTTAGCCTTTGAGTTTGACATGCTTGCCTTACACCAAAAGGTGGTAGGTTCAATTCCTGGCCAGGTTTGATCCCAATTCGATGCCCGGTGGAGGTGCATGCCAGAGGCAGCGGATCAGTGTTTCTCTCTCACATTGATGTTATTCTCTCTCTAAAATCAATTTTTAAAAATAATGTTTAAAAGATTACTCTGGCAGTAAAGTGCAGAAAGACTTAAGAAAATGCCAGACTAGAAGCAAAGAAAACAAAATGCTACTGCAATAATCCACGTGAGAAATGTTGAGAACATAAACTTAGAAAAGGGCAGGAGGAATGGGAAAGTGACAGATTCAAAAAAATATAAAGAGAGAATTCACACAACTTAATGCCTAGAGGTGAGATGAGGACAAATCAGTTTAAGTTGATTTCCAGGATTTCTAGCTTTAAAAAAACACATAGATGGTAATGCCATTCACTGTAAGACAGGTTATCAGAGTTCTTCATGTTGCTAACTCAAAGGTCAGCTCTCAGTCCTGCTTCTGTAACTATCATCAGCATTTGGCATGTTTGTTCACACCCTCTTCCTTGAAACAGGTTTCCTGGACACTACACTCTTTGCTTTTCCCCTGCCTCCTTGGCTGCTGCTTTTCAGTTTCCTTTGCTAGTTCCTCTTGATCTCCCTAACCGCTTCAACAGAGTGACTCAGAGCCATAATCACTCTCTTGATCTCATTCCATTTTATGTCTTTATATATTTATGCTGATTTGCCCTCAAATGTGTAACCCCAGTCTCAACCTTCCCCCTAAACTCTACACTCATGTATTCAATTGCCTACTCATTATTTCCAACCTGGTTATCTAAAAGGTGTCTCATCGTAGCAAGTCAAAAATCAAACCAAAAAAAAAAACACCCTCTTTATTCAGCTCCTCACCCCCCACAACCCCCTACTATCACACCAAAACTTCTACAGTCTTTCCCACCTTGATAAACTACAACTCCATCTTTCCAATGCAGACCAAAATATCTTAGTTATCTTCATTCTACTTGAATTATTATTAATAGCCCCTTAACTGGTTTCCCTGCTTCTACTTATTCCCCAGATAATATTCTCCATATCATTGACAGGGTAACTCTTTTAATCTTAAGTAGTAGGATCATGTCACCTACCTGTGTGAAACTTTTCAATTGCTTCACATTACACTGCCTGTAGAAGCCAAAATCCCTGTAACGACCCATGTGATGTGCACCCCACTACTTTACCACTCTAGCCTCATCTTCTACTATCCTCCCCCACTTCTCATTCTGCTCCAGCCAATGACTTCGTTGTTCCTCAAACATCCTACTAAGTACTTTTGCTCTTATTTATTCTGTCTGAAACATTCTTCCCTCAGATATCAATATGGCTCATTCCCTCATCTTTTTTAGACCTTTACACAATACCACTTTACTGAGGCATCCCTTGACTACACAAAATTGTCAACTATTCTTCAACCATTCCTACTCCCCTTCATTTTTCTTCATGACACTTTTCACCATCTAACATACTTCAGATACAGTGGATTAAGGAATGAGTTAATGGGGGGGGGGGGGAGCTCTGCAATTGATTGCCCTAAGGAGGGAAGTCCAGGCCACCGGCCGGTGGGGCGATCGATTGGGAAAGGGGGAGCTCCGCGATCACCCCAAAGAAGCAGGCCCAGGTGTGCGGGGCCAGCCAGCAATCGCCCCGCAGAAGGATGCCCAGGCCAGCCAAGGGATCACACCCCACACCTGTCGCCCACAGAGGGAGGCGACCAGTGGCAGGGGAGGAGGAGGAGCGCCGCACAGATGGCAAGCAGTGGCAGCAGCGGGGCCAGCTGCTGGCAGCCAGGGGAAGGAAAGCCCCAATAGGCCCTGATAGCCGGCCAAGCCTAGGGACCCTACCCAAGGGATCCTGGATTGCGAGAGGATGCAGGATGGGCTGAAGGACACCCCCCCACCACCACCACCGTGCACGAATTTCATGCACTGGGCCTCTAGTTATCAGTAAGTGTGCACATCTTTCTTTTCAAAAGAGAGTGTGTGAAAAAAGAGAATACAGACCAGCACCTAGAAGAAACAAAACAAGAGGTCAGAGTGCTAGGATTTGAATCCCAGCTGTGACTAAGCAAATGACTTATTCTCAGATTCAACATCCAACCTCTGAAAATAAAATGCAGAGAATAGCAACATTACCCTTATAAGTGTCCCTGTATCAAATGTCATGTAAAATTCTTAGCAGACTCAAATAATATGGGTCATTATTACATTTTTATTATTAAATTAAATCAAGATAGGATATTTTCTCTTTTTTATTGATTTTTAGAGAGGTAGGAAAAGGGAGAGAGAGAAACAGCAATCAGCTGCCTCCCACATACCTTTTCTAGGGATCAAGTCTGCAACCCTGGCATGAGATCTGACCAGTAATTAAACCGGAAACCTTTCGGTGCATGACATGACGTCTAACCAATTGAGCCACACTAGCCAGGGCCATGTTTAAGAGAAGAAATTAGAATGCATTTATATGCTGAACAAAGAAAGAAAAAGACAGGCTGAAGAAAATAAGAGAGCATATTCCTTCTATAACTTTTTTAAAGTCTTAACATCAAAGTCCTATACCTGATTTGCTTTTCGTATACCACACAACACATATTGGCTTTTACCATGAAATAAAGTTAAACTCAATACTATAATCAATATAAAAATGTAACCATTATTCAGTGTCTAAACTATTAGACTCTGACATCTAGATGACTCAGCTCCCATCCAGCCAACATAACAGTATCACCAGACAAATCTTCCCAAATATAGCCGTGTTACAGACTGTTAACGACCCCTCACCCCAACTTGTTCCACCTTTCGTTCACAGTATAAAATTCTCAATTACTATCTAAAGACCCCTTTTCTCAGCCTCCCTTGTAGCTAGTGTGGCTTTGTCACTAACACCCACTGACTGGTCACAAGTATACTTGTGTTTCCGCGTCCAAATGTTACTGACCGGTCACAAGTTAACTTTTGTCTTTTTCTCAACTCATCGGTCAGTAATTCCAGAGATGTGACAAGCAATACATCTAATTCTTTCCATCCATCTTTTATTCTGGCAAAAGATTTTTAAAAGAGGCATTGCAGCAGAGAAGAACATTTGAGCGAATTATGTGCAGACACTTTGTCTGATTGGCTGAGTGTCTTTGGCAGTCAGTTGGAAGATAGTATTTTGTCAGAAGATAGTAATGAGTCTAGCATTAGACCATCGCGAAGGCAAAAGAGAAATACGATAGTATCTGACAGTGAAAGTGATTCTAAAGAATGGGCAGAAAATGACATTTTACCAGTGTTAGAGAAATTATACAAATATTTCAGGCGTAATTGTTCAATTTGAAGACCCACAAAGTATAAATGAAGTAACTAATTTATTTTTTGATAACGTTTTTTCTATCTCATTATTTCTCAAACCAACTTATACCATCACCAAATGGAAAAATACCACAAAACCTCTGCTAAAACTTCACCATGGATGGACTTTAAAAGTCCTTTATTCCTTTGTTCTTCATCCCTTCTTCCACACTACTACCTGGAAAAGGATGTGACAACTAGAACTCTAGCCTCCAGTCTGAACTGTGAGCATTGGAGCCAAACCCTAAGACTGGCGGAGCAATAAACTAGAGAGTGTGGATTCAGTAAAACAGCCTCCATACTAGCCAGGGACTGCATTTCTAAGAGATTTCACATGAGAATGAAAATTTTACTCATTGCTGAACCCAATCTTATCTGATACACATTGTGCCCCTCATGCTATTCTCCCAATTTAATACATTCACTATCAAATACAAGTCTATCTACAACATGGCACCAGCTGATTGGCCCTTATCCTTATTTTCTCTATATACCTTTTGATTTCCTGTCAGTACAACTTTGCTCATATTAATCTCCTTCTTGAAATGAATCCAACCTCCCCTTTAGAACTGCCATTTACTTACCCTGCAAGTTCCAGCTCAAACCCCATTTCCAACACAAAGTTACAAAGTTTTCCAGGGTTATTAAAGACAGATGTGATGTTGTCTTCCTTTAAACTACTAAGGCATTTTCTGTCTGTGCCACTCATCCAGCAATACTTAGTTTTCCTTTTATATGTCTGTCTCATCTCCTTCAAAAGATTCCAGGCTCTGTCCTGGTCAGTGTGGCTCAGTTGGTTGAGTGTTATCCCATGCACCGAAAAGTCGTGGGTTCAATTCCCAGTCAGGGCAAGTGTGGGAGATAACCAATCCATGTTTCACTCTCACATCATTTCTTTCTTTCTCTCTCTCTCTCTCTCTCTCTCTCTCTCTCTCTCTCTCTCTCTCTCTCTTCTCTCTCTCTCTCTCTCCTCTCACGCCCGCCCCCCCCCCCCAGCTCAATTCAATAAAATCATGTCCTCAGATGAGGATTAAAAAGAAAAAAATTCTTAAAAAAGATTACAGGCTCCTTAAGGGCTCTCTGTGTGAAAAAATAAAAAAGAGGCCCTGTCCACAAACTTTTTCTATCATTTACTATGCCCTCCTTCATCAGCTAAAATTCAAGGGTAGCCTAACCTAACCTAATATCCAGGTTGTAGTAAAATCTGTTGGGTATAAAAACAAAGTTTTCTCTCCCTTTGGATATATACATAGTATATAAAATCCTTTGGATTTCTGGATCATATGGTAGTTTTAGTTTTTAATTTTTTGAGGAACTTCCATATTGTTTTCCATAATGGCTGTACCAATTTACATTCTACAAGGGTGCCCTTTTCTCCACACTCTCACCAACACTTATTATTTCTTGTCTTTTTGACAAGAGGATAGAGCTTAAGTGTTTTCAAAACACACACACACACGGATATGTTCATTAGCTTGACTAAGGAGATTTCATAATTTATATGTATATCACCATCACAATAAACTTATTAAATATATACAATTTATTTGTCAAGTATACCTCAATAAGGATAGGGAGAAAAAATAGTTTATACTAACGATAATAGTTCAAAACTTATCCAACAGAGAGGCTACCAAGTGGGAGAGGAACTACAGTTTTCTTATTAAATGTCAAAAGCATACATGGTACAGTGCAGATTACAATAAATTGGAAACCTGCCCATCAGCTTAACTACAAAACACAAAGAACCAGAGGCAAAACAGAACAACAGAGGTAGATAAATAGATCAATTTAAGTTATCGTATTTCTCAGATTTGTTTTGCTTCCATTGTGATTGTTCCCCTAAATCAAACTGTCATCTCTTCTTGGTAATCCTAAAAATACATCCTACTCCTAACCAATTCCTAAGAACAGACAGAATTTAATGCAGTGGGAAAGGAGGAATTTGAAGGACATGCAATTTTCACACTGTCCAAGGACTGGAAAACTTCCAGTTTTGAATGTCAATTTGTCTTAAAGGAAATCAATAAAAGACCTAAACAGATCACTCAACAAAATGCTGAGTAATAAGGTATATCATTTTAAGTATTAATTAGATTACATTAAAAATGGCATTTTAAGTGCCCCTTTGAACTGATCAGTCGACACTCAGGAATTTGTCAGGGGTCCCTTTTAGAGACTCTAACGAATGCAAAAGGTAACCTAAGTAAAACTTTCAAAAGCAATTTTCTTTAGTTGCTTAAACTTTATCTGATGTGACAGCGAAAAGGAGAAGGATATTACCTGAGCCAAGATTAATGGTAAATTTAGCTAAGGTATTTAAATTTGTACAAAGAAGGAAGAACACAAGCAATTGTCAGGGATCATTATACCTAACTAAAAGATTATTGAGGATTAGAAAGTATAATTAAATACTGATATTTTTGTAACAAATGCTAAATTTGTCGGTATGTTTCTTTAAAACTTGACGTTAAGGGCAGGAAAGTATTGTTTGTAAAGGGCCAGAAAGTATTTTAGGCTTTGCAAACCAAGAGGCAAGACTGAGAATACTATACAGACTCTTCTATACCAAAAGAGAAAACAAATTTGCACTAATTTTTATTGTTGACATTCAAAATATAATAACAATTGTGTACAATTTTCTGGTAACACCAGTCTATTATTAAGAATGGAATTATTTTGGGGTGGAGGGAAACATTTCATATAATTGGGTGTTTAAACTTAATGTTCTCTATCATCAAATCAATGGTACATGTTCATCTGTAAAACCATTCTCAGTTCCTGGGGCTCACAAACCGGTTTGGCTGGCCATATTTACTTTGTCATGCCTTGACCTAAGTACTAAAGTTACTGGAGTAACAAATTAAAAACACTAACCCCAAACCTCTTAATTTCCAAGAGTCGGCTTCTAAGCAACTGCAAGTCATGTGAATATTAAAATCGTTAAACTTCTTATCATAAAGTGCTTATATTGTTTAACAATCTACAAAGCAACTTACACTCAATGCAGAAAAGAACTTTAATCCTCTTAAAAATCTTGGAATCTAAGAATCCAAGTTGCACAGGAGTAAAACAATAAATAAAACTGTATTTTTATCAAAAACAAGAAAAATAAAATAAATAGGATTAAATATAAAGTGACAAAAATGAGATTTGGAGTTTTCTATCAACCAGGGGAGGGGGTGCTAATCCACTACAATTTGATGAAAATTTATCGTGAACACTTTTGGCAATATTAATTTAAAGTTAATGTTTAGTTTTTTAATTTACTCTGAATATTATTCTGAATAATGTCCTCATCCAATTCTAACCATTAAACTACATAACTTCACACTGACAAATGCCTTTGTAAAAGGTCAGAATACTCACTATTTTTTTCAAGTTAGCTCTATTCAATTAATATCTCAGCCTCACCAACAAGAGCCTTAAATTAGAAACACATTATCTTTGAGGTAGAAAAATGTGCCTGACTCCTATAATTGCCAAATTAAAGGAAATATTTATTCATTGCTGCTAATAACATATGAAGATAGCCCTAGCTGGTGTGCTCAGTGGTTAGAACGTGGGCCCTGGTCTTGAGTTCAATCCCAGCCCCAGTTGGGATGCATGTGGGAGGCAATCAATAAATGTATCTCTCTCTCTCCCTCTCTCTCTCTAAAAATCAATGGAAAAAATACCCTCAGGTGAGGATTAATAAAATATATTTATATATGCACATACATATATATATTAAATCTTAATGTTGAGTGAGACATTAAATATTTTCCTATGAAAGATAAAATTAACAACCTCAGTTTTCATTTTATTACAGAAAATCTAAAAACCAACTAAACAAGATATATGAACCTAATGGGGGTGGGAGGAAGATATATTAACAAATATAAGCATTAAATTAAAAACACCTTTTTTACATCTTTGTTAGGTGAGTCCAATGTGCTTTACAACAATAGTAATTTTTAGTATAACATTTCTAGAATTATCATAAAGACCCACTGATTTTTATACTTAAAAAGCTTGGATTTTTAATCTTAGCACTTTAAGCTATATTACAAAAGAACTATTGGCAAAGCTCCTTGGGCCTAGTAATTTGACACAAAAACAAATGTTCTTTAAATTTTTTTTTTTTAAATATATTTTTTATTGATTTTTTACAGAGAGGAAGGGGAGAGATAGAGAGTTAGAAACATCGATGAGAGAGAAACATCGATCAGCTGCCTCCTGCACATCTCCCACTGGGGATGTGCCCGCAACCCAGGTACATGCCCTTGACCAGAATCGAACCTGGGACCCTTCAGTCCGCAGGCCGACGCTCTATCCACTGAGCCAAACCGGTTTTGGCGTTCTTAAAATTTTTTAAAAGATGAGGAATAAGTTAAGAGGCGTGAGCAACTTATAGTATGAAAGTAAATGTTGGCAAGAAATTTTCATTGCTCCTTTACTTTAAATAACCCTCAGCATATTTTAAACTAAACTAGTATCTGGTAAAGGGTGGTGAGTAGGCTGAAGCAAGCATATGTGTTTTGGGAAAGCTCCCTAGGTTTTTCTCATAATAAATTCCAGGCTTAATTCAGAACCAATTTTCAACATATTTAACAGCCAAATTAAAAAAAGGAAATTAATTCTATTCCCACAATTTATGTCAGTGTTGGTTACAAAATTCCTAATCAGTTCTACTTTTCATTTCCTCTAGTTCCAAAAGAGATGCAATTTGGATATGCAGCATTTTTTTAAAAATCACATTAAAGTTGGAAGTCATACAATTTTAGAATTAAACATCACCTTAGAAATCGAGTCTGAATCTTTTGGTTCTTCAAGTAAAAAACCTGAGACTGAAAAATATGCTTAGGGTCACTAACAGAGATGGAACTTCAACTCTAATGCCTTGACTTTTAACTTCAGTATCCTTTTAACGGTTAAAAGGATAGACCAAGCTGCAGTAGACCCTTCAAGCCACTTGAATCAGAAGTATATACAGAAGAATTATTTAAGAAATTTCCATGTCACCAACTACTTAGTGTAAAGGTGAAGAGCCTTATTTCATTTCAAAACCCAAAAGTTTTAAAGGAAGTAAATATTTATTTTCATAGTATAATATATACTAACAAAGCTGAGTTTTGATAATAAATACCGATCACATAAAATTGCAAATTATTGCTACTTTCATTATTATTATCTTAAGAAGTTTAAATAAGATGATAAAACATCTAATGTTAAATTATTTTCTTCTTACCTCCTAACACTGCAGTAAGAATCCTAATGTAGTGCAAAAGCTTAAGGTTGGATGGAAATAAAGACATCTGGGTTTGGGTTTCTGCCTCAACTTTACAATATTCTTCTAGCTTACCACCAAATGTCAACCTGTCTGGCTCCATTTATCATCTGATTAATAATCATAATAATAGTAGCTATTTATTATACAAACTTAATAAATACCAAGAGTCTTATCTACACTGACTCTAATTCTCATATTTTTAAAAGATAGGCATTATTTATGTATTTTACAGATAAGGAAACTTGAAGCTCAGAGAGATGAAGTTTTCCAAGAAACTCAGCTAGTTAGTGACTAAGATGGAATTTAAACCCAGCTCTGCCTGACCACAGCCCGGACAGAGCCCACGGTCCTTGCAATACATTACTTCACTCGTATGTTTGATCCTAGTGTAGCTGAGAGAACAAGAGGTACTACATTTGAAGGACTGTTCGGGAGACAGAAATGATAAAACACATAAAAATGCACACTGGGAAAACAGACTGTGACTCTTTCTCTAGTTACTAAACTGAATTTTTAGTAAAATATTTAAAAACTATGCTATAGATACTATTCTCATTACTGTTACTAACCTAGAAGTGTACAATTAAACACTGTACAATTAAAAATACATATCAATTTTGCTTTCAGAGGTAAGGTAAATTAAATTGGAAAACAGGTATTTTTATGCCTATTCCTGTAGTTGAAATAAAATGACTCTGAAAGCCCCATTAACTCACATGCATAAAATAGAGGGGAAGGAGATGATATAACCTGATAGAACGAAGAAATCCAGATTAGTTGGTGCCAGGTACTGCCCCTCCAAACGGATAAAAATACCCTCAGATATTCAAGGAAAACGACGAGCAGGTGTTTAACACCGGACACCTATACGAAGTATTACATTCTATCACCCTGTCTTCACTGCAGATGGACGCACAGCCTATGATGGCTGCTTTGGCGATTCAAGATGCTTCCCCAAGTTTCTCTATCATGTCTTAGAGCAGTAAAATACTCAGGTCAGTGTACCACTTATTCTGTGATCATTCACTCTCTTTAAAAAAAAAAAAAAAAAGTTTAAAATCTAGAAAGAACAAAAACTAGGGCGGATGTAGGGCATGATTATTAATACACAGAGCCTAAAAGCATATCCGGAACTGAAGTTTCAGGTTACCTTTTACCTGTATCGTGCCCTACAACTGAAAGCATCAATTTGCTCCAAATAAAAGGTCCTGTGCACACGTCGGTCATCGGTCCTAATTGTGACCTGGCAACACACGACAACTTCTTTAGCTAAAAAAAAAAAAAAACCACCAAGACGTCATGCCTGACTCCGGTCCTCGCCCAACAATGGCCAAGGTGATCATCTCTGACAATTCCCACGCAGGGAATGACATTCTGGCTACGTCAGTTCTCCCGGAGTCATGTCTGGATATAACTTTTCTCTCTCTCTCTCTCTCTCTCTCTCTCTCTCTCTCTCTCTCTCTCTCTCTCCTTTCTCGCTCTTAACCTCCGTTGGGGGTAAAAAATAATAATAATAATAATAATAATAATAAACATCCTCACGGAGCCACATCAACCGCGCACGGAAGGGGTGTTCTTCCTCGGCCCCACCCTCTGCACTAAACGCTCACTCCGTCCCTAATGGTGTGAATCGCAAGAGGAAGCGCGGACGAAAGTGCGAATTCGGAAAGCCGCGGAGAGACCAGAACCCGAGGGAGAGGAGAGGGCAGGTGCGGGGAGGCGAGGCCTGGGCCCGCCTCCCGGGGGCTGAGGACCGGGACGGGGGGACGGGGGGGAGCGGGGGGCAGGCCGCGAGGGTCCCGCTCCAGGCGGCGCCCGCTCCCACGCCGCGCGCTCCCTCACCTCGATCTCGCGGATGTTGTTGGAGGTGACGAAGATGCCGATGCCAATGGGGATGAAGATGAGGCCGATGATGAAGAAGGTGGGGAGCACCGTGCCAGCCGTAAGGATGGGTTGCCAAGCCGGCAGGCGCTGCTGTTTGAAGGCCGTGTTATCCGGCCTCCGGTTCTTGGCGGCGCCCCCGGGAGCGCACGGGGGCCCGCCGTCCACCTCATCCTTCGAGTTATAGCTCATCGCCATGGACCCCCCGGGCGTGGCTCCGCCGGGCGCTGGTGTTCCGCCCAGGGGATCGGCCTGCTGACCCTGGCAGTAGACGCGCAGGCGCCGCTGCGACCTCCTGTGTAAAAGCGGAAGAGGCGGGACACCCTTTCGCAGACGGCCATTGGCCGGAAGCTGGTGTTCGCTGGGGACTCCAGACGGCGGGGGAGAGGGGAAGGAGGGAGAGGACTGAGGGACGAGGGGAGGGGAAAGGGGAGGAGGGTAGAAAGGGGAGGGAGAGGGCGGAGGCACCGTGCTCATCTGCCCTGTGACGGCAAAGTGAGAGTTCCAAAGCTCCCCCCGCCCCCGAGCGGGAAGCGACGACGGCGCATGCGCAGCCCTGGCGGGGCGCCAAGTCCCGGGCGCGCGGCCATTGGCGCGTCTTCGCTCCCTCGCTGAGGGTTCTGTTCGCCACCCCTTCCCCGCGCCTCTGGTTGTCTTGGCGACGGCCTGGCCGGTCGCAGATTGGCTCCGCTCGGCGCGGACCACCCTGGGCAGTCCCGGGGCTGCTGACATATGCTTTCGTGCTGGACACGTTTTATTTCTCTGAAGGTAGTCGGAGCATTTAAAAGGAGACTACACGATTGGAGGATTTGCTTATGTTTATATAGAAAACCTCGAGTTTCTCTAATGAAAATAAACCTCCATTCGAAATGCAAATAAAAACTTTAAGTGAGACGCTTGCTGGGTGACCCTTTTGTCCTAAAGTGACGTGATTAACCCTATTATTTTGCCTCTACTTGAGCTATGATCACTTATTTTTTCTTCTATTGATGGTCTTGCTATTTTTCACTATCTTCTCTGTGCCCACTATCTTCTCTGTGTCCGTGTTTCTCTCTTGCTCGGATTTAAGAAGTCTTTTATAATAAGCTGTAGCTCTTTATTTTACACGTGATGCCAACAAATTATCGCATTGCTACAAAATGAGATGTTAGGTAGACAGTTCAAAACTGCCAAGTATTTATTTACAGGCAGAAATATTCATGGTGTATAACGTGACTAAATCTTGACACCAAGGTAATATAGTATAAAGCCTAAATGGAAAGTAAATAATGGTAACCTCCGTTGACTGGATGATTTTTTTTTTCTCCGCTTCTTTGTACTTTTTCTGTATTTTCCAAATGTCTGCAATAACCATAAATTTGTAAAATCCTTTAAAAAATTATATACAGTCCACATTACATTGGCATCTTTGAAATCCAGACCAGAGAGTAAGCCACATCATCTGGACACAAATACCCAGAGTTTATTTTCTTTACGGCTTTGTCTGCAGTCATATTTTTGGAAGATAATTCAAGAAAAGGGAAACGGAAGGAGTGCTTGGGCTTATAATTTACAATTAAATGTATTTTCAAAATGACTACAAGTCTCAGGATGTGAGCCAATCGAATATTTATATGGAAGATAACTTACCTGGTTTTACTCTTATATAATATCTATTATTTCTCAAATTCTTAGCACTGGTACCAGGTAGGAGGACTATACATTTTGTTTTGATCTATGTTTTGATCTATTTGAGCCATATACATTTTTTAAACCAGGAATCAACAAATGAATAATCATTTAAACAACATAAATGTTATCTAAATGTCATCAACACACACACACACACACACACACACACACACACACCACTCCTAGCAACCACAGGCTCAAATGGAAAATATTCATTTATCACAGTTAATGGAGAAGCCACAGGCTCCTTATATTTTGCTAAATTCTGTTGGTTACTAAATATTGGTCATAATACATAAGCGTAAAGCATAAGGCAATTTTTTTCCTCCCCATTTCTGCCTATATCATCACACCCACTAAATGTGATAGTTCCTTACGTGATTTGCAAAATACAGTTAATATTTTGCCTTCAGTTTTTGTTTGTTTTAGTGATCTGAGTGATCACGGTGTATGTATCTGCTTCCTTTTTCTTTAGTTTGCCCATAGAAAAGATTCTTTAACTCCTTGTCTCTTTTTTATTAGAAATTCCATTTTGACTAAAACATAGACTTTTTGAGCTGAAAGCTTTCTTCGACTCGTATCTAAAACTTACATTTCAAATGAGAGCCAAATGGATGAAATAAATGACTTTTCAAGATCTCCTGATGACATCCTTCCGGTTCCTTTCCCTCTACTGTACCTGCCATGACATCTTGCTGCTTTACCCAGGCTGCTTTACTGCCACATTAGCTCAAGAGACTCAGAATTTCTTGGGTTATACAGTGTTTTATGATAGTCCTTATCAGTTTTGTTCAGCATTTCTGGGGCAACAAAAGGGAATGGTTGTTCTCACAATGGATTAACAGTATATACATTTTCCAACTGTGGTTGCTAGGAGTGATTGTGTGTGTGTGTGTGTGTGTGTGTGTGTGTGTGTGTGTGTGACATTTAGATAACATTTATGTTGTTTAAATGATTATTCATTTGTTGATTCCTGGTTTAAAAAAATTTTATGTGGCTCAATGATATTGATAATGCTAACTACCAGGCCATCATAGTAAGTATGCAATGAATACTTGAACCCAAATATGTAAGTAAATCCAAAATAATAGAGCAGATACAAGCCCATGATCTGAAGAGGTGTATGTAAATAGTTTTTGGAGGGGAAGTTTTAGAATACATTTTATTTTTTAATAAAATTGCTGTGTTCCAGACACTGAACTAGTGTGGGGAGCCGATATAGGGTTAAGCCTCGGACTGACCTGTTAGCAAAATCACAAACAAGTCTTCTTCCGAGTCTTAAACAACCCAATCCCCTAATCCGAGAGGTGGCCGCTAATTTACATGCAGTCATTTAAAAAATAAAAATGGGGGAATTTGCCAGGAGCCGGTCCACCCTTGCTGCTTGACACAGTCGCTGCAGGGAAGAAACATCTGCACAGCTTATGTTTCAAGGGACCTGGTGTATATGACATATGTTTGCTCCCCCTCTTAAGCGCTATGTGTTTTAACCAGGACCACCTTCCTGAGAAAGGTTGTTTCCCCAGGTTAGGGGTCAACAGGACTAAGGAAGAGAATAAATCAGTAAATCCCCCTAGTGTTACAGAAATACCATGTACTACTTATGAAGAACTTGGACTAAGAGTGTTGGCAATAAATGTGGGACTTGTTGGGCCCACATCGCCAGGGGTCTGCCCACCAGGGAAAGCACCAAAGCCTATACCCCTGGAGACCTACTGACACAGGGCAGTCCCAGGGAAGGCAAGCAGCGAGGCTGGGAGGACATAGCCTTTACTGGGTAGGAGAATCTCCTTCAGTCACTTCCTTGTAGCCTATCAGTAGAGCAGTGACCTTGGAATAGCCCTTTTAATGGAACACAGAGATTGACCTAGACAGGATTAAACTCAACAGAACTAGATAGACACAAGATTTTTGGCTAAGGTCAGATAAGAAACAAGGCCTGCATTTAAGAAGCTTACATTCAGCCCTGGTGGTGTGGCTCAGTGGCTTAGAGTGTCAGCCTTTGCACCAAAGCATTGAGGGTTGGATTCCTGTTCAAGGGCACATACCTGAGTTGCAGGTTCGATTCCCAGTCTTGGTTGGGGCACAGGTGGGAGGCAATCAATCAATGTCTCTCTCTCCCTCCCTCCCTCCCTCCCTTCCATGCTCTAGAAAAAAACAAAGTCAATAAAAAAACATCCTCCTGTGAGGATTAAAAAAAAAGAAGAAGAGGAAGACAAAGAATGAACTGGGGAGATAGTTTTGTACACCAAGGCCAGTCAATATAGGGCAGAATAGGATAAATGGACTCCTGAAAAGAAACAGAAAAAGATTTTTTCATTAGAGGTGCTTAGCTCTGAAGAAAATGCTGGGAATAATGCCAGGAGAAACTAAAGGAGGACTTAACATCCTTTTAAAAATTCATCTGTGAACTCCAGGGAACTGGGTTCCAACCATTCATCATCTGTGGAACCATGCAGTCACTGAGGGTGGCCCTGTTGAAGGGAGGCCTTACTATTTGAAGTCCTTCATAGGTTCCATGGGATGTTTAAATACAAATTTCACAAGATTTTAAGGACAGTCAAAAAAGAAAAAAGTATGGTGCAATGTTGCCTATTGCCAACAAGCATGGGGCTCAGGGAAGCAACTGCAGTTTCTACCCTAAGGAAAAATCTGTTGCTCGTTAAAGGTGACTCTACTAGCCCACGGCTCAAAGGGGACAAATCCATTTGAACAAATCTGGTGGAAAGCTTGAGACGCCATGCTCCTAGGAAGTCATGAAATAAACAATGACTTTTGGCCAGTGCTTTTATTTATTTTTAATTTTGGCCAGTGTTTTTAAACCATGCGCACGGAAGGGCTCCACTCCTCCAAGGACCGAGGCCACAGAGCTGTTCTGTGGGCAAGATCTCTAACATCTGCACTTTCCTTTGGAAAGCATTACTTTGACATCTTCCGTGCCTGCTTTTCTGATATGTATATATTTAAATAATAAACAGGAGAAACATATTCCTTTGTTCCAAATAAGGCAAAAATAAGTTGGATTGGCTATAGCTATGGACCACCGTCTCCGGCTGATAAAAGAGGTCAGAGCACAACCCCACCATCACCCTCATCCCACTTTGCAGAAACCCTTACCCAACAGCTGTGAGCTCTTGACAAAACCTCAGGAGTGTTTGCTCTACTACGTAATCTATTTTTAGGAAGTGGTAAAATATTATTTAAATGTTTATTGACAATGCCTTTGTTGAGGATAAAAGGGTAAAGGGAACCCATAGCCAGTTTCCATCTCTTGGTGTCTTGCAGTTTTTATCTTGTTAAAGATTCAAACTATAATGTAACTCAGAGAAAAAACACTCTGATTTCAGCTGGTCCGCTGTACTGCTTCTTATTCACAGTGAAAAATACCAAATTTTTAACAAAATATGAAATGCAGAAGTGAAAACTATTTTAAAGCAAATAATTTAAAATAAGGTAGAATACTCATTTTAAATGATTTTAATTGTATAATATTATGTTCCAACTCAAAGAAGAATATTGCACAATACTTTTATATCACAATTATTATTTTTCTCACTCTCTGGTGAGATTTTAATAAACAAAGTTGAATTTGGAAATAACACAGAGAATGTCTTAATTGGCTAAATTTCAGTAACCTGTGATGAAATGAAAGCAGGATATCACATTCATATAAAAGACAAGTACATATTCATAAATTCACTTGGCTGTAGTGAAAAATAAATTTCTCATGTACTTAATAAAACTTAAAGAAAAAATTGAGAATGCTGTGAAAATAGACTGTAACTCCAAATTTTTTTCATGTACTCTTTTGCTATTGAAAATCCATTACACCTGCAAGACTTCTAAGAATAACTGATCACATATGAAGAAGATAACATCTGACATTTTTAAAACAAAATCTAGATTAAATAAATACAATTTTGCACTGTTAACAAAATCTGTGAATGGTAAGGTAAAATTAACCAAATAACATAAACAAACAAAAATAACCCACCAGAAAAAGATGTATTATGTCATGGCACCTAGAAATATTTCTGTTCAAATGTATGAATCTACAGCATTTTCCCTATGTAACAAGCATAGTGTCATCACAGAGTCAGGAGGAAATGCTGAAAGTTTAAGAACATAAAGTATTGTCTGGGCCAGGTGAATCTGTTGGTTGGAGCATCGTTTTGGCACCAAAAAGGTTGTGTGTTCTATTCCGTCAGGGCACGTACCTAGGTTGTGGGTTCAATCCCAGTTTGGGCACATATGACTGACAGGCAACCAACCAGTGTTTCTTTCTCACATGTTTCTCTCTCTCTCCCCCTCTTTTTCTAAAATCAATAAACATATCCTCAGGTGAGTATTAAAAACATAATAGTAAGATAAATAAAACATTAATGGTCACTAAGCAACATTAATTCCATGGAACTCCCAATTTTATGAATTCATTACAACCATTTTTATTGTTTCTCCTCTTTGCCTTCTAATTAGTATTTTTAGCAGAGGCATGGCACTGGAGGTCCAGAGGGGGGCATATGCCTCAGGTGCCAGTTGTGTTTTTTAAACTTCCATTATGCGTTTTTGTTAATTTTAGAATTGTTGCTTATCAAACTCATGAACATACCCTACCTTTGCTCTATTTTTTATTTATTCCCAGGAAAATTCAACCACAGCGTAAAGAGAAAAGACACAAACATATTACACTGTCTGACACAGCATTCACTCTTGCTCTGCCACTGACTTTCAGAAGGTGGGAATTGTTTCAGAATTGTTGGTGTCTCTGTTAATGCTTAAGTTAGATATTCCACACCATGAATTGTTTTATGGTTGTCCTAAGATACAATCAATTGTTCACATTTGTAAACATTATAGGTCTTTAACATCTGGAATATTTACTCTATCCATTATTTTCATTAAGCCCTAATATTTTATTAAATACTTGAAAAAAAATCTTTGTAGAAGATACCCTCAGAAACACTCTTCTCAAAAAGAAAAGGGTAAAATAATGGGATTAGTTTTTTGTATCTTAAAGTGAAAACACTAACTACGATTATACATCAGAAAACAGAATTATTCCATTCAAAACTGATTCTCATTCATATTGATGATTGGAGATTTACTTACAATAAAAGATAGAGAAATTATGTAGCCTAGGATGACGCCAGACTTGCATGAGGGACAGTTTTTTCAATTGATATTGGGCTATGACTATTTATGATCTTGTTTGTTTATTCATGAGCTAAGGATATGACTATTTGTTGTTTTCTGTTCGTTTTTAATATTGTGTTCTATTTCAAAACAAGTTTTAAATTTTTTAAACTAATTTTAACCATTTGTCACTTTAATTCCATTTGGGTTTCAACAGAGGACTTATTTATAGCATGGGCAGAGAAAAGCTCAGCATCCATTTAAATGACCAATTACACCGTCATCCTCACTCAGCATTGCAAGTACCAAACTTCATTATAAATTCGGGAAAAATAAAACTTCAGATCCAAATATACATAAATTACTTGTAGCATTTTAAGTTAAAGTCAGGAAATACTTAAAGTCTTATCTTCTAGCCTTTTCACAATTAGTGTAATAACATTCCCACAAGTTGAGAAAAAGTTATTTGCTTCAAATGCTAATCTGTGATATATCTGAATATTTTTGCCGTCAGAAATATTGGCAAAAATGGAACTTAATTGTGAGTGAAAAATATATAACAATACTAAATAAAACCCTTCCCTAGTTGAAAACATCATTCAGAAACATTTGCAGAAAACAAAACCCAAAACAACAATTTCTTAAATCTTCACACAAATACATCTAGTTTTCTTTAATCAGTAATCAGAACCCTGCAGGTTATGTGACACATACAATCACTCAAGCTAGGGCAAGCCTACTATAGCATTTGTTTTACTTACAAAGATCAAAACTAATCTTACATAAAATATAGTAATTTCATATATAATACCTACTGACTATAATTTGCTAATTCCACAAGGTATACCTTAATACCTTACAAAGTTCCATAGGGGAGGAAATCCAACATTAATTTTTCTATTCCAGAGACGCAGTATGGACTCCCCTCTTTGGGCATATAAACCTGGGGACAGCCTGTGGTCTGGAGAAATGGGCCAACAGTATTGTTTGTGTGGTTTTTAGCTATCCTTGTGACACCCAGAGCATAGTTTCTTTAATCTAAGTAAAGTTCCATGAAAGATGATTCCTGCCTTCAGAAACTGATGTGTCAAATATTTATTTATCTTAGTTACCTTTTAAAAACTTTATTGACAACATGTCCACATTGACAAAGTCTTTAAAAATAAAAACCCTATATTAAGGCTTTCAAGTAGACTTTAGATGCACATTTTCACATAAATTTAAGTTCAACAGCAGCTCTGACATTGAGATTTAAGTAATTCATGTGCTTTTTATCTTTAAAGAATATATTCTCTAACCTATATGTGATTTCTGAAAATCTGTCCAACTCCTATCTACAAGAAAAAAATTATCTAGGCATTTCTATTACCATTTTTTAAAAAGATGCTGATACTTTCTAGGTCAGTTTTTTATTTTTAGGCTTTCATTTAGGTAGATTGTGAGAACTATCTTGATATCCTTTTTCTAAGTCCTGTACATATAAGTAAATAATGCAAACAGAAAGATAATTGAACTACCGGTTGAAGGTGTTTCTGTAATCCTTACATGTTAAACTCATACATCTCCTTTTATTCATTTGTTCCATATGAAAATCAATTCATTCAAGGGTTTTGGCACAGAACACTAGAAAGAGCAACTTTAAAAAAACTGTCTGTAAGTGTTTAAAATTAAACTTTAAACCAGACCGTTATCTGTTAGTGTTGAACTGTGATCAGAACCACAGCCTTGTACAAGCAATAATAAAAACTCTTCCAGAAGCTCCTGCTTCTGTTTTACCTCTTGAATTTCTTTCAGGAAATATATAGTGTTGTACTTTCTTTTCTTCAGAAATAACAAATTGATCAAAGAAAATGATTATAGGTTACTGTTATAAATGCACCAATACCCATGCTTTGAAGAACTGACAGTGTATTCTACATATATACTATATGTGCCATAGACTATGAAAAAGGAAACACTTTCGGGGAAAAAAATCACATCACAAAGTGTATTATAAAAATAAATTACATAGCATGTGCCCATGGACCTGAAAGCTTTGCAAAAGGAGGAGAAATTGCTTTTGACACAAAGATTGAATTGCTCTTGCAACCTATTTTTATATTATCAGCAATGCCATTTTCAGCTTTTACATTATATCCTCAAAAAAAATTCACTGGAAGTAGAAAATTATTTTCAGTAGTGATCAGTAGCCTGGAGGACCTTAGTGATGATGGAGAGCTGTAGTAATACTATCCATTCAACAGGGATTCAGAGGCAGTACACACACCCAGTATGTGCTTGATTTACCATTTCATCGGGAGTTCATGCGTAACTGGTGAATGATGATGCTTTCTATAAAGAGAAGAAAAACACAGCATTTTCAATTACACTGAAACTCAGATCAATAGTTTATGTGAGGATCAACACCACATCATTTCATTAAAAGACCATAGATGTTAAACAACACAACAAACAAAAACAGGTACATGAGCCCAATAGCTTCTCCTGCAGTTGTTTACTATTCTTGGGTAACATCTTTGTATTGGCGTAGATGCTTTACCTACAAAATTCTTAAAGCTTTTCAGAAACCACGTCTAATATTCTAACAATATTAGATCAATTTTACTCAAGCAAAGAACTAAACACAAAGACAGTAATTACTACATACAAGCCCCATAGTGGGAAACCAGACTATTTCCTAGAAGTAACTCACCTAGAAGGAACTCTCTGTTCTGAATAATATTCATATACTTTTAATTTCTTTTTAAATGCGTCTGAACTTGAGTTTTAACAAGGAAATATTCATTATCTATTCTTTTTTTTTTAAAATATATTTTATTGATTTTTTACAGAGAGGAAGGGAGAGAGACAGAGAGTTAGAAACATCGATGAGAGAGAAACATCGATCAGCTGCCTCCTGCACATCTCCTACTGGGGATGTGCCCGCAACCCAAGTACATGCCCTTGACCGGAATCGAACCTGGGACCCTTCAGTCCGCAGGCCGACGCTCTATCCACTGAGCCAAACCGGCTTCGGCATTATCTATTCTTAAGAAGTTAATAAACACAGGTAACTTACTTTTGTCTCTGACTGCTTTTTGCATGATTCCATATATGCTTTTAAATCTAAATTCATTCGTATAAAAGTAAATAAAAAATAGATTGAGATAGCAATTAGAACAGTACGAGCCACATTGTGGGTGTGTGATATTTATATTTATTGATTTTTTTTATTTTAGCTTAATCTATATGCCTTCATTAACAAGTATCTTTTTTTTTCATTCTATCATTCAAAGATTGTTTATTGAGGCCCAATTACGTGCACATCACTGGGCCAGGCATGGAACTACCCTGGTGAGAAAAAAATGACAGAGTCTTGTCATTGCTAAGATTATAAAGAGCATAGGAAAGAAATCTAAGCCTCAAATGGTTCCTCTGTCTGAAAAAACTATTACCTCCCTGTCACATATGGCAATGTTGTAAGTGCAGAAAATAACATCAGGGTTTATCAATAGGGTGAGAAAATTTCCACCTATTATTTTCACTTTAATTTTAAATATTAGTTTAATTTTTATTTTTACTTCGGTAATTTATATCTAAGCATTAAATAAAGTACATTATGTCATAGACCTATTGGTTTGTGCTAATTATGTTCAGTGGGTCAAAAACAAAATGTTTCTTAATTCTTTCATTAAATTACCACTAGGGGGAGATATTTCCATTCCTTTCTTCTACCTATCAATTAAATTTGGGATAAAGCAGGAAAGAAAGCAAAATAAAATAAAATGTATAAATGTTTACATTTAAATATAAATTTTTTATAAAGCTTTTATGACATACATACGATTTTTTCACTATACCGGAAACCTTTAAGAATCATCCTCATGTTTTTCACTGGAAAATTGTTCTAGCTTTATAATTTTTCAGTGCCTAAAAATATATCAAAATCTTAAGGCAAAAACTAAAAACACTAATTAAAATATTATGTAGTTAAAAATCACTATCAAGATTAAAATGCTATTTCCCACTCAACACTTTTTAAAAAAAAAAAATTTCTGTAGCCCTAATAGGTTTGGCTCAGTGGATAGAGTATAGGCCTGCTGACTGAAGGGTCCCGGGTTTGATTCTAATCAAAGGCATGTGCCTCGGTTGCGGGCACCATCCCTGGCCCTGGTCGGGCGTACAGAAGGCAACCAATCTATGTGTCTCTCTCACATTGATGTTTCTCTCTCTCCCTTCCACTCATTAAAAATTAGTGGGAAAATATCCTCGGGTGAGGATTAACAACAACAACAAAATTTCTATAATTTTTCTAAGAGTGAAAATGCATAGTTCTCAAATGTCCGTAATGGAATTAAAGCATCTTTCCCGTTTTCCTCTTTTTAAAAAAATAGAAAACATACATTTTAAAAAGTGAAATCCACATTGTTCTTTATTGTAGATGTAATTCAGAATGTTGGTGCCTTTGTCTCCTCACTACAGAACGAGGGTATTGGAGATCATCTCTAAAACCCCTGTGGGGCTACTATTTTGTGTTACTGTCATACCATCTTCTCTCACTTTGAGTGTGCAGACCTCTAAATTCCTAGAGTCGCCTTCTCTTAATCTAGCACTTTGTAATCTCTATAATAATAATAGCTCTTCATAATTATCACTTGGTAAAAATATATATGGCAAAAGGGTTCATCCATACATAGAAGAATGTCTTGGTTGGACCATTACATTTTATTATTGTATTTAAGTTAGCAAAGTGTCACCTATGCATGGCATACATGCTAATGCTATTAATCAGATTGTGTTATTAAAAAGACTGTCTCAGAAATACTTGACAATGCCAAATAGAGTTTTTTTAATTTTATTTTAATAATAAGATATGGTGTTTAACACTTATGTTTATGAACTTTAAAGGAATACAGTTAAGCTCAAGTTATTTTGTTTTGTATACATGGAGACATATTTTATCTTGTTTCTAGAGATAATGAGATAATACCTATATGATAGTGGCTCTATTGATTTATACTGACTAAACATATTTATTAAATCTGTCTTCGCTTATCATCTATGTTTTGCCCAAACCTATAAACTAAAATAAGAATTGCCCAGCCACTACACAAAATTGTGAGAAATTTTTTTAAAATGTTGTTTTAAACTATTAAATTTTGAGATGACTCATTACACAGCAAAACTACCTGATGGAGCCTGACTGGTGTGGCTCAGTTAGTTCAGTTGGTTGGACATCATCCTATGCACCAAAAGGTTGCTGGTTTGATTCCTGGTTAGGGCACATGCCCAGGTTTCGGGCTCAATACCTGGTAGGAAGCAGCCAATGTCTTGCTCTCACATCAATGTTTTTCTTTCTCTCTCCCTCTCCCTTCTTTTCTTGCTAAATATCAATAAAAATGTTTTTTTTAAAAATAACTATCTGAGCCCTGACCAGTTTGGCTCAGTGGATAGAGCGTCGGCCTGTAGACTGAGGGGTCCTGGGTTCAATTCCAGTCAAGGGCATGTACCTTGGTTGCAGGCACATCCCCAGTGGGGAGTGTGCAGGAGGCGACTGATTGATGTTTCTCTCTCATCGATGTTTCTGACTCTCTATCCCTCTCCCTTCCTCTCTGTAAAAAATCAATAAAATGTATTTTATAAAAAATAACTATCTGAGACATATGGTGACCAGCAAAAAGAAAAAAATGCTCTGGGGCTTAATACCATTATTTGTCTTAAAAAAAAACCCAAAAAACAGAATTCCCAAGTCTCTTCCATTTTTTATGATTCAGTACAATAAAAGTCTCATAAATTTTATTGAAGTTACAAAGTCAATGAGCAAATCTTATTCCATCTCCTACTCTGTCTTCATTGAATCTCAGACAAAAACCATTGGATGATGACCTGAGGTCATTTAGGTCCTCTAAAGTGAGCTAAGTAAATAAATACAATTCTATAATAATTTTTTACAGATACCATTTTTCTGACATTTATAATTTGTAGAGGCAGATTAAGACCAAAGGCCATTATTAATTACCACCTCTATCAACAAACTCAAAATAGCAAAGCACTTAAATTTGGGGCCTTCTGATATGCAGACATTTAATAGCACCATTTCCTTTTTTCTAATTGGAAGAAGAAAAAAAATATTAGTTAACATACACACATGGAGAGATTAGGTTTTTATATATGTTTGACATTAACAGTTTACCAAAAACACTTAATGGCATTTTTTTCTAGGTGTTTCTCTTAAGTGTTATCTTTATTTATTTATTTTTAAGGAACTTCAGGTAACACACTAAATACATTATTTGTTATTATGATTTATTGTGAAATGATGCAAATTATGAATTCATTCTTTTATTACACTAGCTAAAATACCTTCCATGGAAAGGAAGTCTAACGTATTATCAATTCCTAATTACAGTTGACTTCTGACCTCACTAACCACTCATCCTCCTTGGGTGGTATCTCAAAACTTCTGGCCAGCCAGATGATGAGATCCAAGATGGGATTTGGAAATTTGGGGGAGACTATCTCTTCAGTGTTAGAGTGGGGCAACCTGGCAACAAATTTGAATTCTGATTCCTCCCAGGAGAGCTCCTTGGCTGTGGGGTAGGAAAGATGAACTCCTTGGAAAGTCATTGTCTTCCTCCCAAGCAATGCATAATTTATGCTCTGCCAAACTCTCTGCAAGGGAACACATGAGCTCTGAATTTTAAAAATCTTCTCTAGTAAATGAGACCAGATCACTTTTATAGATAGCCTCTAAGCCAGTGATGGCGAACCTTTTGAACTCAGCGTGTCAGCATTTTGAAAAACCCTAACTTAACTCTGGTGCCATGTCACATATAGAAATTTTTTGATATTTGCAACCATAGTAAAACAAAGACTTATATTTTTGATATTTATGTTATATATCTAAATGCCATTTAACAAAGAAAAATCAACCAAAAAAATGAGTTCACGTGTCACCTCTGACACCTGTGTCATAGGTTAGCCATCACTGCTCTAAGCTCACATACCAAAGACAAACATAGCAGAGGTTCTATTTACTGCAAGACTTTGTATCAGCAAAGGAGGGCTGCTTCATCCACAGGAAACTGCATACCAAGTTACAGAAAACATTGCTCTTGAGTTTTGTATCAGTTTGTCTGGCTTATGTCCTGCTTCCCAGGTCCCATAGTCCCTACGCCCCAAGGGCTCTGCCTGGAGAGCAAGGCACCAGCTGAGGGCTGTGCCCACCAGGCACCAAGCCCAGCTTTGAAGTTGCTGTTCGCTAGGTATTTTATTCACCTGCAAAAATGTCCTACGTTCTGTACCTTTAAGAAATAGGAGTGCCTAGATATTGTTTACTTTTAGGGTTCTCATTCTAATAAACTGCTTCAACATTCAGTCCTATTATGATCGCATTCATAAATTAATCACTCTGATAAGACATCTGTTTTAAATAGGAAGTCCAATAAACTTCCTCTGTTGACTTGGACTTGTTCCTTCTTTTGGATTCAGCTCAGCTAATTAAAAATACTTCCGTTAATCAGTGCTGTCATTTTCTTCAGGAAACTTTTCAACCAGATGATATAAATTCTCTTGGGGTTTCTCAACCACCTAATAGTTATTTACTTCCTTCCAAAACATTTCCCACTCCATCATCAGCCCAAATCCCCTTACCTCTCACAAGTTACCAATAATCACAGTGATGCTGGTAACTTCTTTTTCAGGCAAGCTAATCCTTATCTCTCACATAGATTACTGTTTCCCAGATACAAGCAAATTGGAACTAGTTCTCCTACATATAACATTAATTATTTTTTAAAATCTAAATTAAATGGTAGAAAAATAGGTAAATATTTGAGCCACAATACTCAGGTTCTACCTTTTTGTAAACATATGCTAACTGCCTAGTTTGAGCTAAGCCTATGACTGGTCACACAGCATAGCATGGAAAATAGCATTATGGGTGAAAATTAAAAAGGACATTGTGCTTTTTAGATAAGTACAACAATATTTATCAAAGTATTACTATGAAAACTTTGTCACATACTTTCCATGTAGATATCTCCATGTCTCAAAAACACTTTGATAATATTATTTTGGCCCAATGAGTATGGATGTTTTAGTTTATGTATGTATATATACTTTGCTCACTTGAAGTAGTTTCATATGAAATAAAGAATAACATACTGGGAAAAACGGAAGACCTGGTTTGGTCATTTAATAAGATGGTTAGACATCTTTAAGCCTTCTAGTTTTTCTTGTTTTGTTTTTGTTTTCATCATTAATAATAGATGTAATTATCTTCTGGACCTCTAATGTCCGGTTCAGCTCTAACCAGCCCTTGACTTTGGAATTCTGTCCATCACACATTAGTATAAGTAGAAAGGCCAAACTACTTTTACCAGATAAGCAATTAACCATTAGTTCTTAGGAAGAGTGTTGTGGCAGAGTCCTTTTAAGTTGCTTGCTAAACAGTAGTGAAGCATATCACATTATGAGTACAAGAAGGAATGCCAGAATCATAAAAGATTATAACTAAATGCTAAGCCAAACCAAGGTGAGGTGATTTGCCAAAGGTTAGACAGCCATACTCCAGTGTCTGGTATCTAGTCCACTGTTCAGCAATCCACTCTTTCTGGAGATTCACCTTGACATCTATTCTAAATCTACCTGCTGCTTATTGGTGGTGGTGGTAGGTCCTCTAAAATGACAGCATTTCTGATCTGTTTTAGAGGGTCCTTCATGAATTGAAAGAGCATGGTAAACCCCCCTCCTGAAACTTCCTCTTTCCTGAAGTGTCATTTGTGCTCCTCATTCAAGTATGATTATACTTCACAGTAACCTCTCAGGCCCCCTTAGTTCTCCACGAGTGTGAGGGCTTCAGAGGCAAAAATTCCCAGTCCCAGACCCTTGGCTGTTTTGTATTCATTACGTGCCATGGTGCCTCTGGAGGGAAACAGAAGTAACTCACACTCTCCAGAATGGCAGTACCTGGATTTCCTCTAATTCCACTGTCTCTGTTACCTCCGTGTCCTCACACATGGTATGTCTGCACCCTCCATATCATTCTCATGGGCTTGCATGCAGACAAAGGGAAGAAGCAAGAGGACCTCTTTCTTCCCCAACTTTCAGTCATCCTTTAACTGCTGGTTTTCTTTTTCTACAGTAAGTGCCCAGGTTTTACAGCAATGGACAGGCTTTAAACCCCAAGATAGACTCTGAAAGTATGGTTTGTCACTGTTTTTAAAAGAGACTTTGAACATAGAAGGTCACACCCACCAGAAGGAAAGGTAGGAGAAAGGACAATCAAGGGAGAGGAACAAGTTGGTCAAATCCAGGAAAGGTGCCTGGCCTGCTATGCAAGCCATTCTGTAGGCGTGGGCGGCAGGAGTCCGGACAAGGCAAAGGGAGGGATGCTCAGAAGACTGAGGTAGAGAGCTAGGTCACAAAGAGCCCAGAGTGCCATACCAAGGGGTTGGCATTGTATTCTACAGGTAATGATGAACCTTTACCGGGTTTTCAAATAGAAGTGTGATATGACCAACTTGAACTTTGGAAAACAAAATGGAAAATGAAGCAGAGAGTTTTCTGGCTGGAGACTATGAAGCCAGTTACAAGAGTATCAGAGCAAGAGGAATCTCAGAGGGAAGGAGGGTAGGGGGCAGGAAGAGATTAAGCAAATAATTTATATGCATTACCTATGGACACAGACAATAGAGTGGTGAAGGCCTGGGGCAGGGCAGGAATCGGAGTGGGGCAGGGGGAGAGAAAGGGGGACACCTGTAATACTCTCAACAATAAAGATTTTTTAAATGTACAAGTAGCCCATAATAAAGGCTCAAAACATAAAAAAAGAACTATTCAGATGAGAATTAAAACTGCAACTCAGGCAGTGGTGGGAGAAATGGAGATGTGGGTTCAGGTGCTGGAGGTGTTAGGGGGTAGAATATGAGAGACTGGCTGAATGAGTCTATTTGATGGGTGAGGACAACAGGGGAGCCTCAAATAGCTCCCAGGTCGCTAGCGTGGGTCATTAGGTGGATCAGGACATCCCTACTGATGTGGAGAATAGTAAGAGGAGGAGACTTGGAAGAGGGGTGGAGAAGGTGTTGAGACTGCTTTGAGACAAGCTGAGCTGGAGATAGGGGCTTGGTAGTTTTCGGCATATAGGTGATAGCTGAAGCCATGGGATGGATAAAATAACAAGGACTAGCATGTCGTGTAGGAAAATTGCTGTTGATAGAGACAAGGGAACAACAATCCCTAAGACGTAAGCATAAAACGAGGAGCCATCAAGGGAGACTGAGCCAGAGCAGCCAGAGAGGTCAAAGGAAAACCAGAGGAGATTAGATGTCTTGGTCACAGAGGAAAAAGAGTATAACCTCATTCTGTTTTCACCCTTTCCAGAGACCAGAAGTTTATTTTCTGAAAAACCAACCTAAGAAGTTCTGGACCTACGTAAATTAACAGCACAGACTGAATACAGTGGAGTGGGAAAGTTGACACAATGAACTATGAGACTCTCCATGTCCCCTCTCCTGACCTATTCCCAGAGAGGATTTTTCTCTGTAGAAACTATTGGGAGGTATACTCCAAAAAATAGACAGACAGACAGACAGAAGGAAAAAGGAGAAGGAGAAGGAGAAGGAGAAGGAGAAGGAGAAGGAGAAGGAGAAGGAGAAGGAGAAGGATGATGATGAGGAGGAGGAGGAGGAGGAGGAGGAGGAGGAGGAGGAGGAGGAGGAGGAGGGAGAGGAGGAGGAAAAGGAGGAGGAGGAGGAGGTGGAGGAAAGGAAGGAAGGGAGGGAGGGAGGGATGGAGGAAGAAAGGAAGAAAGAATTAAGCAAAGGAAGTAGTAGAAGATAAGAAATCCAGAAAACAGAGGGTTTAACATGACAAAAGGGACGCAGGACAGCTGTGCAGCAGGCCTAGAGGACAAGCAGTCCAGAGTAAGTAGGGAAGCAGAGGACTGAACTAGGAAGGCCTCCAGTGAAAAACGTGAAACTGATGTGTTTCAAGGTTTGGTAGGTGTTTAGCAGACCTATTGGAGCATTTGGAAAAAGTAAAGATGGATACATAGAAAACCAAGCAGATGAAAAATTAAGCAATTATTCATTTGAAAGGGGAAAGTGATAGGAAGAAGGAAATAGTCATAGTGTACTACTTGACTCAGCAAGAAACAATATTTAAATTTATACCAGAAACATATTAATATATAACATTCAAATGCTGACTGGTGATTTATTTTTTAAAATGTGTGGCCCTGGCTGGTTGGCTCAGTTGGTTGGAGCATTGTCCCATACACCAAAAAAGGTTGTAGGTTTGATTCCCAATCTGGGCACATAACTATGTTGTGGGTTCGATTCCCCAGTTGGGGCACGTACACGAAGCAACCAATCAATGTTTCTCTCTCAGATCAATGTTTCTCTCTTTCTCTCTCTCTCTTCCTTTCTCTCTAAAAATCAATGAAAACATATCCTCGGGTGAGGATCAGAAAAAAAACCACTATGATATAATCATATTGGGAGGATGGGAAAAAGGGAAAGATAGGACATGTGAGAGGATTAAATCCTCAACCATCAAGACAATAATGGGAAGACAAAAATTAATATCTAAAATTGATGAATAAAAAGCCAGAATACAAGTATATTATTTAGTAATCTGGAGAAACATCTAAGAGTTAGAAATTATTTTCTCCAGGGGGCTCAACTTAGGGAAAAGGACAATAAGGTAAGGAACAAATGTTTTCATTATCTTTGACCACTGGCTGATATTTTAACTACGGATACAAATTAACAGTAATAAAAAGTAACTCAAGATAAATGGAAAGTATGGAATGGAGGCATTATAGTTTGAGTGTCAATGGCTTAACTTGGCAGGAGGGAGACAGGGCAGTAGCTATAGAGAACTGCACAGCTGAAGAAGAATTGTTATAAAATAAAAGAGACCAGAGCATATTTATATCTGGTGTGGAGGTAACAACTGAAAAAGAGAAGTTGAAAGAGCAGAGATTGAGGAGCTAACTTATGAGGAGACCCTGGAGGAGGAGGTAGATGGTAAACAATAGCCTTCGTCTGGGTTGAAGAAATTTTGGAATCAAACATCCTTGTTTACTGGGAAACCATCTCTGTGGCCATCTTGCTGCAGCTTCCTTTCTCTCTCTGCCCTCTGTCCTCACACATAAATGTGCTCTTCCTATCTAATATCCCTGGGGGTTTCCAATCAGGAAAGTCTCACTCTTTCCCTAGTATTCTAAAGCTATGAAGGAATGAGAAATTCAAATCTCTGCATTTTACATTCTTGGACATATTTATTTCCCTGAAATTATACTCTTCCCACACGGCACATCAGAGCTATTTCTTCACCCTCTTCCTGAAGATGTTCAATAAGAGATCTTAATACTGTACCCTTAATGAAGACACTAAAATCTCTAGCAAGCCCACTGTCATGCATTAACTTGTCCTCAGTGAAAATCTGATAAAAATGCAGTAGCAACTGAATGACTCCGATTAAGCAGGTGACTTAGGAAGGTCATTTTCAAGAAATAATAAATACCCTTAGGGCCATGTCCCATATAGAAACGTTTGTACTGACCATCATGCATGCTACTTGTCAGCACCTAATTATTCTCAGGAAGGGAATACCAGGGCCTTCTCTGTCCCTGTGAAGATGGAGCCCTGCACGTCCTCTGGGGGGCACCAGCACATTGAAATCTGTGGAAATGACACTCCTCCGCCAGGGTGGGACTGAGCTGCAGCTATACACAGCAGCTCTGGTGAGACCCCTTTTATTTTACTACACAATGCTATGTTCCAGGACGGGGAAACGACACTAACCTTTTCATCCCATTCACTCTTATAAAAGCACATTCAACTGCGTCTTAAAAACATTATACTCACGAATGGAAGCTGGAGTTGGAGTGCTTTTAATCCTCCACCTCCTGTCCCCAGTGGATTTCATTTCTGATATGTGGTTTAGAACAAAGTTATCCAATAAATGTAGAGTTGATTCTAAAATTACAAAGAAAAACTGCCATGGCAGTTGCTCTTTATCATTTCTGAAAAGTGAATATGTGTTGTTCTGCCAAGTTTTCTTAGTAGTTGTACTTTGCAGGTGGCTCTGTTCCAAGGTCCAGATGTATAAACATCCTGTACATGCACTGCTAAGCCTTTTGGAGTGCTCTCCCTGCAGCTGGTATGGCCTTCCAGGCAGAAACGACGTAAACATGATGTGAGCAGGTAAAAGCGAAAACAGCAACAGGGACAATAAGATTATGATAAAAGTCACTGAAAAATGGCAGGTAAAGTCAAAAGGAATGCAGTGTTTCATACTTTTGACAACTTCAGTTGCTTAAATACAGTATGTTATGGTACAGTAGCAATAAATACCCTAAATGCCATAGAATGTCCTTGATTTTGAAAAGGGTTGTGTCCACTTTACAAAAGGGGGGGAAATTCCCTTTTAAAAAAATACAAGGCTGCCCTAACCGGTTTGGCTCAGTGGATACTGAAAGGTCCCGGGTTCGATTCCGGTCAAGGGCATGTACCTTGGTTGCAGGCACATCCCCAGTGGGGAGTGTGCAGGAGGCAGCTGATCGGTGTTTCTCTCTCACCGATGTTTCTAGCTCTCTATGCCTCTCCGTTCCTCTCTGTAAAAAATCAATAAAATATGTTAAAAAAATACAAGGCAGTATTCAAAATGGAAAGATCTCTTATTTAAACTTGTTCAAAGTCATATTTCATAAAATCTTCATTCTCAGTCTCTCTGCTTTTCTACCTTGAAATCCCATTTTTATGGCATGTCTCTCGTGGTTGCTCAACATTTTAAAATATATATGCTGAGAACTGCTGAGCTGTAGGCAACAGAGATCAGATTAAAGTGAATGTAAATACTGTGAGGCATCTACCACCATTGTGTGTAATTCAAGTCCAAGTTCTGTAAGGGATAGGAAATCTGGTGTGAAAAGAACTTTGAAAAGAGTCTATTTATCACGAGGGATGTTGAATCAAGGGCTAAAAACCAATCATCTGTTCTTTTTTATCTTCCCCCCATTGAATCAAAAATCTTGACAAATCTGCTGCCTACGTAAGACCTTGTATCCTATGCTGCAGGTTATTAGCCTTGAGCTCATTTGTGGTTATTTGACTATGAAGCCGCATCTACTTTAACATGGTTAGTCTCCCCACAAAGACACCTGGCATTTTGCACTCACACACTGCTTCATGCTGATTAAACCATGCTTAAAATTAATGAAAATGATACAAACACAAGTAAAAATGACAGGAATAATAATCCCATTCTCTACAACACACACACACACACACACACACACACACAAAATCATGAACTGATTTTATATTTGCAAATAAAGTTCACAGTTAACTGAGGAAAATATTCAATTCAATTAAGGTCTGTATGATGTCATGTTTTTTCTTGGCATTAACATATCAGAATTTACTTCCTGCTATTTCCTACCCATTACAACCTCTATTGAGCCATAAAGGGCCATTTGGTGGCTCTATTCAAACCGCTCCAGGATTTAAATCAATTGCGCACTTGAATAGAACAAGAGTATGACATTAATGGCTCTAAAATTATTGTCTATGAAACTCTGGGAATGTTTTTGAGATGGCCAAAACCTCTATCTACCATACACACAGACACACACAAATAAGTAAAACTCTGTTTTAGGACTCCATATTTCATTTCCATTTTATTTCACATTCAAATTATTTCCTGAAATCATCTCAGAGGCTTTTGTTTTGGCAAAACTTTAGAGCTCCAGGCCCTGTGATAACTAGATGTTCCAGCACAAGAAGCAAATTTGGGATTCGACAGAGGCAAATGGCAATCATTAAACTACTTCCTATTTCATAATAGAATTTTTGAAAAATCAATTACTGTGGAACAAGGCTATTAAATGTGATTTACCATCAAGAAATATGGGAGCAGGCTTTGGAGAGGAGTTTTATTCAGCACCCATATCTCACTGATAAAGAAACTGAGGTTCAGATGGGTTAGTTGATGGATCCATTTTCTAGAAGCAAAACGGGGACCAGATGTCAAGCTCCAGCCTCAGGCCCAGCTTCCTCCACCAAGCACACGGCAAACAGTAGTTTTGTTGGTTAGTTCCCCAGCATCAAAACAAATTTACAAAATAGGAAAGACATATGGCTATTAGTAGATTACTTTATAAACAAGGTATTTAAAACTTAAATTAGTACATGTAAAGAATTGGCACGAACGGACGAAGGTTTGTTTTCACCGTAGCAGTAGCATCTGCACAACATACCCCCTCAGCCACTGCCCTCAGCCCTTCCCCCCTCCAAGAGAGGTAGCGCTGCCGGCTGCAGATTTCTTCAGCTCTATTTTCATAGACTGAGTCTCAGCCCGAGGCTCGAATTTGGTCAGATTTCCTGCTCCTGGGGCTGCCACTACTGGCTTTCCTGCTTTCATACCTTTTGACATAGGAATGCGGGTGGGTGTAGGCCGCTGGGATGACCCGTCTTGTCCTGACTGTAAAAGACAAAAACACAGAAACACAAAGGAGATGGTCGTGAGTTTCCCCCTGGATGTGCTGGCTCTGAACAAGAGCGGGACTCTTGCCGCAGATAACCCCTCCCCAAGCTAAATTATCGTTAGAAACTTGGAGTCAGTATCTAATCCACTCTGATTGCCTCCTGTTCTCTCCTGAAGTATCGATGCCTAACTTCCTTCTCTTCTCAAGCTCCTACCTTATCTCCTCTACCCTTACTGAAGATGACCTTGCCTCCTATTTCACAGAGAAAATACAGGCCTGGCATAAACTCAGGCGGTTTTATTCCTACTGTTCCCCCAAATTACCTCCACTTTCTTCAATCTGCAGGCCAACACTATCCACTAAGCCAAACCAGCTAGGGCTCCTCCACTTCCTTTAACTAGCCAGCTCTCCTTTTACCTCCTAAGAATTCAGACTCTTCTCATTTTTTACTGCCACTGATGACCACACCCTCTTTCTTGAAGTGCTTCAAAAACTCTCTTGCCATAATTTGTTACTTGAGTCCCACCCATCACATCCGGTTGTGATGACTGCTTTTTAATCTCTTGCTGGCTTGGCTCCTTGTTCCAGCTTGGCTGCCTGCAAAATGTGGGCATCGCCATATTCCATCCTTAGCCCTCTTTGACTTTTTTACTTTCACGCTGAAATTCACCTCAGTTATCACCCCAGGTGTTGACAAGTTCCAGACCGTAAGCCTTCAATGCTCCCCTTAAAACAGATCCAGGTTTCCAACTACTTCGCTAAACATTTCCAGTGTCCCTCAGGCATCTCAAATATAACACCCCCCAAACATTACTTATCTTCTCCTCCAGACAGTAGTCTTCCTATGTTTCTTATCCTATCCAGCCATACATCCAAGCCAGAAACCTCAGGGCCATCCTTCATACTCAATTTGTCATGAAATCTTCAATTCCGTCTCCAATATAGCTCTGCCCTCATTTTCCCTTCCATAGCTCAAGCCTACACCTAGAGAATTGCCACGGTGTCTCTGCCCTCAGCCTCTGTCCCCTCCAATTTATCCTTTAAACTGTTTTATACACATATCTTTCTAAAACATAAATAGTGTAATGCTTTCAAATCATCTTTACCCTTTCAACACCCTTTATCTACTCTGAGATTAAATGCAAATTTCATAGTAAGACCTGCACCTCCTCTCTTCACTATCTGCCCTCAGTTTGTCTCTCCTTGCATTCTGTCGCCATGCCTCACTGCTGCTGCACAGTGGGACCGCTCGCCCTTCCCCAAACACCGCAGGCTCCTCCACACTGCCATACCTTTGCACATGCTGTTCTCTCTACCTGCACCTTCCCTTTTTGAAAATCCTTGTCTGTGAAAACCTCCTCCTCTGTGAAGCCTCTAGTGCTTCCTATGTGCGTACTTCTACCAGAGAACCAGAAGGTAGGTTCCAGTCCTGACTCTCCCACTAAGCTGAGAGCTTCTAAAGGTCCTCTTTGCAGTCAGCACCTAACCCAGTGGCTAAACTGTCGCTAGTACGCAATTAATTCAATACTTCAATAATAAATGAACAAATAAACTAGCCTCACTGTTTGATTTCCCAAACTTCTTGTTCTTACTTTAATGGGATCAGATATACCTGAAGTAGGCGGGCCATTATTCAGGCCTTAGAAATCTTAGCTGTTTTGAAATCCTATTTGTCTACGGGGTTTAATTGGTCGTCACAGATGTTGCTACAGAAGGTAAGGGCATCTTGATCTGACCCTTAAAATGAGAATAAGATGTTCCAGCAGAGAAACCTGCTCTCAATTACACTTCCATTGTCTCTTTATAAAAATTCAAGCTATGCTCTGTATTGCCCAAAAAGCAATATTGAATTTTGAGAAGGACGAGCAATTCTGAATGCTATTCAGCTCCTATAGAGCTCGTAATGGAAAGCTTTGCTGGCAAAGCAATTACTGATTCACATATTGAACTCTGTCTTGAGTCTATGTTTGTACACAGAGAATTAAAAGTAAATTGTATTGAAGATATGGGAAAATAAGCCATAACTTCTATACTTAAGTAAATAGCTTTCTTAAGAGTTTCCAATATATGTTGCAGAATTTGCTCTGAGTCTAGGAATCATAATTTCTAGTTTGCTTAAATTAATATCTAAGTAGTACATGATCTTCTACAATTTCATTTACCAATTTGTCCCCAATAAATGAAGACAGTCGCTGAAAGCATTTTCAAAACTAGAACTTATTTTTAAGTTCTGGATTTTATACTTTGGACACACTTTTTTATTATCATTCATTTAGCCTTCCAGCTGGTTGTTAAGTAATATTTGTCAAGTACCTGCTCTCTGCAAGATACTATTAATAAAATATAGTATGTAGACATATAAACTCACTTCTATTTTACTTCAAATTTTTTAATATTAAAATCTTTTAATATCATTTTTTGGAAGAAAGTATGACTATGATCATACATAATCACATATTGAATAGTGTAGCTTATAGAAACATAACCTGGGAACAGTTTAAATTTTTCTTGCCTATTCCACCGTTTTCCCCCAGTCTCCATTTTAAAAAGTATTTTAAACATAAAAAAATCAAATTTTAAACATTATCACTGTATGCTGACATTGCAAAGAGGCCATCTTTGAAAGTATTGGGGAGGGGTGGTCTCCATAATTTACACGAAAAAAATGTCCCCTCAAAATTAGCTCATGTCCAGCCTAGTGGCCCAGTTGGTTGGAGCATTGTCCTGTACACCAGAAGGTGGTGGGTTTGATTGCCAGTCAGGACACATACCTAGGTTGTGGGTTCAATCATGGTTGGGGTACATATGGGAGGCAACTGTTCAATGTTTCTCTGTCTGTCTGTCTGTCTCTCTCCTTTCCTGTTTCTCTAAAATCAATAAACATATCCTCAGGTGAAGATATAAAAAATAAGCTCAATTTATTAAAACATTAGGCCACTTTTTATTTCTATTTCCTGGTGTACCTAGTCCTCTAGGAAACATCTGCCATTGGGTTCAGGTGGCGCGAGAGGCATTTGCCTTTGCTTTATTTGGGGCGTTGGGTTATTCTCACTCCTCACTTCTTCCTCCCTCCCTCGCCCTGCACCTTAGAACCTCTTCCACTCACCACTGACTGGGTTCCTCGAGTGGAGGAGGTTGTGACTGGGGTTATGGTGATGGTGCTTGTCACTTTGCTTGCACCAGGCCGTGAGGAGAGGTGGTTCCTGGGAGAGCGGAGGACAGTGCCGGTGGAGACCTCCTTTTCCGCTGTCACGCTGACAGGTCGCACAGTAATAACTGGACTTGCTCCTTCTGCTGAAGCCCCAGGGGACCGTTTAAACTGAGAACCTAAATGAATGTGGATTTTATTGTCCTCTGTGGTTATGATATTGGCATTGGAGTTGTATTTCCGTAGTGGCGTTGGAACAGTCTGTTTTTCTGGGGTGACTTTGAGGACAGTCCTTCCCATGGGCATTTCCTGGGCGTCGGGAGAGACTGCAATCTCAGCCGGGGCAGCTGATGTAGACACTGTCATTATCTGAATGGGGGATGTGGGCCTGTCCGCAAATGCGCCTCTTCCACTGTCCGGGGCTTTCTCTCTGGAATATGTGGTAATTGTGACCGGGGACATGGCTCGTTCTGGGCCGAGAATACCGTCTCCACTTTTTGTTTTTTGAGACATAACATTTGGTGATGGAATAATGGTTATCCTTGGCTTCTGATTCCCTAATGTAGGAATGACGGTGGTACTAGAGAAAAATTCTTCGGATGTAGGGCTTGTTATCTCCAACGTCGCAGTACTGTTCTCGTGGTCTGGCGTCACTCGAATATGCAGGGGCTGGCCCTGCTTTGGTGAGAGAACCAGCTCTCCTGGGTGCCCGGGATTGGAATTTGTTCGGGGCCCTTTCTCTGGAGTCATCGAGGGCCCATTTTCCCTTTTCCTCATCCAGGGAATCCACGACTTTCTCATCGTGAGCTCATTTGCTGCTGGAGGATACCTGTCGAGAACGGAGGATCGTTCCATAGGTTTTTTCAATCCCACCTGTCGAAGGTTGCTCATGATATGATTCTCTTCTTGAAAGGATTTCCGGATGAATACTGCTGGGGTTTCTTCCTCTGCTGCCTCGCTGCTGACAGCATCGGTCTGCACTCCAGTCGAGGTCACAGGAATATCTACCATTCTTCTCCCATTCATACTGGGTCTTAGAGCTCGGCTGTAACGCTTGGAAAGCTCCAGCTCTTTGGTCAGATTGAGGACCTCCTGTCCCATGTTTTTGTTCTTATTTTCTTCCTCCATAAATCTTTGTTGAAGGACAGAATAGTCCACTTGGAGCTGAGAAAGCTGATCTTCTTTGTTCATTAATTCATGAATCTTCTCTTTAAGAGCTTGCACTTCAGCTTTTAAGTCTCGACTTTTAGCCTCTTCCAACCGAAACCTGTGCCTCAGCTCCGCTTCCTGGCTCACAGCCTCACCTTTCTCGATTGCTTTGTTCTTGGCAATTTGGTGCTTTATCTCCTCCAGTTGCTGAGAGAGGAAATTAGCCTTATCTTGCTCAGTTCTAAATTTCTGCTCCAGCTGATCATACTCATCCTCCGTCTTCATCAAATCCCCTTCGACCACCTCCAGTTGTTGGAGTCGTTTCTTCAGTCTCTCAATTTCAAGCGTTAGTTCCTTAATCTTGTTGTCTTCCGGGCAGGCGAGCTCAGGTCCTTTTCGAGACCTTCCTCTGGTTATTTCTCTCTCCACTTCCTCTATCCCATCAAGTCTCTTCTTTAATAAGTTAACACTGCAGCTTAATTCAGATGATTTTTCTTCTTCACTTTTCAGTTTGCCTACTAACTCGTCCCTCTCTTTTGTCAAATTGTATACTCTTTCCTCCATTTCAGACTTCAGTTTTAAAAGCTTCTTACTTTCTTCGATTAGTTTTTCAGTTACATCCATAACCTTCCCTTGTTCCACCTTAAAATTTTTATTGAGTCCATCCACTTTTCTCTCTTCTTGCTTTATTTTTTCCATCATATTTTTCCTTTCATCAACCAGCATCACAGTAAATGACTTCAACTTTGTAAGATCATCTTTTAGGCTTAATTCAGCCTTTTCCAATCTACTTTCAGAACATTCCAGTTCTTTAACTCGGCTCTTGACGACCTCCAATTCATTTAGCAGGTCTTTGGTTAAGTTCTTTTCTTTCTCTAGATTTAAATGTAGCTGGGTGCATTCAGATTTACTCTTGCTAAATGCTTCTTCCAATTTCTCCAGTTCAGACATTCTCTTCTGTAACTTCTCAACTTCAATTTTGAGCTCCCTACTATGATGTTCTTCCTCTTGTAATTTCTTCCTCAATTCCCTGCACTGGGATTCCGTTTTCGTGATCTCCTCATCTTTACCCTCCATTTCAAGCACGCGCTTCCGTAGATTTTCCACTTCTGCCATGAGGCTGGAGTTGCCACATTCCCCTTTGGCAATTTTATCTCTTAATTCCTGAAGTTCTTCCTCTGCCTTTTGAAGATTTTTGTTGGTCTCTTCTAGCTCCTCAATTCTTTGCGTTAAGCCAACCAGCTTGAGTCTAAGTTGCCTGTTGTGAGACTCTTGATTAGCCAATTTAGCATTCATCTCTTCATGCTCTTGGGAAAACCTCGAAGCCTTGTGTTCGAAATCCACTTCTAACTTGAGCAATTTCTGCCTGTCTTCTTTGGATTTGGAAGTAATGGCTTTGAGTTTTTCTTCTTCTTCCCTCAGTTTCTGAGTGAGATCCTGTACTTTCTGGCTTTGCAGGCCAAGTTGCTCAATATGCATTTGTCTTTCATCCACCAGCATGAGTGCAAAGGACTTTAGTTTCACAAGCTCATCTCTTAATTTATTGAGCCTCTTAGCATTTTCCTTTTCTTTACGGGCTTGGTAAGCCTTTTCTTGTTCAAGGAGCTTTTTCAACCTATAAAACAAAATACATTAAAATATTATATATTATACTTTATATTTTCTATTTATATGTATTATATTTATTATTATAAATATTAAAAGATTAAAGCAAATAGGTTTGTCTTAGATGTTAAATAAAAATTAAAATGCTATTACAGTAAGTTCCTTATCAATTGCTGCAATATCAAAGTTTAACAAATAGCCATTAATGAAACTAATCAGAAGTCAGGATATTAGTTACCCTTAGAGAGGGGTAGTGACTAGAAGTGGGCATGAAGAGGTACAGTTTCTGTTTCATGATTTATGTGTTGGTTACCACAGGGTTGTTCAGCTTATAAAATTTCTGTAAGCTGAACACTTAGGATATGAGTGCCTTTCTGCATATGTATTATATTTCAATACCATGATCACTGATAACACTTAGCTTGTGCAATAATAATGACTGTTTACAGAGTGCTTTCTGTATTGTAGGTGCTAGAAATTATTTTATCCTATGAGCCATGTACTGCTACTATCATCCCCATAAGGAAAATGAGACATGGCACCTGCCACAGGTCACACAGTTAGGAAGGGGCAGAGTGGGGATTCAAACTCAGGCAGTAGGGTTCCAGAATCCTGGCTCCTCACCTCCGCTCAGATGACTTCAAAAGAGAAACTTACTTTTTTTAAAACTTTATTTTTATTATTGACACGATTAAGAAATTTTCTTTAAATGAAAGAGAAGGCCCAGAAAAGACCTTTGGGTTCTCTTACTTCATATGCAACTATCACCTGATAGGGACAAAGCAAGGTGAGCTATCTGACCGAAAGCTCATCTACATAAACTGATTTTGTTAACACCACAACTGGCACAGGATTTTCTCTCCGTTTTTTATTCAAATAGTTTTTTTTAAAGTAGAGAACTAGGTTAGGGAGGAGATCTGAACTACTCTTAATACAAATATGTGGCAGTCACAGGAATTACAGTGGGGCCTTGACTTACGAGTTTAATTCGTTCCGTGACAGAGCTCATAACTCAAATTACTCGTATGTCAAATCATAAAGTGAACGAGTGAGACACGTGATGCTGGGCTGATGTTGTGGCGTTCACTGTGACGTTCGCTGCGCCAACTAGCGGTGGGGTATCTGAAGCTGGCTTGTAACCCGAATTTTAGCTCGCCACTCAAAGCAAAAAATTGGCCGAGAGGTGGCTCATATTTCGAAAAACTCGTTAGTCGGGACACTCATAAGTCAAGGCCCCACTGTATTATGTTTCACTTGTATGAAATGCATTTTCTCTATTGTGTTTATGTATAGCTTTAAAAACTGGAAATATAAATATGCCAGAGTACCTATTTGCCATCCTTATGTTGGTCAGTTAACTTGCACCAATTTTCAATAGTTTTTTACAACTACCCATAAAACAGTTAAAATAAAAATCATCATGGATGTAAGAATGCATTTTAGTAATTTATGGTTATTAGAGAGGCAAGTTATAAACAACCACTAACATGTACTTGCTTAAGTATATTTTTTAAAATATATTTTGTGCCTTATTTATTCTGAATGATTTATTTCATATTTATGACTAATAGCTAATCAGCTGTTAGCCAAGTAAAAAGAAATTAATAGTCTCACACTGCATTGTGTAAGACATGGACATACATATAGAAGCTCTTTATAATCAAAGCCAGTGTCAGATAATTACTATAAAAATAGTTCTGATGATGTCATTAAAATTTTTTAATGGTATTTATTTTTAGAACCCATATCCTGTGTCTAAGTGTCTATTAACTAAATACAAAACTTCCAAAACCCAGTATGACTTTATTCCTAAAATAGAAGAAAAAGATTATTTTCAAATCCCATGGACTTGCCTGAGCAATACTGTAATGGCTTCACTAAATGTGGTTCTTACATATATAAAAGGGCATTTTGTTGATCATCTTCCCTTTTTATCTGAAGCTAAAACAACTGAAGCAATGTCACAGAACTATAGAGTAGGAGACACTTCAGGGGATGTTTGCAAATTCCTTTACCTAAACTAGATTGTCAGAAAGGGATTCACTGAGAACATCAATGCTTTCGACTCTAAAATTAAATCTAAAACTTCTCAAGGTATTTATTTGAGTATTTGATGCCTCTCTGGTATCGGAAGCAAGGGGTTGAAGTGGTTAACCAGAGCTGAATCTTCATTCTAGCTCTGCCAGTTTTTTAACTGGGTTACATCCGGCCAGTCACTGAAACTCTCTAACCCTGTTTTATCACCTCTTATCCACTCTCCTCTCTGTCCATCTTGCCATTCTTCAACCACATGTTGATTCTAGAAATATTATAATAAAAAGGAAATAAACCAGAAGACCAAGACTAAGAAGATGAATTACTACCTGATTCTTATCAACAGTTACAGGCAGAGCCCTAAGTATCCTGAAACCAAATTTATTCTTGGCAAGTTCTTCATTTTCTGCAAGCATTTAATCTTATTTAGAGGACAAAAGGAAGACAAATAAGTGATCTAATAGATTTTTCAAAATTCTCTTGCCTTTCTTAAAAACTATGAAATATATTCCTCACTTTTCTTTTAAACCTAAATAAAACTATTTTTTAACTTGCAAGTGTGTCATTTATAAACATGTTAGGAATTCAATTGTTTTCAACTAGAAGACTTTAAAATGTAGGCACAAATGTTCTAATTGTTTATGGTGCATACATTTGTCAAGACTCATCAAATCGTATATTCAAAATTGGTGAATGTTATTAAATATAAATTATATCTCCATAAAAAATATAGTAAGAAAAGTAATAAAATAAAAAAAGTCCTGCACAGACAACAGGAGGGGTGAGGGCATGAGTGGGAGAATGGGGGGGGGGGGGGGATGGGGTCGGGCAATGGAGCTATAAGGACACATATGTAATACCTTAATCAATAAAGAAAAACATTTTTTTAAAAAAGTCCTGGAAAGTATTCCAAGATATCAAATAAAGAAAGTTGTAAACAAATGTTATAAAAGAGTGACTTAAAATATAAAATAGGTTATTAACCTTATGGTAGAAAGAAGGGAAAGCAGTAGTCAGAAAGGTAAAGAGGGCTAACATTTTCAGGTGGGATTGGAGAGATTCACACGAAAATTTGTTTTGGGGAAATAATGTTTCAGGTACTAGAAAACCTCTAACCCTAATAATATTTCAAGAGGCTCTTAAAAGCCCATCACAAACTCCAATATTTGCTAATACCTAATTTAAAAAAAAAAAGACTAGAAAGAAAGGTCTTTGATAATAAAACATTTATCAATTACCTATTACATACTAGGCAGTGTGTTAAGTACTTTAGTATTCATTTCATTTTCATAACTTTTTGAAAATTTTACTGTGCCATTTTATTAATAAGGAAGTTGATTTAATCAAGGAAGCAGGACTAAAGAAGGAGAAGGTTGGGATTTTGGGCCAGATCTGTTTGAGCATAAATAATGCACTTTTAACAACAATGCTCTTCCTCAAATAGATATTGCTGGAACGGTCCAAATTTGTAAGACTTTGTGTTTATTTAGGTTAAACTTTATCTTGCTTGATTCATTCCATCCTTATGGACTTGTCAAGGTCCTCCTTGGACTCTGTCTTGTCACCCAATAGGTCAGCTTATATCTGATATGTTAAAGCATTCAAGCATTGTGTCAACGGCAAAATGACCGCAATCACTAATAAAAAAGGCAGGTCAGTGCACAGAGGCCTCCAAACACTCTCAAGATCTCCCTCCTGCTGGCACCAACCTATTCAGTAGCATGGACATTGTCATTCAATTAGCTATCACTAGGCTGTTATTCCTTCTCTCTTCTGAGCTCCTAATCCTCCCCAAGAACCTGTTTTGACCACATCTTCCTCATGTCAATTAACTACAACCAAATTCTTCCAGATACTGGGGCCCAAAATCTAGACATATTTGAGTCCTCTCCTCTCACCCCCCCCCCCCATTCAATTATTCAGCAGATCTTGTGTACTCTACCTTCAAGTCAGAGAAAGACAAGTACCACATGATTTCACTCATATGTGGAATCTAATGAACAAAATGAACTAACAAGCAAAACAGAGACAGACTTATAGATAGAGAGCAGACCGACAGCTGTCAAAGGTGGGGGTCTGCTGTGTGGAGGGTCAAGGAATTGAGGGGGGGAAAAGAACTCACTGACATTAGTGTGGTGATCTGGGGAGGGTCTGTGGAGGTGGGAAGGGTTTCGGGGAATAAATGGTGATGAAAATAAAATTGAAAATAAAAATACTTTGCCTAAATAAACTAAAATCTTGTCATTGAAAAACGAGAGAAGGGAAATCACATGGTGATTTTTAGGAATCAGAAGTCATAGGGTTTGGTGATACGATTGAGTGAGGATGAAGAGGTTGAAATCTGGACAGACTCTTCAGCTTCTGGGTAGGGTAATTAATTTGATGCCTGTGCTTATCAAATATAGGATAATATAAGGGAAACACACTTGGAGGGGAAGATCACGGTGTTCTGGAAAAGTACAATGACTTGAGGTGCCTGAGAATCTACATGTGAAATTCTTATTGGTAGTCCTGGTGTTCAGGAAATACCCTGGGAGAGTCTCCAGGGACTGGTGCCATCTAACGCCACAAGAAAGGAACAGGCAAGTAGGAGATGTGTAGACATAGGGAGGAAAAGGAGTAAGAACAGAAAAAAGATATGAAATGAAAAAACACCGAGAACTCAATGAGAGAGCCTGAGAGACAAGCAACAGTGTATTCATTCCCAGACGCCAAGAGGGCAGAGAGAAGCATAAGGAACAGGCAGGGTCCACGAGGCCAAACACTCTGGAGTGATCAGGTGAGCGATCAGAAAAATATCCATTGTTTTCGCTTAGATTCAAATTTTAAAAACTTTTTTTTCCATTGGACTTGTCAGTATGTATATCATCAGTACGTCATTAAGAGTAATTTCAGTGGAGTTAGGGGACAATATACAGATTAAAGCTTTAGCTGACAAAAACCCAAGAGAAAAAAAATGGAGACAAATATCTTAGACTAATTATCTGAGATCTTAACTGTTAAAGGGAGGAGATATAGGAAAATAGATACAATAAAGAGATAGGGCAGGATCAACATTTTAATCTTTTATATATAGTTGAAATCATATAGATATATATATGAGATCAGCATATTCCCACTTAACTTTACTGCTCTTTGATTTTTTTGAAATAGCCCAGTTTATAAATAATCATAGAATGCCACTATAATAAATAAAAATGTAAATATTGAATACTACCATTGTACAGTCCCCAATGAAATACTAATGGATATAGGCAATGTCTTCCAAAAGAGAAATAGCCAGACACTGTATACACATTACATACTTCCACCCAAGAAGTAGTCTTACCAAAAAATTAAACTAAAACCAGATCAAGCTCCTATAACTAATTACCACTTTATAAGAAAGACAAGAGCAAGAAACATACTAAATGACATTGTGATGACACAATCAGAAAAATGTGGGGAACTATATAGGATAAAAAAGAAAACTAGTTGTGTGGTTTTTCCCAATAAATAAACTGCAAGAAAAAAGAGTGGGGGAGGAAAAATTAGACTAAAAGAAATTTAGAAAACATATCTACCAACTATAATCTATTTGGATTCTTATTCAAATATTTTTTAAATGAGACAGTTGGAAAAAGTATGTTAAAAATTATTATTAAATTTTAGGTGTGATAAAGAATTTGGTAATATATTTTTCAAATGCTTATTTTTTAGAAATACATATTGAAATATTTATGAATAAAATTATATGTATGGAATTTATATCAAAATAATCCAGGGGAGTGGGGACAGGTGAAATCAGACTGGTCATGAATTGATTAATTATAAAAATTAAGTGATGGTTCACTATATGAGGGTTCATTATACTATTTTCTTAATTTTTGTTGTTAATTCTCAATGCAGGATATTTTCCCCATTGATTTTGTTTTTTAGAGGGGGAAAGAAGAGAGAGAGAGAGAGAGAGAGAGAAACATTGATGTGAAAGATACAGATTGATTGGTTGCCACCTGCACCCTGACCTGGGCTGGGGATCAAACATGCAACCCAGGTACGTGCCCTTGACCAGGAATCAAACCCATGACCCTCCAGTTTGCAGGCCAGTGCTCTAACTACTTAGCATGCTGGCCAGGGCCTATTCTCTTTATTTTTGTAAATGTTTGAAGTTTTCCATTATAAAGTTTTTAAATCTTCTTTTGTAATCTTTAGCTTCTCTCCCCCCTCTCTCTACCCTTTCTACCCCCACAAGTCTCAGCAACTTTGGTGTCTGCTGATATGTTTACTTTCCTTACAGTGCTACGTGACTCCCACATTTGTGATTGTGGGTGATTCTTTCGTTCCTTTCCACGTTTATGAAATTAAGCTTGTTAGAGATGTTTTTCTTCCCCATTGGGATTGATTTGATGCTTTGTCAAATTTATCCTAGGACAGGCACCTTCACACTGTTCTGTTCCACAGATATTTGTTCATCTATCTTTCCTTTTAGAGTATAAGGACAATTTTGTTTTGTCGGGGAACAGGGGAAGTGAGGGCTTCTTTAACCTTATCCGGGTTACCAACCTTGAGATAAGCACCTTCTCTAGAACAGTTGTCAATCAGGGCCACACCTCTATTCATTCTCACTTCTCTTCCTTGAAAAGTAAACCATGTAAGATTCATAGGTTCTTTACCCAATGTTCCTGACACTCCCATTTCTTCAATCATTTCTCCAAATTGATCAGCATTAGCCCTAGAGCAGCAATTTTCTCTCTGCTTCCTTTAGATGTTGCCACTTGTCACCATCTCGGTCTCATTTGGAAACTCACTGACGTCATCTTAAAGGACGCCTAGGTTTGTTTCTTAGCCAGACCATGCTAATAGCCCTTCTCATTATTTCCCTTCTCTTTCACTATATTTATTCTTCTTCAACTCTCCCTATGTCCTATGTGTATGCCTGCTTCTCTGTCTTTCAAGAGAAAAGGCAGGTAAACACTAGCAAGGGTATGACAGTAATTAAAGATGAATGAACCTGAAAGGAGTCAAGCTTGCATGCAGTTAGAAGTCTTGAATCACAATGCATTTTTTCCCAACTAGAGCATAGGGCAGAGCTAAGCAGCTTGGTTACATGACAGGACATGGATTCACCAAATGATTCAGAAAGAAGTGTTACTTTTTCATAAATCACCTCAGTTCCTCAAGATGGAGACTATCATAATAATTATCCAGCATTCACCCAATATCCCCAATATACTGCACAGGGCTGGGATTAGGGTGCAGTGGATAAGGCTGGGTCGTGCAGCTGCAGAGTAAGATCCCATTCTCATCTGAAATTTTTATGTTTTGTCCATTATGGGGTTTCTGCACTAATTTCTATTTTTTTAAATATTGCATTATAATATTGTATATCTTGATTAGTGAGATTTTTTGAATCCCCTTAAATTTTGTGTTCAAGATAAGAGCCTCATTTGCTTCACCCTAGTCCCAGCCTGAGCACTGAATGCTAGATAATCATTTTATGTATATAAAAAAAGAGTGGATCCTTCATAATAGACACAAACTTTTGAGCAGTATTACAGAGAGTCTGATTTCAAACATTTTGACCCTGCTCCAGTGTAGTGGGGCCGAGATCTATATCACCTATTCTCACAACAAAAAAGAACTTGGTGATAAAAACTGAAAGAGAATAAAATAAAATCAGGAAACTTTTTGCCAGCAGCTTTTATGAACTGCTTTTATGAACTGCTTTAACTTCATAAGAGAAGACCCTACAGTTAAACACATGATTATCTATACTAATAAAAGGGTAATATGCTAATTAGACTGGGAGACCTTTCAGACGTCCTTTCAGACAAAGCCATGGTGGCAGGGCAGAGGTGGTTAGGGGCAATCAGGCTGACAGGGGAGGGCAATTGGGGGCAAGCAGGCCAGCATGGGGGAGCAGTTGGGGGCAATCATGCCAGCAGGCAGAGTGGTTAGGGGTGATCAGGTAGGCAGGCAGGTGAGCAGTTAGGAGCCAGTAGTCCCGGATTGTGAGAGGGATGTCCGACTGCCAGTTTAGGCCCAATCCCACGGGCCTAAACTGGCAGTCGGATATCCCCCGAGGGGTCCCAGATTGGAGAGGGTGCAGGCCGGGCTGAAGGACACCCCCCCCCTCCCTGCATGAATTTTGTGCACCGGGCCACTAGTATATTATAATACTATAGCCTATAAATTTTAAAATAATCTAGCAATCTTATTACATTTACTTTGATACTATAATCCAAGTAATTGAAATAGCACAAGCACATACACACACACATCCCAGGCAAATTATCACAAATGAAAGTTTAGTCTTCATCAGATTTTGAGGGGATTAGATATGTTTCTGCTCTAGAATAGGCACACTAATGATGTACTTTGAAGTCCAGTTGTTGAAAATTATAAACCAAGGATATTCATTGTAGACCCTCTGTGGCTTAACCCAATAATCCACAACAAACAACTGATTTTTAAGTTTAAACAATACTAATCTATCTTTAAAGTCACAGATGGCAGCAACTGAAAACCATGAAAATCACATGGTAGATAACAAATTTTCTTCTTGAAGATTGTAGGATTTTCTACTGCCAGGTGAGTACATGCTCAGTAAGTGTTTGCCAACATTTGGTAGTAGCCAGATGCCACAGTAAAATACTGAATTCATCTTTAAGAAAAACTAGGAACATGCTAATATAAAATAACAAATGCCACATTTAAAAAGACATCACTTAGTAAATTACTAGTAAATAGCTCTTAGTCATAGTAATCAAAGTCTAGGGAATTGTTTGTCATTTGCTCCTAAAACCATAGAAACAATTATTTTTTTTCTGATAGCTTGCTGCCCATCAGGAGACACCTATTTGAGAATCATTGTTTGAGAAGGAGTTCTGTGATCACACAATCTAGTATGAAGCTCCCTGACTCATACAGAACTATGACCATGACACATTAAGTCACTCAATAATTCAACAAAAATAGGTCGAATACCCCCCACCCCCACATTGTCAGATAGGGTATTAGGTATTCAGAATAAAAAAATAAATTGCAACATTATATAAAAAGTGCCATTTATGCTTTAAATATAGTCTACCAAGGGACAACCAAGCATGGGGATGTAAACAGAAGAAGTAGTTGCTCAAGGCTTTTGCAATGTTTGTTCCCAAATGGTTTCCCTTACCTCTCCAGTTCCTCTCTCCACCATCCCAATTTTGCTCTCTGCTCCAGGAGGCTGACCTCTAGGCATTGTATTTAGCAAGGTCCTCTAGCTTCCAGTTTGGTTTAATCCAGCGGTTCTCAACCTGGGGGTCGCGACCCCTTTGGGGTCGAACGACCCTTTCACAGGGGTTGCCTAAATACATCCTGCATATCAGATATTTACATTACGATTCATAACAGTAGCAAAATTACAGTTATGAATTAGCAACAAAAATAATTTTATGGTTGGGGGTCACCACAACATGAGGAACTGTATTAAAGGGTCACGGCATTAGGAAGGTTAATAGCAGGCACTGATAGGAGATTGGAGAGTGGGGTATTGATTCCCTCCTGAGTCCTGGATATTTGGTTTCATTCCTCTATTAAGTTTTCCTTCCTCTACTAAGGCCCATACTTCCTGGTAGGCAGCCCTCTCCTATACAGGGCTACAGCTACTCTTGAGAGTTCTGGTAACTACTACCTCTCCCCAAGCTAATGGGGAGTAAGTACACAGCTCCACACTCCACCTCCACTCACCCTAACACCAATTACTAGGGCTCTATGGAACTGCAGTGTCTCTCAGCTTCCTGACACTCCAACCACACATATATAAAGACGTCAAAGCACCCCATTTGAGTCACCTTGAGGTTTTGCTGTATCCCTGAATAGATCATGCAATATGTAAATTTCAGGGCTCAGAACCACTTCCCTTCTCTACACCCAACACACAACTTTATATGCATAATGATTTCTCCTGAGAGGAAACACAGATAGTGATGGTTGAGAGTGGATCAATGAGGAGCTGAGGAAAAAGAATTGGTATGGTGAGGAGCAGAAACAAGAATGCATGTGACGCTGAAGAGAGAATGAGGAGAGGCAAGATGGTGTTCCTCCTCTCCCTCAGACCAAACCTGAGGTTTCACCTGTCCCCACCTTAAGGCTGGGCAGCAGGAAAGGGCCTTGCTTTGGTTCCCATGGCAATGATCCTGAACCCTGGCTCGCTACCTTTTTCATTTTGCACTGTAGGTTTTATAGAACTAGAACATTTCTGGTTGCTAAAGGAAAAAGATCATAAGTACTAAAAGCTGAATGGGAATATTCAGGAGGTAAATAAACAGATGACTCACAGTACAGGATCAAATATAAAATCATATCTAATAATCTGTGTAGAAAACTAATCTCTAGTAACTACATCATACCAATAATTTTCATTGGCAGAAAATATATGTATATTTTTGAGACATGTCATTTCGAATTTATCCCTCAGTGTTCAGTGTAGTAATTCAAAGTAGGTGCTACAGACAGGCTCTCTGATTTGTCCAGTTCTGCACATACTCACTGGGAAAGTTTCTTAATTTCTCTCTTCCTCAGTTTTTTCCTCTGCAAAAGTGGAATAATAATAAAGTATCTATCCCCACGGTCACAGTCAGAATCACATGAATTATATGTACAGGGCTAAGTACTTAATAAATGTTAGATACTACTATTAATAATAATCCTAAATTGAAACTTGTTGCCAATTTGTATATTTTTCCAATGATGAGAATAAATTCTTCAAAATATAGGGAGGGAAGTGCATCTACTGGTGTAATAGAAAATAACATTTTATTCTTGAAACATGAAAATGTTTATCTTGTGGGCATGGATGAGTAGTTTCTATGCACAGTAATACACCTTTTATTGTGTTTTCATATTTCTAAGTTGTCCAAAGTACTTTCCAAACACTCTCAGATTGATCAGATGCAATATTTTTAAAAACAGTAGAAAGAAAATATTCTTTCTTTTTTATGTTGTTTATAACGAATTAGCCAGGTGAATAAGTTTACTTAACAATTTTCATGAGGAACAGAAAAAGCCAGGGACCAGATAAATTTGCCACCTAAATGGGTGGCTTGGGCATTTGCTTCCCTCACTCTAACCCAGAGACCTTTCCTATCCCAATCCCAAAGAATGTGTCACCCAGGTTCATCACACCCAATTATCTGGTTAACACGTGTGCATTGTCCCTGGGTTCTCTCTCTCTCTCTCTCTCTCTCTCTCTCTCTCTCTCTCACAGACAATAAGCTAAATGGGGCGGGGGGGGGGGTGTTTCACTAGGGAAGCCATGGAGCAGGGAGGATATTTGAGGCAGGTGGGTTTTTAGGTCCCTGCAACAGTGTGAGGGTGTCCTTCCACACACATATAGAGAGAGGCCTCTTTTCTGTGGCTGCACTGGTCACACAGAACATGAGAGGAGGAGCTGGGATCATGAATCAGATTTCCTGAGAAACAATCCACAAAGGTACAAATTTATACCTTTACTTGGGAAACATGCATTTATTGAGTGCTGGACAAAAGTCATATTTTAAACTTCTATAGGGGACTTCTATAGAGGATGGGGACTCACAATATGAAGATATATCCTTTACTAAAGTTTTTTGTCAAGATGCTATTAAGCTCATTTGTCTCTTGGTCAAATTTGTTTTCATAAATAATATTTGTTTAAATAATATAGACATGAAATAAGTCGCAAATTAGCTTCAGTACATAAATCACTGATATTAGTGCATTTATTTACTCAGAAAAATAACCCTCTCCCTCTTTAAAATGGCAATAGAATCTATTGCTATTATATCTAACGGGCTTTAAAAAACTTTTATATATAAGCATACAGTGGGGCCTTGACTTACGAATTTAATTCGTTCGAGACCGAGCTGGTTAAGGAGCTCGTTAACTCAAATTACTCTATCAACTCAACGCAAAAAATCGGCCGAAAGACAGCTGGTATCTCAAAAAACTCGTTAGTCGGGACACTCATAAGTCAAGGCCCCACTGTACATGAAATGTCACTATATACCTTTAAAATTATGTTAGCATTTATCTAATGATTATTTTACCCAGTTTGGGAACAACTTTAAATCTAATGCTAAAAATAAAATGTCAAAACAATAAACAAAACTCCAAAACCGGAGACTTAATTTTGTATTGATCCTGACTATTGTTCATCTAGAGGGGGGAGGGAAATGTGAGTGCCCTTCTGCTGTGGCAAGAACATTTAGTTTTACAGTAAACAGAAGTGCATCCAGTCACATGATGTTCATCACAGTTGAACTCAAGATTTTCGTCGTTTAAACAGACAAAACAATCAATGCTACACAACATTAAGTCTACACAAATAAAAACCATACCATCTGCCCTTTTGTCCAAATTTCTATAAAACAGGTCATGTGAATCTAAAATCACGCTCTAAAAATTTGGTGCTGGCCAAGTGAAGTTCCTTTGTGAAAGAAACGATCCTCCAGCTATTTGTTTTTGATACACCCTGCTGAAATCAGACCATGTTTTTATGGCATTTTGAAAAATTACTAAAGTTGAACTTTTTGCACGATTGTTGGAGTCCAAACTCAAATCCCATTCTCACTTTGAAATCAAACCTACTCTCTGCTTTCTTCTTCATCACTGCCACACTGTTTCAGAACAAATGCGGCTTTCTCTGGATCTCTATGCATTCTAATTCATCGCCAACTTTTACAAGCCTTCTCCACATATGCAAAGAGATCTGCAGCAAATCCACACAACAACAAAGAAAACCTTAACAATAGTATTTTTCACTTCACATTCCTTGTTGATCATCACGTAATGATAAAGTGGAAGATACATTTACAGTCCACGGAAGGCTGCTTTGTTAAAAGCCTTCCAAACACATTAGTAGAACGGACAGCAGCAAGATAAGAACTTTTCCCGTTCTTATTTATACAAACTACCCAAGTTTCTGTAGAATTAATTACTTTTCACTTCTAGAGAAGAACAGGAGCATGCCTCCCACCACAGGGTGCATCTTGGTCAGTTCCAAGCAAGGATTCTGAGTTGTCAAGTAAAGTCAGAACAAGCTGATCACTTTCAAGGGCTGTCACCAGCCACTCAGTAAAACCTATAGCCGAAAACTGAGAGACTGTCGAGTTCTCACAGCCCCTGTCAGATTAGTCAAGGCTCTGCAAATGTCCAAACCAGATTCCACGATGCTCTTTGCAGCAACACTTAGAAATGAGTTGACTGCCAAGTAAGCCTATTAACAAATGAAATGCGCATGGACTAGAGAAACCAACAGTTGCTTAAATCAAAGCAGATCTTGACTTCCTTACCTTATGACTAGGAAGCATGGTAGCTTTGTTTTTGTTTTTGTTTTTTGTAAGGGGGGTACTGAAGTCTGTTCAACAGCAGCAGGCCCTGCTCAGCCCCCTACTCCACAGGGAACTAACCGTCACATTCCAGCCCTGTCATCACAACAATGAAAGGTGAATGTTGTGCAAGACAGCTTGGGACCAATAACTGATGATGTCATTCCTCCCTTATATGGTTCATTGTTGTGCAGATTTACTTTGGTCTGTGAAAAGGGGTGGAGCTGCCCAGGACTGGAAGGGAAGGCAGCTCTTAAGAAGCAAAGCAAATGAACAGGAATTATGCTCTATACTGAGGCAAATGCACTGGGGAGAAGGCTGAAGTTGAGGACAAAGAATGAGATAATAATAATAAAAAAAAAGATATGCAGAAAATGTGAAATGGGCCTCACTCCTACACAGTTGTATTCAGCACATGCTGGAATTTTAATAGGGAGCCCACTCCTCATCTATGATTCAGCCAACAGGAAGGGATTCACGGTTCAAGCACTGTGCTGGTTAATTTATGTGTTATCTAATGAAAACATACATTGTGGGCTACAGAATGGTAAGTGCCCTTTAGCTGAAGAGTACTGTGTCTTTAAAAAATTTTTTTTAACCTTATTTTTAACCTAAATTTCTTTCCTAAAAGTGTGTTTTATTTATTTATTTATTTATTTATTTATTTATTTATTTATTTATAACAAAGTAAATATCAATCTTTCATATTCCACATAAACAAAAAGCTCTATGGGGGTCCTTCTATTTTTTAGAGTAAGAGGTCTTAAGACCAAAAACCATTGTGGTTCGACCCCAGCCGAGACTGGTACATTTCTTGCTTGGACCGCGTAAGGTGCCATTACAAATAACTCCTGTGTACGGCCCGGCTGGGGGAGGCTGTTGTCCTTTATAGCTCAGGAAGCTGACTTGTGGTGACCTGTTGGATTTGGACTCATTAGCTTGTCTTCCTCCACCGCTCCCCCTCCCCCCATTTTATTTTTTTTCTTATTTCTTTACTCTTTTTAATTTTCTTCTTGTGTGTTTCTTTTACTGTTTCCTGTTTTTCTTATTGTTCTCTCTTCTCATTTTTCTCTTTTTTTCTCACATTTAAAAATTTCTTTTTCTCAATTTTTCTTTTATTTGTTCTGTTCTCATTTTTAAATATTTTCTATGCTCTTAATATTTTTCAGTTAGCACTGTTAGTATTGGTATAGTTAGTATAGTTAGCATTGTTTATTAGTATTATTAGTTAGCATTGTTAGTACAGTTTGTATAGTTAGTATTGGTATAGTTAGTATAGTTAGCATTGTTTATTAGTATTATTAGTTAGCATTGTTAGTACAGTTTGTATAGTTAGTATTGGTATAGTTAGTATAGTTAGCATTGTTTATTAGTATTATTAGTTAGCATTGTTAGTACAGTTTGTATAATTAGTATTGGTATAGTTAGTATAGTTAGCATTATTTATTAGTATTGTTTATTAGCATAGTTAGTATGTTACCCTAGCTAGTGTAGTCAGTTGTGTTTGCTAGCATAGTTACTAAGCATAATTAGCATTGATTGTTAGTATCATTAGTTAGCACAGTTAGCAAGTCAAGGCCACAGACTGACACATTGTGGGCCCACAATCATTAATTAATATATTTGTGCACAGTTTATTCATTTTGATGATGGTTGACACTTTACAGTAATACAAATTTGTGGCCTAATTTTGACACTGACTAAAAACCCATGTTAAAAAAGAGAAGGAACCAATGGACACGGACACTGGGGCGGTGGGGGCTGGTCCTGAGGGGGCGGGAGTGGCATCAATCAGCGGGGAAAAGGAGACATGTGTAATACTGTAAACAACTAAAAAAAAGAGAGAGAATGGTTTGGGGTTGGGGGTCAGGATTGATTATCAGTGCCATATTGCATGCGAGCTGTTTCTGATGCTTCAAGCTTGAGTTAGCGTCCCAGGAAGGCACTGGTTATGTTCAAAACCATATCAAATCAATATTTAAAGACAAGTGATAATAGCAAGAGGAAATGTTTTATCACCTTTGAAAATTCTTTAAAACAAATGCCATGTCAGTCACAGATGTGTATTTTTGTTTCCTGCTTAATATCACTAAATAGTTACATTCAAAATTAACAAGGCCCTTCTATTAAGACCCTCTTAAAATAGCTGCGCTTAGCATAATTAGTTAAGACTCCTTAGATAACTGACATTACTTATTAGGAGCTTCTTGGAACCTAGAGAAGATGTTTAAACGGGTGATAGAATCCTCCTTAGAGTCACGGTAACTAGAAATGTCCCAACTATTAGAAGGGCAGAGACCACACCTCTGTGTCTTTCTGTCTTCAGAAGGTATCTTCTAGTCACTCTTTTTTTTTTTTAATTTCAGCCTTATTGAGGTATAATTGATAAATAACATTGTCAAAAAGTACTTAAAGTATACACTGTAGTGACTTGATATACATTGAGAAAGAACCCCTGCCCCCATCTAGTTAAGTAACACATCATCTCACCTTAAGTTCTACTCCCTTAATACATTTCAATTATCCAATACAGTGTTATCAACTGTAGTCACCATGGTTCGCATTAGATCCTCAGGCCTTATTCATCTTATGGCTAAAAGTTTGTATTTTATTATTTTCTCTCTATTCCCCGACTCCTGGCAACAACTACTTTTCTAATTTCTGTTTCTCTGAGTTTGACTTTGTGTTTTTTGAGATTTCTCATGTAAGTGATACCATGCAGTATTTGTCTTTCTCTGTCTGGTTTTTCTCACTTAACATAATGCCCTCAAGGTCCATCCATGCTGTTGCAAATGGCAACTTTCCTTCTTTCTCATGGCTGAATAATATTCCATTGTATACATATACCACATCTTTATCCATTGATGGACACTTAGATTGTTTCCATACCTTGGCTATAATGAATAATGCTGCAACAGATATCTCTTTGATATCTTGATATCATTTCCTTTGGACATATTCCAAAAAAATGGGGTTACTGAGTCATTTGGTAGTTCTATTTTTAATTTTTTGAGGAACCTCCATACTGTTTTCCATAGAGGCTAAACCAATTTACATTCCCACCAACAGTGCACCAGTGTTCCCTTTTCTCCACATTCCCGCCAACAGTTATTATTTCTTGTCTTTTTGACTATAGCCAATCTAACAGGTGGGAGGTGAGATTGTGGTTTCAATTTACATTTCCCTGAAGATTGCTGTATTTTATTCACGCATTCCTATTTGGCTGGCCCCCAAGGAGCAGGCATTGTATTAGGCACTGGGGATAAGGTGTGAACAAGACTGACAAGGTCCCTATCCTGTTGGAGTTTACATTCTAGTGATAGGAGCCCTTAGAAATGGGAGCAAGAACGTTTTCAAAGGAAGTGTCCTTAAAGGCTCTTTCTAAACAGTGACACTTGAATACAAAGAATCAAAGAAACCAACCATGCAAAGAACAGAGGAAGGGGGAGCAAGTCCAAAGACCCTGTAGTGGGAATACGGAAAGAAGGCCTGTGTGACCAGAGCATGAAGAGCAAAGGAAGAGAGATGCAAGGTCCATTCGAATGACTGGCAGGGGTACTTCACTAACATTTGAAGTATCCTTATCAGGAGTATATAATCCAGAAGTAGCTCTGACAAAATACAAGGACTAGAAGTTTTTCTAATTAGCATAAGGAATGTTAAAAATCAGATTTTTATTGGTGAAATCAGTGATTAAAAACATATGGCACCTCCATTCCTATAAAAATTAGATATAATAACCTGGTAAGCCCAGCAGCCTGATGTCCTTAGAAGTATTGCTCTAGACCAGTGGTCAGCAGCCACATGCGGCTCTTTGGCCCCTTGAGTGTGGCTCTTCCACAAAATACCACGTGCGGGACAGTGGACCTTACTCACCATGCCGACTGTCAGCGTGAAGCGCGATTTGCTCTTTCAAGCCCTCGGCCGGACCTACACTGACGAAGAATTTGATGAATTATGCTTTGAATTTGGTCTGGAACTTGATGAAATTACTTCTGAGAAAGAAATTATAAGTAAGGAACAAGGTAATGAAAAGGCAGAGGGGGCATCTGAAGTTATTCTTTACAAAATTGACGTCCCAGCCAATAGATATGATCTCCTATGTCTGGAGGGATTGGTCCGAGGACTTCAAGTCTTTAAAGAAAGGATAAAGGCTCCAGTATATAAACGGGTAATGCCTAATGGAGAAATCCAGAAATTGATCATCACAGAAGAGACAGCTAAAATACGCTCTTACGCTGTAGCAGCAGTTCTCCGAAATATAAAGTTTACTAAAGATCGCTATGACAGCTTCATTGAACTTCAAGAGAAGTTGCATCAGAACATTTGCAGGAAAAGAGCATTGGTTGCTATTGGTACCCATGATTTGGACACTTTGTCAGGCCATTTACTTACACTGCGAAGCGACCTTCAGATATCAAATTCAAACCTCTAAATAAGACAAAGGAGTATACAGCCTGTGAACTGATGAGTATATACAAGACTGACAACCATCTTAAACATTACTTACATATTATTGAAAATAAGCCCCTGTACCCAATTATCTATGATAGCAATGGTGTTGTCCTATCAATGCCTCCAATAATCAATGGAAACCATACCAAAATAACAGTAAATACTAGAAATGTATTTATTGAATGCACAGGAACTGACTTTACTAAGGCAAAAATAGTTCTTGATATTATTGTCACCATGTTCAGTGAATATTGTGAGAATCAATTTACGGTTGAAGCAGCTGAGGTAGTTTTTCCTAATGGAAAATCATCTACTTTTCCAGAACTGGCTTACCGAAAGGAGATGGTGAGAGCTGACCTAATTAACAAAAAAGTTGGAATCAGAGAAACACCAGAAAATATTGCTAAGCTTTTGACTAGGATGTACTTAAAGTCAGAAGTCACTGGCGATGGGAATCAGATTGAGATTGAAATCCCTCCGACCAGAGCTGACGTTATCCATGCATGTGATATTGTAGAAGATGCAGCTATTGCCTATGGCTATAACAACATTCAGATGGCTCTCCCGAAAACATACACCATAGCTAATCAATTTCCCCTTAATAAGCTCACGGAACTTCTAAGATATGACATGGCAGCTGCTGGCTTCACCGAAGCACTTACGTTTGCTCTGTGCTCCCAGGAAGATATTGCTGATAAACTTGGTTTGGATATCTCTGCAACTAATACAGTCCATATAAGTAATCCTAAAACAGCGGAATTTCAGGTGGCGCGCACTACCCTTCTTCCTGGCCTAAAGACCATAGCAGTGAATCGGAAGATGCCTCTTCCTCTAAAACTGTTTGAAATCTCTGATATTGTAATAAAAGATTCCAGCAGAGATGTAGGTGCAAGAAACTACAGGCACCTTTGTGCTGTTTATTATAACAAGAATCCTGGGTTTGAGATAATCCACGGGCTATTGGACAGAATTATGCAGCTGCTTGATGTGCCTCCCGGTGAAAAGAAGAGGGGATATGTGATCAAAGCATCAGAAGGCCCTGCTTTCTTCCCTGGGCGATGTGCTGAGGTCTTTGCCAGAGGTCAGAGCGTTGGCAAGCTGGATGTCCTTCATCCTGATGTTATCACCAAATTTGAGCTGAACATGCCCTGCTCCACCCTGGAAATCAACATTGAGCCCTTTCTGTGAAGATGGGTCCCTGGGGTGTGGTTCTCTCCCTGAGTGTCCCTTTCTCCTCCCCTGGTGTCCTTTAGTCGTCCCCACCAGGAAGGTTGAATAAAGCAGAAAGCACTGTCAAAAAAAAAAAAAAAATACCACGTGCGGGTGCGCACGTACAGTGCGATTGAAACTTCGTGGCCCATGCACAGAAGTCGGTTTTCGGAAAGGAGACAGATGAAACAAGTATACAAGACAAGTGTGGATGGGAGAGTTGGAAGGGGTCAACCTCAGCGAACGTACCTCAATCAGATTGAGGGCGTTTTTAGCAAAGCCCAGCTTAGGAGTACCCTAATTAATTAATAACAATGTACCTACCTATATAGTTTAAGTTTAAAAAATTTGGCTCTCAAAAAAAATTTCAATTGTTGTACTGTTGATATTTGGCTCTGTTGACTAATGAGTTTGCCGACCACTGCTCTAGACCCAGGCCTCCATTTGATTCTTTGTCCCCCCAAGTTAGCAGTGAATTCTATCACCTGATTTAACCAGAAAATCAGCTGATCCTGAAGCTAGACTGTTGCTGCACCTGCCAGATTGAACCTTTCATGCTGGGAGCTTGTCAGCATGTCTAAAGGACAGGCTTCATCAAGTCTAAAAGTACTGCTTAACTCATAACTGTATGTGTGACAAAATTCAGGGAGACTTGTTTTCATCATGACATATCATTTTTCATGAATTATCAATATCTTCCAATAAGAGATGACAATTGGAAAACAGCACGTTGACTTAGCCCAATTTGCCATACCGTGGTAAGGAGTTGGATTTTATTCTGAAGGATCTGATTACATGACTTAAAATGTACAGACTGTACTTGGCGACAGAGAGGACAAGAGTGGAAACAAGATGTCTAAAGAAAGTTATCGTAGTACCCCAGACAAGCAATGTGATGGTAGCTTGGATAAGATTTTATCTTGGACAAGGGCAGTGGCAATGGTTCTGGAGAAAAATGGACAAATTCCAGATGTAATTAAAAGCAGAATCAATACAACTTACTGGTGGTTACATTTGGAAAGTTGAGAGGAAGATAAGAATTAAGGGTGATTGATGGTCTTTTGAGTAATTAGATAGACGTACCATTAATTGAGATAGGCACAACTGAGAGGTATAGATTTACAGGAAGTAACCAAGAGTTCTGTTTTGGACACATTAGTTTGAGAAACCCATTAAACATCTCAATGAGCTGGTCAAGTATGGACACTCACTCAATTACTATTTACTCAATGAGCTAAATAAATATTTTAAAAGTATACATAATTTTCTTTTCTATGAATGGCATACAACCAAATGGAGGCTCTTCTCTCAAACTTTTTAGCTTTTATTATCTGAAATGTGTACTCCAATGTAATATTATGCACCTGGAAAGTATTATTGTGATAACAGGTCACAAGGCCAAGTCCTAAACCCACTGTTGGTGAGGTTCTTCTAAGACAATCATAGAGTGCTGGATCCAGAGTGTCCAGGCTCCTATCATCCTACAAGCATCTAGGACATCATGACATGAACAAGTGGCTCTTAAAATCAAGTCTTCTCACAATTGCTCCTTATTCAGATTGATCAGGAAAAGAGGAGATAAAAAAGGACATGTTTCCTGAAGACGTCTAAGAAAAGATCTTGTTCAGCATACGGTGAGAGGGAAGTTTCTCAATATGTGGGTGATCACTGATGTTGCCAATTCAATGTGCTTTAATCTCAGAAGACATTTTTTTTTTTTTTGCAGCAAAAATGGTTATGTTCCATAACTGTGTGAAGTGGATGCATTATGGTGGTCTGGAATAGACAAGCAAGGAGGAGAAAAGCATAGGATATGCTGGAACCACGGTACTTGCATTCCTTACTTGGGGCAGGAGAATGTTCTTCCAGGATCTCCCTGTGGGTTTGGTAATGGTGGAGTAAGTCTGGGCAGTAGTTCTTCACACAATTATGCCTCCTTCCTTGGGAGTAGTATAAGCCAGAATTTCTCAACTGTTAAAAATTCCAGAAGTCAGGCAAATCTGTGAGCACTGGAAAGCTGAGCAAATCAGAAAGTACTGGAGGGACAGACAGTGGGTGTAGACAAGTGGGCACAGTAAGAACACTTCGATAGTTAGAATACAAAGATTTGGTGACATTGTAACAAATGACAAAGACTAGGAAGACCACAGCATTCTAACCATCTTCTAACAGCACAATGGATGTGGAGCAGCCAGTTCACCAATTTCCTTTATATTTCAGATCAGACTTGTACTTCCTTAAGCATTTAAAAAATAAAATAAATAAAAGTAATTTTCAGTAAACTCATAGGATATTAGGAGCTGTGCAAAAAAAAAAAGTAAGAAAATCATTAAGGCATAGCATTTCTGAACTTCAGAGGAATAAGTGAAGATTAAGTAAAATTGACCTCTAGTTTGTTTGCAGTTAAAGCTCACATTTCAGCCCCTGAACATTATTTGAATAGTTTCTTGGCTAAGAATTCACATTCAAGAGCTGAATATGTTATGCATTGAGCATGAAAGACCCAAACTTTGATTAATCTTTTCTGTTCAAACTTTTCACCACCACAAGCATGAAGTACTTTCCAAACACAAGCATTCTTGGAAGAGAGTGTTCACTCAGTCAAGGAGCCAGAAAGGAGCAACCTCCAAACACTGAAAACACCACCTCCCCAATTCCAAGTCCTTCCCTGGAGTCCAGGATTTGTAATGCTAATCTGAGTACCTTCTTCCATCCTGGAAATATCAGAGTAATGGAGTTATTCTCTATGGTGGTAAGAGACAACACATTTTTCCAGCCGTTTCCCATCTTAACTCTTTCTTGGTGTTTGAATTTGTGCAAAAACATTTGCCTGGTATTTATTGTGATAACAAATGGCTGCCAATTTAGAGCAGCATTCCCAAACATTTTCATTTCAGAAGAATAATCTCACTTATTACTTTGAATACCTAATTTTGTCCATGATGCTGAAACAACCCATCAGCTCAATTAAAAGCTTGACTCAACTAGTGTGGAATTTGGGAAACAAAAACTCCTAATCAGTTGTTGGAAATTTTCATTCTTTATCCAGTTTTTTTTTTTTTTTTGCAAACTGAATTCAGTTATTTTCTATGGAACTTATACATCTCACTAATGCTTCAATTAATTTTTTTTAAAGATGTAGGAGACTTTTGATTTTGTTTTTTCTGGCATACAGAGTGCCGGTCAGCATTGATCAACTGCCTGGCATTACAATTGCCTGGATCATGATTCATAGTATCAGTGTATTGATATATCAGAAAGAATTTTAAAAAAGTAATTTGTCAATACAAAGCACTAGTTGTTCACTGTATTTCATTGGGTAGACACTGAGGCTGAAATTATTGACTTAAAATTTGCCTGTTGAAGTACCATTATTTCCAGATGATTCTGGCTTGTTATTTCCTAATGATTTTTATTGTTTCTTAAAACTTCCCATCTGCTCAAGTTCCTGAGGACTCTCTGGTTAACAATAAAAATAAGCATGAACTTTTATTTGCATACATATGCTATATCAATTACAATCAACTTTTTATCTAAGAAATATAAAGTAAATCTGCACTAGACTGTCTAAAGAAGTGAATTTGTATCTAGACTCCACTTAACCCACAATAACTTCTGAGAAAAATACATGCATTAAAATAACTCCTCAATTTGGTACACTATTAGGTACAATTCTTTAGTCTAGCTTTAGTCCAAGTTGGGTTTAAACTTATATTCTTTTCAAGATATAAAATGTGTTGTGTCACTTCTTTTTAATTTATACATTTTTTGAATATGCAAATTATAGAAATACTATATAAAATAGCAGTATTTATGACCTCCGCAAAGTTATCACAGTAGTTTTTCTCCGACAGGATGCTTATAGTTATCATCTAATTTACTTCCCATAAAATTTTATGTGGCTAAAAATCATAATATTGCTTTATAAATAGAAAGTCATCATTTTCCAGCTACATATTTTATAGTTATATTTTATTCTTCAAATATAATTTTTGTTATATCGGACCTCTCAGTCCTGTGGAAACTTAAAAAGTCAATGCTGAATCTTCCCTTAGCCTAAAACACAACTACCATATTGATGGTTCACCTGAAATGGAAGAAACCACAGGAGACCAGAGGGAAATGATGCTAACTAAAATATGGCCGGTTGTCCCCCATGCTTACAAATAAATTATCTGTACTGTACATAAAAATAACTATAATAATAGCCATTACTAAGGGCCTCAACTTTTTAAACTGAGATGGAACACCATATCTACTTTAAATTTCCATATCTACTATAATCTATTTCCAGAATTTCTATCAACTTTATTGATCTTCTGTCCATATACCAACACCACAACATTTTACTTACTGTAACTTTTAAGTAAGTTGTGTTTCTGGTAGAAAACATATCTACCACGTTTTATTTTCAAAATATGACTATTCATACTTTTTCATATTTGACTATGAAAACGTATTCATATTTTTACATGAACTTTAGAATCACTTCACTTAGTTCCCATATTTAAAAAATGGTATTCTTCACATGATCTCACTCATTCATGGATAATAGAGACCATTATAAACTTTTGAACAATAATAGATACAGAGGCAGAGCTGCCTCGAACAGATTGTCAAACTGCAGCAGGAAGGCCGGGGAGGGTTGCGGGGCAGGAGGTAGGGGGGTAAGAGATCTACTAAAGGACTTGTATGCATGCATAGAAGCATAACCAGTGGACATAAGACATTGGGGGATAGGGGAGGCTAGGGGACTGTCTAGGGCGGGGGGATAAAATGGACACATATGTAATACCCTTTGTAATACTTTAAGCAATAAAAAAAAAAAAATACCATAGATAATACAAAAAAAAATAAAATAAAATAAAATAAAAAATAAAAAAATAAAAAATGGTATTCTTATTAGGATCAAACTCATAGATTAATAGAGTGAGAGTTTATATTTAATATAGTTTATATTATTTTTATATTTAAAATATGAAAACTATTGATTTTTTAAATATCGATTCTATATAGTTTTATACCTTGACAACTCACTTTATTGAATTTTCTAATTGTTTGTAGTAGTTTTTTCCAGTTTTTCTGAGTCCACCTACAATCTAAATACAATATCAACTATAATAGAATTCACTTTTTCAATACTTTGCATTTTTAAAAATGTCTTAGTTTGATAAAATGTAAATTGTAATTTAGTGAAACTTGCAGTTTTCTTCTTAGTGTATAATATACAGATTAGCAGAGGGAATGATCAATTTTAGGTATTATATGCTATGCCTGTAAAAGGGTTTATATTCATTAACTCATGAACACAAACAACTCTATGAGATAGGTACTCAGTTATCCCTATACTATAGTCAAAGAAACCAGGAACCTGAGGGATTAGATAACCTGTCCAAAGTTCCAGACCAGTGAGTGGCAGAGATAGAATTTGAATTCAGAGCTATCTGGCTTCAAATGAAATGCAGGAGACTGAGAAAACAAGCGGCTAGGAACCTAAAGAAGGAGCTAACTGCAGTCGAAGAGGTTAGACTTAGCTCTGAAGATCACAAAACATGGTAAGCACACCACCAGTTCTCTGGGATAAGCCACAAAACCACTTTATTCCTCCTTAGCACATACATATGTGGATTATTTTACCAATATGTGCAGGAAACACAATGATTTTCATTTTTCTGTATCTCTTATAATTTCTCTTATAGACTCCCATTCCACTTTATCTTAGTTAAATCTGAGTAAGCTCAATCAAGTCCGGTTCCACTTGTAAACTTAAAGAATCTTGAGTTAAGACAAAGTCCTTGAGTTAATTTTAGGGCTTCAGAACCCCAGTCCTGGAGTTGGAACTAAGTTCTGGGGCCACCAGGAAGGTCATCTAGTCATCATCCTTCCACACTGGCATCCTCTGAGAGGCACATGGTGATCTCTGGTCTCAGCTATCGATTTGCTCAGGTTGCTGATCCAAGTGGGTCACAGTTCTGTCCTCTTGTCCAGTCCTGTCTCATCTATTCCCATGGCCTTTTAGGGATATGGGGAAAGTCTAAATACACTTTTAGTGTTTCAAGATACTAAAGCAATGTCAAAACATATCCGACACTAATTTTTACTCTATTTCTCCTGAATTATAAGGGGGAGAACCCTTATAACAAGTTTTGCCATGCCCTTGGCTATGGATTGAACTGTGTCCTCCCAAATTCATATGTCAAAGACCTAACCCTCCAATGTGACTGTGTTTGGTGGTACAGCTTTTTTTTTTTTTTAAATTGATTTTTTACAGAGAGGAAGTGAGAGGGATAGAGAGTTAGAAACATCAATGAGAGGGAAACATCGATCAGCTGCCTCCTGCACGCCCCCCATTGGGGATGTGCCCGCAACCAAGGTACATGCCCTTGGCCGGAATGGAACCTGGGACCCTTCAGTCCGCAGACCGACGCTCTATCCACTGAGCCAAACTGGTTACGGCGTGGTACAGCTTTTTGAAGGTAGTAATGGTTAAATGAAGTCATAAAGGATGAGTCCTAATCCAATAGGATTTGAGGCTTTATAAGAAGAGGCCTTGTAAAATAGCTCTCCATGTACATGTGTGGAGGAAAAGCTACATGAGACACAGCAAGAAGGTGGCCATCTGGAAGCCAGGAGGAGAGACCATTCCACTTCTGGGTTTATATCTGAAGAAGTCCAAAACACTAATTCGAAAGGATATATGCACCCCTATGTTCATGGCAGCATTATTTACAGTAACCAAGATATGGGAGCAACTCAAGTGCCATCAATAGATGAGTGGATAAAAAAGTTGTGGTACATACATAGAATGAAATATTACTCAGCTGTCAAAAGAATAAAACCTTACCACTTGTGACAGTATGGATGAACCTAAAGGGTATTATGCTAAATGAAATAAGTCAGAGAGAGAAAAACAAATACCATGTGATTTCACTTATATGTGGAATCTAAAGAACAAAGTAACCCAACAAAAAAAAATAGAAATATACTCATAGATACAGAGAACAGACTGATAGTTGTCAGAGGTGAGAGGTGTGTGTGTGTGTGGGGGGGGGGGTGTGGGGGGGGGGTGGAAAAAAAGTGAAGGAATTAAGAAGTATGAATTGGTAGTTACAAAACAATGATAGGGATGTAAAGTACAGCTTGGGGAATACCGTCAATAATATTTTGACAAGTATGCACGGTGCTAATTGGGTACTTGAACTATCAGGGGATCATTTTGTATGTGATTGTCTAACCACTTTGCTGTAGACATGAGACTAACATAAAATAATATTGAATATAAACTGTAACTGAAATATCAGAAAAAAATAAAATGGGTTCAATCAGCCTGGGCTGAATTGTGAGTTTTATTGGTAGTCAGAGCTTGCTCTCTCCAGCCTAGCAGTCCCTACCACTCATTCAATGTGTGTCGAAAGGTTGCCTCTGCTTCATTCGGTGAGGGCCTTGGCCCTGGAAACATTAGAATTGAGACCTTTGTGAACTTTGTCTATGACAGGTGTCAACATCTGCTCTAACTGGTTGTAACCAGTATTTACAGAGTCATATGACAAAAAGAATGACAGTTATATGATTGAAGCTTCCTCTGTTTCTTTCTGAAGATTACTCTTCAGTGAATCAGGTGCTTAGAGTTTCAGGAACTGTCTGACAATTTCCTGAAATCTTCCTGAAAGAGAACAACTCAATGATTGGTCCTCTATCAGATTGAGAGACTTATAACCTGACCATCTCCCACTACTGGGTTCTCACTTAAATTCCAAATTCCATCTTCCATTCTCACTTCCCCCAGACTTTTCCAGAATAAGGGGTATCAAATAACAGGACCGAGGCTTTCTTATATATTAAAATCTTAAACAGTAAAGTGTGTTTCTTGCCTATTGTCTCTCAAGCCCTCTTTTTCAATGTTTTTTCTTTCCTGTGGCCAGTTTTCTTTGATTATTATTCCACCTCTGTATAATATTAAAGTCCTTCCTGGTTCAGGTTCTGTTGTTGTTCTTAAAGTCCAAATACATTGAATCTAATTAACTAAGACTCTCAACTAGGTTAAGCCTAAGATCTAGAAAACATCTTCACCATCCTTATGTATAATAAAAAGACAACCATAACTGACATTTAGATTTAAATATAATCTAATAGCTTCTGAAGTTGTATAGGCGGCAGGTAGCATCACTACATGATGCTGAATCATCAAATATGACTTAACTGGATATTGTGGTATGTTTTTAACAGTTTAAGGAAAGTAAAATGCATCTGAGGAATATTTTCCATAACAGTAAAAGTAAATGAATTCATATCATAACCTTTGATTAATCAAAACATTTTGTTGATCAGATAACCTGTTTTCCTAGGCATAGCTTTTAAAGTTCTATTACTAAGACACTGGAGAGCCTTAGATGAAAGGCTGCTAACTCAATGACCTTGAGAATGAAGTCACTATGAAGCTTGGGGAAAAGATCAAATCTACCTCAGACCCAGCATTTTTGTACAGGTGGGAATCTAGTGAAATGAACCTCATGCCATTTTTTTTCATGGGCTTATTCATATTTATTCCATAGAGTGCCTAGTTAAGGATGAGTAACATGCTCCTAGTACTACAGTACTGATAGTAGATATATTAATATCCTGGGTCTTTTAGGAGGATCAACTCTCCTTTAATTCCAAACATCCAACCCTAGGAATCTGTGTTTGAGTCAGTCATTGCCTGGTCCCTTTAAGTAAGATGTAACATCACCTTTTTTACATTACTTCCACCTACCCCATCCCCCAACACAAACACCCAAGCTGTGTGATAGGGGTAATGCCACCAACTCATCTTCCTTCATTTCAATTATATTTTCCAGTAGGAAGTGTACATTGCCAGGGTAAGAGCAATTGGAAGGTATAGTTTGATCCTAGTGTTCTTTCAGAAAAATCAACTGTAAAACATATTCTTTCTGTGATCGAGTCTCTGATTCTAACCCCTCTCCTTTCTTAAAAAACTTTATTCCCAGCATTTTTTTTTTATCAGTAGGATACTGATAGTGAAAGGAATTTTAGAGACAAGACAGGCAGTTTTAGGGAAAAGGGGGGTCCATGGGAGACAAATGCATATGTGAAGGGCAAGATTCCAGAATGCTTATCTTACTTTCACAGAGGATAGAGGAATGTCACAAGATGAGGGGAAGAGAAAGAGGGGGGTACCGCGTGGGCTTTGGACGTTGAAATGGATACTCTGCAGAAAAAAGGCCAATCAGGTAAACACGGGGGACATAAAGTAAGGAAAGGTCCAATTAGAAAGGGTCACATTCAGACAAAGAAGCTACCAGCATATATAAACCGGAGACAAAGCGACTCAGAAAAGATTTAGATTTAGATTTTTTCCCATTTTAGAGAGAGAGAGAGCAGGCTTTCCCCCTTTGGGAACCCCTCCCCAAGCAGAGTTTGTATATGCTTCCAATAAACTTACACATTTTTACTAAAGAAGACTTTTAGTCCATGAATTTATTCTTCAAACTCTGTAGGACAAGAACCCACAAGGCAAGTCGGCTTGCCGAACTCCACGAACAATAGTAGGTGGCGTATCTCATGACCATGTCTGTGATTTTGAATCCTGAACAGAATGGTTGTGCAGTCCAAGAAGTCACTAACTTTCCAAGACATCTTTTCTTCTGACATGCATTAAGGAAATGAGGTGTTCGTTTTAATCAGAACATAAGAATTTAGAAGCAGAAATGTATTATCACTATTATTTTTTACTGTGAGAAGCTCAGTTCAAACACTGATTCTTTCAATTAACTGTTGGCAGTGACCTTGGTGGAGGAATGTAACCTGTCTGCTTTCCTTTCTACTGTACACGGATTAAGCAAGATGTGTATGTGTCCAGCATATGGGGGAGGTCAGCAAAAGAGCTAACTCTGCTGCTAAACACCATCCAGCCGAGCTCCAACACCGAGAGAGGGCTCAGCTGTTTTCTGCTGATATGCTCTGCCTATTGATTACTCTCTGCGTGATAAGACTTGGTCATTTACACATCAGCAACAATCTTTTTCCACAGTGATTTATTGTGATCCTCCAAGCTACCAGTGAGAAAAATCAATTTCATTGTCATATTTTAGAGATAAGTCATCTAAATCCAAGAAACTTCAGGAAATTATGCCCAGCAAACAGATGTGAATCTTTTTCTATAAAGTGAGCCAAGGATATTTCCCAAGATCCCAGGCAACTAGAGCCAGTTTTCAAACACATGGTCTGTCTGACTGGTCATTCCCCTACACAGGAAAATAATAGTTCAGCCTGTCCCATAGGACACCAGGCAAACACACAATCCCCTGCCCACTGACCTAAACAATACCAAATGGGGCTCGAAAGCTTCCCCTCCATTCAAGCTCCTGCTCCTGTATTCTCTGCTTCCCAAGTTCAGAAATTTCTCTTGAGATGCCGATTTGTACTTAAAATACACACACACACACACACACACACACACACACACATTATACTTGGAAGGCTTGCTGCAATATTATATGATGATGTAATTATTTATGCAGTTTCAGCTGAGTCTATAGAATCCAAAAGCTTTAAAACCTATATCTACAGTTATAGATTTAGACAGCACTCTCTAATAGCATTTACACACATAAACACACATACATTTCCCTCAAATATTTAAGTTAAAGACCATTTTTTGATGTAACTGTGCTTGCTCTATTCTGACATTCTTGAAGTAGTGCTAGTGAAGTTTAAGATTAAAATCACAAGTCTTGCAGTTCAGACAAGGAATAAAGTATAAGCTCTAAAGGTAATCTCATGCTTCCAGGATTATGCCTTTAAAGATCAAGTTGGCTTAAAGTATGGACCAAACAGAATATAACATTTAGAGAGAGCTTTTCTTTACCCAATCGTAATTAATGCAATAAAGGCTATTTTCATCTTTATTATTAACAACTAGAGGCCCAGTGCATGAGATTTGTGCACTTGGCGGGGGGGCAGTTCTCAGCCTGGCCTGTGCCCTCTCGCAGTCCGGGAGCCCTCGGGGGATGTCCGACTGATGGCTTAGGCCTGCTCCACTCCTTGCAGGGAGCAGGCCTAAGTTGTCAGTCGGACATCCTTAGTGCTGTCGTGGAGGCAGGAGAGGCTCCTGCCACTGCTACTGCACTCGCCAGCCTTATGGGAGCGCACTGACCACCAGGGGGCAGGTCCTGCGTTCAGTGTCTGCCCCCTGGTGGCCAGTGCATGTCATAGCAACCAGATGTTCTACTATTCAGTCAATTTGCATATTAGCCTTTTATTATATAGGATGCCAGTTAAGCGATTGCAGTTTTTCGTGCTATTTTCTCCTTTTAATTTGGGAATATGACTATTGATAAACATAAATATGGAGCAAATGATGGTAATAAATTATGATTACAGTCTGTTGACTTAGAACAAAGGGAGCCCAGAAAAATATGTTGCCCATTTTAGGCACTTAATTTGTGAAATTTTTATTCAAGATGAATTAAACAACTCCTGGAAAGTGACAAATAATTTCTGCTTCTATAGTTTTTACCCTTGCATGGTCCAGCTCAGTGGCCAAACAAGGAGGTACTTGGAGGAGGGCTTTATGTAGCCTTCCCATAACCATCACCAGCCTTGCATCATAACTACCCCAAGCAGAATGCAACAGAAGTAGAACACTGTGCGTCCTAGTCATAATTGGCTTCAAAACAAGTCCCGAGGCTGCTTCTCCAACAGATGCTATCTCAAAGTCTCTCCTATCTCGACTGTCTAGAGCAGGGGTCCTCAAACTATGGCCCACGGGCCACATGCAAATACAAATATTGTATTTGTTCCCGTTTTGTTTTTTTACTTCAAAATAAGATATGTGCAGTGTGCATAGGAATTTGTTCATAGTTTTTTTTTTAACTATAGTCTGGCCCTCCAACAGTCTGAGGGACAGTGAACTGGCCCTCTGTTTAAAAAGTTTGAGGACCCCTGGTCTAGGGCAGCAGTTCTCAACCTGTGGGTCGCAACTCCCTTGGGGGTCGAACGACCCTTTCACAGGGGTCGCCTAGGACCATCCTGCATATCAGATATTTACATTATGATTCATAACAGTAGCAAAATTATAGTTATGAAGTAGCAACGAAAAAAATTTTAAGTTGGGGGTCACCACAACATGAGGAACTGTATTAAAGTGTCGCGGCATTAGGAAGGTTGAGAACCACTGGTCTAGAGACACCACTGGTCCTAATATCGCTGTTAGGACAATATCCATCATTCTGCCTTTTAAAGATGTTGTGTCATAGTTTGGACATAAGAGCATGGAGGTGGGGACCACACACACACACACACACACACACACACACACACACACAAAGAAAACATAAAACAAGCCATTTTGCACAAAAGACTCATTTGCATAAAAGTGCTAGACCAGTGACCTGCTTTTATGGGCCTCAATTTCTCCACCTGCAGAATGAGGGACTTGAAATGGCTGATCTCAGAATTCCTTTGCAATGCTCAGAGCCTTGGATTCCTGGTTTCATCAAATATCTGAATCTGGATTGCTTATCAACACCTGCTACTGATCTTGTATGCCTGGGTTCTTTCTTGTTACCTTTAACCATTCTCTGGATGTGAGAACCCCTTACAGAGCAATATAAAAGCTGACTGGGGTGGAGAAAGACTGCAGAGTCCCACGCCCAGTGTGAGAAGGGGAGGAGAGGGGTGCTTATAAGAAGCAAACCACTTCGGCTTATCTCAAGTCACTTCCTTCCTTTACTCATGGTCACAGAAGAAACAAAGTTAAATGTTTTGAAGGAAAATTCTTGGCTCTGGCTCCCTCGCGCTCTCTCTCTCTCTCTCTCTCTTTCTTTCTCTCTCTCTCTCTCTCTCTCTCTCTCTCTCTCTCTCTCTCTCTCTCTCTCTCACACACACACACACACACACACACACACACACACACACACACACAGGACTTTTGCAGAGAAGGGAAAGGGAGTGCAAAACAAAGAAGCAAACAAAGGACTTGGAACAGTCTAGGCAGGGACTCCAGCTAGTGCTGAGAAACGCTGTTTCTTTATTAGCTGCAGCTCGCTTCCCCTGCAGGTGTCACGCCCGGCAGAGGCTGCCAGAGCACCTGGGCCCCCAGGAACTAGGCGCCAGGCCCGGTCTGAGGTCTTTGTAGGGCGGATCTTCCTTGCCATGTGGCCCATGGGAAAGCCAGCCTTGGGGTCAGGAAACTGCCAGCCCCCTTAAGTAGAACTAATTATGATCGCTTACTTCAAAAAGAGGATTTAACTCAAAGCAGATTTAGCAGGCAGTTTCCAAAGGGCAGTAAGAATCCCAAGCCTGACCTCTGAGAAAATCTTACAGGCTTCATTGCCCCCGAACGCCACAGGCCAGTCACGGTGGGCGCCTCAGACCGCAGAGAAATTCAGAGATGCCAACTTAAGTTACCAGCGTCCTAGTGGGTGTTTAATTTAACAAAACGAGTGTTAGGGTGTGCCCACAGTGACATACACACTGGTGGGCAGTCAGGGGACTGATCGGGGGGTGGGGGGAAAACGTTGACAGTAAAAAATACACAACACTAAAGTATAACCTGTTGAGTCAAAATATACTATTTCAAAACCTTAAAGTGGTTTGATATTTAAGTGAAAGTCAAAGCTATTTAGTGAATTCTTATCTAAAACATGAAAATTTGGTGACATATCCCAGTTGTGCTGATCAAAGTATAAAAAGCATCTTAAGATAATTTTTAAAAATTTTACTTTGATTTTAAAAACCTTCTACATAGCACTTTGCTCAAAAGATTAGTTTGTTGAAGTTGTCTTAGTAAAATTACCCCCCCCAAAAAAGGGATTGTAATTGTTTATCTAGAGTTAGTTGAGCAACATGAAATTCGTAGATAAACACATCTGGGATAGGCTCATTGTATAACTGATATAAGAGTACTGTTTGTAATGGGGGGGGGATGAGGACACATTTGTAATACCTTAACTATTAATAATAATAATAAAAAAGAGTACTGTTTGAACTATAAAGCTCTCCATCCCCTGTTATCATTTCAGTGACTCTCACAGAACACAGAAATTAGGAGAACAAAAAGGAAAGCAAAAGAAACCGCCTGGGTAAGTACAGTCTCTCCATCCACACCCTGCATTTAAACCAACAACTCTAAGTGAACTGGTGCCATTTCAGGCATTGGACTGGGGTGTGACATTTTAGAAAAGACATATCTGGTTCTGATTGAAACAATTTACAAAGTGATCAGAAGATATTTAATCCACACAGGTGTTCTTTAAACTTATTTGATTTCAGAACTTTAAAAAAAATCAATATTAAACAAGTTGGTACTCTTTTACTTGACCACATTCTGCCACAGGATATGTAACCAGGGTCTGTTACAGAGATATGTAATGTATGCTCTCATTAGGACCTTGTTTGCAATACCATGCTTCAGGTTGGAAAGTTCACAGAGATTGAGGAGGTGAAGTTTATTCTCACTGCTTGGTTACCAAAATGTCAAATCAGATAATCTATTTGTTCAAACGTGAAACTGATACACCTGAGTGTACAGAAGCAAAAACAGGCTTAAAGAAACCATCAATTGAGGATATTGTACAGCCATTGTTCTCTTTTCCATTTTTGCTTCCCCAAGAAACAGGCCAAGTCTAATAATTAGTAACCATTACCAACACTTTTTTAAAAAAGCTAACACAAACCTGTTCTGTTTCATGTTTTATTTCCTCTCTTATTGTGATGTTTTTTTCTGGTAAGTAAACTAATCTGTGGAGACCAGAGCTCTTTTTGGTAACTAAGTAGATAATAAAGCTGGGATTGATAAACCTGTTTCATCCCCTGTTATCATTTCAATCCTGGTGGCTCTCAATTTGCAAGACCCATACACAGAAGCAGACACCCTCAATAACTCAAATCATCAGGATTCAAGTCATTGATTTCAAAGCTTGTGAAATTTACAGACTTAATTACTCAGCTATGGGAAGGAAAAGGAGAGAATAAGTTAAAAAGAAGATGCCAAAATAAAAAGGGGTAACATAGAGTTTGTCAATCTGGAGTTGGCTTCAAAAGTGGCAATCCCTAAAAAAAAAACTACCTACAAGGGTAGATAAGGAAGGCTTGCCCTAGCCAGTTTGGCTCAGTGGATAGAGTGTTGGCCTGCAGACTGAAAGGTCCCAGGTTCAATTGCAGTCAAGGGCACATGCCTGGGTTTCAGGCTTGATCCCTGGTAGGGGGTGTGCAGGAGGCAGCCAATCAATGGTTCTCTCTCATCATTAATGTTTCTATCTCTTCTTCCCTCACACCTCCTCTCTGAAATCAATAAAAATATATTTAAAACAAATACATTTAGATAAGCAAGGCTCAACACACTAAGTTTTTGTTTTGTTTTGATTTTTTTACATTGTCTTAAGCGTTTTCAACCCTTGGAAAGAAAAGCAGGTAGTTCGTCATTAAGTAATTTTTATATAACCATATATTAAGATTTTCTATACTGGTGTTAAGAATAAATAGGGACCTAGCTGGTTTGGCTCAGTGGATAGAGCGTCAGCCTGTGGACTGAAGGGTCCTTGGTTCGATTCCCAGTCAAGGGCACATGCCTGGGTTGCAGGCTTGATTTCCTGGTAGGGGGCGTAATGGAGGCAGCCAATCGATGATTCTCTCTCATCATTGATATTTCTATCTCTCTCTCCCTCTCCCTTCCTCTCTGAAATCAATAAAAAAAAATATTTTTAAAAAAGAATGAATAGGTTTCATTTTAAATTAAATTTTAAAAGTTGCCTTCCTGAATAAATGGATTTCAGTTCCAAAGAGAGCAAGTAGATTATTTCAAATAGAAGGCAATTAGTAGAGAGGCTTTTCAAATGTAGGTGCTTCATTGATCAAGTTCAAATATAAACTTCCCGAGTTGGTTTCCAGCTTTACCGTATTTGGCTTTCAGCATCCTAGTGGGGATGTGGAGTCCTACTTAAAGGCACCCTCAAACAGATTCACATGAATAGTTCCAGGTAAAAGTCTGTGTCACTCTCTAGGGTCAGAAACCACTCAGAAATCGGAAGGAGACTGGGCACCGGTCTGTGGTGTCACTGGAGCACAGTCTGGGCCCTGCCAGGAGTGACAGAGGCGAGGCCGCAGGCACCCTGCGGTGACCGGGGACGCGTGTGCTCTTACCTCTCCCGCTCCTGCTCCAGCAGGTTGGTGAAGTCGTCGCTCTTGTTCATGTAGTCAGTGTGCTTGTGCTTCTCGTTCTCCAGCTCGTACACCGTGCGCCTGTGGCACTTCTCCGCCAGCAGCAGCTGCTCTAACATGCGCCGGTAGGTTTCCTTCTGTTTTTCCTCAAGTCTGTCCAGCTGAGTAAGCAAACATGGGAGAGAGCTTAATATTTTACTTTATTTGTATATGACGCTAAATAATTTGTTTACATTGGCCTAGCAATTTGTTACCTGAAGGGGAGAACATTTCCCCCATGCCTTTATTTTCTCTGGGCCCCTTGGCTTTACAAACTAGTCAATAGTAAGACTGCAGTCACTTCCGGCCTCTGGCCCTTCTACTGTGAACACATGGATGGCTCCTAAACTTTCAGGAGAACAAACTCTTTCCCTGTTTTCATGAGATGGTACAAAACCCTCTGGCCAGAAAGAAAGAGGATAATATCCCTCCTGATCTCAGAAAAAATAAGAGCTCAGCATGTACATGTACGGAACTTCTCCCCTGAAAGGTGATTATCAGCATCACCATCTCTTTTTAAGGTTCGCAATTAAATGCATTTTTAGGAAAAATATGAAAAGACCTACAATATAAAAAGTCCTTTTCCAAGAGATGATAAATACAGGGAGGCTTTCAGAACCTGTAGGGAACACGTATCTCAGACTAAAAGAGGTCTTATCAAATATTATTACAGGGCTTTGTGCCTATTTCTCTGGCCAGGCTATATGATCTTAAGGGATCACCCCTTAACCATCTTTTTAATTCCTAGCTCCCAGCACAGTGCCTAGAACAGTGATGGCAAAACTTTTGAGCTCGGCGTGTCAGCATTTTGAAAAACCCTAACTTAACTCTGGTGCCGTGTCACACATAGAAATTTTTTTATATTTGCAACCATAGTAAAACAAAGATATATATTTTTGCTATTTATTTTATATATTTAAATGCCATTTAACAAAGAAAAATCAACCAAAACAATGAGTTCGCGTGTCACCTCTGACACGCGTGTCATAGGTTTGCCATCACTGGCCTAGAACAAAGTAAGGGTTCGGTAAATGTTTGCTAAATTGGATCGAATCTTATAATATTGATAGTTCCCAATCCTGCTCTCCTCTTCAAATTCTAGTCCAGGGTTTCCCAACCTCAGGACTACTGACATTTTAGGCCACATATTTATTTATTTGGGGGGGTTGTGCTGTGCATTGGAGGATGATTAGCAGCATGCCTGGCCTCTGCCCCCAGCATGCCAGTAGTATCACCACGAGTTGTGACATAACTATTCCCAGACATTGCCAAATGTACCCCAGGGGGGAAAATTGCTAAGCCCCCTCCAGTGGAGAGCCACAGCTCTATATGTTGAAGCTGACATATTGAAATGCATTCTCAATCTCACAACCAACTCCCTAAAACCCAAAAGGGTAGCTCCACAGGGCAACGGCATCAGAGCTGCTCCTGCTGGGATCTCCATGTTTGCCTTTCATCATAAGAAGGATCCAAAGCTCCCTCTACAGTTGCATATTTTTACAATGAATGGATCGTTTCTGAAGCCCAAAATAAAGGAGATACTGCCCCCATAATACTCAGTGCCTTCTGCCTAGATCTCCTAAAAGCAAGTGGCCAGACAGACTGGTGAAGAAGCCCAGGTTAACTGGAGGCTGCTAATATCTGAGATCATCAGAGATTGGCAAATTGTACCTTTATGGGTTCCGGTAAATTTCTGCCATCTTAACAGGACAGTCTATAGAAGAGATTTTCTCATAGCTTCATATTACAACACATTCTCCCCAAGGACTCTCCCATTCTTTTACAAATGTGATTTTCGCCATATTTTCTAGAATTTGTCAAGCATTGCTGAAACCTCCTCCTCATCATCAGAAATGTAGAAGGAGCGACTCCTTCCCCTTTTTCCTTTATGATAGAGTAGGACTCTCCATGCTTTTGAAAGTACTGGAAAGAGCAGCCTCTGCCCACTTCTTCATACCCTCCGCCACTCCTCACTAAGGAAGGAGGGGTGACTTATTTGAAGGTTGTATTTGGGATAAGGAACTGGAAACGAGCAGCTCAACCTTCTCTTTTCTTATTCTTTACTCTGCCTGCCACAAGATGATATACGTGTTCTGTAGGCTCAACTCTCTCTCAAGTGGTTTCTCCAAAGTCTAGGAGGGAAAGCATAGAAAGCCTGCTGAGGTCATTTATTTATTTACGTCAATAATAAAGCTAAATATTTTAAGTCATCTATCAGACTATTGTAGTTATTCCTCAGTCCATTCAAGGAACTTTGGAGGGGCAGATGGGAGCTTTATTAATTTGACAGTTGAACGAGATACCCAGATAGACATTTTAAGGTCATCTAGAGAAAAAACAGCACATATTGATATTTAGTGTTCTGGGGCAGCCTGGACAGGAGGTGGGCCTTAGCCTTAATGTGTTCTATCCACGTGGGTTTTTGGAGCAGCTACAGTCCTGGGGTGAGGCCACTGGAGTTGCTCAGCTTGTCCCCCAGCACTGATTACATAATCAGCGAGTGCGATTGAGTAACCCAGCTGTGCCTAATTTGGTATGGATATTTGAGTGAGCAGCAATTTTTTCGATTGAGGTGTATAGCATGGCTTCTAGGAACTCTTAAGAGCACATGGTCCCAGGAGGTTAATGGAACAGTGATGTATTGGATTTTTGCCTCGTGAAGTTGGAAGCAGGACTCCTGCCCCTAGATAATATGAACTTGATTGTTAAGCCTGAAGTCTTCAGAGACCAAATATCTGTAGATAGTGGAAGATAAATCTTTCCCCCTTTTAGCATTCTATTTCTCTCACAAAGCAGGACCTCACCATTTTGGCAGTATTGGGAAAAGTAGCTTCTGTCCTTTTCTCTACCTCCTCACTCACTCCTCCCCAAGGAAGAATAACTCTTTAGTGTGTTGAGTTGAGGAGAGAAAGGAACCAAGATTCATGCCCAGCTTAGCCAATTCCAAAAGGACAACCCAAAGGTTGGGTGGTTTTCTATTCTGCTCTTCTGTCCATGAGGTAGGAGCATTTGGGTTAGGTCTATTTTCTGAAGGTGGGTCAGAAACTCCTTGCTCTGTGTACTGTCCATAAAACTCGGTGCACTGGAGGCAGTGGTTCTGGGTAAGTGCGTGTGCTCTACAGACCTACCTCTCCTTTAAGGGGTCATTCCAAGCTGTAACTTGGGAGAAAAGAATTAGGAAGCTCAAATGATACCATTTATCCAAGCTGAGTTCTCCAATCCAGGTGATTACAATAATAACATAAAATTGATATTTTGACCTCTATATGTCATTTACTCCTCAAATCCCGCCAAGTTTGGAACTCATTAAGTGTGTGAGCAATTATCACCCTCAGATCCAAGCCAATACCAACGGTTATATCTGTTGAGTACCTAGCATGTACCAGACATGCTGTTAAGAACTTTACAGGCATTGCTTCATTTAATCCTCACAATTGTATTATATGTGCACTGTTGTCTCTCCCACCCGACAGAGCAGGAAATTGAGGCTTAAGAAGCTGAAGTGACATGACCAAGGCCACAGGCAGCTAGTAACCATGGATCTCAAACAGTAAAGTGGAGCCAGCCTGTTGACTGCATCCTATCATCTTTTAGCATGTTAGGAAAAGATGAGAACAGAGCTTCAGTTTATCCTTGTTGCAGAAAATAGAAAATTATAAGACCATCAATCTGTTGTGAATACTGTCTAAAGCAGATCTTGTCTGAGAACTGTCAAACTGAGCTGTGCAAAGACTAGACTAAGTTAAAAGCTAAATTATAATAAATTGCTTCAGACTTTAAATTTCTGTGTTCTTTTTTATTTATGATACTTATTTCACCTATATGAATTTTTTTACATGAATTCTGAAGAGTTAATATGGCTAGATCCATCAACTGATTCCCTAATTCAGCATCAAACTTCTACTACAATGTGACAGTATTTTTAACACGTAGCATCATGGGTAATTAATAACAATGGCAATAGTTCCCAATAAAATCTCATATATAATTATTAGCTACAGCCCTAATAGATTTCATTTCATCTTAAAGAACTGCCTTAAGCATTTCATTGGGATTTTGCCTTCACCACTGTATTTAAGTTACTCATATAAGATCATTTTAATTATCACAGAGTTGAATAGATATAAGATACCAAAGCACAGTGGCTTTAAAACCATAAATATCAATAATAAAATCAATTTAATTTTACATTATCAATTTGATAATAATCTTGACAACCCAATGCTAAAACCAATAAGCACTTCACATTTTACATACATAATCTCTTAGAGAAATGAAAGAATAACAGACTGTAAGAGCATGTAACTATCATAATCACATGAAAAATACATTTCAGGCTTTAAGTATATTCCAGGAAATGCTTCTAAAATTCTTATTATTGAAATGTACCTACAATAATTCATGAGCTATTTAATTCAGCTTAATTCTACATTATTGTATCATAAAAACGTTGCCTTTGAAAGAAAATGTGACAGCATGTAAAATGCAAAGATGTTAAGCTATCACTCTGAGGCTCCCTTTGGAGGGGATTGCTGGTGTCATATTTTTACCTCTGAAATTGGTTTCTCATAGACATCTTCTCCTATGGATTTCTCCTGGGCGAGGATGGCGTCTCGGTGCAGGACCCGCAGCACTTTCTCTGGCTCCGCAGACCCGTAATGAGCCTCCAGAACCTCAGGCTTGGTTTTCTCCGTCTTCAGCATGTGGATCACATCTTCCCTGGCCTGTGGTAGAAAGTGCAGCAGGGTCAGACGGTTGGCAACATAAATCACATGCCGGGCTCACAAAATCAGCGCGGAGCTTACTGAATACATCCCCCACCTCTCCAGGGCGATTGGCAAAATCACTGGGTCTTCTGTTCTTAATTTCTACCGAAAGCAGATTGGCAAGCATATACTCTGCTTCAGGTTGCTAGGAAGCAGGAAGGCAGCAAAGGATTTGTGCTAATATTAACTACATAAAAATTGCTTTTTCTAAATAACAATGATTCTAAGAGGGGGTAGGACTGATCCTGGGATACTTACCCCCTTTCCGTGCGGAGAAGATCAATGACAATGGAAAGTTCTCTATTTATGCTCAGTGTAGTATTCAAATCTGATTTAAAATAAAAACCTGCTCTTCCCATTCTAGTTATAACTCCATGTGCAATTAACAAAAACAGCCTGCACTAGTGATTTCCTGTTTCCCATCAAGTGATTTCTTTTGCACAGAAACACATGGTTGAGAATTCACATGTTGCTGGACTGGGCTTTTCAAACTAATGTGTTCACACTGAAGGTGAAATTTAGCTCCTTTAACATACAGACTGAAAATCAGATAAGTTAGACTGGTATGGTCAGAGTTGTTTTGTTTTTGTTTTTTAGCAAAACGTTAGCATCATGTTGAAACTCTTGAGAAAATCACATAATTATAGGTTTTAGATCATATTGACTATGGTCCCCATCACATAATGCAAATACATCTGGATGTACTTTCTACTGGTTAGTGGTGATTATCCCTCTAGTTATAATGAAGCTGACACTTGCTAAATGTACTCCCATCTAGTCATATACTTGCTTTTCCAGTAATGGTGAAGGGTTTGAAGTATCCTGACTACATTTTAACTTATACTAAAGAATAAACTGGTTGGCAACAGAGTTCAGTCTGTGACAAAAGAATAGAGTTTCTCCCTGTGTAATGCTAACTATGGCTATGAAGTTACAAACCTCATGGTATTTTAAACATGGGGTGCTGACTAGTTAGCCCTGACATAGCACCATTATACAGTTGGTCATTCTTGAGGTTCCTCACTTTTATTGTTAATTCATAGTCTCCAAAAAAATCTAATTCCAGATGGTTAAAGACTAATTTATTGCAGAAACGTCAATGGACTGGAATTTGCAGATTTTCCCATGTTGTTTCTGCCACATATAATGTGCTCATTTCAAGACAAAAATGGAAAATGTTCATTTTGAAGAACCTAGTGGTTTGGGATTAGTGAGAAAGTTAAAGTCACAAATAGTCCAATGGAAAGGCCATGTGTCTCCGTGGAGGGTGAAAGGACATAAACACAGATGCGGTGTCAGACGAGGCTGTACAGTATCTTCGTGCAAGTTAGAGAAGGTGCCAGGAGATACAGCCCAGAGTCAGAGTGCAGCTTGCCTCATGAGCAAAGAGTGGGCTGTGTTTCAGCCCCTATTTATTCCCTCCGCCAGGCACCTTTGTGCAAGGCATAACTCCATACCGACATACGGTGGCCCTGTGGAGAGGAGCCCAAGGTACGTTGATTGTTATTGGTCTTCAGGCAGGAAGTACTCACACAGGTGAATATTGATAGCATCTTCTAAAATAATGGTTCTCAAACCTGACTGTATTGGAATCACTAGGGAACTTTAAAAAATTCCAGTGCCCAGGCCATCCCAGACCAATCACATTCAAGTCTTTAGAAGAAGAAACTTGCTGTAACCGGTTTGGCTCAGTGGATAGAGCGTCGGCCTGAGGACTGAAAGGTCCCAGGTTCGATTCCAGTCAAGGGCATATACCTTGGTTGCAAGCACATCCCCAGTGGGGGGTGTGCAGGAGGCAGCTGATCGATGTTTCTCTCTCATTGATGTTTCTAACTCTCTATCCCTCTCCCTTCCTCTCTGTAAAAAATCAATAAAATATATTTTTTAAAAAAGAAGAAACTAAGCCAGTGATGGCGAACCTATGACACGTGTGTCAGAGGTGACACGCAAACTCATTTTTTTGGTTGATTTTTCTTTGTTAAATGGCATTTAAATATATAAAATAAATATCAAAAATATAAGTCTTTGTTTTACTATGGTTGCAAATATCAAAACATTTCTATATGTGACACGGCACCAGAGTTAAGTTAGGGTTTTTCAAAATGCTGGGACGCCGAGCTCAAAAGGTTCGCCATCACTGAACTAAGCATTAGCACTTTTTAAAGCTCTTCAGGTGATTCCGGAGTTGAGAGTACTGTTCCACACTTATCAGTGAAGAGGCTTAGCAACCATACTGAATACCAATCCTGATATTATCTAATCAAACTTCCCCATTCCCGTGCATTTCCCATCTTCAAGTGCATTTCCTTTTCTTGATCATAGAAAGGTGTCATCACCTTACTCCATACTCCTGAGGTTAACCTTTTGCTTTGGTCAAAGCTGAAGGAAAATGAGTTGTCTTAAGAGAAAAGAAAGAAAGAAAGAAACATAGGCGTGTGAATTTATGGAATGACAGGAAGGAAAATTTGGAATTACATTTGGAAGTGAAAAAGAAATGGTGACAATGGAACACTGGTGACCTAGAAGTCTCAATAACCAACAACTGTCTCTTTTCCATATTTAAATCAGATAAACTAGGTTGCGGGATTGGATGAAAAAGGTAAAGGGATTAAGAAGTACAAATTGACAGTTACAAAACAGTGATAGGGATGTAAAGTACAGCATATAGTCAATAATATTGTAATAACTATGTATAGCGTCAGATGAGTACTAGACCTATAGAGGGGATCACTTTGTAAGTTACATAAATATCTAACCAGCATGCTGTACTGAAACTAATATAAGACTGAATGTCAACTGTAATTTAAATTCTCCTTAAATCAGATAAAGTAAAGGCTCACATTTTAATATGTGAAATACAAAGACTTCTAGAGCAGACATAGAATGTACTGTCTTTTGCGTAATAAATTGAGATACTGACTCATAAAATGTAAATATTTCAAGTCATCAGCTCCTCTGCTCTCTGAAACAGATTATAGTAGACTAGAATCCTGGTGCACCGATTCGTGCACCAGTATGGTCCCTCGGCCTGGCCTGCGGGGATAGGGCCAAAACTGGCTCTCTGACATCCCCTGAGGAGTCCTGGATTGCAAGAGGGCAGTTCTTGGGTGACACACTCCAGAATCGGGCTCCCTCCTCTCTGGTTCCAGGTGTGTCACCCAAGAACCGCAGCTGCCACGTCACTGCAGCTCGGCAGCTCCTGTGTTGAGTGCCTGCCCCCTGGTGGTCAGTGCACGTCATAGCTACTGGTCGGACAGTCAAATGGTCAGATGGTCGCTTAGGTTTTATATATATAGACTAGAGGCCAGGTGTACGAAATTCATGCACGGGTGTGGTCCCTAGGCCTGGCTGGTGATTGAAACGCAAGTATCTGGCATGGAAGGACAGGTCCCAGATGACCTCTGGGCCCTGGGAAGCACCTGGGTCCCTGGACCTCCACACCCCGCCCTCTGCCTGAGTCACAGCATCCAAGTCCCCACACAGAGATATGGTGAGCACGGCTGGATGCCGTTGGCCAGGGCACAGCGTGGGCCTCTGGGCCGCCCAGCGGCACCGTCCAGAAGCCGGGCAGGCAGTATGCTCTCCCCCAGCTGGCCTCGCACACCGGCTCCTGCGCAAACCCATGGGGAGCCCGACCAGCCCCTGCAGCGATGGCCCAGCTCACCTGGAAGAGGCCACACGGGTGGGGAGGTGGGCCCTCGCGAGTGCCTGGCACCTGAGCACAGGGGCTTCCCCAACATGCGAGTCCTGGGATCCCAGTGGAGGGTAGCAGGGGGAGTGAGAGCAAGCTCGGTGGACACCCTGCATTCTCACCACACCTCCGTCCCTGTCACCCCTGCCCCCAGGTAGCTGGCGAGAAGTCACAGTGCATCACCAATGCCTGCCATGTTCCGTGCTGCCCCCTGGTGGTCAGCGCATGTCATAGCGAGTGGTCAAACTCCCTGTCTCCCCGTCAAACGACTGCCCAAGGGGACAATTTGCATATTAGGCTTTTATTAATATATAGATAGATGATTAGTAAAGAAACAGAATAAACACAGAACTCAAAATATTCAGGAGAAATTTTTTACTGAAGCTTAGAAAATAGATTTGATCATATTCTCAAGTAATTTAGAAAAAAAATTAAAACACCAAAAAAAGTGGCTTAGAAAATAGGCACTAAAATATTGTATTGAGACCAGAGCTGCCTTTATTCATTCATTCTCTCTCTTTCTTCCTTGCTTATATGTATTTCCTAAATTTTCTACAGTGAACAACATTAATTTTATAAAGAGAAACAAAGTTATACTTTATGAAGAAAGGAGAAAAACTTCATCATTCCTATTTCATATAAATGAAGCCAAGGCAAATAATGAAATAGAAAGTGCTCTTTTTTTGTCATACCAAATGCTGAGAAAGCTGCCTTCATTCTGTGTATAGACAAGCCTGTAATAGTGCCTCTGGGGTTTAGCACAAAGAAGGACATAACACCAAAATGGCCCAAATGATTATTCTATACCCTGTTTCTGACATTGTCTTGATTCCTTTTATAACTATTTCAAACATAGCAGTGAAGGCACAGATACAACAGTCACTAGATAAGTGGTACTAAAACAGAACGGTATAAAGATCATAGGTTTTCCCACCTAATATTTATCCTGATTAGTTACATTCTGACTAGATAGCTAAAGAAATCACAGCAGAACTATTCCCATATGGCACTTCCACAAATGACATCTCTGAAAAAATGTTTATCTCTAATTGTGGACTGAGGTAATCAGAGAATGACTCTCAAATGTAAAGCAAATAATCTTGAGTGTATAAATAGTCCTGCTGGTTAGCATAAACTTACATGATCTGAGCATAGAGGAAATTAAATAAAGCTATCAGGCAAATAAAAATTTGAATTAACATGAAAATAATATTTACAGCTTGGAATGATAGAGTGAGCCCAGCTTTGTAAAAACTCAGAATTTGTTTCCAGTCCCAGCTGTGCTGTGTGATTTGTACAAGTTGCTAACATTACTTTGACCTAATTTTATTGTCTGTGAAATAGGATTATAATAACTTTCTTAAACAATTGTTCTTAGGATGAAATAAGATATCAGTATATAAAATACCTAGAATAGAATTTGGCACACAGTAGCTGCCAAGTCAATAATAACAATTTAATTTCTATTAGGTCCCCATCATTAGATGCCTTTTTGCTGGGAAAAAAATTTTTTTTATAAGATATACTTTTCCCTAACAAAATATAACATTTAAGACTGATATCGTTTAACAGTGTAGACATTTCACAATTTGCCATTAACATTTTTTCAAAAAGGAATTTTTAAATCAGAACACCCTCTTTCCAAAAGTTACTTAGTCTCCCTGACTCAGTTTCCTTGTCTATAATGTAGAGACACCAACCTCTCTATATCACAGGGAAATGCAAGGCCCTAACAAGATAATGTAAATAATGAGATTTTAAAACTGAAAATAGGTAGCTATTTTAGTTTAAAAGTTTAAGCTATTACAACTAAGCTACAGAACAACCATTATTCAGTTTACAAACATGTAAATATTGTTGGTATTTATCTTCTTGACCAAATCTTCCTATTCTATTTGAAGAAAATAGCTTCTTTCTTTTCAATTGATGTGAGACACCTATTTTTTCTCTCCCTAAAAAAATGTGTTTATGCTTGAACTTATTGTAATATGCTATTGCTACATACACTTCACATTTCATTCTTAGTTTAACAACCATAGACTAATTACCAAAGAAAAAGATGCTATGGTGATGTAACACTGCATTATATATTTAGAACCACGCTGTTCATCATGAACTTACTAAAAGCTTTTTGCTATAATAATTATCATAATGAATGAAAACAAGTGTTGCTATAAATTGCTGTTACGTAAAATGGTTTAATATACTAAACCAATCATTAATACTGTGGTACCTATTTAGTCAATGGGTTAAGATGGTGGCATTGGTAAACACTGTACTCAAATCCTCCCACAACCACATCAAAATTACAACTGAACTACAGCACAACCACTATTCAGAACCACCTGAAATCTGGCTGAATGGAAGTCCTACAATTAGGGAATTAAAGAAGAAGCCACATGCCGAAACCGGTTTGGCTCAGTGGATAGAGCGTCGGCCTGCGGACTGAAGGGTCCCAGGTTCGATTCCGGTCAAGGGCATGTACCTGGGCTGCGGGCACATCCCCAGTGGGAGATGTGCAGGAGGCAGCTGATCGATGTTTCTCTCTCATCGATGTTTCTAACTCTCTATCTCTCTCCCTTCCTCTCTGTGAAAAATCAATAAAATATATTTAAAAAAAAAAAAAAAAGAAGAAGCCACATCAAGACTGGAAGGAGGGGCAGAGACATGATATGGGTTGGTCCTATACCCACATATAGCAGATAAAAACCAGGGGGGATATCTTAGCTGTGGAGGTACCCCCTAAAGAGTAAGGGGTCCCAACCCCCCCCCCCCCCCAGGCCTCCCAGCCCAGAATTCCAGTGCCAGGAGGAGAAGTCCCCTAGCTTCTGGCTGTAAAAACAAATGGATAGCCCTGTCCGTGCAGCTCAGTTAGTTAGAGCATCACCTCAATATGCAAAGGTTGTGTGTTCAATCCCTGGTCAGGGCACATACAAGAATCAACCAATGAATGCAACAGTAAGTGGAACAACAAGTCAATGTTCCTCTCCCTTTTCTCTCTTTCAAAAATCAGCAAATTACATTAAAACACACACACACACACAAAAAAAAAAAAACCACAGCAGGATTGTGGCTCAGTGAGATGGAGGGCTGCTGAAGTCCCAGGCAGTTCCTCTTAAAGGGCCTGCACATGGGCTTACTGGAACTCACTCCCTCTGAGCTCTAGGTTAGGGCAGCAGCTTGAAAGGAACCAGGGACATACAGGGAGGAACTGAATTGTCTGCCATCAGGGCAAGAGCTGCTGGTGGTGATGGCGGGGTGAGGGGAGGGGGGCAGGGGAGGGGGGAGCAATCTATGTGTCTCTCACATCGATGTTTCTCTCCTCCTCTCTCCCCTCCCTATTCTCTTCCACTCTCTCTAAAAGAAATCAATGGAAAACATATCTTTGGGTGAGGATTAACAACAATAAGAAAAATGATAACTATGGATCACAGCAAATTTTTACAATACTTTAAACATATGATTCAATCTATGTAAATAAGATCCTACATTTTGGGGACAAAACCACTTCACAACTCTATTTTTGAAAACCTTGTTATTTTTGTATAAAAAGAATTAAAAATGTAAGAAAGTCCCTGTCCTCAAACATTACTATTTTTCACACAGAAGCTTTATCAGAAGCAAATGGTTAAAGTTTTGGGATTCTGGGAGCTGCTTAGTAGCTGCAAAGGGAAGAATGCATTAAGAGGACTCAAGAAAAGGGAGAGAAGGGGGGGGGGGCGGTCGAAGGAGAAGAGTCTTAATAAAAATCTTTATTTAATCTTGATGATGGAGGAGAATAAATATGAGATAAGGGTAAGGGTATAGAAACAGACAGAAGCATCGCACCCTTCTCTTTTCTACATGGTTCCTCTATGTGCCAAGGGAGGCACACAGAAGCCAAGAGCAAAAGTGTCCCTGCAGAACTGAAAGTGGACCAGGTGGAGCAAGGGGTTGTCTCAAATGGCTGCATGAGGAGCTGATTCAAAACATGTGGGGGCAGCAAAGAGCTACTCTGCAAAGCCCAGGGCCAGGAGGTGAGTATTCTTCATCTTACAAAGTCAGGGAAGGGTATCTGGGAGTTAGGGATGAGGGACAGGACAAGACACAGGTGGAGGCCACACAGAGGCATAGTTCAAAAGATGGCTAAACCCAATCATGCACTGTATTTAGTATTGGAGATATAATTTCATCCTCAGGGATTAAAGTCTACAGGCACATCGACAAACAATTGAAAAGACATTTACAATATAACATGATAAGTCTTCAGATGGAGGAATTACAGGGACCTGAACTAAACTAGCAAAGGAGGTTTCCTGGGGGAAGTGAGCCAAAATTTCACAAGTACTTGAGCCAGAGAAATAGAGAAGTCGTTAGGGCTAGAGTGTTCTTGTCCAAGAGAAGACTAGGCAAAGGCCAAACAGGTTTAGATGCATGGGCTGGGGCAACATGAGGCTAGAGTGATAACCATGAAAAGCCATGTGAACCAGGCAGTGAGTTTGCATTTTATCATGGAACAGCAAGAAGCCTTAGCATTTTTAAACAGCAGGACAGTGACATAGTCAGATCTGTATGGTAGATCATTCACCCACTGTGTTAAAAAGGTAGACATTCTGAATTGATTGGTACAGCCCAGAAATTGAGATTTAAAATATCTAAAGCACAGTCACCCTTAGCAACCACTGCTTTAAGACAGACAAACCAATTCACCACCATACGCGCTTAAAACATTTGCTACGTTAGCTCAAGGTTCCCAGCAGGGTTGTGTGATTCCCAGAGACTTCCTTGCCCCAGAGGCTTCTCCTGTTCTCACTGTTTTATCAGTTCCACTGATCTTTCTCCACTTCAGACCAGTAGCCTAAACCAGAAGGGTTCTGGGAAACTGTTGGAAGTGTTTGCCAGTTCTGGGCAAATAAGAGTGACCAACTGTCCCAGTTTGCCTGGGACTAAGAAGAGTGGGATCCCTTAAGGTGGGGCTTTTGAAAATCAGAACAGTCCCAGGCAAAGTGGAATGAACTGGTCATCCTAGGGCAAACACCAAGTGGACAGAAGATTAGATATTCCAAAATGCCCCTGCATCTAGCAGGGCAGCCACAGTGGATTTAGTGTTCTCAGGAACCGAGTTTCACTGGCATGTTTCCAAAACTTAGCTTTCTTTCAAGGCAAATGCCATTCATCATGATTATGCCAGGTGACAATTTAAACTGTTTTCTAAACTTGTGGTTTTTTTTAAATTTGGGGGGAACCCAAAATGAGTAGGATAGACTGCTTAGTTCTTTTTTAAAAAATATATTCTTTAATTGATTTCAGAGATTAAGGGAGAGGGATAGAGAGAGCACAACATCAATGAAGAGAAAGAATCACTGATCAGCTGCCTCCTGCATACCCACTACTGGGAATGGAGCCCGCAACCTGGGCATATGCCCTTGACTGGAATCGAACCTGGGACCCTTCAGTCCACAGGCTGATGCTCTATCCACTGAGTCAAATTGGCTAGGGCTAGAATGCTTAGTTCTTATACCCATGTGTCATAGCTAAACAGTGTGCATCCTCCTGAAGCATTCAGATTACTTAAAGACTTGGGGTGGGTGGTAGTTTAAAAACTCTTTCAAAACATGAATGCAATTTTAATATTCACTTGAATGTTTAGGGGAAAAAACACAAGATTTAAAAAACATGTGCTTGAGGCAGATAGCTTGGGACAGATTCTTTGATGATGCCACCATGACCCCCAGTATGGTGGTCTACTCACCTAGGTTTGGAGGGAGCACATTCAGTTGGGAAGTTTGAGAAGCCTGCCCCTACCATCTGACACTGCACACCTCGAACAAGGCAATTCTCTGTCAATAGCTGCTGACCTTAAGTGGTGGAAGCATTTAGAGGAAAGAATAAGTCTATTTCTATGCTTACGGAAGAACCAGAATGTCACAGTTCCTAAACACGATCACTCCTTTGTATTATTTAGTTAACTCCCTCAATATGGTCTTATTGCTGCAGCGAGCCAAGGAACCCTAGAAAAGATGACCCGGGAGGACCAAGGCATGCCCATCTGTGAATGCTTTACCATTCTGGAAACTCAGCTCAATGTTGTGGACCTATTTAGATAAAGTGATTTATTAGTTTACTTGTCTGTTTTTTTATTAGGCTGTGAGCTGCTTTGAGGAAGGGGGGACTGTGTCTACACTGTCTACTAAAAGAGTGTCTGCCCACATGACAGGCACTCAGTAAATATTTGTGGAAATAAAGAGAAGTGAGATAAGTGATGTGAAGTCAGAGAGGCATAAACCAGCTCTGAAATTCTCAGGACAATCTTAACTGTTTAGCCTTGTTTAAAAGATCTAAACAATTACATTTTGTTAACTTCCATTCTTTCATCTGACATTCTTGTCTACAATTTAGGAGTCACTTTGTTCTTCTTAAGTTTATTCCAAAAGAAAATATGTAAACTGAGTAAGAAAAAATAGTACATTCCAGAATGTTGTAATAGGAAATAAACTATCTTTAAATCTCAGACAAATTGAATTATCCTATTTATCCAGGTTAAGTAAATACAAAATTATAAATATATTGCATGAAAAAACAGCTATGTAATTATGATGGTATTAGCTATTACTGTAGAAATAAAACCAATATTTTCTCCTGAGTTTTAGAATGCAAAGTTAACATGACTAGTAATACAATATACAAGGAGAAGATGTAGGCATGGTTAGTTTAAAGCAGTGATGGCGAACCTTTTGAGCTCGGCGTGTCAGCATTTTGAAAAACCCTAACTTAACTCTGGTGCTGTATCACATATAGAAATTTGTTGATATTTGCAACCATAGTAAAACAAAGACTCACATTTTTGATATTTATTTTATATATTTAAATGCCATTTAACAAAGAAAAATCAACCAAAAAAAATGAGTTCACGTGTCACCTCTGACACGTGTGTCATAGGTTCGCCATCACTGGTTTAAAGGGTCATTGAAGCTAAAAATGTGTCTTTGGGTTTCTCTGGAGAAATTTCTTTCCACAACTATATGGTCAACAGTAGCCTAATAGTCTTTATACAACTTGTTCATTATAGATCACTCTTTTCTAGCATTTCAGACAAAATCATCCAGAAGAAATCTTTTATTAAAATATCACAGATAGATGCTATTTTTCATGTTAAAACTTGCTTTTATTATCACTATGATCCTTGACTTTTTAAAAGTAAAATTCCTCAAAATCCGAATGTTTTTTTACAGAAATAGAAAAATCCATCCTAAAATGCATATGGGAATTTCAAGAGACCTTAAAGAGCCAAAACAATCTTGCAAAAGAATAAAGTTTGAGGCCTCACACTTTGATTTCAAAACTTACCACCAAGCCACAATAATTACAACAGTGTGGTACTGCCATACGTACAAACATACAGACCAATGGAACAGATTAATAAGCCCACAGATAAACTCTAGAATATATGATCAAATGATTTTCAATAAGCATGCCACGACTGTTCAATGGAGAAAGGGCAATCTTTTCAACAAATGATACTGGGGAAACAGGATATCCACATGCAAAAGAATGAAAGGTAGGAACCTGATACCATATAAAAAAATTAACTCAAAATGAATCAAAGACCTAAATGTAAGAGCTAAAATGCTTAGAAGAAAACATAGCGGGGGAAATTTCATGACACTGAATTTGGCAATGATTTCTTGGATATGACATCAAAAGCATAGGCAACAGAAGAAAAAATAGATAAACTGAACTATATCCAAATTTAAAACTTCTGTGTATCAAAGAACACAATCAACAGAGTGAAAAGCAAACCACAGGATGGGGGAAAATATTTGCAAATCATATATATCCAGGCTATATAAAGAACGCCTACCACTCAGCAACAAAAAAACCCCCAACCCAGTTAAAAAGTGGGCAAAGGACTTAAATAGACATTTCTTCTAAGAAGATATACAAATGGCCAACAAGCACATGAAAATATACGCAACATCACTAATCATTAGGGAAATGCAAATCTAAAGCACAGTAAGATGCCACTTCTTACTCATTAGGATGGTCATCATCCAAATAACAGAAAATACCTATTGGCAAGGCTGTGGAGACATTGAAACGCTTGTGCCCTGCTGATGAAAATGTAAAATAGGTTAGCCACAATGGAAGTCAGTGTGGTGATTCCTCAAAGAGTTAAGAAGAGATTACCATATGACTGAACAATTCCACTTCTAGTTACAGACCCAAAAGAATTGAAAGCAGGCACTCATGTTCATATCAACATTCTTCACAAAAGCCAAAAGGTGGAAACAGCTCAAGTATCCATTGGTAGATGAATGGATAAACAAAATGTGGTATATACTAGTGCACACAATGCAATGTTATTTAGCCTTAAAAAAGGAAGGGAGTTCCGACATGCTGCAAGGGATGAACCTGGAAGGTAACTATGCTGAGGGAAAAAAGCTAGTCACAAAAGGACAACTGCTATACGATTCTGCTCATATTTCATATAAGTACTTAGAATAGTTAAATTCATAGAGATAGAAGGTAGAATGGTGGTTTTCAAGGGTAAAATTATCTCTAATCTTTTGCCTAGAGATTGCCACTTTAAAAAAAAAAAGGATTCCATGTAATAAATCATAAAAGTGTAGTCATATTTTTTCTAGCGGTTAGCTGAAAGTCACAGTCATCCATGGATTTGAACACATTTTCATTACTTATGTGGTTTTCTTCGTTTTTCTTTTTTACACACATTGGGATATTAATAGTACAACAGCTGCTGTGTCCTGGATTTGAAATTAGATACGGTCACAGGGTCCCCCCGGCAGTGCTGTGATTTTACAACGTGTAATTTCTCAAATTCCAAAAGACGACAACCTTTTTGATCTGTGCTGATAAAGACCTTGGGCAGAGCCCTTAAACTGCCCACCCCTATATGTAATCAGGTCCGGCAAGTCTCATCCAGTTTTCTGTGAATCAGTTGAGAAGCTGAATCCCTTAAAACATGAGAGCAGCCATTGCTAAGGCACAACAAGGTGATTATTTTCTCACTGGGGTTGTTTATCCAGGTCCGTAAATTTAATCCCATCAACATAAACCAGCTAGACTGATCCAGGACAGATAAAACATCTGTACCAGATCTGGTGCCAGACATCTCTCTCTGTACAGACGTCTCTGGTATACACAACTCTGCTTATTCGGTTAAATTTTCTTCACATCCTTACTTTCCCCATGATTGTCTCCTTTTCAGATGGTCTCTAAAAGCTATTTTTCAAGCATAAATGAAATCCTCCAATGTAATCCTGTCTGGAGGATTGACTGGCAGGCTGACCCTGCCACAGGCGATTTGCATGAGGAATCAAGGTTCTTCCTGAGAAAGAACCCATCCCAAGGGAGGAAGGGCACCATTCTGGCTGAAGGACAATGGAGCAGGGTCAGAGGGGAAGGGTGAGTCTGAGGGCAGCGCGGTTTCTGTCACTCAGACTCCCCTCCAGCCCGCCCCCTGAACCCATGCCTGAGTCCCAGTATGACGGACTGCCATCAAAGACTCAAATAATAACTAGGGAACTGGTAAATTAGAATTCAAGACTTGGAGCCTCAGTAGAAGGCGGAGGGCAGGAAGGGGCAGTCCTCTCCGTATCTTGCATCACGCTCAGTGCAGACACCAGCCTGAGCTGCCCTCAAGTACACATCCACTGGCACACACAGGAGAGAGAGCAGTGCTGGCTGTGCTTCCAGCAGGCACTTGCAGGGGCAGCCGTCATTACCAGCGTGGGTTGCAGTAGGAAAAATGGCAAAATGCCAAATGCCAAATGGTAGCCTAGTGAACAAATGTGGGTCATCCTCTGAGGGCTTCTAGCCTATTGCCACAGAACAGGTGGGAGCAGAGGCAGGAGAGGAAAAAGACAACTTCGTTTCTTTTTATTTCAATTTTTACCTGACTGGTGAGGGCTGAGAAACATTTTTCCAAAAGAGAAAATATTTCAGTCAAAGAAGGTAAGACTACATCATCCAAATAGAATTATAATTGAGGTTTATTTGACTCACATAACATTGAGTTCCTTTATTTACTCACATAACATTGAGTTCCTTTGGGATTTGTTGTGTGTATTCACATCAGCCCCTGACCGAAGTGAATTCTATATTTATAACATACATTTGGCCAACTTAAAACAAGTAGAGTTCAATTTTTTTTAACAAGAACACAAGAAAATCTCAGCCATTGTGAACCTACAGAGAATGTGATACTGTATATTTACTTTTATAAGTAATCAAGGGTTAGTACTTTAAACATTAAAACTTTTTAATGTTAAGGATTTGGGAATAAGAACAACCTGAAATGACTTATAAAGTCCCTCCCCTCTTAAAAAATATAATGTACATAAGTTAATGCTTTGAGAACTCCTGGTGGTCATCTAAGTATCAATTTTTCTGGTGTACTCAGGATGTATATTGTTATGTGGTACCTTAACCTACTTGCTTTCTATCTTCCTCTTTAAACAAGTTTCTGATGTATACTTAGAGCCAGTTCTTTGCTTATTTTTACTCCTACTCAAGGGAAGCAATGTGGTAGAAAGAGCATGTGCTTGGGATACTTGAGTTAGAAACATGCATCAGCACTACCACTAGTGTGACCTTGAATGAGTGAGGTAGCTTCTCTGACCTCAGTTTCTTCATCTGTAAAATGGACATAGCAGTAGCTACCTTATAGGTTTTACATGGGCTAATGTATAAAGGTACCTGGCAAATGTTATTTACTCTGTGCTTTGAGAGTCAAATAGATAAATTATGACTCTGCCATTTACTATAGCTCTGTGACCTGGGCTGGTTAGCTCTGAACTTGTTTCCACACCTGCAGAATGAAATATATGTGAAGTGACTAATATGATGCCCAGAATACTGTAGATGGCCAATCAAAGTCTAGTTCCTCTTTCTCATAAGAGTGAATTGGCTGATGTGCAATTGCTGGACCTACTGGGCACCCTAACCAAAAGGCTTTCCACAACCTGTTCAGTAAGTCAAAGGCTAAGGTTTTCCTCATCCCCATTGCTCTCAGTATCCTGCGACTGCCCAAACCAAATCTGAGACTCCTATGGCACAAACCTAACAGGCACCTGGCAACACACGTTGGCTTGCTCGGTGCTTCTGAGCCTCCTGCACTCTTTATTGATGTGATTTGAAGGAGCAGTTCCCTCTTTAATTCAAGAATGTGGACCTCACTGTTTACTCTAGAATCTGTAGTTTTCATCGCCACTGTCAAAAGATTATATCGCAGCAGAAATGACTTCCCATTTTTTTCTAAACTTTTCTGAGTATCTATTTAAAACCTGGCTTCAGTAAGAAACAATGTTAGAGAGCACATCTTGTGCTGGCACACGTGCTGAAAGCAGGCATTGCCTATAAGTGAAGGTGCAACCGAAGTCAAGCCCTTCGATATAGGAAAATAAAATAAAAATAAGTTCAAAAGAGATTTGTTAATTTTTTAAATTGCATCTTTGATGTTTAATAAAATTTCTATTAGTGCTTCCCCTTGAAATGTCCTTTTTTAAAGAAATGAGATCCCTGAAAAGCCATGAAACTTCTATACTATTTGTTGTTTGCCAACTGCTTTAGGAGCAATATATGGCCTTCTGGTGCCATGTCACAATTTGAAATGCCTAATCTACCCTTTCAAAGAGAATATGTGGTTGATTATATCCACACCTACAGTTATTTTTCTTCTTTACTATATTGTACCAGAGATGGGGCACATTCAAACATTTTTTCAACAAGTAAATCTCATGTGTACTAGTATTGTTACCTGCACGCCAGTGTTAAGGAGCTGTGCGGTGCTCTGTGATTTGAGAATGGGTATGAAGTGTGTACAACCGCCATTTCTGATGCCTGCTTCATCCCTAATTGCTGTGCTCAGCACTTTGTGATTACAATTGGCCTTTTCTTCCCCGAGAGCTCAGTGAGGGCAGAAGCCTCTTGCTCTCATTTGTGTCCCTAAACCCTAATACAGTGACCGACACAGGAGGTGCTCAATAAACATTTGTTACATGTACGAATATAGTGAGTCTGTGTTGTGTGTATGTATTCTACTTATCCAACGACAATTTCCTGTGTTTTCCTTTTCTAAGCATGTACATTTTCTCCTTTGAGGAGAATAGCTTTTTAAAAATCTACCTCCTACCTTTCACTAGAGAAAACTTAGATTCCAAAAGATATTGGCTTATTACTTTCATCAATGTTCATGAAATTCCTGTCAAATTTCCCCATGACTTCAGGTTCCTTATTGTATATGAGGAAAAAATAGAAATGTAATGCAGTTAATTCCCATTACCTGCAATAGTTATTTTCTGTAAAGGTACCAAAAACACTGAATTTGAGAATACTGAATCATTGCTCCTGGAAGAAATAAAGTTCCCACAAGCCTCTCATCATGACATTTTCATCAACTAATCAATACATAACCTCATTTTATGTGTTTTTCTGTTTAAAGACAAGTGAATGAATGAATGAATGAATGAATGAATGAATATACATGCGTGGTTATCTGACTTCTGGGTGAAGGAAACATTTTCCCTGAAATGACAAAAAAGATTAGACCTTCTACAAGGAAAATAAATCATAGCCAATTAAATGACAAAATAGAGAGAGGAAAATATTTGTAACAATTATAACAGATATAGAGTAACTATCCTCGGTTATAAGGAATTTATGTATATCAGTAAGAAAAACCCTAAGGTCAATAGAAAAAATGTACAAAAGGTATAAATAGACAATTCACTGATATATAAGATGTTCATTAGGAAATAGTTCAACTTAACTAACAACCAAAGAAACGTAAATAAAAGCAATAATGAGGTACAATTGCTCACCCCTAAAACAGGACAGAATTTAGAACTATAAGAGTTTGACTAATGGGAATTCTCATAATTTTGTTGGGAAGTCATATGAATTCTGGAAAACAATTTGGCAATAGATGCATATAAGAGACCTTTAAATTATTCATACCTTTTAATTGAGAAGTTTAACAATAAGGATAAAGATTAGTACCAAATAGGTTTATTGCAATGTTGTTTATAACAGTAAAAAATTAGAAACAACCTAAATATTCAGTAACAAGGATATTATCTGAGTAAAATATAATATTTCCATAGGGTAAAATATTTTACAGACTTTAAAAATTATATTTCAAGGATATTAAATGATGTGGGAAATGCTTATTAACAAATACATATTCAAATTTGTATGTACACTGTACTTATAATTATGTTTCTTAAAGTTTTTCAGTTTTATTTTCCTAAGGAGATTTTTTAGATATGTTTTTCATAGTGGCCCTTCTTATGCAATTTTAATACCTCAGATATACTGTATATCTGTTTATTTACTGTAATCTTTTTAAGGGTCACAAACCATTGTAACATCTAAAATTTCGTTAACCCCATCTAAGAACCAGTTTTTACACAGGTGGGAACAAAGCACTCTCATTGAGAATGCATGATATAAATAACCTATATTGAATTGGTTTTGCTTTGAAAAATCAGATAAGATATTTTTTAAAAGAGAGTCCTGGAATGGGTAATTTCAACTTAGAAGATTACATCTCTAATGGCAGGATTTCTGGTCCCCTGATACCTGAAATGCTGAAACACTGATCTTTCTATCATGCCTAAAATTGCGTGTGTAGGTAAACATCTAATCCAACTAATACGCCTGGTTTTCTACATGTAATATATAAAACAAACCTATTTTGCGGGGAGGACAAAGCTGAATTTATTAACAACCACTACTTACACTGCACCCTATGTGAACAAAATTCTTTTCAGAGGTATTATTTAGTTGATTTCTCAATTCCATTTTATAGATTTTAAAAAAGGCTCAAGGAAATTCAATAGCTTGTCCAAGGTCACATGATTCATAGCAAGCAGTTATTTGTCTTCAAACTATTTCCATTAGCAATTGCTGTGGGGGTCAGTAATGGTTTTCTGTGAAAATATGATATAAGCACAAAGCAAAGGAAGCAATGAAACTTGCTGGGTAATGTTTCCTGTACTAACATTCAACCACAAATGGTACTGCCACCAACTGGCCCAATTTCCCCATACAACATAACTTGACTGGCTTGCCATGATCTTGACAACATTTCTTAGCAGTGTCATCTCATTAGTAACTTCCCTAAAAATGCTGCGCTTCTATCTTCAGGCCAGAGCATGTGAGGCGGGGAACCCACTCCTGCAAACTCACTTCTCTGACTCTCCGAGACCCCTTGCCAAGCCACTGCTGCTGGAAGACAGCCCTAGAGCATGACTTCTGCAATGCACTTTGAAGTAGATAAAATATGCACTCATGGACATCTGTCTGTTATTTCCTGCACTCACAGCTTTGTTCTTCTTTATTGCCAGAGAATTCTATGGATGATGTCACTTTTCTCTGAAGAGAACAGGCCATCGGAGCTTTTCACTGACATAATTAATTATCTGTAGCTTGATTTTGAGCCAGAAAATTCTCAAGGCACAGCCCCCAAAAGAATTAACTCTACTGTGTTTGCTATTCTTAAACTTTTAAAGAGACAGGGTACCATATCTCTTTTTCCTCAGACACTGATAATGGTAGTTTTGTTCAGTGATATCAAGTAACAGAAAGTGAACTGGGGCACTATTCTATGATTTCACAAGGAAGACCTTCGCTTCAATGGGCAGCAAACTCTAAAGGTCGCTGCAGATCAAGTAGACAAAGCAGAGCTTTTAGGGCCTAGTCTTAAATGCTACAGGAATGCATCACAATTACTGAATGGGCTCTTTGGGGGATCTTGTGAATCTGCAGCCAGAAAAATGAGATCTCAACCAACACTAACCATGTTAAATTATCTACAAGGTGAAAAGCTTTAGTCTACCAGCAACAAAAGTCTAAAACATGAGTATATTTAAATTTTATAAGCTATAAGAAATTGCCAGAATGTTAATGATAGATTTTGAGAGTTTTCACCTATGTCTTTATACAGGTCTAAAGCAAATTAGCCAGTTCATCAGAAAATGTCACCTTCCACTCTGCTGGGTCTCAAGGTTATGTTAATGAGTTGTTATTTCCCTCTTTACAACTGGGGCTCCATGGGAAACGATCGACACTGTGGATGTCTTAAAGCAGAGGAGGGGCTCTGATGGAATCAGGGCACCTGAGCTCTAGGCCTGCTCTTCACTAGGTGAGTGGTAGGTATTATCCAGGAAATCCCTCAGCTTTTTCAAGTCTGGTGGAAATTGCAATACCCTATCTAACATAAAGGATTAACTAAGACTCTAGATTTGAATGTGCATAGAAATATTGTCCACCTCCCCCAAAAGGAATTGCTATTTATGGCTTCTTCTGCTGCTTTGATTCTGGATAAATTTGTTTAAATTGCACTCTCATTGGATTAGTTTTGTTGGATAAATTCTCTCTTTAGATCTACTCTGGATATTCTTAAAGGTTTAAAATTATAATGTAATAAATCTACACTAATAAAAGAGAAACATGGTAATTGGCGTACAACCGCTACCCTTTTCATTGGCTAATCGGCGAGATATGCAAATTAACTGTCAGCCAAGATGGCGGCCGGCAGCCAGGCAGCTTGAAACTAACATGAGGCTTGCTTGCCTCAGTGACGGAGGATCGTTGGAGGAAACCAACGTTCCCCGCCTGTGGCTGCAGGCCTCTGAGCCGGCAGTTTAAGAAACATTGTAACAAATACCGCCGGACTTCAGCCAGCAGATTCGCAACATTATAAGCAAAGGCCAGAAACCTACTTTAACCTCGGAGGCCTAAGAGCTGGAGCCAAGCCTCAAGCTAAAGCTGGCCCAGAATAAAAAAAAAAAAGGAAAAGCCAAAACCGGTTTGGCTCAGTGGATAGAGCGTCGGCCTGCGGATTGAAAGGTCCCGGGTTCGATTCCGGTCAAGGGCATGTACCTGGGTTGTGGGCACATCCCCAGTGGGAGATGTGCAAGAGGCAGCTGGTCGATGTTTCTTTCTCATCGATGTTTCTAACTCTCTATCTCTCTCTCTTCCTCTCTGTGAAAAATCAATAAAAAATATATTTTTTAAAAAAAAAAAAAAAGGAAAAAAGGAGCGGTTGGGAACTTCAGTCACTCCCAGCCTGAAAACAGCCCTCAGCCCCTCACCCAGACTGGCCAGGCACCCCAGTGGGGACCCCCACCCTGATCCAGGACACCCTTCAGGGCAAACCAGCCGCACCCACCCGTGCACCAGGCCTCTACCCTATATAGTAAAAGGGTAATATGCCACCCAGCACTGGGATCAGCGGAGCCGTGAGGCCTCCCGGCACCGGGATCAGCGTGACAGGGGGCAGCACCCAAACCCCCTGATCGGCCTGCAGCTCTGTGTGTGACAGGGTGCGGCACCCCCCCCCCCCCCCACGGGCCCTGCTCTGTGTGTGACGGGGTAGAGCCATAACCTCCCCATCGGTCCTGCCCTGAGTGTGAGAGTGGCGGCGCCCCAACCCCCTGATCGGCCCTGCTCCGTGGGTGATAGAGGGTGGCGCCCCAACTCCCCTATAGGCCCTACTCTGTGAGTGACAGGGGGAGCTCCTCAACCCCCTGATGGGCCCTGCTCTGTGCGTGACAGGGGGGAGCTCCCCAACCCCCTGATGGGCCCTGCTCTGTGCATGACAGGGTACGGAGCCCCAACCCCCCTGATGGGCCCTGCTGTGTGTGTGACAGGGGGTGGCACTGCAACTCCCTGATTGGCCCTGCTCTGTGTGTGACAGGGGGTGGCGCTGCAACCTCCCCATCGACCCTGCCTTGAGTGTGACAGGGGGCGGTGCCCCAACCCCCTAATTGGCCCTACCCTGAGCATGACTGAGGGTGGCATCGCAACCTCCCAATCCACCCTGCTCTGTGCATGACAGGGGAAGGCGCCCCAACTCCCCAATCGGCCCTGCTCTGAGCCCGACCAGGGGCTGCACCTAGGGATTGGGCCTGCCCTCTGCCACCCGGGAGCAGGCCTAAGCCAGCAGGTCGTTATCTCCCGAGGGGTCCCACACTGCGAGAGGGCACAGGCCGGGCTGAGGGACCCCCCCTCCCCCCCCCGAGTGCACAAAATTTTTTGCACCTGGCCTCTAGTATTGATCATAAAAAATCAACATTACAGAATCAACATTTTAAAAAGGTGAAAGTATATGCCACATCCTCTCCAAATTCCACTCCCCAGGGCTAATTCTATTAAAAACTTGAGTGAAAATTTTTCATAAATTTTAATGAACACACACACATGCTCGCTCTCTCTCCCTCTCTCTCTCTCGCTCTCTCTCTCTCCTCAGTATTATTGATAGTAACTGGAAATGTGCAAAGTGCTTTGCAAACATTATTAGATTTAAACCTCATAATAACCTTATCAGATAGGAACTATTACTATTATTACCATTTTGTAGATGAGGGATCTGAAGCAGGCACAGAGAAATTCAGTGATCTGCCCAAAGTAACACAACTAATAAGTGGTGGTGTCAGGATGCAAATCTAGGCAACCAAACCCCAGAGCTGGGTTATACTATGTAAAGTCTCCATATGTATGTGTCAATATAGAACATCTCAAATACGTACCACTTTATTTTTTATTCAAATGCAATGTAAAGCTCAAGAAGAATGAAATACATTTGAGCTAATGCTAATTTCTCCAGCTCTAAGGATTATGATTTACTTAATTTGTTTTTCAATAAATTGATTGGGTTGCCTCTATTTTTCCATGTCTATCTCTCAATTTAGTCTTTTTCTGTTTTCCCATTCTTCTTACTTGAATCTTTAATCCAAATTTAGATAAAAATCTAATACTAAAACAATTTATTTAATTCCAAGGGAAAATCAAATAATTCTGTGAACTAGAATTTTACAATGTTGGATTTGTTTGAAATAAGGCTCTCTACTGCGATTTTCCCTGTAGTGATTAAATAAAATATTTGATTTGTCCTGTTCCCTTCTTTAGATGAAAGCTGAAGGGCATCGCTACTGCTTCTCTTTTCACTGGTACCAGCATACACCATACATGGAGCAATAGTTACCTCCTTCCTTGTTCCTTCCTTCATTTACTGCTGTATGTGAAATTGCTATTCTGCTGGTTGTTGTGATGGATCCCAAATGAGTATGACACAATCCTGTGCTTGTATGACTTTATAATCCAGTAGAAATGAGATTTTGGAAGATAACCCCTGTAGCTATTTGTTCATCAAGCCACCTTTTGGAAGGAAAGATGAGAAAAAAGTCCCAGAGCTTGGAACAGCACAGGGAAGTCATTAACATTAGTTCTAGTCTTTTGACCAACCTAAATGGCTCCAAGCCTTAGTAGAACATATGATTCATGGAATCATAAACAATTAGAGTATGAAATAACTTTAACAACTTAATTTACTGTTAAGGAAACAGAGTTTCAGAAAAGTCAGTAATTTGTCCAAGGGGTAAAACTAATTGGTTGTTGATTATATGTTAGAGCTCAGGTCTCCTGATTCTCAGACCAGAGATCTCTCCATTATACTAAATCACTAGTAGATATATTGCAACAATCCATATGCTAATTAATTAGTTTTTTAAATGTGAAATGAGCAATTTTTATGCCAGGACAATTTTTTTTTTAAATAAGTATTTGAATGCCATTGGGCATACTTGAAAGAATCCTGACATGTCATTAAATCAATGTCCTAAAAAAGTAATTGACATGTCACTGAAATTCAAATATATTATTTGTAAAAAAAATACATTGTTTGTCTATTAGCAATAGGAATATGGTTGCTGAGCTCAAAATATGTAATTCAATATTTTTACCTCAATTTTCAGATCAGTGCATATGTAAAGCATTATTTACAAGCATATCCCCATATGCAGTTCCTGTAGTCAACCAAGTTTTTTACAGTCTTCTTGAGGGAAGATGTTGAAAAAACTTGATTTTGTTATAAGCTTATCAGCAACTACTGCCAATAATCAGTCATCATTTAAAGTGGGATCACACTGGTTAAGCAGGTTATATATATATCATTGTCTCATTACTTATAGGCCCTTAGGAATTTTTTATGACAGCTTAAGCTTGAACTTTCTCAGAAAGCATGACACTGGTTCTGACTTTTAAAAATCTCTGTTTTACTATCTTGTATAATGTTCCCAGTGCATCAGATTTTTCATAATAAATGACTAAGAACCACTGGCCAACATTCATATTAATAGCTGGAAACTTTCATGGAAAGTGCTTTCTTGATTATAGTAGAGTCAATAAAATGGCTCATGGTCCCCTTAGTTATTTCAAACTCCTGCTGCTTATTTGCGGTTACCAAGTTGCCAAATATTATTATTTCAGACAATTGATATGCATTGACCTCTACTGAGTTTTTGTGGTTAGGAACCTTAACTGAGCTGTCATTATCTTGCTTCATCATCCACAAGCCAATGGTCAGATGAAAGCGTGGTAAAGATGACTAAATAGAAGAGGCAGGTGGATGAGATCAGACAATCTGTGTTGCCAGATTTCTCAATGCTGAACTCATCATTTTATGTTCAAAAGTGGCTGGTCTTGAATAATATTATGGGAATATCCCTAGATTTCCTTCTAATTTCTCCAGGACCTTCAAGGCCAATCAACATGAAGTCTGAATGCCCTCTTTCTGCAGCCACTCTTCATACATGCTTAATCCCAGGAGCTAATTTAGCAAGGCACCATGGAACTACGGCAACATAGGCTCACTCTTTCCAGCTCAAGTTCTAGTGGCCATGGCACAGATGGTGTCATATTCATGGAGATCATTTCTGAAGACTTACATCCCTAGATGACCTAACCATAGCTAAACCATTTGAAGCATCTCTTCCTGACATGTCTAGCATTCCTTTTTCTAGCTATGGTTCCTAAGGACTCACCAAAGCCATAAATAAAGAAAACAATTGTGTATTCTCAATACTGCAGCTTCTAAAGCAAAGGTACTTGGCACTTCAGTTACAAGTACAAAACCCAGAGAAAACTCGTACCCTTCACCTCCCAAGCTCAAATTGCATTTGGCCCTGCCATCATCTTTCCTAATCCTATATCTCACCCATCCCCATCTCCTGAAATTCTTTCACTGTGCTCTTTGAAACTCACATTCAAATACAAGCCCCTTCTAAGATCACAAACTCTTCTGAGAATGTTCCCATCACCCCCTTGCTCTAAGGCAGTGATTTTCAAATTTTACTGAACATTGGAATCATGTAAAACTTTTTAAAAAATACTGAAGCCCACCTCCTACTTCCAGAGGTTGTTATTTGATTGGTCTGGAGTGTGGCCCCAGCATTTGCAGACAACTTTGAGAACCACCTTCCTGACACTCTTCTGAGAACACTGCTGCCCCAAGAGCCCTCCCATTCTCCTTGTGCCGGTGGGCCTGAAGGTGGAGTCGATTTCCACCTTGCTTTGCATCACTGCTTCCAGATCATTCTCTCTCCCTCTTCCCTAAAATACCCTAGCTTGGAAACTCATGACAATATCAGTTTGCATCCTTTCATTTTGTAGCCAGGTGCCATTCACATCCCTGGGGTCATTCACTTTTCTTTCTTTCTTGAAGATGTTAACTCCTGGATTGCTATTACTCTCTCTAAATTCTGTCAAATTCCTTGGTGATTTCCACATTTCCTTATATTCTGCTATCATGACCTCCCAATTCCCTGAACTTCTCTCTTGTAATAATTCTGTCCTTCACACTACTTAAGCCTCTCAACTTCTATGGTCATATTATACTCTAGTCCTTGTCATTATTACCAAAAATTGCAACCAACTATAATTTCAATTCTCTACTCTGTCTCCCATATTTCCAGCTCACTCCCTCTAGAACGCCAACTCTAACAACACTTTGATGGCAGCAGAATCTGCAATCCATTGATTTTAGTATATTTTCATTGGCCTTCACCTTCCCTCTTCATATGTTCTCATTTTCCTTCTCACCCACCTTTAATTTCAATAACATACACCCTCAATTTCATGTCTTTTCTCTCCCTTGCTTATATTTACTTGGTCAAACCAAAGCCTTGGTTAAATCCAACTATTGGTTAAATCCCATCTCTAATGCTTATACCCACAGGTAAAGAAAACATATCATGCCATCTTTAAATTCATGATCACTTTAAATTCATGATCACTAAGCTTAACTGGTTGTTAATGCTACCAATAAATCACACTATATTCTTCTATTCCACTCTCACATACTACTATTTTATAAGTTCTCTGTTATCAAATCTTTCCCACATCCTCCCTCTTCCTATCTAACATTTCCCTTAAGATTAGGAACAAGACAGAGATGTCCATTTTCACCACTCTTATTCAACACAGTACTAGAAGTCCTAGCCACAGCAATCAGAAGAGAAGAAGAAATAAAAGGTATCCAAATTGGAAAGGATAAAGAAAAACTGTCATTATTTGCAGATGACATGATACTGTATATAGAGAACCCTAAAGATTCTACCAAAAAACTACTAGAACTAATAAATGAATTCAGTAATGTAGCAGGATACAAAATAAATATTCAGAAATAGATTGCATTTTTATACACCAATAATGAACTAGCAGAAAGAGAAACTAAGAAAATAATCCCATTTACAACTATATGAAAAATAATACCTAAGAATATATTTAATTAAGGAGGTAAAATACCTGTACTCAGCAAATTATAAGACATGGAAGAAAGAAATTAAAGAAGATAGAAATTGAAAGCATATACCATGCTCATGGATAGAGAGAATCAACACCATTAAAGTGTCCATACTACCCAAAGCAATCTACATATTCAATTCAATTCCTATAAAAATACCAATGGCATAGTTCACAGAACTAGAATAAATAATCCAAAAATTTCTTTGGAATCACAAAAGACCTGAATAGCCACAGCAGTCTTGAGAAAGAACAAAGTTGGAGATACCATATTACTTGATATCAAACTATACCACAAGGCTATAGTAATCAAACAGCATGGTACTGTCATAAAAACAGATATATAGATCAATGAAAAAAATAGAGATCTCACACCTATATGGTCAATTAATATTTGACAAAGGAGGCAAGAACAGAAGATGGAGGATAGGCAGTCTATTCAGTAAGTAGTATTGGGAAAACTGAACAGATACTTGCAAAAAAATGAAACTAGACCACCTTCTTACACTGTATACAAGAATGAACTAAAAATGGATTAAAGATTAAATGTAAGATTTGACACCATAAAATTCCTAGAAAATAACATAGATAATAAAATCTCTAACATTTCTCTTAGCAATATTTTTTCTGATATACCTCCTCAAGCAAGGAAAACAAAGGGGAAAAACAAATAGGACTACATCAAACTAAAAAGTTTTGGTACAGCAAAAAATACCACCAAAAAAACAACCGACTGAATGAGAGAAGATATTTGGCAATGATACATTTGATAAGGGATTAATATGCAAAATTTATTTTTAAAAAAACCTCATACAACTCAAAACAAAACAAACAAACAAAACCCCCAAACAATCCAATTTTTAAAATGGGCAGAATATCAGTAGATTAATGGATAAAAAAGCCATGGGACATTTACACCATGGAATACTATGCAGCTGTAAAAAAAAGAAGGATCTCTTACCCTTTGGGACAGCATGGATGGATCTGGAAAATAGTATGCTAAGTGAAATAAGCCAGTCTGAGAAAGACAAATATAACATGATCTCACTTATTTGTGGCATCTAATGAAGAGAATGAATTCACTAACAAAATAAGACCCAAAGCCTGGAGGCATGGAACAGACTGACATACCTCGAAGTGGGGCTGGGGGGACAAGAAGAGATAAACCAAAGAACTTACATACTTACATGCATAGCCCATGGACATGGGCAATAGGGTAGTGAAGACATGGGGGCGGGGGCGGGGGGCTAAAGGGGGAGAAAGGGGAGGTATCTGTAATACTATCAATAATAAAAAGTATATATATTTTTTAAATGGGCAGAAGCACTGGCTGAATAACTCAGTTGATTAAAACATCATCTCAATATGCAAAGGTTGTGGATTCAATCCCTGGTCAGGGCACATACAAGAATCAGCCAATTAATGCATAAATGGGTGGAACAACAGATCTCTCCCTCTAAAATCAATAAATAAAAATTAACAAAAATTTGAATAAATGGGTAGAGGACCTGAATAGACACTTTTCCAAACAGGACATACAGATGGCCAATCAATAAACATAAGAAAGGACGTTTAATGTCACTAATCATCAAAGAAATGCAAATTAAAACCACAATGGCATATTACCTCACACCTGTCAGAATGGCTATCATCAATAAATCAATAAACAACAAGTGTTGGTGAGGATGTGGAAAGAAGAGAACCTTTGTGTACTGTTGGTGGAAATGCAGGTTGGTGCAGCCACTGTGCAAAAACAGTATAGACTATAGAGGGTCCTCAAAAAATTAAAAATGAAACTGCCTTATGACCCAGCGATTCCACTTCTGGGGATTTATCCAAAGAAACCCAAAACACTGATTCAAAAGAATAAATGCACCCCTCTGTTCACTGCAGTGTTATTTACAATAGCCAAGAGCTGGAAGCAACGCAAGTGCCCATCAATAGACCAGTGGATAAAAAAGCAGTGCCACATACATACAATGGAATATCACTCAGCTATTAAGAAAAAGAATGAAATATTACTATTTGCAACAGCATGGATGGACCTACAGTATTATGCTAAGTGATAGAAGTCAGTCAGAGAAAGACAAATACCATATAATTTCACTTACATGTGGAATCTAAAAAGCAAAATAACGAACGAACAAAACAGAAACAGACTCATAGACACCGAGGACAGACTGATGGTTGCCAGATGAGAGAGGGATTGAGGGGCTGGGTGAAAAGGTGAAGGGATTAAGAAGGACAGATTAGAAGTTACAAAATAGCCACAGGGATGTGAAGTACAGCATATGGAAAATAGTCAATAATATTGTAATCACAAGGCATATTTGATGTCTGAAAAGACCAATTTCAGAACAGTGTTTCTAATATGCTCTATTTGTGTGAAATATATTTTTTTACATATTTTTTCTAACTTTTCAACCATACGTGTGAATTAGCCATTCAAAATTTTTATGTAAAACATTTGTAAGTTTTTACTAGACATTGTGATAATCATTTTACAATACATACAATTATTGAATCATTACATTGTACACCTGAAATTAATGTTACTAGTACATGTCAATTATACCTCAATAATAAAAAACATAAAAGATAATGAAACTGTTGTTTTAAATCAGATAAAAAATATTTTTAACATTACATTTTTTAAAATATATCAACATTACCCCTATAATTATATTTTCATGTTTGGACTCAGATTTATCCATACACTTGCCTTGCCTTATAATTACAACAGGATTTCTGAGTGTGTAATTACAATAATACTCCACCTTGGAACAGATACAGGAATGATACTCTATCAAAATATAAAAACACCTGGACAGGACGGAAGTCCTCTAACATGAACTCCTCGAGCAAACACGTGAGCAGGTCATGACAGGTAATGGAAAAAGCTTTTAAGCACGAGCCCAACAGTAGGTGTTTGCAAGAAGAATTGCCTCCCTGCCTAATGACCTTCACTTGAGGTAGAAACAGCATTAAAAATAAAGTAGGACGGAAGTCAATCAATACAATCAGGGCACATATAAGAATCAGCCCACCTTGAACGTGTGGAATATCAGGGCCTTTTGTTTCAACTCATTTGCATAATGCATAATGAAAGAGAATACACGCCCCCTCCCTGTACGAAGAGGCTCTCAACACCATTTAAGGCAGGAAATGTTCAGGAGATTGCAGGCAAGCCAGGCTGACAGATGAGGCTGCAGAGGTGAGCAGCTGCCAGTCCATAAAAGCCTCTCAGAGCCACAGGGAGCCTCTGAGTGTTCTAAGCAGAGGAAAGACTTGGTCAATGTGCATTTTAAAAAGCTAACTCTTGCTGTGATATGGAGCATGACTGGTAACAAGACTGTGAGAAGGGCATACCAGGTAGGAAGCTATTGCAAGAAGGCATGTGAAAGGCGGTAAGGATGCCTGAAGTGAGGCAGTGACAGTGGAGATCATATCTCCTTCATTATTTGAGATCAGGGACTCTGGGCTTATTCCCCGCCTGCATTCTCTCCACTCGCTAGCTGGCATTCCGTAACTGCCTGCCAATTATTCCCTTGTCAATGAAACAAACTGTCATATGGCAGAAAATCAATAGGAATGACCAGGTTGTTGATCCCCTCTCTGCTGTAGTTAAACAACAGTGATATCTGTGAAGATCATTACAATGAGGCAGTGAAACTGAGGGGGTGAGGGGGACACACATGGGACCTTACAACCAACCACCTGCATCTTGTCTCAGAGGGGAAGCCTACAGCCTACATCCCCTCCCCCTTAAGCAATTACAGCTCCGGAGAGAAGGAAATGAATGTTCAGAGTTTCCTGTGCTTAACTCTTCAGAGACCCTGGAAGTGTCTCCTGCTCAGAATATGTAAGTCTCTTTTCAGGAGCGGTCTTTGCCCAGGTATTTTGCAGTCAGCATACCTGGCACTTCAAGGCTGACATGTTATGCCACAACCGCCTATAAACAAGTCATGTCAGATATTGCAAAGAGAACAAATATACAGGGCTTAAGTTCTGTATGCAACTGTGATCTTATCTGAGGTCAAATGACTGTCTTTGTCAATTCAAAGCCAAGAATTTACATTCCATTAAAGAAAAGAAAAAAATAAGTGTGCACATTCTGATTGTTTCAGAACACAGTTCATCTTACACTTGTTTTCAGGTTTTAAAAAAGTTTGCTAATTCAAAAAATCATGTGTGTGTGTGTATATATATATATAATATATATATACATATTTATATGTGTATTATATATATTATACACATATATACATACACACACACATATAACATATACAAAAAAATTTTCACCATTGCAAGGGCTATAATATGTTGATACAGGACAGACCCATTTACATTTAAAAAACAGTAACACGACTACTCAAGGGAGACTCATTTTCATTGGTGCAAGTGTTGCTTTTCAGCCCTTGAGACCATTTCCTACATCTGCTTAGGAGCATACAAACCTTTGGTTTATCGCTGATTTACCTCATAAATCAGCTATTCCCCATAGAACCATGGACTTGCAAATGTGTTTTCATTATTACTACTTTTAAAAGGCAGGGGGAGAGGAGGGTCTGCTAAAATTTGTGCACATTGTTTCTGGTTTCCTTTCAGGCTCTTGATCAGGAAATGTTTAACGTGGGACTAAGTATTGCTAGAGATTAATGGCTGCTGTTCAGAAAGGTCCATAGAAGTTCTTTCCTGCCAATACAAACATATACATTGTTGAAGAACAAGACTGTGTCCACAGATAGCATTACATGTTAGCTAAACAGACCCAAGTGACAATGGTCTTTGTGAATCAAAGTTTACATCCTTTCTTTCGATTATGTACTACTATCACAGGAAAATAATTTCAACAATCTTCACCAGTGCCCTGCTTTCTCCTTTAAATATAGATGGTTTGGATAAAGATATTTCTCTGTTGACAGCCATGTAACATGACTCTCTTTAAGCTCTCTCTCTTTTTAAAAAACGTTTTTTAAAAAGAGAGAGAGAGAGAGAGAGAGAGAGAGAGAGAGAGAGAGAGAGGCAGAGAGAGATTTTGATTTTGTCGTTCCACTTATTTACCATTCATTGGTTAATTCTTTGTATGTGTCCTGACCAGGATAGAACCCACAATCTTGGCATATCAGGACAACGCTCTAACCAACTGATCTACCCAGCCAGGTTCTCTTTGAGCGCTCTATATGTTTTAGGTCTGGTCTATGATTGGTTGATGTGATGCTCATGAGGTCAGATTTCAAATGCCACCTGGACCAGTTAGCTTTGCAAAGAAAATAATCTACACATTATCTGCACTTGTAACCCCATCTGCAAACCTGAGGTCACAGGTCACACAAGGTGAACAAACCCTCATCACCACTGAACCAGGGAAGGTCTCCTGAAGGTCACTGGGGCCGAAACAAGGGAAGATCATGAGGAAGGAAGCACCTGAAAAAAGGGCCATTCTTTATCTACTAAGTCTTTGCCCAGTGACTTTCAGGAGTGTCGTTGAACTGCTCCAAAGAGAGAAGGGAATAAAGAAGACGTTAAAGGCTGGCCCTGGAATTTGTAAACATTGTCAAGTTGCTAGCAGTTGTAAGCAGTGCTGCTACAGTGACATCATCAATTTAAACCCACCATGGTCTAAGCATGCAGTTCTGCATTTTACTCTTAAAATACATGTAATAACTATCAAAATGTTGTATATGAGTAGCGTAAACCAGAAAGATGCACCTGACTTAGATGAAGCTGAATCTCCCTGCCCTCTTCCTGCTAGCTCCTCCATGATCTTTATCTCCAGCTTGTCAGGGCCCTCAAACTTTCTACATAAAAGGAGCGAGATTGATCAAACTCCTAGGGTTCTTTAGACATGAAATTATTGTCTTCAAGGTCTCTGTTTCACAGGGAATTGGGACATTAAATATTTTGGACATTTTTCCTAATCTTCTCCTGACTACATGCCTACTCCCCCTCTCTCCTTCCATCCTATTCAGGTACCTATATCCTCACATAGGTAAATTCTTCTCCACCATTTTCTACATTGTTTGACTATTTTTTAAAATATATTTTTATTGATTTCAGAGAGCAAGGGAGAGGGAAAGGGAGATAGAAACATCAATGATCAGAGAGAATCATTGATCAGCTGCCTCCTGCACGTCCCCTACTGGGGATTGAGTCTACAACCCAGGCATGTGCCCTGACGGGGAATCGAACTGTGGCCTCCTGGTTCATAGGTCGATGCTCAAGCACTGAGCCAAACCGGCCGGGCTTGTTTGACTATTTTTAATAAAATTTCTATTTGTCCGTGTCTTTCTTTTTAAGAACTATTTTAAATTACAAACTCCTAGAAGACAGACTAGATAGATGCTCTTTGAAAATTACTCTGTAATTCCATTTGGTTAATATAAAATTTTTTTTAAATAATAAATAAATAGAAAGTGGATCACTGTTTAAATTTTTCCTAAAAGTGTTGCATGTTGAATCCAGAAACTGGCTTGGCAGAACCTTCATCCTAGTGACCAAGAGTGAGGATGTTCCAAGGAAACATCAGGTGATGATACACATCCTGGCTTTGTTTTCTGCCTGTTACCTTACCCCTTGCACTACTTTATGTATTTTCTCATTGGATGTGTTAGGCCAAGATTAGTGGCAGAGCTATCTCTCAACCAGGGACTAGATGGTACCTGCCCTGAAGACAGTCATTATAATCTCCTTATTGCGGGTGAAATGATAGAACATCTGGAATTTTCTTTAAAATGCTCTGGCCTCAGCAAAATCTCAGACATATGCCGAAGCAATTTCTTCACTGATACAGCTCCTAGGGCAATGGAAACTAATGAGAAAATAAACAAATGGGACTACATCAAAATAAAAAGCTTCTGCACAGCAAAGGAAACCATTAACAAAACAACAAGAAAGCCCACTGATGGGAGAACATACTTGCCAATGTTATCACCGATAAGGGTTTAATCTCCAACATTTACAGGGAACATACAACTTAACAAAAGGAAGATAAACAACCCAATCAAAAAATGGACAACAGACATAAATAGATACTTTTCGAAAGAAGACAGAAGGCCAAGAGACATATGAAAACATGCTCAAAGACACTAATCATCTGAGAGATGCAAATCAAAACAACAGTGAGGTGCCATCTCACACCTGTCAGAATGGCTATCATCAACAAATCAACAAATGACAAGTGCTCGTGAGGATGTGGAGAAAAAGGAACCCTCGTGCACTGCTGGTGGGAATGCAGACTGGTGCAGCCACTACGGAAGACAGTATGGAGTTTCCTCAAAAAGTTAAAAATGGAACTTCCATTTGACCCAGTGATCCCACTTCTAGGAATATATCCCCCAAAAAACAGAAACACCAATCAGAAAGGATATATGCACCCCTATGTTCATAGCAGCACAATTCACCATAGCTAAGATTTGGAAACAGCCTAAGTGCCCATCCGTAGATGAGTGGATTAAAAAACTGTGGTCCATCTACACAATGGAATACTATGCTGTGGTAAAAAAAGGAGTTCTTACCATTTGCAAAAGCATGGATGGAACTGGAGAGCATTATGCTAAGTGAAATAAGCCAGTCAGAGAAAGATAAATATCACATGATCTCACTCATTTATGGAATATAATGAACAACATAAACTGATGAACGAAAACAGATCCAGAGACAGAGAAACATCGATCAGACCGTCATACCTCAGAGGGAAGGTAGGGGAGGGTGTGGGTAAGGGGGAGAGATCAACCAAAGGACTTACATACATGCATATAGGGCTAACCAATGGACCCAGACAACAGGGGGGTGAGGGCATGAGTGGGGGGATGGAGGGGTAATGTGGGGATAAGTACACATATATAATAACTTAATCAATAAAGAAATTTAAAAATAATAAAATAAAATAAAATGCTCTGGCCTCTCCTCTCCTACTATTCCTTCAGATCCAGCCCTGCCACCTTTCTCTACCTACAGACTTCTCAAAAGTGAAGTCTGGCCAAGCTTCTGGACACCAGCCATCTGTTATTAGCACTATTCCTTTGACACTTCACCTTTTAAATGTCAGCTCAATAAATGACATGTTCTCACTTTTCACCCACCAGCTTTGCAGCAGCTCTGAGGACTGGAAATGTCCCTTCCTGAGACTCTCTCCTCCCTGGACCCCTGACACATCACGGCTCTGATCTCTTTTCCTTTCTCTTTAACCATGTCCTCTCTTCCTCTTTGGCCATTTCTTTTCTCCCCTCCCACCCTTCACCATGGGTGTTTTCTAAGGGTCTATGTTCGGACTTGACTTTTTCCTTTTACTCTCTATCTTTCAGATGAGTACCATGTTTGTTTCTCTATCTCTCTGTTGTTGGTTTGGTAGTCACTAGCCACGTGTGGCTATTTAAATTTAAGTTACCTATCATTAAAATTTTAAATTCAGCTCCTCCGCCATATTAGCCATATTTCACATGCTCACAAGTCCTAGCAGCTACTGGCTACCGTGTAGGGCAGCACAGATGTAGAACATTTCTTTCTTCATAGAAAGTTGCTTGGGATACCACAGGTCTGGATCTTATTTCTCTAAGTCCTTCTGAAATCACAAACGCTTTATGCCTCAATTATACTCCATTTAACAAACATTTCTCATAACAGTTATCGGTACAACCCCTAATTTTACATAAAAATGGTTCCATGTAACAAGAGCACATGCCCCCCAAAATTGGGAAACATTTATACAGGTAAGTTGGATATTTAGATATAGTTTTGTTTACTAAAATAATAAAGATCATTTTCACTAAACAAAAAATACAGGTTACAGTCATTGGGGGGGGCGGTAAAATCTCCATCTTTCACATAGTACCTATATAAGTATTTTCCATTATTCAGGGATTCATAAAATAATAAGTAGATTTATTTTATGGAACATTCTTTATTAATATATGTTTTTAAATTTCTCAATAAAACCAAGATTCTCCCCTGTAGTGCCAATGGTACATTATTGTCACTGCGGAGAAGCCAACTTTCTGGTTCTATTAGGAGCACTAAAAATATTCTTCCTGACCAATGACACCAAAGCTCTTTGCCAAAACAATGACAATACTACCAGACACATGGGATTCTGAAGCATCAGATTCAACAACAAATAAGATCTGGTCCTGATTTTGACCAGAAAGCAACCTGTCTCTTTGCTGCTTCCTAAACTTAGCAAAGACATACCATTCTCAGCACGCTGACCATTTGGGTGGTGTGAGGTTTCACTGGGCAGCCTCGCTCAGGGTGACCTCAGCCTGAGATTCTAAAGATGGAGTGTATTAAGTGCAGGTGAGTCATCAATTTTAAAAGCCATAGAGAGTAGCTAAAAGCCTCATTCTTCAGAAGTACAGAGATTCACAGAGCCTTGCCATGTGACAAACAGAACTCACTTAGGAAAAAGAAAAAAAGAAAAAGCCATTTCTAAAGGAAAAAAAAAAAAGATAAATGGCAGCCCTGTAGTATAAGCCTACTGTGCTTGGTTGTACCAGGTAATTCCATCTGAACTGATTGTCACCATCTCCAATGGAGGATTTTTTTCAGTTTTAAAAAAATTTAATGTAGTGGGGTGACAATGGTTAATGAAATTATAGAGGTTTCAGGCATACAATCCTGTAACACATCATCTGTAATATGTATTGCATGTTCACCACCCCAAGTCAAGTTTCCTTACATCACCCTTTACCCTCTCCTACCTCCCCCCAACTCCCTTTCCCTTAGGTAATCACTATACTGTTGTCTGTCTATGAGGTTTTTTCTTGTGTGTGTGTGTTTGGTTTTTGCTTAATCCCTTCACCTTTTTCACCCAGCCCCCCTACCTCCTACCCTCTGACAGTTCTCAGTCTGTTCTCTATATCTACGAGTCTGTTTCTATTTTGTTAGTTTATTTTGTTCATTAGATTCCACATGTAAGTGAAATCATATGGTATTTATCTTTCTCTGACTGGCATATTTCACTTAGCATAATACTCTCCAGGTGTATCCATACTATCCCAAAAGATAAGATTTCCTTTGTGCTGAGTAGTACTCCAATGTGTAAATGTACCACAGCTTTCTTTTCCACTCATCATGGCATCTGTTGTTAAGAATGACAGAAAAGCCCTGGCTGGTTTGGCTCAGAGCATAGAGCGTCGGCCTGCGGACTGAAGGGTCCCAGGTTCGATTCTAGTCAAGGGCATATGCCTGGGTTGTGGGCTCGATCCCCAGTGTGGGGCATGCAGGAGGTAGCCAATCAATGATTCTCTCTTATCATTGATGTTTCTCTCTCTCCCTCTCCCTTCCTCTCTGAAATCAATAAAAATATATTTTTTTAAAATGACAGAAAAGCAGAATCATAGCAGTGTATTAGGAATATCATTGTAAATATTTGAGACCATTATTATTAATTCAATAGCATTATATATACTATACTATGCTACTTTTACTTTATATAGTTCAAAGTCTTTTGCAGACATTAAGAATGTCATGTTAAGGAATTCTAAAGATGAACTTTTATAGCTGAAGGGGTGGGTGTCATCAGTTAATAAATAGCTTTTTCAGACCAGTCTGAGCAATTTAAATTTCAACCAGAGAGGGTCTAGAGACCTCTATTAAATTCCTAGGAACAGAATGACATGATCAGAGAAACACTACAAAAAAGTATTCTGGAAGCAGTTATCTACTGACCTTCTGGTCCTCAGCCCTCAGATTTATTAAATGAAACAGACTTGCTCTCAGCTCCAAGTCCTACCATCATCCTCTGAAGCTTCAATATTCATATGGGAGATTTAGCCAATATCTTCACTTTACCATTCCTCTATCTCATTAATTCTATTTGCTTCACTTATACTCCCAGGACCGCACCTAAGACCTTGCATTAGTTAAAACTGCAGCACACAGACAATGAAAAGTGCAAATAGCCCAGATTCAAGTTTCTCCAGCCCTCTCGTGCCTTTCCTACCCCACCCCCACCCCCCCACCCCACCCCCACTCCCGCCATGGCCCTGCTCATTCCTCCCTATATCTCTTCCTTGCTGGGCATTATCTCCATTTCTTTCACTTCTGCCACTTCGACAACTGCAACCCTAGAGTTAGTGCTACATAATATACCTAAACAGACTGTGCCACTGCAAACACATGGTTCTCTGCTAGCTGAATCCTAAATTCCACTCACTAACGCTCCTGTTTATCCACAATCACCTTCCCCTAGCATTCCCCCCAGCAGCACCTCAGAATTATCAGCATATCAGAATTACTTGGCCCAGGTCTCATTTTCAGCAGAACATAACTTTGTCTTTTCCTTGCTGAGAAAGCTGAAGCTTTAGGGAGATTTCCTTCAACTGCCCACTGCTCTGCTATAAACATTATCTTCATCCCCACCCATTCTTTCTCCTTCTCTCTGTCACAGAAAATGAAGGGTCTCCCTTCTTTTCAAGGGCAAACCCAAGGTCATCCCCCAAACCATACCTTTGGTTCCCTCCTGCCTTCTCCAAGACTCTGCTTGATCAAAAACCTTTGCTCTTTCTTCTGTCCTTGACTCTGCTCCTTTCGGGTCCTATAACCCCTTAACCTATAAACACAGTAAAGTCTCTTTCATTTTTCAAAACCCTCCCTTGACCTGAGTTTCCCTCTAGCTACTATCCTATCTTTGTCCTCCTTTTTTATCCAAAGCTCTCCAAACAGCATCTATAAAATAATTATCATAACAACCCATTATTATACAGACAGGAACTAAATCAAGACTCAAAGTCAACACTAATAAGGTCAATTACCAAACCTTTGGGTTCTACACTTCCCCACAGGACTTGGCATTCAAGACACACTGTTTTAGCCTTTTACTTTTTAATAATCCCATGTTTCACTTAACACTCAAAGTGAGAGGAAAGCAACATGGTGATTTCAAAGCAGGAGGTCAACAAATGTATACTAAGGGCATACTCCATGCCAAACAATTTATTGCTATGTTTAAAAAAATAAGGGAGGGGAGATATTTGGCTATGTCTAAAAAAAAAACAAACAACAACAACAAAAACAACACAGAAAATCTGAATAACTCTTTTAAAAAAATTTTTTTCTAAATTCCTGGATTTTCAACAAAAACATGTTACTCTAATTCTCTAACTTCCCTTCATTTCTCAAACCAATGAAAATAAGCTTAAACTCATTGAAACTGCTTTGGCAAATGTTCCCAATGACCTGCAGACTCACAAACCCAATGATAACCCTTCAGTCATATCTAACTGAAACTTTCTGCTGATGTGCCTGACACACCCCTCTCTTCTTGACAATCTTGACTCTCTTGGCTTCTGCATCATTCCACTCCCTTGGGATCCTCATGCCTTCTAACTATTATTTTTTAGATGTCTTGTATATAGTCTCCAAATGGTGGTATAGTTTTACTTCCACCAAATACTTCTCCACTGAGTCAAGTTGTTCACTGATGAACATGACCCATACTTTCTCACCTACTCTGTGTTTGATTCTGTTCATGTTGCCCCTACGCTAATCTCTACCCATCCAAACCTAACAAATTCTTCAAGGACCAATTCTTCAATGAAGCTTTTACTCATTTCTTGAAATCTTCAGAATCTTTCCCTCCTTTGTACTCCCATAATTTGCATTTCAATTACCCCATAGAATATTCATTCCTATACATTCTCATCTATCCTATCAGGTCATAAACTCTTTCTTTATGACTGCTGTAATAACCAGTGCCTAAAGCCATGCTTGGCACATAGTAGGAACTCATCAAATCTTAGCTTTGAGTATTATTATTATTCACTTTTGCATTCCTCAGACTTCTAGCACAGCAATATTTTGTAAACACTATGGTCAATCAATCAATTAATTAATACCCTAAGAATGAATGAACTCTTGTTGAGAAAGAAGAGCAGATAGAGGGCTCACCTATAGTAGGTGGTGGAGAGGTAAAGAATAACTAGTGAACAATATTAAAGGAAATGGCTAGGAACCCCAGAAGGAGAGAAAAGAGAAAACTTTTAACTATCTGCAGGCATATTATCTATTCCATAAATCATCTTTGAAATACAACACCTTCTTCTGCCTGTCTCCCAGGATGAAGGTAGATTTCTCAATGTATGGATGACTCTATCTCTGACTCAGGTTGGAAAATGCAAAGTTATGGTATCCAGCTTTCTCTGAGCCTCCTTATACACAGGTGGAAGAGAACTAACTAAAAGGATAAAGGGGAAAATGATGAAACCCATTTGAGGTTGGTTTTTAAAAAATATTTTCAAGTGGAATACATCAAGCAAATTTACTACATAAAATAGCTAAAATTTTTTTTGCATTAAGAAAAAGAAAGAATTAGGATCCTGTGTTGTCGTTGTTGTTTTAATCCTCACCCAGGGGCATACTTATTGATTTTAGAGAGAGGGGAAAGAGGGGGAGAAAGAGAGAGAAAAAAACATTGATCTATTGTCTTCCTGTAAATTCTGACCTCGGATCGAACCCATAACCCAGGTATGTGCCCTGACCAGGAATCGAACCCACAATCTTTTAGTGTACAGGGCGATGCTCCAACCAATGAGCCACACCAGCCAAGGAAGGACACTGTTTTTTAATCATTTTATGAGAATATCCTTCTGCCAAATTTTCCTGTATTATGGTTTTTTTATGTCAGTACCATTTCCTTTGAACTTTAGTCATTTTTAGTACAGCCAAATTGAATGACTTCTTTAAAGTGCTATTTTTGGACAAATACACAGGGAAATTAATCATGGTGCCTAAATAATGGTCTGGGTGTTCTATTTTATTATTTTCAGCTTAGTCTGGGAAATATGTGACCAGTTTTTCACCCAGAGAATAAATATGTTCCAATTTATTGAAAAGCACTTGTTATTAGAAGCAGTCAATGACACAAAACCATTCTGCTATTTCTATGCAGGCAACGTCAGCCAGTCACTGTGCTGAAACAACAAGCTTTTGTCTACAAAGGTCACGACATCACCAGTTCAGGACATGATACTTTAAAATGCAAAGGTTCCTGGGAAGGACAACTCCGTTTATAATTTATGGCCGTTAAAGGTGCACTTCAAGAGTTCCCTGGATATCTGGACAGCAAATTTGCAAATTTTTGCAAGGTGCCAATGCTAACAATGAAGGTCATGCTGTTTATAATGTTGGTTCAACAAATTCCCATAGATGGAATAAAAGATTCCCCAGGTGGCCGACCACTAGAACCAGAAAATCTGCAGAACTATCTCTAATGTCCAGAACCTTGGATACAGAGTTGGAGAGAATGAAGGAGTCTGAGAAAGAGAATTAGCATAAAAAGCCTGTGTGGGCCTCCATCGCCTCCTTTTCCCCAAGCCACTGCAGGGTACATCTCCTACAGGTAGATCTGATATTATTCTAACCTCTGAGCAACACCAGCCACGGCCTGGTATTAATCTTATCTCCCCAATATTATAAGCCCTCGTCTCTGTGTGTCTTTTTTTTTTTAATGTTTTTATTGATTTTAGAGATGGGAAGGGAGAGGGACAGAGAGATAGAATGAGAGAGAGATGAGAGAGATTCATGAAGCAGCTGCCTCCTGCACCATCTACTAAGGTGTGACTTGAAAACAAGGGACCCCACTTTAGAATTTCTTTCAAGCAGTTTAATGTGAACTTTGAGGCCAAAGCCATTCTGTGAAAAGATAAAATCTTTTTAGGTAAGAGAAATAGAGTTAAGAGAAGCGTTTCACATCATGGAGGTGGAATATAATCTAAGCCATGAAGTTTGGTTGTGATCTGGGAGTGAGAAAAATGGGAAGATAGCAGTGCCATATAGCTTGACCCCACTGGGGATCAAGCCCACAACCGGGGTATGTGCCCTGATTGGAAATTGAACTGTGACCTCCTGGTTCATGGGCCAACGCTCAACCACTGAGTCACCCTGGCTGGGACACCCTACTTCTTTTGTTTAGCAGTTCCAGTCCCCCAAGGCTAAGCTGTTGCACATCTTCAGGGCACAACCCGCATAGACTAGTGAATATGAAGCCCCCCAATTGGTATAGTACCCAGCCCATGGCCATATGGCACTGCGATCTTCCCATTTTTCTCACTCCCAGATCACAACCAAACTTCATGACTTAGATTATATTCCACATCCATGATGTGAAACATTTCTCTTAACTCTATTTCTCTTACCTAAAACATTTTATCTTTTCAAGAATGGCTTTGGCCTCAAAGTTCACATTAGACTGCTTGAAAGAAATTCTAAAGGTAAAGAATAAGTATAAAGGAACCCACCCTTGAACATCTCTAGAGTGTAAATGATACAGTGGGAGGGGCATTGGACTGAGAGACAGAGAAGTAGGGTGACACACAGAGAAGAGGGCTTATCCTATTGGGGAGATAAGACAGAGAATTTAGGTCTAGAGCAGTGATGGCGAACCTATGACACACGTGTCAGAGGTGACACGCGAACTCATTTTTTTGGTTGATTTTTCTTTGTTAAATGGCATTTAAATACAGTGGGGCCTTGACTTATGAGTGTCCCGACTAACGAGTTTTTCGAGATACAAGCCGTCTCTCGGCCGATTTTTTGCTTTGAGTTGCGAGCTAAAATTCGGGTTATGAGCCAGCTTCAGATACCCCACTGCTAGTTGGCGCAGCGAACATCACAGTGAACGCCACAACATCAGCCCAGCATCACGTGTCTCACTCGTTCACTTTATGATTTGACATACAAGTAATTTGAGTTACAAGCTACGTCACGGAACGAATTAAACTCATAAGTCAAGGCCCCACTGTATATAAAATAAATATCAAAAATATGTCTTTGTTTTACTATGGTTGCAAATATCAAAAAATTTCTATATGTGACACGGCACCAGAGTTAAGTTAGGGTTTTTCAAAATGCTGACACGCCGAGCTCAAAAGGTTCGCCATCACTGGTCTAGAGCAAATGTAACGAAAGTGCTGAGCAACCCGGGCAACGCACATACACTGAGCGCCAGTTTCACACAGATAGTATAAAAGGGGTAAATAAGATATCTAAAAATGCCTGTCAGTCCCAAAATTATATAGAACCTTGGAATACCACCTCCAGAGTAAGGGTATGAGTCATGTATGGCCACTCTATAAAGGAAGAGTAATAGGTGGACTGTGAAGGTCTAGGAGGCAACACACTAATGCTCAGACATGTCTAGCCAAATGGCATATAGGCCTGAGCTGGGGTAACTTGTCCCACAGGCATATCCCTGCCTCTCCTCTCAATACAAAATCTTTATATAGATTTGTTTTCTTATCTTTGGTCTGGCAAACCTGGCACATAGCTGCCACATTTTTACCAGCCTACTCATGATTGCTAATGCCAACTGCCTCCCACTCTTAGCTGCAACCCCCCTCCCCCATGTGATAATGCTAATAAAGTACAGGTGTCGGCTACCCAAACACATATCGTCAGCTCTAAATATAGGAACATCCTCATTTTTAACAAGTCTAATATTGCACAATCTGCATTTACAAGTACACATACTTACATATGTATGTGAGCTCATAAAAATATGTGGAGGATGAATTATTTACTTTGCAAATGAATGCACCATGGAATTCCTTAAAATATCAGGTTTTTCATGTCTCTTTTTGTTCACTACCTCCCCCACAAGTACCTTACACTTTTTACTTACTTATTAATGCTCAGAAATACATCTATTGTATAAGCTAAGGTATCCTGTATTCATAAAAATTAATGGAGAGCAGAATGTATTTCTTGCTAATTTCTTTGATGTCTTGGATATGTCCAGGGGTGGGGCAAAAGTAAGTTTACAGTTGTGAGTACATGAAGCACAGAGTTTATTCTATTATTACTTATTATTGTATTCTTTCCCATGCAAACAACTGTAAACCTATGTGTGCCTCACCCTGTATTTGAAAGCCCAAGCTATTGATTCATATCTGGCAACATGACAAACATGAAAGCCACATGAACCTTAAATGCCTTTCAGAATCCACCATGATATAACAGCCTTCTGCAGAAATAAGAGTCTGGAAGAGCCACAGGCTCCACACAGGCCACCCTGCCTGGAGAGAAGTGACATTGTTTAGTGATGTTTTCAAAGGCAACCATTGTACCTTCCACTCAGGTCAATAATGTCTGCTGGGGGCAGCTTAAAAACTTGAACTAATATATCCTGCCTCCTTACACAATAAATGTTAATAGACAAAACATTAACCACATTTCTGAGAGTGGTAAAGCTATTGTTAGTAATGGTGGTGCTCTGGAAAATTTCATCTTTCCTTGTGAAATGCAAATGTGATTTTTATCCAAAGGTAAATGGTAAGCTCAATCAGGTTTGTTTGCTTGTTTTAATTTGAGTTTTGTAATGTTTTCTATTTCTCTTCACCCCAGGGGTTTCCTTATCTATGTGCACACACAGATGAGAACAGAAACAGATTAGGGTAGGTTGAAAATAATACCTCTGATGCTAACAGTTCCAAACAAAGGTTTATCTCACACAATCATTAGTATTCCCCTAGTATCCAACCTTTTTCATCTCAAGGCACACATAAAGTAATTACTTAAATTCTGCTGCATGCCAAAAAAATATATATTTTATCAATCTGACAAAAAATAGTTATAATTTTGATTCATTTACACTGGACAGCTATTGTTTGTATTGGCTGTTGTCATTTTCTCACTTGACAATCTTAAAGGAACAGAGGTCAATGACCCTGACTAAATAGTCAGGTATCACATGTTTTAAAAAATTCTTCCAGCACACCAGTTGAAAATCATTGCCCTAGAAACCTAACGAAAACAAAAAGGAAAACGGCATCTTCACTCTTAAGTCATCTTCTCCTCCACCCCACCCTGACCCAACATAGACCAGAAAAAGAAGTTATGGTTTCCCCACTTCCAGAAATATAACTGTCTAGAGCTCAGGTACTCAGAAAAATCCCAACTTCCTCTGGGTCCTTAAGAACAGACCCTGAATGGGGGACATGGCTCAGGTAGCTCCAGAAGGTTAGTGAGAACAGACTGTGGAAAGAGCACTGGACCAAGAAGGAGGAGGCCTAAGATGAGATCTAGACAAACCCCTAACCCTTCTGGACCTCAGTTTCCTCATTATAAACTACTAGTGACCTGGTGCACAGATTCGTGCACATTGAAAGGAAATTAATGAGAAGGTGGCCGGCAGGGCGGGATTGGACGAGAAGGATCAGACACGCCCTGGAGCCAACCTCCCATGGTCCCTCCCTGGTCGGCCGCACCTAGGGTGGCCTGAGGCTCGAAGGGCGTCTGCGGAGTGAGCGGGGTCCCTCCAGCAGCTGGGGTCTCTCGGCCTGGCCTTCAGGGATCAGGCCGAAACCAGCTCCCCGACATCCCCCAAGGGGTCCCAGAGTGCGACAGGGCACTCTGCAAAGTTGCTGTCATACAGGGTGTGTAATGCAAACACAAGTGTGCAGTAAACCAAATTCGGGGCCGACAGTGCCCCAGCCGAAGGTGGAATTTCATGGCCCCATGAGGAATTGGGCTCCCTTCTCTCTGGTTTCAGGGTGTGTCACCTGAGAACCGCCGCTGCCAAGTCACTGCAGCTTGGCAGTTCCTGCGTTGAGCATCTGCCCCCTGGTGGTCAGTGCGTATCATAGCTACCAGTCGGACGGACACTTAGCATATTAGCCTTTTATATATATATAAATAGATAATGGTACCCACATTTGTATTGATATTGAATGAGATAATAGACTTGAAAATACTTTGTGAAAGTAATAGGTCTTCACAATGCAATGTTCTGCTTATTTGTGTGCATCTCAAATCCTATGACATTAAGCTGAAACTTACAAAAATAAGAAAAGTGTAAGGCTGGTTTAAACAAAGCCTTCTTTCTCTTTCCCTCCCTTTCTTCCTCTTTCTTTCCTCTGTCTCTTGATCTCTCTTTTACTCTACCTTCTGGAAAAAAATCAAAAGTGGCACTTGATCTTGGTCTTCTAATAATCATGAATTTTCTGATTTTCAACCATAGTCAAAGGCTAAATTAAATAAGCTACCTAATTAAGTTAGATTACCTACTACTAAGTATAGGGCCTGTGTTAAATTATTACCAAAATCATATCATGAAGAAATTTTCTGCTTCTTGAGAAGCTTAAAATCAGCTATTCATTTATTTTTTCATTCAACAAATATATATTCAGTGCAAACCGATGCCAGACAATAGGGATTTTAAAATGAATAAGAAAAACATAGCCCTTTCCCCCATGAAGTTAGTAATTCAGTGAGACAGACAGATTCATAATCTCTTATTTTATAGCTTAGAAACTAGAAACAGAATAGTTTAGAAAATTTGATTCTACCTGCAACTCTCCTTCCATTATACTGAGTAGCTGGATGAGATCTTCTTTGGATAACTCCAAGGATTTCTTATTCTTTTTATCACTTTCTCCAGATGGTTTTAGGTGTCGTTTGACAGTTCCTGAGGCCATGACATCACCTTCCTTTCTATTTGATTTGTTCTTCTTTTTTGCATCTTCTGAGAGACTTTTATCGTCAACGTTGCTTATGATGGAGGATTTGGGGCAGGAGATATGCCCGTTGGATGAACTTTCACCACCCTGGTTTCGGGATCTCATTCCCACCTAACACAAAGAAAGATAAGATGTTTTTACCACCACTGAAATTATATTTGTTCTAACTACTTAAAGACTTGTTGCAGCTTTACATCACCAATAAAAAAAATAAAAAAAAGATCGGTTCCAGTTAGTTTCCTTATAGCTTTAATTAATGTATTATTAAAATCTTCAGAAAAACGCCTTAATGGTCTTCAAGAAAAAGTGAAAATGTGATTCTAACATGACAAATATCTCAAACCAAATGATCAAGGTCAACATCAATAGTAATCAGTCATGTTTATAGTATGTATCTTTGATAGGAAGTGATAAGCAAGGCACTTTGCCTTTGTGGTCTTCCTCCCTCAAAACGTTACCCAAGTTTAATGATGAGAAAAAGATCAGACAGATCCCAAATGAGAGACACTCTATAAAATTCATGACCAATAACCTTGAAACTATCAAGGTAATAAAAAGCAAGGAAAATCTGAAAAATTGTCACAGCCAAGAGCAGCCTAAGGACACATGACAACGAAATGTAATATGGCATCCAGGGTGGGATCCTGCAACAGAAAAGTGACATTAGGGGAAAATCAAGGAACTCTGAAGTATGGACTTGAGTCAATTATAATGTATCAATATTGGTTTACTAATTATGGTGAATGTATCAGACTAATGTAAGATGCTGATTATAGAGGAAACTGGGTGTGGGGTATTTGGGAAACCCCCAGTATTATCTTTGCGACAATTCTGTGGATCTAAAGTGTAAAATAAAACTTTTTATTTTTTTAAAAGTGATTCCCACTCCATCAGAAAATTCAAACCTCAAACCCTGCCAGGAACCAAATGTGCAGAGAAATCCACAAAGGTTGGAGAGGGGCTTGACAAAGAGAGAGGGAACAGGAAAAGCAAAGGGAAGAGGGTGGTGTAATTTTTAGTGATATGGAATTCTATTTTTCCATGGCCTCTTTTTTTTCAAAATCAGGTTGTTGCTTTTGTTTTCTTAATGTCAGTCATTTACAGGAATGTGAATAAAAGCACAAAGAATTGTGAGAAAACAGATCAACTATAAAATCAAAATTTTAAACAGTATATTTTATAGCAAAATACCGGGGGGGGGGGGGGACAAAAACAAAAGCAGCAGCTAACTTGTCCTGTGGGAAGCACCTTTGAGTCATTCCATGATGAATGTTTTACAGATATGTCAGTCTCTGAGCAAAAGAACTTAACCAACAGGTATGTTGTAAATATACTGAACTCAAAAGCTAGGATTCAAAGTGCTGTGAAGAGAGCTCTAATATCCTGGGGGCTGCACTACAAATTTTGCCTAAACCCTTAAATATAGTAGGTTAGTGCATGGGCTTATTTAGAACTCACAGGATGAATAGCCCTTCCTCAGAACAACTAAGCAGCAAGATTTTCATGACTCATCCCAGTTAACTATAGAGTAAATTTCCTTTATGAACCCAATCATATTTAAGAAACTAAGGAAAGCTTTTCAAAACACTAGGTTTATAATAGAAAAATAAATACAGTGTGATGTTTCCTTTCAGATAGCGAATATTCAATTCTTCCAACAAATCTTGAAATCTACATTCATGCTTCTTTTTTGAAGTGAACTCCTACTCTGTGTGTGTGTGTGTGTGTGTGTGTGTGTGTGTGTGTGTGTGTGTGTGAATTCTCTACAGCACTCTAACTATGAACAACATAAACACAAGAGGTGGGGTGGTCCTTAACCCTGCACCCTGTTTTCCGGTTAATTCAGTGATTTGTCCTTGGAATTTTAGAGCATCTTTTGTGCTTCGATGATGAACAAAGAAGAGAGGTTTCTTTGTAATGGGAGCCAGAGCACTTCAGAGCAGACCTGCTGTATTTCATCACAGCTTGTTTGTGGGCAGAGTGGGCTGCTTTCAGCCCCGAGCCAAAGAAAAAAGAGATGATGAATAGAAAGTTTCAAATTTAACTCTTGACCTGTTACACATCACAGCTAAGACACATGGGCTTCCCAAACTGAATTGTGACTCCCTATGACTCCATACCACATGTGAATTCCTTTTATCTGAAATAACTTTCTCTATAAGATCTTAAGGCTCTTTGGAATGGTACATCAAATATTGATTTGACAACTTCAACTTAGATCATGGGTTAACAGAAATTCCAGAAGATGGTTCTCAAAGCATAGGAAGTGAGGGGTGATGTATTAAACTTAATTATACTTAGCTTTAATCATACATGACATTTGTATTTGACTGTAGCATGTGTTTATGTCTTATTTCCCTGGATTTTATGCTTCTATTATAGTATCTACAACACTAGACTATTCCTAAAATAGAATAAATGCATAACTATTTGTATGTGACATGCATTCTCTTAATTAATTGTATTTGCAAACATGCAGAAAATGGTATTTTCGTATACCAACTCTATATTTAGTTCTTTCTAAAAATTTTAGTCTGATATTAGTATTTTAAAATAAATTTTATTATAGCATTAATAGTTTTTATAGGATTATATTAATTCATTGATGAACATTAATTATTGAATTAACTAATTACAGAATTGATCCATTACAGAAAAAACACATTTTAGAATTATCTAATTATATTATATCAGGTCAAAATCTTAAGTTCCCTATTTTTTTCCACCTTAATTTACTCTGGCTGATGGAAAATCTCATGTGCTAGATCCATGATCTTAATGTCTTAGCAAATATTTTTCCTCTGTGACACTGAAATTTCACATTCATTTCTTTCCTCTGACATCTGCATATGGATGTTAGTCCTTTTTGATAAGCCAAATGGGGTTTACTATCTTTATCTCCACAACAAAGTCAGCAATCAACACCTGTTCTATCTCAGGAATGCAAACTGAGATAACAAACTAGTCAAGTAATGTTTTAGGAAGGAATAAGACAACATGTGAGGTAGAAAAACATAGTTTCTCAATAGTGTAACCAAGTCTATCTTTAATAATGTCCACATTAAGCCACCTTTTTCTATTTTGTGAGCAGAAAATGTCCAAACAATAGAGAACTTCCATGTATCACATCTAGAGTCATTCATACTCTTCCTTATTATAATAGCTCTCACTTATTATTTCTGAAGTGCTACATAGTATGTTAAGCATTTTACATACAATATCTAATTTAATACTCATATCAACCCTATGATGTGAGATTTTAAAGATGAGACCACTAAGGTTTAAAGAAACTCAATATATTTTTCTGGATTACACAGCTACTCCTACTGAATAGAAGAACTAGGATCTGAACCCAGGTCTGATTCCAAATACCTACTCACTGTAGGGTTTTCCCCTAAGTTCTTAACCCACTGTCCGCCATAAGCGTCTGTAGACACAACCGGCAGACCTTCCCCACATGGCAATGGGTATCTATAAAAAAAAAATGTTTCCCATTAGTGGCAGCCCTGACCAACTTTAAAATCATTTTTTGTGAGAATTTTTAGCTGAAAATATTCAAGAACACCCAAATTGTGAGTACTATATTTATTTTTATAATATTCATTGCTAGCTGATTTTTAAAATTAAATTCAAAATATCATGGCGTGTGGGGATGGTTTCCGTTTTGGATACGTGGTAGTCAACTGGTTAAACACATACAAATTGGAGCGGAGGAATACCCTGTAAATTAGATGATCCAGATAAATCTACAAATGCTTACTAAGGCATTGTTTTTTCACTTCACACTACAGAGTCGGAGAAATCCATGTCTTCCTCCATGCAAAATTCACACAGCAATTGAAATTAGTTTGCTAAGTAAAAATACTTTTTCTAGAATCATTACCCTATTACTACCTGGCCCATGTTTGGCTCAGTGGTTGAGCGTCGACCTATGAACCAGAAGGTCACAGTTAGATTCCAGTCAGGGCACATGCTTGGGTTGCAGGCTCAGTCCCCGGTGTGGGGCGTGCAAGAGGCAGCCAATCAGTGATACTCTCTCATAATGGACGTTTCTATCTCTCTCCCTCTCCCTTCCTCCCTGAAATCAATAAAAATACAGATCTTAAATCTACTTGAGAAGGAACCTGGTCAATTATTAAGGGTACAGCTTATAAAAACAAGATGCGAAGCCTGAAGAGGGACCATCACAGGCTACTGTGCAAAAAGCCCCAGAGTGGAACAACAGTGAGCATTCCATCAGAGTTGGCCAACTCCTGTCCATTGTGCTGAGGGGAGCGGCGGACAGGTAACAGAAGAGGCATCTGGCACTCTGACCGCATGCCTGCAAGTTTTGGACACGCACGGTAATAAACTTCCTGAAGGAAGCCGAGAATGCCTTTGCTTCATCTTAGTGCAGACTAAGAAAGTTCTTCAAAGGAAGTTCTCCTCATGAGAAAGGTTTAAATAAACCGAAGAATCACATCAGATTTGTAATGTGTGTGTTTTTAACCAATGTAATTTGGGGCACAGATTCTTCTCTTAATAAGCAAATTATCCTATATAATAAAGAGGTAATATGCAAATTAACCCTCACAAGATGGCTGCCTATGACCATGCGGGCAGGGGGGTTAGTGAGAGACGACCAAATGCCTGAACAAGCAGGCTGCGTGGAGTGACCAGGCTGGCGGGGGCGGGGGGGGGGGCAGTAAGAGGCGACCAGGCCGGTAGGGAGGGCAGTTAGGAGTGACCAGGCCAGCAGAAGGAGGCAGTTGGAGGCAACCAGGCCAACAGGGGGGGCAGTAAGGGGTGACCAGGCTGACAGGGGGGGCAGTTAGGAGCGACTAGGCTGGCAGGGGGGTGACCTAGCCGGCAGCGGGGGGCAGATAGGGGTGACCAGGCTAGCAGGGGGGACAGTTGGGGCGATCAGGCCAGCATGCAGAGGCAGTGAGGGGCGATCAGGCCAGCAGGCAGGTGAGCAATTAGGAGCCAGCAGTCCAGGATTGTGAGAGGGATGTCTGACTGCTGGTTTAGGCCAGATTGAAGAGGGTGCAGGCTGTGCTGAGGGCCTCCCTCCCATCCCCATCAAGAATTTCATGCACCAGGCCTCTAGTCCTAACATAATTCACAAAATACACTTTTCCTTTCATAGTAATTAGTCCACAATACTTTGCATGGAATTTGCTGACTAGGGTGTGAAGAAAAGAAAGATCAAATGTTATTCCAAACCTTCCTCTTTAATCTGTGATCATCTCTCTTCCATTCTCCACTCCCCAACCCCCAGAAATTGGGCAATAACTAGACCATACTGTCAGATGAATGATATCCTAGGAATCAGAAACTGTTTATGAAGACATTGGGTCATTTATAATGAAATAACAAGTATTTCTAGAGCATTTGAACAAGTAAAAAGAAAAGGATAAATGCGGAGCCAGCATTGCTCAGTGGTCGAGTGTGGACTTATGAACCAGGAAGTCATAGTTCCATTCCCAGTCAGGGCACATCCCCAGGTTGTGGGCTCATTCCCGGTGGGGGGTGTACAGGAAGCAGCTGATCAATGAATTCTCTCTCATCACTGATGTTTCTATCTCTTTCTCCCTATCCTTTCCTCTCTGAAATCAATATATATATATATATTTTTTTTTTTTAAAGGATAAAGTCTATAGCTATTAAACACCCACTCTAGTTCCCATCTTCATTAGCTCCTGCAAATTGTGACCTTGATTTTCCCCAGCACTTTCACTCCTGCTCTCACCTCCTTTTAGATTTGTCTTTTCATGTTATAATTCAATGTAGGTCACAACACTCCCATTCCTACCAACAAAAACTTCTTTTCTGCATGAATTAGGTTTTGGCAGCTTTCTTATGATTCTCAAGTATCCAACCTCTGTCTGTTCCTGCTTTTATTTATCTATATACTTTTTCAAGAATCTACCTAGTACACAGGGTGTAATGTTGCAATAATTTTATTTATATAATTTCTATTTTTAAATTACTTTATAGAATTATAAGGAAAAATTATGGTACATGATAAAAGGGGAAGCACACAATCACAGAAAAGCCTACTTTTGACAGTGTGACCTGGCAAAAGGCCTGCTGCAAGTGAGGCTTTCAGAACATGAGCAAGGAACTGTCCTAATTCTTTCTTTTAAACATAAATGGCAATACCCAAAGCACCCAACACTAACGGCAACGGGGAACATCTGTTCTAGTTCTATGTGAATTTTAAGATGCTAAAGACCAATCAAATCAGCTAGTTCATTCTCCATCAATGTCAGATTGTTCCCCCTGAGTATCTTATTTATTTGGATTACTCTAGTTATAACTATCCCAACTCATGAAATGTTCAAGCACTTCTCACAAGATTATTACTCATTCTAATAGCAAAGACTGATCATAAGTGTTACTAGGTTTGCCCTTAAATATCCTTTGTAATTTTAAAAAATATTCTTCATCCTACTTATGCAACAAGCCATGTTGACATTTTTTTTTCCAATTCTCATTATCTAATAGTCATAAAACCCTCAAAATAACCTAATATTTCATTCTACTAGGACAGATCTTTTCAGACTAACTGAAAATTCTTCTAAGTAATTTTATGAAAGTTAGAATTCATCTCTCAAGAAAGGGGATTTTCTTGAAGTCACTGCAGTGATGTTGTGATCAAAAGTTCAAGGTACCCCTTTTCACTTTGCCCATTGGACTTATGTCTTTACTAGTCATTCAAATGGGGCAAAGGCAATATCCTTTTAAAACCCAAGCAAACTGGGTGTTTGACTAGTATCCTGTCAGAGGCAACAAATTGAAGAGAAAAAAAGAGAGTTCTAGGAAAATATTATAACTGTGGCAAGTTAGAAAAATGTTATTCTACCCTAGTCTAAATCCATGATGAAATACCTGATGAAATTCACTTTAATATCCTTCAAGAAAGATAACAGCAGACCTAGAAAAGATTTCTAGAAAAACAAAAAATAACACAACAAAGAAAAAACAAGATAACAGATCAGGAAACTACCAAGAAATAAAAAAAATCTTTTAAAGTTAGAGACCTGGGTCTAAATGAGCATACCATTTGAGGGTTTTAAAACTTTGAATGTAAAATAGAGTGACCTTTTTTACCAACATTTTAATAAAAGGGGGTATTAGTTTACCTTTTTATATTCATTTTTAGCATCTATAACGTGGTGGGGGTTTTTATTTTCCATCGCAGAAATAAGGCTATTGTCAATTGTAATAAAGAGAAAGGCACTTAACCATCTAGAAATATACTATTATGTAAAGTAATGACAAAATAACTTTTTCTGACACTTTCAACATCAGTGATTCATCATTTAACCTCAAATACATTTTAAATATTGTTTTATTTATAATACTTTATTTTTTATAATTCTGATGTCACTATCCACTAGACATAGTATATAATCAATGGTCATTGATTACATAAAAAGAGTAAGGCCCTCAAATTTAAGTTTTCTAATAAATTTTACCTATATTCTTTCTGTTTGAGCACTATAATTTTTTCAGACATTTTAATAGTACCTGTGGCCTCTAAAGAATGTCATCATTTAATCTGAGTTCTAAATATTTGTTTTTTACATCTAACAAAGAGAGCATCTCTGGAAAATCACCAGATTTCTGGTTTTCCAGGACTAGATTTCCTTCTTATACTTCATCACTTCTAAAAAGGCCCAACACCAGAATTACATAAGAATCAGTCATTTCCTCCCACTAACAAGAGACCTCTATGTAGCCAGAAGACAAAAACCTTAGACTTTATCTCAGCAGTATATATTTGATCAATTATTCTTAAATATCACTTTTATTCACAATAATAGCTGCTGACATTCACTGCAGAGCTTATTATGCTCTGGGCACTGGGTTAAGTACACATATCTAGAGTACTATTTCATGAAATCCTCATAACAATCCGTAAAGCAGGTACTAGAATTATTCTTCTTATAAAAGATAAGGCAAGTGAGGCTTAGAGAGATTTATTTATTGGTCCAAAACAATATGGCCATTACCTGGAAAGCCTGAACTAGAATGTTTGGGTTTCCCACGTGCATGGAGAAATCTGGGTGAAGCTTTTACCACCATATCAGAGTTACTGCGATACCAAAGAATTCACAGGCACCGTTTCATGGGGCTGAAATACATTTAGGCACAGAGCATAGTATCCACCAGTAGATTCTTTCCTCTAGCTTCTACTTGTGTATCCCACAACCTCAGAAGAACCTTATTCTTCTAAGACCACATCTCTTCCCCATGCTCCCCTCACCTTGCCTTTCTACTTCTCAGAGCTTGAGGTTGTCAAGGAGCTGAAGAGGAACTTTGCTATTGCAGTTCTGACTTTTGACATTTTCAGAATTGGCAAAGTCACTAAGACTTCAGGCACATAACAACTGCTACTCGACTGGATATAAATTGGACTGATTTTTAGGCAAATTGAGAAAAATTCTACTTTGTGCAGAAGCTGATTTTATTCCAGTGAACCAACTGCACAAAATTTCCTGTTAGGAAAAAAAATGTTTGTCTTTATGTTGCAAATACTCTCAAATAATTCGATTGCATTTTCAAGAAATGTGAGGCGAATCACAATTGCTGGTCAATGTTAACAAGACGGATTAATCTCCTCGAGGAAAAAGACGTGCAGTGGTTTGGCTGATATCACTGCTTCATGCTGACAGGAGAGAAAATGAAATACTGCACATAGCTGTGTGCTGACGATGACTTCATGCATTCTAATTGCCTGCACATATGCCAATTGTATTCAGGTGTCCTTTAAATGCCTCGTCCTTTAAATGGTCTCTAGAGTCTACTCTGGACCATTTCTTAACATAAAAGAACAATTTAAAGCCACTTGTAATGTATGGGGTCATGGGTTGTGTCTATTTTGAACTCCTCCTGACTCGTGTCTTTTCTAACAGTCCCCAAGCATCCCTTGGATTAGATCAGAGTATGGGAAGCCTAAATTAAAAACAGAGCCAAGCTACTTTATAACCAAGCAAGGAGTAAAGGAAAAATTATTCCTATTGAAACACATTCTAGGTGAGCATCGGAAGCCACAAGGTCATCAAAAATGTTTATCTGATTTTTAAAGATGCTGTGTGAAGGGCTGTGAATTCTGTCATCCAACCGATCTTCATAACCTTGGTTGTTCTGCATGCAAAAGCTGGCAAGAACTGTAAAGAGAACTTTGAGATTAGCTAATTAAGGTACATTAGGAATTTAATTTATCTAACATGTCATGCTACCACAATGCACAAGTTTCAGACTCAGTGTGTGGGCAGGAAGCATGTAAGAAAATGAGTCACCATCTTTTGGAATAATTTTTTCTAACCTAATGATCCATAGCCACCTCTCTTTTCCACCCTCTAGTCATACCACCCAACCCCACAGTGGACCTTAAGGGGACCCATGACCTCATACATCAAAATCCTTAGCATTTGTTTTCCTAACACACTGCATCCTCCTGGAACTGTTGGCTATTAACTCCAAGGAATAAGAGAGCTGTGCCCCCACCTCTAGCCCCACAGTCACTTCTTCTGTAAGCTAGGACAAGTTACTTAACCTCTCCGGCCCATAGTTTTTTCTTCTGTAAAATGAGAATAATAATACCTATTCTGCCCACTATGTGTATGTGGAATCATAATGCCTGTTCTACTCTCTACATGTACGTAAAACTATTTCCTAGCAGTAGTAATGCAGGGAGCATTAATCAGTGGCAGATTAACTGTGGGGTCATAAAACACCACTCAACACCCAATATAGGTACCATCAGAGACAAAGACACTTTGTTTTCAACTGTGATGTCTAGCACAGGGGTCAGCAAACTTTTTCTGTAAAGGGATACGTAAATATTTAATATTTTGGACTTTGCAACTCATGTGGTCTCTGTTGCACCTATTCAACTATGCTGTTGTAACACGAACGCAGCCATAGACAATACACAAATGGGTGTGGATGGATTTGATCCCTGGCCCTTAGTTTGCCAACCCTGATTTAGACTGTGTGGCAAGTATGATTGATGGGTGCATTTAAAGTGGGAGAAGTGGAAATGGCTCCTGTCACTCCCACCCCCTCACACCCAGTGGCTGAAAATGGGGGGGGGGGGCAGATAATGTAGTAGCTATGCTATCTGCCCACCTATCTTATTCTTCTCTTCCAGATAAATTGAGGTAGGATATAAATATAAAGGGTTCCATCACAAAGTCTGAGGAATCTAAGCTGGAAGAACCTGACAGGCTAAAGTTTCAGAGTAGGATTTCCACTGGCATTAGTCACGCCATAGGAAATGCAGATAAACAACACACTTAGCAGCAGGTGTCTGTACAAAGGGGGCGATGGAGACTGATGTTCAGCAAGTATATGGAGGACATACAGAAATGGCCAAGTGCCCAGCAAGGTGGAAGGTCTAGGAAAGGCAGCAACATGCTAGTAGAAGAGTCACCAAAGCAGAGGGTTTCAACGCAGACCATGAAAGCTGGGGAGAAACCGAAGGCACAGCTTCACTTCAGGAAACACGCAGCACCTGTGAGAGTTGTGGTACGGTTCCAAGAGAGCAGGAGAGACAGGAAACATCCCCAGAAAGGGCCGTGGCCATAACTTTCGCTGGGAGCCAGGCTGGGAGATGACAACAGAGAACACAGGTAGGACTGGTTTCAGAGGTATATGACCTGCGCAGTTGCACAGGGCCCCACACGCGGTTTAATGCTCTGCTGTTGCTGTCTTGAAATTCTTTTTTTTTTTTCTTTATTGAATTTTAGAGAGAGAGGAAGGGAAAGGGATAGAGAGATAGAAACATCGATGAGAGTGAAACATTACCGATCGGCTGTCTCCTGCACACCCACTACTGGAGATCAAACCTGCAACCCAGGCATGTGCCCTGACTGGGAATCAAACTAGTGACCTCTTGGTTCCTGGGTGAATGCACAACTGCTAAACCACATCAGCCAGGTGCTGTCTTGAAATTCTTAATTATTTTGTAACTAGAGGCCCCATATTTCCCTTATGCACAGCCCCCCTAAATTATGTGGCCAGTCCTGGCAGCAGTACAGCTGGAAATCTGAGTCAGATCCTGGAGGTGCTCCCACTCTATTAGTTCTACCAGGAACTAACCTGTCCTCCCTTCCCCACAAATGAAGCACAATTTGTATGTGAAGTGAATAGCTTGGGAGGAGAGATAGGAGAGATTGAAATGGAATTCTGATTTGTTCTAGGACTGACCTATATGTATTGAATTTAACTAAAAAAGAATTACGAGATAAAATTGAACTTACCAGGAAATGTCCAGGTTAAATTCTCTACCTCAAGTGGGGATTATAGGAAAGGGATATAGAAGAGGTAACCAAAGAGCAAAGTTTAATTCAATTATAAAGAAATAAAATATTAGGATTATGCCCTTGAGTTTTATGGGATGTGAACCAACACTGGTTGCAGTTTTATAAACCATAAAGTACTAATAGACTTTCAGCCAATAGATATAAAGCAGTTTTCCTTTAAATCACTCTTGTTCCTACTCTAGCTTTGAAAAAGAAAAGCAAGAAATAAGACTCATACTGGGGCCTGGAAGCAAGCCCAGTTCAGGGACTTTCCAACAGTGCAATTATTGCACAGGACCTCTGAGAGGGGGCTGATGAGGAGTTTTGATAAGAGGAAAAGATACAAGCCTATCCATTGTCTTTCGCTGGCCCTCAGTACTCTCTTTTAGGAGCCTTTCTTGTTTCCCCGCCTGTGTTTCTCACCTGTGCCTTTCACTAAAATGATAAAAATGAGATCCCAGTGATCTCATTGCACTCCACAAGAAGCCTTTCCAGCCCAGACCTGCCTGAAGTGTGCCCTAAGCCCAAACAGGACCCCTCGCCCACCTATTTAACTCTCACTCTTCCAGAATCTCAGGACGGTGTTAAGAAATCAACCTGGCTAAATTTAAATCATATAGCAGCCTAACTCCCTATTCCTTAGTCTGCATTAACCCTAGTGAATGAAATTAACCCTTTACTAACTCTAGTGCTTGAAATTAAAACAGAAGTAGCCATTTGTAAGAGGTTGGGTTGAAGGTCGGTAGGACGAGGACAAGATTTCTTTAACTCGTACCGCTAGGCAGTTCTTCTATGTACAAGAAGCCAGAGGAGGGGGAGAGTAAGAAATCTGGGAACCTATTTTTTTCTCCGCTTCCCTCTCAACATGCTGAATTCCCAAATCCCCTTTTCTCCACTACGAAGTGCCAACTTCCTATTTTGTGTCTCAGTCCAATATTCCTTTTTTGGAGAGCCGAGCTGAACCCAGGGTGTATAGAGCAGATGTGTCTTGGCTCCTAAAACCTGGTGCTGAGGGTAGGGGAGCAGGAAGACTGGGGTTCTACCTGCCTGCCGGGCTCCAGGAGCATATTGCAGGTGGAGAAGCTCCTCTGAAGTCCTAGAGCTCCTCGAACTTCAGAGTACACCAGAATCACCTGGAGGGCTACAGGCACACAGGTTGTCGGGCCCCACCCCCAGAGTTTCTGATTCCATGGGTCTGGGGTGGCGCCTAAGAGTCTGCATTTCTAACAAGTTCCCAGGCGATGCTAATGCTGTCGGTCCTAGGCCCCCACACTGAGAACCAGCAGTAGAGGAAGGTAGGACGAAGATCCAAATTAGAGAGAAGCCTCCGCATGTCTACAAATTCAACTAGAAACGCTCTGTTTTTCTCATCACTTAACCTAGAAATACTAGGCTCAGCTGAAAAAGATTATATTAATTGTAACTGTTTGCATGACTGACTACAGGCCTACTTATTACTCACACTCCAGCAGGCGCCCTGTTTGAGGGGATAAACTTGTAGGTTACAAAATAATGCCCTATAGGTCAAAACCTCTTTGCAGATATGGGGTGTGTGTGTGTGTGTGTGTGTGTGTGTGTGTGTGTGTGTTTAGCAGACATATTTTATCAGAAGTTTTTACAAAATAATCTAGATTTTTCAGATTTTATTGAAAAAAATCAGAAGATCTGTCACTATTGAGCCTATCTTCCTATGTAACGACATTTAGCTTGAGTTGAGTCATGGCTGGCCCATTTAAATGGAGCATGTACTCCCTAGTTCACCACTCATCCTTCACCACTCTCCATGACCTATGAACATTGAGATCCAAGAGTCAATTGCCATTTATTTATTACTACATTTGCACTATGTTTTTTCCTCTAGAAATTCTTCTCCGTGCCTAAGGAGAGAAACAAAAGCTACAACAAAAGTTTTGTGTATCAAGAATGAAAAAGGAGAGAATATTTAGTACTGACTCCCGCTATGGGTTGAATATGCAAACACTCCAGCAGCTTCACCTGGTTATTACCCACCTGTCTTTGGAAACCATCTGAGTTTGGGTCCTGTCTGGACAAGACTGGATGGCAGGCAGGAACGCATGGGGGAGGGAGTAGAGACGAGAAGCAAACTCTAAGTGCTGGGTGGTCAAAGAAACTCCTGGAAAGGAATTGTCCAAAAGAAAGAAGCTGCAGTCTGTCACAAACTTGATCCAAGGACAATGTCACATTGCAAGGGAAGAGGGAATATTGTGCAAAGCAGAGAATATGATGTTGAAGATGCCTCCATGGATGGACATGCAGCCAAAGCTGAAGCTGGAAGGGGCCTGCAATAAAGGCATAAATGGAAACAAAGAGGCACCTGGAAAGGCTAAGAAGCGGGGGCTTTGCTTTCAGAACTGGCCGTGCAGTAGGAGGGGGAGCATTTGTGGAACTCTGCCTGGTCAATGATGGAACCAGCAGAGGTGGCAGAGGCATCAAGAGATCTTGAAGCCAGGTCAGGGGCAAGGCAGCATTTGGAGGACCTAATAGATACGCACTGGGGACCACTTCCTAAATTAACCTGAGGAAGGTGGAGAGGAGGTTCTGCAATAGATCAGTGTAGAAACCACACTCATCTGTTACTATTAGCCCCCTGGCTTTCTGAACTTGAAAACTGTGGGTTTTATTTCATTCCACAAACTGATTTTGTGCACCGCTATTCCAAATAACAAGCACACAAGAACCATACTAGTGCAAGCAATCACAAAATAATAATAATAATAATAATAATAGTAATAATAATACAATATGTTCTTCCCTCAAGTATGTCATAGTCCAAGAGGAGGCAGGATCAAGATGATGGAGTGGGTAGACACTGAACACATGTCCTCTCACAAACACATCAAAATTACAACAAAATATATAGAACAACTGCTGCGAGAGCCACCTGAAGAGTAGCTGAACAGAATCCCTACAACTAAGGATATAAAGGAGAAGCCACATGGAGACAGGCTGGGGGACAGGTGCGACTCTGGTTAGGATTCACACCCAATGTGGTGACTCACAAGTAGGAGGAATATCTGAACCGCAGCAATTCTCCTGAGCAGCAAGGGGGTCCAAGCCCCACACCAGACTTCTCCGCCCAGGGCACCAATGCCCAGAAGAGGAGTCCCTATAATATCTTATTTAGTAAAACATCAAGGATTATGTCCAAGAGAGATAAAAGGCTTTGGGAGATGATACTGTTCTTTAAAAAAATCTTTTAAGTATGTTTTTATTAATTTCAGAGAGAAAAGGAGAGTGAGAGAGAGAGAGAAATATCAATGATGAGAGAGAATCATTGTTTGGCTGCCTTCTGCACAACCCTACTAAGGATCGAGCCTGCAACTCGGGCCTGTGCCCTGACCAAGAATCAAACTGTTAATAGGTCGATGCTCAACCACAGAGCTACACAGACTAGGCACTGATGCTGTTCTTAAAGGGCTCTTGCACAAGTCACTTGTTTCAGGTCCAAAGTGGAAGCAGCAGTTCAAGAAGTACCTGGGTCATATGGGGAGGAATTAAATTGATTAAATTTAGGACAAGGGCCTAAACTCTTTCTAGGGATGGAAGCACTGATGGGCACCACTCTTCCTTGGTTTCCTGTTTTGTTATTGTTGTTGTTGTGCTTCAAACTGGCCTGCCAGGCACAGCAGGAACCAAATCAGTCACTCGCCAATAACTTCGCTAACACTGTACACCCCACCCCGGTGTTCCCCTGAGATTCTGCCCACCCACTCTGCTAGCCCATGCTGGAGCCCTTCTAAGTGACTCCAAATGCTGCATACAAGTGGTGGCCAGCCATGGTTTGCATCACAGTCTTTCCAAAATGCCCTCATGTCCAGCACCGGCAGCAGCTGGCCTCAGCTTGCAGCACAGTATTTTCCAAGTGCTCCAAGCTCAGCATAGGAGGCAGCTGGCCTCAGCTTGCATTACAGTCTTTTCCAAGTGCTCCCAAGCTCAGCACAGGTGGCAGTCAGCCTTGGCTTGTATTGCAGACTTTCCCAAGAGTCCCCAAGCCCAGCATAAGTGGCAGCTGACCTTGGCTCACTTCATAATCTCTCCCAAGTGGTCACAAGCCTCACAAAAACAGCAACTACACCAGAGCTCTACACAAGCAGCTCCCCAATCAACACACATAATAAGAAGCCTCAGTTGGCATCAGAGCCCCGCCAAAGAGATTCTTCTCCATGCAGGTCATCCACAGTCATATGGTCAGTCCTCACAGCCAGACAGCCTGAGGACCAATCTCATCTACCACTGCACCTGCAGCAATTACAGCCCAACTGCTATAGGAGGGCACAGGGGACACCTGTGGAGCACGTGGCTCTGGTGACTAGGGAGGATCGGTACACTAGTCCCACAGGACACCTTCTATTTAAGATCATTCTTTCAAGATGAGGAGATGTAGCAGAGCTATCTAACACATACAGACAAACATAAATCAGGAGATGAAGGAGTATGTTCCAAGTTAAAGAAAAGGACAAAAACCCCAGAAAAACAACTAAACAAAACAGGCAAACAATCTACCAGAATGAGTTCAAAACAATGGTTTTAAAGATGCACAATGAAATTGGGAGAGGAATAGATGAACTCAGTAAAAACTTCATCAAAAACACAGAAAATAAAAAGGAGCCAATCAGAACTGAAGAACACAATCACTGAAATTATATATATATTAGAGGGATTCAACAGCAGACTTGATGATGCAGAAGAATGAATCATCAGTCAGGAAGACAAGGTAGTAAAATCACCCAACTGGTATAGCAAAAAGAAAAATTTTACCCATAAGGATAATTTAAGGCACCCCTGGGAAAATCAAGCATACCAACATTTGCATAAATTGTGATGCCAAAAGAAGAGAGAGAAAGAAAGTGCACAAAACCTATTTGAAGAAATGAAAGCTGAAAAATTCCCTAACCTGGTGAAGGAAACAGACATCTAAGTCCAGGAAGCAAAGAGAGTCTCAAACAGGATGAATCCAAAAAGACCCACACCAAGATACATCATAATAAAAAGCCACAAGTTAAAGATGACGAGAAAATATTAAAAGTATTAAGAAAAAAGCAGCTAGTTATATACAAGGGAACTCCCATAAGACTATCAGGTAATTTTCAGCAGAAATTTTGCAGACCAAAAGGAATGGCACAATATATTCAAAGTGATGAGCCGAAACCGGTTTGGCTCAGTGGATAGAGCGTCGGCCTGCAGACTGAAGGGTCCCGGGTTCGATTCCGGTCAAGGGCATTTACCTGGGTTGCGGGCACATCCCCAGTAGGAGATGTGCAGGAGGCAGCTGATCGATGTTTCTCGCTCATCGATGTTTCTAACTCTCTATCTCTCTCCCTTCCTCTCTGTAAAAAATCAATAAAATATATTTTAAAAAAAAGTGATGAAAGGAAAAACAAACAAACAAACAAACAAACAAAAAACAAGGTACTCCACCAAACAAAATTATGGTACAGAGTTGAAGGAGAAATAGTTTCCCAGACAAGCAAAGCTGAAGGAGTTCATTACCACTAAGCCAGCACTACCAGAAATTTTAAAGGAACATTTTTAAGTGGAAAAGAAAATGCCAACACCAAAAATAATGAAATATCAGAAAGGGAAAAAAAATGTCACTGATAAAGGCAAACATTTAGTAAAAGTAGTAGAATGACCAATTATAAAGCTAGTAGGAAGGTTAAAAGTTAAAAGTAGTAAGATCATACGTAACTACAATCATAAATTAAGGGATACGCACACACACACACACACACACACACACAAATGTAAAATATATTATTAACACAAATGTGGGTTGTGAGTAAAAAATGAAGTGCTTTAAAAATTCATTTGAACTTAAACAACCATCAACTTAAATAGATTGCTATAAACAAAGCTTGTTATAGATGAATCCGATGGTAACCACAAACCAAAACCTATAATAGAAACACAAAAAATAAAGAGAAAGGAATCCAAGCAAATCAGAAAAAAAATGTCATCAATGTACAAGAGAATAGAGCAGGAGAGAAAGAAAGGAACAGAGAATAACTGCAAAAGCAAACAGAAAACAATAATAAAATGGCAATAACTACATACCTATCAATAATTACTTCAATGTAAGTGGACTAAATGCTCCAGTCAAAAGATATAGGGTGGCTGAATGCATTGGAAAAAAAACAAGACTTGTGCCTATGTTGCCTATTAATACTCACTTCAGATAGAAAGACATGCACAGATTGAAAATGAAAAGATGGAAAAAGATAGTTCATGCAAATGGAAACAAAAAAAAAGCTGGGACAAGTGATACTGATATCAGACAAAATAGACTATAAAACAAAGCTTTTAACAAGAGACAACTAAGGGCATTACATAATGATAAAAAAAATCAATCCAACAAAGGATGTAACACTTGTAAACATCTACACTCCCAATGGAGGAGCACCTAAATACATAAAGCAAGTATTAATGGAATAAAGGGAGAGATTGACAACAACACAATAATAGTAGATTTTAACATCCCACTTACATCAATAGATAGATCATCCAGACAGACAGTCCACAAGAAAACAGGGGCCTTAAATAAAACATTAGAACAGAGAGACAATAGATATTTACAGAACATCCACCCCAAAACATATGCATTCTTTTCAAGAGCACATAAAACATTTTCCAAGATAGGTCACAAAACAAGTCTCAATTAATTTAAGAAGATTGAACAAAAATGTAATCACTTATCCCAATATTTGTATATTTATTTATAAATGTTAGGCTAAGTTCTTAAGGTATTAGGCATATTATAAATTATATCTGACAATAGAAAAAACTAAATACATAAATATTAATAAACATAATAAATAAATATAATGGAAGCTTATACCTAATGATTTCCCTTGTGACAATTGTTCTATAAAACAGACATTTAAACAGGTTTAAAAGTTAGAAGGAAGCTTGGGAAATGCCTTAAAAGCAGTCTTGGATCTGAGAATTAACTAGACCTGGTCATGAATAACTCCTGAGCTCATAAAAACTGGGAACATGCAAAGACAAATGGCTCTAGATTACACCAAGGGGCACGCTTTGAGGACTGAGTATTTCTCAGATCATGGCCTCCAGCTGGATCCTGGGGAATGAATAAGCTCTTTCCAGGCTGAGGGAAGAAGATAAACAAAAGCACATAGCTGTTCAGTGGCCTGATATAGACTTAGGAGAACTTCAAAATAGAGGACGAGTGCAGCACAATACTAATTATGCGTATCACAAAACATAATGGATTAACTCGGGCAAGCTGCAATTTACAGTAAGACTCCATTCTGCGTTTGCATGTTCAGCCTTCAGTTTGTCCCTCACTGTTATCCTTTCACATCAGAAAAAAAAAAGCAGTGAACCTTGGTGGTCATCATGGTAGCTAAATAGTGGGAACAAGGGTAGAGGAAGGTCAAGGAATGTTCTATAGTTAGGCGTGGAGAAAGTACAAAACACAGGTTATTTTTAATTTTGGCTTTGTTCCTATAATTTTAATGTCTAAAAAGTAAGATGTACATAAATAGTAAAGTCTGTTTCTCATGTAGCCATGAGAAGAAGAAAAAACTTTCCCAGTAATTCAATACTACTTTCTTATTTTGTTGACATTTCATTTTCATCAGCTGCCACTCAAGCCAACAAAAATGCCCAAAGTGAGTATTCTCCAAATTTGTACCCAGGGAGGGTGTCCTCTACTTTCCTCCCCCTTGTTTTCTGTCCTCTGTTCTTAGTATACTAGCATGACTCACCATGCACAGAACGCAAATTGAGGATTGCTTTTCTAGGAGTAGTGATGTGTTTGCTTTCAGTCATCCATATTCTCTCATCTTATGACATTTTTGGCCAAAGACAGAGATTTGCCAGACAGCTGACAAACCAGAGTGGAGGGGTGGCATAGCCTGTGAACAAAAAGTTTTCCCCAACACCCCGCACAGCCAGCTGTCCTAGGGAGAGAATGAGCCTGCTTTATTGGACCCCTAGGCCAACTGCGGTAATGGGCCTAAGCATCCCTGTCGTCTCTATACCTCTGCTCTAAGGAAATGTCCCCAGTGACTAGTGGGAGCATAAGAAAAAAATATGAAATGGGCACACACCCCCCCAAAAAATCAAAACCTCAGAAGATCAGAGAACTACTTTTTTAAAAAATCTTGCACAATACGTTATGCAAAAGATACTGACATAAGAATTGTGTGAAAATAGAGTTTCTCTTCTAAGGATTATAAATAACTGGATTTTGCTCCAACAAAAGTCCTGGCCAGAACCACAGAATTAGAGGTTTTCTATTTCTCTACAGATTTCACTTAGGTTAGAAACCAATCATGCCCTACATTTGGCAGGCTGTTTAGATTTTACCAAAACAGTCCCACTGTTTCCATTAAATAGTTTTGTCACTTGTATATTCATAATTGGCATACCCTACATATACATGCATCACTGAAGAGGAAATTTTAGAATGAACTTTCATTGTCACTTTAAAATTTCTTGCTCAAAACTAAATTTAAAGCTAGACTTCATAGTTCTATTGTCAGTAAAATTATTTTCAAGATCCACTTTATTTTTTTTATTCAGTGCATACTTATTCAGTGATTTCAAAGTGCCAGGCACTGGGTAAAGAAAACAATTCTAGGTGCTTTGTAATATCATGGACCTCACAGTCTAGTAAAATTATTCCGACTGCATAGGTAAGTCATAAAAGCAAATAGAGAAACCAGTAATATCTTTTGCCTATGTCAGCTGGTTGGATGAACGAGTTAGTTCCAAGTAAACTTTTTAAAGTTTATCATGAAAGAATAAGTTTATATTAATATCTCAAGGCCAGTTCCACAAAAACACTACTGAACGCCTTCCCTATGCAAGAGGTATAGGTTTTACCCACAATGGCTCAAAGAGAGGGAATATTTAATGTGCTCTTTTAAAAAATTGAGAAAGTCTTTTGTATTTTAGCAAATTATGTCGTATCTGCAATGGCAACTCAGAGGACCCTATACTTTTGTTCACTTTTCTTTAGAGGAGGGTGGTACGTCACTGGGGATTTCTTTGCCTTTTTTTGTCTTGAAATATGAATGAATGAGTGAATGAATGAATAACTGATTGTTAGTGGCCTGACCAACAGTAAGTTATACAGCTAAATTACACTGAATTCCACATTGTTGTGCCTCTGCTGTTTCACAGATTGAGAACTTGACATCAGGTCTCCTGGAATCACAGTACTAGTAACCTGGAAGTAAACATATGGCCTCAAACTCTGCGCCCACCTCTTTCGGGGGACCTGCAGGTTCTCCCAAAGACCCTTACTCACTGGTTTCTAGAAGTCCCCAAAGGAGGGGGTGAATAACTGTGCTCCTCAATGCTGTCCTGACAGCCACCGAGAGACTTTCTGACATTGCCTTCTCTCTTGCTCTTGCTGCCAGTGGCTTCTCCTCGTGTCATTGAAACTGCTGAGATGTCATCAAAGGCAGCAAAGAAGAGACCTCGAGAAGCGCAGAAGCCTCCAGGATTTGATACCACTCAAACTTCACACACACGAAAGGCAATGGTGGGCCAGCGTCCCCGATGCTCCAAGTCCTTATCATCATAGAAGCCACGCGAGTGACAGAAGTCGCTACTACAAAAACCCTCCACTGTAACTGTGGATGTACCAAAGTTGGGAGCAGAGTTTCTACTGGGGACAGGAGACCTAGTGGGAGTCGCCTGGTTGAAAGTTGGAACAAGGAATCACAGATTATCTTGAACCTGCATTTGCTTAGAAACAACACTTCAGTCATCTATTGGCACTTCCTGGATGGAGCTTTAAATGGTTGCTCATGGAGATTATAAAACTAATAATAATCTCAAGCTATCTCTTGATGATGGCACAAGTGAAGAATTCATCTCTTTCTTACTCATTGTGGGTTGTCACCTTGTGCTCATAATATGTCAGAGGTTTAGTGAAGTTTCTCTGGACCCCGGCAGAAAGCCTTCGGGGAGAGGTTAAGAAGGACTCTCCAGGCCTCTGGACGATTAAAAGAAGCCCCGATTGTCGCATTTTCAGATTTCCATGGGGTAGATGCCCCCATCGTGGCCCATTGCAAGCTACCAACATGACATCACTGAATGCAGAGCAGGGAAGAGATGGGCAGTCAGCTCCTGCAAGCCAGTGCCAGCTGGCTCCAGCGCGCCCCTGAGAAAGGGCCAAGTAGCTGCTGCCGCCTCAGCCCCTGCTCGCCCTTTTCCAGGCAGACGGAATCGTACTGCAGACATTTCCCTGCATTCCTGAGTAAGATACTATGAAGGCAGAAGTAGGGAAGACAGATACATCATATAAACCTAGCATCACTTGCTGCTTCCTTCACGTCTCCCTCCCTCTGTCTGACAAGGATAAAGCCAAGCCCCAGTCCCCAGTATTGTGGTGTTTCTAAGCAGAAGGAAAGAGAAAAAAAGTCAGAAGGAAAGAATTTCTCTTCTTAAAGTATGTGACAGTAAGCGAGGGAGGAAAGATGTGAGTTTGTGTGGACAAACAAAGCAAACGGCCTCTGCAAAGAAAACAAGCTGGAGTTTGAACTGAAGTCAATGTTTTGTTCTTGTTTTCTTTTCTTTTATTAGAAATAAAGCTTAGTTCATAAGGATATTGGCTTTCTCGTCTTCCTCACACTCCTTATTACAGCAGTCCTCCTGGCCAGAGATGCCTCATGGGAGAGCCTGGGTCTGTGATATTTTGGTAACAGTTACTGATATGTTGATACAGTCAGGGATCTCTCTGTGCTCACTGTGAAGTAACTGCCTCGAGTACAGTCCAAAAAGATGATGTCAAAGATATATACAAACAAACACTGACCTTGAACATTTCTAATGCATCTCTAATGGAACAAGCAGAGCAATGCTCATTGTCATGAGCTTCATGATCTGCTAAGAACATATTTGAGATGGGGAAGAACAGTTGTCAAGAACCAAGAATTAAACCAATGTCACCCCAATAAATTCAATTGAAAAGTTAAAAAAGAAGAAAAAAATCTAAACAATAAAATAAGGGGGGACTGGATAAAAGAAGATGAAGAGATTAGCCAAAGAACATATATACATAGCTCATGGACACAAACAACAGTGTGGTGAAGGCCAGGAAAGGGGGTTGGTGGAGGGGAGACTGGGTGGAGGTGGGCACAGGTGGGGGAGATATGGGGAACATCTGTAATAGTGTCAATAATAAATATATATAAATAATAAATAATAAAATAAAAAAGAACCAAGAATTAGATACCAGTAACGTTGGCTAATTAATTTGATAAATTAATTTTTTGAAAAGAAAGCTTTTAGAGACAAGTCCTTGTGTCTTAGCTATGTTGCACTGTAAGAATTCCTGCTTACCTCTGTTATATTCTATTATTGTGGCACAGTAACAGTCTAAAGACAACCAGTTTTAATGTCATGAACTCAAGAATATGTTACTTCTAGCCCTAGCCAGTTTGCTCAGTGGTTAGAGTGTCGGCCCATGGACTGAAAGGTTGCGGGTTCAATTCCCGGTCAAGGACATGAACTTCGGTTGCCCCCCTCCCCATGAGGGCGAGTGTGGAGGCAGCCAACTGTGTCTACCACATCAATGTTGTTGTTGTTGTTTTCTCTCTCTCCCCACCCTCTCTCTCTGCCCCTCCTCCCGCCCTTCCACGCTCTTGAAATCAATGGAAAAAATATCCTCAGGTGAAGGTTAAAAAAAAACAAAAAAAGAAAATGCTGCTTCCAGCTATGCTTAGTTGTATGCCTGCTTCATCTTAGGTTATGTATAAATAGTGAAGCTATAAACGATATACTATTATGATTTTTGTCATTCACTGAACTATGGATAAATCCAACATCTGGACTTCATCCTTTGAAGCAAGACTATTCAGAGCACATCATGAGGATATTCAGTTCCAGGGACTTTGCTTTTCTCTTCTCACTCTCCTTTATTCCACAGAGCTTTGATTAGAAAGCTTTAGATAAATTTAACCCAAGTAAGGAATAAAAATGGAAACAGAAATTATACTTATTTTTGTCTGCGTATTACAGCTTTGATGTACTTACCATTTCCTTCATCCCACGGGATCATAAACTGCTTGAGGGCAAAAAACTGTTTAATTCACTTTTATAAGCCCTGCAGCAATTAGCACAGGGCTTACACAAAATGTATGAGCAATACATCTTTGTGTAACTGGTTACACTACAGGGAAAAAAGGCAGAGTGTGAGAAAATATGATGAACACCAGCATATTTTTCTTGATCTCCTGGGAAAGATGGCCCGTTCTGGCTCAAATAAATAAAGGATGGAAAACATTATAGACTGATCTCTCCTTTTAGAAATCATAAAGGCCCTCTAGAAGTTGCTTCTTCTTGTGGACTCTTTATTAAGAAGATACAGAATTTACATGATTTTCCAAATATCACAGAGAAATCAGGAAAGCCAAAAAGTGACTAAAAGAAACTAGATAAATTTTGAATGACTCCAATAGGAAAGCTCTGCCAAAGATGGGGGTTATAAACAGGCTGCTAACTTGATAGGCCGATGTTACATTCTCCCCAAATAACCTCTTATGAAATGTCTCCAGATCTCTGAATTCTCACTTTCAGCATGTTAACATAGAGATCCTACATCATAGCAATCCCCCAGGTTGTTGGAAGGAGGAAATCTAAGCTACTAAATGCTCTGAGAAAAGTTTAAAGGGTTAGTAAGCAAATATAGTCATGACTGGAGTATGCAAACCATGTTTTCTGTCTCTCAAAATACAGAACAATAGCTGTAATGTGCAAACATAGAAGTCTTTAACATATGCAGGAGGGAAAACACAGAACAATGAAGAATAAGTTATTCTTTTTCTAAAACTTATTTTTGTTTTTCAATTACAGTTGACGTTGGAAAGGAAGCTACTCTTAACACTGTAGAACAAGTAGAATATATTCGCCCCTGGGGATTAGTCAAGCAGCTCAGATTTGAAAAGGATTTATGTAAGTAAATGAATGATCAATTTATAAGATACTGAGAAGGATTTAGAAAGTATTTATGCACAACACTAGCCTTTGAGTATAATGTCCTAGACTAGAGTGTGAGCAACTGCCATACTCTTCCAACAAGATTGCTGGGGACCAGCTATGGTCTGAATGTTTGTATTCCTCCCAAATTCTTATGTTAAAATCCTAAGGCCCAAGAAGTCAACTCCCTTGTCTTTTTCTCAAGGCTTTCAATAGTCATCTTAAAATTAAATTTGACTTACACATGCTGTTACTGTAGGTGCATATTTGTAGATAATCAAAATTTGTAAGTTTGAATTCAATAATACTTTAGATAAAAATATTAAGAAAAATAATATAATTTGTACCCTCCTCAGAGTTTGTTTGATTGGAACTTTACCTGTAATTGTGTTATTTGTATCACCGCAGAGCTGGTGACTGATGAAAGAGAACCAGACTAGCACAGAGGGCATTCCAGGGACTTTCAGTCCAACATGAGGTTGGAGCTGAGACAGATCGGAATGGGACCACCAGAGGGCACCTGCAGTAGTCCATGGGGTCTGACTTCTACCCCACACCTGAATCCTCTCTCCTCCCACCTCTGCAACCACCAAGTGTCAGCCCTTCTGACCCATATTCTGGAGAGCTCCCAGAGAAATATATTTAACACAAACGTCTCTTTGTGTCAATCCTCTGCTCAAGATTCTTAAGTCATTTGCTGTTACCCAAAAGTAAGCCCCATGGTCCTACATGGCGACCCTGTCAAGCTCTCTACATGCTCTTCCCTCCCTCCCCTCAGAGAACCAAGCCCAGCTAAGCTCTGTCCTCTGAACACATCACCTTTTGTCCCGGCCTCTGGACCTCTCTCCTTTTCCTGCCCACCATTAGTCCCACTCTTCCTTCAAGTGTCAATTTAAGCATTATTTTTTTCTTCCCTGGTTCCCTTAAGAAAACTTAGCTGCTACTTTTTTTACTCTCCCTGAATGTTGTTCACATATAACTATGGCAACTACCATGTTTATTTGTCTATCTGTGAGCTTCTAGAAAGCAGGAACCAAGATTTTAAATCTTTTTTCATTTCTGCATCTAATACAGTGCCTGGAATATTTTATACAACTGGATATATTTGCTAAATATTGAACAAATGAACCTGCTGAGTTCCCATGACCTATGTAGCTACAGATTCCATTCTGCAAAGTCATAAGACTGTTTTTGTTACCCCCTACAATTAATTAACAGTATTTTTGCACATTTTTCTTTTCAATACATTTTGCTTTCTTCATTTCTTTTTTTGGGGACAGTCCATCTTTTTATGCTGAATACCTACTAGCAAAACCAAAGTATCTGATCCCATCAACATAAGATCATTATTTTGCTGAATCTTAAAAATATAAAACTTTCCAAGTATCCATAGTATATTTGTTATGCAATTTAGAGGATGATCATGCCACAGAATACTTTGAGAACTAATTTCAAAATACACAATCAGCCCTAGCCTTGGCTCAGTGGATAGAGTATCAGCCTGCGAACTGAAGGGTCCCAGGTTTGATTCCAGTCAAGGGCACATACCTATGTTGCAGGCTTGATTGGGGCTCGTGTGGGACCCAACCAATCGGTGTTTCTCTCTTTCTGTGTCTTCCCTGCCTTCCACTCTCTCTAAAAATCAATGGAAAAATGTCCTCGGGTGAGGATTAACAACACAAACACACAAACTGGATGGATTACAAAGATAAAACTTGGTAAGAGATTTTTATAAAATTTTCATTTCCTAAAGCTATGGACATAGTTAGATTTTTATGGGAATAAGTCCCCACCTTGTTCCGTTCATCATTTCAATCTTGCTCTTCACAGCTAATGGCATGCACTCGGCTAACCACTATGGAAAAGCAGCATTCACAGCTGCAATCATTATGAAATATAACAAACTCGTATACTTGATGAGCCAAAGTATCTCTACAGTGACATAACTTGTTTGTTATTAAGTGAATGCTATGGATGTAACCACTACCAATCTTGGTAAAAATCTCTCTCTTGTGTATTTAGCCCAAACTTAAATGAACTGACTTACATTACACAGTCATTCACAGAGAACATTGTGGCTGTATAGAATGGTGTGCTCTCTGTGAATGGGACTCTGCACCTCAGTGGTTTCAGGTCGACGGTGGCTTCTTTAGTGGTAAACACTTAGTTTACCTGGGTTCGCATCCCTTGACTTTCACTTGGACAAACCTGAAAGCTCCAGCCAGCTAGAACTGCCAACTTTTGCATAGTTTTCTACCCACAACCATCAATCTCTCCCTGGCAATAAAAGGAGACTAAACCTTGGTTTGCCCCAGTGTCACCTGGATAAATGATGAATCTTTCACTGAATTCCAGCCAAGGATGACGTACCCCAGCAAAGTAAATCTGGTGTACAACGTCCTACCAGTTCTATGATTTGGGGAGTTGGATTCTCCACACACAATGTGGCACATTTTCTGGACTGGCTAATGGAGCCAGTCGCTTTAAAAGCTGGTGCCAAGCATCTGCCCAATGATTTAAAACACCTTTTCTTTAGTTTTTTTTAATATTCAGTATTCATTTCCTTGGTTAACATTGGTGTCTTATCCAATGAATTTCACCAAACCTCAGCGAAGAGACAACGTTCCTCCAAAAAAGTAGCATATTATTTCTGAGGACATGTTTAGCCAAAACCGAAAAAGAAATGATTGAGAAACAAAGTTTCTATGAGCAAATCTGGCCTACAGAACTGTGTAGGATTAAGAGCCTATGCATGTGTTTAGCTAAAGTGAGGTTTCAATGTAGGTAGGAAGATAGAAGAGAACATGGCTATAGACATAAAAAAATAGATTTGGTGGGGTAAGAGATCATCCAAAGGACTTGTATGCATGCATATAAGCACAACCAATGGACACAGACACTAGGGGGTGAAGGCATGTGCTGGGGGTGGGAGTGGCCAGGAAGAGGTCATTGGGGGAAAAGGAGACATATGTAATACTTTAAACAATAAAGAATTTTTTAAAATAGATTTTTAGCTTTTTTTTAAAGAATTACTTTTTTTTTCTGCAAGAAACAATGGTAATCAACTTAATCCCTAAAATTCATTTGCAGTTTGTCATCTTCCTTTGTTTTCAATTGAGAGAAAGCATTCCAGTGAAAACTTCAGTTCGCCATGTATGTTAGCTTGAGCCAGGAACTGGTTTTTCAAACCTCAGAAGAACCTTCGATAAGGTCAGTGCCATCTCAGGGAAACTGTGCAGGGAGCCCTGGAGTCCCACTCAGCATTGGAAGAGGAAAGAGCAGTGCCTTCCACCACTGGGTTTGTAGACATAAGATTTGCTTTCCCAAGCTGAGATTATTGTAAATATTTGTACAGCAGAATAAAAGATGGAGGTTAGTTGTGTAGGGAATATAGAATAGTGAGTTTTGAAAGCTAATGATGAGGACTAAAAGGAGCAGAAGTTATTTTTGCTTTGCAGGTGTATGAGTTTCTGATCAAGGGAGCTTTGGAAAAATCTTTTTACGTTTTTATTTTTTGTTAATCCTCAAGGATATTTTTTCTATTGATTTAGAGAGAGAGAGAGAGAGAGAGAGAGAGAGAGAGAGAGAGAGGAGAGAGCGCAATGTGAAAGAGATACATTGATTAGTTGCCTCCCACGCACGCCCTGACCAAGGCCAGCCTGCCAGGAATTGAGCCTGCAACCAAGGTACATGTCCTTGACCAGAATCAAACCTAGGACCCTTCAGTCTGTGGGCCGAAGCTCTATCCACTGAGCCAAACCAGCTAGGGCTGAGTCATTTTATATGTGACACAAATCCACAATCAATGACAATGGTGCTGATAGTAATGAAGGCAGAAACAATGACAAAGAACAATTTATCAATTTTTTGTTTCTTATCATAAATTTCCCAACTGAAAACAGCACTTATTTCTTAGGTCATAGTTTCTATGGGTCAGGAATCTGGGCACAGTGTCGTTCGGCCGGGTCCTTTGTTTAGTCTCACAAGGATAAGATCAAGGTCTCAGCAGAGCTGCAGTCCTTCCTAGAGGCTCTGCAGAAGAATCTGCTTCCAGACTCATGCAGGTTGTTGGCAGAAGTCAGCTCCTTGAAGGTGAGGGGCTGGGGTCCCTCTTTCTTTACTGGGTGTCAACTGGAAGGTTCTGACCTCTCAGAAGCCTGTCTTTGACTCTTACACGTGACTTCCTACATCTCAGTACCAGGAGCAGTGCGTTGACTCCTTCTCACATTGAGAATCTCACTGACTTCTTTTGCGGCTTTACTCTTGCCTCCCACTGGAGAAAATTCTCTGCTTTTAAAAATGCATGGGACTAGGTTGGGTCCACCTGAATAATCTAGGATAGTCTCCCCACCTTAAGGTCCATCGCCTTAATTACACCTGCAAAGTTTCTTTGGTCATGTAATATAACATATTCATGGAAGCCAGGGATTGAGGTGTAGACATCTTTGGGAGGGCATTCTGCCTACCACAGATAGTGATAACAAAGAACAACTGTATGAAATACTCCAGACTGAAAGTATGGATTCAAGTCAAGAAACTGAATTGGATTCTATGAGCCCCAATGTTTTTTTCTTCTAATGACAAACATTTCTACCATTAGCCTGATTTCCTGCTGACCAGATCTAGAACACATTGACAATCTTTTGCTTGTCGATGTTTTTAATTAGCAGAAACCAATTTTAGCCATGATGGAGTTGTCTCCTAATTACCCAAGTTCCATTTTGGTTGGTTCATCTTTGTCCTAACATCAGTCAGACACTGAGAAACCCAAGGAACAAGAGGAGTTTGTTTTGGGGGTTGGAGAGAGAGAAAACTAAGCCATGTATTACCTCATAACACCCTAAATTATGCAACTTCTCCCCAGGACAAGATCAGATCTGCAGTGAATAGAGACAGCACCTGGGATGTGGGAGCAGGAGAAAGAAAGCTGTCTGGCCTCTTTTGGAATGGAAAGAACTGAGTGGTCAAGAGCTAATCCTGTGGTACCACCAACAGACCTTCAAGAGATTGTGGGGGGGAGGGGGCAATGCCAAATTCATATGACAGTCAGCTCTTTTAGTGCTTGGACAGTGGCACTTATTCATCTGAGGAGGCAAAGGAAATGCTTTCAACCCGGATCCCAGACACAGAAAGGAGCCCAGGTTTTATGCCCCTCCCTGCCAAGGACAGGGTGCCACTCAACTTCATCTTCGTCCATGAGGTGAACCAGCTGCCCCAGCCCGCTAATGACATCACATCTTGAGGGATGAAGAAAACGATTTTTGTTAGCATGAAATGCATTCAAAGCCCATTTCCACTGAAATGACCAAGCACCAGTGTTAATTGGAAAGAAAAATGTCTAAAGAAAAAAACAGTAGTTAATATTGAATTTTGTGGGGCAACCAAATTAAAAAATGTAGGCAAAGATGCTTTGTAAATGCTATTACAACTCTCAGTTGCAATTCCTTTATCTCACCAGTGAAAAACTGACAACAGGACAGCTTGATTTTCTCAAGATCATGTCATTCTGTTGCTCAAGAACTTTCAAGGGGATGTCCATTGCCCACCAGAAAAAGTTGCAATCTCTTAGACTTTCATTCAAGGCCTTTTTTATGTTGGTACAGGCTATCTTTCAAATGAAAATACGAATTAATTATTCAACAGCTACCAAGGTAACATACTTTAGGCACTATGCACATAAGCAGAGTCACAAAATATGTTCTATTTCTTGAAATATGTTTCTACTTCCCACAGGAACATTAACCACAATTAAACTTATCTCCTTACAATACTCCAAACATAGCCTTGATTTTTTCACTTTGGCATACTGATTGGCATTTTATTCATGCCATCTCCCTCACCTAACTGCTCTCCACTATCACCACCTTTTTCTTTAAAAATCTTACCCATTCCCCCAGTCCCAGCTCAAATGCTACTTCTTTTAGGAAGTCTCCCACACTACTCCCTCTACTAGGCCAGTGCGTCTCAACTAGGGCAATTTTTCTCCTCGGGGACATGTGGCAATGTCTGAAGACATTTTTTATTATCACAACAGGTAAGGGGTGCTATTGGCTTCTATAAGTAAAGACCAAATATCCTACAACGCAGTTGTGCACAGCCCCCCATAACAAAGACTTCTTCAGTCCAAAATGTCAGTAATGCTGAAGGTGGGCCTTTGTACCAGAAGAAAGTGGAATCCCCTCCTCTTAACTCCTATAACACCAAATATGTGAATAATCTTTCGGCATTTTGCTATCTTTTGTCTGTCTGCATGTATTTTTTTCCTAAGTGATTTGAAATTTTGTAAGAGAGAGGAAAAATGTTATGCTCTTCAGCATCTCCTTCAATGTTTGATTCTATGCCTATAGCAAGCATTGAGATCTCTATTGATCATGGTGATAAAATATTTTTCTATTCTTCAGTACCAATGAGCATTGCAGGTTACAGTATTACTGCCACATTTCACCAGTTCTACATCCTCAAGTGCCCCTCATTTTTATGCTGCATCTTCAAACTCCCTGCTTTCATAAAGATAGGAAGTCCCAACTGAAAAGAAAAAAAAAAAGCCAGAATCCTAAATTGGTGAGATGGAGATGCGTCTGGCTCAAGTGGAAAAAGCAGTGTGTCAAGTTTAGCACAACACAAAATGTACCTAAATCCCGGATTCATTTGGTCATCCATTCCCCTGGATGCCCACTCTACTACAGTAACCTTCTCTCTATATACAGAGTGGGGCAAAAGTAGGTTTACAGTGGTGAGTACACAAAACACAATTTATTCTTGTAACAGTATTTATTAATTATTGTATTATTTTCCATGCAAATAACTGTAAACCTACTTTTGCCATACTCTGTACTAGTATAACTTCTTAAGAGCTTAGAGTAGAAAGGAAGAATCCCTCTGCTTTCACTGATGGCTGACATGGGGCAAAATATCCTTAAAAAAAAAGTAAGTCAGGGTTAAAAACTCTAAATGCCTTCGGAAAGATTATCCTTCACCCTACTGCTGTAAGAAATTCAAAATGAGTTCAATGAAGTTATAACTTCCCACTAGTGTCCACTTCTACACTGAAGCTTTAAAAAATATCTCATTCTCTCAATCAAAACCTTCTCTCTCTCTTCTATTTTGTCAGTGCATCCAGCGTATGCTCAGTCGTCCCAGAGGAAAATCAGCAGGGGCTTAAAAAAAAAAAAACCAACGACCAAAAATGTCTGACATCCCTATCTAACAATGTTAAAAATATTCTTTCAGAACAGGTATTTCTATGAATGCACAATTAACCGAATAGAAACGTATCCAGAAAACTCCAGGAAGAATAGAAATACATTAGAAAATTTACCTGGAACAGTGTTTTTCAGTGGGGTGGGAGAGAAAATGAGTTTGGGTTTCCAGATTTAGCAAATAAAATTACAGGAAGCTCAGTTAAATATGAATTTCAGGTAAAGAACAAAAACCTTTCTTTATAAGCACTTCGTATAAAATTATTGATTTAATTCCCACAGCTGCGGCTTAGAGAGCCTGCCATGGATTGCCGCATGACACAGAGCTGGGAAGAGGTGACTCCAGGTTTGATTTCAGAGCCCAATGACTTGAGCATTCTGATATTTACCAAGTCAAAACAGATTTCTCAACATGATCAAAATAATGTAATTTTTTAGTTATAAACATACCCCATTTAATATTTTGGGCATGCTTATATTTTACAATGTTTCATTCTTTGTCTGATATTCAAATTTAACTGAGCAGTCTGTATTGTATCTGGCAACCTATCCCCAGAGGGACATTTGGCAATGTCTAGAGACATTTTGGGGTGTCAAAACTAGGGATACTGCCAGTGTCATGGGTAAAGGCCCAGGACACTGCTAAACATCCTACCTTGCACAGGACACCCACCACAACAAAGAATTATCCAGGCCAGGATGGCAATCATGCTGAAGTTGAGAAATCCTACCACGTTTGAGGACATCTAATCTGCCCTCTTCTTTTAATCAGAGAGTCAGAGAAGGCCTGGAGGAGTTAAAATAATATGCTCTAAGCCTAACAGCTAATTAGTTTCCAAGTTGGTAGACTTGGAAGCAAACCCAGAGCACAGTTGCGTTTCTGTGTGGCCCGGAAATGTTACCTGCTAAAGCAGATACACTTAAACTATCCAAGAGCGTATTCCTTCAGACTTCTCCAGCAGAGAACATCAATCAACCCCTGGGTGGCCTCTGGGAGGAGGAAGTGGAGGTATAGCACTTGGGACAAAATTTTTGTTCAAATATTTTTTCAAATCCTTTTCCTTAACCTTATTTTATTTATAGGAAAGGAAGGAAAGAGTGAGAAGGCTGGCTTGGCATGAGTTCCGATCATGTCTCCTCTGCCTTATTCCCACTTTTTCTTTGACCTACAAGGAGACATTGTCCAAGGTCTTTGGGAGAGCTTACCTGTCCTCATTCAAGGATCTCCCTGCTCCCAGATGTGGAACACTGCCTAAGCAGAAACCAGCCCAAAGGCCTTTTTAAGTATTACAAAAGAAAATGAAGGCACTGATGAAACCGACTGGAGATTACTTGGGGGATGGCCAAATGTCAGAGGCCTGTGAAATAACACGAAGTGGTGTGCTGAAAATGTATTCATACGTCAATTCTCGCCACATAAGGTTTGCTTGGAGGCCCCAGAGCAAGCAACATGGCTCATCTCAGTAAAGAGCTAGCCAAGATAATCTAATGACCTAAGAATCTAATGACACTATACACTGTCTGTGATCCTGCCTGGTTTTATTTTAATAGACCAATTTTTACTGCTTCTCTTCTGTGAGTGTCAGCAATGATTCCCTGCTACTGCTTACTGAGATTTTTCCTAAATTATGAGTTGAGGTTTTTTAGATGCAGTTTTTAAAAAACATTCATTCAGCATGTTATTAATTATTAATATGAAGTTTGGCAGGACTGGATCAAAGAGGAATAATCGCTTTAACTACATCCTCTAACTAAGGAAATGCTCATCCTACTAAAAGAATTTTTACATAAAAATGAATTTGTGAAGAGCATATCCTATTGGAGATTTTGGGGAAAAGTTTCTCACTTCTTTGTTAGTCCCCTAGCCCCATCACTCAGTCACTGTAAAACTTTAAAAAAAATACAACTTTGTCATTAATGTTGTCTTTGGTTGGAACCACACGTACCTGTTGCTGTCTCCACAGCTACAACCTTCTTCAGGAAGTGTAAGGCAACACTGAGCTAACTAGAACAAGAAAGATGTCTTTGCTAAGTCTCAGCAAAGCTATGACGATTTAGAAGGTATGGAGAACTCTCCGCAGAGTTTAATATCCTTTGGAGAGTCACCTTTCTACCATTTCAAAGGCACTCAGCAGATACACACCTTTTTGTTGTTGTTTGTTTGTTTGTTTGTTTGTTAATCATTGCCCGAGGATATTTTTTCCATTGATTTTTAGAGAGAGTGGAAGGGAGGGGAAAGGGAGAGAGAGAGAGAGAGAGAGAGAGAGAGAGAGAGAGAGAGAGAGAGACTGGGAATCGAACCTGCCACCCTTCAGGTCCAAGGGCTGGACACTCTAACCACTGAACAACACCGGCCAGGACAGCAATTATACACCCTTTTTGATGACTTAAGATTTCACACATACACACACACATCTCTAGGAGTAATGTTAAATATGAAATCATTTCTATAGTTGAGAATTTTGTATCAATTAATTATTTTACAAAGTTAGCACCCTGAAATTTCAGTTACCTTAGCAGCGGTTCTCAACCTGTGGGTTGCGACCATCGGAAAACACATATAGCATATCAGATATTTACATTACGATTCACAACAGTAGCAAAATTACAGTTATGAAGTAGCAACGAAAATAATTTTATAGTTGGGAGTCACCACAACATGAGGAACTGTATTAAAGGGTCGCGGCATTGGGAAGGTTGAGAACCACTGCCTTAGAGGGAAATAACTATCAAAAGTTTTAATAATGATTTTTATTATAAGGCTTGAAAAGTTTAACTTTTTGGAAATATAACTCATCCCCTATTTCTGAGATTCCATTGTGACCCCCATAAAATAATTGTTTTTACACATCATCTTGGAAGATAACCAAGGCACTATGGCCAAAAGATGCTATAAAAGACTGAGCTCTGCTGGATGTTACCAAAAAATCTGTAGAATTCAAATGTTTGTTGGCTTTTTATTTTTTCAGCTTTGGTGGGCATGATTTGTTTATAAGGGAGATAAGACATGCCGATTAAAACAAAACTAGCTGCTTTATGAAGAAATATTTACTACTCTCAAATGTTTCTGCTGCCAAGATGTTGCGTACATAAGTCATGTTGAGTAAATTGTAATAACTCCCCCACGGCCTTCCTTTCTATCTGGTTTTTCACTTTGTTACAGTCATCTCATCAAATCTAATGCTAAGAAATCATGTCTCTCCTAGTCTTTAAATCTGGGCTGTAGAGAATGTCAGCCCACAAAAATTATAATAATAGCTAACGTCTACAGCCCTACGATGTGCTAGGCATTGTTCTAATCTAAATTATCTTGTGTAATCATCAGAACTACCTTATGAAGTAGTACCATTATCATTCTCATTGTACAGACCAAGGATCTGAGGCACAGAGAACTGAAGGAACTTGTGTGATATGGCTCTGCTGGAATTTGAGCCCAAGCATTTGGGCTTCAGGATCCATTTTTTTTACTGTCTCACTGGCACCAAAAAAAAAAAAGAGTATTGATTTGGATGTAAAATTTTTCATTGGCTTAAAATTATATTTTCATTTACATTTTAAAATGAGATCATATGGGTTTTTTTATTCAACATATTATTTGGAATATTTTTCCAAGCCTTCATAGAGCAAAGAGAAGAATTAAGTCTATTGTTCTCAAAGCACAGAGCCAGTTGAGAAGTTCGTCCTGATTGTGAGATAATTTCCCTCAGGAAATGTGCAGCTTAAAGCATACAGTTTAGTGGGAGAGTCATCCCTGGACAACACTAAAATGTGATCATAGATCTGAGGAACAAGGGCAATTATTTAATCTCTCTGGATGGCTTTTAATTCTCTGATTTTCAAAATAAGGGTGGTAAATTAGGTAATCACTTGATTCTATGCACTAAGAAGGTGCCTGGACACACCCACTGGAAGACAAATATTTAAGAATTCTTACTCAGTGCCTCTTTGCCAAGTGTGAAGTGTGTGCACGTGACACACGTGCTCAGTGGGAGAGAGGGCAGGTGTGAGTGACCAGGTGGGGTGATGGAAGGTACCTACAAGAGCTTTCAAGTGGGGAGCGTTGCTTGTGCAAAGTCCTGGCCAGCCCCATGGTCGACCAGGGTGAGGTTGTTGGCAGTGCCCTCTCCCACCAGTGTGTCTTACCTCCCTGCCTACACCCTTCAGTCTCCTTGTTCATGTCCCATATTGGATACAACTCTTCCTAGTGCTTCTTTTTCTCCCCCTTCTTACTGTGAGGCCCACATGGACCTGCCCTTTCCGGTATCTGATATCTTTAGGGCCTGGTTCCAGATGTTTCGAACAGAAGTGATACTTTAAATATTTAAACTGCCCATAGTTGGCACGGTTCAGTGATGGAGCATCAATCTATGAACCAGGAGGTCATGGTTCGATTCCTGGTCAGGACACATGCCTGGGTTGTGGGCTCGATCCTCAGAGAGGGGCATGCAGCAGGCAGCTGATCAGTGATTTTCTCTCATCATTGATGTTTCTCTCTCTCCCTCTCCCTTCCTCTCTGAAATCAATTAAAATATAATTTAAAAAATAAATATGTAAAGCCAATCTGAATGACGCCAGCTGCATTGCTGAAGTGAGGTTCTGAAGCCCTCTGAGGTGATAAGTTTGAGCCCTTAGGTTCTGGATTGTGGGGAGGCCCAGAGAATCTGAGGGGAGTTGCCGCACAGTGGCAATGGCAGGGTCACCAGCCAAACAGAAGCACATTGGCTCAGTTAGAACAGTTACCAGCTGTAAACAATCAGTTTGCCCATCCTGGCATGTACCAACTTAATATAAATCCTGCTGATAACAAAAATAATTGAAATAAGAGCAAATCTTTATGAATTAAAATATTGATAGATATAGATGTAGATAGAGATAGAGATAGAGATAGAGATAGAGATAGAGATAGAGATAGAGATAGAGATAGAGACAGAGATAGAGATATAGAGATATAGAGATATAGAGATACATATAGATATATACTGAGTGGCCAGATTATTATGACCAGCCCATCAGTATAATGAAGTGAATTAGTTATGTAAATAATAATAATAATAATAATAATAATAATAATAATAATAAAATCTTGAGAGTATTTGTTTGGAAGTTTTCAATATTCAGTATTTTTGGAAGTGTCAATGAAGTACTGATGGAATGGTCAAAATAATCTGGCCACTCAGTGTATATATAGCTATGCACAGAAGCTGCTCCAAAAAAATCTCTTTCCTCCCTCACTCTCAACTCAAAAAAATTCTAAAACTCAAGCCAAGCCCACTACCCAGGCTCTGTCTTTACTCTCCTGTCACCCATAGCTCTCTGAGGTGCAGAAGTGGGTCAGTTCCATACAAGCTGCCACCTCCCTTTACTCGTTTAACCTTCCTGGGCACCTTTCTAGCAACTCCTCTTCTCCACCACCTGCACCAGGACCACAGTGCCCAAGGGCCATTAAAATAGAAATGAGAGGGTCCTGGAGATTGGACAATGGGTGTTAAAGAAAGTAGTTACACAGACATTTATTTATTTTTCATTGTCACATGACTACATCTGTACGTGAGATCTTAATAGTGGCAACAGAATAAAAAATGAGCACATTGTATGTGAGAAATGTCAAGTCGAAATGCTTGGCACTTGGTAGGAAGTAAACAAATGAAACTGATGAGAAAAAGACTGTGAGCAAAGAGCCTTGAGGCCGAAGTGTCTGCACTGAGTGCCATGTCCTGGGACATGTGCATATCTTAGAATTGCTGCTCTTAGTGCACAACTCAAGCTCATTAATATGCCCCCTTTGTGTCCCATACCTACTTTTCTAAATTATAATCTCATGGAAAGAGGAATTTAATGTATTCAACATAACCACTTCTTGGCACTTAGCATCCAATATGCAGAATAAGCAACTAGGCATTGAATTATCTTGTTCAATTAACCGAATGGGTTACAGTGTGTGTGTGTGTGTGTGTGTGTGTGTGTGTGTGTGTGTGTGTGTGTGTGTGTGTGTGGTGTGGCTGGGGTGTGAGTGGGTCAGAGGGGTGAGCTTAAAGAGAAAGAAACATAAGTAGCTAATTATGCTCAAGTATAAAGGTAGTAAAATATCTTTTTTAAAAAACATAAATATCCAGCTTTGGATTACTCAATTAAGAAAGCAAGCCAGCTGAAAATACACAGACTGAATAAAGGATTCTTCTGAAACTTCCAAAAGTTAGTGTTCTGGTTATCATAGAACAAGTGTCCTTGTGCATACCATGGGCCACTACAATATATATGACCTGGAAAATAGCCAAACAGTCTTAACAAAAGAGAAATATTATTAAGAGCATTATGGAAGCAACATAGTTAAACCCAGAATAAGCTATCTAATGTTTCTTATCTTAGTTTATGCATAGTAATTCCTTCAGATTTCATAATCCTAACTCAGAGTTAGTGAATTTTTTCCTTATCACTTTACTTCCCTAACCAGAGTTGTTTATAAGTGATCATATTTCTGTAAGAAGGTGCTAATTTAGTTGTTCACATTAGGACTGTATTTATTTAAGGGGTTAAAAGCAAGGTAGAGAAAGGAGAGAATAGCTGAAAAAAATTGCTATGCTTCTGTGGCTTTTTAAAAATCCATGTTATGAATTAAAACCATGGAAAACTATCATGATGTCTAAATATTTAAAAGGAAATATTATGCTTCACAGAGGTCATTTTGGCACAGATGTTGGACTGTTTCATGTCTGCCCTTAAGAATCTAAGACATCAGACCCTTGATGTCATCCTTTTAAGATTATAAAGCTCCACCATTTTGATTAACTTGTTTTTATAGGACTCAGGCCTGAAGCTCAAATACTTATGTTTAACTATTTCCTTCTATTAAACTAACAGCAAGATTTTCTTTCATATAACTTTAAAATAAATTTTTATGCTGCAGTGATAAAATATATTTAAAATGCAGTAATTTCAGTTTAACTGCTAAAAAATATTATGCAGCTGGGAAGGGGAAAAAATACCAGCATATGTCCTAACATGGCATTGATATTAACAAAAAAATGCTAACTGCTTTCTGCAAAAAATCACAGAAACTTCCTGTACCCTAAACATCCATGCCTGTGGGGAAACATTTCCTTTTTTAAAGCAAAAGTTAATGCCTGAACATTTTGTGAATGTTTGCAAAGCCAAATTTTGGACAGGTCTTTTCCTAGCTCATGCTAAGAACAAAATGATGACATTTTTATTCCACTTCACAGCCAGCCACTTCACACCTTCTGATGTGCAAAAACTTTTACAGTTCATTAACCAAGAATATATTTGCTTACCTATCAATAACACCATTTCCCTCCCAGACAGTTCTCCCAAATACCAACTTGCCTATCCAGCAGCCTACTCAACTTCTTTAACAGACATCCTAAATTCAACATGTTCAAAACTCAGTGCCTGGTCTTGCCCTTAACCTGCCCCTCAGCCTTCTCTGCCTCTGTTAATGGCAACTTCATCCTCCTAGTCACTAGACTGAAGACTCTAAAGCAGGGGTCCTCAAACTTTTTAAACAGGGGGCCAGTTCACTGTCCCTCAGACTGTTGGAGGGCTGGACTATAGTTTTAAAAAAAAGTATGAACAAATTCCTATGCACACTGCACATATCTTATTTTGAAGTAAAAAAGCAAAACGGGAACAAATACAATATTTGTATTTGCATGTGGCCCGCGGGCCATAGTTTGAGGACCCCTGCTCTAAAGTTATACCTGATGACTCCCTTTCTCCAATGCCCACATCGAATCCATCCAGAAATCTTACAGTTATGCTTACAAAATAGATCAGGATCTAACCATGTCTCACCACTACCACTGCTGCCACCCTAGACCTAGACCATCATCCTCCACCAGCCTCCAACGGCCTTCTTGCTTCTGTCCTTGTCCCCCCACAATGTCTTCTAAAAACAGAAGCTAGACTGAGCCTTTTAAAACTTTAGCAGGGTCATGTACCTTCTCTGCTCCAAACTCTGGCAGTAAAAGTCAAAATTCTTACAAAGACCTAGAGGATCTTACCAGATATGTCACTCTGTTGCCTCTTAGACTTCTCCAACTGCCCTCCTTGCTCACTCTACTCAGCCACACATCTTACTATTCCTCGAACATGACACTCATGTCTGCAACTTAGGACTGTGCCTGGCTGTTTTCCCTGCCTTGAGTGCTCATTGCCCAGATATTCAAATGGCTTACTGCCCACTTTTTTCAAGTCTTTCTCAAATCTCCCCTCATTGAGGCATATTTAAAATTATAATCTTCATTTCTCTATTTAAAAATTATAATCCTCATTTCTCTACCCACACCCGGCACTCCTGATTCCTCTTACTCTGCTTTGTATTTTATTTTTCATATTTATTACCCTAAAAGTTGTGATATGATTAACTTATCTATTATGCTTATCTATATCTACACTAATAAAAGAGAAACATGCAAATTAACCATCACTCTGTCACTCCGCCACTCCACTACACCCACAAGCCACGCTCATCAGCCAATCAGGAGCAAGTATGCAAATTAACCCAACTAAGGTGGTGGTGGCCACAGAGCTGGAGCGAGCAGGAGGTTTGGGTTGCCCCGGCAATGGAGGAAGCCAAGCTTCCCGCCTGCCCTGGCCAGCCCTCGGCTCCGCTCAAGGCTACAAAGTTTCAATTATTGAAGATAAATAAACCCTAGATACCTGCTTCCAGCCGGCTGTGGCCTCCGCTAAAGGAGGGGCTGGGAGCCTGGGTTGCCAGGGGCAACCAGGCTTCCAGCCGAACCTGGGCTCCGTTCAAGGCTACAAAGTTTCAATTATAGAAGAGAAAAAAATCCCAGACAAAAAAAGGAGAGTCTGGGAGCTTTGGTCGCTGGGGGTACATGGCCAGCCTGAAAATGGCCATCAGTCCCTCACTTAGGCTGGCCAGGCACCCCAGCGGGACCCCCCCCTACCCTGAAGGGGCTGTGGGAAGCCTGAAAACAGCCCTCAGCCCCTCACCCAGGCTGGCCACACCCCCATGGGGTGAGATTCCCCACTGGGGGGCTTGACCAGCCTGCAAACAGCCATCAACCCCTCACCCAGGCTGGCCAGGCACCCCAGTGGGAACCCCCACCCTGAAGGGGGTGTGGCCAGCCTGAAAACGGCCCTCAGCCCCTCACCCAGGCTGGCCAGGTGCCCCAGTGGGACCGCCCTACCCTGAAGGGGCAGTGGCCAGCCTGCAAACAGCCATCAGCCCCTCACCCAATCTGGCCAGGCACCCCAGCGGGGACCTCCACCCTGAAGGGGCAGTGGCCAGCCTAAAAACAGTCCTCAGCCCCTCACCCAGGCTGGCCATGTGCCCCAGTGGGACCGCCCTACCCTGAAGGGGCAGTGGCCAGCCTGCAAACAGCCATCAGCCCTTCACCCAGTCTGGCCAGGCACCCCAGCGGGGACCTCCACCCTGAAGGGGCAGTGGCCAGCCTGAAAACAGCCCTCAGCCCCTCACCCAGGCTGGCCATGTGCCCCAGTGGGACCGCCCTACCCTGAAGGGGCAGTGGCCAGCCTGCAAACAGCCATCAGCCCCTCACCCAGGCTGGCCAGGCACTCCAGTGGGACCCCCACCCTGATCTGGGACACTCTTCAAGGCAAACCAGCCAGCCCCCACCCATGCACCAGGCCTCTATCCTATATAATAAAAGGGTAATATGCAAATTGACCCTAACAGCAGAACAACTGGGAATGACTGGTCACTATGACACACACTGACCACCGGGGGCAGACGCTCAATGCAGGAGCTGCCCCCTGGTGGTCAGTGAGCTCCCACAGGGGGAGCTCTGCTCAGCCACAAGCCAGGCTGATACCTGCCAGCACAGTGGTGGTGGTGGTGGGAGCTTCTCCTCAGCAGCACTAAGGATGAGCTGCCTCCTCAGCAGCACTAAGGATGTCCTACTGCAGCTTAGGCCTGCTCCCCACTGGCAAGTGGACATCCCCCGAGGGCTGCTGGGCTGCCAGAGGGTTGTCTGACTGCCAGCATAGGCCTGATCCCCCGGGGAGTGGGCCTAAGCCAGCAGGTGGACATCCCCCAAGGGGTCCAAGACTGCGAGAGGGCACAGGCCAGGCTGAGGGACCCCCTCCCCCCGAGTGCACAAATTTTTGTGCACCGGGCCTCTAGTATATATATATATATATAAAGCCAGCGATTGGAACTCCATAATGACCAGAACGACCAGTTGCTATGACACCTACTGTGGCCAACAAACTGCCCGATCAGGGGGCGGGCCGGTCGGCCAACCTCCTGCAGCACCTCCCCCTGGCCAGCCCTGCTCCTGATGGGCCCCTACCTCCCCAATCAGTCTGCGGCCCCTCCCCCACAACTAGCTCTGCTCCCGATTGGGCCTCCCCTCCAATGCAATCAAGTGTGGGGCCAGCCAGCCCACTGCCCACAGCTCCTCCCCATGGCTGGCCCTGCCCCCAGTTGGCCCCCCTACCCCAACTGAGGATGGGGCCCACTGGCCAATTGCCTTCAGCCATTCCCCGCAGCCAGCCTGGCCCTGATCAGGCCCTGATCAGGGCAGGCCAGCCAGCCAACCTCCCGCCATCTCCTCCTCCTGACAGGCCCAGCCCTGATCTGCCACAATTGGGGCCAGGCCGGCTGGACCCCACCCGTGCACGAATTTGTGCACTGGGCCTCTAGTTATTTATAATATCCCCCACCTCTGGCATGTAAGTTCTACAAGGAAAATGATCTTTGTTAAGTGTATTCATATATCCCAAGCACCTGAAGCAGTACCTAGCATGGTAGGCACTTGATAAATACCTGTTGAATTAATGAATGAAATAAAGAATGCTGTACATTATCAGATAATAGGGGTTCACTGTTGGTCTTCAGACATGTATCCATTCATACATTCATTCACCAACAATTTTTATCAATTACCAAGTACCTACTATGTACACTAAGCATGTCAAACTCACGGCCCATGGACCACATGCTTTGTTAATTTGGCCCATGTTAGACTTTGAGTTTGACATGCTTGATGTACGCAGTATGTGCCCATGTTCCATTTTCCCTTTAGACAACTGACAACTAAAAGGTGGGATCCCCGTTGGTGAGATGAAACTATGGGGATGGAAAGCACCTAAACTGAGAGAGTATCCAGTTCAGCATGGTTCAATGGAACGTCCTGCAATGACAGAAATAATCTATATCTGTGTTATCTGGTACAGTAGCCACTAGTCACACAAAGTATTGAGCACTTGAAATGCAACTTGTGTAATAGAAGTCCTGAATTTTTTATGTTAATTAATTTAAATTTCAATAGCTACACAATGAGTACTAAACTAGTGGGTACTAGACTGGACAGCACAACCCTACTTCATCCCTCTGCCTTTACCTAGGACTTACCCTAAGATATCCAAGGCAGTTGTTAACTACACTACTTTTTGATTAATAGCCAGTTAACATCTCTTATTAACTATCTTTTCTGTGGTTCATGGATATGTCTTCTTTCACAGTCATCATTATTTTGTCAGCTAAGATAAAGTTTTTCTATTATATCAACCAATTTATAATATATAAAACCTTCAGAATTGACCATCTAAATCCAATAGCATATTTTACCTACTTCACTACTTGTGTAATATAATTTCTTTTACTTTTAAACTTTATTTTGCAGTTTTATTGAGGCAAAACTGATGAACAATAAACTGTTCATATTTCAAGTGAATAATTTGATGAGTGTTGACATAAATATCCATCCATGGACCCATCACCATACACAATGTAATTTAAAGTTAAAATGACCAGAGCCACTGCTGACCCATAGAATATCATTATATAAATTGGGGAAAATGCATCTCCTGCCCAGCAAAAGATTTCCTTTGCCAAGTTATACAGTGTAGTGAAAAGCAGTGAGCTCAGATGTCAGCTCTGACATACCTCCTTGCTGGTGCCTTCAAATAGGGAACAACATATTCAACCATAAATGGCAGTCCTGAAAACTGGCCTGGGAAACTCATTTTTAAAACATCTCCTAAGGTTCTGAAGAGTAGACTTTGGTTTCTATTTCAAGGTGGTAGACTGGGAATAGATTTTAGCCTCCTCTTCCCACTGCAGAACCTTAAATGTTTAGAAAGATCTTTTTAATCCATGTAACTAGAAAATAATATCAACCTTTTGAGAACTATAAACTTTGAGAAAATACTGGAAGACAGAAAGCAGATGGAATTAGAATGAAGAATTAAAACCACAGCTCAAAAGAAATATAGCAGAGTGCTGCCAAAAATGTTAGGAATGGATACCAAATAAAAGAGTGAGGCCGGGACAGCAAACTGTGTGATTGTTAGAGTACAATAGCAAGGACAGCCAAGAAGGTTGAAGTTTGCACATCCCCTCTACCAACTTAGATCACATTTTGTGCCAAAGAACAGCAACAGGAGTTGATGCTTCCAGCTGGAAGCAACAGGTATGGGAGCTTAGGTCAAAGAAACAAAGCAGAATGCTGGATGCCTGGGTGGCTGGAGCTATCCAGGAGGAGTGAGACATCCCCTCCGCCACCAGAAGCTAGTCTCTGAGGCACCCTGCTCAGTGGGGGCCCTATCCCTCTCATATGCTCTTGAAAACAGACTGAACAACAAGTGCTGGCAATCACGTGGAGAAAAGGGAACACTCATTTGCAGACTGGTGCAGCCTCTGTGGAAAGCTGAATGGAGTTACCTCAAAATATGAAAAATAGAACTGCCTTATGACCCAGTGATTCCACTGCTTGGAATTTATCTGTAGAAATCCAAAAGAATACCAGTATATGCATCCCTATGTTCACTGCAGCGTTATTTACAATAGCCAAGATTTGGAAGCAGCCCAAGTGTCCATCAATAGATGAGTGGATAAAACAGCTATAGTACATTTTTGCACAATGGAATACTACTCAGCCATAGAATGGAAGAAAATTTTACCCTTTGTGATGGATCTTGAGAATATTATGCACAGTGAAATAAGCCAGTCAGAAAAAGACAAGTACCATATGATTTCACTCATATGTGGAATTTAATGGGCAAACTGAAAACAAGCAAAATAGAGACAGATTCACAGAGAGCAGGCAGACAGCTCTGGTGGCGGGGGGAGGGGAGAGGGTTGTAGAGGGATTGAGCAAAAGAGGGGAAAAAAGGAGAAAGAACTCATGGACACGGACAACAGTGTGGTGATTGTAGGGAGAGGGACTTGGTGGAGGTGGAAGAGGGTATGGGGAGATAAATGGTAATGGAAAAAATAAAATAAAATAAGCAGACTGAAATACAAGTTCCAACAACCAGCCCTGCCTCTATCTCTAAGCAGGTATAGGAACACATAGAACAAAACAGCCTAACAAGCAGTCTCAGCTGCCAGACAAACACTGAGGAATCACTAAGCACTGGAGGAAGGCCAATACCATTAAAAAAAAGATAAGACAGATGCCCAGCCGGCGTGGCTCAGTGGTTGAGCATCGACCTATGAACCAGAAGGTCATGGTTCGATTCCCTATCAGGGCATATGCCTGGGTTGTGGGCTCAATCCTCAGTGTGGGCTGTGCAGGAGGCAGCCAATCAATGATTCTCATCATTGATGTTTCTATCTCCTCTCCCTCTCCCTTCTTCTCTGAAATAAATAAAAATATTTTTTAAATGACAAGTGCTGGTAAGAATGTGGAGAAAAAGGAGGCCTAGCACCCTGTGGGTGGGAATGCAAACTGACGCAGCCGTTATGGAAAACAGTACGGAGTTTCCTCCAAAAATTAAACAGGGAACTGTTGTTTGACCCAGTGATCCCACTTCTAGGAGTATATCCTAAAAAACCTGAAATACCAATCAGAAAGAATATATGCACCCCTATGTTCATAGAAGCACAATTTACAATAGCTAAGATCTGGAAATAGCCCAAGTGCCCATCAGTAGATGAGTGGATAAAAAGCTGCAGTACATTTACACCATAGAATACTATGCAGTAGTTAAAAAAGAAAGAAAGAAAAAAAAGAAAGATCTCTTACCCTTTGAGATAGCATGGAGGGACCTGGAGAGTATTATGCTAAGCGAAATAAACCAGTCAGAGAAAGACAAGTATCACATGATTTCACTCATATGTGGAATCTAATGAAGAAAATAAACTGATGAACAAAGTAGATCCAGAGACACAGAAGCATGGAATAGACTGACAAATCTCAGAGGGAAGGCGAGGGTAGGTGGGTGGGTGAGAAGAGATCAACCAAAGAACTTGTATGTGTATATGCATCACCCATGGCCTGGGGTGGGGAAAGTGGGGCCTGACTAGAAGGGATCAATGAGAGGAAAAAAGGGAGACATATGTATTACTTTCAACAATAAAAAATTTTTCAAAAAAAAACAATAGCAAGACTAAGAGTTAATAAATTATTTAAATAAATGAAAAAGCAATCTAATTGAAAAAAAAATGGGCCAAAGACATAAACTGGTAATTCACAGAAGAAATAATGGTCAAGATTTATATAAACTGGTGCTTAACCTCACTTTAACAAAGGAACTTCAAAATCAGTGAGTATACTCAAACACAGCTGGAGGAAATATAGGTACAAATACAGCCACATAAGAGGTTTTCCATAACCCATCACTCTAAAATTCTACTGTTAATATCTACCCCAGAGAGACACTTACACCATGTGCCCAAAAAACCAGTACAAGGATCTTCAATGCAATATTATTTGTAACAGTGAAAACTTCAAAGCAACCTAAATATTTAAAAAACAGGAATGGCTAAATAAATAATTGTGCACTTTTTTTTATGGAAAACCACATTGCAATTTTCTAAAATGAAGTAGATTGTATGAACTGACATGAAAAATTGTCTAAGCTATATTACTACGTGAACTAATGAGTATGTCATTTATGTTAAAATGTATACACACATTGATGTATTTTGTATCTCCATGGAGAACATTCTGGAAACATACATTACATTGTTAATAGTGACTATTTCTAGAGAGAGGACTAACATAGGAGTCATTGCAGAAGGGGATAATCAAAGGCTACATCAGTTTGATATATTAAGTTTTAATTTTTTAATAAAAAGAATCAATTACTAAAGTAATTGTAATTATTTTTAATGTACAACTTATTTTTAATATATGTCATAAGTGTAGAAGATAAGTGATGAAGTTAGAATAAAGTACTGCAAGCAAAGTTGCTTTAAACTGGTGAAATCAATGAAACAACGGACTTTATAAATCTAGGCTATTTCTTCCTTTATTTAAACTATTTCTGCCTTCCATCCTTCCATTCATGGTACTAAAGAATCCAAAGAAGCTGTATGTCACACCATATTCTTTATCCCCTGATCTTAAAAAAAAAGAAAAGAAGGTAATCTTGGGTGGGGCTTTATTTTTTGTGGCTGTTTTTGGATGAAGTTTGAATTACCCACCCAGGATGCTGTGACATAAGTGTTCTTTGATTTCTAATATGATTACTCTGTTAACAAGAGTCACCCTCCTAATGCAATCATAATATTTGAATGTTCATTTAACAAAATAATTTTTCTCAAGTTTTCATTCAATTTTAATTGAGGGAAAATGTTTATAATTTAAGAATTATCCATTTATTGGACCTGGAGAACATTATGCTAAGTGAAATAAGACAGTCAGAGAAAGACAAATACCATATGATTTCACTCATATGTGGAATTTAATGAACAAACTCAACTACCAAAAATAGAGACAGAGTCATAGATAGAGGGCAGGCAGATGATTCTGGTGGGGTGTGGGGAGTGTGGAGGGATTGAGCAAAAAAGAAAAAAAAAGAGAGCGAGAACTCATGGACAAATGTGGTGATTGTGGGGTTGGGGGAGGAGCGGGTGGAGGTGGAAGAAGGCATAGAGTGGATAAATGGTGATGGAAAAAATAAAATAAAAAATAAATGTAAACATATTTTTAAAATAAAAATTTAAAAAGATTACCCATTTTTTAGAATTTTGATTCCCACATTGACTGTTTTGTGATAGGGTTTAAAGGATAAAATGAATTTGGCTTTGAGCGTGAAATGTAAAACCATGAAGAAACAAATATGTAAACATTTCTTTCTTGATAAACACAAATGGCCTATGATTAAGACAGAACCTGATAATTTAAGGAAAATTAACTTGTCTAAGTGAGAACAGAGAATAATTCATGAATGTACTAATTTTTCTTTCTCCTTCCCCATTAGTCTACATTGGTCTTTAGCTATGACATGTACAAACCAGTGGGAAAACATTAACTATGGTTAATGGACTGAATAGATTTATTTAAGACGAAATATTTAAAGAAGCAAAAGCATCAAATTATCTCCACAACACATATATTGGTCACAAAGACCTAATATAAAGTACGTCATAAATCTTACTGCCCCTTTGACATTGAAACAGCACATTTCCAAATCCCAAAGTCTCTGAGCAGTATTTTTATCTTTCTTTTCTCATCACCTACTTCAATATTTTCCTACCTTTTAATTGAGGTCTATACTCTGGGGGAATACTGTGAGCACAGTAGAGCATAGGCCTTTTCAGTCAATAAGGTCTGGATGTGAAATCAGATCTAGCTACTTTCAAACTGACTAAATTTGAGACGATCATGTGTTGTTTTTCAACTTTATAGAAGAGCCCTATGGAAGGGTTATTTCTGAATGTGCTTTGCTACTCCAAGGTGCTATTTATAATATAATAACATTGTAGGTCCTTAAAAATAAGTGTCGCCGAAACCGGTTTGGCTCAGTGGATAGAGCGTCAGCCTGCGGACTGAAAGGTCCCAGGTTCGATTCCGGTCAAGGGCATGTACCTTGGTTGCGGGCACATCCCCAGTGGGGAGTGTGCAGGAGGCAGCTGATCGATGTTTCTCTCTCATCGATGTTTCTAACTCTCTATCTCTCTCCTTTCCTCTCTGTAAAAACTCAATAAAATATATTTAAAAAAAAAAAAATAAGTGTCAAGTAAATGAATAATAAAAGCAAAATCCAAATTAAAATGGCTAAATATTCCATGGAATTCTAAGAAAAAGAAACCTCTTTATCAGTAATGGAAAAGTAATAAGTAGAAAGTTGATTTAAAAAAGTAAAACGGAAGTACCGAGCTCATTATATTACACTACCGGAAAATAATGGAACCTCTCTTGGAAGCTACTTCTATTTATAATAAACAAAAGCCAAATACAATTTAGGTAGAATTGACTCTGAGGTGTTTTCCCTGCCTTAATACAGCAGTTTCTCAAATAATATTAATCACTATAAGGACCTTTAGATATGAAGGTGATTTATTTTCAGAAAGATCTCAATAAGGACAAGCAAAGGCCTACAGTCCTTTTCTATGTTTCTATCTTTCTCTCCCTCTCTCTTCCTCTCTGAAATAAATAAAAATATATATTTTAATAAAAATATATTAAAATACATAAATAAAAATAAAACAAATGTATTTTGGGGAAAGCAAAATGTCCATGCATATGCTAGCCAAGAAATGTTTCATTTAAAAACATATAGTTTTATTTGGGACAATATATGCACAATCCCTCTAAATCTATGTGATAACCTTTTAAATCTTTTGTGGAAGAAGATCAGCTATAAATATACTTATACATACATACAATTTTAGCATTCTAACCTCTAGAGAATATCTTATTAAATTTTGAGTTTAAATGGAATATGTTTTATCTATTTGGCTATGTGAACTAATCCATCAAGTCATTTTTTTTTAACAACTTCAACTCTTTTTCTTATTAAATATGATGCATACTTACTATAGAAATTTAAAATCCCACATCCTCTTTCCAAAAAGAGATTAACCATCTTTAAGTTTGGAATAGAGTCTTCTAATTTTTCCAATAGAATCTTAAAGTAGATATTTTTGTATTGTACGTTTGTTTCCAGTTTTTCACTACAACAAAACATGTGCACTCATGTAGCTGTTATTTGTAAACAACATAGTGAATTCTGTATACAATTCAAATGTCTTCAGTTAAACACCCATGCTGTATTTAATGCCACCTCCCGCTACCCAAGGTGATAATTATCCATATGTCAGACCCAACAACCTCATGCCTTCAAGAACAGTCAGTGTGTGCAGAGGGAAAGAAAGAAGGACCTCTCCTCTGTAACTTGCAGGTCCCACTGAGATGTTAAGTTTTTTCCTTTCAGGCAGTGTTTCCTCAACAGGTCTGCAGCTGACATAGGGGCAGTGGGTGAGCTGTTCATTAGGGTTCCCAGTGGAGGTACAGAGCTTCCTCCTTCCAGGAGGGTATTACACTCATTGGTTACTTAAAGAAGATAACATCAGACAAAATTTAATTGATGCCTATTTTAAAGTGACTATAATTTAAAATTTCCCATCAAATGTATCTTAAATATAAATCAATGTCATATGAATTGTAAATCACACACAGTCTGAGCTGGTCAGCATAAGTAGTTCTAGAGAAGCACGTGAAGATTTGATGTCACTAAAAGTGGTTAGTTTTCCACAAGAAGAATTTTACTTCATAACCTAAATGAATCACAAGGGAAATCTGGCACAAAAAACAATGGAGCCCTAGCCGGTTTGGCTCAGTGGATAGAGCGTAGGCCCACGGACTGAAGGGTCGTGTGTTCAATTCCGGTCAAGGGCATGTACCTTGATTGCAGGTTCCCTAGCCCTGGTTGGGGTGTGTGCAGGAGGCAACCAATCAGATGTGCCTTTCTCACATGAATGTTTCTCTCTGTCTCTCCCTCTCCCTTCCACTCTCTCTAAAAATCAATGGAAAAATATCCTCGGGTGAGGATTAACAAAAAAAAAATAATAAAATAAAAATAAGACAATTGACTTAAAAAGACAACAACAACAATGGATGGCTCAGAGCTAACTTAACTGTTCTCCTGAAATCAGCTTGCTGTCCTTGTTGTATGTATGGTGGAAGGGCATCCTCCATCATTCCACTATTCCCTAGAACAGACAACTTAGCACATTATTATATACTAGAGGCCCAATGCACAAAAATTTTTGCACTCGGGGGGGAGGGGGGACCCCTCAGCCCAGCCTGTGCCCTCTCCCAGTCTGGGACCCCTCAGGGGATGACCACCTGCTGGCTTAGACCCGCTCCCCAGGGGATTGGGCCTAAGATGGCAATCAGACATCCCTCTGGCAGCCCGGCAGCCCTCGGGGGATGCCCACTTGCCAGCGGGGAGCAGGCCTAAACTGCAGTCGGACATCCTTAGCACTGCTGAGGAGGCGGGAGAGGCTCCCACCACCACCGCTGTACTGGCAGCCATCAGCCTGGCTTGTGGCTGAGCAGAGCTCCTCCCATGTGAGAGCGCCCTGACCACCAGGGGGCAGTTCCTGCATTGAGCGTCTGCCTCCTGGTGGCCAGTGTGTGTCATAGTGACCGGTCATTCCCAGTCCTTCTGCTGTTAGGGTCAGTTTGCATATTACCCTGTTACTATATAGGATAGAGACCTGATGCATGAGTGGGGACCGGCTGGTTTGCCCTGAAGAGTGTCCCGGATCAGGGTGGGGGTCCCACTTGGGTGCCTGGCCAGCCTGGATGAGGGGATGATGGCTGTTTGCAGCTGGTCCCAACCCCTTCAGGGTGGGGGTCCCCACTGGGGTGCTGGGCAGTCTGGGTGAGGGGCTGAGGGCCATTTTCAGGCTGGCGGGTGACTGAAGCTCCCAACCTCTCCTTTTTTCCTTTTATTCTGGGATTTATTTACCTTCTATGGCTGTCACTGGAGCTGAGAGCCGGCTTTAGCTCTGAGGCTCAGCTCCAGCTCTGAGACCTCAGCTGCTGAAAGCAGGTATCTGGGGTATTTGGCTTCTATAATTGAAACACTGTTTCAGCTCCAGCTCTGACCGGTGAAAGCAGGTTTCTGGGGATTGTTTAGCTTCTATAATTGCAACATACTTGCTTAGAGTGCAAGCTCAGAGCCCAGCAGCGGCAGGCGGGGAACCTTGGCTTCCTCCATCACTGGAGCAAGCAAGCCTCCTGTTCGCTTCAGCTGCCTGGCTGCCGGCCGCCATCTTGGTTGGCAGTTAATTTGCATATCTCACTGATTAGCCAATGAGAAGGGTAGCGAAGTTATGGTTAATTACCATGCTTGTCTATTATTAGATAGGATGTGTCACATATAGTACATATAATATATTATTAAATAATAAAAATATTTTCTGAGTTTTAACAAGTTTAAATGGCTTCTATAGGGCTTACTTTTTTAAAAATATATTTTATTGATTTTTTACAGAGAGGAAGGGAGCAGGATAGAGAGTTAGAAACATCGATGAGAGAGAAACATCAATCAGCTGCCTCCTGCACACCTTCTACTGGGAATGTGCCCGCAACCAAGGTACATGCCCTTGACTGGAATCAAACCTGGGACCTTTCAGTCCGCAGGCTGACGGTCTATCCACTGAGCTAAACCGGCTAGGGCTAGGGCTTACTTTTTTGACTCTGAATAATATCTTTGTGGATAGATGTTTTATTTCATAGTGAATTCTGTATACAATTCAAAACTATCCAGTATTTTAAAATTCATGAAGTAAAAAATTATTTAATGAGCTAGCACCCTGCTTTCTAATATCTGACTTTCAAATAAAGCCAAATTTTGGATGGCTAGAAGTTAGACCATGTCGTAAGGAAGAATTCAAAAATAGCATGGTTATATCTATAAAATGGGAGTAAAAATAGTTGTTATACCATGCACATAAAGCACTTAGCATAGTTTTTGGCATGTTAGAAGCACTCAATAAAGTAACAATGATTATTATTATGTCATTTTTTTCTATAGCTAATAACTATAATAGTTATATTAAAATCAACATTAATGCACTAATGATTATCATATTCACATGACATAGACAAATACACAGAACACTGCTTCTGTAGTTAGGTCCAGATCATATACAACATAGAAGGTTATATGTAACCTTCAGTTTTGTGTGAACCAAATTTAAACAAATAAATCAACCACTATTAGTGAGGAAACTAATGAGTAAACACAAGTAATTATATATGATCATTTTATAGATGAATATTTTACAAAATGGTGTCCAATCCATTCCACATACATATTTTAACACCCTCCTTTTAAATAAAACATTTTATGGAAATTTTCTGGAATTTAGTTGAGCATTTTATGTAACCTTTTTTAATATATTAAACACCCTTTACAATCACTGTATTCACATAAAATTCTTCCAATCTCTTAGCATAGTAGGCACTATTCCCCCATAAGGCACCAAATTCCAAAGTAGAAAAAAATATTAAAAATTGAGAGGAGAGTCCAGTCAGACCACCTTCCTGTTCCCAAGCATCTGGTTTGACCTCCACATTGAGTGGTAATCTGTACTCCAGTGCTGCTCTGTTGTACAACAATCTAGAGGAAATGGCAGTACCTTCCTCCAAGGTGGATATTTCTCAGAGAATGATCACGGTTAACAGCTTCTACTGGAAATTGATAACAAATCTTGAAGTTGAAGGTAAATTATTGACAGCAAATTATCCTTTGTGAATAATAACTTTCTCTATAACATTAATAAAGGTATCTTGATTTGTGTAGCTTTCATATATATTAATGTTGCAGGATGCTCTAAGACTGGCTGAAGAAGAAGAAATCACAGAAAGAGGGTTCTGAAAAGAAGAAATTAAGGAAAATAAGCCCAGAAAAGCATGGGAAAGTTGATTAGAAAGCCTGATGGGGAAGTCCTCCATGTGATGGAGAGGACAAAACTTGCACATATTAAGGCCTGAACTCAGGTAGAAAGGGAAGAGGGGAAAAAGAATGTCCATGAACACAGTGTGAGCGAGGCTAGCAGGGATAATAAGAAACAAGGACATGAGAATATCATTGGCTGACTGTTTAAAGAACAGAGAGCTACAAATGGGCTCATTGACTATTTTATTAGTTAAATTACTTGGCCTAGCAATCACCAAATAGAAGTTAGAAATAAAGCACAGTTGTTGCTGTTATTCAAACTTACATTCTAATTAATAGAATTATATGTAACTAGAGGCCCAGCACACTAAATCGTGCCAGACTCAGACCCGCCACACCTCCTGGGACCCCAGACTCACCACACCTCGAGACCCATTAATGCACCCCCTGGTGACCGGTCCTTTGGTCGTTATGGCGTTATGGCCACTGGCCTTTTATAATATAGATGTTTGAGCACATTTCTCTTTTTTTTTTTTCTTTTCTTTTTTTTAATTTATTGCTTAAAGTATTACAAAGGGTATTACATATGTGTCCATTTTATCCCCCCGCCCTAGACAGTCCCCTAGCCTCCCCTATCCCCCAGTGTCTTATGTCCATTGGTTATGCTTATATGCATGCATACAAGTCCTTTGGTTGATCTCTTTCCCCCCTACCTCCTGCCCCCCAACCCTCCCCGGCCTTCCCGCTGCAGTTTGACAATCTGTTTGAGGCAGCTCTGCCTCTGTATCCATTATTGTTCAAAAGTTTATAATGGTCTCTATTATCCATGAATGAGTGAGATCATGTGGTATTTTTCCTTCATTGACTGGCTTATTTCACTTAGCATAATGCTCTCCAGTTCCATCCATGACGTTGCAAATGGTAAGAGTTCCTTCCTTTTTACAGCAGCATAGTATTCCATCGTGTAGATGTACCACAGTTTTCTAATCCATTCATCTACTGATGGGCACTTAGGCTGTTTCCAGATCTTAGCTATGGTGAATTGTGAGCACATTTCTCTTTATCCATGGGTATGAGAGAAGTAAAGGGAACTCATTTCCTCTGCCCAGTGTATGAAAAAGAAGATTGGAAGAACCACCAAAGTGATAAAGCACCAGGACTCATTTCAGCACATTCTTTATGGAGCCAAACAGCAAAAGATGATCTAGGTGTCCAGCTTGTTTAAAATGCTTAGTGCCTCCCTTACCCTGGGCAAAATTTCAGGAGTGGCTTCTTCCAAAAAGGGCTTCCCCAGAAAAAAGCACAAGAATGTTAGCACACAGGTCCTGGGTGAGACTTCCTGTCTATCAATGTTGTAGGAAGCATCCCCGCTTCCTCTGCGTTCACAAAACGTCCCTGCTCGCAGACAAATGAGCAGCAGCTGGGCGTCATACACAGCACATCCCACCCTACGAGACCCCTCACAAGACACATGCACACATCCCTTGGAATAGCAGACAGAACCGATGAGGACTGAGCGGCTGGTGCTCTGAAAGGCCCAGCATCTGGAGGTGCCAGAGACACGAGGAGACAGAGAAACCATGAGCTCTTACACAACAGCTATCTTGGGAAATAACCCAAGGCAGGTAATGTTCTGGATTCTAGGGAGCGATGCGACACAATTCTGTGGCTTGTCTGTAAATTATGTCAGATATCTGAATTAATAAACTACATGACCTTGAGGAAAAAAACCGCCTGGCTTCAGCTTCCTCGTTTCTCATTAAGAGGGGCTGGCGTCAATCATCTCTTAGAATCCATCAGTATCTGAAAGTGTTATGGTAAAACAAATTTTTCACAGAAACTCTTGCACTTAGCAGATTGACCAAAACTTGAAGCTTAGTCCCCATTTTTTGGATTAGTTTAATCGCATAAACCAGGATTTTCAACTGGTGTGCTGGGCACACTGGGTGTACTACAAGAATTTTTAAAACATGCAATACCTGACTTTTTAGATAGGGGCATTGACCTCTTTTCCCTTAGATTGTCAAATGAAAAAATGACAAGAGCCAACACAACAATAATCATTCAGTGCGAATGAATCAAAATTATACCTATTTTTTGTAGGATTGGCAAAAAATATATATTTTGGCATGCCGCAGATTTTAGTTTTTTTACAACTTCAATAATGTTAAAATTTTAGTTTATGTGTGCCATGATATAAAAAATGTTGAAAATCTCTGCTATAAGCCCAATGATCCTGAGTAGTTCTATAAAGTAGTGATCAAATGCAAGGAATTCCTTGCTCCAGTGACCAATTTAATACACCTGCCCCGTGGTCCCTCATCCTCACGATTCAGTCATAAATATATGCATTTTGGTTATCAGATTATGTTTCAATGGCATTACTCAGGAAATACATTCCCATCAGATGTACTTGGCACTTCAATGATTAAGCAAAATGGACTACGCAGCCTTGTTTCAACAATTCTAATCAAGCAAGGTCCCTCCTAGGAAATCTTATCAAGTTACTAAGGAAGAAGTATGTAGACTTTTATTTAAAAAAATAAGAACCGCTACGTCTGCTGAACTTTCAGAAGTCAATAGACAATATTAGAGAACAATGGGAGGAAGAGAACAGAATGCATTCTCAAAAGCATCACGTGTTATGACTCTTCTAATTTTCAAAATGAAAGTGGCCTTATTATTCCTCTGATTATAAAGATTTTTACCACATATTGTCAAATTGCTTTTCAGGAAGCTTGTCCTAGTGGGTTTTCCCACCAGCAGTATACAGGGTGGGGCAAAATAGGTTGACAGTTGTGAGTACATGAAACAGTTTATTCTTGTATTATTACTTATGAATTATTGTATTGTTTTCCATACGAACGACAACTACTTTGGCCCCACCCTATATAGTGTCCATTTCCTCACACCCTCCCCATAATAGGTATTGAATTCTTTTGAGTCTTTGTCAATGTGTTAGTGGAAATAATACTTATAATTTGAATTTTTAATTATCAGTGAGGTTGAATAGTTTTTCCACTTGTTTATTAGAAATTATTTATGTCATTGGTCCATTTTTCTATTGTTGTGTCTTGTTTTAATATATTTTTATTGATTTCAGAGAGGAAGGGAGAGGGAGAGAGAGATAGAAACATCAAGGATGAGAGAGAATCATTAATTAGTGGCCACCTGCACGTCCCCTACTAGGGACCAAGCCCGCAACCCAGGCATGTGCCCTTCCTTCAATCCACAGGCCAACGTTCTATCCACTGAGCCAAACCAGCTAGAGCTGTTGTGTCTTTTTTGCTTTATTCATTTAAAAGAGCTCTTTATATTAAGGATATTTCTCCTTAATTATTTTTGTCACAAATATCATTGTCCAGATTGCTGTGTGCAATGAAGTTATATTCATGAGAGTGTGTTTTTTCTGTGTAAAACATTCATCCAGTTTTTATGAAGTCAATATTTCATTGTGTCAAATATTTTAGTCTCTTGTTTTACTACTTTTTTTACTTGCTTACGAGGATTTCTCCCACCCACCTATATATTTTTTCAAGTATTTCATTTTTTTACCACTTGATTTTCTGGTGCATCTAGTATGTATTTGAGTATAAGGTGTGATGTAGACTTTATTTCATTTTTCTAGTTATTTCAACCTCATGGATCGAAAAATCCATGTTTTCTCCTCTGATTTGAAGTGTCTCCTTCCTAACACTAAATTCTAATCTGTAGGTGTCTATTTTTCTGGGCTTCTTTCTATTTTACCATGATCTCATCTGATGTGAGCTGATTCGGACATCACTATCAAACTGTTTCAATGAGTCTGATTTCAAGATTCCTTTAAATATGGGGTAAGGCAATGCTTCCGCCTTGTGCTTCAAAACTTTCCTGGCTATTCACACAGGTTTCTTGCTCCAGCAGCAATTAGGCACTTAAAGTGAAGTGTTGCATATATGTAAGTATTTTTTAAAGTGCACAAACTTCTAAAAACCCTAAAGCAAATAATTTTATAGGAAGTATTTATCACCCCCTTTTAGACATATTAAGAGTCGTCACTGTTTTTGAAAAATACTCAGAGTACGGGTGGTGTTGAGGATCAGGAATTTTCTAACCCACAAGATATATATTTGGCTGGCTCATTATGGCCACTGCAGATTTAAGTATGATGGAAATATATGTATATAGCATATCCTCTTCATCACATTATTCTTTAAAACATTAAAATTTTCATGTCGGTAGAAAGAATGCAATTCACAAGTTCCTCACCATTGTTAAAGCTATGTGGGCTTGTAACAAATCAGAAATCTGAGCCTTTCAATCACATTCATTTCTGTTTCATTCCCATAGGCCCTGTTTGTCAGTCTCTATCTCAGTTTCAATTTCTATAGTCCTCTGTGCCCACAGCAAGAGTCACTTCATCCCAACTATGATCTGTGACCCAATCACTGACCACCCAAAACCAGGTGAGTGCTCCCACAATATCATGTATTATCTAGTCACATGGCATTGAATTCCAATCACTAGCTCGGTACCTGACACACATGGATCTCAATAAGTATTTAGTGGATGGGTGAATGCTGCATACTAAATGTGAAGCAGGAGGGACACAAAGCGTTCTGGCTCTCGGATTTAGCACCATCTTAGTTGTTTTGATAGCGCATTATAATTTCAGCATCTCACACACAGTCTCTAGAACTCTTCTTCCTCCAGAACTATCTTGTCTCTGAATCCCACCTCCCTGCTCTCCTTCCTGGTCCTGCTGACTGGATTGCCCAAACCCTGGCTCCCTGCCTGTGCCAAACATCCATGCTCCATCTGTCTGGCGAGATACCCCCAAACCTCATGTTAGACTCTCAGATGCCAGCTGCTAACTTGGACCATTCTTTGTCATCTAACGCCATACCATTTGAATCCTGTGTTCTACCTGCTCCCAGTTCAGCCCCACTCCAGCTACACGAATGGGGCTTGACTGATTGAGCCCAGCATGTTCTTCAAGATGAGCAGATTAAGAGGATCTCACTCTATAATCGGTTGCTTCCACACAGCTCAAATCCTTTCAACTCCTCACACAATTGTAGTTGAAGCCCAACTCCTGTGAAAGTGTCTGGAAACAGATTGACATAATAATCCAAATATAAATCAAATTGTGGGATTTTAACCATACATTCATACTACATGGAAAAACTAGAACTCTGTTTTTTCTCAAGTCTCTCCCTCAAAAGGTCAAAATTCTTTGCTTTCCGAGAAACCACAAGTCGCTTTCATCTGGTTTTCCCCCTTGTTCTCTCCTCCGTTTGAGCTCAGCATTTCACGTGTTCATTTTGGTGAGATTCCATCACAATACATCACCAGGAACACATGTGTTCCACTGGGACTTGATTCCCTGGAAGATGTGAATAGTGATGTAAATAACAGCATCACTGGAATTTGGAGGAATTGATGCGGGAAAGAAAGTGAAAAAAGGCAAAATCAAGCAACTATAATCAATATTTCCTTTGTGAGGATAATGTTGGTAGTGTTGAGGCTGATAGGGAACTTCTTTGGGATTCATCAGCTGGGGCTGTCAGCAGAAACATTAATTAAATGGCAGCTGTTGCTTTACCACTTGTAGGGGAGTGGAGCAATCCTAACTCCAAAATAGATTTCAGAGGATGAGAACATTTCCAACTAAAAAACCACAATAAGAGCTGGATGTGTTCCTTTCATGAGTTTTGTGGTGCGCATGAGTGAAAAGATGAGGGACAAATATTGCAATTAGACTGTGTCAATAGTTATGGTTTATGCCACTGTATTTAAAGTAAAAGTTCTAGTCTGCTATTGGAAATGTATGTTTATCCTGCCAATCATCGCTACCGAGCCCAGCTTTCACTCACTTAGCTGTGCAGTGGTTATTCTCTGATTCTCTAATGAACATTTAAAATGCTTGTTGATTTTTAATTTGTATTGTTATAAAAACAATATGTGACCATCAAAGGTTTCAGAATATTGAGAGGCAGGTAAATAATCACTTATGGTCACTGATTATTTTTTCCATATTTATTTATTTTTAAATTATGCTCAGTCAAATCAATAAAAACCAGTAAACAGTGTTTACTTTCTCAATTCCAGGACATTTAATGGATTTGATTTAACAAATGAATCCCAATCTTTAGTCAAGCAGATAACCCACTTGGTGGGAACTCAGAGCACCAAGACCAGATGCCGCAAGACCCCTGATTTATTGAGCATCTGTTTTGTGCAATGTGGTTGTTAAAATAGTCCCAAGGCATACCCGAATCTATTTATCATGTTAAATTCTGAATTTACATGTAAATATTTATTATAGAATAATTATAATAATCTCTCACTTTTTGTTTAGTTTCTATTGCTTAGAGAAATCTGTGCTACAGTATTTGCCATTGGTGATTTTCATCTTAGTATAGTTCATGTAACTAGAAAATGCATCTAGACTTTCCCCTAGGTCTGAAAAAGCCTGCTCTGTAGAACTTCAGACTTAGAGAATCAATCAGAAAATTAATTCTATACATGCTACCTAAAAATGTAGACTTTACAGGTCTTCAGAGTACATTGACCCACCGGCCAGTCAGTTCCATGGAACAGACCAGCTTGTTTCCAACACACCTGCAGTTAGAGGAGAAGCAAAGTGATTAATCCCTTCCTGTTGTTGCTAATATCATGAAAGCTAGGGCTGGTATGAAAGCCCAGACAGGGGAATCCCAGGGAAAATATGAACCCAGCCAAACTCACAGGACTAGGGGGAAAGCCAAGGTTCTCAATAGGAGAGTAAAGTTCACAGACTTTCCATGGAAAGGTAAAAAAATATATATATGTGCCCCAAAGTAAGGCAGAAAATATTATATCGGCCCACAAGGGAAAGAAAAGCCAGGACATAGAAACAATGTCACTGGGGAAAATGAAGCACCTTTTAGCAATCTCTAAGATTGCTAGAGATATGGGTTGCTTCCAACTGGTCCACTTATTCAGAAAATAGAAAAGAAGGCAAGGACCCATTCTCTAGGCAAGCAGATAACCCAGTTATGCGAATTCAGAGCACCAGGGCCACCAGATGCCACAAGACCCATGGTGCTGAAACAGGGGAACAGCTGCCATTCAATCCCTTATATACTCAAGAGTTGCCTCCAGAACAGCAAAGTGATTAAAAGATTAAGAGCACAAATTGATAGTCCAATTGCCTGGACTCAAATCCCAGATCTTCCACGTTTTTTTTTTTTTTTTTTTGGGGGGGGGGGGGGGGAGGCGGGCAACTCCCTAAGCCTTCTTACCTGTAAATGTATATGAATATGTTTCATTGGGTTGTCAGTACCTAATACACAGAAGGCATTCATTAAATATTGGCTACTTTGTTGTTTATTATGATCATGTGATAGAAAGGGTAATGGCCTAAGACTCAGAGGCCTTTGTAACTTCTGCCCATTGATTTCCATTCCCTCCTCCTAGTACTGTCTTCTTTAAAATGATAAGATTGCACTAGATAACTGATTCTCAACCCTAGATGCACATTAAAATCACCTAAAAGCTTCCTAAAATAGACCACTACTTGGGTACCTACTCAGGCTAACTTGAATCAGAACTTCTGGGGCACAGCCCAGGCACCTGCATTTTTAAAGCATCCCAGGTAAATCTGATGCACAGGAAGTGTGGAGACCTTCAAGACTAAATGATCTGAGAGCTCCATGTGAGCTCAGAGTCTAGAGATTTCCCCCTTTTCGGTTCCCTGATGGGTTTGGATAGCTCTCGTAGGAACAAAACTCTATGATTATCAACAGTGTGAGACTCAGAGCCTCCATTCCTCCTTGAAATTAGTTCAGGTGCAGAGGTGTTAAGAGAACTAAGAGCACTTATAGAATGTCTTTGATGATCTTTGAATGAATATGATAAACTGTTAATATATTCCATTTAATAGGCATAGCTAATATTAATGTGGAAATTTTTACTAAGTTTTGTTGCCAAGAGAAATTTCGAATAATTGAAGAGAAAAAAATATACTTCCAGAAGCCAACTAGTCAAGCCCTTTGTCTCCAAAGGATACAGCACTAATTCTTTCCCTCCTTTGATACTATTACACCTTTTTACATAAAGACAGAAGAAGACAAAATGGAAATTCTGAGTTTATTTGTTGTAAGAAAATCAGGAGAGATCATGTGAAAGAAACAGACAGCCTTGATGAAATGTAATACATCACTACCTTTATTTTGGATTAAATAAGTCTATGGTACAGAGCAAAGAGTGTTTTTGCTTCAAGAAGACATTCAGCCTGTCAGGTAAGTAGTGGTACAAGTCCTTGCATAGACTAGTAACGAGTGTGTAAGTGTGTTGGGAGGATTGGCGGATATGCTAGTATAGTTGTGACAGGATTCTGTTTTCAATTCTTGGAACAGAATTTCTCAGAGGGTAGAGATTCATTTTGTTATGTGTTCACGTCACGTGAAAAATTCATCTTCCTGGGATATTCAATCCCACCACCTGAGATATTCGATACACTGGAAAAGTAGAGTATTTATGGCCACTGGCATAAGAAAAAGCAAAGCATTATCTGCTCCATCAAAATTTTATTAGAATTGCTCTTTTACTCCAGAAACTTTCAAAAGTTAAATGCCATAAGTGTAAATAGAAACTCAAAAATTCCAATTATATCCAAATGTCGGACATTTAACTTCATTAAAGGTAACTCTTGGTTAATAATGATAAAATAATAAAATAATATACCTCATGCTATTACTCCACAGTAGCAAACCACTGGCTGAAAAGTATCAGATAATTTTCCTTAAATAATAGCAAGCTCTGTTTGGGGGGGGGGGGGGGCGGGGAGGGTTGTTTGTTTTGTTTTTGGTTTTTGGTTTTTGGTGTTGTTGTTTTTTAAGGAACAACATGCTACCAGATTGACAAGTCACTGCCTAAGTAAAGTCATTGGGAGCCAGTAAGAGCTCTTATCTGGAATGAGACCTTCTGTCCCCTACATCACTGCCTGCTCCAACCAACATATATATACCACCATAGGCTACTTCAAGGAATATTGCTCCCAATAGCTGGAATAAGTATTCTGTAGGACTCCTTCTTGAGCCTACTTAACAAACTGAATGCTTAGGACCAAGGCAGAGATCTGCAAAGCATTTCAAATGTTACAATAGAAGGTGGGGTTCTAAGTTGTCAACAGGAGCAACAGATCAAAACCCCAATGGTATCAAACGATCTAGCTACAACAGCGGCCATAATAGCTCATAAATTCAAATGCTCCATGGCATCCTCTCCCAGGGAATCAATGTGGAAACCAAGAACCAAGTCAGCAATGTGCAAACCAAGAACCACATTGCTCCATCAATAACTGGAAGAATAACTTCTGCAACCCGGTGCCCCAGGCGTAGCTCTTTCTCAGTTGCCCACCTCCACTGGCCACTGAAGCTGGTGGGGCCACTTTGGAACCCTGGAGGAGGACCCACATTTGCCTTTTGACCCTGAATCTCTTTGTTATTTGATCTTTGAATCTCTTCAGACTATGGGGACAGCTGATCCCCTGCAGTGTCACATTCTACACCTTTCACTAAAGCATCTCACATCATCTGGGTGGAGATCTTCCTTGAACAACTGCTTACAGTACAAGAAAGTGGTTGAAAGTATGGGCTAAATAAAGTCAAGCTGATTGAGTCTGAATTTCACATCTACCCCTGGGCAGTAACCATCTATAAGACTCGTTTTACTAATCCACAAAACAGAGATAAAAATAGTGCCTCATAGGGCTGTTATGCAAAGTAAATAAAAATCATCCATGTAAAGTGCTTGGCACAGTGCCTGGTACAGTATAATCTCCAGCATATGCTAGCTATTATTATCGCTTATACATACTAAATAATTTTATATAACTCTGTAATATATGTATTATATAAATAGTATATATTATATGTAACTATTATTACCATTATATTGTCTATTATATTATTATATAATAATTGGGCTCCTGAAGTCCCAGTCATTACTAGGAACATTTGGTGTACTAGGCAATGAGCTGTGGAATAAACAGGATATAGAAGGTGAAGATATGTTACTGAGAGTGGAGGGGCCCCTACCAAGGCAGCTGGCTTCCTTACGGACCAGAGAAACAACAGGCTGTGACCAAAGCAGTTGGTTTGGTGGTGTCCAAACCAGAAGATGACACCTATCAAGACAGCATGTGAAAATTAAAGTCGTGTGGAAGGCCCCTCCCTCATCCAAATACCAGGCTGCTCCTCAAGCATGTGTCACTTACTAAACAGTTAAGGAACACAAAGAGCCTTGAATACCTCCAAGGTCACATTTCAAGACTTACAGAATAACGAGGAAAAATCTGAGCTGGCAAAACTCTTCCTGGCTCTCCTGGCAAGCAGACCATCTTTGTTTTCCATTAGTGTGTGTTGTCGTCACAGTAACTGCAAGGCTCCAAAGACAGGCCCATGGTGTCATTTCCTCATGCACTTAGGCTGCCACACTGAAATAGCATTATGAACTCAGCAATGCCTCTTCCTTTCCTGTTATTCTGCGGTGCCTCAGTCAAAGAAACAGGCCCTCAAATGAGTTACTTAGGACGTAAGTATATTAAAGAGATACCAGAAAAAAACAAAGTCATTGATCTCGATTACTGTATTGTGGGTGAGAGAGAAAGAGAGTGTGTGGGTGTGGGTGTGGGTGTGAGAGTGTGTGTGGTGGGTAGGTATGTGTGAAAACCTTATTTTTGCAAAGCTGTCTTAAATAAACAAAGCAAGTTGGCAATAACTGGATTATCTTGGTGATGTCAGCAGTCTACTGTTTTCAATCAGATTGTCTTTTGGCTTTAAATCTTTAGCAAATCATTTTTTAAAGAATGCAGTTGGCCAACTCTAATATGTCCATTTCATGGCTTTCTTACACCTTTTCCTTACAAAGATAAGCAGCAGGTAACGTATTAACTTGGGGAGATTGCAAGACCAAAAAAAAGACTGTTTTCAAGTGTGGACATATAAGGTCTTTGGCTAGTGAAGCAACAATAATCATTTTCATTTATGTTTTGGTAAAGGTAGTAGGTGGCAGCATTTAAACAAGAAAGAAACAGAAAATCCCTGAACCTTAAGTACTCAGAGTCAGATTACTTGAGATAAACTCTGCATTAACTTTAAAAAAATTTTTTAGTCTGCCTTTCACAGACCTCAGAAACACATAAATCACCCCATATTATGAACATGGACACTATTTCCCAAAAAGGAAAAGCAACACCAACCTTCTTTTGACTTATCAGTGCTGCTGTGGCTTACACAAAGCTCTCAGGGACTGGGGTGCTGGTTAATGTCGTGTTTCTTCATCTCTCTGCTGGGACTTTCTCAAGTTCTGCAATCAGCTGGCTACAGCCAACTATAGCTGATCAACTCATGCTTTGCTTTCCTTTCTCTAAGTTCCTCCGCAACTCACTGCATGGCCTTTGAAATCAAACTGCCACAGGGAAAGTGAGATTCCGCCTGCAACCTTTTTCCTTCTCTGAGAGCTGCAGAGTAGGCCTGACCATTTAAGGAGAAAGAGCATCATGCAATACATTTTCTTATGCTTCCTATATTTTTGCCCTAGAGCCTTTAAAATGTATTTCGTTAAGCCAGGAATAAAACTGTTTCCTTCATTTCTTTCTTTTCCTTCCTTCCTTTCCCCTCTCCTGCCTTCCTTCCCTCCTTCTTTCTTTCCACAACAGGGGTTTCATTCGAGAATGACAGTTATAAAACTCAGTCTGCCTTATCTTTTAGAAACTCGTTCTTTCAAGTGAGAAAAGTAAAGCAAAACGGACAGGTCTAAACTGTAACTACCCTGCATAAGATTTGTTGACACTAACGCTACTGAGACACTTCCCCGCTTATAAGAATGCTTCATATACATTTGTTAAATTAAACATACAGAACAGTCATCACCCTATAATATATACACACATATTTACGATATAACACTTTTTTGTTCATCTTGGATTATACTTTCTTGTCATGTGTAAGAAGAATGAATAGGATTAAGGGCAATGAATAGCAAGAATTCATTTCCTTTTGGTAAGGTTGAAGCTAGCATGAGATGACCTTTTTTGGTCTTTTTATTTTTATCTGTTACTAGGTTAGTAAAACAAACAAAACATCGAAGGGAAGAAATAAAGAGAGATAAATGTAATAATGTATTCCTCCATAGAGGAAGAAGTCTCTGTTGCCATACATCACCCAGTGTGGTCAGCCATAAAGAAGACACCCAAGCACCATGTATAAGCACACTTTATTTCCAAGAGCAAATATAGAAACCATAATATAGTTTTAGCTGTTGGTGATTTCTTAACCTTTTTAACAATGATTCTGTGAGACAGCAGAATGCTGAGTGATAAGGGAGGGTTTGAAATATAAATTCCATACTAAATTATTGGCTGGCATTCAAACTATGTCTGCTTAGAGTACCCAGGAGCGAAGTATGTCCCAAACAGGATTCCAAATTTAAACAATACATTCTTCTGTTTTCTATGATCTATGAACTTGAGTTCACAGATTATCTGTATCCAAGAATTTTGTGTGCAACAAAGACTAAAATAAACAGATAACAACTTTTATGGTGTGGTAATAAAATCATAATAGCTCAAATTTATTGAAAAGTCTACCAGGCAACTTTAAGTTTTATTAACTCATGTAACCTTCAAAACAACTCTATGAGGAAGATAGTGTTATTATACTTGTTTTATAGATGAGGAAGGTGGGGCACAGAGAGTAATTTTTGCCCAGGGTTACAGTGAGCTGAAATCTGAGTCCAGGCCTATGAGACTAGCCTTTCCTACCTCCTCTTCCATACCAATGAACATGTCCTTGTTGCTATATCATCAAGTCAGATCTGGGGAAACAAGATGTATTCTGTTGAGATATATATAGGGACTGACTTGTATATATATAGTAATTAATACATAAACAAACTTACACTGCAGGCTTTTAATGTCACTTTTCTAACAAGCTGCTAGCATTTTTTTTTCTCTTAAACCTTTCTGCAGAAATAGATCTCAATTGAAGTTTACCCACTCACTTCCCATGATACTGCTTTTCTAAAACCCAGGTGTTTAAAAAAATAAAATGAGACACATTAGTGAAAATGTGGATTAAACAAACTATAAAATCCCATTGCTTAGGGCACCTGTTTTATGAAGAAATACTAATCTTCCAAAAAAAACAATTAGCATTAGTTTAGAATGTGTATTTTACCACAAAGTTTTACTTGTAAGGAATAAGTAAAAATTATAACCACAGGAAAACCACTGCTAAATGAATATATTCAATATTTCACAAATTTCATTAGAAAAACCCCATAGTGATTCTTGCTGAACACCCATTTAGAATAATTTTAACCTCCTTGGCCATCTTAAAATATAAATATAATGCTTTTCTTTTTATGGACACAAAAAAATTGCTTCAAAGTCATGATTCTTGCTTTATCTCACATAGTAAGGCTATAGGTTTCATGATTGATCAAAAATAAACCTCAGGCCTGGCCGGTGTGGTTCAGTGGTTGAGCATCAACCCATGAGCCAGGGAGGTCACGGTTTAATTCTCCATTAGGGCACATGCCTGGGTTGTGGGTTCAATACCTATGGGGTGGGGGGGGGGGGATGTAGGAGGCAGCCGATCAATAATTCTCGCTCATCTTGATATTCCTATCTCTCTCTCCCTCTCCCTTCTTCTCTCTGAAATCAATAAAAACATATTTTTTAAAAATAATAATAATAAAATAAAACTCAGAAATGTGTTTTTTTAAATATCTAGGGAAAATAGAAAAGATATTTAAGTATTTTAATGCTCAAGGCCATTCTAGTTCATCAAGATCATCAAATAGAAGGGGCCATAATTTAAATAGTCCAAAGGTAACTATAAATGGGATCTGCTGCCCTAGCCAGTTTGGCTCAGTGAATAAAGCATCAGCCTGCTGACTGAAGGGTCCCGGGTTTGATTCCAGTCAGGGGCATATACCTGGGTTGTGGGCTTGATCCCCAGTAGGAGGCGTGCAGGAGGCAGCCAATCAATGATTCTCTCTCATCATTGATATTTCTATCTCTCTCTCCCTTCCCCTTCCTCTCTGAAATCAATAAAGATATATATTTAAAAATAAAATAATGCCAAAGCCGGTTTGGCTCAGTGGATAGAGCATCAGCCTGCGGACTGAAGGGTCCCGGGTTCGATTCCGGTCAAGGGCATGTACCTTGGTTGCTGGGCACATCCCCAGTGGGAGGTGTGTAGGAGGCGGCTGATCGATGTTTCTCTCTCATTGATGTTTCTAACTCTCTATCTCTCTCCCTTCCTCTCTGTAAAAAATTAATAAAATAAATAAAATAAAATAAATTAATGGGATCTGGTACCAAAAGATGATAAAAGTAAAGTATATGCATTACAGTTTTTAAAGTCTAGGTGCATACACAGGACATGCATGAATGTATGCTATCTTTATATATCCCCCTTTCTATTTCATTCCCAAGAGATATATCATCTCCACAACCAGGTCCATGAGCCCAATTACAATTACTTATAACTTTTCTGGGCATGAGAAAACTATGAAGACTTTCCTAGGAAATTTCTGAGGTAAAAAGTTTTTAACTATTATTACAGTTCCTTTTCTTGATTTTACACTTATCTATACTTCCTTACATATTTGTCATCATGAATCTAGAGTCAAAAATGTTAATAAAACATCGACAATGTGTATGGGGCTTCAAAGCCAAGTGATGCTTAGGACAACCCTTCATACCTAATCATCTTCACAAAACTGTTCAGACTTTTAAAAGGCCAACCCTGCTCCCGAGTACCCTAATTCTAGCAGCGCACCAAACTGTCTAAACTAAGGCGGCATCGCTTCTAAAAGGCATGAGCCTGGAAATCGTTGTGAACGTGGAAGACACTTTTCTGGGTTTTAAAAGTAAACAAGGCCTCTGCGGGAAAGGTGGTGAAAGGTGTCCAGATGTGGGGATGAAATGGGCAGAGGTAGAACACTGAAATGTGCAGTGTGTGTGTGTTTGGAGAATGGCCCCAAATCTGAAATATTTGAAGCAAAGAGACAAACACTTGTTGAGTAGTGGAAGCTGAGACTAGGAAAGTTAAGTACGTGCCAGATGATAGAAGGTTTTCAAAATACCCAGCCTAGGTGTTTGACAGCAACAATGAGTCCCAGAAGATAACAGAAGAGTAAAGAGACAAGCATAGCAACGCTTTGGGAAAATTAACCCCATGGTCATGGGCAAGATGGTTTGGATGAGGGGTGGGAAGGGAACACCAGTGTTACAATCCAGACTGAGGGTGAAGGGAGTAGGCCTTAGTGTGGTGGGAGACATGATAATGGGATCTAACAACTCTTATGGTGAAGGGGATAGGAGGATTCCAAAATAACACAGAAATGTGAACTTGAATGAACAGGAGAACAGAATCTGAATGGTTTGTGGAGTCTGATTGTTCACATACTAGAGGAAAGTACATGGGCTAACATGAGCTGCTTTTAAGTCTCAAGGGTAAACTTACAGCCATAAAAATGATACTCACATGTCAATTCATCAGGAAACATGGCTTTCACTCAGGGCCAAATGCTGCACTCAGTTACCTACACACTGTTCTACTGACTCCACAAGAAATTACATGCCTAAAACTAATGGTCGATTAGTTGATACATCTGATAAGGGGTTACTATCCAAATTAAAACCACGATGAGAGCACCTCACACCTCTCAGAATGGCTATGTCAATAAATCAACAAACAACAGTGTTGTTGAGAAAAGAGAATCCTCCTGCACTGAAGGTGGGAATACGAATTGGTGCAGCCACTGTGGAAAGCAGAATGGAGTTACCTCAAAAAATTAAAAAATGAACTGCCTTATGATCCAGTGATTCCACTTCTGGAAATATATCTGAAGAAACCCAAAACACTAATCCAAACATATGCATCCCTATGCAACATTATTTACAATAGCCAAGATTTGGAAGCAGACCAAGCATCCATCTGTAGATGAGTGGATAAAAAAGCTATGATACATTTACACAATGGAATATTACTTAGCCATAGAAAAGAAAGAAATCTTACTCTTCTCCACAGCATGGATGGACCTGGAGAATATTAAGCTAAGTAAAATAAGCCAGTCAGAGAAAGAGAAACACCATATTATTTCACTCACATGTGGAATCAAATGAACAAAATAAACAAACAAATCAGAAACAGACTCATAAGTAGATACCAGACTCACAGATGTCAGAGGGGAGAGGGGTTACAGGGCTAAGTGAAAAAGGTGAAGGGATTAAGAAAAAAATATCTCATAGACACAAACAACAGTATGGTGATTACCAGAGGGAAAAGGGGGTCGGGGGTGCAAGGAGAGGGTATAGGAGGAATAAATGGTGATGGAAGGAGACTTGACTTGGGATGGTGAACACACAATACCATATACAGAGGATGTATTATAGAAACATGCACCTGAAACATATATAATTTTATTGACCAATGCCACCCCGAGAAGTCAATACATTTTTTAATAAAATAAAATGACATCGTAGGGACTGACTTGCAACTTCCACAATCTTAAACTGCGTTGCCTCGGATAATATTTTTAAGAAATGGATTTTGGCCTTAGATGTAGATTTGTAAGCCAACAATGTGACCCTTCCTAAGGTAAAAACAAGAAAAATGTAGAGCATTTCGTTCTGACTTTTCAAAACGCAAGAAGAAGATACTTCATCTCCACTGAGGCACCAGGAGTTTCATTCTCTGATACCCAAGGTACCGAGTGCATCATACACTATTACTAATATTTAGCTTATTCACTTTTTAAAGTAGTCATTTCATCGGAATTATGAAACATAATACATACTATGTACTAAATGTATGTACTATTTCATTTTCCTGAACATACGATATATAAGCTTTAGTTTTTCTTAAAATAGGAACCACTACTGAAAAGTTTGATACCTTCTTACTTGTCAACAATGTGTTCAAAACTGATCCTGGGTAAATTCTTTCTTTAAATTGACAAAATAGACTCAAATAATTCCTTGTAAAATATTCATCTGCATCTTCTTTGATATTACCCTTAGGTTAGAATATTCATTCAAATTATGTTCCTTTAAAGGAACAAACTTATTATACAAATCCAACCGATGACAGATAACAGGTGACAACCCTAACCACATCACCAATGTACAGACATAATTTTTGTTAGATTAAATATGAAATTGACAACTCTAATCAATTCTGAGAAAAATGCATGGCAATTCATGGAAGGGGAGAGAATATACTAGCAGATGAAAGAAGGACTTCCTTCACTGTTTGATAAATACACTACCCACACACTCGTACAACTCAAGAAAGGATTTTTTTATTTTTTCTAATAGATTCAACTTCAGTTTTAAAAATCAAAATCTGTTTTATCTATGTACAAGCAATTCCTCAATTTGTTTTTTCTTTTAAAAAAAACAACACCCAAATAATATTCTCCTGAGTAGTTTGTATTCTGTAACTGCAAAAGCAGTGATTTAATATCCAGGCATGTTTTGTGCCTAGTCAGAAGCACTTGGGGTGGCTGTAATGTAATGAGGTCAGAGCCAGCACAAGGTGTACCGGTGTAATCAGAGAATCAGGCGAAGGGAAAAGCAGATAGCAGCAAGTCAAAAGTACAGCCAGACAAACACCCTGTAGGACTTCCCTCCCATTTACCACACAAGCTGTTCAGTTCGTTTCAATAAATGAAACTAGTTATTTTGCTTCTAGGGAAAATACCCCTTCCATTGGTTAGCCATCCTGTGAACGGAGCTGTGAAATTGTCCCTTGTCATATTTCTGTTACCTGCCAAAGAATGATAACTTGGCAGAAATATTTTGATGGCCATTAAAACATCATAATCTTCGTGTTTAAAAAAGGAATCGGTACAATTCTGAGAAAGACACAGTGTTTCTAGTTCTTTAAAAATAATTCCCAGTGATTATCATAATGCCCAAATGTGCTATCACATAGTGGAACAGTAAGAATCAAAGGAAACAGGCAACACAGAATCACGGAGAACTCTCTTCCTCTTGGAGCAGAAATTTCTTTAAAGAATGAAAAGTCACTATTCATTTTGCTCTTACCTGATGGCAGCTCGCTTAGCCAAGAGGATGTCCTTTAGAGAGGTGGCTTATCCTTTGAAGAACCCAGTGGCTTGTCCCACAGCCCAAGAGAGAGACTGGAGTCCTGGAAAACTATCCAGCCCAAAAGAATACAGAGGGAAAAGCTTTCCCACTTGCTCTCCCGGGACTAGCCAATAGCTGAAGTCATGCAGGAAACCGAGTGGAGAGAAGGGGAGAGCAGCTTCTTCGCCCTGAAATCCCCGGTCCGCAGACACTGGAGGCTGTTGTAGATCTCCCACCCAGACTTTTGTTTAAAAGTTTTTTCAACTGTTGCTAGGTGTTGTTGGGTTCCGAGATTAGGTTTCTCGTCTCCTGCTCCCTGCACAACACCGGCAGGGCAGGGACTTTGTTGAGGCGCTGGCTTGCGCGTGCTATATTTAACCAGTGTTCTCAGCAAGTCAAGCCTGTCAACAGCTGAGAAGTTTGGAGCCGGCTCTGCTCGGTTCCTCGGCAGCTGGGTTATCAGTGGATATAGCTCTGCTCGCCCCGTGAAAGATTGCGGGAAACCGGCCGTCCCTTTTAAGGGCTGCTGCTCCTTACCCAGAGGGAATTACTAGTGGAAGCTCTTAAAAACAGATTGGGAGTCGGGACTTAGGTTTTCTAAGCGGAAAAGAAACAGCCACAGTTGTCTTAAGCAGAGCATTTTACCAATACTATATTCCTCTCCATTAGGCTTTCTGAGATATATGTTCCTACATTTTTTTTAAAAAAAAAAAAAAGAAGCTCTTATGTAAACGTGTATCACAACTGTTGGAAACATTCACAGTAAAAGATTATTTCCAGACCGTTGTTTATATTGATGTGTTATAGTCATAGCTAGGTGACTGACTTACCCAGGCATATCAGACTTGACCGGCTTATGTGCCTGAATGTTATAAAAGCCAGGTTACCATAAAGGAATGCCTGTAACATTGTTTTTGGAAAGGCATAAAGTGTAGTGAAGGACGCTCACTCAGGTCATTCATTCAAAGTAAGACCTCGAGAACACCCCCGAAAACGGGCCTTGACAGCTTTGCCTCCTTATTAACCCTCCAGCCTCCAAAACCAGGGAAGGGTCGCTGCTACCCTGAAGAACATGGAGAATGTCTCAAGATATTTTATTTGCTTTATGCTATATAATAAAATAGTGTGACTCTGCCTAGATTAAGACACAGGGAAAAAATGTGTTTTAACTAGTTCTTGGAACTGTCTTACTAATCCTATATAATTAAAGCCTAATATTGTCCCCTTGGGCAGTCGTTCAACTGGGAGTTCCACTGCTCACTATGATGTGTGCTGACCACCAGGGGGCGATGCAGACCATGGCGGGCATCAGCAACGCGGCACTGGCAGCAGGCGGCAGTGGAGGCACTGCCGGGTCCAATGGGCCCCAATGAGAGCGGGACCATGGCTGATGGTGGAGCAGGTGAGCAGGCGGCACCAGGCCAAGGCGGGTGCGAGCGGGGTCCCAATCACCCCGTCAATCGCTGGGCAGACGGTGACCAGCAGCAGCGTCAGGGGGTGGGGCCACTGCCATCTCCCAGGTGCTGAGGGAGCCAAGCAGGGGGCCTAGCCCTAACCAATCACCCCACAGGCGGGATGGTGGAGCAGGTGAGGGGGTCACCCAGGCCAAGGCGGAGTACCAGGCGAGGCTGCAGGTCTGTGAGGCTTGAGGCGCGAGCTGGGGCTGTGAGGCTGGGGGTACGAGCTGGGGCCCAATCTCCACAGGCCACCCTGAGGGACCCCTACCGTGCATGAATTCGTGCACCAAGCCTCTAGTCCTATCCTATCTAATAAAAGAGAAACATGGTAATTAGCCGTACGTCCGCTACCCTTCCCATTGGCTAATCAGGGCAATATGCAAATTTACTGCCAGTCAAGATGGCGGCCGGCAGCCAGGCAGCTTGAAGCGAACATGAGGCTTGCTTGCTTCAGTGACGGAAGACTCCAACATTCCCCACCTGCCGCTGCCGGCCTCTGAGCTTGCAGTTTGAAACATTGTTACAAATATAGAAGCTAAACAAAACCCCAGAAACCTGCTTTCAGCCAGCTGGGATCTCAGAGCTGGAGTTGAAACAGTGTTTCGATTATAGAACCCAAACAAACCAGATACCTGCTTTCAGCAGCAGAGGCCTAAGAGCTGGAGCCAAGCCTCAGAGCTAAAGCTGGCCCAGAATAAAAAAAAAAAAAGAAAAAAAGGAGCGGTTGGGAGCTTCACTCACCCGCCAGCCTGAAAACGGCCCTCAGCCCTTCACCTAGACTGGCCAGGCACCCCAGTGGGGACCCCGACCCTGAAGGGTGTGTGACCAGCTACAAACAGCCATCATCCCCTCATCCAGGCTGGCCAGGCACCCCAGTAGGGACCCCCACCCTGATCCAGGACACCCTTCAGGGCAAACTAGCCGGCCCCCACCCATGCACCAGGCCTCTATCCTATATAATAAAAGGGTAATATGCCTCCCAGCACTGGGATCAGCGGAGCCAAGAGGCCTCCCGGCAAAGGGATCAGCGTGACAAGGGGCAGCGCACAAACCCCTGATTGCCCTGCAGCTCTGTGTGTGACAGGGGGCAGGGCCACAACCTCCCTATACACCCTGCTCTGTTCGTGACAGGGGAAGGCGCCCCAAACCCCTGATCAGCCCTGCTCTGTGCCTGATAGGGGGGAGCTCCCCAACCCCCTGATCGGCCCTTCTCTGTGTGTGACAGGGTGCGGCGCCCCAACCACCCCCCACGGGCACTGCTCTGTGTGTGACGGGGTAGAGCCATAACCTCCCCATCGGCCCTGCCCTGAGTGTGACAGTGGTAGCGCCCCAACCCCCTGATTGACCCTGCTCTGTGGGTGATAGAGGGCGGTGCCCCAACCCCCCCCCACCACGGGCCCTGCTCTGTGTGTGACGGGGTAGAGCCATAACCTCACCATCGGCCCTGCCCTGAGTGTGACAGGGTGCGGCGCCCCAACCCCCTGATCCGCCCTGCTCTGTGTGTGACAGGGGGCGGTGCCCCAACTCCCCTATCAGCCCTACTCTGTGAGTGACAGGGGGGAGCTCCTCAACCCCCTGATGGGCCCTGCTCTGTGCGTGACGGGGGGAGCTCCCCAACCCCCTGATCCACCCTGCTCTGTGTGTGACAGGGGGCGGTGCCCCAACTCCCCTATCGGCCCTACTCTATGAGTGACAGGGGGGAGCTCCTCAACCCCCTGATGGGTCCTGCTCTGTGACAGGGGGTGGTGCCCCAACCCCCCAATTGGCCCTACCCTGAGCGTGACTGAGGATGGCATCGCAACCTCCTGATCTGCCCTGCTCTGTGCATGACATGGGGCGGCGCCCCAACTCCCCAATCAGCCCTGCTCTGAGCCCGACCAGAGGCTGCACCTAGGGATTGGGCCAGCCCTCTGCCACCCGGGAGCAGGCCTAAGCCAGCAGGTCGTTATCTCCCGAGGGGTCCCAGACTGCGAGAAGGCACAGGCTGGGTTGAGGGACCTCCCCCGCCCCCCCGAGTTCACAAATTTCTGTGCACCGGGCCTCTAGTATAATAATAAAGGCTAATATGCAAATAGACCAAACAGTAGAGCAACTGGAAAAACTGAACAACCAAACAACCAGTCACTATGATGTGCACTGACCACCAGGGGTCGTGTGTGGAACATGGTGGACATTGGCCACAATGGGATGGTGGAGCAAGTAAGCAGGGGCACCAGACCAAGGGGGGGCACTGGTCGCTGTTATTGGGGCAAGCCTCTAGTGGTTACTGAAAATACTTTGCTCCCAAGTGCCACGGTCCTGCCCAGCACTCGCACCTGCTGCCAGCTCCAGCCCCGCTTGCACCCTCAGCCAGTGCCAGAGCTGCTGCTTGCACCCGCTGCCGATGCCCAGTGCCAGTCCTGATCACTCAGTACGATCAGCGGGTGCGAGTGGCGGCTGCCAGCCCTGATCACCCCTGAGGGCTTCTCCACCTTCCCCTGCTCCTGAGAGGTGATCAGGGCAGCAGCCGCTACTCGCACATGCTGCTGGCACTGGCCCCAATCACTCCACGCCATCAGCGGGTGTGAGCAGGGCCAGTGCTGTCAGGACATGGGAGTGGCAGCAGCAGGATCAGGGCTGCCGGCAGACCGGGGACTGGGGGTTGCGGCGGGAGGGGCTGGGCAGGGGCGCGGAGGATGGGCTGAGACCCACCCCTGTGTCTACCGCAGCCTCACAGCCCACAGTTCCTTTCAAAGTGCACAAATTCGTGCACTGGGCCTCTAGTTACTTATATGAAATTCACAGTATGAGGAACTGAGAGAGATCTTCTTAGCCACAGATAAAGTAGGAAGTGAGACACACACAAACACACACACAAACACTAATATTGGTAAACACACTAGATTATTGCCCTACAAAAACCTCACCAACACCATTATAAAGGTGACCCCCACCCTTCCTGAGATCAATTTATCAGTTTAAAGATAACATCCTTTTTCAAGATGCAAACTAAAGTTGGATCAAGGAGACATTTCAAGGCATGAATTTAATAATATCTTGCCCAGGCTCAGGAGGTCATAGTTTGATTCCTAGGCAGGGCACATGCCCAGGGTGTGGGCTTGATCCTCAGTGGGGCAGCTGATTGATGATTCTCTCTCATCATTGATGTTTCTATCTTAATCTCCCTCTCCCTTCCTCTCTAAAATCAATAAAAATATTTTTAATAATAATATCTTAACCTTTGCATACTTGCAGTAAATGGCATATGTGCAAGATAACCCTGATGTCTCTCTGGGAAGGCTACCACTTTTCACAAGGAGTATGTGTGTGTGTTCTTTTTTAAAGAAATGACCCTCACCTTCAAGGATAGCTGACCCCCAACAGCTCAATCCAGTTCTTCCCATCCCAGCCACCACACTAACAGCATTCATTTTTTCCTCTTAATTTATTTACTACTATTCACATATAAAATTGTATTTGTTCAGATTCTTAGTCTTTCTGGGTCTGGGCCAACCTTCATTTAAAAAAAAAAAAAAAAAGACTTCTATTAAGATGAAAGCGTTCTTATGTGAAATTAACTGGCTCTCTAGAACACTAATGGATCTTTTAGAAACAATCTGTTCCCAGTTCCTCAAAAGTGGGTTCTGACAGGAAGTGGAAGTGTGACTGGGCTGAGAGATAGTTCAGAATCACCAGGAGAAACTTTTTTAAATTACAAAGGGGTAATGTCTGGGGAGATTATTGTTTGAAAAGTGCTCACACCCCACAGGCACATCCCATATGCAACAGCCCCAGGCTGAAATCCACTTCACTGAAAAGGACTCCAGGAATGTATCATTTCACCTCAACTCCGAGTTCACTTTATAGGTCTCCCATCCAAAATGAAGCAGAGTTATTTGTAGCCAAAGTCAAGATAAATGAGGGGAAGTAACCCACTTTTGCCTCTATGGGCCTAAATAACTTCATCAAGAGGGTAATAGTTATTTCTTTCCTGACTATCCAGACAATTAGACTTTTCAGTGTGGTTTTTTTAATTCTCTCTCTAATAAAAACCTAGTCCCTGATCATTGTTTTCTTTAACCCTTAGATTTTCTGTTCATTGTTGATATTAGTTTGTTTTAAACAATGTAGTGGCAGCAGCTTACAAAGTACTTTGTATAATTAGATACTATTGCTACCTTCAGATTATGTTCTTTAATTATACTAGGCATATGCATTTCTCTGACTCTATTTCACAATAATCTGACTCCTCTCAGTTTCTCCCCTCTCATCCTCCCTCCCCCTCTACACACACATCCTCTCTCTATATAAAGTGAATCTATTTTGAAGGCTTTCCTTACAGGAAAGATTATTCAGACAAAAGCATTTCCTACATAATCCACAGAGGAAGTACTGCCATTAAGAACTTTTAGAAATTTGTGTTTTATATACAGTCAACAAGGAACTGATTTTTCAACACATGTTGTTACTGTATTTACTGTTCAGCTCCATTCCTTTTCCCACTGTCTTAAGGGTGAACATTATGAAAACGTCTGATAAACTTTCAACTAAAGCCGAATTCCCCAATTTCAAGGATGGGTCATGATGATGCTTTTTCATAAGATAGATTAATGTTATCATTATCAGTGAGAAAAAAATCAAGTGAATTAAACAAGAGAGCTGGCATATTATCTCTACCTTCATTTCTAAAACCAAATTTTACCACACTGTTCATTTAAAGAGGCATAGTGATTTTTTAAGTGAAAAATTAATAGATTATTGAATACACCGGTGAAGAGAAAGATAGACATTGGCTTCAAAATGATGTTCAAGGAGGAGGGGTTAGACAGGAGTTTCCAAGCAAACATGCCCTGTTGTTGCTCATTGTCTGGCTTTAAGATTTAAATATAAGCTCCCATGTAGCAGGGAGTGTTTCCCGTTTGCTCTTTACTGAGTGCTCAAGCACCACAGTAATTGTGCAACAAATAGGAATGATTGTGCAAATGAACATATAAAAGATTTTTTTTAAATTTCCCAGACAGTGTGGCTCAGTAGTTGAGTGTTAACCTATTCACCAGGAGGTCACAGGTTTGATTCCCAGTCAGGGCACATGCCCACAACCCGGGAGGTACAGGAGGCAGCCACTCAATGATTCTCTCTCATCATTGATGTTTCTATATCTCTTTCTCTCCCTTTCCCTTCCTTTCTGAAACCAATAAAAAAAAATTTTTTAAGATGAAGAAAACTTTGTAAGCTTATGGAAAATGCTTCGAGGTGCCCAGGACAGAATTGAGTTATTACTGGCTGCATATTACAAGTTGTAGAAAGAAATTCTTAGATTGTAAGTTAATTATTTTTAATTTTGGTAAAATTTCAAAGGAAAGTAATATATTTCAGGATAATAATAAAAAATAACTGTTCAAGACTAACTATATGCCCAGCAGAGTTCTAAGGGCTTGACATATAGTAACCCACTTAATTTTCACAATAATCCAATAAGGTAGTTATTATTATCATCTCCCATTTTACAGGCAAAAAAAAAAACAAAAAAAAACTGAGGCACAGAGTTATTAAGTAACTTGACCAAGATCACATGCTATAGCAGAACCAGAATTTGAACTAGGAGGTCTGGTTCCCAAAATTTGTGTTCTGAACCACTTAACTACCTTTTACATTTAATAGTCACATTAGCCCATTCTTAGGAATCACTGAGAGTCATTACAAAGAGGTTTGCTATACCTGAATATATATACTTATGACCAAAAAAAATTTAAATTCCACAGCTTTGAGGTAATGGGGGAAAAAGTGGCATAATTTTATGGTCAGTTTAGTAAAATAAAAGCTCATTGGGACTGGTCTTGTTGAATACCAGAGAAGAAAAAAATGGACCAAAGAGATGATAATTGCTTTGAGAAAAAATGGTCTATTTTTAAGCAAAGGATATGAGCTGTTCAGTATTCTCTCTAAAACAAACAGTGCATGATGTTTTATGATGAATGAGTTCACTGCTTAATGAGATTCTAAAATTGCATTCTAAAAATATAATTTTGGTCTGTGATTTGATAAGAAATTTAAAAATGTTTATGGGCTATGCATTCACAACCAAAACTTCTCAAAGATGTAACCAAAAGCAAGAAGGAAAAAAAAAAACAACATTTGGGATGGGGGGGTCAATTATTCTACATTAGCTAGTTTTTTGGTATCAAAATGATATTTTGTTACTCCTGCTATAGTCAGGCTTTACAATGTGAATATACTTCCGTTTTCTATTAATCTAGCTATACATCTACTTAGACTTTACAAACTTTTAAAAGAAATGGAGCTAATACTTATTTAATATCTATAAATGTTCATAATAAAATTGCTATTTTGTCCTGTTTACAAATAAAATAAATGCTGTATTACACCTACATTTATTAATAAAAAGCTTCAATTAAATTATTTATTTTCCCAAAAGCTTCAAAAAAAATGAAAGCCAGAATTACGTTTTTAAAAAGTTATAATACTATTTTTTCATTTACTTGAGTAAAATAAGCATTTACATGCCTATATTAGACCTTAAAATTTCCACTTACCTGTTTATGTGCTTGAGAGTGGGTTAATAGAACTTAATCCTGGAAATTTTTATAGTATCATATTCATAGCCAATGAAAAGTCACTATACTTTGAACTTTCAGTTCCCTCCAATGGACTCTTCATTTATAGCAGCTCCCATAAAAGAGTAGTCCTCTCCTTTGTTTTTTTGGACTTGGTGTGGTTCCTCATTAGACTGCATGTCCAAAATCACAATTAATATGACTGTCATCCTAAAATATATTTACAAACTAAACTGTTTGGATCCAACTGAGTCTTTATATGGAAGTCACATGGGATTTCATTAATGTCATGAGATAATTAATAAGAAAATTAGATTTATAATATTAAAACACACTAGTAGCAATGGAGGTCAAAAGTTGAACAAGAAAAAAAGTGAGTTAGAAAGGCCTGCCTGCAGCAAATAGACCTTAAAATACTAGGGAAAAAGGCTTTATTCTTGCTTTAGTCAATAAAAGTTATCAACATATTGTTCTGCCAATCTGATAATGAAAGGGGAAAAAAGTGAGATGTCTAAAAAATATCAAGAAAGCAAAAGCTTCAGACAACAGAGGTGGTTAGTAACAGAAGTGTCATCACAGGGTTTAAACACTGAGGGTAAAAAATTCAGGGTGAGAAATATTCAGAAACAATTGAATTTGGTATCCATTTTACAGCCGAGCAACCCTCATATGCTTAATATTTGCATTCTTTACTTCTTTCATCTGAAAACAGGGTAATCATTTACCTCCTGGGGTAATGGGAACAAATAATCAAAGACGGGAAAGTATTTTGAAATGAATGAAATACCTAAAAATTTTGTACCTTGAATCTTTCCTTTCAGCCACTTAACTTGAGGACTGTGAGGTAAGTCAACCCTAAGATATGAAGAAAATTCTTAGCCTCGTGTTAAATAAATATAATATAAGCATAAATGAGGAAATTGGAATTCTTGGGTAGAGTGACAAAATAAAAAAGTAAATGAAAATTACAAAGCAGTAATTTTTTTTCAAATTGACCTCATAGTTGCAAGTTTCTTGTTAACTCTCCAACTACTAAAAATAGCATTACAGAAGAATATTGGCCCTAACCAGTTTGGCTCAGTGAATGGAGCATCGGCCTGCGGACTGAAGGGTCCCAAGTCTGATTCCGGTCAAGGGCATGTACCTTGGTTGTGGGCACATCCTCAGTAGGAGGTGTGTAGGAGGCAACTGATCGATGTTTCTCTCTCATCAATGTTTCTAACTCTCTATCCCTCTCCCTTCCTCTCTGTAAAAAATCAATAAAATATATATTTTTTTTAAAAAGAATATTAAGCCCTAGCCGGTTTGGGTCAGTGGATAGAGCGTTGGCCTGCAGACTGAAGGGTCCTGGGTTCGATTTCAGCCAAGGGCTCATGCCCGGCTTGTGGGCTCAATCCCCAGTAGGGGGCATGCAGGAGGCAGCCAATCAATGATTCTCTCTCATTATTGATGTTTCTATCTCTCCCTTTCCCTTCCTCTCTGATATCAATAAAGAAATATTTTTTAAATAATATTAAATTATTTAATGAATTGATAAGAAATTCACTGAAAGTTAAGTGATAACAGCAGGTAATAAAATATCATTAATGAATTATTCCCTTATCTCACTGAGTAATAGATATATAGTTAAATAGCTATGATACAGATACAGATGTCCCCTACCACACCATGCGTATGTATTGCCTCAGAAATACATAAAAATATGCATAATAATTACAATGATTATCTTTCCCCATGGTTTCCAAATTTTTTAATTGATGTATTTATTTCCTAGTATAAAAAATAAGGTTATTTAAAATCATATTTCCCTTGGATGGTTTTCCAATATTTTGCTGAAATGGGACATGAAGACCTGTGCTTCGTATGACTTGCCTTTCTTATTACTATTCAGGAATGAATTTGCTTCAAGATAATGTAAAAATTTGACAAACAAACACAGCTGAATTTCGTCTGGTGTGGGTCTGGCATTCAGCTTCATTATTTGAATTCCTCTTAATATCTGCTCCCAGGAAAAACACAAAGGTCATCTTTGCATGATTCTTCCAAATGGACCATAGTGGCTTTGCTTTCCATGCTTTTTCTACTCCTTTATCCTTAATTTTTCATAACTGTCAGAATTCTTCACATTATATCATTGCATTGGCTTCTCCAGGGACATTTCCTTATGAGCCATAGCCTGTATTTGGATTCCACCTGGGGATTCTGCAAGGTCCCAGGAAAAAACAATTTCACCTTTAGGGCTCACCTGAGGAAAAGCTCCAGCCATTGTGCTGCTGTTGACTATAAGCAATAGGGACAGAGAAACACTTTTTGCACTTCCCCAGCTATTTCTGGAATATGACATCACTAGTTGAATATGTCTTATGGTAGAAGGAGCTCTGGGAAAAAGGAGACTTTGCTCTGACCTCAGCTATTGAAACCATTTTTAAAAATGACTTAATCCCTCTGAGCCTATGTCCTCAATTGTCAAGTGGAAATAATGGAATTTAATCTACACACCCTACCAAGACTCTGTACCTTCCTCCACCACCACCACCACCACCACAGTTGCCAGTCACAGTACATAGGGTGATGGGAGCCAGCACCCTGAGAGTGAGAACGGAGAGAGAAAGAGAGGAGAAGGCAATAGCACTGTCAGAGCTCTCCGCCATCAATTTTCATTATTTAAAATAATTGGCATTGCCTAAAATTACTTTTGTTACCTAAAATGTGTTACTCGCTCTAAGCTTTGTTTCTAACATACACATCTTTTTTTATAAAACATAATTCATTGTTTATACCTTTATACATAATTCTAAACTGTTAAAAAAAAAACTGTAAAATATGGGAACATGGGAAAGCAGCAATGTTTCCTTTCAAAATTGATTAAATTAGGTGTGTCCTTGCTAATGGAATATTACAGTTCCAGGGCCAAATTTCCTCATTTATTTCAACAAATAATATTCTAATCTTCTGTGTCTATATGTGCTCAGAAATTCTGTCATCTGTAAAACAAATGCATTAGAATGTAAATTAGACCGGCAGTATTTGTCCAAAAATGAATGCGTGAATCATGAAAGCAGTGGGCTTAAGCTACACAACAAAACTATAAACCTCCAGATGTTTTCAGGTTATAAGTGAGCAGCTGAGAATGAGAGAACAGGCTTTGAGGAGGGAGTTGGCAATGAGCAGTGACAGGAGTGGCTCTCACCCTAGTGCGGGTTCAGATCTGCAAACAAGGGGATGGTGCAATAGCAGACCAGTTTCTCCAAGAAAACGTAAATTTCATGTTTATCTTTGTGGGATTCAATCAACATTTGCTATAGAATTTATTTAATGAACAAATGGGAAGCGCTCACTCTGTGTAACACTCTATGGTGATGGTTCTCAAGGGAGAACGTTTTTTTGTCCCCGCAGGGACATTTGACACTATCTAGAGAAATTTTTATTTTCACAACTGCATCCAGTGGGTAGAGGTCAGGGATGCTGTTAAATATCCTACAGTGCACAGAACAGCTGCCCCAAACAAAGAATCATCCAGCCAAAATGGCAACAGTGCTGACATTGAAAACCCTGCACGCACTAGATTCGCAGTGGTTCTCAACCTTCCTAATGCCGCGACACTTTAATACAGTTCCTCAATTTGTAGTAACCCCCAGCCATAAATTATTTTCGTTGCTACTTCATAACTGTAATTTTGCTACTGTTATGAATCGTAATGTAAATATCTGATATGCAGGATGTATTTTCAGGGGTCGTGACCCACAGGTTGAGAACCGCTACACTAGAGACTTAAAACTCCATAATACAGACAAGAACCACCCTCAAACCACCTTAGAGTCTGGCAATGAAGATGAGGCAGGTACACAACAGAATGGGCAAAGCAAGAAGAGTTCTAAGAAATATATGGAGGAAAAATTACTTTTAGTTTGAGGGATCAGGGAAATCTTGGAAAAATAATACTATAAATATCCCTCTTAAAAATAACTAAATTTAAAGGCCCTACTTATTTTTATAATTTTTACATAAATAAAGATAAATTAACCACCAAATATGTTTTTTTAAAAAATCTGCTCTATTCCTGAAGCTGTAGGAAATTCCTGGGGAGACAAAGTTAAGTGAAACAGGGTCAGTATTCTCTGGAACTCAGAGCAGAATTACAACTCCAGTTCCACATTAACATTATCAAGACTCATTCTTTCAATTGTTTCACAAGTGCCAATTATGGACCAAACACTGTGCAGCACAGGACTCAAACGGGCAAGGTTCCTGCCCTTGTGGAAAACACTGTCTCTTGGGGGAGAGAGACAAAAATCAAGCCAATAAATGTGTGATTTTAATGTGATTTCTGTTTCCAAAAATATTGGACTACAATCCAAAATTCCTGAAAATCTCCTCACAACAAAATACCAAAAAATGCTGGCTAAAATATTGCAAATATTCTTTTGGAAACCTAGCTGAATTAAGAAACTATGTGAAACCGCTAAGGGCCAAAAACAAAGGGGGAACTGAAACTCAGAGGAGTGAGTGTAAACTCACAATGAGGCCCCTAGGGTTGGTGTGTGTGTGTGTGTGTGTGTGTGTGTGTGTGTGTGTATTAGTTTCAGGAACCAATAGATTTTTAATGGCCAGGTAGGAATGGAACAGATGTGATGCCTCAGTTCCCAGAGATAAGGTTGTGGAAATGAGACCCTTGAATAAAGCTAGGACCTTTGGACTTAAAAAAAAAAATTAGTCATAGGAAAATAAGGAGAAAACTTATCCATCCTGGCCTGGCTCTGGATGAGGGAGGAAATAGCCTATACCAAAAATTCATTACTACAACCCAGTTTTCAGTAGGCTTGATGACCAACTCTATACCACTGTCACTGTCTAAGAACCCCCAATCCAAGATGTTGATATAAAAAGGCCCATATGGGTAATCCCCATTCAATACCTAACAGAAACAAATGTTTATCCATACAGTCCAACCCTTGTGACCCAGTTATGTCTCTTCATGGCTTGTCAGGAAGTAGTGGCAGCATTATGATGCTTCACTTTGCATTGCTTCCCATCCTCCTTTCTCTTTTCTCATAGCCTCACTGCCCTGGGAGTGTACCTAGCAAACAAAGCTTAGTTCATAATCCTTGTCTCAGATTCTTCTTTCCAGGTAACTTAAGCTAAGTTAGGGAGTCTTGGGGAAAAAAGGCCTATTTGAGGAGTTGTCATTCTAAACTGACACCTGAAGGATAAGAAGGCTATGCAAACTACAGAGGGAAGAAATAATCCATGCAGGCAGAGTAGCATGTCCAAAGGCTCTGATGTGAAACAGAGCACAGCACCTTCAAGAGACATAAAGAAGATAATGGTAGAGCATGGGAGACAGCAGTGTGGAAAGCTACATAAGAGCCTATTTATGTAGAATAGAGGTCTCATGCCTGGATGGGGTCCACAGCTCTGTGTGTGTATGTGGCGGAGCGGGGGACATGCGGAGGGGGGAGGGTGGTAGGAGTAAGAGGGGATATTTTAATTAGTTACCAAACATTGAAAATAAGGCAATAGCACATAATAACTTATGGATTTTCAAAAAATTCAAACAATCTATCAGCAGTGGGCCTGCATTCTTACATGGTAGCCACACCTTTACTAAATATTTATTACTACAACCCAGTTTTCAGTAAGTTTGATGACCAAATCTACACCATTTCCATTGTCTGAGACCCCACCAATCCCAGATGTTGATATAAAAAGGCCCATATGGGTCCACACCTTTAAAACAGGTGGGCCTATGACCTCACGTTCGCCACTGCCCCAAACCAGCCTTTTTCATTTATTTATGTTGCCAATTTGGCCTCTATCTATGGGAGTTTGAATTTATAGCTCCTAATTTAGAACTTTATAGGTTACACTTTAAAAAAAAGTTGGGTTTTATTCTAAGACAAGGATAGCCCTTACAGTATTTTAAGCAAGGGAGTGATGTGGTCTGATTTATATATATATTACATTGCTATAAAAAAAGAAAAGAAAAAAAAGATTGGAGAGGACCAAGAATGAAAAAGAGAGTACAAATGAGGAGATTATTGCATAGAATCTGGGTGAAAGATTATGGTGGTTTGAAATAGAGTGGTAGGAATGGTAAAAGAAAGAAGTAAATGGAAGTAAAGTGTGTTCTGGAAGCAGAAAATGCCATATTTACTAATGTATTGTATATTGGAGATGAAAGAGAAAATAAAAATGACTTGTACTATATTATGAAGAACTTGAGCCTTCTATAGTCAACAGCTGAAGGGACATCTATACTAATAAAAGGGTAATATGCTAATTAGACCAGACATCTTCCGGACATCCTTCTGGACAAAGCCATGGTGGCGGGGCAGAGGCAGAGGCAGTTAGGGGCAATCAGGCCGGCAGGGGAGAGCAGTTAGGGGCAATCAGGCCAGTAGGGGAGAGCACTTAGGGGTGATCAGGCTAGAAGGGGAGAGTAGTTAGGGGGGATCAGGCCAGCAGGGGAGGGCAGTTAGGGGCAACCAGGCCGGCAGGGGAGGGCAGTTAGGGGGATCAGGCCAGCAAGGAAGAGCAGATAGGAGGACCAGGCCAGCAGGGGAGAGCAGGTAGGGGGATCAGGCCAGCAGGGGAGAGCAGTTAGGGGTGATCAGGCTGGCAGGGGAGGGCAGTTAGGGGTGATCAGGCAGGCAGGCAGGTGAGCGGTTAGGAGCCAAGCAGTCCCAGATTGCTAGAGGGATGTCCAACTGCCGGTTTAGACCCAATCCTGCAGTATCGGGCCTAAACCGGCTGTCAGACATCCCCCAAGGGGTCCCAAATTGGAGAGGGTGCAGGCCAGGCTGAGGGACCCCCTCCCCATGCACAAATTTAATGCACTGGGCCTCTAGTTCATATATATATAAAAGCCTAAGCAACCAAATGACCAAACGACTGAATGACCAAACGACCGGTTGCTATGATGTGCACTGACCACTAGGGGGAAGACACTCAGTGCAGGAACTGCCCCCTGGTGGTCAGTGTGCTCCCACAGCCAACCTGCCAAGGCCAGCCAGCTCCAATCGGCCCCAATAGGCCTGGCTGGCCAACCTCCCACAGTCCTTCCCCCAGGCTGGCTGAACCTCCCATGGTCCCTCCCCCCGGCCGGCTCCATGGCCCCTATCGGGGCTGCCGGCCAACCCCCATGGCCCCGCCTTCTGCCAACTAACCTCTCGTGGCCCCAATCAGCCCCGATTGCTGACCAGGCCAAGAGACCTCACCCATGCAGGAATTCGTGCACCAGGTCTCTAGTTTATTGATAATCTTTAGCACATGAAAAAGTTAACATGTGCTGTGCAAATGAAAGAAACTCTAATGCCATTAAGGAGCCTAAATCCTATTGGTAGAGGTAGGACTGATGTAAATGTATGTACTTATAAGTTATACAACTTATAAGATAGAGAACTATAACTATCAGAATGATAGTCACTAATGTTCATTGAGGGTTTATCATGTGCCCAGTACATATAACTCATTGACTTTTCTCAATACCATTCAGAGTTAGGCATTATTATCATCTCTGTTTGAAACATGGAAAAATAAAATCTTAGGGAAGTTAGGTAACTAGTAGAAATTCATATAATTTGTAATTATCAGAACTGGGATTTGGGCCCAAATGGACTGGCTCCTTTGGCCATTTGTTTAGTCAGTATACTACACTGCTTTTATATACATTTAATAGGGTCACCAATACCTCATACAGCAACTTAGACATGCGAAGAAAATTGTAACTCTTTAATTTGACTGAAACTGCTCTGAGCTTCCTTACAAGTCTCTAACAGCTGGTTACAGGAGAAAATTAAACTTCCCTCAAGGTTGTTTAAGACTTAGCTCTGTTCCGTAATTGAAATGGTCCCTTTAGGTAACGTTCTGACCTGTCTAGAAAAGAAGTGCAGATGCCTCAGCCTCCCACCACATTCATGCGTACCAGTGCACGTGCATACACACCTCCGATCTCCATAGTAGTGTCTGGATGGTGTCTGGAATGTTGTGGTTTATGTGTAGACAGAGAACCATTGAAGTTTTCCAGTCTTAGGCTTGACATCCAGGCCCAGCTGGTTGCTGCTTCCCCTGCTGGCATTCACAAATAAATGCCTTTCTTGGAATCATCCCTGATCTGGTCTCTAAACTCACTAAACATTCTCTTTTTAATGGAGCCCCACCTCAGTTCTTGGCTGTGTTGTAGAGCTCCTCACATCGGTGACATTTCCATCATCCACCCGTCTGGCCCAACAGTCCACCTCCTGCCTCTGCTTCAGAACCATTTCCATCTCAGGAAGCTCCATGGCTAGGTTGACAATAAAATTTATCCTCCAAATTGAGACGCGAGTGATAGGAAGGTATGTTATAATTACACTGGAACAACTGGAATAAACTAGGACAGTTTCAAACTGGGACATAGGGCAGGCCCACTGGCTCTAAGCTTAGCTGCTTTGCAAGTTCCTCTTTGGAAGCTTCAAGAACTCCTGGATTCTACATGGGATGGGGGAGAGATCCAAGGAAGCTAAACTTTGAGGGTTCCCCCCTAGCCACACTGAACTGCCAAATTCAATCTTTTGGGATTGAGTCCCTGCTGGGGTCCAGCCTCAGCAGTCCAGGGGTTCCCAAAGGTGTGGACGGAGTCGGTGAAGAATGTTTTACACGGAGACAGCGTTCAGAACTCTCTAGCTTTCCTTAGTCTCCGTGGATCTTCCCTGTGCCTGGCTGAGGCCACAGAGAAAGATCCCAAGGCAAGCTGAGCCTTTATTTTATAGTGAGAGGTAAACAAGGTAGTGGTTACCAAAGTTACACTGTTCTTGTGAGTTTCACTTGTTTACACTGTTCTTGTGAGTTTCACTTGTTTACACCATGGTTATACTTCCTGCACTTCCTCAGCCCATTAGCTTCCCAGATAAGATCTAGGGAGTGTTATAAGGTCAAGCCTAATTATGCTAAGAGGACTGTGCCCTCTAAGCTGGGAATTGTTTGTGACTTTGCCCACAGGTCAGTCCGAGGCTTAACCCTATATCAGCTCCCTACAAGTCCCATGTAGTCTAGGTTAGCCCAAAAGGCAATCTCTTTCAGATCTTAAATGGAAATAGCCTCCCACACAACTATTTAACACACCTCCTCCTCTTCCAGGAAAGCCCAGAGAAGGAAATGGTTCAGATGCCATAGGGGAAGAAGTATCTTCTCTTCACTATGGGAAAACTGTGATCCAAGTTTTCTAGACTTTCCCTTTGTTAAGTTAAAGCAAAGCTAAAAGGCATGGGGGTAGGGGTGGGAAGGGACTTTTAACTTCACCCAGCCTTGTTTTGAATCCTATTATCCTGGGCATCTAATCCTCAAGATTCAACTTTAGAAGTAGAAGACTATGAATGAAAAATGATTTAAGTAAGAAGGTAGAAATAAAATGCCTGGGTTTAGTACTTGCAAAATAAAATAACTAACATATAGAAGGCTGTTCATTCTCAGTCATGTTCTGCCTATAGTAAGAGAAGTATTTGATGTCATTCAAAATTAAGATTCCTAACACAGACTTTAAAAGCCAATAAACAGATGCCCTTTATAAGAGACTAGAGGTCCAGTGCACAAAATTCATGCATGGGTAGGGCCCCTAGGCCTGGCCAGCGATCAGGGCCGATTGGGGCCTTCCAGCTGCTGGCTGGGGCCTTCCTTCATTCCGCACTGCCCCCTCGTAGTCAGCGCACATCACAGCAAGCGATCGAACTCCTGGTCTCCTGGTCGAACTCCCGAGGGGACACTTTGCATATTAGCCTTTTATAGAGAGAGAGATTCTGTCAGAATCATTAGATCTTCAGAGATTAAGGTTCAGCTGATGTTAGATCTAAGATCCTATTATGAATATTCTACAGTTCTGTGGTTTTTCTCTTTGAAAGACCCAGAAGTATTATGTATCAGGTTTCCACTTAGGACTTTGGGTACTCAATTAAGTATCTCAAACCTAAATTGCAAGTCATAATGTTTTAGAGTGGCATTAAATGATTTTCCAATATTGAGCAGGGACTAGTGAGAGGTCCCCAAAGCCTGTGATATTTCACAGGGGCATTCTAATGGGTTCATTATTCAACTCATCTTGTTTGGTGCCCGACAGTGGCAACAATCGCATCTTAAGTATACTATTACTTTAGTTGACTTTGGATAACCCTAACTTTAAAAAGTTCTCTTCCCCAATGTGCAAGTTTACAAACACAAGCAGAAAAGTACACAAATGCTGAGTAATCAGGGTTATGGAAGGATCAAACAAGAAGAAGCCAGATGGAGTTTGTCTGGAAAAGTTTCATGATGCCTTTATGATTAACAAACCTAAGGAAAATATCTGAAACTCCTCTGAAATGTTAAGAATGAACTATTAGAGAACAACTGGGCTTCAAATAGTAGCAAAGAATGTGAAGCAGTATCTCACTTGGGGAAAAGGGAATCCTACACCCACAATAAATTATTTAGAAAGAAGTAGAAGGTTGAGTTCAACAAGTGTAGAAGAGTTTCTATATACCTTTCTATGAACTCATCAACTCAAGCTGCTCCCTCCAAACCCTTAATCCTTAGATTTCTAAGGTAACTTCTTAGGAATTTGTGTTGCATACCTGGATATTTCCAGAATTGCAGCTCCATATTGCACATACAGATTGGATGAGACTTACCAAAAGAAAACTGTATGGAAATCTAGGTAGTTATGTAAAATATCTTTAGATACTTCATATGAATGAAAGGGCCTTAAGAAGCCAAATGAGCTAAAACCGGTTTGGCTCAGTGGATAGAGCGTCAGCCTGAGGACTGAAAGGTCCCAGGTTCGATTCCGGTCAAAGGCATGTACCTGGGTTGCGGGCACATCCCCAGTAGGAGATGTGCAAGAGGCAGCTGATTGATGTTTCTCTCTCATCGATGTTTCTAACTCTCTATCTCTCTCCCTTCCTCTCTGTAAAAAATCAATAAAATATATTTTTTTTAAAAAAGAAGCCAAATGAAGGAGGAGACAGTCTACTTTATAAATCATAATAGTATCAATATATACTCATTGAATAGCAACAGAGAACAAAGCTTGTTTTTAGGAATAAAAAGTTATGTTTTGCCTGGCTGGTGTTGCCCAGTGGTTGAGCATCGACCCATGCACCAATGTGTTGCTGGTTTGATGCCCAGTCAGGGCATATGCCTGGGTTTGGGGCTCAATTTCCAATGGGGGGCATGCGGAAGGCAGCTGATTGATAGTTCTCTCTCATCACTATTGTTTCTATCTCCCTCTCCTTTCCTCTCTGAAATCAATAAAAAAATATATTTTTTCTTAAAATTATGTTTTTTCCTCCTTTCAAGATATTTCATGTCATTGATGTGGTAGATATATAATTAGATACACACAATTACAACTAAAACAACACAAATAGGATTAGGACAAAGAATCATAAATATTCTTCTTCTCTGATGTAATAGCTTATGAGGAAGAGACATTTTGGTGGAGTCTGGGTAAATAAGAGATGCAGATAGATGAATATTAGACAAAGTATACTGCATACATAATGTGGGGATTAGCCAATTCTCAAATATTCATGATTATAAGGAAAGAAAGGGTATAGGTGATTGCCCTGGCCAGTGTGGCTCAGTGGTAGAGCATTGGCCCTCGGACCTAAGGGTCTTGGATTCAAATCCTGGTCAAGGACGTGTATGTGGGTTGCACATTCAATCCCTGGTCTGGTGGGGGTGGGAGACAACCAATCAATGTGTCGCTCTTGAATTGATGTTTCTCTCTTACTCTCTCCCCTCTTGTCCTTTCCACTCTCTAATAATCAGTGGGGAAAAATATCCTCCGGGGAGTATTAACAAAACTGAAAAAGGTGTATAGGCGATTGAATATATATATGAGATCCTCAAGTTTTATACAAAATTCAGAAACCCCACACTTTCATATATCATGCATAAATTCCCCTAAACCATGGGGCTTAAAATCAGAGTTTTATCAATCAATTGACTATAAATTATTTTAAGCTGTCACTATGTGCAGGCTATTGATGCTGGGAGAAAGGGCCTGCTACCATTAGAATGGCAGTAGGGAGTCTCTCTCCGGCCCATGTGTACAGGAACTGACTTACGACTTTAGAAGCCCCCGCCAGCAATCCCCTGTTCTCATGCTTGATAAAAAAAAAAAAAGTCAAAGATGTTCTCTCTAGCAAGTGCTAATTCCCCCCCTTCTTTCCCTCCTCTCTTGAGCTTCCAATAGCCCCACCCAAAGGCCATGTGTCAAGAACCTGCTTTTTCCCATGGTGCCTCTAAGGCAAGCATGTCAAACTCGAGGCCCGGGACTGCATGTGGCCCACATGAATATTTTTGCAGCCCAGCCAATATAACGGTATGTAAGAAATGTCTTAATAAAAATTTCGTAACTTAATTTTTACAATATACTATTATACATAATTATTAATAGCAAGCTACAGCGTTCACTAATGACTGCTTACTATAATTGTGTTGCATTCATTTCCCTTACGTGCCTTACGCACAGGCAGCACCAGCTCTCCACTAATACTAGCAGCGAACATTTTAGCAGCTGATTGCCACGTCATTAGGCCTGGACTGACTTGTTTGGTGAGAGCAACAGGAAATATTTCGCTTTCAGAGAACAAGAAAAATAAGTTTATTTGCGTTATGCTTATTAATTTGTGCAGTTATTCAGTGTCTGGTAAGTTAATGTTCAAGACAAAATATTAATTTTTATTAAAATGTTCTATTATTTTATCTTAACAATTACTCATTTATTTCAGCCCTTTGTATTCAGCATGTCTCTATCGAAATAAACCTCCGTTTCCACGAAAATTGAACATGTGTGTGTGTTTTTGCAGGCCACATAAACTTAAACCTGGTTTATTTGGCCTGGGTTAGCCTTTGAGTTTGACGTGCTTGCTCAAGGCAAAGTCCCCTACCACTGCCGCACTCTATCCTCCTCTTCCTTCTCCAACTCCAAAGGAGCATCCAACAATAGTAAGTGGAGAGCCTTACTATGGATCACATATGGACCACATAGTGTATGGTGGTTGAATGGCTGAAGACCTCTTACCCCATCCCTGCTCTAACAACGTGCTGTTACCCTGGGAACAGGCAACACAGGCCTTGGCCCCTGGCCTCAGCATCTTTGAAGATCCTCACTGTCTGGGTTGCTTAGATTCAAGAAAAGCAGTGCTTTCTTAAAATTTAGTTATAGATTATATACTCGTTTTTATAACTCTGAGAACAGAATCTCTCATGTAATATACAAGCATACTGTGGACTATCAGACCCTTTCTAAAATTCTTTTTCTGAAGTTATTACGTATAGAATTGCGGAATTCCCTGTGGTGACTTTCATTCATTTTCATTTCATTTCTTTGTTTGCAATTAATTAAGCAGTAGAAGTTATTCAGTAATAGGTAGAAGAGAGGCAAAAAAAAGAATAGAGCAAGCAAGTCTCAATTTGAATATATATTAATGAAAAATCAAGACACTGAAGTATACTAATGTGCAAAACTATAAGGGAAAGCAGAAATAGTTCTAAGTAAGTATATGGTTGGATAAATAAGAGATGTGGTGAAATCCAAGCCCTTGTCATTAGTATGTAAATAGCTCTGTGAGTCAATTTCACTGAAAGACACTAGATAGGTTGACAAGTTTAGATCCTGTTCTCTTTCTGTGATTAATGAGATTTACAGGAAGTTGAATCAAGCCTAAAATAGATTCCATACTACCAAGATGAGGCTGAGAGGGCTGGTTGTCCACAAAAACCCATTCTCCCTTTTTCCCATAATAATTGATTACTGATTACCAGCTCCCAGTATTTCCCTTGCAGTCATACGTGGCCTCGTGACCAAGTTCTTTTCACATGAGCAGGAATGTTGTGTGCCAGTTCTCCGTCTGGCCCTAAGACAATGGGCATACATCCCTCCCACTCATGTCCCTTTCCCACTAGCTGGAACCTAAACATGGAGCATTTTAGTTTGACCATCTAAACAAAAACAGTAGGCTCATAGATCATGGGGCAACCAGGTAACACGATCCTGAATCCTGAATCTGAGTGGTGTAGATCTGTCCCCTGAATTCTGGACTATTTATTATGTGAGAAAGAAAGTTCTCTCTCTTTTTTTAAAAAAACCACTATATTTTGGGGTCTCTGTTTTACAAAAGTTTAGCCATACACTAATTCAGGGGACAAAGTATGCTATAAAGGGAAGGGTATACACTGAGTGGCCAGATTATTATGACCACCTGACGTTTGTAGGCAAATTAGCTATACTTTCGCGCTGAAATTTGCTAGAGGGTCAGACCATTATAAATAGGGAGGCAGGTTGTTTACCATGACAGTAGAAATGGTTTTTTTTCTGAAGATATGGGTAAACATCGCGATTTAACAGCCTTTGAACGTGAGATATATATATATATATATATATATATATATATATATATATATATATATAGTGTTCAATAACAATGTATTCTAGTGAGAGGTAAAATTCACTTTTTAATTTTCATAACTATCTTTTATTGAACCCTGGGCAAACAGTGCACGAGGATAGAAGCCACACTAGTGCCCATCCCCCATTCTGTGGACTTTTCAGTGTACGCTGTTGAAATTCCAGCTGTCAGTATCTGCATCCCTGTGCTTCAGTGCTCTTCTTCCAGCTCTGGGCAGGCACAGATTAAAGTGCTAAGGAATTACCATCCCGGGAGCAGCCCTCAACCAATGACCTACCAGGAGTTGGTGTATTAATATCCCAGCTCTCTAGCCCCGTGGGTGTAATAATTCTAAGGTGAATACACCATTTTTCTAGGGTTCCCTACAGAATTGAGCTCCAGGTGCTCTTTGTGGTGGCTGGCTCACCCATGTACCCTTTATTGGTTGCCTCCCTATCACTTAATCACATCCTCTACTTCCCTACCATGATTCTCTGAACTTCCCAAATAAACTAATTTCACTCAAATTTTTGCTATGGGGTCTGTTTCTAGGAGAACCCAAATTAAGACCATCAGCTACTTCATAGTCACATCTCAGCCAAAATAATTATCCAGCATTGCCATTATTTTTAGGTAGTACTGTGCTAATTTTGTGCCTAAAGAAATCAAATTTCTGAGAAGTAAGTAACTTGACCAAGGACAGTGTCAGAACTAGAATTAGAACCCAGGACTCTGAGTCGAAAGTTTTTGCACCTTCCAATAAACTAGATTCCACCAGAAGTGAAATTTTTCCAATTATCTATTGATGCAACTTTCAGTAGATGATAAGATTGATTTTATGATTAGAAGATATATTTCAGGGAAATTAGACAAAATAGATTCTACATCAGCCTATATAATATTTTGTGTTAAACAAAACACTTTTGATAACACTTTTTGTTAAAAAGATTTTTTTTTAGCTTAAACAGAAAAAAAGGCAGTTTTCAACTACTTGCTAACATAAATTTATTTAGCATTTTTAAAATTAGTTAAATCCTGACTAGAGCTAATTCTGTTGAACAAATCTGCTTCTTAATATGGTGTGCAACCTCGCTCTACTTGCTTCACTATCAAGACTGGCATAGAGAAAAGGTGAATGAATACTCATCAAGGTGTAAATAACTCATTAGGCTTAGGGCTCAGGAAATTTTTTGTTTGAACAAAGAATTCAACCTATCTACCTATGGAATTCATAGAATTTTGGTTTTAGAATTTCAGATGTCAAAATCAGAGAAAATAAGTTTCTTTATCCTTTTATTGTATTAGCAATTTGATCCATGTTTTCTTTTAGATTTTAAGTTAATCGTCTGTCAAGAAAACCCCTGTGAAGTTGTCACACACAGGCAACACATTGAGTTAATATAATGTTGTAAATCGTGTGGAAGTATTACAAGATCTTAGAGAAAAAAGGCTGTCTGCTTATTCTTCACTGCCACTAGATATAATCTAAACATTACATTCCTAAAAGGATATGCAATATCATTTACATTCAGCCTAGGCAATGGCATTCCTCCCTCCCGGTCTCAGCTGAACTCTGCGGCACGATCTTAAGCTTTGGATATTTGAGGCAAACAAACCCCGTGGTCATGCCTACTTCAACTGAAGCTAATGTCAATATGTACGGGCATGGAAGAGAATACTAACAGCCTAAACACACTGATTATCTTCAGAAAATGTAATGAGTCAGTTCCTACCCTTATTGATGTCAGGTTTTTAGAGGGAACATTACATCACATAAAGCCTGAGGAAGAATGGAAGCCAGAATAAACAGACATGCATGTTAAGAAGTCCTGGTCTCACAGCAGACCCAGTTTAGCTAATGGAGTCATATTCATATAATTTTTACCCAGGCTTACTATGGTGCTAAAACAGAAATATGCACATTGGAACTTACTTATCTAATTTATAAAAGTGTAAAAAATGTATGTACACATAAAAAATAAAGGGACTTTGCCTGTCTCCAGAAATGTACATGCTTTCTCGCTTGTCCAATGACTCACACAGGAGATTATATAAAGTTGAATTAAATGATGAAATGTGTAATATATACATTAACTATGTAATATATATACATAAGATGAAATGTATTTCATCTTAAAGATGTTTTTGCCTATTTTACAAACTCAGTATTTAATCAACATTCTACAGCATCTGTAATTTTAAGCCCTGAAGACTTAAATCTTATTTCATTGAGGATGTAATACTGCCTGATTGAGGTTTAAAATAAAGTTACACATCAAAAACTATAGTAATGGGATAGTGGTATTGAGAGTATGTGGTGTGTTTTTTTTAAGTTCTTATTTCTTGATTGTACAAACAAGTATTTATAGGTAAAATGATACGATTTCTTGGATTTACTTTGAAAATACTTCAGAAAAATAAAGGTTGGAGGGTATAGGTGAAACAATGCAGAATGTTGATAATTACTGAAGTTTGATGAGTATAGAAGGGCTCGTTATATTCTTCTTCCTCTTCTGTATATGTTTAAACTTTCCATTATAGCCCTGGTCTATATGACTCGGTTGGTTGTTTGTCACCCCATACACTGAAAGGTTGCCGGTTCAATTTCTGGTCAGAGCATGTGCCAAGGTTGTAGATTCAATCCCTGGCAGGGGGTGTGCAGGAGGCAGCCAATCGATATTGTGCTCTCACATCAATGTTTCTCTCTCCCTTCCTCTTTCTCTCATATGGTCTTAACTTAAAAGTTAGGAACAATTATAATACCTTAACCAACAAAGAAATTTTTTTAAAAAAGTTAGGAACAATAATGGTGAGATACATCAATATACTGTATATCAGTAAGAATGATACAATTTTAACTTGTATGTTTAAAATTACTATATTAGTTAATGTCTGTGATAGTATTAACTTAGCAAATTTTTATTTAATATGTTCAAATGATATCTTAAAGTATTCATAAAAAGTTAACTTTTGCAATAAAAATAGAATCTTTTTAGGAAGCTAGCTTACAGTACTCTCCTGTTGATCATTTTCCGTATTTTTGGAGGCGGCTTAGAACTTTGGACATTCCAGGTGAAGAGGCAGCCTCTCCAGAGAAATCCCAGACAGAGAAGCCTCCAGCAGCTCAGTAACGCCCTCTGCAGTTTCTCTTTGCACAGGAGAAGTTATGGACATTTTTCTGACAGAAGGTTTTTAGGCACTAATCATGGATACATATTTTCAAGTACCTGGGCAATAATAGCAGAACTACTAAACCATATCTCTTTGTTTTGTAGTATGGAAGAGAAACAATACTGTGAATTCATTGCAGATAGGGAATAACATTTTCCTAGTTTAGATGGATTTGGATAATGGGGTTTGGTGGTTCTATATTAGAGTTCACCCATAAATTAGTAAAAAAAAAAAATCTTAAATCTAAGTACATTTGTTTTTTTCAACAGCATCAGTTGCTTCCCTACCTTCCACTCTGACCTCCGCCGCTTGTTCTTCCACAGATGAACGCTACCCGAGTGCCACCTGGTGGCTCTCCCCTTCCCTGCATCATGATCTTCCTCCGACCCTCTGGCAGGAGGAAACTCATCCCAACCTAGCACTGCAAATGCTAAATTAGACTAAGACATTAAATATCGGGGGATAAAAGGTGACGGAAAAAATAATACCACATTATCTTGAGTTTTAGAGCCAAAATCAAGGTTAAACATATACTATTTTTTTAAAAATAGAATAAGACATTATTTGCCAGATAGATTATCTACTCAAACGCTGTAGAATTCTGAACCTCATAACGCAATTAAAAAATAAAATAGCCAAACTGGTTTGGCTCAGTGGATAGAGCGTCGGCCTGCGGACTGAAGGGTCCCAGGTTCGATTCCAGTCAAGGGCATGTACCTTGGTTGCGGGCACATCCCCAGTGGAGGGCATGCAGGAAGCAGCCGATTGATCTCTCTCATCAATGTTTCTAGCTCTCTATCCCTCTCCCTTCTTCTCTGTAATAAATCAATAAAATATATTTTTTTAAAAATAAAATAAAATAAATAACACAATAAAATCCATATTTTGAAGTATACAATGGCTCTGTTCTATTACTCAAATACTTCCTAATACAAAAATTGAAAGGAAAAACAATTAATAGTATAACCTGTCATATTTTAACATCTTAATTTAGTAACATGAGTCATTAAAGTATCATGAGATTTGGGACTCAAAAACCCGGTATTGCATGTTCAGTGTGATCTTTGGGTGAATGGATAAAATTGTCCCTGTTTGGAATAGAAGAAGATGACTTTGAAATATTCACTGTCTTTTTGTTTCTATACACTTTCTTGTGTCTTCCTTTAGTCAGCAAGAAAGTTCTTAAGTCAAAGAACAAGAAGGGGGAAGTCAATAGTTAGTAAAGTTTTGATTTGTTCGATAACTTACAAAAATGGGTTTTCAGGGGAGCAGCACATAAAGTCTACCCATATTAACCCATTGGGAAAAAAAGAGTAGAAGGAGCCAAACAACTTCCTCTGCCCAAGAAAGAGGAGATAGGGGTCACCAGGACTCTAAGGGGCTGGGAATGAGCTTGGGGGGGAGGAGGGCCTGGAGAAGTGTGGCTCACGCTCAGTGGACCACATGGACAGGAGCAGAGTTAATATTTTTAATTGTGGTGAAACACACGTAACATAAAATTTACCTTTTAACCCTTTTTGAGTGTATACTTCAGTGGCATTAGGTACATTCACATTGTTGTACAACTGTCATCACCATCCATCTCCAGAACTCTTTTCATTTTGCAAAACTGTAACTGTACCCATTAAACATTATCTTCTCAGGTAAATGACAATGTACTATTTTGAAACTTTATTTCATAAAAATACTTTATTATATTTATTAGGCTCTAAAAAGAGGAGTTTTAGGTTCACAGCATAATTGAGAGGAAGGTACAGAGATTTCTCATGGGCACCCTGGCCCCGCACAGGCACAGCCTCCACCATTAACAACACCCCCACCAGTGGTAGTTGTTATAATTAATGAACCTACATTGACACATCATCACCCAAAATCCACTCTTGGTGTTGTACATTCTATGGGTTTGTAAAAATTCATAATAGCATAGACCCAGCATTATAGTATCATTCACAGTATTTTCACTGCTTTAAAAATCTACTGTGTTCTGTATTCATCTCTCCCTCCCTTCTACCCTTTAGCAACCACTCATCTTTTCACTATCTCCTTTTCTAGGATGTCATACAGTGGGAATCATACAGTATTAAGTCATTTTTCACTTAGTAATATGCATTAAGTTTCCTAATGAAATATTTTTTAAAGGTCAAAATTAATGCCAAAAATTAGCCAGGATAAATAAAATGTCAGATTTAAGAACCAGACCAGGATTAGTCGCCAAGCCAACCATCTTCACACTTGCAATCTGATCATGCAACAGACTCTGTCCTCTAGTATAGATCAGAAATTTTAATAGGGGGATTAGGACCTCTTATCTTCTTAGATCATTGCTTTCTCCTTCTAAAACTCTAAACAGGTTTTCTGATGCCCATTTCTTTCCCGGAGCCATCATCTCGCCAATATTGTCTATTACTCTAAGTACCCAAGGGGCCACAGGCATCTTCTATCTTCCTTTTTCACCAAATACTCCATCCTGCATCAGACACAACTTGTTGTTCTTCTCACTTCTACATCTCCCTGTTCTCAAAGTCATGTACATCTCTCAGGACTAACTCAAACCCTGTATGTTCCATGAGCCCAAATATTCCCAGCCTAAGAGGTTCTTTCCATCACCCACATACTCTTCACACTTTTTGAGGTCTACCTTGTTATTATAAGTATGATCACACCTGCCTCTAGATTAGTTCTTCTGAACCTTGACTGCAATTAGAATCACACTGAGAGTTGTTGTTGTTTTTGTTGTTGTTTTTTAAATGCTAGGGACCCAACTCCTAGAGAATCTGATTTAATATATCTGGAATAAGGCAACATAGATTAGTAACTTTGTAAAACTCTCCACGTGATTCTGATTTAAGCCAGGTTGCAAACTTTGGGACAGATTGTCAATTCCTGAACGGTGACTATGTCTTCTCCATCTCTAAGAAAGCATGTTATGCTGGACATACTATGATCTCAGTGTATGTGGCAAAAATAAAGCAACTCAAGAATCTACACATTCCTTATTAAATGAGGCAAGAATTGGTCCAATTGCCGCAACTTATAAATACATTCACATGGTCTAATAAGAGTATGCCATTGCCCCATTCCCCAGGAGACTAACGAGGATGCAAACAGCTCCTTCCTACACAGTTCTATGCAATTCAGTAAAAGAATTCAGCATACCCGTATTTTTTAAAATAGAGAACTACATTGTGGTATACTCACATATATAAAACAACACATGTAAAGTTAGAAATTATAAGATTATTTATAATAGAAAAATATTGGAAATAAGCCAAGGCCTACTTATTTACTATGCAAACAAAAAAAAAAAAATAAGAGAAATCTCTATGAATTGATATGGAGTGATTTCCAGGACATGTTTTTCAGTAAGCACATTAAAGTTTTAAAAGTCTATTATGTATTACCTGTTATGTAAAAAAGAAAGAGATGTCCTAGCTAGTTTGGTTCAGTGTTTGGAGTGTTGGCCCACAGACTGAAGGGCTCAGGGTTCGATTCCGGTCAAGGGTAGCAGGTTCAATCTTTACGCCACTGGGGTCTGTGCGGGAGGCAACCAATATATGTGCCTCTTTCACATTGATGTTTCTTTCTCTCTCTCTCTTTCTCTCTCTCTCTCTCCCCCTCCCTTCCACTCTCTCTAAAAATCAATGGAAAAAATATCTTCAGGTGAGGATTAACAACAACAAAAAAAAGGTAAATATATGTTTGTTTGTTTTGGAAAAAAGAAGAAGGAAGTGTAAACAACAACAAAAATGAAAATGTTTATCTATAAAGGATGGGTGGGAATGGAATGGAAGAAATAAGATTAGGAATGACACTTCCACGAGCATATTTACGCAGTTTCAACCTTTGAATCATGTAAATATTTTTACATAGTCAAAAATTAAATTAAGTGAGACTGTAAAAATAAATCATCAAATTGAACACAATGTGCCCCATATGGGGATTGAACCTGCAACCTTGGAGTATCAAGGTGATGCTCCAACCAACTGAGCTACCCAACCAGGGCTCAATGTGCTTTTCAATTTAATTATGTTTAAGCATTGTCTTCTATTACAGTGAAATGGAAAATTGAAAACAACCTAAATTTTAAATAACATAGGCAGGGTTTAATGAATAATAATATATCCACCTAGTGGAATAGCTAATACAATTGTTTTTTCAATAAGTAAATATTTTTAAGTGCCAACTTGTAAATTTAATTCCTTGGTTTATGGTATTCATTCAATATTTTTAATATGAACTTCTGAAAATCATGATCACTGATGTATAGACCATCCATTAACTAAAATATATATTCCAGATTCTATGTGGAATCTGTGTCCCATCAACATAAGATTAGGAAATAAGAGGACAGGGCAAGTGGAGACATGGAGCAGGAGATTGGACTTTAGGGTCGAATCCCGTAGTTGAGCACCAACCAGCCTTACTCGCTACAAGCTGTGAGGTCTTGAGCAGTTTCCCTCACCTTTCAGAGCCTGAGTTTCCTCATTTGTAAAATAGGGATAATTATAGCAACTGCTTTATAGAGTTGTTGCCACAATCAGTGAATGAAGCACTCAATGCAGCGCCTGGCATGAGGAAAAGCTAAATGCCACTCCCAAAGATTGCAGGTGTTTATCTATATTTTAAAGTGTTGTGCTACCTAGTTTCAATATCATGCTAATTACAAAATAATGTAGTCTCGTGCCATAAATAATGATGGCCCAACAGATGTGAAAGAAGCTCTTAATTTTTAGGTGACTGGTTTAAGTGTTGATAAATACATGCATTTGGGTTTTTCTACCTACTTAACTAAGTCATAAATCTAATTTTGCAAATCAAACAACCTCATTCAGACCTCTTTACTAATTTTCAGATCCAGAATAGAGCAACACATATTTATCATGGGTCATTAATAAACCAAAAACGACAACACATAGAAAAACAATGGGTTATTAATAAGCCAACAACAACAAATATAAAAATAATGAAATAAAATAATAGGTGGAACCTCTTACCACAGCCACTGTCACTGCTTTCCAAAAGCTTCTGGGCATTGTATTTTGCTAAGAAATTCAAAGATGGAAAATTTTAGAAACCGTTTCTCTTTTAAGTGCACAACAGAAAACTGTTCAAATGGTCTTTCCCTGGTGAGTTCAAAAACAAAATAAAATGATAGTGCACAAACATTTTCCTCCAGTTTGCCATGTTTCATTGTATATCCAGCATATCTGATAATGTTACTTTAATTACGTTTAATTATGTTTTTTGTGTGGGAAGTATTGTCTCTTACCAAAGCATGCTCTTTATTTGGTCAGACAGGAGACTCAGAGAAAAACAAGTAAGACAATTTTCATTTTCTTATTAGTGGGAGTCAAGTCTGCATTGAGGAAATATTTGTCATGCCCACCACATTTTTGTCATGTCTCACAGAGCCAGTGTACAACTTTGAAGAAAGAAGAATGACTGCTATGTATAATGCTGGAGAAATACTCTCTGCCACCCGTCTTCCCTCCTACAAGATAGCCAAGCCAATCTTTCTAAAACATAACTCTTCAATTCTGATTCTTGCTCAAAATTTCCTAAGGTCTCCCTTTACCTCCTGCCTGAAATCCATGCTTTCCAACTTGCCTCCCCTGATACCCTTCCGAAAGCACCCCAATAATAAGGCCAAACTAGTTCACTTCTAGAACTTTTGTCATCTTGTTACAGCTGCTTAGAATGACTTTTATCCAAATTCTAATCATCTCTCAAGACTCAGTTCAAGCCCTCTCTCATTTATAAAACCTTTACCACTCCTGTGACTCACACATTAACTCTCTAGATGCCCATAGCAGCTCTCGTCTGAATTTTTTTTCTTTTGACATTTAATGAAATACTCCCTTGCACCCTTGCCTTTTTTACGAACCAACTGTTAGAAATAGTAACTGTATACCATGGAAGCAAAAATGATTACTATACTGTGGTAGATTATATTATTGTTCAGAATTATTCACTCCCTCCTTTTTTGCATCTAAGATATTTCCCCATGCCCATTGACTTTGGGCTTGAACATTTGACTTTCTTTGGCTAACAGAATATTTGCTATATATCACTTCCAAACAGAAGCTTTTAATGAAATTGCAGCATTGCCAAAGCTTCCTCGCTCTGTGCTCTCTGCCAACAGAAAAGCATGTTGAGCATAAGGCTTTCTTCTTTAGCTTCGATTCCAGAATAGGGAGATCTGTGGAGTCTCAGCCTGCAGTCTGGAGTAGAATTACCACATCCAACCAGTGGCTGACAACATGAACCTGAGCAAGAAATACAAATTTGTCTCTGTAAATCACTGAGAATTTGAGATTGTTTGTCATATAGTGAAAGCTGGTTGAGATCATACCTAATGTTTTGTAGCCACAATATCTCATTTAACAGACACAATAATCCTGTTACATGCATTATTATCCTTATTGAACATATGAGAAAACAAGGATAAGAAAAATAAAGTAACTAATCTAAAATACACAGTGCTACTAGATTTTTAGAACCAGACACATCTAGCTTTGAAGTTAGATTCTGCCACTTATCAAATCTAGTATCATAGGCATGATGCAATCTCACTAAAATTCAGTACTATGTCAAATAGAGATAATACTTAAGTTCTCACAGTGCACTTCTGAGGGCTATTGGACTGATTAAATTAAATAGTGTGTGTGAATGAGCAAATGATTTAATAAATGAGTGAATCTCAACTTATATCACCCTTAAATTAGCCCCTAAGATAAAGGCTCAGTGTGGGTAGTTTAGAAAGCATATATGGAAAGAAGGAAAAGTGAGATAAAAAATGAGAAAAGTCTCCAGGCTGGTGAGGCTCAGTGGATTGAATGTTGTCCCATGCACCAGGAGCTCACTGGTTCCATTCCCATTCAGGGCACATGCCTGAGTTGCAGACTCTATCCCCAGTGGGGGGCATGCAGGAGGCAGCTGGTCAATAGTATTCGGTTGAGGTTCTCTCTCATCGATGTTTCTTTCTCAATAAAATCAATAAAAACCTATTTTTTTAATGAGAAAAGTCAATAAGATGATCAGGTTATGATTCGGAAAAACAGGCTTAATTCCACTAAAGTAACATGTGAACTATGTCTTCAGGGGCCAAGTAAGATTCTGTCAGGCCCAACCATCACAAATAACAACTACAAAATCCAAACCAAAAAATAAAAAATAAGCAAAAACTGAAAATGAACCAAAAAACATGAAAAGATTCAGGAAGAATCAAAACTTAAGAGTTTCCCATCATCATAGATTTTACCCTGAGGGCAGGCTAAAGTTGGTACTCCATAGTATGCCTAAAACTCTAATAGAAAACAGTCTTTCTGGCCTGAAGAATCAAAGAATGGAAGTTGAGCAAACACTGATCCTGGAAAGTTGGGAGGGTGGAATTTGAGGAAAAAAATGAGCCAGAAAGGGAGAGCCTTAAATTCTGTTTATAAACTCTTACATGAATCAGGCAGACTCCAATACCTCAGCTAAGGACAAAAGGAATGAACTGAGATTTGAGGCTGCCCATGAAAAAGTGCTTACAGTTCAAGTATGGCCAAGGTCACTTCCCACTTAAGAACAAACAAACAAAAAAACACACACTATTTAACCCAGCTGGCGTGGCTCAGTGGTTGAGCATCAGCCTATGAACTAGGAAATCATAGCACATGGCCGGGTTGCGAGCTCGATCCCCAGTAAGGGGCGTGCAGGAAGCAGCTGATCAATGATTCTCTCTCATCATTGATGTTTATATCTCTCTCTCCCTCTCGCTTCCTCTCTGAAATCAATAAAAATACATATTTTAAAAAATAACACTCTTTGAAGAAATATAATTGCATCTTCACTATGTAACATTCCACAGTGTCCAGATACAATACAAAATTGCTTGATTTAAAGAACCAGGGAAAGGTGACCCATTTTCAAAAGACAAGATGGTGAGTGTGTCTGAGCAGCATGACAAGTGTACATTACAAACCTCCAGTCCCCCAACCTTCTCCGATCTACAGGCAAGCTTTCCCATCTATGCTAGAGAGACTCCCAAGAGACTTGTACACTCTCTGGCTAGAGTGCTTAATGGTGCCACCTCTTGGCTACAGATTAAGCTCCTCTTTGTATCTTTTCTTCCTTTTTCTTTTCTAAAATAATACAAATTCAAATTCATCAACTCTTTACTCTTCTAGGGATCCTTTACACAAACAGTATCAACCTCTTTTCACATTCCACCTCCCTTTGGCTACTATACTATGGGCTGGTTCCCCAAGTTCCTGTCCATCTCTTCTCTCTGACAGAATGCATTTTGAGAACAAGGGCTCTGCTCAGTTTACCTTGATTTTATTACTATTTAATTACTATCCCCAACAAAAAGTCTCAAAAGAGTATGCTATCTTTCCTTCTCTTTCAAACCTTAGATGTGATGTTGTATAGGATGCAGATGACCATGAGCACAAATAGTACAAGAATTTGTAATGTTTTCTTAACTGGTAGCCAACTTTAATTCTTTTGAGAATCTCTTCCCCCGAGCCCCCACCTTCTCACTCCCACCCCCACTCCCACCCAGCAATAGCTCTGTGTGCCTTTTGTTTAGTTAAAATTCCTCTGTAAGGAAACATTCCTGCTTGGTAACTACTAATCTCCCTCTTTTACCAGAAGAATGTAAATAATTTCCTACTACACATTTTCTTGCATCTCACATTTTCTGAGTCATAGCCTAATCCATCAAATGTATGTGAGTATGTAAGTTTGTCTAGAATGACATGTCTATGCTGGCCATCACTAGATCAACCCAAAGATGCTCCCAGTGAGAATATTCCACCTGCTGATTTAAACAGGCAAAGTGTACCCAACTGCACCTTACTCCAAGTTAATACCAGCATGGTTATATCTTATGTCTCAGAAGTTGCCTTGTGCCCAGGTCTTGGTGTCTATTGTCACGGTACAGGTGACAATTCCCTCCTCCAGCATTGCCAGGTAATTCTCACTCCTTGGGGTGAACTTCTACAAGCACAGAGCACACAATTCCCAAATGAAATTTTCCAAAATAAACTGTTAAGAGAAACATTTTCTGATTCATCGTCCCAACATATTCTGACAAAGTTAAAAATCATGACACTGGTACAAATATACAATAAACATGTCAAATATTTTACTTAGTGCATTAATTAATGAGAGAACAATTAAGGTGTTAAAACCAGTTCAAAAAAGAAGCCAAAGAGCAGACACATATAAGCAATCAAGAATGTTGAAATGAATTTACTAGTAGATGCAAAACTGGCCTCCACCACACAAAACTCATTTGAAGTACAATAGGCTCCCCCCTTATCAGCAGTTTCACTTTCTGCAGTATCTGTTATCCATGGTCAACTGAAGTCCAAAGATGTTTACGTCACTCACCTCATTTTATCTCATCATGTAGGCATTGTGTCATCTCATACCATCACAAGAAGGGTGAGTACAGTACAATAAGATATTTTGAGAGATCGCATTTACATAACATTACAGTATCTACACTAATAAAAGAGAAAGATGCAAATTGACCATACCTCTGTGACACCCACCAGCCAATCAGGAGTGGGTATGCAAATTAACCCAACAAAGATGGCAGGTTACTTTGCATACGCAGGTGCCAAGTGGCCTGGGTCCCAGGGACAGGCGCCATGTGCGCAGGCTCCCGGGACCATCATGGCCAAGCCACGCCCTCAGGCTCCCGGGACCATTACCGGCTGGGAGGCGAGGGCGGCCGCGCAGCTTGACAGCAGACAGCAGGGCCTGCTTGGCTGTTGCCATGGTGACCCACGAGCAGGCAAGCATGGCCTGAAGATAGCTCCCAGCACAGCCTGCTTGGCCATCACCACAGTGTGGAGCAGGCAGGCCCCACAGAGAGCAGAGAACCACGGGGAGCGGGCCTAAGCCGTCAGTAGGACATCCCCTGAGGGCTCCCGGATTGGAGAGGGTTCAGGTCAGGCTGAGGGACACACACACACACACACACACACACACACACACACACACACACATAGCCATGCATGAATTTTGTGCACCGGGCCTCTAGTATTGTTATAATTTTTCTATTTTATTATTATTTATTGTTAATCTTTTATGTTGCTTAATTTATAAATTAAACTTTACCATAGGTATGTTTGTTTAGAACAAGACATAGTGAAGGAGAATATGAGGGCAAACTGGGGGGGAAGGGAGGCTAGCAATCAAGATCTGTGCCAGTGACCAGTGTCCTAGTGCACATTCTTGTTAGCCTATAATTAAGTCACTGCTCCTTCCTTAGTCAATAATCTGTTTTCCTAAGCACTCCCAGTTTACAAGGACCACAAACCAATAATTTACCAGCTTAGCCAGAGGGGAGGTCACTAGTACCACCCAGACCAGGCCTTTAGCTGTAGTCTTACTTCCCCATTCTAACTAACTTAGGTAGGGCTACAGAAGCCCAGAAGCAAGGAAACAAAGAATTTAGAAATATATATAAGGAGTAATTTCATTGTATAAGTTTTTCAGGCTTTGGATCTTTGAATTCCCTGAGCCAGCAGCACTGCTTTAAATAAAGGGCTTTTCCTGAATTTCCGAGCACTCAATGTGTATTTGCCAGGCACCTGGTAAATTCTGCAACAATCCTACATAGTAAAAGCCTAATATGTTAAGTGTCCAGTTGGCCGTTCAACCAATCAAAGCATAATATGCTAATGATATGCTAAAGCCACTCAACTGCTCGCTATGATGAGCACTGACCACCAGGGGGCAGATGCCCCTACTGGTAGGTTAGCTTGCTGCTGAGGTCCAGGCAATTGGGAATGAGCAAGATGGGCTGGACATGCCCTGGAGCCTCCTGCAGTCCCTCCCCGGCTGGCCAACCTCCACGTCACTCCCTGGCCCTGATCATGCACTGGTGGGGTCCCTCAGCCTGGCCTGCACCCTCTCACAATCTGGGACCCCTCGAGGGATGTCAGAGAGCCGGTTTTGGCCTGACAGTGGAATGACCAGTTGCTATGATGTGCACTGACCACCAGGGGACAGACAATGCAGGAGCTGCCCCCTGGTGGTCAGTGTGTTCTCACAGGGGGAGTGCCGCTCAGCCAGAAGCCAGGCTCACGGGTGGCGAGTGCAGCAGTGGTGGCAGGAGCCTCTCTCGCCACCGTGTCAGTCAGACATCCCCTGAGGGCTCCTGGACTATGAGAAGGCGCACGCTGGGCTGAGGGACACACACCCACCAAGTGCATGAATTTTGTGCACCAGGCCTTTAGTAATATATATAGGGTTTGGTTCTACCCACAGTTTCAGGCATCACTAGGAATCTTTTGAACATATCCCCTGTGGATAAGAGGGGACTGCTATATTGTTTCTCCAATTACAGAATGTAGAATAGATTAGTTTAAAAAAAAAAAAAAGAGGTACCAATGGACATAAGACACTGGGGGGTAGGGGAGGCCAGGGGAATGTCAAGGGCTGGGGGGGTATGGAGACATATGTAATACTTTTTGTAATATTTTAAGCAATAAAACAAAATTTTAAAAAAAGAGGTGAAAAACCCTGTAGAAAAAGATAACTTAGGAGATAATACCTAGTGTTCATTGAAAATAAACCCAGTAATCTTTTTTAGCTTGTTTCAAAGATTTTCTGTAACAATCTGTCCCCCACTTATGATCATAATAATCTCAAAAATTATTTCTGCTCACATAAGAAAGGATTAGCTTCATTATGTTTGGCCTAATTATTTACATATGTGCAGCAGGTATTAATGAACCACACAGGCCTCTTTGAGATTGCTTTGAAAAGCTAGAGTAATATGACTTTGAACAAATACTAAAGCCACAATATTAACTTCTGTCTGGAAGTTTTCATAAGGAATCTTGAACTAGATTTCTAAAAGCCTCTCTTTTGCTATCCTGAGGTTTTGAAATGAACCCTAGAAAATTCTCTTCACCATATTACACCTGCAATATATACAAATTCTTGAGGTCCCTAAAATTCTCTTAGGTTCCTGGTCTAAGTAACCTTTCTTACCTACTGTGAAGCTGGGATCCTCTAAACTAGGCACCTTAGAAGGTTTTGTAGGCATTCTTCCATATAGTAAAGTCAATTTTTTTCTTAAAGTGGCTTATCATACTTGATTAAATAAGCATCATTCTCAAATAAGGCACTCTAACTGGGGCCTTGGTTTCACAATCAATTTGTTTCATTATATCTGGTAAAGAAGAATACAGGTTCAGAAAGAGAGAGAGAGAGAGAGAGAGAGAGAGAGAGAGAGAGAGAGAGAGAGAGAAGAGAGAAGAGAGAAGAGAGAAGAGAGATTTGTTGTTCCACTTACTTATCCATTCATTATTTGATTTTTGTATGTGTCCTGACTGGGGATCGAACCTGCAACCTTGGCATATTGAGACAAATCTCTAATCAACTGAGCTACCTGGTCAGGGCTAGAAAAGGACAGATTCTTATTGAACACTTGCAATTACTTGGCTATAAAATGTAAGGAGACTCAGAAAAGTTGTTATCGCATTTTTTAAAATCTTTTTTTGGAGATATAATTCCTTTTTTAAAAGTAGATGATTCAGCAGCTTTGGGCATTCACAAAATTATGCAAGCATCACCACTATATTCCAGAACACTTTCATCACTGCAAAAAAAAACACTCCATATCTATTTGCAGTCACTCTCCATTTCTCCCACCACCAGTCCCTGTCAAAAATTTATCTATTTCTGTTTGGGGAAATTTGCCTTTTCTGAAAATGTTATATAAAATTAATCATACAGTATGAGGCCTGTTGTGTCTGACTTTTTCCACTTACCATAATATTTTCAAGGTTTATCCTTGTAGTAGAATGAATCCGTACTTTATTTTTTGTATGTGTGACTAAATAAGATACCATTATTTTTGTATCCATTTAATACACTTTGTTTGCCCACTCATCAGTTGATGGCCATTTGGGTTGTTTTCAATTTTCTGCTGTTATGAATAACTCTTCTATAAACATTTGTGCCTAAGTTTTTGTGTGTACAGATATCTTCATTTCTTTTGTGTATATACCCAGGAGTGGAATTACTGGGTCATATGATAGATAACTCTATGTTTAGTTTTTTTTTTTAGGAACTTCCAAATTATTTCCCAGTGGTGCACCATTTCACATTACCACCAGCAATATATGGTTCCAATTTCTCTATGACTTCACCCACACTTGTCATGTTCTATCTTTTTTATTCACTGAGTGTAAAGTGGCATCTCATTCTAAGTTTGATTTGCATTTTCCCTATTGACTAGTAATGTTAAGCATCTTTTCGTGAACTTATTTGCTATTTGTACATTTCCCTTGGAAATTAAAAATGGTTGTACATCTGAGAACCCAAGAAAGTGAAAAGACAACCAACAGAATGGGAGTAAATATAATATAAAATATAATATTTGCAAATCCTACATCTGTAAAGGTCTAGTACCCAGAATATATAAAAAGGTATTATAATTCAACAATAAAAAACAAATAACCCAATTTAAAATGTGCAAAGGATCCTAGTAGGCAAATTCTTAAGAGTATCTTGATGGCTGAAATTGTAAAGTTTATATTATGTGTATTTAACAACAATGTTTCAAAAGAGAAAGAATAATATCTTGAGTTTTCTGGGAACCAAGATGATCCTTTCCCCTGTAGTCTGTCTGAACTGCGTCTCTCCATAACAGGTATTTTCTCCACGTGTTTGTTAAACCCAGGATGTGAGAGGAATGTAGGTACAGATGGAAGGCCAGGGTGAGCTGGAAAGAGAAGTAAGCAATATCAGAAAATCTTCCCAAACCAAAGCCTAGCACAGTGTAACATATAAATAAATACTTGTTGAAGGAACTAATGAACTACTGCTCGTCACCATTTATCACTGTTCTCATAGTTGAAACACTGATCCTTTCATCCAGTTTTTATCCTGCTTCTCTGATCCATCAATCAGGGATCAATCTGTCATAAGCCTTAAGAGAGAAATTTTCTTGGATTCCATTTGGAAGGAAAAGTATTCAACTAGTTCCTATGTGAAAGATTAATCTGGGAGACTGACTTACTTCCATCTCCTGCAAAGATTAGAAAAATTTGTTTGAGCCTCCAGGAATTCTCTCATAAATTCTGTGGGCACTTCTCATGGCTGCAACCTTCCCTCCCAATCTGACAACAAATACAATTTAACCTAAAAATCTCAGAGGAAGACAAAGGGAACCTGTTCTATCCTCAGTGACTCTACAAAGAACACAGTTATGTTATAAGAAATTCTGAAAACAGAGAGCAAAAAAGCTTAAAACTCACAAGTAAACCCCAAAAGATTTCCCAAATGTACTAACATATTTAAATAATGCAAATCTGACACCAAGTGGCAAAAAAAGGTATAAGCTCTTGGACTAAAAAATTCTATAGCCTCCAAAATATATGTAATCAGTATTATGTTACTAAGACTCAATGTCAATACCATCTTCCCTGTAATCATTTTTTTAAAAAAAGAACACTAGCATTGCTTCCTACATCACATTGCAGTGAGGATTAAATAAGTTAATAAAAGAACATTTTAAAAGCCAGCATACCGCAAGTGCGACTAGTAAGTCTTATTGCCTAATTTCATGGCTACGTGACAGTGACACTAAGCAAGCAGTCCTTGTCCTAAAGATGCAGCAGTGAGGAAAGATAACAAAGAGAAAAACAAGTAAAACAAAGTATGATCAGGTGCTGTGACAGACATGTTCAGGAAAGGCACACAAAAACGGAGAAATCGATTCCTTCTTTAGAAATCGATCGTTCCTCAGATACAGACCTTGAACAACAATGTTAGTCATCTGTGACCCTCTCACTGGCCATGCGTGATTGGCCTGGATTGGACAACCTGTCTCAGGAAAGGCCCATCAAAGGCCCTTCTTCTAGAAATTTGTATTTGAAATTTTGATGCATTCATTAGTGCAAGATGTCCCCTTGAGCCGAGGGTATAAAGTGTTGCGTGGTAAGGTTGCCATGTGCACAGAGAACTGGAAAAAGCCCACCCACAGAGAAAAACAAACCAGAAGCACAGAGAGAGGCAGAGATGAGAGTCCATGTGTCTCTAGAGAAACTGAAGGTTCTTTTGAAGAAGAAGCTGTTCATGTCCTAATGGTTTTCCAACACTTGGTTTAAGATCTAAACATACGCTGCACTGCAACCTGCTATGACTTTAAAGGAATAACCCTATGTCAATAAATTTGTCCTCCTTGTTAAATATTACCTTAAGGAGTTTGTTATTTTTCACTAAAATAGTCTTAGCTTAGACACTGGAGAAGCTTAAATATTAAGTTCCCATCCAATATGTTCTCCAATAATTCACATTTTATTATTTTAATACTAGAGGCCCGGTGAACAAAAATTTGTACACTCAGGGGGAGGGGGGGCCCCTCAGCCCGGCCTGTGCCCTCTCACAGTCTGGGACCCCTCAGGAGATAACGCCCTGCTAGCTTAGGCCTGCTCCCGGGTGGCAGAGGGCAGGCCCAATCCCTAGGTGTAGCCCCTGGTCGGGCTCAGAGCAGGGCCGATGGGGAGTTGGGGCGCCGCCCCCTGTCACACTCAAGGCAGGGTCGATGGGGAGGTTGTGGCGCCACCCCCTGTCATGCACAGAGCAGGGCCCATCAGGAGTTTGTGGCTCCATACCCTGTCACGCACAGAGCAGGGTCAATCAGGAGGTTGAGGAGCTCCCCCCTGTCACTCACAGAGCTTCAGGGTGATCAGGGGGTTGGGGAGCTCCCCCCTATCAGGCACAGAGCAGGGCTGATCAGGGGGTTGGGGTGCCTTCCCCTGTCAGGAACAGAGCAGGGCGGATAGGGAGGTTGTGGCCCTGCCCCCTGTCACACACAGAGCCGCAGGGCGATCAGGGGGTTTGGGCACTGCCCCCTGTCACGCTGATCCCGGTGCTGGGAGGCATATTACCCTTTTACTATATAGGATAGAGGCCTGGTGCATGGGTGGGGGCAGGCTGGTTTGTCCTAAAGGGTGTCCTGGATCAGGGTGGGGGTCCCCACTGGGGTGCCTAGCCAGCCTGGGTGAGGGGATGATGGCTGTTTGCAGCTGGTCACACACCCTTCATGGTGGGCGTCCCCACTGGGGTGCCTGGCCAGTCTGGGTGAGGGGCTGAGGGCTGTTTTCAGGCTGGTGGGTGACTGAAGTTCCCAACTGCTCCTTTTTTTCTTTTTTTTTTTATTCTGGGCCAGCTTTAGCTCTGGCTCCAGCTCTTAGGCCTCTGCTGCTGAAAGCAGGTTATCTGGTTTGTTTGGGTTCTATAATCGAAACACTGTATCAACTCCAGCTCTGAGATCCGGCTAGCTGAAAGCAGGTTTCTGGGGTTTTGTTTAGCTTCTATATTTGTAACAATGTTTCAAACTGCAAGCTTGTGGAGAGCTGATATAGGGTTAAGCCTCAGACTGACCTGTGGGCAAAGTCACAAACAATTCCCAGCTTAGAGGGCACAGTCCTCTTAGCATAATTAGGCTTGACCTTGTAACACTCCCTACATCTTATCTGGGAAGCTAATGGGCTGAGGAAGTGCAGGAAGTATAACCATGGTATAAACAAGTGACACTCACAAGAACAGTGTAAACAAGTGAAACTCACAAGAACAGTGTAACTTTGGTAATCACTACCTTGTTTACCTCTCACTATAAAATAAAGGCTCAGCTTGCCTTGGGATCTCTCTCTCTGAGGCCTCAGCCAGGCACAGGGAAGATCCAAGGAGACTAAGGAAAGCTAGAGAGTTCTGAACGCTGACTCCGTGTAAAACATTCTTCGCCGACTCCGTCCACACCTTTGGGAACCCCTGGACCCGCTGGGGCTGGCCCCCAGCACAAGCTCAGAGGCCGGCAAGGCAGGCAGGGAACATTGGTTTCCTCTGTCACTGAAGCAAGCAAGCCTCATGTTAGCTTCAAGCTGCCTGGCTGCCGGCCGCTATCTTGGCTGGCAGTTAATTTGCATATCGCCCTGATTAGCCAATGGGAAGGGTAGCGGACGTATGGCTAATTACCATGTTTCTCTTTTATTAGATAGGATTTGGCTACCACTGTTACATAATGTAATTTTATACTATGGGTCAGATTTGTTTTTCACCATAGAAATGGCTGTATGTAGTAGGATGTAAAAGGTTATTAATCTTGATTCTTTGATTGAGAGGGAAACCGATTTATGCAAACCTACATTTACTTTTAACATTTTACAAATATTGTATAAATAATCACTTTGCAGCATGTGTGTGTATCAGTCATCACATTGTACCCAGCCAGTGTAGCTCAGTGGTTGAACGTCAAGCTATAAACCAGGAGGTCATGTTTTGATTCCTGATCAGGGCACATGCCCAGGTTGTGGGCTCCATCCCCAGTAGCGCCTGTGAATGAGGCAGCAGATCAATAATTCTCATCATTGATGTTTCTGTCTCTCTCTCCCTCTCCCTTCCTCTCTGAAGTCAATAAAAATATTTTTTAATCATTACATTGTACACCTTAAAGTTACACAATGCTATATGTCAATTTTTGCTTTTCTATTTCTTTAAAAAAATTTTTTTTAAGTATAGTTGGCATTCAATATTATACAGCATTAGTTTCAGGTGTGCAGCATAATGGTTAGACATTTATATAACTTATGAAGTGATTTCCCCCTCAGATAAGTTTAGTACCCACCTTATGTTAATTTTATCTTATTAAGCTGGACAAAATTTCATAATTAAAAAACACCCTAAAAATAAATATATGAAAATAAATAAAAATTTACAACTATTTAACTTGAACACTTTAAGTTTATTAAATTAATATATGGGCAAAATATGCAAGTAAGTCTTACAACACAAATATATTAAAGTGCCATTGACAGAAAAGAAAAAACTCATCTAGCGTAGACATCAAATGAGAAAAAGTGTTAAATTCCTGGCAACCAGCTCTCCAGCTTATGCATGAGTACTATGGTCATTATGCTTAAGAAAAAAATATATAAATCAAAATTTGTAGATAATTTTAAATTCAGAATGCACAGAAAGTTTTAAGAAAGAAATCATCTAAAACACCACCACCAAAAGAGATTTCCTTTGCCTATTTTTATGCTGAAATATATTTTTTACACAGATCATTATAAATTTACAATTTGCTCTGCCTGCTCTTTTCCTAATAATTTCTGAACATTTTCCTCATTATTAAGCAATCCCCCAAATATCATTTTTGATTATTGAAAGATGAGGGGTAATAGGAAAAAGAGAGAAGTTGACCATATAATCTGAGCCTCATTCAGCTCCCACAAGTACCCCATTTTTAAGATGTTCTCATGCTTTATAAAAACTTTTAGAGACATAAGTCTCTAAGGCAGGTATGGTAACTTTCCACATACACCCACATTCCCCTGTGACATGCATCAGTAGGGATAGCATGCAGGGTCACAGGGGTGGGAGAGAAGGACAAATGAAAAGAATCAGGAAGCAAGATGGCTGATAACTGTTCTACTGTAACTACAATACCTTCAAAATCAAGGGAGATTCATCTCTATAGACTTTTAAAAAATATTTTTTTATTGATTTCAGAGAGAGGAAGGAAGAGGAAGAGATAAAAACATCAATGATGAGAATCATCGATCAGCTACCCTCCCAACCCAGGCATGTGCCCTGACCAGGAATCGAACTGTAATCTCTGGTTCATGGGTCAACGCTCAATGACTGAGCCACACCAGCCAGGCAGGAAGATTCATTTCTACCCTAGAATTCCATACCCAGCCAAACTTCTAAACAAGTATGAGGATAAACAAATGCATGTTTAGACATTTGATATCTAAAGAAACTGATCTCCCAATCACTCTTTGTATTAGTTATCTATTGATGCATAATAAATTCCCCTAAAACTTAGAAGTTTACAGCAATAAACATTTACTATCTCCCCATTTCTGTGGCTCAGCAATCCACAGGTGGTTAGGAGTTCAATTCAACTTTAAAGTAAGCACTAAGTTAAAGAGAAATATTTTCTATTTGCCCACATTAAAGTAAGTTTAATGCTATACAAAAAGATTAGGGACCCAGTGCATGAATTCGTGCACCTTGAAAGAACTGTGAGCTGTGAGGCTATGGTGGGCACTGGGGTGGGTCTCGGCCCCTCCCACCTTGACCCCCAGTCCCGTCTGCCGGCAGCTCTGCTCCCACCACCGCTGCTCCCACGTGCTGACGGCACCGGCCCTGCTCACACCCGCTGACAGCACAGAGCGATTGGGGCTGGCGCCAGCAGAGGGTGCAAATGGGGCCAATGCTGTCAGCAGGTGTGAGTGGCAGCTGCTGCCCCAATCATCCCTCAGAAGCAGGGGGAGGTGGAGAAGCCCTGAGGTTGTCGGGGCAGCAGCTGCCGCTCACACCCACTGATGGTGCCGAGTGATCAGGGCCAGTGCCGAGTGCCAGCAGCAGGTGTGAGCACGGGGCAGGACTGCGGCATGCAGAAGCAAAGAATTTTTAGTAACCACCAGAGGTTCACCCCAATGACAGAGACTGGCACCACCCCTTGGTCTGGCAGCCCCGTTCACCTGCTCCACCATCCTGCTGCGGCCAATGCCCACCATGTTCCATGCTCTGGCACCTGCTGCTGACACCCGCCATGTTCTGCGTGCGCCTCCTGGTGGTCAGCACACGTCTTAGCGACTGTTTGTTAGGTTGTTTTGTTGTTCAGTTGTTCTGCTGTTCAGTCTATTTGATATTAGGGTTTTCCATTCCAACTCCTTCCCTGCGCAGGGTAATCGGAGGTGAAAGGGACGTTGTGTAAAGGTACATCAGAGTCGGTGCCCAAGGAGACAGAATGCAAAGCAGGGAAGGGAGGCTAGGACAGGTGGCTCACCGGTGGGGTGAACATTGGCACCAAAAGATGCAGGACAGTGAGGGGGGGTTGCATGTAGATGGTGGGTGAAGGAGACAATGAGATTGGGAGATGGACACAATGATAAAGTAATAAATCGATTGAGACATTCAGCATAATATTGAAAATAATGAGAGCCTGATCTCTCACTGTTGGAGAAGGTACTTAAATACATGGAAAGAGGGAAGATCAGAAAAGACCTTGATGTGTTGAACTGGAATAGGAGGTATCAGTCTAAAGGTTAGGGTTTTCTTCAGTGGAGCTATATTGAGACTATTCCTTCCTCAGTGGGCACCTGAGCCAGTTGGCACTTATGATAGTGCCTAGAAAAAATCTCAGTAACAGTAGAAAGGGGTAAAAAATATTTTTCTCTTGAAAAAGAAAAAACAACTCTCAAGTAGATATTGAATTAAAAAGAAAATAAAAAGATAAAACACTGTGCTCATTTGCATTAAAATTATCTAGAGAGAATAAAAATCAATACAAATATAGCTTACTTTAGTGTAATAATTCAGTATACATGCAGTGTGTTATACAATATAATTCAGTGTACATGTCATGCTGGTAAAAATTATAGGAAAAAGAGTGTGCAGATAGACCACAAGAAAAATCCTCCAGTGGAAGTTGAAAGCAACATTTCGTCTGGCAGTAAAACTGCACAGGTGGTGCCTTTGGAGGAATAAAAAAGAAAAATATTTTTAAAGCCTAGTGATTTTTAGAAGGCTCTCAAACAACTCCAGTTTTTAAAAAGCATTTTTTGTGAACTTAAAACCACATATTCTCCATTTTCCTCATATATTTAAGAATTCCAGCCAATATTCCAATAGGATTTTTATTTTAGAATTTTAAAAAATATGATACTGAAATCATATATTATGATTAGGGAAATATAAAGAGTAATGTGGGAGGAAAAGAGCTGTGCCAATAATTCAAATATATTATAGAATAACAATAATTTTAGAAAGGTAATATTCTTAGAATAAAAGACCATTAATGAGATAAAATGGAGAGCACAAAAATAGACCTTATTATAGAATCTACATATATAAAAGCCAAGTGACCGAAACGCCGGAATGACCGGAATGACAGGTCGCTATGATGTGCACTGCGGCGGCCAACCAGTCCAATTGGGGCCCCAATTACCCCCCTAACCTCCCACAGCCCCTCCCCCAGGCTGGCCTGGCCACTGATCGGCCCCCCCAAACCTGATCAGGGGCAGGGCCGACCAGCCAACCTTCCCTGGTCCCTCCCCCAGGACAGCCCGGCCCCCAATCGCCCCCCCCCACACACCCTGATTGGGGGCAGGGTCAGCCCTGCCTCCAATAGGCCCCCCATCATGAGTGGGGCCAGCTGACCTCCCATGGCTCCTCCCCCCCTGCTGGTCCGGCCCTCACCCTGAATTTGTTCACGGACCTCTAGTTCAATATAAGATAAAGGAGGAGTTATAAATCAATGAGAGAGAATCTTTTAAAAATATGTCAATTTGTGAATTTAAAAAAAATGTGAATGTAGCTCACTCTATATTTCCAAATAAAATTCAAATAGATGAAACACTAGAACCTTCAAAAATCAAAACCAAAGAAGAAAAAAAAAATCCAGAAAATAAAAGTAAACATTTGTCAAACATCTGGTGGCACTCATTAAAAACATAAGCAACATAATATTGACAATATAAAAACATTACACATATGCACCTAGAAATATTAACTGAAATGTAAACGAAATTAACAAACTGGAAACACAATTTTTAACTGCAAAGATGACAAAAAAGGGGCTATTTCTTTACAAAAATTTCATACAAATTATAATAAAACCACATAGCACATCAGCATTTATGGAGACATAAAAATACCCAATAAAAAGTCAGAAAAATATCCTCACAATTAGTCAAAGAAATTCATTAATTTAAAAGGCAACAGTTCCATATTTAAAAAAATAAGCCAATATTTATGGCACACTCTATTTGGAACCCCTCAATTAATGTGCCTTGCTATATTCATGCCCTTGTAGAGTCCTCTCTTACATTGACTCTAGCTTCAGCCATGTGACTTGTTTTGACCAATGAGATATTAGCAAGAGTGATGCAATCAGAGGTGTGATTTAAAAAAAACCAACTTGCATATTGAAATTGTTTTCTTGAAACACTCCCTCTTGGAAGTCATCTGCCATCCTAGAAAGAAAATTAAGCTGGACCACCGAGAGATTAGAGGCTATATTGAGACCCCTAGGCAGTGGTTCTCAACCTTCTGGCCCTTTAAATACAGTTCCTCATGTTGTGACCCAACCATAAAATTATTTTCGTTGCTACTTCATAACTGTAAGTTGCTACTGTTATGAATCGTAATGTAAATATCTGATATGCAGGATGGTCTTAGGCGACCCCTATGAAAGGGTCGTTCGACCGCCAAAGGGGTCGTGACCCACAGGTTGAGAACCGCTGCTAGAGGATGCGAAGTCATCTTGGACATTTCATCCTGTGCTAAGCTCCCAGCTCAATGAAGCTGCATAAGGAACCTCAGCTATACTATGTAGAATAGAACCTCCTAGTCAGGCCGCGGAATTTTAAGAAATAAGAAACCAACCCTGGCTAGGTAGCTTAGTTAGAGCATTGTCCCAATATGCCAGGTTGTGAGTTTGATCCCCTGTCAGGCACAAGTTGATTTTCTTTTTTTTTTTTCTCTCTCTCTCTCTCATCAATCAATAAAAATTTTTTTAAAGAAATAAGAAATCATCATTGTTTTAAGCCACTAGGTTTGGGGGTCATTTGTCACAGAGCAGTAAATAACTGATATATTTTTTTCATATCACCAAACAAATTTTTTAAAAGATACTATACATTAAACTAAAAAGCTTCCACACAGCAAAGGAAATCACCAACAAAATGAAAAGGCAACCAACCAAATGGTAGAATATATTTACAAATCATATATCTGATAAGGGTTAATATCCAAAATATATTTTTAAAACTCATACAATAGCCAAAAATAAACAACAAAAACAATTTAATTTAAAAATGGGCAGAAGATCTAAATCAGGGGTCCTCAAACTACGGCCCGCGGGCCACATGCAAATACAAATATTGTATTTGTTCCCATTTTGTTTTTTTACTTCAAAATAAGATATGTGCAGTGTGCATAGGAATTAGTTCATAGTTTTTTTTTAAACTATAGTCCACCCTCCAACAGTCTAAGGGACAGTGAACTGGCCCCCTGTTTAAAAAGTTTGAGGACCCCTGATCTAAATAGACATTTTTCCAAAAGGACATATACAGGGTATCCCCCCAAAAAATGTATATCAGTGCACACATTTAAGCTGACAGTTCAATTCTTTCTTTTTTAGATTTAACCCATTGGAATTAATAATTTTTCAAAAGTGTATATACATTTTTGGGGACACCCTGTAGATCACCGACAGGTACATGAAAAGGTGCTCAATGTCACTAATTATGAAGGAAATGCAAGTTAAAACCATAACCAGATATCACTACAGGCCTGTTACAATGGCTATTATAAAAAAGACAAGAAATAACAAGTGTTGGTGAGGATGAGGAGAAAAAGGGAACACTTGTGCACTGTTGATGGGAATGTAAATTGGAACAGCCACTATGGAAAACATGACAAAGTTTCCTCAAAAAAAAATAAAAATAGACCTATCATATGATCCAGTAATTCCACTTCTGGGTATTTATCTGAAGGAAATGAATACACTAACTCAAAAAGATATCCTCACTCCCATGTTCATTGCAGCATCACTTACAATAGCCAAAACATGGAAACAACCTAAATGTCCAACAATGGATGAAGAGATAAAGAAAATTGTGACACTCATTAAAATTCTCTATAAGTTTGGGTGTTTCTTATGTCGACAGTACCAGCAAATGGGTGCTAGATAATACACACAAGTAATCCTGCTGATGAAAATACTGATCTTTTAAAAATTAATAAGGTGATCTTCTACTAAGTGTGCACACACACACACACACACACACACACACACAGGAGTCTGTTATGTGCTTGGCTAGAGTATTTTGAGAGCTGCAATTACTAAATTTCCAGAATTCTAGAAAACAGAGACCACATCCTGGCCTGTGGTAATTGAACAGAATTTGTGCTGGTCAGTGTGGGGGAAACATTGCTGCAGATATATTAAAACAAAATGTAACAAAAGGGAAAAACCTCTGATGCTTTTGTGATCATTACGAAACTATTGAGCCCTGTTGGCCTGGCTCAGTGGTTAAGCATCAACCTATGAACCAGGAGGTCACGATTTGATTCCCAGTCAGGGCACATGCCCCCGATCCCCAGTGGCAGTCACGCAGGAGGCAGCCGGTCAATGATTCTCTCTCATCATTGATATTTCTCTCTCTCTCTCCCTTTCCCTTTCTCTCTGAAAGCAATAAAAATATTTTTAAAAAGAAACTAATCAGTATTATTGATTTAAAATTCACAGAAGTACTGTAAAATGTTAGTCAATGAAAATTTAAAATCCCAATTAACATGTTAGCAACCAGTAAGGTTATTTCTCTGAAGAAATGTTGTACGTCGGGTGAGGTAATGCTGGTGTCTGCCAACCAAAGCACATTTTTCCTCTATTGAAGACTGATCTCTATTAGTTTAAGCAGCCATGAATACTTGGGAGAATAATCACATTAATGTTGATCACATTAATCACATCAGTAATAAAAAACAAACAAACATCGGTATTAGTAATAATAATCCCAACAGCTAGGAGTCTGAAGAATATTTGGAGTTTGTTTCTACATGCATATGTATATTTATGACTCATCCTATCACATGACACATTACAGCATGGACTCAACCATATAAGGCTGTAACTTCAAACCACCTAAATGGGTTTGTTTTTCAAAATACCAAAAGACCTTGTAATACTACTATGTCATCTCTGATACTTTGGTACAAATATAGGAAAGTTTCCTAAAGGATTCCAACATTTTTGTTCATTTAAAGCACTTGGGTAACACATATTAAATAAGAAGTAGAGCTGAATTAAAAAAACAAAACAGCCCTAACCGGTTTGGATCAGTGGGTAGAGCGTCAGCCTGCAGACTGAAGGGTCCCAGGTTCGATTCTGGTCAAGGGCATGTGCCTTGGTTGCAAGCACATCCCCAGTAGAGGGTGTGCAGGACGCAGCTGATCGATGTTTCTCTCTCATCGATGTTTATAACTCTCTATCCCTCTCCCTTCCTCTCTGTAAAAAATCAATAAAATATTTTTAAAAAATAAAAAAAATAAAAACACAAAGATTGAATTCCAATAAATACAATCTTACCTAATAATAAACAAACATGCAAATTGACCGTACTTTTGCTACACCTTAAGCCATGCCCACCAGCCAATCAGAACGACTATATGCAAATTAACCCAACCAAGATGGCGGCCAACAGCCATGGAGCTGGAGCGAGCAGGAGGCTTGCTTGCTCCAGTGATGGAGGAAGCCAGCCTGCCACCGGCTCTGAGCTCCACTCAAAAGCAACAAAGTTTCAATTATAGAAGGTAAATAAACCCCAGATACGTGCTTCCAGTTGCCATAGCCACAGAGCTGGAGCGAATAAAAAAAAAAACAAAAAAAGGAAAAGCTGGGAGCTTCAGTCACCAGGGGGCTTGGTCAGTCTGAAAACAGCCATCAGCCCCTCACCCAGGCTGGCCAGGCACCCCAGTGAAGACCCCCACCCTGAAGGGGGTGTGGACAGCCTGAAAACAGCCATCAGCCCCTTACTCAGGCTGGCCAGGCACCCAAGCGGGACCCCTACCCTGATCCAGGACACCGTTCAGGGAAAACCAGCCGGCCCCCACCCGTGCACCAGGCCTCTATCCTATATAATAAAAGGGTAATATGCAAATTGACCTTAACAGCAGAATGACTGGGAATGACTGGTCACTATGACACATACTGACCACCAGGGAGAAGACGATCAATGCAGGAGCTGCCCCCTGGTGGTCAGTGAGCTCCCACAGGGGAAGCTCTGCTCAGCCACAAGCCAGGCTGATGGCTGCCAGTACAGTGGTGGTGGTGGGAGCCTCTCCCACCTCCTCAGCAGCGCTAAGGATGTCCAACTGCAGCTTAGGCCTGCTCCCTGCTGGCAAGTGGACATCCCCCGAGGGCTGCCGGGCTTCCAGAGGGATGTCTGACTGCCAGCTTCTGCCCGATCCCCCAGGGAGCGGGCCTAAGCCAGCAGGTGGACATCCTCCGAGGGGTCCCAGACTGCAAAACGGCATAGGCCGGGCTGAGGGACCCCCCCCCCCCCCGAGTGCACAAATTTTTGTGCACCGGGCCTCTAGTATAAACATAAATACAAATATTAACACAAGAAGTTAAGCAGGCAGCATGGTTAGTTCTTTAAGTCAGTATGATTTAGGATTCCTTTGAGTTTGTTCCATGGACACATCACATAGTATTTAAAATAATTTTTTGGCTAAGAATTTAATTTTGGTGACTAAAGGTTAAAGTAATATAACCAAAGATGTTAGAAATATCTGAAAAATATAAGAATACTCGTTGAATTGTTTTGGTCATACTAAGTAGCAAAGAAAAGTTTATCTGAGCTGTATATTATACATTACAACATCATCTCTTTTTCCCCCCCATTACTTTTCAGAGAGAGTGGAAGGGAGGGAGAGGGAGAGAGAGAAACCCATCAACTGGTTGCCTCTCCCCCTCATGCTCTGACTAGGGGCAGGGAGTGAATCCACAACCCAGATTGGATGAAACTTGTACAGCAACCCTTGGGTACATAGGGGCCCATGCTCTAACCCAGCCGTGGGCAAACTATGGCCCGTGGGCTGGATCCGGCCCGTTTGAAATGAATAAAACTAAAAAAAAAAAAGACCGTACCCTCTTATGTAATGATGTTTACTTTGAATTTATATTAGTTCACACAAACACTCCATCCATGCTTTTGTTCCGGCCCTCCGGTCCAGTTTAAGAACCACTGTGGCCCTCGAGTCAAAAAGTTTGCCCACCCCTGCTCTACCCACTTAACAACACGGGTCAGGGTGCAATGTCTTTATTAACAGCAAGATTACCTAAAAATAAAATGAGTATTGAGATTCCTCTAGTGTTTTTATGCTAGAACTAGGGGCCCAGTGCACAAATTTATGCACCTTGAAAGGAACTGTGGGTTGTGAGGCTGCGGTGGGCACAGGGGCACCTGTTCCACCATCCTGCTGAGGCGACACCTGCCATGTTCCGCACACGCCTCCTGGTGGTCAGTGCACATCATAGTGACTGGTTGTTCAGGTGTTCTGCCGTTGGGTCTATTTGCATATTAGGGTTTTATATAGAGAGATTTTTGGATCTTCAAGTCCAATGAACTACTATTAAATATCTTCTATGTTCAAGATACTGTACTGTGAAAGACATAAAGAAATCTTTAAAAATATTTTCTGTCCTTAAGAAACTTATAATTTATTTATTTATTTATTTATTTTGCTTAAAGTATTACAAAGAGTATTACATATGTCTCCCTTCCCCCCCCTTGACAATCCCCCAACCTCCCCTACTCCCCAGGGTCTTATGTCCATTGGTTATGCTTATATGCATGCATACAAGTCCTTCGGTTGATCTCTTACCCCACCCCCTCTCTCACCCCAACCCCCCCAGCCTTCCAGCTATAGTTTGACAGTCTGTTCGAGGCTGCGCTGATTCCAAATTGTAGCTATTTGATGTCCGTTGATCATATCTTCATTGTTTTTATTATTCTTTCAGAATAAAATATGGATTCAAAAAAATAAAATATAATGTTAATCATTTTAGCATCAACTATGCTTCAGTCAATAGTTGAGATGTGACATTCAAAAAATAATGTCAAAAAGTATTTTTGGAGAGTGTACTCTAAATAGTAGAATTAAGATATAAGTTTTAAAAAATAGAGGCACAAGTATAATTTTGAATGTGAGAATTGATGCTGTTTTTTTTTTATTGTTAGTCACAAGAAGAAAAGGCAATGTGCATGCATCATTTAAAATATATTACAGCAAACTGACAACTGAAATAAGTAAACACCTAGGGGCAATGGCTCAGCATTGCATTAATTTGAAGTGCATTAATTGAAGGAGTATGCAGTGCATTAATCTGAAGGAAGTGAGAACTACAGAAGTGCCCAGGGAACTTTTCAGATGACTATGACACCATCAATTCAAAATTACTTTTTATTAGATAACATGTATACACAACATACAAAAACCAAAAAGTGTAAAAGGCTACACAGTACAGAGTACATCTCCCACCTTAGTTCCCTTCTCAGAAGGACTAACCAGTTTTTTATAGCTAAAACAATATTCTTCTATATGACTTTTCTTCTCCAAAACTTTTTTCTCTTTCTGCACTTATATTTCTGTTGCCTCCAGCCTTTTTAAAAAATATATGTTTTTAGAGAAAGAGGTAGGGAAAGGGATAGAGGGTTAGAAACATCGATGAGAGAGAAACATCGATCAGCTCCCTCCTACACACCCCATGCTGGGGATCAAGCTCACAACCCCGGCATGTGCCCTGACTGAGAATTGAACCGTGACCTCATGGTTCATAGGTCAATGCTCAACCACTTAGCCACACCAGCTGGGCTGTTGCCTCCAACCTTAATTCATAAACTTATTCCACAGGTAGTCATAAAGAGGACCATGCTACAAAGTTCACACTTTGAAACAGGCTACTATAAGTGATAATGGAGAAAATAAAATGGAATAAACATTGCTAAGGGAATCACTTAAAATGGAGTCAGGAGGCCACTGAGAAAGTGGGGCCAATGCATATTTCATCTCTTATTTCTTGGAACTATTATTAAGTGACTGACCTGTTGCTAAACTCAGCTCAAGGCTAAATAACAAACATCCTGAATCAAAGATTGCTACATGGATATATATAAACTTTACACACTCCTTATCATGGTGGCCAGACCATTTGCATTCTTCACCTTGAAAAGAACCAATCCATTTTGATAACCAGCATTCTCTATTTACATACTGGGCCTACCCAACCCCAACCGACCTAACCAACATCCCTCATTTACATGGGGACCTTAACAAGAACAGCTCTTACATTTTGCCCTTTATAAACCTGTCTTTCTTTCTTCCCTTCAGAGAACAATTAGGTTGCTACCTGAACCTGTGTCCTGGATTGCAATCCCTCCTTTGCTAAAATAATTGCTTTCATTTTTTTTTTTGCCTTTTAAAAAACATATATGTTTTTATTGATTTTATTTATTTATTTGTTTTAGAGAGAGAGGGATAGAGAGATAGAAACATCATGGATTGGCTGCCTCCTGCAGGCTCTCTATTGGGGATCAACCCTGCAACTCAGGCATATGCCATGAGTGTGAGTTGAACCAGCGACCTCTTGGTTCATGGGTTGACATTCAACCACTGAGTCATACCAGCTGAGCAAATAATTGCTTTTTATTCTTTATTACAACCTAAACCTTATTTTTGTTAACATAAATATAGAACTACTAAAAGTAGCCAATTTGTCAAAATGATATTAATGGTCTTTGGATACTTTTCTTCAATATGAAAGAAAATGTCTCACTGTTACCAAGGTGTATTTTCAGGACTAGACTAGTTTATCTAAAGCAATCACTATGCCACGGTGAGTGGGATTAACCTGACTGAGTTATATAAATCAAGCATACTTTGGAACTAAGGTCAGCCCCAAAGCCATGGTGGACAAGGTGGAAATGAACCTTGTTGAGTCATCCTCAGGGTCTAGGCAACCTAAAGTCTATTTTTGACACTGGCACAAATTTTAATAAGACACAACTTACTTGATTCTTAACTTAGAAAACCAAAACCAAATGCATGACCTACCTAAGGTTGTGAGGATAAAGTATATTTATCTATATAGGATTAGGCAAAGTTCTTCTGTGGACTTAATAAAAAAGTATTTAGTGGATATAAAATTATTCTATATTATAATATAGAGTCTTAAAATTGATTATTAAGTTAGAGAAATATCTTAAAGAAATAAGTTTTCAGACGAATACTAGTTTTTATGTATGACCACAAAGCCCCTTAGCTTGGAAGACTGCCCAGGCTCATGATTTGGACTTGACTAAGGCTGATTTAATTTTAGTTTTTGACTATTAAACCATCAAAAATAAATGTGAAAATTAAACAAGATATAATGATATCAATGAGTGAAAGGGGTTCCCCCACAAATTTATGTCCTAAATTCTGCCACTGAGATTAAAAGCCTAAGTCAATGATCAAGGACTGATCCTATTACCACATGAGAAAAAAATTTTACATTACAATGCACATTGGCCCTTACTGAAAGTTCAGTTCAGCAAGCTTGGCTATACCAAACCTATAATATATCCAGACTCCAAAAAAGAAAGTACTTAAATTATGCCGAGGCTGTGTTGCTCAGTGGTTGAACGTCAACTTATGACTCAGGGGTTCACGGTTCGATTCTTGGTCAGGGCACATGCCCAGGTTGCTGGCTTGAACCCCGGTGGGGGGCATGCAGGAGGCAGCCCATCGATGATTCTCTCCTCATTGATGTTTCTATCTCTCTCCCTCTGCCTTCCTCTCTGAAATCAATAGAAATATATTAAAAAAACCAAAACATTCTTAGGAATCTGAGTCCACATATTGCTAGTTCTTTTATAAAGCCATACGTATATTCTAGACAGCTTCTCCTTATTAAAGACAACAAAGGCAGCCTGACCTATCCACATGATCTAAAAGAAATAGATCAAGTACTTAAAACTTTTTCCAATTAGGCTGATTTCATGATAATAGCCGGTAAGAAGGAAATAGCACCCACATCCTGTTGGGGAACTTTTTCATGCCTGGCCTCAGGGTAGAATACTCTCACAGTCCAAACAGCTTTACCTTTCCAGGGTAGATATGACTGGCAACTGACATGGTTCTTAATGGCTCCTCCAGGAGTCATCTCCATAGTCCCCTCTGAGGAAAGCGGCTAAAGAGACAAGGTAGAGTCTCACACCAGTAGCTACAGGTCAGATTTTACAGAATGCTCTCTAGCTTTTTCCATCAGAAGCAGGCGCTTGTTCTACTCTGCCAAGTTGGTTACATAACAGGCAAGGGCCGTTGCAGAGTGACAACACATTCAACGCCAAATACCCGAATGCTTTATCTTACTTAGGATGGCAAAGCTCAGTAAAATGTCAAAGTTCATGAAATACTTTCATGGGCATGAAGTGCTTGACCAGTACAAATGTTCTCTCACTCACTATGTAATACACTCCAATCCAAAGCATTTCAAACTAAATTATGACTTTTTCTCAAGAGGAGATCATCATAAACATTTTTAAAGTAATTTCTCATCGAAGGCCTGACACATCTTCCCTTTTATCTACCCAAATGAGACAATTTTATAAGAAACTATGTCTCCAATTTACCACTTTATGGATAACTGCTGGTATCTGTTCTTAACATAATACTGTTTTCTTTTATAATACAACTAGACGCCCAAAGCATGAAATTCGTGCAAGGGGCTCAGCCCGTGCAGCCACGGCGGCTTGCCTCAGCCCTCACAGGCCCAGCTTCGTCTGGAATGTCGTCCGGTCTAATTAGCATAGTACGCTTTTATTATTATAGATGAAACCAAGACTGTAGTACATGCTAGTGTTATAGGCTTAATAGTCACCATGTAAGTTCTACACCTTTAATAAACCAGGTTTCCAATATTATCTTTTCATGTACATGTAATACAATATTGAGGTAAATCTAATTTTTCCACAATTATTTTCTAGGTAAAGAACATGACTTAATTCAAGATAGCTGTTATTATTAGGTAGATCCATATGAAACACCAACATTTGACTTTTTCTTTTAACCTACAAAAACAGCAATTTAATTTGATTCCACCTAATTCCATGATGGTTTTAAGAATAATGTATATATCCCTAACTGGTATGGCTCATTGGATAAAGTGTTAACTCACGACTGAAGGGTCCCGGGTTCAATTCTGGTCAAGGGCATGTACAGTGGGGCCTTGACTTACGAGTGTCCCGACTAATGAGTTTTTCAAGATATGAGCCGTCTCTCGGCCAATTTTTTGCTTTGAGTTGCAAGCTTCAGATACCCCACCAATATTTGGCGCAGCGAACGTCACAGTGAACGCCACAACATCAGCTCAGCATTTCAATTCATTGTAATGGTGAAAATTGATTTGATATACGAGTAATTTGAGTTACGAGCTCCATCACGGAACGAATTAAACTTGTAAGTCAAGGCCCCACTGTACTTTAGTTGCAGGCTCGATCCCCAGTAGGGGTAGTACGCAGCTGATTGATATTTCTCTCTCATTGATGTTTCTAACTCTCTATCCCTCTCCCTTCCTCTCTGTAAAAAAAATCAATAAAAAATATATTTTTTAAAAAAATAATGTATATAAACCTAATAAACATCATAATAATGGAGAAATAGGAAATAGAGGTATCAACTGCAATAATCTCAAATTCCATTCTGATCAATATATAAAATACATAAAATTGTTTTCCCACATCTAAGATTATCAAAATTATATGGTTTTTGTATCTAAAATTTTAAACACTTAACAATGGATCATCTAAAGGGCTAACACATCCATTAGGCATAAGGAGGCACAGTGCCTGGGGCCCATGATACGTTTAAGGTCTTGTGGAAAAAAACATTTAATGTTATTTCTTTTAAAATCAGAAGAAAAATTAACATGATGATAATAATAAATATATAATAATGAATCCAGCCTGTATTGTATCTTTATACCAAAACAGCTTTAAAATTAATGTAAAAATAAAAAATATAGTTTATATGTCTAAAAATTATTTAATATATTTCTTGTGGAAGAAGGGCACCATGATGGCAAAAATGCTCAGGGCACAGGAAAGTCATAATTGAGCGCTGATCATCTGAAAACTTGACTGTAAATGAATAAATGTTGACATTGGAGGGGTCTGGTAGGAACTACTGTAAGAGATGTGTGCTATTTTGAGGACATATTCATTTACAATTTAAAAAATATTAGCTTGAGTTGCACTTAATCAAAAGTTTTAAATGTTCAACATTAGAATTTTAGTTACTAAACTGCCTGATAAAATATTACAGAAAAAAATTGAAATGAAAGAGAACCAGAAAGCATTGACTAAAAGAAGTGAAAAATAAAAAAACAAGCATAAAGCATTATAGTATTAAATAACAAAAACAAGGTAATCAAGAAATTGAAAGTTAATTGCAATGTTATAATGTAAAAATTATGTTAAAACAGAAACATATACAGCACTTATAACAGAAACTTATACATTATTCTCATATAACTCTTGTTAAAGAACAAAAATCAAACCTAGTAAATTTCTTTCTTTTTTAAAAATATATTTTATTGATTTTAGAGAGGAAGGGAGAGGGAGATAGAAACATCAATGATGAGAGAGAATCGTTGATTGGCTGCCTCCTGCATGCCCCCTACTGGGGATCAAGCCCGCAACCCAGGGATGTGCCCTTGGCCAGAATCGAACCTGGGACCCTTCAGTCCACAGGCTGACACTCTATCCATTGAGCCAAACCAGCCAGAGCCAACCTAGTAAATTTCAAGGTCTAATTGGCTTTATTGAAGATTTCATGAATTAGGTAGCATCCCATCTAATACATAAAATGGTGCTCTGAGCAGCTATACAAAACAGAAGACTTTTATAGGTAGAAATAGGGCAGAAAAAAGAAGGAAAAAGAAAGAAAGAAAAAGAAAGAAAGAAAGAAAGAAAGAAAGAAAGAAAGAAAGAAAGAAAGAAAGAAAGAAAGAAAGAAAGAAAGAAAGAAAAAAAATTAAAAGAGTGGATTATTTCAGGCAAGGTTACCTTCCTTTCGTGGAAAGCAGTGGGTCTTATCTGGAAGATTACCTCACAAATGCTGACCAGGAAATTCCAGATTGATTGGTTTAAATTTTAAAATAACAATCTTGGCCCTGGCCAGGTGGCTCAGCTGGTTGAAAAATCCTCCAGTACACTGAAAGGTTTCAGGTTTAATACCTGGCCAGAGAGTATATGGGAATGTGTGTGTGGGGGGGTGGGGGTGGGGGGGGGTGAGTTAATAGATCTCTCTCTCTCTCTCTCTCAATTCAATAAAAACATATTCTTGGTGAAAATTAAAAATAAGTAAATAAAAACAATCCTGGGAGAGGCTGAACCTGAAATTAGGTTAGGTATTACGTTTTGATGGAGCTTACCACTCCGTTTCAGGTCTATTGTTTCTTTTTCACACTCATTGTTTATTTCCCCTTACACAAATGCACTTAGCCCTTCAAACACTATCAACCAGACATAACTTGCAGAACCTGCTATTGTCTTCTGAAATTTGCATTTAGCCATGGCCTAACTATATGCTGCTTCTAATGGTAGTGTTGAAAAGAGCATGATTGATAATTGTGTTTTCAAAGAAATATATGTACTAAACTGGGTCACTAGTTACATAAGCAATTTTATATACAACATTTTAAGTCTGGCTGAAATAGAGGAAACAATAGCTGTGATACGAAAGAAAAATTGTAGCCATAAACAGAGAGGAAGCTTTGTTATTATGTATCTATTACCAACTCAAGACTTCCTCCTGGCCTCCTCAAAACAGCTCAAGTTGTTTCAGCATTGTGAACTTCAAAGCCAAACTAGCTTGACCCCTGGATTGCTGATCCTTTTTAGGGTATCTTTCCTAGATTTCTATCACAATGTCACTTGGGGCAAAGACATTTTCTGGACCTCTGAGAAGATTGGTATTAAATGGTCTCTAAGGAGTCTGGGCTCTAGAACTCTGTGATACTGAATTTTCCTTGGGAAAGATTATTTTAAATACGTTGTATTCATTTGTTTATTAATCCAGCAGATAAGTATTAATCTACTGATGCAAGACTCAAGTCGAGACAAAAAGTGCACTGAAGATGGAGGGTAAAACACATTCAAAGGCTCTGAAGTAGAAAAAATGGCAAAGGATTTGAGGAACTGAAAGAAATAAAAAGTGGTTGGAGCTTAATTAAGGTGAAAATGCTGCAAGATGAGGTTAGTGAAGTAGGTAGCAGGGCCTAGTAGATCAATTAAGGATTTAGGACTTTTTTCCTAAGAGCCAGGGAAATTTCAATGGTTTTAAACAAGTGCTTTGATATGTAATTTTTTTTTTTTTTTAAAAGATTATTGTGGCTTTTGTGTGAGAAATCACAGAGAGTAAGAAACGGCTCATTTAAACCTGTTATTATAGTAGTTTGGCTGAGAAGTGACAGTGGCTAAGACTAAATTGGGGTCATTGGAACTGAGAAACAAAATGAATAAACTCAAGATATAATCATAAAGTAGAATTAATTTAAAAAGAGAATCAAGAGTAATTCCTAGTTTTCTGGTTTGTGAAACAGTGTCAAAACTATTCACTGAGCCCAGCCAGCGTGGCTCAGTGGTTGAGTGTCGACCTATGAACCAAGAGGTCATGGTTCGATTCCTGGTCAGGGCACATGCCCGGGTTGTGGACTCGATCCCCAGTAGGGGGCATGCAGGAGGCAGCTGATCAATGATTCTCTCTCATCATTGATGTTTCTATCTCTTTCTCCCTCTCCCTTCCCCTCTGAAATCAATAAAAATATATTAAAAAACAACCACCACCACAAACTATTCACTGAGTGAAGAGTCCCAGGAGCAAAGTAGTTTTGGGAAGGGTCGCATGCTCTTAGATACTTTCAAAGGATCCTGTACATTATCTCAGTCCTGTTTTCTTTGAATTCCGCTTGCATGGTATGCTTGCGTAGCCTAAAAAAGGTTGTCATCACAATTGATCTTTCTTTTTTGTGGGACTCAGACTACACAGAAAACTGAGGGGATTCTTAATATGGATATTTCTGAATACATGTTTTTGATGCAATTTAAGTAGGGCACAGCTATGTATTGCCTGTAAAGTTCTCAAATGTATGGTATGGTCAAACATCCTAAAAATTATAAAGAGTAAGATCCACTTTCTGTTGCAAAGAAGACAAATTCTAGTGGATTGAGGAGAGTGGGAATCTTGAGAAGACGAGAAGGTATGAGAGCAACGATTTTCAACCTTTTTCACCTCATGGCACACAAACAAATTACTAAAATTGTGTGGCACACCAGAAAATATGTTTTATGCCAATACGACAAAAAATAGGTATAATTTTGATTCCTTCACACTGGATGGCTATTGTTTTGTTGGCTGTTGTCATTTTTTATTTTGACAATCTAAGGAAAAAGAGATTAGTGCTCCTGACTAAACAGGCAGGTATTGCATGTTTTAGAAATTATTGTGGCACGCAGGTTGAAAATCACCCCTGGTTTCTGGCAAGAGAGTGCCTAAAACCCTTGTAATTACCTGAGTGAATGTGTGAAAGGCACGTCTCTTGTTATTCACAACAAGCCCCTTTCAACCACACCTGAGTATATGCTAATGTGGTGCTCTGAGTGGGCTCCCAGATAGCTTCAGGATGGGGTCTGGTTGCCAGAGGAACCAACCAGGTGATTAGAGGTTTAGAACTTTCCACCCCAGCCCCCTAACCTTTGAGGTGGGGAGTAGGGCTGTGGATTGAGTTAATCACCAATAGCCAATGATTTGATCAATTATGCCTCTGTAAAAACAGGAAATGCAGGGGTTCAGAGTGCTTCAGGGTTGGTCATCACCACTGAATGCATCCACGTGGCAAGGAGGGTGGCACATCCCAAACCACAAAGGGACAGAAGCCCCTGCACGTGGGACCCTGTGGGCCTCGCCTTTGTACCTCCCTCTTTATCTGGCAGGTCATTTGTAACCTTTACAATAGCAAGTAAAGTGTTTCCTTGGATTCTGTGAGCCATTATAGCAAATTATCAAACCTGAAGGGGGAATCAGGGGAACCCCAATTTGTAGCCAAGTAAGAAAAATAAGTGTAGGCAACCTAGAAACCCACTATTTGCCACAGGTGTCTAAAGTAGGCGGCAGACTGTGAGCCCGGAACCTGTGAGGTCTGCACTAACTCCAGACAGTAAGTGTCACAGATGAATTTAGAGTACACGAGGGGATTGAGTTAAAAATAATGATGGACTCTGACTCTAACTTTTTTCCTGCCTCTATTTTTAAAAAAATCTTTATTGTTGAGAGTATTAGAGATGTCCCCCTTTTCTCCCCATTGCCCCCCTGCACCTGGTTCTTGCCCCATCCCAGGCCTTCACCACCCTACTGTGTCCACAGGTAAGATCTTTGGTTAATCTTTTCCAATCCCCTTTCCCCACTTCCCTCTGAGATTCATCATCTGCTCCATGTTTCCATGCCTCTGATTCTATTTTATTCACCAGTTTATTTTGTTCATTAGATTTTTTTTTATTATTAAATCTTTATTGTTCAGATTATTACATTTGTTCCTCTCCCTCCCCCCATAACTCCCCTCTTTCCAGTTGTTCATTAGATTTCTTGTTCATTTATTTTAATTTTTAGATTCAATGGTTGATAGATATGTATCGTTGCCATTTTATCTCCCTCCCCCTCCTCCCTTCTCCTGCTCCTCCCCTTTAAAGAATAACCTTCATCATGTAATACTGGTTTGGTGGTGGTGAACTTCCTTAGCTTTTTCTTGTTTCCTGCCTCTATTTTAAGAGTAGGGAAGAACAAATAGAATGGGTGAGTACAGATGCAGGTAGTATTGGTAAACAAAGAGAATATTCTTTTTTATGCCTTATATTTCTCTTTGAAGTAGGAAACAAGGAATTCTGATGAAAGTGATGGGGTAAGGGTTGGAGAAGTTTGAAACAGTTGTGAACAGCTGGCGTGCATGTTGATTTGAGAACCTGGTAGAAAGGCTGTTCATACTCTGAGAGGTGATAGCCATGATGTTATAAGTGAACCAACTCTCTCTTGCATGACTTTCTTCAGGGACGTTCATCCTCCTATGTATGTCCCAATAGGGATGTAGATGACAGGGCTTATTCAGGTTGAGGATTTTAGAAGAGGAGAGCAGAAAAAGGGCAGACTGGCAAGGAAGTTGAGCATATTATCAAGAAAGAACAAATGTAATAATGTACTATGGAATCTAAACTAGATGGGGAGAAAAAAAAATTAGATGGGGAGAGAACTAAAGATAAGAAAAAAAATAGAGGAGCCAAGGTTTAGGGATTACAATGAGATTGAAAATAGTCATAGTGGTTGTGTTTGGCAATGGGATGTTTGAACTATTGAGTGTGTAAGAGAAGTAGGTCCAGGGTTTAATCTTGGGACCAGAGTAAGTAAAAAGACATGGGAGAAGATATGACATTAGGGTTAGAATTTGGTTGGCAGGACCCTGTTTTGTTTTTTCCAAATTTTAATAAAATAATTAGAAAAAATAAAGCTTATTCTATCCACTGTAATTACCCATCCATTCAAATATAACATAATGAACTTTTCTCCATTATATTTTTTATGCCAGAATTAAATTGTGTTTAATATGACAACTAAAAGTTAGCTGATATCTGACTGTAATTTGCTAAACAATAAAGACATGATAGACTTTTAAAGAAAATTAAACAGATAACTCAAATAATTGGTTTTATAATTAGTCATATTACTAAAATTTAGGGACATTTTCAGTAACATCACTGAGCTTCAAAAACGTAAGTATAAAGAAGTACTACGTATTTGTAAATATACTAAATATATATATATATATATATATATATATATATATATAATCATCTAAGTTTCAGGGACATGTCCTAAATTCAAAGTTTTCTAGGCAAGGCCCTGAATATATGATACTATCAATTCTTAGTTTATCATATTCATATAAAAGGACAGTGGTTTCAGCAAATATATGTTTTTTAGGGAAAAAGCATTACTTTACTAGATAAAAGTATCTTTAATCTTATACTCAAATATGAAAAGTGGTAATTTTGCTTGTAATTGCAAATTTATAGAATAACTAGAGGCCCCGTGCACGAATTCGTGCACTGGTGGAGTCCAACCGCCCCCCCTCCCCCAACTGGGGTCGGCCAGGGAGAGGGGCCGTTGGGGGGCCAGAACGACAGGGCCAAATCAGGCCTTTAGCTGCTGCAGTGCATGTCATAGCGACCTGTCATTCCATCATTCTGCTGTTCCATTGCTGGGCTTTTATATAGATAATTGAACTGGAAAGGAATTCAGAGATTGTTTAATGTAGTGGCTTTTTAAATAAAAAAAAAAATTATTGTTGAAAGTATTACATATGCCCCCGTTTCCCCCATTGACCCCCTCCAATTCCCCTCCCCCCCAATCTAGTGGTTTTGATAGTGTGGTCCCCTGATCAGCAAGTCGCATTTGGATCACCTGGAAACTGAAAAAATGCAAATTCTCAGGCCCACTCCAGAACCACTGAAACTCTAGGAGTGGGGCTGAGCAATGGGCATTTTGCCATAGGTCAAAGTTTGAGAGCCACTGGTTTGATCCACACTTCTCTTTAAAGCTTGGAATTACAGAGTGCCATAGAGCAGCGGTTCTCAACCTGTGGGTCGCGACCCCATTGGGGGGTCAAATGACCCTTTCACAGGGGTCACCTAAGACCATCGGAAAACACATAGATAATTACATATTTTGTGATGAATCACTATGCTTTAATGATGTTCAATTTGTAACAATAAAAATACAACCTGCATATCAGATATTTACATTACGATTCATAACAGTAGCAAAATTACAGTTATGAAGCAGCAACAAAAATAATTTTATGGTTGGGGGTCACCACCACATGAGGAACTGTATAAAGGGTCCCGGCATCAGGAAGGTTGAGAACCACTGCCATAGAGATTCGGTGAAATTAATAAGCAAAGCCATGACGTTGAAAGATTCTAGTTTACACTGCTTAAAATACACCGTCTATATACCTCCGCCTTGTTGCCAGCCCATGCGTATTAGCTGCCTATGGCTGCAGAGACAAATCAGTAACTTAGCAACTTAACGAAAATGACGATGTTACAGTTCCAGGAGGTGGGAAGTGCATCTGCGGCCTCGGGCCACCGCGGCGCCGGCGGGGAGTCCGTCTCCTCGCCTGAGGCAGGACGTCTTCCAATCCTGTTGTATTTTCCGCATTTTCGTTATTGGACATGTCTTATTTTCATAAATAAGAAGTGAAATAAAAAAGAAAGGAAAAGCACCAGGAACAGGAGGTAGTCACCCGGCGTTAATCGCCGGCCTGACTTGTAAGGTAGGTTTTGGAGTCTCGGGGACATGAAACCCAGGCCTTTTTAAAAAATTATATTTATTTTGTAAACGCTGTCACCGGATGCGTACTGCAGAATCTTCTCTGACCAGTTAATCTGAAAAGTCTTTACAAATGAGGAAGACCACCCATCGCTTTCTGAACTGGCGCCTGCAGTGCCCGCTCCCTTCCCCGGGCCGGTGGCGGCCCCCGCGCCCAGGCCCCTCCGGAGGGGAATGGACTTGTCCCATCTCACCGGCGCCGGTGCTGCCGCCCGAGCCGCGCGCCTCGGGCCTGCGCGGGGGAGGCGCCCACGCACCCGGGCCGCCGCCGGGCTCACCTCGTGGGGGCCGGCGCTGGGCTCCACAGTCGGTGCAGAGGGGAGCGGCGCGGGGGCGGGAGCAGGAGGCGGAGGCGGAGGCGGAGGCGGAGGCGGAGGCGGAGGCGGCGGGCGGGCGCGGGAGCGGCGGGGGCGGGCGGCAGCCCCGGCGCCCGTGGGGGAGGGGCGGCGGCGGCGGCGGCGGCTCGGCTGCTGTGGCGACGGACGCGAGGCGTAGGCCGAGCCCCACCCGGTCCACATGGACAGTCGCAGCAGCCCCCACTGATGCCTTCACGCCTGGGCGGGGCGGGCGGGCGGCCGTAGCGGCGGCGGCGGCAGGAGGGGCGAGGCGCGCCGGGGCCCCTGGCGGTAGCGGAGACCTCGCCGCCGAGCGCAGCGAGTGCGGCCATTTTTCCGGCCCGGGCCGAGGGGCGGCGTGAGAGGGCCCGTCTGCCCGCCTGCCCGCTCTCTTCCTGGGGCCCGCGGCGGGGGCGGCTTCTCAGGCGGCCTCGCGGGGCGGTGGATGGGGAGTCGTGGGCCGACAGGAGCTGGGCCTGGGAAGCGCCGCCGTCGTCGTCGCCGCGCTCAGCGCCCGGGAGGCGCCTGAGGAGAACCCCGGCGCGGCAGGCCCGAGCGCCGGCCTTTGTGTAGGCCCGTCCGGACGCCGAGCGCCGCCCGCCCGCCCTGCGGCGGTTACCCCCCTGCGGCGCGGCCCCCCAGCCCGGCGGCCCTGAGGGCTATGGATTAAGGCGGCGGTGTCGTGGGAGGAGGAAGATGGCGGCTGGCAAGAGCGGCGGCAGCTCCGGGGAGCTTGCTTTTCTGGAAGGTACGTCCATGTCTGCCCCGGCGGGGCCCCCGGGGTCGGGAAATACGGGAACATGGGGCCCGTGACCCCCGGATATTCGATTGTTCGCGCGGGGTAGGTTCGGAGGGCGGCGGAGGGGCGGGGGTGGGGGCCGCCGGGGCGATGTCGGGGCGGGAATGGGCTGCGAGGGCGCCGGCTTGGAGGCCGTGGGTGCGAGCGGCCGGGGCCGGGCCGGGCCGGGCCGGCGAGAGGGCGCGTGGGTCGGGCCGCGAGCCCGGGTTGCACGTGTGAGGGTCGCATGCGTGAGGGTCGCATTTTTGCATGTGGTGGGGGCGGCCAGGAGGGTGAGAGCCGGCCGCAGCCGGGCCTCGTCGGGCGTCCGTGGGCAGTTCCAGTGGCTGCGGTGGGGTGAGGTGGGGTCCGGCCGCGGAGGGCGGGGAGGGGAGGGGGTCGCCTTCCCGAGCGTGTCCTGCCCCCGCCGCCTGCCTCCGCCGAGCGGCCCGCTTCCCTGTGCAGCCGGCGTGCCGACCAGGCCCGGCAGCCTCGGGGCTGCTTGCCGACTGCGTTTTGCCAAAAATATCTCACCGGGTGACTTACGTGGAGGAAGAGAATGAGACTCGCAGCCTCGATTTTGGGGCGGCCACCGAAGCTCGCGGGCCCAGTTTGGCTGGTTCCATGTTTGATCGCTGGGGCGGGAGAGGGAAGCCGTGGCTGTAGGCGGACGGACGCGGCTCTTCAGGAAAACTGCGTGTCAGTTACCGGTGGGGACGGTGCGGACGGGGAGCAGTGTTGGCTCTCTGCCGCTGGAAGGGCCCCCCAAAACACAGCCAGGTGCCTTGTGGACAAAGAACTGGATTGCCGATGGCTCCGGGGTTTGCAGGGTAACTGGGCGCACACAGTGTTGGGGCGATGGATGCATCTGCTTGTGGCCGGGATTGTTAGAGTCGGGTAATTGGCAAGGTGATTTTCATACGCGGTGTAAGTAATACTTAAAAAAAAACAACTAATTAGAAACGTGTTTAAATTAAGAAAGTACTTATCCACGGTGGTAATAGGTTCTTTAAGAGGGTACGGTGTTGGGGGATGGGTAAGTCTTGCTTATGGTTTTATGAACGAGGCCCGGAGACAGGAGTAGCTACTCAGCCTTAGTCTAAAGAACGAAAAGGAACTAGGACAGTGGTTCTCAGCCTTCCTAATGCCGCGACCCTTTAATACAGTTCCTCATGTTGTGGTGACCCCCAACCATAAAATTATTTTCGTTGCTGCTTCATAACTGTAATTTTTTGCTCTTGTTATGAATCGTAATGTAAATATCCGATATGCAGGATGTATTTTCATTGTTACAAATTGAACGTAATTAAAGCATAGTGATGAATCGCAAAAACAATATGTAATTATCTATGTGTTTTCCAATGGTCTTAGGCGACCCCCTGTGAAAGGGTCGTTCTACCCCCCAAGGGTCGCGACCCACAGGTTGAGAACCGCTGGACTAGGAGATGTAGGTGGGAAGAAGAAACCTTAATTTACTTAATTCTTCTTCCACTCACGCATGGCAGAGCAAAAGGAATCTTACCTTGCTACGAAGCCAATCTTTCTCTGAAAGTGATGCGAATTTAATATGAAATTCCGAGTAAGAAGATGTGGGAAGCGTGTAAGTTTTTCTGGGTTCATTTAGTATTACCTGCATTCTATCTCTGTTCTGTTTTGAGCAGAATAGGTGCCTGTTGGAGGCTGATAGTGATGCAGCTTGTGTTGCATCATTTTTTGTTTCGGTATTGGTACCTCGAAAGATGTCTTACTGTTGTGTATTATATTCTGTATGCAGATGGTTGTACTTTTATGCTGTGTTAAGGTTTGGGCTTCTGTATGCTTCTGATTCGGTTTAAGTTTGTTGGTTTGTTTGTTTTTAATTTATTTTACTGATTTTTTACAGAGAGGAAGGGAGAGGGATAGAGAGTTAGAAACACTGATGAGAGAGAAACATCGGTCAGCTGCACACCCCCCACTGGGGATGTGCCCGCAACCCAGGTACATGCCCTTGACCGGAATCGAACCCCGGACTCTTCAGTCCGCAGGCCGACGCTCTATCTGCTGAGCCAAACCGGTTAGGGCTCAGGTTAAGTTTTGACTGTGTGAACAGGGGATAGAAAGAGCACAAATAGCCAGGCCGGTGTGGCTCATTGGTTGAGCAGTGATCTATGAACCAGGAGGTCACAGTTCAGTTCCCACTCAGGGCACATGCCGGGTTGCAAGCTTGATCCCCAGTGTGGGTCGTGCAGGAGGCAGCCGGTCAGTGATTTTTATCATCTCTTCCTCTCTCCCTCTCCCTCCCTCCCTCCCTCCCTCTCCCTTCCTTCTCAAATAAAAATATATATATATTTTAAAAAGAAATAGCACAAATAAAGCCAACAGATACTGGGCAGATGTGAATTTCAAACTATTGCTTTCAGTTTATTCTAACTTAAAGATCTATGAATGTCCAGATGATAAATTTGAGTGTCGTCATGTCTCCTTCAGCATTCTTATGAAGAAAGCAAATGGTTACTTGCTTAAAGTATGAGCTTAAGGGGAAGCAAGGATTTCAGTTTCTTGTTGGATTTTCATATATTGTACTGCATTTTTTGAAATAAAAGAATAATATTCACTAATTGTATTTTTATTTAATTCTTTTGTTTTTTTACAGTTTTAATAAGAAAATACTCCACTGTAACTTGCCACACATTTTGTATTCTTCATAGGTCCTTATGTTTTAATATTTAAACATCTCTATATAGTATACTTTTCTTACTCTCCAGTAGACTTCTTGAAAAACGGATGTAGGTTTTCATTCACACAAATATTTGGAGCCTATTCTGTGCTAGACTCTGTACCAAGGTGACTATAACAGTGTACAAGATAGTTAAAGCTCTGCTTTCGTAGAACTTTCATTTTAGTTGGGGGGGGGGGGGGAACAGTCTTACCCCAAGTTTTTACATTGGTCCCTTTACTTTATTCAGGTCTGTTTAGACCTGACAACCTACTTAAAATGCCATGCTGCCACACACACATACAAACACCTGTATTCCCTTTACTGTTGTATTTTTCATGTTTTTCAGTCCTACTAAAAATAAGCTTCATCAGAGCAATGACTTTGTTTCTTCACCGTCATTTGTCTTACACCTGGAACATACTTGTTGTTAATGAAATAAAGAAGATAATATGATAAAGGCTGTGAGAGAAATATACTTATAGAACAAGGAAATAATGGTAAAGCCATTTTACAGAGTATTAAAAATTCTGGAAAGGCCTTCCTGAGGAGGTGACACCAGAGTTAAGGAGACACCTTCTCTATGGGCCACTTCAGAGAGGATGATGCCTGTACAGGTTCTGAGAGGGTAATATATGGTTTCATTTGTTAAAAAGGTCATGAGTGAAATGCAAGCAGAGTGATGTGAAAGAAGCAGATCTATCATACAAGATAATAAATTTTTCATTTTGAGAAGTGGGAAGTTAGTTTGGGGCAGAGGGGAGTCATGATATAATTTATCTTAAAAAATCACTGACTGCCCTGGAATGACTTAGAAAAGAGCAAGGGTAAAAGCAGGAACATGAGTTAGAATATTAGTAAAATGTAGTTTAGGGTTGGGATAGGATAGTGGCAGTGTAGATTGAGGAAAAGGAGTGGAGAGACTGCAGATATGTTTGGATGTAGAGCTAACAGGATTGTAATGGATTGTATACCGAGGGTCAGAGTAAGGGAGGAATCAAAGATAACTCCCAGTTTTTTATTTGAGATGTTGGGGGTTAATTTCATTTACTGATGTGGAGTAGACTGGTAGAGGACCTAGAAGTTAATAGCTCTGCTTTGGTGAAAGTCAGTTTGAGATGTCTATTCTAAATTATGTCTTACATTCTTATACCCACTAAGTAAATGCTATTACCAACCATTTCCTTTTCTGGCTTCATTAAGGAAAAGGAGGTTTACTATCAACTGTTGTACATTATTTTGTGCATGAAAATTGTGTGAATTTAATTAGATCACAGCTTGTATTGAATTTTTTTCTTTCTCTTCTTTGACGATTTTTTCTGTTCTTTTCATTTAAGGTTGCCTTATAACCCCCTTTTCAGTTGTGATAGTTTGGCAGGTTTCTCTGTTCATTCATTTAACAGATATTTATTGAGCAACTCTAATGTTGTAGGTATTATGCTGAGAGGCACAATGATGGGGGGTAGGAGAGGGGGCGGTGAGAATGGTTTCTTCATGGAGTTTCTAGTCCAGAGAGGAAAGTCAGTGGTCAAATAATCACACTTGTAAATGTAAAATTATAACAAGTGCAGCAAAAGAGGATTATTCATAATAATGAGAATTTGATCTAATCACGGCAGTTGAAGAAGAAAATGTGGGTAGACAGTGCTTTCCAGGCAGAGGGAGCATGGCATGTTTAGGAAACTAAAAGGAGGACAGTGTGGTGCTAACAAGGAGAGTGGTACAAGATTCGAGGTGCCATTATCAGGTTTGTTTTTTAAAAAAAGGTCACTGGCTACCACATAGAGAAAGCTTTAGAGAGGAGCAAAAGATTATCAGCCAGACTAGTTACGAAACTGTTGCAGTATAGGGCAGAAGTGATGTTAGCTTGTTTTTATAACCTTTCTTTTGATATTTTCCCCTTCTCTCCTCTGTGGAACCTCTTAAGTTTACTTTCTCTCACATTTGTTTCTTTTTTATGCAGCACTTGTTCATATCTAGTTTGCTTTTCCTTTTTTCTTTTACCAAATAATTGCTCAACAATATTTTCTTCCATTTTTTTCTGCCTTCCCTTTTATTCATACATTAGAGACCCAGTGCACAAAATTCGTGCACAGGGGAGGGGGCGGGGATCCCCTTCAGCCCAGCCTACACCCTCTCTAATCTGGGGCCCCTTGGGGGATGTCTGACTGCCGGTTCAGGCCTAAACTGGTAGTCGGACATCCCTCTCACAATCCTGGACTGCTGGCTCCTAATTGCTCACCTGCATGCCTGCCTGGTCGCCCCTAACTGTGTCCCCCGCCCGCCCCCCCCCCCTGCTGCCGGCCAGGTCACCCCCAACTGCCCCCTCCCTGCCAGCCTGGTCACTCCTAACTGCCCCCCTCCCCCCCATGGGCCTAGTCACCCCTCACTGCCCCCCCCCCTCCCGCCAGCTTAATCACCCCCAACTACCTCCCCACCAGCCTGGTTGACCCCAACTGCATCTCCCCCCTGCTGGCCTGGTTGCCCCTCATGGCCCCCCTGCTGTTCAGTCATTTGGTTATTCCTCACCAACCTCCCTGCCGGCCTGGTCACCCCACGCAGCCTGCTTGTTCAGTCGTTGGGTCGTCCCTCACTAATCCCCTTGCCTGCCTGGTTATAGGCAGCCATCTTGTGAGGGCATGAAGGTTAATTTGCATATTATCTCTTTATTATATAGGGCTAGAGGCCTGATGCACAAAATTCATGCAAGGGTCTCAGCCCTCGTGGCCCCATGGCCCTGCCCACTGGTAGTTCTGGGAGGTTGTTTGGAAGGTTGTTTTGCCATCCAGTCTAATTAGCATATTAGCTCTTTATTATGTAGGCAGGATACACATACCCACACCTCTTTGTTTTCCCATTTATTTGGGCTCATCTTCCTTTGTGGACTTTGCCCAGTAGGCTGAAAAGACTGCAGTACCAGTATTGTCCTCTTTACCAGCAAAATTGCTTTTATCTCCAAATGAGAAGTGTCTTCCATTTCCCCTAAGCCATACTTAGCCATACTTAATTGGTTGTAAATACATATAATTGTAGTTCAACTCCATTAGTTTGTCAGTTTTACTGGGGACAGTAAATACTTCACAATACCTCTTAACTAAAGCACAATTTCTCCTAGATGATTTGTATTCCACGAATATGTGAATAGTTTCAGTCTGATAAGTGGAACACACCACAAAGTTCTCCACTTAGCCCTGCTCATTTTTCTTTTGATTGCACCACTTTAATTTTTAATTTATCTTTATTGTTGAAAGTATTATACATGTCCTCCTTTTTTTCCCCATCATTGACCCCCTCCACTCTTCTCCCGTCTATAAGTTCTTTGGCTAATCTTTTCTTGAGCACTTCCTCCCCCGCCGCCCTCCCTCTGAAATTCATCAGTCTGTTCCGTGGTTCAATGTCTCTGATTACACCACTTTTAAAAACTACAGCATGGTATCATTCCTTATTTACTCCTTACATAAGTATGTGTATTTCCTGGTTTCATCCCAGTTGAATTTATAAATTTTACTTACCACTTGATTTCTTGTATGCACATGGAACAGTAGAGTAGAAACTCACTTGAAATGGAACTGATTTTCATTAGAAATTCATTGAGAAGACGAACTCAGAGACCAGAATGCTGGAATTAAACATCTAGCTCTACTAACTAGATGTGTGATCTTGGATAGATTATTTAACCTCTGTGTTTCCATATGTGTAAAACAAGGTTAATAATTGTAGTTACCTCATAAGGTTGCCATGAAGATTACTGGTAAATGTCTTAATATACAGTGGGGCTTTGACTTACGAGTTTAATTCGTTCCGTGACGGAGCTCGTAACTCAAATTACTCGTATGTCAAATCAATTTTCACCATTACAATGAATTGAATGCTGGGCTGATGTTGTGGTGTTCACTGTGACATTCGCTGCGCCAACTAGCGGTGGGGTATCTGAAGCTGGCTCTTAACCCTAATTTTAGCTCGCAACTCAAAGCAAAAAATCAGCCGAGAGACGGCTCATATCTCAAAAAACTCGTTAGTCGGGACACTCGTAAGTCAAGGCCCCACTGTATATAAAACTAGAGGTCCAGTGCATGAAAATTCATGCACTGGAGGGGGGATCCCTCAGCCTGGCCTGACCCCTCTCACAGTCCAGGAGCCCTCAGGGGCAGAAGGCGACCCCGTGATCAGGGAAAGGCTACGCCCCCATCATACCTCTGCTGCTGCCACGGCTGGGCAGCTGACATCCGAGGCTTGCCTGCACCTCGGGCTGGCCCTGGGGGCCTGAGGGGACTGGGGGACTCCGGAGGCAGGTGTGTGGAGCGGCCGGGCCTTGCTGTGCACCTGCCACCCTGGTGGGCCTCAGGGGACTGGGCGGCACCATCTTGTGGCTGTGGGCACTGCCATCTTTGAGGACGTGGCAGTCAGTTAGCATATTCTCTCCTTATTGGCTGTGGGCACCACCATCTTTGATGACGTGGCAGTCAATTAGCATATTCCCTCATTGGCTGTGGGCACCGCCATCTTTGATGGCGTGACAGTCAATTAGCATATCCCCTCCTTATTGGCTGTGGGCACCGCCATCTTTTGTGACAGCGTGAGGGTCAATTAGCATATTTCCTCTTTATTAGATAGGATTCTTAGAACAATTCCAGGCATATAATTCTAAGAACTATATGTTAGTTGGTATTACTATATTTATTTTCTTAGCAGGTAGGAAAAGAACTTTCTCTTGCTTTCCTTCTCTTCCATCTTGCCGCTTCTTTCATTTGAATTCTAGTTTTATTGTTTTTCTTTAACTTACTACCTTTCTTTTTTCTAAGTATTAGTGGATTCTCTGTTTGTGACCCATACCAAGTTAGTGGGGAAATTGGAATTGGAACTTGGGACCTGACTTATAGACCTAACCTCCTTCAGCATTTCCTTTCTCTCCCTTCTTTGTCCCTTTGCTTCTACATTCTTTCTCTTACCTACTTTACCCTTGGGAGGAGGGTTGGATAAGAAAAGGCAAAATAACAGGGAATTATGAAAAATTATCATTTATTGAGAAATAGAACTCTAAGAAAACAAAAGCGAACCTCTTAAGGCCCAACCCCAAAAGTTATACAGTATTACTTCTGCCATATTCTGTTGGCCAAAATGTCACAGAGCCAGCCCAGATTCAAGGGGAGGGGAATTAGATTCCACCATTCAAGGGGAAGAGTGGCAAAGAATAAAGTCATAGTATTTCTTAAAACTTGAAAATCACATTTCTTATGCAATCCAAAAGTTTCTAATTTCTGGACAGTTTAGGAGGCTAAAAAGAACAAAGTAGGCCACACAATTTGTAATTTGTTTCAAAGGTGTGAATAAGAGCATAAACAGTCATTATTTTTGACTTCCAGTGCTAGAAATTGGGATAGTCCTAGGCAAATTGGGATGTTTAGATATTCTGCCTTGTCCCAAGTTAACAGCTATCTTGAGGCCATCTGAAACTGCAGGCTTAAGTAGCAAAAACAAACAAACAAAATACAAGCCAGCCTGGCTAGTGTTGCTCAGTGTTTGAGCATTGACCTATGAATCAGGAGGTCAAGATTCAATTCCCAGTCAGGCCACATGCCCGGGTTGCAGGCTTGGTTTCCAGTAGGGGGCATGGAGGAGGTAGCCAATCCATGATGTTTCTCATCAGTATTTTTTCTCTCCCTCTTCCTGTCTGAAATCAATAAAAATATATTTTAAAGAAGCACACACAAAAAACCAAGCCATATTCTTATCTTTGGAGTTGGTTTTTTTTTTTTTTTTTGGAGTTTTTTTGATATTTCAAATAACATTTCATCTTAGTTTTGAATATGGGTTTTTCCCCCCTCCAATATTAACTGCTTACAATCTTTGAAACAGAGCAGGGAGAGAAAAGTGCTGGTGTCCACTGTATAATAAATTTCAGTGATTGATTTGTGTTCTTTTTTTTTGCAAAGATTGAAGCCATTTTTTTAGGAAATGAAGAGCTAGAAATTCTCCAAGACTTGTTTGTAGATTATATAGTAATCTATTGTCTTGCCTCTATTCAAGAATCTGTAAACTTTCTGCCCCCACACTTTGAATATATGAATCTGCCACTAAATCTTGGGGACATCATGACCATGGTTGACTTTGCCTCTCTGCCTCCATAATTCTAATGAAGCGGGGTTCCAAATATTTTGGCATTTAATCTTTTTTCTTTAGTTCAATTTGGGTCTCCATTCTCTATTATCATCACAAGAAATATTAAAGAACTAGAGGCCTGGTGCATGAAATTCATGCACGGTGGGGGGGGGGGTTCCTCAGCCTGGCCTGTGCCCTCTAGTAGTTCAGGAGCCCTTGGTAGATGTCCAACTGATGGCTTAGGCCCGCTCCCTGTGGGTGAGACTCCTGCCGCCACTGCTGCACTTGCCAGCAGTGAGCTCGGCTCAGGGCTTCTGGTTGACCGGCGTTCCCCTTGTGGGAGCACACTGACCACCAGGGGCAGCTCCTGTGTTGAGCATCTGCCCCCTGGTGGTCAGTGCATGTTGTAGCAATCGGTTGTTCCACTGCTTGGTCGATTTGCATATTAGCCTTTTATTATATAGGATTCCATATTACTTTAATGGCTCATTTCCCAACATATGACAGTCACTTTTTAAAGTATGTTTAGGCTGCCTGGCTGGTGTTTCTCAGTGGTTGAGCATCAACCTATGAACCAAGAAGTCACAGTTTGATTCCTGGTCAGGGCACATGCCCGAGTTGCAGGCTAGATCCCCAGTGTGGGGTATGTAGGAGGAAGCCAATCAATGATTCTCTCATCATTGATGTTTCTATCTTCCTCTCCCTCTCCCTTCCTCTCTAAAGTTAACAATAAAAATATATTAAAGTATGTTTAGGCTAAAAATTTAGTCTTTTGGTATTACCCAAACAATTTAAATATTTGTAGAAAAAATAAAAACCTACTTTTTTAATAGTTTATCAATATTACTACTGAGTTCACATACTATGAGAATAACAAACGACCTACAATCTTTTACTTCCTCTTAAATTCCAATTATTGAATCATAAATGGTACTCCATTTGAGATGATACTTTATGCAGAATATTTGGTGAATTATATTGAATTGTTAGTATGATTTCTTCAGAGTTTTTAATCAGGATAAATCCTCTCATTTTTCATGGTTACTGAGCTGTAGAATTAGGTCTTGATGTCGCTGTTTATCTTCAGATGGTAATATGACATAATGGAGATTAGCATGGTCTCTGAAAGTTGAGGAACCCAAGCTCAAATAATAAGCGGCTTGCAGTGCTAGAAATAGAAAACCCTTATATTTAACTCCACCTGTGCATGAAATGTAAATGTAGAGATCAAACTTGTTTACATATGTAACACCCAGTATAAGATGTGGAATCTTTTTCAAGATTTTAGAAGTTTCTTTCATCCCCCTTTCTGACTACTACCCTCAGAATTTCTTAATTTTCTGACCTTTATAATCATTGATAGTACCATCAGTTCATGAAATTCATATCATTGGATTTATATGATGTATTCTCATTTTGTCTCACTTCTTTTGCTTAACATAATATCTATGAAAATAACCCTTATTGTTCTTCATATCAGGATTTTATTCTTTTTTTGTAGGTGTGTGGTATTCTGTTATTTGAATTTACTACCATTCTTCCATTTTCTTGTAGGCATATTTGTAAATTGTTTCTAATTTAAAAATATTATGAATAAAGGTACACTAAACATCCTTTCACATATGATTTTGAGGACCTATATGCTCATGTCTTTTGGATATATAAAAGCAGTAAGTTTAATGATGCTATTGGCATATGTTTAGTTTTAGTAGATACAGTTTTGCATCCTTTTATCCAAGTTATACAACCACCTGCAGTGAATGAGAGTTCCAGATCCTGCAGATACATGCCAAAAATTAATATTATAAACCTATTTAATTTTAGCTATTCCGTAAGTAATGGAGGAATAAATTTGAGTTTACCTGGAAAGATGATATTGAATATATTTCATATATATCTTGAGATTTGGACAGTATTTATTAATTCTTGTTTACATTTGTGTTTTCTCTTTCCTGAGGTGCCTTGATTTTCCTCATATTGCTGAAGGATATTTTAATTGGAAATAGGACTCTGTTGACAGTTCTTCTATTTTTTGAACTTTATGGTTTCTAATGGAAAACCTATTGTCATGAGAATTACTTTTTCCTTATAGATACAGTGTTTGTCATTCAGAACTTTCAAGATTTTTTTCTTTGTTTTTATTTTTCAGAAGTTTGACTATGATGTGGGTGTTGCTGTCTTTGGGTTTATCTCATTTTGTATTTCCTCACCTTCTTAAAATTGAGGATTTCTGTCTGTTGACCAATTGGAAGAGTTTTCAGCCATTATTTCTTCAAGTACTCTTTCAGCTCCATCTCCTTTAATTTCTTCCTGGACTCCAAATGTTAGTTTTATTTATTTATTTTTGTTGTTGTTGTTATGACTCCACTGGTTCCTGTGGTTCTGACCTTTTTCTGTTGTTGTTTTCAAGCCATGTTCTCCCTATTCTTATTGGATATTTTTATTGTTATAGTTTCTAGTTCCCTGAGTGTTTCCTCTGTTCCATCCATTCTGCTTTGAGCCTATTCACTGAGTTATTTATTTGAGTTATATTCTGTACTATAATTTTCATTGGTGGTTCTTTATAGCTTCATTTTCTTTGCTTGAGACTTTCTATTTACTTGCCATACCTTTCTTTTTTCCCCATTTAAGCGACTTACAGTGATTTAAGGATGTTCAAAATCACTCATGTAAAGATTGTTTTGATGGCTGCTTTAAACTTATTATCAAATAGCTCTGTCATCTCTATTATCTCAGTGTTAGTATCTGTTATCTTTTTTATTCAGTTTTAGATCTTTCTGCTTTGTATGAATAATTTGATAATTGAAACCTAGAAATTTTGAGCATTATGAAACTCTGGATCTTTTTCAACCCTGTGTTATCTGGCTTTGCTTAGATACTGCTCTGGTAAGGGAAGGGTGAGATGCCACCTCATTATTTCAAGAAGAGAGTGGAAGTCCAGGTTCCCTACTTGGCCCAAGGTTTGTAGGTATGTGTGTCGGGGGAGGGGGAAGGGTATTCATTATTGTTATGAGATGGTAGGAGTTCTGACTCCCTGCTATTCTTCTGCCAATACCTCCCCATGTGAAGGGATAGGTCTGCCTTGTTTCTATTTCTTACGGTTTCCGCTTACATGACCCAGGACTGACTCCCACCAGGCACAGCCGGACCTGGGACTGACTTCCTCTCGTACTGGCTCCCACCGGGGACTGGCTCCCACCCTGCCCGGGACTGCCTCCCACCCTGCATAGCCCACCACAGCCAGGGCAATCCAGCACTGACTTCCAGTCTGGTCGAGCCTTAGGTCGTAATGGTCTTACACTGTGGGTCTTTATTATATAGGATGATTTAACTTTGTCACAATAGCAATGAAGTCTGAGAATCTTTTTTGTTGTTTTTGTTAAGCCCGAGAATCTTGAGCATTTTCTTTACAATTTGGATATCAATTCCTGAGTTTCCTCTGTCTGCACCATTTCCAGTCTTTACCATTTCTCAAGTTTATCTTTTAATATAAGTTTATTATAGAACTGTCAGTTTTCTCTGTCATGTTATTTATTTGCACTTTGATAAAGTGTTTTATTGATCTATCTGATTGAGCGCTGAGTTCCCATGTCATCTTGATAGTCCTCTTCTCCTTTCCTTGTAGATAAAAGAACATTTGGAGCCACTTGGCTTTAGCAGTCATTACGGAGTTGTCGATTTACTGGCTTTGGAACTGTGTGTGCATCAGCTTGAGCTAACTGTATTTTAAAGAAATTGAGCCCAGCCGGCGTGGTTCAGTGGTTGAGCTCAGTGGTATGAACCAGAAGGTCACGATTCGATTCCTGGTCAGGGCATATGCCTCAATGCGGCCTTGGATCCCCAATGTGGGATGTGCAGGAGGCAGCCAATCAATGATTTTCTTTCATCATTGATGTTTCTATCTCTCTCTCCCTCTCCCTTCCTCTCTGAAATCAATAAAAAAAATTTTTTTTTTAAATTGAGAGCCAACTCATCACTTTGGGATAAGGTAATACCACTTGATATTCATATTCCATAGAAGATCAGTGAGCTTCCAGCAACACCAATAGCACCAAACTGCTGCCTTATGATGGCCTCAGATAGAACTAACTGCTTATTGGTAAAAGGTCCATAGATATCTACTGGAATGAAGTTCATAAAGCAGAAAACACTGCAGAATAAATAGCTGGATCCTGAGGCAAAAAGAATATTATGGTTTTGGTGACTCACAGAAGTCTAATTTAATTCCTCCCAAGAATATAATATATTCAGACTTCATTATGAGTTAATATTAGACAATCTATTTGTCTTCTGTACTAAAGGATAAAGGTTTTATAGATTAGGAATTGGAAAAAAATCACCTCAGGTGATTTTTTTTTTTTCCTGCTTTATATGATATTCCTGGGAGTCATTTGGTGGTAGCTGGTCTGGTCTGGAGGTTTCAAGATGGCTTTATTTAAATGTCTAACCTCTGGCAAGTATGGAAAATTGTAGCCTATGTCATCTCTACATCAGGATACTTGTAACATTGTGGCTCAGGTCTCCAAAAGACAGCCTTTGGAGAATCTTGACAGATTCTTGAAAAAGAATGGGTCTATAGCGCTGCATTACCACCTAAAATTGCTTTACTGGGGTTTTCTGGTATTTGCATTGAATTCTGTATATTTCCTTTTACTGCTTTTGTATATTCTAAGTTGCATGAGATGATTCCTACTCAGGGCACACAGGCCAAGTTTTTTCAGCTAGATCCCCAGTAGGGGGTGTGCAGGAGGCAGCTAATTCATGTTTCTCATATCAATGTTTCTCCCTTTCTCTCTAAAATCAATAAGAAAACATTTTAAAAAACATCTCACATACTACTTCCTAGCCTAAAGAAAACATCACCAATAAAGTAGAAGCTGGGGTAAACCCTTTCCTTTTGAGATCCTCTTCCAACCTACTTATTCCTCAAGGGTAAACACCATCCTTCATGTGGTAGTTTTCATTCCCATTAATTTCTTTGTACTTCATTCTTTTTTAAAAAATTGATTTTAGAAAGGGAAGAAGGGAAAGAGAAACATTGATGTTGAGATACAGATTTGCACACGGACTGGGGATTGAACCTGCAACCTAGGTATCTGCCCTGACTGGGAATCGAACATGCAACCAGTGTGCTGGATGACTCCAACCAACTGAGCCCACGGCCAGGGCTCTAGTGCTTTCATTTTTATTATCCTTTAGTTCATAGTATGAATATACTACATTTTTATTTATACATTCCCATTTGTGGATGTATGTTGTATCCAACTTTTTACTATTTATATATATGTTGTTACTATGAATATCTTACTATATTTCATATTGCTACTATCAACTTTTTTTTTTTTGTCTTTGTTTTTGTTACTACTCACCCGAGGATATTTTTCATGGATTTTTAGGGAGAGGGGAGAGAGAGGGAAAGAGAGAGAAACATCGATGTGAGAGAAACACATTGATTGGTTGCCTCCTGCAAGAGCTCCTACCAGGGCCCGGGTTGGGAGGAGCCTGCAACTCAGGTAGGTGCCCTTGACTAGAATCGAACCTGGGACTCTGGTCCGCAGGCCAATGTTCTATCTGCTGAGACAAAGTGGCTAGGGCGCCACTTTTTTAAAAGTACATTTTCTGTAAAGGGCCAGATAGTGAATATCTTATATTTTGCAGTCCAAACAGTCTCTGTCACAATAACTCAATGTTGCCATTTTAGCAAGAAAGCAGTAATAGGTAATACATAAATGAGCGTGGCTGTGTGCCAGTTAAACTTTCTGTATACTGAAATTTGAATTTCTTATAACTTATGTGTCGTAAAACATTCTTATAAAAATTTTTTTCTTTTTAAATAAGCTTTTTGTTAATCTTCACCAGTGGATATTATTTTCCACTAGAAGTCCGTTGAACGAAGATTTGCGCAATAGGCCTTCCTTCCCCTGGCTGCCGGCAGTGGTTTTTCCCTGGCACCCGGGACCCAGGCCTTTGGTCCGGCTGCAGCAGAGAAGCCAAGCCTCTTCAGTCTTCACTCCGGCTGGAGCCTTCAGTCTTCGCTCTGCGCCTGCGTATGCAAATTAACCTCCATCTTTGGTGGGTTAATTTGCATAGTCACTCTGATTGGCTGGTGGGCATAACGGAGTGACACCGATTTGCATGTTTCTCTTTTATTAGTGTAGATTACTTCTCAGAGAGAGTGGAAGTGGGCGAGGGGGAGGAAGGGAAGGAGAAAGAGAGAGACAGACAAACATCAATGTGAGAGAGACACATTGACTGGTTCTGTCCTGCACATACCCTGACCTGGGGCTGGAAGTGAACACACAACCCATTGAACCTCTGACCCTTTAGTGCATGGGCTGATGTTCTAAACACTGAGCCACCGACCAGGGCTAATTTCTAAACACTGAGCCACCGACCAGGGCTAATTTTTTTTCTTTAACCATTTAAAAATGTAAAAGCCGCTCTTAGCTCATGGTCTTTATGAAAAGTTATTTAGTAGTCTGTACTTTGCTGACACCGATCTGGTGTTTCTTAGCAATGGAATTATTGAGTCATGTGCAATTTCATCTTCACCTAGGTATTGCTAAATTGATCTCTAAAGTTTTTTAGCAGTTTTTAAGCTTTCCTGTTTATACACATCATTACGAATTTGATAATATCTGATATTTTAGTTTATGTCAGTTTGATGGGGTTATCAGATAGTTCGTTGAGTTTCTAATACTCTGGTTTATAGTGAGGGGAAATACAGAGGGTCCCAAATTTATGATGGTTCAACTTAAAATTTTTTGACTTTACGATGGCGTGAAAGTGATTTGCATTCAATAGATACCATAGTTTGAACTTTGAATTTTGATTGTTTCCTGGGCTGGTGACATATTCAGTATTCTCTGGTGATGCTGGGCAGCAATAGTGAGCACAGCTCCTAGTTGGGCATGCAGTTGCAAGAATAAACAACTGTGTATTGGTTGTTAGATGGTTATGCCCACCTATGGACTAATATGAGTGTTCTAAGCATGTTAAAGGTAGACTAGGGTAAGCTACAATATTGGTAGGTTAGGTGCATTTTCCACATATTTTCAACTTAGAGTGGGTTTATTTGGGACATAACACCATTGTAAGTTGAGGAACTACTGTACAGCAAGTCTTTGAATAACATTGGCTCGTTCAGTGTCATTTCGTTATTATGTTGTGAAATGCTTTAGGAACTTTTTATTCTTTTTTGTGCATTTATTTGATACATGCTGGGGAGCACAATCTCAAATGTTCCTGAAACTTAACTCTTACTTATATCAATTCGCCTATGGTAAAATTATACTATGGTTTTGTTCTGACTTTAAGTGAAAACTTACTACATTTTTATTGCTGCATTAAAAATGTTCACTTTTCATTCAGTATTCAAAAAATAGTGAGTGCCAACCTAGAGTTAAACTCTATTCTATCTTCTTGGGATATATGTATAAAATAAACAAAATACCCAATGAGTTGTGTTTTAGGGTTTTGTGTGTGTGTTTCTCATTCCTATCTTCTATTAATTTCTCATTCCTATCTTCTCATTTTGTTTTTCTGGTGGAATGTTGGGAATTTTCATATACTCTGGATAGTAAATTCTGATTAAATTATATGGATTGAACATATGTCTTATGAAATTATTATTTTTTAAATGAATAGAATAAGTTTGAAATATTTTTTATTGATTTTGGAGAGGAAGAGAGTGAGCGCGAGATAGAAACATCAGTGATAGGGCGGATTGGATGGGGTCAATGGGGGGGAAGGGGGATATATGTAATACTTTCAAATATAAATATACGTGCGTGTGTGTGTGTGTGTGTGTGTGTGTGTGTGTGTGTGTGTATAAATCTGGCATGTGCCCTGACCAGGAATCGAACCAGCAACTTTTTGGTGCACGAGATGATGCCCAACCAACTGAGCCACACCGGCCAGGGCTGTTGTTATTTTTTTAAAGTTTTAAAGAAATTACTGGAGAAGTCTTCTGGGTCTGAGTTTCTTTAGGGGAGATTGGTAATGATAAATTCCATTTCTTTTATTGACACAGCAATGTTCAAATCTTTTTCTTGTGCCAATTTGGTTCTATTTATGCTTTCACGGGCAATTGAGGTTTTCTTTAGTCAGCTAAGTCAACTCTTATTCATCCATCAAATTTCCATCTTTCGTAGATTTAGTTATATTATACATCTGCTGTTTACCTCCATTTCTGGATTCTTTTGTTAAAGGTTTCTGCTTTTCCTTTTATTACTGTCATTTTAGTGAGTGTAGAGAAAAATGCATATGTTTAATTTGTGATACTTAACTGTGTTCTCTCAAGGTTTATCTTTCTCTTTTCTCAATTTTATAAGTGGGGTAAAGTGCACATAATTTTCTTTTTAAATACATTTTTATTGATTTCAGAGAGGAAGGGAGAGGGGAGAGAGATAGAAACATCGATGATGAGAGAGAATCATTGATTGGCTTCCTCCTGCATGCCCCACATTGGTGATTGAGCCCGCAACCCGGGCATGTGCTCTGACCGGGAATCGAACCAGTGACCTGGTCATAGTTCGATGCTCAACTACTGAGCCACACCTACTGGGCGAGTGCACATAATTTTCCACTCTCATTACGAATGTCAACCATAGCAGCATGTTGAAATGTGGTGAGATTATCAGCTTTTGTCCTGCTCTAAGTCGCTCTAAGCTTATGTTTTTAAATTTGTTTTGCTCTTTATATTTTTTCTCACTGGCAATTACCACTTTCATGAGGTTATGGTCTTTCACTTATTAATTTATAGGTTCTAATCGATTATTGATTAGGAAATTATATGATTAAATTTGTTAGAATTGTGTGTTTAGAAGCCCAGTTCTTTTAGTGCATAAAATAATCTCTTGACTTTTCACTGTCTACTGGCTGTTGTGGTGAACTTGTCTTTTTGTTTTTCAGAGCTTCTCCCATGTCTGCTTAAAGTTAACCAGCCTAAAATAATCCGAATGCTAAAGAGACACATTTTGGGGGGTGGTGATAAGTTCTATTCCCCTGCAACTCCTAGGCTATAAACCTATATAGCAGTACTGAATACTGTAGGCAGTGGTAACACAATGGTATTTATGTAATGCATTGTACTATGACATTAAGATGGCTATGATATCACTAGGTGATAGGAATATTTTAGCTCCATTTTAATCTGGTATCTATATAAACAGGGAATATGCTAATTAGCTGAGCGTCATGACCGCTCAGGAGGAGGCTGCATCACGACCAACCGTTCAGCACGAGCTGAACACAGATGGGCAGGAGGGGACTGCGTGCAGCCCCCACCCCACCGGCTGCGGGAAGGTTGGGGTTGGGGACGGGCCAGAGTGGAGACACAACACACAGGAGCGCCTGCCCCCACCCCAGCGGACACAACGCTGTGGCTGGTGCAACGTGGTGGTCAGGCACGGTCCCGGCCTCCAGCCAGGTTCCTCCTTGCTTGATTTCAATCACGCACTGGGCCTCTAGTTTTATATAATCTGCATATATCATATGTGGTGCATGACTGCATATGTTCTGAATAAAAACATCACTTTTGATGTTAACCTTGGACACCTGGCTGAGATAGTGATTATCAGGTTTCTCATTGTCAATTTACTTTATTCCCTTCCTATAGGTAACTCTTTGGAAGTGAGTTACCAATCTAGTGTATATTGACGGGAAGGTGAATTAAGTTCAATCTCTTAGAGAAGAGAGTTTATACATATATTATTTGGATTGTTCTTGTAAAAAAGACATGTATTTCCTCCCCATTTATTTATTCAATTCTTTATAGCATTATGGACTCATGAGTATTTTATTTTGGGGGTTTGTCACATACTATTATTTATTTTTGCTAAAATTATTTCACTTTTGTTTAGCTATTGGTAAAAGGTGAAAGAACTATATGTTCTGAAGAGAAACCAGAGTATTGTTTAGCTATTGGGAGGCTGTTTCAGATTGGCTACTTTAACCTTTTGACATCTCCCCATCTTATTTTTTTTTAAAGCACCTTCTTGCTTTCTGGCACACAAAAAATACTCCAGGATTATCTTATATTTTTCCTGCCTTCTCCCTAGAATAAATCGTTTCTCTTTGCAGCCCTGATTTCTTTTATTGGAGAATGGTATTTATAAAGCAAGATCTGGTTGTAGGTATATTTGTTGCTATTCTTCGAGGACAGAGCCTTAGCTCTGTGTGCTACCACGGTATAATACATACCTACATTTGTTTCTGTATCTGTGTGTGTGTGTGTGTGTGTGTGTGTGTGTGTGTGTGTGTGTATATCTATATATATATGTATATATATAAAATAAGTATGAGTTCAGTATAAAATAAATATGATATCAGTATCTCATAGAGTAAGAGATACTGATATCTCTTACTCTAATGGACTCTGTTTCTTCTAGATTTCCTCTCACTTATTTATAACCTCTTTCTCTGACAGGGAAACCTTGCTTCCCTTACCTATTATTTGCCTAACCCCAACATACAAAGATATTTCAAATTTATTTTTTTACTTTTAAAAAATTTTTTATTGTTGCCCCAACTGGTTTGGCTCAGTGGATAGAGCGTTGGCCTGCAGACTGAAGGGTCCCAGGTTCGATTCCGGTCAAGGGCATGTACCTTGGTTGCGGGCACATCCCCAGTGGGGAGTGTGCAAGAGGCAGCTGATCGATGTTTCTAACTCTCTATCCCTCTCCCTTCCTCTCTGTAAAAAGTGAATAAAATATATTTAAAAAAAAAAAATTTTTTTATTGTTGAGAGTATTACAGATGTCCTCCTTTTTTTCCCCCTATTGCCCCCTTCCACCTGGTTCCCACCCTGCCCTGGGCCTTCACCATCTTATTGTCTGTGTTTATAGGTAATGCATATATGCATATAAGATCTTTGGTTAATCTCTTCCTGCCCTCCCCTCCCCACTTCCCTCTGAGATTCTCAGTCTGTTCCATGTTTCTATGCCTCTGGTTCTATTTTATTCACTAGTTTGTTTATTAGATTCCTTATTTATTTTGATATTTAGATTCAGTTGTTGATATGTATTTGTTTCCATTTTATTCATATATTTTTTAAAAAATATATTTTCATTGGTTTCAGAGAGGAAGGGAGAGGGAGAGAGATATAGAAACATCAATGATGAGAGAGAAACATCATAGACCAGCTGCCTCCTACACACCCCAGACTGGAGATCGAGCCTGAAACCCGGGCATGAGCTCTGACCAGGAATCGAACCATGATCATCTCCTGGTTCATAGGTTGATGTTCAACCACTGAGCCATCCTGGCCAGGCTTATTGTTCATATTTTTGATCTTCCTCCTCCTCTTCTCCCTCTTCTTCCTCCTCCCCTTCTACATTTTATGTAATATACTGGTTTGGTGGTGATGAACTCCTTTACCTTTTTCTTGTCCATGAAGCTCTTTACCTGACCTTCAATTCTGAATGATAACCTTTGCCGGATAGAGTAATCTTGGTTGTAGGTCCTTGCTGTACATCACTTTGAATATTTCTTGCCATTCCCTTCTGGCCTGCAAAGTTTCTGTTGAAAAATCAGCTGACAGTCGTATGGATACTCCCTTGTAGGTAACTGACTTTTTTTCTCTTGCTGTTTTTAAGATTCTCTCTTTGTCTGTAACCCTTAGCATTTTAATTATGATGTGTCTTGGTGTGGGCCTCTTTGGGTTCCTCTTGTTTAGGCCTCTCTGTGCTTCCTGAATTTGTAAGTCTATTTTTTTCACCAGGTATTGGGAAATTTTCTGTTATTATTTCTTCAAATAGGTTTTCAATATTTTGCTCTCTCTCTTCTTCTGGCTCCCCCATATTTTGGATGTTGGCATGCTTGAAGTTGTCCCAGAGGCTCCTTACACTATCTTGAATTTTTTGATTCTTTTTGCTTTTCCGGTTGGCTTTTTTTGCTTCCTTGCATTTCAAATCTTTGACTTGATTCTTGGGATCCTTTAGTGTACTGTTGAATCTCTGTATATTATTCTTTATTGCAGTCAGTGTATGCTTAATTTCTGACTGGTCTTTTTCCATTTTTTTTTTTTTTTTTTTTTGGCATTCTCACTAAGATCCTTGAAGGTCTCACTAAGTTCCTCAGAGGTTTCTAGAAGATTCTTGAGTAACTTTATAACTGTGGTTTTGAACTCTATATCCAGTCGTTTGCTTTCTTCCATTTCTTTCATTTGTGACATGTTTCTTTGTCTCTCATTTTGGCTGCTTCCCTGTGTTTGTTTCTTTGTATTGGGTAGCTGCTCAGTCTCCTTGAGTTGATAGAGTGCCCTTGTGTAGTAGATATCCTTTAGGGCACAGTGGCTCAGCTTCCCCAATCACCTGAGGTGGACACCCTTGGTGCAACCCTTTGTGGGCTGTGTGCACAGTATTGTTGTAGTTGAGCCTTGATTGCTGTGGTATCACTGGGAGGAATTGAGCTCCAGGCCAATTGGCTATGAGGACCAGCTGTGTCTACAATGGGAGAGCTGCTGTGCAGGAGATACCCTTATGGGGCAGGACTTGCTTCAGTGGGGCTTTGGTGCTCACTGAGTCTGCCCCTTGAGTGTGTCACTTATGGATATGAAGAGTTGTTATCTAGTATGGTCTCGCACTGACCACTGGGTACACTGGCTTTTGGGTCTCCAAGGAGGTGCAAACTCAGCCACTGTCTTGGGCCACCAAGCAGGAGCTACAGAGAGATCTGCAGATTGCTCCTCTTCGTATTAGGTTTGGAAGTGTCCAGACAAGGCCCAGCTGTGAAGCAAGGTAGGCTGCTGCTGGCTTTGGGGCTCCCTGACCCAACTGCAGCTTCTTTGACAGGTTTTAGGCTGAGAAAGGACAGGCCATTCATATGCAAATGCTGCTGCGCACAGCTTGGATGGGGTTGTAAATTGGGTAGGGTGGGGTCTCGGAATTTTCAGGGGGGAGCAAACAGCAGTGGCTGCCAGTCAGTCCTGCACCAGGGAGGTCCCAGCACAGGAACAATGACCACTGCGAGCACCTTCATCTTGAAGGAAGCTGCCCCCGCTTTCCTGCCCTGATGCCTGATAGTCCACTTTCTCCCCGTATGTGTCTCGATCCCCCAGAGTCTCCCCTGGCACTGGAGCTCAGAGCAAGCGGGAGCTTGTATCTCCCAATTAAAAAAGCGGCACACCCGGGTGCCATCCGTTTTGCGCCTCCGCACCTCCTACCAGTCTTTTTTTTTTTTAAATATATTTTATTGATTTTTTGCAGAGAGGAAGGGAGAGGAATAGAGAGTTAGAAACATCGAATAGAGAGAAACATCGATCAGCAGCCTCCTGCACACCCCCTACTGGGAATGTGCCCGCAACCAAGGTACATGCTCTTGACGGGAATCGAACCTGGGACCCTTCAGTCTGCAAGCCGACGCTCTATCCACTTAGCCAAACCAGCTAGGGCATCCTACCAGTCTTAATGCGCTTTCTTCTTTACCTCTCTAGTTATAGTACTTCCACTCAGCCAGTTCTCCCATGGTTCTGGATGATAGTTGTTCTTTTAGTTCTAATTTTGATGTGGTTGTGGGAGGTAGTAGTAGTAAGTACAGGTATTTACCTATACGCCTTCTTGGTTCTCCAAGTTTTCAATATCTTCCTCTCTCTCCTCTCCTTCTGGTACCCCTATAATGCGAATTTTGGTACACTTGAAGTTGCCCCAGAGACTCTTTACACTGTCTTCATATTTTTGGATTCTTTTTTCTTTTTGCTCTGCTGATTGGGTGATTTTTGCTTCCTCATATTCTTTTTTTGTTTTTTGTTTTTTATTGCTTCAAGTATTACAAAGAGTATTACATATGTCCCCTTCCCCCCCTTCCCCCCGCCCTTGACAATCCCCTGGCCTCCCCTATCCCCCAGTGTCTTGTGTCCATTGGTTATGCTTATATGCATGCATACAAGTCCTTCGGTTGATCTCTTACCCCCTCCCTGCCCCCCCACCCTCCCCGGCCTTCCTGCTGTAGTTTGACAGTCTGTTTGAGGCAGCTCTGCCTCTGTATCTATCTTTGTTCATAAGTTTATAATGGCCTTTATTATCCAGAAATGAGTGAGATCATGTGGTGTTTTTCCTTCATTGACTGGCTTATTTCACTTAGCATAATGCTCTCCAGCTCCATCCATGCTGTTGCAAATGGTAAGAGTTCCTTCTTTTTTACAGCAGCATAGTATTCCATCATGTAGATGTACCACAGTTTTCTAATCCATTCATCTACAGATGGGCACTTAGGCTGTTTCCAGATCTTAGCTATGGTGAATTGTGCTGCTATGAACATAGGGGTGCATATATCCTTTCTGACTGGTGTTTCTGGTTTCTTGGGATATATTCCTAGAAGTGGGATCACAGGGTCAAATGGGAGTTCCATTTGTAGTTTTTTGAGGAAACTCCATACTGCCTTCCATAGTGGCTGCACCAGTCTGCATTCCCACCAGCAGTGCACAAGTGTTCCTTTTTCTCCACATCCTCTCCAGCACTTGTCGTTTGTTGATTTGTTGATGATAGCCATTCTGACAGGTGTGAGATGGTACCTCATTGTTGTTTTGATTTGCATCTCTCGGATGATTAGTGACTTTGAGCATGTTTTCATATGTCTCTTGGCTTTCTGAATGTCCTCTTTTGAAAGGTGTCTATTTAGGTCCTTTGCCCATTTTTTGATTGGATTGTTTATCTTCCTTTTGTTGAGTTGTATGAGTTCCCTATAAATGTTGGAGGTTAAACCCTTATCAGTGATAGCACTGGCAAATATGTTCTCCCATGCAGTGGGCTTTCTTGTTGTTTTGTTGATGGTTTCTTTTGCTGTGCAGAAACTTTTTATTTTGATGTAGTCCCATTTGTTTATTTTCTCTTTAGTTTCCAATGCTCTAGGATCTGTATCAGTGAAGAAATTGCTTCGGCATATATCTGAGATTTTGTTGCCTTTGGATTCTTCTAGTATTTGTATGGTTTCCCGTCGTATATTTAAGTCCTTTATCCATTTTGAGTTTATTTTTGTGTATGGCGTAAGTTGGTGGTCTAGTTTCATTTTCTTGCATGTATCTGTCCAATTTTCCCAGCACCATTTATTGAAGAGACTATCTTGACTCCATTGTATGTTCTTGACTCCTTTGTCAAATATTAATTGAGCGTATTGGTTGGGGCTGATTTCTGGGCTCTCTATTCTATTCCATTGATATATATGTCTGTTCTTGTGCCAGTACCAGGCAGTTTTGAGAACAGTGGCTTTGTAATACAGCTTGATATCTGGTATTGAGATCCCACCTACTTTGTTCTTTCTCAGGATCGCTGCAGCTATTCAGGGTCGTTTTTTATTCCAGATGAATTTTTGGAGAGTTCGTTCTAGGTCTGTGAAATATGCCATTGGTATTTTAATGGAAAGTGCGTTGAATTGCTTCCTCATGTTCTAAATTGTTGATTTGATTCTCGGAATCTTCTACTCTTCTGTTGACTCCCTGTAAATTACCAATTATTTCAGTTAGTGTATGCTTAATTTCTGACTGGTCCTTTTTTATGTCTTTGACATTCTCTCCAAGATTCTTGTGAGTCTCTTGAAGCTCTCAGTAAGTCCCTTGAAGCTCTCATTAAGATCCTTGAGCAACCTTATAACCATTGTTTTGAACTTTGTATCCAGTTGTTTGCTTGCTTCCTTTTCTTTCATTTGTAATATGTATCTTTGTCTCTGCATTTTGGCTGCTTCCTTGTGTTTGTTTCTATGTATTAGGAAGAGCTGCCATGTCTCCTGGAATTGGTAGAGTTGCCTTGTGTAGTAGGTGTCTTCTAGGGCCCAGTGGCTAAGCCTCCCCAGTCAGCTGAGCTGGGCACTTGAGGGTGTGCGAGTGCTCCCCTGTGTGGGCTGTGTGTGCAGTCTTGTAGTTGAGCCTTGATTCCTACTGGCGGCACTGGGAGGAGGTGACCTTCAGACCAGTTGACTGTGAGGACCAGCTGCATTTATAATGGAAGGGGTGCTGTGCAGGAGACACCCCTATGAGTAGGACTTGTTTCAGTGGGGTTCTGGTGATCACTGAGTCTGTCCCTTGAGTATGAAACTTGGGGATGTGTAGAGTTGTAATCTGGCATGGTCTGAAGCTGTCCTCCAGGTACACTGGCTGTCAGGAGGTGCAAAGTCAGCCACTGTCTGAGGCCACTGGGCAGGAGCTACAGAGAGATCAGCAGATGGCTGCTAGTTTTATTGGGCTTGGAAGTGTCCAGGCAAGTCCCAGCTGTGAAGCAAGGCAGGCAGGTGCTAGTGCCTGGTCTTGGGTCTTTTATTGTTAGGTTAGGGCAGTGGTTGGCAAACTCATTAGTCAACAGAGCCAAATATCAACAGTACAACGATTCAAATTTCTTTTGAGAGTCAAATTTTTCAAACTTAAACTATATAGGTAGGTACATTGTTATTAACTTAATTAGGGTACTCCTAAGGCTTAGGAAGAGCCACACTCAAGGGGCCAAAGAGCCGTATGTGGCACAAGAGCTGCAGTTTGCCGACCACGGGGTTAGGATAAGCTGTCTCCAGGTGGTGCTTGTTTGAGAGATTTTAGCAAGTCTGAAGCCTGAGCCAGGACAGGACCCTGTATGGAAAAGCTGCTGCAAACAGCTTGGGTGGGGTTGTGAATTGGATGGGGTGGGGTCTCAGGGAATCACTAGAGTAGAGCAAACATTGTGGGCCATGCTGATGGAAACTCAGATGTGGCTGCCAGCTCTGTGATGAGGGTGGTGGTGGTGGGGGGTGTCTCAGCACAGGAACAGTGATTCTTGTGAGCCCCTCACGTCTGGGAGAAAGCCACCCCTGAGTTCCTGCCACAGTGCCAGACAATCCAGTTCCTTCCCATATGTACCTGGATCCCCAAGAGCTGGAACCCGTAGGGATAGAGTCTGAGTAAGTCCATGCACTGGCCCTTTAAGAGGAACTGCTGGATCTCCAGCAGCCTCTGTGCCACTTAGCCAAAATCCCCACTGGTTTTATAGCCTGAAGTTATGGGGACTTTTCTTCCCAGGTCTGGGACCCTAAGCTGGGGATCTAGTGTGGGGCTGGGACCCTTTTCTTCTCATGGTGAGGGGTGGTGGTGGGGGTGGTCTTCTGCAGCCTAGATATCCCACCCGATTTAAAAAAAAATGGCACGTGGGTGTCAGACCAGCATGTTCTGTGCCTCTGCCCCTCCTACCGGTCTCAGTGTACTTTCTTTACTTCTCTAGTTGTAGGACTTCCATTCAGCCAGATTGAGGCAGTTTTGAATGATGGTTTTTCCATACTTTAGTTGTAATTTTGATGTGGTGTGGGAGTTGACCAGTATCAGCGTTTACCCAGGCTGTCTTGGTTCTCCCTCAAATCTGCTATTAATGACATAATTTTTTCTGTTTAATGATATTTTTGGTTATGAATGCACATATTTTGAAATTCCTTTCTTGAGGCTTGCATTGAAATTATATATAAATAAATAAATATATATATACACACACACACACATGCACACACATGCACACATACACACACAAATTAGAGGCCCGGTGCACAAAAATTTGTGCACTTGGGATGGGGGGTCCCTCAGTTGGGTCTGTGCCCTCTCGCAGTCTGGGACACCTTGGGGGATGTCCACCTGCTCGCTTAGGCCTGCTCCCGGGGGAGGGGGATTGGGCCTAAGCTGGCAGTCAGACATCCCTCTGGCAGCCTGGGAGTCCTCGGGGGATGTCCACTTGCCAGCGGGGAGCAGGCCTAAGCTGCAGTCAGACATCCTTAGCGCTGCTGAGGAGGTGGGAGAGGCTCCCGCCAACACTGCTGTGCTGGCAGCCGTCAGCCTGACTTGTGGCTGAGCAGAGCTCCCCCTGTGGGAGCGCACTGAACACCAGAGGACAGCTCCTGCATTGAGTGTCTGCCCCCTAGTGGTCAGTGTGTGTCATAGTGACCAGTCATTCCCGGTCATTCTACTGTTAGGGTCAATTTGCATATTACCCTTTTATATAGAATAGAGGCCTGGTGCACGGGTGGGGGCCAGCGGGTTTGCCTTGAAGGATGTCCTGGATCAGGTGGGGGTCCCGCTGGGGTGCCTGGCCAGCCTGGGTGAGGGGATGATGGCCGTTTTCAGCCTGGCCACGCCCCCAAGCTCCCAGCCTCTCCTTTTTTTCTTTTCTTTTTTTTTCAGCACCTCCTTGAGTGGAGGCCAGGGCGGTCTGGAAGCAGGTATCTGGGATTTATTTATTTTCTGTAATTGAAACTTTGTAGCCTTGAGCGGAGCACAAGGCCAGCCAGGGCAGGCGGGAAGCTTGGCTTCCTCCGTCACCGGGGACAACCCAAACCTCCTGCTTGCTCCAGCTCTGTGGCCATCACTATCTTAGTTGGGTTAATTTGAATACTAGCTCTTGATTGGCTGGTGGGCGTGTCTTGTGGGTGTAGCAGAGTGGTGGAGTGATAGTTAATTTGCATATTTCTCTTATTAGTGTAGATGTAGATATATATATATTATTGAACTTATTGGGGAGATATTGGTTAATAAAATTATACAGGTGTACAGTTCTACAATACATTATCATTATGTTGTATTGTGTGTTTACCGAACCAAGTAAAGTTTCCTTCCATCACAATTTATCTTCCCTTTATCTTATACCTAACCCCCTAACTTTTATATTAAGAAAATATTTATATTGAATTATGTTAGTCATTTAGAAGTTTTGTTTGTTTTTTGCCTTTACAAACATTCCCTTATTTTGATAAAATATACATAACATAAAATTTACCATTTTAACCATTTTTAAGTGTACAGTTTTGTGGATTGGCACTATGTTCATATGTGCAAATATCTCCGCTATCCATTTTCAGAACTTTTTCATCATCCTAAACAAAAACTGTATCCATTAAAACATAACTCTGCATTCTCCTGTCCCTTTAACTGTTGCTGCTCTACTTTTTTTGAGTAGAAGCCTATTCTAGGTACCTCATTTAAGTGGAATCATATAGTATTTGACTGAGTGGTTTATTTCACTCAGTGTAATGTTTTCAGGGCTCATCCATGTTGTACCATGTATCAGAATTTCATTCCTTTATGGATGAGTTGTGTGTGTGTGTGTGTGTGTACTGAACATGACTTGTTGATCCATTAATCTGTTGGTGGACATTTGGGTTGTTTCCACCTTTTGGCTGTTGTGAATAATGCTGCTGTAGTATTGGTGTACAAGTGTCAGAGTCCATGCCCTCAGTTATTCATTTGGTATACTAGGTGTATCGGTTTTATTAAGTTATTACATATGTATCCTTATCCCCATGTTACCCCCCTGTTGTCTATGTCCAGTGGTTAGGCATATATGCTTGCATATAAGTCCTTTGGTTGATCTCTCCCCTTATCCCCACCCTCCCCTACCTTCCCTCTGAGGTTTGACGGTCTCATCGATGCTTCTCTGTCTCTGGATCTGTTTTTGTTCATCAGTTTATGTTGTTCATTATATTCCATAATGAGTGAGATCATGTGATATTTATCTTTCTCTAACTGGTTTATTTCACTTAGCATAATGCTCTCCAGTTCCATCCATGCTGTTGCAAATGGTAAGAACTCCTTTTTTACCGCAGCGTAGTATTCCATTGTGTAGATGTACCACAGTTTTTTAATCCACTCATCTACTGATGGGCACTTAGGCTGTTTCCAAATCTTAGCTATGGTGAATTGTGCTACTATGAACATAGGAGTGCATATATCCTTTCTAATTGGTGTTTCTAGTTTCTTGGGATATATTCCAGAAGTGGGATCACTGGATCCATTTTTAGTTTTTTGAGGAAACTCCATACTGTTCTCCACAGTGGCTGCACCAGTCTGCATTCCCACCAGCAGTGCAAAAGGGTTCCTTTTTCTCTGCATCCTCTCTAACACTTATTGTTTATTGATTTGTTGATGATAGCCATTCTGACAGGTGTGAGATGGTACCGCATTGTCATTTTGATTTGTATCTCTCGGATGATTAGTGACTTTGAACATGTTTTCATATGTCTTTTGGCCTTCTGTCTTCTTTCGAAAAGTATCTATTTAGGTCCATTGCCCATTTTTTGACTGGGTTGTTTATCTTCTGTTAAGTTGTATGAGTTCCCTGTAAATGTTGGAGATTAAACCCTTATCGGTGATAACATTTGCAAATATGTTCTCCCATGCAGTGGGCTTTCTTGTTGTTTTGTTGATGGTTTCCTTTGCTGTGCAAAAGCTTTTTATTTTGATGTAGTCCCATTTGTTTATTTTCTTTTTAGTTTCCATTGCCCTAGGACCGTGGTCATTAAACTGTGGCTCGCGAGCCACATGCCGCTCTTTGGCCCCTTGAGTGTGGCTCTTCTACAAAATACCACGTGCGGGCGCGCACGTACAGTGCGATTGAAACTTCGTGGCCCATTCGCAGGAGTCGGTATTTTGTGGAAGAGCCACACTCAAGGAGCCAAAGAGCCGCATGTGGCTCGCGAGCCACAGTTTGTCGACCGCTGCCCCAGGAGCAGTATCAGTGAAGAAATTGCTTTGGCATATGTGTGAGATTTTGCTGCCTATAGATTCCTCTAGTATTTTTATGGTTTCCCATCTTATGTTTAAGTCCTTTATCCATTTTGAGTTTATTTTTGTGTATGATGTTAGTTAGTGGTCTAGTTTGATTTTTTTGCATGTATCTGTCCAATTTTCCCAACACCATTTATTGAAGAGGCTGTCTTGATTCCATTGTATGTTCATGCCTCCTTTGTCAAATATTAATTGAGCATAGTGGTTTGGGTCGATTTCTGGGTTCTCTATTCTATTCCATTGATCTATATGTCTGTTCTTGTGCCTGTACCAGGCTGTTTTCAGAACAGTGGCTTGTAATACAGCTTGATATCTGGTATTGAGATCCCACCTACTTTAATAATGTGGATTTTGTAATCAAAGAAAACACGGTAATTTCAAGAGAAACATCAAAAGTGCTTTATTCAAAGTAATGTCCATCGCTAGCTACACATTTCCCCCATCTTTCAGGTAACTTGTGGATACAGTCCCAATAGAACAGCGATTCTCAACCTGTGGGTCGTTACCCCTTTGGGGGTTGAACGACCCTTTCACAGGGGTCACCTAAGACCATCGGAAAACACATATATAATTACATATTTTCTTGTGATTCATCACTATGCTTTAATTATGTTCAACTTGTAACAATGAAAATACATCCTGCATATCACATGTTTACATTACGATTCATAGCAGTAGCAAAATTACAGTTATGAAGCAGCAACGAAAATAATTTTATGGTTGGGGGTCATCACAACATGAGGAACTGTATTAAAGAGTTGCGGCATTAGGAAGGTTGAGAACCACTGCAGTAGAACTTTTCTTGTTTTGAGGCAAACCATTCAGAGACCCAATTTTCCATGTATTTGAATGTTTTGAAGTGCTGCTCAGAAAGTGCATGTGCCATCGATTGGGACAAGTGGTAATTTGCAAGGTCTGGTGAATACAGCAGGTGGGTTAATACTTCGCAGGCAAGATGTTTTAACGTGTCTTTAACTGGTTTTGAAGTGTGTGATGGTGTGTCGTCATGAAGCAAAATTACTTTGCCGTATCTTCTGTCACATTCTTTTCATTTCACGGTCAAAGCGTGGTTCAAATTGATTATTTGTTGTTGGTAATGATCAGTATTAATGGTTTCACCTGGTTTTAGAAGCTCATAATAAATACACCACACCTTCCTGATCCTACCAAACGCAGAGCATTGTCTTCTTTCCAAAGTGATTTGGCCTTGTAGTCGATGTTGATGGTTGACCCGGATCAACCCATGATTTTATGCATTTGGGATTCTCAAAATAAATCCACTTTTTATTGCCAGTCACAATTCGATGCAAAAAAATACTTTCGTGCCGTTGAAGCAACATTTTACTGATGACTTTTTGGTTTTCCATTTGTCTTTTGTTCAGTTGATGTGGCACCCATTTTCCTTCCTTTACAGTCTTTCCCATTGCTTGTAAATGATTGGAAATTGTTTGCTGAATAGTGCTTAATCTTTCTGCAAGTTGTTTTTGAGTTTGACATGCATCTTCACCCAATAACGCTTGTAATTGTTGGTCTTCAAACTTTTTTAGTTGACCTGGACGTTCTTTGTCTTTCACATAGAAATCATCACTTTTAAAGCATTTAAACCAGTGTTCACAAGTATCTTGAGATGGAGATGTTCACCATAAGCTTCCTGAAGTATTCAGCAGCACTTTTCTTCAAAATCATGAATTAAAACTTTCCGCAAATGCTCTTTTTTTTTGGCACAAAATTCGGCATTTTTAAGTGTTTGAATATCTATAATGTTAACACCTTCAGAAAATTTGACATATGAAGTTTTGAAGTTTGCTGTCAATACAACAAAGTATCATACATATCAAATCGCATATATATCAACATATGTGTAACTCCATCTATTGAAAAAATCTGCATTATTAACCCATACACCTAGTATACCTAGAAGTGGGGTTGATGGATCATAGGGTAATTTTATGTTTAACTTTTTAGGCAACTGCCAAACTTTTCCCACAGTGGCTGCAGCATTTTACATTCCCACCAGTAGTGCATAAAAGTTTCAAGTCCCTCCACATTTTTGTCACTACTACTTACTATATTTCATTTTTATTAAAAAAAAATAGCCATCCTAATGGGTGCGAACTAGTATTTCATTATAGTTTTGATTTGCATTTCTCTTATGTTTAGTGAGCATCTTGTGAGACTTTTAAAATTATGGGCTTTTCTGGGCCATGTAAGTTATAAAACATTTGGTCCCAAATCTGAGTAATTATGAGTTTATGGTTAGGAATTCTCTAGTCATGGGAGTATACACTTTGTCTACAGTTCAATCTTAAAATCCAGAGGCAAGGACAGGACATTATTATTATTCCCATTGTTGAGTTCTTCAGTGAGTTTCTTTGTTTTACCCTAGTTCATCCAATCAGAGTGTTGTCCTTCAGGTATTCTGGTATTCAGCCTGACCCTTCATCTTGCCGTGTCCCCAAACTATATATATATTGATTTTAGATTGAAATGGAAGGAGGGAGGGAGGGAAGGAGAGAGAGATACGTCGATGTGAGAGAAACACACTCTTGCACACTCCTTATTGGGGATTGGGCCTGAAATGTTGGAATGTGCTCTGACCCTAGGAATCACATAGCGATCTTTTGGTGCATGGAACCATGCTCAATCACCTGAACCACACCAGCCAGGGCTCTGGGACTCTAAACTTGATCTTAAAAACCGGGCTCTAGGCCATCAGACTTCTGTCATATGGCTTCAAATGACAACTTCAGAAGTTTATTTCTCCAGGTTCCCACTTACCAGTTGTTTATGACTTCAGGGGTTTTCAGCCATGCACATACAAAATTTTTAAAACTCATAATGAGCTTGTTTGATGTTCTGATATGGATGGAGGGTTTTTGTTGTTGTTTTTGATAAATCAAGTTCACCATATTGCCAACACAGAAATCTTTTGTTTCTCTTCTGTTAAAAGGCAGAGATGATGGAGGTAAAGAAAAGGTCAGTTAGTGGTCTGGATATGGTTCTCATAAGTAAGGCAAGCAAACTAACAGGCACTGATTTGTAGAATCAGTCATCAATTATGGAGATACAGGGTTTATTTTTTTAAATATCTCACACATATTCATGTGTGCCTCCCCCCCATTTTTATTGTATTTTACAAATTTGAGCTACTTTTTCTAGCAAACTCACACATATGGATGACATTAAAGTGTTCTTTCTCTCTTTAGAGGAAATAAGGTGTTCATAAGCAATAATCAAGGCATTCAAGTGAAAAGAAAATCTAGACTAAACAAAGAGCTTGGGGAATGCTCATTTTTACTTTATAGTTAACTAGAGGCCCGGTGCACAAAAATTTGTGCACTGGGGGGGGGGGGAGGTGTCCCTCAGCCCAGCCTGTGCCCTCTCGCAGTCTGGGACCCCTCGGGGGAATGACCACCTGCTGGCTTAGGCCCGCTCCCCAGGTGATTGGACCTAAGCTGTCAGTCAGACATCCCTCTGGCAGCCTGGGAGCCCTCGGGGCATGTCCACTTGCCAGTGGGGAGCTGGCCTAAGCTGCAGTCGGACATCCTTGGCGCTGCTGAGGAGGCAGGAGAGGCTCATGCCACCACCGCTGTACTGGCAGCCGTCAGCCTGGCTTGTGGCTTAGCAGAGCTCCCCCTGTTGGAGTGCACTGACCACCAGGAGGCAGCTTCTGCATTGTCTGCCCCCTGGTGGTCAGTGTGCGTCATAGTGACCAGTCATTCTTCTGTTAGGGTCAATTTGCATATTACCCTTTTATTATATAGGATAGAGGCCTGGTGCATGGGTGGGGGCCGGCTGGTTTGCCCTGAAGAGTGTCCCGGATCAGGGTGGGGGTCCTGCAGTGGTGCCTGGCCAGCCTGGGTGAGGGGCTGATGGCTGTTTGCAGGCTGGCCAAGCCCCTGGCCACCCAAGCTCCCAGTAGAGGCTGGCTGGAAGCAGGTATCGGGGATTTATTTAGCTTCTACAATTGAAACTTTGTTGCCTTGAGCAGACCTCAGGGCCGTCCGGGCTGGCAGGAAGCTTGGCTTCCTCCATCGCCGGGGCAACCAAGCCTGCTTGCTCCAGCTCTGTGGCTGCTGGCCACCATCTTGGTTGGGTTAATTTGCATGTAATTGCTCTGATTGGCTGGTGGGCATGGCTTGGGGCGTAGTTGAGGTGTGGTCAGTTTGCATGTTTCTCTTTTATTATATTAGATATCTCTATTAATATTTATCTCTGTTTTTATTTCAGCTTTGACTAGATCCGAATCTAGGAGAGATGGAGGTTTTAAAAATAATTGGAGCTTTGATCATGGAGAAGAAAGTGAAGGAGATACAGATAAAGAGTAAGATTTTTTCCCCCTCAGATATTTTATAAGAATGAAACTTTTCATTAGAAAAATAATATAAATTGTTTGCTATGGAAATATTTTTAAGAGTATTGTATTCTTAAGGAAATATTGAACTCTTTTATAATTGCATCAATGAAGAAAAAGCAGTTCTTTATTGGTAAATAATTTTATGTTGTATTTATCTTTTGAAATGTATAAATAAGTGCATGTAACATGTATAACCTTATGATTAAATATCAATCATACTACAGATTTCCAACTAAATAATTGTTCCTTGGTAAAAATAAATAAACATGGGATTCTGTTCAGTGATTTGAAAAGCTACCATTTATCTTGAGTAAGTAAGTGAATCTAGATTAAGACCTCAGAATTTTGTATGAAAGTTTAGAATCTGTAGTAACTTTCTTCCCAGTTACCCCTCACAACCTGTCCATCTTAGATCAGATTATCACCAGAGAGAGCAGAAACACTATAAATGATAAACACAGGAACACAGGTGTTGACCCAGACAGAAGCTAAGCAAAGTGTTCATTATATTTGTTAATGTACTTGGAATTACTTCTGTGAAAAATTTCAAATACTGGTTTTAATAGAACCTTTTGCATCATGCAGAATTTGTATTACAGATTCAGCATTGCTATAGTTTCTTGGTTTATTGATCTGATTTTTCCCTTAACCAGAACAAATAGCAAATTTAGAGAAACACTAATATATACACCAAGTTCTACCAAAACTTTAAATATGTTTTAGAAATTTTACACAAGAAGCCATTCAGAGTATATTGGCTAAATATTGTAGGTGCTTCACTTCTTTTTGGGCAACAGCTCCATTCATCATTGCCATTTTATGTGCCTTCACCTATGTGCTATTGAACTGAAGTGAAGTTTTATTTGAAGGAGAGCTTAGAACTGGTAAGTTTCTCAGTTAAAATTGATATCTTATGGTCTTTTATTTCTGACTATTTTTCAATTTAAAATAGTTTTTGTTAGAGACATTTAGTACATAGGTACTGTAACAAAGACAGACATTTTGAAAAATTGGAACTAAATCTGAAATTAAATTGAGTAGAAAGTATATCATTTTAAAAACGTTTTTGTAAAGTGTGTGGAAGGAGAGAATTTTTAGCATTAAAAAAGTTGGGACATATATAAGCAGTAATGAAACAAACATTTTACATTTTTACTATAAATAGTTAGGTTTTTACTGAAAATAGCTTATAGAGTTGCCTTCACAAGGGTGTATTTTGAGTTCATCTGTGAAAAGATTTGTCATGGATATGTAAGAAATTGTCGTTTAAGGTGCTACCTGTCCCATATGTTTCATTTATGAATCATACTCTTTGGTTCCTCATTATAAGTGGATCCTCAGTGGCTCTTGCTTTTTGAACAAGTTGATATTAACATGAACTGTTTATTAATAGATGTATTAGTCTGATTTTTAAAAATCTCAGGCCAGTGACTCTCAGTGAAGAGTTGATATTTCTTTCAAAGTGGTAGAGGTATAGCTATTTTACTGTGGTAATACTGTTTCTTTTCATTAGCTAAAGTTTTCTACCAGTTTGTTTCTCTGTCCTTTCCCCCTAATTTTAAATCCAAGACAGAAAATAAAAATGAGTGACCATATATGAAATTCGTATATAAGATGACAAATATTTTATTCATTTATGGTGGGGATCAACAAACCATGATGCTTCACAGGCCCAATCTGGCCCACCACTTGATTTTTGTGAATCGTTTTATTGGAACACAACTACACATATACTAGTAATCTATGATGGCTTTTATACTATAATGGAAAAGATGAGTGGTTGATATGATGATAGTATGGTCTACAAAGCCTAAAATATTTATTCTATTGCCCTTTACAGAAAAAGTTTGCTGATCCCTGAATTATTAGATGAACAAAGAGGATAAAACTGAATTTAATGTATGGTTCATAATTGCCATTTAAGGTTTCTTCCTCCCTTATTTTATATGCAGTGAGGCAAATCTACTCAGTGTAGATGAAGATGAGGATTCTGAAACCTCAAAAGGAAAAAAGGCAAGTGTTGCTTTTTTAAATTTAAAAAACATTTTTAGGTTATATACTAAAAATGAATATTTCAAAAGAAAATGTTAACATTTTAAATTAAGTCCCAACCTCTCTCTTTCCTATCCCAGAGGCAAATGATGTTCCCAGTTTCTTGTTTTTCCTATCAGATATTTATGTGTTAAAACAATATTCTTGTCTCACCTCCTTACACTTACATAATTGGTAGTATCCTATACATACTTTTTCTAATCTAAAAATGATTATGTCTGAAGACCATCCGTGAGCGTTTATTAAGAGTATCTTCGTTCTTTCCAATGTACCATTTCATTTTATGATGTACTGCTATTCAACTAGAGGCCCGGTGCACGAAATTCGCGCACGGGGTGGGGGTGGGGGTGGGGGGTGTCCTTTAGCCCGGACTGCACCATCTCCATTCCGGGATCCCTCAGGGGATGTCTGACTGCCGGTTTAGGCACAATCCCACAGGGGTCAGACATCCCTCTCGCAATCCAGGACCACTGACTCCTAACCACTCATTTGCCTGCATTCCTAATGCCCCCAACTGCCCTCCCCTGCTGGCCTGGTTTCCCCCAATGACCATCCCCTTCTGGCCTGATCACCCCTAACTGCCTCTGCCTCAGCCCCCCACCACCATGGCTTTGTCCGGAAGGAAGTCAGCCGGTCAACCTGATCTAATTAGCATATTACCCTTTCATTAGTATAGATACCACCACATTTATGGTGTTTATCTACTGCCCTTCCCCAAATAATTTTGAGTAAGTTAGCCTTCTGGGTAATTTTTCCCACATACAGGTATATCTGTAGGATGTATATAGAAGGAGAGCTGCTGTATTAGGTCAGATATATTTCTAATTTTCTTATACCTGACTTATACTTAATTTATCAGCAATATCTGAGAGTGCCTATTTCTTCAAACTTTCGTTACAGTGTTATCAACTTTTTGATTTATGCCAGTGAAAAATAATATCTTATTTCTTTCTTCATGAATGAGGTTGAACACATTTCATATATGTAGTCCATTTATTTTCTTTGGGTAACTGTCAGTTAATATCCTTTGCCCATTTTTCTATTTGGTCTTTAGGGTATTATTGATTCATAGGAATTCTGTTTATATTGAGTCTGAGATACACATTTTTTCACATTTTGACATCTGAAATTTGTCTAGGTGCATATTATAATTTCATGACATGGTTTAATTTCAAAAGTTTCTTTGCATATTAGTACATACAATAATTATGCATCTTAGAAGGTCTTAGGTTTGATGATATACCGTTTTTTGGAGATACTGGCTCATTGCTTTGATACTAGTTGCTAATATCTTAAACCAGTTTTTTTCTTTTGTCTTTGCTTTTGGTGTTGTTGCCTTGGAGAAAATGTATTTTCTTACGTTGTTAAATATGTATCTTGGGTTTAGTGTCTTAGTTCCTAATGATGATAACTTAATTACTTATTTGCTTTATCCTATTAGGTACATTAAATAATTTCACAATACCAATGTATAATAAAAGTGTAATATGCTACTTAGACCGGATGTCCTTCTATCCTTCTGGACAAAGCCGGGCTATGAGGGAAGCCCGGGTCCCGGGTACCAGAGGGAAGACGTTGTCAGCAGCTGCAAGGCCTACTCTTGCACGAGTTTCAATGATCGGGCCTCTAGTTAAAATATAATTACTAATAAAACGACTTAAGTTTTTTTAATCCTGTTCCTTTGTTGTTGTTTGATGACACCACCAGGTATATTACACTAGGAATGTATATTTAAATTACTGTTTTGAAATTATTTATTCCTGGTTGGTAATTCCACCAGCTAGATGAGAATGGGTTTTTTTAAAATATTTTTATTGACTTCGGACAGGAAAGGAGAGGGCGACATAGAAACATTATTGATGAGAGAGAATCATTGATGGACTGCCTCTTGCATGCCCCCCACTGGGGACTGAGCCCACAACCGGCCTGTACTGTCAGTAACTGGGAATCAAACTGTGACTTCCTGGTTCATAGATTGATGCTCAACCACTGAGCCATGCCTTGTTTCATTTTTTAGCTTTGTTTTTTATTTTGAGGAATTGCTTTTTAAAATAAATTAATTTGTTTTATACTTATGAAAAAATTATTCACATGGTTCCAAAGTCAAATCTACAAAAGTTTTATTCAGCGAAGTCTAGCTTTTGTCCTGATTTCCTCCATCCTCTCTCTTTCATCTCGAGGTAACCTATTGAAGTTTAACCTTCCATTATCGTTTTGCTTTGTTGTTGTTTTTTTTGTTTTTTTCCCATTTGGATGCCTTTTATTTCTTCTTCATGTCTGATCACTATACCTAGCACTTCCTATACTATGTCGAACAGGAGTGGTTAAAGTGGGCATTTCTGTCTTGTTCCTGTTCTTTTTTTTTTATTATTATTAAATCTTTATTGTTCAGCTTATTACATTTGTTCCTCTTTCCCCCCCCCCATAACTCCCCTCCTCCCAGTTCCCGCCCCACCCTCCACCCTCACTCCCCACCCACTGTCCTCATCCATAGGTGCACAATTTTTGTCCAGTCTCTTCCTGCATCTCCCACACCCCTTTCTCCCCCAAGAATTGTCAGTCCATTCCCTTTCTATGTCCCTGATTCTATTATAATCACCAGTTCATTCTGTTCATCAGATTATTTATTCACTTGTTTCTTAGATTCACTTGTTGATAGATGCATATTTTTTGTTCATAATTTGTATCTTTACCTTTTTCTTCCTCTTCCTCTTCTTAAAGGATACCTTTCAGCATTTCATATAATCCTGGTTTGGTGGTGATGAACTCCTTTAGCTTTTCCTTATCTGTGAAGCTCTTTATCTGACCTTCAATTCTGAATGATAGCTTTGCTGGATAAAGTAATCTTGGTTGTAGGTTCTTGGTATTCATCACTTTGAATATTTCTTGCCACTCCCTTCTGGCCTGCAAAGTTTCTGTTGAGAAATCAGCTGACAGTCGTATGGGTATTCCCTTGTAGGTAACTGAGTTTCTTTCTCTTGCTGTTTTTAAGATTCTCTCTTTATCTTTTGCTCTTGGCATTTTAATTATGATGTGTCTTGGTGTGGTCCTCTTTGGATTCCTTTTGTTTGGGGTTCTCCGCGCTTCTTGGACCTGTAAGTCCATTTCTTTCACCAGGTGGGGGAAGTTTTCTGTCATTATTTCTTCAAATAGGTTTTCAATATCTTGCTCTCTCTCATCTTCTGGCACCCCTATAATTCTGATGTTGGTACGCTTGAAGCTGTCCCAGAGGCTCCTTACACTATCCTCGCATTTTTGGATTCTTTTTTCATTTTGCTTTTCCGGTTGGGTGTTTTTTGCTTCCTCGCATTTCAAATCATTGACTTGATTCTTGCGCTCCTCTGGTCTGCTGTCGGGAGTCTGTATAATATTCGTTATTTCAGTCCGTGTATGCTTAATTTCTAGTTGGTTCCCCAATATAACATCGAGGGTCTCATTAGTTTTCTTGTAGATCTCATTAAGTTTATCGGCGGCTTCTAAACAGTTCTTGAGAGACCTTAAAAGTGTGGTTCTGAACTCTATATCTTCCATTGACAATTTTGTCCTGTTTCTTTGTCTCCGCATTTTGTTATGCTTCCTTGGTGCACCCCCTAGTGGTCTTTGTGCGCAGTCTTATAGTTAAACCTTGATTGTTGTAGCTAATACCAGGGAGGGTTTGACCACCAGGGCAAGTGGCTATGAGAATCAGCTGTGTCTGCAGTGAGAGAACTTCTGTCCTCTAGGGAGGTGCTAATCTAGCCTTTGCCTGAGGCTATCCGGCAAATGCCTGTGTGCAGGGCTTGGGTGGGGCGGGTCTCACAGGATCAACAGGGTGGGCCGGAGAGAGCAGTTATGGCGGCTCTCAGTCCTGTCCCCAGGGGCTCTGCCTCTCTGAGTCCCAGCAACCGCTGCACACCTCAGAGAGAAAGCTGCACTCGCTCTGACTGAAGCCAGACAGTCCCGCTTCTCCCGTTTGAGTCTGGGTCCCTAAAGACTCGCCTGTATCTGGAGCTCAGAGTCTGTGACTCCCTCCCGATTGAAAACGTCAACCGCGCCCTCCGCCGCCAGCCCGCTCCGCGCACTCCGTACCTCAGAATTTGACTTCAGCACTGCGCCTCCTCTGAGTGTCCGTATGCGTTTCTCTTTCCTCCTAGTTGTAGGACTTCCACTCAGCCAGCGTTCCTGTGATTCTGGGTGATGTCTGTTCCATTTTTTAGTTTCACTTTTGAAGTAGTTGTTCAAGGCAGCAAACTCCGGCGTTAACCTATGCCGCCATCTTGGTTCTCCTGCTTTGTTTTTTTGTGTGTGTTTATTATAAGAATATACCACTCTTCTTAGAGAAAATGGCTACACTGTTTGGCACCTCAATTTTTTGTTTACTTAACATTATGAACTGTAGGTCAGTCTCTACAGCAAAATATTTAGAGATTTCTCATTTGTTGCTACCTAATGCTCCAGTGAATGGGTGTAGCATAGATTGATGTACCATCACTTGATAAGCAGGGGTTTTTTCCAATCTTTTGCTATTATAGCTAGTGCTTTAGTAAAGCCTTGAACTTATATCTTTTCATATTTTTACAGGTTTTTTTTCAGGATAAATTACTGGAATTACAGTGGAGATTTCAGAGGGTAAATTTACAGGTAATTTGGCTAGATATTGCCAAATGCCTCATTCATAAGAGTTAACACTTGCCATTCAAATAGTAATATGCTGGTGTCCAACCCCAGCAGGTCCAGGGGTCCCCAAAGGTGTGGACGGAGTCAGCGAAGAAGGAATGACACGGAGACAGCGTTCAGTTGATCAGCAGCCTAGCCAGAATCTCTAGCCAAGTTCTGGTCAGTATCTCCAGTGAAGTTCTGGTTAGGATCTGCAGCCAGGTTCTGTGTCCATGTTCTCTTGCTAGGTTCTCCAGCCAGGTTCAGTCACCAGATTCTAGCCAGGTTCTAGCCAGGTTCTCTTGCCATGTTCTATCCAGGTTCTGTAGCCAGGTTTTGTCTCTAGGTTCTTCAGCCAGGTTCTCTCGCTAGGTTCTGTCTCTAGGTTCTGTGGCCAGTTTCTGTCCAGGATCTTTTGCCATGTTCTCTCCAGCGAAGTTCTTCTGTCTCTAGGTTCTGTGTAGGTTCTGTGTCTAGGTTCTGTGTCCTGTTGTCTTGTTACATCTGTATTTATACCAGTTGATTCCAATCCTATCAATCTCTATTCCAAAGGTTAGGGCGTTTCTTATCTCCATTCCAGGGAGTAAAGATTATGTAGCTTAAGCATGATTGTTCGTAGTTAAAGTGATTAATTACCCGCCTGGCACTTAGTTAAGGGGTTTTATCCCCTCCCTAACTTCAGGGGAAAATCCCTACCTGGGGAAACAACCTTTCTCAGAGAGGTGACCTTGGTTAAAACACAGTGCCAAGAAGGTGAGCAAACGTATTAAGAACAGTATGCCATATATGCCAGGTCCCTTGAAATAGCAAGGATGGACCGGCTCCCGGCAGTAATATATGCAAGTTCCTGTGTGGGTAATTTTACCCACACACCAGTATATCTGTAGGATGAATATAGAGGTAGAGCTGCTGTATCAGGTCAGATACAGTTCTAATTTTCTTATACGTGATTTATACTTAATTTATCCTTAATATATGTGAGTTACTGTTTCCTGCAACCTTGGAGAGTATGTGGTCAAACTTAAATTTTTGACAGTCTGGCATAGCACCCTCTTAAGTATTTCCCATACTTAGCAGTTGAATAGATTTTAGGAACTTTTAAATTTACTTTCTCCATCTTTGTAGAGGTTTTTCTCCAAAACATGTTTGTCATGATTTAGGGAATTTAAAATTACACTGAAAAACTAGAAGGTTTGTCACATTGCAGTTTTCTCTAACTTTTATTTTAACATTGCAATTTCTTAGAATGCTGCTGTTAGATTCTTCAGGTGGACATTGAAATAGTGAGCTTTGGAGAAAAATAAAAGTGTTCCATCACTAACTTCTATGACGTTGGTCTTTGATTTTTTATTGCTTGAGATTCCCTTAAGCTTTTAATTAAGTATATGCCTTATTACACATTTTCAAAGATATAAATATTGATATTTTCAAATAAAACCAGTTTGACACTTATATATATATATCCAGTGATATCTAAAGATAATTATGAATTCATACTCAGAAACATCTATTTTAAAAATATTTTTTAAAGTGTAGTATATCCTCTTTAAGTTGAAAATATTGTGCCTTTTTCTTCTTAAATTCATATTTTCTTTCAATTTCTCACAGGATTTTGACTTTACGTATCTATTTTAACTTCATATGATATATTTTTATGGGAGAGAAAGATTTTAACATCCTATTATACTTTAATAAAGAGATAATTTAACTATTTTTTAATTTAACATTAAATAATGTCACTAAATGATTCTTTTTTTAGTGGATTGAGTTATCTTTATAGTTATTAATAAATATTTAATCCAAAATTATATTACAGATATTAACAATTATTAAACATATTGCATATAATTATTTTAGAAATACAGTGGGGTCTTGACTTACGAGTGTCCCGACTAATGAGTTTTTCGAGATATGAGCCGTCTCTAAGCCAATTTTTTGCTTTGAGTTGCGAGCTAAAATTCAGGTTACGAGCCAGCTTCAGATACTCCACCGCTAGTTGGCGCAGCGAACATCACAGTGAACGCCACAATATCAGCCCAGCATCACGTGTCTCACTCGTTCACAATTGATTTGACATACGAGTAATTTGAGTTACGAGCTCCGTCACGGAACGAATTAAACTCGTAAGTCAAGGCCCTACTGTATATCTCTTAAAACAGATGAACTGATCTCTGATTCATTTAGTTCACATATCCATGAATAAATATTATTTATTGCTAAAATAAAACTTTCAGCCGCAATTTTTTAAACTTTTTGTGTGTTTTTGTATATATATAAGTACTGTGAAATCTTGGTCATATAATGAGTAGGGAAAGGGTTTTGCTATAGTATTATCATTCAGTTCTTTCCTTTTGAGTTAATTACCAAAAATCACCTAACAATCTAACATTTAAAAAGTTAAAAATTGTAATTAAGAGTCATTGTCTTTATGAATTTGGGTGAAATATACTGAAAAGACTTTTTCAAGACTCAAGAAGTGGCTAGTAATATACTTGTTACTTTTAGATCGTATTTTTAACCAGATACTTTGAGGTCATTGCAAATTTTAATTATTGTTAAATTCAGGGTGCCTTTACTAATACAATATTTTTTGTAAAAAATTTTATAATTTTTGGTTTATGTATTTTCTTTAAAACTTGGACCTGTATATTTAATTTGTTTAGTCCATGCATAGAACTTACTTGACAACATCAGTTCACACAGTAGCCAGTCAATTAAATCATGTAATATTTATCTATAAAAGTTTGTTTTCATTTTTTATTTCAAATATACATGTTAATTTCATCATCATGACAACCATTTCACTTCAGAATCCTAAGGCAGAAAAATATGGCCTTGCTTTTGATCTGAGTTTGTTACCTAGTTATAGTAAGTCACGGCAGATTTCAGTTTTTTAAAAATTTAATTTATTTTAAAATTTTCATTGATTTTGAGAGAGAAAGGAAGAGAGAATAGAGAAACATTGATGTGAAAGCCTAACATCCATCGACTGCCTCCTGCAAGCCCTTTATTGGGGACTAAGCCAGAAACCTAGCCTGGAATCCAACCAGCCACCTTTCTGTGCACAGGGGCAAGGCCCAATCAGCTGAGATACAGGGGCCAGGGCAATTTCAGTCTTTTTTAAAATTTATGCTTTTCTTGAGTTGTTCTCACTTGATATTTTCGTTGGGGCATTGCTTTTCTTGAAAAAGATTGGAGTAGAAGATACAAAGATCATAAATGTAAATTTTCATTACTTTTGCTTTTCCATTTTGCAGCATAGCTGAATTAAGAAAATCCTACTTTGGTTCAGAATACCCAGTTTCTAACTCATGGTTCACCTTTAATAGAAATATATATAAAACAGGGAAAGATATGAAGCGCTACTACTATTTTATGTGCCAAAAGAGATTTCATATACTAATATTTCAAATAGTTGCTTTCTGGAGGTTATTAGATTCTAATACAAGTTGTGAGGATTATGTCTTTGTTTTGTAAAGTGGAAAAAGGTCTATTTTAAAAGGGAAGATGGGGGAAGGAGATAATTGTATGATGCCTCTTTTCTAAAATGGAGATTGAGGACTTAGGAGCTGATTTTCTTAAAACTATTCATGCCTATTTATCCTTTCCTAAAGTCTTTTGTTTATTGGGGAGTGAGGGGGGGTGTGTGTGTGTGTTATAAATTCACTGTGGCTTATACGTCATCTATAGGTCCATATGGATCATTGCTTTAAACTAATATAACTCCTTTTCTCCATTTGAAAATGAACATGGAATTAGGAGAAAGCCTTTATTTTAGTTCAGTGTCTTGGTATTCTTCCCCTTCTCTCTCACAGAATAACCTCTTGGTTGTTGGGTTTCTATAGTTTCATTGTGCCTCTTTAGAATATATGTCTTTTATTAGTTCTGAAAATATTTTAGCTATTGTCTTTGTGGCTATTACCTTTCCCCTTTATTCTTTCTGGGACTTTTATTCAACATATTAAGATCATTTTTTTTCCCATATTCTTTAACCTGTATTTTACATATGAAATAAAAAAAAGGATAAAGAGCAGAGAAAGAAACGATCCTTGTACAATATTCTAGGTCATTTTCTCAGAGGTATCTTCTTTTTTTAAAAAAATATATTTTACTGATTTTTTACAGAGAGGAAGGGAGAGAGATAGTTAGAAACATCGATGAGAGAGAAACATCGATCAGTTGCCTCCTGCACACCTCCCACTGGGGATGTGCCCACAACCCAGGTACATGCCCCCGACCGGAATCGAACCCGGGACCTCTCAGTCCGCAGGCCAATGCTCTATCCACTGAGCCAAACCGGTTTCGGCGAGGTATCTTCTAATTTACTAACTTTTATATTCAGCTATAATTAATCTGCCATTTAATCTATACATATATGTATTTTAAAACATTTCAATGACATCATTTGTAGAACTTCTGTTGGTTCTCTTTCAAATTTTTCTTTTTTTAAATAATTATTTACTGTTTCCCTTTTTGTTTTAAGAACTTTTAAATGCCACCCAGCTGGCATGGCTCAGTGGCTGAGCATCAACCCATGAACCAGGAGGTCACAGTTTGATTCCCTTTCAGGGCACATGCCTGGATTATGGGCTCGATCCCCAGTGTGGGGCATGCAGAAAGCAGCCTATCAGTGATTCTCTCTCACCATTGATATTTCTCTCTCTCTCTCTCTCCCTCCCTCTCTCTGAAATCATTTAAGAAATATATATATATATATATGAACTTAAATGCCTTTAATGTCTCTAATAATTTAGTAGATTCTTTTAGGTTTTATTACCTGAAGTTCTTAGTTGCTAAATTTCCTGAATACTTGTTTTTTAGTTAAATTCACTATGTGGTGTGTGACGATTGTGTCGAAGATACCACATATTGACAATTTTTGCACATTTCGCTGCCCCAATGAAATGTGTATTCATGCAGCAGATATGTATTGAGCATAGTATTCTAAGTGCTAGGGAGAAAAACAGACAAGCTTCTTGTTCCTGTGGAGCTTAAATTCTAGTAACTGGCTACTCTCATTAGTTACTTAATGATTAATGTTATAATACAGGGGTTGGCAAACCAAAGCTCACAGACTATATCCAATCTGTAATCTATGGTCTATGAACTGAAACAGTTTTTACATTTTTTGAGTGGTTAAATCAAAAGAATACTATTTCATGACACTATTTCACTATTCCCTGACTGAGAATCGAACCAGTGACCTTTTGGTGCATGGGATGATGTTCAACCAACTGAGCCATACCAGCAGGGCTAGTTGAAACAATTCTTTGTGGGTTTTTGTTTGTTTTTTTTTTGTCATTCAGGAGGTTATTAAATTGTTTATTGATTACACATGATAATGGATGATCACAAACCTCATACCCATGTATAATTTTACCTGGTACTGTAATTCAATTTAGATATATTGTATAGTCTGTGCCAACAATCATTAATAACCAAATAAACTACATGACTCTGCTTGGGTGACCCTTTTAATGGTGAATTCCAGATCACAGCACAATAACTTGTCAATTCAACTGCACCAAAGTTTCTGAAGACAATGCTCTGTGCCCAAGCAGGTTGTAAATAAATTTCAAATGGAACCCAGCATCACCCTGAAGGAATTCTAACTTCACACTGTTGGGGTAATTTACAAAGATGCTTCAGAGCAGACTAACTTTACACAGCACATTTTATTTTATTTTTTTATTGATTAAGTTATTACATATGTGTCCTTATCCCCACATTACCCCCTATCCCCCCCCACTCGTGCCCTCACCCCCCTGTTGTCCATGTCTGTTGATTAGGCCTATATGCTTGCATATAAGTTTTTTGGTTGATCTCTCCCCCTTACCCCCACCCTCCCCTACCTTCCCTCTGAGGTTTGAGCACATTTTTTTTTTTTAAGACACACTTATTCAGAGTCATGATCAGACTATTACATTTAGCAATCAACAGCATGGGTGCAAAAAAATTTATATTAAAATTTTTTGTTGGAATGCTTTACACTCTTTTTTTAGTCATACCTGAGGGTATTTTTCCATTGATTTTTAGAGTGGAAGGGAGGGGAAGAGACAGAGAGATAGAAACATCGGTGTTAGAGAGACACATTAATTTGGTTGCCTCCAGCAAGCACTGCGACCAGCGCCAGGGATGAGCATGTAACAGAGGTATGCGCCCTTGACCAGAATCGATCCTGGGGTCTTTCAGTCCGCAGGCCAACTCTATCCACTGAGCCAAACTGGCGAGGACTGCTTTACACTTTCTACAGAACAGAAATTAAAATAACCTGTTATACAATTAGTCACAAATACAGTCCTCTAGTTTTTTGCCCATTCACATGAGTATTGTCTAACACATGTCTTCTTTATAGCAGCTAGGCCCTATCACCACTGTGCCTGGTTTAGTTCACAAATCTGCTGTAATCTGTACCTTCCCTGTCACTTCTCTGGCTCTCCTCTCCTGCTAAGCTTTGTTTCCTGACAGTAATTAAAACCTCCTGCCACAGACGTAGCTACTGCTGTAACCACCGTAGCTACCTTGGTTTTGTGGTATTAGCCTCCACCACAATAGGAGCCACAGCTTCTGCCTCCAAAGTTTCCTCCTTTCATAGGCCCAAAATTTGGAGACTGATTGTTGTAATTGCCAAACTCATTGTAGCTTACACCACCTCCCAAATTGCTTCCATCATTACTAAATCTATTATAGTCATCCCCGCTGCCACCATATCCATCACCATCATGGCTGCCACAAAAGCCACCTTGACCACTGAAGTTTCCTCTATGAACAAAATTGTCATTCCCACTAAAACCACCTCTATGACCACTTTCAATGTTTATAGGACCACTTTGAGCTCTGGCTGGATGAAGCGCTGGCCATCTCTTGCTTAGATAGTGCTTTCCTTACTTCACAGTTGTGGCCATTCACAGTGTGGTATTTTTGAGTGACAATCTTGTCTAGAGTCATAGTCATCAAAGGTTACAAAAGCAAAGCCTTTCTTTTTGCCAGTGCCTTGGTCAGTCATGTTTTTAACCACTTCTATTTTCCCATGCTGTTCTAAATAATCTCTTAGGTGATGCTCTTCATTGTCGTCTTTAATATCACCGACAAAAATCTTCTTCACAGTTACTAGTAAGTGAGCACCAGGTCTTTAAGAATCTTCTCTTGAGACCACCCTCTTTGGTTTCACAATTTTTCCATTCATCTTGTGAGGCCTTGCATTCATGGATGCATCCACCTCCTCCACAGTGGCATAGGTGACAAACCCAAAGTCTCTGGAGTGCTTGATGTTTGGATCTCTCATCACCACAATCTGTGAGTGTTCTCCATTGCTCAGAATAGCTCCTCAGACTCTCATCGGTTATTTCAAAGCTGAAACCTCTGATAAATAGTTTCTGCAGCTGCTCCGGCTCTTTGGGAGACTCTGACTTGACGACTTTAGGAGAGGAGACACCAATGATGCTTGCTTTGGGGCATCCACTAGCAGAAAGGTTTTTTTGTTTTTGAATATAAGTTCATTGATTTCCGAAAGGAAGGGAGAGGAAGAGGGAGATAGAAGCATCAATGATGAGAGAATCATTGATCAGCTGCCTCCTGCATGCCCCCACTGGGGATTGAGCCCACAACCCAGGCCTGTACCCTGACCTGGAATTGAACCATGACCTCCTGAGGCATGCTGGCCGGGCTAAAAAATTCTTAAGAGGAAGGATTAACTTTCTAAAGGAATTTTTAGTATAGTTCCTTTTGTTTTTTTAGTTAGAGGAAAGGTGAGGAGTGAGAGAGAGAGACAGAGACAGAGACAGAGACATCTATTAGTTGCCTCCCACCAGGGATCAAATCTGCCACCTTTGGTGTACAGGACCAACTGAGACACCTGGCCAAGGCAGTTCCTTTGATTTGAGATGTTCTGCATCCTGATGATTTTCGGTCTTTTGGGGAGTAACATTGCTTGTTTTGCCTCTTGTTAACAATATTTATATTTCTACAAACAATGCTATAAAAATTTACGCAGTGTATTTTGGGAAAGCATAGTCTTTGAAGTTAGATTGGTCTTTTTAAAAAATACTTATTTTTATTTATTTTTAAAATATTTTTATTGGTTTCAGAGAGGGAGAGAAAGATACGAACATCAGTGATAAGAGAGAATCATTGATTGGCTTCCTTCTGCTTGCCTTCTACTGGGGATTGAGCCCTCAACCCTGGCATGTGCTTGACCGGGAATCAAACTGTGACTTCCTGGTTCATGGGTCAACACTCAACCACTGAGCCATTCTGTTGGGCCATTATATTGTCATATTGTGATCTACCCAAATAGTGATATAGATATGTTTATATTATCATTTGAAAGTATGAAAACATCTCTGGTTTTGTGTTTATATAGAAACTTTCATGCTGAAGCCAAAGTCATTGTCCAAGTTGAAATGAAGTAGAAGGCATATTTGGCTGTGCTTTCCTACAGGTATCAGCAAGACCTGTTATGTAGGGGAAATGTGTATTTTTTGCTCTTGTGGGAAAGAGCTATGCTAAGATCCTTTACCCTCATCCCTTCTGTTTTTGTACTTTTTTTTTTTATTATTATTATAAGAGAAAGTTTATTTAGAAAGTTACAGAGGTAGTAGAAGTGAGCCAACTGGGCTGCATAGGCTCAGAAAATAAGTTACAGAAGCAAAAGAAGGGCTCTAGGAGTTTAGGAGAGAAAAAGGCAAAGGAAATCTGCCTGGGGCTTGGGGTAAGGAAAGGCGTAGGTGTGCTCTGTAGAGAGCATGCCTATTTTTCTTTTAATCTTCTCAAATATCTTTGGAGATATTTAAATGAAAAGAAAATAATATTAGCCCAGCTGGCGTGGCTCAGTGGTTGAGCATCGACCTTTGACCCAGGAGGTCATGGTTTGATTTTTGATCAGGGCACATGCCCAGGTTGCAGGCTGTATCTCCAGTATGGGGCATGCAGGAGATAGCTGATCAATGATACGCTCTCATCATTGATGTTTCTATCTCTCTCCCTCTCCCTTCCTGTCTGAAATCAATAAAAATATATTTGTAAAAAAGATAATAATTTCATAAATACCCATGTTCCTTTATGTGTGTGTTGTCCTTAGGAAATAAAAGCATTATAGTTGAATTACTCTTCTATCCATGCCATTGCCCTCCTTCCCACCCCTCCCTAATAGCTAATGCCACCTTTTTATTAAATTGGTTTTCAAATAGTTGTTGATAAATTATGGATTTTTTTTTTACAGTTAAATCGTCAATCTGAAATTGTTGCTACTGGTTCTGGTGATTCTTGGAGGATATATGCAAGACGAAACAAGTCTGAAAATTTTAAACCTTTAAAGGGCAACCCAATTGGACTTAACATGTTGAGCAACAAAAAGAAGTTGAGGTAAAGGCACTTCAACCTTTCTTAGTGGTTGTCTTAGTGAACCACTGTTACTGATATGACTGGCTGTTACATCTTCCAGAAATAGGGTTGAAAATCACTATTTCATTTCTACTTTGTCAATTTAGAGGCGGGCAGCTGAGGTACATAATAGATTAGTAACTTTTTAGTTAGTGGCAGAATTAGAAGTAGAATTTAGAACTCATTATTTTCTTTACAATTAACCTTTTATATTAGCATGTAAGAAAACTAATGCTCATGGTTTAAAAACTTTTTATAATAGTCTCATTTATAAATAGAGAATAAGGACAGAAAACATCTGAATTAACTTACTAGAAATCTTATAATACTAAGCATTTATTTAGAATTCATGATTTCTATTCTAGTGTTCTACGGTTCTACTGTTTATCATCTTTCATAAACTGGATTGGAAACATCCTGTCCTATATAATAAAAGTCTAAACGTAAATTGTCCCCTCGAGTTCGACCAGGAGTTCAACCTGGAGTTTTACTAGGGGGCAGGGCCAGCTGGCCAACAGCCCGTGGCCCCTCCTCCTGGCCCGCCCCATCCCCAACCCCCCCCCCCCCACCACCACCGATTGGGGGCAGGGCCATCCCACCAACCACCTGCAGCTCCCCCCAGCCAGCCTGGCCCGATCTGGATAGGCTGGCCGGACCCCACCCATGCACGAATTCATGCACCGGGCCTCTAGTTCAGAGATAAATTCAGAAAGTGGAAAACTCTTAATATACAATTTAACATGGCCAATTGGGTTTATACATTTTTTTAAGTGGTTTTCTGCATGCACTCGGATTTTAAAGGATTTATTTTGCATACGTATATGTAATTTTCCCTTGTTCAAATTATTCTTTTTTTTCTTGAATTTGTAGTGAAAATACACAGAATGCATCATTACGTTCTGGAACTGTTATTGATGGTAGATGTTTTCATCATGCTAACGCACAGACACCAGTTGTAAAAACAGCAGCTCAAAGGTAAGGATTCTAATTGCCTTTGTTTAGTATACATATACTATGCCCTTTAATAGGAGTTTTTTCACTATATTTTTAAAACCATTTTTTTAAATTTGTGAAATTTTACTATTTCTATTGTTTGTAAAAATCATGTCTCTGAAATAACTCATGTCATAGAATTTTATTCTTTTATATTTGTTTTTGAATAAATCACAGAGATCTTTTTTATTATATTTTAATACACTTTTTTTATTGTTGATAGTATTACAGATATCTCCCATTCCTGCCCCCCTCCCAGCCCCTACCCACCCTCCTCAGGTCTTCACTACCCTATTGTCCGTGTCCATGGACTATACATACAAGTATATAAATTCTTTGGTCTATCTCTTCTTGCCCTCCCAACCTCACATTGAAGTATGTCCTATGGGTCCTTTAAATGAAAGCCATTTTATTGCATTATATTCCAGTTAACTTACACTGATTTTATTACATTGGAACTTACAGTATTTGACAGAGAAATCTTCAGCTGGTAGTTTAGCTCTGATGAGTAACACTACAGTTATTACCTTACTTTCTTTATAAGGCTCATAGGATTTTATAGTATCAAAGTAAATCAAAATATTAGTTTTAAATGTTTTAGAAAATTTTGTATTTTAGTAGTTTTAATAGATTTTGATGTTCTCATTGGCTGTGAAAGTACTACTTGAATCTTGAAATAATGGGGAAAGCTTGGTGTTTTAAATGCTTTTGAGGTTTTTCATAACCATCCAAAAATGATTATGAAATTTCAATTCTGAGTCAATTTCAGTTTACTAAAAATTCTAGGACACCAACAGTCAAATAATCTCTTTATTTTTTGCATTATGAATTGTTACATAAAGATTTTTATAACTAGTAAAATTTAAAGATTTGGTATATATGCTAGATGCTATTCTTCATTATTTAAAAATACTAATCTAGACTGCTACTCATTCAGAAAATGTCCTATCATAAACCGTTGTTATGTTTACTATTTACATAGATTTTCTATAACATATTTTTTACTTAAAAATCTTAAATCTTAACTGGAGAGCATTATGCTAAGCAAAATAAGCCAGTCAGAGAAAGAGAAATATCACATTATCTCACTCATTTGTGGAATATAATGAATAACATAAGCTGATGAACAAAAAGAACCAGAGACAGAAGCATCGAACAGACTGTCCAACCTATGAGGGAAGGCAGGGGGGAGGCAGATGAGGGGGTAAGAGATCAACCAAAGGACTTGTATGCATGCATATGAGCATAACCAATGGACATAGACAGTAGGGGGGTGAGGGCATGTTCTGGGAAGGGGGTGGGGGCAGCCGGGAAGAGGTCAGTGGGGGAAAAAGGAGACTCGTGTATACTTTAAACAATAAAGAATTTAAATTTAAAAAAAAACAAAAAAAAAAAATCTTAAATCTTTCTCATGTATTAGGATAGTAAAGAAAACCCGTTTTTACTAAAATATATTAGTTTTTAATCATATTTTTCCACATAAAACATTTGGGAAATTCAACTAAAAAGAAAGAGAAGTCACTGCACATACCAAAAATTGGCTTGCTTTATTACAAAGTACACAAATAAATCAAGCTCTCTGGCCTGCATGTGGCACAAACAAGAGACTAAATAAGAAAAAGAGAGTAATTAGGGGGAAAGAAGAAGGAGAGGTATAATTTTCTCACACATTGATCACATTGATAGATTCCACTGCTGGTAAAGATCTGTGTTCTGGATATTCTGAAAATGTGCTCTAAGTTGAAATACTAATTTATGATCTAGTGATATGTTCTGCAACCAAAATTATTACTCCTTTTGAAGTTTGTTAGTTTGAATTTATTTACACTATGACTTCTCCTAATTCCCCTTTTCTCATTGGTTATGTTAAAAAACGGACTTTATTCTGGAAATTGGTTTGTTTTGTTTTATTCCTGGTCTGCACACTTGTTATACCATGCATGTTCTAGAAAGATTAGATTCTGTTAATAGGAACTGATATTCACTAGTAAAATGTTTCTTAAAAATAAAAAAATAAAACCTGAGTTAGTTTATATTTAAAGAAACAATCCTGAGTTAAAGTACTTGAGAAGAAAAACTAGAGACATTAAGAAAAACAAAGTTTTGTCAGCAGGATAGATTCTACTTTTATTCTTATTTATAGAATAAACATTTCTTATACCTCCTATTGCAGCATACCTGTCATTAAAAATATTTTAAAATTCAAAGACAAGTCATTGAGAGTTTTTCCAATTTTCTTCCTTCAAAAACATTCATTTCATACTACATACCAGGCATAGGTGAGGTACAGAGTAGTCAAAGATGAATATGACAAATTCCCTGCCTTAAAGCTCAGGTCTGATTAAGGTAGAGCTCAGAAAGCAAGTGAACAAACAGTTGCATGGTAATTGCAGTAGTACAAAGTATGTGTAGTACTGTTTACAGAAAAGGAAAGGGTAAAAAATTCACAAAGGAAATATTAAAGTAACTTTTGAGTCTACTAGATAAATAAGAACACTGCATGCAGTAGAAACCACATATTCAAAGTCATGAAACAAAGATAGTTGCTTATTGGTTTTAGTTAGTGTAGGCCTCAGGTCGGGGTAGCACACTGGCTTTTATAGCTTCTAATTTTTATATTTTCAACCCTTAATTTGAAATTAAAGGAAATGCCACCAGTTGGTAATTCACACATACAGTCTATTCTTCTTGGAGTGTAGTATAACTTATCTCGTAAATAAATCAGACCTGCTTTTTGAATAAGATATGGAAACAAGTATGTCACACCTTTTTAATCTAAAAGAAATGAATGAAGATTGTTAACGTATCAGATCAAATTAACTACTCTGGGAGAATATTATGATTCCAGTCTATATTCTTACTGCTATTTCAAATGTTAATTTAATTCATATTAAAAGATGGGTTCTTGATTTACTAACAGTGATGGAGGAGGAGGGTAGTATTTGGTATGGAAAAAAGCCAAAATTAAAAAATGTATATAACTCGATACCATCTTAACCTCTAGTTTTCATCAGTCTTACTACAAAAGCACATTTAGTGGTTTATGTTTTATTTACATTTCACTTTTTGTTTTTTGTTTGTTTTTATTAAGGGTAGGTAAAAAGACTTGTAAGGCCCATAGGGGAAAATGAATATCTACAAAAGCACTTATACACCATAAATGGGAAAATGGGCTGCTGGAATAAGGAAGATTTAATTACTAATGAAAAGCACTACTTTGAGTGAATTTTTGAAGTCCTAAATCAAGTCATGGACACCAGAATCAGTCAGTCTTCCTTCCTTCCTTCCTTCCTTCCTTCCTTCCTTCCTTCCTTCCTTCCTTCCTTCCTTCCTTCCTTCCTTCCTCCCTCCCTCCCTCCCTCCCTCCCTCCCTCCCTCCCTCCCTCCCTCCTTTCCTCCCTCCCTCCTTCCCTCCTTCCCTCCCTCCTTTCCTTCCTTCCTTCCTTCCTTCCTTCCTTCCTTCCTTCCTTCCTTCCTTCCGTCCGTCCTTCCTTCCTTCCTTCCTTCCTTCCTTCCTTCCTTCCTTCATTTTTCTTTTAAATTTTAAGAGCACTGGTACATCGCTAGTTCAAGAATGAGATAGCCCAACAAGAATATAAGTTAACATTTTTACAAAGTCCTACATTACTAATTAGACTTCCTTCCCATTTGTTAAAAGCTTTTTTTTTTTTTTTAAGTATGTAAGCTCCTCTAGGGCAGGACTTGATAATAAATACAAATTGAGGAAATTATAGATGTTCCATGACTTATAAATTAGATATATTACATATTCCCTCATTTTCTGTTATTTATACAACTTAAACTTATTTTGTACAGATCGTTCCATTTTTTTAAATAGCCAAGGTAAAATTTGAAATATGGCATCATGTAAGTTTATAGTAATGCTTTTCTTACTATTGAAAATATATTTTAAAAATTAGCATTTCTTTTCAATGTTGATTTTGTAAAATCAAATTACCATATTTCCTTTTTCTTTCTTTTTTCTATTTTGCTAGGATTAAATTGGTTTTACCTGTGTGTTCCACATGCTAGGAATACAAGAGTTAATATGGGGACTTAAGGATTTTGCGAACTGTTTTGCTTAGTTCTGAATATTTAGTTCCTTTTATAGTAAAGAGGAATATTTCTAGAATGTGAATTTTATTCTAAATTGAGGGCTTTTATAACTTTATTTTTAAGTAATTGATGTTGATAGCTTTTTATGTTTTCTGTGAACTGTGCAGAAAGGTGGATCTTTTATACATTGGGATTTTGATTATAGGCCATGACCTTATCCCACGCCTTTCCTTGTATCCCAAACCATATACTAAGGCTTTGGTGAAAAAGTTTCAACCTTAAAATTTCTTTTTCTTGCTCAGAAGCAAATAATCACATCTAATAACAGGGTTGGAACCACTAAATTTTTGTATAACTTTCAGGCAGTTGTGTTGTTTCTTGAATTATTTATATAACTATAAAGTAACATATATACTCAAATGTTGGGTGGTTAATTAAAGCTTTCAAGAATTTTTCATATCTTTGTATATCCTTTTTTCTTCTTTAAATATGTTTAGATATAAAGTATTTTCTGTATTGACAAAAATTGAAAAACAATTTATATATCTGACAAGATTCAAAAACATAGTATATAATGTGTTTAAAACAAATTAATCACATTAGAGTTTTGCCTTATTTACAATTACTAAAACTACAGTGATATATCAAAAAATGAGGTCTTGCCTCTTACATTTTTTTTCTTTTTCATGTTTTAAGCAGTCTGGACCAAAAGGAAAGGTAAGCTTAATATCGATGAAATTAGAGCATGGATATAATATTAAATACCAAATGATTTGTATGCTTTGAAAAGTATCCATTGATTAGAATCATCGTTAAAACTTGGTAATTATTTTAATAAAAGGAAATGTATTAATAGAAAAACATGATATTTGGCCATGTTGGTAATGTTTCACCATAATTCTTAGTATAACATTTTTTCATGAATGGTTATATACTTATGCTGATGTGTGACTTCTTTACTTTTAAAACTAGTATGTTCCAGTGCCTTAGTAGTAAAGTTGATTTTAGTTCTATTACTAAAATCTTCCTTATTATATTTTACACTTTCTAGTAGTGTGAGGGGGAAAAAGGAATTAGAATACCTGAAGCTTGGCGTTAAAATTCTTAACATCAAATGTATTCCTATTCTGACCCAAAAATTTGTAACAGAATTTTATGATCATTGTTTGTTCCCTATGTAACAATACTGACAAACGCATTGTTCTTTTGTAGAAATGTTGAATAATGTAAATAACACGGGAACAAATTTTTAAGAACACATTTCTTTTAATAGTGAAATGGCTGTGATTCTTCTAAGGCAAATGTCCATAAGCATAGCTTCTTTGCTCAGTGTATGGATGTAGAATATTTAATGCATGTACATATTTTTTTCTTGCTTTTCTGAAAGTTCAAAAGCATTTTCTGAACCCTCTACCCAAAAAACAGGTTAACAGCCCTTATATTAAACAAATACTTTCATGATATTGGTGAATGTCAAAAGAAGAGAGAGTCTATGATTTTAACTATATAATTTTAACTCTATAACTTTGTTTAAATGTATAGAGAGGGCAAAGAAGATAATGTGCAGTATTTTATAAAACATATATTCCATCTTCATGAACACGAAGTTTCTGAAATATAAATTTAAAGATGATCTTGTCAGTAAAAGTTTTGGGCATATTTTATAATTCTGAAATATATCACAAATATATTACTTGCTTTAGATGAATGGGTTGTGTAAATATTTTACTATTTATCTTCTGGCAAAGAAAAATTATTTTCCCATTGTGTCTTTTTGTTTTTGAGTTAATCATTATTCTTGTCAGATATAAATGAGTCATTTTATATTTTTAACTCATAAGTGACTATATGTTTTGGAAAGCTATTAAGATTTTTTAATAAAATTGCTAAAGAATGCACATTAAGTAACTCTTAATACAATTATATTGAAACAGTCTCTTATTTTATAAAAATATATTCTTTCTTGTATGCTATATCATAAGATAGATAAAATATAGTTACTGTTACACTATCAGAATAATATAACAATTTTAGGTTATTTTTTTAATTTATTTTTTGTTACTGACAGTATTACAGATCCCCCTCCATTCAGCCCCCGGCTTTCCTGGCACTGTTGTCTAAGTCCATGGGATATGCATATATGCATATAAATTCTTTGATTAATCTCTTCCTGCTCCCCCCACCCCCACCCCCTTCTCCTATGAGATTAGATTATTCTCTTATTCACAATAGCCTTGGAGGTTTTATATTAATTTTTCCTCCCACTGTTTTGGCTTCTTAGACATATATCTGTAGAGGAAAGTTAGCATATATTTCCATAGCTGTGTGCCAGGCACTCTTCTGGGAGCAAAAATTCCTACTAGCCTCTTAAGCTTATATCCTTCTTTTTTAAAAATATTTTTATTGATTTCAGAGAGCAAAAGGGAGAGGGAAGGATAGAAACATCAATGATGAGAGAGAATTATTGATCTGCCTCCTGCATGCCCCCTACTGGGGATCAAGCCCATAACCCAGGAATGTGCCCTAACTGGAATTGAACAGTGACCTCCTGGTTCATAGGTCGATGCTCAGCCACTGAGCAACACTGACCAGGCTTACAGCTCACATTCTTGTTGGAATAATACTGAATAGGAGTCAGATGTAGAATTAAGTAACCTTGCATTATCAATAGGTATATAACTTACTCTAAAATGGGTTTGGTAACATATACCCAGTTTTAAAGGAGATTGTGAAAAACATATCAGATAATTATTTAAAACTTATACACTGTAAAATTTGAAATTGCTGTAATAGTAATAGCTACTGAAATTCTTTCAGTCTTTTATATTAAGATTAATGCCAGGGACTAGATATGCAGCAGCAACTGTTTTTAAAATAATTGTAGGGAAAACACCTGAGTGATTTAATTCAGTCGCTTAGTTACTGTTAAGTTGAATTTTGCCCATTAATCCTTTGGGGCCTTATCTAAAATTATTTTGCATTTAGCTTTGTCAGAGATAAACAGAAGAACTTTTGCATCAGTAGATTTTACTTTGTAAATTTTTTCACATAAGCCTTTCCCCCACTTGTGAACACTGAGCCACATTTTTTTTCTGATCTTTGAGGAGCAATGTCCCTTAAAACATAAGGAACTATAAATCTCTGAACTAAATTTTTTATTTATTAAAGAGAATGGTTTATTGAATAAACAAAAAGTTAGGTAGTTGTAGAAGATAATGTTTTCCCCAGTTTTTTCATTTGTACTGTATACTGGGCACAATGAGGTGTGTTTTACGTGTAAAACCAAGCTGGAATAAATAATAAATAAATAACAAGATTAAGAGCTTACAAACCAAAAATTTGCTGCCAGCTTCTTTGCTGTGGGTGACTTTGACAACTTGGGTGACTCAAATTTCTTTCTGATTCATAGACAAATGGGTTGTGAATACTGTGGCTGTGGCAGTACCAGGAATTTAGAATATTTAATCTATTAGAACTCTCTTGGTTTTGTTTTTTCCCCCTCCGTAGATAAAAAGAATCGTTAACCCAATATTAAATTGAAACATATGGTGATTTTCAAATTTAAACATGGTAGTGAATTTTAAAATAACAATAAGGTCTAAAGTTGCAAAGTACAGTAAGAATATATATGAAATACTAGAAATGCTTACCTAAGGGGTGTGTTTGAAAAAGCAAGCATTATAATTAGAGATTATATAATTTTTAAAACAATTATTATTAGAATCATGATGCATTTCTTTCTAATCATTTTCCCTAATAACCTTTTAATATACATAACACATAATAATAAAATATAACTGTGTATTCTGAATTTTCACCTAACAATATGCCCTACCATTTTTCCCCTACCATTAAGTTGGCTTCTAAAAATGATTTTAATGATTTCATAATCGTTTGTCCTGTAGATAAATAATCTTGTTTACCCTTTAGCCCATTTCTGGTTATTTTTTACTGTTATTTATGACACCGTGATGAACAGCTTTGTATATAAATCTCTAAATGCATCTAGTAAGATACAGCTCTGGGAAAGGATCCTTGGGGCTAGATTACAAATGTTTTTAATGCTCTTGATAAGTACTGCTGAAATGTTTTGCAGAAAGGCGATACCAATATGTAATAGCATTATAAATTGCAGTCTCATGGTATTTGAGAATAAAATTATATTCAGATGATACTGTCTTTCTTGTAATTATAAGAGTCACCTTGCAAATTACCACTTGTTCGATCGATGGCACATGCACTTTCTGAGCAGCACTTCAAAACATTCAAATAAGTGAAAAATTGGGTCTCTGAATGGTTTGCCTCAAAACAAGAAAAGTTCTATTGCAGTGGTTCTCAACCTTCCTAATGCCGCAACTCTTTAATACATTCCTCATGTTGTGGTGACCCCCAACCATAAAATTATTTTCGTTGCTACTTCAAACATTGTTAAGCAAATAGAAATATAAAAATTAACAACTAATAAAATGAAAGGAAACCTTGAAGTCTATTAGCTGTTATAATAATTATGACCAAATTGAATAAATTTAATAAAAAGACAAACTGATGGGGTTAAATCCAGCTATTTTATGTTGTTACAAGAATGGGACATAAAATAATAATTTGTAAGTAAAGGGGTTTTAAAGTCACAATTATGCAAACAAGAAGAGAGCAGGAGTAGAATTTTAATAACAATGTAATGGTATTAGGGTAAAGAAGCACATTTTATAATGGACACAGTCTTTAAGAGTATAACAACTAAATGTCATATAACATTTGAAATAAAATATGCAGGAAGTTTTTGGTTAGAGTACAACTTTGAGAAATTTTAATACATGTTTTTGAAAATTAGACTATAACGTGAGTTTGGAATAAGGGATTTTAAATGAAAAATGAATACATTGGTTTATTTCATAGAAATTTATATCTTTTGAAATCAGAGCAATGAAAAGGTTGATAAAAAGGAGTTATCATTAACACCAAGCTTAAAAAAAAAAGCACCAGATCATGGTTTCTAATACCACTCTAATAAGAGGAATGTGGAGAAATGGCTGATTGTAGCGATGGGTTAAGGAAAACACAGAATGATTGGAGCTTCTTAAGTGTCAGAAACTAAGCAAGTATTCAAAAAAAACCAAAAGGGTACTTGTTTCAACAGCATTTATACTAAAATTAGAACAATACAAAGATTTCAATGGCCCCAGTACATGGATGACATGCAGATAGTTAAGCATTCCATATTTCTGTAAATTTTATGTTATTTATATTTTATCAGAATAAAAAAACAGCACAAAGGAATGAGTTTACATCAAAACAACACAGGAGCCAACTGGAAAACTCCCAAAGGCAGAAACTGAAACAATTGGATTATAAGCTAAAGTATAAAAAATATTTATGAGTGGTATAAATAATTGAATACATTTATTATTGAACTATCCTAGGATTTTACAAACTGCAATAAAACGAATTGGAGAAGTGGACGGCTGTTTATTACTAAATTCCAAGAAATAAGTGTAGATAACCCTCCCCCTCTTTAGAAGGTGGACCTTAACTATCCTAATTCCTTTGATGGGCTAGAGCAGCCGTGGGCAAACTACAGCCCCGCTGTTTGAAATGAATAAAACAAAAAACAAACAAACAAACAAAAAAAAGACCGTACCCTTTTATGTAATGATGTTTACTTTGAATTTATATTAGTTCACACAAACACTCCATCCATGCTTTTGTTCCGGCCCTCCTGTCCAGTTTAAGAACCCATTGTGGCCCTCGAGTCAAAAAGTTTGCCCACCGCTGGGCTAGAGACTGACTGACTTGCTTCCAAATAGAGCATGGAAAGGGAAACATAGTAACTTAAGAGTGGAGAAACCTGGCAAACAGTCCACTTTTGCCAAATGATCAAGGTTAGCATCAACAGTGATAAAAAATCACATTGATATCATGTACCACCTGATAGGTGATGAGAAGGACACTTCACGTCTGTGATACTGTTGCCCAAACTCACAGCCTCAGTCTAATCACAAGAAAAACAATCAGGGAGACCCAGGTTGAAGTGCATTCTACAAAATAATTGATCACTTCTTTTCCAGTGTCAGGGTGATGAGAAACAATACAAGACTGGGAAACAAAGAGGAGACTAAGGACACAGACTAAATGCAGTGTATCCTGGATTGGATTCTGGAATGAAAAAGATATTAGTGAAATAGCTGATGAAACTGAATAAAATCTGGAGTTAATACTAGTGTGCTTGTATTGGTTTCTTTTTTTGACATGTATGATGGTAATGACGGCATTAACATTAGGAGAAACACAGTAATGGATGTAAGAGAATTGTGAATTGTCTTTTAAACTTTTCTGCAAATCTGAAGTTATTCTAAAATTGTTTATTTTTTAAAACTTGTATTGCTGAGGCCTGTCTAACCTTTAATGAACAGGCATTCTGATAATGTAAACAATTTTGCAAACAGAAGCTCTTTAATTCATTTTATGTCACTTGTAAAATGCTGCATCCATGAGGTAAGGTTTTCTCTAAAATTTCTACACAAAACACAAATCCTCAGAACCTCCCCAAATCTCCTACCTTATATGGCATGACAGGGAAGCTTCTCTGCTTCTGCTTGGCTTGAGGTAAAAAAGAAATATCCACTGAGAAATTCAGTCCTAGACTTGAGTTTCAGATCAGTTTGGAGTTTGAAATTTTAGTATCTGTAGAGTGCTGGAACCCTTAAAGAAATTAACATAAAATTTGATCTTTTTTTTTCACCTAGCAAATCGTTTTAAAGAACACAGATAGTTTGTGGCTAGAAAGTTTGATTCTTTTTTCAAGTTAATGCTTTTATCCTGAAATTTGTACATTTAAATCTAAGGCATGCTTTTATTTCTGTAATTTATTCATTATAATTTTTAAAACAACTTAATTTTCCCTGTTCATATAGGGAAACATAGCCGTAATGTCTGAAATGCCCCGCTACTGAGGATCGAGCCCAAAACTTGGGCACATTCCCTGACTGGGAATAGAACTGGTGACCTCTTGGTTCATGGGTTGATGCTCTACCACTGAGCCACATAGGCCAGGCATAATAGTTTATTAACATTAAATTACAATACATAATAAAGTATGGATATTAAATAAGATATTCAGTGTGTTCCTCATTAGCTATGCAGAGCTCAGGGCACTTGATCAAAGAGCACAGTATATTAATGCAGCGTTTTCATCAATCAGCTATGATTTCATCAATCCATACACATTTATTATTGTCTCAGTCACTACTGAATAAACCTGTGCTTATAACATTTCCCAGAATATCTATATTTTCAGATTTTTTGGCTGCTCAAACTTAACTTGTTGAGAATCCTTAGCATTTAAGAATATCTGTTGCCCTGACCTTTTTTTTTTTGCTCAGTGGTTAGAATGTTGGCCCACAGACTGAAGGGTCTTGGGTTTAGATTCCTGGTCCAGTGGCACATACCCTGGTTGCAGGTTTCCCAGCCCCAGTAGGGAGGCTGCAGGAGGTAACCAATCAGTGTGTCTCACATCAATGTTTCTCTCCCCTCCTCCTTCCCTTCCATTCAGTGGAAAAAATATCCTCGGGTGAGAATTAGAAAAAAAAAAAAAAGAATATCTATTCACGGTTTTAAAAAATATATATTATACAGAGTGTCCACAGTTTTAAATAATATATATATACTAATAGTGTTTGGAATATCATCATATTTTGCTTTTAAAATCATTGTTTCTGTTGCAATTTAAAATTGGTATTTTTGCCCAGCTAGTGTGGCTAAGTGGTTGAGCATCCCATGCACCAAGAGGTCGCTGGTTTGATTCCTGGTCAAGGCACATGTGCAGATTACAGGCTCGATCTCCTGTAGAGGATGTGCAAGAAGGCAGCCAATCAAGGATTCTTATTGATGTTCTATCTCCTCCATTCCTCTCTAAAATTATATATATATATAATTTTTTTTTAAGTTGGCAGGGTGGAAATTGCCCACTTGTACCAAATGCTGCTCAATAATGAAGCCACCATTACTCATTAATATTAATGCAATTTAGCAGTATTCAGATTCTGGCATTGCTATTTAATAGTTGTGTGACCGTGGATGGGCAACTTAATTAACCTCGCTGTGCTTCCGTTTCCTCACTTATAAAGTGCTAATAATGTTATATGTTTTATAAGATAATTGTGAGGATTAAAACATTTAATAGATGGAAAGCACTTAGAACAGTACCTGGCACATGATAATCACTATTTGCTAACTGCTGTTACAAATATACTACTACCATTACTCTTATTATTTTCTTCCTTATGTCATTTTCATATTTTGTTTTTAATATAGGTAGTTTGACTTTTACAATACAGTATTAAATCTTTATAGGAAACTTTCTTTAGGGTTTTGTCTAATTTGGTATTGTTCACTAGTGTGAATGGATTTACAAATAATAGAATAACCTCTTATTTTTAATATCCTGATTAAATAAAATAGAAATAATTTTAGAAGCTTTTCTTTATGATATCAAAGTAGCTATTATAGTTCTCTAGTCAATTGCATTTTGCAAATCTTTAACGCTTTATTTATCCCATAATTAGCTATAGATTTTTTGCTTTGTATTTTAGGACCCTTATTTACTAAGGATTATTTTCAGATTCCTGAAAATCAATTGTATTTATTTTTATGTATTTGTATATATTCATATACAAATGTAATATATTTTTAGTATATTTTAAAAAGTATTATATTCCCATAATGTACTTATATTACAAAACTAAAATACTTGTATGATTGCTAGTTTTGTATATAACACTTTTTGTACTTATTTTGGGATTCTGCTCAGCCAATATCTTATTTGCCATGTATTCTTTTATTTATAATTAAAACAAGTGACAATGAAGTATTATGAGTTTTTTTGTAATGTGTTATTTTTTTTATTTTGAATCCTTACCTGAGGTTATTTTTTCATTGATTTTTAGAGAGAGGGAAAGAGACAAATATGATGTGAGAGAAACACATTGACTGGTTGCCTCCTGTATGCGCCTGACTAGAGCCTGGGCCAGGGAGGAGCCTGCAGTCAAGGTGCATGGCCTTGACTGGAATTGAACCCAAGACCCTTCGGTCTGCAAGCTGACACTATCCACTGAGTCAAACCAGCTAGGGCATGTAATGTGGTTTTTATTAACTGACTAGAAGCCTGGTGCACGAATCGAGGCCTGAAGTCCTTCAGTCCAGTCTGCACCCTCTCCAATCTGGGACCCCTTGGGGGATGTCTGACTGCCTGTTTGGGCCTAACCCGGCAGTCAGACATCCCTCTCACAATCCGGGACCGCTGGCTCTTAACTGCTCACCTGCCTGTCTGCCTGATCATCCCTAACTGCCTCTGTGTGCCAGCCCGATCACCCCTTACCACCTCTGCTTGCCGGCCTGATCGTCCCTAACTGCCCTCCCCTTGCTGGCCTTGTCACCTCAAATGCCCCCCAGCTGGACTGGGTCACCCCCATCTTTCCTCCCCCTACCAATCTGGTCACCCTCAACTGCCCCCCTCTGTTGGCCTGGTCACGCCTAATTGCCCACCCTCCCCACTGGCCTGGTCACCCCACACAGCCTGCTGTTCAGTCGTTTGGTCCCCCTCACTAACCCCCCTGCCAGCCTTGTCACCCCACGCAGCCTGCCAGGTTGCTGTTCGGTCTTTACTGTTACTGTGACAGCGTCCCGGACAATTTGCATATTCCGCTATTATTAGTATAGATTATGAAGGAAATGCCAAAAGAAAAATTCTAATTTATGCATTTGGGGAACTACTTTGAAAGAACAGTAATTTGAATGCCTGCTATGGGGTTTGATAAATTAAAAAGTCACTGACTTTAGGGATCTTATATTATTATTAGTATATTTCTGTGATACAGTTTTGTTATTTATAGTATCAGTTTTATATAGCAAAGTAGCTATGCTTTTAAAGTGTGTTTCCTCAATTTTTTCATTTTGAAAAATATGTTTTTTATTAGAATCAAACTATGTATATTCCCTTTTATAGGAAAGAATATCCACCTCATGTCCAAAAATTTGAAAATAATCCTGTCAGGTTAAATTGGCCCCAAGGTGTTGGTAAGTGTGCAGTTTTACCTGTTAATCTGTAAAATGTTTTGAGTAGTTGTCTGAAAGGTAGAAGTAAAGTTATGACCTTGGCTATAAAATATTCCCACTTATAAATATGTAAAAAAAACATTTTTTATAACTGACTTGAGAATTTACTTAATTTTGAATGAAATCACCAAGAATTGGTTGCGCATTCAGGTGATTACAATTTGAAATCTTTATTATTTTTGTTAAATTCAAGACTCAAATTCTTTTGGGTTGTAGCATCAAAATTGTATTTTTTTTTTAACTATATAAAACCATAGTATGCAAATTGACCGAAAGGCATAAAAACTGGCAGGACTGATTGCTATGATGTGTATTGACCACCAGGGGGCAGACACTCAACACAGGAGCTGTCCCCCAGGCCCCAGTGGGGGGTGGGGCTGGTGAGCAGGCAGTGCCAGGCCAGCCAAGGCGAGTGTGAGTGGGGGCCTCGATCACCTTGCCGGTCGCCCTACAGATTGGCCCTGATTGCTGGCCAGGCCTAGGGACTCTACCCATGCACAAATTCTGTGCACCAGGCCTATAGTTTTGTAATATTTTATCATGTAACTAGAGGCCTAGTGCATGAAATTTGTGCATGGGAGGGGGGTGTCCCTCAGCCTGGCCTGCGCTCTCTCACAGTCCAGGACCCCTTGTTTCTTAACTGTCCACCTGCTCCCTGCTCCTTGCCAATCGGCTTGCTGCTTCTCAGCACTGCCACGTGAACCCTGGCTGAGCTGCACTCCTGCATTGAGCTTCTGCTTTCTGGTGGTCAGTACGCATCATAGCAACTGGTCATTCCGCCATAATGGTCACTTAGGCTTTTATTATATAGATATGCCTGTGGGATCTGGCCAAAATCGGCTCTCCAACATTCTCCGAGTTGTCCTGGATTGCGAGAGGGTGCAGGCCAGGCCAAGGGTCCCCACCAGTGCATGGTCGGGGCTGGGGAGAGATGCAGGAGGTTGGCCAGCCGTGGAGGGGCCGCGGGAGGGCTCCAGGGCATGTCTGGCCCATCTCGCTCAGTCCCGATCAGCTGGACTGCGGCAGCAAGCTAACCTGTCTGTCAGAGCGTCTGTCCCCTTGTGGTCAGTGCACATCATAGCAAGCAGTTGAGTGGCCTTATAAGTATTTTTTCAAAACAAGGATCATGAGGAATTTATAAAATTTCATTTTAGTACTTTTGTTTTTGTCTCCTTCCTTTAGATCATATAATGAAGAAGACAGAAGAATCTGAATCATACTTGGAGTCAGAAATCAAAAGGAAAGTATCACAGAAACGTCACAGTACATATCAATCTACTACTCCTGTGTCTCCTGCCTCAAAAAAATCTTTATCTGATTTAGAGGTGGGTAGAGAAATTATTCTTTGTTGTTAATGAGATGGTGTTCTCATTAATACCTTTTTTAGTATTTATTGAATTTTAGGTGAACTTTTCTCATACTACTAGAAGAGACTCATAAAAGTTACATCAGTGCCATCCTGCAACATACTCCAAATAACTGCTCTCAACTAGAATTTTTAAAAAATTGATTTGAGAAAGAGTAAAGAAGGGAGAGAGAGATTTGTTCTACTTATTTATGATTTCATTGATTGCTTCTTGGATATGCACTGACCAGAGATCAAACCCACAGCCTTGGTGTATTGGACAATGTTCTAACCAGCTGAGTTATACCCAGCATGAGCTTCAAACAAAATTTTTTTAAAATGTATTTTTATTGATTTCTAAGAAGGGAAAGGGAGAGAGACATGGAAATATCAATGATGAGAGAGAATAATTGGTGGGCTGCCTCCAGCATGCCCCCTAATGGGAACTGAGCCCACAGCCTGGTATTGTGCCCTGACCAGGAATGGAACCTTCTGGCTCATAGGTAGATGCTTAATCACTGAACCATACCGGCCAGGCAGGAGTAATGTTTTTAGAGTGGTTAGATTTCCCTTCTCATATATGGATCTGGTAGCATCCAAGTATAATATATCTTGATAATGACCATCTCATTCTATCATTTCATTGTCACAACAAATATTTGTTTACTTAATTTCCTTTGATATGAGGCTCAAAGTATTAAAATATTTTTCTTTTATACTGAGTATTTCTCTTACAAAAAAAGATCAAATGGATAGTTGCCAGAGTGTAGGGATAAGGAGGGATGGGTGAAAAAAGTAAAGGGGAATGTAGTTGATAATATTGTGATAAGTTTGCATGGTGACAGATTACTACTAGAATTAGTGTGATGATCACATCGTAAGTATCTCAGTGTCAAATCACTATATTGTACACCTGAAACTAATACAATATTGAATATCAGTTATATTTAAATTTAAAATAACAATCCTATATAATAAAAGCCTAATATGCAAATTGTCCCCTTTGGTGATCGTTCGATCAGGAGTGCAGAACATGACAAGTGTTGGCAACATGGCGCTGGCAGTGAGCGTCAGTTGCTGGGCACCTGCCAGGAGCTCGCCCCGCACCCATGCAGCCTCTTCTGGGTGAGCTGGGCTAAAGCCACTGGGACTGCAAGGGCCAGTTGGGCTCCTGGTGGGTTCACGCAGGAGCCGGTCTGTGAGGCCGGCTGGGAGAGAGCACGCTGCCCGCTTGGCTTCCGGATGACCACACTGCACCCCGGTCCGCAGCATCCAGCCATGCTCACTGCATCTCTGTGTGGAGACTCTGGAGCTGTGACGCATACAGGTGGGGGCCCAGGAGCCCAGGTGTTGCCCAGGGCCCAGAGGTCAGCAGAGACCTGCCCTTCTAAGACAGACGCTCGCGCTTTGATCTCCGGCCAGGTCTAGGGACTGCACCTTCGTGCACCGGGCCTTTAGTACAGTATAAATACATATAATATACAAAAAATAATTATTAATCTAAATTATATGTTGTTACAAAATTTGATAAGTAATTATTTGGCGTAAAGTTATTGGAAGTGCATCTTTTAATTAGAGCCATTGACTTTTTCTTAATTACTTCATGTCTCCATGGATAAGTATATGTTATATACTGAGACTTGATTCAACATCTATTCCTGTTTCCTTCTTACAGACATAAATGCTGAGGTAATAAGTACGTAAATAAGTTTCACAAAAATAAGTACCTGACTATGGAAAGAATTATATTATAGTAATATCACTCTAATTTATATGCCCCAAATCACATGATACTCTGTCAGATAACATTTTTAATGATATCACAATTGTAACATAGATTAAGCCTTCGTTAAAATGTTTTTGTAGCACTGACCTAGAAATCAATTGTCTTGCAAATTTTTGTTAAGCAGTATTTATAACTTATTTTTTTTCAACGTTTAAAGTTGTCCTTCGGTTTGATTTAATAGTTTTTATACCCCAGGAAATACACCATTTGTGATATTTTAAATGCAAGATAGGTTTAGCATTTTTTTTTAATGTTTTTATTGATTTCCTGCATACCCTCTACTAAGGATCAAACCCGCAACCCAGGCATGTGCCCTGAGTGGGAATTGAACCGTGACCTCCTGGTTCATGGGTCGATGCTTAACCACTGAGCCACACCGGGCTCTAGTCTGCTGTCAGCATTCTTATTTTGAGGAGAAGAGCAGTTGTGGTAGGAGATTCCTTGACATAGCATAATCATGTTGGATTTTTGGAAAGGTTATTTGTAGAAATTGTGAAACTAGATATTGATCCCCTTAACACATTAAGCAACAAGCCTGTTTTATCTTTCATTCCATGATATCCAATTTCACCAATATGCTGGCAGCACCAGTGACTGACCGGTCCAGACTGAAAGGATAGTGTCAGTCACCGGTGACAGACATGGAACTTAATGTGTTAAGATTATTTATGCCTTGTATGCTGGAGTGAAGGGCTCAAAAATTCCTTCAGCATTCTGCTGCTAAATTCTAACTAATATGACATATTCAGATTTTTGTGGTAGCCATGGTGATAATCATGGGAAGTGAGAGTTAATTTTGAAATATTGTATATATTTGTTCCATGATGTTGAAATAAAATCCCAGTCTTTTATTTTTTTGGAACCTAAGTTTTCTGAACAGTATGAATATTGTCCAACATGTGTCAAGAAAAAGAAATTCAGACCAAATGTCAAAGTTTGTGATATTCTTTTTCCTAAGGATTTGCCCAGAAGTTGCAGACAAGCTATAACTTTGAATGAATCAACTGGTCCATTACTGAGAACATCAAATCATCAGAATTCTGGAGGACAGAAGTCACAAAACACAGCATTAACACCCAACAAGTTTTATGGCAACAGTGTGGGAAAGGTTCCAATTGATATTATTGTAAACTGTGATAGACAGAATTATTTACAGACTAATGGGAAAGTCGTTTTACCTAGGGCAAAAGGAGCCAAGACCACAAATCTAAAAGAAAGGAAAATAAGCCTGTCAGGCCTAAATGATCCAAGTAAGTGTTTTACTCCCTTTGGTATTGCTTATATCAGTCCAACATTGTAAAGTGAACATGAGTATATTTGAGAAGTTTAGTTTTGTGTCAGTTATGTAATATTTTTTGGGTAGACGATTAAAATTGTACTCATAGTTAGCAAATAATAACTCTTCTGAACCTATACATCATAAACTAGAGTCCCGGTGCACGGATTTGTGCACCGTGGGGTCCGTTGGCCTGGCCTGCGGGTATCAGTGGACCTCCACGCCACCGCAGCCTGGCCTTACGTGTCACCTTTGTCGGGCTCTAGTCTGCTGTCAGCATCAACCCCGCACAGTATGAAGTAGTGCACGAAGCGACAGGCAGCCATGGAGGACCCCGGGCTGGTCACCATGCTGCTCCCGCTCATCCTGGCCCCGCTATGCTTGCCGCTGCCGCTTGGGTATATAGGGGGAGTGTCCACGGGAGAGGCTTGTGCCACTGCAGCTGTGCTCACCAGCCATATACCCAGCGTCTGGCACCCATTGGTCAGCTGAGCGGCACGCCCACTGAGGGAGTGCACTTACCACCAGGGTGCAGCTCCTGCATTGAGCATTTGCCCCCTGGTGGTCAGTGCGTGTCATAGCTACTGGCCAGTCGCCTGGTCACTTAAGCTTTTATATATATACTAGAGGCCCGTTGAACAAAGATTCGTGCAATAGGCCTTCCTTCCCCTGGCTGCCGGCACTGGTTTTCCTCTGGCACCCGGGACCCAGGCCTTTGGTCCGGCCACAGCAGAGAAGCTAAGCAGCAAGCTCATTTGTGCCTGGCTTCTCTGCTGCGGCTGCAGCGAGGCTTGGCTTCTCTACTCCGGCTGCAGTGGAGAAGCCAAGCCTCTTCAGTCTGCAGTCTTCAGTCATCTTTAGTCTTCAGTCGTCTTCGGTCTTTGCTCCATGCCTGCGTATACAAATTAACCGCCATCTTTGTTGGGTTAATTTGCATACTCATCCTGATTGGTGGATGTAGTGGAGTGACACCAATTTGCATGTTTCTCTTTTATTAGTGTAGACTAGAGACCCTGTGCACAAAATTTGTGCACTTTAGCTGGGGTCCCTCAGCCCGGCCTGTACTCTCTCACAGCCCAGGAGCCCTCGGGGAATGTCCAACTGCTGTGGAGGTGGCAGGAGAGGCTCCCGCCACTGCTGCTGCACTCGCTATTATCCCGGCTTCTGGCTGAGTAGCACCTCCCCTGTGGGAGCACACTGACCGCCAGGGGGCAGCTCCTGAGTTGAGCGGGATCAGGTTGAAAACAGCTCTCCAACATCCCCCAAGGGGTCTCGGATTGTGAGAGGGCACATGCTAGGCCAAGGGACCCCACCAGTGCACAATCGGGGTGGGGAGGGACACGGAAGCTTGGCCAGCTGAGGAGGGATCGCGGGAGGGCTCCAGGGTGTGTCCGGCCCATCTCGCTCAGTCCCCATTGGCCGGACTCCAACAGCAAGCTAACCTACTGGTCGTACGGTTTGCCTCCTGGTGGTCAGTACACATCATAGCAAGTGGTTGAGCCACTTAGCATATCATTAACATATTACACTTTGATTGGTTGAACAGATGACCAGACACTTAGCATATTAGGCTTTTATTATATAGGATAGATAGATAGATAGATAGATACACACACACACACGTAATAAAACCTCAGAACTTGGCCAGAGTTCTAGGTCAAATCCAGGTATTCCTAGCTTTCTAACTTCAGCCTCATTAATTTAATCTCTATGACCTGTAAATGGATACATTGCCTTGTTAAACTATACGTATAAAAGCCTAAGCGACCTAATGACCAGTCCACTGGACACTATGACATGCACTGACCACCAGGGGCAGATGCTCCCACAGCCATCCAGCCCCAATTGGCCCCACCAACCTCTCATGGCCCCTCCCCTGGCCAGCCAGTCCTGATGGCCCTGAGCCCCAATAGGGGCAGTAGACAACCCCAATGGGCCCCAATAGCCGGCCAGGCCGTGGGACCCCACCCATGCACGAATTTGTGCACTGGGCCTCTACTACTAAATAAAATGACATATAAAGTACCTAGAATAGCCAAATAAAATATTGGACAGATAGAAAGGACTCAGTGAAAATTAGTTTCTTTACCACTTTTGTTTCTCCCCTAAATCTTTTTTTCTTACTTCAGACACATGTGCATATGTGTGTGTGTATATGGAATATAGTTCTGTTATATAATAAATACCAAAAGATTAGAAACATTCAGACTGGTTGATAAAACTACAGCATACCTAGTTGTAAAAGGGGAGAAATGACTTAGTATTTTACAAGGGATTTCAAAGTGATTAACCAAATGAATAAAGCAAAGTGCGTATCAATATATAGTATGCTACCCTTTATTTAGGAAGGATGGGAGAATGAATCTAGGTGTTTTGTTTGTTTTTAATGAAAAGGTATATCAGAAATTGAATTTAAAAGTGGTTGGAAGGGGAGGAAGCAGTATGGGAATTAGGGGTAGATGCTAGGTGTCTACATATGTACTTGTTTTATAGATTTGACTTTGGAGCCATGTAAACATTTTACATAATTATAAAAGAAAATTAAATTGCAAATATTTAAAATCAAAACCAAAATGAAATAAGTGAATGTCCTTATATATCTATTGGTCACTTGAACACACAGAAGAATTATTTCAGATGAATTTAAATTAAAATAATATTGTGGTTGTGCATCCTAATGGGTCAAACAAAACTACAAGGAAATCCTAAACGCAGTCACAAATATTGTTACTAATATTGGTATTGGGATTTTTAAACACTTGATAAAGCAAATAAGCCATTGTATGATTTTCTCCAGAAAACAAGATTTTCAGTGTTAGAGAAAAAGGAATATAAAAGTAAAATCAAAGAAATCAATATCTTGTAACTTTAAATTTGAATCAGAAATAAAGTGAACTTACTGCATATTTTTTCTTAAATAAAGAAATAAGTATTTCCTAGCTTTACCCACAGAGAATGCCTAGAAATAGTAAGCAACTCTCATGTAGAAACAAACAACACTAGTTTCCATATTTGCATTTTTGAATATAATTTCCCACCAGAGCTCCTCAGAGAAATTGCCTACTCAAGATCTGGGACACGAATGTATTAATAAACCTAGATCATCTAGTGATATATGGAAGCTGTCAGAATCTACTATAGACACGTCAAAGGACACGAGCTAAAATGAAAGCGCTCCCATTGACTAATGATGGGAAAACTAAAAAACTTAATCTGTGCCAGTACATTAGCTTATCTCTCAAGAATATATTTTTAAAAAGATACTGTATGATGGCTGTGCAGCCTATATTCTGTTATGATATTATAATGTTGATATTTGATTATTTTATAATACATTTTAGTGTTATGCCAGTGTAATATTAAGTACTTTTAACATCATTTGTATCTTTTCTAATGTTAATATGTTTAATAATGGTAAGATATGAAGAAAACTCTCACTTATTAGGCAGTTACTATGTATTACAGAGCCAAACTTTAAATAGGAAATGACATTCTGAGGAAGTTTTCAAGATGAGGAGAACTGGAAATTAATAAGGCTAAGTTGATGTGTGAAAAAATACAAAATATTTTGTCTGCATCAACCATGTAGGCTGATAACATAAGGAAATACATTCATGTGGTTCTTAGGTTTATTAAGCAGTTTACTTTTTAGAGTTTAACCACAACCATGAATTAATTTCATAAAATATAAATTTGTTCCCTTGTGCCAAAAAAAGAAAAATTAAGTACTTTCTATGTAAGTATGTGAAAAACAAAGTGTTATATTTTAAGAGCGTTTAATATTAATAATAAAAGATATCACTTATCACATGCTTATAGTCCCTGCTTTGTGGTAAAGATTTATACGCTAATTTGTTTAATTTAGTTTTCACAATTAAATGAGGCAACCTAGGCTTAAGGAGATGGAGTAAATAATATATAGAAGTTTATGCATTTTTCAACAGATGATCTTTGTATGCTTTTTCTGTGACTGGCACTTTTTTAGACTTTTGGAGTATAGTTGTTGTAAATAAGCAAGTGCTCATGTACTTACTTTAGATTGTGTGGTTGAGCAAAAAGTGATTTTTAAGCTAATACTTGATGCCAAAAGTGCATCAAATACTGACAGGAACAAGCTTTTGGGTATTAGAGGAACAGAATAAATGGCTAGTTGGTCTGGAGAATAAAGGAAGAAAAGTGGAATAGTATAAGAAAGTCGGAGAAGTAGTCAAGGGCCAGGTTATGTACATTTATAAACCAGAGTAAGGAGTTAGGATTTGACACAAGTGCAGTGTGGGTGACTTTGAGGAATTATGATATAGGGATGGTTTTGATAAGTTTTATATATATATATATATATTTTATAACAATTCAGCACGAAGAAATAATGTTACAGCAGCAAGTAAGTATAAACAAGTATATTTGTATAATTTGGGAACGGAAATTATATATATATATATATATATATATATATATATATATGCCTAAGCAACCAAACTATAATATGACCAGTCGACTGGTCGCTATGTGTGCTCCCACATTGGGACCGCCGCTCAGCTGACCAGCAGGCACCAGACGTAGGACTCACGGCTGGTCACCACAGCCCAGAGAGCGCTGCAGAGTGGCAGCGAGCCTACCGAGCAGGAGCAGCAGGGCCAGAATGAGCAGGAGCGGTAGGCAGCTTAGAAGTGCTGGTTTAGGCCCAATCTCCGCATACCCCACTAGTGCATGAATCCATGCACTAAACCTCTAATTTAATAATAAGTACAAGGTATAAGAATAAATTACCTTCATAATGTCTTTTCTTGCCCATGCTCATTTATTCATCAAGATTAATTGAGGATTAGGCACTGGTCCAAGTTCTTCCAAGGACCAATTAGTGATTTCCTGTATGAGATAAAATTATGTGGTCACATAAAGTTTCACACATATTTAAAATTCATGCTATTTGTGAACAATGTGTATGCAGATTATCTTTATACTTTAGTTTTTGGGAACTTTGAAATGGACCTACTGATTAAACATTTAAACATAGGTGTATATTTCTTTGTGGGTGATGATGATGGACTATAGAATTAATTTCATACTTCTATCTTATTTAAAAAAAGATGTCAGTTACTATGCTTTATTTTTAAGTGTTTTATAAATTTAATTTTTCACCAGATAGAGTGGATTATATCTTCATTTGTTTTTATTAATCTCAGATCTGGAGGAGATCCAAAGCAGATTTGGTATATTCCCCATTTTGGTAACATATTTATATTTTTAACTGCCAGAAATGAAATACATGAAGTATTTAACATTTTTTATAGTCATTTTGTCCAGTGATGATGATGATGACAATGACAGGACTAACAGAAGAGAGAGCATATCTCCTCAACCTGCTGACTCAGCATGTTCTTCCCCAGCACCATCCACTGGAAAAGTAGAAGCAGCACTAAGTGAAAATACCGGTAGAGTAGAGCATGAACTAAGAAGCATTCCAGCAGATTCAGAATTAAATACAGTTCCGTTGCCAAGAAAAGCAAGAATGAAAGATCAGGTACTTTTTATATTTATTGATATTTATATCCAGATTATGTCTCACCTTTGGGATGGATGTATTTGTTCGGAGGGTAGTTTGGCAGTGTTAATAGGAGAAAAAGATGAATTATTCATTAAGTGGGGCTTAAAAGGCCACTTGGAAGATTATTTGGAAGAACAACCCTTTAAATCACAGGTTAAAGTGTAAACAATTAAGTAAGAAGAAATAATGTTGTTACAGCAGCAAGTAAGTATAAACAAGTATCCTATCTAATAAAAGAGAAACATGGTAATTAGCGTATGACCACAACCCTTCCCATTGGCAAATCAGGGCAATATGCAAATTAACTGCCAGCCAAGATGGTGGCCGGCAGCCAGGCAGCTTGAAACTAACATGAGGCTTGCTTGCTTCAGTGACGGAGGAAACCAACGTTCCCCGCCTGCCTTGCCGGCCTCTGAGCCTGCAGTTTGAAACATTGTAACAAATATAGAAGCTAAACAAAACCCCAGAAACCTGCTTTCAGCAAGCTGGGATCTCAGAGCTGGAGTTATACATTGTTTCGATTATAGAACCCAAACAAACCAGATACCTGCTTTCAGCAGCAGAGGCCTCAGAGCTGGAGCCACAGCTAAAGCTGGCCCAGAAAAAAAAAAAAGGAAGAAAGGAGTAGTTGGGAGCTTCAGCCCTCAGCCCCTCACCCAGACTGGCCAGGCACCCCAGTGGGGACCCCCACCCTGAAGGGGGTGTGACCAGCTGCAAACAGCTATCATCCCCTCACCCAGGCTGGCCAGGCACCCCAGTGGGGACCCCCACCCTGATCCAGGACACCCTTCAGGGCAAACCAGCCAGCCCCACCCATGTACCAGGCCTCTATCCTATATAGTAAAAGGGTAATATGCCTCCCAGCACCGGGATCAGCGTGACAGGGGGCAGCGCCCAAACCCCCTGATCGCCCTGCGGCTCTGTGTGTGACAGGGGGCGGGGCCACAACCTCCCTATCCACCCTGCTCTGTTCGTGACAGGGGAAGGCGCCCCATCCCCCTGATCAGCCCTGCTCTGTGCCTGATAGGGGGGAGCTCCCCAACCCCCTGATAGCCCTGCGGCTCTGTGTGTGACAGGGTGCGGCCCCCCAACCCCCTGATCGGCCCTGCTCTGTCTGTGACAGGGTGCGGCGCCCCAACTCCCCCTCCCCCCTCCAACGGGCCCTGCTCTTTGTGTGACAGGGTAGAGCCATAACCTTTCCATTGGCCCTGCCCTGAGTGTGAGAGTGGCGGCGCCCCAACCCCCTGATCTGCCCTGCTCTGTGGGTGACAGGGAGCGGTGCCCCAACTCCCCTATCGGCCCTACTCTGTGAGTGACGGGGGAGATCCTCAACCCCCGGATTGGCCCTGCTCTGTGCGTGACAGGTGGTGGCGCCACAACCTCCCCATCGACCCTGCCTTGAGTGTGACAGAGGGCGGTGCCCCAACCCCCCAATCAGCCCTACCCTGAGCATGTCTGAGGGTGGCTTCGCAACCTCCCAATCCGCCCTGCTCTGTGCATGACAGGGGGCGGTGCCCCAACTCCCCAATCGGCCCTGCTCTGAGCCCGACCAGGGGCTGCACCTAGGGATTGGGCCTGTCCTCTGCCACCCGGGAGCAGGCCTAAGCCAGCAGGGCATTATCTCCCGAGGGGTCCCAGACTGCAAGAGGGCACAGGCCAGGCTGAGGGACCCCTCTTCCCCCTGAGTGCACAAATTTTTGTGCACTGGGCCTCTAGTATTTGTATAATTTGGGAACAGGCAGAAATCATTTTTAACTTGGTTGTATTCAACTACATTATTGTTCTACACTTATAAAATTTTCAAAATGTTCAGATGGAAAAGATAAACATGGCAAATAGACTCAGCAATATTTGTAATGCAGATGACATATTATGTTAATATCTGTAATAGACTAAGAACTCTTAAAGATTGAAGAAAAAAAGGAAGTGGGGAAAAAAAGGAATAGACAAAGAAAATTCAGATAATTAGCTACCACATGAAAAGTACAAATTAGTAAGTTAAAAATGACTTCTCCCTGTTCCCAAATTATACAAGTGTAAAATATACTTATTTATACTTACAGGTTGCTGTAACACTAATTTCTTCTTGCTGAATAGATTACACTTTAACCTGCGATTTAATGGATTGTTCTTCCAAATAATCTTTCAAATGGCATTTTAAACCCCACTTAATAATCATATTCTAAACCTACTTTCAAATTGAATACAAAATCAGTTAATATAAACGTCTGGCAAGAATCTGAGGAAAAGAGTACTTTTGTAATTTGCTGATGGAAAAGAAAGGTGTTAGGATCTTTGGGGAAAGCAGTGTAAAAAATATCTATTGAAAAACTTTAAATGTATATGGAATGACCAAATAATTCATTCCCTAGACTCAATTTCAAAGGAATCTTCCTCTCCAGTACATAAGAATGTATGTATAAAAATGATTCTTGGCTTACAACTGCATACAAAATCATTGCCCATTAATATGGAAATGGATGAAGAATTTATGGTATATCCACATCATGGACTATTGTGCAGTCACTGACAAAAAAATTAAAACTATATTAATGACTTAAAATTTCTACTTGGTATTGTTAAATGGGAATACCAGGCTGCAGAAATATGTGCATATTTTCTTATTTTTGTAAATTACTTATAAAAAAAGATTTTTTAAAACCTGTAAAAAATTATATATGGGGCCCTGATTTGAATTGTGCTCCTCCTGTACACCAAAAATATTGCAGGTTCAATCCCCAGTTGGTCAGGGTGTGGGGGAGACGGTTTGGGTTTTGAACAGCTGATCAATGTTTCTGTCCCTTTCCACTCTTTCTCTCTAAAAAAATTTCTTTTAAGTCAAAATATATCCTTGGCTAAGGATGAAAAAAATTATACTTGGGTTTATATATACACGTCATGGATTACAGGAATATAGATAAAAATATGGGAACATACATATTTGGTTGTTAAGGTGGAAAGCATAAGGAAATAAAAGAGCAATTACAAAGATAAAAGAAAAAATAAGGATTAATATTTTTTAATATAATCTTGAAGGATGCCTTTCCAAATGTTTCTGCACAAGCAGTAATAGCAAATGAAGTGATGAATATATTGGAGTAAATGAAAAATACAGAACAGTGTAGCAAAACATCATAAAAATAATTTGATAGGTAAATGCAGATAAAGAAAAAATAAGGAACTGTGAAACAATGTGAGTTGGTCCTTTATATATTTTTAATTTCTTAAAAAAATCAAGAAATAGAAACAAACTATAGAAAAATGACTAATGGAAATGAATAGAGTTCAAACTAGTAGTAAAGTATTGAAAATGAAACTAAAACAATATATTTTGTTAACTGTTAGTGCTGAAACACTTTTCAAGTATAATAGTATCTCATTTTGGATAGTGTTTGGAGGAACGGGGTATTGAGTATGTAAATTGGTAACATAGCTTCTGTAAGGCAATTTGGCAAAAATCATATATATCTGGATTTAGCTGTGAAAATACTTCTTGGAGAATAATGTGTCATGCAAAAAGTCCAGAAAGAACTCAGATGTCAGCATAGTAGAATTCAATTAAATAAATAATGGATTTCCAGGTGATAGAATTTGTGAGTGAGCAGATTTCAACTGGAACATTGAACAATTAGAGTTCCTCAGAGATCTTTTAGAGGCTCCTTGGAAGGGTATTGACTACCCTAGTTCTAGACTCAGTCTTTACTATGGATTTACCTGGAGCACTTCTTAAATTATTTATCTACTAACTAGAGGCCCGGTGCACGAAATTTGTGCATGGGGCAGGGGTTCCCCCTCAGCCTAGCCTGCATCCTCTACAATCTGGGACCCCTTGGGGGATGTTCGACTGCCGATCCCTATGGGATCGAGCCTAAACCAGCAGTCAGACATCCCTCTCACAATCTGGGACTCCTGGCTCCTAACCGCTCACCTGCCTGATTGCCCCTAACTGTTTCTGCCTGCCAGCCTGATTGCGCCCCTGCCAGCCTGATTGACGCCTAACTGCTCCCCTGCCGGCCTGCTCGCCCCTAACTGCCCTCCCTGCAGGCCTGGTCCCCCTCAACTGCCCTCTCCAGCAGCCCTGGTCCCTCCATCTTCCCCCCCCCTGCCAGCCTGGTCACACCCAATTGCCCTCCCCTGTCTGCCCGATTGCCCCAACTGCCCTCCCCTGCCAGCCTGATTGCCCACAACTGCCTTCCCCTGCCAGCCATCGTGTGGCAGCCATTTTATGACAACATGATGGTGGCTATTTTGTGCATCACACATGACGCCACCTAGGCTTTTATTATATAGAATTATTGAGCTAAATAACATGTCATTTGAAGAAATAATTCTAAAGCTAAAAAGTTTTTAAATCTATATTATATGTTACTATTAATATGTGGGAAAATATTTATAATAAATCTGTTAATAAGCCTGAAAGAGCAGTTTACAGGAAAAAATGTGTGTGCATCACATTTTGTTTTATTTTTTTCCTGTGACATAGATCACAGAAATGTCCCTGTAGGTATAATGAGAATAGTGCTTATCTCTACGCATTGAACATTTTTCCCTCTTGTTTTTTTTTACCAGGATAATGTTTTATTCTTGTGATGATAATAAAGTTTTTAACATAACTAATTACTTTAAATTATACTTATGCTAGAAGCCTGGTGCATGAAATCGTGCATGGGTGGGGCCTCTCTGGGTGGCCTGTGGAGATCGGGCCGAAACCTGCAGTCCAAAAGCTGCCTGCAGCTCCTACCTGCTGCTCCTGCTCATCCTGGTCCCACTGTGTCTTCTGTGGGCTTGCGCCCAATCAGTCCCAATCAGGAGAGGCTCGTACTGCCACAGCAGCATTCACCATCCATGAGCCCTTCGTCTGGCGTCCTCTTGAGGGGAGTGATCTTTGGAACGGGCTGAAATCCACTCTCTAACATTCCCCCAGGGGCCCTGGATTGTGAGAGGTTTCAGGCCAGGCCGAGGGACCCCACCAGTGCACGATTGGGCCTGGGAGGGACCGCAGGAGGGCTCTAGGGTGTGTCTGGCCCATTCACTCAGTCCCAATCGGCCAGACTCCAGCAGCAAGCTAACCTACCAGTTGGAGCGTCTGCCCCCTGGTGGTCAGTGCACGTCATAGTGAGCAGTTGAGCGGCCTTAGCATATCATTAGCATATTACACTTTGATTGGTTGAAAAGTGGACCAGTCACTGAACAACCGGACACTTAGCATATTAGATTTTTACTATATAGGATAAATATTTTATGCCCTGGCTGGTGTCACTCAATGGTTAGAGAGTTGGCCTGAGCACTGAAGGTCTTGGATTCGATTTCTGGTCAAGGGTACATGCCTGGGTTGTGGGTTTGCTCCCCACCCCAGGGTGCACTCCAGAGGCAACTAGTTGCTGTGTCTCACATCAGTGTTTCTCTCTCTCTTCTCTTGCTCTCTCCCTCCTTTTCTTCTTCCCTTCCTCCCTTCTACTCTCTGGAAAAGCAATGGGAAAAATATCCTCAGGTGAGGATTAACCAATATTTAATAAATTTATTAAAATAAATTTATAATAAATTTATAATAAATTTACTATTTAATAAATCAACTAGTTAAAGTTTAATATATAAAGAAGCATCCTTTATTAATGCAAATAGCCATACCCTTAAATCACCTGTTTGCTAAAGAATTGTTGATTTAACCCCAAGTTCTACAACCACTACTACTGTTAGTAGCTAACTTATCTAGTATTTTACTGTGCATGAAGCACTGTGCTAAGCTGTTTATAGGCCTTAGCTCATTTAAGTAGATACTCTTCATATTTTACAATTTAGGAAACCAAAACTTATGGAGTTATTAAGTTTACAAAATCAGATTAAAAGATGTGTGGCCGTGATTTGAAACCAAGCAGTCTTATTCCCAGAATACCATTTTTCACTGTTGTGCTATTCTTTTAAAGTAATAACTAGATAAAGTATAACTATATAACATTGAAGAGTTTATTATTATATAAAATAAAAATTTTTACTTCATCTGACACCGCTGAAGTAAAATTAATCTTATGTTTTGATAATTACATTTCTCATATTGGGTCTTCTGCATATATATACTTAGTTCAAAGCCTTGTTTTAGTACTTTATTAAGTGAAAATTTTTTTCTTTTTCAGTTTGGTAATTCTATTATCAACACACCTCTAAAACGTCGCAAGGTGATTGCTCAAGAAACTTTAGTTGATCCTGTATCTTTAAGCTGCCCAAGTTCCTATGGCAGTGTCATTTTAAACTGTCGAAGTATACGAGTAGGGACGCTCTTTCGGCTATTAGTAGAACCTGTAATTGTAAGTACATTCTTCTGTGTTTATTATACCAACTATAAGATTCATTATTCTGTGGCTAAGGCTAATAAGTAATACTTTAAAATATGTGAGTTAAAATACTTGATAGAATATTAAATTATTTTAAGATGTTATATTTAATAGTATATAAATAATTATAAGTAAATCCTCACCATAAAAGTCAGTAAGAACTTTTTTATAATTCATTGTTCAAGGTAGTGACATATTCATTGTGGGAAGATACTTAGTATTTTAACTGAGTTAAAAACTTTCCACTTCTCACTTTTTTAAAAAATAAATTTTTATTGATTTCAAAGAGGAAGGGAGAGTGGGAGAGAGAAACATCAATGATGAGAGAGAATCATTGATCGGCTGCCTCCTGCACATCCCCTACTGGGGATCTAGCCTGCAACCCAGGCATGTGCCCTTAACTGGAATCGAACCTGGGACCTTTCAGTCTGCAGGCCAATGCTCTATCCACTGAGCCAATCCAGCTAGGGCTACTATTTTATTCTTAATGCCAACTCAATGAAAACAGTATTTTAAAGAATATAATGACAGAAAGAAGAATCCAAAAGTTTTGGAGTCTGCAGAAAAATGTCTTAAAGCACTAAGACTCCTAGAAGTAGATTATTGAACTACTATAGCCACTCAGAAGGCACTGGTTCAGTATCCACAAAACCCAAAGGACTTTTCCATAGTCCTTTAATTTTTATCTCATACGTGTTTTCTTATTATTTTACTGCTACCAATCCAATTCAAATTTGCATTTTCTGTTTGAAAATTTAATGTAATCTCCTTAACTAGCTTTCTTAGTCATTTTTCTTCTTCTCTAATATACTCTGTACATTGTTGGTAAATTGATCTTCCTTTAGCACTGCGCTATTTTGTAAGCCTTTATAATTCCTTAACTTGGTGTTAAGGAATCCTGGCTATCCATTTCTAACCTTTTAAACTCTGTCTTGTAGTATTCTTCTTTATACATAAAGTAATATCTTTAAGAAAACACATTGTATTAGGAAAGTTAAAAGGTTGCTTTATTATTATGTAAATTATGGTAACTAATAGCTATTTATTTTCTAGGATTTATGATTCTAGAATAAATATGATCAAAAGGGGGGAAAAACTTTATAGGTTAAGTTTATAGGAGAAAATGAAATGTGGACCTGATTTCTTATGCAAGAAAAGCCATATGGGAAAAGAGCAATCTTTTTTCCATCAAAAAACTCTAGCTTCTCATTATTTAAAAACTAGAATGATATTAAATACTCCAGAGATCTAAAGCAAATTATATATAGAAAATTTATTATTGCCCAGCAGCATTGTTATATAGCAGGGTTTTCAGGGATTTACGAAGCTTTTGTTTCAAGCCTTCATGGTACAGATTATCTTTGATGGGACTGTCAGATAATAAAAGTGTTATACTATGTCTTATATGTCAGAAATGTCCAGGAATGTCTTATTGGTTTTATGGCGTTCCCCCTACATTATTCAGAACTCCTTAGTATGATAATTAAGGTTGTTAATTTAGCCATTTAGTTGAAAGTTTCATAGTCTCAAGGCTACCTAGCAAGAACAACATCAAAATTTGAATGAATTTTTTCACATGAAAGTTACAGATTAATATTTATATGATCTACTGAGAAAAACTGAAGTTAGTTTAAAAAATAAAAGGCAGTGTGTATAATATAAAATATGTTACTATAGGTTTTTTTTAATTAAAATGCTAAATGAAATATTTCAGCTAAAAAGTAGTTGTGCTTATGATTTGGAAATTTGCAATCTGTTATTAATCTTCCTTGTACCATGGGATTTAGCCAAAGAACATTTTTTATAAGGTATAGTGGATCTGTAATTTCTTCAGATTTTGTGTTAAAAGATGATTTGACATTTTCTTTCTGTACATAACTTCCTTTATGTTTTGCACTGAAATGATACATATCTGCCGTGTCATTATTAATCTAAGAAACAGATTTTAAGTATTTTACAGTGGAAAGACTTGACACACTGCCTTCAACAAGTGATTAAGCTTGTATCAATAGTGGGGCTGGCTGGCATCATGTGCCTTCGATGTAGTGTAGTCCAGAGTGTTGTACATTTTTTAGAACCTAGCGTGGATTTTTTCCAAGGCTATTTATAAAAAGCAGAAGGAGGTTTCTCTCTGTTATAGACAGTAGTAAACAAAAGAGAGACTAATGTAACATTGCCTTGACAGAATCATCGGGAAATTTAAGGCAAATATAAAGGATAATTTTGAGCAGTTGGAGAAATTTGAGTATGAACTGTATGTTGAATGAACTTAATTTTGACTTTCCTAGATGTTGTAATAATGAACCTTTCTGCCTTTATACTGGTTTAGCAAAAGAGAAATGACTGTGTGTGTGTGTGTGTGTGTGTGTATGTGTGTATCTATATATATATAAAAGCCTAAGCGACTGAACAACCAGTCGACTGGTCGCTATGACGTGAACTGACCACCAGGGGGCAGACGCTCAACGCAGGAGCTGTCCCCTGGTAGTCAGTGCACTCCCACAGCCAACCTCCCACGGCCAGCCAACATCCTGCAGCCCTTTCCCCCGGCAAGCCAACATCCCGCAGCCAACCTCCTGCAACCCCAATTGGCCCCGATCTCCAGCCAGGCCGAGGGACCCCAACTCTACACAAATTCGAGCACCAGGCTTCTAGTATATACATAAAGAATGATTAAGTGTAGGAAGATACTAAAGTTAGTGAATCTGGGTATGAGTATTCAGGTATTTATTGTAATACTAGAGGCCCGGTGAATAAAGTTCATGCACTAAGGGGGTGTCCCTCAGCCCAGCCTGCTCCCTCTCGCAGTCCGGGACCCCTCGGGGGATGTCTGCCTGCTGCTTACGCCCGATATCCCCAGGGATCAGGGCTAAGCCAGCAGTCCGTGACCCCTCGCTCCTTACCACCTGCCTGCAGCAGAGGCAGGGAGAGGCTCCTGCCACTGCCGTTGGCACTTGCCAGCCATGAGCCTGGCTTCTGGCTGAGTGGTGCTCCCCCTGTGGGAATGCATTGACCACCAGGGGGCAGCTCCTGCATTGAGCGTCTGCTCCCTGGTGGTCAGTGTGAGTCATAGTGACCGGTCATTCCGCTAGTCGTTCTGCCATTGTGTTGATTTGCATATTAGGGTCTTATATAGCATTTTCTCAATTTTCTTTGAAATTATGAAAAAATAAGTCAATAGTATAAGAATATTCTCAGTATTTGAATCCGAAAGGTGAAGCCTACCTTTTTGAGAGGTAATTTGGAAGTGGGGACGTTATCTTGTTTTATATTTAAGCACGTGGTAGATGATTTATTTCTTCTGCCCTCTGTAATCTAAGTGCCGAATAATATGTCATTTAGGTTGTTTGTAGCAAAATCCTCATAAATCTAGATTGGCATTAATTTGTTTTATTTTTTTAGTTTTGTTTAGATTTTATCAAGATACCGCTAGAAGGTAAGCTATGATATGTCTTTATGCTAACTTAAACTTTTTTCACACTAAAGCACTTTACAGGAATGAAAGATTAAATTAAATATACATGATTAGTTATTAGGTATATTTTAACACATTTTGGACAGATCATGAGAATTCTTGCTTTATATTATACAGTGTTTTACAAAGTATCATACTTTAAAAAAGATATTAGTTTGTAAGAACATGTAATAAATAACTTCAAAATGCAGTGGGTATTTAATTTTAAAGCATTCCTTTTATATTTATGTAAAACATTTTTTGTACTCGTTCAGTAGACACTTACCTGGGCACTGGGTAAAGCTAGCAATAAAACTCCTTGTCCGCAATGTGTTGATAGTGTGATTTCATTCTGTAACATCACAACATCTATGTTTAATTGTAAGTATACTTCATTAGGACCCTCTTTTGGAAATGCAGAAGCTTCTTTAAGATAGTTATAAGGATTTTTCTTCATTTCCCACTAGAAGTTACTTTTTACAGAGCGTAATAAATGTGTTTTACTTGAAACTTGTATTTTCTCACACTCTTCTTCATTTATGAATTTGCTGCTTTAAGAATTGATTCATTTTCCATTTCCATTTGTTTTCCTCCAGAAGCAGAAGCTGATCCAGTAGGCTTTACTTTAAATACCTCTGATCTAACTAAATGTGAATGGTGTAATGTCCGTAAATTACCAGTCGTATTTCTTCAGACAATACCACCAGTTTATGAAAAGCTGAGCATGCTGATACAAATGAGTATGGATGATAAAGTTTGGACTCATTGTAAAAGAATGCATAAGTTAACAAGTAAGTTATATAGTTTGGATTTTAATAATAAGTATAATCCATTGAATAGCAGAATGTGAATATACTTTGATAGATCCTTTACATGTATATTATATTATACTAGAGGCCTATTGCATGAAGAGATTTGTGCAGTAGGCCTTCCCTTCCCTTGGCTGCTGGCACCAGTTTTCCTCTGGCACCCGAGACCCAGGCCTTCGCTCTGGCTGGGCTCTGGCCAGAGCCCCCTCGCCCCCCAGCCGTCAGGCCTTGCAGCTCCGCCGATCCTGGGGCCGTGAGGCCTCGCTGCTCAGCGGGCTTCGGGGCCATTTGGCTTCGCTCCACCTCTTGGAGCCTATGTATGCAAATTAACTGCCATCTTTGTTGGCGGTTAATTTGCATATTGCCCTGATTAGCCAATGGGAAGTGTAGCGAAGGTACGGTCAATTACCCTTTTTGTCTTTTATTAGATAGGACTAGAGGCCCAGTGCAGAAATTGGTGCACTGGTAGGGTTCCTAGCGGCTGCCAGCCAAGTACTCCCTTCCACTGGCTGCCTGCCCCGTCCCCTGGTTGAACTCCTGGATGAACTCCCGGTCGAGGGGGCAATTTGCATATTATGCTTTTATTATATAGTATTATATTATATTTATTATATTTATTATAAGAACCTTGTAGGATAGATCTTACTTTCCCCTTTTAAAGATGAGGAAAAGCCCACATGAAGTGGAAGTTCTAATGATAAGACACAGGTTTGCTCATTGATAAAGTTTTCAAAATGGTTAAAACTCCAAAGGTCTGCACTCTTTGACCTTGTATTATATGGGTAAAATGATTTTTTAAAAAATTTTCAATTACAATTTGCTTTCAATATTATTTTGTATTGGTTTCAGGTGTACAGCATAGTCCTTAGATAAAATGAACTTTTTAAAATGCACTGATAGGTACTAAGTACAACCATATAAATCTGGAATCCTTGAAACTTACCCTGAATTAGAAGTTTGCAAGTTCGTAGAATGTATCTTCAATCTCTATAATTAAAATGATATGGTTCTGATATTTATGGCATAGCATGAATATTTGTAAAATAAATACTTTTCAGCAGTAATTGCTGCTTCAGCTTGAGTTTGCACATTAGTGAATAGCAGTTTTTACAGCTAAATTTTCTAGCTCACTTGGAAATTTTATTTGTGTTTGATAAAATTTTTAATTTATACATATGTAAAACTATAAATATATCTTGATCCTATTAGATGAAGTAAATCAGTTATACCCACGAATAGATTTGTTCTTGAGCTACTGCTAGAGTAATGTGTTCTGATTCCTTTCTCTTAATAATTTAGGTGACATTGTCAGGTAACACTATCACTGGTCTTTATTTTATATTTATTTTATATACTCTGCCAAATATTGTTTTGAACATTCATACAGGGATTTCTGGTGATGTTCTTGGAATAACTAGTTGTTACTCTTTTTCTAATAACTTCCTATATACTTATTTTTTTCTTTTAGACTTATAGTTATATTGATTTCTTTTCAGATTTGGAAGAACAGTATATAATTTTAATTTTTCAAAATGCCCTTGATGCTCAAGCAAATACGGTATTTGAAAGTATCGTTACTGAAATTGGTATAAAGAATAATGTATCCAATTTTTTTGCGAAAATTCCCTTTGAAGAAGCCAATAGCAGACTTGTTGCCTGTACAAAAACCTATGAAGAAAGGATCAAAGGAAGTTGTGTGCAAAAAGAAAACAAAATTAAAAATGTAATTATGCTTTTTAATTTTAAAAATATAATCTTAAATAACATATAGCTTTAAAGGGAAATATGTTTTATTATGATACTATTCACTTCAGAGTTAGATTTTTTAAATTCCATCTCAGAATTATTTGCTTTTATATGCAATTTGTAAACTATGTTGTGTCAAAATATAATGGTGAATAGGTGACTTTGTGACAAAAATAGTACTTGGTACAGGTCTTAGAAGCATTTTTAGTTCCTTTCCATACTCTCTTCTTTTTTTTTTTTTTTTTAATATATTTTTATTGATTTTAGTGAGAGATGAAGGGAGAGAGAGAAGTATATTTTGACTGCTTTCTGCACATTCCCCATTGGGGATTGAGCCTGCAACTTAGGCAATTGCCCTGACCGATAATCAAACTGGTGACCTCTTAATGCATGGGTCAGTGCTCAACCACTGAGCCACGCAGGCTGGGCTCCATAATCTATTCTTCTTTTCTTTACTTTTCATCTCCTTTTTCTCTCTTTTTTTTCCCCCTCTTTCAACATACATATACATTACTGCTATATTCCAGTCTGTTATTACCCTGCTGGTTTCCAGTGATGCCATAGGCTTCGATAAAAATAAAGGAATTTGGTCCCTGATGTAGACTTCTATGTAACATATACATACATGGTTGAAAACTTGGGAAATGAAGAATACCTACCATCCTGACGGTCAACTTATGTATCCAGTTCTAGAATAACTAATATAGTAGGTAACTCTGAAGCCACCTGAATCATACAAATGTAACTTAAATACTCAAAATTTGTCCCTTATCACAGCAGCTGAATTTTACTGACTTAATTTATTGGGAACACAAAAATCTTTCTACCTGGCTACACACTTGGAGATAGGGCTATCCAAGGCACAATCTTAGTGAAGTTCACAGGGCCTCACCAGAGAAGTTGAGGAAAAGAGCAGAATAAGAAAGGGGAATCATTCTTCTTCTTTTGAAAAATTGTATGCAGGAGATAATTCTGAAGGAAAAAAGAGCAGCTGCAGGGGTGGGCAAACTTTTTGACTCGAGGGCCACAATGGGTTCTTAAACTGGACCGGAGGGCTGGAACAAAAGCATGGATGGAGTGTTTGTGTGAACTAATATAAATTCAAAGTAAACATCATTACATAAAAGGGTACAGTCCCGGCCTGCGGGCCTTAGTTTGCCCACGGCTGATAGAGCCATGAGGTAGCTAGGATGGGCTCAAATTTCAGTGGAAGACTCTTTAACTCCTTGACTCTGGAGAACTGAAGCTCCCTCAGCCTCTGCTACATATCCTTTGGATTGCCTTGTCTTCCCTGCTAGAAGAAAAAAATAGTATATCTGTTCTTTGGATTTTACTAACATAACCTAATTTAATATGGATATAGAGATTTCAGACAAGATACCAGAGAGCATTTTTTCAAAAATTCAAGAGTATCAGTGTACCAGAAATTATAAATAAATAAATAAGTGGACCCTTGTTTTTTCCTGTTTCTTTTTAAAAAATCATGCATACTTTTTAGATTCATATTTTTAATCCTTTTTAATTAAAAAACATTCTTGCCTTGTGCTTGCTCTTTTTATTGAAAAATTTCCCAGTTGACTTTGAATTGATTATTTAATTTCCTTTTCCAGGTGCCCCTGGAATCTAGAATACAACTTAGAAGCAAACAATTTCAGTTTTTTGATGATGATGAAGAAACTGGAGAGGGTCACACCATCTTTATGGGTCCTGTAGAAAAGTGAGAGAATTCCTTCACATTTGCAACACCCTTAAATTTCTTCTCTGTTTTATTGCTTTTCTTTTATATATATTCACACACATAAATATTTGATAATCTGCTTTTTTAAAATTTTTTGTTACAGGTTGATAGTATATCCACCACCTCCAGCTAAGGGAGGCATCTCTGTTACTAATGAGGACCTGCACTGTCTAAGTGAAGGAGAATTTTTAAATGATGTTATTATAGACTTTTATTTGAAGTAAGTTAACTTTCTGCTAACCTTTTAGCAACTCTTTAGCATTCTACAATGTGTATCTTTGTTTTCGGAGTCAAAACTATTTGGGTTTTGAATGCCATCATTGCCATTTAGTGTGGGAACTTATTTAATGTCTCTACCTGTTCCTCATTTTAAAAATTATATCTAAAAAGGCTATAAGGATTAAATAAGATACTACATGTTAAGCACTAGGAAAAGTCCCTGGCACATGCAAAGTGTTTTTAAATGACAGCTTATTATGTTGTTATTTTTTCAGTGTTTTAAGCCTTTAAAAATTGTTACTACCCTAGGGTAGGTATTAATTTTTTGAGCAAGCACAAACGTATGATCTCACTCATTTCCTTCAGTAAATGTTCAAGTGCCAGCTTATATACCCAGAACTTGTGTTAGAAGTTTACTGTTGTAGGGAACACAAATATGAGATTGAAGCAATAATAGAAGACAAAGTAGAAAAAAGAATGTTTCGTTCTCTTTAGAGATTGGGAAATATGAGGGACCAAGGAGCTTCCCTGGAAGAGCTTACATCATGACCCAGTATACACATGCATATACATGTATGTGCAGTGTGTTTATACATGTGTAAATTTGTATGTGTTTACTGGTTTGTGATATAAAATGGTGTTTATATGAAACAAAACAACTTAAATATCAGTGCGCTTAGAGCTTTACAATACTTGCTAGTTTATTCAAATGTACCTCATAAAAGAATTTTTAGAAATCTGATTATTAAAAGCTGCTGAATGATTTTATAGCCTACTAATAGTTGCAGTCCACTGTTTGGGGAAAGGAAACATTGTTATAATGAATGATAAGTATTGATGAGAGAAGTCATATCATAAGTGTATTTCCTTAATATCATTTTGATAAGCATTTTTATTATGGAATTCTAGATGAGAAATGATTTAAAGAAATTTAATTAAAGTGATCTAAGAAGCCTACTTAGGTCATTTTTGTTTGAGGGAAAAGGAAATAATAAAATGTTTTTAAGAGGTAGAGTTGTTTATCAGGACTCCAAGCCTGATTGAATGGGTATTAAGAAGGATAAAAATGGGTGCCAAATAACTCCTAGTTTTCTACTACAGATACCTGCTAAATGATTTTGCCACTAATTGAAGCAGTGAATGCAGAAGCAGAATAGGTTTGGGTAGGGGAGGGGGGAAATAATCCCTTTTAGATGTCTGATACAGCAAAAGGGAGAGTGCCAGTAAACAGTTGAATATATGGTTCTGGATGTCATTTGAGTTCTGGCTGGACATATGGTTAGGAGGCTTTACTTTACAAGTAGTAGTTTAATTATGAAAATTGATCAAGCCCTGGCTGGTTTTGCTCAGTGGATAGAGCGTTGGCATGTGAACTGAAGGGTCCAGGTTTGTTTCCGGTCAAGGACACTTGCCTGGGTTGAGGGCTCATTCCCCAATAGGGGGCATGCAGGAGGCAGCCGATCAATGATTCTCTCTCATAATTGATGTTTCTATTTCTCCCTCTCCCTTCCTTTCTAAAATCAATAAAAATATATTTTAAATAAATAAATAGAAAAGAAAATTGATCAAACTGTTTAGGTAGGGATAAAAAAAATGAGGGAAGGCTATAAGGACAGAACCTGGATAGTAGAGTTAGATAGACAGGGAAGACAGAGGCTCCCATGAATAAATTCTGAAGATATTTGAGAGTTTAAGAAGAAAAATCCAGAGAGAGTCATAAAATTAAAGGGAGGTAAATGCTTTAAAGCTGGACACATTTAGTGGTATCAACAGAGGTCAAGGCAGATAAAGGCTAAGAATAACTTTGAGGTCACAGTTACCCTAAGCTAATTAGGGTCCAGTATACATCCGGACTTCACCCTAGTCCATGGGGGATAATGAGGTACTCATCCCCATCCACTGGAGGTAGTACCAGTGGAAGCCTAGTGGGAAGCCTTCCATCCCCATCCAACAGTAACATGGAGCCCTTCCACGTTAATGGTGCCTAGTGGAGAACCTAAACCTCCACCCCACCTGGGAGTCATGAGTTGGTGCCCATTTCAAACACAAGTGTGGTGCCAGGGAAAGCCTGCTAAAACACAAGAATTAAATGAAATCCAGAGTCTTACAATGCTTTCCAATGTCCAGATAAAATTACTTGTCTCACCCAGAACCAGAAAGATTTCAAACTGAATGAGAAAGAACAGCCAATAGATAGTCAACACCAAGATTACACAGATATTAGAATTATTGGACAAATATTTTAAAGTACCCATCATATAATTTTTAATGAACAATTATGAACACGTGAAACTTTGTGGGTGGAATAAACAACACAGGCCAAGTGTGTCTTATCTACAAAAAAAAACTCACTTCAAAGATAATTACATATATATATGAAAAGGATGGAAGAAGATAGAGCATGCAAATATTAATAGAGAGCAGGAGTTACTCTGTTAATATCAGATAAAGTAAACTTCCGAGCAAAGACAATTACCAGGGATAGAGCGGGACATTATATAGTGATAAATGAGTGAATCCATCAAGAAGATCTAGCTGTACTTATTGGGAATGTGCCATAAAACAGAGCTACAAAATATGTGAAGCAAAAACTGATAGATCTAAAACTGGTGAGGAACTTTTTTCTGCCAATGGCCATTTAGATATTTATAACATCATTCAAGGGCCATACAAAATTACCAAGTTAAAATTAACCTCCTATATTTGGTCAAACATTTAATTAACTCATCCCTAATGACTTGGCAGGGCCAGACCAAATGATTTCATGGGCCTTACACAGCCTATACGCCGGACATTCCTCATCCCTGATCTAAAAGGAGAAAGTGAAAAATCCAAAAATATAACTGGAGAATTTAATTCCCCTCTCTCAACAATTTGATAGAACAACTAAACAAAATCAACAAGGATACAGAAGAATGCAACAACACCATCAACCCGTAGGCTTTACTTAACATTAGGGGGTAATATTATACTCCTATTTATGTTAACTATACTACCCTGTTATCAAAGATACTGTTTTTCCTTTTGAAGAGTTAATGGTAATGGAATATGTTTCAGTAAATTATAAGTGTGTTACAGATTTGCTGACAAGAGAAACTGCCGTAGATTTTAGATGCCTAATTTTGCAGATGTAGATCCCTTTGAGATCAAACAGTCATTCAATGACAAGTTCAGACAAAGCTCTTAAGCAAAATCAAAAGATGTTATCTCATACAAATATCCAATAAGCATATGAAAAGATCCTTGACATTATTAGTCATCAAAGAAAATTCAAAACCAAAAAGAGATGTCGCCCTACACCCATTAGGATGGCAACTATATTAAAAAAACAAAACAAACAAAAAACAAACTAAAATAATGTGGACAAATGGCACCCTGTGTACTGCTAGTACGAGTGTAAAATCTTACAGCCAATATAGAAAATAGTATGGTGGTTCCTCAAAAAATTAAAAATAGAACTACCATGTGATCTAACAATCCTATTTGCGTGTATTTATCCAAAAGAATTGAGAGTAATGTTTCAAAGAGATTTTTGCACACCCATAGCACTATTCATAATAGTCAAGAGGTGGAAACAACCCAAACTGTTTATTGATGGATGGGTGATAAACAAAAGGTGGCTCAGTTGGATTGGAGCATTGTCCCATATGGTTGTGGGTTTGATTCCTACTCGGCACATACCTGGGTTGTGGGTTAGATATCTGATCAGGTGTGTACAGGAGGCAGCCAATCAATGTTCCTCACATCGATGTGTCTCTCTCTCTCTCTCTCTCTCTCTCTCTCTCTCTCTCTCTCTCTCTCTCTCTCTCTCTCTCACACACACACACACAATAACAAATAATGCATATCCTCAGGTGAGGGTTAAAAAAAAAACAGATAGAGGAAACCTGTCACATGCTACAACCTGGGTGAATCTGGAAGATATTATGGAAAGTGAAATAAGCCAGCTACAAAAAGACAAGTATTATATAGTTCCACGTAGATAATTTGTAGTCAAATTCATAGAAAATGAAAGGAAAAATGGTGGTTACCTGGAGCAAGGAATTGTCATTTTTTAGATACAGAGTTTCAGTTTGCAAGTTTAAAAAGATCTGTTTCACAACAATGGGAATATACATAACACCACTGAACTGTACACTTAAATGGTTAAGATTGCAAATTTTACGTATTTTTCCATAATTAAAAAAGTTATCTTTTTTATTTTTTCTTTATTGATTAAGGTATTACATATGTGTCCTTATCCTTCCATTGCCCAACCGCCCACTCATGCCCTCACTGCCCTGTTGTCTGTGTCCATTGGTTAGGCTTAAATGCATGCATACAAGTCCTTTGGTTGATCTCTCTCCCTTACCCCCACCCTCCCCTACCTTCCCCTGAGGTTTGGCAGTCAGATCGATGCTTCTCTGTCTCTGGATCTGTTTTTGTTCATCAGTTTGTGATGTTCATTATGTTCCATAAATGAGTGAGATCATGTAATATTTATCTTTCTCTGACTGGACTATTTCGCTTACCTCTTAATCCTACTATATACTTAACAAACCAAACTATTGAAAAGTCTTAAGTGAATATATAGAACAACACTGCTGTTGTTGGATGAAGTGTTCTGTGAATGTCATTTAGGTCAAGTTGTTTGATATTGGACTTATCTTTGTCCTTAACTGATTTTCTACATACCGATTCTGTCAATTATTGAGAAGGTTGTTGATTTCCAGTTTAATTATGAATTTGTTAGTTTCTCCTTTTAGATCTATCGGTTTTTGCCTTATGTATTTTGAAGCTCTGTTGTTAGGCACATACATGTTTATGCCTTCTCAGAGATTGATCCCTTTATTATGTAATGTCTCTCTTTATCCTTGATAATCTTTCTTGTTCTTAAGTCCACTTTGTTCAAAATGAATATAGCTATTCCAGCTTTCTTTCAGATTATGTTTACATAGTTCTGTTTACATGCTAATGTATTTCTTTACCACTTTACTTTTAACCTTCTTAAGTCTTTTTATTTAAAATGTTTCCGTTTTTGAAAGCATATTGGTGGATCTAAAAACTAAGTTGAACTCCTAATATTTTATTTATATATTGGTTTATTCTATTTCATACATAAATAATATATAATTTACATTACAGTAGACATTTTATAATCGTTTGTTTATACTGTTGAAATTCTTTATATTTTCAGGAGACTCCTTGACATTTTATACTTCCACTTTAAAACAAAATTTTTACAATAAACTTGATTATCTACAAGTTCTATCTTTTCTAATGTAGATCAGTATTCCAAATAAAATTCTAACAAAATCCATGACTTTAAAATTTGTATATAGGGTGTCCAAAAAAATGTACATACACTTTAACAGCTAATAGCTCAATTTTGAAAATGAAATGTATTTTAATAAACACTGGCCTTTATAATTATTCAAAGTGTATGTATGCATTTTGGGGGGACATCCTATACTTGTAACATTCTTTTATATATAATATATTTTTATTGATTTCATTGAGGAAAGGAGAGGGAGATAGAAACATAAATGATAAGAGAGAGTCATTGATCAACTGCCTCGTTCACGCCTCCCACTGGGGATCGAACCCACAACCCTGGCATGTACAATCAGAATCAGACCATGACCTCCTGGTTCATAGGTCGATGCTCAACCACTGAGCCACACTGTGACATACTTAGAAGTGAATTTTAAAAGGAAAAATGTTTTAAAACTTCACTGTTAAAATCAGTTATTCGGCTCTTACCAAAGTTTGCTCGTTATTTTCTAACTCTACAAATTAGAAACAAACTTTTAAAGTTTGTCAGTATTATAAGATTTAAAAGGTCATTGCATCTAAAGAATGTTAATAAAATGCAGAGAAGAAAAGAATTACTTTAATAAAAATTACTTTCAAAGTCACATATTACTAGACTAGCAGAGTAACCTTAAAATAATCTTTTTACTTCATCCTATAGTTAAGTCATGATTTGATTGTTAGAATGTTCACTTTATGAAGTACCAAGTGGACAGCTTTACCATGACATTCAATATTTAAATGATTTATACAGAAAGAAAAAAAAGTGCACCCAAATGGATGAAATTTCCACAAGATTTTTGTAATGAACTTAAAATTTCCCTTCAATTCTATAAGAGACATGGCTTTTCTAATTAAAGGTAATAGTTCTGACATATGTACATTGTACATTAAAAAAGCTATATACAGCCACAGAAATACCAGTGGAGGTATGCCAGATCAGAAAGACAAAACACTTTACAAGGCATGGATTTGTTTACATATGAAGTTAGAGTCAGTTTTCTTAAATCACAAATATTCTTTTTTAAGTTGAATTATCCCTCTGTTTATTTGACTCACTTTTACAGAGCAGCCACTGAAGTTTGGACTGGTGAAAGCTGCATGGTTCACCAATTATGATATAGCCCCTAAACTCAAATCTAGTTCACTGCATGCTCTGTTTTGAATATATTATTGTAAAATTCAGTGATTGATTTAAACTGTCATGAGATGATTCACTGTATTATAATTTCTTGTGTGGGGACACACTGACTTGCTCTAAAGCAAGAAATTTTGTAATTGGGTCCTTTTCATCAGAACTTGAGCTTCAGAATGATAATATTATGCTAAGGGACATGTCTCTAGGTGTGCCCTCAGGGACATTTGCTGTTTCTGTGTAAGATTTCATAAGGCTTTCAGATTATCCTCATTTTAATAAAATGCATATGGTCATTAGCTTGATTTTGAATAGTTCCTTTGAGGATTTGTAACAAACAAATTTAATATATCATAATTTTCCTTTGTGATACCAAGGAACCATTGCTATTTGTTTTGAGGTAAACCTAAAGAAAAAACAACTAAGGCAAGGAAAAATTAGAACCAATATAAGATCCCTTTAAAGTTGCATTGTTGCAACCTTAACACTGAATAGGTTTTTTCTATTTCTTTTTGTGTGTGTGTTTTTTAAGTAATATATGGCTAGGTCTTTTTGGTTTATTAACTGAATTATTTAAAACTAGAGGCCCAGTGCACGAAATTCGGGCACTGAGGGGTGTCCCGCAGCCCAGCCTGCACTCTCCAATCTGGGACCCCTTGGGGGATGTCTGACTGCTGGTTTAGGCCAAATCCCTGTGGGATCCCTAAGCCAGCAGTTGGACATCCTTCTCATAACCAGGGACTGCTGCCTCCTAACCATTCACCTGCCTCATTGCCCCTAACCACTTCTTCCTGCCAGCCTGATCACCCCCTAACCACTTCCCTGACAGCCTGATTAATGCCTAATTGCTCCCCTCCCAGCCCAATAGCTCCCAATTGCCCTTCCTTGCCGGCCATCTTGTGGCCACATGGGCGTGGCCATCTTGTGACCACATGGGTGTGGCCATCTTGTGCAAGGGTGTGATGGTCAATTTGCATATTACCTCTTTATTATATAGGATAAACAGCACATAAAAACAATAGGTATATTAAGATACTAGAGGTCCGGTGCATGAAAATTCATGCACTGGAGGGGGAGGGGTCCCTCAGCTCGCCTTCCCCCTCTCACAAGTCCAGGAGCCCTCAGGGGTGGGAGGCAACCCGGCAATCAGGAGAAGGCAACACCTCATCATACCTCTGCTGCTGCCACTGCCGGCAGCGCAAACCTTGGCCGGCCCTGGTTACCTGAGCCTTCGGCGGCTGGGCAGCTGCCATCCAAAGCTTGCCTGCACCTCAGGCTGGCCTTTGGCGGCTGGGGGACTGAGGGGACTGGAGGACTCCGGAGCCAGGTACGCGTTGCGGCCGGGCCTGCCTGGGAGTGGGCCCAGCCTTGCTGCACGCCTGCCGCCCCGGTGAGGCTGAGGGGACTGGGCGCCTCCATCTTGTGGGTGTGGGTGCCATCATCTTTGAGGCCGTGGCAGTCAATTAGCATATTCCCACTTTATTAGATAGGATAATGGACATAATATACAATTCACTCATTTAAGGTGTACAATTCAGTGGTTTTAGTATATTCAGACATTTGTGCAATCATCATCACTGTCAGTATTATTATAATTTCATTCCCCCAAAGAGCCCCAATAACCATTAGCAGTGATTCCTCATTTTCCTCCAGCTCCAGTTCCAGCATTAGGCAACCACTAGCTCTTCCCTATCTATGTGGATTTGCATATTCTGAACATATCATATACATGGAGTTATACAACATGTGCTCCTTTATGACTAGCTTCTTTCACTTAGCACGGTGTTTTCAAGTTTCTTCTATTTTACAGCAGGTATCGGTGCTTTTTTGTTCAGTATACTTCATTGTATGGATATATACCACATTTTATTTTTCCATTCATTAGTTGATGAGTGTTTCTGACATTTCCACTTTGTGGCTATTATAAATAATGTTATGAATGTGCCCTTGTTTTAAAATATTAGATCTTTCAGATCTGGAAACAGCCTAAGTGCCCATCAGTAGATGAATGGATTAGAAAACTGTGGTACATCTACACGATGGAATACTATGCTGCTCTAAAAAGGAAGGAACTCTTACCATTTGCAACAGCATGGATGGAACTGGGGAGCATTATGCTAAGTGAAATAAGCCAGTCAATGAAGGAAAAATACCACATGATCTCACTCATTCATGGATAATAGAGACCATTATAAACTTCTGAACAATAATAGATACAGAGGCAGAGCTGCCTCAAACAGATTGTCAAACTGCAGCGGGAAGGCCGGGGAGGGTTGGGGGGCAGGAGGTAGGGGGGAAAGAGATCAACCAAAGGACTTGTATGCATGCATATAAGCATAACCAATGGACATAAGACACTGGGGGATAGGGGAGGCTAGGGGACTGTCTGGGGGGGGGGGGGGAATGGACACATATGTAATACCCTTTGTAATACTTTAAGCAATAAAATAAAATAAAAATAAAATATTAGATCTTTCAAATCACAGTCTTACTCTCAAATATACTTTTCATTACTTGAGAATTATCTGGTAGTTATTATCTAGAATATGAAGTCAACTCTGCTTCTTTCAGTGGTAAGGAATAGAAATTGATGGTGGCTAAATTGATTACTGCCTGCCTGTTAATGTGAGGTAAACTGCTATATTCACTATATTGGAATTATTTTTTATAAAATAGATATTTGGTGCTTGAAAAACTGAAGAAAGAAGATGCTGACCGAATTCATATATTCAGTTCTTTTTTCTACAAACGCCTTAATCAAAGAGAAAGGAGAAATCTCCATGAAACACCTAATCTATCGTAAGTCAAGCTCTTTGAAAATGTTGAACAGATGTAATAAGTTACTGAAATTTAACTCAGTAAAAAATCACTTATTTGTGCTCTGGTCAGTGTGGCATAGCTGGTTGAGAGTTCTCCCATGCACCAAAAGGGTCCCATGAACCAAAAAGTCACCAGTTTGATTCCCAGTCAGGGCACATGCCTGGGTTGCTGGCTCAATCCTCTGTAGGAGGCAGCTGATAAGTATTTCTCTCTCTCTTTTCCCCTCTCCCCCTAACATCAATGAAAACACATTTTTTAGAAAATCACTTATTTGTATTGAGGCAACATAATCTGTTACTAACAAAATCATAATATTGGATTGTATACAATATAAAATGTGGATCAATATCCACAATATTCTAAAACCTTAAGAATATGTAGAATTCATAAAGGTTTTAGGTGTAATATTTAAATCAGTATTTTCCCAATATGCCTGATGATTTTAAAAAAATTACTTGGATACTTATCAAATATAGATTGCTTTATTTTACCCTAGATGTTCCATACTATCTATGAAAAGAAACCTGTGAATTTGTGCTTTTTTTTTATCCTCACCTGAGTATATTTTCCATTTATTTTAAAGAGAGTGGGGGAGAGAGGGAAGACAGAGAAAAATATTGATGTGAGAGAAACACATCAATTGGTTGCCTCCTACACTCGCCCTAACCAGGGTCCTGGCCAGGAATGAGTCTGCAACCTAGGTACGTGCCCGTGATCGGAATCCAACCTGGTACCCTTCGATCCACAGGCCGGTGCTCTATCCATTGTGCAAAACTGGCTAAGGCAAGTTTGTAGTTTTAGTAAGTTCTTTGGATGTTTCTTCTCAGATAAGTTAAGGAAATTCTATTCTACATATTAGGCTTGATAGGCCTGTGTACTTTTGTTTATAATTCTCCTTTAATGATTGCATCCAGCTCTAATACTTACTTAGTAATTGATCAAAATATACACATAAAGAGTTGGTATTTTTTTTTTTATCATAAATTGCTGTTAAATGCTTAAATTGAAGGCTGATGTGGATAACACAAATAGTATCCACTAGTTCAGTGATTCCTAATTTTCATCTTAGAGTTGATGATTCTGATTGATTTTGACCAGTGGTCATAGTGTATTCTTCTTCATCTACTGTAAGATAATGTTCACTTTTCTTGCTCTTTCTTTTGCTGTTCTCATTGGTCATGGTCTGATTTGCTTCTCAATCTGATTGCTTGTGCCATTTCTGCAGTAATAAATAATAATAGCACTGATTTACTCTAGTATATAGTAGCAGGAATTAAATATCTCTTTCTTCCAGATTCAGTGATGGGCAGTTTCTAGCTCTATCTCAGATATTTTGTTTTCTTTCTCCAGCTTGTTAAATCATCTTTTACAACTATTCTGTTAACAGCTTAATATTCGTAATTTATAAATTGTTGCATATAAGTTGAAGCACTAGGAACATTTCAGAAACTTGATAGTCTATGTCTTGTCTTACAGAATACAGCAAAAGCGTCATGGGAGAGTAAAAACATGGACCCGGCATGTAGATATTTTTGAAAAGGATTTTATTTTTGTACCCCTTAATGAAGCGTGAGTAAGAATTCCCTTTCTGTAAATGTGACAATTTTTAGAAAATGTGTTTAGGATGTGAAGATTTCATCCATTTTAAACTTCTTGAAATTTGTTCTGTATGTCTATACTTATACTGCCTTTTTAATGATAATTGATGCAGTTTTCCAGTAAATCATGTAAGATACTGAATTTTACAAACACTAGATGAGATATTTCTAATTTTGTCTTAGTGGTCAATGTAGAATAATGTTAATTTTTAAAATGGTGCTGCTTGTGGTCTAGCAAACATCATATGGAAAAAACTACTTTGCCCTAGCCAGTGCGGGCACACATGTACAGTGCAATTGAAATTTCGTGGCCCATGCGCAGAAGTCAGTATTTTGTGGAAGAGCCACACTCAAGGGGCCAAAGAGCACATGTAGCTCACGAACCGCAGTTTGCCAACCACTGCCCAAGCCGGTTTGGCTCAGTGGATAGAGCGTTGGCCTGCAGACTGAAGGATCCCGGGTTCAATTCTGGTCAAAGGCACATGTCCAGGCTGCGGGCTCTATCCTCAGTGGGGGGCGTGCAGAAGGCAGCTGATCAATCATTATTTCTCATCATTAATGTTTCTATCTCCTCTCTGAAATCAATAAAAATATGTTTAAAGAAAAAGAAAAGGCTACTTTATACAGAAAGATGATTAGGTCCCATAGAAGGATTTGAATTCTTAGTTTAAAACACATTTAGGCTCTTAACCAAGAAAAAAAGAAAAGGTAGCTAGCTAGATTTTTGTCATTTTCTCAAGTTGAAAACCATGCTGACTACGCAGTTATTTTCTAAGTAAAAGGGGGTACTTAAGCATTTTGTGTTATTTTCCCCCAAAAGAGGCATTGATTTATAGGATAGTATTATTAGACTTAACTTTGTTTGTATTTCTTTTCTTGTTGTTGTATTCCTATGCTCTCCAATCAAACATCCCCAGGAATACACCTGTAGTTGGATAATTTTGGGCTTATTACTTGTATCAAAGGAGAACACATACCATAGACAACCATGGAGCCTCTCAGTGCAAGTGTGTTTGAAAAAGCCTATAACAAAATTTGGGCTTTAGTTTGGTGATTTGGGGAAAGATCTAAGAAAGCAGTGGTTTGCTTGGGTAAAGAAGTAGCATTCACTCATTGAGCAAAAAAGGGAATTTTGATATTTGGGGGGTTGGTTTTTGTGACCTTGTTTGTCTTTGCTTAGACAGATTATGAAATGGCCTTGCTTTGCCTCATTTTATTATGGTTGCAGAGTAGCCTTGAGTAGCCTGAGTTTGATGTTCTGTGAGATTATTTATGTCTAATAAGCTTAGCTGTGCCAGGCTAGCTTCTGAATATTTTTTTTCTCACTTTGAAAAACAAATTCACTGTACAGTATAATCAAGCTATATTTATTTAAAACCCTGCTTTAATTATAACATTTGTGCTCTTTAATTAGCTCAGCCAAAGATAGGTAGGCTAGTTCAAAATACTGGTTATGGCGATAAAGCCCAACTTTAATATATATATACATATATAAAGTCAAACACTTTAAAATTAATCTTCACTTTCTTTTTCTTTATTAATTAAATCTTTATTGTTCAGATTATTACAGTTGTTCCTCTTTTTTCCCCCCATAACTCCCCTCCACCCAGTTCCCACCCCACCCTCCTCCCTCACTCCCCACCCTCATCCATAGGTGCAGGATTATTGTCCAATCTCTTCCCCCACTCCCCCAAGAATAGTCAGTCCACTCCCTTTCCATGTCCCTGATTCTATTACAATCACCAGTTCATACTGTTCATCATATTATTTATTCACTTGATTTTTAGATTCACTTGTTGATAGGTGTGTATTTGTTGTTCATAATTTGTTGTTCATAATCTTTACCTTTTTCTTCTTCCTCTTCTTAAAGGATACCTTTCAGCATTTCATATAATAATGGTTTGGTGGTGATGAACTCCCTTTAGCTTTTTCTTATCTGTGAAGCTCTTTATCTGACCTTCAATTCTGAATGATAGCTTTGCTGGATAAAGTAATCTTGGTTGTAGGTTCTTGGCATTCATCACTTTGAATATTTCTTGCCATTCCCTTCTGGCCTGTAAAGTTTCTGTTGAGAAATCAGCTGACAGTCATATGGGTACTCCCTTGTAGGTAACTGACTGTCTTTCTCTTGCTGCTTCTAAGAGTCTCTCTTTGTCTTTTGCTCTTGGCATTTTAATTATGATGTGTCTTGGTGTGGTCCTCTTTGGATTCCTTTTGTTTGGGGTTCTCTGCGCTTCCTGGACTTGTAAGTCTATTTCTTTGACCAGGTAGGGGAAGTTTTCTGTCATTATTTCTTCAAATAGGTTTTCAATATCTTGCTCTCTCTCTCCTTCTGGCACCCCTATAATTCGGATGTTGGTACGCTTGAAGCTGTCCCAGAGGCTCCTTACACTATCTTCGTATTTTTGGATTCTTTTTTCATTTTGCTTTTCCGGTTGGGTGTTTTTTTGCTTCTTCGTATTTCAAATCGTTGACTTGATTCTTGCGATCCTCTAGTCTGCTGTTGGGATTCTGTATAATATTCTTTATTTCAGTCAGTGTATGCTTTATTTCTAGTTGGTCCTTTATCACAACCTCGAGGGTCTCATTAGATTTCTTGTAGGTCTCATTAAGTTTATCGGCAGTTTCTAGAAAATTCTTAAAAAATCTTAAAAGTGTGGATTTGAACTCTATATCCAGTAGTTTGGTTTCCTCCATTTCTGTAATTTGTGTCCTTTTTCGTTGTCTCCACATTTTTTATGCTTCCCTGTGTTGATAAAGTGGTTTTCTGTGCTAAGTGTCTTCTAGAGTCCATTCGTTCAGCCTCCCCAATTACCTGAGGAGGACACTCTTGGTGCACCCCCTTGTGGTCTTTGTGCACAGTCTTGTTGTAGTTAAGCTTTGATTGTTGTAGGTAACACTCGGAGGAATTGACCTCCAGGCCAATTGGCTGTGAGAATCAGCTGTGTCTGCATTGGGAGAACTTCTGTGCTGGAGACACCCCTCCGGGGCAAGACTTGCTTCAATGGGGCTTTGGTGCTCACTGAGTCTGCCCCCTGAGTGTGTCCTTTATGGTTCCACGGAGCTGCAAACTGGATGGTCCCACTTTGACCTCTGGGTACACTGGCTCCTGGATCACTAGGGAGGTACTAATCTAGCCTCTGCCTTAGGCTATCCAGCAAAAGCCTCCCTGCAGGGCTTGGGCGGGGCGGGTCCCACGGGATCAACAGGGCGGGGCTAGCAGTTATGGCTGCTCTCAGAGGCTCCACTTCTCAGTGTCTCAGCAACCACTGCAAGCCCCTCTGAGAGAAAGTTGCCCTCGAGTTCCGACCGATGCCCGACAGTCCCGCTTCTCCCGTATGCGTCTGGATCCCCAGAGACTCGCCCGGAACTGGAGCTCAGAGCCTGAGAATCCCTCCCGATTGAAAACGGCAATCATGCTCTCAGTGCTAGCCCCCTCCGCGTGGGCCTCTGTACCTTAGGATTTTACTTCCGCACTGCGCCTCCTTTAAGTCTTGGTATGCTTTTCTCTTTCCTTCTAGTTGTAGAATTACCACTCAGCCAGCCTTCCTGTTTTTCTGAATGATGTCTGTTCCGTCTTTTAGTTGTATTTTTGAAGTGGTTGTTTGAGGCAGCAAACTCCGGTATTTACCTATGCGGCCATCTTGGTTTTCCCTTAATCTTCACTTTCTTCATTCTTCTCAAAATAAGGTTTCTTGCCATATATTTGTTATATAAAGTAATTTGTAAGCTGCCTAATAGGTGAAATGGAGAATATCTACTTATATAAAAAAAATGGATGGTGTTCGTCACGACCTGAACCGCAGCGACCAAGCAGAAGGAAGTCAGTCCCTCAGGGGTTGTCTTGGCAACGGCTGTGCCCTCCCCTGAGCTGTTTCCTGTAAGGGCAGGGTTTGAGGCAGGAACCTGCCCTGGGAGCGTGGAGGCATATCTTTCTAAAGTGTGTGGAGCCAGCACAGCCAGGGGTGAACCTGAGTGGGGGCGGCTGAAAGGCTTAGAAAAGACAGACAAGAGAATGAAAGCTGGGTCTCGGTGGGACGCTGCTTCTCTGAGAGCGACCACGCCCACAGCCATTCCTGTATTTTATAGCAGATGCCACAAGGCAAAGTAAGGGCATGACAAAGATGTTCACAACATTTTCCTGGGATTCAATCCTCCTCAGCTACATGCACCTGAATTCTATCAAACCTACATCACTCAAGCATGTGTGGCCATGTGTTCAGACCAAGGGTTCAAGCTTACAACTACAGCTGTTGGCTATAATTGTGCTGGGAGGGCCCTGCCTTCCAAGCTGGGACTTGCACGTGGCAATGAGAGGACTGTGCCCTTTCATCAGTCCAAGGCCTGAACCTGTCCAAAACACTTAGCAGCTCCCCACAATAAAGTTTTAATTCTGTTTCTTTGTTTCTAATGTTGTGGCCCCACCCCATAACAAAGAAACAATTTCCGGAGGATGAGGCCCAGTAATCCGGATTTTAAAAAGATTCCCAGGTGATTCTAATGTGCAGCCAAGGTTGAGAACCACTGCTATAGGTACTATTAAAAATATATCTAAACGTGCAATTCTTTGTTCAAAAAATGAGCATGTTCAAAAATTAAATGAAGAAAATTTGGATATACTCGATGGAGATTTTCACACATATTTGAGTGATGATTCCATTGATTACACAGATGATGCTGAAAAGGAAAATTTTCCCATCAAATTTCTTAATAGTATTACTCCTTTGGGAATGCCCTGTCATAAATTAAAATTAAAAGTGGGTGCAATCATCATGCTATTGAGAAATCTCAATAGTAACTGGGGTCTTTGTAATGGTACCAGATTTATTATCAAAAGATTACGACCTAACATTATCGAAGCTGAAGTATTAACAGGATCTGCAGAGGGAGAGGCTGTTCTGATTCCAAGAATTAATTTGTCCCCATCTGACACTGGCCTCCCATTTAAATTGATTCGACGACGGTTTCCCGCAATGCCAGCATTTGTGATGACTGTTGATAAATCACAAGAACAAACTCTAGACAAAGTAGCATATTCCTACCTGAACCCGTTTTTGCACATGGTCAGTTATATGTTGCTTTCTTTCGAGTTTGAAGAGCATGTGATGTTACAGTTAAAGTTCTAAGTACTTCATCACAAGGGAAGTTAGTCAAGCACTTTGAAAGTGTTTTCACTCTTAATGTGGTGTACAGGGAGATATTAGAATAAGTTTAATCACTTTATCAGTCATTGTTTGCATCACTGTTGTTTTCATATCATGTTTTTGTTGTTTTCATATCATGTTTTTGTCGTTTTTATATCATGCCTCTGTTATATCCTTTTGTTACTGTTTATTTATTAATAAATTTATATATTATTTTCATACACATTTTACTAATTTCCTTTCATCACACTTCTATTATAGAGAAAGGGCAAATAGCAATATTAAAATATCTCTGCTAATTAATTCCCTGTTTAAAAAATATATATTTTATTGAATTTTTACAGAGAGGAAGGGAGAGGGATAGAGAGAAACATCAATCAACTGCCTCCTGCACACTCCCCACTGGGGATGTGCCCGAAACCAAGGTACATGCCCTTGACCGGAATTGAACCTGGGACCCTTGAGTCCACAGGCCGATGCTCTATCCACTGAGCCAAACCGTTTAGGGTAATTAATTCCCTTTTAATGTGCACGAATTTCATGCACCAGGCTAGTAGTGTGTGTATGTATGTGTGTGTGCGTGCGTGTGTATGGCCATTTGTCAGAAATGAATTATAAAAATTTTAAATAGAAATATAATTTTGAAATACACACAATTTGGCAACAGAGGCACATCCTTCTTAGTCACTCTATCTGATGTGGATAGAAACTATGATCAGTAGTGAAAAGTAGAGAATGAATAAAGATGTGGAGCCAGAAAATGATTCTGCAAGAGTACTATGCCATTTGTGCATGGAAGAATAGCCCTAATTCATGAGGGTGCATTTGTTTTATTTTTAAGAGGTAAGCCACAGTATTTATACACACTGATTATATTACATGGACTGCCATATATTTGTCATTTGTTGTATTTTCAATTTTCCAACTAAAAACTGTTTGTTAAAAATTGTCCCAGTAATTGATAAGGGGCAGAAATTTGATATTTGGATCTAATCCATCTTCAGATACGTGGAATTACCTGTTTTAGCCTCTTCTCCCACTGGTGATTTAAGCTCAATGTAGGTGCTATTAAAAGGATCATTAAAGCCAAAACCGGTTTGGCTCAGTGGATAGAGCGTCGGCCTGCGGACTGAAAGGTCCCAGGTTCGATTCCGGTCAAGGGCATGTACCTGGGTTGCGGGCATATCCCCAGTAGGAGATGTGCAGGAGGCAGCTGATCAATGTTTCTCTCTCATCGATGTTTCTAACTCTATCTCTCTCCCTTCCTCTCTGTAAAAAATCAATAAAATATATTTTTTAAAAAAAAAAGGATCATTAAAGCAAAATGATGGCTCTTAGAGGTTGAAAGTGATCTCAGCTGTTTCTTGCAGCTTTCTTCTGTCAGCTAGGTGAAGAAAGAATTTTCCTCCTTTTTCAGTGAGGCATTAAAAAATTTATAGCTTATATCTACATTGTCATAACTGAGAAATGTTAAAAACAGTGATAAACTTAGGTTGTTGCTATAGGTGGAGAGTAACTGTTTAATCAGCTTTAAAACACATTTTTTTCACATTTTAACATTTCTGAAATTCAGATGTGACATACAATTAGCTGTGTCTTAGAGTTCAAGTGAGAAAGTTGGTGTGCTACTATTTCTACCACCCTAATCTGACCTAAGTCCACAGGATACTGAGGATTAGTAATTAAGGAGAGAAGCATTCCTCCACTTGTCTTTTATAGGACTGAGGATGAAGCCAACCTCTGATCTTTCTATTTAGGCTGTCCAATGAAGAGACAGTGCTGTTCTGTAGTATTGCCTTGGGGTAATTTAACATTTTGCAGAAATGAGAATGTAGCATAACTTTTATTCTCATCACTAGATTTATTTTTTTCATTCAAAAAATACCTGTTGAACATCCTACTATATTATAAACATTGTGCTCAGGCTAGTAAGTTCTCTAACATCTATGGCCTGTTCCTTTTATTTTAGCATGTAATACTACCTAGCAAATAGTAAGCCCTCAATAAAATTCATTAGATTAATCACTAGTAGCCAGTGTTAGCTGTGTAGCTTCTTACTTATGGCTTATATCCTGCTGTTGAGAGCTGTGGTACCTGAATTCAGCTATATCACGAGCATCCACTTGATAGCTGGAACTCTACTAATATTTTCAGTTCTTTTATAATCATTACATTGGATATGTTATTTCATTTTAGTGTATTTACATTTCAATATGGCATGAGACAAAGGATTATTTGATACTTTCAATGTTAAGCAATTCCTACCTTATTAATAAGAGACACACAGACATGGTTAAAGTTTTTTAAAAGCTATATATATGTACAATATTTAAAAACTTCAAAATTATACAGTCTGATTAAACTTCTGAAGACATTTTAATTTTAAGACTAGGTAGATTTCTATCCTTTGACATAAATAAAGCAAAAGGAAGGTGAATGGGAATGATGAATTGGCAGTGATATCATTTATATTTTGTTAAATTACCTGAAAAAAATAATAAATTTTTCATTCCACAAGCAAGAAAAGGTTTAAAGATTGTTTGCAAAAGTGAATACAGGCTAGAAAATTCTAACAAAACTTAGGTTGAAAAAATTGGGCATTCTTAATAAATTTCTTCAGAAAAGCTTTAGAAAAGCATTTCAATTGATATTTATTGCCAAATATAATAAACTTTTCTAAGAATATATTCAGTAGTTTCATTTGTTTTTTACAGTGCACACTGGTTTTTGGCTGTTGTTTGTTTCCCTGGTTTGGAAAAACCGAAGTATGAACCTAATCCTCATTACCATGAAAATACCGCCATGCAAAAATGTTCAACTGTAGAGGACAGTTGTATTTCTTCTCCTTCAGCCAGTGAAATGGACAGTTGTTCACAAAACTCTTCTGCCAAGCCTATAATTAAGAAGATGCTAAACAAAAAGCATTGCATGGCTGTAATTGATTCAAGTGCTGAACAGGAAGAAAGTGACTCTCATTATCGGAGAAACATATGCAGTGCGAAATGTAGTCTGAAAAAAATCAATCATACTGCAAGTGAAAATGAAGAATCAAATCAAGGAGAATCTGCATGCCAGAAAATTGTTGATAGGACTACAAGTGAGAATGGCCTACAGAATGAATATTTAAATTCTGTGCACCATACAGGTATGTTTCTAAATGTTTTGAAAGAATCAAGGAATTCAGAGTTAATTGGATTTTTTATAATCAGGATTAAGATTTCAGGGTACACTTTTTATTAAAAGTCAGATTTATTGAAGTATAATTTATCTAAATGGAACATTTCGTCATTTTATAAGTATAGTTCAGTGAGCTTTGATAAATGTTTATAGTCATGTAATCACTACAACAGTCAAGATTTAGAACCTTTCCATCACTCCAAAAAAAATTGCCTTGTACAGTCTATTCCCCTCACCTCTACAAAGAGTGCAGTTTTAAAATTGTAGTACAAGGTCTACATTTTCCATTCATAAGATCTTGGATTTCTTTTCTTTTTTTTTTTTAATATATTTCTTTATTGATTTCAGAGAAAAAGGGAGAAGGAGAGAGAGATAGAAACATCAATGATGAGAGAGAATCATTGATCGGCTGCCTCCTGCACACCCCCCACTGGGGATCGAGCCCACAACCCAGGCATGTGCCCTTGGCCGGAATCGAACCTGGGACCCTTCAGTCCGCAGGCTGACACTCTATCCACTGAGCCAAGCCGGCCAGGGCTTATTTTCATTTTAAAGGAAATTTATTGTATTCAGGATAAATAGTAGTTGTACACAGTCTTACACCTGTAAGGTGAATTAGTTCAGTCTTCTCACTTTACAGATGGGAAATTGAAAATCAAGTGGCCAGAGGCAGAAATTAAAGGTTTTCCTCCAAAATAGTTGTTGACATTGAGATTAAAGGTTATTTCCTTATTCTTCACTTTCCTTCATTTTTCCAGTGTGAAGAAGGGCACTGGTGCAGCCTGTCTTTATTTCCCTTCAGTTTTTTTAAATTGTGGTTTGTTTGTTTTTTCTTGAATCAGTTCCATATTTCTAGCACTTGTTATGGAAATCTGAGGTTTCTGTTCAAATACTTAAATTTCATGTAAAGTTGATTGTATAATTTTCTCTCCATCCCCAAGGTAAAAAAGTCTACTCCATTAAATCGATACAGTGCTATAGTGTATACCTTGTAAACTTACTAAACTGTGAATAGATCCTAATATATTTTTTTGGAGGAAAAAGGTCAGTATAAAGCATAGAAAAATGTATGTAAATTCAGAAAGAACCTATCAAAAATTGTGAATACTGAGTATACTCTTGGTACTTTTACCAGTTTATTTTAGTAAATCAGAAGAAAGCTATTGCTGAGGTCTTATAAATATATTTTTACTTTTTATTTAGTTTGACATACTAAGCTGCATAAAGCTAATACTAGCACTAGAGTATTTATATATGTGCACTTTTGGAGATAAGAGGCAGAAAAGGGGAGTGGTATGTGAATATCTTCATTGAACTATTTTTTTAAATTCCCCCTTTGATCAGTAATTTCATCCATTTTAATGTGAATTCAAATGAAAAATAAATTAAAGTGCATGATTTAAAAACCAAGCAATGGGACAAAAACCTAGGGCTTCATATACACAAACTCCAGAAATTCCTAGTGGCCTTCTACTGCAAATTAATGTTCCAGTCTTTAAAGTTGTAGTAGCAGTTAAAGTTGAGTAAATATTCTCACAAATGCTAGTGGAGACCGCAGTAGGAATAATCTGTTTTACATAATTTGCCTTTCAATATTCGTTTATTCTAAGTATTTTTTTTTTATTATAGTTTGTGCATTTGGTATTTGTTTTGGCTTTTCTTGTTTGTTTTTTTGTTTGTTTGTTTGTTTGTTTTAGTATGTGTGTAATATCTTTCTTAAAGGAAATTAATTTACCTTTATTGTGTGTGATACACTGATATTTTCTATTCCCTTGAATTAATCTAATAGTGGTAGTGCCCCACAGTTTGAAAAAAAAAATGGTGCTCTAAAAAAAAAAAATGGTGCTTTAAAAAGAAAAAAAAATGGTGCTCTACAGTAGGTGTGTGCATTTTTCAAGAATGAGGTCCCATAGCTATCATCAGATGCTTCAAAGGGCTCATTCACCAAGAAGCACATTAAAGAAGAGTTTCTCTAGAGGTAACCTTACTACCTCAGAGAGGATGGTTAGGCAGTCTATCCTATATAAAATGAAAACTTCACTAAAAATTAGGATACAGAAAACTTATAAAAATTTTTGTGACATGATTAAGATCTCAGTAATTGATTTCTGTTTGGACTGGGGGTATAGTTGGCAGGACTTAATGAAGCATTTTAGACAGTTTTAATATAATATTAAGCATCAAATAATACAGTTAGAAGTGTTGTCTATTGATGTCAGATAATATGCTACAGTAAATAAGTGGAATTATATCTTCTCACAGGAATTAGGTTCTTTTAAGGTCTACTGTAGGAAAATAATATGTGGTATCACTACTTCCATTTGCTGTTTTTTCCGTTGGGCACCACATGAAATAGTTGTCTTGTATGGAACATGAAAAATGTGTGTGTTTAATCTCTAGACTCAAACTCAGACATCTTCAAATGATCTCACTATGAAGCTCTCAGTAACTGGGACTGATTGAGAGAACAGCTGATGGAGTTGCCACCTCACTTTATATCAGAGCATTTGTTTACTGAATGAAATGGTTGAAGGAATTGATTACACTAGTTAAATTATTGTTCCATTTGAAATGCATATACAGTTTAATTTGTTTATATGACAGTTTTGTAGATATAAATAGTTTACCTCTAGAATAACTTGATTGTAATTAACTAATTCTAAATTGCTTGAGGATTTGAATAAATTTTATTCAAATATAGTTGTTTTGGTTTCAAACATAAAATACTGGTATATGAAAAAGATAAATTTTAAAAAATTATTCTTGCCCTGGCCGGTTTGGCTCACTGGATAGAGCATCGTCCTGGGAACTGAAGAGTCCCAGGTTTGATTCTGGTCAAAGGCATGTACCTTGGTTGCAGGCACATCCCCAGCAGGGGATGTGCAGGAGGCAGCTGATCGATTGCTTCTCTCTCATTGATGTTTCTAACTCTCTATCCCTCTCCCTTCCTCTCTGTAAAAAATCAATAAAATATATTTTAAAAAATAAAATAAAATAAAAAGTTATTCTTTGCATAGCAAAAGGATTTACTCTAGTGCTTTATTAATTTTAAGTAGTGTTTTTGATTACAACATTTAGATTTTTATACATGTCTTTTTAGGAGCACATTTTATTTCTCTGTTTTTTCATCCCATCATTCTTAGATTGCTATTCTTAATTCCATTCTAAAATCGTATGCCAAAATAAATTTTTCCCTATCTTAAAATTACACTTTTTAAAACTTGGAAATAGTATGCTCTACAATAAACAATATTGGTATAGTTGGTATTAAAGTGCCTGACTCAGTTTTCATGGAAATCATATTCCTTTGAAACATTTTATGTGATTAGCTTCTTTAAGCAAAATTATAGATTTTTAAGATGATTCTTGAAATAGACCTTTAAAAGTATTCATTTCAAATTTTTTATGAGTCAGTTATTTTTGTACTACCAGCATCTACATTAGGCTTGTGTTGTTTTATTTTATTGAAAAATGAATATAACCAGACATGAAGGAAACATATACCGAGTTGGGGGACTCATCCGTAACTATTCTAACATGAAGATTATTTTCATTTTTGTCTTTTCCTTTTTATTTGTCCAAAAGCAAGCCTATTTTAATCGTGTTTATTTTTTTTATCCTGTATTGTACAGTTTTTCATATTTTCACAGTTTTAGTTTAAAATGTACAGTTTTTCATCTTATGTTCTACCATTTTTTTTTAATATATTTTATTGATTTTTTACAGAGAGGAAGAGAGAGGGATAGAGAGTTAGAAACATCGATGAGAGAGAAACATCGATCAGCTGCCTCCTGCACACTCCCTACTGGGGATGTGCCCGCAACCAAGGTACATGCCCTTGGCCGGAATCAAACCCGGGACCCTTCAGTCCACAGGCTGACGCTCTATCCACTGAGCCAAACCAGCCAGGGCTACCATTTAATAACTGTCTTATTAGAATAATATCTGTCATTTAGGTTATTTTCTGACTATTGTCGCTTTTGTTATTAGTTAAAGATATCTGACATACCTAGCACAAAAATATTTATTTATATACATCCGTAGGTATAATATATTCATACTTATATTTAAATATACATTTATATTTAATCATATAATTGATGCCTAGTTTTTAAGTTTTAATGAATTTTAAGGTCTGAATAGTAGAAACAATTCTGTAATTGACATGCCAATCCAGGGTTTAATTAAAAGTAATTTATTTTACATTTGGATACTACATGCTAAGGCAGATGTTGTATCCTTAATTACTATATCCTTTATTGATTACCTGCCTAACATCTTATAGCCTATATACTATAAGTTATATGCATGGGCTTTTTAAATTATATAATGTTTCTTATTAATACAGATGGTTTAAGCAAAATCAGACTAAACTATAGTGATGAATCAGCTGAAGCTAGTAGATTGCTTGAAGATGAACTCATTGACTTTTCAGAAGATCAGGATAACCAGGTGAAACTTACTTGACAAAAAGTTCTGATGTTTTATCTAATTAAGTGTTTTTCTTTGGAGTCTTACAGGTAGTTTCTTCAACCAGTAACTCATGCATCTGGACTTGGTTTTCATTTTAAAACACAAATTAAGTTTTCAGTTCAGAGGTTGCTATGATAAATGTGCTAGTGCTGTTTTCTTTTAGTTTTGAGCCACCCTCCCCACCCCCCCAATTATGGATGAAACTAAAAATACCCACCATTTTAATAGAAAATAAATTTTTTCAAATCAACACAGCCACCACCCCTACCACCCTTTCTCTTCCTCTTTTAAATTGTTTTTGGGCTATATCTAACCTTTGGTCTAACTTGACATTCAGAAGACAAATGTTTAACGTTTTGATTATATTAAACTAAAACTGTATTATATTCTACATTTTCAGTGATTTTTGGGGGGGTCTAATTTAATATATATGGCAGGAGCAAATAATACTTAGTTAAAACTAACATAGATCTACTCTAATATTTATTTAATGTCTCACTTGCTCCAATAAACTTTACTAACACCAAGAATAAAATATATTATTTAAAATATTTTATAATTTCAGTTAAAAATGGCTTTATATCTAGAGAAAAGTTTATAAAAATCCTATAGCATACTATTTCTTTAATTCTTTAACTTTTTTTAGTTAGGACAAACTGAATTTATTTAGTAGTGAAGATAGCTTTATACTGCACAAATTTTCTTTCTTGCTTCTCTTGTGAACAAAGCCATTTTTTGTGATGTTTAAATGGTCTATATGGCTATAAAACATAGTTTTTCTCTCAAACGTATACAGACATACATATGGGTTATATATAAGGCTTATAATGAGCATTCATGCTTCTTTGGTCATAGCACTTATTTCATTTGTAAGGTTGCCAAAAGCTTCTCATAGAACAAAATAAGCTTTGTTTATTTTACATGCAAGATAATTTATAGAATAAGACACTGTCATTAAGCTGTCTTCTCTCAAATGAAGTGGATATATGGTTTTGTTAAGGAGAACAGTGTTTCCAAAAACCCTTGAAATATTTCTGATTTTTAAAAAAATTTATGTAAAAGAGTAATAAATAAAAGTTACTCATGTCCTATTATGAAACAGTTATCTTAATAACCAGCTAACTTAATTTTTATAGAAACACCTAAAATCAGAGCAATGGTATTGACCAGAGAAGAATCAGTCGTAATATATTGTCTTTAAAAATGTATTCTAGATTGAGCATATGATGTAATAATTTTTCAGATTCCTTTGATTTGTAGTTTCTTTTCATTAAAACGTCAGTGTTGTGATATTAGATAATTGGAATCAAGTGACATCCCAATTTTTGTGTTTGATCACCTCACTAGAAATGTTTTTGACATATTTGTTATAAAAGATTTCTATCCTCAATAGTTCTACTTTGGTAGGTTATTGGTTATTTAGATTGTATATTTTCAATACTAACAGCAGGCTCTCTCTTATAGGATGACAGTAGTGACGATGGATTCCTTACCGATGACAATTGCAATTCAGAAATAGGACAGTGGCATTTAAAGCCTACTATCTGTAAACAGTAAGCATTGATTACATGAAAATCTTTATTTATGTACCTTCATAAAATAACATGACTAAACAGTTTTTTGTTTTGTTTTTTAAATATTTTTATTGATTTCAGAAAGGATGGAGGTGGAGAGAGAGAGAGAAACATCAATAATGAGAGTGACTCATTGATCTGCTGCCTCCCACCCACAATGGGGATCAAGCCTGCAATCCAGGCATGTGCCCTGACCCAGAATCAAACCGTGACCTGGTTCATAGATCGATGCTCAACCAATGAACTACACCAGCCGGGCTAGACAGTTTTATTTAAACAAGTACTAAGCAAAAGTCACAATGGCTGTCAGTTTCATTGAGGAAAACTGGATCATGCCCAATGTCCAAGGATCAAATGGAGAGAAAGAATAATTATTTTAGTCCTCTATTTTTTATGTGTGCATGCATGCACATACAGACATTTCCACCCCAAATGAGAGTGAGTTCATTTTGGTTTTCGGAAGTAATACTATATTCTGAGGTCTCTCTAGGGGCTCCAAGCTTCTTAGGTGATGACATATTGCCTATTTGTAGACCTCATCTTTTTTGGCTTCTTTTTCTTAACTTTTTTTTTTTCTTTGTAGAAAATGTTGGTTAAAACTCCATTAACAGCTTTTGAAAAGCAAACCTCATTTATAAAGAAAAATATAGAGACCTTGAACAGTTAAGAGATCTCCAAATCCCACAAAATTTTAGCCTGGAAGAACCTAGACCCATGGTCGGCAAACTGCGGCTCTCGAACCACATGCGGCTCTTTGACCCCTTGAGTGTGGCTCTTCCTAAGCCTTAGGAGTACCCTAATTAAGTTAATAACAATGTACCTACTTATATAGTTTAAGTTTAAAAAATTTGGCTCTCAAAAGAAATTTCAATCGTTGTACTGTTGATATTTGGCTCTGTTGAATAATGAGTTTGCCAACCACTGACCTAGACCTTTAAACATTCCAGGTCACTCTGCACTACATTAGACTTCCTTACCTTTACTTGGGTTTATAACAAAATTTTGAAGGTTGAGTCTTATAATGAGTGTTCAAAGTGGAATCACTGGATTCTTAATTAATTCTTGTATGTGACGATTACCTGTTTTGTTACCTGTAATAGGTTTTAGTTACAAGTGTGATTATTTTCTTCTGCTTTTGGTGGAATATAGGTATTCAAATTTTCAGAATGCTTTTGACTTCCTATTAAATTTTGAAGTATTTTTAGAAACCTACTATGGAACTCTATTGAAATATATTGACAACTAAAATATGGTTAAATTACTACTTTATTATTTGGTATTTAACATAGCCATTGGCTATTTAAGTATTGTTAGGGTATGTATGTCTATAAGGTTTATTCCCACCACCCTCCCTAACTTTTACTTAGGCATGCAAAGGGAATATTGAAGGTTTTAAATTGTATTGCTAATGCACATCTCTTTATGCTCTTTTAACATTATAAGGTGTTAACATTTGGTCCTTTCTACCATGCAGACCTTGTATCCTACTGATGGACTCACTCAGAGGCCCTTCTCGATCAAATGTTGTAAAAATTCTGAGAGAGTAAGTTCAGAACTGCACCTCGTACTTTGTATTCTGTTAGAAATAAAGAACTATATATATGCATATTCTTACTACATATTTATTGTTGCAGGTATTTAGAGGTGGAATGGGAAGTTAAAAAAGGAAGCAAAAGAAGTTTTTCCAAAGATGTTATGAAAGGCTCTAATCCAAAAGTACCCCAACAAAATAACTTCAGTGATTGTGGTGTATACGTATTGCAGTATGTAGAGAGCTTTTTTGAGGTGGGTTTCAAATTGTTGGATATGAGATAATAAATAGTAAAATACTATTTGGGGTCTTATGTTATTATAAAATAATAGTAAGTAAATATTTTGAAGAGTTTGAAAAACTATCATTTCAAAAATTATTCCAAGGAGCAAAAACTTCCAAATTGGCGAATTTTTAAGACATAAAAAGGTTATATATTTCATCACATCTAAGCCTTGTGACCTCATTCTTCATCACTAATCAACTCCCCTTCCCCCTGGCTCTTTCTACCTTAAGAAATCTCTCCCATGATGTGGATTGCCCCTTTCACTCTCTTTTTTCCTCTTCACAGATATATTTCTGGAGATGTATTTATATTCACTGTCTTCATTTCCACAAATTCTGCTTCTCAAATCTCTGTAATCTGGCTTCATCCTCATTCTTATATTGAAATTGTTCATGACCTCTAAGCACCATTTGACATTGACCATTCCCTTCCTCATAATACTTTCTTCCTTTATCTTAAGAGATGCAATAACACTCATGCATATTTTATTTCTCTTGGATATTCTTTCCAGTTATATTGACTCCTTTTTCTTAATTCACTATTCATTGTACCATAAATGTTATCACTTCATGTTAAATATGTTCAATTCTTTATTTCTCATGCCACTTTTGAAGTTCAGTATACTAGCATCACTATTCTAAACTACTGCCTCCTAACTTCTGTTTTTCACAGTTGTTTTCCAGAAACCCAAATCTAGTCATGTTACATTAAATCTTATAATGGCTTCCTGTTGCTCTTGGATTAAAGAAAATTCATGTGGCCTGCATGATCCAACTCCTGTCCAAGCTCCTAACCTCATATCCTACCATTCTCACTCTAGCATTCTGTATACCAGCCACCTGAGTGTCATTCAGTTTCTCATATTGTGTCGTGTTCTTTCTCATCTCTAGACCTTGATACATAGTTCTTTACCTGAAATATTCTTTCCTATTGCTTCTATCATTTCTTATTTGGCTAACTCCATTTAACTTCGGGTCTTAGCTTAAATATTACTTCTTTTTGGAATTGTGTTTAGCCCCCACATATGTATAGGACTCTCTGATTCTACTGTCACAATATTTGTCATAGTCATTATTTTAATTGTTATCTGTCTGTCTAGACTAGAGTCAACAAGCCTTTTTATAAAGGGTCAGATATTAAGTAATATTTTAGGCTTTGCAGCTATACAGTGTCTGTTCCTATTCAGTTCTGTTGTGGCAAGAAAGCATATACAGACAACATGTAAATGAGTTAGTGTAACTGTGTTCCAACAAGGCTTTATTTACAAAAACAGGCAGTAAGCAGAATTTGGCCCACTAGCTGCCATCTGCTGACCCCTGATCTAGATGACCGTCTGTTGGCAGAAGCTATCTATCTCCTGTGCTGAGCAGAATGCCTGGCATGTTGATAGATAATGACTGAATACATAATAACTGAGTTGTTGATTTTTAATTTTTAATGTTGGAATGCTTTTGTGTTTTAACTTAAACTGTTATTCCTTATAATTTTCTAATATGCATCTAACATCTTTATTTTCAGAATCCAATTATCAATTTTGAACTACCTATGAATTTGGCAAACTGGTTCTCTCCCCCAAGAATGAGAACAAAAAGAGAAGAAATTCGAAACATAATTCTAAAGCTGCAGGAAGATCAGAGTAGAGAGAAAAAGAAGTATAAGGACACGTACTCAACAGACACATCTTTGGATGAAGGAACAGAACAAAGTATTGACAGTATCTCAGATTGACCATTTCTGATTCTTGTCAGTGTTGTCCTGAGAAACAGGTGACTTTCATCTTTGGGTACAGACAGTAAAGAACTGAAGTGCTCACTACTCAGAGTGATTTGAAAATGTTAATGCTTGTATAAATGTCATATAATTAATTTCCAGTGGAGTATGTATTAAGTTAGTCTGTAAATATGTTAATGAGGCCAATTTTTCCAGCATTTATAATTATTTTTTTTTTCACTTGTTAGGAAGCTTTTGTTATGTATTTTCTGTTAATAGTATTGAAAACTGCAACTTCTAAACACTAAATAAATAAATATTTATAGGAGGACATGATTAATTTGATATTCTTTAGTGAATTTGTATTAAATTCCTCGGTGTGTGTGATATATTTCATGGGAATTATTCAAATATCTATGATAATTTTTTGACCTTTTGCATTTCTAAAGTAACTTGAAATATGAAAACAAGATGAACCCTAAGGCATTTTGAACAAGAAAGACATCTTTATGTGCTTGTAAAGCAGGGGGAAAACAACAGCTTTTTAAATTCATATATTCCCTTGTGTCCAAAAAACTCCAAAATGGAATAAATATAATTTTACATAAATATTTAAGGAGAAGTAATTCAAAGAATAACCTTGAATTAAACTAAATAACTGTGCTTTATCATATATTATTGCCAACTACATTTCTGAAGACGTCTGAGGCTCAGGTTAAAACTATTTTGATAAGTGCAGCTCGAATTTCAAATATCCCATGTTATCTTTCTATATTATAGCTTAAAATATTCTACAATATGTGTGATATAGTTAATTGGTAAACATTTTTAATCTGTGAACACAGCAATTTAAATAGGAATTAAATATTTTTTGTAATGGCTTTTGCTATTTTTTCATTGCTCATTTTGTTCTTGTTATTTTGATAAAGTATCAGACTTTGCACATGAGTTTTTTAGTGTAAATTATTTTTACATGTGAAAGTAATATCTTTTGATCAATTGCTTAATGCAGGAAAAAAAATCCCCTACCTTGAATTCCCCTTTTAAATTCTTAAAATGTGATGGTTTTGATGACAGATTTACAACTCATATAGGAATCTTGCATATATCTGCTGAAACTATTATTTTCAAATGAAACATCATACATTTCTTTTGAATTAACTTTGAGACTCAAAATATATATTTTAAAAGTCATTTTTTGTTAAAAATGATTTTCAAAATGCACATATGTATAACAAAAATAGTTGAGACTATAAGGAAGGCCATTTAACAACTAAAAAAAATTTATTGAGACACACTCATTAAGGGAAACCTTAAAATGTAGGTTTAGGGAAGATCATCATTAGTGCTTTCAATTATAGTTTTGTTACTTTGAACTATGAGAACATTTTTAAATTTCTGATTACATTATTTTTTTTTAGAAATGCCCTAGAGCTATTAGCCCAAATATGAAAAAATGAGTTTAATCTAATTACTTACTGAATATGGACAAAAAGAAATGGAAATGGTTTTTTTTTAAATTCCTGATAGCAGTAAACAAAATTCATATATTTAATTTTTTAAATATACTGTATTTTATCAGAATTTGAAGTTACTGAAAAAACTATTCTAAAATGCTCATTTGTTTTTGTTTTAATTTCTGATGGTTTCATTTTGCATTCTTAATCTTATTAAGAGAAAAATATAACTTTGTCCTTTATGCCATCTCAAGTCAATCACATTTTGACATGAAACATACAGATTGATTCCTGTCAGCTTTCTCTAGAGGTAGAGTATTCAGATATTTGATATTTCTCCCAATCCATGTAAAATTCTATTTTTAAAAATTATGCTAATAACTTTGTTTTACATATACTAGTATATACTGAAATCTTTGGAGACTTCGAGGGTGAGCTCCAAAACTAGACTTGAGAATCTTTGGTGTATATGCACATTTACTTGATGATTATGTACTGTGGTACTGCTATATGTAGTTTAAAGTGGCTACCAGTCTTTTAAAATGTGTCATTAGTATTTGGAATTTGTGAAACAGAATTTTAAAGTTTAGAGGTTTGTTACTAGACACTGAAACTGCATGACAAGTATCTGGTGTCTTAACTAATTAGATCTGTTGTATTTGTTTTCTTGTTGGATAGAATAACAGTTAATCATTTTTAGAAGAGTTTTAGATTACTTGCCATAAAATTTGTATGTGTCTCAGCTTGTGGTAGTTTAGGAGCAAAGTTGGCATTTAACTAGTTCGTTCCCTTTGGTGATGTTATTAAGACAGGTGAAAACTTAGTGGTATTGTCAAGTTCACATAAATCTAAATCAGTTAAGCAGAGTAACCTGTGCTTACACTACTAGTCAATTATATGTAGGCGGTTTTATTTGAAAAGGTAAAAATAATTATCTAAATTATATCTTGTTTTAAGTCACCAGAATGAATTCAGTATTCTTTTCTTTAAAAAACTAAGATCTGTGAAGATTGTAAGATATAACATAAAACAAACAGCTTTAATTTCCCAGCCATCACAAATTATACTTAAAAGTCACAGACAGTTCACTGAATAGGAGCATTAATGAATATATATATATATATATATATATATATATATATATATATATATACACACACACACACACACACACACACACACACATACATACACATACACACACACACATTTTTTTTTTAAATCCCCATTTGAGGGCATGCTTAAGAGAGAGAAATAACAATGTGAGAGAGTAACATCGATCAGTTTGCCTCACCTTTCGTATGCTCCCCAACTGGGGATCAAACTCGAAACCCAGGTATGTGCCCTGACCAGGAATTGAACTGGTAACCTTTCAGTGCATGGATGACACTCAACCAACTAAGCCACTCCAGCCAGGCAAGGATATATTTCAATATATACATATATATGATCAAGAGTTGGTGAAGTAAAGCTACTGGAATATAATAGAATAACTTAGAAGAAACAGAACCCTTAAAAGATAAGGTAATATAGTGCTGTATATTTAGAAGAGGTATCAATAACAAGGTTGCTCTAGAGATTACTTTGAGGACAAAAAGAGAGATTATTGTGGAGGCATGCTACAGACTGTGTAGCCAAGTGAATGTAAATGTATAGTTTACCAGTAAGAACATAACAGGTAACACTGGACTGTATTGGGAAGTGTAATCTAAATGCACTGAAATACTACAGTAAGACTTTGGGTTTTTTCCTAATCATAGGAAGGAAAAAAGGGGTTATGAAAATGCTTCAAAACTAACCACAGAGAAAGAATTGGTTGATCAAGTCAAAGAAATGTGTACCTTGGGGGAAAGTAGTTCTACCATCTTAATTCTAACAGGCCAGATCAAGGAATAATGATAGGGTACCCTAAACTGCTATTAAAGAAATCAGAGTGCACTGTACTCAGGAAACTACCATAGACCCATGGCCTGAAACAGACCAAAAAATTGAAAGCTTACAGGTCTTCACTATATTGCAAATAACATTTAAATTGTCCTTATTGCAAATGATTACAGTGGAGAGCATATTATCCAAAGCAATTATTTTTATCTAGGAATAGGCATCAAAATCCTGGGGAGCTCTTCAGAAAACACATACCTCATGTCTTAACCCCAGTGAAGCCATGTATTTTCAAATAATTCTCAAGTAATTCTGATATGCATCTTCTGTGTCAAGCCACTGATTGGAAAGGATCAATATATGTCCCTGACAGTTTTTAAGCTGCTAGTCCCAGAGGTAATAAAGTTTGTATTTTACTCTCTTAAATGCTTTAGATACCACTTTGCTCCCACCCCCCTACCCCCAAATTTTCATTAAGAACTTGAAGAAGTTATTAAGTTGCTATTACCAAGTCTTGAAAAATTATAAAGAAAATTATTAAGGTACTCAAAGGTTAGATACTAGCAGATAAATCATGTTGTTCTAAAGATTCTGGCCCTATCTGGTTTGGCTCTTCATAGAGTGTCAGCCTGCAGACTGAGGGTCCCAGGTTCGATTCTAGTCAAGAGCGCATGCCCAGGTTGCAGGCTCAATCCCCAGTGGGCGGCATGCAGGAAGGAGCAATCAATGATCTCATCATTGATGTTTTGGTCTGGAGCCCTCTCCCTTCCTCTCTGAAATCAATAAAAATATATTAAAACATTTTTTTAAAGATTCTGCAAATTATAAAACAGCAACTCTTGAGAAGATGTGGAAGTCAATTATTAAATGGTGGTGTGTGAACTCTTAATAGTCACTAGAAGTTAGGGAACCACTACAATAAAGGTTGTTTTACATTTTTATTAGAAATCTGGACTAATAAATCTAGAATGCAGCCGGACTAGCAATTCTCAAAATGTGTTTGATAACTCTGGTTCTGTGGTCAAATAAGTGTAAAATATTTAAACCAAGTTAAGCCAGTTTCTTGGAACTTTTAATATGCTAATACAGAGCAATTTAATGAGTGGAAAATATAGAACAGCATGATAGATACAGAATTTGGCTATATCTTCCTTTTTCTCTTCTGGTCTGGTTCTCTAAACTGCCTTATAAACGCTCCACAGAATTAACTATTGGGGTATTTGTGAACTGAACTTTAAGAAGGGGTACTTTTGAAACCTCTCTGAGGTTGGTTACTTATTTACATTTTATTTCACTAATAGTTGGGTATATGATTTGGAGACTTGAAAGTAAGTGACTAGTATCCTGGGAAAATGAAGTCAGATTTGATGATACTCATCTTTTGTCACTAAGTCATCTAAACTCATCACATGTAGAAATTGTGCAAAAATATGAATGTGAATTGAAGGATTATCTGTCAGCTTTTTCCTCTGTTTATATCTTAACTGATAGCTTATACCTCTCTCAACTTCCACGCCATCACCCTTTACTTTAGAATTAAACTGCAGCAAACTTTATATCCTTCTGAAGAAATCTGTGCAAAACAGCACTTTTAACTTAATACACACACACACACACACACACACACACATATTTCTCACTGGAGGACATATTTATAAATGTTTATTGATTTTTAGAGAAAGGAAGGGAGAGAGGGAAAAATAAAAACAACATTGATTGGTTGCCTCCTGTACACACCCGGATCGAACCCGAAACCTAGGTATGTGCCCTTATGGGATCAAACTCAACCTTTTGGAAGGCCCTCCAACCAACTGAGCCACCTGGCCAGGGCGACTTTCAATATTTTTAATCCCCCAAATAACTGAAAACAAGTTGTTTAATCCTGTTATGAGACATTAAATTTATCATAATTAGCTACATACATGTTGATAGGAGAGAACTTGATCCAAAACAAATTAGATGAACTTTGTACTAAGTGTTGGAAATTTAAAACAGCCAAAACTATAGAATGTTACTAACTAATGTCACCTTAATAAATTTAATACAAATAAAACGGCCAAACAGCTCTCATCTCCCCTCATGGTGCTTCCTTATGTATAATGGGTATGACATCTGTTAATCAGCCTCAAAAGTTAATAATTTCAAATAACTGCCTTGCAGGAAAAGTATATGTATTTAAAAATATATAGCCTCATCTGGAATACTGGGGAAGTCTTCCCTGAAAATGTGACATTTAAACTATTGGGAGACACAAACTAAACAGTCTGAGAGGGCATGAGAAGAATTGTGTTTATAGTTTGTGCAAGGGCTCTGAGGCAGGGAAGTGTGTGGCTTTTCCTAAATGATAATGGCTTCACTTATTAAGTATGTATTTATGCCAAACACTGTTGTAAGCTTTTTAAATGTATGAATTCATGTATTCACCATGACAATAATATGAGGTATGTATTGTTGTTATACCCAATTTACAGAAAGACAAACCAGGCCCAAAGAAATAGTATCTCCAACAAGACTGGGCATTGAACACACCTTCTTACCCTAGAAACTATGTTAACCTGGCTAGATAAAAGAAGATGGAAATAAGTAAGATGTACATATTTTTTTAGAGATGCAGTGTGAGAGAATATTGTTTACTTTGGAAAATGGTTATATGGATTCTTTGTTATCTTTCAGTATGTTTAAACATTTTCATAATTTTAAAAATAAAGAAGGCCTGTGTAACTGGATCTCAGAATAGGGTGAATGGGTAAGCTGGGACCTGATCACGCAGGGCATTGAAGCCATGTTCAAGATTTTGGTGATTATCCTAAAAAAATCACTGATGCCTTTCAAGCAGAGGAATGACATGATTGACTGTGAATGCTATAAAAATCCTAATGACAGTAATGAAAGAATTACAGGGGGCAAGAATTAGTGCAAACCTCTATAGTATTTAAATTAGTCATGAATAGTTACTATAGGATAAAAGGTCAATTATGCCTATGATTATAGGATGCTAAAAGACATAATTTGGATATTTCATTTGAGATGTTCCTTTTAAAAACATGCAACAATTGGAAAGTTCCTTTGCCTCAGAACTTTCTTGTTTTATGAATAAATTATTGTCAAAGATACTTAAATGTAAATGAAATATATAGTTGAAAATTTGACAGAAAATTATTAACTGAAGCTATTGATAGATAATTGATATTAGAAACAATTATAAAGCATGTGAAACTACCAAAGGAGAAGCATTACATTTTTTAAAAAAACTCAAAGTGTTCTATTTTTAAAACACATAATAAAAAAGAATGTATAAACTAGCATAAGATACCAACATTTCATCACAGAAAAAGTGTTTTATCAATGTAAAATTAAAGCAATTATACCAGGTCATTTGTTGCCTGACATTTCCAAATCCACATCTTAGGGAGGATGGAAAGAAGGGCAGGAGGGAGGGAGGGAGGGAGGGAGGGAGGGAGGGAGGGAGGGAGGGAGGGAGGAAGGAAGTATCTAACATAGCTAGTCCTCTCCCATCCCAGTCTCCTTCGCACGGCTAATTGGACTTAGAATTGACACCTGCTCTCAAGGAAAATTGGTTTGTAATTATATGACTTAGGAGATTTATTTTTAAAGAAGGAAAGAGCCAATCAGATCTGATCATTGGGAATTTATATTGAAAGTAAGAAATATTTGCAAATTGGATGTAGCAGAGAGAGAGGACAGTGTGTTAAAATTACATTCTAAGTTACCTTATTTTTAAGACTAGAGGCCCAGTGCACAAAAATTTGTGCACTGGGGGCGGGGGGCATCCCTCAGCCTGGCCTGTGACCTCTCGCAGTCTGGGCCCCCTCGGGGGATGTCCACCTGATGGCCTAGGCCTATTCCCCAGGGGATCGGGCCTAAGCTGGCAGTCAGACATCCCTCTGGCATCCGGGAGCCCTCGGGGGATGTCCACTTGCCAGCAGGGAGCAGGCCTAAGCTGCACTTGGACATCCTTAGCGCTCCTGAGGAGGCGGGAGAGGCTCTCGCCACCACCACTGTACTGGCAGCCATCAGCCTGGCTTGTGGCTGAGCAGAGCTCCCTCTGTGGGAGCGCACTGACCACCAGGGGGCATCTCCTGTATTGAGCGTCTGCCCCCTGGTGGTCAGTGTGTGTCATAGTGACCAGTCATTCCAGTTGTTCTGCTGCTAGGGTCCATTTGCATATTATCCTTTTATTATATAGGATAATCCATATACATATATATATAGCTTATACACACACACACACGCATATACATATATATTTTAACTTCTGAATTAAGGCTACATCTTACCAACTAAGGAATGCATTTGCATCAGAATCACCTGAAAGACAATAAAACATATTACTAGTCCCCATCCCCAGTTTCTGATTCAAGATTGTCTTCAGTGGGCCCTGTAAATGGGCATTTCTAAACAAGTTCCCTGGCAAGATCACACATTGAGAACCACTGATGTATTTCTTGGCAGCATTTTTAGGTGTGTAAAAACCTTTTGATGCAGGTAAGGCAAAGAAAGCACCAAGCATCAAAGAATCTTGGGCTTAATGAGGTACTGTATGAAATTATCACATCTACTCAATAATACATGTAATTATAATTAAACATCTAAATCACTCAAGCATGTAAACACATCACACAGCTTTGCTATTTGTTAAAAGTGTTATAGTCTGGATTCTTCTCTGCTTTATAACCTATTTTAACAACTTTGTATTCTTTCATATTTCCCCCCATATTCACATGATCTTTATAGTAATATATGCTTAAGATGTATTGTTTTTCTTATAAAAACTGGGATAATATAAACATTTTTCAGCATCTTTCTTTTGTCTCTCAGCAATATCTTGTGAAAATCAAGACATCAGGTATAATCAAAGTCAGTTATATGATGGACTACAATATATTTAGCCGTTCCCTTACTCTGTCCTGATTTCCTTGCTTATGCTATAGTAAAACTCCAAAATCTCAGTGGTTTATCCTCCCAAAAAAAGTTTTATTTTGGGGGGGTCATCCTACATGTCCAAAAAGAAGTAAGCAAGGGAGTCGTTACTCTGCTACCCAGACTGGTAAAGCCCTAGGTTGATACAAGAAGTTTCCATGGCCACTAGACAGTGGGAAGGGAATCTGGTGAGCAGAACACTAACTCAAAGCTTCAACCCAGAAGTGGCACATCACTTCCAATCACACTGAACTGGCCTAAGCTAGTTAGCCAACGTTCCTAATTTCAAAAGGAACAAAGAAAAGTTCACACCATATTTCCAGGTGAGGAATATTTTTCAGCAGTGTGTCTACCACACTACTGATGGCATCCACTTCATTTCCAGTTCTTTGCAAACATGAGCATGTAATATATTTCTCTGATTTTATTTTTTTATATACTGATAGTTTTATTTCTTTGGAATAGATTTCCAGGGAGTGCTGGATCAAAGATCATATGTACTTTTAATTATTACAGATGTTATCACCCTGTTTCTTAAAAGGATATAGGATTTTACATTTCTTCCTCCATTTTTTTTAAATACAAATTTTCCTACATCCTTAGCAGCAATAGATATTATAGCTCTTTTTAATTTTGTAAGTCTTGTGCATGTAGAAGTCTTTTCATTATTACTTTGATTTGCATTTCTCTTTGGTTTAAATTTATCTCAGATTAAATTCATTTTATGACAGATGTACTTACCATTTGTCCATTTTTCCATTGACTTGGTAGTTGCCTTTTTCCTTCTATTAATATTAAGCCTTAGACATGTTACATTATCATCTGTTATAACTAGCTTTTCATAAACTAGTATTTGTCTGTAGACTTTATAGTATACTAGAGGCCTAATTATAAACTAGCGTGTCCCTCAGCCCAGCCTGCACCCTCTCCAATCTGGGACCCCTCAGGGGATGACCAACTGCCAGTTTAGGCCCAACATCCCTCTCACAATCCAGGACTGCTGGCTACTAACCGCTGGCCTGCCTACCTGCCTGATTGCCCCTAACCGCTTCTGCCTGCCGATCTAATCACCCCCTAACCACTCCCCTGCCAGCCTGATTGACACCTAAGTGCTCCCCTGCCAGCCCTGTTGCCCCCAACTGCCCTCCCCTGCCAGCCCGGGTGCCCCCCAACTGCCCTCCCATGCCAGCCTGGTTGCTCCCAACTGCCCTCCGCTGTCGGCCCGATCGCCCCCAACTGCCCTCCCCTACCAGCCTGGGTGCCCCCCAACTGCCCTCCCCTGCCAGCCTGGGTGCCCCCCAACTGCCCTCCCCTATCAGCCCGATCGCCCCCAACTGCCCTCCCCTGCCTGGTTGCCCCCAACTGCCCTCCGCTGCCAGCCATCTTGTGACAACATGGGGGCAGCCATCTTGTGATGACATGGGGGTGACCGTCTTGTGCCAATGTGAGGGCAACCATCTTGTGACACAAGGGCGCGAGGGTCAATTTGCGTATTACCTCTTTATTAGATAGGATTTTCCATACCAAAAGTTTTATTTTTATGTACATTCTGAGTTTTCAATTAGTTAAGGGGCTTCTTCTTTTTTTTTTTTTTTAAAATATATTTTATTGATTTTTTACAGAGAGGAAGGGAGAGAGATAGAGAGTTAGAAACATTGATGAGAGAGAGAAACATCAATCAGCTGCCTCCTGCACATCTCCCACTGGGGATGTGCCCGCAACCAAGGCACATGCCCTTGACCGGAATCGAACCTGGGACCCTTCAGTCCGCAGGCCGACGCTCCATCCACTGAGCCAAACCGGTTTCGGCAGGGCTTCTTCTTGACTCATGATAGTACATATAGTCACATACTTGCAAGATTTTTTAAAATTTCATTTTTAATTACAGTTTACATTCATGTGTATTAGTTTCATGTGTATACATAGTGGTTAGACAATCAAATACAAAGCACAATATATATATTTTTTTAATTTAAGTATTCAAACGAATTCTTGTGGATAGCAAAAGATATGGATGTTATATACTTAATTTTCTTCAAAATAGTCATTTGTGTCAGCATCATTTATTAAAAATACTTTGGGCCACTAAAATGATTTTCCATCTTTGTCATATAGTAAATTATGTTACTAATAGGTATTTCTGAAATTTCCATTTGTTTCTTTAATTGGTCTATTCATTATTTTTCTGATAATGGTAAGAAATAGTGAAAGCTGTACCCAAAGGAAGTTTATGGACATAAGCACTTTTATTATTAAACCCAAAAATAAAAAATAAAGGAGCTAAAGCCTCATGTTAAAAATTAGAAACAGAACAATAAAAAAAAACAAACATTTTTTTAAAAAACTAGGAAGAAGAAATTAGGGAATATAAAAATCAATGAACTACAACTTATTGCACCACACTACCATACCCTATCCAATAAAAACAAGCATTTGGTTTTTTAAACATAAATTAGATAAACACCTAAGCCTAGTCAAGGAGAAAAGAAAAATAAAAAGTGAAAGGAGACATATCACAGATACAGAAAGGCTTTAAAAATTGCCTTTAACATTCAACTATTCCATGCCATAAAAAATGGGTGAAAATCTCCCAATTTATGAGGCCAGCATATTTTAATAAAAAGTTCCAGTAAAAATGGTGTCAAAAAGGAAAATGAAGGTAACATATACTTTGAGATTGACAAACCCTAAATAAAATATTGGCAGTTACAATCCAGTAATGGCAAATACATGATGCCCTATAACCAAGTTCAAGGATGTTCAGTATCAAAAAATATAGTAATTATTATTTCAAAGATTAAAGGCAATTTTTATGATAAAAAATTCAGTTATTAATAAAAATACTTAAATGATAATAGAGGAACCTGTTAAAATATGATATAGACTAACTCCTAATAACAAATATATTAAATAGTGAAACAACCATTAAATTAATATCAAGCACTAAACAGGCTCTCATACTATTCAACATTGTTTTCACATTTGGAGCAGATGTAAACAACACAAGAAAATAATGTAAAATTTGGAAAATAAGAGATAAAAGGTATGGTTTTGCTGTGTAGGTGATTAAGAAAGTTAAGAAACCTGTTTTAAAGGAAGAAGAAAATTTGTTACATTGCCTGGATAAATACACAATGAGAATCTAGGAAAGAAATTATGTGTGTGTGTGTGTGTGTGTGTGTGTGTGTGTGTGTGTGTGAATTATTCACAAGAATGACCAAGTACTATAAAATACTTAGGAATCTATATAATAAAGAGCCACAACCAAAGCCTCAACCAGACCAGAAGTCAGTGCTGGGTTGCCGTGGCAACCCAGCACTGACTGGGGCCATTGTAGTTGCCCCACCCAGCACTGACTGCCAAGGGAGCTGCGGATCAGGCCTGGAGAGAGGGCTGCATAGAGAGAGGCAGGGTATGATCCATAGCCTCTGTGGCAGCTGTTGATCAGAACTTGCCTCTCTTTATTTTCCAGCCTGGCCAACAACTGCGCCTCCATTTCTCTCCAGGCCTCCACCGGGTTTGCTGATCAGCCCTGCCTTTCTGATCAGGCCCTGTTGATAAGCCCAGAGATGCTGACTGGCATAGAAACTGACCAATTAGAACCAAATCTGGGTGGATGTAAGGAGCCAATGCTGCCTAGGAGGCAGAGCTTTTGACACTGACTGGAATAGAAACTGACCAATCAGAACCAAATCTGGGTCAACTGTGAGGAGCCAATGGCTGCCAAGGAGGCAGAGCTTTTGACGCTGACTGGCATAAAAACTGACTAATCAGAACCAAATTGGCCAGCAAAGGAGGGCAGTTGGGGGCGAGATCAGGCCTGAAGGGGAGGGCAGTTAGGGGTGATCAGGCAGGCAGGCAGAGAGGTTAGGGGCAATCTGGCAGGCAGGCAGAGGCAGTTAGGGGTGATCAGGCAGGCAGGCAGGCAGAGAGGTTAGGGGCGATCAGGCAGGCAGGCAGAGGGGTTAGGAGCAATCAGGCAGGCAGGCAGGTGAGTGGTTAGGAGCCAGCGGTCCCAGATTGTGAGAGGGGTCCCCGATTGGAGTGGGTGCAGGCTGGGCTGAGGGAACACCTCCTTCCATGCACTAATTTCGTGCACTGAGCCTCTAGTCCTATATAATAAAAGCCCAGCGACCATAATGGCAGAACAACCAGAATGACTACTTGACCAGTCACAATGAGGTGCACTGACCACCTCTTGGTCCCTTTACCCAGCCAGCAGGCTCCCATCACCTGATAGCAAACGGGAACCCCGGGGTGGGTGGCAGGGAATGCAGGCAGTGCTAGGCCAAGGCCCCCGCCCTGCTGGTCACCCCACACACAGAGGGCGACCCGCAGTAGGCGTGGGGCCTGCGAGTGGGTGGGAATGGCTGACCTCTTGGTTCCTCCCCTGGCCAGCAGGCTCCGATTGCCTGATCTCCTGATGGCAAACTGGGAACCCAGGCAGGTGGCGGCAGGGGGTGGAGCGGCTGCCGGCATTCAGGGAAGATGGCCCTGATCGCAGCCTAGGCCTAAGGACCATACCCACACACAATTGTGTGCACCAGGCCTCTAGTAAATTTAATAAAAGCACATAACCTGAGTGAGAAAACTACACTATTTCATTGATTAGACCTGCAGGAATGGAAAGACATAGATAATCAGGTTCTTGATGGAAGGGCTTAATACTATAAAATCTTCAATTCCTTCCTAATATGTAACTAATTGAAATTTATATAATGCCAGTAGCGTTATTATTTTAGATTTTAAAATCTCCAAGCTTATATAAAAGAAAAAACTGCCTGAGAGGAGTCAGAAAAAAAAGAAAGTCAGTAATCCAATTGTTCATTGTCCCCAACCTTCTACCTGCTGTGATGACGAACCTTTTGAGCTGGACGTGTCAGCATTTTGAAAAACCCTAACTTAACTCTGGTGCTGTGTCACATATAGAAATTTTTTTATATTTGAAACCATAGTAAAACAAAGATTTATATTTTTGATATTTATTTTATATATTTAAATGCCATTTAACAAAGAAAAATCAACCAAAAAAATGAGTTCGCGTGTCACCTCTGACACGTGTGTCATAGGTTCGCCATCACTGATTTAGGTTGTGAGCTTTAGAATAAATTAATTGCTGCTTGTTATCTGAGCAGTATTTGAAGTACTAATTAGCATGTTATAATAACAGTTCTTCATTTGTTTTTAATCTTTAAATCACTAGACACTTGGCTATAAATAGGATAACCACAAGACTCCTGGGGAGAAATTATTCTCTAGACATAGCACTGGTCATGATTTCCTCAAGTTGCCAAGTAACCTAAAAGCCCTGGGCAAGTCAAGGTTCATGGACTGGAGACTCCACCCATTCTGGGATAGGAAATGGTTGTCAGACTTTTCCTGTCTTTGTCAGGATTTTTGACAATGACATCACTGATGAATGTTTTAAGTTTGCCCCCATATAAAAACCAGCCCCCTCCCTCACTACCTTTCCCTTTCTGCCTTCCCCCTCACATTTCTCTCTCTCACACACAAAACTGAAAGTTTCAGAAATATGCCACACTTATTTGAAAATAATGAATTTTGGAAAATTGGGGGGATATGTATCAAGGCAGATTATTTTCTAATTCTGTTTAAATGTTATGGGCATGACCAAATTAGCATGAGCAATACATTTCTTTAAAAACATTTGTTTTAAAATATCCAAAAGCAGCCCTAGCTGGTTTGGCTCAGTGGATAGAGTGTTGGCCTGTGGACTGAAGGGTCCCGGGTTTGATTCCGGTCAAGGGCACAGGGCTTGATCCCCAGTAGGGGGCATGCAGGAGGCAGCGGTCAATGATTCTCTCTCATCATTGATATTTCTATCTTTCATTCTCTTTCCCTTCTTCTCTCTGAAATCAATAGAAATAAAAATGAATAAAAATATATTTTAAAATATCCAAAATTAAAATTTTTTATTGTGCCCAAAACTGACCTTACACATTTTTATGAATTTGTTTGACCTAATTAACTTAGACTGGTCATCTTCATATTATTAATAAGTATGCAAATATAATACTTATTTCAACTCAGCAATACATGCTATTTCTTCGGAAAGTCACAGGTTTTCTCACAGCAATTTTTAAAAAGGCCTTTCTTATTCAAGAATCATGATATTCATTTTAATCTGACTCCTCTAAGAGAAAGTAACTAAAAATTCAGAAAGCTAAAAAAATACTGAAAATCAGCCCAGCCAGAGTGGCTCAGGGTTTGAGCGTTGACCTGTGAACCAGTAGATCACAGATCAATTCCAGGTCAGGGCACATGTCTGGGATGCTGGCTCAATCCCCAGTTCTCTCTCTCTCTCTCTCTCTCTCTCTCTCTCTCTCTCTCTCTCTCTCTCTCCCTTCCCCTCTGAAATCAATAAAAATATGTTTTTAAAAAATATACTGAAACTCTCAGACAGCTAAAGCATTTTTAAAAATATAATCTTCTATTTAAAGTATAATTTACTTACAGAAAAAATATATAGAACATGAATAAATATATATAACTCAATGAATTATTTCCAAGTGAACCTACCTGTGTAACACTGTATAGGTTAAAAAAAAAAACATTATCAGCATCTCAGAAGGCTTCTACATGCCTATTAATTTTTTAAATATATTTTTATTGATTTCAGAGAGGAAGGAAGAGGGAAAGAGAAATAGAAACATCAATGATGAGAGAGAATCATTGATTGGCTGCCTCCTGCAAGCCTCCCCCACCCCCCCCACACACACACACACTGGGAATCGAGCCCACAACCTGGGCATGTGCCCTTGACTGGAATCAAACCTGGGACCTTTCAGTTCGCAGACTGACGCTCTCTCCACTGAGCCAAACCGGCTAGGGCTACATGCCTATTATTAATCTACCAACCCCTTTTAATATATCATTTTGATAACTAATAAGTACAACAGAATAGATTATTTGGATTATTAGATTATTATTCAGCAAACATTCACTACCTACACATCCATAGTAAGACTAATTATCTTGTCCCCTTGATGCTAGGCTTGGTCACCTGACTTTTTTTGACTAATGAGATGTTGACAGAACTTGCAGTGTGCCAATTCTGAGCCTAGGCTTTAAGGGATGTAGCATGTTTCTGACATCTGACACAAGGAGAATATACCTCAGGTAGTAAATGGGCCTTTATCTTGAACCCCAGAATAAAACATATAGAACAGACTTGAATCTACCAGTAGCCTGAATTAGAGTTATCCCTGGAGACCTATACTTGCCAGGGAGAAAAAGAAATGCATTTTGTTATATGCCATTGAGGTTTTATTGGCTACACAGCAAAGGCTGACTAACATAATAATAATTTGGTAAATCTCAATAAAGCCTAAGTAAATGAACTCAGGTTATTACTCTGCAAATCCATTTAATGTTTTATACATTCTAACTTATGGTTATTATAAACTGTAGGATAATATTTAACTCTGCCACATATTTAAACACTCCCTGGTCAGTATTTATACTTGCTACTTCCTTGGTCTATTTCAAGATACTACTATTTTTAAGGTATGGAAATCAGCCACTACCAATCTTTTAATTTTTCTGAAGAATGTTGTATATCACAGATTTGTTTAAATAGTATCCCCATATCCAGTGTTTTCCTGTTTTTAAATATTATATACATATACATTTTTGTATTATGCTATCCACTTTGATTATTTAATTCATATCTTGAGATGAAATTAAAGGATAACTGGTGAAAATAAATATTGTAAAATTTCATATTAGAAAAATGAGATAAAATGTACTGTGTACATAAATTCTTTTTCTAAAACAATCTTTATTGTTGCCCTACCTGATTTGGCTCAGTGAATAGTGTGTTGGCCTGAGGACTGAAGGGTCTCTGGTTCTATTCTGGTCAAGGGCACATGCCCAGGTTGTGGGCTCAATCCCCGCCTGGGGGGATGTATAGGAGGTAGCTGATCGATGATTCTCTCTCATCATTGATGTATCTATCTCCCTCTCCCTTTCTGAAATCAATAAAAATGTCCCCTTTTCCCCTATCGACCATGTACATAAATTCTTTATAAATATTGAATCACCTGTGGAATAGTGATTTAAATTTAAATTTATGTTCCATGGAGAATTGGGCAAATCCCCTTCTGTTCTATAACTAAGTTCTAAAATGTTAAAAAAAAAAAAAAAATTCAATTCTGAAGGACCTCCACTGTCAAGAGTATGGACCTGGCAAAGCTCAAGTTCATTCAACTCAGTCATTTGCACAAATGTTGACAGTGTGCATGTGTTTTAAGTCCCAGCTGACTCTGGATGTCCAAAGATAGTTAAGATCTCAGCAAGCTATCTCCCAGACATGGAAATAAAACATTCAACAAAAGAGGAAGGATGCTAACATACATATCTGCACAGGGTATTTCAGTAGACATTAAATCCAATTTGAATGTTGAATTATATTTGTGATATTAATATATAAATATGGATCAACTAATCACTGAAATGATTAACTTTAACTTGTCATCAATTTGAGATTAATTTATAAAAATAGAATTTTTCAGAAACAAACACTATTAATTTTTGTTTTATTTTCTGGACTATATATATGTAGGCTGTGGAGAACTGACCTTTCTGATTTGTTCTTGAAATTTTTATGCAAATTATCTAGTTATAACATATCTAATCTAATAAAAGACAAATATGCAAATTGACCGTACCTTTGCTACACCTTAAGCCACACTCACCAGCCAATCAGAGCGCTATATGCAAATTAACCCAACCAAGATGGCGGCCGGCAGCCACGGAGCTGAAGCGAGCAGGAGGCTTGGTTGTTCCAGTGATGGAGGAAGCCGAGCTTCCCAGCTGGCTCTGAGCTCCACTGAAGGCAACAAAGTTTCAATTATAGAAGGTAAATAAATCCCAGAATAAAAAGAAAAAGAAAAAAAGGAGAGGCTGGGAGCTTCCATCGTCGAGGGGCTTGGCCAGCCTGAAAACAGTCCTCAGCTCCTCACCCAGACTGGCCAGGCACCCCAGTGGGGAACCACCACCCTACAGGGGTGTGGCCAGCCTGGAAACAGCCATAAGCCCCTCACCCAGGCTGGCCAAACCTTCATGGGGTGAGGGTCCCCACTGGGGGAGGGCTTGACCAGCCTGCAAACAGCCATCAGCCCCTCACCCAGGCTGGCCAAGGACCCCAGTGGGGAACCCCACCCTGAAGGGGGTGTGACCAGCTGCAAACAACCATCAGCCCCTCACCCAGGCTGGCCAGGCACCCCAGCAGGACCCCCACCCTGATCCAGGACACCTTTCAGGGCAAACCAGTTGGCCCCCACCCGTGCATCAGGCCTCTATCCTATATAATAAAAGGGTAATATGCAAACTGACCCTAACAGCAGAATGACTGGGAATGACTGGTCACTATGACACACACTGACCACCAGGGGGCAGATGCTCAATGCAGGAGCTGCCCCCTGGTGGTCAGTGCACTCCCACAGGGGGAGCTCTGCTCAGCCACAAGCCAGGCTGCCAGCTGCCAGTACAGTGGTGGTGGTAGGGGCCTCTCCTGCCTCCTCAACAGCACTAAGGATGTCTGACTGCAGCTTAGGCCTGCTCCCTGCTGGCACGTGGACATCCCCCGAGGGCTCCTGGGCTGCCAGAGGGATGTCTGACTGCCAGCTTAGGCCCAATTCCCCAGGGAGCGGGCCTAAACCAGCAGGTGGTCATCCCCCAAGGGGTCCCAGACTGCAAGAGGGCACAGGCCAGGCTGAGGGACCCCCCCCCCCGAGTGCACAAATTTTGGTGCACCAGGCCTCTAGTATATACTAATAAAAGGGTAATATGCAAACTGGTCACAAGGCCCTAACAGTCACAACCAGATATGCTAATTAGTCATGACCAGTATGCAAATTGACCACCACTCCAACACAATAAGAGAGGGATATGCTAATTAGCCTGATATGCTAATTAGCCATGGCCAGTATGCAAATTGATCATCACTCCAACACACAGATGGCTGTCCCCATGTGGCCACAAGATGGCCACCACAAGATGGCCTGCAGGGGAGGGCAGTTAGGGGCAACCGGGCCGGCAGGGGAGGGTGGTTAGGGAGGGCATTTGGGGAGAACAGGCCTGCAGGGGAGGGCCATGGGGGGGCAACCAGGCTGGCAGGGAGGGCAGTTAGGGGCGACCAGGCAGGCAGGGGAACAGTTAGGCATCAATCAGGCTGGCAGGGGATTGGCTAGGGGGTGATCAGGCAGGCAGGCAGGCAGGCGAGCGTTTGGGAGCCAACAGTCCCGGATTGTGAGAGGGATCCCAGATTGGAGAAGGTGCAGGCTGGGCTGAGGGATACCCCCCCCAAGTGCACGAATTTTGTGCACCGGGCCCCTAGTATATTTATGTTTTCCTTCCTTGAAATTAATTCATTTGTTTTTATCTTTTCCCAAAACTTGTTTGATTTTATTTTATGTTTGATTTGTAAAATTAAATAATATTTATAAATTCAACTGTAATACTTTATTCATAATATGTAATAGAAATAGTCAACTACTGTTCTTATATTTCTGGAAGTAGTACACAGCTATAGCAGAAAGACTTCTAGACTAGGAAAAATTTTTAGAAGTATGTCTTATATAAATTACTATGAATTTTTTAATATTCATATTTCATCAAAACTGCACATAAAAAGAAATTTTATAATTGTTGTGTATTAATCTCTATGTTTAAAACAAAGGTAATTTCAAATGTTTTATCATTAGTTATTTTTAAAGACTTACTTTTTTTCTTGCTTAAATGTACTTACAGACTTTTCCAGCAAGTAACAAGTTCAAGATTGTATGTGAATGTATTCTTTTTAAAGTATTTGTTTACATTATTTGTACATGGGATTGATAATATGCTGTTTATAAACCTATTTTTAGTTTGCAAAATGCTTTCATTTTTGCATGAACTTACTTAGTCCTTTCTCGAAGGAGAAGGTATTATTATCATTGCTATTTTATTGATGAGTAAATTGACTCTTCATGAGATTAAGTGACTTATACAGGTCATAGGCCTTGACAATTAGGCCTGGAACCTGGTTTCTCCTCACACTATTCACTTCATATTAAATACGGATTAATGTAATTCTGCACCTTCAGAATGGCCTTCACTCATTTGATTTCTTTTAATATCTGCAATTTGCCTAGGTTACATTTGACCCATTTAAGTTTAAAAAAATAATTGGCTTTTCTCTGCCTTTCTGCACATTACTGCACTTGGACTGAAGATCACAAGATATGGCAAATTAGATGAAAGTTCATTTTAAAGTCATTTGACAGTTCAATTAAAGTGTTTGACGTGAACTTTGGTTACACTTTTGCTGTTGTTTCAGTTTTAATGATAATGACACTAAGAACAATTCAGGGGAAATTAGCTGGGAGTTTAAATAAGAGAAACTATAGTTACAGTAATTTCTTAGGGCTAGAATGATAGAGATGTGCAGTGATCTGGTTAATGAATTGTTTTTTTAAAAAAATATCTTTACAACCCTAGCCAATTTTGCTTGGTGGTTAAAACATCGGCCCTCGGACTGAAGGGTCTTGGGTCTGTTCTCTTCAAGTGCAGGCTTGATCCCGGGCCCCTCTTGGGGCATATGCAGGAGGTGGCCAACTGGTGTCTCTCTTTCACATCAAGGTTTCTCTCTTTCTTCCTCCCTCCCACTGTCTCTGAAAATCAACAGAGGGACTATCCTTGGGTGAGATTAACAACAACAACAACAACAAAGTATCTATTGACATTTTAGCTTTAATTTTAGTCCTTTATATTGAAAATATTGTGAAAGTATATTAGCCTACTTTCTAGAGTAAATTCAGGAATGATGTTTAAAACATCACTCAGTCTTCTTACAGAAAGGATTTATGATTTTACAGTGACTACGTTAAACATTAGTGGTTTTTCTAAAAATAAAATATGGGAGACGCAGATGGTGGTGGTATATGAGGATCAGCTAAGATAATATCCTAAGGAAAAAAATCATGACAATCCCTTTAGTGGCCCGCTTATTTCCTGTAATTTGTTTTCCTGTATGTTCCAGATGATTACCTTCAGTGCAACTTGCTAATAACTGAGGCAATGATCAAAACTTCTAAACTTCTTTTAGAAGTTATAATGTAAATAGTCACTTATTTATTCACTAAATAAACACTTGAGCACCTAATCATTTTTTTTTTTGTAAGATGGGAATAGCGATAGAACTTTTTTTGTATTAATTGGTGTTCTTGGTGGAAGATAACAGAAAGAAACTCTGGCTGAATTATCCAGGAAAAGAATGCATTGGTAGAATACCATGTAGCTCACAGAATCACTGGGGATGGTGGAGAACTAGGTGTGTAAAATGTGCAGGGCCATCATTTAGACTGTCACTGTTGGCACTGTCACAACCAGACCCTGGTTGCTACAATTACCTACACTACTGTGAGTTATCTCTACCTCTATCTCTATCTCTGCATCTTTGTATCAGTTTGTCCAGATTCCAAGTTTCAGGTGAGAGCATCCAATTGACTTAACCCCTAGTTGCCAGGTAGTGGGGAGAAAGACTTTGCCCAAACTCACTTGCCAAAGTGTGAGGTGGGCCCTGCTCCCACCAAGACTCAAAATTAAGAATTCTCCACAAATAGGATGGGAGTTCAGAAGCTAGAGAGGCAAAAAACAAATGCTCACCATACTACCTTCAAAGGGCTGTGAAACTTTAATGGGATGATATATATATAAAGAGCTTAACAGTGCTGGCACCTAGTAAGCATTCAATAAATTTCAGCATTGCTATTATTAATTCGATGAGACAAGCAATGTGCTAATTTCTAGGGATAAAAAGAACAGGGCAGAATTTCTTTAAAAAGCTCAATATTTTATTTATTTATTTATTTATTTATTTAAATGTTTTTATTGATTTTTAGAGAGAGAGGAAGGGAGAGAGATAGAGAGACACATCGATGATAGAAACATTGATCGGCTGCCTCCTTGTATGCCCGCTACTGGATCAAGCCCACAACCCCAGCATGTGCCCTGACTGAGAACTGGAATCAAACCAGGGACCTCTTGGTTCTTGGGTTGACACTCAACCAATGAGCCACACTGGCTGGGCGAAAGCTCAGTATTTTAGAGAGTTGTTATGGAGCAAACAAGTATAAAAACATAATTATAAAACCACTTAATAAGTGCTACAATAGCCATGACAGGTTTGGCTCAGTGGATGGAGCATCGGCCTGCGGACTGAAGGGTCCCGGGTTCGATTCTGGTCAAGGGCATGTGCCTTGGTTGCAGGCACACCCCCAGTGGGAGGTGTGCAGGAGGCAGCTGATCGATGTTTCTCTCTCATCGATGTTTCTAACTCTCTATCCCTCTCCCTTCCTCTCTGTAAAAAATCAATAAAATATATTTTAAAAAAAATAAGTGCTACAATAAAGGTATGAAATGGGTGCTCTGGAAAGTAGGGAAAAGAAAAATCAATTTTGCCAGAGTCAGGACAGAGAAAATGATGCATTGAGTTTTGAAGATTGAGAGGAACACCATGAAGGGCTTGGTATGTTAGAATTCCTATGATGTGAGTAGGTTCAGGATTGTGAAGGATTTTATATCTATATATATAAAAGCCTAAGCAACTGTCCGACAGTTCAACCATCTGACCAGGAGCTATGATGTGCAATGACCACCAGGGGGCAGACGCTCAATGCAGGAGCTGCCGAGCTGCAGTGACTTGGCAGCTGTAGTTCTCGGGTGAGCACCCGGAACCAGAGAGGAGGGAGCCCTATTCCGGAGTGCATCACCCGAGAACTGCCCTTTCGCAATCCGGGACCCATTGGGGGATGCCGGAGAGCTGGTTTCGGCCCGATCCCCGAAAGCCTGGCCGAGGGACCCCACTGGGGAATCAGGCCCACAACCTGTACGGAATCGGGAATTGAACCCTGACCTCCTGGTACATAGGCCAACACTCAACCACTGAGCTACACTGGCCGAGCATAAATGAGTTTTAATTGATCTGAAAGTCACCAGGACTTGAGATAGTGGATGACATAATTAGATTTGGAGGGGGGAGTAGTGAAAGAATGGACTACAACAAGCAGAAGTCATGTAAAGAGTTCAGATAAAAGATGATGGCCTGGTCTAAGGGAGGATGGAGACATCAATTTAGAAATAATTTAGGACATAGAATGAACTGAACTCAGTGACTTCAAAATTAGGAGTGAGGAAGGGAAGGAGTTCTGGGTGACTTCTTGAGACTAGTAGCTGGTAATACCATGATTTTAATAGGGTCCATTGGCAAGGGGATCATTTGAGGCAATTGGGAAGGAAAAGAGAATGAGTTTCTTTGGGGTGTTCGGGCTCCCTTACTTTAGGAGTTAGTAACACAGATGCAGTTGAAGCTGTTAAGGTAGATATCAGTCAGGGAGACTGTAGAGACTCTATAAATGACTATGATATAGATTTTTGTAAAAACGAAGGAAAAAAATTACAAAATCTTGCATATGGCTTAAGAGGGGGGACAGTTCAAGGAAACTCTGAGAAGAGTCTTACAAATATTTAATGAGTGACAACAAATTAGAAAAACCTACAAATGTAAATATGAAATAATTGTTAAGTGCAGATTTGGATGCAAATATGACACAGTTATATCCACCATGCTTAACAACAGTATATGCAATTTTCCAAAATTGTCAGTTCTCTTACTGTTTGTTCACCCATCTGTCCCATTTATTCAATAATCTATAATAATAAAAGCATAATATGCTAATTAGACTGGCCATCCTTCCGGACGTCCTTCCTTCTGGACAAAGCCACAGTGGGTGGGGGCCCAGGTAGAGGTGGCAGAGGCCCCTGGCCTTGGTGGCAGTGGTGGGCAGAGACCAGGGCCAAGGCCCTTGCACAAATGTTGTGCATTGGGCCTCTAGTCCTATATAATAAAAGCCTAATATGCTAAGTGTCTGGTCATCCGGTCGGATGTTCACTGGCCACCAGGGGCAAATGCTCTGACCAGTAGGTTAGCTTGCTACTGGGGTCCGGCCGATCGGGACTGAGATGGGCTGGACATGCCCTGGAGCCCTCCTGTGGTCCCTCCCTGGCTGGCCAACTTCCTGTGTCCTTCTCCCACCCTGATTGTGCACCAGTGGGGTCCCTTAGCCTGGCTTGTGCCCTCTTGCAATCTGGGACCTCTTGGGGGATGTCGGAGAGCTGGTTTTGGCCCAACGGCAGAATGACTGGTTGCTGTGATGTGCACTGACCACCAGGGGGCAGACGCTCAATTCAGGAGTTGCCCCCTGGTGGTCAGTGTGCTCCCACAGGGGGAGCGCAGCTTAGCCAGAAGCCAGGCTAACAGCTGGCAAGTGCAGTGGCGATGGTGGGAGCCTCTCCTGCCATCTCTGCAGCAGCCGGACATCCCCCGAGGGCTCCCGTACTGTGAGAGGGTGCAGGCTGGGCTGAGGGACCCCCACTCCCTTGCACCGAGTGCACAAACTTTGTGCACCGGGCCTCTAGTAATAATAATAATAATAATAATGATAATAGGCACTGTTTAATGAGTGCCTGCCATGTGAATGCCATCATGCTTGGCACTTGGGACACAAAGATAAACAAGTCTCCTACTCTGCCCTCAAGGAGCTGATAGTCCAGTTGGTTGGTATTTACAAGTAAACTAAAGCAGCAATAATGAAGTAAGTGTTGGAAGAGATATGTGCAGTAGGTGCTGAGCGAGAGATGGAAAAGAGCACCAAACTACACCTACGTTTTGGAATAAGGGAGCTTGGGGAAACTTCTTGGAAGGGAAGGCTTAGTTCTGAAGGATTAATTGGATTTAACATGGCAACACTCCAATGTAATAATAATAATAATAAGCACTTCAGAATGGCTTGAATGTAAAATACAAGAAATGGAGAAGGGCAGTGGGTGGAAGTGAGAGTGGAGTAAGCAAGGCTAAGGAAGTGGTTAAAAATGCGAATTTTAAAGATAGGCAGGTGACATTGTGTGAAGAAGCTTGGTTAGGACAGTTTCATGGGGTTTAGGATAATGACAGAGCAGGAACAATCAAAGGGCATTCACATTTAATTGCATTTTAAAATATATATTTTCATTGTTGACAGTATTACAGATGTCCCCCATTACCCCCTTTACCCTACTCCACCCTGCCCCTACTCCTCCCCCCTCTCAGGCCTTCACCACCCTATTGTCTGTGTCCATGGGCTATGCATATCTCTATATATAAAAGGCTAAGCGACAGTCCGACCATCCAACCGGTAGCTATGATGCACAATAAACATGGGGGAGGGGGGAGGGCGCGGTTGGGCAGTCGCTCTGACCGGTAGCTATGACATACACTGACCACCAGGGGGCAGACGCTCAACAGAGGAGCTGCTGAGATGCAGTGACTTGGCAGTGGCAGTTCTCGGTGATGAACCCTGGAACCAGAGAGGAGAGAGCCCGATTCCAGGGTGCACCACCTGAGAACCGCCCTCTCACAATCTGGGACCCCTTGGGGGATGTCAAAGAGCCGGTTTCAGCCCTATCCCCGCAAGCCAGGCTGAGGGACCCCACCTGCCGGAGGGACCCCACTCACTCTGCAGACGCCCTTTGAGTCACGGTGCCACCTCAAGTGCAGCCAGTGGGGAGGGACTGTGGGAAGTTGGCTCCAGGGCGTGTCTGGCCCTTCTCACCCAGTCCTGCCCCACAGGCCATCTTCTAATTAATTTCATTTCAATGTGCACAAATCCATGCACTGGGCACTAGTAGGTCTATAACTTCTTTAGTTTATCTCTTCTCCCTCCCCTTCCCATTCCCCCTCCCCCCCCCCCCCCCCCCCCCGCTACACACACCAAAATATGTCAGCCTGTTCTATGCCTTGGGTCTTATTTTGTTGGTCAATTCATTTTGTTCATTAAATTCCACAAATCCACAAATGTGATATTTGTCTTTCTCTGATTGGCTTATTTCACTTAGCATAATAGTCTCCAGGTCCATACATGCTGTCTCAAAGGGTAAGAGATCCTTCTTTTTTACTGCTGCATAGTATTCCATTGTGTAAGTGCACCACAGCTTTTTTATCCATTCACCTACTGAGGGGCACTTGCATTGTTTCCAAATCTTAGCTATCCTATCTAATAAAAGAGAAACATGGTAATTAGCGTACATCTGCTACCCTTCCCATTGGCTAATCAGCGAGATATGCAAATTAACTGCCAGCCAAGATGGCGGCCGGCAGCCAGGCAGCTTGAAACTAACATGAGGCTTGCTTGCTTCAGTGACGGAGGACTCCAACATTCCCTGCCTGCCACTGCTGGGCTCTGAGCTGCTAAGAAACATTGTTACAAATATAGAAGCTAAACAAAACCCCAGAAACCTCTTTTCAGTCAGCTGGGATCTCAGAGCTGGAGTTGCAACAAAGTTTCAAATACAGAAAGTAAACAAAGCCAGAAACCTGCTTTCAGCAGCGAGGTCTCACAGCTAAAGCCGGCTCTCAGCTCCAGTGACAGCCATAAATCCAAGAATAAAAAAAAAAAGGAAAAAAGGAGCGGTTGGGAGCTTCAGTCGCCCGCCAGCCTGAAAACGGCCCTCAGCCCCTCACCCAGACTGGCCAGGCACCCCAGTGGGGACCCCCACCCTGAAGGGGGTGTGACCAGATGCAAACAGCCATCATCGCCTCATCCAGTCTGGCCAGGCACCCAAGCGGGACTCCCACCCTGATCCAGGACACCCTTCAGGGCAAACCAGCCGGCCCCTACCCGTGCACCAGGCCTCTATCCTATATAGTAAAAGGGTAATATGCCTCCCAGCACCAGGATCAGCGGAGTCGAGAGGCCTCCTGGCAGCGGGATCAGCGTGACGGGGCAGCGCCCAAACCCCCTGATCGCCCTGTGGCTCTGTGTGTGACAGGGGGCGGGGCCACAACCTCCCTATCTGCCCTGCTCTGTTCATGACAGGGGAAGGCGCCCCAACCCCCTGATCAGCCCTGCTCTGTGCCTGATAGGGGGGAGCTCCCCAACCCCCTGATCGCCCTGCGGCTCTGTGTGTGACAGGGTACGGAGCCCCAACCCCCCTGATGGGCCCTGCTCTGTTAGTGACAGGGGGCAGCGCCCCAACCCCCTGATTGGCCCTGCTCTGTGCGTGACAGGGGGTGGCATCGCAACCTCCCGATCCACCCTGCTCTGTGCATGACAGGGGGCGGTGCCCCAACTCCCCAATCGGCCCTGCTCTGAGCCCGACCAGGGGCTGCACCTAGGGATTGGGCCTGCCCTCTTCCACCCGGGAGCAGGCCTAAGCCAGCAGGTCATTATCTCCCGATGGGTCCCAGACTGCGAGAGGGCACAGGCCGGGCTGAGGGACCCCCTCCCCCCCCCCGAGTGCACACATTTTTGTTCACCGGGCCTCTAGTCCTATATAATAAAAGCCTAATATGCAATGATGTGCACTGACCACCAGGGGGGCAGATGCTCAATGCAGGAGCTGCCCCCTGGTGGTCAGTGTGCTCTCACAGGGGGAGCGCTGCTCAGCCAGAAGCTGGGCTCACTAAGGAGCAGCAAGCAGGTGGGCGGTAAGGAGTGAGGGGTCCTGGACTGAGAGGGATGTCTGCCTGTTGGCCGGCGGACATTGCCCGAGGGGTCCTAGACTGCGCAGGCTAGGCTGAGGAACCCCCCTCAAGCACACAAAATTCTAGTTGTAAATATTGTTGTTACGAACATAGGGGTGCATATATTCTTTCTGATTGGTATTTCAAGATTTAGGATATATTCCCAGAAGTGGTATCGCTGGGTCAAACAGCAGTTCCATTTTTAATTTTTTGAGGAAACTCCATACTGTTTTCCATAGAGCTGCACCAATCTGCATTCCTACCAGCAGTGAACTAGTGTTTCCTTTTCTCCACTTGTTTTTAGTTGTATTTTAACAAGAGATCCCTTCTCTGCTAGCCAAACAAAAACAGTTGGAGGATCATGTAAGACATCTTAAGGAGTTTGGACTTTGTACTAAGGGTAGTGGAGTGCCACTATAGGAGTTTTAAAAAGAGGAGTACATAATCAGACTTTTATTTTATAAAACATAAACCTGGTGGCATTGTAGAGACTGGATTATAAGTGGATAAGACTGCAGCCCGGAAAACTCAGATTTGGTTAGGTTGCTAAAACAGTATGCAAGACCTAAAACGATGGCTTGAAACTAGACAATAAAGAGGGATTGGAAAAATAAAAGAGATATGGAACTAGAAGCAAAAGGACTCAGTAATGGATTGGAAGTGATGGACAAAGGAAAGAAAAAAAATCACAGGGCATCACAATAAACTGTGCAGGCTTCTATTGGTCTGTCAAAGCCTTTTAATCTGACATCCAAAATGAAGTCAAAGCAGTGAACTGAAGTTTTCCTCTCCTCTTGTCCCCCCCCCCCCATGCGTTTTAAAATCTAGTTTTATATACTTAAGATTTACCTCCTGGCAATCTGGAACTAAACTTCTGAGATTGCTGTAAATTATTTCCTTTCTTGGTTTCTCTTCCTCTTTCTTACTTCCCTATTTGGTCAATGTTTTAGTTGTATCCTAAAACATCTCATCCTACCCTTTCCACCAAAAGAACTGCAACATCTGAATATCTGAAACTTGCCTCTTATCAGAATCGTGTCGATTTCCTGAAGTTTTCTAGTTGCTACTCGGACATGTTGCAGGAAAAAAAGTATAATTCTCATATGTAGGTATCTTTTGTTTTTTATTTTATTTTTTTCCAGCGGAGACATTTAGCATTATAGTAAACGACCATTTTATTGTCTTAAAAGACGCGTCTTTTCGTCGTAAAGGCAATGTAGGTTTTCATACCATCCAATTTGCACAGCTACTTCATATTTAATTTTCAAATATGACTCATTGGCATGTCATTTACAGAAACAATAACATTTAAACGACAGAGACGATCGGAGCTTTAATAAGTCAACGGGGGGGGGGGGGCGGGCATGTTCATCCTGGACCCCCTGCTCCCAACAGCAGAATCCACAGTCTGTCGCAGGAAGGTGCTCCCTCCCCAGCCCAGCCCCAGCCCCTTGCGCTGCAGCCGAGGGCGCCGCGGCTCTGTCCTCGGGGACAGCACCTCCTCGCTGCGGCCCGGACCGCTCGGGGTGCTCGCCCCTCGATGGCCAGCGCTCGCCCCCGAACACCGTCTGCACCGTCTCCGTCTCCGGCGCAGAGGACTCGCCCTGCAGGGCTGCAAACCTCACAGCCGAGCCGGCCCTTTCGCCGGGGCGGGACCGGAGTCAGCTAGGCCCGCGGCGGCCCCTCCCCTCCCCGCGCCGCCGCGCCCACCCCGAGCCCGAGGCGGCGGCCGCGGAGCTGGGCGAGCGGAGGGGCGGGGCGGCGGGGCGGCCCCGGGCGCCGAGCGCCCCCTCCCGGAACGCGGCCCTGCCCGGCCGGCCCGCCCCGGCCCGCGGCGCCCCCGCCCCCTCGGGCGCTCCGTAGCCGTGACGTGCGCGCGGCGGGGCCGGGGACTCGGTGGGGCGCCGGCTGGCGGGCGGAGACGGACCGGGATCTGTCCGAGCAGGAAGCGAGGAGCCGCCGGGTCGCCGCCTCCGCCCCGTCCTGGCTGGTCCGCGTCACCGGCCTCTGCGCTCACCTCCTCAGCTCCCGGCCCGCCCTCCAGCCTCCGCGGCGACGGGGAGCCCCGCCAGCGCGCACCTGCCTTCGTGTCCGCACAGGTGAGTGTCCCGGAGCCCGGCCCCTCGCGCCCCGCGTCCGGCTTGGAGGCCTCCCTGAGGCCGCCCCGGGGGCCCACGGCGCGTTCCCCTCCGGGGACTCCGATAGGTGCAGCAGGTGATGGGGGGGCCCGGGCGGCGGCGGCTCGCGGAGCGCACGGCCGGCTCTCACTTCCAGCCGCCGGGAGAGGCTCCTTTCAGGGGGTGATCATCACCCGGATACCTTGGGGCGTCGTCTCTGGCTCCAGGTAGGAGCGGAGCACTCAGGTGTCCGACTCTGGCGCTCCGTGATCGTTTCCTCTTTCGTAAACAAGCCTAAAGTGCAGGGCAGGAATAATGTCGTTGGTCCTGGGGTGTGAGGATCAGCTGACTAATAGTTTAATCATGTAGCAGATCAGGCTGGGACGGTCTCCGTCTGCATTGTCAGTCCTTAGGTGGACCAGTCCTTTGAGTATGTTAATTTGTAGGTTGCCTGACAATAGCTTTTTAATATTTGTTAATTGACAAAACTCCGTAAAACAATGGAAATGCCCAAATCTGGGATTTTGGAATAGGAAGTAACTTTTATTTCTGGAGCACCTGTGTCAGGAATATGTGCGTTCAGTTTCAGAAGCACGTTACATTGTACGTGGCCTGAAGTGTGTGGTGAAGTGCTTCGGTGAGAACCTACAGGTATGAGTGAGGAGCTTAACAGACTGCTGTACATGCTAAAGTCTCATGTAACATGCTGTTGTGCTCTGGGGGTGTAGATGCAGAATATTTAAACATAGTCAGGGTTTGAGAGTTTAAAAAATTCACGTTCTTAAGATTTAGCTGACACTGTTCACACCATAAAATGTGAATCTTGAACTTGGGCTGGTAATGGTCATGGTACAAAGGTTGGCAGCAAAATGGCATTTCTGTACAAATTAACTCAACTTCATAGAGGTCTTGGGTTGTGGTTTTCAAATTGGAAATTGTTTAGGGAAAAAAAATGACCTTGGTGTCTTTTATCATTCACTTTAGAAACACCACAAATTGAGCTATAGCCAGAGCATGAAACAATGCAACTCTTCAGAATAACTCATTGACTTTTAAATACCCAGCGCATTTGGGAGTATTTTCAGTTGCGCGGGAATTACGTGCACAGTGGTAAACAGAAGTCATTTTAGTCTTACGCAGATTTGCCCGTTGCGTTTGTATGTTCTATGTGACACGCCATTTATTGTTCTCTCAGCTTTTTAAGTTACATTTTTGTGTGCAAGAACTAATTTTAAAAGGGAGTTACAAAAGTGACGAATGACTTTAAGAAAAGATAATCATGATTAAAAACTCTATAGAATATATATAACAAATATATTTTTCATGAGTGTGTGCAAATACAAGTGAGAAAAATGTAATAAGATATTGCAATATTTAATGTAAATTTATGCGGTATTTAAAACAAGATCATAAATCATAACCCATGGGGCTTATCTGAAATGGATTTTTTCATCTGTTTATGTTTATGTGATCAGGTTTTAAAATAACAGTGGTCAGGAAATCTGAGAGAGGCTGAAGGCTCTCTTCTCATCCTGTTGTGACTTTGCCTGGAGACTGTGGTGGATCATGTAGCCCATTGTTTAGACAACTGGGCTGTCTCCGGGTTCTAAAATACAACTTTCTTCAGAAAGTTTTAGAACTTTTGACCATGGAAGCACCCGAAACATTTTTGAAAAAATTTACCAATTGTCACAATATATTGATAATTGAATCTTCATCGTTGATATGTAAAAGGTCAGTTTTTAAAAGATTCCCAGCCTTTGTGAAATTTTCACTTCTCTATGTTAAAACATTTTAAGTAAAAGTTTGAAAAAAGCATTGCAACTTCAGTACATTTCAGACAAGTTAATTGTGATCCCCCTTAATGAGATACTTCATAATTTGCTCAAGGTCATGTAGCTCCAGAAGGACAAAGGCTGGATTCACACCCAAGTCTCGAAACCCCTGTCCTTTTAGACAGACCTGGTTGCCTTGATCTCAGTTCGTTTGGTAGACTGTTCAAATAAACTTGCAGAACTGACGCTGTGTTAAAGAATGTGGCTTGAGAGTTGAAGAAGGCACACAGGAGTGACGATGAGAGAGGCCAGGAACTAATTTTGAATTCATGCATCTGTTTCTTAATTCTTAAAGATGACAGCCTTGAACAGTAATATGTTGCTTTATCATTTCTGGTGTAAATTCCAGAATATTATACCTATTGTGCACTTTTTATTTTGATGGGTTTATAGGAACTAGAATTAGGCTGTAGTGTAACACTAGTTTTTATTGTAGCTAAAATGAATAGTATAATGTTACTGCTTAGGAGAGAACTTAAACATTTTCCTCAAATTAGATTGTTACCTGTACATGCAGTAGCTGTCTTTTAAATGTATAATTCTCTAATCCTGGGGGCGGGGGCGGGGGGGCGGAGAGGGGGCAAAGACTTGCTTTCAGTGTATGATTAAATTGTCAACTGTACTATTTAGACAGTTTTTTTAAAAAAATTTGCTTTTTAGTTTAGATGTGGCTCATGTTTATTTCAGAAATGTCCCTTGAACTATAATAACATAAATGAGCACACAAAGTTCATCTTTTATAACAAAGTAGGCGTCATTTCAGCGGTAGAATGTAATTAGGTAAATGATAGGAAGAAAAATGATAAGAAGGTTGAGTTGGGTGACTACTTTTACAGGTGTTTCATTATTTGGTTTGAACTATTAAGAATTTTGCATCTTGAGGATACTCCACCATATCTCAATATCGCAAGGATACTCAACTGTAAATACAAAACCATCATCCAAGGGCTTAGTATAAATTATTAATGGATGATCTGTAATACACCTGTGTGTGCGTGTGTGTGTGTGTGTGTGTGTGTGTGTGTCTGCAGGTGTAGATAATCAAGAACTAACTAAATTTAAATACGCAGAGATATAAAAAAAGATGAATAGAAACATTTAAAATCTGAAGATGTTTATATTAAAGGTTAACATACCTTTGTATGGTGCTTTATTGTTTTGGAAATTAGTTTATGTGTACTTGGTCCTTAAAAAAACTTGATGAAGTAGATGTGGTAAACTTATTCCTATACTGAAGATGAGTAAATGGAGACAGAAATTAAGTACCTGTTCAAGGTCACTTATGTGGCTGCTTAGAAGCACAGCTGAGAATGGAACTCCTCTCTGTGTATTCCGTAGCGATCTCCCTTCCCCCAGCTCTCCATCTCTTCGATGTTAGTTATGGTTAATCTCTTAGCAGTGCTTATTTCATTTTATGGCTTTAATTCAGATGGTCACTGAAATGCTCATTGTTAAATAGTTTGTAAGGTAGAATGATGAGTGTGATGTATCACGGAACCACTTTAACATTAACTTTTCTAGTTGAAGAGTTTTTAAAGAAAAGTCAACAGTTAGTTAAAAAGAAAGAAGAAAAATGTTCTGAGGGAATTTTGAAAATAACTTACAAGTTATTGGCACATTGTTCTAGATCTGATGATTATACTTGTTTTTTGTAATAATGAGCTAAGGTGTGTCTTCATTGGTACCTTTATACCTTCATTCATTTAACAAATATTTGAGTATTTACCATGGGCTAGGCATTGTTCGAAGTGCTGATGATGCAGTGATAAATTAAGACCAAGTGACATTTTATTATTGTTTTGAATTAAGGTAATTATAGACTCTATACTAGTATGTAATCAACAGGGCTGACTCTAAAGTTGGGAAATAGACAGTTGTCAAAGTGGTACAATTTCAGGGCTACTAAAAGACTCATTTGCTCTAAAATATTCTACTCCTGGCATTCAGTCCACTGAGTTACACACTGTTACCAGTGTACTCCTGAAAATAAGATATGTTCTATCTTTTATCACAGTCCCAGGACACAGAGCTGTGAGAAAATAAATCAGACCTTGTACTGACTGATACGTTGAATTTTGTAAGAGAGGTGGTTGGCAAAGTAGAATTTTAGTAGCAGTTATTGTTTATTGAGCTCTTGCTCAGGTCCTGTGTCAAGCAGGTACTTTAACTCATTAGCTCACTGTGTCATTTCAGTGCACCTAGCATCAGGACCCTCATTGTACAGATTGGGAGACCGTAGCACAGAGATGTTAAATTTGCTCAAGCCCGAAGCCCATCCTCGGAGCTGGGTTTTGGATCCTTTATAGTACTTGGCATGTGGCAGGTACCCCTGTGGAAAGGGTGCTGGTATACATACAGACTTGTGCCATTGTGGTGGCACACCATGTAGGTGGCACACCTTGCTGAGTGAGGGACGGGTGGGGAGAGTCAAGAGAGCTTGTTGGGTGAGTGGTTGGAGTTGGGGAGAGGGTGGGGACAGGGAGGGTTATTGTTTTGCTTGGCCCTCAGGCTTAATCCTCCTTAAATGTACAAATGCTTGGTTGTCCAGCTCCTGGGTAAGAGGACAGGCAGACCTGAGGTGATCCTGGTTTTGCCACTCATTACCATTGGTCAGGTTACTTCGTTTCTCTGGGCTTTCGTTTTCTCATTTGTAAAATGGAGGCAACAATGCTACTTAACTGGTGTAGTTCTTGAGAGCACTGAACTAGCTGATATTACATGTAAAGCACATATCATACTGGCATTGTTATTGTTACTATGGTTTGGTTATTATTTTTTTCTTTTGGACAGTGTTTAATGTGGAATATGAATTCAAAAGAAAAAAAGCAATATATTGGAAGTTTGGGTGGGATCTTGAAGTTGGCCAGTTTTAAATAGTTCTGAAATTTAGGTGTGCATCAGAAATACCTGGGGGACTACTGAAAACAGGTGTCAGGGAGGTGTGGGTGGGGCCTGGGCGTTAGCATTTTAACAAGCTCCTAAGTTGATTTATTTGCCTATCAAAATTTGAGAACTGTTGGTTTAAACGTTTTTTTTTCATCCTGTGCTTAGAGAGGGCTTCAACAATAACAACAACAAAAAAATTACTTGGATTTACCAGGTAGATTAAAGTGAAATATCAGTTACCAGAATCTCTTCATTGATTTTTTTTAAAGCTTATTTCAGCCTTATTGCATTTATCTTGAGAGAACAATGCAGTGTGAAATTACACACCTAAATTTAATTGTGATGAATATTTCAGCTTATTAACCAGCTTCATATGGAAGTAAGCTAGTTATATTTAATTTTTATATAACTATACAGATAGCAGTAATATGTAAATAATGTCCATATAGATCTTAAGTCCTTTTTAAACTTTTTAATTGTATTTCTTTAGATAATGGACTGTTTTTTACTAACCAGACTTGGTATTGTTGGCTGCATCAGGCAAGGTCCCAGCAAGAAAAGAAATTTCATCCTTGATGGTGCGAATGAAGAGATTGTAGAGGTTAGGGAACAAACAAGGGATGGTGCAGCACCCAGGGAATAGCAACAGCAAGAAGCCCTTAATTCCCCAGAGATGAGCAGAGCAGAGAGCGGACATTGTGGAGGAGGGCCCAGGGGAGCTGGCTTTGAGGCAGGCAGGGAGGGAGGGGATGCTCCCTGCCCCCTCCTCCCTCTGTTTGTAGGTCTGTACCAGTGACTTCCATTTCTAGCACCCAGGTGGGGAGCCTAGGTCATGATCTGTGCAGGTTCATCCTCCCAGGCCAGGAGCAGAGCAGAGCAGGGATTTTGGGGTGCTGTGGAGCAAGTGGAAAATAACTAGGACGTTGATTAGAACCTTCGGGAATTTGTAGTATTTCCTCAGTGCAATTAAAACAGTTTTTAGCATTGTGATACATCTGCAAAAACACTTGAGGCTACTTGACTTATATATACGCTTTTAGAAAATAGTGTATTCACTTTCTCATTTAATGGAACAATCATTTTAGGAACTTTTGGTGATTTATATAACCAACCGAGTGAGAAATATAATTTAGGTTTGTTAACACAATGCATATTTCTTAATATATTGTTAGGCCTTAATGAGGTTTTCTGACATTTTCTTCATTGGGTAGTCTTGGGTTGATAGAATAACTGTTTTTCATTAAAAAAAATACTTTAATGACTACGTTTCAAAAATTCTGGCTAGAATAGTCCTTTGCCTTCTGGAATTTATACGTCTATTCACTTGGACTCTGGATAGCAAAAAAACCAGAACGCAGGCTTGATGTGGTAAATAAGACTTTTATGAAATGTTCTTCCTCCCCAAGTCCTGTTAAAGACATTACATTTTTGTATAAATCTGTTGCAGTTTGTTGCTATTCAGCTGTCTTTTGCTAATGAGAATTTTACCTAGTTAATCGGAGTTTTGGTTAAGAGTCTTAATCCATGCTCTTTATTTTGGACAGGTTGTTTAGGATTACTAAAGAAAAGGGTTTCTCTACTTAAAGAGGAGATATGAAGGTTCTTAGTATCTGAGCAGTCCCCCCCCAAAGCGATTAGATTATGGCTTGTCTTTTCTTCGCTTGGGAGTTCCAGGGAAAAAGAAGTACAGAATTTTACTCAGATTCAGCAGCAGCCGTCTTGGTCACAGCTTCCAGAAAGGGAAGAACCATATTGTCTGGGGCTGAGCAAATTAATCCCATAACAACACCTGGCTGTGAGACTTTAAATTACAAATAAAGGGTACTTCTAGACCAGTGGTTCTCAACCTTCTGGCCCTTTAAATACAGTTCCTCATGTTGTGACCCAACCATAAAATAATTTTCGTTGCTACTTCATAACTGTAATGTTGCTACTGTTATGAATCGTAATGTAAATATCTGATATGCAGGATGGTCTTAGGCAACCCCTATGAAAGGGTTGTTCGACCACCAAAGGGGTCGCGACCCACAGGTTGAGAACCGCTGTTCTAGACGTAAATATAATTGGGTCATTTTTTTTTTAAAACAAATACGTTTTTCATCTTGTTTTTAAAAGAGTATGGTGGGAGAAGAACAGGTTTTGGAGTAAACCAGTATTTTGGGTAGTAAAATTATGCTCAGAGACTGATTTTGTCTTTGCCAGCAATTTATTTAACACAGTGAATTTCATAAGCCAGTAGCACACAGGATAATGCCGCTTTTTAAAAAAATTGAAGTGTAGTTGATATACAATATATTAGTTTCAGGTGTACAACATAAGGACTCAACATTTCTGTACCTTACAAATTGATCACCACAAGTCTAGTAACGAACTGTCACCGTACAGTTATAGCGATATTATTGATTATATTCCCTATACTGTACATTACATCTTCATGACTTACTAGGATAATGTCTCATAGTAAGCCTGAAAGAAATAACGTACTCCGAGGCAGTGATAGCTTAATTACATTATTGTTTCAGGCAAGGGGAGATGAAAGGAATAAAGTCAAAATTCAGATTACTAGTAGGTGTCCCTTTTTACATGAGTAGGCACTCAGGAGAGGTAGTTGGCCAATGGAGAGCTGACACCAGCTGCTCTTGTTGCTAGAGCACGTTGCTAGGGAACCATGCTCCCATGTTGATGAGCAGGATGATCTTTGCGGGGGCTGCTTCTCTGCTTTCACCACTGTCTAGGAGGAATTGCCTCATGGCGACAGGAGCTAATGCCCCAGTGATCTTCAGAGAGCTCTTTACATCAGCAAAGTGTCACTTTGCCCAGACCCAAACTCTCCAGTAGTCCTCATAAATTCTCTAAATGTCCCCTTGCCATAGTTGCTTCTCTCCATGTTCTTATCCGTAAGCCCCAGTGGGGAGCCTCAGCAGCTGGGCTACTGAGTGATAATCAGCGACAACAGATGAGATGATGGCATCCTGACACATTCTTCTATCCAAACAACTTCTAAAAACAGCTTTTATTTGTCTTGTCATAAACACATGGATTAAAACAACTTTATTAAAGTCATAAGCAAGTGAATTTGAAATCATATCAAACTAATACACAGCAACCAAATAGCACCTGTGCTCAGAAATCATACAGTTAGATATTTTCTCTGTAAGTGGGCTTTTTTTTTTTTTTAAAGGAGAGATTTCAAACTTTTGTGGTATCTTCAAAAAAAAAATATTGTTCATTTTGATTTGACACTGATAGAATTAGTATCCCACAGGAGAGAATTAAGGCTGTTGGTTTTTCCATATTATGCTCTTTGAATTCCCTGATTTGAGGATTGAGTTATTCCAGAGAGAGCTTTTCTCTGGTTCCTTGTTATTCTTTTTCTAAAATTAGATGAAATAGCTGTGTTTTGGTTTGTGGGCATGATTTGCTGTCTGTTATCCTTGTGGTGCTTTGGGAAAGAACAAAGTGTATGCATATGTATGTGTTTTGAGGAGAAATGTATTAGTTTCTCTGCTTTTCCTGTCTGTCATCGTTGACTTGAAGATGAGAAGAGCAAGATGACTGATGTAGCTATTATGCTTGTGTTTGAGGTTTCAAACAAAACTGTGGCTGTGCTGGCCATTGAGTTAATGGAGACAACAGATGAGTGTAAAGCGTAAAACTAGTCATCGTCTACTCAGTGGCTAATTGAGGAAGTTTATATTAGTTTGAAGGATTTTCTGTCAGGTATGGTGGGGAGGGGAGAAGAGGAAGGGAATTGAATGAGTTTGAATATCTGAACAGATTTCACAGCAGATTTTTAGAAACCAGAAAAGAATATTTCAGTTAGAATTTTGTGTTACATAGAGAGATATTTTACTGATAAGTTTGCTGTTTTGAAAAGGGGGTGCAGCATAAATTAAGACTATAGAAATCACTTGTTTAATTTGGTGACTCAGTGGGTTACTAACAAACATGGGGATAGCCTGGTGGCTACATAATGTTAGTGTGTCAGGAAATGGGCTATTACTTATTAGAGGTTTGCTTCTGGAACTGGTCCAGAATCGCACGGATTCTGGTCGTGTTCTCTAGGGCAGTGGTTCTCAACCTTCTGGCCCTTTAAATACAGTTCCTCACGTTGTGACTCAACCATAAAATTATTTTCGTTGCTACTTCATAACTGTAATGTTGCTACTGTTATGAATCGTAATGTAAATATCTGATATGCAGGATGGTCTTAGGTGACCCCTGTGAAAGGGCTGTTCGACCACCAAAGGGGTCGCGACCCACAGGTTGAGAACCGCTGCTCTAGGGTCTTGCTGTTTGGCGTACAACATTGTCAAAGGTTCGTATTTTCAGTACATACAGACAGCTGAGTAGGTCATCAGGATTTAACAGTGAAGGGTTATATTGCCGGTTGGGAGTGGGCAGTATGTTATAAGGATGGGTTAAATGAGTGACCCAGAATGACCCTAGACCAGGGGTGGGGGCCACAGTGGTTCTTAAACTGGACCGGAGGGCCGGAACAAAAGCATGGATGGAGTGTTTGTGTGAACTAATATAAATTCAAAGTAAACATCATTACATAAAAGGGTACGGTCTTTTTTTTTTTAGTTTTATTCATTTCAAACGGGCCGAATCCGGCCCGCGGGCCGTAGTTTGCCCATGGCTGCCCTAGACCAGTAAATCCTAATAATTCTTGAGGACCAGCAATGTGCCACCACATTGAGTGTTTCATAGTCATTTTCTCATTTAATTGTAATGTTGACCCTATGAGGTAGTTCTTATCTCATTTTACAGCTGAGTACTGAGGTCTAACTAACTTGCTAAAGCGATACAGTAGTGAGGGGGAGAGCTGAGAAGTCCCCAGGTGCTCTGGATCCAGAGCCTTCGTCCCATTTAGGATTTGAAGTTACCTCTTTTTTTCTTTTTTCTTTTTTGGTGTTCTTTTATTCTTTTTTTTTTTAAATATATTTTATTGATTTTTTACAGAGAGGAAGGGAGAGAGATAAGAGAGTTAGAAACATCGATGAGAGGGAAACATCGATCAGCTGCCTCCTGCACATCCCCCACTAGGGATGTGCCCGCAACCAACGTACATGCCCTTGACCGGAATCGAACCTTTCAGTCCGCAGGCCGACGCTCCATCCACCGAGCCAAACCGGTTTCGGCTGGTGTTCTTTTAAAGCAGTGGTTGTCAACCTTGGCTGCACATTAGAATCACCTGGGAATCTTTTTAAAATCCTGATTTCTGGGCCTCATCCTCCGGAAATTCTGTTTCTATGTTAATAATGTTGTAGCCTCACCCCATAACAAAGAAACAGAATTTCCGGAGGATGAGGCCCAGAAATCAGGATTTTAAAAGGATTCCCAGGTGGTTCTAACGTGCAGCCAAGGTTGAGAACCACTGCCCTACAGGATTCATTAGTACTGTTTTTCTGCGCCTAATCAAGGATGGTAACATCATGACACTCATGCAGCTGTTGCCTGCTTTCAAGTTTAAGGTAGAGAACTCCTCTGTGATGCCCTTTTATCCTCGCCCTTGGATTTCTGTTCTCCACGGTGCTCCAGCTACCTCTGCTAGTTGGTGTGAGAAGGGAGATTTCTGGCATGCAGAGTGTAAACCATTCCTTATGGCTTTTAAATTCCATAACAACTACCCATTTTAAATTTATAATTCATAAATTTGCTTTAAATGTATTCTTGTAACGTTTTGTGTAAGTTAAATGAAGAATTAAATTATAATTTTGTCTTATCCTGGAAAACTTCATATTTATTTAAAGGACCCCAATAGTGATTGCTTTTGCAAAGGGAAGAATCCTTTGGTAAAACGAATGATTGTTTTCTAAATTACACTAATAAATATGGATCTTGCACATATTACCTTTATAGAAATATAGGTCTGGCTGTATATACATTTTATATAAATGTGCCTAAATTAAGTTTGAGCTCATATTTTGCCTGATATTATGAATAAAAAGGGAATGGATAATCAGTTTTTTCTTAAATAAATGCTACTTGTTGGATTTGCACTAAAATGTCCTTTAGTAGGCTTATCTACACTAAGAGTAATATATATATATATATATATATATATATATACTAGAGGCCCAGTGCATGAAATTCATGCACTGGGTGGGGGGTGTCCCTTAGCTCAGCCTTCACCCTCTCCAATCTGGGACCCCTTCGGGGATGTCTGACTGCCAATTTAGGCCCAACCCCATGGGATCCCTAAACTGGCAGTCAGACATCCCTCTCACAATCCAGGACTGCTGGCTCCCAACCACTTGCCTGCCTGCCAGCCTGATCACCCCTTAACCACTCCCCTGCCAGCCTGATCGACGCCTAACTGCTCCCCTGCCACCCTGGTTGTCCCCAATTGCCCTCCCCTGCTGGCCTGGTCACCCCTAACTGCCCTCCCCTGCCGGCCTGGTCGCCCCTAAATACCCTCCCCTGCAGGCCTGGTTGCCCCTAACTACCCTCCCCTGCTGGCCATCTTGTGCCCACATGGGGGTGGCCATCTTGTGAGAGGGTGTGACAGTCAATTTGCATATTATCTCTTTATTATATAGGATATATTTAAACCTCACCCTAGGATATTTTTTCCATTGATCTTTAGAGAGAGTGTGGAAGGGAGAGAGGAAGGGGAGGAGAGAGAAAGAGAGAGAGAGAAAAACATTGATGTGAGAGAGACATATCAACTGGTTGCAGACCAGGGCTGGGCATGGAACCTGCAACCAAGGTATGTGCCCTTGACCGGGAATTGAATTGGAGACCCTTTGGTCTGAGGGCTGACGCTCTAACCACTGAGTGAAACTGGCCAGGGCTAAGAATAATTTTTTGAGTGATAGGTTGAGGTTTAATAAATAGCACAACAGTAAATTGTTTGGGTCATAAAATTTATTAGGTAAATGCTAGTGTTCTATATAAATGCTTAAATCAGTGTTTGATGCTATTCTGATCTAAATTCTCTGAAAATATCACAAATTTTAGAGAGATCATTTTATTAAAAATTGTTACAGTTGAAAGCAGACAAACTATTGTTTGGAAAACATCTTCATGTGTCCCTGGCTAAAATAGTTGTTTCTTGTACCTAATACTATGCTAATGAGGCATATATGTAATATATGTTCTGTCCCTAAACATTCAACGGAGACTTACTACTCTGTAACCTCCTAATTAATAGATTTAGTGGCCTCATTTAGATCATTATTATTTTCCAACCTTTAAGCTACCTTAAGCTCTCTCTTCTTAGATTCTGTGGTCATGCACTCTCTCAGGTTTCTGACTTTTCCTTTTTTATTTTTATTGTTTAATTTTCTCTGTCCCTTTGCTGTTCATGTCTCATAAAATCCTGTACTTTGCACTTTGCTCTACTCACTCTGTTCTTATTTTTGATAATTATCTTAGTCCTGTGGCTCCAACTCTTATTCATATGCAGATTAATACAAAATTTCTTTCCATATCATCTTAACCAGCATTTCTAAACTGATATTCTACAGTAGCGATTTTTAACTGGTGTGCTGCAAGAATTTTTAAAACATGCAATACTGACTATTTAGTCAGGGCCACTGACCTCTTTCCTCCTGAGATTGTTAAATAAAAAAATGACAACAGCCATTAAAACAATAATTGTTCAGTGTGAAGGAATCAAAATTATAACTATTTTCTGTTGTCAGATTGGTAAAAAATATATTTTTTGTTGTGCTGCAGAATTTTAGTAATTAGTTTATGTGTGCCATGAGATGAAAAAGGTTGAAAATTGCTGCTCTACAGACATCTTAAAATTTCACATATTCCCATCACACCCACCTCTTTTTAGAAACTTGCATTTTCTTCCTTTTCCCTTATGATGCTCTCATTACTCTGTTGTTCATGCTCAGAACTTTCACTCATTTTTTCCCCCTCTTCACTTGGCATGTTTGTCAGTTGTCAACCCCTCTTTTGCTTCTGGAAGGTCGTCCTTCACTCCCTGTGCCTCTGACCGAAGCAGGTCTTATTAGTTTTCTTTCCATATACATCTCCCTATATTTGGCCCTTTTCTTCAATGTATGGTCAGTCTATCTTGTGCATTGCCATTAGGGTTATATTTCAAAGTAGAAATGTGACTGTAATATTCTCTAGCTAAATAAGAATCCATATTAGCCCTTCATTAATACATTTAAGAGTCCAGACTTTCATTGTGGGATTTGAAATCCTTTGTGTTCTAATCTCTTGGCCCACTTTTCCACCTCAGCCATTGTCACTCTTCTGCCATTATACTCTAGCCCTGTTGACCTCTTCCTCAAACACATCCCCGTTCTCTCATCTCCCTAGTTTTATTCAAACAGACTTTTGTCTTTTGGTCAGTCTTACCCATTTTTCAGGGCCTGCTTGAATAAATCTTTCTAAGTCACTTTTCCAAATTTACTGTTTGAAGTTACACTTATAATATTTATCACAGGTTATGTGATATGTATCTTTCTTTTTAAAAAAAATGTATATTTTTTTATTAATTTCAGAGAAAAGGGAGAGGGAGAGATAGAAACATCAATGATGAGAGAGAATAACTGATTGGCTGCCTCCTGTACACCCCACACTGGGGATCGAGCCTGCAACCTGGTCATGTGCCCTGACTGCGAATGGAACTGTGATCTCCTGGTTCATAGGTCGAAGCTCAACCACTGAGCCAAGCCGGCTGGGCTCTATCTTCTTTCATTTCCCTACTCTCACTAGATTGTGAATGACTAGCGTGAGAACTGTCTAGCAAAAGATTTGGTAAGGTTTTATGTAGATCAGTGGATCTCAGGTCTTAGTACTCCTTTGCACTCTTAATTATTGAGGTCTCTAAAAATTTTGTTTATCTATTTGGTTTTATTTATCAACTAGAGGCCCGATGCACGAAATTCATGCAAGGGGCTTGGACCCTGCAGCCACAGTGGCTGCCTCTGCCTTGGCTCCTGCCATGGCGGCTTCGTCCGGTAGTTCATCCAGTCTAATTAGCATATTATGCTTTTATTATTATAGATATTTACTGTATTAAAATTTAAAAATTATTTTAAAGCAACAATAATTAATAAATGCATGTTAACAGAAATCACATATATTATGAAAAATAACTATTTTCAAAAATAAAAGTTAATGAAGAGAGTGGCACTATTTTACATTTTTGTAAAGCTCTTCAATAGAGGATAGTTGGATTGTCCTATCTGCTTATGCATTTAATTTGTTGCATTATGTTTTGGTTGAATTGTATATGAAGAAAATCTGACCTCACGCAGACAGATCATTGAGAAAGGAAGTATTAATTTGACTTTTTCAGATAACTCTGTATATTCTTTGATCCCTCACCAAAACTCAGCAAGTGGTCATTTCTTAATGTTCCAAAGTAGAATCTTTAACCATATCAGTGAACTTTTTGTACTGTGTTATATTACAATTCGTTGGTCTGTTTAGCACTTTGGATCGTTTACCCATTATTTTGTAACATGATGTATTGGTCACTTGGAACACACTGTTTCACTGAATTATGCAGGTTTTCTAAATTTATTTAATTTCCAAATCATATTTAGCCCTGGCTGGTGTGGCTCAGTTGGTTGAGCATCATCCCATGCACTGAGAGGGCATCCGTTCGATTCCTGGTTGGGGCACATGCCCAGGTTGCACACTTGATCCCCAATGAGGGATCTGCAGGAGGTAGCCGATGGATGTTTCTCTCTCTCTCTCAAAAAAAAAAATCCATAAAAACATTTAAAAAAATCATATTTTATCTCATCAGAAAAGTCTTTTTAAGTATTTAAACTTAAACAGCATAAGCTATCATGCTCAGGTCAGATACAAGTTTTCCCAGATTCTACTTTTTTGTTGTTGCTGTTAATCCTCACCTGAGGATATTTTTCCATTGACATATTTTTTTAAATTTTTCTTATTGATTAAGTTATTACATATGTGTCCTTATTCCCACGTTACCCCCTACACCCCCCCACTCATGCCCTCACCCCCCCTCCATTGATATTTTTTTAAGAGAGTGGAAGGGAGGGGCCCAGATTCAGCAAATACTTGTCAGTTGTTTTCCTTGAAGTAACAGGCTTCACTCAAAAACAAATGAACAAACAAAACCTGTTTGCCAGAAGCCAGAGTTTCAATAACTACAGTTAGTCATTCTCTTCAGTGAAAATGGTGTTTCATGAAAAATAAGAAAAGGTAGCCAGTTCCTGAAGGCTAGAACTCGAGCATCCACACATATTTTCCTTGAGTCAACTATCATACTTTGTACTTTATGCACAATTTCTATTTTGTCATATATTAAAACATGTGTATCTGAGGGTGAAGATCTAATAAAATCAATATATTTTACTGCTTCAACAAAGGTATTAAGTGAGACAGCATTCTTTTTACTGTGACCACTGGTATATATGGTTGGTGCCACTGCCTTGATTCTAGGTAAACTGGTAGAAGTTTTACCCATCATTGGATCTGCATTATCAGAGCAAATGTAACCACAGTGCAAAAAGCCAATGTGTTCAAAATAATTTTGACCTTGTTGACATTCTGAAAAGGTCTTAGGGATCTCCAGGGGTTTCATTGACCACACTTGGAGAACTGCTGGTCTGGAAAATTGTTGACTTGAGTTGTGAATGTGTTTAGGTTTCCTGTAGACCACACAAGTAGAAGCCTAGAAAGTTCTAGTTAGACATTATCCCAGAGTTAATTTTATTCCAATTCTTTATTAAGAAGTTGAGGAAATAGGTTTAGAGAGGTTAAGAGACTTGGTAAAGTTCCTTCAGCTAAATTACTGGAAGAACTGAAAAGATAATTCATATGGCTTGATTAATTCAGAGTTCATTCTTTTTCTATCAGTATTGTGCAGTTAAAACTTTTAAAGGTCATTTCAGACACATTTTATATAAAGCTATGACAAGAAAATAAGCATTTCCTTTTATGCAATAATATGGATACTGTCAAATAGAATTCCTTAGAGGATAGATTTTTTAACTCTATGACCTAGAACTCTAGGACCAGCTTTCATCTGTGTGTTTTTTTTTTTTTTTTTGTAAGGGTTATACATACTTATTACTGAACCAGTCTAGTAGCGTAGAAAAATGTTAACAGAGAAAAATATTCCAGTAATTTTCCAATAAAACATGTCCAACTGTTTAGATAGTAGTGATCTTTTCAGTGATGTGGTAAGTTGTAAACAATTCAGACACAGCATAAATATGTGAGCCATTTCATGTGCAGTTCCTTCTTGACCTAGCTTGGTTCTTCTCCAGTTGGAGTCATACTTGATTTTATTATCAGGTTCTATCTGAATCCATTGGGGAATGGGCCGATTCTGCTTTTGTTTCTTGGCCAGGAACCTCTTGATCCTGAAAGTCTAGTGAGAAGAAATGGTGAAGAGGAGTCAACCACCAGCTTTCATCTCTTTTTCTCACCTCCTTTCTTCATCTAGATCAGTGGTTCTCAACCTTCCTACTGCTGCGACCCTTTAATACAGTTCCTCATGTTGTGGTGACCCCCAATTTCATTGTTACAAATTGAACATAATTAAAGCATAGTGATTAATCACAAAAACAATATGTAATTATATATGTACTTTCTGATGGTCTTAGGGGTCTCGACCCACAGGTTGAGAACCGCTGATCTAGATGAATGTGAAATTGCTTGCTGTAATCAGTTGGCAGGTCACATGAGAAATTGAGATAATGCAGCAATTCATGGGTGATCATTGCTTAAAAAGCCCTCAAAATATACCCTGATAAAACTCAGTATAATCAGTTTGACATTTAAGAGAAGAGCATATTATGTATAAAAGTGAAAAATAATTGAGCATCTTTAGAGATTACTTCTTTTAAAAATAATTTTATTATGGAAAGTTTCAAGCATATTCAGAAAAGAAGAGGAGAGCATATGAACCACTATGTTTCCATCACCCAGATTCAACAGTTAGCAACCCTGTGCTAATCTTACTTTATTTACCTTTTTTAAAAAATCAACAATTATTCCCCCTCTCTCTGGATTATTTTAAATCAAACCCAAGCTAGCATGTAATTTTATCATCTATAAACATTTCAGTTTATAGAAGAGATTATTTCTTATAACTTGTATTTAGGCATATATAATGAAGTCAGGACTTGATATCTAAAATAAACTTGGATTAAACTCTCAGTGGTCTTTTCTAGCCTAACCAACAAAAAACAAACCAATGAAAACCTCCCTTCCATCCTGCCATGATCCTTGTTCTGTTGCCTCATTTCTCTTTCCCTTACTCTAAACTTCTTGAAAGAGAAGCCTTGGTTCCCTGTTTCTACTTTATCTCCTTCACACTTTTCACTGCAGTTATCATTTCTGCTTCAACTACTATTCTGGAACTGCTCAAAGATGACCAGTGCCCTTCCCATTTTCAAATCTGTTGGCCTATTTTCAGTTGTCAGTAGCCTCTCCTGAATCATTTGATGATGTTGACAACCCGTTCTTGTTGCGACTTCTTTCTCCTTTGGCCTAGTACTCTCTCCCTAGGGAGTTTCTGTATACTTTTACCCATTGTTTCTCATTCTTCCTTTGACATGTCAGGTTTCTGGCATTAGTTAGTCTCATTTTCTTTTACTGTTATATTAGTACTTTTTTATTCTGTCAGACTTGGTGTCCCCTTTTTAAAACAATTATTTTACAATACTCCATTTACTACACTGAAATGGAATTAGATGTCAGTGTGGCTTAGTGTTTGAGCATCGACCCAGGCACCAAGAGGTCTGGGGTTCAATTCCTGGTCAGGGCACACGCCTAGGTTTAGGGCTTAATCTCCAGTGGGGGACGTGCAGGAGGCAGCTAGTTGATGTTGATGTTTCTCTCTTCAATATTTATCTCTTTCTCCCTCTCCCTTACTCTCTCTCTAAAATCAATAAAAATATATTAAAAAAATTACTAGACAAAAACTTGCCAATGTGCATGCATATGTGTATAAATATACAAGTCAATACACATAACATAAAAAAATATACTGGACTAACACAAAAGCAAGTAATTATAAATTATGCGTATTTATCCCAGTGGTTAAATCTATTAATGCTTGTGTTAATAATATTAATATTGCCTGACTGGTTTGGCTCAGTGGTTGAGCCTCGACCCAGGAGCCAAGAGGTAACTGGTTGGATTCCTGGTTGGGGCACATGTCCTGGTTGCAGGCTCAATCCCCAATAAAGGGCGTGCAGGAGGCAGCTGATCAATGATGTTTCTCTCTCGTTGATGTTTCTCTATCCCTCTCCCTTCCTCTTTCTCTAAAAATCAATAAAGGAGAAAATGTTCATACGTAGCTCTGGTCGGGTGGCTCAGTTGGTTAGAGCATCACCCTATATACCACAACGGTTACAGGTTCCACCCCTGGTTGGAGGGTGTATGGGAGGCAAATGATCTATGGTTGTCTCGCACATCGATGCTTTTCTCTCTCTTCTCTCACATCACCAAAAACATATCTTCGAGTGGGGATTAAAAAATAATATTAATTTTATAAATATGTAAATTTGAATTTAATTTATTTATATATTAATATATGTATTTCAGTTTGTGGAAGCTTAGGTAGTTCTATGCTATAAGACAGAATAAAGTAATGAGATGCTAATATCCATATGTATAGTCATGAATGCAGCTGCTGCAAATTAAACTAACAAATAGGTATGTTATATTGATGACTCACATGTCATGATCAGTATTGCTCTCTAATGTTTTTCCAAAATGATGAACAACTTTTGGTAAGATTCCAAATGAAGGACAATCTTCTTTCAGTTTATATGGTATTGTATTTCTGGAAAACTCAATGCGTATTAAAACGGTGCAAAAATATTTTGAATATAGGTATACATTTATTGGACTAGATTTTGGGCTCACCTGTCTTTTTTAAGTTTGCTATTCATGTTACCTTCCATATATCATTAATGGCAGGATAATTTGAAATAAAAAGTAAAAAAGTTCTTATGCCCCTTCATACAGGAGCCATATCAGTGTAGACTGTCCTAGAGGGACATTTACTTTGGCTACAGTTTTATTGAGTCTTCTTCAATTTATTCTTGAATGTGTATGATTGTCTTCAGGTGAGACACTGAAGCGTTTAAATTCTGAGTCAAATATACAAAGAATTAGTGAAATAATAAAGACATTCATACTGGCATACTGAAATTCTAATAATTTTAAATAGCATACAGTCATTTAAAAAAACCCCACAGATTCCACTCCAACAAATTAATAGCAGTTTATTGCATTTTTAAATGAATTTACTACAGAAGCAATATTTTGGCTCCCCGAACATTTTACTGTCAACATTTTAAAAGTCATATCTGTTGCAAGATGCATAAGTAACTTCTTTACCAGTGGTTTTAGATTATTGATATACCAGTAATCTGGTGTACTTTGGATCTGAATATAAATACAAAAGTTTTTCTGTTTTATGAGAGAGTTGTGTCTCAGATGTAGTAGTCTACTTTTTACCTTCAAGGTGACTGTGAGTTTGAGGATGAGCAAAGGTTAGAAGGAAATTATTGCTGTAAAATATATTGTTTTGCCATAGAGAGAGAACATAGATTGCTATACAGATGTATAAAGAGATATCATACTGAGATACCTATTTGAAAACATGGCCAGAAATAATTTTCTGATATTGTTTATTAATATAGAGTTAAGTACCTGTTTTTCTTGATGTAATATTTGAACTTCTAAACTACCCCCTTTTATACCTTTCATTTTTTCCAATGACTATTATTTGAAAGCTAGATGTCTTATAATTGAGTTATCTTTACTGATTTATTTTGATGTCAAATTGATAATTTATCTGAACCTTGGTGTCTATCAGTGTAACTAAAGAGTCCTAGTGTTGTTAACAAGAATAGTGTAGGTGGCTTTGCCCAAGAAATATACAGAAATGTAAACATATATATAAGGCATATATAAGTTAGCAATGCTTTTTCATACATAAGTTTTCCTTGTAAAAGGATTCTGCAATGGGCCCCTCATTTTTTGTTTTTTGTTTTTGTTTTTGTTTGTTCGTTAATTCTCACCCCAGGATATTTTTTCCATTGATTTTTAGAGAATGTGGAAGGGAGGGAAGTTGGGAGGGTGAGGGTGGAGGGAAGAGAGAGACAGAGAGAGAACATCCATGTGAAAGTGACACATGGTTTGGTTGCTTCCCACATGTGCCCTGGCAAGGGCCGTGGATCAAACCTGCAACCCAGGTACATGTCCTTGACCAGAAATCAAACCCGGGACCGTTTGGTGCATGGGCTGATGCTCTAACCACTGGGCCCTTTTATTGGCCTTTCCTAAAGTATGTATATATCTCCAAGAAAATGATTAATGAACAAAAAGGAAAGAGATGAATGAATATGTTTTAGCTGAAGATGCAGTATTTATATTTGTACACCAGATGCTAAATGTATTTCTCCATAAAGTTTTAAGGGAAAAAAAATCAGCTAATAGAAGTTACAAGCTAAAATTTAAAATTCCCCCAAATTGTATTAGTATAAGACAACATGAAATCTTTACATTATTTCTCCCTGCAATAAAAACGAGACTTTCTAAAATAGTTACTGTATCAATATGAAAGTGATTGAATTTCCATTTGTCACTGTTAGAAGTGAACACATAAATTCTAGGGTTGTTCTCAAAATCTTGATGCCTAGGCCACAGCCAGGCATCTAGGCCAGATTTTGGAGGATGAGACCTAGATATCAATACTTTTTAAAACGTCTCTAGATGATTCGAATGTACAGTTCAATTGTTTTTACCTTTTTATCTTAAATCTGTGTGAATAAAACTTTCAAATACCGAGGAAACTAACAGTGGTGATCAGACTATAAAAGAACATTTACTTGAAAAGTCACAGATGTAGAAGCCATTTGTAGAAGAAATGGGTTTAGGGAATAAGTTATAGAGGTAAAGAAAGGGCCCTTGGAGCTTAGAAGTGAGGAAGGTGGAGGTGATACACCTGGGGAAAGAGGGTTGGGGGAGGGGAAGGTACAGATGTGCTCCTGGTAGGGAGAGTGGGCTGAGTCCTCTGTTCTAAAGGTTTTAAGGGTGAAGATTTTAGGGGAGGTCCCAGGGAGAGATGCCATCAACATTACTGGTGTGTCCTTTCAGGGTCATGGTCTCCACTGATTGATTGGTTGGCACCAGGGCAGGGGGTCATTATTCCAATGCAGTTGTCCTTGAGGTCAGCCTTGGCCATGGCATTGCTTGTCTGGTTTTGTTGGTCTGTAATACAACTGAGGTCTAGATGTGCTCTCTAGGGAGGAAAGGTCAGGGGTCCATACCACATGACCAGCCATATGCTAGGGGAGAAAAGGTCACCTCGGGGACAAGGTCCTATGCTACAATTGTCCTTTGCTAGGCACCCAGGGCTTTCTGCCCTGGTGACCTTCTGTACTTGGCCTGTCATCCTTGCTCTGCTCAAGTCTGTCCAACTGCCTACCACATTTTTGCTTATGTAGACTTATTTGTGTAATTAAAATTAAGTATGTATGAAAAGTTTAATTTCACAGAAAAGTTTTCTCTACGTACGAGTATTACTGTAATTTTACATTTATACTGAGTAGGTCTAATAAATGCATGCAATCACCAGTCACCTCGAGTAAACCAATGCACACAGTGGGGGCTTGGCTTAGCACAGTGGGAACACTGGCCAGCACTAGTTAAAACTGCTGCAGAAAGTCACAGCAGGTGACAACAGAACCAATAACCACATGCGATGTGGTATGACCATGTGCTAATCATTCTCGAACATTGTTTATGAGCCGTGACTCTTGGATTTAAATATGTGGACTATAGTTGTAGATGTGTAATATTATTTATGTTGGTTAAATTACCTCAGTGTTTTGTTTCCAACATATGGCCTATTCACTAAAATTTGTTAAAAATAATAGTGATTAATAACAAAAAATAGCCTATTAATTTAATTATAAGCAAATCTTGCTTAAAAGCATTTTAAAATTAACAGGATGTTAATTTTTCACATATGACATAGGGACCGGAATTTTTTTCTGTTAAATCCAAAGTTGCGGTCCGAAAAATTGAGGGATTACTGTAACCTTCTTTTGTCTCTTGTTCTTCATGAAGAGTCTTTATGTCTAACCTAAAATGCTCTATCTTTATATTTTGATAGATGGCCTACATCCTTCTGGAGATGCAGGCCATTTGATCATTGGTGTATATGTATACACACCCACCCCTAAATAAACACATTTTTTAATCCTTATCATTCATGTAATTGAAGACAAATTATTTCTTTTAATCAAAATAGCCTGTTAGGTAATTTTTTTAAATTATCCAATCAGAAAATTCTCTATTGTGACTGCTCTTTTGTGTTTTAGTATAAAGGAAACATTTTACTTTAGGAACCATTGTTTTACTAATGTTGCTGATAAAGAGAAGGTAGTGGTGAGGAAATGACTAAAGCCAGTCCAGACACTTCAGGATGGAAACAATGGAGATGGTAAAAAGAGGTTGGATTTTGGATATATTTTTTTTCCTTAACTTTACTAAGCTGTAATTTATCTATAATAAAATATGCCCAATTAAGAAAAACAGAAAACAGTTCACAGTATGGAGCACTGAGATTCTGGACGGTCTGGACTGATGGGATCAAGAGCACTGAGAAGAGTTGGGGCAAATTCAGGTATAGAGGAAGTTACAGAAGTGTTTACAGTTGGAGAGGCTGAGTTTTGAGGGACTTTATACCTTATTGCCTTTTTTCCCCCATCCCTTCCCTCCTTTCATGTAGACATTTGGTCATCATAAGTTTTTACCTGATGGAGGTGATATTGGGGCTTTTATTGGAGTGCTGATGTTTGGAGACAGTATTATGAACAATGTTAGTGATGTTATTTTAGTAATTATACTGATTATGAAAGCAAATTGTTCAACTACCCTGTTCAAAGATTGGATTTTAAATATGTTTACCTGACTATTCAGAAAATATTTAAATTTATTCTGTGAGTTAGGAAAGTAACTGTAAGTTTGTGTTTTTTAAATTAAATTTTTTTGGTGACATTGGTTAATAACATTGTATAAGTTTCAAGCTTATCTGTGTATTTTTGATAATCACTTAAAAGCAGACTATGTAATTGTAATAATTATGATATAGAATCTGTAAGATGCGGATTAATATAATTGATGCGGACACTATGCTAGTGACAGTGGTGAATGGTAAGAATGATACAGTCTCTTTAGCAACTTGAAATTTCACATTCTGGGAGGGAAGGATGTTTACATATGAAGGATATTGTAAACACTTGATTGAATTTGCCCAAGTTTTATACAAAATTATGAATATTCCTTCATTTATAATAAGTAGTAAATAGGAATTAGAATGTTTGGCTTAGTACTAAATTTCACAATAGACCCATGGTGGAGAAACTAGGGTTCAGAGCAAGAGCTGAGTTTTTGGAGGAAATTTTAGGGAACTGGAATTGATTAAATTGAAAATAAGAAAGCTAATGGGGTGATTCAGACGTGTTCTCAAATACAGAAGATAGTGATAATATATCAATCAGAATTTTTTAAGGAAAAGAGGAAAGCTTGATCATCAGCTGCATTCTGAGGGATTTAGACCCGTTTGTTCATTCATTGAAAACTGTTTGCCTCCCTGATACGTGGAAGCACTATGCCAAGTTCTTAAGACTCATCTGTGATCAGTGCAGACACGACTCCATCATCATTAAACTTATATTCTGGCAGGGAGACAGACCTTAAACAACTGTTTATCACCTGGCTGTACTTCAAAGGAGCTGTTCTGTGGGTGCTATGAGAGCACGTGATCGTGATGGGGAAAGATGTGAGAAAGAACAGTGTAAGGTGGTGGCAAAACAGGATGGCTATGGGATACCTTGTGACTAACCAGTCTTCTTTTAAGAACTCTCCACACCTCATATTAACTCATTTGTTCATTTTGGAAATTCCACATAAGAATCTTTTATTTATTTTTTAAATCCTCACTCAAGTATATGTTTATTGATTATTTTAGAAAGGAGGGAAAGGAGAGAGAGAAACATCAGTTGGTTGTCTCCCTGACTGGGGATTGAACCTGCAACCTAGCTATGTGCCCTGATTGAGAGTCAAACTCTCAGTCTTTTGTATACTGGTCGATGCTCCAACCAATTGGCCAGGGCAAGAATCTTTGCTATTTCTGTCATGTAAGGACAATCACTATTGTTATTTTTGTGAGTACTTTAGTATTTTTTTTAGTGTGTATGCGTGTGTATTCCCCCCACCCCCTGTGTATTCTTTATAAAAAGGCTTTATTTGGAAAGCCTTAAAAATTTAATGCATTTTTATTTCTATACGGTGATTTGGGAAATTTCATTTCTGTATCTGTAATTTATGATTGCTGGGTTCTCTATCACTGTGTATAAAGAAAAATAATTATCTTTAGATACCGCCATAACACTTTGCCATAGCCCCACTTAAGACCTGCTTAATGACTTCTGTAAAGGAATGTGTTTATTGAGGTGTTGTATATAACAGGCAGTATGTTTATTGTGTTTTAATTTTTACATAATTAAATGGTTATGAATTATGTATTTCCCCCCAAGAATATTATTTAAAAGCATGGTAGTTCAATATTTTTGCGCCCAGTAGTATTAGTGAATTCATATTAATTGTAGCCCTATAGAAATGTAAACAATTAGACTTCCCTACCATAATACAGTAGTTTGAATAAACATATCATTTATTTTTGACATGTTCTTTTTATATATCCATGTGACTTTCTACTACTATATTGCTGATATTCTTCTATATCCTACTGGATTTTTTTTGGTCACTTCTAGAGAATGAATGTAATTTAATGTTTTATGTAACTGTTCATTCTTTAAACATTGAAATATACTAAAGCAACTTAGGTGTTTTTACTTTTCATGTGTCAACTGTCTTCTACCTTTTAAAAAAATGACTTATTATGTGACTGTTAGAAAATTTCATGGTGTTTTTCTCCAGTGAGCAAAATCAAGGAAATGGAGTTTCCCCTTAGCTTTTAATCCCCTTGCTTCTCTAGTTTGTGAGGTGTTCCTTTAACCTTTGGGTGGTTTAGATGGGAGATTATTTTATTGTAACTGTATGTTAGATTATACTGTAATATTATAATTTGTACATTGTAAATGAGGTGATGTTTTTGTAGTCCTTAATTATGTCCCAATAGGACCAATGTGCTTTCTCCAGTACATATGATCCTCCTAGGACTTGGAATTTGCTGTTGCTGGGTTGCCAGTGATAAGGTTAGAGTCTGCATAATAACTGGGCTGAGCAAATTCTCGTATGGCTATTAGCAGGCGTGGAAGAATGCGTGCAGGTCACCTCTGGGTCAGGAACATGTACAGAAGGTAATGCTGCCTTAGATCCTGGCATGGGGGGCTGGCTGGCCCTTGTCATGGAGCTCTGAATGAGACACGTTGGCAGCTATCCAGATTGGAATTAAGCCTTCTCAAGTTCCAGGCCTACCTGGGCTCCTCTGAGGGCAATGCATGGGGATAGCAGCACCCGGGTGGACGCTCGGCTTTGCCAAAGATCGGTCTCCCATCTTGAGAGCTGTGCTGCTTATCTGCTGACAGTCTGGGAGAAGATTTCCAAATACAGGTCAGGAGGTATATATGACCTGTAAAAGGATCCTCTCCTTTTCCAATTAGGTTATTCAGGGCTCGAGCTGTATTCGGTTGTTGGTTTAATGTTATTTTGTTATTGGTTGACAATTTTTAGGTCTAGTCAAAGTTTAGTAATACATTTGTTTGAGGGAATATGGCCTGTATCAGAAATTCATACTGCTACCCTTATAAAGGAATGGAAAATGGCTTTTTCATGGAGTTGACTGATGCATTCTTAGTAACAGTAATTAGTAACATGTGCAAGGTAGGGTGAATACAAGGTGGCTTGTTATGTAGAACACATTGGTGTTTTCTTTTGTGTTCCTGGAATGTGTAGCATATCACTGCTTTAAGATTTCATTCTACTCATCTCTTCATACTCTGTTCAAAATGGATTTCCTTTGTCCTGCTCCTTGTCCCTAATCCTCCCCTTTCCCCCAACCCGGCAGTCCCCCTTTCTGTGATTACATTGTGTTAGCACTTTAAGTGTTGCTGTACAACAGTTTCCTTGTCTTTTCCTTCAATAGATTGTAAACAGTCTGGTTTTATTCTTGTGTGTTCAGGGACTAGTACTTTGCCCTGTTATAATAGAATACCAATAAATGTCCATTCAGTGAATAATTTCATTGCAAATTCACATAGCAAATGTGAATATATTACCTACTACTTTAAAATTTTTCTCAAATTGTAAATTCTGGGTCATCTCATTCACATAACATCTGTTAGAGGTGGTGAGATTGGGATTGTCAAAGGCCTTATGAGCCCTGGTACCAAGAATATAGCTAAAAAAAAAAAAAAAAATTACCCCCAAACTAGTAGCAATGGTAAGAAAAAAATCTTTTAGGGAAGAGGAACCTACAGCTGAAAGGATGTCTCTTAAGAACTGTTTCTTAATAATTTGGGAGGGTGTGGTACAGGATGATTGGCTGAGATGAGATCATTTTCATTTGTGAAAAAAATTTAACCTTGGCTTCTCATAACTATTAGAGTTAGAGCAATTATTTTGAAAAATCACAAAGCTAAATTTAGTAACTTGGGCATATGCCCACTTAAAAAAATATCTTTTTATTGATTTCAAAGAGAGGAAGGGAGAGGGAGAGTGAGAGAGAAACATCAATGAGAGAGAATCATTGACCAGCTGCCTCCTGCACATCCCCTTTTGGTGATAGAGCCTGCAATCCACTGTGCCTTAACATGGAATCTAACCGTGAATTCCAAGTTCATGGGTTGACATTCAACCACTTAGCCACACCAGCGGGGCCATATTCCATTTTTTAACTTCCATCCTGAGGTTTTGTGTACTGTTTTTTTCTGGCCTCAGGGTTGACTAAGTCTGATTGAGTATGAAAGACTGTTACACTTGTAAACACATATACAATTGAAGGACCAATTTGAATCTTCATAGAATTTGTTTTACTTTTAGATGAAAGTCACTTTAAAGATAATACTTTTTTAATTATAAAAGCAATAGCTGTCTTTCAGAAAGTTTGAAAACTCTGAAATGTGTAAAGGACAAAAGAAAAATTATTTATAATGCCACCACTTAAAAATAAGAAGTGTTAATACTTTATATACCACTTATATAAAGTAGATACACTTTATTAATCTATATATGTGAAAGGCTAAGTGACCAAAGGTATATCTGTCCGAACATCTGACCGACCAGCTAGCCGGTACATATGACGCGCACTGGGAATTTAAAAATAAATGTTGACTCATGCATGTGTGATACATATCAAGCTCTCACTGGCGCCAATCGCATGTGACCAACTGGCTGGTACAGATGACGAGCAATTTAAAAATAAAAGTTTAGAGAAACCAAGATGGCGGCATAGGTAAACCCCTGAAATTGCTGCCTCGCAAACCACTTCAAAAATACAACTAAAAGACAAAATGGACATCATCCAGAACCACACGAAGGCTGGCTGAGTGGAAATTCTACAACTAGAAGGAAAGAGAAAAGCACACTGAGACTCAGAGAAGGTGTGGAAGTTAAGTGCAGAGGTATAGAGGCGTGCGCGGAAAGGGCTGGCAACTGAGGATGCGGTTGTCTTTTTCAGTCGAGAGGGAGACACAAACTTCCGACGGCCCTGACTCCAGTTCCGGTTGAGTCTCTGGGGACCCAGACTCACACTGGGAGAAACTGGATTGTCTGGCAGCGGGCAGAACTCGAGGGTGGCTTTCTCTCAGAGGTGCTTGCAGCGATTACCGCGGGCCACTGAGACCCGGGGCCTCTTAAGGCAGGGCTGAGGATCAGCCATAGCTGTTTGCTCCGCCCTGTTGATTCCCTGAGACCCCGCCCCACCCAAGCTGTGTACAGAGGCTTTTGCATATGAATGACCTGGCCCTTTGCAATCTAAAATTACCTAACAAACTGCAGCTGGGTCAGAGAGACCCAGATCATCCAAAAGAAGGCCCAAGGCCCCACATCAGCTTGCATTGCTTCACAGCTGGGCCTCATTTGGGCACCTCCAAATCCCAAACAAAGAAGAGGAATCTGCAGATCTCTCCATACCTCCTGCTAGGTAGCCTCAGGCAGAGGCTAAATTAGCACTTCCTTAGAGATCCAAGTGCCTGTGTACCCAGTGGTCAGAGTGGGACCATCCAGATTACAACTCCTCAGATCCATAAGGGACACACTCAGGGGGCAGACTCAGTGAGCACCAAAGCCCCACTGAAACAAGTCTTGCCCCATACGGGTGTCTCCAGCACTGAAGTTCTCCCACTACAGACACAGCTGATTCTCACAGCCAATTGGCCTGGAGGTCAGTTCCTCCCAGTGATACCAACTACAATCAAGACTTAACTACAACAAGACTGTGCACACAGCCCACAAGGGGGTGCACCAAGAGTGTCCACCTCAGGTAATTGGGGAGGCTGAGCCACTGGGCCCTATAGGACACCTAGCACACAAAGCCACCCTATCAACACAGGGAAGCATAAAAAATGCGGAGACAAAGAAACAGGTCACAAATGACAGAAATGGAGGAAAGCAAACTACTGGATATAGAGTTCAAAACCACGGTTTTAAGGTTTTTCAAGAGTTTTCTAGAAACCGCCGATAAATTTAGTAAGACCCTCAATAAGTCTAGTGAGACCCTCGAGGATATGAAAAAGGACCAACTAGAAATTAAGCATACACTGACTGAAATAAAGAATATTATACAGACTCCCAGCAGCAGACTAGAGGATCGCAAGAATCAAGTCAAAGATTTGAAGTACAAAGAAAGCAAAAAGAAAAAAGAATCCAAAAATATGAAGATAGTGTAAGGAGCCTCTGGGACAACTTCAGGCTTACTAACATCCGAATTATGGGGGTGCCAGAAGAAGAGAGAGAGCAAGATATTGAAAATCTATTTGAAGAAATCATGACAGAAAACTTCCCCTACATGGTGAAAGAAATAGACTTTCAAGTCCAGGAAGCGCAGAGAACCCCAATCAAAAGGAATCCAAAGAGGACCACACCAAGACACATCATAATTAAAATGCCAAGAGCAAAAGACAAAGAGAGAATCTTAAAAGCAGCAAGAGAAAAACAGCTAGTTACCTACATGGGAGTACCCATACGATTGTCAGCTGATTTCTCAACAGAAACTTTGCAGGCCAGAAGGGAGTGGCAAGAAATATTCAAAGTGATGAATAGCTAGAACCTGCGACCAAGATTACTTTATCCAGCAAAGCTATCATTCAGAATTGAAGGTCAGATAAAGAGCTTCACAGATAAGAAAAAGCTAAAGGAGTTCATCACCACCAAACCAGTATTATATGAAATGCTGAAAGGTATCCTTTAAGAAGAGGAAGAGGAAGAGGAAGAAAAAGGTAAAGATAAAAATTATGAACAACAAATACATATCTATCAACAAGTGAATCTAAAAATCAAGTGAATAAAAAATTTGATGAACAGAAAAAAATAAAAAATAAAAATAAAAGTTTACCGTATGAATCTTCTAATTAATTTTCTTTCAATGTGCATGAATCCATGTACCAGGCCACTAGTTATATATGAACGTTTAGTAAAAATTTTTATATAAAATTTAAAATTTCATTTAGTAGTTAATTCTTATTGCCAAATCAGATAAATAATATGCTCTTCGAGGTTTTTTTCCTTAAAAAAAATAACTAATTTATCTGGAATTTACTTTGAATTATGGTTGTAAAGTTATTTTAAAATGATAATATTTAGTCTTTTTTTTGCCACTGAGAAAGAAAAAACTGATCTTTTGAATTATTATTAGGGCAGTGTTTTTTTTTTTTAATCCTCACCTGAGGATATTTTTCCCATTGATTTTTAGAGAAGCAGAAGAAGGGGGGAGAGAGAGAGGCGGAACGTCGATGTTAGAGGGACACAGTGATCGGTTGCCTCCCATATGTGAACCGAGTGGGTTGGGGAGAGGTTTGAATCTGCAACCCAGGTATATGGCCTTGACTGGGAATTGAACCCGAGACCCTAACCACTGAGCACACCAGCCAGGGTGGGAAGTTTTTAATAAATTCGTCATATTCTTTATTAAAGCTCGTAAAATTTTTGAACAATATCTTTTTACATTGTGTTCATTTTAAATAATTAATAAGTGAATGCATTCATTTGCCAACAACAAATCAAAACAATTACAGAAATAGTTCATATTTCCCTAGACCTGGTTGCTCATCATTTGAAAACTAAGCACTGTTTTCATTTTGGTACGTAAACTTCTGCATCTTTTACTATTATTTAAAGTTTTAGGTTTATAGAAAATGTAGTTTTGCAACTTTATTTTTTCATGTAACAACAGGCCTTAGGTGTTTGTATTGAAAGGTAACGTTCCACCTCCCTGTTTTTAATTGCTTGCATGGCTGTTTGTAGTCTGGATATTGCATAACTTATTAAACTATTTTTCTTTACTGTTAGGCATTCAGATTGTTTGTAGTTTTTCTCATTGTGGTACAATAAATACCCACCAAGAAGTGCTGTTTCAGAGAGTTTACTAGTGTATAGTCTCACTAACAGAACAACTTGATGTTATTGTTGTTTTATCATCACTGTGATGGGTGAAAAATGCATCTTGTTATTGTTTAATTATATAATATATATTATAATATCTTAAGGGGAAAATCAGAATTTAATGATGAAAATGGGTAAAATATGGTGTTCTGGCATAATTTTTTACAGAGACATGGCTGGCTATTTGAAACATAGATTTTATGATTGAAAGGCAAAAAGCTGAACTTAGGATTTTATATAAGGAAGCACTTAATTTTTTTCTCCAATTCATTATAGTTAGTTTTTATTTGACTCGAGCTGTAACACAGGGAAAAGGTATTCTTTACTTTCCAGTTTATAGGATCAGATATTTTAAAGTTTAAGACCTTGAGAAACATTTCCAAACTCGACAAAACACAGTTTGTTTAATAAAATATGGATCTAATGCACCATATTATGTTCTGATTTAGAGGAATGGAGGTATGAAAATTAAAATGGTCTGGAAAAGAGGCAAGTAATGTATTAATTAGAATTTAAATATATAATTAAGGGAGTAGTTTTTGCACTGTTAAATTTAAGTATTGACCAAAGAGATTACTGGTCAAGTTGTTGGAGCTAGGTAATGCTCCCACACCCACATCAAAATTACAGCTGAATGATAGAATCACCACTCTTGAGAACCGTCTGAACAGAACTCGTACAACTAGGGAAATAAAGAAGAAGCCATGTCAAGAAAGACACAGTCCACTTGGAAGGGGGAGGAAGAAGAGGAAATTATTTCCCCACATCTCTCGGGAGGAACCTTATCCTTGTTTCACCCACTTGTCTGTATGGCTTTGCTCCTTGTTCTTTCTGTAGAACAGCAGCCTTCTTTCGGCAGTTCTGTTTTGTAATTGGTTTTGTTTTCACTATGTATATATAAATCTGTGGTTTTGAATAATGACAAAAAAATGATCATAAAACACCTAGCTAAGTTTTAATTCACAAAGTTGCCTTTCGTTAGCGAAACTGTTGTCATGTGTCAGGTTTTACTTTAGGAACTATATGTTGTGTTCATTAACATTTTTGAGTAATGGCAAAAATCATTATCAAAATAGGACACTTTAAATATGTATCTTAACATTCTACTTAAGCATATTATGATTTCTTTTTTGTTTTTTACAGAGACAAGGTAGGGTATGTGCTAGATTTGAAATTCTGTAGAGATGAACTGATAACGGTATACACCTGCTTCCCCAGAAACTTTAGTCTTAGCATCAGACATTGTATGCTTTGTGCAGGTTCTGACCTAACATACAGCCTTGTTTAGCCATTTAGGTTGAAGAGGGCATTTACTGTGCATCTGTTTAGTAAACAAGATTTAATAATTCCCATCACTGCATTAAGTGATGGCAGTATATGTGTATGATTCTTGTCCTCAAATTCTAAGGAAAGATTAAAATTCAACAAAGAAATACAAAACAAAGCAGAGAGAAACTAATGCTATATAAAGTTAATAGCAGGTGCAGAGGAAGGAGCACCTGATTCTGAAAAGATTTATGGTGCAAGACTTCAGGGAAGTAAGAATTGCATAATTTTTGAAGTAGTGAGCAGAAATGCAGTATGTGAAGAACAGGGGAGAGACCTGGCAAGAGGAGTGCAAATTGTGTGTGTGGAATGTTCGGGGTGCTTGGGGCACATGCTCAGTGCAGAAGGGTCCCCTGGAGAAATTGGCCCATTCAGTCTAGTGAGAGGGATGCCGAGCGCCTTCATCTCCAAAATGGAGTTGATGTGTTGATCTGTGCTGGGTGATAACTCAGCTTTCCAGGTTTTCTAGATTGCATGTGTTTCCTCTGGTGTCACTTGGAGAAACCGTTTCTATTCAAGATAAGATAAGACAAAGAGATGGGGGAGTGGGGTGTCACCTAAACCGTACCAGGACAGATGAGGAGCTGTGCTGGAGTTCCTAGCGAAACTAATTATTCGGAGTAACCTTACTCCAAATATTAAAGTGCGGTGAGTCATGTAAAGTTAGGCAGGATAATAGAGGTAACTTTGGGATGGATTTCACAGTTCTTTGACTTAGTGGAATTTTCATAAATACAAATCCTTTGCATTTTGAATCTGAATTTGTACTGGGCATTTTGTTTGAAGGTAATAATAGGTTGAAATGCAATTAATATTCATTAATTACTTTAATTCATATCAGTTCAAATAGCTTTATGTTGTTGTGGATTTATCTTGGTTTCTGAGCCTTCTTTTACTCTTATACTGGTATTTAGGATGGCCCTGGTATCTTGTCTTCCAAGATACAAATACAAAACAAGGTTCTGAGTTTTATCTTTTCTCTAGCTGGTTAAAAAAAAAAAAATAGAAAGAAAAATGATTAGTCACTGACTATGGTGTTTTTCCAAACCTCCTCTTAATTTCCCTTTGCCTACATTTATTCAGTTTACCGTGCTAAGCCAATTACTGTTTTCTTAACCAGTTTGTGGCTCTGGTTGCTACACTTTTCATCCTTCTCTGATATCCCATCCCTCGATTCATGTTTCCTCTCTCTTCTTTCCCTTTTCCCTTTTAAGGCTGTTTTCCATCTGTCCTTGTTTCCTGGCCCCATATCTATTATTTTTGTGCTTACTATCTCTTACACTGAAAACAGATTCTCTGTCTAAGGATTCTTCTCGAATCTTCTCTGAAATCTACTTGTTGCAAATTGAGCTTTTGACAGAAGAACAATCGTTAGTCTCTGATATCCCCGGATTGTTCTTTCCGCAAAGTTCCTGTAGTTTTCTCCCAAAGTTTTTTTCTTTCTTTGTCATTTGGGAAAGAGCTTATTGGTATAAGGTCTTTGTTTTGATTTCAAGTGAGAATTATTGCATAGATTACATGATTGAGTTCACTGACCTGGGAACCTCACTTGTGAAATGAGGACTTTGAAATAGCCTTTAAATGAGGCTTTCAGGATCCCTCCCTTCCTGTCTCTTCCTGAATGTTGGTGACAGCTCACAGGGTGGAGCTCTTTATTTTAATACTAGAGACCCGGTGCACGAATTCATGCATGGGTGGGGTCCCGCGGCTGGGCCGGCGATCAGGGCTGATCGGGGCTGTCTGGGGCCAGCCAGGGCCGGCTGAGCAGGGGAGGGGGGAACCGCGGGAGGTTGGCTGGCTGGGGGGAGGGACCGTGGGAGATTGGCTGGCCATGGGAGGTTGGCTGTAGGAGTGCACTGACCACCAGGGGGCAGCTCCTGCATTGAGTGTCTTCCCCCTGGTGGTCAGTGCGCATATAGCTACCAACCAGTTGTCTGGTTGTCCGGTCGTTCAGTCGCTTAGGCTTTTATATATATAGATCAAAATATTGTAGAGAGGGGGTAATTTTCACCTCTAAGACAGCATTTGATAATTTATTTGTTACTAGAGGCCCAGTGCACAAAAATTGGTGCACTCGGGGAGAAGGGGGGTCCCTCAGCCTGGCCTGTGCCCTCTCGCAGTCTGGGACCCATCAGGAGATAACGCCCTGCTGGCTTAGGCCTGCTCCCGGGTGGCAGAGGGCAGGCCCAATCCCTAGGTGCAGCCCCTGGTCGGGCTCAGAGCTGGGACGATTGGGGTGTTGGGGCGCCGCCCCCTGTCATGCACAGAGCAGGGCGATCGGGAGGTTGTGATGCCACCTCCAGTCACGCTCAGGGTAGGGCCGATGGGGGGTTGGGGCAAAGTCCCCTGTCACACTCAAGGCAGGGTCGATGGGGAGGTTGCGGCGCCACCCCCTGTCACGCACAGAGCAGGGCCAATCGGGGTTGGGGCACTGCCCTCTGTCACTCACAGAGCAGGGCCCATCAGGGGGTTGGGGCGCTGCTCTCTATCACCCACAGAGCAGGGCCAATCAGGGGGTTGGGGCACCGCCACTCTCACACTCAGGGCAGGGCTGATGGGGAGGTTATGGCTCTACCCCGTCACACACAGAGCAGGGCCCGTGGGGGGGGGGGGGTTGGGGCGCCGCACCCTGTCACACACAGAGCAGGGCTGATCAGGGGGTTGGGGCGCCGCACCCTGTCACACAGAGAGCCACAGGGCGATCAGGGGGTTGGGGAGCTCCCCCCTATCAGGCACAGAGCAGGGCTGATCAGGGGGTTGGGGCGCCTTCCCCTGTCACGAACAGAGCAGGGTGGATAGGGAGGTTGTGGCCCCGCCCCCTGTCACACACAGAGCCGCAGGGCAATCAGGGGGTTTGGGCGCTCCCCCCTGCCATGCTGATCCCGGTGCTGGGAGGCACATTACCCTTTTACTATATAGGGTAGAGGCCTGGTGCACAGGTGGGTGCTGGCTGGTTTGCCCTGAAGGGTGTCCTGGATCAGGGTGGGGGTCCCCACTGGGGTGCCTGGCCAGCCTGGGTGAGGGGATGATGGCTGTTTGCAGCTGGTCACACATCCTCCAGGGTGTGCCTGGCCAGCCTGGGTGAGGGGCTGAGGGCTGTTTGCAGCTGGTCACACACCCTTCAGGGTGGGGGTCCCCACTGGGGTGCCTGGCCAGTCTGGGTGAGGGGCTGAGGGCTGTTTTCAGGCTGAGGGTGACTGAAGCTCCTAGCCACTCCTTTTTTCCTTTTTTTTATTCTGGGCCATCTTTAGCTTTGAGGCTTGGCTCCAGCTCTTAGGCCTCCGCTGCTGAAAGTAGGTTTCTGGCCTTTGCTTACAGTGTTGCGATCCTGCTGGCTGAAGCCCGGGACTAAAGCAGGTTTCTGGGGTTTTGTTTAGCTTCTATATTTGTTACATAGTTGCTTAGAGTTGCAGCTCAGAGGCCTGCAGCGGCAGGCGGGGAACGTTGGAGTCCTCCGTCAAGGGGGAAACAAGCAAGCAAGCCTCATGTTAGTTTCAAGCTGCCTGGCTGCCGGCCGCCATTTTGACTGGCAGTTAATTTGCATATTGCCCTGATTAGCCAATGGGAAGGGTAGCGGTTGTATGCCAATTACCATGTTTCTCTTTTATTAGATAGGATTGTTGTTTTAAACATTCTACTTGCCTCAGTAAAACTGATGCATACCATAATTAGACAAAGCTTTGTCAGGAGGTCAATGATATCGATTATTTTGACAATAAAGGCACTTTTATGGCCATTTTTATTGTCATTTAGTGTTTGCCAGCTGTTTTGAAAGAGTTGGAAATTACCTTCTAGATTGAAACAGTTACTTGAACCTTACATATATTTGTGAATCTTTTAAGTGGGGCAGAGGAAAAAGGCAGACTTAGTTTTAGGGAGAAGTCAGAGTTCTGCCTAAAAGTAAAAAGGGTTAGAGGGAGAAGGTTTGAATATAGGCCTTGTTCATTAGAGTTTGCCTTCAGTGGAATCATGGTGGGAAGGACCTTTTGTATGCGTGGGTTGAGAGATTCTGAAGGAGGGTGACTTTATTTGAAGGGCAGTGGGTTAAGATAGAAGTTTGAAATAACTAGGGTTGGGCATGGAGGATGGAGGTAGAGGTGGAAGCCAGAGTTAGGAGTGAAGCAGTAGAATCAGAGTGGGGAAAACCAACAGACCACATGATGTGGCAATTAAGGAATAGGGCAGAGTGAGAGGGACACTTAAAGGAGGCAAAGAAAGATGAGGATAGAGCAGAGGAATGAATAAAATACCAGCCTGCTTGAGATGAAAACTGTTGTAGTTTGAACCAGTTCTAGGCAAACTGGAAGCTGTTCGTTGCTTAATTTGTTAATCCTTGGAACTGTTAGAGGAGGCACATGTGTGATCAGGTAAGGAGTCATTTTGTAATTCATTGTGCATTAGTGTTCAGTGCATACTTTCATTCTTCAGGTATGGATTTGTCATATATGTATAACATTTTTCATTAAGTAAATTTTCATTTATTCATGTAGTCATTTAGTCAGTGACTGTTTTACTGAGTGCCAGCTATAATCCAGGCTCCTACAGCTCAGGAAAAGGGAGAGAGAAATGTCAAAGTCCAGTCTGTTCTATTGCTGGGTAAACAGAGGAACCAGTTCAGTATAAAGTGGAAGTTGCATTGGTTCATATGGGATTTCCCCCAACAAGTTAATCCTTTGAAGCACAGAGTGGTAACCGTTCTCATTTTAAGGAAGAAAGTGCTAGCAGCATATAAGCCATAAGAAAAGCTGAAAATTCTGTTAAAATGCCTTCTTTGGGAGAAAGTAGTGTAGTGCAGTAATGAAGAATACAAATTGTTAATTTGTCACATTTATGCATCTTTTTCTTTGTAGTTAGTTTTTCCCCTTGTTTTAAGTTCTTCCCTATTCTGAGGTCTAGAAGATGAATTACTGGATAAACTTCTAGAAGCCTTATTGTTTGCCTTTCACATGTAAATTTAAAATCTCTTCTCTCCCCCTCCCCAACACCCACACACCCCAGTGTGTAATTTTTGGCCACGATGTGAGGTACAGGCCTTTTATTTATGTATGGATGGATGTATTCATTTATTAATTATTTTTTAAAATATACTTTTCAGAGAGGGAGGAAGAGGGAGAGAGAGATAGAAACATCAGTGATGAGAGAGAATCATCGATCAGCTGCCTCCTATATACCCCCTACTGGGGATCAGGCCAGCAACCCTGGCATATGCCTTGATGGGGAATTGAACTCGACCTCTCGGTTCATAGGTCAATGCTCAATCACTGAGCAACGCCGGCTGGGTGGTCTTATATTTAATTTTTTCCTGAATGTATGTCTAGTTTTCCTAGTAGCATTTGTTGAAAAGGTAGTCTTTCCTCTACAGCTCTTTCATTCTGCCTTGCTACTTTTGTTGTAAATCAAATATATGAATCATTGTTCTGTTTCATTGACCTGTTTGTCTATTCAGGTGCCATTGCCACACTGTCTTATTACTGTAGCCTTATAGTAAATCTTATTTTCCCATTTAGTTCTTTGAGATTGTCTTGGCTGTTCTTGCCCTTACACTTCTCTATAAATTTTAAAATCAGTTTGTCAAGTTCTGAAAAAGAAATCAGTTGTAATTTTAATTGGGATTGCATTGAACCTAGAGATTGCTTTGGAGAGAATTGCCTTCCCATTTAGGATCATAGTGTATTGCTTAATTTACTTAGGTCTTTATTAATTTTTTTTAATGATGTTTTATAATTTCACAGTGTTTTCTGTAGTAGTCTTACATTATTTTTTTTCTTCCTAACAGCTTTATTTCCTTAAGTGGAAGCAAGTTTGTATTTTTCTATTCACAAATGGTTACACAAATTCTTATACATGATATCACTTAATCCAACTCTGCAATAAAAGGGTCTATTGATATATGTAACAACCTGGCTGCACCTCAACGGGCATAGTGCTGAGTGAAAAGCTGGACCAGCTGTGCTAACCTTAAACCAAAAGGCTCTTTATAGCATCAACCCTCTTTTCTGGGAAATATAACTCTGTACTTGCTCTTGTTACCACACTGAGATCTCTATGCATCAGGAAGTAGAAAATATAAACATTTTCACCTCCGTCGCCTCTCACCCCCCATCCAGTGAAAGTTCTTTATCAGGTTAATTGGGTGGCTCTGAAAGAGCCTTTGTATTCTCAGGTAGTCTTAATCCTTATTTCTTTGGGGGGCAGCCTTCTTGGGCTTGGCAGATTTTAGCTTGGCTGCCTTGGGCTTGGGGCTTTGGCCTTGGCTGGACTTTTAGTCGCCTTCTTGGGTTTGGGCTGCTTTCACCTTTTTCAGACTCTTGGTCACTTTTTTGGTCCCTGCAGCTACCACCAGCTTTCTTTGCCTTCTTCTTCGCTGTCTTCTTGGCGTTCTTCTTGGGGGTAGCTGACCCCGTGGCCTTCTTGGATTTCTTGGCTACTCTGGCCACTTCTTGAGCATGGCCAGTGACATGCTGCTGGGCTCCGTGGAGGTGACCATAGCCTTGGCGATGAGCTCAGGCACCAGAGGCTCAGAGGCCTTGCGCTTGGTGGCACCCATGGACTTGCGGACCTTCTTTTTCCTGGGTGTCTTCTCCGTGGCAGGAGCAAGAGGCGTGGCAGGTGAGCTTTCGGACATGATTGTTGGTTGTGATACCTGGCAATACAAAAATAATGTCTTTGCCCTGACCGGTTTGGCTCAGTGGATAGAGCGTCGGCCTGCGGACTCAAGGGTCCTGGGTTCGATTCCTGTCAAGGGCATGTACCTTGGTTGCAGGCACATCCCCAGTAGGGAGTGTGCAGGAGGCAGCTGATCGATGTTTCTCTCTCATCGATATTTCTAGCTCTCTATCCCTCTCCCTTCCTCTGTGTAAAAAATCAATAAAATATATTTAAAAAAAAAGTCTTTGACTTAAGTCCATATTTTTTATACTTTGCTCTAGTTTCAGATTTCCAGAAGAGTTATAAGGACAATACTATATAAAAATTCCTGCCTACTCTTCACCCAGATTCCTAGATGAGTACCTTTACCACATTTTATTTCTCCTTCTCCTTCTCTTTCTATATACAAACACAGCTGACACTTAAGAGTCTTTTGAGTGTAATTTACATACTTACGCCTCCTCCTTTACTCCAAACAATTTTCATGTGTATTTCCTAATAACAAAATTATTATCCCATATGACCATAGGTCACACTTACCAATACTGTAATTTAAAATCTGTAGACCTTATTCAGAAATCATGATTTGTGCCAAATATATCTTTCAATGAAAAAGTAAATCCCAGATCAGTGCATCTGTAGTCATGTTGCTTTCGTCTCCTATCACCTGGAACCGTTCTTCATCTTCCTTTGTGTTTCATGACCTTGAAATTGTTTAATAATTCAAGCCTCTCTATTTGGGTTTGTTTAATATTTCCTCATGATGAGATTTAGATTATATATTTTGGCAGGAATACCAGAGAAGTGGTAGGATGTATTAAGAAGAGTTTTGATTATTTGGTTAAGGTGGTATCTGCCTCCTTATATATAAAGTTACTATTTTTTGCTTTGTAATTAATAAGTATCTTTGACTTTGAATTTTATCAAACTTTTGTACTGTTCATGTTGAGTTCTAATGATTGATTTTTTTCAAAGTCAAATTTCTGAAGGGATAAATTACATAAAATAAAATTCACTTTGTTAGGAGATCAGTTTGAGATTTAGAATAATTTTGTTTTCCCCAAAAGTTCCCTTGTTCCCTTCAGTAGTCAATTACATTTTCCCTTTTCATCTTTGACTGCCACTTATCTGATTTCTGTAATTTTAGATTAGTTGTGCCTGTTCTAGCATTTCATATAAATGGAATTTTAAACTGTATATTACTGTTATCTCATGTATTCCAGTTATAATGCTTTTGAAATTTATCCATGTTGTGGCTGTTAGTTCAATCCTATTTATTGCTGAGTAGTTTTTTCATTGTACAGATATTTATCTTTTCATCTGTTGATGGATATTGGAATTGTTTCCACTGTGGGGCAATTACAGAACTGCTATGAACATTCAGGTATGCCTTTGAATGAATGTTTCTCTTGGGTAAATAACTAGGAGTAGGATTTCAGGTAATATGGGAAGCAATAAATGAGAGTTTCAATTGTTCTGTTTCCTTGCTAACATTTGGTATTGCCAGTTTTAGACGTTTTAGCCTCTCTTTGGCCAGAGTGGCTCATTGGTTGAAGTGTCATCCTATATACCAAAAGGTTGTGGGTTTGATTCCTGGTCAAGCTCGATATCCAGGTTGCAAGGTCAATCCTTGATCAAAGTGTGTGTGGGAGACAACCGATGGCTGTTTCTCTCCCCGCTCCTCTCTCACACATCCTCTCCCTTCCTTTCTTTCTTAAAAAAATAAAAAATAAAAAAACATATTCTTGAGTGAGGATTAAAAAAAAATTAGCCTTCTAGTGGATTTGTAGTGGCATCTCATTTTTTTTTTAAATACAGAATTTTATTTAGAAGCTCTTTATAGTAGGAAAAAAAAATGAGGTAGAAAATGTATTCCCAATAAAATGGAATTTCAGGGCAACAAAAGTCTAAAAGGCCACAAAAGAGAAATAGCACCACTGTTACTTGAACAATGGCTAGTTATTTGCATTTTTGGCATTGTTAATCACTGAATCTGGGTTTTCCTCTGAATTCCACACAGAGCATTCACTACATAAAAATTTATCATAAAATACATGCTTTCTACACACATTTGAGGACAAGCTACCACCAGAAATAAATCAGTACCAATACGTCAGGGGCCAAAGGATTGGAATAGGCTGCGGACAAAGCAAATGAGAGTGTTAAGGAATGAAATATTTTAAATATCATTAATTAATTCAGACATGGTACTGTTTTTTTCTGCAAAAGAAAATTAACATTTAGTAACATGCTAACGAATTTTATCTCCAAAGAGATTAGTGCACTGGCAAGGTATTCTGATAACAGTGGAGGGCTGTGGACAGCAGGTACCCAGAACACCCTGCAGATCCCAAGGTGGAGATGGTCTTCTCTGATCACTCCCTTTGTCAGAGGTCCAAAAAGAACTTGTGGCACGATACCTGCCCGTTGAACCTCTGAGCAGCAAACTTTAAGGAGTCAGAGGGTTCCCAGTGGGCAAGGGAAGCAGAGAAACAAGTTAAATGTAAAGTTAAAAAACAGTAAAATCTACACTAATAAAAGAGAAAAATGGTAATTGGCGTACGGCGATACCGTTTTCATTGGCTAATCAGGGCTATATGCAAATTAACTGCCAACTAAGATTGGCAGTTAACTGCCAACAAGATGGCGGCTAATTTGCATATGTAGGCACAATGCAGGGAGGCGAAAGGGAAAGCAGGAAGAAGCCCCCTGCCACTGACAGTGATTGGAAACCCAGGGGGGAGCTAAGAGCTGGGGCCGCCTTGCCCTGCCCCCCAGCCATGATAGGAGAATCAGGTGCCTTTTCCGCCCTGGCCAGTGATAGCAGGAAGTAGGGGTGGAGCCAGCGATGGGAGCTGGGCACGGTCGAAGCTGGCAGTCCCAGGAGCTAGGGGTCCCTTGCCTGGGCCTAAAGCGGAGCCCACGATCGCGGCGCCCCCCGCTGCCACTGCAGGTTCCCGCTGCCCGGGCCGACGCCTAGGCCAGAGGCGTTAGGCCTGGGCAGGGGCGGAGCCTGCAACCGCGGGGAGCTGGGGGTCCCCTGCCCAGGCCTGACACCTCTGCCGGAGGCCTCAGGCCTGGTCAAGGGGCCGATCCGGTGATTGGTGATCGGAGGGTGATGAGGGTCAACTCCTCTGGCCGAGGCATCAGGCCTGGGTGGGGGGCAGAGCCGGGGATTGGGGGGATATGATGGTCCCCTTGCCCAGGCCTGAAGCCTGGGTCAGAGGCGTCAGGCTTGGGTGGGGGGTGGAGCAAGCGATCAGAGGGAGATGGGGGTCCCCTGCCCAGGCATGATTCCTGGGCCAGAGGCCTCAGGCCTGGGCGGGGGCCAGAGCCAGTGATCAGGGGGAGATGGGGGTCCCCTGTCCAAGCCTGACACCTCTGGCGGAGGCATCAGGCCTGGGCAAGGGACCGATCAGGCGATCGGAGGGTGATGGGGGTCAACGCCTGAGGGCTCCCAGTATGTGAGAGGGGGCAGGCTGGGCTGAGGGACACTCCCCCCCCCCCCAGTGCACAAATTTCGTGCACCGGGCCCCTAGTAGGATATAACCGCCATTCAAATCCCAGAGATGTGGGCAAGTACTCAGAAGTAGTAGTTAAATTTAAAAATTGAACATACATAGAGAAACATAATACATAGAAATTTCAGGGCAATTGGGAAAATCGTGAGAGAAATGCTCAATGAAAATCAAGCTGTTCAACTCAAAGATCTCTGTTCATTTAGGCAGCAATGCCTCTTAGCAGAGCTGCATTTGATCAAGGACACCAAATGGCTTTCCAGAGCAACTTATTTATTTATTATTATTTTATTTTTATTTTTTTGTAATGTATTTTTATTGATTTCAGAGAGGAAGGGAGAGGGAGAGAGAGATAGAAACATCAGTGATGAGCGGGAATCATTGATTGGCTGCCTCTTGCACACCCCTATAGGGGATCGAGCCCACAACCTGGGCATGTGCCCTGGGCCGAAATCGAACCCGGGACCCTTCAGTCCGCAAGCTGACGCTCTATCCACTGAGCCAAACTGGCTAGGGTTCCAGAGCAGCTTTTCAAATTTTCCTTCTGGGCCAAGGTTAGGCCTGTGAAGATTCAAGCACACCTGCAAGGCCTGGGAACAGCAGGGTCCAAAGGTTCCAAGGTCTGGCCCTTCCTTCCCAGATACAGGAGCAACATACAAACTCTTGTCTCAGGTTACATTTTGTATTTTGAAATATGGAATCATATTTTAAATACTTTAAGGTATTTATTTATTAAAATATTCTCTGGGAGGGACCTGGACAGTATTATGCTAAGCGAAATAAGCCCGTCAGAGAAAGACAAGTATCGCATGATCTCACTCATATAAACTGATGAACAAAATGGATCCAGAGACAGAAGCACGGAACAGACTGATGAATCTCAGAGGGAAGGCGGAGTGTGGGGCTGGGAAGAGATTAATGAAAGAATTTATATGCAGATGGAGACTGAAGCCAAGAAATCAGGAGAAGATTGAGACTCAGGAGGGCAGCCGCGGAAGAATTAGGAAAGATCATCAAGAGCAAAGATGTGTCATTAGAGACCGAGACTCAGATCACTACACTCCTGTGTTCCCAGTCACTGCGTATGGATGGGAGAGCGGGACAGTGAACTAGACCGATAGGAAAAGGATGGGCTCATTTGAAATGTGCGGGAGGAGAGCTGTGCGGATACTTTGGACCACCTGAAAGATGCACAAGTACGTCCTTGAGAAAATAAAGCCCGAAACAATGCAAGACACTGCTAGCGGCAAAAATGGCAAAAACTGAAGTTGTCTACTGTGGGAATATTACAGGAAATGTTGATAATTTTGAGAATGTTGATAATTTGGGGAAAAAATGGAAGGCAGCAGGAAAAGAGGAAGACCAAATGTGAGATGGATTGTTTCCATAAAAGAAGCCACAGGCCTAAGTGTACAGGAGCTGAACAGGGCTGTTGAGGACAGGACACTGTGGACATCACTCATTCATAGCAGGGCCAGGAGTTGGAGCTGACTCAGGGGTCATAACACACACATTTCTGAAAGAGAAAAATAACCTCAACCAAATAAGTAAAGCTACACCGTTGATTTACATGTTAGCATGTGAAATAAGTGCATATTAGAATTTTTGAGATAAATGGTATTTCATTAATCCTCACAATAGCAGTTTTAAGTGGGTATTTCCCCCTTATAAATTACAAGTTTATGTCATGGTTTTCAGAGTAGCTCTTTAATCAGACCTGTGGCTGTTGACATCTCAAATGCTGGATCAAATGCAGAATTACACAATACTGTCATTTAATTACCCTGTATTAGACATTTAGCTTATTTCTAAGTTTCTTTTTTTTCTTTTTCTCTTTGTTTTCTTCTTTTTCTCCTCCTCTTTCTTCACATTTTCCCTCTTTTTTTGTAAATACCACTTCAGAGAATATCTTTATAGGTAAAATTCTGATTATTTTCTTAACTATAGATGCCTAGAAATACAAATACTAGATCCAAAATTCTAAATATTTTAAAGACTCTTGTTATATGCATATAGCCATTTTGCTTTTCAAAACTATAGTTACCAGTTTATATTTTTCATTACAGTGCTTAGAGGTATATGTTCCATTGTAACTTCTTAAGTGTTCATTATTATTATTATTATTATTATTTTTAATGTTCATTATTACAATAAAAATTTTTCTAATTCTGCAGGCAAAAATGGTTTCTCACTTTAATTTGCATATTTTTGCATACAAAATTGAAGACTTCACATTAATTTTATAGGAGCTTATTGGTGTATAAATTTCAGGTATTTTGTGTGTGTGTGATTATAAATTAAATACATATGTAATTATACATCTGTGAGGATATTTTTAATTATTAGATTTATTTTTCTTCTGCAGTAGCATAATAGCTATATTTTTAATTGTGAAAAATAATTGATGCAATTAGAAAACTTTGGAGTGCCAAATTTCTTATTTTGATCTGTGGCTGAGTTGTGGATTTTTCTAGGTGAAATTTCATGTTTTAAAGAATTAATGAACTTAACATATATACTGCTTATGATCCAGTTAATGCTGGGATACATTTTAATTTCTATGAAGCCCAATTAAGTATCTGAGAAATTATATTCTATCATTTGTAAATTATATAAAATTAAATTATAATAGTATATGCTTACAATGTGATAAAATGTGCTATACTGAGTGGTAAAAATAAACTGGGGCTTAGTGATAAAACAAAGATTCTGCTAAAAGCCTTTTCTCTTGAGTTTATTCCATTGGGAAGGAGTACCTCATCAAGGAGACTGATTTTTTAGCGGATTTAAGAATGAAAAAAATTATGTCCACTCTGATCTTTTATAGGGATCTGTTTGAATACTTGTAAAGCAGAATCATATGTCTTGACTATTTTGAAAAATTCCTTTTGAGCCACACTAACTTCTAACTGTTTCTAAATGTCTTTCAACAATATATATTGTAGTGCATATTTGAATCTTTTTAGGGAAACAAAAAAAAAAATTGGGTGTTATGTAATATATAATAAAATGAGAGTTTTCCTGTGACATAATATTTCTACTAGTAGGCTCTGATCCAAACAGATTTTTAAAAGAGAGTAGAAGAGTTGGCACAGTTTAAATGAAAGCAAGTGGATGGACAAAGGCTCTCCTTGTTCTGGTGGTCTGTGTTTTGTAGCTATGGATGAGTCACTTCACTTTTTCCAGCCTTTGTTTTTGTATTTGGAAATGAGCACAACAACTTGGGTCATTGATTGTTCACATTGTAAAAACAGTCAAATTCCGATATTCTTTGGAAGAGCTGGTACACCTGTCACTCCTGTTATTTGGTTGTAAGTTTTGGCTTAAGATGGATTTATTTCCCGGCTCGATCCAATCCAGCACATTTTAAATGATTTTGATATTAACATAATCTTTTGATATTAATGAGGTATCTTGGATGATGATATGGGTTATCAATATTTTGTTAACAAAATAAGATACTAGATTGTTTTCTAGAAGTTAAGTTGGACTGTATAATTATTTTCTACACAGTTAAAAGAGGAGAATTTGTGCTACAGAGATTAAGATCTCTAACATGCATTTTGGTCATTATTCCAAAAAAAATAACAACAGTGTTTTCTGTCAAGCTTATTTACAATGGTAGAGCTTATATGATATTTCTGTATCTGTTTTTATCCAGCGGTAGACTCTTTATTTAGAATATGTTTGTGAATATTGAAATAAAGTAAAAATACTAATGTTGTAGGCCTTTTGTAGGATTGCTATCATGTGGTGGATATAATAAGTGAAGAAGGATGAACAATAGTAATGGTTCTGCCAGCTTTGGGTACTTACGTTTTTCCTTTACTGTGCCCTTTTTCTCTGTATAGAAACATTTCCAATTTTATATTGAAAGTTAGTGAGAATACAAGTCAGTGAGAACATAATTCATTTTACCTGAAATGTATTTTATGGCAAACTTTTAAATATTAAGTTAAAAAAACTCTTAAGTAACCCTGGACAGGGAGCTCAGTTGGTTGGAGCATTGTTCTGTACACTAAAAGGTTGTGGGTTTGATTCCCAGTCTGGGTACATACCTAGGTTGCGGGTCTGATTCCTGGTTGGGGTGTGTCTGGGAGGCAACCAATCAATGTTTCTCTCTCCTCTCTTTCCTTCTTTCTCCCTCTCCTTACAGCTCTTCCTCTCTCTCTAAAATCAGTGAAAACATATCCTCAGCTGAGGATTAAAAGAAATACTTCTTAAGTAATAACCGTGTTAATAAAGTAGTGGGGCTTTTCAAAAAGCAATGACTAAAATTTCAAATATTGTGAAATTGTCAGATAATAAGCTTTGTTAGACATTCCCAGTGCAATGATGAAAACAACTAAGTCAGTTATTCTATGGAAGTATTTTTCCTTGTTAAACGTTTCTTATTTGCATATATTTATCTGTTCTTTCTTTCCTGGTACTTCATTAAAATGTTAGTACAGGAATTTAAAAAATATATAAATCTACAGGGGCAAAGAGATTAGAAAAAGGAGGCAATAGTAGATGCGGGATTTCAGCAAGTTTGGAGAGAAGAATATTATCTGACTTGGTTAAGCAGAAGACTGTATTTAAGTTCTTGCAAAGAGGAGATCAGAGGCTAAGGGTTTGGAGGTTTCAGTTATTGTATAAGCTGAGGTTTAAGACTCAGGGCAAAAGCTAGTGGGGTTGGTTGGAGGCTATGTGTGAAGAGGTTAGGCCTCCAGTTCCTTTACTGTCTTGCGAGAGACCCAGACACCTTGTTCTCTGGAAAACGGAACTTTACTAGAGGACGATGAACAAACACTAATGGTGGGAACATTCCCACAAAGAGTTTAGTACTGCCCTGTTACTTTAGGATGAAGTTTATCAGGTGATAGTCTTGTCCTACTTAAACAGAGCTTCCAGTTAGCTTTCTAGTGCCTTTTAAATGTAAATAGAAAATTAGATGAAGCCTTCCCATGAAAGACAAGAACAGAAGCAAAGTAGAAAAAAAGCAACAAGAAAGAAGCAAAGACAATAGAGGGAAATTAAAAATATGATTATAGAAATAAAAAATGTCAGTAGAAGGATTAGAAAGTCAAGTGGGGACATTTCCAAGAAGATGGACTAAACAGGTAAAGAAATGGGTAATAGAAAAGAGGAGAAAATAATAATAGCAGTCTCATAGCAGTGCAACATCAAATTATAAAACTTTTAGAAAGAAGGAACAAGAAACAGAGGAAGACATTTTAAAAGGAATAATAGAAATACTATGAGACCATTCCTCAGCTATGTACAGGGTGAGCAAAAGTAGGTTTACAGTTGTAATACAAATATATAATACAGTAATTAAGAAATAATACAAGAATAAACTATAGTTCATGTACTCACAACTGTAAACCTCTTTTGCCAACCCACGTATATAATTTGTACCTCTGGACTGAATGTGCTCTCAGAGTGTTAGCCAAATGAATTCACACACTGTACACCTGGCCATGTCATCATGGAAGTTCAGAGCAACCATGAAGGCCAGATTTTTTAAGCTTCTAGCTGAGAGGTGAGAAATAAAGAGGAGTATAAAATGATCAGAATCTGAAAGGCAGAGGCAGTTCTGGATGTACTATTACTTGTTATACCTTTAAAATCCTGAAGAAAAATGACTTTCAACCTAGCATCCACTTTTGTGGTTTTTGTGTATATGTGCATTCAACCTATCATTCAAGTACAAAGATCGAATAAAGACATTTTGGGGCATGAAAGGACTCCGATATATACCCACGAGAGAGCAGTGAAGGACTGTCCCCGAAAGACAGCTGGGCAGCAGGCATAGAGAGCAGCCATGCAAAGGGGGGGAGGGGGAATAGGAGGCAGTCCAGTGGAGGGTAGAGGGGTCTTGTTATTGGTTACATAAGCCCTTTTTAATGGTATATTTGGCTTTAAAAACCCTGTTCTATCACTTTAATAAAAAAATTGAACATAAAGTGTATTTTCATGAAATACTATTATTTTTGAATGGAAATTGTGAGAAAATTGTATGTACTTAGTACTACTTTAATATTAAAGCCTGAGCTGAAGAAAAAAAAAAGCAGGCTCAAACTGTGAGTGTGAAGAAATTCTTTCTTCATGAAGACTACTCAGTAGTTCTAACGGGTTCTATTCTGGGATGGTAATTCTTGTGAATTGAGACTAAAATGTAGCTGAGTAGAATTTTAATTGTTGAATAATCACAGTGTAATCAAGTCCAGAAGATGTATGAGATTATAAAAATAGTAAATGAGTGCTTGGACTACTCTGAGAAAGTTTTTGGATTCAATTGACCTTAATAATTAGGGACTTTATAAATAAAGTTGATACTGTAAAAACTTAAGATTGGATTTTGGTATAGGTTGAAAGCAACAGTTGTAAAGGAAACCATTCATAGCTGTGTTGGTGGTTAGGAATAAAGACAGGCAAAATGCCCAAAGTGCAGTAGAGGAGAGTGTTTTCATTGTGAGATCTACTTAAAAAACAAAACAAAAGTCTGCTTAGTTTTCACTCTATTTAGGAAAACTGGAGCCTTTTCATCCTATAAATAGCATTCTTTTTGGATGTCCTGCTTTATGAGTTGAGAAGATGTATGAAGCTTTGGATTATTTAATCCCTATTTTACATTTTAGAGTGATTATTTTTGTGAAAAGTTAATTATTTGGTTAAGTTTTTAAGTGCTTGGTCAAAATCTTTGTAGTCATATAACACTTTTCATAGGGGATCATAATAACACATAAATCGTGTTTGTCTCAAGTCTTGCTGTGAAAAATCAAAAGTCCAGGCAGATTTTCTACTCAGAGAACTCCCCATAGAGTGCTTGATTTATTTAGTTGCTTATTAATCTACTTTTTACTGAAATCTAAAAAGGAAAATTTAACTCACCTAAACTTTGCCAACTGTTTGGTAAAGTTGTGTTTTCATACAGAATTTTGGGAAGATAGTTCACATTTCTCATTTTGTAGACTGTCTGAACATTCTTGTTACATATTTTTATTGATCTGTCAATTAAGAAGAAACAACAATATAATGATATTTTATAATTGAATCAATAAAGTGAAAAATTCCAATGAAAAGCTTCAGTCCTTTTGGTTGTCTCTCTGACTCTTAGCCAGCCATTTAAATGCAATAGTAACTGGAAGACAAAATTAACTACACTTACCATCATGTCTGCCTTTTAGTACAGACCACTTAAGCTAAGAAGTTGTAGTTTGTACTTATTTGTTATTGAGCCATTAAATTTTTAAAATCAAATTAAGACTTTACCAGCAAGAAATAAACACTTTAATGTTTATAAAAGTAGTAGTAAGAGGGTTTTCATAAAGCCTTTACTTTGAAACTAAGTTTATTTCTTATGTCATTAAAAAATAGGTTAGGACAGCATAATATTATACAGCCAGGTCTTTTTGTCCAAGGGATGCCTCCCTCCTGAGATTGCCCTTTGGGTGTCTTTGATGAGCTGAATTGAACTTTATGCCACCATCTGTGAGAAGAATATCCAGTTCACCTTCAGTTCCTGTTTTTGTGTGATATATGCATGAACATATATGCACACACAACCCAAGTTAGTAGAGTTGAAAAAAGTTAGTGTTATGAATTACATGAGAACTTAATAGAATATTCTAGATTTTATTTGTTTATTAATTAAAGAATGTCAGAGATTACAATGGAACAGTACCGTCTACCCTTTCTTTTTCTTTTTAATCTTTATTTTTTTGTTAATCCTCATCCGAGGATATTTTTCCATTGCTTTTTTAGAGAGAGTGGAAGAGACAAGGAAAAATAGAGAGAAACATAGATGTGAGAGAAACACATCGATTTGGTTACCTTGCAAGTGCCCTGACCAGGGCCCTGGCCAGGTTGGAGCCTGCAACCAAAGTATGTGCCCTTGACCTGAATCGAACCCGGGACCTTTGGTCCTTAGGACCACGCTCTATCCACTGAGCTAAACCACACAGGGCTCTAGCCTTTTCTTTTAATCTGTATGTTTCTCAGAGTTTATGTCTCCTGATCATTAGACACCCCCCCCCCCCCCCCCCCCCCCGCCTCCTGCCAAGTTTAACAAGTTCTCTCTCAGAAGAACTATGTTGCCTGAATTGGATAGGCCTTTGAGGTCACCTCTGTAAAATGACCCTGCTGATTGTAGATGAAAATCTTTAACTTCTGTTTTGGGACATTTTAGGAGAGTTAAAATGCCATAGATGTCACAGATGTGTTTAAAAGATTAAGGATTGTTCAGACATCTTATCACCTTGATTAATTATAGTGTACCATCTAGATTGTGGTTTTGTACATCTTTTAATCTCTGAAAAATCTGCATACCATTAGCCCAAAGCTTCAATTTATGCTGCAGGGTGTTGCAATTTGAGCGGAGTGGGCTATTTTACACAGGTGGGATCCTCTGGAGAAAAGGCCCTTTGATTTGAAGAACAACTTGGTTTCTTTTCATTAACCACTTATGGGGAGACCAATATTGTTTGTTGGTGGGGAAAGTGAATTAAAATTTATAGTCTTTACAAATTCCTTTTGTAAAAGACCAGAAAATTTAAGGAATAACTTTTAAATCTAGTAGTAATTACAAAACTAGTTAAGTTCTGGATATAATAAATAAAATTGGTCACAGTGTATGGAAAATTTAAATGACCCGGGTAAAATCTTGCTATTATATTCTGGTAATTTTTTTTTAACATCTGTAAGAAAAATTTTGAGCTTCTGAAGTAAACTGGTATGTTTAGATTCTGAAGAATAGAGGGCTTTCTCTAAATGGTCTACATTTTGTTGGCCAGGTTATATTAGTATACATTGTCTACATAAATTATTTTAATTATGTCTAAATTCATATCTGTTTTGTAGTAATAGTTTATGGAGGAATTTATATCTGAAATATAGTTTATGATTTCTTCTCTGAAAATGTAATAAGATCATATAACCAGTTCTCACAATTCATATTGTACATATTTGGAGTTTTTTCCTGAGAGTATCACTTTTCAAATCATTGTATAAAATATTTTTAATATTTAATAACTATATCATAAACTTATAATAAAACATGCTTTTATTTTTACCCTCTTTTTTGTTAGTAAGTTAATCTTCACTATACCATTTAAGTGTCCCAAGGCTGTTTCTAAGAATTGAGTAATGGACCTAGCTTAAAACTTCAATCAATACATTTGGCTTTCTAAGGTTATATTTGAAAGTACAATACTGTAACTTTTGTAAAAAATGGTCAGTCATCAGGACCATGGCTGTGAGCAACTGGACCAATAACTATTAAAATCAGAAAGAGTGTCATAGCTGGCCTAGATATTTTTAAAAAATGTTTTTATTGATTTTAGAGAGAGGGATAGAGGGAAAGGGAGAGGGATAGAGAGAAACATCGTTGAAAGAGAAACATTGATGGACTGCCTCCCACAAGCCCTCTACTGGGGATCGAGCCCGCAACTGTGCGTGTGCCCCGACTGGGAATTGAACCAGCGACCTCCTGGTTTATGGGTCGACACTCAACCATTGAGCAACCCTGGCCAGGCGACATTTTTCTCTTTTGATTTCTTAGAAAGAAAAACATTAGAATTCTGTATTTACTCATCAATAGCTAAAGCTAAAACAGGCTGGCACATAGTAGGTGTTTAGTTAATATTCATTGAAAACTAAATGAGTGGATATCAAAATTATTTATTAAGTTGAGGTAGTTTTTAGATTTTGTTAACTTGAGAAGTTTTCTTATTTTATTTCTTTGTTGTGACTCTGGACTTAGTGATAGGTGTTGTCTCCCCATTGTTAATGAATATTCATTGCTGATATAACCAAGATATTCACAATAAAGTTTAATACTAATGGTTTTTTAAAAATTGATTTTAGAGAGAGAGAGGAAAGGAGAAAGAAACATTGGTTTGTTGTTCCACTTCTTTTTTTTTTTTAAAAAATATTTCTTAATTGATTTCAGAGAGGAAGGGAGAAGGAGAGAGAGAGATAGAAACATCAGTGATGAGAGAGAATTATTGATTGGCTGCCTCCTGCATACCCCTCACTGGGTATCAAGCCCGCAACCCAGGCATGTGCCCTTGGCGGGAATTGAACCCGGGACCCTTCAGTCCGCAGGCCGACGCTCTATCCACTGAGCCAAGCCAGCTAGGGCTGTTGTTCCACTTCTTTATCATTCATTGGTTGATTCTTGTATGTGCCCAGACCAGAGATCAAACCCATAACTTTGGAATTTTGGGCAACGCTCTAACCAACTGAGCTGCCCTGCCAGGGCCAATACTAATATTTAATGAATGCATAATACAGTATTATATAAATTCAATAATTCCCATACTTTGTAAACTAGCTGAACGAGATTAACTTGAAAATATTTTCTAGGAAGGCATTTTAAAAGGTAACTTAGTGACTAAAGGGAATCCTGCTGAGATATTTTTGAGAATTTTGGTGCACAAATAATTTTTTTTTGGATTGAAATGCTCAGTGAAAGATTGTACTAGGTACACACAACATCAGCAACAGCCAACTGTTATGTGGTCCAGTTCTCTCACAGTGTCTGGCCACCAGGGAAGCTAATAGCCTTAGGACACACTGATACAGATGAGAGAAGTTGCCAGTTTAAAGCTTGTGTGCCAAGGGTGCACATAACATTCTTTTGATCAGCAGGGCTAAGGCCTGGCCAGATGAAAGAGTAGTCTTTTTAGAAGGCAAATTTGATACATCTGCATCACTCCCTTACCCCCACCTAGATTTTAAGATCCTGGAGGGCAGGGATTTTTGCCAATCTGTTTACTGCTCTATTCCAAGTGCGTGTTTTCCTATTATAAAGCTCCATGAGACCAGACCATGTCTCTATTTGCCCGTCATTATATCCCTAGCACCTAGCAATATGTGGTACAGAGTAGATGGCTAAATAAATAAGCCAGCATAATGAATGACCGTGGAAGGCAGTCTTAAGCATTTGTCTTAACTCTTTAATGCTTTTTTTCTATCCTTTTTGGTATCTTATTCCAGCTCTTCAGACCAACTCTAAATTGCTTTTAGCTAGTACTCAATTTTTAATACCCTAGCTAATAAAATATAAGACATTATAATTATCACAGGTATAATTTTTAAAGGATAATCTTTGAAGGTAATGGTGACATAACAGGCGGTGGCTCTTATTTTGTGATATGGATCTGCTCTTCCTACTCATAGCACACGGTCATTATTGGAATTGTCACTGGAGTTGCAGAGAAAAAAGAATAATGATGTTTATATACTAGTATTTGTCACTCCAGCCTTCAGTATGTTTGCTTCGTAGAGAGCCTCTTGGGGATAATGCTTCTCACCTTTTAACAAGAATAAATGAAAGGTGCCCTGGCCAGTTTGGCACAGTGGATAGAGCCTCGGCCTGTGGACTGGGGGGTCCCAGGTTCAGTTCTGGCCAAGGGCACATGCCCAGGTTGCGGGCTTAGTCCCCAGCGGGAGGCATGCAGGAGACAGCCGATTCTTTCTCATCATTGATGTTTCTCTCTTTCCCTCTCCCTTCCTCTCTGAAATCAATAAAGAAATATATTTAAAAAATATGTTTAAAAAAGAATAAATGAAAGGTTAGCATAGTACCTCTGAAAGGCTACAGATTGCCTTTTATATATTACTTAATGATTACTTTTGGGCCTACTGTAAAAATGTCCGTTGTCAAATAAGTACTAAAAATGATACTTTTCCTTTGGTCATAGGGTATTATAGAGCACTCCCTCTCTTTTCCTGAATAACTTAAGGAATTTCAAGGTTCTAGTGATTCTTACAATTCTTTTTTTTTACTTTGTATTTCTGCAATGCATATGTAGTCAGCCTTTCATGTGTTTTAAGTACTGGGAATTGAGACTGTCTTTTAAAAATTCCCTTTACAATATCTTTTTAAATACTCTTTATATGGAAACATGATTATCGAAAGTGTGAAGGGTAGAATAAGATAAGCTCAGATAAGAATCTAGGCCAGATTCACCTGGTCCCAGGGCAGTAACTGTCTTTGGTGGCAGCATTCAATGTGGCTGGCTGTGGGGTCAGACTGCTCCAGTTTGGACTGGTAGTTTGCCTAAGTATAGAGTTCTAAGTTGGAAATCATTTCCCTTCAGTATTTAAAAGGCATCAGGTTGACTTCCTGCTTTCAGTGTTGCTGAAGCCATTTTGATTCATGATCCTTTGGATGTGACCTGTGTTTTTGTCCTCTTTTTCTCTCTTCCATTTCTAAGGAAATGTGTAGCATCTTCCCTTTATTTCTGGTGTTCTGAAATTTGAAACCGTCTTTTTTCCAGTTATTGTGTTGAGGACTTATCGGGTATTTTGACTAGACTCTAGAAAATAATGCCTTTCAGTGCAGGTGAATTTTTGGGGGCTATTTTAAAGCATTCTCCCCCTCCCCGCTTTTTCGCCTTTTAAAAAGAGGGGGAAGAATGTCTGCTCTTTCTGGTATTTTGATGCTGAATCTTGTTACTTGTCTGATTTTCATATCTTTTTCTTCTACTTTTTCTTTCCCTCTTGCCCACGTTTTCTCTTTTTTTCTTGTTTTTTTTTTTTTTTTTCCCCCTGAAAAAAAATGGCCTCAGCTTTATTTTCTATACCTTATAATGAGTATTTTGTTATTATGGTGTTAAAGGAAAATTAGTCTGACTCTTGTTAAAATGACAAGAAAGACTTTATTCAGGACTGTTGCAAAAGGAGTGTATTGGTCTGCTGTAACAAAAATACCAAACATTGGGTGGCTTAAACAGAAATTTATTTACTCATAGTTCTGGGGGCTGGAAGTTCGAGATCATGGTGCCAGCATGGTTGGGTTCTGGTGAGGCTGTCTGGCTTTAGATGGCCACCACCTTGCTGTAAGCTCACATGGCCTTTCCTCAGTGTGTGTGTTTGGGGGCGGGGTGGAGGAAGGGGTGAAGGGGGGAGAGAGAGATCTTCCTCTTTTTATAGGGCTACAAATCCTATTGGATTAGGATCTCACCTTTATGATATTTAAACTCAGTTACCTCCTTAAAGTCCTATCTCCAAATACAGTCACATTGGGGGTTAGGGCTTCAACATATGAATTTCAGGGGGGTTACAGTTCAATCTGTAGCAGACACATAAATTCAATCTGTAACGGGGTTATTACAATATAGGAAAGAGAACATGCTCAAATTCAAATACAGCAAAGACAGCTGGGGGATTTATAGCCAATAGGCCAGTGGATACAAAATAATTAGGAGGAAACAGCAAGCGTAGAGCATTCTTGCTGAATACAAGTCAAAGGCAGGGGATGAAGAACTTGATCAGCTAGCAAGACTAGATGGATTTCTCTACACTGGCTTATTCAGACCCAGCAAGGACAGGGCAGGCATGGAAGGCCTAGTTGAGACCCAGTCAATTCGGTTCAGAGGAGACTAACTAAAGTTGGTCAAGGATAAAGTTTTTGTCAGCACCTTGCAATTTTTACATGCATGCCTTAGTGGTTTTTAGTGTTTCTCATGCCAGAGACCCTCTATTTTCTCCAGAGAATAACCTCTAGGCATCTCTTGGGGGGGGTGTGGGACCCAGAGTCATTTGCCCAGCAATGGCGAGTGTGTGTGTGTTGGTGTTAGGAAAGCTCTTTCTCAAACAGCTTTCACCTAGTCTTCCTTATGTTAGATTCTCTCTTTGCACCCTTGGTTCTACAAGGATCTTTGTACTGTAGTTCTTATGTCTTTTGAGGTTCAGGGGTATAATTTGGGTTGTTTTTCCTCTTGCCACTACTGGGGAGTCACCTCTCTTGGGTTTGCTGTCAGTTGTCTCTTCTCTCAACCATGTGCTTTCCAACTTCCAAAATGTTGTTGTTGTCTCCTCTTTGGTTCTCCCCATCTTTGTGGACTGATGTCTTTTAAAGGAATTCCTTTACTGTAGATTAAAGGCTTGAAGAAGAATATTAGATGTGTGTCTTTAAATCTGTTATCTTTACTGGGAAGTTGCAGCAGATGGTTCAGAGTGGGGAAGCAATTTGAATAGTTCAGGGGAATTTGTCATTCTTTCTCCACTTTGGGGGCTTTGCTTGCTCTTATTTCCACCCCCCATACTTCATTATTCCTAAATGACTCCTCATGACTATTCTGTAATTTCCCTTTGAATTTCAAACTATCACAAGACCATTTTCTTGAACTTTACTGGTGGCTTCAAATAAGGGAAAGAAGTGTGACTACCATCTATTGGGTGTCATTAAAATAGTGATCTCAATTTTATGTCACTTAATCCTTATAGCAATTCTATAAGGTAAGTGATACTATCACATATGGGTAAGGATAAAGATAAAGATCAGAGAGATTAAGTAACTTGCTTAAGAGCTAGTCAGATGGTGGAACTTAGTTTCAAGTCTAGGTTTTTTTAAAAAAATATAATTTTATTGATTTTAGAGAGGAAGGGGGAGGGAGAGAGAGATAGAAATATCAATGATGAGAGAGCATCATTGATCAGCTGCCTCCTGCATGCTCCCTACTTAGGATTGAGCCCACAGCCTGGGCATGTGCCTTGACTGGATATGGAACCGTGACCTCCTGGTTCATAGGTCGACACTCAACCACTGAGCCACCGTGGCCTGGCTCAAGCCTAGGTTTTAAGATCTTTCAACTCTTTCTAGTCTGCCATCTCCTTTTACTCTTCCCAAGCTGTGGACAGTTTATTTATGCACTCAGTGAATACTGAGTTGTCTGCTCTGTGCTGGGCCTTGGGGACATTGAGAGTATAACTGGACAATCAATGGGTCTGTGCTGCCTGTCACTACTTGAGCCAATTAAGCAGAGACAGGGTTGAATCATATATGAGCATTTATTCCAATACTGCCGGCAGTATGGGAGAGCAGTAGGTCATCCACAAAAATCTGCTCTGCAGCTCCCCATAAACCAGCTGCTTATATAGGGTAGGACAAAGATTACACGAACAGGGACGGGTGGAGTATGGATTATAGATATGGGGAAGTAGGGGTTTCAGGTATGGGGAAGTAGGAGGCTGGGGTGGGACTCCATTATTTGGGCAACAAGGTTGTTAATATTTCCATGAAAATGGACTCCATTTCAAGGTTGACTCCCAGGTCCTGGGACATACAACTCCCAGTTAGGTCAGAATGTCCTTTCTTTAGCTAACACAAGACAAGCATGGTTTACAGAGCATGATTAATATCCCCCATAACCATAGCTAGTCCCCAACGTTCTATTCTTGCCCCTAACAAGAGGACTCCCCTGATGTTACACGACTGACATGATCAGATTTACTGTTCAGTAGGATTTCTGGTCATCTGTGCAGATTGGCAAGAATAGGAGTAGGCAGCTAAGGTCATTAGAGAAGTCCTGGTAAAGGACTGTCTTGGTTTTGACTAGGATGGCAGAGGAGATAAAGAGAAGTGGGTGGATTTAAGATACCTATTGTAGGTAAAACTGACATGATTGGGGGAGGTAGATTTGGAAGGAGATGGAAGACTTGAGGGTGACTCCAGGTTTCATTTGAACTGGGTGTCTTTGGTGTCTTTACTGATATAAGAAAGAACAGGGGGAGGTGGTGAACAGAATAGTAATGTAATAATAACAATGTTACCTCTGTTAGTTATATCCATGGGGAGGTGTCCAGTAGACAAGTAAACATCTGGGAACTCAGCAGTATTCTGTGTTGGAGAAAAAAATTTGGGCATCCCTCACATATAGATGATATTTAAAGCCATGGGACTAGATCTGATTATCCGGGAAAGTGTGTACGTGTCGTAAAATAAGTCTGAAATAGTGTTAATGATTCATTCCTATAGATAATCCTCATTTAATTTTTTTTAACTCAGAATTACACTTAAACCTAATAACATTTGCTGCATGGGAAAAGCAAATCCCAGCATGTAGCCATGGCATGAAGACATTAAGCAACGAGCATATTGCAAACATTCCAATAATGAACAGCTTTTTGATTGAACTATATATCAAATACCCTTGACTTTCATGGGAGACTAGAACTGAGAGTATCAACATGGGAAATCCCAGATTTAAAAATGCCACATAAGAGGAGACTTATGGCACACTCATGAACTCTTCTTTAAGTATAGATAAGTACTAAAAAATTCCCATTGAGATTCTAAAACCAGAGCATCTGGGATCACTCAGTAGCTGATTCATTATTACACACTAGAGGCCCAGTGCACAGAATCGTGCACCGATGGGGCCCCTCAGCCCGGCCTGTGCCCTCTTGCAATCTGGGATCCCACGGGGGACGTCAAACTGCTGGGTTTCGGCCTGATCCCTGCAGCTTGGCCTGTGGGGATCGGGCTGAAACCTGGCAGTCTGACATCTTCCCAAGGGATGTAACAGTGCTGAAGTGGCAGGTGGCCGGAGAGGAGCCCCAGCCAGGGCCAGGCACAGCTCCGCTGCCGCTCATCCCAGTCCTCCTGCGCCTGCTGCTGCTGCATGGTATCACTGCCACGGAGGCGGGAGAGGCTACCCTCAACACAGCTGTACTCACCAGCCCTGAGCCCAGCTTCTGGCTGAGCGGCGCTCCTGCTGTGGGAGTGCACTGAGCACCAGGGATCCTGTGTTGAGAATCTGCCCCCTGGTGGTCAGTGTGCATCATAGTGACCTGTTGACTGGTCCTTCTGTTTGTTCCAGTCATTCGGTCATAATGGTCACTTAGGCTTTTATATATATAGATTGTCTCATAGAGTCCAAGCTCATTTAAATTAAATCCCGCTGTGGCCCCCCACTCCTCCATCGCCTCTCTGCCTGCAGCCCCGCTCCTGCCTCTGCTGCTCCCACATGCTAATGGCATCAGTCCACTCGCACCTGCTGAAGGTGTGGAGCGATTGGGGCTGGCGCCAACAGCAGGTGCAAGTGGAGGCTGCTGCCCGGATCACCCCTCAGGAGCAGGGGAAGGTAGAGAAGCCTCCGGGGGTGATCAGGGCCAGCAACGCCCGCTCACACCCGCTGATGCTGATGGCGTAGAGTGATTGGGACTGTGCCTGCAGTGGGTGCAAGTGGCAGCTCCGGTGCTGGCTGCGGGTGTGAGTGGGGCCAGCACCGGCAGTGGGTGTGAGCGGTGGCGCCAGCAGTGGGTGCATGGTTCTGCCGGGCACCTGCACTTGCCGCGGACCCCAATCGCCCCTCAGGAGCAGGGGGAGGTGGAGAAGCCCTGAGAGGTGGTCAGGGTTGGCAGCAGGTGCGAGTGCCAGGCGGAACCATGGTGCACAGGAGCAAAGAATTTTCAGTAACCACTAGAGGCTCGCCCATTACAGTGACCGGTGCCCCGCGTTGGTCTGGCAACCCCACTCACCTGCTCCACCATCCCGTTGTGGCCGATGCCCGCCATGTTCTGTGTGCACCCCCTGTTTGTCAGTGCACGTCATAGTGACCGGTTGTTCGGTTGTTCCCATTGTTCCGCTGTTTGGTCTATTTGCATATTAGGGTTTTTATCTATCTATCTATCTATCTATCTAGCTAGATAGATAGATAGATAGATATACTGGACCCTTTCAGACTCTCTCAAAAGACAGAATTATAAATATTAGTTCTGAGAATGCCAACTGTGAAAGAAGCTTTATAGGAACACTTGAAAAATTGATCAGAATTCACAATAGGCAAAAACTGGAAACAATCCAAATGTTCATCAACATAACAGTAGGTAAACAATTGTGGTATAGTCGTCCAGTGGGCTAGTCTACACACCAACATGGTTAATATTAGAAACATTCTTTTGAATGAAAGAAGCAAAACACAAAAGCAAATATCCGATTTCATTTACATAAAGGTTAAGGAAAAAAAACACACTAATCTATGATGATAGAAACCAAACCAGCAGATGTCTGTGGGGAGTAGGGATTGACCAGAAGGAAGCATGAGGGAATGCTTCTGGGGTGATGGAAATGTTCTGTATATTGAGTGGATGTTTGTTAGGTCGATATGTCCATTTGTCAAAACTCATCAATTTTTGTATACTTAGGATTTGTACATTTTACTGTACATAAGTTCTACCTCAGTAAAAAAATAAGAAACCAACAGAAACAGTATGCTGAGTGGTTTGTGAAGATGTGTATAGGCGACACTTGTGCGAGGCATCTCTGTAGTCTCAGATTGTCAGGGGAAGTTTCCAGAGGAAGTAATCTCTCAAATTTACCCCTTCAAATCTAAACCAACTTACAGTTCAACACTTAGCTGACTTAGCACAGTGGCATTTATTCCCTAGGATGACTGTTTAATTTTTTGTGCAGTCAGGATTCTGTAGGTGGTGAAAGGGGTGCTTTTATAAATCTCAGTGGGCCAACAGGTAAAACCTGAGGCCTCTGTTCTCTGTTTCTGTTCTGGTAAAAGTAGAGTACTCTATTGCAATCACAACTGAAGGGCGGAGGTAGCCAAGCAGGTGGTACCTGAGGGTAGAGCAGTCTCTGCTTGGTCCTTATCTAAAGGTGGATGGGGGAGGGGGAGGCAGTGTGTGCAGCAAGGTGGGAGGGGCTGTGGATTACCTGTGGGAGGGATAGACATGCGTTTCTATGAATTGTAGTTTACATGTTAATTTTTATAAAAGATATGGTATTTATTTTTTATTTTCGAAGTTATTCATGTTGCTTTATTTGTTCCTTTGAAACAGGGCACAGTGGATAGCTCCCTTCAGAAATGGAGGACGGAAAGCCCGTTTGGGCGCCACACCCTACAGATGGATTTCAGATGGGCAACATTGTGGATATCGGCCCTGACAGCTTAACCATTGAACCCTTGAACCAAAAAGGCAAGGTGAGTTTCTCAGAAAGATTTCAAAATTTGGTTTCTTTTTATCTAAGCGTCTCCCTTATCAATGAAGTAGATATTCCTAGCACAGTGTAATAGGGGAAATCAGTTTTCTGGTAAGTGAATCTTTGTTTTCTGGTGTGTTAATCTGATTAAATCAGAAGTACCCTTGGGAAAAATTGGTGCCTTAAGATAAAATCACACAGAAATTCAGTGAGCCTTTCATTATCATTTTTTAAAGGGGAAAAAAGCATGATAAAATATAACATTCTTCTTTATACATAATACTAAAGTTGTTATATATGTGATATATGCAACATGTCACAAAGCAAAAATATGAAAAGTGAATGGCATTATATTATAAAATTTTGCTTATTGCTTTAGCTCCTAGACAATTCTTTTAGGCTTTTTATTAAATTTATTAACATGAGATTGGAGTAAATGTATTTCTAATAAGTAAAGATACTTAAATCTGAAACATAGCAATCTATTACTGTTTTTGTTCTAATGATAGTTTTTCAAAACAGTAAAGCATACTTTAATTTTGTAAACATGATATCTATTTCCTTTTATGCTTTGACACAGAGCAGACAGTGTTACAAAATGGGAGTTTGGGGAAAAGGTGACTTGGGTCTCTTTCAGTATTTTGGGGACTGTCAGGTCTCTTTTTGTGGGAGATCTTTACAATTTTCAGTTTAATTTAATATTCCTGTTAAAAGTCTTCTGACTAAATTTTGTTGATGCCATTTCTGTTTACTTTTGCTCTGCGAATGTTCATGAATAATTTATATTCTGCTGATACATGGTTAACTAATGCCATATGACTGCCATCCTTCTGGGAACCTTAGGAAAACAAGGTGGATCCCTCATGAGTCTTTTCACAGAGAAAACTATTCTGTTACTGTAAACAACCTGGAACCTAAATGCATAATATATAATGTGGCACGATAGAGGCGGCCAGTTACAGATATCCTCAGGGAAGCAAAGGCAAAGTGTTCCTAAGTTTTCTCTCTTATTAACAAGCACTTATTTGTACTTACAATGCAGTACATATTTAAGAAAATGAAAGAGTCAAAATAATAAGCTCAATTTATTTTTATTTAAACTTGGAGGGGAGGAAAAATTTTCCTTTATCAATTTGGGCCTAAGAATTAAACTGACATAAGACAGATTTACAGTAGAAAAACATACAATTTTTATTAAATTTTCACATGCACAGGGCAGCCTTCACAAGAAGAACTGAAGAAGTGCCCAGAGTGGAAAGCTTTTCTCACTTTTAGACAAAGAAACAATTTGTGAAGATGTGATAGGACAAAGGGATTTGGGTTAGGGGCAGTGAAGTGCTTAGGAAGGTAAGGGTTACTATGACAAGGTTTGTTTGTATAGATTTCTCTTGGCCTCTGTTCCCCTCCTTCTGGTATAGAGAGGGCACCTTTCACATGGGATTTTTATGTCCTGTTTTCAGGAATAAAAAGGAGGGTCCGACTGCCCATTTTGCACCTGCTATTTCTCAAGTTTCTTTAACTCAAAATAATTAATATGCTAAAGTAGCATATTTTGGGGTGACAGAAATTTAGTGAGCCTTTCATTGTCCTTAAAAGTCTATTTTCATTTTTGTTTAACATATTTATAAGAAGAGTAAATCAGAAGGCCAAAATGGAATGAAAAGTACACATGCTAGTTACGTATATTATGTTATTTTAGATATATTCTGTTATATCCATAGGTGACAACAGTTCAGTTCAAGCATAGAAGAAATTTCATTTATGGTATCTATGCCTTTTCACATTTTAAATATTTTACATGCTTTCAATTGTGCCTTATGAGTATTAATCAGGTACACACATTGAACCAATAAAAACACTTAAAATGTAAATTGTAAAGCCATGAAAACTGTGGACCTGATAATTGTATAAACTTAAAGTTGAAGCTTCTTTTCACAAGCACTTTTTGAGATATAACAAATTCTCCATAATTGCTTTTAATCTTAATTACCCCCTACTTTCTGATTGGGGTCTTAATAAATTGTAAAGTATAATTATAACCATGTGGTTAAAAGAGCCACAAGAGAAGCAGTCTTTTGCCTAGGTAATTCATGGTGTGGAGATCATCCACTTTTAAATATTAAGGAATTAAGTACATAAAGTGATGGCCAAGTCTTGTAGTTAGTACTATTTGCTGATACAGTACAAGCATAGAAGAGGGAATGATTTAACTCTAGTGGGGAACATGTCTTTGATGATAGCAATGGCTTTTAAAGATTTTTAAAAAAATCTATTTTTTAAATAGAAATACATTGCATTAGGTGTGTGTAGTGTGTGTGTGTATTTATAAGAAATAGATTTTACATGTCAGCAAGTATGTGTATTCATAAATGAAACAGAGTTGGTCAAATGAAACGTGTGCATTCTGAAATTTTCTGTTTTTTGTTTTGTTAAAAATGCTGTCTTAAACGTCTAAATTGATTTTATGTTCCATATTTGCAGACTTCCCTTCAGGCTAGAGCTTAATGTAGATGGCATTTAAAGGTTGATGTTTTCGTTTCCCTGTCTACTTTGCTAGTCTTATCTTATGTTAACCAGCAGTTGCCCCCTCATACTCTTTTGCCATATACTTATTCTTGTGTATTTTTTCTCTTTCTTGTTCATCCTTCCCCTCCACAGTGTTTATCAAGCCGCCCCAGAAACTAGGCTTCGCTAGGTGCTCTATGTTGTTGTTCACAGTGCTCTTTTTGCCTGGAATGCTACTCTCCATAGCCCTTTGCTTAGCAAATAGTTATTTCCAAGACTCTGATTGAGGTCACCTCCTTTATGAAAGTTTTCACAGATACCAGATCCCTCTCCTCTTCTCCTCCATGCACTGGAATTTACTGTTGATTACTCCTTCCTGGAGGAGTGGTATACATTCTTAACCTCCTGTAATACTTTATTGGAGATATTTGTGTACCTTTCTTTCCCCCTCCCTGCTAGAGTGTAGTCTTCTCAAGTGCAGGGACTATTTTATTCGTTTTGTCGTTGGAGCTGATGCAGTCTGATGTGCGGTAGATGTTTATTGCTGGTGATCATTGTGTGCTTTGTTACATGATCTTCTCTAGGTAGGAGAAAAAGCCTTCTTCCTGGGAGAGAAAACAGTTGCCTTATGCTAATTTTATCATTCTCATTGAGTCGGTGGTAAAGGGGAGAAGATGAGGTGGGGTGGCTGGTGATAATTCGGAGGAGGAAGGAGGACTATCTTTTAGGATGCCATTACTGGCCTTTTAGCTCTTGTCTTAACCTCCCCATCTAGGAACTCTCTGTGCTCTACCTCTCCCCCATTTTCTGACCTCCTGGAGCTTCTTTTATTTCATGTGGCTCCTAACAGGATAGAACCAACTCCTAACAGGATAGGCCTTGCCCCATTGCCACATTCACAGTGGGCACATAGGACTATGACATTAGCCGTTTACTTTAGAATGCTTATTTCTGTAGAATCATTATTATAATTTGTAGATTGTTTTACATTACCATTAATATACTTAATGTACATAATAGATTAGGTTCAATGTTGTGATCTGTCCTCTAAACCTTTCCACATTTATAGCACTAAAAACATGTGACTGGATTCAAAATTATTAACTTCCAGAATATATAGGGCATAATAGTTTTCTACTTTGGGTATGACTAAATTGAGCTACTACCAGCAGCCTGGATTTACTCTGTAAACTACTGTATAGCAATAGCCATGTCTTATACGTGTGTGTGTGTGTGTGTGTGTGTGTACACATATATTTATATGTAGGTAAACCTACAAATATTTTAAAATAATTGAACAATTTTTTCCTTAGAGTTTAATTTAATATTGATGGAAACTTTAACCACAAGAGTAATTGTAATTGCTTGAGAAGTATAAAATTATAGAATACTGTTAGAATGGCATGGTTAAAATGATAATTTTCTTTAGATGTAATTTGAGATCATTTTTTTCTCTTACAAGATACTATCTTGCCGAAACCGGTTTGGCTCAGTGGATAGAGCGTCGGCCTGCGGACTGGAAGGTCCCAGGTTCGATTCCGGTCAAGGGCATGTACCTGGGTTGTGGGCACATCCCCAGTGGGGAGTGTGCAGGAGGCAGCTGGTCGATGTTTCTCTCTCATCGATGTTTCTAACTTTCTATCTCTCTCCTTTCCTCTCTGTAAAAACTCAATAAAATATATTAAAAAAAAAAAAAAAAAAAAAAAGATACTATCTTAATTCTAGAATTTCTACCATAATATTTAAGTGACATAATAGATATATACTATTCATGCATACCTATAATTTTATGGTCCAAATAGTTCTGGATACTCTTTATATTTGTAGCATATACCTATACAAGAATTTGTGTCTGTTTTATTCAAACAATAGGATTAATTAAATAATAGCATGTTCTGTTGGTATATCCGATAGATTAGATATTACTTTTTCCTTTTTAAAAATAAAATGGCTATAGTATATAGAAACATTAAAATTTTTAATTTTTAAGTTGTTAGTAGCATACCCATATAAATTTAATATTAATATACTTCCTGTTTTGTCTTAGTCTATATATTAGAGCATAGGCTTTTTAATTGATTTCCATTATTGATTTTATGGTCATTGTAATAATAGATAAGGTTTTTTAAGTGAAGTTATTATTCTGTTTTTGGGTTAGTGACTTGTTAAATAGTAGGATCTTGTATTATGTTTTAACGAAGAGCATATTGTTGCCATTATGACAATGTATGCAACCAATTAAGCTGCTTTATTTTTCTTACTATTTATAAACCTGTAGTTTAATGAACTCTTGTTTTGTTTGTTAGACATTTTTGGCTCTCATAAACCAAGTGTTCCCTGCAGAAGAGGACAGTAAAAAAGATGTGGAAGATAACTGTAAGTAGCAAGTTAAAAATAGTTCTCATCCCAGAAAAGAGAATTGTTCCTCCAAAAAAATAAATTAGTGTTTATATTATTAGGTACACGATACTGGTTCAGAAGAAATGTAGCCCTTTGACATGAAGATTTGTGTGAATGGAGGAGCTCAAAAGCCCTAAGTTTATTATTGTCTTACATTTGCACTTTGGTGAAAGAGTATCTTGAATGTCTTTCTAGTGTTGTCTCAGTTGTGTAAATGTAGGGAATAGTAATAATTTACCTTGAAGTCTGATCTGAAGATCTCTTGTTAATGGTTTTGAAAATTATTTTGAACCTCTTCTAGAATCAGATGATATTTATAGTAGTATATGTTCAATAATTTGGAGGTTGAGTCAAGGGGACCTATTTAATGTCATTGTTTGAAGGAAACAAACATTTAAAAAAATATTGTGTAGTAAGTACAAATTGAAAAATTGATTTCAGAACATTACATTAAAATGAAACATTATTTTGACATAACTATCTTAGTGTGTTTGGTGGAAAAAAATCTTTATTCAGTGAATAAGTCATGTTAATTCTTACATTTTCAAGATTAAGTAGTAACCATATTTCATTTTTTATTTGGCAGTATTTGAGTCATGTCCGGTTGCCATGGATTTAATTAAACGTATCTGACATAAAAAACTCTCCATTTAAAAAATAAAGATGAGAGAAAGGAATCTATTTTGTTCTCGTTGAATTTCTTTGGAGTTCACATTTGAGGGAACCTGTAAGAGCTGCATGTGTGAATGGGCATTGTGGAGTAGAGTCATGGTAGAGCTGTGGACGCAGGGAGAGCCTGAGTTCATATTCCAACTCGCTAGTAGGAAGCTTTGTGCCTATGGGCAACATATCTCTCCTCTTTCAGTTTCTTATCTGTAAAATGGGAGTAATAATGTGTATGTTACATGTCTGGGAATGTTATATTTAAACTTGTTGGCATATTTCTTAACCTCTGGTAGCTGTTATTTTAGGTGTAAGAGATTGAGAAAAAATGTGCTGTGTATAAATGTTCTTTGGCTAACCTCTTCACCTTCTTTTATCCAGTCCTTCCCATCCCTTGCCCTCTGACCTCTGTTAGTCTGTCCCCTGTATCCATGCCTCTGGTTTTATTTTGTTCATTAGATTCCACATATTAGTGAGATCATGTAGTATTTGCCTTTCTCTGACTCCTTATTTTGCTTAGCATAGTAATCTCCAGGTTCACCTATGCTGTCACAATTATTTCTCTTCTACAGCCATGTAGTATTGCATTGGATAAATGTACCACAGCTTTTTTATCCACTCATCTACTGATGGGCACTTGGGCTGTTTCCAGATCTTAGCTATTGTAAAAATGCTGCTATGAACTTAGGGGTGCATATATTCTTTCTGATTGGTGTTTTGGGATTCTTAGGTCCATATCTTTTCTTAATTTGAAGGAAAGCTGCTATTAAAGCTGTTAGGAGGCTCCACCTACTTCTTACTCTGTCTTATCCTATATAATAAAAGGCCAGCGACCATAAGTGTAACGACTGGAACAACTGCTCTACCAGTCGATATGAGGTGTATTGACCACCTCTTGGTCCCCCCTCACCCTTGTCCCCGGCTCACAGGCTCCAATTGCAGCATGGCAAACCAGGGTGGGTGGTGGTGGGGCGGGACTGGGGACTGGCGAGTGGGCAGAAGATGGCCCTGATCACAGGCTAGTCCTAGGGACCCTACCCATGCATGATTTTGTGCGCTGGGCTTCTAGTTCAGCCATAAGTGGCATTAGAAAACAGTGAGCCATGTGTTTTTGGCAAGTGAATTGTCTGCACTGTATGAGTGTAGAAGAATGGATAGTCTGAGATAGGTATAGCAAGAAGCTCTTATTTGACCGAATTGATTAGGTGTTGAATTGTATGATAGGCATAATTCATTATAGGCATATATACAACTTCAATGAGGAACCAAGGAAACAAGCAAGTGAATTAGGCAGGTTTAGAACTGGTTTAGCAGCCAAAACCAGATATACAAAATTTCAGTTGCAATACTGGCAGTCTGTGGTCAACACCATAAAGGAAGTACAAAGAAGCAAGTAATTCTAGTGGTGGGGCTGGTGGTGAGAATGGGGAAATATCATTTTTGAGACAATCTTTTGCATTGACCTTAATGAATAGGTAGATTTTTGACACCTAGAGATGTAGAGGTGGAGTTTAATGCATGGATGATATTTGGGTTTAATAAATACTGTAGTCTGTGTGTAAGTTAGATCATATTAAAGGAAGTTGTGGACAATTATATGAAAAGGTTAGCTGAATATGCAGCTTTAACATGGGCCCTGAATACCAGTCTTGAATATGGACTTTGGTAGATGATGGAGACCCATTGATGTTTTTTGATGAGGAGAAATATTTAATTAGGGTACCACTTTAGTTAATGTGCTGAGCAGCCTGGATTAAGGAGAAGAAAGGGTGAGGCAGTAGACAATTAAGAGGGTGCTATGATTACAAAAGAGGTAATGTGACCTAAACTGGAACTGGGGCCGTGGAAATATAAAGAAAGAGGAGACATACCTGAGATTTAGATTATGCTAATTTTGAGTGCCTACCATGAGTCTGGTACTGTGCTTCCTACACACGTTATTGCATGGTATAAGGAGTCGGAAACTGGTTTAGAGCAAGAAGGGAGAAAAAAACACACAATCAGATCCTAAGTATTGACTAAGGTTTGTAGTCTGGTGGTGCTAATTGTAGAAACCAAATGGTTGGGAAGAAGAGTGTTTTTGTCTACTCTAGCATGTGGTGGAAATGTAGAAATGGAGCTCAGAGGATTGGAGGGCTGGGCGAGTAGGTTAGGCTTGGAGAATAGAATATGTCAGAGTGTGTGCATGTGAGTGTGTATGTGTGTACATGTGTATGTATATTCTGACATATCAGTAGAATAAGCATCAGAAAAACAAGCTTTCTACCCTGATTCTGCTATTAACTAGCTGCATATCCTGGGTTAAGAATACACATATTTTCAATCTGTGGTTGGGAATTCAAGTATGCAGAGAGCTGACATAAATTATATCTGGATTTTCAATTGCAAGAGTAGTTAGCACCCCTCACCCCAAGTTCAGTGATCAAGTGTATAATTTCTCCAGGACTCTTTCTTCATTATGTCACTTGTGAGGCACTGGCTGAATGATCTAATGGTCCCTTCCCCTTCTAACATTTTATCTTTTGGGTTTTTCTGTAAAATTCTAAGTGTCAGATTAAATTAGTGTCATCACCTTGTTGTGTCACAAGTGTAATAATATCAGTGCTATCTAAAGTCCTACCTTCTTTCCACTTGAATTGAGCACCAGTTTTTAACCAACCTTCATTAATATGTACTCACCTGGTATTCACTAGATATACTCAGCTGGTTAGAAATTTATTGTTTATAAATATAACTGTAACACATATGTAAACTGGGTATAGTTTATTTATTGATTTATTTTTATTGATTTTAGAGAGAGGAAGGGGGTGAGAGAGAGATAAACATCTAAGTGAGAGATAAACATCAGTTGGTTGCCTTCCATATGTGCCTCTGCTGGGGATCAATCCCAAAATCTAGGTATATGCCCTGACCTGGAATCGGACCCGAAACCTTTTGGTATACGGGGACGATGCTGCAACTCGCTGAGCTACATTGGCCAAGGCTTAACTTGATATATTTTAAATTGGCTTCTTGGGTTTACATGTACCAGGGTTTGAAAAAGATGTAATTAAATCTAGCAGATGAATTTTAGCTTGGAACAAAGTGATTCAGATTAAAATGGTGTTGTTTTACTTTATTTTTTTTCTTCCAAAATCTAATGATATACTCATTTAATGTCTCAGGTTCACTAATGTATTTAAATGAAGCTACACTTCTCCATAATATCAAAGTTCGATACAGTAAAGACAGAATTTATGTAAGTATTTTACCCATTATTTAAGTTTTTGTTGTTCATAGGATGTAAAACTTGAAACTTTCTAATAGGAAATAATATTTGATCTGAGCCTATTGAATAGAGTGAGTTCTATGAGGATAAGGATTTTTTTCTAATTTACTGCTATAACTCCAGGGCTTACAACATGAATGGTACATAGTAGGTATGTGGTAGATATTTGTGGAATAAAATAATGAATTCAGAGCATCATCTGCTATCTTTCAGATTTAAAAATGTTTAATTTTATTTAAAAAACATTAATTATTTGGGGATTTGATGTCTTATTTTTGATATATATCTGTAGATCTGTTTAAAAATTTTAAAAGTATTTTTATTGATTTCAGAGCGGAAGGGGGCGGGGGGGGGAGAAAAGCATTAATGATGAGAGAGAATCATTGATCGGCTGCCTCCTGTATGCCCACACTGGGGATCGAGCCTGCAACCCGGGCATGTGCCCTGACTGGGAATCGAGCTGCTACCTCCTGGTTCATAGGTTGACGCTCAACCACTGAGCCACACTGGTCAGGCTAGATTTGTGTAATTAATTCACTTTTCACGTTGTTCTGCAGAGAATTTAAGGCATCCTATAAAAAATGTATATTGAAATTAAAAACTTGGATGACAAAAAATGTAAATTACACTGAAGGCAGTACCTGAGGAAATAATCAAGAACACGGAAATGCTGCGCACACAGCCTACATAGTCGTAGTATACCATTAGATCCTGAACAGATACCGACCTTAAAAATCTAGAATATTAAGAAATGAAAGAGAATGCTTTTAATGTAAATAGACTTGCACCAAATTATTCAGATGGATAATTAACTGGCATGTTTTAATTATAATTACTCATTGTGCACATTAAAGGTTTTATTCTAATATGACCTAATTGTGGATTCCTTTGTTGGCTGGAGATAAATTACCCACTGTAGTTCTCCTGTTATAAAGATGGGACTCTTCATTATTTTTGAACGAAGAAAACACATGGCTTCTTTGACACCTCCTAGATCAAATGACAGTCTTAATCTTTTATAACACTATCAATTTGCCTAATTGTACTTACTTAATTCTGACTAAATTACCTTTAGTCTTTGCCATCTGTCCAAGTAGTGACAGCTGGGAAATAGAAATAATCTAATCTTTCCCAAAAGAGTTCACTTGCCATCTTTCAGTTCTACATAGCACAGTTGTTTTTTTTTTTTTAAAAAATATATATTTTTATCCATTTCAAAGAAGAAGGGAGAGGGAAAGAGAGATAGAAACATCTATGATGAGAGAGAATCATTGATCGGCTGCCTCCTGCACACCCCCCACTGGGGATTGAGCCCGCAACCCGGGCACATGCCCCTGACCAGGATCGAACCCGGGACCCCCCAGTCCACAGGCCAACGCTCTATCCACTAAGCCAAACCGACCAGGGCTATCAGCTATTTTTTTAAAAAATGTGTTCCATATCATGATTGTCAGTTCTACATAGCACAGTTTTAAGCCTTCACTCTCCTCCTTTATTTTTTTCAACATCAACTAAATAAAGGATACACTAAGATTGACATATGGCTATTCTTGAGTAGAAATATATTTAGAAGCAAAAGCCACTCCATCAGCAGACTGCTGTTGAGCACCCGATGTGTGCTAAATGCTGTTTTAAGTATCAACATAATACAAACTTTTAAAATTTGTTTGTTAAAGCAGTTTAACAAAAGTTGACTGAATATAACCAGGAAACATCATATTTCAGATAGAATTGGCCACTATTTTTTTTTTATCTTATATTATTCAGTGGTGGTGGACCATTCGTACATATTTAAGCAAATTTTGATTGACTTCTCTTTCTTGAAGTTAGGAAACTTTTATACCTTTATAGAATCGTCATACTTCTTAAAAATTGAGATACTTTGTTTTTATTTGGGATGATTATACTAAAGCTTAATACTCACGGGATTCTGATTGGTCTTTCAGTGCTTCCTATGTTGCAGTGGTACTGTACATGGCTGTTAATAACTGAGGGTTTACATGCAGCATTAATAGTATTTAAAACATTAGTTGTCTTTTTTACACATTGAGCTTAGTTGGCTTACAAATTTTTGCTGGATTGCATGGTTGATAAAAAATTAGTCTGTTTGTGGAATTTAAGTTTTTATTTCTCATGTATAATGTTTACTTCCCTCTGGAGAATTTTAGGTTTATTCATAGCTTTTTGACCCTCTGTTTATAAGATATGTATGCAGGTGGGCAAATGACCCCTGTTAGGTAGTGGCTGTTTGGCTTCATCAGCTCCTGTTTAGAGAACCAGTTTTTCCAAAGTTAACCAAAGCCAAGATTGGTATGTTTTTTCCTAGCCAATTATGCCTTCTAGTTATAAAGCCATTAAAAATGAGCAACATATAAATATAGTTATTATTACTATAGTATTTGTAAGAGAAAGAAGCAGTTTCGAATAAGAGCTTAAATTTTGATATTTTTATATTTCTCATCAACCAGAAGTATCACTTTTCTCTCTTAGACTTGAGTATAACAACAGCTATCTCACTTTAACATTTTCATTGGTTACTGAAATCTCTGTTATTTTCCTTTTGTCTCCCATAGAAATATAATTATCTGGAATTTCTTATTTTTTACCCCACTCCAGGAAGCATTTTTGGGAACAGTCACTGAATTTGAGATTAGTCGTCTGAGAATTCAAGGTTTCCGCATCATTTCCCTTCCACAACTAGAAGTAGAAAAGAGAAAAATATGGTCCTGCCTGTCCTAGTTTGACCAGTAAACCACAACTAATTGCTAAACCACAACTCTCTTTCTACCCGCAGGGAATTTTATAAATCCTATTGGTGCATTTTTTTGGCCTTTTAAAGCCACAGTTAAGTTCCAGATTCAAAAGCCAGCTTAAGTTGTTCATTAAACATTTAGCCCGGCAGTATTTAAGGTAATGGTTAGCATATGTTGTTTTGCAAAATCTGGGACCAAGTGATCACCACAGAGCTAAATCAATTTTTGTCTTTCAGTGATGGGAGGAATAGGCCTAGAGGATCCCACGAGCTATATTAAACTCTTCAGTAATAGGGTGAATAAAATAGTCTAGGTGAGGAATATTAATGACCAAAACTTGGGCTGTAGGAATCGAACTGGGAGAATAGATTTCATAAGAAGAGTCAACAGAAGAAGGCTGAGCTAGAGGCTTAGAGACTCAGCTTTCTATCTGTGAAGAATTGTTAGTGATACCATCAACCTGGGGAGCACATGGAAGGAGAATGTTTTCTTTGAGGCAAAAAAGGAAGTCAAGAGAAATAATCTTGATTTTGGATGTGCTGAGTTTGAGATGAGTTTGGGATGAGAAGATACATTTATTGAGCGTTAGAGAAATATGGGTCCTGTAGAGATCAGGGAATGTTTAGGGGTAGAAATGCAGATTGGGAGTATAGTGAATTGGAAGTACTTATTTGCTATATTTTCTCCCCTATGAGCCTTGTTTAGTTTTAAATGAAAATAGTAATTGGAAAATCCTGTATTTATGCTTTTCCTATTTAGACATATGTCGCCAACATTCTGATTGCAGTGAACCCCTACTTTGACATACCTAAAATATATTCTTCAGAAACAATAAAGTCTTATCAAGGAAAATCTCTTGGGACAATGCCACCTCATGTCTTTGCAATTGGTAAGTAATTTCAGTGCATCCTAGTTTTTATTTTTTCTTACATTGTATAAATTTACACAGTTTTTAATAGATGAACAGAAGATATCATGAGTTGAATATGTATTTTGGAGAGCCCGTATGCCTTTTGAATATATCACCATTGTTAGTTGCACGCATTTTACAGGGTGGGGAAGAATACTTCATAACCAAATCACGGGTCAGTTGTATATCATTATCTTTGTTAAGTGCCTGTGTCCTTTTAAGTGTGTCTACTCTTTAAAAGTAGGACATAACAAAAGCTGACCTCATGGCCCTTTTTGACTCCTCAACGCAATCAGTTTCAGTTTAGAAGTGTCCTCCTTTATAGCTTTGAGGCCTTGGCCTTCTGCTCTTCCCCAGGACATCACTTGTGAGCGTAAGAGCAGATGTCTGCCAGGCCTCACTTTACATCAGGGTTTTATAAAGTTGAAAGGACTAAAAATGGTGTATGCTTCATATCTCTGGGGAATCTATGGGAAGACAGCAGTATCTGTCTTTGCCTTTCTCAGGCTTTTTCTCATCTTAAAGCACTCCAGTTCTAAGGAACAGAGAGATGGAGTTATTTGACCCACAGTCGGTAACTGCAAGTACAGAGATGTTAGCTAACCCTTTGGATCCAGACATAACGAGCAGTTACTTAACTGATGATATGTTTTGGTTCTGATTCTTAGTGTAGCTGTTTCTCTTTGGGCTTGCACTTCATGCCTGTGTTTTGGCATAACTAGGCCTCATGAACTTCCAGTTTTGGCTGACTTGTGTACTGTGTACGGTTAGGAGACTGAATATGTCAGCCGAGTCCAGTGCAATGGCAGATTGACTTTTGATTCTAAGATGCTCTAATGCAGTGGTTCTCAACCTTGGCTGCACATTAGAATCACCTGGGAACATTTTTAAAATCCTGATTTCACCTGGAATGAGGCCCAGAAATCAGGATTTTAAAAAGATTCCCAGGTGATTGTAATGTGCAACCAAGGTTGAGAACCACTGCTCTAATGGGTATTGGTATGTTTTCCGTAAGCTACCAAAATGGTGCAAAATCCTTAGAACCTGAATATGAGCAAGTTCCTTGCTGGAGAGAAGTTACATATTTAAAATGTAAATAAACTGGCTTTTATTTTTAGTTGTTTACTGCTAAAGAATGTATTTACAATGACTCCACAAAAGTGGGTGGAACAGATTGCTGAAAAATTGGTCAAAAGGATGGGTATACTCTTGCATGTAGTTTGCATTTGGTCCTTAGAGTAAAAGTCACTGGTAAAGTCTGCTTCATTGGTAAGGATAGCAATATTTTAATTTGAGGCCACTTTAACAGAATTAAATCATGCTCAACTTATATGTGTAGTCTTACAGTTTGAGACACTTTATAGCGTAAATAGTTGGAGTATAAGGAAGATAGTTAAAGATTAAATATATATATATAAACAATTGCAAATATGAACAAATTAAAGCAGTTAATTCTGCCTCTTTTTGAAATGCTGATAAGTTCTACAAGATGTTTAAATTGAGTAATAGTATTACAGAAAAAACACAGATTTATTTTGCAATTATGTATTTTTTCCTCCAGAAGAATTTTTGGTTGCCAGATTTTTTTTTCCAGAGCTCGTAATTGATAGCTCGTTGATGTCTTATTTTTCTCTGTGGACTTCATTAGTTTTTCATAGTGAGCATTTTTAATCTCTGCAGATTTCTGGTACTGGGAAGAACTGAGCCACAGCTCATAATATGGAGACATTCTAGTACAAACATAAGAGTTGTTTATTTGGCTTTCACATTACTTAGCTGTCAGAATCATAAGCTGCCAGACCATTTAAAGCAAATACTTTAGAGATGTTTTGAATACTTTTGAATGCTTTCATTTAATTATAAGCATGCATTTATAATTTCTTTAGGAGTAATTTCTCTTTGCTAGTAAATGAATTTTCTGTCATCTAGTAAATCTGTATTTAATGCACTGCTCATCATTAATGTGTTATTTTGACTCCAGCTGATAAGGCTTTTCGAGACATGAAGGTGCTCAAGATGAGTCAGTCTATCATTGTATCTGGAGAATCTGGAGCTGGCAAAACGGAAAATACAAAATTTGTTCTAAGGTGAGAAATATTGAGCTAACGTGGAATAAAATTTGAACAGGTTGATTTTTTTTATTGTGACAAAAATATATAGCAAAATTTACCATCTCAACCACTTCTAATGTGTACAGTTCAGTAATATTCAATATATTCACATTGTTTTTCAGTCAGTTTCCAGAACTTCTCATCTTGCAACACTGAAACTCCATACCCATTACACAATTCCCCATTTTCCTCTAGCTCAGCCCTTGGCAACCACCCTTATATTTTCTGCTTCTGTGATTTTGACTACTCTAGATACCTCTCATATAAGTAAATCATACTGTGTTTATCTTTCTGTGACTGGCTTTTTCCACTTAATGTAATGTCCTCAAGGTTCATTTATGTTGTAGCATATGTCAGAATTTCCTTCCTTAGTAAGGCTGAATAATATTCCATTGTATGTATATATTACATTTTGTTTACCCAGTCATTTATCAGTGTGCACTTGGATTGCTTCCATTTCTTGGCTACTGTGAATAGTGCTGCGATGAATATGTTATGAACAAAGAGATACAGATATCTCTTTGAGATTGGTTTGAACAGGTTGATTTTGGATTTCTTTGCATGTTTTATGACCTAGTTTAAAATAGTGGGCTGTATCCCTTTTATTTTATTTTATTATTAATGTTTTTAATTTTATTGGGGTGACATTGGTCGACATGAACATACAGGTTTCATGTGTGGATAACTTATTTACAGAATCTGTTTATAGGACCATGTGTCCACCACCCAGAGTCAAATCTTCTCCTGTCACCTCATATTAGGACCCCTTTCTTCCCTCACCCCCTCCCTCTGGCAAGCCACCACACTGCTATTTGTGTTCATTAGTTTCAGTTTTATATTCCACATATGAATTACATCATATAGATAGATCTTAGCCTTTTCTGTTTGACTTATTTCACTTTGCATAATGTTCTCAAGGTCCATCCATGCTGTTGTGAATGACGCTATTTCAAGCAGACATCTTATGTGGAAGCTAAGCTCTGTATATTGAAAACTATTTCTGACGTTACTCTTTTGAGGATACTGGAGAAGACCAGTGCTGGTTAGGCAAAGGGAAATCTATGAATATTCCTTCACATCCAACCTTTACATTCTGTTCTCAATATTCCCCCGCAATTAGTATAGTTGAAACCCTTTTTTTACATTAATGATGACTGGCCTTATTTCTCCTTATCCACAACCTTCCTCTCAGTGTATCCCTTGTGCTGCCATCAAATTAAACTGTACACTTTTTTTTTCAAATCATAGCATTTTAAATACAGAAGGAACAATAGTACTCATTATAGTTTAATACTTTCAGTTTATATATCAGGGATGTTAAGTCTAATGTTAAAGCTACTGCTAGGACCGGGGAATGCATTCTAAATTCTCACCAGGGTTGTTCTCATGTATTATAGTTCTTAGTCGATTGCTGCATGGTAGATCCCTTTTTCAAACTTTGCTATTTTTTTTAATGCAAATGTATATGCTATTTAGAGTTATTTATATGAAACCAATTTGAGTTTGTTATTGCCTATTATGCACGTGCAATTCTTGTTAAATGAATGCTTCCTAATACTCTTGGAATTCTAAGTGGTTAAGTTTCTTTTTCTCTTGTATGTAATAGTCATATAGTAAGTCTGTGGTTAATATACACCTTTGAAATGAACAAGTAATTAAGAAACTGTAAAATTATGGTGTAAACTGATAAGTCAGAGGTTTCTCTGTTTTGAAATATGCCAGGCAAGTAGTTGATCCGTCATGTTTTATCTTGCACTGTAACAACATGAAGAGTGGTAATTTCCTAGTTGTTCAGTGGCAGATTACTGTATTTTATCTAGCCAGAGAGATTGAATTAATAGGCTATCACTAAAGCCTTCGTAATCAAATGCAGAAATGAATATTCCTGTGTGCAATGTATGGCATATTTAAAACCAGATGGTTAAAGTCAGAATATTCCCCAAAATAGTTTTTTAAAAACAATGCTGATTTAGATGTTAAAGGCAATCCAGATAGATTTAAATGTTTAAAGAGCTGTAACAGAATAGTTGCATTTAAATATAAATTTGTAATTTTTAGATAACCAGTTACAACAATGATCCAGGTTTAAATTTTCCATGTATTAAACAATATTAAAATTGTCATGTTAAAATTATAATTTATTGTCATCTAAATTTTTATATCATATTTTAAACAGATATCTGACTGAATCCTATGGAACAGGTCAAGATATTGATGATAGAATTGTCGAAGGTATTGTTAATTTTTAAAATTATTATTTTATGTTGTTAGATATGTACGAGAGAATCCTCTGTAAGTGGTCTGGCATGTTCTCCCAGAGACCCAAGATTCTTCCTTCAACAAATCTTTGCTCAGATACCATGTTTTCATTTACTTAATAGCTGTTGTCACTCCTTCCCCTCCACCAATGTAAATGCTAAGATGGCAAGAATTTTTATATATTCCAAACCTCTGGTGTAGTCCTGATACATAGCATATCAGTGATCCATAAACAGCAGTGGATGGATGAAAGAAATGCAGGAAACATCTTTTGGGTGAATGAAGGAAATACAGGAAGCTCTGTAGCCTCCTGTTTTTACTTTGTGTGTTTTTTTTTTTTTGTAAAATAGGAGAGAGCAAGAAGGTTATTTAGAATTGAAGTGCTTTTGGGGAAAATCATTTTAACAGAAGAGTACAATTAGAAGGCAAGGCTCTGTAAATTGATTCATGTTTCTTGATCTAAATGATTTTTTTACTTTTACTTACAATTCTCACTGTGGTATTGTGACACAACAAGTATGAGGATCTCGTAAGTAATGCTATATTCACTGTAAAGTACCTACTTTAGTGACGGAATTACCCTTTAAAATTAAATAAATAAATAAACAAACAAACAAACAAATAAATAAATAAAACAAATTATGGGTTAATTCAATAAACTACTAATTAGTATTCTGATTTGTTTACTTGAGGTGCACACTTGCCTGAGAATTGAATACAAGGCTGTGCTGTATTGTACAACATGTAGTGTTCTCGAGTTGAGAAAAGTTGGAAAGTATTATCCCAAATATTTCTACAACCCTTTACTAGAGGATAGTGCATATTAACTGGCAGGACACAGAAATCTTTTGATGCCATTTTAATTGAAGTTTGGAATAAGTATATCATTAATAGCATTAATACAATTTTTTGATGGAGAGGCCCTTATCCTATTTTTGGGTATTTTATTAATATATTAAATCTTTCAGTAAAAACTGGTGATGGAGTCCGTAAAGGAGTTGGGGAGACCTGTAATTAAGTCCCTTTTTTTGCCAGTAGCCAGTCATGTGACCTTCCACAAGTCAGTTGACTGTGTTGTGCAATAGTTTTTTGCCCACCTGAAAGGTGAGGTATATATGCTAACATTGCCTTTAGTTTTACATGCTTTCTTACTTATTTTTCCAAGTGAAAAAACGGGGGAGTGATCTTTAAAAGGGTTTAGAGCAGGGGTGGGCAAACTTTTTGACTCGAGGGCCACAATGGGTTCTTAAATTGGACTGGAGGGCCGGAACAAAAGCATGGATGGAGTGTTTGTGTGAACTAATATAAATTCAAAGTAAACATCATTACATAAAAGGGTACGGTCTTTTTTTTCAATACTTTTATTCATTTCAAACGGGCCGGTTTAGAGACTAGTTAAGTTTTCTACTGTGGCTAGAATAAGAGAAATGGATTTTAAAGTTTCATAAAAAATACTCTAGCGATAGACATTGTGAAGCAATTTATTAGGTGGTTGAGGGAGAATATGTGACTAAGATTGACATTAGTCTGGTATGTTTACAGTTGAGACTCTTGTGAGTACAAGAATAGATTCTGGTAACCTTATAGATGTGATATGTCTATAAAATAAAAACAAATCTTATATTTGTTTATTGAGATTTACAAACTATTGTTCTGAGAACCTGTGTAGATAATTCTATAAACTAGTTCATTAGTTTTATTGGATATGCATGTAAAAATGTTAAATCTGGAGGTTTTATTAATATACTAGAGGCCTGATGAATGAAAATTCGTGCAAGAGTAGGCCTTCCTTCCACTGGCTGCCGGCACTGGCTTTCTGCCGGCACCGGCTTCCCTCCGGAATCCGGGACCGGGCTGCTGGCACCAGCTTCCCTCCGGCACCCGGGACCTGGGCTGCTTCCATCTTCTGGCCTCCAGCAGGTACCCGGAACCCGGGCTGGTTTCCCTCCAGCCCCAGCTTCGTCAGGAAGGACGTTTGAAAGACGTCTGGTCTTAGTAGCATATTATCCTTTTATTATTATAGATAAAATATTTTAGACAAGTAAGTCAACTAATAATTTGTTGCCTGTATTTTGTCACAAGAGGTGTGCTGTTTTCGGTATTATTATCACTACTCTAGTAGGACTGATGTACTTGTGACAATCTTAACATTTTTAGGGAATAGTTTAAAAACTTGAGTTAGAAATTTTGTAACTTAGTGAATTTTAAAAAATTCAGTCTTTCTCATAACATATTTATTTTTAAATATATTTTGAGTAATTTTCCCATCTCTTACACGTTAATAAGGCCTGAACAGGGAATAGTCAGTAAATATTTGTGGGAATTGGCATTACATGTGAATTTTCATGTAATATTTTTGAGAACAGTTTTAGCTATATCATTTTATAAATTTCCTTTATGCTAATTTTTTGATGAAATATTTTCATTTCTATTTTAATAGCTAACCCACTCTTGGAAGCCTTTGGAAATGCAAAGACTGTTCGCAACAATAATAGCAGTCGATTTGGAAAATTTGTAGAAATACATTTCAATGAAAAGGTGAGAGTGAGTTTGGGGATGATATGTTTGGGGAATGTTTTTGAAAAATACGAGGGTCTTAATAGAATTGGTACTGTACTTGAACTTCTGGTAAATTTGTTTTAGTGTCTCTCTGTTACTTTAAATAGATGGGATAATACATATGTTCAAACTATGACCTCTATTAAACACTTGAAGCTTACATTTAGTTATGTGTTTTTCCCCCTTTATTTGATAAACATTACAACCTTTTTGATAGACAAATGTTTATTAGAAAAAATAAATACTTTAACATTTATCGGTTATACTTTAAGACTTGACATGCAAAAATGTGTTTCCTCTTTGTTTTTTAGAGTTCAGTTGTTGGAGGATTTGTTTCCCATTATCTTCTAGAGAAATCTAGGATCTGTGTTCAAGGCAAAGAGGAGAGGAATTATCATATCTTTTATAGGTTGTGTGCGGGTGCTTCTGAAGATATTAGGGAAAAACTTCATTTGAGCTCCCCAGATAATTTTCGGGTAAGTTGGATGAAAAAATTTCATGCAAGACTTGCAAATTGAATTGTCTTTGACTATAAAACTTATTTTAGTGGATTTTGATAGTTTTGTGTAACTTACATTAAATTTTGATAGCTTTATGTAACATGACATAATTTCTGTACTAAGTAGATTTCTATTTAGACTTCCTGCCGCCTTTGTAATGTAACACCATATGAGGAATTATATAATGGTCAGGTGAAAGGGTAGATGTTAACCTTATCAGTGTAAGCTCAATAAGAAATTTGTACTAGTTCTATAATGTTGGCTTTAAAGTTACCTTTTACTTTTTGTAAAACAAAAGTAAGCTTGACCACTGAATTAATATTAGTAAGGGCCTATGATTTTATCTTCCTTAATTCAGTTCAACAACAAATATTTTTGTTTGCCCAGTGGGTGCCAGACATTGTGCCAGGGTTATAAAGATAAAATGAGCCCTAACTGGTTTGGCTCAGTGGATAGAGCATCGGCCTGCGGACTGAAGGGTCCCAGGTTCGATTCCGGTCGGGGGCGTGTGCCTTGGTTGCAGGCACATCCCCAGTGGGAGGTGGGCAGGAGGCAGCTGATCGATGTTTCTCTCTTGTCGATGTTTCTAACTCTCCCTTCCTTTCTGTAAAAAAAATCAATAAAATGTATTTTTTTAAAAAAAGATAAAATGTAACAGTTCCTGCTTCTGAGCAACCTAGGGTCTGGAGACACACACACACACACACACACACACACACACACACACACACACACTGATGTGTTGAAATGATAAATAGAAATGCATAGGATGCTGGGGATTTTGGAAAAGCTTAATGGAACAACTGAATCCTGCAGGATTTTCAAGTGTTGACTAGAGAAGGAAAGGTGCAAAGGTTATTCCTGGTAGATGCAAAAAGATGAACAGAGAAAGGCAAGAAACAGTAAAGCAGGAAATGGTAGGAGGTGATGCTTGAGAGTTTGAACTTCTGTAGTTAATGAGCTATTTAAGGGCTTTAAGTAGAAAATTGGGTGTCAGAGCTATACTTTCCTCTGGCTTTAATATGGAGATGACTTTAAGGGAGTAGAGCATGAGATGGATTGAAATAACAGCCAACGATAAATTGTTTGGGAATCTATGGCTACAGGTTGAAGTAAGAATTGCTCGGTGTCTGAATTTGTTTTATGGATGGCAGGGTTACAGAGTGGTGGGCATACAAAATATTAAGAGGTAATATTGATAGGACTTGGAGACTGATTCTGGTAGGGAGTAGAAAGAGTTGGGGATAATTTCCCAAAATTTGATTAGGAAAACTGAGTGGATATAAATACCATATTAGGGCCAGATGAAAGATTGAGCACATAGGATGAGTTCAGTTTGGAACCTATGGATCATCTGAGCAGGGATGTTCAGAAGATCAGTGGCAGTGCTGGAGTGACCGGTTTGGGAGATGGTATTCTGGTGGAAGTTAGAACCATTATAGTGAATAGATGAGGTTGTCCAGAGAGATTGTATGATGTAGAAAATGCGGAGGATGAGCAGATGAAGAGTTGCCCAAGAAAGGAAGCTCAAGTAGAGTTGTGAGGGAAGTACAGAAAAATCACGAGTGCCAGGAATCGCAAGCCAATTGAGTTTCTAGGAGTGGTGACTAGGGATGGCTAGCATAATTTACAAATTCTCAGCTAGGAAATAGTGTCCCTCTACCTAGAGAGTATCATGCTAAGTGAAATAAGTCAGATAAATATCACATGATCTCACTCATATGTGGGATCTAAGTAACAAAATAAACTGTTGTACGGAGTGGATCCAGAGACATGGAAGCATGGAACAGAGTGTGGAATCTCAGAGGAAAGGTGGGGGAGGGTGGGTGGATGGGAGGTAACCAATCAAAGATCTTGTATGCATATATGCATAACTCATGGATACAGATAATAGGGTGGTGAAGGCCTGGGGTAGGGGGCAGGGGTGGGCTGGAGGGGGTCAAAGGGGGAAAGAGGGGGACATGTGTAATACTTTCTACAATAAAGAGTTCTCTTAAAAAAACAAGAAAATAGTGTCCTTGTGAGAGAGATGGGAGTCTTGGTATGGAGGTTAGAAATGTAGTGTGTGTAAAATTTTCCAGGTAATTTTGATAGTCCTCTTTGGACAGGAATCCTCCATTTGAAAATCGTGTGTGTGTGTGTGTGTGTGTGTGTGTGTGTGTGTGTGTATACATATATATATGTATATATGTATATATATATATATATATATATATATATATATATATACACACATATATATATATATGTTCTCTCTGTGTGTACCTGTGTGTGTATGTGTATTTATCATAGCTTCTCTTTATTTAATTAGTTTCTTTTAATGTGTACTTGGAAATTTTAAAACTTCATTGTTTCAAAGTGCTTTATAACTGCATCTATTAAAATGTTCAGCCTTCTCTAGAACTCACCACATTAATTGGAATTTGCAATTAGTTGACCACATTATCTTCATGAAAGTAGAAGAGGCATATCTAGACAATGATTTTTAGAAAAGTAATATAAATTACTGTGAATCATATGAAATGTAATAATCATGATGTGGCTCTGTCCTCAATGAGTTAATGATAAAGTGATGTTACTACTCTTGTCTTAATCTAGCGTTTCTGCTTGGAGGCTTAGAGCATAGTTTTTGCATGTCTCAGAATGTACCGATTTTCCTGGCACAATCGTAGGCATCCTAAAAGGGCAGCTACTGAAATCCTTGACCAGGTCAGAGAGTTTCCTGCCTCTGTAGTGTGACTTGGGAGTCATGATTTCCTCTTTTATAAGCGAGTCCTTTGGTGTTAGGAGACTACAGGAACAGCATTGCCTTTCACCTAAATACATCTACTGTCTTGATATTCCTCTCATACATAAATACACACACCTCTCTATTCCTCCCCCAAAATGATGATACCTTACAGTGGTTTGGAAGTGTGTTGATAATTTCATCAGGTTTTTCGGTAGTTTACAGCAATTATAGATATGGTGGTAAAGATAAAAAAGAATCCTACAGTAGGGTGAACACTTCCATAAAATACACACGTATTTTGTAAAATAAAGGTTTAAATTTTTACATTATTCAAAATTTGCAAATATTTTTGTGTATATATTTTTTGTATATATTTTATAGTCATGCAAAGATCCTTAAGCACAAATAAAGCTTTGATAGAATGAGGGTAGATTGCAAGAATAGTTACAACTTTCTATTTACAGAAAAGTTGGAAGACACAAGTATATTTCCTAGGTTGTAATATTAATTAAGTTCATCTGTCCAATAGCCAAGTAATTGATAAAAATAATTAGGGTGGGGGGATAAATTCTTGCTACCAAAGAAAACATTTGTTTGGGCTCTGTATGTTTAAGCTACTGTTATCTTACTAAATATTAGAGCTCTTTTTTGAAATAGTTAATTGAAAATACTTACCAGTATTATTCCCCCTCCCTTCTCTTTTATTTTCCCCCCAAAGTTTCTACAGTAGAAAGAAAAACTTAATACCAACATTTTCTGGTTTTTACCAATTTTAATATTTCATTATAATGGAGGAGGGAAGATAGATGGATGCATTGATCATCTAAAATATTAATTTATTTCAAAATTATTCAAAATTTACTGTAATTTTTCCCCTTGGTATCTGTATAATGTGGTATCTTAAATCTTGGAATACATGCCATGATGCATGGAATCATAGTGACCTGATTTAAGGGGCGCTGAGATGTTTTTTAAAAATTTGCCATCTTGTTCCTTGTGCACTTCCTTCCTGCCTCCTCCCCTCACTCCCTTAAAGGTGGGTAAGAGATTCTCTTTTTAGACCAATATAGTATTATATTCTTCCAACTACTTCCCTTGTTCTATATTTTGAAAGCCTTTAAAAGGCTTCTGGGCAACAAAGAAAATCCTTGAGATAAAAGCTGAAACTGTTATTTGAATATGAAGGTTCTTATGGCAAGTATTGTAATTTATGTGTAGTCAGTGTTAACTGTCAGTAAATATGAAAGGCATGTTTTAAAGAACTGGTTCTAAAAATAAAAAATTAAGAAATTTAAAGATAATATTTGTTAATTATTTAGGAATTGAAATATTACTTGAAATATTCAACAACACTGTGTGGGTCTTTGAGACTCACACATTTAGTAAGACGGTGATTTTCATTACTATCTGTAGTTGGTATGAAGATATTTGACACTGTGAATATTTTAAATTGCTGCCCTTTAAATATAGAAAAGCTTTATGGCATTGATTTTTATGTTAACCATAAAATATAATGTACTGTGAGGAATTGGGATTTTCAATATCCCTGGTTTGATTAGTAGGAGTAAAATGCTTATATAGAAGTACTGATTTTCCTTGACAGGTTATGTTTAGAAGTTCTTTATGGTTAGCGCTACTTGTTAAGTTGTATTGTCTCCTGAACTGTTTTCCTGAGGGTCATATTTGTTAATTACATTTAACATTTCTTTGTTCTAGTATTTAAACCGAGGCTGCACTAGATACTTTGCTAACAAGGAAACTGACAAGCAAATTTTGCAGAACCGAAAAAGTCCTGAGGTATAGTAGACTATTTTTTTTAAATTAAAATCTTTAATACCCAAAAAATTGTGCTAAAAGATACATTTTTTATTTTGGAGCCCAAATAAGTTTTCTTACTTTTAGGCTGGTACTTTCGAAAACTAAATACTCATCCAAGCCTTTCTAGAGTGTATGTAGTACTTGATGCCTATGCTGGTATCTCCAGAGCTTTAGGTTCTGGCTCCTACACTGCTCTCCTCTTGTTCTTTTTTGCGGCAAGAGGGTGTTGAATTGCCTAAGAATTATCCTTTGCTAATATTTTTGAAACTTGTTCTCATATTACCCACTTGAGATTAAGTATAAAATATGTCTTTTATAATTGCCTACTTTAAGGCAGAAATAAGCTTTGTGGTAGACATTATTGTGAATTAATGCTTATCTATTATTGTATTTCTCTTTAAAACATATTTCTGTAATATATTATAAAAAACTTTGCATGTAGGCCTTACTTAATTATTACATTTCTAAAAGTAATTATTTATAATTATACCATTAACTATTACTTAAAGAACATTAAATCCTTAATCTAAAAATTTACTATAACACATAAATTTTAATATGCATTGTGTAAGTAATAAGTGGTATTAAGCTGTATCTACTCAAGGAGTTTAACTTGTAAATTACAAAGTCAGGATTAATTATAGGGACTAGTCATATTGTCTTTATTAATTTTATTAAAATATTTATATTGAGTACTTAATTGAACACGTTTTTATTGTACTCAGTTTTTAATGCTTCTGCATTTGAGAGTCAGATGCTTTTGACTCCTTTCAAAATGAGTGAGATGAATTATGTCTTTATTATATTCATGGAAAAGAACAGAAAGCAATGAAAATTCCCATTATTTCGAATTCTAACAGTTAATTTTTAAGTTGACACTTTAGCTATTATTTTAGACCCAGCTGTCTGAACTATAAATTATTAACTTTAGTTTGTTACATGCATGGTTGGAACTTTAAGAAGTAACATTAATGTTTATTATGATACCTTATTTTGTCATGATAACCTATATTTTCATAAGGCATCATCAAAATATAGAAATTATATTCTTTCCACTAAGATAATGGAGATATTTCCTTTGGCATGGAATAATATGAGTAGAGAGGAAAGAAAATTGGATTTTACTGTTTAAAGAGTAACATGGTACTCTCCTATGAAGAAAATGTACTCTTTCTGATTCTAGTGTCAGCAGACTTTGTTAGGAATCTTATTTATATTATTAAGTTTATATATAGAGATATATAAGTGAACAATGAATTAATATGTTTAAATTACTTTTTATGTCTTCTTTATCAGGAGGATGAGGTGATCATTTTGACTAATTAGAATCCTTTGCCTAGTTCCATTTGAGTGCCTTTAAGCTGTGTGTAATTTTTAGGAGAATGCAGTATTTTTAGTCTTCCATAATTGCAATGTATTCATTAACATTTGATTAAAAACAGTTTTTAAATGATGTAACCATTCAATTGCAAGACTAAAAATTCTGCGTGATGTGTGTTTTCTGTTAACTTTGGCTGCACGCGATTGTTTCCTTTACTGCTTTTAAAAATAAGATAAAATTTCTTTATCTAGACATTTTCCAGAAATTTCACACAAATATAATTAAACATTTTAAAGAATTTTGTGGAAGGCAATCAACTTTAGCTGAGAAGCAGTGGGCAACCGGAGGAGAAGAAACATCTCCAAGAGGTGTCTTTAATGGCCAATTAAGTCTCATGCTGTTACCTAATGTTTAATTTTACTTACTCATTCTCAAGTTCTGGAAAATTTCTAGACCAACCTTTCTATGTCCAGTAACTTTTATTTTTCTCCTTTTAGTTTTTGCAGGCCTGATTTTTCCTTCCTTTTTCTGAGTTTGTTATAAGTTCTAACAATGAATACTTTAGATGCATGTTTTTAAGAGAGAAATAAAATTCTCTTCATTTTTTTCTGATACGTTTTCAGTTATTGCATAAATTCTTAGAGTAAGCATAATGCTTACTAATACATTTTACCTCATTTATATTTACATAGAAAGGCTTAAAAAGTACTTCTCAGGCCATGAAAACTTATTAGCCTGTTCACTATTTACTACTGTTGAATATTAGTGCAGTTGATGGCAATTAACCTAAAGGGGTATAATGCTAAGTGTCAGATTAAAACTTTTTTTACAATTTTTTTGCCTCAGTTCATTTTGACCTATGGTTCATGTTGATTCATTTCAACCACTAATATTCCATTCTTTTTTAATCAATTTTTATTTTTATCTAATACCCTAGCATTATATGCTTTAGAGTTAATATTGTAATTAAGTTGGAAAACATCTTATTCCATTTTTGACTGAAATTTTTATTGAGATAATTGTAGATTCTTATGCAGTTGAAAGAATTATAACGAGAGATTCTGTGTACACTTCACCTAGCCATTCAGTTTTTGAATGTTAGAATATTAAAGTTTTTCCATCAGCACATTTTATTTTTGCATGTTATATAGTGCAGCAGTAGACTTCGTGTAGTGTTTTTTTAGTATACTTAAATAATGTAAGATGCAGCTAATTGATGTCCTCTTATTTTATAGTATCTTAAGGCAGGTTCCTTGAAAGATCCTTTGTTAGATGACCACGGAGATTTTATTAGAATGTGCACAGCCATGAAAAAGATTGGTTTGGATGATGAAGAAAAGCTTGATCTGTTCCGGGTAGTAGCTGGTGTCCTGCACCTTGGAAATATTGATTTTGAGGAAGCTGGAAGCACTTCAGGTATCTTTGTGGTTTTTTGTTTCCTTTTGTTTTTAAGGAGTAAAACTAAAGGTTCTGTCATTTCTTTGTCATATGTAAGTTGAACCCGTGTGCAGGTTTAATACCCTGAAATTTCTAGAATTTACTGTTGTATGGTGAGTCATGGAAATGAAGGATGCTGCATTGTCAGTCATTATTAGTTCTGATGAGGAATACATTTACTTATGAAGGACAAGTAACTGCCATGGTCATATTTAGTGACATTTTCAACTGATATTATACTTTCCCAATAAATGAACAGAATAATTCTCTACCATCTGTTAAGGTATTTTGACATTTTTTAAGGCTCATTGATTTAAATTTGGATCATTTAATTAGGGCAATTGAATACATAAAAGCCCAATTACTTTATTACTGGAAAATTAAAATAGGTTGAATTTTGTGCAAATTGAAAAGAGCATTTAAGTGCATGCATGATAGTAACTTTCCAACTCTCTTGGTATATAGCCTTACATAAAGAGTAAGAATTTTTATACACTCTTAAATTTGTTCTGTGAACACAGGGGTTGGGAAACTTTGGCCCATGGCCGCATCTGACCAGTGGCTTGTTTTAGTAAATACAATGTTGTTAGAACACAGCCGCACCCATTTCACTGACGCCTCGTTTGTTCCAGCTTTTGTGCTCCAGTGGCAGAGTTGAGTAGTTGTGACTGAGAGACTGTTGACAGCAAAGCCTAAAATCTGACATTAGGGAAAAAAGGCAGTTGACTCCTACATAAACACATTATTTAAAAATCTTATACTGAGTTAAAAATATTGAAAGCATCATTTCATAGAGGAGTCAATACCATGGGCTTTGGTGTCAGATCCCAGAAGCTCTCTGAGCCTTGTTTTTGTTCATTTCTAAAATAATGAAGTAACTCATGAGAACTGCTCTTCAAGTACCTAGCAATAGTGTGCATATAGGGAAGGGGCACAAGAGTGAGGAAACAGAACATTTAAAAATGTGCCTTCTGTGTGCAAGACTCTATATAGACAGTATTTCATCATCATCATAACCCAAACTTGATAAAGATAATGAGGTAGGAGATATTATCTCCATTTTACACACATGCAACCTGTGTAAAATGGTTGTTAATGAAATTGTTGATATGAGAGCCAAGTTCTACCCATGTTTAAATAACTCAGTTAATTTTCCCTCTATGCTCCTAGTCACTGACCTTCCCAAATGTGGTGATCTGTGAATGAGCAGATTCAAATAGACATTCTTAATGACTTACAGATTTAATGTCCTGTGATGCGGTGAAGTCAGTAATATCAGGCGTAGCATAGTGTTCAATAGCATGTGCTCTTGAAGCAGACTGCTCACCCTGTGTTAGCTACCTGTGTGACCTTGGGCCAGGAACTTCTCCATGTCTCAGTTCCTTACCTGTATACTGGACAACAACAGTCCCTATCTCTTGTTAAACAGAGGAATAAATGAGTTAAATATTTGTAAAATGATGTGAATACTTCTGTCTGGCACATAGTAATCACAGTATAAATATTTTTAATGAGTAAGGAAAATAAAAATACAGATTCCTTCCAGTTTAAAATGAGAAGAAAAAAAGCAAAACCAGGTGTGTTCTTAGTGTGCATTAAATTTTTTTATTAGTTTTTTTGAGGGACTTTTAACATTTATTTTGAAAATGTACTTAACATTAAAACACATTTCATTTCCTCTATGTCATTGTTATACCAAGGGAGCATCTGGGGGCTCTAATTAACACAAAAACTGTTTAGAATATTTAATGCACACTTTGGAATTGTTTTAGGAGTGATAAGTAGCATTTTCTTACCTCATGTTATCATCCTGAGGTAGAACATGCAAACGTACGCAGAGGATCATAAATGGGGCATGATCTAGTTAGTTGAAAAGTACTTAAATGATCAAAAGGCACATAACACATATTTACATTATCTTTAATTTTTCTTCTCAAACTTTTTTCAGTTGAAGGGAAAATGAACAGAAAGCCAAGAAGATTGGAATGAGGCAATAAATTAATAGCATTAATAAAAGGGGTTATTTTTATTTTAATAGTTAAGATTTGATTATATTACTCTTCATCCGTCCTATGAACCTTCCTATACACCTAAATGGTTTCTGTCTAATTAGAATTGATTTTTTTTCCACTAGAGAGCTCAATTTTGGCATTTTCACAATCTGAGAAAGCTGTGAATATTTTTGCAATTATTTTATTAGAAAATTTATTCTCTAGTAGTTTTTTAGAAGACACTGTTACTGAAAAGTTTTCCATAATGGAAATGCAAAAAAAAACCAAACACCCATTGGGAGTTTCTATGCTTTTTAAATTCCACATAGCAAAATTATATGTTATTATAACAAATTTTTTAAATGTTCAAAGAAGTTCTTCTTTGGAAGGGGAGTAACATGAAAACCTTACATTATTTTACAGTATTTTACCTTTTGAAAACTTTTAAACTAAATATTTTCTTACATTAGCTTTACATAATTCCTGGAAATATGTGAGAATCTTTGCAAAATAGTAAAAGAGAAGTTTTTAAAGAAATTAATGAATTATTGATAGTCACTTTTTTTCACTTACATAATTTTAGATAATGCATATGTATGTAGAAACTAAAAATGAGTGGTAAGGTTGTTTTAATAAAGTTAGAGGTTTAATACATTTAAGTATTCTCTCCCCTCTTTTTTTAACAGCTTTATTAAAATATAATTCATACCATACAATTTACCCATGCAAAGTGTACAATTCAGTGGTTTTTAGTATACTCAGTGTTGTGCAACCATAACCACAATCAGTTTTAGAGCATTGAAAGCACAAAAAAGAAACTCCATACCCTTTAGCAATGGCCCCCGCCGCCCCACCACATTCCCTCACAAACCCCTCAGCTTTAGGCAACCATTATTCTAATTTCTGTCTCTCTAAATTTGTCTGTTACCACATTTCGTATTTATTTACTGAGGTCTTTTGTGACTTTATTTTTGTGCCTGTATTTCTTTTTATTGCTGAGTAATATTCCATTGTATGGATATGCCACATTTTGTTTATCCATTCATCATTTGATGAACATTTGGGTTGTTTCCAACTTTGGCTATTATGAATAATGCTGCTGTAAACATCCATGTATAAATTTTTGCATGGGCATGTTTTTATTTCTCTTGAGTATATGCTTAGGACTGGAATTGTTGAGTCATAGGGTAACTCTATGATTAACTTTTTTTTAATTAGTTAAGGTATTACAAATGTGTCCTCATCCCCCCCATTAACCCCCAACCTCCTCTCCTCCCCCCCGCACACTCATGCTTTCATCCCCCTGTTGTCCATGTCCATTGGTTTGGCTTATATACATGTATACAAGTCCTTCGGTTGATCTCTTTCCCTTACCCCCGCCCTCCCCTACTTTCCTTCTGGGGATTGATAGCCTGATCGCTGTTTCTCAGTCTTTGGATCTGTCCCTTTTCATCAGTCTATGTTGTTCTCTATAATCCACAAATGAGTGAGATCATGTGGTATTTATCTTTCTCTGACTGGCTTATTTCACTTAGCATAATGCTCTCTAGTTCCATCCATGCTGTTGCAAGGGGCAAGAGTTCCTTCTTTTTTACTGCAGCATAGTATTCCATTGTGTATATGTACCACAGTTTTCTAATCCACTCATCTGCTGATAGGCACTTAGGCTGTTTCCAAATCTTAGCTATGGTGAATTGTGCTACTATGAACATAGGGGTGCATATATCCTTTCTGATTGGCGTTTCTGGTTTCTTGGGATATATTCCTAGTAGTGGGATCATTGGGTCAAATGGGAGTTCCATTTTTAGTTTTTTGAGGAAACTCCATACTGTTCTCCACAGTGGCTGCACCAGTCTGCATTTGAGGAACTGTCAGACTGTCTTTCAAAGTAGTGTACCGTTTTACATTCTCATCAACAGTGTATGGAAGGTTCCTGTTTCTTCACATCCTCTCCAACACCGTCTTTGTCAGAGTGTAGCCTTCATAGTGAGTGTGAAGTGTTTATCTCATTGTGGCTTTTGTTTGCATTTTCCTGATGGCTCAAGATGTTGAGCAGCTTTTCATGTCTTTATTGGCCAATTTTTTACCTTTTTTGGAGAAATGTCTATTCATGTATTTTGTCCATTTATTAATTGGGTTGTCCTTTTATTATCAAGTTGTACCTGTTTTATTAAATATATTCTAGATATAAATTTCTTATCAGATCTGTAATTTGCAAATGTTTTCTCTCATTCTGTGTGTTAGCTTTTCAATTCTTGGATAGTGTTTTTTGAAATACAAACATTATTTTTTAGATGAAGTTAAATTTATCTTTTTTTTCTTTTGTTGCTTGTGCTTTTGTTGTCATATCTAAAACCCCATTACTTACTACAATGTCATGAAGATTTTTATTTGTGTATTCTCCAAGAGTTTAATAGTTTTAGGTTACATTTAGGTTTTTGACTCATTTTGAGTTATTTTTGTGTATGGTGTGAAGTAGGTGTCCATCTTCATTCTGTTGCATATGTATATCCAGTTTTTCTAGGGCCATTTGTTGAAAAAACTATTATTTCCCCAATGAATTGTCTTGACCACCCCTTATTCATATAAGATCTCATGGTCTGTTGTTCCTGAGACCTGTCTATTTAATAGTTTACTAACATGTTATGATAAAATTCTCATTATGATTCTCATATTCGTTTTTAAAGAAGTCTTGAAATAAAAAATTTAGCAACACATTAAACCTTAAAAATTGGTAAAATATTTATTAATAAATAGTAACAATAAAGATAATAGTTAACCTTTATTAGTGGTTTCTGTGTACTAGGCACTATTCTAACTCCATATGCAACTTTGTTAATCTTTTTATATAAAACTTTATTAGGTAAGTACAGTTCTTATCCTTATTATATGGAGGAAGAAACCGAGCACAGAGAATAAGAAACTTGCTCAGGGTCACACAGCTGGTAAGTTTTAGGGCCATGTCAACCCAGAGTCTAAAGCACTATAGTATACTGTCTTCCTGTATAATACTTTTTAAAACAGCCTCCACAAATGGAAGTCTGTAGATATAGTGTACAGGTTATAGCAGTTGTCTCTTCACTCTCTTCCTCTGCCCCCAGCAATATGAGCTCATAGATGCACACACAGAAACACACTCACTTACTAAAGTGCTGTACAACACTTGCCACTAAAATTAATCCTTGGAGTTTTCCAGAGTCATATGAATTTTAATGTTAAGGTACTATATTTCTCCAGAGATTTAATATATTAACAAGGATTGTAATTCATCATTAGTATTTTAGTAAATGAGCCTTGTCTATTCCATAGTTTTATATAAGTGAAGTATACTTCTAAGAAATGAATCTTGAATATCTGGTTTACGTAATGTTTATTAATTTCAAATTAAAATATATTTTTATTAGGAGGTTGTAATCTGAAGAATAAATCGACTCAGTCTTTGGAATATTGTGCTGAATTACTGGGTTTGGATCAAGATGATCTTCGCGTAAGTTTAACTACAAGAGTCATGCTAACAACAGCAGGGGGCACCAAAGGAACAGTTATAAAGTAAGTTCCTTAACTCATCGCTCTGTAAAAATCCTGCCGTGGGGTTTGTCAAGGAAAAACCTTTTCTGAGAACACTGGGGTTAAAAGTTCATCTTTATTTATGATTCATTGTTTTCATTATAATGTTCTAAAATATATACTTAATAGATCAAAATTCTGTGTATCTCACCACAGTAATCCATCATAATAATTAACCCTGACTTTCATAGCTCTTAAAGGTGTTCCTTACAGATATATGGCATGGCACAACTTGGGAATTTATAAGGTTGTTACTTTTTTTGAACAACTCTAAAAATACAGGGTGGGGCTATAGCAGATTTATAGTTGTGAGTACACGAAACAGAGCTTATTCTTGTGTTATTAGTTACTAGGGGCCCAGTGCACGAAATTCGTGCACTGTTTGTGTGTGTGGGGGGGAGTGTCCCTCAGCCCAGCCTGCCCCCTATCACATACTGGGAGCCCTAAGGCGTTGACCCCCATCACCCTCCAATCGCAGGATCGGCCCCTTGCCCAGGCCTGACGCCTCTGACAGAGGTGTCAGGCCTGGGCAGGGGACCCTCATTTCCCCCCATCACTGGTTCTGCCCCCAGCCCAGGCCTGATGCCTCTGGCCCAGGCATCAGGCCTGGGCAGGGGACCCCCAGACCCCTCCGATTGCTGGCTCTGCCCCTTGCCCAGGCCTGATGCCTCGGCCAGAGGCGTAGACCCCCATCTCCCCCCGATCACTGGCTCTGACCCCCGCCCAGGCCTGAGGCCTCTGGCCCAGGAATCATGCCTGGGCAGGGGACCCCCATCTCCCTCTGATCGCTTGTTCCACCCCCCGCCCAAGCCTGACGCCTCTGACCCAGGCTTCAGGCCTGGGCAAGGGGACCATCATATCCCCCCAATCCCCGGCTCCGCCCCCCACCCAGGCCTGATGCCCTCCGATCACCAATCACTGGATCGGCCCCTTGACCAGGCCTGAGGCCTCTGGCAGAGGTGTCAGGCCTGGGCAGGGGACCCCCAGCTCCCCGCGGTTGCAGGCTTCGCCCCTGCCCAGGCCTAACGCCTCTGTCTGAGGCGTCCGGCCCGGGCAGCGGGACCCGCAGCTGCAATGGCCCCGCGATCGTGGGCTTCGCTTTAGGCCCAGGCAAGGGACCCCTAGCTCCTGGGACTGCCAGCTTCGACCGTGCCTAGCTCCCATCGCTGGCTCCACCCCTACTTCCTGCTATCACTGGCCAGGGCGGAAAAGGCACCTGATTCCCCGATCATGGCTGGGGGGCAGGGCAAAGGCGGCCCCAGGGTTAGCTCCCCCCTGGGTTTCCGATCACTGTCAGTGGCAGGGGGCTTCTTCCTGCTTTCCCTTTCGCCTCCCTGCATTGTGCCTACATATGCAAATTAACCGCCATCTTGTTGGCAGTTAACTGCCAGTCTTAGTTGGCAGTTAATTTGCATATAGCCCTGATTAGCCAGTGAAAAGCGTAGTGTGGTACGCCAATTACCATTTTTCTCTTTTATTAGTGTAGATTAATTGTATTATTTTTCATACGAACAACTATTAAGCTACTCTGGCCCCACCCTATATGAGCTGATTATGTTAATAAATATGTTTTAGACGACAGGTCATTAAATTTTTTTCCCCAAAACTATATATTTTGGGATATAATTTACTCTTTGGAAGTGTGAAATGTAATGATTTTTAGTATATTTATAAGGTTGTGCAGTCATCACCATTATTTAGTTTCATAAGGCAGCTGATCATTTTATTTTAAAAGTGATTTTCCTTGCAAATGGCATATACTAAAATTTCTGTTATGGAGAACTTGCTTTAGTAAAACACTTGGCAAATGGAATTTCCCCTTACATTTAGGATTCTTCATTTAGAGGAAATTACAAATGATAGGAAAATAAAAGACTAGTCACGACTTTTAAAATCAGTAACTACTAACTTCTAGTTTATATTTGAGCCTATGTACACTTTTGGCTCCAAGTCCTATATTTTAAGTATCTTTGTTTTCAGTACTATAAAATAAAATGAATTATTCAGTAACTATTCTGAAGCACTGTAAGATCTTTATTTGTGGGGTAATAATCAGATCCTCTATCCCTTCCTATATAAGGCAGGCAGTTCTAGCGACATACATCAGAAAAATTTTCAACAAATTAAAATCAAAAGGGCTAAAAAAATCTTTTACTAGTAGCCACTCAGAAAAATTACACTTTTGGAGACAGTAGCAAGGTGTGCTTATTTATTTAGCCTTTTTCATTGCTAACCTAATTCCAAATTATTCTTGCTCTAAAGAAAACCTCAGCAAGGAGGATGTATAGTAGTGCCTTAGAGTTGCGTGGTTCCTTAGAGATATTTCTGAGGCCCTAGGGAAGGCTGGTAAAAGGACTTGTAGGTGGTTCTCAGGTGTCATTTCCTCCATTCCCCCTATTTTGGAGCAGTTCTTATGAGTTTTATGTATGGAATGTTCACATAATATATTCACTTTACAAAAGGGTTTCATTGTAGGAAACATATGTTGTAAAACCACTGTTTAGGAGGGATTCAGTTGTCACTCATACCTGAATGACTCTTAAGGTTACTTCCTAATTTGACATTTTTTTTCTGGTGCTCCATGGTCTCTACACTTACTTTTATGACAGCATTGAGCCTGGCATTTGGAAATTCTCTTTTATGGCCGGCTCTCTTCATCAGACTATTGTTTTCTTGAGGACAAGGCTATGTGTCTGTATCTGCAACATCTAACTAATACTGTTATACCAAGCAGTTACTTATATTAAATCATAGAGTTGGACATTTCGGATTTTAAGGTGTAAACATTTTTTTCCTAAGCAATGTTAAACAGGTTGCTGAACTTTTAACCTTATCCCAAATTAAACACAATTTCTTTGGCATTTAAGAAAAGTCAAAGGAAGATGATTCCTCTGAATAATTTTTTATATATTCTGCATGTACAGTTAAGTATAAATTAAGGTTGAAAAGAATTTTGAGCCCAAAGTTCCTTTACTCAATAATAGATTTTAAAAAAATCTGATTGTAGATAATTCCTTTAGTTCTTCTCTGTACTTAGCCCCGTTTGTCTGTGTATATCCACAAGTGACCTTTTGTAACTATTTATTAATTTGTTCTTCACAATTAGTAGGTTTAGATATACTTTGATCTTGGGGACTATGAAGAATTCTCACTGATACAGTCTTCTTTCATAGGGTCCCACTGAAAGTGGAACAAGCAAACAACGCCCGTGATGCCTTGGCAAAGACTGTCTATAGTCATCTTTTTGATCATGTGGTAAACAGAGTAAATCAATGTTTCCCTTTTGAAACATCATCCTATTTTATTGGAGTCCTAGATATTGCTGGTTTTGGTAAGTATAGTTTCATTTATGAGTTTGTAGTTAGCTGTTTGATTTTTTTCATTAATTTTCACACCTATTTAAAATTTAAAAAGTGACTTTTTCCCGTGGCATCTCCCACCCTTCCTCTGTGTCACCTGCTTCTGCCCTTTCTGCTGTCATCCTACCCTCTCTTAGTACCTTTTGCTTGACGAGTTTTCAGTTGTATGTCCTCACCTACATTTCATTTCATAATATTTAAGTAGGAAGTTGATGCTTAAAAAAATAAAAAGGAAAGACTCATGGGTTTTGATAAAATTAAAACATGTTGATTGAAACTAGTATACAGTAAGTCCTCATTTAACGTCATCAATAGGTTTTTGGAAACTGACTTGAAGCTACAAGATGTATAACGAAACCAGTTTTACTATAGGCTGATTGATATAAATAAGAGTTAATTAAGTTCCTAAGCATATTTCTGGTAACAAAAACATTACCAAACTTCTATTTTTTTTTTCTTCTTTTTTTTATTGTTTTTATTTTTTTTAATTAAATCTTTGTTGTTCAGATTATTACATTTGTTCCTCTTTTTTCCCCCCCATAACTCCCCTCCTCCCAGTTCCCGCCCCACCCTCCGCCCTCACTCCCCACCCACTGTCCTCATCCATAGGTGCACGATTTTTGTCCAGCCTCTTCCCCCATCTCCCACACCCCTTCCCCCCCCAAGAATGGTCAGTCCATTCCCTTTCTATGTCCCTGATTCTATTATAATCACCAGTTCATTCTGTTCATCAGATTATTTATTCACTTGATTCTTAGATTCACTTGTTGATAGATGCATATTTGTTGTTCATAATTTGTATCTTTACCTTTTTCTTCCTCTTCCTCTTCTTAAAGGATACCTTTCAGCATTTCATATAATCCTGGTTTGGTGGTGATGAACTCCTTTAGCTTTTCCTTATCTGTGAAGCTCTTTATCTGACCTTCAATTCTGAATGATAGCTTTGCTGGATAAAGTAATCTTGGTTGTAGATTCTTGGTATTCATCACTTTGAATATTTCTTGCCACTCCCTTCTGGCCTGCAAAGTTTCTGTTGAGAAATCAGCTGACATTCGTATGGGTATTCCCTTGTAGGTAACTGAGTTTCTTTCTCTTGCTGTTTTTAAGATTCTCTCTTTATCTTTTGCTCTTGGCATTTTAATTATGATGTGTCTTGGTGTGGTCCTCTTTGGATTCCTTTTGTTTGGGGTTCTCTGCGCTTCTTGGACCTGTAAGTCCATTTCTTTCACCAGGTGGGGGAAGTTTTCTGTCATTATTTCTTCAAATAGGTTTTCAATATCTTGCCCTCTCTCATCTTCTGGCACCCCTATAATTCTGATGTTGGTACGCTTGAAGCTGTCCCAGAGGCTCCTTACACTATCCTCGCATTTTTGGATTCTTTTTTCATTTTGCTTTTCCGGTTCGATGTTTTTTGCTTCCTCGCATTTCAAATCATTGACTTGATTCTTGCGCTCCTCTGGTCTGCTGTCAGGAGTCTGTATAATATTCGTTATTTCAGTCCGTGTATGCTTAATTTCTAGTTGGTTCCCCAATATAACATCGAGGGTCTCATTAGTTTTCTTGTAGATCTCATTAAGTTTATTGGCGGCTTCTAAACAGTTCTTGAGAGACCTTAAAAGTGTGGTTCTGAACTCTATATCTTCCATTGACAATTTTGTCCTGTTTCTTTGTCTCCGCATTTTGTTATGCTTCCTTGGTGCACCCCCTAGTGGTCTTTGTTCGCAGTCTTATAGTTAAACCTTGATTGTTGTAGCTAATACCAGGGAGGGTTTGACCTCCAGGCCAAGTGGCTATGAGAATCAGCTGTGTCTGCAGTGAGAGAACTTCTGTCCTCTAGGGAGGTGCTAATCTAGCCTTTGCCTGAGGCTATCCGGCAAATGCCTGTGTGCAGGGCTTGGGCAGGGCGGGTCGCACAGGATCAACAGGGTGGGCCGGAGAGAGCAGTTATGGCGGCTCTCAGTCCTGTCCCCAGGGGCTCTGCCTCTCTGAGTCCCAGCACCCGCTGCAAAGCTCGGAGAGAAAGTTGCACTCGCTCTGACCGAAGCCAGACAGTCCCGCTTCTCCCGTTTGAGTCTGGGTCCCTAAAGACTCGCCCGGATCTGGAGCTCAGAGTCTGCGACTCCCTCCCGATTGAAAACGCCAACCACGCCCTCCGCCGCCAGCCCGCTCCGCGCACTCCGCACCTCAGAATTTGACTTCAGCACTGCGCCTCCTCTGAGTGTCCGTATGCGTTTCTCTTTCCTCCTAGTTGTAGGACTTCCACTCAGCCAGCGTTCCAGTGGTTCTGGGTGATGTCCCTTCCGTTTTTTAGTTTCACTTTTGAAGTAGTTGTTCAAGGCAGCAAACTCCGGCGTTAACCTATGCCGCCATCTTGGTTCTCCATATATAACATATCCCAAACTTCTAAATAGAGATCCCAAACACTTCTAATGTTAAACATTGAGCTATGCATACATTTAAGAATGTTTACATTTTGAGAAGGGCAGGATTTGTATAATGTGATCCTTATTTTAAAATGTATAATAAATCATTACCTTTTACTTACCACTGACAAGATTTCACAGTCTTCAAACATTTGTTTCCTGGTCTGTTACCAGTTTTAGTATAGCACAGACAATACACAGAATCATAGCATTTTAGAGCTGCAGGGATCTTAGAGATAATCTAATACAATCCCTTAATTTTAGAAGTGAGTTAGTATCCATAACTTTTTTATAACTGTAGTTTTACAGATCACACAGAAAAAAATCTGAAACACTTGCATTTTAAGTAATTTTCTTTAATTTAGATTACTTTAACACCTGTGCTTAAATTATGTTAAAAGTTATGTTTTATATCTTTTGCTATGACATCTCATCTGACAAACATCTTTTTCTTAAGCAGGGTATCTTTAATACTTAATTTTAAGATACTAATAAAATTTAAGTCTTGAAACAAGAGCATTTGCAGAGTACACCAATGTTTTATGTATTTTTTTAACCTAATCTTAAATTAAGCATTGATAAAATAAAATTTTATCCGAAGATAAATTTGTTAATATGAGGTTGATGTGATGATGACTCTTGATTCTGGTTTTATGTTTTCAGAGTACTTTGAACATAACAGTTATGAACAATTTTGCATCAACTATTGCAATGAAAAACTTCAACAATTTTTCAACGAAAGGATTCTGAAGGAGGTAACTACCATTACAGTCTAAATTTACCAACTGCATTAAGCTGGCTTGAGTTTCAAGGAACAGAGACATGCTGAAGTTACCCTGCTTGATGGGGTGTAATGAGAGGGGGCAGGGAATCAGGGCTGCCCAGCATGGGTCCCAGTGGCTTAGTGTTGGCTCAGGCACATCAGAAATGTTATTGGTAAGTTGAAGCTTAGGGACCCAATAAAAACCCTAATAGGCACCTCTTCATAAGTGAACGTCTACTGCTTCTTACTAGTGACTTTTACTAGACTTAAAATTCTGCTGTTTCTGTTTCTGTTGTCTTTACTGTCTGTATGCTTCTCACTCAGCATATCCTAATTCTTCCTTTTCTACTTCTTCATTTACTGTTATGTATGGGTGCTTACGTACTACAGTGGCATGCTGAGTGAGTGGTTGTGACAGAGACAATATGGCTCTCAGCTGAATATATTTACTATCTGGCCCTTTACAGAAAAAAATGTGCTGGCCCCTGGTTTATTCTACTGACAGATTTGACTTTAAAATGGCTAAAAATGTTTCAAAGCTCTGGTCTTTCCTTGACTTCAAATGCTCAGACACAGAACTCTGTGCATAGCTGCTCTCCGTATTTCAAGAAAAGTGAGCTTATCTGCAGGAGGGAACATTTGCACATATGTAAATCATATGTTTTGCTGGCAATTTAAGTTTTTTGTTGTTAATCCTCCACCTGAGGATATTTTTCCATTGATACTTTTATTTTTATTATTTTAGAGAGAGTGGAAGGGAGGAGGGGGAGAAACATAGATGGGAGAGAGAGAGACACATCAATTACTTGCCTCCCACATGTGCTCATGCATACCCTTGACTGGGAATCAAACCCGTGACCCTTTGGTGCAAGAGGGGAGAGAGAATGATGCTCTACCCACTTGGCAATACCAGGCAGGGTGAGTTTTTTATTTCACTTTGCTTTAGGGGCAAGGATTTGCTTCCCTGATGTTTTATATACTCCCCAGCCCCCAAAGTAGTTGTGTAAACCTTTGTACTCTGACTATTTAAATAAATATGATCAGAAATGGCACAAAACAATGAATCCAATTTATGTCAATGGTATTTCCATATCCATGATTATGATTATTTCATTTTAGGAACAAGAACTCTATCAAAAAGAAGGTTTGGGTGTTAATGAAGTACATTACGTGGATAATCAGGACTGTATAGGTATGTATTTTTTTCACTCTACTTTTGGGAAATCTGGGAAGGTATAGTGAAGGGTTTTACTGGTGATATTTCTGTGCTCTGTGATCAATACTACTAGTTATGAGGACTTAATTGAAACTGGTAGTTGAGAGAGGTTTTATTTTAGTATTGTTAGGAAGTTATTTTTCCTACCAAGGCATTGAATTTAGATATGTTGAAAGTTTTCCTAAAATTTCTTTTATTTACTGTGATGATATTTTACATTCTGTTTTTTCAATTATAGCTGACATTCAATATTATATTAGTTTCAGGTGGAATATTTTCTTTCTCCAACAACTAACGTGAATAATTGCTTAAGCAGTAAAGGGATTTGTTACCTCACACAGGACGTTGATAGCTTAGCCAGGCTCCAGGTGGGGTTTGACAGGGTTTGGCTCTGCTGTTCTGCAGATACTATTTCTATTTTCTGCGCGTTGGCAGCACCCTGTGGCTGGTTGCAAGTGGGCTTCACGAGTTCCGTGTGTCCCAGATAATAATGTGCAGGTCTCTGTTTTTTGTGTCTGTGTTCACTTCTTTGTCACTATCCAGCTAGTGCTCAGTCTTCCTTTTCTCTCCCCCCATCTCCAAAATGAGCTGTTGGTAAGCCTTGTTTGTAACCTGATAGATATAGATAGATATATATATATATATATATATATATACACACACACACACACACACACACACACACACACACACACACACTTATATTTATATTTATATATTTAGAACGTATTACTTTGTGTAGATTAACCTATAAACCTACTTAGATCACCCTGGATGCTATAAAATTTGTGTAACCGTATCCTTTGATTTGCTAAGTTTAGCAGAAGGGCTGAGACTCAATTAGGTAAACTTCCTTCCACACCTGTGCCATCCCTGCATTGACGATTGCCAGACCTGCTGTGCAGAGATAAGCCCGGAATGATTTGCAGAACCAGGGTGCTGATCCGGCTCCGGCTGCCGGGGCTGGCTGAAGCCACCCAGGAGGACTCTGTACTGACTTCTTCATGAAATGTTCTCATTATACCCTCATGTTGTACTACTAAAATCTCCTCCCAGGGGCAGAGCTTTTCCTGCCATTTTTAAAACATGGGATGCATGTATAGATCTCCTTTCTAACTGGGCACGCAGAGGAGTGTTCCCACCTGTACATGCGATGATGAAGCTCACCTTGGTGTTTTCCCTGAATAAGGCTAGATCCGATCCTTTGTTCAGGATGTGCCACGCTGGGAAGTGACACCCCTCCCCCCCACCCTCCCAGGTGTTCTCTTGCCTGCTGGCTTGCAATAAAATACACTCTTTCTCCTAAAATCTAATTGGAGTTGTCTTTTGGCTGACAACTACTGAGTTAATTGGACCCTGTTCCACCCAGTAACAGTTTTGAAAACCCATTTTGACAATTGATTCAGAAACTTGTGTGCCAGATTTGGACAAGATAGTATTATTATAATCATTCTTTATAGTAGTATTACTTTTCAAAGCACTTCCACATCCTACCCAGCCCACTCCACTTTCCCTTCGTGGACCATATCCTTCCCCCGAATTCTGTGCCTTGGCTCTGTGATTTGATGTCTTGGCTGGAACTCCTCCCCTCAGTCACTTTCACATCCTCTACATCAGTCAGAATACTCTCTCATTTATAGCTTAGTTCAGCATGACCCCTTTCACCACCACTAATTGTCCCCGAAGCATAATTTGCTGACCAGTTAGAATCTTGATTTCTCTTCATATGTCCGATAACTTTTAGAGTCTGCCCCATTCACAGTTCTTATGTACTGTATTTAAGCAGCTTACATTTTACAGTTATTTTGGATAAGCAGGAAGTTCAAACAACATGAATGAAAAGAGCATAAGAATGTGCTGTTAGTGAAGTTTTGCTGGAAACCCTCTGAGTAAATATATATTAGTTTTAAAAAGCTAAGCACACAAAAGCTTCTGTAGTTTTTACATCCTTTTGAATGTAGATGTCATCTGGAAGAGGAGGAATTTCTGGCTCTTTAGCCTCTTGTCCTCACAAATGGAGTGGTGAATACATTAGTCACTTGCTTTAAGGAGTTGTTTTTCTAAAACCTATATTAAACATATGCTATTACTTTCTAATAAATTGAAAGATTTGAAATAAAATATACCTGCTCTGTATAGTTTTTGAGATTATACTTATTGAATCTTCTTTGTAGTTTGTGATTAGTAAATTGCTCACATCTTTAAAATATTATTTTTTACCTTATTATATCTTACTTTTTTGAAATAGATTTAGTTGAAGCAAAATTAGTGGGAATATTGGATATTTTGGATGAAGAAAATCGCCTTCCCCAGCCCAGTGATCAACACTTTACATCCGCAGTCCACCAGAAGCACAAGGATCATTTCCGACTCACGGTGAGTTTCCCATTCCAGGATTTAGACTCTGATGGGGATAGAAGCCTTTAGAAAGAGAAACTAGATATTAGACAATTAGAATCATAAGTTATGTAGGGCTTAACCTTAGGTTATTTTTAGGGCCAGATATAATCTTTTATATGAAGCATTTTGGAAGCTTTTAGATGTGATACCAATATGAGATATTATAATTAGACTAGAGGCCTGAATGAATGAATTTGTGCATAAATTTGTGCATGGGTGGGTCCCTAGGCCTGGCTGGCAATCAGGGCCGGCCAGGAGGAGGGATGGGGAATGGGAGGTTGGCCACCGGCCCCAAGGAGGAAGCCAGCCCTTGGCCCCCTGGGAAAGGGGCTGCATCCACCACCTACTTCTGGCTCTCTGTCCCAGCCCAGGGCCCTGAAAGCCCTGGTGGAGTTGGGAGAGGAGGCGACGGTCACCGGGCTGGGTGTGGAAGGAATGGATGCTGGATGCCGGCATCCCACCACTGCACGGTTCCCTGCCTCCCCACTCCTCCTTCCCTCGCTGCCACTGCTGCAGGTGGGCGGCAGGCTGATTGGGGCCTGCTGGCCTGGAGGAGGGATGGGGTGTGGGAGGTTGGCCACCTGCCCCGAGGAGGGAGCTGGCTCTTGGCCCCTCTGGGAAAGGGGTCATGTCTGCCACTGCCCACCCCCGGTTCCCCGTTCCAGCCCGGGGCCTAAAGGCCCTGGGGTGGGGTTGGGAGAGGAGGCAATGGTCACCGGGTCAGGCATGGAAGAAACAGCTGCTGGCTGGCCGTGGGAGGTTGGCTATGGGAGTACACTGACCACCAGGGGGCAGCTCCTGCGTCGAGTGTCTGCCCCCTGGTGGTCAGTGCGTGTCATAGTGACTGGTCGACTGGTCGTTCCAGTCGTTCGGTCATAATGGTCGCTTAGGCTTTTATATAGATAGATAGATAGATAGATAGATAGATAGATAGATAGTACAACCCTAAAATGATTTCGTTTCCTTCAAATAGATTCAGGCTGATTGTGTAAACATGCTAGGATGTTTGGTTTAAAACTGTGAGAGAGTTCCTGTGCTGATTTCAGGTGTTTCTTTAGCACATTGCTTCTCAAGCTGGCTGTACTTAGGAATCACCTGATGTAAATGGAATGGGCTTTGGGAGGATGAAAAGTTCTCTGGGGGATGCTAAGTCAGCAGCCAAGGTCAAGAACCACTGCTTTCCACAGGCAGGCACCTTATAAAATGCCCACTATGTTTTGCATATGCTTCGAAATAGTGTGGTCTATTTTTTTTTTTGGTCGCACTCCTTCTTTCTTTCCTTAGAGATTATAAACAAATATTTGCTAGATTTCCCTGGTACTTTAAGGTTTATAGATGTTACAAAAAGCAGTATAATTGTGTTTAATGTGAAACTTGCTTTTATAACTTTAAGTATTTCACATCCCACACATTCTCTAAAGAGAATTATGTAATATAGTTTTGATAATTTAATAACTGATGTATGTATTGTTTTTTAGATTCCCAGAAAATCTAAGCTGGCAATTCATAGAAACATCAGAGATGATGAAGGCTTCATCATCAGGCATTTCGCAGGGGCAGTGTGCTATGAAACAGTAAGTATGACTTTTACCAGGAGACAACGACTTGACGTTGCAGCTGCGCTATACAGTGTGGTAACCTGTGGCCACATCTGGCTATTTGAATTTAAATTAAATTTAAAAATAAAATATACAATTTATTTCCTCTGTATATTGGCTCCACTTTATATGCTCAGTGTGCACATTGGCCAGCGGTGACTGTATTTACAATGCAGATACAGAGCTTTTCTATCCTTCTCAAACCTTCTCTTGGGCAGTGCTGTGTTAAGGGATATCATCACAAGATGGACTGAGTCGTTCATTCCTGTTTGCTTTGTTTTCAGACCCAGTTTGTGGAAAAAAATAATGATGCTTTGCATATGTCTCTGGAATCCTTAATATGTGAATCCAGAGATAAGTTTATACGGGAATTATTTGAAACATCCACAAATAACAACAAAGACACTAAACAAAAAGCAGGAAAACTTGGCTTCATCAGTGTGGGAAACAAGTTTAAGGTATGTGTGTTAAATATATTACTTGAAAAATTTTTTTTTACTGCATTTAAAATAAAATATATAGCTTTATACTCTACACTGGATAATGTAGGCACTGTCAAAAACCCCATGAGGAAGTTCAGAGCAGATCCTGCATTGTTGATAGGATCTGTATGCAAAAAACCAAAACAAAACCAAAGCACACCCAAATAAGTGTAGTGATTGAACATACAGAAGTTCTTGTAATTTTATGAGTGTCTTCTTTCTCGGTGCTTAACATACCAGATTGCTTCTCCTAATGTTCTTGCTTCTACTTACTGTCTGGTTGACCTTCAACCTTCTCTTTCCCATGTGTTTCTGTTTCCTTCCTCATTCAGCAGTTGTGTTTTAGCTGGCGTAGTCAGTCCAGCTCGGGATGGCTAGAGAACACTAGTTGAGTTGAGAGGAAAAGCAGGCACAGCCAGGGGCTTCAGGTAAATGATCACCTTCATGGACTCTTATTTGTAGAGTGGCTGCCATGTGAAAAAGAGGCTGTCTCAAGTTAATGATTATATTTATAATACATTTTAGTGTGTTTTCTCTCTCAGTGCATTGTGGCTGTGCATATTATGCTAAAATTTGACTAAAGCTTTAAAAAATCTGGAAAAGATGAGTGCTCTGAGTGGCAAACCCTTCAAACTGCTTAACATTGAAGACCATTTCATGTGTTTTATTAATTTTGGATCAGGAATTTATTATTTGGGGTCTGACAAGGAATTATCAAATGATGTGTGTTAGAAATGGAACACTGCACTAATTGGTTCTAAGTGTTGAATATTTAGAATATAGAATAAGAATTTAAAAGTGTAATGACTAAAAGATTATAACGCATTGAACAAAGAAATAGAATTAATTTCGCTCATAAATTTCCATAGCACATTGTTAGGTTTGCAAGAAAACTCTACATATGCTTTTCATTATGTGTACTTTAAATATTAACAATGATGTAATTAGAAATAATATTTAAGTATCAGAATACTATGGTACTAACAGTGTAAGGCCTCCTGAAATCCCTTGTGGATTGAAATGGGCTCTAAATAACTAACTCGATAAAGTCATATTTATAAAGCCATATATATATATATATATATATATATATATATATATATATATTAAAGCCAAATCATAAATGTAGGAGAAAGCTTTTAATACATTTTCAGGTAGCTGAATAAAAAGTTTTTAATTTTGTTATAATCTCTATTGATTATGAGTTTCTAATTTTCTTGAGCAATATTTTTTTCTCTTATTTGGATATTCTGAAATTGCTGAAAAGACATGTAACAACATTAATTTAGTGAAATGGATATCATTCATTAAGTATTTTCCTACTATGATGGAATATACTAGTGTTGCTGGTGAGACCATACCTGAAATTTTATATAATACAAGTAAAACAAAAACATTCTTAAAATTCTTTAAAGTATTCTTTTATGTTGAGACTTGAAATGCCTTAAAATTGCTTTTTACAATAAAATGTATTTTATACATTAAACTGCTGAAAGCCATAACTGAGTAACATCATTAATAATAAAATGTAAAATGTTTTTATGAGATACTTTTAAAATGAATATTAATAGTAACTCTTAATTTTAAATTTAATAGAATAGCTCATTAAATTTAAGGTATGTGAGGCAATAAAAAAAAAACAAAACAGGCTAGCATTTACTATAATATTTTAGTTATCCAACATCACTGAGAAGCAGAAGTTTTCCATTGGAAAGCGACATTTTTAGGTTATTGAAACATAACTTTTACTGTTATTGTTTTAGTAAAAGTAATCCTTTTTGATGGAAAAATCATATTCTGTCATTATGTACATTATGCCTATGGTCCCTGACTACTGTTATTTGATATTTGACATTTCCCCCCCTTTTCTCAATGCTATTAGTTAATTTTTGCTGTTCCTAGTTTTCTGATTGGCTCTATCTCTATTTTTTTGGAGAATATTGTGTTTAGTCTATGGATTAAGAAAAATGGACTTTGTGATAGTTGTTTTCTTTCCAAATTAGTGGCTCTTATACTTGCCTTTCAGTTGTGTGATGGTCCAGATTGATTATATCTTAATCCTATGCTGTCTGAAGTATACTGTAATGTTTCTGGTAAGAGAATGAACTTTGGTGTTAGGCCCCACGTTGGAATCTTGGCTTTGCCATGACTAGCTAATGTTTCACCTATAAAGTGAGGCTAATGCAATATTCTTAATTAGAATTGTGCGGTTTAAACATGATAATGTCCATGAAAAGCTTTGAGAAATGCTTGACTCATAGAAAGCATTCAGTAAATTATACTTATTACTATTATTATTAAATATAGCTGTCATTGATCCAGTATGTTAATTTAAGAAATATCATCTTAATTTATCTTTCATGTGCAGTATAATAAACATCTTAGTATAAAATTGATATTAGAATTTTATATAATTGATTTACTTTGCAGAGAAGTAAAGCAAATATACAAATTAAATTAGTACTGAATGAGAGTAAATTTTTGTGTGACAATATTATTAAAAACAGGAAGGCATAGCAACTTATAGTTTCATTGTCATATATTCATATAACATATAGTTCATTGTCAGTTTGTTTCGGATAAAGCTATCTATGCTTTTAAAAAAATAATTGAGATGTGAAATTTTAAAATAGTAAGGAGGGCTTCTACAGCTAGGCAGGAGAGTTTCATTTGTAAGTGTTATATAAAACAATCTAAACATATGCCATTAGTGTATATTTTAAACATGCCTTCATTCTTAATGGAGTGTGACACAAACTACACCAGCTTGCCACATACTATGTACTGCTCTGCTGCTCTCTAACTGAATGCATGCCCAGCATTTTCATTCACATTTTTGTTGCCTGTACACTTTCCTGTTCACCCCACCTGCGAGTGCACATGTATGATTTTTGGTGTTGTTAATGTTCAGTCTCCTAATTATACAAGTTCTGTATAATTAAAATAAGTTGTTGTCCTTGGCATTATATTAGCCGTATACTTTGCATGTTGCTGTCAAAGAGCTTGTCTACCAAAAATTGTTAAATCATAATGTGTTATATATCCATGTTATCGCACGTTATTTTATTCCACTGTGGAAGAGCCAATATTAACTTGTGACATTTTTCTTTCTTTTACAGACACAGTTAAATTTGCTTCTGGATAAACTTCGAAGTACTGTGAGTATACTTAAAAGAACAGGGTTTTTAAATGGTCCTCTTAAACTATTATTAAATATTTACTCAAACAAAGTAAATCTGGAATAATTAGAAATATATTTTAAACCAATTCCCCCATTAAAAAGAATGGTTTTTAAAATGGTTTTCATTTTGGTTAAGTTTGTTCTGAATAACGGTTAAATATATATGTGAAGTCAAATTATTTTATAAATATATAGAATTATCTGGATGTTATTAAGATTATCCTGTAGTTTAAGGAAAGTGAAAATAATTAATTATTATGGAGAAGGAAAAATGTATTTTTTTATGATTAAAGATAATGTATTGTTTAGATATGTTAAACTATTTTACAATGAAAGACTTTTTTTAACAGCAACACAATTTTTGGCACTCAAATAAAAATGTATTTTTGTAATATTATTAGTACATAATACAGAAATTTATTTTAAGCTTTAAGTTATAAAAGTATGCTAAGTTTTCAGTTCATTACTGATTATTTTTTATTTAAAAAATTTACTTATTTTTTTTAAAATTGTTTTAAATTAAATTTATTGGGGTGACATTGGTTAATAAAATCATATAGGTTTCAAGTGTACATTTCTTTGTTACATGATCTTTATATTGCATTGTGTGCTCACCACCCAGAGTCAAATCATCTTCCATCACCATATACTTGGCCTCCTTTACCCTTCACTACACTGCCCCACTTCCCTTCCCTCTGGTGACCACCATACTATTGTCCGTGTCTATGAGTTTCAGTTTTATATCACATATATTAATGAAATCATACATCCCTTAGCTTTTTCTGACTTATTTTACTTAATGTAATATTCCCAAGGTCCATCCATGGTGTTGCAAATGCCACTTTTCTTTAAAAAAAAAATTATTTAAATTATTTCAGAGAGGAAAAGAGAGAGAGAGATAGAATCATTGATTGGCTGCTTCTTGCATGCCCCCTACTGGGGATTGAGCTCTTGATTAACCCAGGCATGTGCCCTGACGGAGAATCTAACCATGACCTCCTGATTCATAGGTCGACGCTCAATCACTGAGCCACATTGGCTGGGCAAATGCCAGTGTTTCATCTTTTCTTATGACTGAGTAGTATTCTATTGTATATATGTACCACACCTTCTTTATCCAAATTTTTATTTACTTTTATTAAAGTATAGTTGGCATATAATATTGTATTTGTTTCAAGAGTAAAACAGTGATTTAACATATATATCTATATATATATCCATATATATCTATATATCTATATATATATCTATATCTATCTATCTATCTTAGTGATTATTTTAAGAGGTGTTCATATATTGATGATAATATGTCCTGAAAGTTACTGGTACCTTTATTCTTGCAGGGAGCGAGTTTTATTCGTTGTATAAAACCTAATTTAAAGATGACAAGCCACGACTTTGAAGGTGCTCAGATTTTATCTCAACTTCAGTGTTCAGGTATTTCCATATCTTTATAATTTGTATCAGTGTGTGTCAGGAGTCTAAGCCCAAATACAATTTAATATGTCCAGTGCTTTCAAATATTTCACAATTTTCTTGATTTTTAAGTGTAGTAAGATTTTTATCTTATATTTCCTTTAATTATAAGAAAAGTGTGCTGGCAATTATTCGAGTAATACTGGGGTAAAGTTTATTGTGAAAAAAATTATTTAACAGCATTAAAGTAAAATTTAGGAAAACTTCACACATCTATAGCTCTCCCTTAAGTGGGCTCTTTCCTGTGGCCTTCTCAGCCCAGCAGTTCATTTCTCATTCCCCACCTAACTGGGTCAGGAGGTAGGTTTTGGTGTCTGCTTCCCACGCCACCACTTGTAAAAAAAAAGAAAACAACACATTTTTCCTTGGCTTCTGTGGAATTTTTATGCATTTGGTTCAACGATCACTCCCCCCGTCCCCCCCCCCCCCCCCCATTCTAACCTTGCCGATCACAGAAGTCTTAGGCACCAGGCTCACTAGTTTTCCTTTACTGCATGCCCATCCTTCATTCCCACTTGAACTACTTATTCCCAAGGCATCGGCCTCTCCTTTCCTCCCAGTCCGTCTCAGGCTCCTGACACTTGCTTGAACTCTTTTGCCTCTCTGACTCTTTATTTTGCTCCTCTCAGAGGTGGGTTTATTATAAAGCTAAGGTCACTTATGCTTCAGAGTCCCTCATTTAAACAAGCTCCTTCCACAGGCCTGCACTTGACTTTGTATTCTTTTGTAATTTGTAATTATATATGTACCTTTTTCTTAAACTGCCTTCCCCCAGTTGTGAAAACTTCAGGGCCCCCAACCTGGATCTACCCTTGACCCCTCTCATAAAACCATAGCCGTTGATGATTGTAATTCTGTCCTTTCTCCTCATCTGCATAGATAAAGTAGGAAGACAGATTGGCACCATTATCTATATACTAAAGGCCCAGTGCACGAAATTCATGCACTTGCGGGGGAGGGGGGGGGTGTTCCCTCAGCCCAGCCTGCGCCCTCTTGTAGTCTGGTAGCCCAAGTCCCTTTGATGTGACCCCCTATACAGTTTCTTCTCCAACTCCAGATTTATCTATCTATATATATAGACTATCTATCTATCTATCTATCTATCTATCTATCTATCTATCTATCAAGAGGTAATATGCAAATTAGCCGGGACACCGTAACAGTCACGACTAGCTCAGGAGGAGACTGTGTGCGCCGATGGGCAGGAGGGGACTGCGATGGGCAGGAGGGGACTGCGTGTCACAACCAGCCTCAGCAAGTAAAGACACAACACGCGGGGGGGCCCACCCCCAGCCCCAGTGGCTGAGGTGTGATGGCTGCTGGGGATGAGGGTGGGCCTGGAGTGGAGACACAACACACTGGGGGGCCTACCCCTGCTGGGAGACAGCATGCCCGCAGTCCCACCTCTGCGCGTGAGCTGCAAAGGAAACACCTTTTCTGATCGCTCATTGGCTAAGCTCTCGGTATGCCACTCACAGTGTTCTTGGTAACTTGGGTAATAAGAATCCAAGAAGGTGATCTAGGTTTTTTTCACCTCACTCCTGGAGGAAAAAATGAAGGTCTGCTGCTGGAGGGGCTAAGAAATGTCATATCCTGAATATAACTAGCACCATCAAGCCCCTCACCAAACTCCCAGTGGAAGGTCATAGGAATTTCTAGAAGGAAGAGTCCATGGTGTGGTGATTTTTATTTTTCTAAGCATGAGAAGATCTTTTGAGTAAATTAGCTTGAAGTGCTAGGAAGCAGCCATTGGCTTGGTAATTTGTTAAGCTCCATGAAATTCTTAATGAACTTCTTCAAGCCAGTTCATATGTTGTCCACAATTACAGGTCAAGCCAAGGGACTCAGAGGAGGCGGATGTGAACGTTTCCAAGGGTACTTGTGTATTTGGTATAAATGGGCAAAAATTGTCACAATATCAGTCAAACCTTACATTTATTTCTTCAAGCAGAGCCTAGAACTAAATCTAGTTCTAGAGATTTCTTTCCATAGGAATGATTGCTTCTCTGTGTTTCGTTGATTAGTATTAAAAATTATAATAGTTTTATATGTTCACTGTAACAAAAATAAAATAGTACAGAAAAATATAAATAAAAAGTCTCACTTCTCAGGGGTGACCACTTAACTCTGTGTCTTGGATTTGCTTTTTATACTGGTTAGATAAACCCTATTCTTTTCAATTACTACATCATATATGGTTGCAACATAATTTTTAATATTTAAGTTATTTGATTTTCTCTATTATAAGCAATGACCCAGTGGATATATAGCCATTCTCTGTGCATGTATTTGCCCACATGTGTGACAAGTTGGAGGATAGATTCCTAGAATAGAAAGTACTGAGTCAAAGGGGGTAAATATTTCCAAATTGCCATCCAAAATTGTTGCACTGGTTTACTCTCCCAATAAGAATGTGTGTGTGTTTTCCTACACCGTCTTCAACCCTGAGTATTATTGGTGTTTTATCTAACCTTTACCTAGCCTTTCCCATTAAAAAAGCTTAAAATTCAGTCTGACTGCTTAGAAAGGCTATCTTTCCCATGAGATGATTTAAAGATAAAAATCTGTTTTTTAAGTATTTTATAGTTTCATTTAGCTAATTTAAATTCTTGGCTAACAGGAATTTATTTTTATATAAGTGAGGTAAGGATCAGATGTTAGTTTTGTTTTCTAAATGCCTACCCATTTGTCCTAACACTTTTTATCGAATAATGTTATTTTCTCCATTGAGTTGAATAGTCCCAGAGTCTGAAATTCAGGGGTTGTTTTTGGTGAACAAAGGTTTTTGGCATTATTTATAGTTGGTAAGCTTTTCCCTGACTATGCTTTTCTTGATATGAAAAGTTCACATGGACTCAAGGCTCAAATTAACCACCTACTAGAATTTCACTGAAAATAGATAGGCATCCTATATACTTTTTACCCCACTAGACTAGTTTCTCTGAGAAATGAGTGAAAGGGGATTTTTATAGTGAAGCACTGAGCGCTCCTTTCTTGTCCATTTGCTCTAAGCACCGGTGAGAGTTTGGGAATGTGTTTGACTACTTCTTGGAAACTGTATCAGGAATCTTGTTTTAAAATTAACCTCAGGATTTAGAAAGTGGCCTAATGCAAGCCTTATATACTGTGATTATGACACAGAGGTTTGTAGCAGTAAAAAAGATACAAACTAGATTTGAGCTTTCTAGAGACCAGGAGTTTGTCTCTAAAAAAGGGATGTATTCACGATGGCTAAGTGAAATTTACTACGATATTTTGAGGTGGTGGGTAAGTTGGGACATAATAAGTATAAATATAATATTTCCTATGTACTATTTCCCTGCTGACAATTCCTATAAATTGTACCTTAATTTGTCAAGTTGACCATTTCCAAGTAATTTTTGACTGCTGTACAGTGATTGGCAGTAAAATGTATTTGTTTATGAATCTAGGTATGGTGTCTGTCTTGGACTTGATGCAGGGGGGTTTCCCGTCACGAGCTTCATTTCATGAACTCTACAACATGTATAAAAAGTACATGCCAGACAAACTTGCAAGACTAGACCCAAGACTCTTTTGTAAGGTACAAATATCACCTGAATTGAAATTTCTTAGCTATAGGTGTCTTTGTTATTAATTACTGGTTGTCATTTAACTTTTTAACTTTTCTTTTTCAGGCTCTTTTTAAAGCTTTAGGCTTGAATGAAATTGACTACAAGTTTGGGTTAACAAAAGTGTTTTTTAGACCTGGCAAGGTAAATACATTTTTACTCTAAACTTGAACATGATGAATATGAATAGTTGGGGGGCGGTGTCAATGAATATTTTTAAGTGTTTAGTGATTTGAATTATTCTTGAATTATATGATCACCAACAGCATGCATATTATCAGTATGTGAGAAGTTTACAATGTGTAATACTCAGTACAAGTTTTATAATTCTTTTCAGCTTTGGAAATATTGGAATGAGAGCCTTGTTTGATTGGATTTTTTTGTTTGAATAAGGGTTAGCCAGAAAATACTTTTGTTTTAAACAAGTTGAAAGCTTTTCTAAAACATATTAATTCAGCCTTAATAATTAGAAATTTCACAGTACTTTTGAGTCTTCATTGTGTGGAGAACAAGTTTTATTAGAGAGTGATAGATGTATAAGGTATGGGAAATTGGACTGGAGTTTGTGCTGACTTCTCTCAAATGCTAGAGTGAGTGAGTGTATAAATACTTTTGTATATAACATAATTTTCTTAGCCTCACCCACAGTTTTAGTATTTACAGGTTCTCATACTAGGTTACAAGATTGAGTAAAGAATATTTCAGAACTAAATATGTATAATATAGAAATACCTAAATGCTATTCAGAATCAGTTTATCTTTTCACCACTTCTAACTTTTTAAATACTAATTGAATTGTATTTTCATAATTTTAAACACACTTGGTAATATGTAATAGTCAACTATACCTATTTGACTCATCAAAATCATTAATAAATATCTCTAGTGCCTTGAAGACTAAACTAATCATAATAAATCTGATTTTACATTTTTGGGCATGAGATAAAATGTATGTAATGCATTAGCAATATATATACTTTACTGTGACTATTTTTACTGCAGAGAACCCATATTATTTCCTATAAAAATTAAGAAAAAAATGAATATATAGATATTCATTGTTGGTTTAGCTATAATCCTATATATTTCTCATAAACTCAACATTTACCTTATTTCAGGACTATAGTAATATTTTAGAATTAATAACCTGATAGAGAAAGCACTTGGTCTTGTTTGCTTCCAGAAAAATTAATCAGTCAGAAAGAAATGTTAAAAGCACAAGGCATATGTTCACAGATCGTTAGTCTCATTATGTTACCTTTAATTTTGATTATAAGAAGCCATTATCTTGATAGGTGTGACACTTCAATGCATTATAGTGGGATACAGCAATTTTCCACCATTGTGCTGCAAGCATTTTTAAAACATGCAATACCTGAATATTAAGTCAGGGGCAATGACCTCTTTTCCCTTATATTATCAAATTAAAAAATGACAGCAGCCAACACAACAATAGCCATCCAGTGTGAATGAATCAAAATGATACCTATTTTTTGTCAGATCGGTAAAAGATACTGAGAATGTGGATGAGCCAATTTAGAGACATATCAGCCTTTCTTTTTAAATTCTTTTTTCAGTAAAAGCTTTTTGCTAACCATCTATAATTGTCATTTAAGATTTTTTTAGACTTTTAGTATTGAATCTGCTAACTATCAGTGAGTATTCCACCTTTCCCCTCCAAGATCCTGAAGGAAAGAGGAAGAAAGAGAAAGGCAGCTATAAGATGCAGTATATTGGGTTGGCTGTAGACCCCACTGAGGCTTGGGACCATTTCCAGAAAGTTAGATTTTGGATTTCAGTTCTAGTTACTTTGTATCTCTGTGTGTTTAAGCCTGTTTATCTTTTAATACTGATAATAAATTATTTTGTTTCCTAGTTTGCAGAATTTGATCAGATTATGAAGTCTGACCCTGACCATTTAGCAGAGTTGGTTAAAAGAGTCAACCACTGGCTTATCTGCAGTCGCTGGAAGAAGGTTCAGTGGTGCTCACTCTCAGTCATCAAATGTAGGTGTTTTCTTTCGCACCAGGATCTGTAACTAGTTTGGAAACGAACGGTGTGTGGGAATGAACGGTGTGTGGGATTTATAAAGTTGTCTCCGTGTGAGTGCTGGGCAGCAGGGATGGCATTGCTTATTCACCTCATTTTCCTGGTTCCTCGAGTAGTAGCTCGTGTTCAGGATGTGGTAAATGAGTGTTTGTGGACTTTCTTTTTTTGAGTGTATGTGATACTTCTTAATTTGAATGTATGATAGGAGAATTAATATCATTATGTCCTAAACAAAGCAGAAGTCACTGTCTTGATTCTTTTCTCTCCCCCCCTGCCCCTCCTCACCTTGCCCACACCATCCCCTAAGCTCTCAGACTTAAGCCAGAACTCTTCCCACCTGTGTAGCATCATCAGTACAACATGTCAAAAATTTCAGGATTTTCACGGTTTCTCCTTTCTCGTTCCTGAAATCTTGTCAGTCAACAGACCCTGTTGATTCCTCCTCCAAATACTGTACCGTCTTCCCTCTCTATTACCAGTGCCTTAGTGGAGCTCCTCCTCCACTTGCATAGTAGCTTCAGTGGCTGCCCGGTTGGTCTTCCTGGGTTCCCAGAGTTCTCTCTCTAAACTAAAAGCCTTGTATGGAGGCTCCCTTTAATGTAGAGCAAAGTCTAAAGTCTTTCAAGATCACAAAGTGGGGCTTCAGGCCTTCTACTGCCTCTGCTCTCTCAGACCCTGCTCTCAGACACTCTGCACTGAGCTGCTTTCTCTTGTGTTTCCGGCCAGGTTGTATGGACAACTTACCTCTGACCCCAAGCAAGGGTGAGGGGCAGAATTTTTTTTGGGTTTCTGAGGGTCTATGGAAACCTTTAATTGTAGGGAGCTATTGTGAGTAATTTGATTAAATGTATAATTTTCTCTCTCTCCAAACTCACCAGAGTACCTGGAACAGTGCTAGACACATGAAAAAGATTCAGTGTAAATTGTTCCTTATTAATAGAAAAATAAAACTCCTTTGACCTAATGAAAAGGAACTGTGCAAAGGTTATTATTGAGTTCTTTTGCTAGACAATTATGAATGTAGGTAAAAGGATTGCTATAATAAAAAAGGTGACAGAAACTCTTTCCCCCTCATTTTCCAAGTAAAATATAAGCAAAGTTGTCATGATAGTTCATTGCTTTCAGCTTAATACATTGCATGTTGATGGACAACACATTATATTAAAATTGGCTATACTGTACCATTTGTTCATGGACTGTATTGTGCAGTGGTGAAGTCAGCAAATAGTCAGGATCTTTGCAGGGTGATAGAGAAACTGAACAATGTTTCAAGGTCAGAGCAGCCTAGGACATTCTGGGTAACTGAAGTTAAATCCTATCTAATAAAGATGAAATATGCAAATTGACCATCACACTGTCACAAAGATGGCAGTGCCCAGTCCCCTCAACCCCGCTGGAGTCCCACAGTCCTTTCAACCCAGCCAGGCAGGGGGCCGGGGGTGGGGGGAGCGGGCAGCAGGTGCATGGTGCGGCCGGACCCGCCCTCAGCCCCCCAGCCTCCCAGGACAGGCCTGAGGCACAGGCAAGCCTTGGATGGTGGCTGCCCAGTCACCCAGGGTGGGCCTGAGGTGCAGGCAAGCCTCGGATGGCGGCTCTCCAGCCTTCCAGAGCCGCCTGAGGCTCAGGTAACCAGGGCCAGCCGAGGCTTACACTGCCGGCAGTGGCAACAGCAGAGGTATGATGGGGGCGTTGCCTTCCCTTGATCACTGGGTTGCCTCCCGCCCCTGAGGGCTCCCAGACTGTGAGCAGGCCGGGCTGAGCGCCCCCCCCCCCCCCCCCCGCTCCAGTGCATGAATTTTCATGCACCGGGCCTCTAGTATTAAATAAGTACCTTTACTGTAGGATTGTCAGAAACTTCACTCAATATGTTCATTGTGAATCTCCAAAAGTAGCATTTAGTTTTTCCTAAATTCATATGACAGATGAATCCTTTTTTTCAAGACATACCTATTAATGTTTCATAGACCAACATTACCTAGGACAGTTTGGGAAGCAGTGGTGTAGCATAACAAGGAAATAATACATTTAAAATGTAAATCTAGTAGTATACATGGTGTGCTTTTATTTTAAGAAGTTTACAGAATTAAATGTTAAACTTCCTGATTTTGATGCCTGACGTATGAGAGTTCATGTTTCTTGAGAACTGCTTTGTGAAAGAGTGGTTTTTAAAACTGTTATAGGTCTGAATTAAACGGAATAATTTTCTATCATATTTTTCTCTTGCACATAGTGAAAAACAAAATAAAATATCGGGCTGAAGCCTGCATTAAAATGCAGAAAACTATTCGAATGTGGCTTTGCAAAAGGAGACACAAACCTCGGTAAGGTGAATGGTGCCTAAAGAATCCCTCAGAACCTACTTACGCAAATATGAAACGGAGTCATAATGAAGAGCAGTGGGGCACTCAGAGTTCCCTCTCTTCTCGTGTTCTTTGTAAAAAGATGTGTTGCTCTGTTATTTGTATGATTTATTTGAAATTAGTTATTTAATTACTTCATTGCTAGCCTCATGCTACAAAAGGATTTGAAGGAGCTAACAGAAATTTAGACACAAAATAAATGGGATGAAAGAAGCATTCTGATTATTTTAGTGACTCTAGTTTCTTGACAAATGTCACATTGGTATTGTTTTTAAAAACCTTATTAATGTTTTGACCGTAATTTCTGGATTATCTGTAGCAATTGTCCTGCTATAAATTTAGTCTTTATTTTTTATTTGCTCCTTTTATTATTAATTGATACTCTTTAAACATGGAGGTCTGAGTACCTGCTGATCTTTAATGCTTTTTAAAGAGACTAGGTGACTCTTTCAAAGCCTTCTATAATTTGAAGTCTCAAAACTTTCATTGTAAATATAGAAGGCTTCAGTCCTGTGGACAGGCATCAATGTCATTCACACCCATATTTGATTATTATTATTTTTTACCTTCAACAAGTTATCTTAAAAAATAGAGTATACTGAATAATATGAAAACGGGAATATAATATCCTGCTTAATATGTTTTGCATTTTATTAAAATGAAAAATCAACGTATAGCATTACATAGTGAAATGACACTGACGAAGCATTATCTTCACAGCATCGACGGCCTGGTTAAGGTCGGCACACTGAAAAAACGGCTTGATAAGTTCAATGAAGTAGTAAGTGCACTGAAAGATGGGAAACCGGAGGTGAATAAACAGGTCAAGGATCTTGAAATTTCGATTGATGCGTTAATGGCCAAAATTAAGGTATGTAATTTTAATCTAAATGGCTTTGACTTTTCAAAATAATTTAATATCTTTTGTTATTGGTGTTAAAATTATATAGGAAATTGCCTTACTGTGTTACAAATGTTGAGTCCCAGTGATGACAAGTGATGCTCATTATAATGCTCCCCTAACGGCTGGAAAATTTTCATAGCAGAACTTTAAAGTGAGCAAAGTTAAGCACTTTCATCTGTTGCTAGGAAAGATTTTTCCCCCCAAAATAGTAACTAAAATACTCTTTGTAAAATGCTAAAATGCTATTGTATTTACTTTAAATAGTAACTAACTACTCTTTTGGTAAGCTTTTGCATAATCATTACTGAGAGAGGATTAATGCAAATTATTTTGTTTCATGTTTTTTTACTTTCAGAAACTAATTTTTAAATGATAAAAGTAATGTAATATTAACAATTTGGAGAAAATCACCAAAAAAAAACCTTACCAAAGTAACACATTTAACTATTTTACTGTTGTATATTTCCCTTCCTGACTTATTTTATATGCACATATTTTTGCATAGTTTTTATCCTAATGTACATTTAGTTTTCTGTCCCGATCATTATGCCATATGCCTCGTTCCTATAATTATATTATCTTCATATAGGCTGTATCATAAATTACTTAACTGTTATGAAAATAGCAATTTCCCTCCAAATTTGTCAGAATAAATGGGGCCTTTTTTTTTTGTATTGATTTCCATTTATTTGATTATCAGTGGGATTGATATGCTTGTAATTACATTCCATCTGTCTCTTCATATATTTTTCTGTTATTTTTTAGGGTCTTAATGTTTTTCACATCTAGTTAAATGAGTCAATGCAACTATGTGGATATAATACCTTAAAGCAAGCCTTTTATTCTATTTCCTGCAGATACTTTATGTAGACAGTGGGCAATCTTAGAGACAGAATGGAGAAAGTGGAGCAAAAGAAGAATGAAAATGCTTTGGATAAGCTTAGCTGATTTTACAAATCTGTTAAGAGCCATTCCTGTTTATATGGTATTAATCAATTAAAATCAATCAAGCCACATTTTCTGAAGGCTCTCTTACGAAAGTCATCCAACAATTTGGGATGTATTTAATAATTTCTTAAATATTCCTTAGGTACTATTTGAACATTATTATTAAAGAGTAGTAAACTCTGACAAAATTAATAATTTCTTAAAAATAATTGTTACTTACTGTATGTTACTTTGTCCACAGTACCTCTTTAGATATTTGATTACTTGATTAGTAGGAAATAGATATCGAGATTTGTGTGCAAAGGTAACTTTTAAGTGTACAAATAGTATAATAAAGATAGTGGCCCTATTGCTTACCAACTTTTCTAGTCTTTGCTGTATATGTACATATTTATTTTATTATAAGGGCACATAACATTGAAGTTACCATCTTAATGATTTTAAAATGTACAATTCAGTAGTGTTCAGTATATTCACATTGTTGTGCAGCAGAGGAGATAACTTTTTAAGTACATGTTTATTATTGTTTTAAAGTCTACTATGATGACAAGGGAGCAGATACAGAAAGAATATGATGCACTAGTTAAAAGCTCAGAGGAGCTCCTCAGTGCTTTACAGAAAAAGAAACAGCAGGAAGAGGAAGCTGAAAGGCTGAGGCGTATTCAAGAAGAAATGGAAAAAGAAAGAAAAAGACGTGAAGAAGATGAACAACGTCGAAGAAAGGAAGAGGAGGAAAGGCGGATGTAAGGCATTCATGTTGTCATTTTGAATTAGAAGCTAACAGAACAGTGAATTCTTGGTGGTGTTGGTTGATATCTCTTTTTATTTTTAAAAATAGTTCTTTATTTGAAAAATAGAGGTTCAGTGCATGAAATTCATGCACGGGTAGGGTTCCTAGGCCTGGCCTGCGATCAGGGCCAATCAGGTTCCCCGCCTCCCCACCTCCTCCTTCCCTCACCACCCACCTGTATGCCGCCATCTCATGCCCCTCCCCCACACCTCCCCACCTCCTCCTTCCCTCTTTCCCTCAGCGCCCCACTGCTGCCGCAGGTCGCCCGTCATGTTCTGTGCTGTCCCCTGGTGGTCAGCTCATGTCATAGCGAGCGATTGAACTCCCAGTTTCCCAGTCAAACTCCCAAGGGGACACTTTGCATATTAGCCTTTTATATATATAGATACTATAGTCATATGCTGCTTACTGATGGAGAGATGTCTGAGAAATGTGTCATTAGGTGATTTCATCCTTGTGTGAGCATCATAGAGTGAACTTACACAGATGAGATGGTATATAGCCTACTACACATGTAGGCTGTATGAATGGCATAACACCATTGTATATTCAGTTCATTGTTGACCAAAATGTTGTTATGCTGCTCCTGACTGTAATTTTAGAGTAAGTCTGAAAATGGGGAAAAATCTATTTTATAATAATAACATAACATAAAATGATTTTAACAATAATATGAATTTTGGTTAGATTCTTATACCGAGGATCTCTTAACTTCCTGTTAAAGCAGTGACTTGTGTATTATTAATAAGCTAGAAAAAAGGCTCTTCTACTTTTTTGCAGTTTTAAAACTGGTAATGTTTTGAAAGATTTTCATAATTGGGTAGACAGAGGAACATGCGTTATTTAATTGGAGAAGGAGTAGAGGGAAGCACATGTAATCAGGACCTTGGAACTAGGCTTTGTAACCAAGTTACTCTAGTGATGTTCAAGGTTATGCAATATAATGTATTAGTTTTGTTTCAGAAGATTAATTGTCAGTAGAACTAGATTTAAAAAATGATAATGTATGTATATGGCCAGGCGGTTAATGTGAGCCCCCATTCTGTAACCTTTGTGAATAGTTTAAATTGCCTTCTGAAGGATTCCTGATTTTTTTATAACGTTTTTGAAGAGTTTTCTTTTCTTTCTTTCTTTTTTTTTTTTTTTTTTTTTGTTAAGGAAACTTGAGATGGAAGCAAAGAGAAAACAAGAAGAAGAAGAGAGGAAGAAAAGGGAAGATGATGAAAAACGTATTCAGGTATGTACTGATTAGACAGTTGAACTGAATTTCTATCAAAATAGAATCTACAAAATTATAAAACAAAAGAAGTGAAAGCAAGATCTTGATTTGTTAGATAGGCTGTCATTGGTTTATCTCAGAGATGAAAAGCAGTTTCTGCAATGGTTATGGGCAGGGACTTTGGAGTCAGGAACGTGAGTTAAGATCCAGCCTCTGTCACTGACAGAAATGAGGACATCGTACAAGTCACCATGAGTGACTGGGCCACAGTTTCTCTCTGTGGAATGTGGGTAAATAATAATTGTGAGCATCAGATGAGTTAACACATGTTAAAGCATTTCAAACAGTGTTCAGTTCAATAAATATTAGTTTGTTATTATTATTATTATATGTAAGGGAATGCCAGATGAACATTTATTTAAAATATAATGTCAGGCCCTAACTGGTTTGGCTCAGTGGATAGAGCGTTGGCCTGCAGACTCAAGGGTCCCAGGTTCCATTCCAGTCAGGGGCATGTACCTTGGTTGCGGGCACATCCCCAGTAGGGGGCGTGCAGGAGGCAGCTGATGTTTCTTTCTCATCGATGTTTCTCACTCTCTATCCCTCTCCCTTCCTCTCTATAAAAAATTAATAAAATATATTTTAAAAATATGTCAGAATGTACTTTCATCCAGTTAAACAAATTATAAAATAGTATTTTATAACATTGTAGATACTAATAGTAATAGATTAGAATAAGATTCTTTCCTCATCCCCATTTTTTAAAAAGTCCATGTCTGAGAGTAATTGATCACGTATTTGAGTTTCTTGGCTTTATTAACTTATCCTGAGCACAACCAACACTTTAAATTCCTGACATCTGCTTGCCTGCTGTTAGTGTTAATGTGATACCTGGGATACTCCTGTGATATTTGGGACACTCATCGTTATGGAATGGTGAAACTATGGTTTCTCTGCCTTCTCTTAGATTTGGAAAGAACAAGTATAAATTATAATATAGAGAGAATAGAGACTGAAGAGCTTTCTGGTTAGACGATACATTCCTTACTAAGGAACTTGTCTGGAACAATTTTAAGTAGGAATGGGGATGACCAAGAGACCATGTGGGGACACTTTGGTGAACCTGCTTTCTGTCCTTGGCAGGCTGAAGTGGAGGAGCAGCTGGCCCGACAGCGGGAGGAGGAGTCCCAGCAGCAAGCGGTGCTGGAGCAGGAGCGTAGGGACCGCGAGCTGGCCCTGAGGATCGCCCAGAGCGAAGCAGAGCTCATCAGTGACGAGGCCCAGGCGGACCTGGCGCTCCGCAGGTACTGGGCTGCTGGGTGGGGTGTGGCGCGCTCTCTGCGGTCTCCCTCTGTGCCTCTCACTTCAGCCTGAAGGGAATAGGAGAATCATAGGTATATTTTAAGTAAAATCATTTAAAACTTATTTGTATCCATTCTTATACCCAAAGGAATGAAACAAATTGATTTTATCAAATTGTTAAACTATTGAAAAACAAAACTGATACTTCAGTTCATGAGTACTTTAAGAAAACATATCAATGTTTACTCTGATAGTGCTAAAGAGTATTGTATCTTTATACATCTGGTTTAAGGTAGACATCTAATTTCTAAATACCTGCCACTAAAGTCTATAATAGAAATCAGTCACTTTATTATAATCCAGTCTAATATATTTGAGGTTGGTATTTATTATTTTCCTAATGCAAATTATATATATCCTAACATTTGAAATGAGGGGAAATTTTACACACACATACACACTCTATGTTTCAGAATAAATAGATTTCCTTTCCAAGAAGGAAGGTTTATCACATTGAAATATTTTGGCTCCTCAGGTTTCTGAATTATCTCTAAATACTATATGTTATTGGAGTGTGGAGGAATTTGGAAGTCCTTATTAAAAATTTCAGGAAGGTTTTAGTATAATAGATTTATTTTAAATTTAGAATATGGAAATGTTAGTTTTTTTGAATATTTGTAAAAACAGAGCAAAACTAGTTTGTGGAGTTCCTTTATATGTAGGTATATATGTTCTATATGTATGGTGAGGCACATTCATGTATGTAACTATGCTTTTCAGAATGTTAGAGCACTGTTTATGACAAAATATAATAAAAATAAAAATAGTAGCTGTTGCTATTTCCTTGTGAAAGGAAAAACTTGTTTTATATTATAGAGCAGTGCTTAGATTTTATTTAGCTGAAAACAAGATAGGGAAGGAAAAGGGTATGTTAACACTTTTTCTAGTAAGTGATTATATTGGGGAGTTCTGGGGCCTGAATTGTGTATGGAAGTATATTATATTTAAATAAACTGAATAGGCCTATCAAGCACAGGTATTATAATAATTTCTTAAGTTGTTGGGTGTGAGTCCAATAGTTGGGCTCTTGGTTAACATTTTGCCATAATTAAAACATTCCCACCCATCTATGGCTTTTGTACATGCAGACTTAGCTTAGCTGCTGTTCCATTCCTCCCCGCTGTGTTATGTTGCAATGGCCGGGAGTCTTTGGTATAACTGACCAGTGGGTTGGCCAGGCTCCTAGACAAGCCAGGCTCTGACAGCTGCCATCCCTAACGTGTGAGGACAGCCTGAAATGGGCAGAGCTGGCTTTAGTATGACTGAAAGTCATTTCTAAGGGGCTCATTAATGTAGTCATTATCGGTATTCATGGCTAAGCTTTATGTGTGAGCCTTTGAAATATTCAGCTATTTCCAGTACCATTCCTTATACTATGTGTAAGATACTGGCTCATATGTGCACTGCTTCCCATTTTCAGAAAGATGCACTTCTTCCAGAGTGAGTGGTCTCAGGGAGAGAGCGGACCATTTAGGACCTTTGACAAAAATGACAAGTCACCTGAGATTTTGGTGAAGCAGAATTTACTAGGTAATGAGACCACAATTAAGTGATTAGGAGATATTCAAGCAGTTGTAACTTGAAGGGAGGAAGAATTTGTTTTAGTTCTCCCGTGGGACAGGCCTGGAGATGCTGTTTTCCCATCTCGAATGCCCATTGAAGTCCTGCCTGTAAGCCTCTCTCCCAGAAAACTTTCTCTGAACCCTGGTCCTGTGAGTGCCTTCTCCTCTGAATCTCCTGGTTAGTGTATACTGTGCACTGGAAGCATTAGCAATGTGTTATGGATGATGTTCTGTACTGATGTCCCATGTTTGATAATTTTATCTTACTCAGGGCTTACATTAATGTTTTTGAATGTTTATTTTGCCTTTGTTAGTACTGAATTCTTTCTAACAATTTATGAGTAAGAACTCTCTAGCCCTGTTCTTAATGTGTTCTTGGGTTCTGTGATGTATTAAAAAATATATGTAGATGGATTCTGCTGCAATAAACAATTTCAAGTTACTTTTCCAGCTTGGTTACCCATCCAGTAACTTCTAAGTAAGAATTATTTTTCACATGTGTAATATGTTTTAAAATATGGTCTCAATCAATTATACACGTGATCCTGGATGCAGAGTTATGATTTCACATAACAGGCATACCTTGAAGACATTGCGGGGTCAGTTCCAAAGAACTGAATAAAGTGAGTCATAAACTTTGTGCTTGTGGAGGGTCTTGTCTTCAATTTGTGAAAAACACAACATTTGTGAAGCTCAGGGAAGCAAATCACAATAAAACAAGGTATGCCTGTATCTGAAATTATGAGTAATCTCACATGTAGATTAAATAAAGATTATGCACTTTTTTAAATCAGTAAAGTCACCAAAACATAAGTTGGGCACAGTCCAGATTTTCACAGTTCAGAGTTGGTTATGATATTAACAAAAATTTATTCTTTTCACAGAATTAATGGAGCAAGACCCAAAATGACACCGTACGTCATTTCGCTTTTTACAATTTGACTTAATCATATAACTTTTTTTTAACAGGTTATGGATATTTTTTTGGAGAAATAATTTCCTTATTGAAGTGAATTTTACATTATTTCCTTTTATTAAAAAGAATAAGATAACTCATTTTTCCTTTGCACAGGAAAAATGTTTAATGGTTCTTGTATGGTGTTCAGTCACAGTAGTTTATGATTTGGTTTCCTTCTTTGTGTTTTCTAACATGTTTAAACACCCATTTTGTTTTATGTGTTTTTAATTATTCTTTACTTTTTGTCTTTATAGAAACAGATATAGAGATATAAGTAAGAATAAATAAAATATTTAAAGTAGTTGAGTCATAATAGATAGCTTAGTTTTCAGCAGATGTGATAGTTTATTCTACTGATACCTAAAATAGTTTATAATCTGAAGTTATATATATAATGCTAATTTTGATGCTGATGTATCTTTTTGTTATGAAAATATCTCCACACAGAGAGAATCTAAGTAACATTTGGGATATGCTTGTATTTTATACATACTATACATATAAAATTTTGGAATATGCATAAAATCTGAATATTAACAGCTTTTAGGCCCCAACTCTTATATAGTAATGGTTCTCAACTCCTCAGACACAGATACCAATAACAAACGTAAAAATGATGCATGTGTATGTATAGTTCTCAAACAATGCATGTTAAAGAGAAGTAAAAGCACAGTAATTTACAATGAAGCAATGTTTATTTTAATATGAAAAGTGCTTGTTTACAACTATAGAAAAATGTAATCAAGTACTCAAATGTTTGCATGTATACCTAAGAGCACCATGAATGCAACCAACTTCAAACGCAAATTTATATAAGAATGTTACATCAGTCAGTAAATGCCATGCAGTTGTGAACAGTCCTTTGTAAAGTTCTGGACAGAGTTAAGTACACTCTCCTCTCCATTTTGCAATAGGTGCATCCTTACAGAAATTATCTGAATGTTAAAACCAGGCAAAAAAAGTTCTTCTACGTGTAAAACTTTATTTCCACATAAAACTATGTGTATGTGCATTTCACCTCAATGTTAAAGTCCCATGAGGCATAGGGCAGCTCTTCCTTGTGCAGGACATTTGGCATCCCTGACCCCTCACCCCATCAAATGCCAATACCGTTGTTCACCACAATGCACCAGGTTTTAAAAATGTTACTGAGTGGATGCTCTCACCCTCCATTAAAAAAACTTATATATAGTTACCAGTTGAGCTTGAATTCAGCCCTGTAACCGATGGTCTAAGGTAGTGGTCGGCAAACTGCGGCTCACGAGCCACATGCAGCTCTTTGGCCCCTTGAGTGTGGCTCTTCCACAAAATACCAACTTCTGCGCATGGGCCACGAAGTTTCGATCGCACTGTATGTGCGCGCCCGCACGTGGTATTTTGTGGAAGAGCCACACTCAAGGGGCCAAAGAGCCGCATGTGGTTCGCCAGCTGCAGTTTGCCGACCACTGGTCTAAGGTGAAATTGTGAGCATCTGCATATACTAGTCTGGGAAAATCAGAAGGGAAAAAGCACCTGGATTCAGGAACCCTTTCTGTTCAGTATATTTGGTGTAACATAGGCCAGGTGAGAGATACTAAACCAGCAGAGATGGCCATCCAGTGAAGCATGGGGGTATACAGAGGAATTGTTATTCGATCAGCAGTCCAAGTAGTGAAAGAGTTCTGATTCCCTTGAAACCTGCTGTGGGAAGGGAATCGGAGGGAGCTTCAGGAGAAAGCGGTGGTAAAATCAGAGGTGCCCTTGGGTACTGATAGAAACCTTGGGGTAGGTGATAATAGAATTAAAAATAGTTACCAAAATCATGCTGAGTTTGAACGTTAGGAAATTCTGACTAGCCTAAAGAGAGGTTGATACATTGCTCAATAGGCAGTTTCTTTAGATTACATTTGTGTTTTTTACTTTGTGTTTCTTGTCCTTGATCATCCGTTTTGAAAGATTTCTTTTTCTCTGACTGCTTGCTCAACTAGATCTCCATCAGTACCTGAGCGTAGCCAGCGTCCAGTACAAGGAAAGAGATGCACTAGTAGGAGTCCGGGAGTCTGGGTGGGCATCCTGGAAACCATGCCCTAAGGCACAGCTACCATCTTTTGTTATGATTTTTACTGGTTTATAGGATTTGGGGGTTTACCAGAGTCCGATGAATAGAATGAGTGAGAAACTTATTAATTATGAAGGAAGACAGCAAAGGACAGGAAAATAATAAGGCTAACAAATTATTGAGAAACATGATGAAACATCCATTCCATTTCACAGATTTAAACAAATATTGAGAAAGTTACACTCCTTGGGGTAATAAGAGCTAAGTAAGTTTTGGCCTTTGGGAAATGTTTGTCCTTGAAAAGTCAGAACACTTCTCATCTTAATATTTAACAAGCACTTGATGCATTTGAATTTTTTTTTAATGAAAATACACTTTGATCTAGAATTCTAAAACTTTGAATACATCAGAATTATTTAAACTCTGGCAATGTAAAATAGATCAACTTATTTTACCACCATTATACCTTGCTAATTAATATTTTCTAAGCAATCCAGTGTAAAATTTTATATAGAATCTATATTCTGCCAAGTTTCCTGTCTGCATTTAGAACATTTTATTCTGTACATAAAAAATAATACTAAGAAGCATGGCTCTTATGAGATTTTATTGAAAGTTCTTACTGCAAAAATAGGAAAGTCTGAATAACTTTAACTGGATCTAAATAAAAATTTTGCTGTATTTTATGGCTATGTATGTAAAAAAAGTATATTGCAGACTTTTACAAAGTAAAATAATAGTGAATGGTTAGTAATTCAATAATCGTATTGAAAATATAAATATTTTTTAAATATAAAATTTTATTTATGCTTTTAGGTATTTTAAGTAATTTATGTGTAATTGTCTTTTATATAACGATGCTGTATTATCATTCTTTTATAGGGAACAAATGGCGAAAGAAATGTCAGAAATCTTGAGTAGGTTAGTGCAGTACAATTTGGGGGAATACGTGCCACCTCAAAGTCATATTTTTAAGTTACTCGTCAATATTTGTACCAGAACCTGTTACATGAATAATGCACTCTTTCCATGTATATTTTCTGTACAAGAAGTGTCACTTCACTCTCACATAGAAAAAGGTAAAAACCGGTGTTCCTGTCCATCGGTGTTTCTCAGTGCTGAAGCCACTGGCATTTTGGAGCAGACTCTTCCTTGTTGGTAGTACTGTTGTGCCTATCACTGGCCCCCACCAGCTCAGTCTCTTAGGGAACCCTTTCTGTCTTCCTGATGGAATGAGTATTTTGAAACTCCCTCTAGGGGTGGTGCTGCCCCTGGCTGGGAACCACTGTGCCTAGTTGAAGAGGGGAATCCTGCTCCTAAGGATTTTTACACCACAGTACACAGTTTAAAAACCTCCGATAAGCCCTAGCTGGTTTGGCTCAGTGGATAGAGCATTGGCCTGTGGATTGAAGGGTCCCTGGTACTGAAGGGTCCTATACGGTTGCAGGCATGAGGTAACCAATAGATGTGTCTCTTACATTGATGTTTCTCTATCTGTGTCTCTCCCCCTCCCTTTCACTCTCTCTAAAAACGAATGGAAAAAATATCCTTGGGTGAGGATTAAAAAAAATAAAAACCACTGATGTAAAAACTGAGCCACCAAAGGCTATAACTTCCCAGCAGGACCTGGTCCATTACCTTTATAAGTGGATACGAATCAATAACATTTTAACTGTTAATTTTGAGCTTACAAAATTAATTGAAGATGTCTAATAATTTTTAAAAATCAAAAGTCAGAGACATATGTAATACTCTTTGTAATACTTTAAGCAATAAAACAATTAAAAAAATAAATAAAAATAAAAGTCAATTTCCCTACTACTTTATTGTTTACATGAATGTTTGTTAATCAAGTCTAAACAATAAATTACAGCTTTATTTTACTATTTTAATAACTCCAAAGGTGCATTTTAGTCGTGTATTTCTTAGGATGCTGAGTATGATTTTAACTAGGTGTCTTTTTGTTTGAGGTAATATGAATTAAAAGTAATACCAAAATCATATTTTAAGCAATAATAATTTGAATTCAGTGTTATTATTTTTAAAAGTATTAAAACACACCTTATGTATATTGACACCTCATGTATTTTCTGACAATCTATAAAAGGTATAGTAAGTAAATTCAGTTATTCTTTCAAAAGAAAATAAAGCAACATTAAAAAACCCATAATAATTTTCAGCTGCTCTTTTAGAAAAGACTCTTAGAAGAACTAAGAAGAAAAGAGAATTTTTTGTTGGTTTATTGAATGGTATTTTAGTGCTATAAGAAAGGGAAAAAAGAATACAGAATTTGAATAAATGTTAAAGCATAATTTATTGTTAAGGGTAATAGACCTTGCTGACACACAGCTGGCTCTTTCTGAGCAAAGCAATTTAGAAGAAAGAGCTACATGGGAAATTGCCAGTCGCACAGCTTATGAAAAATATGGATTCTTCAGTAAACCTAAAACAGATTTTAACCACAAAAAGCAGGAAGGACTAAATGGCCACACATTAGTTTTTACCCAGGCTTTTGTGTGTCGAACAATTTTTAAGTATGTAGTCTGACGTATGTTGTGTTTTATTCTCTAAAATGAAAGCATAAATAGGCCTTGTAAGGAGGTACAAGTACCCTCTTTCATTGGTGAAGCTCACTATTGAAGAAATGATTTCCTTGATTTCAGGAAGAAGGATACATATTTTCCCACATCATTTTCCAGTCAGTCTCATTATCTCTGTCTTGACGGTCAGGATTGTTGTTATCTTTCAAAATGTAACATGATGAGAAAGTAGCTCCCTGTAGTGTTGTACCTTGATTGTTCCTCTTTGAGAGGACATTTTTGGAGAAGTGGATGATAAAGGTGAAATTCCTTGTTTGGTACCTGAGAAGCAATATTTTAGTTTTTTAATATTTAGTTCTTTTAATATTTGTGTCTTCTTCTTTTCACATCTTGAAATAGGATGTGTTTAAATTCTTCCTTCAATACTTTGTGCTTAAAAGTCCACTTGCACTTATTCTGAGTGTCTCCTCTGTGGCTAGTGTAAGCTGCTGGAAAGTAATGTTCATTATTACAGAAAAAAAGTTGTTCCTGTATTTCCTGAATAATTATTTAAAATTATGTACATGGCTTAAGCCTGGAGTAGCACTACTAGGAAAAATTTGCCTTTGTCCTGTTTTATTTTAAATTTATTATTTTAGTATTTTATACATATTTTTAATTTTTAAAATGTGCTTCCTCTCTTTCTACTCAAATATTCCTGTTACTCTGGGCAATATATAACACTTGTGCCCTTTGAAATCTCCGTTATCAGCTTTATGACCTAAAACCCCTTCCTTTAATTTACATATTTATTACTCACTAAATATTTGGGTGTGGTTTTATCTGGTAATAGAACAGGGGTGGGGAATATCTGGCCTGCTGGCCCTTTAAGGCCCAAGATAACATTTGGTCTGGCCCTGCCAGAGCAACTGCAGGTGGGACTCAAAATTGAATAAATCAAGGAGCTTTTTTCATAGCAACAAAAATTTATATTAAGTGAATTATATTAAGCGAATGATGTTACAAATATCCAGATGGCCCGTGGCAGAAAAAAGGTTCCCCACCCTGTTGTAGAACTTTTTTTCTAAGTGTTCTTTAACAGTGAAGTTAAAAGGTCACAGGAGTTTCCAGAACCCAGCAGCTTTTTGAGCCTTTCTTTAATGACTAATGTGGTGGGTTGCATTTTAGACATTTACCTGTGGACCCACTAAACACCCAGATGCCTAGGGAGATCCTGAGCCAGTAGGTGTGATTGGGGCTTGGCCATCTGTAGCTTCCAATAGTCTACAGGTGATGGTACTGTGTGGCCTAATGGCTCATAAACCAACCCTTAATGTGCTTCTAATGGTGTTGTTTATGTATGTTGAGGATTTCTTTTCTAATTTTGAGAAAAACATATAAATGTATCTTTTAACTTTAGATAAACCTATGGTACTAGAATTTGGAATCAGAAGTCCTCCTAATATAGCTATTAAGTGGCACGGTGGAAAATTTTAATTTACCTGGGCATTCTATAGTACACCATTCTTCATTTCATCCATCAAAGATACAAAAATTACATTTTTCTAGTAGTTATTTCCAGTTCTTAAATGTACGCTCACTTTCTTCCTTCTTTAGTTAACATTTTGTTCATGTTTCTAGTTTAAATATGTAAAAATATGTAATAATTGCAGAGGTCCTGCTGTACAAGCCACCAAGGCAGCCGCTGGTACCAAGAAACATGATCTCAGTAAATGGAAATATGCAGAACTACGTGATACCATCAATACTTCTTGCGGTAAGTGTATGGAAAGGATGAAAAATGGGAAGTCTCCCTACCTAACATGTAATAAATACCCAGCTTCATTCAGGTGCTGTTTTTAAAATTTGCATATGAATTAGTATAAGCCATCCTCTTTATTACTATTACCTTGAAATGAAGACCTAATTTACTCACAAAGTTAAAAGGAAGGCATACTTAAATTAGTTAAATTCATTTTGCTTATCTCTTGCCTAAGTCAGAGAAGAAAAACATAGAGAAATTATGGTCTGGGCTATATTAATGACTGGCCCATCTCATATTATTTATATAATTAAACACTTACCAGAATCTTTTGGTCCATGCATGCAAAGGAAAAGATGGCAGTGCAGTCCTTCCTTTTTTTAAAAAAAAAATATGTTTTTATTGATTTTAGAGAGAGGAAGGGAGAGGGAGCAAGAGATAGAAATAGCAATGATGAGAATGAGTCATCAATCGGCTGCCTCCTGTACGTCCCCATTGGGGATCAAGTCAGCAACCCAGGCAATGTGCTCTGACTGGGAACCAAACCGTGGCCTCTGGTTCATAGGTTGATGTTCAGCCACTTAGCCACACTGGCCAGGCCAATCTTTCCTTTTTAACACTTTTTCTTCCAACAGAATAAAATACTATATCCAGAGGTTCCCACATGGTTGAGTTCTTGGTTAAATCATAGTGTTGAATTCATAGTACTATAAATAGGAACTAAAGTGTCATAGTTGTACAGACTTCTCACTATGTTCTTTCCTACCTCCCTGATTTTATCTGCATAATTACAAACAAAAAATGTGTTGCATATAAATCTAGCTTGCATTTGAATACAGTGACTTTTATTCCTTTTCATTCTGTTGTAGTAGCCTGTGACCTTGGACAAGTGACTTAACCTCTGTAATTTAAGTTCTTCATCTATAAAAGACCTATTTAGTCCAAGGTGTTTGTTTTGTTCAAGATTCTTATGTTGAACAAATTATATAAAATAGTAATGTATAATAAAATTCTGTAAATATAAAAGATAATATTACCATAAAATACTCATCTTTATCAATAATTAGCTTACTTTTAATTTTTTACTATTACTTTAAAAAGAAAACTTTATATTATATATACTGTCAATATGTATATGTTTATGCCACAGAATAATTATGCTAGACAACTAAATTAGGATGTTCTTTTTCTCTCTTTCTCTTTCCATGTAATTGGTAGATATCGAGCTCCTGGCAGCTTGCAGAGAAGAATTTCATAGGAGACTAAAAGTGTATCATGCTTGGAAGTCCAAGAACAAGAAGAGAAATACTGAAACAGAGCAACGTGCTCCAAAGTCTGTTACTGATTATGGTAAAAACAAATCTGTACTTTGGAATGTACTATACATAAGACATTTGGGTGACGTGTCCAATATACATTTTTTCTTATATAGAACTGTGATCCACTGAACCTAACACAACCACGATGGCTTATCGCTCATAGCGTTATTTCTATTAAAAACATTTAAAGTCTTATTTGTTAAGAAGTATTGAATTTACTTCTTAAGATACATTCTAGAGGTAAGAATAATCTTGTCTATATTGAAGAGGTTGTGCAATAATGTTGTAAATATGTATTTCCTCCCATATAAGTGAGAAATAGTACCTTGGTTTGTTCTAGAGTTTTGCCAAGACCAGGATTTGATATTTTTGACTGATTTCCAAAAAATTAATTTTGTTACTTTGTTATGCAAAAGGAAAGTTCTACTCTTGAAACTAGAAAATAGAGCAGGGTAGACATAACCTAGTGAAAGTATGCATTAGCTTTAACAGTAATTGAGAATACCTTTAATATTTGAGTAGTAATTTCACATATTAAATTTAATTTCATAAAAGCAATAATTGGAATTTCATTAGTTAACTTGTTACCTTTAAACTGACACAATTTATTAGCCTAATTTTGGTTAAAGACACGCTGACAGCATATGTAATGCCTTTTTTATTTTGTAAGGGGGTACATTCCCAGCACTTGATAGTATAGTTTGGCAATGCATGACCCAACTTAGGGAATGAACTCTCAGTTATATTTTGCCTCCTTCACCTTCCTAGCAAATAAAAGCAATGTTTGATTAAAGCAGTGGTTCTCAACCTGTGGGTCGCGACCCCTTTGGGGGTCGAACGACCCTTTCACAGGGGTCGCCTAAGAGCATCTGAAAACACATATATAATTACATATTGTTTTTGTGATTAATCACTATGCTTTAATTATGTTCATTTTGTGACAATGAAATTGGGGGTCACCACAACATGAGGAACTGTATTAAAGGGTCGCGGCATTAGGAAGGTTGAGAACCACTGGATTAAAGTCATTGAAGGGATGGACTTTTAATGTTTCCAAGTTGTTGCAAAAATAGATAGAGGAAAATGTACTATTAAGAGAGATGTTAGTGCTGATGATGCTCAAGGGGTGCCAACAGTCAGAACATGACACTCTGGATGGGCAGTGAGAGGTCACCCGGAACTAGGAAACAGCAAGTGGAACACCCTCTCAACATTGACCTTCTCGTGACACCATTGCATTCTCCAGGTTCAAACTTTGTCTCTGGGAAATGAGGAGGAGCGGGTGATGCCATTGCCTGTTCACTGTCTGCACCCATTTCCAACCACAGTTACATTTGTTTTGTAAAAATCTCAATGGGTTATTCTTTTTAGCTCTAATTTTCTAATCATGATCTTTGGCTGATAGTCTTTGATTATGTTTTATTTGAAAATTTATTCATCTGAATGATTACACTTCTTTTAAAAAGAGGAATTAATGTTGCGTTCACATTTTGAATGCATATACAAATGCTCCTCATATTTGCAAACCAAATTTTGATAGTTTCTTCACCCAACTTCGCCCCCAAAAGGAGCAAATAATCCATGGCTTACCTTGCTGGTGCTTATACTATTTTCATTTGTTATGTATATACACCATTTTGGAAGAACAAAAGAGTAGATTCAAAGTGCCATCCAGGTACAAATTTAGGAAGTTTATGTGAACACATTCTATATGTAGCCTTCAAAGAATTTGATTATGGGCTCCTTTCAGGATGAAAGGTAACTTTTGCTCTGCAAAGCACTTTCTTTTTCTGTCTTGTTTTCTCATGTAAAACTCACACAGGAGCTACAGGTAAAAGGAAAGGTGAAGGACACCAAGACACGTAACAAGCTCAGTTGAGAAAATTCTATACTTAGGTGGTTTACTAACGGGGCAGCTGATTGGCCTGTAAGAAGAACTGCTCTGTAATTCAATACTTGCAAGGATTTTAATTCATTAATGTGAGAAAATAAAATTATAACAGCTGTGATGAACAAAAATATAATGAGGTTATTGCCCGTAAGAGTAATGCATGGACAAATCACGGTGATTTCTGGAGTTAGGAGTTCGGATCCTCAGGCTCTCCTCAGGGTGAGCACGCTCTCATCACGTTTACTACAGACAGATTTTCAGAAATAACTTTGGTGCCGTGGAAAATCACCCAGTAAAAATTTATAATATTTAGTTGCTTAAAACAAAGACTTTGGAGAGTAGTTTTATTTCATAGCTCCTAAAATAAAAATGGCATGTGTTTAAGATTTAAACAATTTGAAGAAATTAAAACATCCTGGGTACATGTGAACATGGCAGGACGTTTTCTCTACTGCGTATAACTTTTGGATGAATTTAGAATTTATCCTCTTTTTTCCTACAAAAATGCTTGTAATGCCTTAAAGTTACTATAATGTCCATTATTAAGTGATTGTGTTGGATTTTTGTTTGACTATTACTGTGTCCCAAAATCACAAATGAAATGCAGTTTTTAAATTTCGGTCCTCTTTATATGTCCACCAGGCAGAATTTTCTAAAACATAATCAAAATAGTTAAAAAAAGAAAAAAGGAAAGCAGTATCTACTTGTAGGTACTTGTCTATGGACAGGATATTTACTTGTTAGTCACCACCTCAATTGATGGAAAGGCTTTACTATAAATTAGAAGAATGATGCTCACTTAACAGTTTTGGCACTTTTATCTTTTCTTCAACATAAAATATTTGTTCACAGATTTTGCACCATTTTTGAACAATTCACGTAAGTCAATGGGTGGTAACTCATGAGCTAACTGGAAGATGGGTTAAAAATACTTTATAAAGTACTAACTACTATTAAACATTGTTTTGCTACAATTTTTAAGTGGAACTATAGTACATTAATGTTGGTTTATCTGTACTAGATATATAATTTGAGATGATACTTTCATTTGGGTCACTCCAAAAAAACAATAAAATTTAAACTGTTGTTTTATAAAATTACTTCATTTTAAGAAATAACTAGAATTTTAAACTGTGAATATATACAATTCTTATTGTAGCAAAACTCTATCTTACTAAGCAGCTGATCTTTTAGAATAAAGACTAACTTTAGGTGCTGGTTTCAAACACTGTGGTGGGATAAGCATGTCTGTTCAAAGAGATTGGAGTTTTGTATGATAATACAAATACAGATTTAAAAGGACACCACTTCATAAGAAGAAGAGATTATTCTGTTATGTTTGTAGATTCCTAAGATGCACTTTTTAAATATAATTTAAAAGATTTGAGTCATCTTAATGTGCAGTAAGTTTCTTCTAGAATCAGTTTCAACAGTCATTTGGATATACAGTAGGTTCTCAAATAACTTGGTTTTATTCACTGTCCTTCTGTCATTACATTGAAGAACTGCCATAGGAAGTTACCTCTTGTTGATATCAATCAGCCTATGGTAAAGTTAGTTACATTATATGTAATTTCACTTAAAGTCACTGAACCTATTGAAGACATTAAATGAGGACTTACTGTAATGCCATATTTATTTGCCAGCTGGTTAGGCTTGATTTTTGAAAGTGCTTTTAGTAATTTGTAGGGCTATATTTGAAACTTATTTCATGCTTTTGAAGATAACATTATTGGATGTTTAGAAGATGAATTTCCATCTTTTAACGTCTGTATCTTTGTACTTTCCCAGATGGATATTGTCTCCCCAATACAATTTCAGTTCTCGCATTAGTAGAAAAAGCCATCAAAGAATTTATGTTGGGTTTCTTAATTTTATCAAGTATATTAAGTTATAGGAGACTGTTATTTTAAAGAAAAAAGTAGGTTAATTTAGCGGGTGGTGATCAGTATCATATTAAGTTTTCTATCAACTAGACATTGAATTCTAATTCACGGCTTAAGATGAAGGATTTTTTTAAAACCCTTTTAAAATATGTTAGTTTTGAGTTAATGTATTTTCTTCAAAGTAGGTAGTTTTTAAAACTTAAAATGGAAGCCCTGAACTGTAAGTAGTTTTGGTGGAACAGGAACAAAAGAATACATGAGCTTCTCTCTGTTAACTGCTAAAGGTGATGCGGCTTTTTAAAGTCACTAACAACACTGGGCCTCGGTTTCATTCTTTCCCAGGCGTCAGAGCTTTGCTAACTGCTGCTTGCTCTCTCTGGTTTGCAAGGAATAAATTCAGTCGCTAGAAAGCTTTGGCTGTTGGTGTAAAAAGTAGAATAAGAGTATTTTCATCCTTTTGGTATTTGGAGATTCTTACAAAAGCCATATGGCTGTTCTTGACTTAGACATATTATATAATTTCTCACTGACATACTTAGTTTTTCAGTGAGGTTCTTAATTGAGCTGCAGTAAATGGTTGGTCCACTTTGAAAGTTGTAAGTATAAAGCATATTAAACAGACTTTACCCAAATTATGTTGCTGAAAATGTCAAGTCATTGCCCCAGAGAAATGTTTATATATGTAGATAAAATAAAAACCCAATTGTCTAGTAATGGAAATTGAGCAAGGGGAAAAAAGTTTATTAATAGGAGGGTAATGCCCAGCACTATTAGAAAAGCAAAGAGTTTGTTTTCTATTGGCAAAGGGGACCAAATATTATATACTTTTCACTTATTTTAGTGGATCTTACTCCAAGAGGAATCTATTTTCAGAGTAAGTAAATATCTGAGGGAAAGTTCATGTTTACTATTACAGTTTTTTTGTCTTTGCTGTTGTCATGAAGTCATTTAAATAGTATTAGTGAAATATATGTATTATTTTGGCCATTTTAAATCTCAAGATTGGCTAAAGAGGAAACTTTTGTCTTCCATCTTTTTGAGGAACTTGTGATTAATTGACAAGTATCATCGATAATCCTTCAGATTTGTATAATTACTGTTTGTTTTACCATAAGTAGTCCTGTAAAAGTTACTCTTCTGCCTTCATTTGAACTCTTTGGAGGAAAAATATAAATCTAGTAAATACTAGTGTGCGTTCCTGCCGTGTGAGTTTATTTTAGGTTACTGATTATTTTAGGTTATTATGGCTGCTGCTGTTGGGGTGTATGCAGGGGTGTGTGTGTGTGTGTGTGTGTGTGTGTGTGTGTGTGTGTATTTACAATGTAAAGGAACTTCTTTAGGGAAAGAAAATTCTGAAGAAATTGCACTGTGAATTGTATTCAATTATAGGCAGTTATTATTTACACTTGGTTTTAAATTTACTAATAGGAACCCCTCTTCCTTTTAAAAAAATGTGTGGTGCATTTTAGGATTCAAGGCTATTTTGTTATCCCTTGGGCTGCTGGTTTAACTTTCCTTGTTCTGTGTAATAGCTCAGCAGAACCCAGCCGCTCAGCTTCCTGCCAGGCAGCAGGAGATCGAAATGAACAGACAGCAACGCTTCTTCCGCATCCCATTCATCCGCCCTGCTGACCAGTACAAAGACCCGCAGAACAAGAAGAAGGGCTGGTGGTATGCCCATTTTGATGGACCTTGGATTGCCCGGCAAATGGAACTCCATCCTGACAAGCCACCCATCCTTCTTGTGGCTGGTGTGTATGACTCACAGGAAAAAAATTTATAAAGGAGGAAAGGATTATAAACTCTGAATGAAACAACCTAATATATAATGTAATAATTCACTAAAAGTTCAGGATTGAGGGATGGAGTTTTGCAGTTAAATCATGTTTTCAGTTAGTTTGAGGTTTAATTTGTTTATAATGTGAACTTGCTTGGATTATGTCCTTGGAGAACACATAGAAACTTGTCTATGTCCCAAGAACCTTTCCTTGGTGTTAATTATATCAGTTGATCTGTAGCAGTTTAAGGAAATGTAGCATTTTTATTTGCCCTCATAATTTGTTTGATCAGTTGTAGTGATGGTACATTTTGAAAGGGTCTTTGGTGGAGGACAAACTCTTTCTCTGGTGAGTTTATGAAGCAGATTTCAATCCTGGGGGGAGAAAATCAAGTTTTGAAAGTTCTCAAATCTATGAGAATTGATATATACTTCAGGAATAAGGGTTGTAGCAGTAGTTCTGAAAGAGACATGGTAATTCTCTGCTGTCTCATTTGTGCAGGTAAGGATGATATGGAGATGTGTGAGCTGAACCTTGAAGAGACAGGCCTGACTCGAAAGCGTGGTGCTGAGATTTTGCCAAGACAGTTTGAAGAAATCTGGGAACGCTGTGGAGGCATCCAGTACCTTCAGAATGCAATTGAGAGCAGACAGGCGAGGCCCACGTATGCCACGGCCATGCTGCAGAACCTGTTAAAGTAGATGTTACACTCCGACTGGCAGCAGGGAGCCCCTGCCGCGGTACTAGGTAGGGTGTGTGCCTCAGAGATTTAACCATTCCACGATCATGTTAGAATTACTTCTACAAAGTGAACAGCTTTTATTAATCATGGCTTTTTGTTAATTTAAGGTTAATTATGGTAGTGACTCTGGGACCTAAAAATTATTTTCCTATATCCAGCTGTAACTGTTAAACCTCTTGTTATTCTCATACTTGTTACACTTGGACAGATTCTGATATGTCTCATTCTGTGCAGACTACCTTAAGTCCATCATAATTGTTCTCTAGGAAAAGAAATTTGAAAAATAATTCAAAAGACTCGATTTCTAAGGATGGCACAGTATAATATAACTGGAATAATGAAACAGCTTAAATTTTCTTACAAAGATTAAGTCATTTAATATTTTGATTGGAAAAGCTTTCTACTTTCTTTACTCGCTTTTGCAGAAATTCATGGAAATTTCCATCAAAGGTGGAAATTTTTATTCCCCCCATCTTTTGCAGTGTGTCTTAGTTTGAGTAAAGCCATTCGCCTGAAGTTCTAGCATTCTAGAATGAGCCTTATGTGATTGATGTACTTGATGATAAAGAAGGTACTCATAGTATTCTGCACGGATTTGTTTTTCTTTTCTATTACATTGTGGTGTTAATAAGAATATTTTTCTTATATTCCATGAGCAAATAAAGGAAATTTAGATCATGTAAGTGCTTAAAAGTTTTGGGATAACTTTTCTTTCATTAAGAAAAGGAAATAGGTTTTAGGTGGCACTGTGGCTTAACTCTACTGAATTCAAATATTCCTCCAACTTCATCTCAATTGTGATTTTTATATCAAAATCTTGTCCAAGTTGTTTCATATGATTTAGGCTAGTGTTCTGCTTCAAAACATCCTTGTTTTAAAAAAGTTCGTTGTGTCTTTTGGCCTTTGAGATTTTGGTAATTGTAGAGCTGTTTTATAAGCTTTGTAATTCAAAAGCCCTTGAACTGGGTAATTGCTTGTTTCATGTAACTGATAATTTAAGAAGTTTTCCCTGTGTGCTGTTAGTTTTGATCAAATGTCAGCAGTTTCTAGCCTAATATTTATGACTTTCATGTTAGGAATTTGGAGGCAAAAATACATCAAGGAATTATGTTGACATAATCCTAAAGAGTCTTGTTTGTATTTTAGAATAAAATTAGAAAATAAAATACTCTCTGCATTCTTTTTTTTTTTCTGATTTCAAATGACACTAACTTTTGAACTGAGTTTTCAGTGATTTTTTTCCCCCTAAAAAGAGTACCTCAGCTAGGAAAATATTTCCCATCTGATTAGATTAGTTTTCAGACACTGTTTTTAGAATTGCCTCCCCAGATCTTTGTACAGAAATATTTACTTATTACAATACTGTGCAAATGATTGTCTTCTGTTAAAGAAATTAAATGGCCCTGCCTATGCTACCGAGAATGTGAAAATGATTATCTTCTGAAGGATGTGTTACTCCATAGACTAACCCACCCTTGTGTCATTTGGTCCCTGTGATTGGTGACAGAAAGGCTTGGTTACTGACAATAAATGACCTGTTCCCTCTCTTCTCATCACTCGCCTTTAATTGATGTTTTTATTTGTATACGATAGTGAATGGTAAGCTTTGTTTCTTAACTAGGAACAAGTAAAGTCCTTGAAGAAAATGTAGTCACCAAATATATTTTTAAGGGCTTGTCTTAAACAGTTTATGTATCTCCCAGACTCATATAGCCACTAGATGGAAGACTAATCAACCATACAATTATTATAATGAGAGGACTTAACATTTTGAAGAATTTGTAAGAAATACATCACAGCAAAGCACGGTTACAAGTCTTTTACTTTAATAGCTAGTGAAATTATAGTCTTAAGCCATTTTGCTGCTAATTATGTCACATAGCTGTCCTAGAACTTACCTAATTAAAGTAGTCTCCTGAGGCAGCTGTGGCTACCAGGAGGACTGCCCTAATTCAGACAGACTCACAGTAACCTACATACAGACATGCACATACTCACAGAAGCCCCTCTGCCAGGGAACTTAGGGCCTCGCCAGCCTTTCAGGGAAAGAGCAGAAATTGTGTTCTAAACGATGTTGATGCAATTGCTTTACGGTGTTCACAATCAGAGCCACAGGCGCTAGGTGGAAACTGTAGGAATCAAATGCCAATTCATATTTTAATCAGTCCTTTTAATTGAGATGTAAAACTAGAATTTAAGCCAGCCCACTGTATATTCATTCACCCATTGTACGCCACAAGCGTCTGTAGACACAAGCGGTGGACCTTCCCCACACGCCACGTGCGTCTATAAAAAAAATGTTTTCCCTAAGTGGCAGCCCTGCCAACTTTAAAATCATTTTTTCATGAGAATTTTCAGCTGAAAATATTCAAGAACACCTGAATTGTGAGTAATACATTTATTTTTATAATATTCATTGCAAATTGATTTTTTAAATTAAATTCAAAATATCGTGGTGTGTAGGGATGGTTTCCGTTTTGGACGCATGGCAGTTAACTGGTTATGAACTAATCTTTTTTTAATGCTTATCTCACTCAATACCAGTTCCTTCCTTAGTGAATGCTCTGCAAAGGTAGATATGCATAAAATACTTAAAATGAGAACACAAAATATTTTCACATCAATTCAGTTATAATGTAATTCCTAATTCCACTACCACATTTGACATATGTCCCTAATACACATAAAAGAAAGAGTGAGTTTAGTTGTAAAGTTGAGTAGGTGGCACCTCCTCGAACAGTTGTGTGAGAAAGAAAGACTGCATCTAGGAGCACAAGCCCACACATAAGACGTTCAACTGTGACTTGAATTCCTCTCTCTACAATGATGTCTCATAGATGACTCTTTCCAGTAGCATTGTGAATCCTTTTGTTCTGCCAGCAACCAAGAAGTTACCACCTGAAGTGGAAAATAGGTGATATTTGCAGAAGTGTAGCTAGAGAATAGACACTCCCAGGCAAGGATAATAATGAGGACTTATTGTTTATAGAGCCTCATTAATCGAATTAAAAAAGATATTTTCACTCACAGGTTATTAACTACGGTCCTCGAGGTATCCAAATGTGCAGATCTTTGGTTTTGTTACCTGAAGTACTTAGATCAGTAGGACAAATATTTATTGAACGGATCAGTCAGTCAATTAATACAATGTTAGAGGTAGATCTACTTCCTTTTACAGAGGAGGTACCAGAGATCCCGAGAGGTCAAGTCATTTAGTTCTAGACTGTGAGAAAGAGAGAGAGAGAGAGAGAGGAGAGTAGAGAGAAATGCCTTTGCTCCAATCAGGTGGAGAAAAAAGGAATCAAAACGAGCAAACACTTTGCATGGCCCCCTGAGGGTTTACAAAGGGCTGCCCCCCCCCCCCCCCCCCCCCCCCCCGTCCCTCCACATCTTCAGAGGTGACAGGTTTTCTCTTTCGCGACCAGCAATAAGAAATAGTGATGGTTTTTATTCATCACAGAAGATAAACAAACAAGGGAGAAGAGGGCAGAGGATATCTACAGAGGAGAATGAGGACAAGCTGGGGACAGCAGTTGTAACAAAAAGGAAAGAGAGGAGCAGTGGTGGAGGAGAAAGAAAAGGCTGTGCCTCTGAAGACTACATCCCCAGGCTGAAAAACACTGATACATTTGGGTGACAAAGCACTTTTAGATCTTTGCTAAACTTCAGTATGTAAGAGCAGAAGCTGTGGTTATTAAACTTGGACCAGAATAGAGCTGGTATATATGTCCTTAGCATGTAGAAGTGGCACTGCCACCCTGGAGAAGGCCAGCGACGAGCAGACACTCTGTGGGTAAGCCTCCAGGCGGAGTCCAATGGAGATACCCTCACAGGTAGAGCCTACCTGTGCCGGGACCAGATCTATGAATATAAGTTCAGTTCTAATCAGTGTATTCTTCCTTCCCATCACTGATCTAATGTGTGAAGTAAGTTGTCTTACTTTTAGTTGTCATCCCTTTTAAGAAGTTTTTTTTTTCCAAGAGATAATTGAAAAAGCACACATCAAAAAGAGAATCTTTAATCCTAATTAGTACCTATGCAGAATGTCACTTTCAAACCTCAAATAGGTTTACTAATTGGCCATTTTCTTTTTACTTTAGAAAATTCATCTCATTGTAACTGATACCTAATTTTTCCTCATTTCCTTAAAAATGTCTATCTAATGCTTTCCTGAAATACTGATGTACTGGAAATAAAAACAATAAACACTTTTTATGTAGAACTTCCCCCTGCATCTTGTATTTTTAATACAGTTCCAGGTGCAATCAGTTTTTTAAAGTTGTCAATGTTGCACTTGTTGCCCCATGTCTCAGATGGAATAATGTGAGAATCTGGGATTCTGAAGCTTCATCCAGTCACAAGAGCTGGATCCCCTGTGCTGGGTGCTGTAGGAAGAGGCAAGGAACTCGGGTAATCGAAGCTGGAGCTTCGGCCCAAACTCCTATGGGGTTTCCATCCAGGGAACAAGCAGCTGTGTGAGCCACAACTCCTCGGTTGCCTAGATGAGAGGACATTCCCCAGGCCCTTACCAATCTGTGAGGTGACACAGGATGTAAAACCTGGGGCCCCAAAGAAGAGTCCTTCCAATACGCCTGGTTTACGTAGGCTATTTCATTCCTCTCATCTGGGACCTACCATGACCCAGGTGGTCGTCTCAATGTGCAGGGACTCAGCTGTCTAGCCTCCACAGCCCTTCTCTGGCTGGTTTGAAAAGACCAGTCTAAAGAGTGGGTGATCCTAAGAATGAGAGGCATTTGGCTCAAACACAATGGAGGGTTTACCTATTTCTCTTTCCCCATCAAAAACCACCTTCTCTGCAGTAGTTAGAACACAACTGAGATGTAGGCAGTGAAGGGCACATAATGGGAGATGAGAGTATTAGGTTTTCATTTTCTCTTGATGAGTTTTTTTTCATGAACATTCGGTTCACCTATCATTTCTAACAAGCATGTTTTCCTCTGGGAAGTTCCAGGGACGTGGAAGTGAGCAGGTACATCTCCTGCCACCATTCTTTGCTTTGTGGCCCTTTATTGCCACATTACAGTTTGAAGTCCTTGTCAGATATCATAGCTCCTCATTTTGGGGGAGGATTGGGGTGGGAATAGGGATGAAATTTATACATTTGTTGGAGCAACATGAGGGAATGTTAAGGATTTGTAACCAGGAGCACATACCACTTCCCCAAAGATTGTCTCTGTTATTGAGAAATATTTGGTTTTGTTTTTATTTTTGAAGCTTACTGCTAAAATGTTGCTGTCAATGTTTAATATTTTGCTCTCTTTTAGCCGCATTAAAATCATGCTTGACATCATTCATTATCATCCATAACGCAAACCCAGGGACTAGCTACTAAAACACAGACATATTTTATTATAAATCAATGAATGAATATATGGTGTTTCTATTTTATTGAAATTAAGGTTTTGCAGCAAATATACTTGATAGTAGAACATTTGAAAGAGATACAGAGGAATTCATGTTTCATTAAGCAGCACATTAAAAACTGGCTCAACTGGATCACCTTGATCCAGCCTACCTAAGCATACACCAGAGTTAGCGTAATGGAGTTAAGAGATTATAGGAAGACGTAGCTCATTTGTGGTGGAAACAGGAATTGGTTATGTCACAAAGTACAACCTTACTTTTTCCCAGTATAGTGTGTTCCTTTAAAATAGCTTTATACAGCAACAGGAAAAGATTTTCTATGATGTGTATATCTGAACTCCCGTTACGTTTTCTTTTAAAGAAATCAATCAGAAATTATTGGCAACAAAACAACCTACCATGTAAGCAGTAACCCTATATAATAAAGATGTAATATGCAAATGGTCTTTACGCTGTGAAGCGTAACAACCGACCCAGAACGACCTGATCACCGATCAGCAGGAGTGTGGGGCAGCGAGCTACAAGCAGGTGGCTGAGCGCTACAGGAGGGGGCAGGGCAGGAAGCTATGGGGGTGGGGGGGTGGTCAGGGGAAGGGGGCGGGGGGAGCTACCGGAGAGCGGGGCAGCGGGCAGAGAGCTACTGGAGGGTGGCATCGAGCCACTGGCGAGCTATTGGTGCATGGATCCGTGCACAGGGCTACTAGTTTCTCATAAAATTAATGTGCCTAAGAACTGAAGGTGTGTGTGTGTGTGTGTGTGTGTGTGTGTGTGTGTGTGTGACAAATATTGAAGTGTGGAGCATATATACCCTCACCAGTGTTTACCTACTATATATGTCCATGCCTGTAGAGACCTGCATCTCCTTGCATAAGTAATCAACTTTTATGTACATTCTAACATCTGAAGAGCTTTGCTTCTGATATATTGTTCACCTTCCACCCCCAAAACAATAGATTGCACTTGTAAATGATCTGTGAACAAGATTTTCAGGGCAGCTGGAAGCAAACCTGGTTTACTATTTCCTTTGCTATCACCCAGGAATAGCCAAAACGGTTCACTGGTTGTGTTTTGGATTTTGATAAATAAGCATCCTTTCTTTCAGAAGGTACCAGTCATCAGTGCGCACTCTTCTCTATTTGAAATGTGGTGCGTGCTGGATCTCAGTGTTGTCTGTAGGCCTGGCTTCTCACAACCAGTGAATATGCCTGCCTACGTTTTCAGAATTTTGACATAGTGCATTCAATTTTCCTTGAGAAAGCAAGCCATGTCTCTTGAGATAGATTAAATGATAACATGTACATTTTCAGTTTTTAATTTCCTTCCCAATCTTGATGCTTAAATTCTTCATATCCTACCGTCAGTGATTCAGGATTTCTTTTCCTGGTTACCTGGAAGGAAAATAATTTTAAGAGCTTAAGAAATGCCATCGAAGAGCAAATCAATGACTCATTTAAAAATGGCCTCTGCTGATGGATGAGACTATGCTTGCCATTTAGGCTATCTTTTTTGAAAGGTTGAAGATGCTTCCAAAGTATTTCTAACTTTTTAACCTGCTATAAATAGAATCCATCTCTTCTTAAACCAATTCACATTCTCAGGCTGAACTTTCTTTTGAAGCAGGGGTAGCAAATAGTTTGTGAATGAAAGTCACCAGGTTCCCTTCCAACCATAGCAGACGTTGTTATTCCACGTTGCTGCTTCATTTGAATTGTGGTTCTTAATTCTACCTGGCACTTCAGGATTTGGTTGGTGTTTGCCTCATCCTGGCCATTTTGTTAATATTAGATCCTGTGTCCATTGCCATTTTATGGCTCGAGTCTGCGCTTTATCTGGCTTTCCAACTTTCTTTGTTTCAGGAAGTCAAAATGGCCCACGTTATTTCCAGTGTGTACTCGGACACATGCTACTATGATTAGCATTTGATGTGACTGTATATTGTATATTGATTTCATATTGACCATAATAACTTGTTTCAAGTGTAAGCTTTGATGCATCTCCATCTAACACTATGGATCTCAGTTAGGGTGGACACTGGTTGATGATCATTCATTTTTACCATCAGAGACTAGGTATAATTTTTGAAACTAGGTGATTTCAGGCTAAACATTTTCTAAGGTATTTTCCCCAAAGTCATTTTGAAAAAGTTCAATGTAGGCTATATTTAACCTGGTTATAGATAAATTATTTCCCTTTGTCAGATACATTTTTTTTTTTTTAGTAAAGTAAGTTGATGAATGAGTAATTTACAAGAGGTAACTAGGACACTGGAAGGAACATTTATCTGAGGATGAACTTTTAGGAATTTTTGAAGTTGCTCATTCACAAATCACTTTTTCTACATAATTATTTTTCTACATATTTTGGTTTGGCTGAGTATTTGAAATAAAAAAAAGATATTTTATAAGTACATGCATAAAATGATTCAGTTCCAGGAATGTAAATGATCATTATGAAAATTTCAGCCATGTTGAAATGCATTGATAAATCACGTGTATATTTTTATAAGAAAGGTTAAGCATATTATAAAATACTCGGATTATTTCTGTTATTTTATAGTTTTGCCTACACATTTCAGTTAATGCCAATCTTCTGTCTCTACCCTTCCTGCACCAGGAAATTCCTTTCCCCCCCTTGAAAATGCTAAATCAAAAACCCTGGCAAGGAAAGGAAAAGTGCTTTTAATTAATTCTATTTAAAATAAGAGTCATGCTCAGAAATATTTTAGATGTCCTTCAAATTTCAGTGATTAAAACCAGCATTTAAAAGCACGTTTAACAGTAGCTCCGTGTGCTTGACTTTTAGAGTGACCTGGTGACCTACAAAAGAAAGCAAAACGCGATATTCTCTTTCCCAGGCGTATTGGCATTAACAGCAACGACGACTTCCTACTCTTTTGGTTTGAAAATGATGAGTGAAAATGGGCAGCACATTTTGCCAGTGCCTTTGTTAGACTTGGAGGAAGTGTGCTTTCTGCACGCCCCCCCCCCCCCCCCCCCCAGGGTTTTGCCTTCCAGTTGGCTTGCTGTTTCCCAGGCAGTGGCCTCAGATGGTTGAACAAAGCTCATGGGAAAGATGAATGATAAGTTCATCTTGCAAGAAGTGGAGTTATTTTTCAAGTCAAGTTCTGAGTTGTGGTTACTGAAAAAAAACAACTCTGTAATAACATTTTGTTCGTGCAATTTCAAAATGAAACTTATTTTAAAATTTTATGTATATTATTCTAGACTTCTCTCTATATATACATATTATGTAATTACTGAGGACAGTATATACACATTTTACACTTTGCTTTTTTCCTCTTCACCTTATAAAATGGGCATAATATTTGGGGGATACTTTCTGACATATGTTCCCTTGTCAGTAAACTTTTCTTTCTCTGAACATTCTGCTCCTTATAACTTCAGGGAAAGGGGGGAGGTGGGCATCACTATAGGAAGGAGGGAAACTCATCTTGGTCCAGTGCTTGATGGGGAGAAGGCAGAGGAGAGAGGTATGGTTCTAGGAGGTTGAGTAACAAGTCCCCTGTTCCCCCTACCACCAGCGAAGGCAATCTTTTTGCTCCAGTTTGTCTTGGTTGGGTGATTTGGAGGCTTTGGGACTACCCGGGGAGCGGCAGGTGCTGAGGTCAGAACTAAGAGTTCACAGCTGAGGACAATACGGGAATAGAAACTTTCCGAAGGACCTGGTGAGACAAGGAGAGACCTCTCCCCCAATGCATACAGATTGCGCCTTGGAGAAGAGAAGGGAAGGGGAGAAGATCTCTGAGCCTGACTATATATTTCAAGAAAACTGAGATGCCTGAAGCGATTGCTTAAACTGTTAATCAGATGAAATCTTAAAAACTGGACTGGACTATATTAAACTCCACTTCCTCCCCGCTCCCCTTCTTTAACCCAGCGGTAAAAGGGCTCAAAAGAGAGTGGGGAACAGCTACTAGAGGGGAAAAAGGACACCACCCACCTCACACATCTGAGGAGTAGCACGTGAGTAAACCTGTGATCTTACTGTGGTTAAAACAGGTTCTTTCATGTTACTAAAACCCTCTTCATAAGAGTCACTTTGTACCATCAGGTATTTAATCTGGCCCCTACGTTTGTGATTCTTATTGTAAATGTCACAAAGAACACAGAGTCCTATTAAAGGACAAAGTGAAAATTTTTAGATCTGAAGAGGAAGTCATAAATAATTTACTCTCTCAGATCTAGATTTGCATTTTCTGAGTATGTATGATGACAGTTGTGATTAACAAAAGTAAAAATCATTAAGCCAAAAAAGGGAACTTTGAAAACGAAATTTTGTTTATTCTTAGGGAATTTTTCCAAGTAAGTTCCTAGAACAACTGAATATATATATATATATATATATATATATATATATATATATATATATTCTAAAATTGAGGAAAATGGGAAATGTATGCACTATGCTCATAGATATTGAATGTGAAAAAGAATAGGAGTGATTAGAGTGTTGGCCTGTGTACTGGAGGGTCTAGGGTTCGGTTCCCAGGGAAGGGCACATACCTTGGTTGCAGGTTCGATCCCTGGCCCCAGTTGGGGCGCATGTGGGAGGCAACCTATCAATGTGTCTCTCTTACACCGATGTTTCTTTCTCTGTCTATCCCTTTCCCCCTCCCTTCCACTCTCTCTAAAAATCAATGGGAAAAATATCCTTGAGTGAGGATTAAAAAAAAACAAAACAAAAGAATAGGAGGAAAAACAAAGGTGAAAATATAACAAAAGACAGTTACTTGTCAGTAGAATGACAAAGATCTGGACCAACTGCAAAGGCTCCTTGTACATCAATGGACTCATCTCAGTCAGGCACTTGCCCACCATATAATTCTCCTATTTCCTTCTTCACTGGGTAGAATAACAGAAATGCAGCCACGCTGACCGTTCTGTAGAGGCTGTTGCTTTCAGAGTTGGAGCACGTAGTGTCCTCACCTGATCTGCTTCTGAGTTGAGGTTTAAGTACCAAGTAGGGAATCTGTTTTCCTTACAGGGCTGCCTTTTTTGATAATTATCGAACAGCTCCAAAGATGCTAGCAGCTGGTAGCAGCTGGGAGTTTACGCTGAGGGAGCCTCTTTTTTTTTTTTTTTAAATATATTTTATTGATCTTTTACAGAGAGGAAGGGAGAGAGATAGTCAGAAACATCAATGAGAGAGAAACATCGATCAGCTGCCTCCTGCATACCCCCCACTGGGGATGTGCCCGCAACCAAGGTACATGTCCTTGACCGGAATCGAACCTGGGACCTTTCAGTTCGCAGGCTGATGCTCTATCCACTGAGCCAAACTGGTTAGGGTGAGGAGCCTCTTATTCACTCCTTACCTTAACCCGCAAATGTATTCCTATTACTCCCATTAATACAGATGAGAGATTTGAGGTTTAAAGGGGAGGGAGATGTTGCTCAAGTTCACTAGTTAGGGGCAGAGCTCGAATTTGAACTTGGGTATAGCTTAAAAACCTCTAATCTTAGTCAGTGTTGTAATGTATGTTAGATTCGGTAATCTGATCCCCATAAGTAAGTTGCAGTCACATAAATGATGGCATCTGTGAGCAACAGAAGTATCTGCTGGGAGGGGGAGCAGGTGGTGGGGATCCGGGAGGGACTCAGCTCTGCTGTGCTCAGGGTTCTGCTCCACTGAGAGTCCTTCTGAAGCAGCTCATGGGGCGATGGGGTTTGTCCTCTTGTTGAGGATTTTCTTTTCTCTCCAAAAGAAATTGAGTATCTTCCTCTCCCTCCTTCTGGTCTTTCTCCTCCCTGCCTCCCTCCCCTGCTTCCTCACTTCCTTATTATCTATTGCCCAGCACCTCACATAGTGACTAGCACATGGGGGCTCAAAAATGCTTGCTGAATGGAATCAGTGAAGGGGCATCTTATTCTGGTGTATTTGAGCCCCAGAAGGTCATGCTATCTATTCCCAGAGGCAGGCACAGGTCAGGGAGCAGAGCCCCGAAAACCTTCCTAAGAGCTGTTGCTTCCCGATCAGCCTGTGTCCTACCCTATTGACTTCACTTATGACAACCTAGAACGATAAGGGATATTTCTTCAGAGGGATGTTTAAAATGACAAATTGCACAGCCATCTGCAGCAAATAGGGCTGATTAAAACAAAAACGAAATATATTACTGCTCTTAAAAGCCACCTGCAAACCCCTTCTCCTTATTCATCTTACTAGGATCTTGCTCATCCACTGTTCTCTGCCTGCCACCCCCGGCCCTTTTAAATTACACAAGTGATACATGCACATATTCTCATAATTAAAAAACTTGGACCCCATTTCCACTCTTTTCCAATGTTAACTGGAATCATAAATGAGTGTGTCTTTTAAATCATGTATTTACTATGCTTTTAGTTACATATTTGCTTGAACCATACAAAACTTCCAATGTTGGATGATTTGTTACCAACAAAATAGCAATGCCATGTGCTTGAACCTAATATATTATAAATATAGAGTTTTGTTATTCATTTATTACATAAGCAGGACCTATGAACCTACAATTCACATTTCTCGTTTAATGAAATGTCTTGGTTTTTTCCCTATGGCAGCTCCAGGAGAGCTATATTATTGCTTTTAACAGCTGTGTTCCATCGTGACTAATATACCACACTATGATGATTGAGCTATTCCTCCATTGGTGGGCTGTCCAGTGGTTTCACCGTTCAAAGCAATGACGCTGTGCACATTTTTATACACATATCTTAGTGCACAAGTGCAACTATTTTTGCAGAAATAATTGTCCAAAAGTAGACTATCTGAATCTAGTTAAAATGTTTATAGGCAGTAACAAATATTTATTTAAAAAGTTTTTTCCTATTTACACCCCATCAGCAATGCTTTACAGAACTAGTTTTCCCTGACGTTATCCACTCTGGGTATTATTGACCTTCTTCTGCCAAACGCATGAGTAATAAGTTATACTGCCTCATTGTTTCTGGATTTCCCTGATCATAGTGAGATTGAGCATCTTTTTCTGTTTTGTTGGTCATTCGGATCTCTTCTCTGTGTTTATTTGCTCATTTTAGTAATATGAAGTTTGCCTAATTGACACATAGAAATTCATTATTATACATGTTCAGCCTTTAAGATAGAAGAAAGGTTACAAATGCGTTTCTCTTGTTGTGTGTATGTTAACTTTATTTATGGTGTTTTTTTTCTCTATGGAAGCCCTCTTCTTAATGTCTTCTGGGATTGGTGTCTTAACCAGGGAAGGCTTTTTAGCCTAAGACTATAGAAAAAGTATTTAAAATATTTTAAATATTTTTTCTCATACTTTCATAGTTTTGATTTTAGGTTTGAATCTTCGATATAGAATTGATTTGTGTGTAGTAAGAAACTAATTTTATTTTTTTCTAAATGGAAGGCCAATTGTACTTTAACCATTATCGACCAGCCCATACTTTCCCTACTGATTTGAAGTGCTTGTTAAATAAATTCCTTAATATGTAAGGACTTATTTAGATCTTGTATTTGTCCTATTAATCTGTTGTCTATCTCTGCATCTCCCTCAGTGTTTTAAATATTATTTCATGAGTTACTATCTTACAGAGAGGCCTCCCCATCATTGTACTTTAAGATTTTCTCCTGGACATTTTCATTTGCAGAGGAACTTTAGAACCAGAATGTGAAATTCCATAAAGAATCCAGTTGGGCTTTTAATTGGTATTAATTTAGGAGAAAACTGATAGCATCATCATAATCCTCATGTGCCTCAAGGGACACTGTGCTTTATGTGCTTTGTGAAGATGTTTCAATTTCACGTATCCCTTGCAGTAACCCTTATCCAATGAGGAAGTTGAAGTTTAGAGAAGTTAAGTAATTTCTCCAAGTTACTAATCACTTGATTAGTAAACTGCTAAACCAAAATTTTAATTGCACTTTGACTCCAGAATATTGCTTCTTAACCACTATTGTATAGTTGTCTTTAAAGTGTGAATAATTTAAAGGAACAAGGTATGTTTCATCAAGAAAAAAGCTAAATCTCCTTTCTTGTTGCTCGAGTGTGGAAGAAGATTGCCGCGCGTCCCCTGGGTTGGAAATTAGGGACTGTGGTCACTAGAATGAGTAAGAGAGCAGTAGAAAAACCGGGATAGTCAGATAAAGACATCGCCTGGTGATTACCAGTGAGGAAATGTTGGCGTGTGTGTGATTGGAAGCTCACGGTGGGGAAGGGCGGGCAGGCTCACACAGAAGTCTTGGGAGGGCAGATGCCGGGAGCCGGCCCAAAGCACCTGGCATATATGACATACTGTTCTTGAAATGTTTGCTCACCTTCTTGGCACTATGTGTTTTAACCAAGGTCTCCTCTCTGAGAAAGATTGTTTCCCCAGGTAGGGATTTTCCCCTGAAGTTAGGGAGGGAATAAAACCTCTTAACTAAGTGCCAGGCGGGTAATTAATCACTTTAACTACGAACAATCATGCTTAAGCTACATAATCTTTACTCCCTGGAATGGAGATAAGAAACGCCCTAACCTTTGTAATAGAGATTGATAGGATTGAATCAACTGGTATAAATACAGATGTAACAAGACAGCAGAAGACAGAACCAAGAAGACAGAACCTACACAGAACCTAGAGACAGAAGAACTTCGCTGGAGAGAACATGGCAAAAGATCCTGGACTGAACCTGACTACAGAAATTGGCAAGAGAACCTGACTAGAACCTGGTGACTGAACCTGGCTACAGAACCTGTCTGGAGTACCTGGAGAACCTGTCTGGAGAACCTGGAGAACCTGTCTGGAGAACCTAGCAAGAAAACATGGACACAGAACCTGGCTGGAGATCCTAACCAGAACTTTGCTGGAGATCCAGACCAGAACTTGGCTAGAGATACTGGCTAGGCTGCTGATCAACTGAACGCTGTCTCCGTGTCATTCCTTCTTCGCCGACTCCGTCCACACCTTTGGGGACCCCTGGACCCGCTGGGGTGGGACCCCAGCAGGCAGAGTCCGCAGTGTGGATCTTATCTGGGTGTCACGGGACTTGGAGGAGAATGAGGGACATTTGTGTTCCCTGGTTGTTCATCAGCTACCTCCATCCTAAAGTCTGGTTCAGTGATAGCTCACCTTCTTTTCCTCCGTCTAAAGAGCTTCGTTTAAGCTTTCTGTCAGAAATGAAGAATTAATTAAACATATCATAGCACATCCATAGGCTGGACTACCCTGTAAGCATTGAAAATGACGCTACAGAAAATATTTAGTGACATGGAGGAATGAATGTTCTATGTTAAAAAGCTGACTGTAAAACAAGAAGCCAGGCTGATTTCATTTTGCTTTAGAAAATTCTATATAGATGTCCTACATACTCATGTGCATCAAAAGAAAAGAGCAGTTAATATGACTTTTATCATTTTTCTCAATTTTCTATATTTTCCAGTTTTCTTATAATGAAAGCTATTATGTTTGCAAAGAGGGGAAAAGACAAGTATTACACACACACACACACACACACACACACACACACACACCAATTAAGGTATGGACCATGTGGTTTTCTCTCTTAAAGCTAACACAGGTTCTTTTTTCTTCCTTATTGGTCTTAATGAAATACTGTAGGAAAGCTTGAGCAGAGGTGTCCAAGTGTGCCTTTTGGACCAGAAGTGTCAGCCTTACTGGTGCCCTACCCAGACCTACCGAGCCAGGAACAGGGCCGGGCAGCACCCAGCCATGTGGGCTTTGGCAAGTCGCCCTCCAGGAGATTCTGACGCTCGCTGAAGTTTGAGAACCGTGGGTTTAAAGGACCATATGCATTCATTCTAATGCCAGGTTTCTCAGAATTACAGATAACAAATTCCTGGATCTATAAAGTTGGTGTGCTCGACCCACCTGCACGGAGCGCCCTTTCCCTGGATGACCTCACATTCCTCTTGCGGGGCACAGCGGCCCAGGCCCCCCTGGTGGTCTGGGGCCCCCTGGCTCTCGTACCCAGGTCGGCAGCGACACTCTTCTTCCTCGGTCCACTCGTTCTCTACACACTGGGCCAATTCGCCACAGGCCAGGGGTTTGCAGGGATCTGCTTGGGCAGCTGTAAGAGGTGGGGCAGGTATCAGTGAAAGCGTGGAGGCCGGAGCAGGGGAGCTGGCAGAAGTCAAAGGAAGGGAGCAGATACATTGGCTCTCACCCCATTTTGAAGTGGTTTGTACAGTAGTGATAACAGACTGGAGTGGAAAGGGAACCACACGTTTCTGTATCTTTGACAAATGAGTTGATAGACACATATTTAGCTGCAAATAGAATTACACACAAACCTTGTGCATCAGCATGGCCTGGAGGCCTTGTTAATACGCAGATTCCACCACCCCCCCATCCCCCACCCCGAGTTTCTGATGTGTTTTGAAGGAGGCCCCAGCGGTACTGACATCTGGCTTGGAGCACATTTTGACAACCACTGCATAGAAATTTGAGTTTTGATTTGCTATTTTTTCAGGTAAGTATTTTCTGCAGAGATAAGTGTAAATGTATACATTTAAGATCAGGTGTTCCTTATAAAGTAGTAGCCATTCATGAGGACATTTTGGAGAACTCAGGGTAATTTTCTAATTTAAAAAATATCTTTCTCTTAGTCCCTTACTGATCCCTAAACCCCTAATGCCAGAGATTCATTCTTTTAGATTAACTGTTTTTCCTCTATTAAAATTCAAATAGACTTCTAGTCTGTTCTCTTTTGTCATTAATTGCTCTCTTTCGCCCTATTCTTAATTCTGTAGGGTTGTCTCAGATTGTTTGTAACGTGGATTATAAATTGAGAGCATCTCACGGTATTTAGTCCTGGAAGGCCCGTGGCTCCGGCAGCCTCTCTGTCTGTATGAGCTGGCACACTGAGCTCTCAGGCGGAGAAGCAAATGGCGGGCGGACGGCAGAACCACACTGGGGCTCAGGGCCTGAGACCATTGTTCTTTCTACCCTAGAGGGATTCCTGTTACCCAGCCATTTATCCTTCAGACTATTCTTTCAATAAACACATGTTACGTGCCAGGAAGGAAGTAGGGGACCTGTAACTGTGTATAAAGTTGTTCTTGAAAGAAGCTTCGGGGAAGGCACAGAGTGCTTATATACAAGAAGCCCAGTACCTTGTCTAGCACAAGAGCCCTACATGTGAGCTCCCATTATGTTAGAGAGGAGACCACCATGGGAGGGGATGGTTTGAGCTGAGTAAGGTGGGTTGCATCTGTATGTGCAAAGGCCACAAAAGCATCCTAATTGGACCAGCGGCATGAGCAGAGACACAGAGGCGAGAGAGCAGCAGATGTAAGGATGGAGCAGGGGAAGCCCAGTGAGGAAAAAGCAGACACATGGACGGAAGGAAGGGAACTACGACTGGGAAAGTTAGAGCCACACTCTGGGAGGTGTTGAATGCTGTGCGTAGGAATGAGGACTTTCTAGGCAGGTGGGAGCCACAGTGGATTTTGGGCGAGGGAAGAGTATGAACAGTATTGTGCTTTAGAAGATCTGTAAACAGAACTTAGAATTTTCAAAATTAGGAGCATTTCAATGATCATCAGGTCTAGTATTTCCCAAGTGGGAACATTTTCAGAACTCAAATTCAGCAGGACTTAATAAGTTTTATACTAAAAAGAGGTTTGGTAGCTAAATGGTGTTTTGTGTTTTTTTTTAAATGCAGGGTGAAATAAATATAACAGGTTTCTCTCCCTTTCCTCTGTTCTCTTTTACCCTTTCTCTCCCTCCAACCTCACCCCCTTCTCTTTTTGCTTGTAAATCCCTGGTGGTCATAAATAAGCTAATATCTATTGTGAATCTTCGATCAGAGAACATAGAGGCTTTGCCAAATTGACTGACCTCAGAAGCTCTTTAAGTGGGTTGTTGGGGGACACCTTGTGGGGTGAGAATTTCAAAGACCCTCTTTGTTCACTGTCCTGGTCCAGCCCCTCCTTGTGGCGGACGAAGGAAGAGGAAGAGAGATAAGTGAGGCCAACCCTAAAGCTGAGGCAGGAGCAGGCCCTGGAGAACACAGTTTTGGGTTTCCCATCAGGTAGATCTGTTAAAAGTCTATGTGAAGCTGTATTTCTCTGCAGGTCCAGGGACCTTTATGGACAACCAGGCCTGGCTAAAGTGAACTGGTTTTCTCTGCCTCACAGCTCGCCATGTTATGGGATCCTTATCACTGTTCGGAAAATAACTCAAATTTATCCTGATAACCCAGATGATTCACACTCAGGGCCTGGTTTAATAAATAACAGCTGCCAGCAACTTTACCCTCAAGACTTTTGTCTTGAAAACAGAAGCCAGGAGGGAACAATCAGAGCTCTGTTCCGCTCCCTGCGGCGGGGAAATACAGTTTACTTACGTGGAAAGCTGACGGAATGCGCGGATTCTGCCCTGCTAAGGACTCACAGGAAATGTAGGATAACCAAATGAGTTTCCTGTTTGAAAAAGGTTTCTGTTTCATCATGATTTCCTTCAGCCCAGCCAGGCATGCTCTAGGCAGCAGTAAGCTGAACTAAACACCATAAGGTAAGGCTGAAGAAATGACTATCCAAATCTGGGGGCCGGAGTCAGGTATGGTTTATCAATCACTTGCTTTTCCCAGGCTATTTATTCCGGACCCGTCTACAGACAAGAAGTAGGAGACTTAAAATCACGCCGCCGAGTTTTTGTTTGGGGTGCACTCTTCCTGGGAATTAAGAGAAGATCCATTTATTCAACAAATATCCGTTTGGCCCTTCAAAATCTTCAGCACTGGGAATTTCAAACGGACGAATTGTTTTCGATTTTTATTTTATCCATGTGTAAGATTTTACATTTTAGATAAAATTTTAGGGCGAGAAGCTGTTTCAGAGACCTGCTCACTTGGCAGATGAGGAAGCTGAAGCTCAGGGAAGCTGAGTGTTGCCAAGATCATGCCTGTTGGTGCTCAGTCCCTCGACGTCTGCCCCATCCCCGTGCGGACTGTGTGAGGCGTTTCTGGGAAGGAAAGAGCCCTAAGGGGGAGCTGGTAGACCACAGCATAGCCTGAAAAGCTAATTGCAATCAATTAGAATCGTAACAGAAGAGACCATTTATAACAATTTGTGAAGCAAATCATACTGCTTCCACTTTCATGCTTTAAACATATTTTCCCTGGGTATGTTAACGATCCTTTTAATGCACATGTCTTCTTTGAGGGATACCTCTAACGTTGGGCTTTAGGCAAAGACGAAGACCTGGATGGGATCTGATTCTGGGGAGGAAGCACCATGAAAGAGAAGAGAGTGATTTTATAATGAATCAAAGTTGAACCAGTAGAAATTTCTTAAGAAAGCTTTCCCAGTGTGTCAGATCCCAAAGATATTTCTTCTCGGAAGGATGGACACATTCATGTGTAGGCCATACCACTAGTTGCCTCTTCCTTAACACCAGGAATTCCCCAGGAATTTACATTAAAAAAAACTAGTCTACACTCCCACTCTTTGCTCTGGGTTTGGCCAGTATTGACAATGTAGGCATTATGTAGCAACAACCTAAAATGTGCTGTTCTGAACATGGCCTATATCTTGGAAAGAGAAGGGACAAGGAGGTGTGAGATCAACAGTCCATGAGAACAATTAGATACCATTTTCTAGAAAAATGTTTTCAAGTATAATCAAGTTGTGTATGGCTTTGAGGAGGTGAAATCCTCATGATTGTTGTATGGACTAGTCTATCATTGCCTTGGCTTCCTGGATTTGCTTAAAACCCCTTCTAATAGATTATTATTATTTTTTTTTTGGTGGGCACTATGCAAATATTTCTCTATGAGCCTGTACCACACCCACCAAACACCTAGTATGGCTAGGGGCACCGTCTGGGCTTACTACCATTGCTTGCTGACAAAGTCACTTATTTTTCTGTCCTTAACCCAACTGGGTAGCTTTTCTGCAGATCAAGTTTGACAATCTCTCTGTAGAGACAGCCCAGGGCATTTGGCCTGAGAGAGTCCAGTGGTGTCAGTAGCTGCTCATTTGCAAGTGATGGGAAAGGTCCAGGTCCATCCTGCATCTAGACTTTTTTTCTGGCTTCGTCTTTAGCTTCTCATGTGAATTCTGGCTGTAATCAGAGCATTAACGTCATCTATGTCAGGCCTTGTGCCCCAGGGATCACGATTCTGAACCTTCACCAGGAACTTCACCAGGAGCACAATGACAATTATTTATGTAATAGGAAAGGAAAGAACCCCAAGGGGGAATTGGTGGACCACAGCATAGCCTAAAAATACACCCAGTGGATGCCTGAAACCAGAGATAATACTGAAACCCATATATTCTATGTTTTTCCCTATACATACCTATAATAAAGTTTAATTTGTAAATTAGGCACAGGAAGAGATTAACAATAACTAACAATAAAAGAGAGTAATTATAACAACATACTTAAAGTTATGTGAATGTGGTCTCTCTCTGATAACCAATATGATAATCAAGACAACTACTAAGTGACTAAAGGGTAGGGACACACTGGACAAAGGGGTGACTCATGGACAGCTTGAGATCTCATCATGCTATTCAGAAAGGTGTGAAATTTAAAACTTATGAATATTTTATTTCTGAAAATTTCTACTTCATATTTTCAGACTGCAGTTGACTGTGGGTACCTGAAATTGCAGTAAGAGAAACTGTGGATAAGGAGGGACTGTTGTATGAACAAGGAGTTCACATTTATTGAAGGTCATTTTGTGTTTGGTACTGTGCTGGACACTTTATTTATTATTATTATTATTACTAGAGGCCCGGTGCACAAAAATTCGTGTACTGGGGGTGGGGGGGGAGAGGTGTCCCTCAACCTGGCCTGACCCCTCTCACAGTCCAGGAGCCCTCAGGGGATGTCCAACTGACGGCTTAGGCCCACTCCCCACTGGGAAGTGGACCTAAGCCACAGTCTGGCCTCCCTCTGCAGGAGGCAACCACCCGATCAGGGGAAGGTGATGCCCCCATCACACCTCTGCTGCTGCCACTGCCAGCCGCTGTGGCTGCCTGAGCCTCGGGCTGGCCCTTGTAATGGCAGCTGCCATCCGCGGCCTGCCTGAGCCTCGGGCATCCGCTACGGCTTTGTCAGGAAGAACATCGGGAAGACGTCTGCTCTAAATAGCATATTACTCTTTTATTGGTATAGATTTTTTAACTGGGAAAAGATTTATGCAGAATAAACTCCAAATATGATAGCTTTACACTGAACTTAGAAGGATATTTGTAAAAACAAAGCTAACATCAAATAAATAAATAAATATTTTAAACACATAAGTTCGAGGGGAAATATTTTCAGTCTAATCATAGTAATTACATTACTTTATGTTATGGCCAAAGGTGATCCTGAGTGGGGGGGGGGGGGGGGTGAAAGGATTGAGAAAAGACAGATAAGAGAATGAAAGCTGGGTCTCGGTGGGACGCTGCTCCCTGATGAGGAGACAGCGCCAGCGCCCACAAGCCGTGTCTTTATTTTATAGCAGATGCCACGAGGCAAAGTAGGGGCGTGATCAAGTTGTTTACAGCATTCTCGTGAGTTTCATCCCCCCTCAACTACATGCACCCGAACTCTATCACAAGGCACGTGGGGCCACGTGTTTGGACCATAGGTTCAAGCTTACAACTATAGCTGTTGGCTATAATTGTGCTGGGAGGGCCCTGCCCTCCAGCTAGGACTTGCACGTGGCAATGAGAGGACCCTGTCCTTTCATTATTCCGAGGCTTGAACCTGGCCAAAACACTGTAGCCGCGCCCCACAACTTTGGAAACATATTTAAATGCTTATTTAAACTAATATCAGTTGCAATCACCTGTGTATTTTATGTATAAAATGAATGACCAATTTGACATCAGTAAAAGCAACCTGCAACATTATAGAAGTTGAACCAATATTAATTTCAACTGTTATTTTGCACTTCTTAACTATGACTTAGTTTTGTGCTGAACACTTTAAACAAGTCTTCATGGATATTCACAACAACCCTTCAAAGTCGATATCACTGAAAATTAAAGCCCATTGCAACTAGAAAGTGTAACTCAAGATTATCATCTGTATGTCTGTTTACAGTGTTTGGCTTTGACATCATTCTAGTGGCTTTTAAATATGGGGTTTTCAGAAGGCAATTCAGGCCTCCAAGGGCTAAAAGGATATCTGGGACCAAATATGGGGTTTTCAGGAGACAATTCAGGCCTCCAAGGGCTAAAAGGAGGCCAGGGACAGTGAGTCCCGCCCAGCCACTGCCAGCATCTTCACCCTCATTCGTTTTCATATCAGACTTCCACAAATGCTTCCTTTGAAATGAAGGCTCTCCCAACTAAACAGCAGCTGGGAACCATTGTCTGCCACCACTTCTTCCTGAGGCAGAATGTTTCTTGTTTCCTTGTAGAAAGCACAGTCTGACACCACAGCGGCTCCACATTTGTTTCTGTTGTTCCTTTGTGACATCAATGCAGATGGCTGGAAACGAGAGCGTTGCATGTGGGGCTTGGAAATATTGCATTGCTCTGAGATTTCCAGTGTAAGCACATTTTCTGTATCAGTTTCTCCCTCGCATTTGCTTAAATACTGTCTTCCGTCTGCATTTCACAGGTCCTTAAGAGCATTTCCACTTGGCTGACGGAGGGAGGATGTATGTCCCTCAGCTCTCCATCACGTGATAAAAAAGCATTCAAATGAATGTCCCTGCCTACAGGGAACACTTCGAGGCATTTTACAGTTACAGTTTAAAAGACGGTAGTCCTGGCCATCAAGAAGTTCACAGTCCAGGGAGGTCATAGGTCCCTGACGGTCTTTCCAGTCTCCTGTTTGCGGTTCCAAGGGCTCTCATGCTTCTCAGGCCTGAAAATCGGCCTCCAAGGGTCTCAAGTCTGCATTTCACCAACTTCAGTTCATTACCCGCTCCCCTTCCCTTGCTCTACACCTTGAGTTTGTGTATGGATTGCTTTCCTGCCCTTTTATCCTCCTTTGCCATTACGTTGTCATTCTCTGTCCTTTCATCATCTCCTTCTCAACACTTAGAGTTTGCCAGGAAGTGAAGCATCTCTGTTGGCCGGTCCGTCCCAGGGCAGGTTTCAGCCCAGCTTGCCTGTAACTCAGGCTTCCCCTCTATGGGCTGCCGACCTACTGGGTCTTTGTGGACTTATTTCATTCCGATGTAATGAAACCTAGTGTTCACTAGGTGGCGCCCAACAGCAAAAGAAGTAGGAATAGATTCAGTGGATGAAATTTTAAGAGTCCGATTTCTGTCTCCTTAAAAGCCACTGTGCGGTGCGCATTGGTGAAGGGGAGTGAGGTCTGGAAGGACTTGGCGCGGAGGCAGCTCCCGGGGACCGCTGATGGAGGCATTATTACCGCGCGATTACAGGGGCAGGTCTCGCTGGTGGGGGAAATGTGCTGGGAATTCCTGGATCACCTTTTCCCATTTCAAAAAGGCCGAGTTAGGGCTCTGGAGTTCCGAGGCAGACGAAAGCGCTGCCCGTGGTGCCCGGAGACACCAAGCACCGCTCCAGAATGGAGCGAACAGACTTCCTGCGAGTCAGTGCCAGGACAAACCCGGCCACGTGCGCGCTTCTGCCCGCCGCGGGGCAGCTGCGGTGCGGCTGGGCCCTGCCTCCCCACCCCCGCACTTAGAACCAAGGCTTGTCCCGGTGGCGGTTTCGTTGGTGTGGAGGAGCGGAGGGGTCATTCCTTGGCCTGGGCCATCAGAGAAGGACAACCCTACACATTCCCCATCAGTGCTAATCTGCGGGCGCAGGCCTCACAGCCTTAGCCCACCATACGTTTAGGGGCTCACCAACATGCTTTAAATTCTTTAAAATAAAAATTTTAATATAATCCAAACTGGATTATATTCTTCTCTATACCAGCACAGTCATAAGATGTAATTTTTAATATTTTAATTAACCACTATCATTGAAGGCAAAGGGCCTGGAGCCCAGCCGTGGTCAATCTCCAGGCCTCAATCTCCGTGTGACACGTCACTGGCGAGCTGCTTAGTGATGGAATCAACGCGGCCTCTCCTGAAGGCTCACCTGAGACGGAAGGCAGGCACTCACCCTGCACAGAGGCCCTTGGGCTTACTTTCTCCAGTCCTGAGAACATTCTGGGATTTGACTGCACCTGCAGAGGGAGTGAACCGGCTCATCCCTGCTGTCAACGCTGAAGCCTGGAGGAAAGCACCCTGGGTGGGAAGGGTCGGTGGCCGTGGGGTGTAGGTTAGCATCTTTAGGTCTCATTAGTCCCTTCTATAAAATGGGGCATTTAAGCCAGGTGATCACTAATATCCCTCCAGTTCTAGGTGTTGTACCTGAACAAAGACAGCAAGAGCGTTAGCTGTCATACTGGCAGTCCCTCCAGAATTGCTGATGCAATGAATGCAGTGATTAAAACCACTTAAAAAAATCTGCATTGAAGTTATTGTTTCATTATTTTATGTTATTTTATGATTGGCCAAAAATGTTTTGCTTTTGGCTTATTGCTGAAGGGTAGGATTCAAGGGAGAATAATTATTCAATGACAGCACCACACATGTGACTGGAGATGAATACGTATTTGTGGAATTGAACAAGCTACTACCTGTACTTATAAAGGGGACATCTGGAAGTCTGGGACTATTGTTTCTGAGAGTGAAGCTGGTTTCTTGTTTGTTTTTAATTTGTTTGTTTATTTGGCATTTTAAGAATATGACAAAGTTTTATAGGAAATTTCACTCAGTGAAATGTAGAACATAACAATTCATGGAGGATGAATTAAACTGAAAGGTGGTGTCACTTTTTCTAAATAGATTAAACAGCCGCTGTCTACTCAGCCGGAAGGTGGATAAGACTCCTTTTTAGGAAAAGGCCGTAGATAGCGCGGAAGGGAGCACAGGACACTGCTGCCGAGGGCCAGCTGCAGCACGTGCTGACCCTGTGACCCGTCAGAGGGAAGGCGCTCGCCCTTCTCGGAGTCCCAGCTTTCCCAGCTGTGCTATGGGCAGGACTGATAGTCCCTACTGTACGTAGTTATTAAGATTAAAAATAATGTCAATAGAAGCTATTACTGTTTTTGTTGTCATTATTGTATTGAGTGACATCTATCACCTTTTCAGAGCTGGTGACCAAACGGGAATCTTATAAATTATGCAACTTTCCAGAGAAAATGATTGTTTATCCACATTCTGGCTGGAAGCATCCTAGACGCCGACTGTAATTAATTTCAGTGTTTACTACTCGCCAGCTTTGTAATCTGCCCATTTTTGAGGAGGCTTCTTAGGAATTCAAGGAGAGAATCAACTAGAATAAGTAGTTTTGCATATTTGAAATCTTCAACCTGCACAGATAACTGGAATGAAAGCCCTACATGCTTCTGAAGAATTTTCCTAGCAGCCTCAAGGGACGATGGCTCTAGTTGCCAGGGATGCTGGCAGAATACTGAACAAGCCATGATTTATTTGGGCTTTCAGTTGATAAATCACAGATAGTTCTAACATTGGTTTATACTTTTTATATCACAGATTTATTCATTCAGGCAGTTTTCAAAAGGTGAACAGCAAGCCACACACAGGAATAACTGTGTGTCTCTTCCCACATGCCGGCACCTCTGCGGATGCCATTCGGCTGAACTGATGGCCGGCCCTCATTGAGAGGACGCGCAGCTGGGAATTCAGATGCTGCTCTGAGTGTGGAATGACACTAGAAATCTCAGGAGAATTTTCAAAATCTCTCTTCTTTTTATTCCAGAACTAGTCATGGAAGACTATTCCCTCTTCCCCATATGACTACCACAAACCCCTTTTCCACCCTGATCTTAGGCCAGAAGAAAAGAAATGAGAAACACTTGATTGGATTTTATTTCAAATTTGTAAGTGGAACTGAACAATGGGTCTGTCCTGGCATTGCCTGTGAATGTAATGAAATTGGGGCGTAGAAAAGAAATGCTAATCCTTCTGACCAAGACTGTCAGGCATTCCCCTCAGCCTGACTGAGCTTTACACAGGCTTCTTCGGACTCCGGGCCCTGGACTCCCTTTTCTTACAGCAGGTAGTTAGTTTAGAAACCCTGTAATTGCCCATTTATTCTCTGCCCCTTTCATCTCTTTTAAGCTTCCTGACAGTATTAGCCAAGGCCGTCTTTCTCCAGCACCTGGGCGCCATTCCTTTGAGAGGTTACCGTCAGAGAAAATAGTGGCCCCGCCTCCCAGTCGCGGCAGGAGGGTGGGAGCCCTGCTCCCAGCTGCAAGACAGGAGCTGGACAGGGCAGGCTGACTTTCCCATTTCCATCTCATCCCAGCCTCACGGAAAGCCGGCCCTTGCCGCTCCACTGGGTTCTTCTGCAAAGTGTTCCAGTGACCTCAGAGCTGTCAACTTGCCCTCCAGCCACGCTCGCTCACAGCGGCAGAGATTGCTGGCGTGTCTTTCTGCAGCACCTTCTCCTGCTCTCTTCAGCCCCCACAACCCTGTTTCCCCACCAAGTGTGGGGCAGTCTCAGAGTTCATTCCCAGTTCTCTTTGCCTCCTGCTCTACACATTGCCCTGGGCCATTTTTCACCTGTTCTCTGTTTTAAAGTTGTGTAGTTGAAATGTATACTTTCCCAAATGTATATTTTCAGTCCTGGTCTTGTTTCTGGCCTCCAGACACCTACTTTATAGACCAGAGGTCAGCTGATCTAATGTCCATTTTCTTAAAACTGGTCCACCTCCCCTCTACCAAAAAAGAAAAGAAAAGAAAAAAAGAAACAATTTTTGGAGTATTTTTATGTCCTTAAGATAGTGTAATCATTTTTGCTTATTTTTTTTTGCATTTAAACATTTAAAAAAGGGAATTTATCTATGTACCCTTTGTTATTAGTTATATATTTTTTCTAAGTACCTTCCAAAAGTGCAGTATTTTATGAATGATAAACAACTATATGTTTTTATTTTATAATCTTGAGAATACTTTAAGGACTGTTTAGTATTAAGTTTGAAGACTTTTTGAGTTTTACAAAATTTTATTAAAGTTCAACTTTAAAGGGAAAATAGCACACCTAAGTGGATGCAAATAGATCGAGCAGGAGCTCTTAGGCAACCTGGCTTTACTTTTATTAAAAAACAAACCACCATTTTTATTGATTTCAGAAAGGAAGGGAGAGAGAGAAACATCAATGACGAGATGGAATCATTCTTCAGTTGCCTCCTGCATGCCCCCTACTGGGGATTGAGCCTCAACCCAGGCATGTGCCCTGACTTGGAATCAAACCATGACCTTCTGGTTTATAGGTTGACCCTTAACCACCGAGCCACACAGGCCGGGCATCACAACCTGGCTTTAAATGAGCTGGTTTAGCATGCTTCTTCCTTCCTTCTAGGCTGAGCTCCCATATACCTCCCTGCTGTGTATCCAAAGCTGCCATCACAGTGGAATAGCTGAAGCTCTCTATCTCTCCCAGAAATGCCTGCATCTTCCCCCCACCCTTCTCTGCCTGGGCCCCGTCATCATAAACCCAGGTATCATTACTCCATATTGCCATCTGTCTAGGAAGCCTGCCACGGCATCCCCTTGCCTCTGTAGAATTAATTGCTCTCTCTCCTCTGTGCTTCATAACCTTTCTGTTCATATCCTGGGTATAGTATTTAGCAGACTGTATTATAGCTTTTTGTGTATGTGCATTTTTCTCTTGGTAGACATTTCGTTCCATTCACCTTTGGGTCCTGGTGGCTATAATAGTGCCTGACTGTTGGCAGGTGATCCCTAAGTGCTTACTGACTGTCTGAATGAACAGACATCCAAATTACGGTTGCATTATTAATTACTTGTCTAGCTTTTCTATAACAGCAAAGACAAGGGCTAGAGGGACTAAGAGGCTGAGAAATCTTTGATGGTTTAAGAAAAATCATCCAACATTTGGAAATGAAGGAGAAAAGCTGACCATGTGATCTTCAATGTCACGCTAGAGCAATAGCAGTCCCCTTAGTGAACAGGGATCACCTATGGGCAGCCCAGCCAGCTGTCTGCTCTTTCACAGCCCATAGCTCAGTATGGTTTTCAGGTTTCTCAGTGTTTACCACTTCATAACATCCCCAATTTTGCCTAAAATATTGGCTATCCAGTTCTTTAAGAAATACTCGGCTGAGCCCTATCCTAGGAGGCAATAACTTTGTTTGACCTATCATTTACTATTGATTATGGCATTTTACAACTCTAAAAAGTTAGAAGTTATAGAAAATAGATAACATACAATGATTGTATTTTCTGTTTTGTATTCAGCTTAACAATCGTATTTCATAATTCTCCTTTGTTCTCTAGCTATATAAAATTCCTGTTTCACCTGGCTGGTGTGGCTCAGTGTTTGAGCATTGACCCATGCATGCACCAAGAGCTTACCCCTTCGATCCCTGGTCAGGGCACATTCCTGAGTTGCTGGCTCTCTCCCCATTAGGGCATGCAGGAGGCAGCCAATGGATGTTTCTCAATGATGTTTCTATCTCTCTCTCACTCTTCCTTCCTCTCTAAAACAAACAAACAAACAACAAAAAAAACCTCAACAAAAATTAATGAAAGCATTTAAAAAATTTTTTGTTTCCATATACCCTTTAAATCAGATTTGTCAACCTAATAATTCCCTTATCAGTTAGTTAAATAAACTTTAACATATGCTCACTATCAGTATGAAACTCATGATTTTCATATTTGGAGGGTTATTCTTTGACAAAGGTTGTTAGGGACAAAAGGGTAGTTAGGGACAGCAGCTCCCAGGCGAGGGGGACAGTGGACATGAGGTGGGAGAGCCTCCAGTGTTGTATGATTTTAGGGCTAATCTGTTTTCTCCCAAAAAGGTGATAAGAAAAGGGCCAAGGAGTAAGCCACCCTGGAACTCAGTGTTGCTGTATTGGGCCATCCTGATTGGGAAAGGGTTAAAATTATAGGATGCCGCTCCCTTTTCCAAGGATAGATTCTCGAGATTAGATCCTCTCCCATAGATAAAGCTAGGTATTCAATCCCGACACACAGTATTTCCAGCAGCTGCTCCTTTTCTCTAAAGATTTCCCCTCTCAATTCTCTTTCAAGGAGAGTTTTCTCAAGAGATTGGACTAACGCCAGTGAGTTCAAGCAAAATACTGGCAAGATAGAATCAGGATCAGGGAGGTTTCTTGTATTTGCTGAAATGACCTTCTGGTATTGTCTGGGTTTCCGATGATCGATGATCAGTGCCCCTCAGAGTTTTGTTACTACATGCTGGGGGATGGGCACTGCCATGGGCCAACCCAAGTCTTAGCCGCTGAAAAGACCACGCCAGGGAGAGAGTCGGGGTCTGTGTAAACTAGAATTTGAGTCCTTGTTCTCTGGGAATCTGAAGTAATTATCTTCATTCAGGGTCCAGGAACCTGAGAGGCAGCATGATAAGTTGGTTGTACTTGGAGGACATGTTAATCAGCTCGATTGTCAGTCACCATGACAGCTTAGGCTCAAATATATCCTGGAAGGAGAACATCCGGGTCACTCAGTTGTGCTGAAAAATTAGGAGCAAAAGAGCTGTCATGTTCTAGATTTTTTTTTTTAGAAAAGGGGAAAAAAGCGATTGAAAATTATCTGCATATTTTTTCTTAATTTGTTTTAAAATCTAGACACCCATTTCTTCCATAATCAAAATACTAATTTTGTGTGTATTTCCCCAAACTAAAATTGGACAGGAGAACTGATGTTAGAAACACTTCACAGGTTTATTTTAGAACGACATTTTAAATTTCAGGTTCAAGAAGTTTTATAAGCTCTGCAGATTCATAGAAGTGAGAAGTTAATTAGCTCTGCTCAGAAGCAATGGTTGTGAGTGTTTTGGGATTTTGGTCTGACTTTGCCTGGTTTGGAACAGGCTATAAACAGGGAGGAGGAGCTGTGAATAATGTGAAAATGAGGGTGGGGGGTGTTTATGAGTCTGTATCTGAGTAGGTCCCTGACCATGACTCACTCTTGGGTGGCCACCTTCCTTCTCCTCAGCACCCCCGCCCCCCAATGGTCGCTTGTACCGCTGCCACTGATACCTGGGTGGCTGGTCCCTCCTCTTCAGCTCTGGTGTCCTCCTCTTCAGCTCTGGTGTTGACAAAGATTGTCTACTTGATCAAAGTCTACTCAGACCCCCTGAAATTTCCCACTCAGCCTCAGCGTTTGGTCTTCTGTGTTTGTCTCTTCATTGCTCAGTTTTAGCAAGTTCTGCTAAATTGGTTTAGCTAGAATGCCCCCACCTCCACCCTCCATATCTGATCACCCTCAATACCTCAGTAGGTTCCTCATCCTCCACATCCCCCAGGTGATGTCTGATCACCCTGAGCTGCCTTCCTCCAGAATCCTTTTAGGTCAGTTTAGCCAACCTCCCCACCCCCATTCCAACTTGCTGTATTCAAAGTTGAGTCCATTCACCCTCCCTCACCCCAAGAGCCCATTGCAGGGAACCTACACCTACCAAGACAGTCTTTAACAAGTACCATTGAATAACGGTTTCTTTACCAGTGCTGGCTGTCTTCGTGGCTGTGGCAGGAGGCTCAGCCCTCACCACCAACACCTGCCCAGAGGGACTAGAAGTCTCTGTATTAATCTCAACCACTACATTCTCTTTCTGCCCAGGCACCAGGCCTCAATGGAATGGAATTTAAAGGGAAGCTCAGGGCTTTCTTCATTACGGGCTCACTGAGTGATTCCCATACTCACAGGAATTTGCAACCAAGTGCAGCCTATCAGAAAAGTGCTCGTTAGAAAGTCCTTCTGAATGAACAAGGCATAGCTTTGCTCCCAGCATCATTCTAAGGTGTCCCTCTTTGGCCACATTGGAAGATTCTTTGGGCAGGGACTGACTTTCGGACATTACCACATTATGTGATGGTGGATGACTGCTTATTGTTTTGTATTAAGCATGTAGAAGATGGTCAAGGCCGAATCATCAAGCACTTGCTGGTTCTAAGTGGGTGAATCTATCCTTGGCCCTTGCTGAAATAACTAAACCAGGATCCCTAGCTGTCGGGAAGCCCATTCTAAATCTCGTCTGTCCCTCCTGCTTGCTCCTTACATCCTGTACCCCAAGTCCAAAAGTGGATTGGAAGAAACTCTTGGGGCAGGTTGGCAACAGTGGCTTATCACACTAAATAGGAAGCCTTTTGGATATTGGATTTATCTATTTTGGTTTATATAGAGGAGTTAATAAAGTCCATTGATGTTTATTTTAAAGTTTTATGAAATCCACATTTGATTTTCTAATTCTGCTATCCTCAAGCCCTTTGGTTCAGGCAGTATTCATGTCCTACTGGCTCACTGCAGTCATTTCTTGGCAGAACTTTCCCAGTCATTCATTCATTCTATGAATTTGCAATGTATTAAGCATTTAAATTTTCTCACTCTCCAAGTATTTGGTAAAAAATAGAGCAAGGTAATTGCTCAGGTTGTCCAGCACACTCTGGCTTTCCCCTATTGTTCTCCTATTAAAAGATAAATTGGGCACGCTACCCCACTGTATACTGGGCAGCCTGGAGCATTATTAGGTAGATCAGCATAAATTTGGCTCCAGCAGGGATCCGAGCTGATGTTAGCACCATTTCATTTCTACTGCCATTGGCTTCTTAGAGGAAAGCTATATATTTCTTATGAATTCTCATAAGAAATCAGTGAAAATAATTTCAGTTCCAACCTCCACACAAATACCTTGTCAGGGTACTTGTTATTGTTTTGACTGGTACCCTATGCAGGTCACAAATTATTAATCAAGTTAATAATGACGTTGCCACAATAACTAAACATTTATATTAGTCAACTGCAATTGTTGAGAGTTATGTTAAGTGTTGTAAATACAGTCCCCTCTGTATTTATGGGCTCTGCATTCACCAACCTTGAATAGAAAATATTTAAAAAAAAAGTTATGTTGTTGTCTACAATGGTTGCATCTATACCGAACATATAGAGACTTTTTTCTTGTCATTATTCCCTAAATAATACAATATAACAACTATTTACATAGCATTTACATTGTATTGGGCATTATAAGTAATTTAGGGATGGCTTAAAGTACATGGGAGGATGTGCAAGGTCATATGCAAACACTATGCCAGCCACCCTATATAATAAAAGCCTAATATGCTAAGTGTCCAGTCATTAGGTTGGCCATTCAACCAATCAAAGTGTAATATGCTAATGATATGCTAAGGCTACTCAACTGCTCGCTATGACGTGCACTGACCACCAGGGGACAGAGAGTTGACCTGTCAACCAGTCACTATGATGTGCACTGACCACTAGGGGGGCAGATGCTCTGACCATTAGGTTAACTTGCTGCTGGGGTCTGGATGATCGGGATTGAGCGAAACAGGCCAGTCATGCCCTGGAGTCCTCCCGCAGTCCCTCCCCAGCCCCAATCATGCACCAGTGGGGTCCCTCAGCCTGGCCTGCACTCTCTCACAATCCAGGACCCCTTGGGGGATGTCAGAGAGCCAATTTCAGCCTGATGGCAGAATGACTGGTCACTATGATGCTCACTGACCACCAGGGAGGAGACACTCAATGCAGGAGCTGCCCCCTGGTGGTCAGTGTGCTCCCACAGGGGGAGCACCGCTCAGCCAGAAGCTGGGCTCATGGCTGGTGAGCACAGTGGCAGTGGTGGGAGCCTCTCCTACCTCTGCTGCAGTGCTAAGGATGTCCAACTGCCAGCTTAGGCCTGCTCCCTGGGGGGAGTGGGCCTGAGCCGTTACTCAGACATCCCCCGAGGGCTCCTGAATTGTGAAAGGGCGCAAGCCGGGTTGAGGGACCTCCCCACCCGAGTGCACAAATTTCTTGCACCGGGCCTCTAGTTCTATATAATAAAAGGCTAATATGCAAATAGAACAGCAGAACAACAGAACAACCAGTCACTATAACATGCACTGACCACTAGCGGGCGTGTGTGGAACATGGTGGGCATTGGCCGCAGCAGGATGGTGGAGCATGTGAGTGGGGGGCGCCTTACCAAGGCGGGGCACCAGTCACTGCCATTGGAGAGAGCCTCTGGTGGTTACTGAAAATTCTTTGCTCCCACACACCACAGTCCCACCTGCCACCTGCACCTGCTACCTGCACTGGCCCTGCTCACACCCACTGCCAGTGCCTGGTGCTGGCCCCAATCGATTGGCACCATCAGCAGGTGCGAGTGGCGGCTGCTGGCTCCTATTGCTCCTCAGGGCTTCTCTACCTCCCCCTGCTCCTGAGGGGAGATCGGGGCCGGCAGCTGCCGCTCACACCCGCTCATGGGGCCAGAGCCGCTGCTCGCACTCACTGCCAGTGCTGGCCCAGCTTGCACCCGCAGCCAGCACTGGAGCTACCGCTTGCACCTGCTGCCAGTGCCTGGTGCTGGCTCTGATCGCTTGGTGCCATCAATGGGTGTGGGCAGTGGCTGCCGGCCCTGATCGCCCCTGAGGGCTACTCCACCTTCCCCTGCTCCTGAGGAGCAATCAGGGCAGCAGCTGCTGCTTGCACCCACTGACATTGCCAGCCCCACTTGCACCTGCTGCTGGCGCTGGCCCCAATAGCTTCGTGTCTTTAACGGGTGCAAACGGGGCCAGTGCCATTAGTGTGTGGGAGCGGCAGCAGTGGGAGTGGGGCTGCGGCAGACAGGGGACCAGGGCCATGGTGGGAGGGGCCGGGCAGGGGCGTGGAGGGTGGGCCGAGAACTGACCCTGTGCCTACTGCAGCCTCGTGGCCCACAGTTCCTTTCAAGGTGCACGAATTCATGCACTGGGCCCCTAGTTTTATATAAGGGACTTGAGCATCTTTAAATTTTGAAATCCTTGGGGGTCCTGGAACCAATCCCCTCGAAGATATGGAGGGACGACTCTATTATTTTAGTTAATCCTCACACCTGTTACTATTTCCATTTTCCAGTTGTGAAAATTCAGTGCTGCTGTTAGCACACAGGATTCACATTCAGGAGCCCTCCAAGGCAATGGCATTCTGTGCTTTTTCTCAATATCACCAGGGTCCCTTCCACATCCCTGGCCTCTTTCTAAGTGTTGTGCCCAGATTTCAAGATTCCCAAGAACCCCCACAGGGAGCCAGCGAGTCCGATGCAAAAGCAAAGAGTCATTCATTTCAAACCTAGGTTTGGCTCCCCTGCCACACTCACCGATGCAACAGTAAGCTCCAGTGGCCGAGAGAGAGCGAGGCCTGATGGGATTGTGGGTTTTATAGTAAGGGCAGGGGAGGGGACTGTGGGCCCCGCCAATTGGCCAGGCGCGAGTCGGGTCTTCTTACACAGGATGTGGTCATCTCTCTGGCGTGCACGTCCCTTGATTGTCATTGGTTAGTTTAAAGAAATCCTGGGCGTGGCCAGCAGGGGCCTGGGCTTCCGGGAAGAAGGCACTCTCCTGAGCACATGGTGGCCGCCCCAAAAATGGAGGACCCAGGGCAAGATGGAGGACGCAGTCCTCGCCCCCCCAAGGGCGAGCTGAGCCCAGGCTCCAGGGGCCAGTCCGGTTGCTGGGGGTCCAGCAGATCGACCGGTTCCAGCCCAGACAGGAAGTCCACGTCCTCCGTCTCGTTCCCGGGGGCGCTGGCGATCGCCTCCTCCTCCATCTCCTCGGGCGAGGGCACGCGCCCCGCCCTGCCGCCGCTGCTGCCGCGTGGGTCCGGTCCGGGGGCGGCAGGCGGGTGGCAGCCTGCGCCGGGCTCCCACCGTGGGCTGGGGAGTCGGTGCCCGAGGCCGCCAGCAGCGTGGTCAGGCCCCGCGATGACTCGCCCTTTCATAAGGCACCACTAGGTGGGCCTACTTTGAGAAGCCTGTCCCCACAGTAGCACCCGCATTCTCCCCGCTGCAAATTGGCTCCCTACATTTACTATCTCATGTTGTTGGGATGGGTCTGTAAGTAAACTAGCTCCTGGAGGGAGTCAGGAAGAGGGCGACTGGGCCCTCACCTCCCTATGCTTTCCAAGTTCTCCCTATACACGTCCCTGTTATCATTTTCAATTGGCGGAAGAAACTGGTCTCCTGGTCTTAGCTGGCAAGGACCCCTGGCTCCTTCTTAGTTCTGAGAAAGTTTCCATGAGGAGAGGCAATATTTTATTAGCCTTTAGGAGGCCTTTGATTTCTTAGGGGAGCCAGAGGCTTGCTCAGCCACCCAGATCAGGGGTAAATACTCCCAGGTTTAGTGCCTAAGGGCACTCTGTCATTTTAATGAACCTGTTTACCAGGTAGGAGGCAATTTTCTTAAAGTTGCACCAAGTTCTACTCAGTGAAAGATAAGTGTCTCCCAATTGAGCCTTTTTGTTTGGATTTTGCCCAAGGCCTTTCTCTCTGCCTTCATTGTTAGTCCACAGAAAGCCAGAGAGGCTGTTCAAGATTCACTTTACTAATTCATGGCCTATCAGGAGGCGTTGTTTGTAGCCTGACTGGCAGGTTGCATTGGCAGTAGATGTGGAGCCTTGGACCCTTGCACTCCAGGGAGTGGAACAAAACAAAACAAAACAAAACAAAGCACAAACAAAACATTTTTGCAATTGTTTAGAAAACAGAATTTTGAAAGTAATGGTGGAAATAGGTCCCACTTTGGGCACAGCTGGTTCCAATGGTAATTATATAGCTTTCTTACCCGAACAAATGTGCGCTTTCTACTGTGGAGCTTTGGGCTGAGCCCCCATATCTTTTAAGAGTTTTCTTCATAGCAAACTCTGTTTTGATCTGAGATGGAAGCTCATCTAGGGTGCAGAAACCGGAAGGGACATTATTTTCTTCTTTCTTTCATGATGGGCAATGTGGCTTTTTTCCAAGTTTACATTTTGGTTGAATGATTATGTCCCCCCTCAGGATGCTGTTTCAGTTTCAACCTGAGTTGTGCTAGGAAGAGGTGATTCCCGTTGTTAACCATGACTGGCAGCTTTCTTAGGCAGGAATCCCCCAGGTTGCTGCAGTTCCCTGAGAAGGTGTTTTGGGCTTTTAGCAAAATGTAAGTTAGTTTGGTTGTGGACTGTATTTTAAAAAAGCTCTTAAACTCCGCATAAGTGTTGCTCTGATGGGAAATTAAAGCTCTCAGATTGTGAAGCAGGAGGTGCACTTGTTCTTTGCTTTTTGATGTAGGAAAAATTTAACCTGCATGTCTTAGGACTCTACCTCTCGCATAAGGCGATCCACAGATTCCAAACGATTATTTTATCAAGTGTGATTTTAATTTGATGTTTGTGACCTCAAGGTTGAGCTGCAAGTTTACACAAACAAACAAACTCCCCTAAACTCCCGCCCACTTGTGAATGGAATGCTTTTACCTGGTTCAATGTTGAGAGAGTAGCTGTCTATTTCCAGATCAAGTAGTTGGGCTGCAGCAGAACGGAAATCCTCCAAGACCCGCTGCACGGCCTTGGTGAGGTTGTAGGGCACCGGCTTAGCAAACCTCATTTTGCTATTCACAATCACACTCCCATTTCTGAAGTTAAGTATTTCAAGTTGCTTAAATCCTGTAAGATTGGATCGTAGATACGGAACCAGCTGCAAAATAAAAGATGGTTTACTCATAAGTATGTTCTAGCGCTCAGCTGTTGCTAATTCTGTTCATACTCACTTCTCATTACCTGAGGCATACATTTCCAATTATTGGTTTATATTTGTGTGTTTGGATTTAACGGGAGACCAGAACACCACTACCTAATGCTCTATTTGCAGTGATCATGTCCCACATTTCCACCTTTCTGTCTGTGTATTGAGATGGATGGGCAGTGGTTTTGTTCAGAATGAGTTGTGAGAACAGAGGATTTTAAGAACCCAGGCCAATGCTATCAGCAAAGCAGAAATGCCAAGTTCAGTTTTGCTTTTTTTTTTTTTTAAATCCAAGTAAATAAAAACATGTTCCAAGCTGAGCTCAGGAGCGGACTGCCCACGCCTGTGTAAATGGGCTGTCTATCTGGAAGCAACCAGCTTGAAATGACCCATTGAAGCAAACAACAGCTTAAACATCAGCCTGTCTGTTTATGCGGGCTGTGTTTCACGGTCAACACAAACGCGGTGCGGTGGAAATAGCAGGGATCTGGCAGTCAGCCCTGGAACTGTTCCCAACCAGCTGTGTGACCTTCACTGAGACACTTAGCATTGTGTTGTACCTCAGTGCCCTTATCTGAACGGTGAGGGAGACGAGAAAGTGGTTCCCTAAGAACCTTTTCCAAACTATAATGTAATAATATAAAAGTAAGCCCCAGGGCAATGTACTTCAGGCTTCCACACCTGCCCTCTTGTGAGCCAGGGCCATCCATGAGATCTCTTTTCAGAAATGTTTGAAACTCAGCAATACCTGCCTTGTTCTGGGCCCAGAAAGTGAGCCTCTCATCCATAAACTGACACCTCTGAGCCCAGGGAGCACACAGGTGCAAGCTGCAACCTCCAGGCACAGCCCCGCCCGGCTTTGATTTCGTCCCTGTGCCTTACCAGAATTTTGACTATGACCCTGATCCCCATTCTTATACACTCCCCTTGCCTCAAGGTCATTGTGAAAATTAAAAAAAAAAAATGAAATGAAATTTTACACCGAGCTTGGAACTTCTTTTTCCAATTTAGTCTCTCGTGATTTTGCCTACTTAACTTTGAATTCATTCTGTGTCTTAGCTCTGGGGGGAATTCCCTGTCTTCACCTACTGTGCAAATGACTAGCTGCTTTTTTCTCTAGAAAGAGGATGCCTAGCTAGAGACCACATTTCCCAGCCTCCCTTGCAGCCAGGTGTGGCCACGTGACTAGTTCCCACCAATGGAATATGAATGGAAGAGATATGGGCAACTTTGGTATCACTTGCTTAGGAAATTGCTTCCCCTGGGCTTTCTCTCTTTCCCCTTCTCACAAGTGGAAATGACCCAGCTGTGACTACGAGGAAACACCATTGGGGCTGACAGAGTTACAAGATGTAAGGAATGTGGGTGCCTGGATGGTGTAGAGTGGAGCTGTCCCACCCACCAAGTGAAAGAGAAATGAACTTGTATCTTATTTAAGTTACTCTATTGTTGGTTTCTTCATTATGGCAGCTCGGCATGTACCCTAAGGAGTACCCCTGTGCTAGGCCCACTGGGAGCCCATTCCCTGAGATTAACCCAATTACCTACTCACCTCATGGTGGGTGGTACTGCGGGGTTAGACTGCACAAAGTCTTCCTTTAAAGTTCACTTGAAGAATTAGTTTTTATGTGGTTTTAATTTAAACAACAATTTAACTTATGTGAAGCTTACAAATATTTTTCTGTCATTTTCAGAAATTCAGCATTTCTTACTGTACATGCATTTCTTATCCCACATGTAGAAACAAGACAAATATGAGTTTGGGGGCGTTTTATAATCACAGGTATATGCCATCATCTCATTTTCTCTGTTAGGGATCATGGATGATTTAACCATTTTTTAGTTAAAAACAAAAACTGAAGGGGGACTGAACAAAGAGTGTTTACACCTGAGCTCTTGGCCTGCTCTGTGCTGGACCTTCCTAGCTTAGATCCCTGTGGTCAGTCGGCTGGAAAATAGTGACATTATAACTTGGGGAAAGTCTGCTCATCCTGCTTTTAAATCCGAAGCTCAGAACTTGAGAGGCTATGTATTATTCTGGGAAAACTAAATTAGGAAAAACTATAAGGAAAGGTTGTTCAGTATAAGTTTGTTCCCAGGAGTCTGAGTGGCAATGTCTGCTCATGTGTCCACCAGAGAATTCACTTGCCTCTTGGATCTGAATCCATCTCAACACTCTAGCTGAATGCCTTCAGCGACAACCACATCAGAGGCTTGCCTCTTCCAACCAGCATTGCTCAAGACAGCCTGTGATTATGTATAAAGTAACAACAACAACAAAAAAGAAGAGACATAGAGAATAGTAAGCAGTGCCTACTCACCAGCTGTGTGAATCGTTGCTCCAGAGCTTGGTACTCCAGAGAGCTCTTGTTGAACAGGGCGTCAGAGAAGGCCATGTTAGCCACATGCAGACTGAAGAACACCACCAGCTCCTGGCCTTCGGCGGCGATGGTCACAGAGCTGGCGGTGATAATCTGTAAAGCTGGGCCGGGAGTGGTATTCTCCAAGAAATTGTCTGGGGTGGAAACATATCCACTGAATCCTGGTACCTCAGAGGAGGTGGAAGAATTGGATAGATCCATTTCTTCTAAGCCTTGGGCTATATCTTGGCTGCCTGTGCTCAACGTGCTATCTTCTGAAGATGCAGGCAAATGTGAAATCTCCAGAGCTGATTGGCTGATGGCAGAGTAATCATCAGTGGGGATGGTTAGTGTCTGGTCAATGGACATTATGTCTGTGGCACTTTGATCAGTCAGAGAGAAGATGCTTGATGCAGCCAAGAAAGGTCGAGTTTCTGATAGGGAGGTAGAGGCCGTAGCAGGTGAGGACAAAGAACTGTCCATGGAGAAAGCTCCTGAGACCAATTCATTACATCCAAGCATTTCCCCCAAAGAATAGAAAAAAAAATCCAAAGTTAAAGTTAGCCTTAAAAAAATAACATTTACATTGATGACTTAATGTCATATTTTAAAAGAATAAGAAACTGGTACAGAAAGGGGCAGGCAACCCTATGTCTAAACCTATGGAGACAGCAGGTGGGTCCCGAAACCATTTCCTTCAGGCCCAAAACTTCTACATGCATAAGAAAAAAGATAACCAATTACCCAGAATTTCTGGAATCACACTCAGCCCGACACAGTACATCTGGGTACCAGGTGGTAAAAGCTGACTAGGTCACCAGCTGGTACTAAACCACAAATGGCATTGAATATATCTGCATCCCACATCCCCACCTGGAATTCCTAGTCAACTAGCTGTGCAGTTTTGGGCTAGACATTTTATTTACCTTCCAGTCATGCAAGCCTGTATTTTTTTTCAGTTGTATCTTTTTGGGGATTCTAGTTATCCTATTTTGGTGGTTTTAACAATTAAAATTAAATTATGCTTTTCCAAAACTGTATAATCTGACTGAATAACTTGCCAATTTACAAAATGATATTGAAAGAGTAAAGGTGTTGGTTACACATATAATTTGAACTTTACATTCACCATACAACTTGCTAAATATTTGGTAATATTTAAAGGTTTTGTCACTTTTACAAGATTATACCTTGATAATTTTTACCACGATTTTGCATTGCTTTCTTAGGTAAGTACACATTGAACTACTAAAGTCCAATCCCACTTTGGTGATAAATTAAAATCAATACATGTTTATGAAAAGCGGTTAAATGAAACTATTAGATAAGAGATTGGTGGGTTATTAAAATATTCCAATAAACCTAAATCTAGGATCACTGACAATATTTAGGGCAGTAGACAGATCAAAACAGGGAGCTTTCTGTGATTACTTCAGTGGTATTTTGGCAAATGTGTGGGGAAGCTGTACTGAAATCTAAATGTTAAGCATGATGAATGAACTGTCGGGGTGCAGATATAATCTTTGGACTCTCAGTCAGCTAATTTACTAGAGTGCAACCACCCTAACTAAAATTCTAAGTGATAAACAGCTCCGAGAGATGGAATCATATTAGGTTTAGTTTCTTAAAATAAAACCTGCCTGTTGGTGAATTGTACGTATCTTTCAGAGAAGCACCCTCGTTTCTCTAACCTGGGGAGGGTGCCTGGATGTGTCCACGCATAATCCAGTCAACTGTGAGAAATGATGTTTCTAACAGCCAAGATCTCTCTGCATTCACACTGTAGTTTTATTTAAATCCATTGCCATCAACTGAAGGTTTGTATCCTCCCCAATTCTTATGTTGAAGCCCTGATCTTCAGTGTGACAGTATTTGGAGGTGAGGTGTGATAGTATTTGGGACATTATTGGGATTAGAGCCTTTGTAAGAACAGACATGAGAGAAATGATCTCTCCCTGTCTCTCTGTCTCCCTTTCTCTCTGTCACGTGAGGATACGGCAAGAAGGCCCTCAGAAAGAGGGTCCTCACCAGGAAACAGCTGGCAACTTGATCTTGGACTTCCAATCCTTCAGAATAGTGACAAGTAAAGTTCTATTGTTTAAACCACCCAGTCTATCATTAGCCAGATTAAATAGTTCCCTGTATTATGTCATGAACCAATAAAAATTAATTTCTAACTCTGTGGCAACTTGACATTAATCATTCACATCCAAAATAAACCTGTCCAAGTTATTTTCCTGATAAGAGCAGCTGGCTATTTAAATGTAGGGTTGCTAGATAAAATATAGGCTTCCCATTGGGACACACAAACTAAAATATTAATTGTTGCTTATCTGAAATTCAAATTTAATTGGATAGCTTGTATTTTTCTTTGCTGAATCTAGCAGCCCTATTTAAATGTGATTTGAAAAGACTCCTACTCTTTCTTGGCTTGATATTGAAACTACCAAGGCCATCGTCAATTCCTTTGAAATAAAAGTATCATCTAAATCTTACCACTAGTTAGGAATGTATTTTAAGTAATTACATTTTCATCAGATTCTTTTTTTTTTAAAGGAGAAGTTTCTGGACAGCAGTATCCACAAGCTTTCTTTTTTTAAAAAAGTATATTTTATTGATTTTTTTTTTACAGAGAGGAAGGGAGGAGGATAGAGAGTTAGAAACATCAATGAGAGAGAAACATTGATTAGCTGCCTCCTGCACACCTCCTACTGGGGATGTGCCTGCAACCAAGGTACATGCCCATGATCAGAATCGAACCTGGGACCCTTCAGTCTGCAGGCCAATGCTCTACCCACTGAGCCAAACCAGTTAGGGCTTCATCAGATTCTTATGTAGAAATTAGGTATGGCACTGACACAGGTCATCTGAACATGAAGTTTTTTTATGCTGCAATGGAGAAGCCCTAAAGACGAAGGCCATTCATTTCATCATGAAGGAAGCAGAAGAAACAGACTCAGAATAACTTGACTTTTTAGCTACTCTGTTCAAGTATGTGTGTGCGTGTGAGGTTCCCGTGAGGGTGTGAGGTATATTTATATGTGTGTATTATGGGGTGCTGATTAAAAGCCCAGCTGTTGGGTATAGTGTAGAAGGCTACTGTGGTCACTCTCTGGGCAGGGGCCCAATAAAAAGCAAAGGCCACAGATGAAATAGTTCAAACCAAAGTAGATGAACTTAGGTCAAGCTGAAGCCCAAAGTGAGACAACTGGATAATGGGGGAAGATGGGCTCAGTGTGGGCAGCCAGAAGCCCCACTAGTAGACAGAGGAAGGCCAAGAAGGTGAGCAAGGTGTGAAGGACAAGTGCAGATGAAAGGCTATTTTAAATTCTGCCAGAAAGGGTCACATATACACATATATATACTAAATCATAAGCATCAAGTGGTCACCTATTTTATGTTTAAAAATCTAAAAGGAAAAGATTTCAAAATCTTATCTCAATTTTCAAGTGCCATGATCAGCAAATTCTTAATTATATATCAAATGAATGGATTCTTATCATAACAAGAAAATTATCTTCTTCCTTTTTGGCATATTATAGGGATAGAACAAGTGTTTATTATTCATTCATGCATTCATTCATTCATTCAACAAATGAATTGATAGCCTACTATGTGCCAGGCACTGTTCCAGGTGTTGGGATAAATAAAAATAAACAAAGGGAAATATATAGTATACCACTGGTGCTCTGGAAGTACAATGAAGCAGGAAAGTGGCTGGTATTTCTGGGTGGGCAATTTATGAATATATGTATAGTATTTGAGCAAGACCTGAAGGAGGTGAGAGAGTTTAGCCACGCAGCAAATGCAAATGAGAAAGCTAAAGAAGGGTGTCTTTCATGTTCCGGGAATAGCTGGGAGAGCAGCATGGCTAGAATGGAGTTCTACACTATCAGTCCAAGTGTGAGGGTGACTAAAGATATTTCAAGCACACAAAGTCTCCACAAATCCCTCCCAGGCAGCCTTTGCTAGAATGTGTTTACCTAAAAGGGTAAACCAAGAGATAGGAAGAAATGGGATACTGAAAATAAGTTAGGGAAATATCCAGGAAGATGGTGAAGGGGTATCTTAGGGAGTTAGTTAACCCAGCTGTAAAAGGCAACTAGTTAAAATTAGATTAGTCTCAAGAGACAGGTATATGGAATGCTCATATCACCAAGCCCTCCAAATTGTACCAAATTTTTAACTTGACAAAACTGCTGAAGAGTGTGCTCCACAGAGCAAAAGAATAAGCCCAGAGAGAGAAGGCCTGAGATCTAGGGATCTGGGACTCCAACTCAAGAGAAAGGAAATTCTAGGGATGATAGCAAAGGGAAGTTTCAGGCGACAGCTGTCCAAAAAAACCTGAAGAGTAGTAGTCCAGAGAGTAAGAGAAGGTCTCTGAAAATTGGAAGTGGTAAGTAACCTGATGTAGAAAACTATACTGGAAAACTGAATTGGAAAGTTTGGGAAGAATTGGCAAAAGTACAAAGAAAACTAAGTAAATGAAAAAAAAGAAAAGAAGACATTAACTCCAGGAAAACAGAAAGGAAACATAGTTAGAGCAAATAGGTCAACTGTGATATGTAATGTAGGCACTGACTATTGGTTTAATAATAGTTATCACCATATTGAGAGGAGATAGTATTATAAGAAACTTAAATCCTTATTTAATAAAAAGTCAAAGAATACAGGAGACTGATAATGCAAAATATATATATTACTGAAAAATATGGGAAGACAAAAACAAAAACAAAAACCCAACCCTACACGTTTGATATCAGAAGTGTTCTGAATAGAGAAAGTTTTCCTTTCGGTAGCCAAGCCCTCAGGAGCTTTGGCGCCCATGAGCCCTTATTGAAACAATTATCTGATGACAGATTCCAGCTGACTGAAAGATGCATCAAAACAGAGGCCTCTGGAATGTACAAGCTGTGGTAGAAGGCTTGAGAGTAAGCCCTAAATCGATTTAAATGTGGAAATTTGTCCAAGAAGCTGAAGAGTTATGGTTGCAGAACCAATTTTAAATTTATAAACCTTGACAATGGTAAAATACTCACCTAATTACCAACACTTGGGGTGTGGGAGAGTGAAGATGGCTGGATTATGAGTGTTCTGATAATTTTATCTTCCATAGGAATACATAAAAAATGCTGCCTAACGTTGATACATAGAGTATAAATGAAATGACTCCATATTAAACTTTTAGGTAATATTTCTTACTAGCCTTTAGGGATCTCTTAAGAAGGAATATCTCATGAAGTAAGGAAATATTTATCTGAAAATCCGCCATTTCTTAAGTGCCATTTTAGTTTCCTTTTCTTCTGTTAAAAACCAAGTAAAATTAAATGTAAAACATTTTTTTTTAGAATGGTATTACAGAAAAATTCTTTGTTTATAAAAGTATTTCTACTAGCCTATCTTTCAAAATGTATGGAGATACATCTGGGATGATAAATATCATTTAGTTTTTTCTAAGTAACAACATTTTATTTTCCCTTTTTTGGGGGTAATTTTCTCCATCCTTTAACATTTTATATAATGAGCATATATTATTAAAAAATAGTGGTAATTACTATTTTAAAAAATACTATTGTTTAATTACTCAACATAATATACATTTTTTTTTTGTGGTGGATAAAGTTTGAGGTTGCTGAAATCTCCAATGTTATTTCTTCTGCTCCATGAAATACATAAATACACATTACATAAATTTACATTTGTATACATTTAAAATGTTTTACTCATAGATGTTATTTTTAGATTTTTGTAAACTTTAGATAAAAAATAGCTCCTTGGGTATCTGGAATAAATGGAAAATTGCAAATGTATCTTCATATTAAGTAAAAGCCTTAAGCAGAGCCACCATAGCAGCAAAATATTTTACACCAAGTCTTTATTATTATTAATAACATTAAAATAACATCTGGATTAAAACTGAACCAGGTAAGAAACTTAATTCCTAAGCTCTGGAGGACATCATTGTGCTTTCTTACTAATTTAATTAGATGTTTCAATGAGGTGATAGCTGCAAAATCCTGTCTTAAAATTTTGAGAGGCTAGATTGAGGATGAGATGGAAAGAAACTAATTTATTTGGCGCCTGTTATGTTCTAGGTACTGTACAGGAGATATTTTGTAAGTTTCCATTTACTTTAAGTCATTTTATAAGCTTCCAATTGATTATACAATCTGCACTTCCTACTTGGTGTGAAATAGTAGAGTCTTCAAACTATCTACCTAATTATGTCTTCTTAAGTGAATAGAGTGGATCACTCAGAGAGAGAGCCCAACGCTACAAAGATGAGTGTCCTCTTGACCAGGGGTCATCTGTAGAATGAACTATGCATGTCCATGTATTCTAACATGAGGCATTCGTCTGCTCAAATCACACATCAAAGGCACATTTTTTTCTCTCAGTCTGGTATATTATATTTTTACTTCACTAATAAAAATGCTGAGTCTGTGAAATCTTACTAAACGTAAACCCTACCTTATCCTATCTAATAAAAGAGAAACATGGTAATTAGCGTACGACCGCTACCCTTCCCATTGGCTAATCAGGGCGATATGCAAATTAACTGCCAGCCAAGATGGCGGCCTGGCAGCCAGGCAGCTTGAAACTAACATGAGGCTTGCTTGCTTCAGTGACAGAGGAAACCAACGTTCCCGCCTGCCTTGCCGGCCTCTGAGCTTGCAGTTTGAAACATAGTTACAAATATAGAAGCTAAACAAAACCCCAGAAACCTGCTTTCAGTGAGCTGGGATCTCAGAGCTGGAGTCAGAGCTGGAGTTATACATTGTTTCGATTATAGAACCCAAACAAACCAGATACCTGCTTTCAGCAGCAGAGGCCTCAGAGCTGAAGCCAGAGCTAAACCTGGCCCAGAATAAAAAGAAAAAAAAAAAAGAAGGAGCAGTTGGGAGCTTCAGTCACCCGTGAGCCTGAAAACAGCCCTCAGCCCCTCACCCAGACTGGCCAGGCACCCCAGTGGGGACCCCCACCCTGAAGGGTGTGTGACCAGCTGCAAACAGGCATCATCCCCTCACCCAGGCTGGCCAGGCACCCCAGTGGGGACACCCACCCTGGTCCAGGACACCCTTCAGGGCAAACCAGCCAGCCCCACCCATGCACCAGGCCTCTATCCTATATAGTAATAGGGTAATATGCCTCCCAGCACCGGGATCAGCGTGACAGGGGGCAGTGCCCAAACCCCCTGATTGCCCTGCAGCTCTGTGTGTGACGGGGGGGGGCCACAACCTCCCTATCCGCCCTGCTCTGTTTGTGACTGGGGAAGGCGCCCCAACCTCCTGATCAGCCCTGCTCTGTGCCTGATATGGGGGAGCTCCCCAACACCCTGATCGCCCTGCGGCTCTGTGTGTGACAGGGTGTGGCGCCCCAACCCCCGATCAGGCCTGCTCTATGTGTGACAGGGTGCGGCGCCCCAACCTCCACCCCCCCACCCACGGGCCCTGCTCTGTGTGTGACAGGGTAGAGCCATAACCTCCCCATCGGCCCTGCCCTGAGTGTAAGAGTGGCGGCGCCCCAACCCCCTGATCGGCCCTGCTCTGTGGGTGATAGAGGGCGGCGCCCCAACCCCCTTTCCCCCCATGGGCCCTGCTCTGTGTGTGAAGGGGTAGAGCCATAACCTCCCCATTGGCCCTGCCCTGAGTGTGACAGTGGCGGCGCCCGAACCCCCTGATTCGCCCTGCTCTGTGTGTGACAGGGGACGGTGCCCCAACTTCCCTATCGACCCTGCTCTGTACGTGACAGAGGGGAGCTCCCCAACCCCCTGATGGGCCCTGCTCTGTGCGTGACAGGGGGCAGTGCCCCAACACCCTGATTGGCCCTGCTCTGTGCGTGACAGGGGGTGGCGCCGCAACCTCCTCATCAACCCTGCCTTGAGTGTGACAGGGGGTGGTGCCCCAACCCCCCAACCGGCCCTACCCTGAGTGTGACTGAGGGTGGCATTGCAACCTCCCAATCTGCCCTGCTCTGTGCATGACAGGGGGCGGCACCCCAACTCCCCAATCAGCCCTGCTCTGAGCCCGACCTGGGGCTGCACCTAGGGATTGGGCCTGCCCTCTGCCATCCGGGAGCAGGCCTAAGCCAGCAGGTCATTATCTCCCGAGGGGTCCCAGACTGTGAGAGGGCACAGGCCGGGCTGAGGGACCCCCCCTTCCCCCCGAGTGCACAAATTTTTGTGCACCGGGCCTCTAGTCCTCTATAATAAAGAGCTAATATGCTAATTATACTGAACAGCAGAATGACCATCCAGACCACCTTCTGGACAAAGCCAGGGCTGCAAGGGCCAAGCCCCTTGCATGAATTTCATGCATTGGGCCTCTAGTATAATATAAAAACGACAGAGCTCAGAGCTGTGTCACCCTGATTACTTTCTCTTCATCATGAGTAACAGCATCTCTAATAGCTTTTAATTTAAAATCAGCCCTATGTAAGGAAATTGTGAATATGCATTTGGAAAAAAAGCCCATCGATGTCTTTCCTTGGTTTGCTGGTGTCCATAATAAAATTTGCTATTGTCTTCTCTGAAGAAGTGAACATTTTGGGATAAATGAAATAATTTTGATATGAATTTGACTTGTAGTGATGTACCTTTTAATAGTATGGCCATAGTTCAATTCTGAATAATTTATTCCAAAATTATTGAAAAGGTTGTGTTTTTCCAGCTTTGACTTGCAAAGTGAAATAATATATTATTTTTTTCTATTAATAAATTCATATCTAACTAAGGAAATAATAAAGATTTTTTGTTTCTGATTGTTTATTGCTAGCATATGGAAATACAGTAGATGTGCATGTTGATATTGCAACCTGCAATCTTGCTAAACTTATTTGATCTTTTTTTTTAGGTTCCTTGGGGTTTTCTACATAGACAGTTATGTCATCTTTAAATAAGTATAGTTTTATTTCTTTCTTTAAGATTCTTATGCCTTTTCTTATGTTGACTTCTTGTGCTAATTAGGACTTTTAGTCTGATGTGGCTAGAAGTGGTGGGAGAAGACATCCTTGTCCTTGTTTTTTTATTTTTAGACACACTTGTTCTGTTGCAAATTTCAGGGAGAAAGCCTTCTGTCTTTCACCAGTACATATGGTATTAGCCACAAGTTTTCTGCAGATGCTTTTTTATCAGGATGAGGAAGTTCCCTGCTAATTCTGGTTTGCTGAGTTTTTTATTGTGAATGGATGTTGAATTTTCTCCAATGCCTTTTGTGCATCAGTGTGGTTTTTCTTTTTTAGACAGTTACATAGTAGATTGCAGATTGCATTGATTATCTAATATTGAACCAACTTTGCAATCTTAGGAGAACCCATGTTGGTGAATAAAGATTAAGATTACATAAAATGTGATTTTGAGATTGTGAAAGGCACATAACACCTACCATTGTATGGTAGTTTCTAACATGATCATCGGTGATCCTTACTTCCTGTTATTCATATCCTGTACAGTCTCCTCCCACATTGCATGGGGCTGTTTTCCGTAGAATGCTATGGAATTGATGATGTATGATTTGAGACTAAGTCATAAAGGTATTTCTTCTTCCACCTCACTCTCTTGAATCAATTGTTCTGGAGGGCATTAGCAGCCATATTATGAGGACACTCAAGCAGACATGTGCAGAGGCTCATATGAGGAACAACTGAACTGATGCCTTCTTGTAGCCAATTTGCCAAATACGTGAGTAAGTCACCTTGGAAGTAAATCTATCAGCCCTGTTAAGGACTATAGTCTCAGTTGACATTTTGACTGCAACCTCATCAGAGCCCAAACCACTCAGCTAAGTCATTCCTAGATTTCTAACCTACAGAAACTGGGAGAGATAATAAATGCTTCTTTTGAAGTAAGTCATAGTGTCATTTTATATGCAGCAATAGATAACCAATACATATAAAAATCCTTAAAGACCTGGCATTGCAGGACTTAAGTCTACCAGTCTCTGATTCTGGCTTTTACCAGAATACCACAAAGAATCTAGCCCTTGTTTTCAGGGAGCTTTCAGTTTACAGGCATTAAGTATATAATCACAAATTCTATGCCAAGTGCTGTAAAAGAGAACACCCATGGTGCCTTTGGAAGCATAAAGGGAGATCCAAAACTTATTAGCTGGTGGATCTATGTTTGTGAAATGAGGCTGGTAAGACTGCTCTTTTGGCTTTAGGCATGTGGTGAGGAGCACAGCCAAATATGATATAAAAAGGCAAATTTTAGCAAGAGCAATTCTTTGAACCATAAGCTGTGATTGTTTGTAGAAAACAAACTAGTGTTACATTGGAGATGCCAGTCTGGTTTCAGGAGAGAGTCTCTTCACAGAACCACCTTAAGCAATTTGGATTGTGCATAGCTAAGACAAAAGCAAGTGTTCATTTTTAAGATAATACAAATATTTCCATGCACATTTGGAAAATTGTTTACTTCACAAAAAGTTTTCTTAAGGATATCATAAAAAACACTGGAGGATTTTCTGAATTGCAAATAAAATAGTCAACAGTTTAAATGAAAATAAAGCTGATTTAAAAGTCAAATAAACATTTTAAAGAATGACCAGATACTTGGTTTGTATGCAGAGTTGTTTACCTACCAGTAAATGAAAGAAATGCAGTACAGATAAGGATTTTAGAGGAATGCTGGAGCACTTTGCGTACAGTACTCTGCACATGCCCAATTAGGATTCACGTCTGGTCTTTGAATGAGAAGCTGACAATTGGTTCAGTTAGAGGTGGTTGGTCAGTGGTGTGTGTCAAGCTCTGGGAGCAGTCAGAGAAGATGTGTTTTAAAACAGGGTTCTGTCCACGTACCAATCATACAATAAGTCCTGTTCAGATTTTCAACACATCTCTGATGTCTTGCAAAAGTTAATGTTATTTTAGTTTGTGTTGGAAAAATAAGATGCTGGCATGGCTCAGTGGTTGAGCATCGACCTGTGAACCAGGAGGTCATGGTTCAATTCCCAGTCAGGGCCCATGGCCAGGTTGTGGGCTCAATCCCCAATCTGGGGTGTGCAGGACGCAGCCGATCAATGATTCTTTCATCATTGATTTCTATCTCTCCCCTCCTCTCTGAAATCAATAAAAATATATAAAAAAATAAATGGGTGTCTTTTCAAGGGTATACCGAGCATCAGCCAGCAGAACTTTGGGGATTATCTAATTGTAGAAAGTACTTTTCATTGTCTTTGGGCTATTTTATAACCCATAACTATAGAAAATGAATGGTAAACTAAATAATTCTAGCCCATAGAGATGTAAGCAATTTTTGTCCAATGAAGATGCCATTGATTTCCCTCCTGTGACAGGCATAATTTCAAATGTCATATTTTACTGCGAGGTGGATTTTGACCAGTTTTGCAGCGATTTGCAAATTTGCCAAACCCTGATTGCCTGAGTCAGGGTTTGGCAAACTTTTTCTGAAAGGGCCAAATAGTAAATACTTTAGGCAAATGGTAACTATGGTCTCTATTGCAACTACTTAACTATGCTGTTGTAGCTCTACAGTAACCATAGGCATGGCTAAGTTCCACTAAAACTTTATTACTGGGTGATGAAATTGAAGTTTACATAGTTTTCACAGGTCAAAAAATATTACATATTTTTCATTTTTCCAACCTAAACAATTTAGAAATGTAAAAACCATACTTTGCTTGCTGGCTGCAGAGAAGCAGCAGTAGGCTGGATTAGCCCACGGGCTGTAGTTTGCTGACTGCTGGCTTATACTTTGTTTGTTTTAGGATTCTTTTTTAACCCGTTGTAACATTTCACTGATTCCCTCATTAACTTAATGAGTTAAATAGAATCTTCAACATGTCTTCATTTCATATTTGAATGAGACCAAGATTTTACCCTTTAAAAAAAAAGTATTCTTTAACATTTACCAAAGGCAGTTAATAAAATTCAATTTAGATATTTGGAGAACATGAATCAGAAGGCTGAGAGAGTCCTGCCCTGGATATGAGTGGATATGAGAACCCTGGGAAGCTTACAGAACTCGACCAGTATCTGGGCTCTTCCACAGACAAATTGAACAAGACCATTGGAGGCCCTCGGGAAGGCCCTGCATTTGTGAGTTTGAAAAGTGGTGGGTGATGCCCAGTGCAGTGAGGGTTGAGAACCAGTGCACTTGGAGACGTGGTATATAAAAAAGTGTTGGTAAACCAAAGGCAAGTTGCTACTTTAAGATGTACAACATACAGTAAATTATGGATAGAATGCCTGTGTATTAACAATGTTGTGTATTAATATTCCTTTAGTTTAAGGTATAAAGAAAGAACAAACTATCTGAAAGAGATTATAAGTTGACTTAATCAGTCTCTTCTTAAAGTTTTTCTAATTGTTTGGAAATTGTAACATTAAGATTATTGCAAAAGACTTAAGCATACATTTTATTTATTAAAACCTTACTTCATTCCATAAGGAACTAGAGGTGGACGAAAGACCTAATGTCTAATAGGAACCTGTGAAGCCTTGTGATTTCCACCCCATCTCATGGCATTCTTAGTTGTTTCGATGGGGAAGACATTAAGTCTTTGTTAAGCAGGAACTGTTAATACTCCCAATCTCAAAGTTTTAAGTGATTTCATGGTATACTCACTAATTAGATGACTTTGCTAAAAAATACCAAGTAATTTTATTCCTATCTGACATCTTATACTTTGCAAAGTATTTCTACATATATTATCCAAAATGATCTTCAAAGGTTTTAATACATACTAGAGGCCTGGTGCACGAAATTCATGCATGGGGGTGGTGGTGGGGGAGAGGGTGTCCCTCAGCATGGCCTGCGCCCTCGGTGGATGTTCTACTGCTAGTTTGTGGGAGGCGACTGGCTGGGCATTCGCTGGCCAGCCCCGCCCCCTGATCGCCACCACCACCGTTGGTCACCTCCCTCTCTGGGGAAAGACGGTCAAGTTGTCCGGTTGGGGGCAGCTCCTGCTTTGAGCGTCTGCTCACTGGTGGTCAGTGCGCATCATAGTGACTGGTCGTTCTGCTGCTTGGTCAATTTGCATATTAGGGTTTTATTATATAGGATTATAAAAGGTATTTACATTGCATACAAATTTGTAATTTATTCCCCATATCTAACCAAACCCTTTCCCATTATTTGATTCAGCATCAGTTACTTAAATACTCAATAAGCCTTTCTTTGCTCTTTGTCCTGGTTCTCTTTCCTCTGCTTCTATGTTGCTGTGTCAGGCCCCTCTCTCCTGACTGTCTCATTCACATGCAGTGCAGCTCATCTGCAGCTCCAGGGAGCCTTGGCATCCAAGATTATGCATTTTTGTGCTTTCTCCATCCTTCCTTTTAATGGGTCCCAATGCACACTCTCATTGCTGGCATATTGTGTTATTGCTTTCTTTTCCCTATGCTCATTTAAAATTTTTTATATACAGTTGCCTATTATCAGCTCTTTGAGAAAGGCAAGGTAGGCGCTGTACCCTATCTACAGATAAAGAATCTGAGTCTGAGAAAACCTACAAGTCCTTCTCAAAACTAACTTATGGCAGGATCAGCATTAAAACTCAATTTTCTTAACATATCTATTTTATTTCTCCACAAAAGCCAAATGCTGTTCATGTTTCCCTCTTTGTAGGGGCTTCATGCATTCATTCATTATGCAAGCTTACATTCACTCAACAGAATTACCAAATACCTACCATCTGCCAGGTACTTGTAAGGCACTGGGACAATAGTAACGAATAAGATAAACATTTCCCTGGTGCTTATAGTATTGGAATATGTGGCAATAGCTCCAGTTTATTGGGCACCTTCTGTGTAGGTCATCATACCTAAAGGTCACATGCAAATTATGAGGTGCTATCACCTTCACTGTGCAGATACAGAAACTGAGTCATAGAAAGATGAATAAACTCTTAATATAGTGCCAGTGATGAGGTACTTAAGACTATATAAAGGGTGTCCCAAAATTCACGCAAGAAGTAATTTTGATAGAAAACACAGGTTTATAATTAAAAATTGTAAAATTTTTATTGATTCATAAAGTATACAGTATAGGGTTATGTATGGAATAGCATGTTGGGTAAATGGCCTCCACAGCTTTGCTGGCACTTACGCACTCTTCTGTTGAAATTTTCCATGACCGCTTTGCATAAATGTGGCTGAATTTCGATGAGGCTCATTTTCATCTTGATGGCTTGGTTAATCGACAAAATTGTCGCATTTGGGGTTCAGGAAATCCATGAAGGATTGTTGAGAAATAAATGCATCCACAACGTGTCACTGTTCGGTGCGGATTTTGGGCTGGAGGCATCATTGGACCATTCTTCTTTGAAAATGCGGCTGCTCAGGTAATAACAAAAGAGTGCGTATGTGCCAGCAAAGCCATGGAGGCCATTTACCCAGTATGCTATTCCATACATAACCCTATACTGTATACTTTATGAATCAATAAAAATTTTACGATTTTTAATTATAAACCTGTGTTTTCTATCAAAATTACTTCTTGCGTGAATTTTGGGACACCCTTTAGTTACTGGGGCAATACACCCATGGTCTCAAAGAACAACAGGTAGCTTAGCAAGATGCTGGATCTAACATGTGTTGTAGGGAGTTGGGAGGAAAGAGGTGAGAGGGGACATTTGGTGAAGGGGCGCTGCTGACTCACAGCTGCTTACAGCACAAGCCGTGACCCTGCCAATCAGGGCCACATGGGTCTACTAATCTGTGATACAAAGCAAAAGGACCAGCCTTTCACTTTTAAATAATGAACCTCTAAGTCACCAAATCCTATTTTCCTGGTGATATAACTGTCTTCAAGTGCTGGGAGTGGGAGGCCTGCTGACAGGTCCCCCCGGTCTGTTCTGGTTAGGGAGAGTCCGTGAGCTAGGGTATGAGACATCTCTAAGCAAGGGGGGCAGAGAGGCCTTTTTACATTGAAAACACAGACTGCAGGCTTGTGAGTTAAGGAAAATTACATCAAGTGCATTTCACAGTTGTGAGTCTGTTTATATTCCTCAGAAAACCTCACAATAAAAGAACAATTGCATCTTATTAGCAATAAACGTTTTCTCCAAAGAGCTGCTCACCCTGTTTAAACCCCAGGTCTTGAAGAGGCTGGTGCAGAAATTAATGAACCAAGTGGAAATGGAAAGACTGAAGAGCCATGGTACTTGTGAGAAGAATAAGCAAGTTGAATACAGTATGAGAAATGGGCATGTGACTCCACAGTGCATTGGAGGACCAGCTGCTCAGGTTTCCACACGAAGACCATGTCTCAAGTGTTTCAAGCAACATAATTTCAGACACAATTGCACACTTCCAGAATGGGGACTTTAAAAAAAGAAGCACCAGAGAGAACCAAGATGGCGGCATAGGTTAACGCCGGAGTTTGCTGCTTTGAACAACTACTTCAAAAGTGAAACCAAAAAACGGAAGGGACATCACCCAGAACCACAGGAACGCTGGCTGAGTGGAAGTCCTACAACTAGGAGGAAAGAGAAATGCATACGGACACTCAGAGGAGGCGCAGTGCTGAAGTCAAATTCTGAGGTGCGGAGTGCGCGGAGCGGGCTGGCGGCGGAGGGCGCGGTTGGCGTTTTCAATAGGGAGGGAGTCGCAGAATCTGAGCTCCAGATCCGGGCGAGTCTTTAGGGACCCAGACTCAAACCGGAGAAGCGGGACTGTCTGGCTTCGGTCAGAGCGAGTGCAGCTTTCTCTCCGAGGTTTGCAGCGGGTGCTGGGACTCAGAGAGGCAGAGCCCCTGGGGACAGGACTGAGAGCCACCATAACTGCTCTCTCCGGCCCACCCTGTTGATCCTGTGCGACCCGCCCCGCCCAAGCCCTGCACAGAGGCTTTTGCCGGATAGCCTCAGGCAAAGGCTAGATTAGCACCTCCCTAGAGGACAGAAGTTCTCTCACTGCTGACACAGCTGATTCTCATAGCCACTTGGCCTGGAGGTCAAACCCTCCCTGGAATTAGCTACAACAATCAAGATTTAACTATAAAACTGCGAACAAAGACCACTAGGGGGTGCACCAAGGAAGCATAACAAAATGCGGAGACAAAGAAACAGGACAAAATTGTCAATGGAAGATATAGAGTTCAGAACCACACTTTTAAGGTCTCTCAAGAACTGTTTAGAAGCCGCCGATAAACTTAATGAGATCTACAAGAAAACTAATGAGACCCTCGATCTTATATTGGGGAACCAACTAGAAATTAAGCATACACGGACTGAAATAACAAATATTATACAGACTCCCGACAGCAGACCAGAGGAGCGCAAGAATCAAGTCAATGATTTGAAATGCGAGGAAGCAAAAAACACCCAACCGGAAAAGCAAAATGAAAAAAGAATCCAAAAATGCGAGGATAGTGTAAGGAGCCTCTGGGACAGCTTCAAGCGTACCAACATCAGAATTATAGGGGTGCCAGAAGATGAGAGAGAGCAAGATATTGGAAACCTATTTGAAGAAATAATGACAGAAAACTTCCCCCACCTGGTGAAAGAAATGGACTTACAGGTCCAAGAAGCACGGAGAACCCCAAACAAAAGGAATCCAAAGAGGACCACACCAAGACACATCATAATTAAAATGGCAAGAGCAAAAGATAAAGAGAGAATCTTAAAAACAGCAAGAGAAAGAAACTCAGTTACCTACAAGGGAATACCCATACGACTGTCAGCTGATTTCTCAACAGAAACTTTGCAGGCCAGAAGGGAGTGGCAAGAAATATTCAAAGTGATGAATACCAAGAACCTACAACCAAGATTACTTTATCCAGCAAAGCTATCATTCAGAATTGAAGGTCAGATAAAGAGCTTCACAGATAAGGAAAAGCTAAAGGAGTTCATCACCACCAAACCAGGATTATATGAAATGCTGAAAGGTACCCTTTAAGAAGAGGAAGAGGAAGAAAAAGGTAAAGATACAAATTATGAACAACAAATATGCATCTATCAACAAGTGAATCTAAGAATCAAGTGAATAAATAATCTGATGAACAGAATGAACTGTTGATTATAATAGAATCAGGGACATAGAAAGGGAATGGACTGACTATTCCTGGGGGGGAAAGGGGTGTGGGAGATTCGGGAAGAGACTGGACAAAAATCGTGCATCTATGGATGAGGACAGTGGGTGGGGAGTGAGGGCGGAGGGTGGGGCGGGAACTGGGAGGAGGGGAGTTATGGGGGGGAAAAAAAAGAGGAACAAATGTAATAATCTGAACAATAAAGATTTTAAAAAAAAATAAATAAAGTGTATTACAACAGAAAAAAAAAAAAAAAAAAGAAGTACCAGAAAATGAGAAAATTTGAAGGAGAAATTGGGTTTTCAAATGCTAAAAAGAGAACAAACTATATTAGATATTTATAAAAGGTCTACTCATCCTGACTTAATATTATATATCAAATCCTGTGAAACATTTTCCCAGAAATTTTTAAACATGAATAGCAAGGTTATCAGGAAGAGGAAACTATATCAGGGTTGGGCAGAAGTAGGTTTACAGTTGTGAGTACATGAAACACAGAGTTTATTTTTGTATTATCATTTATTAATTATTGTATTGTTTTCCATTCAAACAACTATAAACCTACTTTTGCCCCATCCTGTATGCAAAGGCTCAAATATGGAAGAGACCAAGATACCCGAAAGAGAGATAGTAAAAACAACCTGACTTGGACAATGGCTAGATGTGAGTGGTGTGAGAAAAACAATCTTGGGTGACTTATATGTCCAGCCTGGGGAGGGGCACTTTCATTGATGGTGGTTGTCTTTATTTGTGACAGGGGCTATGGAGGGGAGAGCCTCAGTGTTTCTCAGTTATTATCTAGGAAATGGAGAGAATAGCAGCTATCCTGTGCATTTCATGGCGTGCTGGAGAACTAAGTTGATTACATAAAAAGGCATGAGGGAGCTTTGAAAATGGTAAAGCCCAAATGTGAGGTACAGTGGCCTTCGTCACTGCGGAGCAGTGGTTTTCTCAGTGCGCCTGAGGCCTCCCAGTTGCATTAGAATCACCTGAAGTTTGATAGAAATCGAATTTGCCCCACCCCAGGCCTAGTGAATCAGACACACCGGGGGAAGGGCCCAGCAATCTGTTTTAACAAGCTCTCCAGGGATTCTGTGCCCAGGAGAAGTCTGAGAATACTGGCAGGGGATAGATAGATTTTCCAGTTTGTTGTGGGAAAATATATATTGACTGAAGTCCAGTGACGCAGTTGAGCCTGGATCTGCCCCAGAAGAGGCCGTAAAACACGTTCTCCTGCCCTAAACCCTCTTAGTTCCTACTTTATCCGCAGGCGCCTCTTTCTTATACTATTTTGCTGGTAAAGACTTGGGTCAAGAAGAGCTATGTTGAACACCAAAATCTGTCGAAGTCCATAAAAGGGGAACTCTTCTTTAAAATGAATTTAATTAGCCCTAGCTGGTTTGGCTCAGTGGATAGTGTTGGCCTGTAGACGAAAGGGTCCCGGGTTCAACTCTAGTCATGGGAACATGTCCGGTCGCGGCTCGCTCCCCAGTAGGGGGCGTGCAGGAGGCAGCTGATCAATGATTCTCTCTCATCATTGATGTTTCTATCGCTCTCTCCCTGTCCCTCTCCCTTCCTCTGTGAAATCAATAAAAATATATTTAAAAAATAATAAAATGAATTTAATTAAGGGCAAAGAAACTCTGAAGAGGAAGAAATCTGTAATGTGGTCACATTGAAGTTCCTTTAGGAAAGTTCTTCCATTTGACATTTAAAATGCTTTTTATATCAATGAATGCCACTTTGGAAAAAATATGACATTTTCTGCGGTATATCTATAGAACTTGTTAAAAAAGCAAATACATGTTAAAACGCATGTTTGAATTTCCAGGATGTTGTCAATTCCAGCTGGTTAACATCTTGCTTTGCTTACTTCTTAACGGAACATAAATCCCTCACAGGGAGAGCACCAGTGTGATAGTTTTTAGGGGCTTTTGCCAAGTTATGGTTGCAAGAGATATTTGTATTTCAGCCACTGAAACAACCCCTTCCTGCCTCAATGCATGCTGAAAGTTGGTCTGAAAATACATATTTTGAGGCTATTTCTGGATTTCATCATATTCTATCAGCTATCAGAGGGAATCATCGTGTACAAAGAAGAGAAGAATGTAAGAGTCTGTTTCTAAATTTCTGTTTTTAAAAGATAGTTTGGAAGCATGGGCTTTTGGGGGGATACATGAATAGTGCCAGTTGGAATTATTTCAAATTCAAATTTCTAAGCCCCACTGATCCTCAGATGGTTTGCAAAAAGCACCCGCACTGCCTTTAGTGGATTAGATGTCTGGCTAATTTCAAGCTCGTGGTATTGTCAATTCTATCTAAAGTATAATATTTCAGCTGCTTTAATTTTACACAAGATTTTGAAGACTCTGCAAGATGTATTAAGAGTAACGAACTATATCTGAATAAATTATAACATCAAGCTATTAAAAAATTCAATTCCATAGGCCATTGTAGGTGGTGTAGGGGTAAGATCTGTAGTATCCTGCTAAGGCTGAAAGCATAGGGAATGTGAACATTAAGAAGAAATCCTAAATAATTCATGCGAGAGTTTATTATTTACTATCTGAATAAAGAAAATGTATTCAAATTCTCCTTACCTGTCATGAAGAATGCCCAAAGCATTGCTATCTTTTTGAGCAAATCATCTCTTTCACTTTTAATGGAACATTTTAACCATGGTGAGGAGATAAACTGTTACACTGATGAGGTTCACATGTTGTACCTATGACCCTGCACCAGCCAGAGCACTCTATGATTCTCACTGCCACCAAAAACAATGCTGGGAGCATCCCCATATTTAAAATCCAGGACATCGTCATTGTCATTAACATTGATCCACCTTCTATCACCCATCCCTCCATCCCTTTGTCTGACTGGGGTAGAGGAAAACAAGATCATGGAAAGAGTTAGTATAAAAAGTTGGAGAGCCCTGGCCAGCTTGGCTCAGTGGATAGAGCGTCAGCCTGCGGACTGAAGGGTCCCAGGTTCGATTCTGGCCAAGGGCACATGCCTGGGTTGCAGGCACAATCTCCAGTAGGGGGTGTGCAGGAAGCAGCCAATCAATGATTCTGTCTCATCAGTGATGTTTCTAGCTCTCTCTCCTTCTCCCTTCCTCTCTGAAATCAATAAAGAAATATATTTAACAAAAAAAAGTTGGAGAGTGTGCCCTGACCAAGTGGCTCAGTTGGTTGGGGTGTCGCCCCGCACACACACACACACACACACACACACACGTTGCAGGTTCAATTCTCTAGGCACATACCTAGGTCAGGGAGGCAATCAATTGATGTTTACCTCTCACATCGATGTCTCTCTCTCTCTCTCTCTCTCTCTCTCTCTCTCTCTCTTTCTCTCACAGAGAGTGAGATTGCTTCAATTCAAGGGCAACTAAAATGGGTAACTATAACTGATAAATATGTATTTTCAGAATTGATAACAAATCTGATAGATTTAGGTACACAAGGAGATATTTTCCTGGGAAAGCAAGCAATTCTGTAGCAACTTTTAAATTACTGAATACATAGCGAGAAAGCCTCTTGTTTTTAATGAAGTGGGAACAATAAGGAGATACTTTTGAAGTACAAAGACCTGTGTGTGGTGGCTCTCACAACATTGGAAATGAAGTGGTTGGATAGCAAGAGCTCTTGGTTGCTGCCAGGTGAGCCATATTTCATGATGTCACTACAAATGCATATTGCTACTTGCTGATGGGACCCCTTAATGGAATGGGCTCTGAGCTGACCTGGGTTTGGTTTCTCTCAGGCAGCCCTTGCCCTTCCTTTTGCTCAGTTTTAGGGATATGGGGGCAGAGGGTGATCCCTGTAGGTTGCATTTGAAAGGCCTCTGAACCATCTGGTTTCTGGCTAGGTTTGCTCAATGGGAGCATGGGTGGGCAGGGTAGAAGAGTGGGGGCTATTTCTCCTCCTCCCTCTGTGCCTCAAGACTCTATTCTGGCAACAATTCATCTCCTCTGTGTCTTCAGTTCCCTCTGGATAGGCACTCCAGGCCTCAGCTTTCCTCAGGGGAGCTGCCCCCTGGATGCTGGTAATACCTTCTTCTTCTGTCTCTCTAGGCAGGAGTGGTGGCAGCACCTGCTCTTCCTGATCTCTGGGAGCTCTCTTTCCTATCTGGCTGGTAAGCTCCCACTCCCTGCATTCAATTCTCTAGGCACATACCTAGGTCAGGCAGGCAATCAATTGATGTTTGCCTCACATCAATGTCTCTCTCTCTCTCTCTTTAATATTAGTTTGAACCATTAAAAACTGCTGATATTCAACTGTTTGACCTAAAAATGGCAATATCAGCCTGAAGTAGTTTCTTGGTTTTTTTGTGGTTAGATTCTGACTTCTAGGGGTCTACTAAGGAAGGGAACCTTCCCAACAAAAAGGGACATTAAAATGCTGGCCTGGCAGAGGAGATGCAGTGGGCAGAGGGCCCAGGGGCCCAGGAGGCAGCTGGGATGGGCAAGCAGACAGGGAGCAGAATCACCAGGCCAACCCAGGCAAGGCACACGGCAGCCAGCATTTTCCAGGTCGGGCCATATCAGAGCCTATAATCTTAAATAGACTGGCTGAGTCATTAGGGAAGGGGCAATAAAAAGCTGACTCTAGAACCCTACTGAAAAGAAGTTATATTTCAATAAACGCATGGAAAAATCAATACATTTCTCATCCAACATAATGCTTGAGTGATTTACAACAAATTCTCTTGTCATCCTTATAAATACCTTATCTATACCGTTTATGTTTTTGTTTGGACTGCTTTACCTCTACTCCGCTATCTGGCACCAGCTGCTGGACCAATTTTCAAGAGCAGTTCTGCTTATAGAAGGTGCTTTTAGCAAGACTTAGTTCTGTTTGTGCTGAATCTATTGGATCCTGAGGCAAAAGCAAAAATGAGTGCTCCTGTATACACTTAACAAAGTACCTCCTGTATTGTGAGCCAAATAAAAAAATTAATAGAACCATTATGGTAAAATAGGGCACTCCTAAGCTGGGCTTTGCTAAAAACCATTATGGTAAAAAAACTCACCACTGAACCATACAGGCCAGACTAGATTAGAGGTCTTAAAATTATGCCCAGCGGCTGTGTCTCAGTGGCTGAGCATCGACCTATGAGCTAGGACAGTGGTCGGCAAACCGTGGCTCGCGAGCCACATGCGGCTCTTTGCCCCTTGAGTGTGGCTCTTCCACAAAATACCACGTACAGGCGTTCACGTACAGTGCGATTGAAACTTCGTGGCCCATGCACAGAAGTCAGTTTTCGGAAAGGAGACAGACAAAACAAGTATACAAGATGAGTGTGGAAGGGAGAGTTGGAAGGGGTCGACCTCAGCGAACATACCTCAATCAGATTGAGGACGGTTTTAGCAAAGGCCAGCTTAGGAGCACCCTAATTAAGTTAATAACAATGTACCTACCTATATAGTTTAAGTTTAAAAAATTTGACTCTCAAAAGAAATTTCAATTGTTGTACTGTTGACATTTGGCTCTGTTGACTAATGAGTTTGCCGACCACTGAGCTAGGAGGTTTGATTCCAGGTCAGGGTACATGCCCTGTTGTTGGCTCGATCCCCAGTGTGGGGAGTACAGGGGCAGCCGATCAATGATTCTCTTTCATCATTGATGTTTCTATCTCCCTCCCCCCCTCCCTTCTTCTCTGAAATAAATGAAACTATATTTTAAAAAATTATTATAATAAAGTCTGAGGAAAAACACCTGATCAAATGCTGAGTACGTTGGCTTTGAACTGGTGGTGAAGTCACTGCAAACAAAGGCCTAGACAGGAATCTGCATAAAGATACTTCATTGAGATTATAGGTTTGCCGAGAAAATTTGAAATGGGAAAATGCCTTGAGAGTAGAAGAGAATGACACTTGTAATACAACTTGTCCTTTTTAAGCAAAGTGGGTGTCAAAAATGAGGGCTGGAAATGACCATTGTGGGGACATTGCTCCAAGCTGCGTAACATGTCAGACTGGATCTCTTCACCAGCCTGTGTTTCCTAAGAGGAAGCAGACACCTTAGCAAAGAGGAGAGAAAATGAGACTTCCCGGGGGAGAAATTCACTAGTTTGTATGTGAAGGCTATAAACTTAAAAACAAAACAAGCCTACAAACCAACAAAACCTGATGATTCTCATGGGAACAGGAGAGTTTCATTTTTGGCTATGATGAAGCATGGATTAAATTGCTCCAGAAATGAGACTTTTTACATAGAACTAAATATAAGAAAAGTATTCTCAAAACCATTTATTCTTTTTCCTTAAAAAAAAAAAATCCAGGAATTCTGGGCACTCATAGATGATTCAAGTAGCAGTTCCATTTTCCATAACGACTATTAAGGCAGTTAGGACCTCGGCAAGGCAGTACTCATTTCCTGCTTTTCTTTGGCTATGCTTAACTTTCTCTTTGCCTAAGAAGAACAAACTTCATTGACAGAGGCGTTAAGTGAAAAGGCTCAGCTGGGATGAAACACAGACTGTCAGGCTCCCACAAGTCTTACCCTCTCTGTCATCCCCAGGAGGATGGGCAGGTCTTCCTCCCAAACATCAGTCTGTCGGTAAAGTCTTGCTTAAATTTTCACTCTCATTTCCATGGGAGCCATTAAAAGGACTCTGCCCCATAGAGCAATGTGGGAGTCATGAGTACAGTTTACAAGAGAGTTAGCAAACCACAGGCACACGGCACGGGAGCAGCGCGGCTTTGTCCTACTTAAAAGATGAATCTGCTTCCTTGAGTTAATTCTGCTTTTCTCCTTTCCCTGAGCTCCTAGGCGCTCTTTCCTACTCCTGGTCCTCCATCAAATGGTAATCTTTCTTAATGATTCTCCCAGGAAAATGCTTGAGTTGCAGCCGCAGCCTCCCTTTCAGGAAGCCCCTACATTTTTACTGTTCTATTCCCAAGGTCTCTACCCTTGTTCAGCTTCTGTTTTGTTGTCCTCCAGATTCCCCGATTAAAAAAAATATTTCCCACAACTAAAAGGTCCTTTTAGCTATTTCAGTTGTAGTCTGTCCATCTCATTTCCTCTCTCCTGGCCTTCCTCCTCCTCCCCACTGCCCAGTCCTCCCAGCTGTAATATTTCTTGCTCCATTTTTGAATAAAGCATCATGTCTAATTACCTCTATTTAAATTTCACATACAAAAGATGTTTATAAAAAGTGGTGCCCACAATTTGCTTAGTACCCTTGAGTGTCTCTGGCTTTCAAAGTTGAAGAAACTTACTGGAAGATCATTCAGGAATGTCACATATAGACAACTGAGAATCCTGACTAAAATTATTGCATACACTCACTTAAAGACCCAAGTCAATGGTAATTTGTCATCGTACAGAATGAAAATCTGGATTGAGAATTTAAAGATATAATTAAAAAAACACACACAGATAAATAAGTACTTAATCTGACAATACAAGAAACTTGCCAAATAGCAACGGAGAGTTGTTATTTTTCTATCTCATTCGTTGCCAAATAAGAAAAATAGAAGAGAAACTGAAATTTCTCTTTTCACTTGTTTTACTCAATGGTCAAAAGATGTTAAATTCTCTCTGAGATTGATAGGATCTATTTAAGGAGGAAGATCCCATTTTCCTGACATTTACATTTTTAAGGTCAGGTAGATGATGTGACTGGTCACTTGGAGGAGGAGGGCATGACAATTACAGAAACTTGCTCCGTGACCTGTGTAGACTCCCCTTCTACTAGTACAAGCTGACCACTGCCTGCAACTTGTAATCTACTGATGCTTCAGAAATCCAGTTTCACCTTCTCAAAACTTAAAAGCTAAAGGAAATTAGTCATGAGCATTTCCATCCATGCCCCTCAATCCATTTATAAATAATTTTGCTATTCCTAACTTAGTATTGCTAAGATGTTACTTTCTCTCAATGCAAGAGTTGTTTCTTTGATTAAAATGCTGATCGTATTATAAAACTACAATTCTCCATAACAGGACCCACGGTGACATTCCTTCCCCATAGTTTCAGAGTTGACTCTGCTCCTGGTTACTCTCTGGCTTCAAACCATTTGCACAACCATTGCTTCCCATTCTCTGTAGAAATGGGCAAAAGCAGGGCAGAAACATTTGCTTCCCCATCCAGATTCTCATGTTACCTTGTGTGGGTCAAGATAAGAGTAGCCCTGCTGGCATGGCTCAGTAGTTGAGCCTTGACTCAGGAGGTTATGGTTCGATTCCTAGTCAGGGCACATGCCTGGGTTGCAAGCTTGATCCCTATTAGGGGGGTGGAGGCGGGTGGAGTGTGCAGGAGGCAGCCGATCAATGATTCTCTCTCATCATTGATGTTTCTCTCTCTCTCTCTCTCCCTTCCTCTCTGAATCAATAAAAATATATTTAAAAAACAAACACACACAAAGAAACACAAAAAGGGTACATGAAGCAGAAATCCTTGTAGCTATGAACACTTGAGAAGTGATATCCAGTGGGCATAGGTGACTGGAATGAGCAAGATGCCACTTTGACCAGATAGCCATGTTACCTCTGTGCTTCTCTCCCCATGGCTTTCCTCTGGGCAACTGTCTCTGTGGCCTCATTCCAGTTCCTGCGCCCTCTTCTTCTACCAGGGGCTCCTTCCAGTTCTCCAAATGCTGACTACCTTTTGTTACTCATGACAAGCACACCTGCTACACTGCGACTGAGGGCATTCCATCAGGCAGCCCTGCGTGCTCTTCGTGTCAGATGAGTTGTTGAGCTATGACCTGATTCTGCCTGTTCTAATCCTGGCTTTGCATTTTTTCCTGCTGACCTAATGTATGAAGCGCCCCCTATTTCTTACCTGCCCTGCTGAGCTCATTCCAGACCTACGGTGATGGTTAAGTTTATGTGTCATGTTGGCTGGGCCACAGTACCCAGATATTTGGTCAAACATTATTTTAGATGTTTCTATGAAGGTATTTTTACCAGTAAAAATGAGATTAACATTTAAATCGGTAGACTTTGTATAAAGTAGATTAACCACCATAATGTGGACGAGACTCATCCAATCAACTGAAGTTCTTAATTAAAAAAAAAAAGACTTCTCCAGAGGGAATAAAAATTCTGGCAGCAAACTTCTCCCCGGAGTCTCCAGCCTGCTGGTGCACCCTGCTGGTTTTGGGCTTGCCAGACTCCACAGGAGCCAATTCCTTAAAGTCTCTCTCTCTCTCTCTCTCTCTCTCTCTCTCTCTCTCTCTCTCTCTCTCATCATCATCATCATCATTCTCCTCCCCCCCCCCCAACACACCCCATGTTGGTTCTGTTTTTCTGAAGAACCCTGACTAATACATATACTGAACATTTAACTTACCTCTATGTAAAATCCAATTCACTTCTATGTAAAGTTCAATCCATTTAAGTGGGCCCTTCCCAAATATATATCAAAAACCCCTATTCTCTGATTTGTACTGATTTTTCAAAGAAAGAAAGAGGAGAATGGGAAGGAATGAGGAGAGAGAGAGAGAGAGAGAGAGAGAGAGAGAGAGAGAGAGAGGGAGAGAGAGAGAGAGAGAATGCTGCTCATTGTGTTCCATTAGGTTTTAAATTCCAGGGTGTCTCATGTATAGCATACATGATGTGGAGGTGTTCAACCACATGGTGATCCAGACTCTTCTCCATCCACCATTAGCCAAAGTTGTCTCTGGTTTATTTTATTTTAAAAAATAAATCTCTGTGTTTCTTCTTTCTTCTCTCATCCCTCTGATTCTACCCTCATTTCTGCCCCCAAAATTTCACACTAGATGTGGGACAAAATCCCTCACTGCCCTACTTTTTATGCACCAACCTGTGGCCAGATTTACTTTCCTAAGCTCCATTGTCATCGCTCCCCTTTATTTCCTGAAAACTCGGAACAAACTCTCCCCCCAACTTGAAGGCCCTGCTTAATACATATCCCTTCTCTACTTATTTATCTGCATTCCTCTCTGAATCTCACTCTACCCTCTGCCTCTTTGCTTATGAAATGTGTTCTACCTGCATAGTCATTCCCTTCCCTTCAGCAAAGTCGTGTGCACCACGGGACCCACGGAAAGCTCCACGGATGCCTTCTTTGATGCCTCTGCTTCTCCCTGATGTTCTTCTCCTCTGATCTAAGCTGTTCTATATATATGTTTAGTCTACATAAAAAATTCAAAGTAGTCTCTATATTTTATAGATAAATCTTACATTGTACTTATTTCATGTGTGTAGGTCTCAAATAGAGAGAATAAATGGAAAGTGCACTGTGGCTCAAGGTAAGCGTAATCTTTTCTCAGAGCCATTCTCTCTGCTTGCTGAGCAATGCTAACGCGGTGGTATTGAGTTCCCCAGCACGGCATTTTAATTTATCCCTAAATCTAGGTCTTGGAAACATCACAGGCATATGTGACGGTGCATTCTTATCCTAGAGATGGGGTTGCGTTTTTGACAGCGATGTATTTCCTCCCATATTTCCCCCATCAAGGTCACCTTAATCTCTTTCTTCCTTTTGTCTTTTTTTTCTGAGCACTTTCTCAATTTTTCACATTTGGTAAATGAGGGATTTTTTAAAGCTAAGATTTCTGTTAAATGGCCATAATGGCTTAATTTTGAAATGCATTTAAGGGTTTATTCATGCAGAGACATTTTCCTTGCCATTAAAGCTATTTTCCACAAAGGGAAGATCCAGGGACTAGTGCTCAATAGGTTTCTGCTCATTGTTTCAGCTCCCGCCAGTGGGAAAGGACCCAGAACTGAGCCCAGAGGCACCCAGGTAACGCCCGCGGGACTGCAGGCTCCTCAGGGCTCTGTGGTGTGTGTGGAGAACACTTCTCGCTGAGCCTGGCACTGTGGAGGGGCTGGCATCTCAGCGACAGGGGGCAGGGTACAAATCCAACTCCTGCAGTCTGTCAGCGGCCACTCCAAGAAATGAGAAGGGATGGAATGTAGATGCTAAACTGAAAGTAAAAAAATATGACAGATGCCAAAAACCTAGAATTAAAAACCCAAACCACTGGGTTTTTAGAATGGGACCTCTACATTGGGCTGGGTAGCCCGGCCGATGGGGCTCAGTGGTTGAGCGTCGACCTATGAACCAGGAGGTCACGGTTTGACTCCCTGTAGGGCACATGCGTGGGTTGCAGGTTGATCCCCGGTAGGGAGTGTGCAGGAGGCAGGGGATCAATGATTTTCTCTCATCATTGTTGTTTCTATCTCTCTCTCTCTCTTCCTTTCCCTCTCTGAAATCAATAAAACAATATATTTAAAAAAATCATTTAAATTGGGATGCATAGGAGGGTCAAGTGCTATGCTACTAGCTCTATAGATTTAAAGTAACCTTGGAAATAGTTTCCTAAAGCTGGTCACAAAGAGAATTCCTGAGTCCTCATGAATCATTATATTTATCTATTCATGTGGCATAGTTTCCTGTATTTATCGACCTCTCCATTTCTCTTCTCTGTAAAATATTGGACAGATCAATAAAAAGCACTGCTAATAATGGATACTTAACCTTCCTAGTTATGGAAATGTGAGCCAACAAAAATGGATGGAAATACTAAAAGGGACCATGTCACAGATCCGAGAACCAGTGAAAGCTGGCATTTCTTGACAGTGCTTACTAGTCTCACGATCATAAAGCGGTAACAGGAAGGCAATATTTTGGACAGTGAGAGGCGTGGCCAAAACCAGTCCCTGGTTTAGTGCTGACACTGCAGACACATATATTACCCCTTCCCACGGATGAGCCTCTAACAGATATTGCTCATTAATCAGGCCAGCCTTCCTTGATGAAGCTATTCATGGCCTCAGAATTCTTCATAATGGTTTACCTCTTAAATACTACTCAAATCAATCCACCTCTGTCAGTCTCTCTTCTATCACCCAAGTCCAAGCTATCACCATTTCTAGCCTGGATTGCTCTTCTAATTGATTACTTGTATTTGCCCACCTCCAGCTAATTCTCCACAATGCAGGCAGAAGATCTATTCCAACTTAAATTACATGTGTCATTCCTTTGCTTAAAACTGTTTTAATGATTCTTGACAAGGCTTATAAAGCTCTGTTTCTAGAACTTCATTGTTTTCTACTTCTAATTCTTTGTGCTCTGGCTACACTGGGGTTCTTCACTTCCCTTCAATATGCCAGCTTCAGCCATTCTCTTCTGCCCAAATTCCCCAATTTACCATCCTTCTCCAATTTTAATGTTTGCCGTCCTGCCACTCAGATCTCAGTTTAAATATTACTTTCTTAGGAGAATCAATGGGCTTTGTAGAATTAATAATAAAGAGTATACATATTTTGTTATTTATAAATTGTGTGCTATAATATTCTCTGTATCAGCAAACTTTTATAATCCTATCTAATAAAAGAGAAACATGGTAATTAGCATACGACCGCTACACTTCCCATTGGCTAATCAGGGCGATATGCAAATTAACTGCCAGCCAAGATGGCGGCCGGCAGCCAGGCAGCTTAAAGCGAACATGAGGCTTGCTTGCTTCAGTGACGGAGGACTCCAACGTTCCCCACCTGCCGCTGCCAGCCTCTCAGCTGCAAATCTAAGCAACTATGTTACAAATATAGAAGCTAAACAAAACCCCAGAAACCTGCTTTAGTCCATCGGGCTTCAGCCAGCAGGATCACAACATTGTTTCAAATACAGAAGGTAAACAAAGGCCAGAAACCTGCTTTCAGCAGTGGAGGCCTAAGAGCTGGAGCCTCAGAGCTAAAGCTGGCCCAGAATAAAAAAAAAAGAAAAAAAGCAGTTGGGAGCTTCAGTCACCTGCCAGCCTGAAAACAGCCCTCAGCCCCTCACCCAGACTGGCCAGGCACCCCAGTGGGGACCCCCACCCTGATCCAGGACACCCTTCAGGGCAAACCAGCTGGCCCCCACACGTGCACCAGGCCTCTAACCTATATAGTAAAAGGGTAATATGCCTCCCAGCACCGGGATCAGCGGAGCCGCGAGGCCTCCCAGCACCGGGATCAGCATGATCAGGGGGCAGCGCCCAAACTCCCTGATTGCCCTGCGGCTCTGTGTGTGACAGGGTGCGGCACTCCAACACCCCCCCCCCCCCACGGGCCCAGCTCTGTGTGTGACGGGGGGAGCTCCCCAACCCCTTGATGGGCCCTGCTCTGTGCGTGACAGGGGGGAGCCCCCAACCCCCTGATCGACCCTACTCTGTGCGTGACAGGGCATGGAGCCCCAACCCCCCTGATGAGCCCTGTTCTGTGAGTGACAGGGGGCAGGGCCCCAACCGCCTGATTGTCCCTGCTCTGTGCGTGACAGGGGGTGGCGCCGCAACCTCCCCATCGACCCTGCCTTGAGTGTGACAGGGGGCGGTGCCCCAACCCCCCAATTGGCCCTACCCTGAGCATGACTGAGGGTGGCATCGCAACCTCCCAATCTGCCCTGCTCTGTGCATAACAGGGGCGGTGTCCTAACTTCCCAATTGGCCCTGCTCTGAGCCCGACCAGGGGCTGCACCTAGGGATTGGGCCTGCCCTCTGCCACCCGGGAGCAGGCCTAAGCCAGCAGGTCGTTATCTCCCAAGGGGTCCCAGACTGTGAGAGGGCACAGGCCGGGCTGAGGGACCCCCCCTTCCCCCCGAGTGCACAAATTTTTGTGCACCGGGCCTCTAGTATATATATATTTATATACGTGTGTGCACCACGGATAAGTTCCAGCAGCCACAGGGCGAATTGGTTGTATTGGTTTCCATTCTTTCCCTGTTTCAGTTCCCTGTTACTTTACTGCATTTCCTGGGATCACCTCTGCAGCAAGCTACTTATGATCAAATCCTCATCTCAGGGTCTGTTTCGGGGAAGACTCAGACCGTGATGGTCATATACTGTGTCTGCTTTATCCCCTGCACCTAATAAGTACAACTTAAATAACTGTTGAATGAATAAATGAATGAGCACAGCATCCCAGAGATCCACTGCTACTTAAGTGAACCTTTTTGACTCTGGTTTACTGGCACATGCAGAGTTTTCCTTGGATCCGTGGCCCCCAGTGCCCCCAGAATTCACTGATGATAGACCAATCTCCCAGCTAAGGATGTGCAGGGAAGCTTTGTGGAGCCCTGGGGGAAAGCAATGTGCAATAGTGCCCTAGGAGGTAAAACCAGAGAATGAACTTAGTGCGATGTGGAAGGAGAAAAAGAGCTCCTTGAGAAAAGAGAAAAGAAGGAGAAATGGTGGCATTAAGGTGAGATGTTGCCAGAGCTACTGAAAACATAGCATCATCTAAGTATGTGTGTGAGTATGTTCTTATAAAGGACTGTGAGCCTGGGAGGAAGGGAAAGCTACAATTTCTAACGACAGATGCTTCTACCTACTTTTGCTTTTGCAGAAACGGCAGCATTTATCTCAGAAACATGTGGTCACTGTGCAGTAAAATGTTCAAAGGAGATTAAATAGATCACTACTCTCCATAAGAAACTGGATCGGACCTTGGAGAGGGAATGGGGAAAAGCTTGGAATTCTGAGAGAGTGAAGGTTTAGCAGCAGGTGCAGCAGGGAAGTGGAGGACTATCGTTCAATATGGAGCCAAAATATGGGGCAGAGCACTGACTATCCCCGACTTAAAATTTGGAGAGCACTATGACCTCCTGGTTCGTAGATCGACGCTCAACCACTGAGCCGCACCGGCCGGGCGTGATGGCTACCTTGACTGTGCCATGGGTGCCCAGATATTTGGTTAAACATTATTTTTGGGTGTCTGTGAGGGTGTTTCTGGATGAGAATAACATTTGAATCAGTAGATTAGTAAAGCAGATTGCCCTCCCCAATGTGGTGGGCCTCGTACAGTCGTCTGGAGACTGGAATAGGACGAGAACGGGTGAGTAAGGGAGAATCCATGCTTTGCCTGGCTGTCTGAGCTGGGACATGACCTTCTCCTGCCTTTGGCCCAGAACTTGGACTGAGACTTCTACCGTCGGCTCTCTGGAGTCTCTAGCTTGCTGACTGCAGATCTTGGGACGTCTCAGCCTCCCTAACCACGTGAGCCAATTCATTAGATGAAACCTTTTTATACATATATAAGCGCTCCCATTGGTTCTGTTTCTCTGGAGAACCCAAACTAATACAGGGGAATAAAAAACAAAATGTTTGACAGCGGGATAGTTCTGCCTAAAGTTTGCTTCTTCACCACTTAAAATGTTGCAATTTATTAAGGCTGACATTTCAAATGGAATGTCTAGCAAGTGAAAAAGTCTGTAATTTGGAAGAACACTAAAGAGCTTCTGTTTCGATAGATGAGATGATCGTTCTAATGGGCAAAAAGAAAAATGTATTGCTGCCTACACACACCTAAAACAAACTATACAGAAATTTCTATCCTAATGGTTTAATATTATTTTTGAACAAATTGGTTGTACGTGGAGGAAGAATGTAGAGTTTCTCCTATATGTTTATGACTTTTATTTATATGAAACAGGAGTAATTTTAACAGGTAACTGGCTCTGCAAGAAAGAATGGCTTGGGATAAACTGCCCTAAAATATTAATAATAGAAGATCTCAGAATTCTATCCAAGATGCCAATTCATTTAGTGTTCTGGGGGCATATTTTATCAGTACTTTATCTCAGGAGGAATAGCTACTACATTAAGCTGCTTAAGCCGAGAGAGTTCTATGAGCACTTTACTAAGATTTTAATGGCTTCGTGGGCGTTTGGTGACACTAACCTTAAAAGTTTTCCAGGCTAAAATTACCTCAGCAATTCCATGGTGCAGAACTTTGGAGTCTTAGTTGTCCTTTACCTGTGCCTTGGTGAGACCCAGAACTGTCTTCATGAGGGAGGAACACTCAGTCTTGTCTAGAGTGTTCTCCCCCCTCCCATTTCCATGTATGTAACTGAAATGCCGTTTTATCAAGAATTTTTCCTAGTTAGGGACTTCATTTTTCATTAGGATAAGTCATTTCTATCCCCACTTGGGCTGATTATGAAAGCATATGGATCTGCCTTTAATTGGCCACAGAATATTTGCACTCTAGGCTCACGTCAGCAAATATAGTGCTTCTTGGTCAATACTAATCAAAAACTCAGTTATGAGATCTAATATCTATTTATAGAGCATTGACTGAAGGTTATGAAGCACATTCATTCCTCTAGATACTCTAAAATCAATCCTGGAATTAAGGTGGACCGTCAGAACCCAGCCCCTCAGAGAAGTGCTGTAAATTGGGCTCCGGCATTCATTACACATCTCTAGTGAGGGCCTTAAAGGAAACACCTGACACTGATTTTATACAGAGGGAGGTTAATGGCAGACAGGATTCTCTCCCTTATGAGGATCCTTAGGAGAAATCCTTTCTCCTAAGCCATTACCATGCTGAAAGCATGCAGGCACGGAATTATATGACTTGTGTTATCCTCACTGCACAGTCTGTTAATAAGCTCCCAGCCAAATGCATCAGCCACCTAAAACAAGTTGAAAGAGCTTTATCAAGTTTATTTTGTACACAAGTTTCCCTATATAGTCAACTGATTTTTAAAAAGACATATTGAGGTGAAATGTGACATAAAATTCACCACTTTAAAACTAACTATTCAGTAATTGTAAATTCATAAATTTACAATGTTGTGTAACTACCACCTCTACCTAGTTCCAAAGCATTTTCATTACTCTGTCATCTGACTTATTTTTGTTTTATCTTTTCTTCCATTGTTATTCAAGTCTTTAAAAATAAAATCTTATTGTATTTTATGCATGTCTGTAATTCATCACAGTTTTTTTTTTAATAAGGTGGGATTTTAATAAACAAGTTATAAAAAAAACCCCACACCTAGTGACAGGCCCCAGTGCAGGAGGCTGAGGAGGAGTCAAAGTCAGGGAGTGGGAGAACCAGGAAGGAAGTCATTTGTGAGAACCAAAATGAAGTTTCATGATGAGAGTGGTTAACAAGCACCACACACCAGAAACATCAAGTAAAATGAAGATGGAAATGAGGTTGCTAAATGGATTAATTAGGAAACTATTTGTGAAAACTCTATCCCTGTAATCTGTGATTAGAAGTGAAAACTTGTGAAATTTTGTGGTGATTAGGAGGTGAGATAGTGAAGACCCAGATGTCTATCAAAAAATAAAATAAAAAAGACAGCATGTGAAATAGAGAAAGAAGAGGCTGGGTTTGAGGGCAAAGTAAGTTTGAGAGAATATATATTTTTAATGATGAGTATATATATATATATAAATTTATATATATATACTAAATATATATATAAATTTAATGATGAGTATATATATAAATATATATAGTATTATATATATAATACTAAGCCAAACATAGTATAACTAGAGGCCCGGTGCACAAAAATTTGTGCACTCGGGGGGGACGGGGGGTCCATCAGCCAGGCCTGTGCCCTCTTGCAGTCTGGGACCCCTCGGGAGATAACGACCTGCTGGCTTAGGTCTGCTCCCGGGTGGCAGAGGGCAGGCCCAATCCCTAGGTGCAGCCCCTGGTCGGGCTCAGGGCAGGGCCAATTGGGGAGTTGGGGCGCCACCCCCTGTCATGCATAGAGCAGGGCAGATTGGGAGGTTGCGATGCCACCCTCAGTCACGCTCAGGGTAGGGCCGATTGGGGGGTTGGGGCACCGCCCCCTGTCACACTCAAGGCAGGGTCGATGGGGAGGTTGCGGCGCCACCCCCTGTCACGCACAGAGCAGGGCCAATCAGGGGGGTTGGGGAGCTTCCCCCTGTCACTCACAGAGTAGGGCCGATAGGGGAGTTGGGGCACCGTCTCCTGTCATGCCAAGAGCAGGGTGGATCAGCGGGTTGGGGCGCCACCCTCTATCACCCACAGAGCAGGGCCGATCAGGGGGTTGGGGCGCCGCCACTCTCACACTCAGGGCAGGGCCGATGGGGAGGTTATGGCTCTACCCCATCACACACAGAGCAGGGCCCGTGGGGCCGGGGGGGTTGGGGTGCTGCACCCTGTCACACACAGAGCAGGGCCGATCAGGGGGTTTGGGCGCTGCCCCCTGTCACGCTGATCCCGGTGCTGGGAGGCATATTACCCTTTTACTATATAGGTTAGAGGCCTGGTGCATGGGTGGGGGCTGGCTAGTTTGCCCTGAAGGGTGTCCTGGATCAGGGTGGGGGTCCCCACTGGGGTGCCTGGCCAGCCTGGGTGAGGGGCTGAGGGCTGTTTTCAGGCTGGGGGTGACTGAAGCTCCTAACCGCTCCTTTTTTTCTTTTCTTTTTTTTATTCTGGGCCAGCTTTAGTTTGAGGCTTGGCTCCAGCTCTTAGGCCTCCGCTGCTGAAAGTAGGTTTCTGGCCTTTGCTTACAATGTTGCGATCCCGCTGGCTGAAGTCTGGCGGTATTTGTTACATAATTTCTTAAACTGCAGGCTCAGAGGCCTGTAGTGCAGGCGGGGAACGTTGGTTTCCTCCGTCACTGAGGCAAGCAAGCCTCCCTGTTCGCATCAGCTGCCTGGCTGCCAGCCGCCATCTTGGCTGCCAGTTAATTCGCATATCTCGCTAATTAGCCAATGGGAAGGGTAGCGGTCGTACGCCAATTACCATGTTTCTCTTTTATTAGTGTAGATAGGTGGAGGAAACTTGAATGACCTTGGTTTTGCAACCAGCTGTAGTGTGACCTTGAGCAAGGACTTCACATCTCTAGGCTTGGTTTTCTCATCTGTGAAACACAGTAACTTAACTAGATTATATCTATGCTATATTCATGAATAAAAGGAATGTATAAATAAAATGAGAACAGTAAAGCAATTTTGAAAATACAATACTTTCATCATAGATATACTATTATTTTTATGAATCTATCTGAAATGCTGATCTTATAATAATAAGTTTCTATGATATAATATTGTTATTATATCCAGTGAGCACTTCATATCAATTATTTCACCAAAAGATTAATTTTGTTTTATCAAACTAACTTTCAAATGATTTAAAAATCAATATAGTGGTGGTTGATGTGAAATGTGGTTGATTAAAATTGGCCATAAATTCTTTGATAGCTCTCCCATCAAGAGATAAGTTCTGTGTTCCCTCCTCTTGAATCAAGATGGGCTCCATGGCTGCTTCGTCACTAGAAAGTGAGCAAGTGACACTATTCTTGGCCCTTAAGAGAGTGACAGCTGTCTGTCTCTTGCAACACTGACTCTTTGCATCCAGCTGTGATGCTGTGAGGAAGCCCAAGCAGCCCCTGGGAAAGGCCTAGATAGAGCAGAAATGAGAGCCCTGCCAACAGCTCTGCTGAGCACTGATTTGCCAGCCAAGTAGAGAACATTTTGGAAAAAGATCTTCAACATCAGTGGAGGTACTCTAGTTTACATAATGGGGCAGAGAAGAGCTGTTGCCACTGGTCCCTGCCCACATTTCAGATTTATGGGGAAAATAAATTATTGTTGTTTTAAATCACTAACTGCAGAATTGGTTTGTAACAAATGTTGGTTAACATGTATTCACTGTTAATCATGTAAATAAAATATAATCTGTACAGGTGGTTCTGCTGTTGTGACATGTATGTGTTTATGAAAAACGTAGTATTCCATAAAACTGCATACTAATTGCATACAGGGTTTATGAGGAAAATAGGATTGAAGTGGACCACTCAAAACCTGTAGACTTTTGTAAAGAAGAACTCTAAGACAGGAACAATCCTATTAAAAATATCAGCCATAACACATCTCCACCGGCATTTGCACTTCGGACCGCAATGTATCCTTAACCACCTTGCATCTTGGGGTTCAGGTTTCCTTAAAGACATTTTTACTTACGATTTCATCACAGAACTGTATAAAGTGGAAAGCATAGGGGTTTCTGAAGCCACTAAATCAGCTACTTCCTGAACTAAATAGACTCTTCTTCAGAATTTTCAGGTGGGTTTCTTAAAGATCTTCATATATGATTAAAGATTTCTCTTTAATTGTGAGAATGTTTGACCCTATTGCCTCAAAAATGAACAGGTTTGGAAATTCAGAAGTGAATCAAGAAGATTTAAATGTTTGCTGACACCCTTATGGATCAATTACATATTGAAGCATGGTGGCAACCATGCTTGGTAGGAATTGCTGTTTAATATTTTAACCCTGCTGACTTGGCTTCTGTCATTATTTGCTTGCTAAAATAATAGAAAAGTTATTTTGATTTTCTGAATTATATAAATCATCCCATTCGATTGAATACCCTATTGATTGTAATGTGAATACCCCATTGGGTGTGGTCATACTGGTTTTAGAAAACACATTCCTCTGTACCTGGAGACCACGGCTGCACAATTACTCTAAATTTTCCCAGTGGCTCCAGATAATGTGTTTCCGTTGACTCAGTGGTCCTAAGACCCAAAACTATAATTAATATTTGTAGATAACTAATCGGCTCAATCTAGCTTCTGTAACAAACTGCTTTTTTTGCAAACCAGGTTCCTTATTCATAACCGCGAGATGTAATCAATACCTTTGTGATTTTTGCCTATATAAATCTGGTGTTGTGGTCATTTAACCACTACGAGATTTGGAGAGCAAATTGCCCCCTCGTAGTCCCGGCTTCGAAATAAATGTGATTCCTTAATTCAACTTCTTGAGGCGTCCTTGAGTGATTCTTGGGATACATTACAACAGTATGACCTAACCAGTGCTAAAGAAACACATGTAGCAGAACAGACAGTATCAATGGTCAGCCTGTCTGTGGCAAGTAGGAATCCATATACTGATTGTGAAGGCCCAATCCTGTGTTGCCATAGTCCCTCGTTGTGGACTTGGGCCTTGTGCCCTACCTTGTCTTGATGGACTCTCAGATTTGAAGCCCAGTAGAGATGGCTGTTCTGTGTGGGTAGCTGTTGGAGCTGCTTTGGTTTGAGTTTCTCTCCCCAGGTCCACGAGGAAAGGGCTGCTAGTGCTCTCTGTATCCTGGGGACTAGAGCTGAGGGAAGGACATGAAGGGTGTCCTCCTTTTCAGAGGAGGGTGGGTCAATGGACTGCTGTCCTGTTGTCAGTGCTGGGTGAGGAAAGCTTCTCTGGGTCTAGGGGGGCTTTGTCACTGGTCTTTGAGGTAGTGTCATACATGGATTTCTCAAAGAGGATGTTGTTATCTAACATAGACTTTGTGGGAAGGAAAAACTCACCAGGTAGACTATGTCCTTCTCTGTCCACTGTCTCGAGCCTGGGCTGACCAAGAGGAAGTTCTGGACTCAAAGTAGCATCCTGAAGAATGAATATAGAAAGACATGTGGAGAAGGGACTTTTTTTTTTTTAATATGAGAAGGGCTATAATCTATATATTTTTCATTTAAATTTAAGCAAGTCAGTTTAGTTGACTTGAATCTACTGTAGATTCTGATATAGGTTCTGGTAGAGAAATACGTCCTAAACAGGATGAATGCACCAATACAGTGGTAATATGAACTCTATTGGGGTGGCTAATTGACTCTGCCTATGCAGAGTTAACTCATAACTGAAATACTTTGAATTATGTCTATCATGTTTGAGTTTATGAATTCTTTATTTAAAGAGGCAATAAAGCTTAGTCAGCACTTTCATTTATGAATACCCCAGTGATAACTTTTGGCATAAATTAAATGACAATAGCTTTAAATGAAACAAAAACTATTACTGAATTTATTATTTTTACTTTCTAAGATGTCATTTTGTACTCATGAGATCCCCATAAATAAATACCAGTATATAGATAAGACCTTAAGAACCAACTTGTAAATTATGTTTATTTCTGGAAGTTAAATAAAATATTCCGCTTTAAGTATTCTTTTCAGTTTATGAACATGTGTTTATTTTATCAAAAACAGAGCAAATCTTGACTCTAATTGAAATAAAGATCTGACTACAGTGAAGGAAACTTTAAATTTTAGGGTGTCCCTTAAAAAAGTATACACACCCTTTGAATGAGTATAAAGGCAGTGTTTATTAGAAGACATTTCATTTTCAAAATTGACCTATTAGCTGTTAAAGTGTATATACATTTTCTGTGTTTTACGAATACAGATACGGAACGTGGGTAATCAACTACTGCCTATAAAAAGCACTAAGTACTGCAGAGGAGAGTTTGCTCTGTTCAGTCTTTTTTGTTGTTGGAATATTTTTGAGGCCTTGTTTCTATTTGAAGAACAAAAGGACAACAAACTCACCTTTGTGAAACCAGCAAGGAGTGTAGGCAGCACTGACTGGGTATTGGGAGCAGAGCCAGGCAATGACCCAACAATTTCTGTGGATGAAAAATCACAAGATTTGAGTGTTTACTTTCTTACTTTCCTTTTGTGTTTGGGCAGTAAAACAGTTAGGGTGGAAAGTGTGGCACTAATAAGTTCTTAAGGAGTGGTGCAACTGATCATTAAGAAGTCATCACATAAGCTAAGGGTCATTGATCTGAAGGATAAATTGAAGGACAGATGCAAGGGGTATGTCTTGCATGCTTACGTGATAAGAGCAATTATTAAGGTGGATTTTTAGGGTGTTTAGTTTTATTGTACAGATTTGGACTAAGCAGAGAGGCTGATTGGCTAGGCCAGTGAGGATGAAAACATCACTGAACTGACAAAACCTAACAGAACTGGCTCGAATAAATACTGCAACCAAGAACCATTTGCAGAGTCCTACTTCAAACCAAAGCCTGATTCTCAGAACCTCCTAGAGCAGTGGTTCTCAACCTTGGTGGCACATTAGAATCACCTGGGAATCTTTTTAAAATCCTGATTTCTGGGCCTCATCCTCCGGAAATTCTGTTTCTTTGTTATGGGGTGGGGCCACATTAGTAACAAAGAAACAGCATATCCGGAGGATGAGGCCCAGAAATCAGGATTTTAAAAAGATTCCCAGGTGATTCTAATGTGCAGCCAAGGTTGAGAACCACTGTCCTAGAGGATTCAACAAAGAGACAAACCAGATGTTCTCTGAGATGAGTCTGAAGTCCACCTTTTCTTGTCTAGTAGATTCACTTACCCTGCACATTGTACCAAGAGGTTTTTGTGAAGCTTTTCAGTGTTGAGTTTGACTATAGACGCCAGAGAGACAGAACTGGCAGAGAATGCTAGCTTCATGCCATGTCACACTAAAATGGCATTTCGGTTGTCCATCTATTAAGCCAGGAGTACTGGGCCTACTGAGGAGTTGAGTCCCAGGCTCCTGGGTCCCTCCAGGCACCCACTGAAGATTTGAGTGTGTCTGATTATCCGGTTGACTTTTTTAGATCCACGCTCCTCTTCTCTTCCCACTACTTTCTGCTCCAGGAGGTTGTCTTATATGGGATATGTCAATGATTGCTTGCCCTCTGTTTTGGGGGATGGCTTAGTTCATTAGGCAACCCTTCAGGCCAGGAGGTCGTAATGGGCCCTTGCTGCTTCTAGGCCCAAGGAACTGTCCTATTAGGGAAACCTTTATAAATAGTCCCTTTATCAAACTAGTCTCACATGACCCTAATTTGAATGTGCCATCTGTTTCCTTTTGGGACTTGATCAATTTACTAATAAGGGAATCTGGGTTTTGCTAGGGGAACAGAGCTGTCCAGGGGTTACTCTCTCTCCCTGGGCTCTACTGGGTGGTCAAACTGGACTTGACTGACATTCTTGGCTTCTCCTAGAGCTATTCTTGGTGTGAAGTAGTCACCAAAGACTTATCAAATGAGGTTGGAGTGAGGAAAGACAGAAATGATACCATACATGATGCGCCTGTCACAGAAATGATAGATTCTGCAAGGCCCAATAAAAATGACAGTGACCATGAGACATTCACAACTCCTAGTCTCTCTGTCAGAATGAGGATAAACCCAGAACTATGAAGTTGCCAACTGACCGTCAGTGAACTGAATTGTCCCCACGTGCAAGGATTTTTCTTCCTGTAGCACTCTGCTGATCAGCTTTTTGAGGTCTAAAGCTGTGAGATAGGTTTCTTGTTGCTTGTCCTCCTCTGTCATCCCATAAAGGATTCCTTCACTTTCAGTTTTGTTGGAATCAAAAGACAGCAGGTCACTTGCAGGACTTTTTGCTTCTGCACTGTCTCTCTTAAAGATGGCCATAAGTCGCACCTCTATGGAGCTTGAACTGTAGAAGCAGAGGACACGTCATACTCAAGGCCATTGTTCTATGCCTTGGTAAGATGGTTACTATGATGCTACAAAGCTTCAGGACAGCTGAAACCTCTTGAATATCCCACTTCCAAAATAATTTCAATGTTTATAAAAAATTTGAAATGTGGCAAAAAATTGACATGTATTTTATGTAGTTTTTTATATGTGTTTTAGTTCTAAATTAGAATGTCAGGATAAGGGTTAAGTCCACATTAAAGAGGGAACACTAACTGAATCAAGAAGATATTTCTCTTCTTCTTTTTTTCCAAGAAGTATTTATAAATTAAAAATTAAAAACCCTAAAGTAAACATAATCTTTCTCCCAAGGTGCTTTAAAAATAACATCTTGGAAAGAAGGTGTGAGAAAGGAGAAAGAGAAGTAGCATATGATAAAGTATATTTATTATAATATTTATTAACTCAATGCCTTTTTGCACGTAAAAATCAAATCAAATTCTCTGTAACTATGTCCTCTAAGATCAGGTTTTACCTTCTCATTTAAGTCCACTCAGAGGGATGCAAAGTGTTTTAAAGGCCACAGGAACTGATAATGTGTATCCTTGGCAGTTCTTTGGGCCACACAATCAGTCAGTCTGTAGTTCATTATTTCCTTAGTCAATTATAGGAGCCAAAGCTGGATTCTTATTACTGAGCTTTCCTAGATCTAGTGGGCCCTTTCCCAGGTCAAATGACCTTGCAACCAAGGAGCAAATTAGTTTCTCGGCTTTAATCCAGACAGGCTAGTTTCATGTACAAGTATGCATTCAGGCAGACAATTTCCTATCATAAATGACATTTTTGTGAAGCATGCTTGCATCACCCTTATATGCCTTTATGTTTTTCTAATTAGATTTTGAGTTTTATCTCATGGAGTGATTTTGAGAGTTACCCCCTAACCCCCACTACTGAATAATGGGTCAGTTACTCCCATTTAAATAAGAAACGATTAAAAAATCATTGAGTTATCCTAGATTTTATATGTAAACATTATTTGCAAAAGATCAGCATATACATTTATGGGGGAAAAAGTACTATATTTAAAAATATTAAAAGTTCAAAATAGTTTAAACAATAAAGAATTTAAATTAAAAAGAAAAGTCCAAATTACCCATCTCTTTCTTTCTTTGGTCTTCATTTCATCATGCACAATGGTAACATGCAAGGAAGTAAAAATTTTTATGAAATTTATGGAGACATTCAATGTATCATTTCATATACAAAAAATTCTTTCCATTATCTTCCATATTTGTCCAAAGCTTTGAAGGAAATATATAAATTCTTACCAGAATTTGGATGGAAACTTTGAGAACCATATACATCTCAGAAAGTAAACATCATGATCTAATGTTTCCGATTAGGATTTGAGAATTAGTTCAAAGATTATATGTACTCTTGGTCTTAAACTCTTTGAGTTGCTCATATTCCTCCTAAAGAGACTGCAAATATATCCTAGACATCTTTACAGTTTTGGGTAGTGCTGGTGGCAGGAAGTTTTTAAAATGTATTTTATAAATTTATTTCTGGACCCTGTGAATAGCATTAAATGCTTAGTTTAATTCTGAAGGTAATTTATCTGAGGCTGAACTCTGGAGCTGTTGTTTTGTTGACGCTTGTTTTTTGAATTGCTGTAATCAGTAAACCTTGAGGGAATGGTACAATTCACCATGGACCTGGTTGCAAGAAAAACAAACAGCTGTTAACTGAATGGGTGGTCTGCATCAGGCAGTTCACTTGCATCCTCTTTAAATCTTTTCAACAGCACAATCAATCCTATTTCACAGAAAACAGGTAGAGAGGGAACTTGTCAGTGGAAAGAGGCAGAGCCAGGATTCAAATCCTGGCCTGCCTGACCTCAAGCCTGACCACCCACTCATACCTGCAAAAAGGTCATTTAGTCACTAAACTGACAACTACATTTTGGACTCCTCCAAAATAAACATATGAATTTAATTTAGAAGCTATATTCAGTTTTTTTCATTGCAAATGAGAGTTGCCAACAAAGGCACTATACATTTTTTGTTTTGGGATGGGGTTTCATGTTGCTTTCATCCCTTGATATAACAGGACTGAATGGACTCTCTTTCCTTCTGGGAACACAAGAGAGAATCTATGACCATCTCACTGGGATGCTCTGAGGGAAGGGAATTCTTTCCGTACTAACTTGACATTCATCCAGAGCTGGCCTCCTGCTTTCTTTCAGTGATAGTTGTAATCCATGATGCTGCTGAGAGAGGCCAAGGCTTTCTGGGCTAAGACCCCAGTCCTGCTCATTTTTAAAGCTTGCTTTATTGAAATATAATTTTCATGAAACAAACTTCACATGTTGAAGGTATACAATTTGATAAGATTGACACTCCTGTACACCAGCGAATCAATTATGGCAATCAAGATAGTGAGCACATTTCATCACCCAAAGGCTTGCTGGTACCCCTGTGTAATCCTTCCCTCCATTCCTTCTCTGCCTCACCCTCTCCAAGCAACTGCATTTTTTTTTTTAGAGTTAAATGTAAGTGGAATCATAATGTACTCCCTTTGATCTGTCATTGTTCACTTAATTATTTTGAGGCAAATCCATGTTGTGTATTCCAATAGTTGCTTTGCTGAGTAGTAGTCTATGGTAAGAATATGTCACAATTTGTTTATTTATTGCTCTGTTGGACATTTGGGTTGTTGGCTATTACAAATAATGCTGCTATGGACACTGGTGTGCGAGTCTTTGAAGGAGAATACCCTCCAACGAGATTGAATGATTGTTAATAGCTTCCCATATATGCTTTAAGAGATAAAGCAATATATTACGTGAATCTTTCACCGTTCATCCCTTTAATGGTGTTAATCATAGATGTTCTAACTAGTTCCCAGTTGTATTGAGATAATCGAATGAGGTTACTGACACAAAAGCACTTATTAAATTGTAGATCAGGTTTTATATGAATGAGTGGACATGAAGACAGTACTAGGAGACATAGGGTGTTAGGCCTTCTGTAGGGACCTGGCTCCATGAGAAAGCAATTTCCTTCATAATGAGTTTACTTTACAATATGCTGAGCATCATTATTAATGATTAAAAGTTTGTGGTACTCACAGCATAGCATTTATTGTATTTGGGTCAAATGTGTTTTCCTTCTTGGAGACTAAATCTTTATTACATAATAGAAATCATTGGGAAAATGTGATCAAATTTAGTTTATACGTATCTTTGGAAGAAATAAGAATAAATTCCTACAGAGATAAACACATGGGGAAGATGCAGCTTCAAGGGATATATCTTTAAACTTTTTACCTTGAAAATTTAATCAGCCTAACATTTTTATTTTGTTCTGAAATATATTTTTTATTATTATTAGTTTTCATTTATTTGAAAGGAGGAAATAATGAGCACTTGAACATTCACCAAAAAAGTCCCCAAAACGTTCCTATCATTTAACAGCTTTAAATTAAAAATTTGTTCTTTAACTGCAGTGGTTTATCCAGAAGACCTTGCCATCTATGCAGAATATCCTCCCATCACCTTTTATTTTTTTTAATCCATCTGATTTCACATGGAATACTGTGGGGCGGCATGTTGAAATAAAGAAAAACAAGTCTGCTTTGGTAAATAGGAAGGGTTTCATCTTTTATAACTTTCACTTTTCAATGTTTCCTTCCTCTGGAATTATGCAGATCAGGGGGCCTGATAACTTCAAAAGAAATAAACTGGCGGAGCTCCCCCAGAGGAATGCTTTGTGAGTGTGTGGCACCCTGGCTCTGGGCACCTTTATGCTTTAAGACGATAGACGGTAAGGGAGCCGGGAAGGACTTGGGTGACTCCTGCTTTACCCACTTTACAAATCCCCTCCGGCAGGAATCACACTCTGTCATACCAGGGCTGATGTTTACCCTGCGGAGCATTAAGAAAAAAAGTAAAACATATGTGGCCCCACTTGTAGATGTTTTGAATAATGAGAACTTAAGAAAAAGACGCACAAATCTTGCCAAAAATTATGAACCCACATTAGAATGTTGAGGTGCTGACGGATATAGACCTGCCAAGGGAATATGATCGGACCCTGCTGCAGTGTGGCGCTCTTTGATTATTTCATTTCTTTTATTGGAAATTTTCACTTAACAATTTTTATAATTATTATAATACTTTTTCATTTAATAGATTTTGCATGGTACTATATATTATTATGGTTCAGATGTCAAAATAACATAAAATATTTTGGGAAGTCCTGCTTCCACCCCTGTCTCTGTCCACCCCATTCCTCCAACCCCACTCCGCTGTAGGCACTACTGTTATTAGCTCTCTTGGTTCAGCTTGATTTGTTTATTTTATTTACTTATTGTTTCAAATTTTAAAATTAACTAAGTGTTTATTTTTTAACTTAAATTGATTGGGGTGACATTGGTCAACATGATCATACAGGTTTCAGGTGTGGATTTCTATGCTACAAGATCTGTATATTGCACCATGTGCCCACCACCCAAAGTCAAATCTTCTCCTGTCACCATACATTAGGATTCCCTTTTCCCCCCAACCCTTTCCCTCTGGCAACCACCACACTTGATTGGTTTAAGCAATGATGATCTTTAGCATCGATAGGCAACCAGGCAATCAGACACCAATTGCTACTTTTTTTGACTTGTCTGTACTGAGGAATTTTTCTAAGAGGTTTGCTAATAACATTGCTAAGGATAGCAGGTGAGCTTTCCGAGAGAGCCATGTTTCTGACTCCAGGGGGAGAAAGGAACACAGCTCCTGCGCTACCCCTTAAAGCATCACCTAGGGCAGCGGTTCTCAACCTGTGAGTCATGACCCCTTTGGGGGTCGAACGACCCTTTCACAGGGGTCGCCTAAGATCATCAAAAAACACATATTGAATATATAATTACATATTGTTTTTGTGATTAATCACTATGCTTTAATTATGTTCAATTTGTAATAATGAAAATATATCCTGCATATCAGATATTTACATTATGATTCATAACAGTAGCAAAATTATAGTTATGAAGTAGCAACAAAAATAATTTTATGGTTGGGGGTCACCACAACATGAGGAACTGTATTAAAGGGTCGAGGCATTAGGAAGGTTGAGAACCACTGACCTAGGGTCAGGTTCTAATTAGATAATTCCTTTATCTGAAATGTATTCAGTTTTTGGGATTTGACAGAGCTAAACAATTGGAGGGAAGGAGACTTTATAATCCTCATGACATCACCTTTAAAAGAGGCTAGGAAGAAAGTAACTTAAAAATTGATAAGAGTCCTGCTCTCTTACTTACCTAAATCCTAACACATGAATTCCTTTGAATCCTGGAAGTTTCTTAAATACCTTTTGCATCTGTAGAGAGAAAAAAATTATGAAATACACCTTGATTCTACTGGGTAAGGTCTTAATAACGGAAAGTGACTAAATACTTTTGATGAGTTAGGGGAAAAAATAAAAATGGATATAATGATCGAGGCCAGATTTATTCTTAGTTATTTCAGAAACCTGGAGGAAAGTATTTTGCTATTTATTTTAAAGCTGGAAAGCTGTAATTGGATAGTTCTGACTTGCTTTAGTGGTTACTTTACATAAAACATGAAACAACTTCAAGTTCGTACTCGGAAGAAAATTTTTTGGCCGCAGTATTTTTATCTATACACACAGAATAGCTATAATATTTTCTTAATTGAACTATATGATTTGGAAACATCTACAGTGTTAAAGGGATTATTAAAGCCAAATTACCTAAATAAAATGTTAGTAGCAGATTCTAATGTAATATATTACATTGGCTCTTAGATTTATGTGAAATTACAATACGTTTTCTCATTTAATTTGACCTTGCTAATGAGGCATATTATCAGAATATTTCACGATTGTTATACTCAATTACTTCCCAACCTACGATAGTCTTGCTTCTGCCCCTCAATCCCCAGGAGGGAAGGTTCTCTCTAGGCCATTGTCTCGCCTCTCTCCAAATCCTAAGACATTTTCATTTCTTTCTCCGTGGTTTCCCTGCCCTTTTCCCCTGGTTCTTCTCCCGTCTCTCAGACAACTCTGTCAGTCTTTATCCTATTCCTGTCCTCACTCTCCATGGAAACTGTAAGGATTCTGCAAGTTTGCATCCTCAACCTCATCTCACTCACTCTCCCATTTATTCAGTCAGCTCGACTATGGGCTCTGCTAGGCCCTCCAGACATTGTCACATAGATGAACGGGCACTACCTATCCTACTTACTTGTATGAAGCCTGGGAGGCAAGCAAAACCAAGAGGAAGACAAGACAGTCTAGCAGTGAAGCGTGGGAGGGAGAGCAGGGTGACCGTGAGGGAGGCTGAAGAGGTGAATAGGGCCTCGGCCCTGTCCTCCCTTCCCTGTGCCCACTTCCCTCTGCCTCTCCTTGGGGATCCCATTTTCTCCCATGGCTTCAATGGCCACCTGACATACAACTTGGAGTTCTCCACGTGAATATCCCAACCTTTGTCACTAATTACATAGTCGCAAACCTGGGTAATTCTCTTCCTCCAAGTCTGCCTTTCCTCCTGGGTGCTGTCTCAGTCAGGATTGTGAACACCCTTCACCTTCCATGCCAGAGAGCCCAGCATCCCCAGATACCTTTCCTCTGTGCCCCTCACATCCAGTCACCTCGCCTGTTTGTTTGAATCCTACATGCCTTTTGTTTCCATCATATTCTTCTTATTCCCATGCCCCTCCCTAAAGCCCTTTCTGTATTACCAAAATGGTTTTCTGGGTGTGTGGGAGGAAGGGAAGATAAATGTTCTCCTTCTTCTTCTTCTTCTTCTTCTTCTTCTTCTTCTTCTCCTCCTCCTCCTCCTCCTCCTCCTCCTTTCTTCTTCTTCTCCTTCTTCTTTCCTCTTCTCCTTCTTCTTCTTCCTTCTCTTCTCCTTCTCCTTCTTCTTCTCCTTCTCCTTCTCCTTCTCCTTCTCCTTCTCCTTCTCCTTCTCCTTCGCCTCCTCCCCTCTCCTCCACCTCCGCCTCCTCCTCCTCCTCCTCCTCCTCCTCCCTCCTTCCTCCTTCTCCTTCTTCCCTTCTCCTTCTCTCTTCTTCTTCTTCTTCTTCTTCTTCTTATGGACTATATCATCAACCACGCACTTCTAGAATCCGACTCCGCTATAACGTCATTCTTGTCTTAGTCGTTCTTCTCCTTTCTTCTCCTCTCCTTCTCCTCTCCTTTCATCCCTTCTCCTCTCGTCTCACTCTCCTTCTCCTCCTCCTGCTCCTCCTCCTCCTCCCTCCTCCTCCTCCTCCTCCTCCTTCCTCCTCCCCCTCCTCCTCCTTCTCCTTCTCCTTCTCCTGATCCTCTCCTTCTCCTTCCCTTCTCCTTCTTCTTCTTCTTCTTCTTCTTATTCTTCCTACTCAGCCTCCTAATACCTCCAATCCTCCTCCATCCTCCCATCATTCTCTTCTTCGTCTTCTCTTCTTCTTCTTCTTCCTCTTCTTCCTCTTCTTCTTCCTCTTCTTCTTCCTCCTCCTTCTCCTCCTTCTTCTTCTTTCTCTCTCTCTCTTTTTTTTTATGAGTTGGAGTTGGGGAAAATGGGGAGATGTCTTTTTGACTACAATATTTTTCCAAGTTGATCATTCCATATCTGTCACTCTTCACTGAAAATCTCTTGATGGGCTGCACTGCCCATTGACTAAGATCTACTAGTAATACTTCAGAATGGCATTTAAGGCTCTTCACAGTTTACCCTCTCTCCCCGGGTACCTTACCATTTGCCCTTCCTGCCATTTACCCCCTTGGCCAATATTGTCTCCTCTAGTCACATTAAACTCACCACTGTCCCTCCCCAAATACAATGTGTACTTCTTCCAGACATCTATACATTTTTTTTTTAGACCAAGGTGCATCTTCTGTTGGGCCCTAAGACCCCCGGAGAGTCCAGCAGAGGAGGCGACGACCCCAAGTCAAACGCAGAGACCGAGGCTTGATGCAAGAGCAAGAGGATTTTTATTACAAGCGCAGCGCAGGGGCTCTCAGGCAGGCAGGCAACAACACAAAGGAAGTGCTGCTGACTGGAGCCCCGAGCAATTGCAGAACACGGGTTTATAAAGGCAAAAACCACACGCAGGTGGCCGGAAAACAGGGAACTGGGTTACCAGTTAACTCATAACTCATCTTTTACAGGGACAGGTCTTTGTTATTAGTTGACTCATTTCCTAAGGGGCCAGGGTGGTCTGGTATGCGCAGGCCGATCCCGAGGAGTGATAAGATAACTATGCTATGACCAGATCAGGGCGCCAGAGCTTTACGGGAAAGGTCAGGAGGGGGAAGTTCTCTTTAATCTTTACATTAACCAGAGCTTACTGGAAAGGCTGGTCCAGGGGGAAGGGGGGGGTTTTCAGCGGCCTTACACTTCCACCTTCTGTTCATTGACCACCCCTCTCCCCCAACCCATCTTTCAAAGCCAGCTCAGATATCTTTTCTATTGAAAAGCATTTGTAGGGCCCTGAAGTCAGGTTCAGTTATTTCTTCTCCCTACCACTCTTGGATGTATTACTGTATTTTCCATTAAACTTCCTGGGAGGTGCATGTGTGTCCCTCACAGAGATTATACTCCTTGGGCTCAGGGATCATGTCTTACTTATTCATCTTTATCTCTCTCCTTCCCAGTGCCTACCAGATTGTCATCCACATAGGAGGGACTCAGCACATTTTGTTTAATCAAGTTGAGTGCATCTTTTCTGCCTAAACTCACCAACATGCCACTGCATTGTCACTGTATCTAAAATTACTGCCAAATCCTCATTATCTACGCCAAGGACTAGAGCGGCGATGCACAGATAATCCCCAAATCACATACATTGGGCTTTGGAATATATCATGGATTTATTTTTTTCTCAGCAGACTGATTTATCTTCTTAGTCATATTTTCTTCTCTCAATTTAAAAATATGTTGTGTGTAGCAACTGCAGTGATGAAGATAAATGAATAAGCTTGGATGATGAGGAGATAAATGTATAAGCTCGAGTTCAGATATTGGTTCTCAACTTTCTAGTTGTATGACCTTGAGTTTATTACTTAATTTTTTGAATCTTGGTTCCCTTAACCAAAATGAGGTAATAACACCTATATCATAAGGCTGCTGTAAGGAATAACACATACCTGACACACAGTGGGGAGAGAGGCAGTGATATTTTGTCTATTTACTAGTCTCCTTCTGGGTTACTAGCTCCTTGATTGCCCCAGGATCTCTGACTTCCTCCAGGGCCACACAGCACAGAGCCTGGCAGGGGCAGAGTAAGCCTTCAGTAGTTGTTTTAGAAAGACTCAGTTCGGGGAAGGACAGGAAGAGGGTCCCTGTAGCGGTCAGTGACAGGGGGCGTGGAATGTTTCTGTGGTGTCACTCCTACCCCACCATGAGCTAGCTAGGAGATCGGGTTCTGCAGAGCTGGTCTTTATAATGGGGCCGGTGGGAGAGAGCTGTGTCCATGCTCCAGGTCTGCTCCTGGACAAATAGTTTTGAGTCACAAAGTTGGTCATGCCATCCCAGTTACCCCACCTAGGACTGGATGTTGAAGAATGAGCAATAGTTTCTGGAGCAGAAGATTCAGACCCCAACTCATCTCTCTTTCTCGTCTAGGATACCAGAGATGCTGTGATGCATGCAGATACAATCAATCAAGCACAGAACGGCTCCCATGGAATCCCACAGCTATTAGCTTAGGCAGTAGGATGCATGGCCCGGAGAGCTGTCCTCCCCTCCTGGGCGCTCACGGCAGCGGCTCCAGTGGGGGGGTTTATTGCCTGTGCCTGTGTCCTCTTTGTGAACCTGCCTCTGATGGATTCAGAAGCAGCTTTACTTAGGAGGGTGCGGGAGGCGTCTAGGGAGGAGATGACAAAGGCCTTCAGTTAATTCTGCTAAATAATCTTCCGGGAATCTTCCAATCATGGAGCACTAACCACTAAATTACTAATTAAGTGTCCAGTTGACCTTATTAATAACACTAAATGCACAGGGGCCTCCTGGATTCTGCCAGAATGTACGTTAACGGGGCTATAAAAAGGCAGCTGTGTGGAGCTCTCCTGAATGTTTGCATAGGAGAAAGCATTCAGACAACAACTACGCATTCCTTTTGACATCTGTATTAAATTGCTCATTAAGTTTATTGTGGAAATTAAATTACTGCAAAGCACTGCCCATTAATTCCCGATTAGGTCCAAATGACTGTGCTAATGCAAGTGCTAGGCTGTGGTGAGGCTGGTTGGTTATGTGATGGCTGGCTTTGAGGCGTCCAGACTACCCAGGGGCCTGGGAGGGGAACAGATGCTCGAAGCGGAGGGGGTCCATCTGAGAGAAGCCAGAGACCCGTGCAATGGAACCAGCAGGTCTCTGCAACCAGACCAAGTGAGATATACTCTTCCTTGACTAATGAATATTTCAGAGGCTAGAAAGGCATGTTTATTTGATACAAAATCCTCTCCCCATAAATATGTGTATTTGGGAAAAATAGGAATTAGAGCATAGTGGCTAAGAGCAGGGGTTCTGGTGCCAGGCTGCCTGAGTTTGAGTCTTGGCTCTGCCAGTTACTAGTATGACATTGTTGAGCATTTAGTTCATTTCCTCTTGCCTTGGTATCCTGACTTGTAAAAAAAAAAGAAATAATATCACTTAACTTATAGATTTGTGTGAAAATGAAATGAGTTAATACATATAAAACATTAAGACCAGTACAGTGGTATTATTTCTCTACATAGAAGTAGATTTGGAAAGGGACTTTGAGGTCATCTTTAATTTCTAAATGAGGAATCTAAGGTCAGGGAAGTGATCCTCAAATCTTTATGGCTATTTCTTGGCAGAAACAAGACTACAGCTAAGATCTTTAAAAAATTATAATTTAATTGTATTACTCCACATCAGGTAGTTTTAGGTGCTTAGAAAATTCACAGGTGAAGTGCAGACAGTCTATGGCCAATTATCCAATTCTGACATTACTCTGACTATGCTAAGGATTTGCTGAAGAGAATATTTCAAAGAGCAAATAGAAGATAACAGACTATTTTAAAAATGCATTCTATCTAATAGTCCATGTCTAAGTACTTTTCTGGTTCGTAAATACCCCATGCTGATGCTTTCTCTTTGAAGTTTGCAGAAATGATGTTCTACGTTTTATTGACTATGCTGATGCTGGGAGAGGTTGGAGGTTGTGAATGTTTTTCTCTTAGCTCCTCTCCAGTTGACAGCGGGTAAGCACTGGAGTACGAGAAGTGGAGCCTGTTTGTCCCCTGGCCTTGCTCAATAAGATGCTTGGGCTGTCCATAGACATAGTTCACAGTTTTGTAATCTCATGGATGCTTCTGTTTTCAGTTGAATTTCTACAAACAGGTACTGAGTAGTTGCTGCATCCCAAGCTCTGTATTAGGAGCTAAGGCTACTGAGATGAAAGCAAGAGTTTCTGCCCTTAAGGGAAAGCTCATAGCCTGGTGTTAGTGAGGGTGGTGGGAGGACGAGGAGGGAGGAATGGAGACAACAGAGGCCATAGACATATAAACAGACAATCTCAGTACAGAGTAATCGTGTTATGGCAACAGTGGGCCCAGGCGTTAGCCCAGAGGAGTGAACCCAGAATGGATAGAGAGAATTTTTCATGATGTTCGCAAAATGAATCTCGGGGAAGGGCACTCCGGATGGAGGAGGCATTACTTATAAAGACTAACGGTGAGAAAGTAGAGTGCAAAGGAGGGGGATGGTAAGGAACTGGTGTTAAGATGAGGCTGGGAAGAAAGGCAGTGTGTTATGACATTCAGCTGCCATGTTCAGCAGAGTAGTTTGGATTCTCCTGCAGGGAATGAAGAGCCGTTTAATTTGATCAGGGATAGGCAGATAGGATGATGGTCAGAGATGGAAGAGACATCTTGGGGCAGGTCCTTAGTTTAGTGCTGGATGTCATGGATGACATAACTGCCTTCTGCCTGTCACCCATGAAAAATGCCATGGCTTTAAGCTGCATCAGACGGCAAAAGTGGAAATATTATGGAAGACAAGGTAATATGGATTCAAAATTCATATTTCACCCCAGCATATTCCCTAGCTGGTGTCCACACGGACATTTTAGACATCTAGAATATCTGCTCAGTGGCTTTCCGCTAAATGCGATTTACAACCTATTACTATATGAAGAAAATCTAAATGTGAAGGACTTGTAAGGTGGAAAAGCTGGAACAGAAAACTTTCCTGGAGAGCCACTTTTTCCTAACATGTTGAGACCCATTGCAGCTTTTGGTGTATTTGTTTATTTTGCAGTGGTTAAAAATGCATGCCTGATCACAAGAAGGTGGAATTATTATTTTTTTTTAAATTTTTTTAAATTTTTTTTATTTTAAATATATATATATATATTTTTTTATTAGTTAAGGTATTACAAATGTGTCCTCATCCCCCCCCATTAACCCCCAACCTCTCCCCCACACACAAACTCATGCTCCCATCCCCCTGTTGTCCATGTCCATTGGTTTGGCTTATATACATGTATACAAGTCCTTCGGTTGATCTCTTCCCCTTACCCCCGCCCTCCCCTACTTTCCAGAAGGTGGAATTATTAACCAAAAACGTTTGTTTCCTGTTGGCTCCCAGATTCTGAGTCTAGACTTGTGCTGTGGTTCACTCACCTGGAGTTGAGACTTTGCTGCCAGCTCCTGGTAATATGGCGAGTGGGCATCAGCGAGCTCTGCCTTGAACTTCTGGTTTGCCAGGGAGATGCTCAGCCCCACCTTCTGCTCCGGCGGGCCCTCGGATACCGCAGAGGGTTCCATTTCTCTTTTCTAAGTTAAAAAGGTCTTCTATCAATATACGTCACAAGCAAATGGTAATATTATACAATATTTATTGATTTTGTCTCAAGAATTGGATTATGAAGGCTCTAGTATTTTTAGAATGAAAGTCCTACTAACTAGAAGTGGCCTGTGAATTTCACTGAGAGACAAAGCACCAAAGTTCCAATGAATGAACTACTTTGAATCTTTGAGAACATAGTCATTTTATGACTGTGCTCTTCATGAAAGCATTCACACACACACACACACACACACACACACACACACACACACACACACAATTCATATATTTTGCTGGAGCATCAGTAGGATTGTGCCACACACTTTTGTAACTTTATAAACACTCTCTGATAAGGATTGGATTATACAAAATAACCTATGGACGCTGGTATTATTTAATATAACCCTTTTTAGAGAAGAGTCTAGACTGGTTTAATGAGACTCTGTGGTTAAATTTCATACTGAAACTGGTTAGAAAGCACTGTCAAGTCAAGAGAGGGTGTGAAATCTCTCTCAGAGAAAATGGCATATTTGGGCCACCTTTGAAAGCATGTGGCTGAGAATAGCAGTGCTGTTCTGAGGATCACAAAGGGCCAGGGTTCATCCTTTTTGTCCTTTGGTTTGAGAACAAGCAGGAGTGTCTCATTGTTCTCCACTCACGTGGGCTCCCAGGGCACAGAATAAACCTGGAGCTGTGTTTCAAACTTGGGGCTGGACAGATTTCCAGTCTTGGGTACCCACACAATCCTGAGATCTGCACAGCTTCCTCCCAAGAGTAAAAAATGTGTCTGTGGAAAACCAATTGTCTCTGGTAACGTACAGTTTCTTATAGAGATAGTAGAGTTGTGGAAGCTGAGAGACAGGCACAACCAATGGAAAATTCCATGAGAGGCAAAACTCATCTGGGTGGTGGTGATGTATCTTCGCTTCATTTCTTATCACAGACTCCTTCTTCCACGGGCAATGAACAGCAGAACAGCCTCTCACTTTAATAGGACACGTGGAGGATGTGTATTTACACTTACCAGGCTACTGGTATTTGTTTAATGGGAAGGTTTCTATCCATCCATCCATCTATCCATCCATCCATCCATCCATCCACTTGCTCATTTAATCATTCAAATGATACACACTGAGCATCTGTGTGGGTGTAGCACAGTGCTAGGACCTATGGGACATTGGAAAAAAATATGGCATATGGTGTTATCCTCTAGAACAGTGGTTCTCAATCTGTGGGTCGCGACCCCTTGGGGGGTCGAACGACCCTTTCACAGGGGTCGCCTAAGACCATCGGAAAACACATATATAATTACATATTGTTTTTGTGATTAATCACTATGCTTTAATTATGTTCAATTTGTAACAATGAAAATACATCCTGCATATCAGATATTTATATTACGAGTCATAAAAGTAGCAAAATTACAGTTATGAAGTAGCAACGAAAATAATTTTATGGTTGGGGGTCACCACAACATGAGGAACTGTATTAAAGGGTCGTGGCATTAGGAAGGTTGAGAACCACTGCTCTAGAAGCTTACCATTCCATTAGGCAGATAGGAAGTTCACAAGAGACATTTCAGTAAATCCTTTGGAGGCATTAGTGAGAAGTTTTGTAACTTACCTTCAACCACTTATTAATGTTTTATGCCTCTCACCCAGCACTCTCAGGATGTCCTAATTACCTGTGGGATAAAACCCAAACTGTTTTTCCTGATATTTGACTCGCCACCATCTGATGCCGAACTGCTTGAACAGCTTTGGTCTGTCTCACTTCTCCCTGCCCAATGCAGGGAGCTCCATTCACTCTTGCTGAGGACTACACTGCTGTGCAGTCTCCTGACTGGAGACCCTCCTCACTGCCCCCCATGACCCCCTCCAGCAGCTGTGCGCGCGCACACACACACACACACACACACATTACTTCATATACAGATTCTTTTTTACTTCTTACTAATATCTCCTAGTCTTATAGTCCATTAAAAGAACTATCCCCTCTGACTATCTAGGTCAGAAAACTTTGCCTTTCCTCTGACCTTCTAGAACAGCGAATAACATCTGAATTGCTCATTTGGTACCAATGATGTATTCACCTGGAGCAGGGGGCGGGGAATGTAAGGCCTGGAAAATCATTTGGTCTGGGACTGCCAAGGCAACCGCAGGCAGGACTCAAAATTTAATAAATCTGCTTTACTTTCTTAGCAGCATAAATTTATATTAAGTGAATTATATTAAGTGAATAATGTTATAAATATCAAAATGGCCCTTGGCAGAATAAAGGTTCCCCACCCCTGTGCTAATCTTGTCATCCCACATATAATCTCCTTGAGTCCAGCATGATTCTCACACTTCATGGACTCTCCCAAATAAAACACACACACACAAGACAATTTATGAATAAAACTCTCAGTAAATATACATGATTTGGGGCCAGGTCCTTTGCAATCTGTCCCAGCCTATCATTAGTCCCAGTCTATACATCTGTCATCTTCAATCATTGCACTTAGACTATTTTGTTGTACTTATTTGCATTATAAATTTCCTAAAGGTAGGAATTTTAGTTAAATATTTGCTGAATGAAAGAATAAGTAATAGATGCAGTTGGTAAAAAGGATGATAAGAAGAGGATGCGATGAGTGTGAAATAAAATATTCAGGAGATATTTACTGCAGGATGAGGGACGTATATTAAATTTTAAAGAAGGGGGGACACAGGTAATGGGAGAAAAGAGAAGGCAAACTGTAGTTATCTTATAAATTTTACAGTGAATATATTTAATCTCAATAATTTTTTTCAACAGCACTTTTCACTGTTGATGGAAGAGCATTTTTTGAGAATAAAATCCTTTTATTCTTTGTTCATAACCATACTCCCACCAAATCTGTGGCCATCTGTCCTAAAGGCCAGGGAGAGAGTGGCCAGCAGGATTCTCATCCCTGAATTTTCATGTCGAGCTGGCGAGACTGAACTTCCTGCCCTCACCATCTGGAAGAAGAAAGGGCTAGAGAAGTCTCACGGACCACAGGGGCTGGTAGAACTGGTCGCAGTGGCCCTGTAAGGCTGAGAGGATCTGCTGCCTACCTTGTGTTGCCACAACTCCACCACTGTTTCCTGCTTCAGCCCTGAGTGTCTGGATCAAAGCCTTTGGGAAGTTTAAAGATGCCCCCCCTTTTTTTTGATAACCAACATTAAATTCTGTAACAATTCTCTCCTCCTGCATGCTTTTTTGATTCAAACAGAGCAGTTGTCAGTGCTCTTCTTTACCTGCGAACACTGGTTTTATTTTTCCCCACTTGACATGAAGGATTTCGATCATTTTGATATTTATATCACCTTTTCCTGCTGGACATGACTAAGCACAAAACTTCTACCTTTGTTGTCAGCAGGAGATGAGATGACACTTCAGTGGAGAAAGAACCTGATTGACGGGAAGATTCATTCATTCATTCATTCATTCATTCATTCTAAAGCTTGGTGAGCACCTGCTGTATATAATCCTCTGTTAGGCGCTGGGAAAAGAGCCCCTGCCTTCCTGGAGTTTATACTCATGTTGCTTCTTGCACTTCCTCACACCTTACCCCTAGTTTTCAGTGTATTTTACTCCTCAGTCCCTAGGAAGAAGTGAGCATACTGAATAGAACAAAGTCAATGACTCTTCACTAGAGCGATAAAAATGCAGTACTAATAATACTGAACGGCCAGTCCATTTTACTAAGACAAAAAAGGCCTGTGAGGAGCTGGATTGACTCGCAGAACTTCTTACTGTTGTAGGCATCTTGGTGTCATTGAGGAGTGTGTCCTCAGGAGTGAGAGGGAAGGGCCTGAGTGAGACATCGGCAACATCTGTGGGAATTTAAAAAATAGCAGGCACAAAAATGAGACTGGAGGAGTTGACATTAGAACAGGTAAAACATTTCACATACTTTTTCTGTCACTCTGGAATTTAAATATGTTAGATCCACGCTGAGCTCATTTTTATTTTAAGATCACATAAATATGTTCTTGAGCAAAATAGAACTAATACTATTCCTCCCAACTTGTCTTTCTTTCTAGGACCCAAGCTTGGTGCTCTCTCAGATATGTTTCAGTTAAATGGCTCTGCCTAAGGAGACCTGGTTAATTTTTCTTTTGGCGACTATGTAAAGGACGCATGGACAAAGGTTTATCCTGAATTTGTTTGTTGGGAATATTGGTAATTACTGCCTCTAAGTTGTAGAATAACGGACAATTTGGTTTTGTTTTTGTTCTTTTCTAGATTTTTCAAGTTTCATAAAATAAGTTTAAATTACTTTATAAGGTTAGACATACAAGCTGGTTTTGAGAAAGTACATTATAAATTTTGTCAACTTCAATTAAGGATTGCTTTTCAAATAGCATGCTTTCCTGATGATTTGAATTAAGGTTCAGAAGCAGATGGAATAAGACCTAAGCTTACCTGTTGAAAACATGGGAGTTTTACCAGGCTCTCCTAATATCTCTTCTGTGGATATTTCATCTTTTCTGTTAGCAAAATAGAGAAGAAGTGGTAAAAAGGAGCATGATAATAGGGGGAATGCATTTAAATTCGTCTATATTGAATAAACCTAAAAATTAGAGAAAAAGTATACTTTAAAACTGGTTTACTTATTTTTTTCATTGCAGAAGTAATCTTCTAATATATTTTAATTGAAGAAAAATTCAAACAACCCTCCCCAAATGGTTGTTTGACTGCGGGGCTTTTCATAAGCATGTTGGCTTTTCATGGTCCTGGGGAACTTGTCCCTGATAGCAAAGATGGTTTGGGGGCCTGATGTTTTATAGTCCTTTCTGCTTAAACTGTGCCCTTGACATCAAAGATAATTGATGACTTGGTCCATGACTGAAATATTCTTGCTAAAATCTCAGACTTTCAAACCTACAAATGCAGAGAGTCAGTAAGTTTATCCAATAAAGTAACTTGTGGCTACAGTAATGGGATAGGGAGAGAGTTCTGGATAATGCAATTGTATTAAATCTCTATTCTGAACATAACCATTGCATGCATTGTGAGTAAGTTCACAGTGCCATGGAGTGGCAATGCAGAATATATTCTAAGGGCAGATCCAAGGCCATGGTTATAGAGTTGTCTGCATGTAATGTAAGCTTTATTTAGAAAGGAATAGCAGTAGTAATATCTTTTGAAGCTTACTTTAAGATGTGTTACTGTAAGCTATTAGGTCTCAAAGGATTGTGTCTGTTTGTTTAATATAGTCATGGTTGACCAATATATTTGATTCAATTATCTGTGGCTCATGATGATGAAAGACCAAAGGGAATGGCTAGGTGCTCTGTTGTTGTGGATTCATATAGATTTGCCATATAGCCAATGGGACATATTTCTGCCACATTCAGTTCTGCCAAAGTGCTAATAGGGGTAATGCACAAACTATATCAATCAGCCTGTCCTGGGCTCTAACCAATCAGATTGAATGTCAGTTGTACTGGTATACATGGATGACTATATTGGTGCACATAGGCTAAATTAAACTCAGACTTTATAGTGGAATTTGGAATTAGCTATTCTTGTTTGCTTTTGCCAGTATTATGCTATGAGTTTAATAGTTTTTATGGAAGTAATACTTAGTAAACTCTCATAACATCATTATAGCATTTGTAAATTTAGATAAGTTTCTTTCTTTTTTATTTTATAGATCTTTCTTTAAAGTAAGGTCTCCTTCCTCCTGTCAGAACCTTGGCATCATTGTTTTACCTTGTTGTACAAAAGAAAATAACCAAGAAGAGTAGTTAGTGAAATGCTGGCTATTGCACTAGCTACAAGTCAACAGCCTACTTTGTGAAGGTGTGATTCTGCCACTACACTGGCAATGACCATCACGGAGGATCTACAATTTGGCAAGCCAGGCTGCTGGGTTCTTCATTATTTTAATGTCATTTGAAACTGGCAGATTGATGGACTAGTCAGGTGAGAAATTTTTCTGTTTTGTTTTCTTGGAAATGTTGGAAGTAAAAGAGCTGCTTCTGTCCTTCTTTCTCTCTCTTTTTTCTTTTAAACAACAACTTGGTAACCACAGGTAATGTAAAATGTTTATCTCTTTTGTTTTTCTCCCTAGCAATGCTGGCAGGCACAGGAATAGATGGAATGATTCTATTTCTTTTCTAATTCTGGCTTGAATAATTGTTTCCTATAATTTAAAATGTTTTTCTATAGAGTCTTGCTACATTCTGTTGGATTTTTTTCTAGGAATGGCCTCTGCTTTCTTTTTGGGAAATGTAGGAGTCAGTAAGTATTATTCTATATTTAAATCAGAGGAGCCAATATCTTTGTGTCTTGTGAACAATAGTACTAATATTTTCCTAAGTCACCTTCTTGCTTCTGGCAGTAACTTTTAAAAATTCATAAAAAAGTATAAAAAGATAGATATATTGAGGGCAATTATATATTATAAATATATGAGGACTTTGCTCAGTTCTGTAGCAGTTGGTAGAGAAATATAAAACAGTTCCTGCCCTGGAGATGTTTGCACTCTCACAGGGAAACAGGGTAGAGCAAGGAGATGCTAAGTAATAAGGCAAGCGACAAACAGAACAGATAATTCAAAGCACAGGGAAATTACTGCAGATGAAGACATCCTGGGGAGGTGGGGCTGCCCTGGGAGCTTGGAAGGGGAACAGGGTTTGGAGAGATGGAATGGGGAAGGCAGGTTCTTCCAGCCAAGATACAGGCCCTGGGATCAGAGTCTGGGAGGAGGAGGGTGTGGTCTGTGTGCCCTGGGGAAGGGCACAGTGGCAGTGGTGGGATCATGGGAAATGAAAGGCAAAGTTGGAAGGTCAGGTTCTGAAGGGCCTAGATTAGTTAGTTTGGTCTCTGCCTCACTGAAGGTCCTGGCAGCTAACAGAGGTCTCACTCAGACTCTGAGAAAAATTTAATAAAGGGATTACTTGCTAAACTGTGGGACGAGTCTAAAAGCAACCACAAGTGAGGGTGCAGAGCCTGGGGCTGGTAACAGTGGGTGCTAGAGCACTCTGGCCAGGACGGGTGAGAGGATGGAACAGATACCACAAACTAGAGACAGAGAAGGCTGTGGCAAGGGCTGCCCGACAGGCACTGAGCTGAAGCCGAAGGAGACCAGTAGCCCTCGAAGACTTTGCAAGTTGGGGTGAGGGAAGGTGACAAATTTGCTGACCTCATTCCATTCTTCCCCCTCCTGATATTCTGTTCCTCACTGGCTGGCCCAATCCAGCAGTTAGAGGGCACGAAATGCCAGGGACTCAGTCCCTGCTCAGACTTCTGCACAGGGTAGATGAGGAAGTGTGGGGAGTGGGTATTTAGAATGGCAAAAGTAAAGATGTGGGAAGCTTTTGAAAGCCATTGAACAGGACTCAATGTAGGAAAAGGAATATTTCAGACATATTAGTCTTCAGCAGTTATAAAAGTTAAGGTAGGGAAGAGGTTAGAGCCAGCAATAGCTGTTAGGGAGATCAGATTTGACATTTTTCACAGTGTAAATCAATAAAGTCCTGGACCAGATGGTTGGCAAAGGGAATAGAAATAAAGGAACAAATGTGAAAAGCATTATAGAGAATTGTCAGGAATCCATACAGCCTCTCTTTGTAGTATCATTGTCTTCATACTTAGGCTTCTGTTATAAAATATATGTAATTTGTGAGGTTATAATTGGCAATGACATCTCTCTTCTTTAATCATTTTATCTAATATACTTTTCCTTTTCCTTTTTATTTTTACATTTTGATTTTTGCATTTGATATTCTGTTCTTGTTAAGGATTTAGCTCAGTTCTTCACTAATTTAGTTTGAGAAACACTAACACTTAACAGAATACCAAACAAGAATTCCAAATTCAGATTGCTTGTTGATCGTATTAAATATCTTCCTGATGTAACTAATAATTTATCATGAATTCTAAAAACCATACTATTTTAATTGTTCTATATCTTATAAGTGAAAATACACATTAGATACTTATTCATACTTTTATCTGATAATAGCGCAAACATACTAGGTGTACCGGTTAATAATGAGGATTAACTATTGACCGGTCAATAATGTGGATTAACTATTGACCGGTTAAAAATGCAGATTAAATATTAACCAGTTAATAGTGCTCTTTTTTTTGGCACAAAATTCAACATTTTTAAGCATAAAAATATCTATGATGTTAACACTTTCTGAAAATTTGACATATGAAGTTTTGAAGCTTGTTGTCAATACAACAAAATAGCATACATATCAAATCGCATATATATCAACGTATGTGTAACTCCATCTATTGAAAAAAAATCTGCATTATTAACCAGTACACCTAGTATATCTTAGTCTATAAGAGCTAACCATTCCCTTTTATACATTCATTTATGTGTAGCACAATAGAGTATAGATTGTCTGTCATGTTAGACTAACCTACACAGACTTCAGAGGCTGACATAACACCATAAAGATACAATAGCTGAGTCACTCCCTTATGTTAGCTTTCAAAAGTCAAGAGCATGCAGCACTCTATTTTGGGTACTTACCTCTCAGGGAAGTTACTCTGTTTTATTCTCTGCAGAAATAGAAAAGTAATTTTACTAAGAGATAATGTCAACTGAAGAGCTAAAATCTATTTTCATCCCCCTTTCCCTTTAACTTCACTTCAACCCTCACATACATTGTTATTTTGCAAGAATAAAATTCTTGTTGGCCTTGTCAGGTATTTCCAAGCATATCTTCCACCAACCCTTCTGCCATGGAAACCGAGTCAAAAAAGGGTGGGGGCTGGAGGTGTGGGAGCTATCTGGGCAGCGTTCCACACATACAGTGTTCAGACTCACCTGCTGAAGAAGATCCAGGTGCTCCTGGGAGTTGCTGAAATTTTTCCCAATGTCAAAGAGGCAGAAAATCTCCTGTTGGCAGGTGCTGACCCAGTCCTGGTGTTCCCCTGTGCCGGGGATGCGATCCAGAAAGATCCGATAGGCTTCCCACACTGCTTCCTGGCACACTGCAATGCAGCGCCATTAGGAGTAGAAGATCCCCTTCTCCCCACCCAAGCACAGGCTTATAACATGGAAAGCTTTTGCATGGCTTATGCTGACACACTAACTTATAGCCCAGAGAAATGAATTCATTTAACAACTATTTATTGAGCACCTATATGTGCTATGGAGAAAAATAAAAAAAGGGAGATAGGGTATTTGAAGATAGAGAATTTGAATGTGTGTGTGTGTGTGTGTGTGTGTGTGTGTGTGTGTGTGTAAGACTTCAATTTAAAATAGGGTGATTGAAGAAAGCCTCCTTATAAAGGTGACTTTGAGCAGTTTGGGAAAAGACTCCAAGGCTAGAGAAATCTATGAGCATGCAAAGAACAGCAAGGAGGTCAGTGTGGCCAGAGCAAGGCTGAGAGTAACAGAGGATGAAGACTGAAAGATGTGGAGAGGAGAACACAGATAGTCGTCAAACTGGGCATAGGTACTGGCTATATTTGAAGGTTTTCCAAGGGATGAGCAGGCACACAAACAGTTTAAATAGAATTAGTTTCTATTCTCAATTTTCCCATCATGTTTTCCTAATAATGGTCTGCCTAAGGTCACACCTTTCCTTCTTCATTTTCCCTTTGATCACCATCTTCCCCCATTCATTCATCCCTAATCTTATTGGGGCCCAGTGCCCCTCGGCTGCCACACAAAGGCATGATTTGAAACAAGCCATAGCTTTGAGGTTAAGAAAGCAGGTGAATTTAGTCAGAATGGATTTTTGCAATTAGGGTGATTTCTATTTCTTTGCTTTTAACACATTAGGAGTTCTAATGGAGTCAGCATCTGATATAGATCATTAAAAATAACAATGACAGCTCATGATGTGTCTGTTAGCATATAATGCCAAGGGAACTTAAAGAATCAGGATATTACTAGAACAAAACTCCCTCTGTTCCCATCTACTTATTTATGTAACAAGTTTTCTCAGCATTTAAGTGAAACTGGGTAAAAGAATAGGGATGCGAAGCCCTGTCTTATTATAGCAATGCATGATATGAATAATAAGTAATGGCACACGAGCTAATAGAGGGACACCACCAAAGCAGCCCTGTCTATCCAGAGGCCGAAGCTAATGCAGCTTAAGCTCGAGTCCTTCACTTAAATTGGCCTCTTCCAGGGCCTTGCTCCTAGTTTTGTGTCTATGAACATTAGTGCCCACAAAACCTGTGTCTGGTCTTAGACCTATCTGTTGATAATGACTTGCTTAAAATTTTTGGTGAAATTTGTATCTACTTGTTTTGCTAAGTTACATATTAAAAGTAATCATAAATGTAACTGAATCTAGAAGAAATTTCTTTGTACACATAAAGTAATAGGAGAGAATAAAACATTTCAATTTATGCATATATTTTTTGTTACCGAGACATATTTCAGAGCAACCAATAACAGATTTTCAAGCTTACAATAAATTCCAATGAGATAAAACTCTGAAGTGGGAATGGAAGTGTGGGTGTGTGGAGAAAAAGGAGCCATGCGATGTCTCCTACTATAAAGAAGAGTTCCTTCATGTATTTGTTTAGAGTATTAGATGGAAAGTAATGAGGGGCTGTGCAGATTCCACTGGATACATATGAATGCTCTAATTCTTATTTTGTTTTCAACATCAGTATTTACAATTCACCAAAAGTTACACATATCCAAGCATTTAAATTTAAGATAAAAACTTTAGAAGTCAACTAAAAGCATGCAAAAATGTGCATAAAATTAAAAAATTATTTTAGGGGACTATTAGCAGTTCTCAACCTGTGGGTCGTGAAACACATATAGCATATCAGATATTTACATTACAATTCATAACTGTAGCAAAATTACAGTTATGAAGCAGCAATGAAAATAATTTTATGGTTGGGGGTCACCACAACATGAGGAACTGTATTAAAGGGTCACAGCACTAGGAACATTGAGAACCACTGGATAGATATCTTCTGTTATAAGCAATTATAATATGTTGATTTTTTTACTCTAGAGCAGGGGTGGGCAAACTTTTTGACTCGAGGGCCACAATGGGTTCTTAAACTGGACCGGAGGGCCAGAACAAAAGCATGGATGGAGTGTTTGTGTGAACTAATATAAATTCAAAGTAAACATCATTACATAAAAGGGTACGGTCTTTTTTTTTTTTTTAGTTTTATTCATTTCAAACGGGCCGATTTTGGCCCGCGGGCCGTAGTTTGCCCACGGCTGCTCTAGAGGAAAGGGGAGCAATTGGAGGCTTTGGGGCAGAGCCGACATCACTTGATTTTCTAGAGAAACTGACTGCTGTGCTGAGAAAGGGGTTGTGGGAAGAACCAGGTGAGAGAAGAACAATTTAGAGATTCATGGTCCTGGGCTTCATTCTCCCGCACACTCTACTTATTCTATGTCTGGATTTCTTTTATCGTTCTGTTTTAAGAGACAAAGAGAATTCCAAGCCATCAGAAGCAACCGGACTAGAACCCACAAAGCTGGGAGTGGGTACAGTCCTACCACTTCAAATGAGCGTTGAGTTTTCCACGTTTGGGGAAGCGCAAGGGTGACCTGGAGACCAATATAATAATCCCTCACTGGAGAACCCATGTTTGTGAACATGATCTCTCTCCGGCCAGGCAAGGATCAGAGAGTTTTAACGCACTTCCTGATAGCAATCATCGTGAAGTCTTTTGATCATCACCTCCAGTCAAGAGTCTATGTGCCATGCAAGAAGGATCCAACATTTGTTCAAACTCTAAGAGTTGTGGGTCCAGTCCAAGCAAACCAGCTGCCTTGCTATTCTTCTCACCTACATACTTTCCACTCTCTTGGGGGATGCTACTTTGTCCTTCCACCTTTTCTCAATGAGACCAGTTAGTTTAGTTCAAAAGCCTAGTTAAGTGCCAGATATACAACAATACATACAATTAACTAGCCCTGCCTTTGAGAGCTTAGTGTAAATGACTTTCACTAACAATATCCACGAGTGAAACATCTGGGAGACAGATGTGACATTCCTTCTGTTTACCAGTTCAACACACTCTTGCCTGTGTTGCTTTTCGTCTCAGATTGTTCCCTTTAAAAATATTTTTATTGATTTCAGAGAGGAAGGGAGAGATAGAAACATCAATGATGAGAGAGAATCATTGATTGGCTGCCTCTTGCACGCCCCCTACTGGGGATCAAGCCCGCAACCCAGGCATATGTCCTTGACCAGAATCGAACCCACGGCTCTTCAGTTTGCAGACCGCTGCTCTATTCACTGAGCCAAACTAGCTAGGGCAGAGTGTCTTTCTTTTATTTCAGTCCAGTTTAAGGCTTGTTTTTGGCGCCTGCATCTTCCTAGCTCTGCCCCTTTTTCCACCTCAATGACACATAAAACTCCCACCCCCATTGAAACCTACTTTTCACAAAGACTCTGAGGTTTCCCCCCAAAGCACAATTGCCTGAAGCTGCTTGAAGAATGCCCTCCCTGGAGCATTGTAGTTTACAGGGATCAAAATATTAGGATGAAACAGGGAGTAGAAGCTTTTCTTTGGACTCTTTTTGGGAGGCGGGTTTTTTGGTGATTCTTCTGATGTCATTTTCTTGGCCTCCTGGAAACGCAACACAAACCAGGAAGCATAGAATCCTTCTGGGATTGGGAGCACAAGAGCTCCAGCCCATGACCCCTGGGGAAAGTCCCTTGTCCTTACCAAGATAGCATAAGAATAATCCTTACATGAGGCCTCAAAGGATCTTGGGTCTGGGAGGAGTCTAGAAACTACTAAAAGTTGGATTTTTCTACTCCCTTGATTTACCTGTTCTGCACCAGCCTTTTCTGCACCTACTAGAAGGATTGCCAAAGGGGTTTTGGAGAAATCCAGAGCCTTGCCTCCAAGTCTTCCCACAGTGGCTGGCCACGGCCTGAAATCTGACCACAGAGCCTCAGACTTTCTGCTGCATGTCACTCCCCAGGCTGTTCTGAGATATAGGAAGAACCCCAGGAAACACAGGCCTTGGAGGCCAGACCTGTTGTTAGATTAGTGATGGCGAACCTATGACACGCGAACTCATTTTTTGGTTGATTTTTCTTTGTTAAATGGCATTTAAATATATAAAATAAATGTCAAAAATATAAATCTTTGTTTTACTATGGTTGCAAATATCAAAACATTTCTATGTGTGACATGGCACCAGAGTTAAGTTAGGGTTTTTGAAAATGCTGACACCCTGAGCTCAAAAGGTTCGCCATCACTGTCCTATATAGTTCTTTATATTTGGAAGGATGAAGTTAGACCAATGGTGTGTGAAAATGCCCACCGCAGGAGTGGGCACACTTTAGATGGAAAGGTAACACACTGAAGTGGGAGTCAGGATGCTGGGCTCTAACTGCTCCGTGACCAAAGGGGGCCCTGACTGAGCATGTCCCCTCACTTTTCTGATCTGTACAATGGGGGTGTTAGCTAGGTGATCTTCAGACCAGTGCTTCTAGAATGTGAGAGTGCAAATGGGCTACCTGGGGATGTTATTAAAATGCAGATTCTGAGAGTAGGTCTGGAGTGGGATCTGGGAATCTGAATGTCTAGCAAGTTACCTGGTTGGTAATGGTGAGGCTGCTGGTCTGTGGACAATAGTGGAGTAGCAAGAACTAGAATTCCCTCCATCTTTAACTTTTTCTAAGTCACAAATTAATGTGAAAGAAAGATCTAGCTTTTGATATTGGGGTTGGGAGAAAGAGAGAGAGGAGAGACATAGAAGAATGGAGGAAGGGAAAGAGAAGGAGAGACATGGGGCAAATGGTGTGAAGGGAGGCAGTCACAGAAGAGGGAGTTTACCTGGGTGGGAGCACAGCCCCTCACTCCCCTCCCCGGGACACTAGCAGAAACAAACTTGCCTCTGAGCTTTGGGATGAGCATGTTTATGATTCTACCGCGAACATTTTCACTTGTGTTGCTTTGAGCACTGGGAAAAGAAATAGCTCGATATTCCATTTGATTTGGGGAATGCAGGAGCTCTCTCTCCTGTTTGAAGGATGTCAACGGATAATTTTGTAAAAGCAGCTACGAGAACAGTAAGTGGGTAACTCTGTCAAAGAAACACTGCTTTGTAGCTGGACCTTATTTCTAGTTTATGAACTGAATTTGTTAGACTTAAGAAACCCGTGTTGATTGTCGAGTAAGACTCCCTCCACATTCTGCGTGGAGTAGGGTTCGGTATCTGAAAGAGGAGCCGCACAACAAATGAGAGAAAAAGACCCGAGATAATTTTGCAATATTGGGGGACCAGGCGGCAAGTCCCAAAGGACTTCCTCCTTGCTCAGGCCTCACCAAGCTTTTATTGATCTGGGATGCACCCATAGCATAGCCCTTAGGCAGGTGACCCCTTAGTAACAAGCAGACTAGCCCATCAGCAAGGATTTACATAATAATAAATGGGGGAGTAGTTTCAGCTATCACTGTCTGGACAAACAGAGGTGGCGCCTAGCTCCAAGCTTTGCTAGGGCTTCAAAGGCACCCAGCCTTCAGGGGTTTCAGGGAGTTCTCTGTCTATGCTTATCAGATAGTGAAGGCAATAAACAGTTTCCCACAGTTGATGAATAGTAAAATTTCATATCACCCAGGGGCCGCCATAAAGATAATGGGCTGTCATTGCCGTGGGAAGAAAAACAGTGGTTTAATTCATTTAGGGAAGCAAGAAGGAAAGAGGCAAACCTAGTAAAACTAAAGAGCTAATAATAAAATTCAGAGCTAAAAATTTGGATGCAGCAATAAATAGTGTTTTCTATAAATACTTGTGATGAATCCTATTTGTGAATGTCATAAAGAATTAGAAGTGTCATGAAATAGTTAGCAATAGCTGTGTTCATATTCAAGGTGATGCATATACTATATGTTTATACTTGAACAAATAAAATGGAATTTACCTATATCATTATCAAATCAAAGTGTAGGCACATTCAAAATGAATAATTTACACATGTCACTCTTTTCTTTGCCTCCTGTGTTCATCAACAGCATTTCGTGAGAACGAGCTATGCAGAGGGGCTGTGCTAGGATCTCAGAATATTCGTGTGGTGCACTTGATTCTCTATGATTAGAGTCCTCCTTCTGCTATGATCTAGTCAGTACTTGCCGTTTCTCTGTGGGTGTGGCTTCTGTCAGAAAGCAAATATCTCTCTACTTCTACATAAAATGAGACATGTGAGAAACATAAGGCTTGATGTTTTTGATACTGTGCCGCCAAAACCCAATAAGAACTCCCCAGATTAGTTTAAACTTGCACCTATTACAGATGTAAATACTCAAGAACATGTTGGGATGTTAGTATCATGAAATGCTTTTCGGGGGTCATGATGTGCAACACATCACAGGCTGGAAGTGAGCTAGCTCGCTTTAGTCAATGGGCTTGAAATAGATCAGGGTGACTGTGCTTTCTGGAACGGAAGCAAACATCCGGTAAGATCAAGGTGGGAATCAGTAAACCGCCTCAGCTTTCACATATAAGAGGAACTGAGTTTAGCCTTCAGCTAGACAAGATACTTTGCATTATTTGGAGCTACCTGGGGAATTAAATAGCAGCTACTAAAGATCCCTTTTTTTTTCCTATCAAGAAAAAGCCATGGAAATTTTTCCAAGTGAATGACTAGGGCAGCCACTGATGGCTGTGGTATCACTGAACTCCATAATGACTCCCAGGGACACAGTAAGAATTCTGCAGGGGTAAACACTGCACTGGAGCTCTGCTGGAAATCACAGTAATTATGCTGTGAATCCATTCACACCCCTGCATTGTACCTTGGTAACCCCTGTTCACTTGTGGCTCCCCTGCACTTGGACGTGCCTCTAGGTTTCCAAGCCTCAGAAGTTTTTGCTGAATCAGCAATAAACCCCTTAACCTTATCAAGGAGGGAGAGAGTATCTGGATTGTAATGTTGCCTTTGAAAAATAAAATGGTAAGTCATAAATCAACTTGCTCAGGTTCCTGACATTGCAATCATCCCGTGCTTCTTACTTCATAATAACAACATTGAAGTCCAATATTGGACTTCGGCAAAAATAAAAGAGGTAAGACTCAGAGACCAAGGCTTTCCTGGTGACTTGCTAACTGCCCTGATGGCTCTGTATTGCACAGGACATTATTATCATTATTATAAAACATAAGAGCAGATACCTATCGTTGTTTTGAATGTTTATTATTCATTACTATCCGATTAGTTGGCAGATTTTTATAACTCTTGTGACTAAAGGACAGACTGGAAGTTCTGGGCTGGATATGAGCCCTAGATGAATAGAAGGGAAGGGATGGAACGAAGAAAAGGCTAAGCAGGTTTCATCTCTTTTCTTACCTCTCAATCTGTAATAAGCTTGAAGGCTGGCTAGAATCTGTTTCATGGATTCCTGTGGACAGACTTTAACCCCAGTTGGAAAAAATGCCGATCTTTTTGTTCGATGCTTTGCCAAATCGAATACTTGTCTCATGGTAGACACTTTATACATTTTTGCAGGACTTTCAGCTGTTTCGATTCTTGGGGCACTGTCTATGTCTTTAGTTTCAGAGTGGTACATTTTAATGGAGAGATCTGTAAAAGAAAGGTTGATTTCCTAGTGAATACATACATTTGTGCGATATATGTGAAACATGGTAAATGATGGCATCAATGAAAAATTGTAATCCTCTGCTTTATGAAAATTCTACTTTGGTGCAATGGCCAAATGTAATATTCCAATGACAAGGCACTTTCAGAAATAAGGGAATAGTATGAGCTGATCAAGTATTTAAAAAACAACAAGACACCAACATCTCAGATCATCCTGCCTTTAGGAACTGCCAAATATTGAAACCATTTCCCACACATCTCTCTAAAAATCACTCCCCACTTAGCTTTCAAGCTTCCTGAGAGATGCCTCTTTTGATAGACATTATAATTCAAGTGGGAAGTGATATAGCATTGTGATACCCGGGGGTATACTCTCGATGATGAAGTGGAGTGCTTCTGAAAACCTGGGGGGAGGGGCAATGCAACAAAACAGCCTTCCTGCCGATTAGTGATGAGTGGCAGTCCTACGATTTCTTTTTGTGTGCGGCTCAGAGGGTGTCGATTTCTTTTTGTGTGCGGCTCAGCGGGTGTCAATCTGGTTGAAAGTGAGGGAGGGCCACGGCATGTCTTACAGTTGCATTTACAGAGCAAGCTTGTGATTTTATGCAGGGTGATGAGGGGAAAGGTGAAGGGGCCAGCTAAGAGAGGAGGCTGGCAGAGGGTCAAACTCCCCAAGCCATTTCTTCTTGATGACTCTGCTGTGTCTAGACTTCATTTTTAACTCCTTAGGCTTACATTCAGTGAGTACTTTTTTGTTTTGAAAATTTTCATAGTATTATCTCATATCATTCTCACAAAAGCTCTACTATATAGGTGAAACAGATACTGTTTTTCTCAGTTTACCACACAGTAGGTACTGAGGGTTAGAAGCATTAGGTCATGTTAACAGTGAAGTCAAAACTTGAGACCTCCTCTCCCACTAGATCTCTGTCCTCTTATCCATTGCACCATTTAAGAAAGGAATCCTTGATGAACAGTTGGGACCACTCACTACGGCTCCTTGGGCGCAGAAGCGTGTGACTTACAGAGATTTGTATTCTCATTTTACTAAAAAAGGCTCTTGAACAAATATCTTTTGAAAAAAAATCAGGCAGAAATCCAAGCAGAGTGGCTGGAGAGCGACTCACATCTTGTTGCAAAGCATGAAAGTTTCTCCTTCATTTTGGGGAGAGTCCTAGTGGGAACACATAATCTTTGTCACTGTGAGGAGTGTCAGAGTACTTGGTCAGTTTTGGGCAGTGATAAATTCTTTGGAATTTCCAGAGAGGAAAGGAGCTGAGAGGTTCATTTGCTCACGCAGCTACACACCACACGAACCCATCATAACCTCTGAGTGGAACATGGAATTGAGTCTCCGGGGGACTCCAGTGTGCAGACAGGTTGGGGAAGCACTGTTTGTCTGTAAGGGTACTTTCAGCAGAAGAGGAGAGATCATCTACTTCAAACTGGCTTAAACAACAAGGAAGTTATTATTTCATACAAAGGGAAGGAGAAGGTAGGGGATGCATGGTGAAAATGAAGCCCTGCCTCTGCCTTTCTGCCTTCCTCTCCTTCCCCTTGCTCAGCTCCCTCATGTGGTGACCGTCCCCATAGGCTGGCTCCACCGAGTTAAACATGCTTGCCCTTGTTCATGTTGAAAAATAGCCTTTTCCTAAAGTATGGCTGATTTATGCCACATATCTGGACCAGCACCAGTTGTGAAGAAATATGGCAGTGCTGTTGGCTTAGCTGAGGATTACAGGGCAGGGGACTGAGATTACCCCCAGTGGCTCATTCTAGCTGTGGACTGGGATAAGGTTTCCCTGAGTCAGCTTGGCTGCATGGCGAAGTGGAAGGTGCCCATTCAACATCGGGGCAAAGTGCATGAAGGGGCACAGGAGCTGAGTCTACAGTTATTCGTGCCCACAGCAGTTGGTAAAATGGAAATTTTAGTTTAGGAATGTTAATCTATATATATAAAAGCCAAGCGACCGAACTGACCTGAATGACTGGTCGCTGTGATGTGCACTGTGGCTGGCCAACAGGTCTGATTGGGGGCGTGGCCGGCCAGCCAACCTCCTGCGTCACCTACCCCTGGCTGGCCCGGCCCCGATCGGCCCTGATTGGGGCGGGTAAGTTGGACTCCACCTGTACACGAATTCATGCACCAGGCCTCTAGTTTTTAGTAACCCTTCACATAGTTATCAATTACAGTGTGGTAAGTTGTAGTAAAGTTTTTGTAATTATATTTCAATTACCATTAAGAAAAAGTGTACCTCATTGAATAAGTCTAGCCTATCTGGCATGGTAGACACAGATCATGGAGAAACCAGGCTCCCCATACACCCTGCATTTTGTTCCATTTTTCTCTCAGTGCCTGCCTGCAATGCAGGGAGTCCTGCTGTTAGACTAGCCCTGCTCTCACCTCCACCATCACCTCCACAATCTTCAGTCCTTTGGGGATGGCTCTGTTCTTACTTTTTTTTATGTTAGGCTCTTGTAGATGTCTCAGAAAAACTTGTATTTACTCCACCCTGGCTCTGGGAACAATGCCCCAGTCCTGGAATTTCCCTGGTTGGATCCCTCTGGATCGTAACACTTTGCTCATATCATGGCTTGCTCACATAGATCTGGGTCTTTGGATTTCATCCTATCAGGATGAGAATGTAAAGGGGCGAGATGTTTCTTAGCGTTCCCATGAATTCTGACTCATTCTCTTTCCCCTAAGAGGCCAATTTCCCCCTATTTTCCACGTGTGAACATACCCACACAGCTGGTGGTCAAAAACAAAGGTGAATTAGTGTGACATGAGATTCGGTTTGCTTGGGATTTCCTGGTTTACTGCTGTTATACTTTTATTCTCAAATGTGTCCTTGTTTGAAAAATAACTTATATAAGCAGCCAGGTTTTCATGTCTCCCTGCTGGAGGAAATTCCAGGTTAAAACTCTACAAATGGTTGCCTCCTTCCTCTAGGAAGCACCTTGTTCCATTTTTGAATATTATCTCTGCTTATATAATTCTTTCCTTTTAGCTGAAAGTTACCTTCCAGTGGGTTCCACACATTAGTCCTATTTTTGCCCTCTGGTATAGCAAAGACTTAGTTACAGATACCTCCATAAACAGTTCTTATGTTTTCCCTATATTAGGCAGTTCTCTACTTTAGGCTATCCTCTACCTTTCTCTGGTTTCTTGTATCACATGAGTTATCAGTTACTGTAGCCTGCTGTTTTTCTCTAGATTATATAAAACCAACCACAGGGGACTCCTTATAATAATATTATTGCCTGAGAAGGATCAGAGTATTTTGCCTGTGTCCCCACCCAAGTCATTGCTAGAGAAGATATGGGGGCAAGATCTCTGAGAACAGGGACTTCTGGTTACCTGGGTCCAAGGATATTTATAGGACAGGTCACAGTGACAAAGTCTGTGTCTTTCCCAAGGATTTCAGATAAAATAAACCAATTTTTTTTTAAGAATTACAATATGGAATGTTAAAGATTTTAATGAGGTAAAAAGAGCTGTTATTTATTGGAGCTAATGAAAGCACTTGTGGGTAAAGCAATTAGATCATATTAGATGCTGCCCTCCAGTGCTGCATAAATTGTAACCTTGATATTGAACTGAATTATGATTCTTTGAATGTATTTTCATGTGTTAAAATTTTAGTTTATATAAGTATTTGGGGAAAAATAGGTAAAAGTTTAATGAGAATAAATTGGTAGTTGAAAGACCTGCTATTAAAAGGGAGCATATTTAATAGAAGAGTGGAAACATTTTCTGAGGAAGAAATATTTCTCTAAGATGATGACAAAACCTAAGTATAACCTGTATGATGATGAGTTAGCTGCCATCAATAACTATCTCCAGGTGAAGTTCAAAGTTAGAAAAAAAAAGAAGAGGGGCAAAGTGATTTCAGAAAAAAATAAACAATAAAAAACCCCTCAACCTTTTCCAGAATTCAAGCATACTGGAAAATTTTAGTTAAATAGATTATAAATTTGGACAAAAACAAATGTAATTGTACTATATTATATTGTATGTTAATCACCAGGAAAACTATCCTTAAATCAATAGTTTTAGGAAATAGTAATATTATTGAAGGATGCAAAGACAAAATTGGAAATTAATACATTCGACTAGTCAGAACTAAATGCAGATGAACAGCTAATACTCATAGTGGTTACTGTCTAAATTTAACATAAATATGTTCATTATTTGTGAAAAAAAAATCCAGTAGCAACACAAATCATACTGTAGATCACTTAACCATTCACAATGTTTTTATAGTGACAATGGTAACCAGGGCACTGGCTCTGTGACTTACTAGCTGTGTAACTTGGAAGCACTTGACCTCTCTGTGCCTGAGTTTCCTCACCTGTGAAATGGAGGCTAGGAGTGCCTCTCCCACAGGATTCCTGTGATTCTGAATGAGTTACTGCATGTGCAGGCCTTAAAACGGTGCTGGGCCCAGTGTAATTTGCTCCATAGAACTCTTTCACCTGGTAACCCATGCACTTGCTTCCTGGCATCATGGTTCCTTTCTAACTGGTCTCTGGTACTGCTGTCCACAGATAGACTGTGTCGGTCCTGACGTCTTCCTGTGCTTTGCTGCAGGGCTCATCTTGAGCTCATCTGCTATTTTATACTGAAGGGCCCTTCTCCTCCTTCTTTGTTTGTTGGACTCCTACTTTCCCTTTAAGGGCCAGCTTCTAAGCTTTCTATCCTTCTCTCCTCAGCTTTCTCAAATCTTAAGTTCAGAGTTCATTCATTTCTCCCTCCTGTTCCTCTAGCATGGTTCATATCTCTATTGCAATTACTGACCCACCATATTGACCAGGTGCCTTCTATGGTATTGGCAGTAAATTAGATGAATAAAGGTCATGGAACTTGTGTTGTAGTGCTTGCACAGAAATCCTATATAATAAAAGCTAATATGCAAATTGACCAAATGGCAGAACAACTGGTTGCTATGATGCACTGGTTGCTATGATGCTCAACACAAGAGCTGACCCCTGGTAGTCAGTGCACTCCCACAGGGGAGTGCCGCTCAGCCAGAAGCCAGGCTCATGGCTGGTGAGCGCATCTGCGGTGGCAGCGCTAAGGATGTCTGACTGACAGCTTAGACCCGTTCCCCACGGACCTCCCTGCGAGAGGGTGCAGGCCAGGCTGAGGGACCCCCCTGAGTGCCTCTAGTTTGTTATAAATACAGGAATTTACCTCTTTAGGCTGTAAACATCTTTGTATTTGCAAGCACCACATTTAGACTGCAAATACCTCAGTATTTTAATCCTGCGCTATCTCACACCACCTTGGTGCTTGCCTAGCACAATGTTTTATACATGTCAGATATGCTATACATATTCACTAAGTGAATTAATAAAAAAGTCCTGTGGAAATAGTAATGGGTCTTTTACAATATAAAAATGAGATTCATTAAAAAAAACATTAGACCATGAAAAATAGCTTCATATGTCCTATTCATCTATATTATTGCAACCTCCTATTAAAATTTCTACTCCCTTCTATACTGTCTAATATCAGAGGTTTTGGACATAGCCATCTTATTAAAGATAATATCCTAAGTGAAAAGACAAAAAACTCATTTGTGAAAGAAAATCAAAAGAACAGAAAAAAGGAGATGCTTTAGGCATAAAGTATATTTTAGTCAAGTCATCATTCCCAGAAGCTTTCACTCTGTCCAAGAGCAAATAAATAATAAATGGAACCAATTACAAACATGGGCATCAATGAGAGAAAATATTAATATTGCCTGGCCTTTTAGGATGACAAGCCCTCCACTTCCTGGCCCCTCCATTATTGTACTTGATAGTCAAAACCATAAGCATGGTCAAATCCAACCCTCTGCCTACTCCACACCTGCACCCTTGTAGTTGAACAAGGCTGGAGAAAAAACAACCAATAGGACTCACTTTAAATTTATGATCCTCAAATTATATTACACTACATTTTCCTGGCCCATTGAGTTTCAAACTCACTTGGAGAACTGCACACAAATTTTCTCAGATTTCCTGGCTTTCTTGCCAATTCTCACTCTCAGCTGATGACCTTGCTTCACATTTTATTGAGAACAAGAGGAGCTTGAAGAGAATTTTCTGAATTTCCAGCACTGCATCTGCTCACTAGCTGCATCTGTGCTGAAATGCTCTGCTTTCCCTCCTGTGACTGCTTGATGAGTTTTCCCCTCTATTTAATTTTTTAAAATTGATTTTAGAGAGGAAGGGAGAGGGAGATAGAAACATCAATGATGAGAGAGACTCATTGATTGATTGCCTCCTGCACGCACATCACTAAGGATCGATCCAGCAACCCAGAGATGTGCTCTTGACCTGAATAGAACCCAGGACCTTTCAGTCCACAGGCCAACGCTCTATCCACTGAACGAAACTGACTAGGGATCCCTTCTATTTAAAAGATTCTCCCTTGATACCACTTTCCCTCCAGCTACTGACCAATTTTTTTCTTTACTCAGCAAAACTTTTTGTAAGATCTACCTTTATCTCCTTTCCTAAAAAAAAAAACAAGCTCCCATATGTGTGAGGATTCCTCTGCTACCACAGGCCAAGAGCTACCAACATTGCATCCCTTCCTTCTCTTCTCATGTGATGTTTCACCAGAAGGTGTCGCTATCTAACACATAATGTACTGAACACTTGATGTTGGAAAATATAGGTAACTCCATTAATCACTTTGAGATTGGAATTGTACATGTTGAGTATTGACAGTTATTGATAAGGTTGGTGGTGAGGGTGGTGATTTTGCAGCAAAAGAGACATTTGAGGAAGGGCTGAAAGTTAGCATGGTGGGATGGACTCCCATTGGGCTAGGAGGTTCTCATGAAAGGCCTGGCAGATGGAAAATATTTAGGTGGGCAGAAAGGAGGACAACATGTCCACAGGCAGGTCAACTTGCAGCAAGCTAAGGAAAGTGGTTGACACTGAAGATTTGAGGATTTAAATTAAATTTCTTTAGCCACTCTATCCTGGAGCTGACCCAGATCCTGCAAACAGTATAGCTATGACAAGTTTGGAAATTTCCAGATATATAGAAAGGGAAATTAATGAAACAACAGCTAGATCCAAAAACTAAATACAAACATTATTTTATTCTGAGAACAAGTTAAATCTGGCCAACGGTGGAGTGGCAGGTCTGGAAGACTGGGCCTTTGACCCTTCATTCATTGTTTTAAAGTTAGATTGTCTAAGCATTGCCTAAGGGTGTCTACTAGCTAAAGTGAAGGCTAGCCCTTCACTCAAAAGTATGTTTTCCACTTCAGGTTCTAGGCTGGCGGCCGCATGTCCTTGGTGTTGACTGATATCCTGGAAGCCATCACAGGCCTCACCATCTCGCTGCCATATCACTGAAGAGTATATTTTCATCCTTTCTGCATCAAAGTTAGCTTCCGGTCATAGGCTGCTTACAAAGTTTCCACTTCGGGGCTCAGCCTTGACCATGAATTAGTTTCTTTCTTGATTACGAGTTTAGTAAAGTGGATCCTCACTAAACTCTTTGGACTACTCCTCACCAAACTGTTTCTTTCAGAGGAGTATTTTCTAGCCATTGAGCTCTGCAGGCTTACAATATAGGATTGTTGTATACATATAGTGACAATTACAGACAACAAGAAACTGAGAATGGGGCTTTCCCAGAAGCACTGCTATGAAAGCAATGGCCACTGGTATAAGTACTTAGCAAACCCATTATTTTTTTCCCAAGGGAAGAGGCTGTAATGGCTTAATGAACAAATGAACAGTAGAGACAAAATTTACTGGCATTCCTATGAAACAAAAATCTCCATTTGAAAAACAGAACTCTGTAGAGAGACTATGGATAACATTTCAGGGCCTAGTTAATGAATGAAAGTTTTAAAAAATAGTAATTGAATCCTGCATAAACTTCCCCACCTTACCAAAAAACAGCAAGGGATTGTGGCCTTTATGCAAATGCTCAGCTTGTTTGTGATGTATTGTATCTGGTCCGCCCCCACACTAGTAGAAATACTCAATCACAGAAAAATGTTCTCACAGAGCAAGGGCAACTAAATGAACGTCATGCTTAACATATCTGAACATGCCTCAAAAGTTCTGCAGAGATACTGAATGCCTGGTGTAATGCTGTTCCAGAACATTCTATGGATTTCAAGCCCACCGTTTTTTGCACAAACATAGGCGCTTCCGTACTTTGTTTTCCCATCTCTCTTCCTACATACAGTGCCCAATAAACCTCCACAGTGTCCACCCTGTGGAAGTGTGCTGGAATAAGTGATAGAAAAGAGGATTATAGAAATGAAGGACACTTCCAGTGGCTTTCTTTAATGACAGATGAAGAGAATACTCTCTCACAATCGTCAGACCGATGAGCAATGATGCCAGGGGGATGCTGCACACGGCCCTCTCTGAAGCTTTGGAAACTTGGGTGCCATTGCCGCTTTCCTTACCCCCCAAATTGGTATTCGTTCAGCAACACCCCACCCCAATGAGGGTGAAAATTGGTGTTCCCTTCTCTCAAAGATTAGAGCAGTTGCATTATCTTCCTTCTCATTGAAAAAAATCAGATTTAGCCATTAAACTTGATCTATCAGAAAGGAAAGGGTTAAAACCTTAGAGAACCATTACAAGAAATAAAAGTTGCTAACTCCTGTTTTCTATTCTCTATACATATGTATTAAGTCCCTCTTCTACCTCACTGCACTAAAAAAAGAAAAAAGAAAAAGAAAAAAAGAGGAAGAACCAAATTTAAATATGAGTTACTGAGAAATTTTGCTGATGGAATAGGCAGCTTGGTGAGTGGGTAGGAACAACACTGAAGTTCAAGGGAGAAGTAGAAAAGCGAAAGGGGGTTGTCTCCCCTGTGTCAGAGGGAGAGGCCCTCTGAGAGGGTGGCGTGGTGAGCTCTCCACGACTGGTAAGTGTCAGGGCGCGGAGAGGCAGGAGGTCAGCAGGGCCTCGTTTTTACCTGAACCCAGAAGAGAAATGGGTGCTGACTTCCATCCTGCTTGTGGGGCAGGGAGAGGAGAGCATATGGAGAAGGGGCGTAGGGAGGAGTGTCCTCAAACATGAATGGCCTCTCTCTGTCCTGGGAAATAAGAGACACACAACAGAGGTGCTTGTCATGGGGTGGCTTGAAGGTCTCATCCAAGGTCATAATGCAGCCTCTTGGCTGAAGTCCACTCAGAGCCAACTGCCAGTCCCAGAGGTGCTGTTCCTCCCGCAGTTCCATAACCATAGGCATATGGACTCTCCAGTGCCTTCCAGGTATGTGGTGTTGTGTCCGAGGCTGCGAGAAACCACAGGATCAACACTGAGGCTTCTTCATGGAGTGCTAAATTTGCCTGAGAATTTTAGCAGAAAGTTTAAAATGTTAAGGATTGTAAATGCTTTTCACATGAATACATACACAAGATCAGCAAAATCCTTTCTCCTCTAAATACTTGAAAGTTAGAAGAGCAGGGTATTTCTATAAGCTGTGATTAACTGTAAAGCATATTGCTTTGGGAAAAAATGGTGAGCGGAGTTGGTATAGTGCTGAGGTCAGGTTGAAGTAGACAGGATGTGAAACAGTGAGAACAATTTTGTTCAAGTTGCTGGCCAGCTTAGCTAAGGCTCATTTTCAGGAGCTGACAAAGAGAAACCAGTGCTTCCTCCAGCAGCTGAATTTTTTAGTACCCTGCAGATCACCCTGATTGGGCAGCTACCGCCTCTGTATACATGTAGGACCAACCCCATTAAGCCATGTTTCATCATTTCATCCTTACATTGACTTAAATTCTACTAACCTTCTTCATTGCTTCTGCTTCTTAACTTTTTTAAAAATATATTTTATTGATTTTCTAAGGAGAAGAAGGGAGAGGGATAGAGAGTTAGAACCATCGATGAGAGAGAAACATCGACCAGCTGCCTCCTGCATGCCCCCCAGTGGGGATGTGCCCGCAACCAAGGTATATGCCCCTGACCGGAATCGAACCTGGGACCCTTGAGTCCGCAGGCTGCAGGCCGACGCTCTATCCACTGAGCCAAACCGGTTTGGCTGCTTCTTAATTTTTAACCCATCATGTGTATTTTTTTTTTTTTTGGCACCATCTCCGTAGATTTCAAAATGTGGAGCTTAAATAAATACATAGGTGATGGGTAAGAGATTCAGAATGGAATTTTACAAGTAAATCTGATATGTGGATTATGAGTTGTAATTGTACCTCAGAGCATTTTTATAGCTTGGTTTGACACAATAGTGGGATGTTATGAATACCAAAGGGTTATGCTGGAACAGTACCAGGTCACTCATAAGCCGGAGGCAGATTCAGTCCATGGTCTGTTTGGAAATGTGTGGGGAAACAAGTAGCAGGAATTCAGAGACCTTCCAAGAGCCTATAAAAAAATTTCCCCAAACTCAGGAAGAAGCTAACTTCAGAGGCGGGGGTGTGCTAAGAAAATATCAGGGAAGAGGAATGAAGACTTGCTTATGGGACACATGAATGATATGTGTCACTTGCCTTCTAGTTCCAGCTGTGCTGGGTTGCTGGAAATGGGGTATCTCTCCCTGTAATTCCTAGGAGTGCCATATATTTGGAGAATATTTATCTTGTTAAATTCTTACCATATCTGAAACACTCATATCCCAAGCAGGTCTAATTTAGCTCAGCATCTTTACTTTTTAAATCTTTTTTTGCCGAAACCGGTTTGGCTCAGTGGATAGAGCGTCGGCCTGCCGACTGAAAGGTCCCAGGTTCGATTCCGGTCAAGGGCATGTACCTGGGTTGCGGGCACGTCCCCAGTAGGAGATGTGCAGGAGGCAGCTGATCGATGTTTCTCTCTCATCGATGTTTCTAACTCTCTATCTCTCACCCTTCCTCTCTGTAAAAAATCAATAAAAAAATATATTAAAAAAAATATATTAAAAAAAAATAAATCTTTTTTTTTCTTTTCTTTTTTTGGCTGGGGTTTTAACATTATAAACCATGCAATACACTACTTTGTAGTTTAGTGCTCTCATGTAAACCTGATGCTGGGATATTTTGGGAGTTCTGAGTAAAGAGAATTACATGTATAGCATTGGTGCAACATAGCCACAAAAGAATGACATTTTAACTACTTAAGGAGAGCAGACTAAACAGAAACGGCTGAAAACCTCTCCCTGCTGAACTTTCAGATGCGTAAGGACCTATCAGAGTTCATGTAGAGAAGAAAAACTTCATTTTGAGTACCTGAGCCTTCTGCCTTCCTAAGCCACTTTCTGAACTTGGGCAAATAATCCCCATATGCTTTAAATTTCTAACCTAAAAAGAGTATAATAATAATTCTGACACCACAGTTTTTCACTAATATTTGCATGTGATATAGTTTTGTTTCTTTTTAAAGATTAAATGAAAAAATAGATGTCTCGAGTTTTGAGGAAGGTCTTGCACATTGGTAGCTGTTATTATGATCTGGTACCTTTTTATTTATTGTGAAATTTACAAATAAGAGGAAAATAGGATTGCCTGCTTTAGCAAATAAAATATAGAACCCCCCAGTTAAATTTGAATTTCTGATCAACAACTAATACTTCTTTTAGTATAAGTATGTCCTGTGCAATGTTTGGGACACACTGAAAACAAATGAACAAGTGCTACTGTTAAAAGACAAACATTGTCAGACTGCATTAAAAGAAAAACCACTGTATACTGTTCTGATGGACATATCTAAATGAAAAGATATATAGAAGACGACATTAAAAGGCTGAAGAAAGTTATAATCCTATATAATAAAACCTTAATATGCAAATCAACCAAACAGTGGAACAACCGGTTGCTATGATGCACACTGACCACCAGGGGGCAGAAGCTCAACATAGGAGCTGCCCCCTGGTGGTCAATGTGCTTCACAGGGGGAGCACTGCTCAGCCAGAAGCCCAGCTCATGGCTGGCGAGCCCAATGGCTGTGGCAGAAGCTTCTCCTGCCTCTGTTGCAGGTGAGTGGTAAGGAGGGAGGGGTCCCAGACTGCGAGAGGGATGTCTACTGCTGGCTTAGGCCCGATCCATGGAAGGATCGGGCCTAAGCTGGCAGGTGGACATACCCTGAGGGGTCCAAGACTATGAGAGGGCATAGGCCAGGCTGAGGGATCCCCTCCTCCCCTACCTGCTGCCCCTGAGTGCACGAATTTCATGCACTGGGCCTCTAGTATGCAGATAAAAATACTAATCAAAGGAAAGTTGGTATAGCTATAAAGTATCAATATAAAGTCAGAGTGCTGCTAGTAAATGTTTAATAACCAACTCTTGGGGATGGGCGAGAGGGCCTGTTTTGCAGCATTTGCCAATTTCCACATGTTAATACTCCTCCATGGCTGATTTTAAGCCACTGATGTGATGTTATTGAACACCGAGTTGGAAGAAATGTGTGCAATTGAGTCCTGTTAGTTAGAATGGGCCAGTTCCAGCACACCAGTGGGTGAAATTCCTTAGTTGGCAGAAAGCATTACAAACATGAAGACAGTTACATCATCATAATAAAAGATAAAAGTTGCCAGAAAGATGCGACAAGTTAAAATTTTATGTACTTAATAATAAATCTTAAAATATTTAAAACAAAAGTTGACAGAACAATAAAGAAAGTAAAATCACCAATGACAGAAGTTAGATTTTAAGAAATCTTTCTTGGTAATTGATAGAGCAAGAATATGAAAATTTGCCGAAACCGGTTTGGATCAGTGGATAGAGCGTCGGCCTGCGGACTGAAAGGCCCCAGGTTCGATTCCGGTCAAGGGCATGTACCTGGGTTGCGGGTACATCCCCAGTAGGAGATGTGCAGGAGGCAGCTGATCGATGTTTCTCTCTCATCGATGTTTCTAACTCTCTATCTCTCTCCCTTCCTCTCTGTAAAAAATCAATAATAAAAAAAAAAAGAATATGAAAATTTATGAGGATATATAAGTTTGAAAATATAATTAAACTTGATCTAATGAATATATTTAAAACATTTTAAAATAAAAATATATGTTCATATTAAATATAAAATTTACTTGCAAGCATAGGGAGAACATGCACAAATCTATATCCTGGATTATAATACAGATACATTATCATCTCAGACTAACAGGGAAGTAAGCTCAAAATCAGTTTTAAAAACCAGCTGGAAAATACCCATATGTTTGAAAATTAAAAAATAATCATACCTTAAATTAACTCATTAGCCAATGAAGAAATCATGCTGGGTATTAGAAATACTTTTATCAAATGATAGAAAGACTGCATAAAACTTGTGGGATATAGCTAAATCAGTACATGAAAGGTAAATTTTACCCCATTAAAAAGCCTATATTAGAAAAAGAAAAAGCTAAGTATTAATGAGCTAAGTATCTATCTCAAGAGGTTAGCAAAAGAAAAAAATAAATTAAAAATACAAGAAAAATAAAGACAAGAGTAGAGATTAATAAAATATAAAGGTGAAAATAATAATATAAGAGAGAAGAAAAGGAAATATAAAGGCCAACATTTTTTTTTCCTTTGAAAATACTAAAAACAAAAAACAAGATTGGTTCAAGTAAGAAAGAGAAGACACAACTAACTACAATCAGGATTGAAAAAGGAGGATATCATTATACTTCCTGAAGACATGAAAAACACAACAAGAGGATGTCATGAATAATATTTTGTTAATAAGTATAAAATTTTATATGAAATTGATATGAATAAATTCTAGAAATATATAACTTAACAGAAACTAATAGAAAAGATAGAAAGCCTAATTATTTTTATATCCTTTAAAATTTTCAGTTAGTAGTCAAGTATCTTTCCATAAATATAACTCTCTAGCCTCACCAGAGAGTTCTATTAAACATTAGAGGAAAAATGAATTCCATTTTTATACGAAGTCTTACAAAACCTGACAAGGAACTATGAGAAAAAATATCATGCTTCAATCTCACTTAGGAATTTGAATTCAGCAATTTGAAATAAGATGTTAGCAAATGAAATCCAGCAGTGTGTGAAAAAGGTCATGACCAAAACGGATTTATGTCAGGAATATAGACTTGGCTTAATATTTGAAAATTAATTAAGGTAATTTATCACATTGATGAATTAAAATGGAAAAACCATTTGGCAATCTCAATAGATATAGAAGTATCCAATACATTTTTATATTTATTCATGATTAAAACTCTTAGGAATAGAGAATAACTTAAAAAAATGACATAGGGTATTGACAAAAAAAAAAAAAAAAAAGAAACAAACTCAGATCTAAAACAAGCATCATACTTAATGGTGAATTAGAAAAGCATTCCCTTCTAGATCAGTATCAAGTTAAGGATGCAATTAAGATTGTTCAGCAAAGATATGGTATTTAAATACAATTACTTTTCTATATAGAAAAGGTAATAAGAATGCCATTTACATGGTCACAAGTAATATAATGAAGCTAGAGTCAAGTCCAAGATGTGGAAGCCCTTTATTAAATTAACTAGAGGTCTGATGCATGAAATTCATGCAAGAGTAGGCTTTCCTTCCCCGGCTGCTGGCACTGGCTTCCTTCTGGCACCTGGGACCCGGGCTTCCCTTGCAGCCCTGGCTTCGTCCAGAAGGTCATCTGAAAGGACGTCCGGTCTAATTAGCATATTACGCTTTTATTACTACAGATTACACAGCTTTATTGTAAGGTACTAATGAAAAGAAAGATATTCCATGTTCTTAGGTAGAAAGAAAACATTATAAAGGTATCAATTCTCCCCAAATTGATCTATAGATTCAACACAATACTAAATCAACTTCAATAAGGTGTTTTGTGGAACTTGGTGAACTAAACTTAGAATGTATTATGGAAGAGTGGAGGGTCAAGAATAACTTAGATGCTTCTTAGAAAGAGAACAGAGCCAGGGAAACATGGTTGCAAGATATCACAAATATTATAAATCTATAATAATTAAAGCAGTGTGGCATTGGCTCAGGGACAACAAAGTGGACAAACCCATGCTCGTGACGAAAGGAGTATCACAGGGCAGAGAGAAAAGGAGAAACTATCCAGTGGATGGTGCTGAAACAATTGGTAATCCATATTAAAAAATTGTTTTTCTACTTTACACACATATACACATGCAGTAAATACCAATAGCTTAAATATGAAAGGCAAAACTATGCAACTATTATAAGACAATATATTTTCATGTCTTGAAATAGGAAAGGATTTTTATAGTAAGGCAAAAAAAAATCCCACAAAACATGAGATTAAAGGCTAAGTTCAACTACATTAAAATTAAGAATGTTCATCAGAAGTGACCGTTGAGAGAGAAAAGAATAAGCTACAAAGTTGGAGAAGATATTGCAAGGTTTGCAAGAACTGCAAAAGAATTGATATCCACAACTTTTATCGAACTATTCTAAATCAGTAAGAGAAGATATACATCCCTATGTAAAAGGGGCAAGATACTTGTTTAAGCATTTCTTAGAAGAGGAAACAAAAAAGGACCCAAAATATATGAAGAGATATTCAACTTCATTATTAATCAGAGAAATACAAATTAAAACCACAATGAGATAAGATTATATACCCCCCGCACACTGGCAAAATGAATAAATAAGTGAATAAATAAACATATTAATAAAGTCAGGCAATACCAAGTATGGGTGAGGATTTGGAATAAAAGGAACTCTCACTCGAAATGGCAAAAAACACTGAGAAAAACAGTTTGATATCATCTGGTAAAGTTGAAAACATGTAAACCTTATGACACACTGTTTCTCTCTCCTATAAAATAGACGAGAGAGAGAGAGAGAGAGAGAGAGAGAGAGAGAGAGAGAGAGAGAGAAACCGACCTAGATGTTGGAGAAACTCCTGCCTGGTGTGAGCACCAGGGTACACATACAAGGGTGAAGTCCATCAACAGAATGACTAGAATGACTCTGTGGTTGTGTATCTGTATGAGGCCATAGCATGTCTCAGATGTCTCTCAGGAGGCCCTCTGAGTCTCACCTCTTTTAGACTAGCTCTTCATATGCTCTGACCTGCTACAGGAGACATAGGCCCATAGCTCCTTGCCTGGTGGCTTTGTCTGGGTATTTGTTTCTCTTGCCCCAGGATTTTCTGTGGCTGCAGGGAGGTGAGAAGCAGCAGGACGCCCCTGCTGTCCACAACTGAGTACACTAGAAGGATAGGAAAGGTACTGTCCTGTGAGGCAAACCTTTGAAGAGATCCCTTGTTCACCATTTACCCCAGGTTCTCGCTCTCATGGGCTGTCTGGAGGTCCTGCGGTCCTGTAGACCAGCAATTGGTTACACTTGATACAAAGTGGTGACCAGTTGGCAAGGCATCTTTACGTTGGTTTGCACTTGTTCACCGCCTCACTCCTCATTTTCTTTTCCTTCTGGTTCCCTGAAAATGCACTCCCTAACCAAGAGTAACAGGACGCTTTTGCCTCAGGGTCTGCTATATGCAACAATGCGGATGAATCTTAAAACATAATGCTGAGCCAAAGAACTAAGTCATAAGAGGACACATACAGCCTGGTGTTGTTTATATAAAAATCACAAAGAAAACAGAAATGCATTATTTAGAGAATACATCTGTAGCTGGAGACAGTAATGGCAAACAAGGACATGCTTAACACAGCGTTCATGACAGTGGCTACTGCTGGCACAGAGCAGAGGGAAAGAGATCCTGGCAGAGCAGATGGGAGCTTTTAAGATACTATTGATGTGTTATTATTTATCTGGGAGGTGAGCATGTTATTGTTGTTTTATAAATACCACAGGTATGGTTTGTACACTCTTGATGTATATTTCCCAAGTAAGAAGTTTTATAGAAAGCAATGAGGATAGCCCATGCCAGAGACTCAAACAGTAAGGCTGGAAAAGATGGTAGCAGCCAGCTTATACCAGTAAGAACCTTCCAATGAAATTATTGGACTTTATTCCAAAGGCATCAGGAGGTTTTGGAAGTTCTTTTCTTTTTCTTTTTTCTCAAGAGGGGGAATATGGTGTACAGTGGATAACAGAATTAGTTAAAGCTAGAAAAATACAAAGATATTTATGAGATAGTATGGACAGGATTTGCCACTGACTGACTATTCTCACAGGTTTAGGAAATGGAGAAGCCAGAGGCCAGAACCTGAGAGAAGGTTGCTATAACAGGACCCCAGGAAGTGGGGATGAAAAGGTGAAGCTCAGTTAAGGACACGTTTGTGTCCTAAATTTCACAAGGCAGTTGTGCTGAAACAGGTCCACGTTGGCGCCAGCTCCTGAGGGCTGATTGTGCACGCCAGATGATGTCATGTTGGCAGCCTGAAATTGGCCATGGCAGGACTAGTTATTTGCATTACGGATATTGGCAAACAGTGTGGTTAGGATTTTCACTCCAGGGAGAGATGGTTGCTAAATATTAATCAGCACACCATTTGATAGGATTTGGTAACAAATTAGATATGAAGAGGAGGAAGGTGTTTTAGATAATACCCACATTCCTGACTTTAGAGCTAAAAGCTGACAGCATGAAATGAGACAAAATGCAGGAAGCAGACTGGTTTGGGACAGAAGGGGGTGCTGATGATATTATGGAGAATTAAAGAGGTGGTTCCTGTCCTCATTAAACATTCGTCTTTTAACACTGTGCATCAGAGCATTCTGTGTAGCTTTTTCAAAATACCTATTCCTGTAACCTATCTATGCCTTAATATAATCAGTGCTGTTTTATGTAAAATTGTTTTAAAAAATTAGACAATATAATGAAGAGAATGATTACACAAATCATTCTATGAGCCCTATTAAATAACGAGACCCCTCCCTTCAGACTGGAAATAGATTTATGATATAATTCAGTAAAAAAGAGAGATTAAAAAAAATCCCCTGTTGGCCCATCATATAATGACCCATATATCATATCTTTACCGAAGAGCTATAGATCATGCTTCTCAAACCTGCCCGCAGAGTAGAATCACCTGGATGACTTTAATAATGATCCCATCCCAGACACATTAAATAAGAATCTTTAGTGCAGGAGCTCCAGCAGCGGTGTCTGCAAAATTGTTCCACGTAAGCCTTTAGGCTGGGAAAAGTAAGTCAATGGAAAAGGAGACCAGCAGAGGATAGTCTTGGGGGGATTGGTTGTAAAAGGAGTTAAAGTCATAGGTAGATAGCAACAACAGTAGCAAAATATGAAATCTTTTTATTCTCTCTGAAACAAGAAAGAATGAGAAGAGCTTGGATAAACATTCAGAGAAACTTGGAAGTGGAAAGAAGAGATGTCAAATGAAGTCAAATGCCTTCAATCTTCTCCGCATGTAGGAAGGAGGCAGTGGTAATAGTAACCGTGGCAGTCATCATAGTCATCTTAGGAGCTAGTGTTTATTGAGCATTTGTGTGGAAGATGCCTCATTAAGAGCTTCACAAACATTAGTTCACTTATCTTCCTTACTGCTCCATGGGGCAGACACCGCTATTATTATTCCCATTTTATAGACGAGAAACCGTAAGATGGAGATATGAGACTGAGCAATTTGCCAAGGCCACATAAGTAACAGAACTTTTTATGCATCTGTGTTCTGTGTTGAATGCAGTCCTATGCAAACCTTAAAGTTTTTACTCTTAACGGTGCTGTTATGTGAATGAAGGAGAATTGGGCTGCAGACTTGAGGAGAGAGGGAAGGTTTGAAAATCAGACTGGGAGACTAAATCAGGACATCAGAGATGGGTATCACCATGGAATGAGTTGGAGGGCTTGATTAAGGTTATAGCACATGCATTTTTTTTCATGAAAGCACTCCGTTTATTTGAGATTCTCTAATACCACTTGGCAGCTCAAGAATGGGAGTGAAAAAAAGTGAGGACTAAGTTTACCCAGAGTGGAATAAGCAACCAAAGGGGGCAGAAAGTTAAGGGCCAAGTTTCTATTGTAGGAACAAGAAGACTATTGAGTCAGGTTCAGGAAAGCACCCTAGAAGCTGGGATTAATGTGTAGGACACTGATATTTGGATGGGCTGAAAACTGGAGAAATCAGAAGAGGCTGAGGGACTGGTGTGTCTTGATGAGAATCTAATCAGATTCTCTGGAAGGAAGAGAAATGATTAGAAAGGGGTGTTTCAGAGTTGTATATCTCGAGTCTGAAAATATTGCCAACTTGGAGGTAAAATTTCAGTGTTTGATAGGAAGGCATTTTTGGTTCAAAAGAGGCTTTCCCACTGTGTCAGATCACATCCATCAGGCCAGGCACTTCCTTTAGATACAGAACGCAACCTTAAATAAGCCACTCGTCACTAAACATAGACTTTAATGGTGGGCATTTAAAGTGACATAATGAATAAATAACTCCACTTCTTTGAGGAGTTCCAAGTGTCATACTTCTTTCTTAATGAGTAATAGAACTCCTAAATTTGGTGCTTCCATTTTTTATGGTAGAGCTGAATAATATGGGTAAATATCCTGAGACCAGTCATGCATATAAATGTTAGAGATGGTCCAGAATCAGTGATCACCTAGTGTTGTCAGCAGAGGAATGTTGGCTTTGGAACTGATAGTAAAAACCATGTTAATTGCACTCACCATATGATATTGGCCTAATTAATAGACTAAGTGGATATTGGATAGGACTAGATACAGCTTAAATCTCAGTTTTGGTTCTAACCTTCTCACCTCAAATGATTCTCTGCCTTAGGTTCCTGACTAGAAATGAGCTGAGTCTGTGAACCAGCAAAATCTCAGAAAGTCAGATTAATTAAAATATGCTCGAGCTTTTGTAAGGAAAGTATCAATATGATTGCTACCTGCAAAGTATGATCAGGTCTGAACTAACTACAGCGTTAGTAAGAGTGCCCTTGGGTTTTATAGTAGGGCTTAATTAAGTGTAACTTTTGTCATAAATACAGCAGGAACCTTAAGACAGACAAACTAGCCCTACGTATGTTATTTTCTATATGAAGCTAAAGTATTTCTGAAGTGGAAATTTTCATTAATTTTGAGGTCTTGACTTTTCTCCACAAAATTCCACTTGGTTTAATTTCTTTTAACCCTTCTCCCGGGGGAGCAGTTATGAAAATAGATGTTGGCTGAGGTGGACAAGGGGACTAGAGATGGTTGAATGAAGAAAACCAAGTTGGAAGGAATTAAGATGACTTTACAAAGGCAAACAGAAAGACAGTGTTTCCTCAAAAAAAGACTGATTATTCATGGGATAATATTTATCTACTGATATAACCATATGCTTAGAAGCATTTACCACTGTTCTGCAGCTCTTTCATGTTCTTTCCACATTTACTGTGGCTGGTAGAGAGGTGCACCCGTGGGCGCACATTTTCTGCAAACAGTTATAGCAATGCATGTGTAGTTCACACTTGACTGCCATTTCCATACACAAATTCTCATTACCATCGCTATGCAAGTCAACCATGTCAGCTCATTGTAGGCTAAACTTTGCCTTGGACCCAGAGCAAAAAGTACATCACTATCCGTTATTGAAATGGTTCCCTCTGACTTGGTGCTCTTGATTTGTGAGGTTGAAATCCCAGTGACACTGTCTGTCACTCTCACTAGGCTCAGACCCAGCAGTTGATGAAGACCTTCTGCTTTGGAAGGTTAAACCTCACACTGTGGTCCGAGGCTTTCCCCTTCCTTTCAGCAAGCTGCTTTGAGGGGTTCCAAGGTAGGTAACCCTCAACTGCACAATGTCATTCCTACCCTGAAGCAAGAAGAGGTGGTGTGGACAGAGACCTCAGATACCCTGCCTGGAGCCTGATACTTCACAACATAGTGATGAGGTCAGGATTTCTTTTTCCTTTTAATTTATCTTTATTGTTGGAAGTATTACAGATGTCCTCTTTTTTTCACATTGACCCCTTCTAGCCTAACCGTGCTTCCCACCCCAGGCCTTCATCACACTATTGTCTATGTCCATGGGTTTGCATATATGCATAGAAGTTCTTTGGAATCTCTTCCCACTCACCCACCTACCCCAGCCTTCCCTCTGAGATTCGACAGTCTGTTCCATGTTTCTATGTCTCTAGATCTATTTTGTTCATCAGTTTATTTTGTTCATTAGATTCCATATATGAGAGAGATCATGTGATACTTGTCTTTCTCTGACTGGCTTGTTATTAGGTCTTTACCACATAAATACTGAATTATAATATAAACCTAGATACTATTGTGAAAAACAAACTTTGTTGCCTGAGATTATTTTAAAACAATGGTTCTCAACCTTCTGGCCCTTTAAATACAGTTCCTCATGTTGTGACCCAACCATAAAATTATTTTCGTTGCTACTTCATAACTGTAACGTTGCTACTGTTATGAATCGTAATGTAAATATCTGATATGCAGGATGGTCTTAGGCGACCCCTGTGAAAGGGTCGTTCGACCGCCAAAGGGGTCTCGACCCACAGGTTGAGAACCATTGTTTTAAAACAACATAAAAATCTGTGAACATGATGGAGGCATTACAGGTATACAGGATCTGAGTTTCCAGAGAGGGTTAGCATGCAAATATCGTTGATATTTGAGGTGGCGGAGTGCTCATGATTGACAGAAATGGCCACGAAAGCAGTAGGTCATGCCATTGCTTCTTAATTAACTCACACATACCACAGTCCTTCAGCGTGATCAGTGAAAAAAGCACAGAGGGGCCACAAAGCAGCAATTGCTTCTTTATTTTTAAGTAAGTATATAATCTAATAAATGGTTTGAAGCATGCCACAAATTGGATGCAAAGCATTTTTAATTTACACAGCTTTGATTTTAAGGACACCTTCTCAGATATAATTGAACAAAAATAACCTGCCTTGAACCTTTCAAATTACACTGTCTTGAGACTGTAACAGAGATTAAAAAATATAGGAGCTGCAAAGTCAGTGTGACTGTCACCAGGCAGCTATCTCAGATATACAAATGGATCCCTGTTCGCTTCTAATGGAGCCACAATGAGGGAATATACCTTAGAGGAAATTTTATGAAAAGAATATATCCCAGTAGTAAAGGATTAGCAAGAAATGGAGTGGCTTCAAATGCAAATTTCCTGACATTTCACAGCTACTAAAATAATTACCTACCTTGGTGAACTAATAATAACTTAGTTAAAGGTTTCATTTCGTATAACCAAATGTAATGCAAAAGGCACATACTGTGATAAACACCATTTCCATTTTAGGGCTTGCTAAGGGTGGGTTTTCTCTCTGCCCTTTATCCCACACATCAGAATGTCACAAGTGATTAGATGAAATTATTTATGTGAAATGGAAAGGTAAGAGGATAAAACAGTGCTGTACACACCCAGTGCAACTGGTATCCCCACGGTGGATACCTAAGAGAGGAGCCTTGGTATCTCCATGAAGTGATCGTTCTTTGAAACTACTCAACTATCTTTGTTGCACTAAACAATTTTATTTAATGAATGTTTTAAAATCAAAACGATTTCATTTTTATGTATCAGTAGAAAAACTACATTCAGAATCTGGAAAACTTAAAGAAAACCCTTTGAAACAAGGATTGAATCCCTTAGTATTCTGTATTGGGTACATGTAAACACTCTGGAAATCAAATGGGGAGGGTTGGGTGGAGTAGGGGAATCCCCTAAGGGCATAGGAAACCTTTTGAGAAGTAATTTGACAATATGAATCAAATACATAAAACTGTTTATATTGCTTAGACCCAGTAAGTTTAACTTAGTGAATTTATGCTATCTTTTTTTTTTTTAAATATATTTTATTGATTTTTTGTAGAGAAGAAGGGAGAGAGATAGAGAGTTAGAAACATCGATGAGAGAGAAACATCGATCAGCTGCCTCCTGCACATCTCCCACTGGGGATGTGCCCGCAACCCAGGTACATGCCCTTGGCCGGAATCGAACCTGGGACCTCTCAGTCCGCAGGCCGACGCTCTATCCGCTGAGCCAAACCGGTTTCGGCGAATTTATGCTATCTTAAATACTGAGAGAGACTTATGCACCAAAATGTTCATCAGAATAATATTCATGACAATAAAACAATTAGAAACAACTATTTCACTTTTGTTGAGTATTAACAGAAAGGAACATTATACTACTTATAACATGATTCTTGTCAAAACTAGATAGCAATGCAGGAGATTCCTATGATATACTAGAATTACAAAAAGCCTGGTATAAAACTGTGTGCAACAGAACTGCAATCATGAAAAAATTAAGTAAGCATATGTTGGGCCCTAAGACCCCCGGAGAGTCCAGCAGAGGAGGCGGCGACCCCAAGTCAAACGCAGAGACCGAGGCTTGATGCAAGAGCAAGAGGATTTTTATTACAAGCGCAGCGCAGGGGCTCTCAGGCAGGCAGGCAACAACACAAAGGAAGTGCTGCTGACTGGAGCCCCGAGCAATTGCAGAACACGGGTTTATAAAGGCAAAAACCACACGCAGGTGGCCGGAAAACAGGGAACTGGGTTACCAGTTAACTCATATTTCATCTTTTACAGGGACAGGTCTTTGTTGTTAGTTGACTCATTTCCTAAGGGGCCAGGGTGGTCTGGTATGCGCAGGCCGATCCCGAGGAGTGATAAGATAACTATGCTATGACCAGATCAGGGCGCCAGAGCTTTACGGGAAAGGTCAGGAGGGGGAAGTTCTCTTTAATCTTTACATTAACCAGAGCTTACTGAAAAAGCTGGTCTAGGGGGAAGGGGGATTTTTCAGCGGCCTTACATTCCCCCCTTTTCTTGTGGGAAGTTCCAATCATGGAACTACAGGCTAACGTTTGAGGGTACAGGCTGATACCGCTGTTGGAGGACCATTACCTGAACTGCACTAATCCGGTCCTGGATGAAGGCGATTAAGCGGTTTACTATGCATGGCCCGAATGTCAAAAGGAGGAGTAAAATGATCAGGGGTCCCACGAGAGAGGATATCAGGGTTGTGAACCACGGTGAGCTGTTAAACCAACTTTCAAACCAGCCTTGCTTGGCCTCTCGCTCTCTTTTGCGAGTTTCTAATCTCTCCCTAAGTTTTGACATGGAATCCTTTATCACCCCTGAATGATCAGCGTAGAAACAGCATTGTTCCCTGAGAGCTGCACACAGCCCTCCCTCCTTTAAGAATAGGAGATCTAGTCCTCTCCTATTTTGTAGGACTACTTCAGACAGAGAGGTTAGAGACTCCTCAAGTTTAGTTATGGAGTGCTCTATATGTTTGAGGTCTTCATCTATAGCAGCTCTGAGCTCCTCAGTATAGGTGGGGCCTTTAATGAGGGCTGTTGTCCCTGTTCCTACTCCTGCCGCGACCCCTAGACCTAGGAGAGCAGCCAAGGTCAGTGAAACAAGTTCCCGTTTATCCCGATGGGAAGGAGAATAGGAGTCAAATTTTTTTTCAAATGCATTAGCTTGATAATACATGATCCTGGGGACTAGTTGGACAAGGATACAATAATCTTGAGAACGGTTAAAGGCCTGGGCTGCTAAACATGGAGTAAGTCCCGTACTACAGGCCCACCATCCCCCTGTTGGGGGCACTAAGTAATAGCTTGCAGAGGAGGGATATGCCAGGTTCTCCTTGCAGAGATGCTGGCGGTCCTTTGGCACTTGTCCTATACATGTGCCTTGCCCTGAGACCTCAGTAAGGGTCAACTTCCCCTGCTGTCCCCACGAACAGTGGTCATGGCTGGTGGTGTTGGTATAGTTTCCCTGGAAGGCTATGCCCTCATAGTAGGGGGGCCCTGTAGTTAGGCAGAGCCAGCAAGACTCAGTTAGGTTAGACTTGGACATGTTTAAAGAACTAAAGGCCCCCTCTACCAAGCCTAATAGCCTCTGACCTGAGTTTGTCTCTAGTTCTATGGGGTTGGCCTGTTCCTCCCTGGAGGCTGGGCTAGTTCCTGCCACGGTGGTGGTGGCAAGAGGCCTTTCTTTCGTGGGGAGCTGCCGGCTGGACAAGACGGTGTTGGGTCCTACTGCAACTGGTGGCCTGTAATCCTGTACATCTAATCTTATCTTAAAAAGGAGGCCATCATCATGTTGGTCCTTATACAGCCGGATCCCCCATGTCACTCCCCAGCGCCACTTGTTTAGGTCGTATGACCGCCCAGCTGAGGTGAAGGAGATATTCAGGGCGTTAACCCAACCCCTATGTCCGGAGGTTTGGCTCTCATTTCTCCGAACCTGGATGAGGTCCCACTCGGGGGGCCCTCTGATCCAATATCCAGTACCAGTTGTCTCACATCCCCATTCTGCACAGAAATACTCTCGTTCAGATCCACAATTCTTTCTATGTCCCTGCCTGTCTTTGGGGCATACATAGAATTGGGTCATCGTAAGACGCTCACGGGCCCCCAGATAACTACAGTGAACTCCAAATTGCAAATCTCTTCCTTTTCCTATGTAAGCTCGGGTCTCTATACCTGCTTTAGTCTCTTCTACTGTTCTCTCAGGGAGGTCCCATAGTCTGTATCCTGCTGCCATAGCGCAGAGGTCTGGCGTTAAGTCTGGCCACCATGTCCCTTTAGGTGCTATATTGGTGACCGACCAGGCCGTCTGTCCGGTGTGGGGGGGCATTACCCTCCAAGTTAGTCTCTTTGGGGCATGGGGGTTGCTACTTATCAGCGGCAGGCTCAGCAGGAAGAGGGCGGCGGCAAATCCGTAGCTTGAGAGGGTTGTCTGTCTTCTCCACAGTCCATCCATGATCGGTGTCGTCTGATGGGGGTGCCCGCTTGACGTGGGAGGCGTGGATCCAAGCAGCTACACCGTCTACCTTGACCGCTGTTGGGGTTGTCAGCAATACCAGGTGGGGTCCCTTCCACCTCGGCTCGAGATTAGCGGCCCGATGGCGTCTGATGTACACAAAGTCTCCGACCTGGAACTGGTGGGGGACTTGCAGTTCTCCTGGTTGGTAGAGGGCGGCCAGGGGAGTCCACACCTCCTTCTGGACAGTCTCGAGGGCCTTCAGCCAGATGAGGGAGTAGAGTCGGCCGGCCGTCGGGGCCAGGGGCGTTCTTCCGGGCCTCCAAGAGGATCCGCTCCCTTTCCTCTGTAGTAAAGAGAGTCTGAAGAAGCTGTTGACAATCGTCCCAAGTGGGCTGGTGAGAGAACATAAGGGACTCAACCAGCCCCGTTAGACGCTGGGGATCCTCTGAAAAGGGAGGGTGGTTAGTTTTCCAGTTATAGAGGTCTGCCGAGGAGAAGGGCCAGTATTGGAGTGGCTGGAGCGGAGCCGTTTCATTATCGTCTCCGCGGGGGGGTGGAGGCCCGTATGGTCGGAGAGGGCAGGCTACGGTCGAATCTGGAGACGCGGGATGTCTCCTCTGACTCCGGGTTCCCTGGGCCGGTCCCTCTGCTGGAGGGGCGGGAGGAGGTGCTGAAGGCTCCGGTCTCCCCGGCGGCTCTGGCTGGAGAGGAGAGGGGTAAGGGGGTGGAGAGTCCAAGAGGAGAAGATCGGCTTGAGAATCTGCCAGGGGACGTTTCGTCTGATCTGCGGCGGGAGGAGCCTGGGCCACGAGAACCCGGGAGGTTCCGGACGGCAGCCAGGGTTTCAGCCAAGAGGGAGGGTTCTGGACCAGGTCCTGCCAGACGACAATATACGGCTGCTGGTCTGGATGGCCCGCCGGGCCTGATTGGAACACCTTATTCTTTACTGCAAAAATAATAGACAGGTCAAAAGTCCCGTCCGCTGGCCATCCCACGCCTAGGGCTGGCCAGTCGGATGAACAGAAAGTCTGCCAAGGACCCTTCTTGACACTGACGGAAAGATTGAGTCCCCGACTCCGGACGTCCGTCCAGTGTGCTACTGTAAGAGAAAGAGGGGTGCTGCTTCCGTGGCCCATGTTACCTGGATGGGAGAAGAGGAGTAAAAGACAAAAACAAAGAACAAACAATGACGCGACAAGACACCGGATCCACAAGAATTTACCCAGATACAGAACGGCCGCTGAGGGATGATATCCCTCCCTAATGCTAGTCCGGCCGGACACGCGAGTGCCCGTTGCCGGACAGCCAGAACCTGAAGTGACCAAGACCTCTTGGTCACCGCCCGATCCTGGGGCGTCCCCCAGGGTGACAGTTTTTCTGGCCGAAGCCCCTACGACCAGAGGAGCCGACTCCTTACGGAGCCGACACCCTGTCTTCCTGAAAAACCGAAACTAAGAATGAACAAAGGACAAGACAAACACTGAATGACTCCGGAGTCTGCTTACCTCCAAGACCGATCCCAGCGCTTGAAGGGGGTCGCCTCATCCCGGACGAGCCCCCAAATGTTGGGCCCTAAGACCCCCGGAGAGTCCAGCAGAGGAGGCGGCGACCCCAAGTCAAACGCAGAGACCGAGGCTTGATGCAAGAGCAAGAGGATTTTTATTACAAGCGCAGCGCAGGGGCTCTCAGGCAGGCAGGCAACAACACAAAGGAAGTGCTGCTGACTGGAGCCCCGAGCAATTGCAGAACACGGGTTTATAAAGGCAAAAACCACACGCAGGTGGCCGGAAAACAGGGAACTGGGTTACCAGTTAACTCATATTTCATCTTTTACAGGGACAGGTCTTTGTTGTTAGTTGACTCATTTCCTAAGGGGCCAGGGTGGTCTGGTATGCGCAGGCCGATCCCGAGGAGTGATAAGATAACTATGCTATGACCAGATCAGGGCGCCAGAGCTTTACGGGAAAGGTCAGGAGGGGGAAGTTCTCTTTAATCTTTACATTAACCAGAGCTTACTGAAAAAGCTGGTCTAGGGGGAAGGGGGATTTTTCATCGGCCTTACACATACATAGACTGAGGAACCATATGAAGGTGCTAGCATATGCTGTGTTTGGATGGAAGCACCATGGGTAATTTTTCACATCTTTTTTATTTTTCAAATAATTTATATTAAAAAATCAAATTCTTGAATTGTAACACCCAATTGTTATGCAAGGCAAGCTAGTTGTATTACATTGAAATCTTCTCTCTCCCAAAACCATTTTCTATGTAAATACATTCATGATGGTTAATTAGTCACAAATGGGAAACCAGTCTGGCTGAAGTAAATAAACTCTAATTAATGTAGACCCCACTAATTGAAGATTAACAGAAATCCAGATTTGAGATTCTTACAGCATCAAAAGCCCCAAACAAGTAACATGTTAGGATTTTTTATTTTATAGTTATAATACTTTGTTTCATAGAAATAGGTATACAACAAATTGTAGTTTTTTGGTGGGCTTATGTTGTTATACTTTCTACATATAATTATGCAATTTGAAGTTGTTTGTAAGAGCTGATATATAATATACAGATAGAAAAAATAGTGAAATTATTAACATAATTAAGTAAACAAACAAACAAAAAACCAAGGCTGATTTGCCTGGTCAAGTTTGTGAAACAGACAAATTGACTTGCTTAGCATATTAAATTCAGAATACACTAAAATACCACAATTTTTTAAATTAAAATATTTTTGCTAAATTAAACATTTATATGCAATTGACAACTGAAAGGGCAGGTAAGTAAACTTTTGCTTCCCCCACTATCATTTATGTAGCAAAACATAAAGGGAATTTTTATATAACATTTTCCAGAAATTTTTTTCTCCCTACAAATGCAACCACTAAAAATTATATGTAAAATAACTGACAGAATCAGTTATTGTGTGACTTATAAGCATACAACTATTTGTTTGTACTTTTCTATGGACATTTTAAACCAGTAGTTCAATTAACATGTTAATTGTCATCCTTAAAGAAGAACTGAAAATTATTGATTTCAAATGTCTTAAAAATATCATGTTTTAAAAATCAAGCTGATTCTTTAAAAAAAGTGAAGCTTTCTTCAAGTTTTAAAAATACATTGTTTTTAAAAATATGCCTGTTTTGTAGTTTGCTTTAATTTTAGATTCATTTGAAGATTTGCTGTAAGAACATTCAGTGCCTAGTTTTTATATACATAAAACTTCAAAAACTACCAAATTTCTGAGTTGGTTGTAATCATAAACTCTGAAGCTAAAGCAGATTTTCTATTTTCTAAGGAAAGCAACTCATGATTTAACTGTGAGAAGGTAAGAAATACACTTTTTGTCTGATCATAAATGAAAAAACAGTAATTATATTTTTTAGATTTTATTTGTCAATTTTAAGGAGTTGGATGCATTCGTCTCTCCTATTTTGTTAATATAAATTGCAATTTAGGATTATGTAGTAAATATTTAATAAAGTAAAAACCATTTTGGACAATCATTTAATCAATCATTCAGTATTTATTTAGGGCCTCTCATATACTAGCCCTCTGAGATACAGTGCTAACCTTGTTGATTTTGAATGTTCACTTCTGTAAATAGATTTTACAGGTAAGCAATTTAAAAACAAACAAGTTTAAACAACGTACCTTTGTTTCCTTGAACTTGGAGAAAAATCCAAATAACAAAAATAGCCCTTCTGGTTTCCAAATACATTCTGACTTTTGTGCATTGGTAAATCTTGTAACAATCATGGAAGGGCCCCAAATCTCATTAAAAAAGAAAAGGACAGAAATATGGGAAAGAATTAAATACTGATGCAAGTTGAGTGAGGATAACCTTCTTGGTTTACCTTCACGAGGGTGCGGATTAATGAAGAACCCGAAGCAGTGTCTGTTTCTGGAGTAATCTGCTTATCTGCTTCTCAGGTGTAAGCTCTGCGTAAGGGCCAGCTGGAGGAAGCTTTATCTCATTAGCCTTCTGGAAGAGCACCTGTCCGCCTAGCCCCAGGACCCCAAATGCCATTATAAACAAGTGTCCACAGACAGAAGGATTGCCTTTTTTCTTAGTTATTCACCTGTTACAGTGACACAGAGAGCCAGGGGACATCCTGCCACATGCAGAAGAAGGCTGACAGTTGGGGTCAAATGTGTTCCAAAATGACAGCCACAGGAACATCCACTGAGAGAGCGTAACTGCTGTCCCTGGGAGCATGTGGTTATTCAATATGTGCTAGTCTCCGGAGGCCGCAAGCCTCATAGAAATGTACTGCTTTGTAAATGGCTTTCTCTCTGGCATTACATACAAATGACTTTTTGGTTTGTTTTAAGTCTGGTTTTAATTTTTTAAAATTTGTTACTCATGCACAGAGTAGAATCAAATAGTTCCACAAAGTTTGTGAAAAATAATGCTGCCATACCTCCATTCAAAAGCAATCACTTTTTTAAAAAGACATTTATTTATTTGTTAAAAGATTTTAAATTGATGTTTAGAGTGAGAAGAAGGGAAAGGGAGAGAGAAACATCGATGTGAATGAAACACTGATAGGCTGCCTCCTGCCTGCCCCCTACAAGGGATCAAGTCCACACCACCGTATGTGCCCTGACCAGGAATCCAACAGACAACCTTTTGGGTGATGACCAACTAGCTGAGCCACACCAGCCAGGGCCAAAGGCAATCAGTTCTTTAAGTTAATTCTTTAAGTTAATTCTTTAAGTTAATTCTTCTAGTATTCTCATTCATACCTGGAAATAGTATGCTTCTATTACTACTTTTTCATTTTCACTTTTAGATATTATCAAATGAATATTGAGAATATCTTCTTCCCTTCCACACACACCCTTCCCATTCTTCATAAACATGTACTTGTCCCATCCCTCCATCCTCCTCAGTATCACTGTATTTTCAGTTTATCAAATATTCAGCTTAACATCATTGTGACTATATACATGCTACATAGCCGAGCTATGGAGTACACTGTAATTACTAATATGTATTGAGCTCTTATGTTGTGATAGGCACTGTCCTTATATATCTACATAGTTTATATATATCCAACATGCATATATATATATATATATATATATATATATATATATTACTTAATGCAACATTATGAGGTAAGCAGTAATTATTATTATCTCTGTTTTATAGTTGAAGAAAATAAAGTGTATGTGGCAGAGCCAGGAACTCAAAGAGACTGGTTCAGGACCCTAATACAGGTAACCATTATCCTCTCCAACGCTTTTTGCAGTTGTCTCATTTATTTCCCCTTCATTTTCTACAGGCAAAACCATAAATTCTCTCCAGATGCTACCCCAGATGTGTCTATTTCTTCCTCATAAGGTAGTCTGTCCTTCCGAGGACTTTCTTACCTTCTCTAGGCTGTGTTAATGTCTTGTTACAGTCACAGCAGGCATCTGAAGATCTCCCTTGACAATCATCCTGGGGATTCCTTTTACCTCTTGTGTTGGATCCCCTGTTTTCTGGATCCCATGTTGCCTCCTTTCTAAACCTAATCTCTTGTTTTTGCAGAGCACATGTCCCAGTAGATTACAAGAGAAAATTCATAGATAAATTTGGGCTCTAATGCTTGAAAATGGCTTCTGTCTGTCCTCAGCCTTTGATTGATAGTTTGGCCAGTGTTATAGACTGAATGTTTGTGTCCTCCCCAAATTCAAATGTTGAAAACTAAACCCCCATGTGATGATATTTGGAGGTGGGGCCTTTGGGGGGTGATTGGGTCATGGGGGTTAAGCCCTCATGAATGGAATTAGTTCTCTTAAAAAAGAGGCAGCAAGGGGGCTCCTTTGCTTTTTTTTTGTCATGTGAGGCACAGTGACAAGATGGATCTCTATGAACTAGGAAGTAGTCTATCATCAGACACTGAATATACCTTTACTCTAATCTCAGGCTTCCCAGCCTCTAGAACTGCAAGAAATAAAATTCTGTTGTTTATAAGCCACTCTATGGTACTCTGTTAAAGCGACTGGAAAGAACGAAGACAACTGGATATACTAGTAGAATTCTAGGTTGGACATAAGTTCACTTAAAATAGTGAAAACATTAACCCACTTTCTTGTAGCTTTTTTGCTGCTAAAATCTGGAATCCTTTTTGTTCTTGATTCTTTGCATAAGATCTTTTCTTCACTGGAAGCTCATAGAAAACTTTTCTTTGTCCCCGGTATTCTGATATTGCATGGTGATCTTGCTGGTTGTAGCTCTATTTTAATCCATTGCATGGGGGCATTTAGAGGAACTTTAATCTGGGTATTTATGTTCTTCCATTATTGAAAAACTCTTAGATATTTGATCTTTATATCTCATTTTCTATATTTTCTCTTTCTGGAATCCATATTATTTTGATGAAGACATTCTTGAACTCGTTCTTTAACTTTTAATATCTATCTTTTCTATTTTCTTCTAACTCTTACTCTTTATGCTCTGATTTCTAGAACATTTTTATCAACTTAATATTTTAAACCTTTGATTTTTATATGTCTACTGTCATTGATAATTTTTATGGAATTAATTTTGGTGGTTTTGTTTTTTTTCTTTGCTTTTTATTTTAATAAGATAATGTTTTTGGATTTTAGGGAAACAATTTAATTTCTTTAAAAATATTTGTTTCAAAAATTATTTTCTTCTTAACTAGTCTCTATTTTATCCAAGCTGCATTTTAAAATTTATTTTTTATATTAGAAGCTTTTCTCAAATATCTGGTAATCTTTCACTGACCATTCACTTATATTTAAGTCTGTGAATAACTGACTGAAAGCTCTGTGCATGAGACTGAAATTTGTCAGCTGTGGTCTTCATGTAGGTTAATCAGGCTGGGCTACTTCCTTCTTAGGGTTCTAAGATAAAATACAGGATGCCCAGTTAAATTTAAACTTAAGATAAACAAAAAATAATTTTTAAATATAAATGTGTCACAAATATTGCATGTGACATACTAAAAATTATTTGTTTATCTAAGATTCAAATTTAACTGGGTATTCTACATTTTTATTTGCTACATCTGGCAATCCTCTTTCTAAAATACCTGAACTCAGTATCTTTAAATATTTCCTCTGCAGGTGGTTAGATATTTCAGAAAAGACTACTAATCTCTTGATATTAGGATAAAGACCAACTCTCAATGTATCAGCACATAAGCTGAGAATGATGTCTGGGGCTTTAATATTCTTATGTATATGTATATTTTAACTTAATTTTTCTACTTTCAGAGAAATACCATCACTCTCACATTTGCCAAATATTTAATACTCCAGACAATGTTTTACCCGGACAGAAAAGAAACCTTCAGCCTTCTGTTGAGTGGCCAAGAGGCAGTTACATGAATAAATAGAATAGGGAAGGATATTTGGAGCTCAAACTAATTATTAGATATTTCAACTTATCCTTTTCTTTTTAACTCAATCCTTCCATGTAAATTGGGTTGTTTCTGAACTTTTTCTATTGTCAGTTTAAGATTTGCCTCTCTAGGTCTGCTACTGAAACAGAAATTTTAGGGGAACAATGGCAGGTTTAGGGAATTTTTTAGAATTGGGGTCCATGGGAAAAACCTAGGGCTACAGATTGGGAGAAGGTACATTTCCATAACACAAGGAAGCAGCAACAGGTATATTTCCATAAGACAAGGGAACTGGAAGTAGTCAAAAAAGGTCTATACTATTTACAAAATAAAGAAGGAAGATAGCCCAGAAGGAATAGGGGGACAATGAGGGAGGAGGGCCTCAGGAGTCACTATAGTAACCAATTTGAAAGGGAATATTGACCAAATCAGAGGGGATGTCAGGACACCGGAACTATAGCCTTTATAAACCATGAAAACAGGAAGTCGGTGGACCCTTTCCCCCCTCCCATGTGGGAGTCCATTCTGTGGGGCTATTACCCTCTGCCCACGTGGGAGTCTGTACTTGTTCTTCAATAAATCTCCACCTTTGCTATACTACCCTCTGTCCATGGTTTCATTCTTTGACTCTGGTGGACAAAGAATCGGGTTCCAGTACAAAAATTCCGTATCACTACCATCCATCCATATTTTAAAACTTTGCTTCAACATACATGTCCAGCTTAATACAATTGTTATAAAGTGAAACCTAGCTATATATAGGTGAAAACATAGAATATTAAGAGCACCCCACCATGGTCTCACTCACAAACACAAACTTTTCTTCTCCATTAAATATAATTATTTTTTGGATGTCTATGATAATCATTTATTTGCTTTTCTTAATTCATTTACTACTTAACTACACATCTGTAAGCACTGTAGTTAACTTCTTCCTACCCTATCACTATTTATTGAAAAAATTATTATTTTCCATACTGCTCTGAAGTTCCATAAAATCTTTCATATACTCATGTTGTTTCAATCCTTTTGCTCCCTCCTATTTTATTATATTGACTCATCTTTTATTTTACTGTTTTCTCTTCAGCTGGATATAATGTACTTAATTTTAGTTATTGCTTTTTTAGTCCTAGGATTTCAATTTGGTTCTTTTTCAAGTCTGCTTCATCATTTTAAAAAATAGTTTATACCTCGATGCTAAAGTTCTAAATCTTGTCTTTTATCTCATTGAATAAGTAAGAGTACTTTGATAATTCCAAATTCCAGAGCTCTGGATGTTGTTTCCATTGCCTTGCTTTTTCTGTTTTTTTGTTTTGTTTTGTTTTGTTTTGTTATTATCTTATTTCCTTGTATAAGTGGTTATTTTTATTTATTTATGCCAGACATTATATTTTAAGAGTTGTACTACAATAAGCAAGACAAAATGGTATTGGTAAAAGATATACATGAATATTAATGGAATGAAATAAAGAGTCCAGAAGTAGACTCACACAAATGGTTGATTGATCTTTGACAAAGTTGCAGAAGAAATTCAATGGAGACAGGATTGTCTTTTCTACAAATAACATCATATGCCACTGACCACCCCCACCCCCCGCCCAACAAACAAAAAATGGACCTAGAAACAGAAATTACACCTTATATAGAAATGAAAAATGAATCACACACATAAATATAAAATGCACATAAAAATTCTAGAAAAAAATATAGAAGCAAATTTTTAGGCTTGGTGATGAGATTTTTAGATACAACATAAAAGCATGATCCATGAAAGAAAAAAAAAGACAGTTTTTGATTTTATTAAAATAATTAACTTCTGCTCTATTAAAGAGACTGTAAAAAAATTAAAAGATAAGCCACAGATTTGGAGAAGACATTTACAAAATACAAAATATACAAAGAAAATGTAAAACTCAACAATAAGGAAATCTAACAACTTAGTTAAAAATGAGTCAAAGGTCTGAACTAGAGCCCTTTTCAGAGAAGGTATACAGATGGTAAATAAGCATATGAAAAGATACCCAACTTCGGCATCATCATGCAGAAATGCAAATTGAAACATCAGTGAGATATCACTACATGCATATTAGAATAACTTAAATGAGGGGAAACATTGGCACTACAATTGCTGGCAGAGATTCAGAGAAACAGAAACTCTCATTTATTAGTGGTGGGAGTGCAAGTTTTTTTACAAAACTAAAATAGTCTTACCATACAATCCAGCAATTACTCCCAGGTATTTACTCAACTTATTTGAAACGTATGTCCACACTAAAACCTGTACTTGAATTTTGATAGCAATCTTGCCATAATTGCCCAAACCCAAATGCAATCAAGATGTTCTTTAGTAGGTGAGCTAGTTAATACCTATGTATATCCATGACAAAATACTATTAGCAATAAGAAAGTATGAGCTATCATTGCTGTGCAAAGACATGGATGAATCTTAAATGCACATTGCTAGACTAAAAAAGCCAGTCTAAAAAGGCTGCATACTTTATGATTCCATTTATATGATACTCTAGAAAAGGCAAACAGGTAAAAAGATTAGTAGTTTCAGGGATGTTGGGGTGTGTGTGCTTTGAATAAATGAAGCGTAGGAGATTAGGGGAGGAAACTGTTTATAATAATAAAAGGGTAATGTGCTAACTAGACAGGATGTCCTTCTGGATGACTTCTAGACCAGTGGTTCTCAACCTTCCTAATGCCATGACCCTTTAATACAGTTCCTCATGTTGTGGTGACCCCCAACCATAAAATTATTTTCATTGCTACTTCATAACTATAATTTTGCTACTGTTATGAATTGTAATGTAAATATCTGATATGCAGGATGTATTTTCATTGTTACAAATTGAACATAATTAAAGCATAGTGATTAATCACAAAAACAATATGTAATTATACATGTGTTTTCCGATGGTCTTAGGCGACCCCTGTGAAAGGGTTGTTCTACTCCCAAAGGGGTTGCAACCCGCAGGTTGAGAACCGTTGTTTTAGACAAAGCGAGGGCTGTGAGGGAAGCCCGGGTCCCGGGTGTCAGAGGGAAGCCGGTGCTGGCAGCCAGGGGAAGGAAGGCCTACTCTTGCACGAATTTCATGCATCAGGCCTCTAGTTTTATATAATATTGTAATGCCTGACACCATAAATTTCTTAAAACTGTGAACTTTACCGCAGAGAAGTGAATCTTAAGGCTTGTAAATTTAAAAAAAAATTCTTTAGGTTGCACCTAACTATGCTAATAGTGACAGTGCAGGATGTGACAAAAGAATGTATAAAACACTGAAGGGAATGGGGGAAGCTGACCTAAATGCATTTGGAAATGAGTGAAATCTGTGAGACTGGAGGCAAATGGAACTGTACATATGCAGTTTACTCTAGCTGAAAAGATTGCTTTGGGGCTATGAGTTAACAATTCTGAAACAACTATAACATGCAAACTGGAACGGAACAGATAAGCAAATGGATGACTGATGGTGGGAGCCAGGCTTCTCGCTATTGAAGTGGGAGGTTATAGACAAGCAAGGGAAAGAGGCAAAAATAACACTACCCCATAATGATAATGGAGTAGAGACATCAGTATAAACTCACATTTAGTTTAATATAGGTAGAGATACATACATTTGTAGATACTAATATATACTATATAAGCATATATTAACTTATATATTCATTGTATGTTATGTATATATTTATGGATATGTGTATGTGTACTGGTTAGTATACACATTTTTCCTTTCTCTGTCAGCTCAGAGAACCTTGAAGCAATGAGACCCTAATAGTAATGAACACAGCACCCAAGTCATGGTTCTTACCATTCTTCAATAAAATAAACGATGACTCCCTGGAGAAATGGCTGGTTCTAAAACTGGGGCAGGCCATAATCAAGATGAACCTGGAGTGTCTTGTAGTGCTAGACAGTAAGGAAGTGCTCAAACACAACAAAAAAGCAAAATTGAAAAAGTCCACGATGGTGGGGGTATGTCAAAGGGACATAGAGTCCAACTAAAAGGCTCCAAATGGCCCAAACGGAAGCATTTTGAGGCATAAAATAGTGTTCAGTTACAACACAAAATGTAACTAAATATCCACAAGTCCATAGTAATACAGATACATTATTGAATAAATAAATAGGCAAATATGCTGTGCAGAACAATTCTAAGAAATTTATGTAGATAATTCACTTTCCAGGAAGGGAAGTGTTAGGGTGACCTGCAGACAGTGACTCCCTTTAAAGAGGACAATACAGAAAGGAGGAAGAAAACAGGAACTTTACTGAACAAATACAACTTTGATCAAGGTCAACACCAACAGTGAAGTTATGTTATTAGTCTGCTCCCTTCATAGGGTGTTATGGGATGGCACTTTACCTCTGTGGTCTTCCTCCCAAAGAAACATGATGCCAGTCCAATCATGAGAACACCATCATACAAATCCAAACTGAGGGACATCCTACAGAATTACCTGATCAGGACTTCTCCAAATTGTCGAGGTCATCAAAAATAAGGTAAGTCTGAGAAATTGCCAGAGCCAAGACTTACCTGAGGAGACATGATAACTAAATGTAATGAGGTGTCCTGGGTGGAATCTTGGAACAGAAATAGAACATTAAGTTAAAAAAAAAACAACAACACACCCAAACAACAGCAGCACAACCAGTGTGGCTCAGTGGTTGAGTGTTGACCTATGAGCCAGGGGGTCATGATTTGATTCCTGGTCAGGGCACATGACCGGGTTTTGGGCTTGATCCTCAGTGTGGGGCTCGATTCCCGGTGTGGGGTGTGCAGGAGGTAGCCAATCAATGATTCTCTCTCATCATTGATGTTTCTATCTCTCCAGTTCCTTTCCAAAATCAATAAAAAAAATATTTTTAAAAAACAGTAACTGAGAAAATCTGAATAATGTATGAGCTTCAGTTAATGATAACATATCAATATTTGTTCATTAAATGTTCATAATAACAGGGGAAACTGTGAATAGGGTATATGGGGACACTTTATCTTTACAATTTTTCTGTAAGTTTAAATCTATTCTAAAATGAAAACTTTATTGTAAAGTATATGCTTTCAGAAAGAATTAGAAGTGTAGGACTATCTCCTTCTACAGAGGATTTCCTTTGCTTCTTCCAAGCACTGGGGATTACCAGCAAGCCACCATCAGCTTAATGAAACTTCTGAGTTGACGATTCAACAACACAGATAATTCAAAGGTGGGCTGTACTTGGTGGAGGCATGCTGCTCTTTGTGTTCACCTTTGTTCCTAAAATGCAGCCCTTTGGAGCTTCCCAGGGCTTTACCCTACATCGCCTGGACTCCAACTTTTGTCATTTTCCTACAAGAGATTTTCAAAAGCACCATTCAACCGTTTTCTCTCGTTCAGATCCGCAAATGCTCTGGGGCAAAAGTGGCCCCCAAATCTAGGCTCACTTGCCTTGATTCTGATGTCTGATAAATCTCTATTCTAAATGCTTCACTATTTGTACACTCTCCACTCCCTTTAATCAGATGATTTTATATTTCATCCCGTTTTCCCACATTTGCTTAGCGGGAGGATTGCTCCAACTGACCTCCTCGCTTTATCTTTCGCAAAAATTCTCAAACTATTACTGCTGTCGCCTTTCTCATTCTGTTGATTGTTATGGTCTCCTTTAATATTATTTTCTGGGGTTATCCAGAGGTAGCATAGGGTAATGAGTTTTCAGCACTCATGTTTAAATACAGCTTATTTTGAGGATATCTAAAGAAAATGAGAATCCTCAAATTGGTGTAGGATCTTACTCAGAGCAATATATCTGAAAATTAAAAATAAACTAGGTGAAAGATGAATCTAAATAACCACATCTAGAAAAAGTGATATGAGGACTTAGAATACATACATGCTTATATATACAGGGGTTGGCAAAAGTCAGTTTACAGTTGCTAGTATATGAAACAATTCTTGTATTATAATTTATTGATTATTGTATTATTTTTCATGTGAACAACTGCAAATACATACATAAATATTTCTAATATGCATTTGTATGGGTTGGACAGCTGGTCGGTGCTAACAAAATACTTTCTCTCTAGGAGAGAAAGCAACAATTTCAAGATATGAAAACAATTTCCACTTAATAGCCTTCTTAATAAAACATATTGCTTACAGGAAAAGGTGGTATAAATGAATTTGTGTTCTTCAAAATATCCTATATCATATATATGACTACAAAGGCACTGAATTTATATTCAAATGAAAAATATTTAAAAGTTTCTCTTGATAGCACTATCTTATTAATTTTTTCCACTTTTAATTTAAAATCTGGGGAACTAATGTTCATAACTGCCATTTAGGAAGCAAACAAGAATGATAAACACTCACTGTTTTTGAAACAATGCTTTCTGGGATCATTGGGTCTTTCTCTGAGAACTGTTGTGCTTAGTTATGGGTCACTGTTAATTAATCCAGAAGTGCTCTTTAAGCTGGTTGACTGTCAATAGTAATTACATATTCTTAAAGAGGTAAGCATTCCTTTTTATTTCCTGGCAGAATTTCAGTGGTGCACTTAAAATGTACAAGGCAGGGATAAAGGGCAGTAAGTATGTCCTTGCAGATGTACTCCATCTGAAATCAGGAGAAATGAAAGATGGTTGCCAAAATGAATTTGTTAATATCATAAAAAACTATTCCATTTGTTAATCAACAGATACATATTTTTTTAGATCCTACAAAATGCTGAGCTCTCAATTAGGTGCTTTGAATGCATAGATGACATTTTCCCAGCACCTCTGTAAGGTAAGTACTGTTTTTGTTTATGCTTTACACATGAGGAAACTGGGGCTCAGATATGGAAAGTATATGTCCTAACTATCTCACTAGTAAAAGTGAAGCAGAATTTTCAATGTATATCTCTCTAACCCCAAAGCCTGTCTTTCCTTTATTGCTCTTCATTATGTTGCCTCTAGCATAGGGAAAACAGATGCTAAGAAAGTAACTGATACTCATCAGAAAAATTAACAAATAATGCGTTCGGGGAACCAATTTCAGTGTGTGTGTGTGTGTGTGTGTGTGTGTGTGTGTGTGTGTGTGTGTGTGATGTTTTCCCCACACCAACAAGCAAGTCTCAGATACAAGCTGGGTATACTACAATTCAATGCCATTTGGACACTCTCTACCTGGAGATAGCATCAGATTCTACAGGTTAAGGACTCAGTCCTATACATCTCCCCTCCCCACCTCTCTTAAGACACCTATAGCAATTCCAGGTTGTCCCTTGGGCTCTGCCCAACTGGGTATAGATTGGAGGTTCCAATGACCCCTTCTCATGTTTGATTAATTTGCTAGAGTGGCTTATAGAACTCACAGAAATGTTTTACTTACTAGAATAGCAGTTTATTATGATAGAACATAACTTAGGAGCAGTGAAATGGAAGAGATGCATAAGGCAAGGTATATGGAAAGGGCTTAGAGTTTCCATGCCCTTTCCAAGTGCACCACTCTCTCTAAATCTCCATGATTTCTAAAGCTTTCTAAATGTTGTCCTGTTGTCCTTTAAGGTTTGGACAACCAAATAGAGGGGCATGATTGATTACATCATTGCCCACTGTGATTGAACTCAATCTCCCATCCCCAGGGGTCAAGGAGGTAGGACTGAAAGTTCCAACCCTTTAATCACATGGTTTGCTCCCCAGTCAACTAGCTCCCATCCCTAGGTGGGGTCCTAAGTCACCTCATTAATATAAAAGATACCTTGCTGCTCTTGTCAGTTAGGACATTCTGAAGGGTTTTAGGAACTCTGTGCCCTAAACCAAATATATCTTTCTTATAAACCACCATATCACATTAGAATAAAGAGAAGTCAGTGAAAATGTGGGTTCACATCCAAATGTCACTGTTTGCATTGGTCTTTCCCTCCACATTGCATCTACTTATTTGAACATCGTGGGTTAGGAAGCTACGTAAGAATCTGGACAGTTTGTGTCTCTGGAGCAGCCGTGGGCAAACTATGGCCCGTGGGCCGGATCCGGCCTGTTTGAAATGAATAAAACTATTGAAAAAAAAGACCGTACCCTTTTATGTAATGATGTTTACTTTGAATTTATATTAGTTCACACAAACACTCCACCCATGCTTTTGTTCCGGCCCTCCGGTCCAGTTTAAGAACCCATTGTGGCCCTCGAGTCAAAAAGTTTGCCCACCCCTGCTCTGGAGTCCTGTGCTCTTTTCTTTGGTAGATGGGCTACTGTCCACTTAGTGGTCTAGGTTTCCTTTTGCTCACACTACTGGTTTACCTCTGCAATTCAGGCAGGCAAGGGGGGTTCTTGAGATATTTTGAGTCGCCATCAAAATGAGTGACCAGGCAGGAATAACTGGACTACTCTTGGAAAGAACCAGTCCTAAGCCAGGTAGGCAGTGCCATAAGTATTAAATCTTTGATCTGGGGAGAATAGGTTCTATTGCCTTTCATAAAAACCCAGTGTCCTCACCTGTACTTCTGGGTGTCTTGAATACATGTCTTTCTTGTTAATACAAAATTCATCCTCTGTCGTTCAGAGTTTTGACTGTGTGATCACCCATATCTTAGGAAGGAGGGGATATAATATACAGAAAAAAACAAGGGTAATACCGATTAGAATGTCATTTAAGGTGGGCTGCCATCTTCTGTACTTATCCTCCAGATAATCATTTCATTTCGGCATTCAGCTGAAGACTACGGAATTAAATAAAAGGGCTGCTTCCAGCAAATGAGAGGAGGAGCACAGATAGAAACTGACAAAAGCTGACTGCATAAGGGCAGGAATGAAGGGAGGCAATTGTAGGGCCTGGGATGAGAGTTTTAATGGGGATATGAATGATAGCAACCCAGTGAAGGAGGCTCTGTATCCTCATCTCGCTTCATTATTTTCTCAGAGACCTTTGTGATGAATCCTGGGAGAACTTGAATGACCCGATTCTCTTGTGGAGGCAAAGCAGGTCAGCCTGTCTCCACTGGTTGTTAGCAAAGAGCTCTTCCCTGTCTATCCTCTCTGCCCTTCTGCAAGTCCTTGGTAATAAGTGTAGTAACACAGAAAAGACTGAACTAGTCCCTCCCTGGGAAAAAGAATTATAAGCTGAACACTAGAAAAGCAGACACCTTTTAAATCTTAAATGCATACATCTAATTTGTTTTTACAGTCTGTGTAGCTTTTATTTCAATCAGGAAATACTCAAATCTATATACATAATCTAAAAACAGTCGAAAAGGTGAGTAAAAGGCCAAAGTCCATCTGGGGTGGGACAGGAGGGTGGGTTGGCCAGACTTGTATCTGGCACCCAAAGAGCGGGGCCTAGGCATTTTCCTGGCAGCAGCAATGATAGGGCCAAGCAGAGGAAGGCCTGCTGGCATAGGGCAGGGAGGCAGCTGCTTGGCCGCATGAGCCTGCTCACCTGTCCCCCAGAGAAGGCAAAGGCCAGTTTTGTCCTATCTATGGTGGGCCCGGCCTGGATTCTCTGTTGGCAAGTCCAAACTTTCACAGTGCTGTCCACACTGCTGGGAAGAGCTGGCCCTGGGACATGGCACTGCATGCTGATCGTGTTGTTTATACTGCAAACTCTGAGGGACTGTAGGGTATGCTGAAGACTTTGGTTTCATCTGGCATTGAGATCACTGTCAGGGCATACACGGCACCCACATGGCCCATCAGGTTCTACACCTACTTGAACTTGATGTTCCACAAGTGGATACATTTCTCCTACGTGCCCCAGACAAAGTGATTCCTTATGGTGACAAAGTAAACACTGCCACTGACATCTGCTGGACATGGATGCAGTAGAGGGTCTGGATGTCCCATAGCTTGATTGTCTGGTAGGAGCCACTGTACAAGTAGCTTTGGGCAGCCACCAGGGCCTACACCCAGTAATTGAGACCAATGAGCTCCTTCTTCAGCTTTAGCTCGGTGCCCACCATGTTCCAGACTTCGTGGCTTTCAAAGAACTGCTGAAGAATATGCTGTGCGAGGAGACCATTGTGCACGCAAGTTGTTTGGGCCCAGATCATGTTCACTGTCTCCAGGTTCTGGATGTCCCACATGATGATGGGGTAGTCTGCAGGGCCATGGCAGAGCTTTAACCCCTGGGTGTAGAGGACAAGCACAATGCTGTCATGGCCCTCCAGCACTTGTAGGTGGTACAGGCATCCCACACCTTTAGGCGCTTGTCAGAGGAGCCATTGAAAAGCAGGTCACCCATGGAATAGATAACAGGACCCTGGTGGCCCATCAAGTTTCCTTTGTACTTGAAGGTCTGCTGAGGGTCATAGGATCCTAGGATGCACATGTGTATTGATGTGGGACAGGTCCTCATTCAACAGGGATGTGTCCCTCCAGAAATCCATGAGGTCCTCACTAAGCTTGTTCTGGTTTTTGTCCAGGACATCAGACTTGAGCTTAGAGCTCTTCTCCAGATGGCCAATCTTCTTGAGAGCTTGCCCAGCATGAAGCAAAGAAAAGCAATCTCCTGGTCCTTCTGGACCAGTGTCACATGTATCTTGTGGAAGCTGTGGACTATCTGTTGCGGGAACTCCTTCAGGTACCTCTCATATGTGTCCTGGTTCCCAGTGAATGTGAACTCCACTTGGAATGGTACACTTGCTGTGCTCTCACTCCTTGAAGTGGGCCTCCAGGTTCATCTTGTGGATAAACTCAGACAGAAAAAAATCAAGACTGTTTGCTGGTCTGATTTTTAAATGCAAGTTTAAGAAAGTATGATGGAACTTGGTAAAAGTTTTTCTTTAACCTTTCTTCCATCCATTCATGCTACATGCTAAATAAATGTTGAATGTTCCAGGGAGTAATAGCATAGACTCCTCTAGGCACATAGGAGGAACACTGCTGTGAATTCAGAACTATCCATGGGTTGTTCATCCTTTTATTGCTGAGGGAATGGAGAGATTTTTTTCCAATATGTTAATATCAACGTGTTGAATTTACTTGTGGTTGGTTGGGAATTTCTTTTGGATTTAAAAATGGGTTGATTACTGAATCTTGGAAAATCAAGGGATGTTTTCATGTATGAATACGTACATTTTTAACAACTCTTTTATTTTTTTTTAACTGTAGGTAAAAAAATGATCAGCATGGTCAGGGAAGATTAGGAGGAATAGGTTAGAAAAGTCTGCCCGTCTGGATTTATTTTGTGTGGACCTCAATTGCTCTGCTTAACTTTCCATTTTTCCCAGAGTTCTTTAGGATGGTGATGAGCACAATTCTAATGAGCTGGAAACTTCTTCCTCAGCTACTGTTTTGACAGGTTGTGTCTAGCTTGAAGAGACTGTTATTGAGGTTAAATAGAAGAGATGCAGCACCCAGAGAGAGCTATAGATTAGTATATTAAAATGTGTCTGCCTCTTCTGCTTTCAAATAACTGCTCATGGCAGTTCTTGGCCTATTTGTTGACAAATTGCTCCAGAATGACTTAGACAGAGGCAGTGTTGTACACACTTTAATTGGCTGCTCTGGCCCCAAAACCCTGATCAAAAACTTTTTACTGACTCATTACTGATTCCATCCATGAGCCCAACATTGCTATAACTCTCTTCTTAGTGTATTTGACCCTGTAGGCATATTAAAAATCATAAAATACATAGATATGCTAAATGAAAACATCTTTATGTATTAGTAGGATCAAAAAGAAGGGAGAAATAGAGTGGGTTTCAGAATGAAGCAGTGTGGTAGAGACAAGTTTATTCAGGCACTTTTGCCTTTTGCCTATATAAAGAATACTAGCATGGCATTTTGATTACTTGTTTATAATATGTTTGGTCAGGTGCTGTGCCCTGGCACCAGTCCCAGTGTTGGTAAAGATTATGAACTTTTATGCATGAGTGATAGCCAAACATTTATCTTACTTTAAAATTGGAGGACCTAAAATCCTCTTAAAGCCTGTTCCCAACTTACAGATGGCTTGTATTTACTTCAATGGTTCTTCACTTAGCTATTCGGAACTCGAAAATCAATTCTTTATAATAGTATTGTGTGACTTTTTTCTCATAGTAGTCTAAAAGCATCTATGATATACACCAGGGGTTGAAGAATACTTTCTGTAAAGGGCCAGGTAGTAAATAATTAGGTGTGAGTATTATAGCGTCTCTGTTGCAACTATTCATGTTGTAGTATGAAAGCAGCCATAGACAGTTTCTAAAAAAATGAGCATGGCTGTATTCCAATAAAATTTTATTTAGGGACACTGTAATTGCAATTTCACATAATTTTTCACATGTCATAAAATAGTTTTCCTTTTAAAAATTTCTAATTGTTTTAAATTGTAAAAAACATTTTTAGCTCACTGGTCATACAAACCTAGGCATCAGGCCATACTTGACCCCGGGGCAGCAGTTTGTAGACCCCTGATATGCACAGAAGTGTGCTGCCCATACACCACTAAAGAACATATCTGTTCGTATGCTAAAAGACTTGAGAAACTTGAGGAAGGACAAAGTATTTTATGTCTAATTGGAAATGTCAGAGACACATTTGTTACAAAATGATCGAAGCCAAGTTGGCTGTGTACAATCAATAGTTAGCTTTTTATTGGCAAATGTGAGAACCAATATTATTTTGATGCAGGCGAGGGCTACAGGTCTCTCTCAACCCCATTTCCACATCCAATAGGCAGGTTAGAGGGAAAGCAAGTCTCACACCAGATTCTGTGTGTCCATAAACATCAATTAGCAAGTGGCACCAATGCAATTATGCACGCTGGCCTTGCAGTTTCAGTGTAGCCCCACCCTTAGGCATTGAATGCCTTGCATGAAATGTATATTAGAGAAAGACAATGTTCTACAGAGAAGATTCAGATCAAGTGACAGACCCAGGGCATAAGAGAGAATGCCACTTCAAGGGAATGCTACTGGGTGACTTGTTTATATGCATGGAATTGTCGAGGTACTCATGGTATTTCCAGTGAGTTTATGTCTTGCATATCTCTCATTTAACCAATGAAAAGTCACTTAAAATATCTCTTATGCTAATTAACAAAATCTCTAGTACTGATAGAAGATTAAAATAGTTAAAAATGCTTGTGGTAGGTGCCTCTGGAATACAGGTTTCTGATTAGCATCATTCAAATACTAACCAACCACCCATGGAGTGAGCCTGATTAGGCACCATCAAATATAAGTTAAGATTTAGGTGTGGGTTCAATACACACACACACACACACACACACACACACAATTTCTATGCACAAGTATTTTAAAATAATTTACAGACAATATAATATTCTTCTAGCAGACAACTACTACAGCAAAATCAGTAATTCTTTTCCCCTTCCCAATCTATCCACCACAAACTGAGAAGAGGGCCCTTAGAGGGCATGGTTGGCTTAGTTTCCCATTGGAAGGGGCAAGGAAAGGCCTGGGTGGGAGCAAGGACAGCAGTTTTAAGGAACTGGAGATGTGAAATGTTTGAGGACAGGGGACTTTTGTAAGTAGAAACCTATGGGGCTTGACCACGTCTGGTGCTCCAGTTTTAGTCTAGTGAAGCCAGTTCAAGATGGTGATGGAGGGTTCTGATTCATCTCCTCCTATAAAGGCAATGAGTCTTCTGTTACATATGGAGCAACTTACTATGAAAAAAAACCAAAACCAAAACCAACCACCCTAAAAACTGGCTGAGCAACTGATACACATTGGGTGAACTGGGCTGGCCACATCCAAGCAGGGAGGAGGCGGTGGCACAATCTTGCCATGGACCCCCCTCAGATGCAGTGAATGAGTTGGGAGGGATCCCAAAACCCAGAGCTTCTTCCTGAGGAGCAAAGGATCTGAACCCGACATCCGGCACCCCTAGCTTTTAAGACCTGCACCTGCGAGACAAACCCTCCAAACACCTAGTGCTGAAAAGCCGTGGGGCTGGCGTGGGGTAGACGCTCCCAGCGGTGAGCAATGGAAAGCGGCTCCTAAAGGGCCTGCGCACTGCGCGCACCGGGCGCAGGGCCGGGCGCACGAGCGGCCACGGAGGCGCGGGCTCGGCGAGGGAGCCTCGCGTGCTTTCTGGGCCACCCAGGACCGCCCAGGACCGCCCAGGACCGCCCAGGACCGCCCAGGGGCAGCATCTGATCTGAGTCACAGCCCGAGGCCTCTTAGGTGCGCTCCAGGAGGACACTGGTGAGTACCGTGTTTGTGCTCTCCCCATGCCAGGCTTTCTTTTTCTTTCTTGCCCCGGGGGCGCCATCTTCCCGCGCTCCCTGGGCCGGGCTCCCGAGGGCCACTGTCTCCCCGAGGGCAGCTTTTACACACGCCTGGGCCCGGCTTTATGCCCAGTGCACTTTTTGTTGTTTGTTTGTTTTTTAGCAGCTACCAGGGCCACCTTTACATCCCTTGACTTTGGTGGCCAGTAGGGCATGCGCCCGGTGGGTGCCCCAGGACTGTAACCAAGGGCCCAAACCACAAGCCCACTACCGTTCACTTATTAGGGGCTTTGCTTTATATAGGTCTCTCCACGGAATAGAACACGCTGGCACACCGTTTTCTCTCCTTTCCTGACCCCGAAACGCTACTGAGGTCTGTAAACATTTTTTAAAGCTTTGTGAAGTGGAAAAGAGGAGTGGGTGAAAATAACAAACTAAAATATTGTTGCTACATTTCAAATCACAAGCTGACTGTGATGGAATTGTGGGAGATTCTCCCTTTCCATATCCATAAAGGTTTTTTTTCTTTTCTTCACGCAGTATGGCATTAATTGGAATGTTACCAGACTGTGGTCCTTCTTAGTTTTTCTTTCTCTACAACCATGTCTTTACAATTTTATTTATTAAATTGTGGAATATCTAAAACATATCCCAAAATAGAATGGATTAATGACTGATCCCAGTCCTACATTATTTTGAAGAAAATCTCATGGTTTTTTTTTTTTAACCTATAAATATTTTAGTTTGGATCTCTAGAAGAGATAATAATCATAATTTAAAAAACCCCATAATTTTAATATTACACCAAAAATTACAACAATAATTCTGTAATATCATCAAAAATCCAGTCAGTGCTAATATTTCTAATTATGTCATGAGAGCCACAAGTTGCAACTGGTTAGTATGTCATTTAAATCTCTTATTTTTTAAAAAAAATTTTATTTTTAAAATATATTTCATTGATTTTTTACAGAGAGGAAGGGAGAGGGATTAGAGAGTTAGAAACATCGATGAGAGAGAAACATCGATCAACATCGATCGGCTGCCTCCTGCACACCCCCAACTGTGGATGTGCCCGCAACCAAGGTATATGCCCTTGACTGGAATCAAACCTGGGGCCTTTCAGTCCACAGGCCGATGCTCTATCCACTGAGCCAAACCAGTCAGGGCCATTTAAATATCTTTTAGTCTATGATCTCTCTCCTTCCTTCTTTTCTTTCTCTTCCTTGCCATGTACTTAATGCAGATACTTCTCTATTTCTAGGGGGTTTTCTATAATCTGGATTTTGTGGATTTATATAATTTTGAGAATTCTCTTTTCTTTTTTCTTAATATTTTCATTATATATTCATTGTATTTCATGTTGAAGGTTATTTTTAAATGCAGAGAAGTATAGGAAGAAATGTTTTAGTTCCTCTTCAATTCTTAGTGGATAGTCCTGCCACTAGACCTCTTTCAGTTGTTTGGTTAATGTTCTTGAAGTTGCTCTCCTCTTAACAATGAAACTGTCTCAACAAATATCGTCCCTGTTTTTCTTCCTCTGTCATTCATTAAACCAGTAGTTCTTGGTGGGATAGTACTGTACTCATGGGCTGTTTAGGAAATTTGTTGGGTTGTTTCAGTGGTCAAATGAATTGGGGTGGGGGAGTTAATAGACTAAGCAGGCAGGGGCTAGGGAGGTTAGATGTCCTGCAATATTTGTGGCACAGTCCTTCACAATGAAGGATCATCCCATATATTGCACTGTTTTTTGAATGTTAACCTTGGGTTCATGTAGATCAGTGGTTCTCAACCTGTGGGTCACGACCCCTTTGGCGGTCGAATGACCCTTTCACAGGGGTCGCCTAAGACCATCCTGCATATCAGATATTTACATTACAATTCATAACAGCAACATTACAGTTATGAAGTAGCAACGAAAATAATTTTATGGTTGGGTCACAACATGAGGAACTGTATTTCAAGGGCCAGAAGGTTGAGAACCACTGATGTAGATGAAAGTTGTTTCTAATTACCGGAGACTGGACTTCAGTCCTTTTTACCTATAACCACAAAGTAATTTTTTCATGGTTTTTACTATACATTGAATTGACTACAAATACAATTACTGGGTAATTTGAGTGAGCTGGAAATCTATTTTGTTTGGATCTTTTCAGTTTTAGAAAACTACGAGTAACATTGCCACTCAAGGGTATTTGAGTTGCCAACACAACACACTTGCTCTAGTGTGCTTTTAGGCTGTTGCCCTCACGAGGCTGCCTGTTAAGTTCAAGTACATAGTGGTTACTTTAGTATGTCTTCTCATCCAGGGCAGTGCCTCCCAAACTTTAATATTAGGATGCTATTGTAGTCTGCCCAAGCACCAATGTTGTGAAGTAATACTATTTATTGTAATTGTCATATCTACTATTTCTTATAATTAGGGCATTATGTAAATTATTTCATAGGTTATCTATGGATTTTATTTTAAGATGGCAGTTGAGGGACTACAAAATGTTTGTTATTCAAGGGGGGATTGGGTCTGATGGGATTGAGCCTTACAGAGTTAGACTGATGGGGAAAGTCAAGGCTGCACTGACCAGGCAGGCATCACCAAACACGTGAAACGTTTGAAGAGTGGAGTCTGTATCATAATAGCTGGCGCTTTAGGTAGTGCTTGCTTAATATTCCAGGAACTCTTCTTTCTAAGTGCTTCACCTACATCAACGTCTTTAATGCTCACAACAGCTGCAGGAAGTCAGTAGGAGCTATCACTCATGTTATCTCAGAAATGAGAAAATGAGGAACCCAGAGGTGAGGTAATTTACCCAAGGTCATATAACTAACAAGAGCCAGAGTTGGGATTCAAACCCTGGCAATGAGGCTACAAAGTATTCTTTAACCACTGCATTGGATTACTTTTCTTATGAAGCATAATTCACTGAGCTTTTTTGGAAGGAAAAATTTAAGCATATTGGCAGGAAATATATAGGTGATAGTTTTTAAAAAATATATATTTTATTGATTTTTTACAGAGAGGAAGGGAGAGGGATAGAGAGTTAGAAACATCCATGAGAGAGAAACATCGATTAGCTGCCTCCTGCACACCCCCCACTGGGGATGTGCCCGCAACCAAGGTACATGTCCTTGACCGGAATCGAACCTGGGACCCTTCAGTCCACAGGCTGACACTCTAGCCACTGAGCCAAACTGGTCAGGGCTATAGGTGATAGTTTAAAAGAGAAAATTGACATGCAAATTGTGCTTTTTAGAGACTAGATAAGCTGGGTTGGTGGTAGGATGGGAAAAAAATATTTAAAGTGCCTACCAGTTCCCTGGAGGAGCTCAGTAAATATCTGTTGAGTGAGCGAATGAAGTACTTTCTAGGGTTGGCTGCAGTCACCTTAGAGTAGTGGAGAATAAAATTATGGAAGAGTGGTTATTCTCAATTCTACCAAGGATGGTATATTCATAAATAAAATTTTAGGTGCAAAGGAGAGACATTAATTTATTGCATACAATAAATGATTTAGGAGGGTTATTAGGGTTTAATTATTGCATGCAACCTGTTGAGGAAAGCTGTAAAGCCCGCTCTTTACCAGCAATTTTCACTGAGATGCTCACTTAGCAGTCATCTTGGAAGCTGCTTCATGGTTATTATGGAATTAGTTTCAGAATTGCACCGTTGGGCCCATTTGAACATCACTTTATCCCTCAGTCTTTTTATGGCTGACCTGGACTTGTTCCCCAGTACTTGGTTTGCCAAGTCTACTACTTTGATGCCATTTTTTGGATAACTTTCTGCTTCTGACTGTTGGTTTAATTTTTTATTGCCAGTAACCCCTTTTGACATGTGAGGTTAGTAATGAGTAGTGATGTTCATCTTTGACATGTCTGAACCCTTCTATTAAACTGTGTACTGAAACTTGTGGGAAATTCATGTCAGGTGTGGCTCTGACCTAGGGTTGGTCTCACCTAGAAAAGTCTTCTCAATGCAGTCAGAGGCTATGGCTCTGTTACTTCCTATAAAAGATGAATCTCTAGCTTGCTTTTAAAACATTTTTTCTTTCCAGTCTTTATAAGTGTTCAGTTTTACATGCATCATACCCTTCATTCTCACAAAATATTGAGAGGAAGAAAATATCAACTCCTTAAAGATGACTAAACTAATTTCCATGGTTAAGAAACTTGAAGTCATTTTTCAAAGTCAGCTTTCCTATGTAATTTGTCATCATATCTTCTCAACTTTAATTTTATCCCTTCATTTCTATTCTCACTGTAACTACCCTAGAATAGCATCTTATTAACTTCCATTTGGAGGACTTTGACCCTACTCTTACTGTTTCTAGAATAAGTCATCTGACTTCCAAGCTCTGCACTTCCCTGCTTCCCTGTAGTTTTTCTTGCCTGGTACCTCTTCCTTATTTTTCTTATATCTCTGCCTATGCAGACTACACCAGTCTATCAGTATCTACTCAGTACTTTGAGAACTTGTGGACTCTTACTGAGCTGAGCAGTCTATCCCCTGTCTTCACACCCCCCAGGTATTTGTACTTTTCATGACATTTACCACCTTCATTGTAATCATTTCTGTGCGTGCATTCCCTAGCCCTAGAATGCTAATAGAATCCTAACCCCCATGGTCAAGAATGATGCCTTCTACTTTTAAATGCGCTATAGCACTCAAGACAGTTCTTTGACTATGTCAGATATTCAACAAAGGTTGGTTGCATTTAAAAAGCATCCTCTTAAAATGAACATATGCTTATAAACCTTTAGAAAAAAGCACTTGAGCATTCAGACATCTGTTTAGTGGTTCTCAACTGGGAGTTCCTAAGAGTCTTTAAAGATGACAGCTGAGGTCCTTGAGCTGCTTTCAATATTTTAATAAGCTAAATGAAATCACCTGTAATGAGGCTGGGAGGCTAACTAAAATATCATCTTTCTTTATTTTTGTTTGTAATTATATTAATTCTGTAATATTAGTATTAATCTCTAAGTCTGGGATTGTTTTGTATCAAGTAACAGAATATACTTAAACTAGTTTCAAGAAAAGGGGAAATCTAATATAATGATATAGGAGTATCTCATAAAAGCCCAAAGTAGGAAGTGCAGCTAGGTCTCATGGAGGATTGAAACCTGAGAGAAGAAAATTACCAAAAATGAAGGCATCTGTCTTAAGAATTCTCCCGTGGGGCCTCAGGTGTCCCTGCTCTGTTTGCTTGTTGGCATCAATTTCATCCTTTTTTCTGCAGACCGGGTTCTTAGGGTCTGCTAGCACATGGCTGTTATAATGTCTATTTTAAAACATTTCAGTGAAGACAGTGTGTATTTATATACATACATATATACACATACACATGCATATATGCATATATATTTGTATTCTTACATCAATATATACAGAGTTGATTTACATCTGAGGGGCCATTAGTTAAATTTTGAAGTATATACACTAGTTAGCATTTGAAAGAACATAACCAGAAATCCACACTCCAAAGACAGTTACTACAAGTGTCAAACATATTTATCTCAGCTTAGCTCTAGATAGCTTTTAAACTAGCCCGAAGGGCATTAGAAATAACCTTGCATTAGTGAAATGTGTGATGTGAAACATTGGGGATTGGGTAAAAATACTGTGTATGCAACTCTTTTATATCAGAAGGTATAAAATTACATTTTTTGGCAGGTCATTTCTTACCTTAGGACTCAATGTGGCTCTGTTTCTGTCATCCAGTTGTGGTGAGACGTTTAGCTCAGTCCTGATGCTGAAATATTATTGCTTGTGTCTTCAGTGAAAGAACCTAATAGTTATAAATGGCCAACTTATTTTTGGGCAGGTTGCAATGAGAATGTATCATCATGACTTCAAAACTGATCTCATCTCAGCCTTTAAGTCTGCATCAGCATGTGGGCCCTTAGATTCCAGATGACTGGAATATCTTAGTTCTATTTCTAGTTTCTCTGGGAAGAGAATTGACTGGCTCATTTTGGATAAGGTGCACTGGTCTAATCAGCGGTGGCCAAGGAAGTCTGTGGGTTGTGCAGTAGTCAGCAGTGCTGAGGAAAGCCTCTCACCAGGAGCTATGCACTCTCTGAAAGAGGGGTCCAGGTTGGGTTGTGGGTGAAGCGTGGATGTCATAGGAAGCAATGTCAATGTTTTGAGATCTTATGTTAATCAGATTCAAAGCTATCTATTTCTTTGATCCCAAAAAGGATATAAATTCTTAAAAATTCAGCACACATTTTTTAAAGTAAACTATATTTTGCTGACAACAGGGTTGATTGGCAAAATAATAAATAAAGGATTTTTTGATATGCAATACTTTTTTATTTTAATACCTTTGTTAATGAGGTGAATTGTCCAGAAGAGTGGGGACTAGAGCCAGTGATGGCGAACCTATGACATGCGTGTCAGAGGTGACACGCAAACTCATTTTTTTGGTTGATTTTTCTTTGTTAAATGGCATTTAAATATATAAAATAAATATCAAAAATATAAGTCTTTGTTTTACTATGGTTGCAAATATCAAAAAATTTCTATATGTGACACGGCACCAGAGTTAAGTTAGGGTTTTTCAAAATGCTGGCACGCCGAGCTCAAAAGGTTTGCCATCACTGGACTAGACCTTGGAAGAAGGAAGCACTTCCATGGAAGGCAGGGAGATAGACTCCTTGTTCATGGGACTAGGGGCCCAGGTGGGAGAGAAGAAGGGAGAAGGATAAGAAAAGCAGCGAGCAGGGCCTAGCTGACAAACTTAGACTATTTTCATATTTATATCTGAGGCCAGCTCTGTCTGCTTACAATGCAAAGGGCAAACAATACCCAATTAAATTTTTCTTCCATGGAGAGTGATTGTGACAAGGCCATGGAACAGAGCAAGTGTTTGTTGGCCAAAATTTGTAGACCAACAAGGCTGTTTCTATGGGCCATCTGCTGGGACATATAGCTCTGTTAGAATCCTTGTGTAACTTCCATTAACCTCCATCTATGAAAGAGGGGTTGCTAAGTAAATTAATAGAGTAAGCAAGGGAAATGTTATGCTGATTGAGAGCAAGGCCTTCAGCTGAAACATCTGCATTCAGACAGTGGAAATGCTAATTATAAATCTGCTATCAGTTAAAGAGCCTTCACAGTTTGCCTTCCTATAATGGTGCTTTCATTGCTTTGTCCTGAAATGTTTTGAAACCAATTTCCTTTAAGAAAAGTTTTCTTCCCTAAAATTTCCACCAAGTTAAATGACCTTTTCCCCCCTCTCCAATTATGAGTTACAGAGATTTTACTGTATTCAAAACCCTTGAATCCAAATTGTCAGCAAATTGTCAGAATCAATGTGGTGGGGGAAGGAAGAGAGAAGAGAGGCTAAGGTAGGAGGGGATGAAGGAAGGCACTCGGTGAAAGGAAGCTCAAAATGGGGAAGACCGAAAGGTAGAGAGAGGAGAGGGAAAATTGGAAAAAAGTGTTTAGCAGAAAGAAAGTGAGTTAAAGAGAAGAAAGGAAGAAAGGAGGGACCTGGAAGAAGGAGCAGTGGCAGTGCATGTGGGTTTGTTGAAAATGATTGGATTTTAATGTTTATTATAATCCTGTGGAGGTTAAGTCAAAATAGAATTAGTGGTTGAACTTGGAAGGAAGAAAAATCTTTCAAACTTGGCTCACATTACTGCTGTGGGAAGCATCAGCATGGTATGGCAAGCTAGATGTCTGCATGGAGGCTGCCCTGGGCTCTGTCCTTCCCAGCTAAGTGGGTTAACTACCTCTCCTCACACCTAGGGCTCCAGCCAGACCGCTGTTAATCAGGCTTCCTGTGGGCAAGGTGATTAGTACTAGCTGATTTTGAATGTAAAGGAAGTGATACGACTTTGGACAAAGGACAAAGGGGACTCCTTTAGGAGCTGTCTCTCATGCCATTCATTCCCTCTGCTTCTCTCTCTCTCTCTCAATTCAGAGGCACAGAGTTGCTCTAGGAGAGGGATGCACTTGGTGGGAGTAGGGGTAGCCTCATAGTTCTACAGTTTATAGCCATTATGAAAAATAATCTCTCCGACTCAAACAGGAGCATTCCTTAGTTTTGCCACATCCGTGCACTTGTAGATAGTTATAATACCAGACATCATTTTCCTTTTTAAAAAACTTTATTGTTAAGAGTATCACATATGTCTCTTTTTTCTCCCATTGTATCCCTATAGCTTGCTCCCACCCTACCCCAGTAGTTTGAGAGTTAAAGGCACATTCCATGGGACTATTTTTCTTTTTCCAACCTGGTTCTGTCTTGGGGGGAGCCCTCCCCTGAAGTTGAGGACTAGGTAGAGGACGAGTTCTCTTTGATCACTGAGATTGGTTGTGAGTTTTCTAGGGAAATCTTTATGCCTGAAGAGGTCACTTGGAAGCAGAAAATTAATGACAACCTCCTCTATTTTTCTTGACAATTCTGACTAGACTTTTTGATGGATCAGGGCTGTATTAGTGGCTCCTTTAAATCCATTGTGCATTCTGCATTCATTGCATTGTACCTGGGTTCTGGGGCCCATTATGCTAATGATGCTTAATTTTTTTTTGCCTCACTTTCCTGTCAGAAATTTTCCCTGCAGCTGGTTTTATTATATTTAAAAAATGCCATCTGTCTGTCTAAAAGTTTCCGCTTTCTTTTGGACAGATCTGTATATGATTTCTTTCCCACGCTCTATTGAACTTCTCCAGGTGCAGACAGTAGCCACTGTACAGCTTCTGTCCAAAGTCATACTTTTTCACATTATTGCTGTGCAACTTATTGGTGGAGTTTGTCACTATTAACCTTGGGTTTTTGTTGCAGCAATTAAGCTCCTTTATTGGCTTATCCAGCATGGTACCAGCATAATAGAAATCACATCCTCATTTATGTGCTTTCACCCCTACATCTACAGCACAGCTTTTGAGGTTTTTTTCTCTCCTCATAGTACCTTGGAGAGATGTCCTTGAGCCCTTTGTATTTTGCACCTGTATGTTTTTCTGCCTGTGGTATTCTTTACTCCTGTGTTACATGACCTCCAGTGACCTCTGTACTATTGTGTTGGTTCTAGCCAGTGCTCACAATGGCTTCAGATGTATTGTTTAATTGTCTTTTCGGCTATTAACATTTTTGGTTGTAACATGTTGGAAATGCAACACGGAAAAATGTGGCAGTGTTCTGGGTGTTCACTTTTATTCTGGTTTTCTTTAGTTATTTCCTATGAAGACTTCTCCTTGCCTTTGAAAAAATGCACTTTGTTTCCTCCTAATAATTTCAATCATTCTTTATGTCCTTTATTCTCAGCTTATAATTTTCAGCTCACATGTGAAGTGTATTTTGGAGGATTTTTTTTTCTTAAAGAGAAAATGCACATACTAAAACTCGTTTTGTCTTCTTGCTCTGCCTTTTCATTATTCTGACAGACGCATTTCTCTTCATGCTTCAAGCAAAGCAGAATCAGTGCCACCTTTATTTGTGGCTGGATGATTATTGAGAGGTCTTAAATGTAGAGGATTAATCACCATCATTCACTCATCGTTTTTCTTAGTGTACCTTTTCTATCCCTACCATTTGCTGTGGAAAAGAAATGCCACAAAATTCATAAACAAGGCGGCCCTGTATGTGTATCTGCGTTGTAGGAAGGAGAGGGCTTCACCAGCCAGTGGCTGGGGATTGTCACACCTAGTTCCCTAACATGATAAAATAGGCTTTCTTTGGTGCCAGAAGAGAGCCAGTACCACCTACGAGATTTGTTTTTAGGGTCAGCAGGGGAGAAGTTGTGTTCATGACTGTTACATAGGGAAGATGATATATTAAGATGCTCATCAGAGTTGGGCAAAGTGGATCTTGCTTCAAAAAAGGCTATTTGAAAGCATTTGTTGGCAACATTGGCAACAGGTTACAATATTTGTCTGGTGAGATAGTTAGGATCTGTAAAGAGGTTATAGTATCTGTCAAAGGAAGTAAGACATGAAATCCCCTCTGTTAGTTAAGCTCTTTTAGAAGATGTGATATGAGGTTCTGTTATTGTGGAGCGGGTTGATTTGTCATCGTATTTTACTAGGTCCTGGGAGTGTGATGGTGAGTAGAATTCCACGGAATAGAATGTAAAATTATAAGAGAAAATTAAATCGCTGTTGCACCTTTAAAAGTGATATATGAAATCTTGGACAGTATTAAATTGCTTGTTGCCAAATCCAGGGGCCTTTACTAAGTTATTTCTCTCCTCATCGAATATCCTAGAAACAGCTGCCAGTATGGACTGTTTTAAAGTTTTTCCCTCTTTTGATTCTCCTGTCTGTCGCCCTGCTTCCTGTGCTTGCTTCCATACTTTCCTCAGACGCTGAGTGGAAACCCTGCCCCGGGTTTTGTACTAGCCAGCTCCTCCTTTCTCTTTCTAGTTTAATCTGGATTTTTCCTTGATCATCAACATTTTGGACACTAATTTTTAAAAATGCATCTTATTTTCTTCCTTTAATGTCAGTGCTTACTGCCATTATTGCAGATTAGAGCATTTACCAGTTGGCTGTTTTTCTTCATATTTTCCCACACAGACCAAAAGGCAAAAATTGCCAAACAAGACTTCAGAGAAAACTACCCTTGTTACTTTATGCTCAAGAATCTTTCTAGGTTCTCCCTTACCCACACGTTGAAGTACTGCTTTCAAGTATTCTCTGAATCTGTCCCTTTCGTTCAGTCTGTATCTGACCACATTCTCATTGCTGTCCTATATACACCCTGCACTACACCTGTCCTTAGCACAGGCCTTGCCAACTCTGCCTCTGGCTTAGAAATACTTCTTTATTCTCTTTATAAACATATACTCTATATAAACTCCATATTCACACATGTAAATAAAGAGGATATCAAGCCCTAAGTCTTCCTGACATTACCCTGGTTACTCTAAACCAGCCGTGGGCAAACTATGGCCCGCGGGCCGGATCCGGCCCGTTTGAAATGAATAAAACTAAAAAAAAAAAAAGACCGTACCCTTTTATGTAATGATGTTTACTTTGAATTTATATTAGTTCACACAAACACTCCATCCATGCTTTTGTTCCGGCCCTCCAGTCCAGTTTAAGAACCCATTGTGGCCCTCGTGTCAAAAAGTTTGCCCACCCCTGCTCTAAACCTTTTCTTGTGGAAATTCTGAAAGGTCCCCCCCCCCCCCCCAATATGAGTGATTAGAAACATAAAGTAAGGACAGAGTAAAGGATTTGTTGCAGAGAATAATTTTGCCCTGTTCGTGATAATGATTGGATGGCTAATTTGTACCCTTATTTTGAATCTCTTAAGATGATCCAGTAGTTGATGTTAATTGATTTATATCTTTGTGATTTTATTTGTGCTCTACTTGGAAGATTCCTGCTAATTCTGCTGAATTGCAACTCTACTGAATATGTAGACTATGTGATCATGAACCACTCCGGCAGGGTCAGCTACTTAATTTGGGGGTCCCAGTACAAAATGAAAGGGCAAGGCCCCTTGTTAAACAATTATTAAGAATTTTAAGACAGAAACAGCAGAGCATTAAACCAAGAGCAGGGTCCTGTAAGCTGCACAGTTTGCACAACTGTGAAGTTGGCCTTCTTCATGCCTATGTATATTTGACTAGTGATTCCTTATTAGAAGAATTTATATTTCTCATGGTTAGCGGCTCCAAGTCAATGCATAAAGTATATTTATGTTATTGAGTTCTTAAACACATAACTTTGAGCTCCTGAACCACTTTATGATACGAAAATTTAAAACTCTGTAAGTGCATTGTGAGAAATCCGCAAGTCTTAGAGGACAGAGGTCAAGTTGACTATACCTTAAAATAAGTGGCAAGTTCAGCATGTCACACAATAAGGCAAAATAAATATTTGTGGAGGGGCAGTAGCTTGTGTTTTGGGCTTCATACCAGTGTGCTAGGAGCTTCTAGACTGGAGGAAATTCCCTTGAGATATTGAGTGACCATTAAGGTCTTTTGACTGAAAGAAGCCATACTAACTGGAGGATAAGGTCTGGAGAGACTAGAGGGATTCCCAGATGCGTTCTCCACATGCTGCTCAATGGGCACAGCAGTGGCAGTATTTGGACATAGTGGTCGGGGACAGTGGAGGGACAGGAAGGAACACTGAGCACACAAATTGGGTAGGCATTGTGGGGTGACTACTGAGAAGAGAGGTGGAATTCAGGAATGGAGGCCAGGGACTTGGACAAGCTGTCATTCTGTTACTGGTGGAAATGGGGTTCTTTCATGGAGTCACAAGAAAAGCATTTCGGGGGCTGTGCGTAGGGGGATGAGGTGTAGCGGTATGTATGGTTTATTGAAGCGGTCCCAGGTTAGCTCCATACCGCTGTGGAAGAAGGCCAGCCTTGTCTTCATCAAGCCCTGAAGAAGGACCAAGGTTCAGAAATTTTGTGCCGTTGGTTGTCTGTGCCAAAGCCCAGTCCCGTTCAGTCTTTGTCCCCATCTGGCTAGCTTAGCCTCTGTGCCTGGCGGCCCTCTGGCCAGAGCTGCATTGCTGTACCCAGGCTCGTGCTTGGAGCCTGCTCTTGGGCATGGCTGCTAGATCTGCGTGGCTGCTACAGAGAGAGAATGCATGAACAAATGCATTACTGAGAAAGGCCTTTGTTACACTTTGATTGTTACCTCAGGCTTTCAAACTGACCTGTCTCTATCCCAGTCCTTCTCAGGCTTGTGCTGGGCCCTCCCCCTAACCAATCCGATTCTTTTTCCAAGCTACATTCCTCTCCTTATGGTCACCATCTTCTACTGCGCATGCGTCTAGCAAAGGTATTTCTCCTGCTGTTCTTATTCCTCCCTTGGTAATCATGGCTAATGGCTGGTTGTATCCTGTGGAGATTGGAAAGCTTGTCCTTCCTCCCTACATGGGGTGGATGGAGGGGTGTTAATCCCTTTGGTGGGGCAATGCTGCTATCCCCTGGAGTGTGTGAAGCTGTAGCTCCTGACCTAATTAAGCATAGCCAGTTTTGCTCCCTAGTTTATTAGACTTAATGTCTGATTCCCTTTGCTCCCTTCCTTTATTAATACTAACTAGCTACCTACGCTAACAATTCTAAGAGGTTGAATGATCCTGAAAGGATAAGGTGGAGGTCCTGTGACAACAAAATCATGCTGTCATTAGTTTTGTTTATGGATGGGGACTGAGAAGTATAAGGAGCATAGACAGGATGAACTCACTTGCCTCAAAGAAAGCTATATGTGTGCAGGGTGTTTTTATTTTTATTAATCCATCCAAGAACTCCTTGTTATCACTGGAGATTGATATCCCATTTAAGTCTATACAGGTGTAACAAGTGTTTCTCTAACCCCAAGTCACAAAGCCAGCTCAGCCTCACAGATTTCTGGAAGTCCAGTTCTCCATCAGTACTTTTTGTTCCCAAGAAGATGGTGAAAGGACATACCGCATTCTCTGGAGGTGGTGGATGTTCTTTGCTGGCCTCCTCCTCTGCTGCTTGGGGGGTGGTGCTGTTTCCTTCCCCTGCCAGGATTTCCTTCATGGTCATTAGTACAACTGACGCTGCTTCACGGCAATTTCCACTCTTATGACTGCCACCATTGCCATCTAGGTGGTCATCACTTTACCTTTATTCCTGGGTTCTGAGTCTTTCACCTGCCAGGGCCTGGTGCCCTGACAGCTGAGCTTGATGTGCTGCAGATTTTGTGCGCACCTGGGCCTGGGTGGCCTGGATGATGCCCTGCTGCTCTGCCCTAACCTGTCTGGGGACTATTGTTTGCTCTGATTCACCCTCTTGAGCAGCTGGAATTGTTTGAGTTTGAGAAGCACTAGGTTTACTTTTATTTTTTCTTTTAAAAAAATCCGTATTATTTTTAAGATTCCTGGCACCGCATTGGCCAGGGCGTGAAGGTGCTCCTCTTCTGCTGGCCCTGCGGGGGGAAGTTCTTCTCGAGCCTCTGTGGTTGGCCATCAGAGTCCCTCTGCCCGAGAATCCCAACACAAATGTAGGGATGGCCATGTAGATGGCAGGGGGAGGGGCAGTGAAAGTGGACATTTCAGTGGCTTCACGGGCAGATTTAGACACACTTATTTTGGGGCTTTTCCCACACAGGAAATTTAGGAGAGTCACTGTCCAAATTAACTTAGCAGGGAGTTGGGAGACAAACCTCAAAGGTGGCTCTGAGTGAATTTGAACAATGCTGTTATCTTATTTCCAAGACAGTTTGGAAGTTCTGTGGTTGATTTGTGTTCTGAAATCTATGGTTGCTGACTATAGCCAATTATACTGAGTGGCCCGTATCACAGACAGAGGAGGAAATACTTGTGGAACTTTACCTCGGGAGGGATCTATAATTCAGTTCCCCAGGACTGATGCTGGAGAACATCCTGGTAATTTTGAGTGTTCCTCCAAAACCTTTTTGTTTTGAGAAGGTCATAATCATTGGAACCTTTTATTATATTGACCTACTTCCAGGATAAACTTGAGCAAATTGATTTTCTCTCTTCAAAGCATAGATTCAAATTTTTTTTCCATGTTTTTATGTACTAGTAGTCAGGTTTTGCAATGATATAACACCCATCCCAGTTTATTTCATTTTGTTTTATCTTCCTTAGTATAATGGAAGCTCCCTGAAGGCATGGATTATATTGGTCTTTTTCACCATTGCATCCCTAGCATCCAGTAGAGTCTCTGATAAGCAGGTGCTCAATAATCTCTGTTGAATGGGTAAATAAGTGAATTATAGTCACCCAGCAGTGCCTTGGATTCAGACATGATGGGACATGTCTATAGGACTAGAGGGACAGGTCTACCTTATTCACTGTAGGGAAGAAGAAAGCTCTTTGGAGGGAACTCAAGTCTAAACTTTGCTACAAGGACTAGCATCTTAAAAGAGGAAAGATTTTAATGATAGTGGATGTTATATTCAGGTTATACCCTGTTGGAGCTTCCTTGGGCTGAACTTTGGGGAAGGAGAGCTTTAACTGAACGTGAATGAAAACTAAATGCATCAGATATCGGCTGCATGGATGCCAGCAGCTTTCACAGTGACAGCAGATGGCATTGGAGTCTCTGCAGGGTTGGCAGAGGACGGTTCTGTGACACAGCATGGTTGGCGGGCCCGTACTGTCAGCACCTGGGGTGGGCAGCATCTGCTTGGATGTCCTGGGCATCAACAATTGTGGCAGTGCCTTTAGTGAGCAGAGCAGAAATATCCATTTGATACCACTGTGGTTGCTCAGAAATGTTAGGAGAGAATTTGAGGGGGACTGAGTACTTGCATGTCAGCTCTGGGCAGGGGACCTTGTAATTTTGAATGGCTATTTTCCTCTCTGCCTATTGTTTTCCTCTACACAGCCCCTTTCCACTCTGGAAAACATGAATTGATAAACAGAAACTAACCGGTGAGGAGGGATGGAGTTAATCTCCATTTGCAGTTTCAGCACAGGGAGCTTTGCACCCTAGTTCTGGAATCTGCAATGCCTCCAGATCAGTGAACCTCATTTACTCCCTCACTCCAGAAAAATACGTCCTTTATTAAAAAAAAATCCCCAATGTATCATAACTAGTAAAAGAAGTCCTCCTGCAAACCTCCCTTGTTTACCTGGAGAGAAATTGAACAGCTTTTGTGGTTATGCCCAAAATACTATAGTGCAAAGTATATAATGTTGGGACTCCACATTCTAGCAGGAAATCATTCCTCCTGATAACCTTTTCACAGTCTTAAATTCCCAATTTCTCTTCTGCTTGAATTTATTTCTGCTGTTCATTTGGGTTCTAATATGTAGAGCACTCGTTCCCCCCACAATGGAGAATCTCATTTAGCTGACTTCCCTCAAATCTGCCACACTGCTCATTTATTTTTACATGAATGTGATTCCTTTACAAATTTTCATTTTATATTCCCAGAGCCCAGTGTTTAGCCTCATGCACATCCAATTTCATTCTCATCAACTAGCCTACTTGCAGCCTGCAGAGCTCGGTCACTTCTCCCAGCAGCCCTTTCTCTTGGGCATGTTAACTGAAAAAGTCTATAAATTCTCCCACCCCAAGAAATTGGTCAGGTGCGCTGTATCCACCAGGCTTGTCATACCGTGTCAGAGTTAGTAAATCAGAAACTGCAAACACATTCGACTTCAAGTTACAAAAGGCAAACAGGTGCATATTCTCTGATCCTGTTGGTTATGAATGTTTCCAGAAACAGACAAAATATAATATTTCTTGAAATTTTGCACGGCAAGAAAGTAAACACACTGGCTCTCACCTGAAATCTCCCCTTCCCCTGTGTTCAGGGGCGTTAATGTGCTCTGCCTACGAGTGACTTAAATTTTAAAGCAGCAGTCGCCAACCTCTCGTACCTCACGGACCACTGGTTGGCGACCACTGTTTTAAAGAATAAATGACCTCTGTTTAAGTCCTTTGTTTCTCCTCCATGATATTTTCCATCAGACAATGAAGACAATGACTGAAGAGGATCCATATTATTAATGATTAATTATTTGTTGTATTGACTCTCTAGGTCACTGATTGAAAATGATTGCATCTTCTCTATATTCCCCTAGTATCTCCCCCTTCGGATCTGCAGCATACAGAATTAGGATGCTGTGACAGGGAGTTTTAGGAAACTCAGAGTGAGTGGAATCCTTTTGGTATGTCATCCATCATCTTATAGTCTAAAGAATGAACTAGACTTTATTGTGGCTGTTTTGTTTTTGTGTGCAATACTTCATTTTTCACCTGTCCACAAATTACGCACAACTTCACATCAGAAAGGGGTGTGTGTGTGTGTGTGTGTGTGTGTGTGTGTGTGTGTGTAATCATCAAATCAGGTTATTGGAATTTTATAAAGTGGTTGCTAATAGAAATTATAGGAATTTCTATAGGAAACTATAGAAATTGCTAATGAAGTTGCTGGTCAGAGAACAGTGTATGCCTGGTGACTAGAAGGTTGTTATGCACTGTTCAAGCTGGATCAGGTGTGTGTTGAGGTTAGGATGAGCCAAGATGCTAATGTGGCTCAGGCACTCTGATTAGTCTGTTGAGGATTAGCCAAAGTGAAAGATAGAAAATGAACTAAATAAGGTGAAGTGTAGTATGGCCCTGTCATCTAAGGAAGAATGTACAACAACCCTCTCCAGCAGTTCATGCACCCTAGATGGCAGGGATATGGGTAAAAGCTATGGTGTCAGACTCCTGAGGAGGGATGGGAAGCTTGCAAGTCAGAGTTTCTAAAATTGGATTCTGATTTTCCTTCTAACTGTATATTCCTCTAGTCATGTGTCTGGGTAAATAATACTAGCTGCTTAATAGGCATCTTCCAAATGTATATACGCTCAGACATGATAGATGCTATTTCTTGCTCTAAAACGGCTGACATTAATTGGTAGGTTTTGCTCTCCTAAGACATGACTTGGGATCCAGGCATTTCCTAGAGATGGGGCCCAGGCAAGTAATTGTAGCTTGAAAAGCATCACGGTTGATTCTGGTTTTCAATCCCAGTGGGTAACAAAAAGGCCAAATAGATGTCCAGGGAAGAGCATTTTATATAAGAGCTCTTGAAACTGGTTTTTGACTATAAGTTTGAATTCTTCCAATATTAGTTATTCTAATTCGCTTCTCTAATATAGTATCTGTGGTGGGAATACAAAGTACAGTCTCTTTTGTCTGCAAAGATGTGAATCACCCTCCCCCAACATTATATGCACATCAGGATTCTGAACAGCTTCTCAGATCTTCACGACGACTTTTTCTGAGGATGGCATCGGTTTTATCATTTATCTTCTTGCCAGAGAAACAAGCAGGATTTAGGCTTCACTGTTCTATAATTGGTCACAGTCTTAATGTTGTTCTTCTCCTGAATAAAATAATTATACTTTTTGTAATCCTTACTGAGTTACTGTTGATCTTTGATTCCAGAGACAAAAATTGTTTATAGATTATCTCTCTATATATCTCTCTATATATGATCTCTCTATATATCAAAGATTTTTCAGATTTATTCAGAGTATCTTGATTGCAAAAATAGTTTTAGTCAAATCAAGCAGGAATAATCTTCTGCTAGGGAAAATTATTATTTTTTTGAGCATTTAATTATTTTTTTTCTTAAACTAAAAAAATGTCAGTTGCAGTTGACACACAATATTATACTATTAGCTTTAGGTGTATAACAGGAAACTGACTTTAAATGTAGTTAAACAGGGCTGTGTCTTGCCCCACATATTTAAGCTTATTCCTGAGCGATTCTAGGTGAGATGGACCTATGACTTCCTGCAAATAGGATTCCAGGTGCTGATGGCATTGGCTGCCTTTTACACTGTGGGAACTAACTGAGCCTCATCAGGAAGAACATCTAAATAATTCATTATTTCAAAACCCAAATCAGTATTTTAGATAACTTGGCAAAGAGATAGATTATATTTTACAATATTATGCAACAAGTGATTTCATCTGGTTAACAGTAGGTCCATTTTTGATTAATGTCTTGTTAGACACTGGAATTCAACACTGTCCAAAACTGCATTGTCTGGCAGCTTCACAATTCCATGATTGTAGAGGTGATAACTTCAGTTTTCAAAATCTTCTAGGCTTCTTCCATTTTATCCATATTTTATGGAGTGATGTGCAGTTATATACACTGAGACATTTGACCTGCGTTGGAGCTTATCTCTGAGAAGAAGCTTGAATCGCTCTGTGGGCACTGCCATGGCCTTTTAGATCTACAACTAGTCCAGACCACATGTCAGACCCAGCGCTGGCCCCACTAAAGAAGCATCTTTGTAATACATACACCAGCTTTCTAATACCAACGGACAGTCTCTGAATCAACACAGAATAGCTACTCTTCACGATCATTCCTTCCTATAGTTCTCATTATCTAATATCAACACTCCTCAAAAACCTGGTGGGAAAATGGATCTAAAAGAGCAATAGTAAAAGATAAGTTAAGCTTTCATTCTCTGAGATATATCTATGTATTAAGACATGTCATCAAAATGCTACATCTCTAGATTTTATCACAATGCCCTGCCCTTCATTTGAATTTCCTTTAAGAAATAAAATTTTTACTTTCCATCCTTAGCTTTGTCAAAGGTTATTAAAAATAACCATAGGTAGAAGTTCTTTGTAATAGGCTTTGTTAAATGACTTTTGAGAATGTGTCCTTGATACTGCTCAGTCTCATATAAATATCCTTGTGACAAAGCCTTCTTGGGAACTGACAAACAGCTATTCATTATTCTATGAAACGATAACTCTATTAAACTTATTTTTATAAAATCTTTACTTTGGCTTCTAGGAAGTTCCATCGTTAGCCAATTCTTGCAGCTTTCCTTAGTCAAATTATCATTGTTATATTGTTTCCCTCTCTTATTTAAATTTAAGTATAGTTGGTACACAATATTGTATTACTTTCAGGTGTACAATTTAGTGATTTGACACTTAAAACCTTACAATGTAATCACCCCACTGAGTCTAGTAATCATCTGTCACAGTGCAAAACTTACCACAATATTATTGACTGTGTTCCCCTTCACCTTTTCACCCATCCTCCACCCCCTCCCTTCTGGTAACCATTCTTTGGTCTCTGTTTCTCTGACTCTGTTTTTGCTTTGTTTTGTTCGTTTGTTTTGTATTCTTTAGATTCCACATATAAGTGAAACCATATGGCATTTGTCTTTCTTTGGTTATGCTTTTCTCCATGTTTTAATTTACTATATTTTGCTTTTATATTATTAATTCAAATGGTAAATTTGGTAACATTTTCTTTTGCTTTTATGTTATTTTTTTTACTCATTAATTCAACAAATGCTATTTAAAATTTCCACTGTGTTCCAGGAACAGTGCTGGGCTTGGGGGGGTGTTAGGGGGGTGGGTGAGGTGGGGCTAGAGAACTGAACATGATGACATTCCGATTCCGTGTGTATTAGCACTTAAGAGTGTTCAGTTCTTACTTTTATTGCTAACTGCCTTAAAATATTTTGGAAGAATTTAAGTAAATGTGTACCCATCTCTCTCTGTTTTTTTCGTGACTCCTCCAGCTTTCACCCTCTCCTGCAAAAAATCTCTCCAGTTAGATCTCACCGTCTGCAGAGCATGTCAAATGGTTGCTTCTAGGCGTGTGCTCTCAGGCCTTGTGTCTTCTGTCATTTTTCCTTCTCTGGCCTCTTTTTCTTCTTGCTCTTTGGTGTCTCATGAAGGCATCTCTGCTCTGGCTCCCTGTTCTTGACTTCGCCTCTCTCTAAACTACCCTGCACCAAGGCCACTCTGAACAAAAGTGGTCTGTCAGTGTGGGTGGGATCTCTTTGCCTCTCTTCCCCTCCTCTTCACCTCATTCTGTCATGATAAACCCCCAAATGCGGCCTTGCTTGCTCAGGGTTGTTTAGAGGTTTCTCTGAGAGGACCACATCTTTTGTTTTTCTGTGCAGCTCACTTTCCGGGACTCTGACTTTTGCTTCTGGCTAGCCAAGTCCCCGTGAACTCCTAGTCTCTCCTGGGTTTGTGTTTTATGTGTTGTGTTCTCTACAATTAATTAAATGTGTTACATGAGTATATGCTGGTGGGATTTCAGAACTTTTCCTCTACTGTGGTCAAAAATCTTTCCATTAGCTTCATCCCCACTGGTCAGTACTTCTAATAGTTTGGGTGATGATATTTTCTATCACAGTTGCTGAAACCATAGACTAGGAAAATTAACCTAATGGTTTAGTGGATCACAGAGAAAACACACAAGCATCTTCCCCAGCCCGTATTTGCAGCTCAGGAAGGCAACCCTTGATTTTTATTGATGAGCTGGCTTTTGTCGAATCTGTGTTATCCTCTGTGGTAATAATCATGACACCACAAGAAAAAGCAGTCAATACACTCTATTTCTGACACACAGTCAGCAGGACAACTTATTGCCTGCCAGGAAGTAGAGAGGACTTGGAATGTAGAGAAGACTTTAGTACAGGGAAATAAGCATGATGCCAGGGAAGGGAGAAGTATTCAACTGACATAAGCAGCGAGGGAAAGACTCTTGCTTTATAGCAAGAGGTAGAGGCATGTCAAATCATCTTTTGGTTATCCTTTTGGTCATCTGCTTGGAGCTTTTAGGAGACTTGCCAGAGGCATTTTGCTAAATTATTTATTAATTTAATGTCAGAGGTGTAGCAAGACTCTGAATTCTGTGGCCAGATCAGAGCACAAGTGATGTTTGGGTGGGAAATAGGCTGAGGGGCAGCTGTGTTTTAGGTAAGAAACCATTATGAACCATGCACGTAACAGCTCTTTCCAGGATTCTAAACACAGCTTGATTTTGGAAATACCAAAGGGCCTCGATGCTACTGCTATCAGTCAGGACAGCAGGCCCACTTTGAGTTTATGAGACGAGATTTATTTGACAGGAACCCGACCGTGCACAGTTGCTGGGGGGCTGGGAAGTGAAGGTCTGCACGGAGGATTAGAGAAGGAGTCGCTAACCACCTGGTGGACCAGCGTGAGCGGACTGGTTGCAGGAAAGTCTGCTAAGCAAGCACATCCAGCTGCTGGAGTGAGACAGGGAAGGGGCAGCTCAGGGAGTGACTCAGGGGAAGCACCTGCTGCTGTGTGATTACCGCTTCCCTGCAGCTAAATGCTAGTCCGTGGTCGACAAACTGCGGCTCGCGAGCCACATGCGGCTCTTTGGCCCCTTGAGTGTGGCTCTTCCTAAGCTTTAGGAGTACCCTAATTAAGTTAATAACAATGTAGTTACCTATATAGTTTTTTTATTTTATTGGTTTTTTTACAGAGAGGAAGGGAGAGGGATAGAGAGTTAGAAACATCGATGAGAGAGGAACATCGATCAGCTGCCTCCTGCACACCCCCCACCAGGGATATGCCCGCAACCAAGGTACATGCCCTTGACCGGAATTGAACCCGAGACCCCCCAGTCCGCAGGCCGACGCTCTATCCACTGAGCCAAATAGGTCAGGGCCTACCTATATAGTTTAAGTTTAAAAAATTTGGCTCTCAAAAGAAATTTCAATCGTTGTACTGTTGATATTTGGCTCTGTTGACTAATGAGTTTGCCGACCACTGAGCTAGGCGACTAGTAGAACCAACATTGGGAGGACAAGCTGCATGTAGCGTAGAGGAGAGATGAGGCTCGCCAGGCACTTCTTTGTTCATAACACTATCTTACCCCCAAGACTTCTGAGGATCACAGCTCTTCTTTACTTCTGCTTTCCAGTCTTGTGCACATTCCTCTTCAGGCCAATTCTAACTCAGAAATATAGAGTAGGAAACACTATGAAACATGATTCCCAGCTTAATCAAGTTGACACAAGAAAGTCCAGCAAACTCTTTCAACCATACAAGATGCCTCAGCTCTGTTCAGAGGATGCAATGTCATGGGAAGAGTTCCAGTATTCATTTGCACACTGATCCCCGCAAGTCCATGACCGGTTCACATCTAGTTCATGTATCTAGTACATACCTAGTTCATTGTGCCCAGATCATAATGGTAATCTCTAGCACCTGTCTTCCTGTCTGTTTAGAGTAGTTGCATAAGTATACATTGAATGAAAAGAACTCATTCTAAGCCAGAAGCCCTGAGTTCAGTTCTGTTTCTGCCACTGGGTCAGTTATCTGTCTCTTGGCTCTCAGCTTCATGCTTGCCCTTTTATATTCTCCTCTGTATGCACATGGTTAGAATTCTAAAAATCATATTTCCTAAAGACCCCTGACTTAGCCAATGGAATAACATGCATAAGGTTTTAAGGTGGGAAAAAGACGGATGCTGATTTTTTTTCTCTCCTGCATCCGAATTTAGCAGTTGTAGGAGCAATGCAAACAACTATGTCATTTAGCAGTGAAAGCAACCAGCCCAGCAGCTCCGGCAGAACTGCTGGCTTCTGATATCTGGTGGGAGGCAAGTGGGTTCCTGTACTTTTGCTCCGTCATGCAGTGTCCATTGGCTCTGGATAGCAACACTTTCTTTTCTGTCCCTCCAGCTCTAGTGATGGTAGTGGCTCACTGCCATTGCTAATCCTCTCCCCTTTTCTACTCTAGCCCTTCCAATGCTTTGGTATCCAATTCTTTGTATTAAATCACTTTCGACTGAGATAATGACTGTGGTTGCTGTTTCTCTGGATGGATATATACTGATGCACCTTCTACTACCTTTGAAACTTTGAATATTTGACTCTTTGCTACCTCAACTGGAAAATGAGGGAGATAATCCTCATGCTACTCTAAACATCCAATGCAATAATGTTTGTATAGGTTTCCTGAATATTATAAATTATTTTGCATGTATAAATTATTGTTAGGTAACATATTTTTTTGTGTGGAGGGAAGGTACTATGGTGTTTGAATGCATGGTCTCTACCTGGGTTCATATTCACTTAAGCTACTGTTCAGCTATTAGAAGTTGGCTGAGTAGAGTAGTATACTTTTCCAAGCTTCCCTAGGTAAAATGGGGTGATAATAGCACTTATCTCATCAAATAGGGGGTTTTAAATGAGGTATCACAAATAAAGAGAATAGCTCAGTGACTGGTACATTATAAAGCCCAATATTTTTATTATCATTCTGTGCAGTTGGTGGCAGTAGTGGGGTAGTAGTCTATGGGAGAGAGCCATACAATGGATCCAAGAGAGAATTAGCAACTAATCTGAAAAAATGGTAAAAAAAAAACAGATTAATGTAAAAGCAATTTACTTCTGTAATCTAATAGACAAAACAGAAGTGAATAAACTTGTATGGTTATAAGAAAAGAAAAAAAAATTAAAACCAGTTCTTTAAATCCCAGAATATGGAAACAGTGATTGTGTTTACCTTTATAAATAATTGTAACTTATTGATCATTGAGGATGTATATATTATGTTCATTGTAGATACATTTAAAAGTGTACAAGCATAAAAATAAAAGAATAAATTCTAACTCTAGTACCTGGATATGATTATGCTAATATCTTATTATAGATGATTCTAATCCAGACCCTGTTTAGTGAAAGCTATATACATGAGACAAGTGTATCTTTTCCAGCAACTCTCGTTTTGGGTATTGTATGAAATATTTGTTTCCTTCAAAACAATTAGATAACTTAAGAAAAATGGTCCAAGTGTCTACTGAAGGCATGGCTCTGTGCCTAACCTACATCATGCCTTCAAATTAGGAACCATATTTTTAACCACTTTATCCAACTAGAATTAAAAAAATTTAACATCAGTGTTGAAATTTAAGTCCTCGATGCTACATCTCTTCTGAGGCAGAGATAGCTAGCTAGCTGTTGCCATGACCTGCACGGCGGGGTTCAGGATCTGCAGGAGGGGCCGATGCACAAATGAAAATGCTAGACAAAATATGAATTATTAAGGGGTGGGGGCCAGATGGAGTCTCTTTCTTGAAGAGGCACAACGAATCCTGGCCTTGTCCACTTTTATTCAGTTTTAGATACACATCTTGCCCTCAGTAAAGCACGGCAGTTACGCAGCAGACAGTCTCAAAGCTCAGTAAAGATCAGTAAGGTCCAGTAAACATTTACTTGGAGGCTATCAGGCCAGGAAATTGCTTTAGCCACCACAGTCTCAACACGAACAGTCGGTGCCTAGCCTAGCATAAGCCCTCCTAACGCTCAAGGTCCGTGGGCCTCCCGCATTCCTTGGTGCACATTCATGATAATGCTGGTATGCGGTGGCTTCCGGCAAGCTGTCTAACCAGAGAGCCCTGCTTCTGGTGACAGCAGGAAGCAGCTGCCCAGGCCTGGCTGCATTTCTCGATCCCTCTTTCATCTAAGGCAGAATCAACTATATGCCTGGTTCTTACCAATTATAGATCTCTGTTGCTTTTGGTCTAATGAATTGTTTCTTAACAATCTAAAGATTGTTTGCTTTCTCCACTTTTTCTCTCTGTCTGGACCCCAGGGGACAGTGGAGCCATAGATAGAAGGTGACTAAGTCCCTGAATCACTGTATGGAGGAAAGTTTTGGCAGACCAGTAAAACATGCATTAGGCTGATATAAGTAAGAAATACATTTCTGTTGGATTAAGTCACTGAAATTAGCATTATCTTAATATACAGCTCATGCCTACATTGCATGTTTTCTTCATCCTCTTCCTTCTCTTCAATTTCTTCCTTGTATTTGTTGATCTTTATATTTTCCACAGCTCCTAGCACACAGTGCCTTCTATATAGTAGGCACTTAATTGTTGTTAATTAAAATTAGACATGTTTCCTGGACTAATATAAATCCTTAAAATGAGCTTGAAACAGTTTCAAGGCAGCATATGGAAAAATGCAATATTCTTGTGATATAGTACAGACTGGGTAGAAGAAAAAGTTTATTATAACTGGAAAAGAATTCATATAATAATAAGCTCAAATGAAAGATTTATTTTCTATTTCTAGGAGGCAGTTAAAAGACTGGGAAAGATGGCATTTTTCTGTGGCAGGGAAGGCCTTAAATAAAATTGAGATAGCTTTCTCTTCCATTTTCATCATCTTTCTTACTGACCCCTTTCTTTCTCGTATTTCCCCAAACTTGTTATGTCCTTGTAAAAGAGAACATTAGAGAGCTCTCTTCAATTAACCCAGTGTGTCTGACAGCCATCTTTCCAAGGGCCTGTTCCTGCATTTGACAGGCACACTATGTGGTGAACATTTCTGCCTGGCCTATGAGGGGGCATTTTTCAGCTGATGGGCCTCCTGGCATCTCCCCTATGAATATGCAAATATTCCACTCCAGACATGAAGGATCCCGTCTAACTCAATCATGATTCAGATCTCAGAGTGGCGCTTCTGTCTGAATTACTTGTTATTTTAAAACTGACTCTCAACAAGTGGAGAAATTGTGTGTTTTGTTTTGCTTTCTTAAATAGCTTTTAGTTCTAACACTAGAGGCCCGGTGCATGAATTCGTGCCCACGTGAGGTCCCTTGGCCTGGCTGGTGATTGGGGCCGATGGGCAGGGGGAGGGCCAGCTGACCAGGGGGAGGGGCCGTGGGAGGTTGGCTGGCTGGGAGGAGGGACTGCGGGAGGTTGGCTGGCCGCAGGAGGCTGGCTGTGGGAGCACACTGACCACCAGGGGGCAGCTCCTGCGTTGAGCGTCTGCTCCCTGGTGATCAGTGCACATCATAGCGACCTGTCGACTGGTCATTCAGTCGCTTAGGCTTTTATATATATAGATTTAATTCACTAATGACTACAAATAAAATATATTTATTTTTTATTATGTAAAAAATCTAAAGACTTTCTGGATTGGGTTGATGACATGAAGAGCATTGCTAGAAACCACAATCAATTTGTCTGGCTTCATAGAATGTTTTATTATACGATAATCATCTAAACAGAACTTTAAAACATTTAGTCTCAGGATCACCCCTGAACCCTTGCCTGCAGAATCAAGTTCTGCAGAGTCAAAGGAGCTTGACAATGATGGCTAATTATGCATTCTGTAACAACTGCAAGTTTCCTTTGTGCAGCTTTGCCTGTGTAATGGTTTTGCTAAGGTGATGAAAAGTTCAGGATATTACCACCATGGGTACAGCCAGATACCTAAGACAGAAAGACAAAGGCTGATTAATGTGTGCAGGGAACTCTGAGCAATTGCATAGAGCCAGGAAGACTATATTGCAAATAAGGTATCTAATAGTTTTATAATAATTGGCTATCTTGAGGCATGACAGCATGTGTATATTTGTATTTTAGGTCATGCATCATGCCTTCTTCAACTTTCTGTCTCCAGTATTTCGTAGGAACTGTAAAAAGTAGTAGGGTTTCTTTCGGATGTCTGCTACATAAAGAACTTGGATTCAGAAATCGTGGGAAGTTTCTGTGTGTTGATTATTACTTGTGTTTCATTATTCATCATCTGATTTTTTCTTTCATTCTACTACCATAGATAGAGTACCCATCGTGTATCAGATATTGTGCAATATGCTGCTAAAATAGAGCTGAATGAGAAATAGTTATTGTTGCTCTCTCAGCATCCAAATGGAGGGGTAGCAGGCAGACCAAACTTGGTGCCATGTGATGAAATTTGTGAAAGAGTGAGTAGAGAGGAGGCAACCTGTTTTTGGAGAAGGTGAATGAGGAACAGTCAAGGATGGTTTCTTTTAGGAGAGGTGATGCTTGAATGGAGTCTTGATAAATGAGTAGAAGTCAGCCAGGTGGACAGGAGTTAGACTAGAGGGAAGGTGTTTAATGAAGAAGGAACAACTTATGCAAAGGAATAGGGTTGGTGGATACCAGGAAAGGAATGTGATGTTTTAAAAAGATATGTGTGGGACCACCGCAGGAGTTACCAGGAGACAGATCATGACCTTTTATGCCATGCTAAAGGGACTGAACTTTATCCTAAAGTTTAAAGATGGGACGTGACATGGTGGAATTTATGAGTTACTTAACCTCGTAAGACTGTTTTTTTAGCCATAAAATACAGAAAGTATTAGTTATCTCTCTGAAGGTTACTGGGAATATTGGATAAGAGGATACGCTCGAGAATATCCTATAGCGTATGACAGAGACGGTAACCAGTATTACTAATGTTATTCATGATGGACTTGTTTGAGAACTCTGTGTGGGTTGCCATTTAGTTCTTACAGCAATGCACTTGACCATGAATCTGTAAGTGGGACACTTGCTGCTTTGATTTGTTTCCTAGTAATAAGGGTAGATTTGACTTGATTTATTTTCATTTTAAAAATTCATTTCCCCTGAGACGCCAGGCCGTGGAGGACGACGAGTTGAGATTGCGCACCCAAAGGCTGCTGACCGAGTTCCTGGAACACCGCGCCCGAAGGCGCGGCACCGCCCCGCAGCCGCCGTCCACGGCCGAGGCCACCGTGATGCGCTCCCTGGCTGCTCATTCGTGGCTGGTTACCCCGCACTCCTGGTCCCGGAGGCAGAGAAACCGCCTCCAGCAGATGGTGGACCAGATAGAGTCGCTAGTTCCAGACGGCGCAGACCCCAACTGGTTGAGCGTGGTGGCGCTCGTGTCCTTCGCGGGGGCCCTGCTGGAGAGACCGCCGCCAGGCCACTCGCAGGCACGCAGGGAATGGGGTGCCACCGTTGATCAGGACTGCCAGCGCCTGGTCACCTTCCTGTGCGGTTGGCTCACGGGGAAGCACCGCACCTGGATGGAGGCGCAAGGTGGCTGGGATGGCTTTTGTCACAACTTCATGCCTGCACCACCGCCTTGGGGCAGACTGCTGGCCCCGCTTCTGACGTCATGCCTTATACTCATCATCTTCATCTGCTTGTGGATAAAAATCCTGGTTGCAAAATGTTTAACCAGTTTCCACCTGCCTACCTGTGACCAGCCAAGTGGATCTGAGATGTGAACAAAACAGAGTAAAGCACCTTCTGAGGCATTTTTACCTGCATCCCTGTAAGGACTCCTCCAGTGATAATTCAGCCAGTGTTTTAACTCCTGACAAATACTTAAAGGTGTGTTAGGACAAAGGCACCTGAGTGGCTCTTCTCTGATTGGGGAAAATGGGAATGCAAAGGCTTATTCCTCCAAAGAATTATCAAAGAAACGGCATTTCATTAAATGGGAAACCCGGTGCTACTTGCTACATTTAGATAAATATGAATATGAGACTCTCATCTCTCCACAATTTCATGTGCTACTGCTGGTCAGTTTATCAAGGCAATGGTTCAGGGGTGAAATGGTGAAATTATATGGGAAGTGTTCCAAGTACCACCCTAACAAAGAATGTAGTACTAACCCTTTATAAGGAATTCTTTTCTAAAGCCTTTGAAATTGAATTTTTGTGTTTTAGAGTTAAGAATTTATATTTCTGACTTCAATAAATTGTTAAATGTCTTCAAAGTTTTAATAAATTTACGCATCTTTTAAAAAACTTCATTTTTCCTGACAGTTGTTTTAGAAGGCCTGTAAGTGAACCAGAGTAAAGAAGGAAGAAGTGGTTTATGTTACATTTTTCTCCTCCAAAATCACCTACAGTTAGCTGTCAAAATAGGCTATCTGGACCCTATGTTTTTTTTTTTTTTTAAAAAAGATGGGCTATAAACCAAATTATTTGGTGAAGAGGACAAAGAAATAAGTAGTATTAACCAATCTCTTCTCTTCTCTCTCTCTCCTGTCTCAAGACAAGACTCTCGCACAGTGAATGGCTGCTTTCTTGGATCATGACTAAGCTGTGAAGAGGGGGGTCTCTGCTCAGGCTCCTGTTCATAGATGGCTTCCAAGGTTGAGCAGGAAGGATATGTTAATTAAATAAGGAAAATTTTATTCCTGGGCTATGTCCTGTAATAGTGCTGCCTGCCTATTAATCAGAAGATCTCCTCATTGTTTTATCGTCCCAAGGATTGATCTATTAAAAGTAGTTGATTATTTATTATCAGTTTATTTTTTGTACTAGTTATGAGAAGTGAAGTATAAATATTTTTGGTTCATTTTTGTTGTGTGAAGGGAGATAAAGGTTAGAAAAATAAGAATCCAAAAGCAAACTATTTATTTTCTAAGTAGTCACTTTTGTTTAGGTACTGTATATGTCTATCTGATACAAACCTTTATTCGGGGTGAAACTTATTAACACTTTGGGAATCAAACTTTTAATCTTAGCTCCAATAGCATAAAAAAAAAACCTCAGTAACACAAAGGACTTTCAAAATCTGGATTAATAAATCAGTTAATTAATTAAGAAAAAAATAATGTTGAAGCCAAATTATCTTTTATCATAGAAAATCTATTCAGAGTTCCTGGACCTCAAATAATAAAGAGCATAAGCTACCTAGCTTAATTCATTAAAAAATTATGGTCAATTAGCTTGCATTGCATTCTGAATGATAATTATTTGTCGATGACATCCATTGTCTATGTATAGTCTATGAAAGGACATCAAGATTTTAAAGCAAAGCTATAATTTTTAGTTGCAGTTAGCATAAATAAGTGACAGCTCAAAAGATCCTACATACAGTGGTTCTTGGATAAAAAATTTTTTCATGATAAAATTACATTTTTAATAAAAGCTATTCTTTGTGGTAGTTTTCTGTATAAGGAAATTAGGAAGTAGGGTGTACTCTGCATTTTGCTGCTATGTGTCTAGGTAGGTATTAAATTGCTCATGCTCACTTAATGTCTAGACTTTATTTGTTCAATTGTAAATACAGACTTCTATGGTGCTTTTTCATTTCCAGCAGTATAATGAACTTTGATTATATTTCTCTTACAGTGTCCATTGAAATGTTTACAATTTCAAGGTAATAGAATTAACAATAACTTTCTTTGTTACTTTTCTGTAGTTAAAAGCAGATATCCACTGTGCATGCTTTGCAATTTCTCACCCAAGGTTTTGAAAAAGAAGCTGCTTAATGGAGGTTATAAATTTGCATATAACAGTATGAAATAAACTTTTGATGAAGAGACATGGATGGCACATGAAAGTCTGGTAAAGGACTGACTTCATCATTTTATCTGCAGACCTCATTGAACAAGAGTATTCTTCAAACCACGAATAATCATGGAGACCATTTATCTTAGCAGTGCCACAGGGAAACAAAAAGGAAAGCCACAATGTCTTTTGAAGTCTGGCCCATTTGAAGGGAACCACTGATCTGTTTACGACACACAGACTCAGTGCAAATGTGTGTCCAACAGTGTTTCAACACTTCACCGACAGCTAATTTGCAGCAAAGATATAAACTTGCAGATTGTATTAATAGGTGAGTTTTTGAATGTGAACAAGCAAAGCAATACTTGGTGTTTATATGTTCAATTTGTAGTTATGCGATTTTTTTCTCTCTCACTTTGAGTACTATAGGCAGTAAAGTTCTATTCCAGATAACCTTTCCTGAAAATCCAGCATACTTCTCTGAAACTTACCTTAACACTCTTTGTCAAGTGGATACAAGCATATTATTTTAATATTAATTAGACCTAGTGAGGAATTCAGAAAAGTGAACCAATTAAAAATCAGAACTTGTATTCTGGTTATTAGGATGTGCATGTTTGAGGTCAAGGGCCACAGATGAAACCTTTATAAAATCTTGTTTGGGGTTTTGGAATTTCACAGTCATTTTGGCTTCACGTGGATGCACGAAAACCATTGCAAAACAGAAAGATAAGAAAATAATTTGATTTTTAAATAGGCTGAAAATGTGGAACACAGCTAAAAAAAATTCTTGCTTAGAAATAGCACAGAAGAAGCCGTTTTTCTAATTTGTATTAAAAATCTAAGGTGTCTTACTGGCCTTTTTGGTTAGAATTCAAGTCACTTGTGCAATGTGATAACCGATTCATTTAAATTATGATCAGAAGGAATGTAAAGGCAGACTGATAATAAGAAATGTGTTTTTTTTTTCTTTATTTGGAGCCACTTAAAGTTCTATAGAAACTTGAACACTTTGCTTTTGGATGAGGGAATGATTCTGTGTGATATCTGAAATGATGGTGATAAAACAGATAGGCATATTACTTATTTTCCTGACTTTCTGTGGTTGATGGCTTGAATTTTCTGAGCTGTGAAGGTGGATGAGTAAATGTTCTTGTGTTTTGGTGTATGTGTAACTGGTGTGGCATACCTGCACAGAAATGTGTCTGGCTAGGCTGAGTTCCCATACTGGGGCTCATGGCCTGGTTTGTCTACTCTGTTGGCTTATCTGGTTTCTTTACTGCAAGAGTCAGGAAAGATCTCTTTGTTTTAGTTTTGCCTGTGACTCTACGAAGGGATGCTTTTAGGTGAGAAGTTTGTGGGAACAATAGAAAAGCCTGGTGGAGAATGCCTGAATCCTAACTGTAGGATGAGAATTCTGTTTATGTACTTAATTTAAGACAACTTCTCCATTTCAGTGTGATTCCATGCCTCCTTTCCCAAAGAACAGTTAACAACCAAAACCCCACCAGCTTTTAGCTAATTTATTCAAGTTTGTCTCTGAATATTTTTTTCCTTCACTGTCAGGATTTCTGAATTTTTCCTGTGTTCCATGCAATTTCTGACACATGCCATTCCAAACCAAATTGGCACTTATATCACAGACCTTCTGTGGAATTTATGAAAAATGGTCAGTTCCTCATATGTATTTGCTCAGTTTCTTTCAAAAAATGTTTTATTTCATATTTCACAAAAAAGTTTATATAAGACAAAGTAAATAGGGCAGCTTTCAATAGCAAATGAATGAGACAGGAATAATTCAAACTGTAGTATGGAAGCATATTTAATGCATACTTGAATGTTGTATATAAATAATTTTTTAAAAATATGTTTTTATTGATTTCAGGGAGAGGAAGGGAGAGGGAGAGAAAGAAAAACGTCAGTGAGGAGAGAGAATCATTAATCGGCTTCCTCCTGCACGCCCCCTCCTGGGGATCGAGCAGCAACCTGGGCATGTGCCCTGACCGGGAATCAAACCTTGACCTACTGGTTCATGGGTTGATGCTCAACCAACTGAGCCACACTAGTCGGGCGTGTATAAATAATTTTAACTATGCAGTCCAGGTTCCAGGTTTTTTAAAAAATAGATCTGCGTATATAAGACACTTGTGGTTATTTTAAGAGTGGTAAAGCCAATGTCAAGCTACTTATATTTGAGTGCCATTACAAATATAGGATATTAACTAACAAAAAAGTAATCTTCAGAGATCTTCTCTTTGTCTCATGCTCACACCGTTGTAATCTCACTCACTCTAATTTCCCCTCCTGGAGTACTGTTGAGTTCCCTATGCATCTCACCCATCTCCTTTATCTGAGCCTTCCCATACATTGCCATTCTCTCCTTCTTGGAAAAAAATCAGTACAATCATTCCACAGATAATTTGCTATCGCCACAATCTTAACAATAACACCCATTCTTATGCCCTGCATTGAAAATTCAAGTGCTTTTTCACGGACATAATGAATTGAAGTTTAACTGGGGCCCAAGTATCTCAGAATTTACTTTAAATACCTTGTCTTTATTTGTGGCGTTTGTAAGGAGGCATTTTCTAAAATGTCTGCCATAAATTACTATGGCCTTTTTCTTTGTTTCTTTACTAAAGCAGTATTTTTAAACCATTTTTTTTTCACTGTGATTCACACTGAGAAACACATTTTACATTGTAATTCATTACACAAATATATGTACATATATTAATGGAACGAAAGCGAGTTAATGAGACAGTATTCATCATTGTGATGCACAGGTACTCACTTATTTTTCTATTCTTGTCTATTTTATTAAGAAACATGGTTTGATTTCATGACCTGCTTACAGGGCAGAAGTCTCAGGTAATAAGTGCTTAGAAACACATCTTTGCCTGCTGAGTGCTCTACACCGTGAGCTCTCTGCTCTTTCACCTGTCTCCATGAGAGGAGCCCACCAGTTCCTTCCTTTTGGCAGCAAGGGTGACTTCCAGAGTTGGGTCTAGGTTGAAAGTTTTTACTCTTGGCTAGAACCACAGACATCATGACACCTGCTATGAAATTTGCCAAGTATCCCTCTGTGGAAATGCTATAATATTCTCAGCAGCTCAGTGTTCACTTTGAACCATTTCACCCATCCATGTTGTTTGGACCCTACATGGACTCTGTGACATATTGTCCCCTTTTCTGACAGTGGTCCTACTGTCCTCATGTTGAGTCAGGGATGTGCATGGGACCAAGTAGGCTAATATGCTTTGGATTCCATTCTGACTTTAAAATTATAAGCCATGATAGAGGATGCCAGGGAGAGCACATCCTCCCCGCTCAGATTTATTGAGATATTACTGGCATATAATGTCATATTTAATAAAGCATTGTGATGGTTTGATACATATATATATTATGAAATTATTGCAGCAATAAGGTTAGTTAGCACCCCCATCTCCTCACATAATTATCATTTTTGTTTTGTGTTGATAACCCTTAAAATTTACTCTCATCTTTCAAGTATATAATACATTATTGTTAATTATAGTCATCATGCTGCACCTCAGATCCTCAGAATGTATTAACTCTATAGCTTGAAGTTTGTACCCTTTGACCAACATTTCTTCATTTCCTTTACCCTCAACCACTGACAACCACCATTCTCCCTATTTCTACGAATTTGGCTCTTTTAGATTCTACATGTAAGTGAGATCATACAGTGTATGTCTTTCTCTGACATTTTTCACTAGCATACTGCCTTCAAGATTCACCTGTGTTGTCACAAATGGCAGGATTTCCTTCTCTTTTTTATACATACATACACATCCACACACATCCACACACATATGATATATGTGATAAATGTGATATACTGTATTTGCTTTACCGATTCATCTGTTGCTAGACCCTTAGGCAGTTTTCGCGTCTTGGCTATTGTAAATAATGCTACAGTGAACAAGGGGATGCAGATGTCTCTTCATGAGAGTGATTTAATTTCCTTTAGATATACAGTCAGGTATGGGGTTGCTGGATCATATGGTAGTTCAATTTTTAATTTTTTGAGGAACCTCCTTACTATTTTCTGTAGTAGCTGTACAAATTTACATTTGCACCAATAGTTCCTTATAGATCTTGAAATAACCCCCCAAAAAACCCTTATCATATAAATGGTTTGCAAGTATTTTCTCCCATTCTGTAGGTTTCCCTTTCAACTTGCTGATCTTTTATTGTGTAAAAGCTTTTTAATTTGATATAGTTCCACTTGTTTATTTTTGTTTTTGTTGCTTGCACTTTTGGTGTTTTCTATATCATAAAAGGCCCATGGTCATGACGCTGTCACAGCGTCACGACCAAAGGAGCAGTGGCTCTCACAGCGGGCGGGGTGGGGCACGAGCTACTGGTGGCGGAGAGCTACTTGTGGCAGAGGGCGGGCACGAGCTATGAGCTGCAATGGGGAGGCCAGCTGAGGCAAGTGGAAGCGAGCTACTCGTGCACAATGTGCTGCGCGCTGGGCCTCTAGTATATATATATATAAATAAAATCATTGCCAATACCATTATCAAGGAGTTTTACCCCTGTGTTTTGTTTTCTAGTAGCTTTACAGTTTGGGGTCTAATGTTTAGGTCTTTTAACCCATTTGAGTTAATTTTTGTGAGTGGTGTAAGACAGTATAGTGGTCCCACTTCATTCTTTTGCATGTGAACATCTAGTTTTCCTAATACAATTTTTAGAAGAGACTGTTGGTGCTGGCAAAGAGAAGTTTGAAAGACTACAAAAACAGACCAGCGTGTTTGGAACATGTAAAGTGAGGGGAGTAAGCATCAGACGAAGTTAGAGATAGAGGCCAGGGTAAATAATACAGTGACAGACTCTGTTAGGAATCCTGGTCTTTACTCACAGTGATGGAAATCAAGAAGAGCTTTTGGAGGATGAAGCTGGAGTCAGAGGGGGATATCACCAGTTTTGCATGAAAGGTCCCTTGGCTTACGGTGTGTAAAGTGTTGGAGGAGCCCAGACTATGTGGTAGTAAACGATGCCAAGGTGATTTCCATAGTCCAGGCAAGCTGTGATGACACAGGATTAGGGAGGGGGTGGTAAAGATAAAGAGAAATGGATGTATTGACAGATTTAAAAAATAGATATCATCATTATTTATTTAAAAAATATATATTTTACTGATTTTCCACAGAGAGGAAGGGAGAGGGACAGAGAGTTAGAAACATCGATCAGCTGCCTCCTGCACACTCCCCACTGGGTATGTGCCTGCAACAAAGGCACATGCCCTCGACCAGAATCGAACCCGGGACCCTTGAGTCTGCAGGCCGATGCTCTATCCACTGAGCCAAACTGGTTAGGGCTATCATCATTATTATAAATTCCCTTGTGTTTTCTTTTTTTCCCTTGGAAAGGCCTGTTAATGTCTTTGGTGGGAAAATTCTCACAATATAAGGCAGTGTTTAGGGTTAGCCCAATAGTTGTGCCTAAGACAACTAAAGTAAGTATTTACAGTATAGAAACTGACCCTCATTTTGCTATAAAATTCTTTTTTCTCTGTCTGTCTGACATATTCATTTTGAGAGGTTTTATTTTTCTTCATTTTCTGTTAGACCTGACCAATTACATGCAATATAACTCCAGAATATCATGGAAAATCCAAAGTGTATTGACAAGGTGAATGCCAGTTTTATGACAGACTCAACTTGCAGGAGGAAGAGAAGTCTAGTGGTTAAGACTAAGAAAGATGTATAGTTGGGGGCAGAGAGACCTGTGGTGGACCCAAAAACCAACTAAGTATTTCCATGAGAACTTAGAGGAACATAAGCTTTTTGACCCTCCAGCTTATAACTGGTAAACATAGAAATACTAATAGTTACCTTTCAGGGCTGTTACGTGGATTAAATGAAATAATGTATATAAAATCCCTGGTTTAGCTTGCATAGATTATTATTACCTCTGGTGCATGGAAATATGCCTTGGGAAAAGAGCCTCAATATATTTGAGGAACATAAAGGTGCTATAACAGTTGAGTCTATTCAAGTACCTTGATAACTGTTTTTGAAAACTTTCAGAAGCTGTGAAAATTGTACATACACAAATCTTATATTACCCAGTAGTACAAAGATCATAGGCACTGGAGTGATTTTTTTCTATTTTCGGTATACCCATGATATTTATCATTTTGAGGCATAGAAAAAAAATTGCATGAGAGAGGTTATCTATTAAAAAGTGAAAGAACAAAATAAAAAGATGCCATGTATTTACAAGTTTTAACACTAGTAGAACCTAGAGAAAGAGAATAGCAAACTGTGGAGTTATGAGGGCTTAACTATGGGTTAACAGTGTGGTAGTATTAACCAGGGGAAAAAGAACTCAAGAATATGGCTCTAATATTCTATGGCAGTTAATATGCAGTTCCTATATTTGTTCAGTACTTTAATTTTATTGTAAGGGGCTATTGCTTAATTGATGTGATCCATCAACCAGGGCTAGAAAAGGGTTTTGCTAGGCATGCAATTCCTTTGGGTTGGTATTTCTTATAGGGACATTTGGTCATATTGCTTTAATTAAAATTATTTATAGTTCTGGTGATTAAGATTGGTATATTTAGATCAATCAATGCTTTTTCCCAAGTATGATGCTGTAATTGCTATATGGTGACCAAAAGGAAGCCAGGTGGAAAGAGGAAGTGGGCAGATGAATCATCACATGGACAGACTCAGATCATGGCCCAAGACCCACTGTGACCAAGTGGATGGGCTCTAGTTAAAGGATTGAGCCAGCAACCCAGGTATGTTATTTAAAGGCTGTCAACCCAGACTGCCTCTGGGTGGAATTACTTAGTCTGGGGAAGGACACTCATTACCTGTGAGCCACCGATATTAAACTGCAAGCTAGTCATTTAGGCAGAAACTGGAGTTTAGGAACACATAGGTTGTAAAGAAAGCATTGGAGCTGGACCATTGTGGCTTAGTTGGTTGAGCAGCATGCTATGCACCAAGAAGTCATGGGTTCAATTCCCAGTTAGGGCTCATGCCTGGGTTGCAGGCTTGATACCCAGTAGAGGGCGTTCAGGAGGCAGCCAATCATGATCATGTTTTTTTTATCTCTTTCCGTCTCCCTTCTTCTCTATCTAAAAAACAAAATAAATCAATAAACACACACACACACACAGTCAATACAACTTTTACTTAAACAAAAACACTGTTCAAATCTTACTTCTTTTCAGAAGTTTTTTTGACCCGCATAGACAAATGTAATCACACCTGATTCTCCTGTTGTGTTTTTAATGCTGTACTCCTCCCTTCTTTAAGAAATAATCTACAGTGTCATACTGCAATTCAGTGATCTATTTATATGCTCTGTTTCAGACTCTGAGAAATCTAGGCTCTGGTGATGGTGGGGTTATCCCATAGGACTCTATAGAAGCTAATTAGGCTGAACTGCATACCAAAGAATCATAGTATACTGGGATTGAAAAGGACTTGAGATGGAGCAATGAGATAACTTGAGTCTGGGCAGACGGAGGGCCAATTACAAGTTTTCTTCTGGCATTAGATTTATCTTACCATTTGTGATTTGTCTTAAAATTTTCATGACTTTTCTAAATATTGATATGAGGAAATAACCGAAATACATGTTGGTTGGTATATGTGACTTACTTTTAAACTTTAACAATTTGATCCAACAAAAATGACAGGCACATAATCAGATGTTAATAATTAAAAATGTGACTATGGATCCATCCAGAGAGATTTTGCTTAACAAATATCTGTGGGGGTTCCAGACAATAAACAAGAACTTAGGATGTGTTGAGAAGGGAGCTGTGATGTGGGAACTGCAGGTTTTTATGTGATGGAGGCATATATGGGGATGCTGCATGTAGATTGAGGGGTCAGGGTAGGCTTCCCCCTGAGGGAATAAAGAACCTAAAGATAATCTTCAGGTAAGACTTGGGGGTGTGGCATAGGAAAAGTGATGGAAGGACATCTGTCTCTCTGATAACACTGTATCATACATTTTTGTTTAAATTTGTACTTGGTATACATTCTGTTGAAGTTATTCTCTTTTATTAAACTTAAACAATATTTGTATTGATTTCAGAGAGGAAGGGAGAGGGAGAAAGAGAGAGAAACATCAGTGATGAGAAAGAATCATGTATTGGCAGCCTCCTGCACAGTGGGGATTGAGCCAGCAACTCAGGTATGTGCCCTGACTGGGAATCAAACTGTGAGCTCCTGGTTCATAGATAGGCATTCAACCACTAAGCCATGCTGGTTGGGCTCTGTTGAAGTTATTTTAAAGTTCAATATGTACCTGGTATTTTACTCTCGCTATAAGTATGTATATTATATCTATATGTACATATAGATATAATATACATATTATATATAATATACATTGATATATAATATACATATTATATACATTAATATGCATATTATATATTATATATACTATACATATATAATACTAGAGGCCTGGTGCACAAAAATTTGTGCACTCAGGGGTAGGGGGTCCCTCAGCCCGGCCTGTGCCCTTTCGCAGTCTGGGACCCCTCGGGAGTGACCACTTGCTGGCTTAGGACTGCTCCGCATGGGATTGGGCCTAAGATGGCAATCAGACATCCCTCTGGCAGCCCGACAGCCCTCGGGGGATGTCCACTTGCCAGCGGGGAGCAGACCTAAGCTGCAGTCAGACATCCTTAGAGCTGCTGAGGAGGCAGGAGAGGCTCCCACCACCACTGCTGTACTGGCAGCTGTCAGCCAGGCTTGTGGCTGAGCAGAGCTCCCCCCTGTGAGAGCGCACTGACCACCAGAGGGGAGCTCCTGCATTGAGCTTCTGCCCCCTGGTGGTCAGTGTGTGTCATAGTGACCAGTCATTCCCAGTCTTTCTGCTGTTAGGGTCAGTTTGCATATTACCCTGTTACTATATAGGATAGAGGCCTGGTGCATGGGAAGGGGCTGGCTGGTTTGCTCTGAAGGGTGTCTCGGATCAGGGTGGGAGTCCCACTTGGGTGCCTGACCAGCCTGGATGAGGGGCTGATGGCTGTTTGCAGCTGGTCACACCCCCTTCAGGGTGGGGGTCCCCACTGGGGTGCCTGGCCAGTCTGGGTGAGGGGCTGAGGGCCGTTTTCAGGCTGGCGGGCGACTGAAGGTCCCAGCCTCTTTTTTTTTTTATGCTGAGATTTATTTACCTTCTATAGCTGTCACTGGAGCTGAGAGCCGGCTCCAGCTCTGAGCCCGCTGCTGGCTGAAAGCAGGTATCTGGGGTTTGTTTAGCTTCTATAATTGCAACATTGTTGCATCCTAGCTCAGAGCTGGGCCGTGGCAGGTGGGGAACCTTGGCTTTCTCCATCACTGGAGCAAGCAAGCCTCATGTTCGCCTCAGCTGTGTGGCTGCTGGCCGCCATCTTTGTTGGCTGTTAATTTGCATATCTCGCTGATTAGCCAATGGGAAGCGTAGTGGAGGTATGGTTAATTACCATGTTTGTCTATTAGATAGGATATGTAATATACATATTATATAATATACATATTATATGTATTATGCATATTATATATATTCCTATATAATAAAAGACTAATATGCAAATTGTCCCCTCAAAAGGGAGTTCGACCAGGAGTTTGACCAGGGGACATGGCTGGCCAGCCAACCGCCTGTGGCCCCTCCCCTGGCCGGCCCTGCTCCTGATCGGCCCCCCCACACCCCTATCTGGGGTGGGGCGGGCCGGTCAACCTCTTGCATTCCCTCCCCCTGGCTGGCCTTGCTCAATCCTGATCTGGCTGGATCCCACCTGTGCACGAATTCATGCACCGGGCCTCTAATGTGTGTGTGTGTGTGTGTGTGTGTGTGTGTGTGTGTTATCCATACTTTGGATACTTCACTCAAAAACAATTTTCAAAGCATGATTTTCCTAAGAATATATTAATAAATTATAAATAATCATTTAAGTGACAAATTACTAATTGCTATTTTACTTCTCCTGTCAGAAGACATTAAGGATAGCCCAGAGGAAAAGGGTTAGCTACTGTCATGGTCATTTACTACATGAAATTTAAGTTAGACTCATTGTAGAACACTCAGAATCAAATAAAAAAAATTTTTCCTAGTTAGTTTCTTTATACACGGAAATTATTAACTGATGCTAGTTTTAATATTATAGTCATGTTTCAGCTATAAACAATGCTAACATATTTTGCATTTTTTTATTAACACATTAAGCGCCCTATCCGTCACTGGTGACTGACACTATACTTTCCGTCCAGAAGACAAAACAGGCTGGGCACTTAACATGTTAATATAAAAGTTATTCATTAAATAATATTTTTCCTGATGCAATTTACATAAAAATAAAGTTGGAAAATAGTTGGCATGGCAGCTTCAGAATGGGTTTGAAGGGGCACCATTTATACAGGTCTATCTTTCTGTGGTCAGCTTCCTTCCTGCTTCAATTAGCTAGAGTTTCTCTTTCCCCAGCCACAATATTCTAACAGAAAAGCTGTGGCTGGCCCATCTGGGCTATTGTAGTTAAATTATGCTCATGGCTACTAATTGCTTAAATTTATGATAATACAAATTACAGTTTCAAATTAACCTTGTCTTGGTGTATGCTCTTGTCTTAAAGGGATCTAAAAAGCTCTTATTACCACTTTTCCTTATAACTACATGTTGACATTGAAGTACTTCTTGCAGCCTGACTTTTTTAAGTGCATTGTGTGATGGTGTTGCCATTACCCGTGGCTGATTTAGGATATGAAATGACTCCTGGAGCCACATGCAGATGCCATGAAGGCAGGGAGAGAAGAAAGCCCTTTGTGATGGCCAGCTCATGGAGTAGGCTGTTCAGGAAGACCCATCATCTCTTCTGCTTTTGCAGCATGTTGAAGTCCTGTGTGGGGCGCCCTCATAATACAAACATTTTAACCCTCTGGATTTTTATGCTTCTGTCTCAAAGAGTGCTAATATATTTTAAAAGTTATGTTTATTAAGCATAATTCACTTGGGAAATAAGTTGATGGCAAAAATGTATTGCTATTTGGCTTTTCTCTGAATGCCAGTTCCCTCTGTCTTCATTCTTCCAGAAATTTAACACAGAAGAAGTATTACTTTCCTTAATATTTCTCTAGAAGCTCTTGTTGGTGCTGGGGGTTTGCCTATAAATTATTCCTGAGAATAATCTCTCAGTGTGAGTGGCATGATGCAGTAATTTGTGTTTTTACTAGATGCCTTTGGATGTTAAATGAGGATTAATTCTTATTTCTCTTAAATATACCAATTATGGGGAAACAAAATCAAGGGCCCAGAATAAAATGAAAGATATTTCACTTTACACCTAAATTCTCTCATAAAAATCTAAGTCAGTTATGACTTCTTTTGGAGGGCATGGTTCTGTGAAGATGGAGGAGCCTCCTGTCCTGAGGATCTAAATAATCTGTGTTACTTCTCAGGTCCCTCCTAACATCTGTGAGGCCCAGAGCAAGAACACAGATAGATGCTAATATATCATACGTCTAAACAAAATTATTTAAATAAAGCTGGTGTTTAAATTGAATTTTAAAAATCTTATTAAGCCCAGCCTGTGTGGCTCAGTGGTTGAGTGTCAATTTATGAACCAGGAGGTCATGGTTTAATTCCCAGTCAGGGCACATGGGATTAGCTGTGGGCTCAGTCCCCAGTAGGGGTGTGTAGGAGGCAGCCAATCAATGATTTTCTCTCATTGATGTTTCTATCCCTCTCTCCCTCTCCCTTCCTCTCTCTGAAATCAATAAAAACATGTTTTTTAAAACATTATTAAATTTTATTTAATGTCTTATCAAATAATTTGCAATTTTAGTCAATGTACATTTACTTGGCAATGGAAAAAAATAGTATATAATTTTATGGAGTCCAGGCTAGAAATCTCAGAATTCATGAAATGGACATGAAATTGGTGATATAATGTCCATCATGGTAAAGGATGAGCAAATATTTCAAAAAATGTTTTATGCTAGGGAAACTAAAGTAGTAGTATTGTATATATTTATGAAATCAGAAAGCTCTGTTTAGCTCAAACTATTTTGAATTAATAACAAAGTTCTCCGTTATTATAATTGTAAATTTATAGAGCTATGACTTATTCACATAAATCATCTCATGATTATAACTTAATTTTTAACTCATAGTTACAACTATCAATGATTTAACTTTTCTGCATTTGACCTAAGAATGGAAAAGACAAATCAGGAAATAGTGACAAAAAGATCATTTCTTTAGGTTGGCCCTGAGACAAGAATTTGAGTTTAGGTAGTTTCAGTTGGAAGGTGACCCCAGGGAAAGATGTTAGGAAAGGAAGTTAGTAAAGTACATTAATAAGCAGATTTCCACTGTGGGCAACTGGGGCTCATTGCCAGTGTAGACCTCTTGATACTGTGTAAAGCATTCCTGGGGTGTCCCATAAGAGGGACAAGCAAGCTGTGGTATTTATCCTTTAACTCCTGTGCTCACTGTTTAGGACTCCTGAAGGCATTAACTGTCCAGCACTTCTGGCCTTCCTGTTGCGACATGCTTCTTCAGTCAGAGAGATTCCTCAGGCAGAGTTATAGCTTCTTCCACCAACAAGGTCTTGGCTGAATGGGATGACAAAGCCAAAGAATATGGGGAGGGCAGAAAATGTCTGATACAGAGGGAATCTTAGGAAAGAGAAGAATTCTCAGAATGCAGAGAGAAAATGAGAAAGAAGACATAAAAACTGGAAAAGAACAGGGAACTTTCATCAGATGTGACCAAAGATTTCTATCTTCTTCTTACTTAGACTAGTCCCACGTGAATGAGGGACCACAGAGTTGCTATTTGAGGTAGTGAGGAACCGATGAGAAAGAACGACCACTTGCTACTCTGGAGGCCGTGCTTCCACATGGGGATTAACCAATGAAACGTAATTATAATAAAGTCTATGAATTGATTTATAGGCCAAGTTTTTATCAATTTCATTATATTCTCAGTTTGTGATGGGTATGGTGAGTGTAATAGAGAAGCACATTAGCTACAAAAGAGTTAAGAAAATTGAAAGTAAAAAATGTAGAAATTGGGAGACATTATGCCACCCAAGAAATTAGAATTTAAGCACTTTCTTCTTGAGCATTGATAGGGCTTTGGTAATTTAACATATAAATAAGTCAGGTTAACTTCATCAGATGTAGATAAACTAATAAGTAGTTTTACAAAGACAAAGTGATTTTTTTTTTCAGATCAGTTTACCTGGATTGACTGTTGTGATATTATAATTTATCATCAGACATATTGTTCGTCAACATAAACAGTTATAAAGAGAGAGAGGTCAGTGAGTCTATTGGTAGAAAGAAACAGACCAGAATTTTTGAAAAGTAATTGCTTTATTTTATAAGGTTAGTTTCTTTACTGTTTACTAAAGTCTGGATTGTCTGTGAAAACCTAATTTATTGACCTTGCATAAAGGTAGGTCAAATGATTTTGAATGCTGTATTCTGGTTTTGGAAAAGTTGTAGTGATGTGTCTTTTTTTTTTTTTTCACTTACAGTTTACATTCAGTATTCTGTATTAGTTCCAGATGTACAGCATAGTGGTTAGACAATCATGTACTACAGTGATGTTTCAATTTGAATAGTAATGTTTTGGAGAAAGATACTACTTCAAAGTCCATAGTTGAACCACTGCAGAGATATTATTTCAATGACAATACAATTCCTGCTACTTCAGACAAAGTTTTGGCATTTTTTTTTTTCAACCGCAGAAGCCTGAGTATGGCTTAAAGAAAGGGCAAATCTGCATGATGAAATTTAGCAGTGCCATTAAAATTCTGTAAGTCTGCTAAATAGTTTGTTCCTTTTCAATGTGAAGCCCTTCTAATAAGAAGTTCAAAGGAAATCATAAAGCTTTAGAAAGACTTAGAAAATATGACCCATGAGGGAAAAGGTAAAAGAATACACATTATTTAGCCTCAAGACTAAAGGTCATTTTCATAATTGTCTTCAAGTACTTGTATAGCATTTACCCAAAGTCTGATACTCCATTTCCACCTCCACCATTAAGCCCTTCTACCAGAAGTACCTGGTGCGGCCGCTTCCTGAACTTTTTGGAGATTCTGTGCTATAAATTGGGTTGATTCTCTGCTTTCCCTGTTACTGGTTTAGGATCTGCCTTTCTTGACTCTATGGTTGTTTAACTTTCAACATCCTGTTGCTGTGTTCTTTAGTATATCCAGTACAGTGTTGTGTTAGTTCAGTTTGCTGTAACAAAGTACCATAGACTGGGTGGCTTACAAACAACAGAAATTTATTTCTCACATTTCTGTAAGCTAGGAGTCTGAGATCAGATGTATTTCTTTGTAAAAAATTTTCTTTTCCTGTGGGTTTTAGTAGTGTCTCAGAAAGGAGAAAATTTAGATGTAAGTTTTCACATTTTAACCCAAAAGATTCTATTTTTGTTTCTTAAATTTTTGAAATGTGTAATAAACTTTGAACTATTAAAATGATGCCTGACATACTTACAAGAGTGAAGTTCTAAGAAAAATTTATTTGTTCAATTTGTTTGTTTGCCTTTTTGTGTTTAACATATTTGAGAGTGTCAGGTATATTGAGTGGGTAATAATGATTTGAATTGTCTACAGGGAGTTGATTAATTATGTATGTAAGTGGTATTAAGTTTTAAAAGGATTTAATCTGTTAAAATTATGAGTTATTATACATTATTCAAAGAACAAGTGAATTTTAGGTTTCTATTTTTAGCCAAAAGTTCAGAAATAAAATATTTCAATTTATCTATGGTGTTAAGTAAAATTATATTTTAAAATGTATAAATTTAATAAATTAAATATTAATCAAAATATAGAAAATAGGGAAAATTTCTTCCCATGCATGAAAATCTGCCCCTCCCTCTCTAGATATTAAAATACCACTGAAAACTATTTATCACAGGTGGTATACAATATTGTCCTGTCTAATAAAAGACAAAAAGGGTACTTAACCATACCTCCGCTACGCTTCCCATTGGCTAATCAGCGAGATATGCAAATTAACTGTCAACAAAGATGGCAGCTGGCAGCCACGCAGCTGAAGCGAGCAGGAGGCTTGCTTGCTCCAGTGATGGAGTAAGCCAAGGTTCCCCGCCTGCCACAGCCTGCTCTAAGCTCCGAAAGCAACAAAGTTTCAATTATAGAAGCTAAACAAACCCCAGATACCTGCTTTCAGCCAGCCGCAGCCTCACAGCTGGAGCGAGCAGGTCGGCAACAAAGTTTCAATTATAGAAGGTAAATAAATCCCAGAATAAAAAGAAAGAAAAAAAGGAGAGGCTGGGAGGTTCAGTTGCCGGCCAGCCTGAAAACGGCCCCAGCCCCTCACCAAGACTGGCCAGGCACCCCAGCGGGGACCCCCACCCTGAAGGAGGTGTGGCCAGCCTGAAAACAGCCATCAGCCCCTCACCCAGGCTGGCCAGGCACCCAAGTGGGACCCCCACCCTGATCCAGGACACCCTTCAGGGCAAACCAGCCGGCCCCCTCCTGTGCACCAGGCCTCTATCCTATATAGTAAAAGGGTAATATACAAACTGACCCTGACAGCAGAAAGACTGGGAATGACTGGTCACTATGACACACACTGACTACCAGGGGGCAGATGCTCAGTGCAGAAGCTGCCCTCTGGTGGTCAGTGCATTCCCACATGGGGGAGCTCTGCTCAGCCACAAGCCAGGCTGATGGCTTCCAGTACAGCGGTGGTGGTGGGAGCCTCTCCTGCCTCCTCAGCAGTGCTAAGGATGTCTGACTTCAGCTTAGCTCTGCTCCCTGCTGGCAAGTGGACATCCCCCGAGGGCTGCCAGGCTGCCAGAGGGATGTCTGATTGCCAGCTTAGGCCCAATTCCCCGGGGAGCAGGCCTAAGCCAGCAGGTGGTCATCCCCTGAGGGGTCCCAGACTGCGAGAGGGCACAGGCCGGGCTGAGGGACTCCCCCCCGCCCCAAGGGCACAATTTTGTGCACCGGGCCTCTAGTATTACAATAATCATAAGGTAAAAAAAAGAAGTATAAACATTGAAAAGTAAAAAGCAGCTCAGCTGATATGGCTCAATGGTTGAGCATCAACCCATGAACTAGGAGGTCACAGTTGGATTCCTGGTCAGGGTATATGCCTGGGTTGTGAGCTTGATCCCCAGTGGGGGATGTAAAGGAGGCAGCTGATCGCTGATTCTCTCTCATCATTGATGTTTCTATCTTCTATCTTTCTCTCCCTCTCTCTTCCATGTGTCCATGGGCAATGCATATATGCATATAGCTCTTTTAAATTTATCTTAATTTATTAGATAACACAGGTTATTTTGACATGTAGGAAACATTTTTGAGACTTTCTATTAACCACTTGTGAGCATGGCATTATGCTATTAACGTCCTGTACAAATTAATTTAAACAGGCACAATCTGTGGCTTCTGTCAGATTTAAAAATTTTTTCCCCTCCTCTTCACATGTAGAACTGCAAAGCCAGAAAAAATCTCAAATCTTTATAATCCAAGCCCTAGTCCCTTGCCTGGATCTTTGTGTAATATTTCTAACAAGTGGTGGTTGACCTTTTTGCTTGAACACTTGTAGTGACGGGGAACATTCACATTCATAAAAAAGTTTATGTAATGTATATAACTTTAATTGTTTCTGAAAGTTTTTGGCCTTATGTATCTTTCAGATATTTAATGACCATTAGTGTAAATTATCTGATACATTCTCATAACTTTAGTATCCGACGTGATGGATGTCTGAGTTCTGTCTAGTACTCTGCTCCCTTCTGTCATTATATCTGAAATTGACTCTCTGTGTGAACACCCATACTCCGGATATGATCTGATCAGTGGAAATTTGGACACTGAATTTCTATTAATGTCTTCAAGATTGTGTTGACTTTTTTGGGGGTAGCTTCCTTATAATATTACCTCATACCGAACCTTGAAATCTATTAAAATCCTTTTATCTACCAGCTGTTAACCATGGCTGCTCCCTTCAGAACTGTACATTTGATTTTTAAAACTTCATTAGAAGGCCTTGCTGATAGCTTGTGAAATTTCATGTTGTTAATTTGGCCAGCCCTTGCAGTGTGTAAAGAATTTTTAAAACCCGGTTTTGTCCTTTATTGCATTCGTTGGTATTACCTGAAATTTTGTAAGCAAAGTTGACATTTTTGTTCAAGACATTTTCATATACGTTCTTTCCCTTAGTGCTCACAACTCTGAATGCAGTGTTTATGACAGGGCTTTCCCGTCCCTGGAGTCAGTGTAACGGGGAGGAAAGTGGGATGTCATTCCAGTTCCATCATTCGCTCTGCCTCTTTTTCCTCATCTAGAAGACGGGGAGGATAATAAGTGCATTGTGGATTTGTTTTGAGGAAAAAGTGGAAAAATTTCCATAAACCACTTGGCACTGCTCATAAACACGTATGTCCTCGGTAAGTGTTAGCTTTTAGTTTAAGTAATTCCTTTCCCGGTGAAGGACTGAGGTCTGGCAGGTTTAACTCACTTTTCCAAGGTCACAAGCCAACGAGGCTTAGGCCACAGGTGCTAAAGTCAGACATCATTGGATGCTAACTTTGGGCTTACCCTTTGCTAATTACATGGTATTGGATTAGTGGTTTAACCCTTTTTAGGCATAAGCGTCTATAGACACTTTAAAAATCATTTTTCCTGAGAATTTTCAACTGAAAATATTCAAGAACACCCGAATTGTGAGTAATATATTTATTTTTATAATGATCATTGCAAATTTATTTTTAAAATTAAATTAAAAAATATCGTGGCCTGTGGGGTTGGTTTCCATATTGGATGGGAAACCCCCTTACTTTTAGTTTTCTCATCTATAAGGTAGAAAATTTAATATCGCCCTCAAAGATTGTTAGGATAATTCAATGAATAACATGAAAAAAATTTATAATGTCTGGGTCTACAAATTATAAACCTCTTTCCTATCTTTATTAACCGCCCCCCCCCCAAACCCATGGGGTTTAAATTAGATAAGCTCTGAAAAGCATTTAGTCTATAGCATGGCACATATAATTCATTCATAAATAAGAACTATTTTTACAACACTTTATACCTATGGCATTTGAGGAAACCAGAAAATATTTCTCCGAGCTTTCCCTATTGTTTAATGAACAGAAACAAATATATAACTTCCAAGTGATTTAATTCTAATTTTCTTTTAATATTTAAATATTTTAAATGGAAAAATATTCAGCAATCTGAAATAGTAGAATCAAGTGCTATTCATGCTGTACAGGTCCTCTAGGAGTGGAGGGGAGTGAAGGGGCAAAATTGACTGTTGTAATTAGAAAAGATATATGAAGGAACTTCCACTCAGGATGGGCAGTAAAGGATTAGTCCTCTCTGACATATAAAGGTAGTCACCAAATTATGAATGAGTTGGTGGGGAGAAATAAACTTGAAAGAGGATTTTAGCTTTTATTTAATTATGTACCTGAAAAAGACTGTAAAGTGGATTTAAACTAAACTATAAAATCAACTTACATTTATATACAATATTTCTGCCATGTTTCACTTTGAACCTGACTAGGTAGGGCAAAGGAGGTTCAAGGAAACGTCACCAGTTCCTCTCTCAGGTATTACGCTTGTGTGGAGACAGGGATGGAATGAGTGGTGTCACCTACACTGTATTTAATGAGTACGTACTATGTCCAGGCACCCTCTGTATGTACATTTAATCCTCACAAGAACCCTATGAGGAAGTACACACTATTTTCATTTCAATGTGAGGAAACTGAAGATCAGGGAACTTAAATAATTTTCTTGGGTGTACATTGTGTTTCTGGGTACCAGCTGCAATTAGTTTAAAAAAATAATAGTTAAGGGAAAAGTGAACTTTTCCCTTGAACCAATTATACTGCTTAATAAACAGTAGGAACCACAGACTGGCTTCAGCTTCATTCCATGGGATGAAAAGCAAAACCAACAAAACCAGACAAAACAACAAAAAAGAAAGTAAGCAAAACAAAAATCCTATATCTTCTCTGTACTGTATTGATTGAAGAGACACTGTAACACAGGTAACATCATTAACCCATGTGAATAGAATCATAGAGATTAAATTTTATTAAACTTTATTGATAAGATTAGCTCTTTTGGTTGTAATATTGCCTTGTTGTCTCTTGTAATGTTTTTCTTGTAATGGTCTCCTGGATGGGAAGGTTTGCTTGCAGTTTGGACAAAAATGGCATGCTAATTTTATTGGTCCATAGAAATCTGGAACAATTAATGAGTTTACAATGAATTTGCTAATGTATAACACCTTGAAAATTTTACAATGATCATTTAGTAATGGAAATAGTAATGGTTTCTTCTTGACAGTGAATTACTTTAAGAAAGCATTAGCTTTACAACCTAGTGTCATTGGTAATTAATTAAGGTTAACAACTAAAGCTGTGAAGAAGTGCGTCTCTCAGATGGGATACTCATCTGCTGGGGAAAGATTTGGATGAAATAGCTGATATTTAAAGAATAACTTGCCTGAAAAATAATCTATTCACATAGGATAAAAGGGTTATTTTCTTCTGGAGGTACGTGACATGCCTGAGGGCCACATAGAGAGGCCCCAGTTGGAGAGAGAGAGAGAGCTCTGCCTTTATTGGGGTCTGAGCATGGGGTGTGTGTGGTTTCATGGATTCATTCTTTGTTGGCTCACTTAAGGCGTAAGGGCAGGAATTATGGTGCAGGAAGAGAGGAGTGAAGTCATTTAAGTGGTCCGTTATCAGTTTACTCGGGGCTTTCTGAAAGAGAACACGTCATGAGTACGGGCAGCCTCTCTCCTTAGCTCAGTGGTTCTCAACCTTCTGGCCCTTTAAATACAGTTCCTCATGTTGTGACCCAACCATAAAATTATTTTCGTTGCTACTTCATAACTGTAATGTTGCTACTGCTATGAATCATAATGTAAATATCTGATATGCAGGATGGTCTTAGGCGACCCCTGTGAAAGGGTCGTTCGATCGCCAAAGGGGTCGCGACCCACAGGCTGAGAACCGCTGCCTTAGCTGGTTGTTTTGCTAGTAGCTGTGTCAAAGGGAAGCAATATATTTATTCAAGCTTTTGAAATGGGTGCCTCCTCAATCAAAAGGTTAACGTCTGGCAGTTATACTACAGTGTGCCAACAGTTCTTTTTACTGTGGTATGGATATACCATATCCTTTTAATTTTAATCATTCTACTGTTGATGGACACTTGGATTGTTTATAGTTTATGGTTATTATGAATAGAGCTGCTTTGAATATTCTTGCACGTGTCTTTAGGTGGACATAGGAGTTGAGTATGCACCTAGATGTAGAATTGTTGTGTGGTAGAGTAGGTGTATGTTTCACTTTAGTAAGTACTGCTAACAGTTTTGCAAAGTAGCTGTGCTACCATACACTCCCCTCAGCCATCTATGAGAGTTCCAGTTCTTTCTTATCCTCACAACTCTTGGAATTGCCCATCTCTTTAATTTCAACCATTGTGATGAGGGCTTTGGTCTCAATTTTCTTTTCACCGATGAATAATGATGTGGAGCATTTTAAAGTCAGCATTGGCCATTTAAGTATACTTTTTGGAAATGCCAGTTTGGCCTTTTGCTCATTTTGAAATTGGATTGTCTTTTTCTTATTGCTTTGTAACAGTTCTTTCTATATTGTGGATATCACTCTTTTGGCAGATGTTTCACTCACTTACTGATATCTATTAATTATATTATAGTTCTTTAATGACTATACAGTGGCCCAATATAAAAATATAGCATAGTTTTAAAAATAAAATAACTACCGCTATTTGGAAATGGGTTATCATTTTATGAAATAAAACAATACAAATTTTTTTTTCTAGGACTTGTTCCCATTTTTAAGTTAGGAGTCTTTGAAAGTCTCTATTAGCATTGCCTCTAGATAAAAATATGAAATAGATGTGTTTTAGTTTTGTCTTATTTCCTTCTCCTTTGATGTTTCCAACATCTGTTTTTATAAATCACCTCTTTATTTCATTCGGTCTTAACTCTGAGGTAATATGCTCACGGATAAGACTGAATACTTCAAGAATGATTCTAGCAGCACAGCTATTGCATCTATTGTTTATTTCAGAGGAGCTTTGGAAAATTATCTTGATCAGGAAAGACATGTAGAGTGTACTACATCCATATGAATACATAAACATCTACAAAGTAAGGCCACTTTCTTCCATAAAATAATACAAACATATTCTCTGTGTAATGGCTATTTATCTGTAGTTACCAATGATTTCAATTAGGAACATAACTTGGGATTCAAACTCCTTACTGTGGACTTCAAGGTCCTGCCTAGTCTGTGCCTCGCCTATCTCTCCAGTTTATCTTATACCACATTTCTCCTTGCTCACAGCTCTCCAGCCAGACTGGCTTCTTCAGGTTCTGAGATAAGCTCACTCTTGCCTCAGACCTCTGCATTCTTAAAACGTATTTTTATTGATTTCAAAGAGAGATAAGGGAGAAGGGTAGAGAGCTAGAAACATTGATGAGAGAGAAACATCGATTGGCTGCTTCTCCACATCCCCTTCTAGGGATTGAGCCGGCAACTGGGGCATGTGCTCTCACTTGGAATCGACCCGGCAGCCTCTTGGTTCATGGGTTGACACTCAACCACTGAGCACACCAGCTGGGCAGAGATTGCATTTTGAAGATATTTCCACAAAACAATAAATGGCTTCTTCTCTCACTCTTAAAAAATCATTTGTTCTTAAATCAATTATCACAGTCTCAGAAACAAATCCTTTCCTGCCAACATTATCTAAAGGCCCTGCCTCTCTCTGCCATTATATCATCCTGTTTATTTCTTTCCGAGTGCTTACCACTATCAGAGGAAATCATGTTTATGAATTTGTTTAATGGTTCTTTATGTGTCCCACACTTCTAGAATGTAAATCTAGAGAGATCATATCTGGTGTTTATAACAGTGATTGACATATGGTAGGTTCTGGTAATTTTAGTTGACTGAGTTTAATGAATAAATTATGAAGACAAGGACAACATGTAGAAAAAGTTGCTTTCAGGACATTCCAAATTGCTAATTTATAACTGATTTTATTGAATTGGTATTGAGCTAACTCGTGTGGATGGGCCTTATTTCTGCCATGAGGGTGTAAGCTCATATGCTGTATGCTCCTTCGGAATCATTCAGGGTACTGAGCCCTGTGTAGCTTCCCTTCATCCCCCACAATAGAGCTGTTGCTTCCTCCTTTAGACTCAATATAATTTGCATTCAACTTTATTAAACTATATTCACACTATTATACTTACTTATGTCTGTCTCCTCTGTTGTCTTCTCCCCAAATCCTTCCCCTGCCTCCATCTTCTTCAATAAGTTCCTATGAAAGAAGAAACTTCTGATTTATTCTTGTGTGAATCTTCAGTCTTTGACATAGTGTCTAACACAGTTTAGATGTTCAACCAATGTTTGGTGAATAAATAATTTGTTTTCAGTAAATATTTGTTGAATTGTCAATATAGTATTTTTTTTATCACTGAATACTTGAAAATGAAAACTTAACTATCTTTTTACTAAACGTAATATAAACTTCTTGGCTTTCAGTAAAGAAGAAAACTCTTACATTTTATTTTAGATCTCTTTCTCAACAGTGAAGATTTTTTTCTTCTCTCACTCTCTCTTTATTTTGGAATGGGAATAGTGTGTAGAGCTATATTCCTCTGCAATCCACCTATTGCAAGCCATTCTACTTTCATGGCGGCAAAATTATACACCTTAAAAATATTTTTTTCATCCTTACCCAAGAATATGTTTTATTAATGTTTAGAGAGAGAGGAAGAGAGAGAGAGAGAAAGAGAAATATCGATGTGAGAGAGAAACATTGATCGACTGCCTCCCTCCCACACGCTCCCCAACCAGAATCACACCTGCAACCTAGGTATGTGCCCTAACCAGGAATTGAACCCGCAACGTTTTTTGGTGTTCAGACAGATACTCCAACCAACTGAGCCACCCAACCAGGGCAAAATTATACACCTTTTTTTTTTTTTGTATGCTTTTGCTTTTTAAGAACCAGGTGCTTCTGAGAAAAGGAGTTTCTGCTTTTTGAAAAGAGAGTAACCACAAAAGATTGAATTTGCTCCTTATGAAATTGGTACCTATTGTCGTTTGTAGAGAAGGTATATTCCCAATTACAGCTAACTATTCCTCTAATGTTTAATTTAATCCGCAAACTTTCTTTTCTAGTGACAACCACCAAGTATTAATGAGCACTTTGGGGGTCTTCGAGTTATATCTGTGGCTCTGGAGAACACAAAGCAAAAAAAAGAAGACAAGATCTCCAGTTTTAAGATCTCCCTTAGACGAGACCAGGGGCTAAGTTGTGCTGTCGGTACTGACATCTTGCTTTGTTAAGGTTTCCTTTAATTCCAAGGGTGTGTAAATATGACAAGAACTTGACTTTAAGAATAAGTTATTTTGGGAGAGTGAACAGTATGATGTTTCTTTTCTTAGTTATCTTATCATATATTTCTCATGCTGCTGGTGCTTTCTAGGGCTTCTTATAATTGGCCATACTTCTCATATTTTATAAGAACAAAACTGTCTCTCTAAAGTAGGAAGAGTACCAGTAGCATTGATCAGACCATTTTTCCCCCAAATGTGAAAAAGTATGGACCTGCCATACATGTATTCTCAAGACTGAAAGACTATAGTCAATGTTCCATGATAGCAGGTATATTGAAAATGCATGCGATAAGGAACAAAGTTGGAAAACTAACATTACTTGAAATCCAGACTTGTTATGAAGCTATAGTAATTAAGAATGCATGGAGTTGATATCAACAAAGACATTACTAGATCAGTGACACACAGTAGTCCAGAAATAGACTCACATGGGAGTATTGACAAAAAATTTTCTACAAAGGTGCAAAGAGGATTTGGTGGAGAAAGAACAGTGTTTTTAACAAATGGTGCTGGAACAACTAGATAGTGATGTGCAAAAAAAGGGGAGTTTGAACAACATGTATACTAAAATTAATGGAAATGATATTCAACCTCATTAATTATTAGGAAAATGCAAATTAAAACCACAGTGGAATATCACCTACTCCCATTAGAATAGATGCAATTAAAAAGACTAACCATACCGAGTGTTGGTAAGAATTATCATTGCTGTGGAAAGGTAAAAATGGTACAACTATTTTGGAAAGCAGATTGGCCGTTTCTTAAGATATTAAATATATACAAACCACATGATCCATCCATTCCACTCCCAGGTATTTAACCAAGAGAGATAAAAACACATGTTCCTACAAAGACTTGTACATAAATGTTTGTAGTAACTTGGTAATAGCCAATTACTGGAAACAACTCAAATGTCCATCAAGAAGTGAATGGATAAACAAACTGTTATACATATGCAATGTAATCCTACTCTAATAAAAAGGAACAGGTTTTGAAATATACTGCACACAAAAAAAGAATCTGAAAATAATTATGCTAAGTGAAGGAAGCCAAAAAAAGAGCACATACATACTGTATGATTCAATTTCTAGTAATTCTAGGAAAATGCAAACTAATGGATAATGATAGATAGAAGGTAAGTAGTTGCCTGGAAGTGGGGGTCAGGAAGGGACAGGAGGGAGGAATTACAAAGTAGATAAGGAAACTTGGGGATAAAGGCTATGCTCATTATCATTGTGATGGTTTCACAGATGTATACATATGTCAAAGCTTGTCAAATTGCACACTTCCAACATGTTCAGTGTATTGTATACTAATTATGACTCAGTAAAGCTATTAAAAGAACAACTAAAATAAAATTTATTCAAGATAAAAAGAGCATAAGTAAAAAAAGGATCCAGTAGTGGTGTTTAAACACTTTAAACATTGTTATATAAGACATTCATTATCTCATAGCACACTAACTGTTGAAGTTAGGAAGTGCAAAGGACGTAGGGAATTGACTAGATTACCTGGAGAGTTTAAATATATTTGATAAAAATAGCACAGACCTATTATGGCAGCTCTGGCCAGAGGATCTGGAGAGCTAACCTCAGAAGAAGTCAGGAGAGTTAGAGTTGTGAAAATTAAACTGGGTCACAGGCATTGCCTTGACACTATTTATGAACAGTGGTTGTTCATAATAATATTTATTAAATCATCTCAAATAATTGTTTAGAGGCTCTTTTTCAACCAACCTGACTAATTTAACAAATATGCTTTGTTTCAAAGCAGGCCTGTGCCTCCTCATATGGGAATTGGTGAAAGGGCACTATTCATTGAAGACCCTCAAAGTCAGAACTCTTCGGCCACAGTTAAGTTCTGTTTTTTTTTTTTTTGTTAAAATTAATGAATGAAGAAAGTTAGTATGGGGTCACCCTCACGTAATAATCTCGTTCTATTTACTTGACTCTAAATATAATGCAGAATCATCATTTTCAGTGAAAGTAGAGGTGCCAGTAGGCAGTGAGATAATCATAGGGAAAAAATCCTTTTTTTTCCAGGAGTGATGTAATGTCAGCTGTCTTGGAGATCATGCAAGTTAACGTTAGCATCTAGATGACAAACGAAAAGTTATTGAGTTGTGCTATTCAGGATGGCAGACCCAAGAGGACAGGGGCGGTTTGTTTTACATAGTTTGTGACTTTTCAGTATTGGAAAACTTGATTTCCACATGTGGAAAAAAACATATCAGTTAAGATATTTATAAATTGAAAAAAGGAATGGTAGTTTGTAAAGTACTTTTGCTTACCTGCCACTTCCCTGAAGTTGATCCTAATAGGTATAATTTTTAGAACAATATTGTCTAAAACTGAAGAATTTTGGTTAATAAGTAGAATATAATATAGTAAATTATTCCTGAGACAATTTAAAAATACTTGAGAAAGTCTAATTATATTAAATGAGTAATTTAACTGTAGGCTTTTTTCTTTAAACTTTATACCTTTGAACAGAAGCATAAATAAGTAATCTATGAGATAAGTGAGTCTGAAAATGTAAACACACACATATGAACTCTAGAATGCAGTACCTTCTCCCACCTCTCCCATTCTTTTTATTTTTATTGATAAAGTCTCTGTTTCATTTTTAAAAAGTCATGGGGTTGAGGATTTGTAGTGTAAATTCAAAACAGGAATATATTTAATCTTTTTCAGCAGCCATTTTTACTTTTTGCTAAATTATAGTCAGAAAACAAACTCTTCTGAATCAAATTTCAAGAAAAGTGACAGAAAAACATTATTTAAAAAAATCCTTTAAATCCTTTTTCTAAAGTTAAATTATGATACAAATGAAGAACATTAGAAATACTCTTCACATTTTTACATGATGTATCTAAAAGTGATTACATTACTTCTAATTATGAGTAATAGGATTGCAAGGTGCTTTTTGGCAGTAGAGTTATGTTTGCAAAAATAGACCAACTCACTTAGTCAGTGCCATTACCTTAAAAGAGACAGTCTGATTATGCTAATCTTTCCTAAAATAAGTTTCATCATGTAGTTTCTTTGGAAAGGAAAAGGATTATGCCTTGAGACATGGCAAATTCAGGGCATATGATATGTATGTATATACATATAATATATAGGTTGTCCCCCAAAATGTATACATGCACTCTGAATAATTATAAGGGCAGTGTTTATTAAAATACATTTCATTTTCAAATTGAGCTATCAACTGTTAGTGTGTATACATTTTTGGGGACACTGTATATATGTATGTACATATATAATTATATAGATATTAAAACTATAATTTGATGGTGATGGATGAGGATCAAATAGAATCTTTTCCAAGTTTCTCTCTTCCTTAAGTGAAATTACTGACATCTGTACCTGGCTGCTCATCTTTATTCCGTGACGTAACTCCTTCTAGAATAATCCTACATTCTTTCCCATGGCCTCTTATCCTCTCTGCAGTATACATCTTTTGCTTCACCCAGATGGCTATCCTACACTTCTTCAGAGAACCACTTCTGTTTGCCCAAGTTTTGTCTCTACTCAAATGCCCTTTCCTGTCCTTCAGGTCAAAGTCATATCTCTTTTGTCAAGCTCTCCCAGTGATTTCTTCATTCTTTGCACTCTGTAACACACATGATTTGTAACATAATCCTGGCACTTGATTTAATGTAGCATAATTTTTTTTAGTTAATCAAATCCTAGTGTGCAAGAACCTGAAGGCATCGGGACACAGAATTGTGTATTCAGCATCATTCTAACTATGGATAGAAAATGCAATTAAAAAGGGATCAAGGAAAGGATTATGAATGATCAAATGTCTTGTGTATATGTGTGTGCTTTTGGTATCTATCATCTATCTATAGACACACATATAGTTTTGTTTTTTTTTATAAAGAGCACATATATTCTGAGGAAAAAAAGTGGAAAAAACAAAAATAAATAGAAAGAAAAAAGTGAGTCTGTCCAGACAAAGTCTAATCACTGACTCATGCGATCTTAGCTGGAGGGGAAGGAAGGTCTGAAATCAGTCTGCCAGCTCCTCTCTGCTGTGGTGGGTGGGCCACGAGGCCTCCCTCAGAGCATATGAAGGGATCTTTCCATGTGGAAGGGCAGCTATGGAAAAGAATAGGAAGGTGGGGGTGGGGGTGGGGGTGGGGACGTGGAACCTAAATTGTCCTGCAGAGTAAAGTGAGAAAGTGGAGCTTCTGGAAGGGAATCCAGGAAACAAGCTGGGAGATGGGAGGGAACTCTGGAGTCTCATTGCTTTAGTTGACAAGTATTTGTTAAGTGTCTAATATGGACAGGCTCTATTCTCGAAACTGGAGATTCATTGGTGCACAAGGCAGATAAAAAAATCCCTGCCCTAGTGGAGTTTATATTCTAGTGGGCAAGAGACTAAAGTCAGAGCTTTTGTTTGTTTTTGTTTTGGGGTGGGGGTGCTAGAGGACTTAAGAGAGAGGCTTGCCTGTTCAATGTTTTCTGCACTGCCACACGAGGCCCCCAGATTTCCAGCAAAAGTGTAATGTTGACACCTGCTGTGTGGATGCGATTTGGGGTTATAGTTGGAGCTGAGACCATCTGGGGAAAAGAGATTGAGGCTATAGAGCTGGCAGCTCAACCAGACACCACCGCGGAGTCCTCCCAGTCCTGTGCTCATCCGCACCAGTGACTTCACTGCGTCCCACACTCCCTGCTGTCGCGATGGGTGAGCCACGGCTGCTAGGACCCTGAGTATCACAAACAGGTGAAAGGCAGCTTTCCTCCCCCAGTTGCATTCTAATCTGTTGGAGTTACCCTCACCACCTTGCCCATGAAGTGATATTTTGCAGGGTTAACTGAAAGGAGGTTATTTCCATTTTAATTTATGTTTTTGCCCCTTTATTTTCTCTGCTTCAAACCCTTCGATGGCTTTCCCCTACCCTCAAGATAGGGGCCCAATCCTTACACAAGATACAAGGGCGACACAACCCAATGCCCACCGACTCCACTTTGGCTTCACTGGAGTTTAATTTCTTAATCCCTTGCCCCTGCCTGTTTAAATCTCCGTGTAATGATCCCTCCTGGGAGGAGCGTCCTCGGACTTCCCTAGGTTAGATCTCCCTGTTAAGTGCTCGTACACAGAGCCCTGCAGGCCCTCACACATCATCCCACTCCGAGTAGCTTGTGTAATGCCTTCTCCTTTCTGTGCTAGTTTTAAGTTTCAGCTGTTCACTGACGAGCCTCATCTTGCTCACCACCGTAGCTTCACAGCTCAATCTAGTGCAGAGTAGGGGGGCTTCATAGCACAGACAGCAGTCCCCGGGGGCCAGGAGGCCAGTTCCAGGGACCGACTCCAGGCTGTCTTCAGAATCTACTCCTCTGACCAAGAGCCTTTGTGCCTGGGCAGCTTTTCTCTCCTGGGACAGCTAAACTCCCAGGAGACTCCTTTCCACTTCACACTGATGCATTCCTACATGGTTTATTTGGGCTCTGAATGGGACCCTGGGTGCAATGCAATTCATTTGCAAATGCTCAGCACACAAAGCACCGTGTATCCACAGACTGATCAAAGTTAATCACGGAGGACTGACAGGTCTGCAAGAACAACAAATAGTGCCCAGACCTAAAGGACTTCTTCTTAATTAATTCTCAGGGCAACGAAAGCAAATGTTTGCCTGCAGTAACTCGTAACTTTGGCCTTGGGATTTAGGGATCGTCAGTGTGTGGGCAAATTACTTGTATTCAGGGAAGGCCCTGAATTGTGTAACCTGTGCAGTTTCCTTCACTTACTGTGCCTTCCCCGAATTACGTTACTCAGTTTAACACGCTGTTCTGTTGACTCTCCACAGAACTGACTTCAGGGGAGTCAAATGACTTTGCTGCTTCTCACAATTCATAAGGCTTCATCCTTTGATTTCTGCTCCCTCTCCCCTTGCCTGTCACACTTGCCTCTCCACCAGTGACATGCTCCTGGCTTTATTTTTATTTTATATTTATTCACCTTGTTGGCCCGCATTCCTACAGAGAACGTGTTCTTTTTATACAGACTCTGGCCTTGACTCTTTTCTGTTTTCCTATCGGAGGTTCTGGAATCCTTGGGGATCTAGGAGGCAGAGTGGGAAAGAGCAAACTGTGGGGAAGACCTTCAGCTGCACAGCCAAAGGCCCTCGTCAGTGTGCCTAGAGAGTCTCCACATCCACCTTTTCAGCTCTACCCACACACACTAGCAGCCATGCTGTGCCACAATTTTGAGGGCAATGTGTGCTGACATAGAAAAATACATCTACATCAAATCCTTCCTTCTCGCCACTCATTATTTGAACAGCCTGGTGAAACTAGGCCCTGGTTACCGGAGGAGAATTTGGGTTGTTCTGTTTTTACTAAATACTAACATAAGATGTTACAGTAATTCTCTTTTATATGCACTATCAGGCCATTCAACATATGCCAGTTATGCTTACAAAAGTGGAATTTGACTTGAATTATTTGATATTGTACAGAGATATTTTTCTAGAGCCGCTAACCTACAAGAGAGGGAAAAAACTGAGGAAGTCACACATTTCTTTCTCTCCTTCTTGAAGCAGCGTATGAGATCTAATTTGAATAACAACTTTAAGAAATTACATGCTGTTTCTACTTAATGTTAATCAAAAGCTTTGCCTCTTCTCCTTGTTGGTCACCTCCGTTGTCATGGCAATGATTGAGATTTCACAGATGCAGCAATGCATTTGCTGAGCAGGAAGATAAGACTATTGTTTATGACAATAATTATCTAAAAGCAGGTGTCATTAACAGAATACTCATTGCCAAACTTGTTAGAAAAAGCACAAAATGGAATTATTGCCATCACATGATATCAGGAAAATGCTAGAAGAAATGTAGCGTAAGTATGAGCTCTGAGTGTACAGAGCTTTCTTATGTGGCTAATTCAGTGTAAATATAAAAGTTTATATAAACATAGGGGTCATTGAAATTAGCCCTAGTAGGGACTTTAGAAATAATCTAGTATAAACTCTTAACTTGCTTTAATGAAAAAAAGGCACTATTTCTCAGCCCGCTGCATGGATAATATCCTGTGGGAAATCAATGAACACTGGAAATTTATGTTGGTATCAGGAGAAATGCAATGTAAGTGGACATCATAAGGTTTCAAATTCACCTTTTATTAATGAGATAAATGTATTTTCTTATAATATCTCTGAAGCTTCTGATTGGAGTACACGTTTTTATGGTAATGAGCCCTTACGTCCAGGGAGGTAATCTCAACTGAGCAAAGTAATTGAGTTTTTAGTACAATTTCTCTTGCCTGTGTCAGATAACTAATTATTTCTCCCTGAAAAATAAGGTGAAGTTGAATCAAATTACTTTATTCGTAAAGGTATAAAGAATGACTTTGAGTTAAAGAGCAGTTGCTGATAGCCCACTAAACCCCTTCTACATTCTTAAAAATCATCTAAATAAAATTAAACTTTTGGAATTACTTGAACATAAATGGGCAGGGCAAGAGCCTTTCAACTTCAAGAGAACTTGGGATTTAGTGCAGTGCTAATGAATAGTTTGTGAACCAATAGTAAGTCTGCCAACAGTTTTAATAATGTCCCTGAAATCCTGGGGGCATTTCTTTTCTTGAAATATGGTTATTATAAGGCTGTACTCTCTTTCAGTGACTTCCCCAAGGTTTAAACATTTTCTTCTCTAACATTTATAAGACATTTTCAACATACCCGCACTAATAGCTTTGCCAGCCTCAGAAAGTAAGTGATATTTTCCTGTCAATAGCTATTGTGGAATTCTATTAGCTATGTCTTGGCATTATTTCTAAGAGCTTTCATTTGTCATTTTAAATGTATAGATTGTCCTCTTACTGATGAAGATAGGGACAGCATTTATATGTATATATAATAGAATAAAATTCACAATTCTGCATTAAGTTATAGAGTGCAATTTTTAGATATTGAAACTAGCAGGAAAATGTGGACTGAGGGACTTGCTATATTTTTTTAGATCAAAGATAACACTTAAAAGGAATTTATTTAGTATGTAGAACCATTGACATTAACTAAAATTTCATTGCAGAAAGTAGAGGAAGTGTGAGAGGCAGGGAAATTTTTGAACTGTTGCATAGTTATCTAATGAAGGAGTATAGATATTTAATATTATGATACCAGATATTTAGTTGATGGGTTAATTAAAACCATAAACTTTCAAAATGTCATTGATTTAAACAACCTATGGCTCTACGTCAGCTGAAAGCATGTCAATAATTATTATTTAGCTTAGCACACAGTTCTGAAGGTTTTCATTGGCAAAAAGAAACAGTGGTGTGTGTCTGAATATCTGAGACCCATGTATGCACAAAAGACAATTGAATATAGTGGTTAAAAGAATGAATTTTGGAATCAGAGAGAGGGTTCTAGTCCAGGCTTGGACTCTTACGTGTTCTGAAACTTTAAGTAAGTGACATTCTTTATGTCTCTCAGTTTTGATGCTTTAAAATAGGAATAATAGCCCTAACCGATTTGCCTCAGTGGATAGAATAGCGGCCCCTGGACTGAAGGGTCCTGGGTTCGATTCCAGTCAAGAGCATGTATTTTGGATTTGGGCTTGATTCCCATAGTGGGTATGCAGGAGACAGCTGATCATCTCTCACCAATGTTTCTAACTCTCTCTCTGTAAAAATAAAAATATATTTTTTTAAAAATAAAACAGGAATAATAATTTCTAACTCATAGGTATGGTGCCACTTTTTGAAGTAATCGCTACCCTGGCTCCTAGATTACAGTGCTCATTTCTGGACTGCTGACTCTATCCATCCTACATGCAGTGGTATGCCTGTCAACTGGCTCTCTCAATGACAACTACTGTACCAAAAATGACAACGATAACAGCAAAAGCCCAGACTTGTAGCATTTATCAATTTTCATGGTGTAAATATTTCCACCATGGCTGATTTCAACTATAATTCCTAAATATTTAATAATCACCTCTTCAGTAGGAGCTAGCTCCTCACAACGCTGCACAAAAATTCTATTCTGCTCACCGCAGTTACAGATTTCTTGAGGACCATGCTTGCTAGCCCATTCCTGTCTGTCATGGGAAGCTCTTTGCACCCACGCTGCCCAGGGATGCGAGACAGGCTTACTGTGCCATAATGTGTCTCAATTTGAGAACTAAATTTGATCTTCATCTCAAAATTTAAAACTAATGGAAGGAGTTAATAATATTTCCCTTATTGGAATGTTAAAGTGAGTACAAATTCTTGGACACAAATTAGATGGACCCACATAAGAGAAAAAGTCAGTTAATTACTTTTTTGGAATTTATGTTCATGGACCCTCATGGAAATTGAAAATGCAAAGACATGATGATATATAAAAGATGTTTCTTTGGGTATTTATGATTCTGAGCAGGGAGCAATTTAAAAAAAATATTTTATTGATTTTTTACAGAGAGGAGGGGAGAGAGATAGAGAGTCAGAAACATCAATGAGAGAGAAACATCGATCAGCTGCCTCCTGCACACCCCCCGCCGGGGATGTGCCCGCAACCAAGGTACATGCCCTTGACCAGAACCGAACCTGGGACCCTTCAGTCTGCAGGCTGACGCTCTATCCACTGAGCCAAATCAGCCAGGGCAGCAGGGAGCAATTTATTTGCATATATAGACACTATGCACACACACACACACACACACACACACACACACACTATAGTATATATCTATATATCATTATGTATAATTAAATATACATAATTATATCCTATATAATAAAAGCCTAATATGCAAATCTACCAAACAGCAGAATGACTGGTGGAACAACCGGTCACTATGACACGCACTGACCACCAGGGGGCAGACGCTCAATGCAGGAGCTTCCCCCTGGTGGTCAGTGTGCTCCCACAGGGGGAGTGCTGCTCAGCCACAAGCTGGGCTGATGGCTGGAGAGCACAGTGGACTGCCTCTGCTGCAGTGCTAAGAATGTCCGACTGTGGCTTACACGGGAAGCGAGGTAAGCCATCAGTCGGACATGCCCTGAAGGCTCCTGGACTGCAAGAGGGTGCGGGCTGGGCTGAGGGACACCCCCCCCCCCCAACTCCCAGTGCACGAATGTTGTGAACTGGGCCTCTAATATATATATAATATTCCATGGTGTCCTTGGTAATAATTGAATTAGCTATAAACACATATCTTTATCAATCTGATATGCTTATAATTCTTACATTTATAAAAACCATTAAATAATTTGTGAATATATGTTACCCTTTTTTTGGTTAAAGTATTATAATTGATGCTATTTTGGGAGCAAATTAGCACTAAATTGCTGATGTCTGATGTAAAAGAATGTTCATTTTAAAGAGATATAATTGAAATAATTGAACCTTTCATTATAGTTGAATTTTTCTCTTGCCTCTTTTTAATTTTTTCAGCAGTAACCATAGATTACAGAATTAATTTCTTTTACATTTTGTGGTTTGATTAAATGCCCTTAAATGGTCTAGAGAGAGAATTGAAAATAAACCATCCAGTTCCTTTAAAGTCCTGGAGTTGACTCTGACAGGGCTTTCTTTCTAGGTTGGCTTATGTGGAAAAGTTAGGGGTATTGTTAGGGGCGGAAATAGAATATTGGGGGCCAGCTATAGTTATAAGTATTAATCATGCTCTGTTAACCGAGATTGTTTTGTTCTGATTAAAGAAAGCCCATTCCAACCTGGCTGGGAGTCGCATGCAGGACCTGGAAATGCAGCTGTCCTCTACATCCGGAAGCTGCCTGTTATCATAGAAAGATTAACAACCTTGTTGCAGAAACCAGAGGCCCAGGCCTTTGCATACCCCCAGGTCTTTGCATTGCCTGTCAACTGCCTATTTTGCATACCTATTCTTATACCTTTTGCCGATTTCCCCATGTAATCTTTGTCCTTCTACCCAATATATGCAGCTAACTTATGGTGGGGGGCAGAGCAGATTTTTTGTGGATGACCTGCTGCTCTCCCGTACTGCTGGCATTATTGGAATAAATGCTCATATATGATTCAATCCTATATCTGCTTAATTGGCTCAAGTAGTGATAGGCAGCCCAGACCCATTGATTGTCTGATTACAGTATGGATTTGAGAAAACAAAGCTTAGTCTAGGAATACTCCTTTTGTACAGAATTAGAGATTGTTTCAGTTATCATTCACACGTCTGTATTAAACACTTACATTATGCAAAGCACTGGACTGGGAATTCGGGAGTGGGTGTTGCTATTATTGTAACCCCATGATTGCTACTGCAGAACTTCACCATATGTCACAACTTCCTTACTCTGCTAGTTTTAGTTATGCCAAGCTATTTTAAGAAACTGACTGGTGATACACAGCAGAACTCACTGGAGAATCTCTAGGAATAAAAAGGCGCACATAGAAAACAGATGAAACCAGAACTGAGAACCAGATCTCAGTCTCTCACCTGGGCCTGTGCTTCCTGTTTCAACTTCCCTATCTCTGTAATAATGCAAAGAATCTTCAGCTTTAAAAAAGGAAGATGAGAGTTAAAATGTACAGCATCAAAGAGCCAGAAAATAGTCAGACGTAAATATGAATTTAGGTTCCCCTGGAAGAGTGCAGTTTCCATAACTTGGTGCAGGTCTCAGTATGAGCTGAAGAAATGAGACACTGCAAAGGAAAGAGAGAAGTTCGGTTATTTTTGTGAAGCTGTTAATAGTCGTAGTAAATAAGTTTCCTTTGAAGCAAGAGTCCCTGCCACAGGAAAGAAAGGCAGCATCTCAGAAAATAGAGGTGAGGAGAATTTAAGAATAAAAGACGTTACCTTGGCTTGGCTGGTGGAACATCATCCCATACACCGATAGGTGGTAGGTTCGATTTCCAGTCAGGGCCCATACCCAGTTTTCAGGTTGGGGCCCATTTGGGAGGCGACTAATGGATATTTCTCTCTCACATTGATATTTTTCTCTCTCTCCCTTTCTCTCTTTAAGATAAAAAAAAAAATGTATTTTTAAAGTTAACATTAAAAAAAGAATAAAATGAAGAAAAAATATTCTAGGTTATTTTAAATTTAATTTTTGGGAGTTGGGATATCTGTAATTATTATATATATTGCTGTAGTTAAGTATTAGGAAGATAAAAACGTAGAAAGAAACTGCAAGTCTTGTTATTAAACCATTTGCAATGTTATTTTTTTTTGCTACAGTATTGTTTTTTGATCTATAGATTTTCATCCTTTTTTTTTTGGCCATTAAATGAAAGAGTAAAAGCTATGTGTGGATTATAATGCAATATCTTGGACCCCACCTTCAAACTGTGGAAAAATTTTAAAGTTTTTAACCACTACATCCCACATTTAAACTCATATGTTGTAACTCACAAGGAAAGAAATACTCATGATGGCCAGGCCTCTATGCAAGGCAGGAGCCAATGCAGGCTTACTCAGGTCATTTGGTGAGATATTTTCAAGGCCACTGATCCAGTCTAGAGAAGGAAACAGTTACTGAGTACTTACTAGATGCTAGATGCCGTGGTAAAGTTCTAATGCACCTGAACAACAGCTCTGTGGAGAAGGCTGTGAAATCACAGCCACAGAAAAAAGGAATTAAATGTTTGGAGAAGCGAAGCAGTGTGGCAGATTGCACAGCTAATGATGGCAGGTTCATATGGGCTTTACTGCAAATGCCAGTGCTGCCCACTGGAGAAGGCTGCCCTTCTAGCAGGTGTGCGGGTGTAAGCTAAAGGGCTTGACAGTCCTCATTACATTAGTTCATTAGATTCTGGGAGGTAGGTATTGAATGAGGACTCTACAGCTAGGTATGATTATGTAACTTACTATAAGCTCCAAGTGGCGGAGCTAGGTACTTAGATTCATACCCAGTGTTGGTCATTGCCATAATCTACAGGTGCTTCTTAGAAGTATAGGTTATCGAAAGCTAAGATTACAAGGTTTTCTGTCCATTAAAATCTTTGGATCAATATGCATAACCTGTGGACACAGACAATGGGGTGGTGAGGGACTGGGGGGAGGGGGAGGATGGGAATGGGCTAGAAGAGGTTAATGGGGGGAAAAAGGGAACCTATGTAATACTTTCAACAATAAAGATTTTAAAAAAAATCTTACAGTCAATTGGTTCCCTAAATTGGCTTTATATAACCTCATATCCCATCCCTTCCCTTCCCTTCCCTCCCCTCCCCTCCCCTCCCCTCCCCTTCCCTCCCCTTCCCTCCCCTTCCCTCCCCTTCTCTCCCCTTCTCTCCCCTTCTCTCCTTTTCTCTCACCTTCCTTCTCCTCCCCTTCCTTCCCCTCCTCTCTCCTCCCCGCCTCTTCCCTCCCTTTTTCTTTTCCTTCTTTTCCCTTCCCTTCTCACAGATGCCTAGGGATTTGACTGATTTAGCTACTTTTAAGGCACCACTATGATTTATTTCTTTCAAGAGCCAGGAATAAAACAATTCATAAGTCTTAAATTACATGCCATTCTGAGTAAGGTGATGAAATCTCAAGACATCCTGCTCCATCCAACCAGGGACATGAATCATCCCTTTGTCCAGCACATCCACACCATATATGCTATTTGTTCTTAGCTGTTTAGTAGCTGTCTCGATTTTTAGAGAAAGAGAAAGACCACATTCATCACATAACTTTTAATGCAGCATACTGTTATGATTATTCCATTTCATTATTAGTTCTTGTTAATTTCTTACCATGCCTAATTTATAAATTAAACTTTGTCATAGGCATGTATGTATAGGAAAAAACCCACAGTATATATAGGGTTCAGTACTGTCTGTGTTTCAGACATCCACTGAGGATCTTAGAAAGTAGTCCCCCAGAATAAGGGGGGACTGCTGAATTCAGACCATTCCAGCCCCTTCCCCCAAAGCAGTGGCTGACATCAAAGGCATGACACTGAAGGTGAATGTGGGGTGGGTTCTGGAGGCACGAAATAAAAACACTTAGCAAATTCCTGGAGAGGGAGACCTGGGCTCATGGCAACTATTTCCTAGAAACGGGGTGCCTTTGAGTAGAGGAGCTGTAATAGGAAATTTCCCATCCCTCTAGTCCAGTGATGGCGACCCTTTTGAGCTCAGCGTGCCAGCATTTTGAAAAACCCTAACTTAACTCTGGTGCAGTGTCACATATAGAAATTTTTTTGATATTTGCAACCATAGTAAAACAAAAACTTATATTTTTGATATTTATTTTATATATTTAAATGCCATTTAACAAAGAAAAATCAACCAAAAAAATGAGTTCGTGTGTCACCTCTGACAGGCGTGTCATAGGTTCGCCATCACTGCTCAGTCACTAAGTGTTATGAATAGGGGCTTGAAAGTGTGATATTTTACAGAATTTATTTTTCCTTTGCAATATTCAGGCTTAATGGCTATTAGTTATATATTCGTCTTTATAAGCCAATTATAAGTTGTGACCTCTTTGACTCAAAATGTATTCACTTGAAATTATTAATTTTGGCTTGTGGTCGTTCCTGGCCTTTGGAAATGTCAGAGATTTCCAAGGTTTTAAAGTATGGTCTGTCCTCTCTTTTCTACTTCTATCATCTATATTCTTTCCTTCTTTCTTTGGGACAAATTCTTCTTTGTCCCAAATCTTTGCATTAACAGATAGGCTTTGCAGAGATTCCCACCCTATGACTTAAAAGACTTTTTTCAACAAAAGTACATTCTGCTTAAGGGGATTTCTTGTAGCAGCTGCTAGAACAATACTTTCTCCATATTTTAATAAAGTTGATTCACTTTTTGAATCTCATCTTTAGGAACTGCAGGTGGGAATGGGCCAGTTTAACCTAAGGTTAGGTGTGTTGGTGTTTCTCCAGTAGCTATTTACCTGGCGCCACCCTTGTTCCATTATTTGCTCTGTGGTACCCCCAGCATATGGGCTTCCATGGGCTGCATTAGCTGGGCTCTTTGCACCCTGGCTTCCAATTGGGTCTAGCTAGTAGGAGTTATCAGGCATAATTTCAGAATTAGAAGAAAAAAGAAGTTAGGTAGTTATTCCTTCTTTTCTTTCTTTGCATGCTGTGGTCTGACAGTGGCTACATTCCTCTAAGGCAGGGATGGGGAATGTTATATTCAGCCAAAAGCCAGTTGGATATTTATAACATCACTGTTGGGCCACACAAAATTATCAACTTAAAAATTAGCCTGCTATATTTGGTCAAACATTTAATTAACTCATCCCTAATACCTTGGCAGGGCCAGACCAAATGATTTACAGGCCTCATACGACCCATGGGCCAGATGTTCCCCACCCCTGCTCTAAGGTTATGTATTCTGTTGGGGTATACCAGTATAGCTGTAGCTTTTCACAGGCTCTAGTAACACCATTACCTTTCTTGTGCCTGCAGAATTAATGATGGCTAGTTTCTGACTGCTTAATCACCCCTTTTTAGTTCCCTTAAAATTTCCCAAACCCCTGCATTAGTTATCTCATCACATGCTCTTCAGCTAAGCTTTTATGAGTATATCAACTACTTCCTGTTGGGAGTATGAATAGATAGAGTTTGAATTTCCGAGACTGACAGCACTATTTGCTACCTCTGCAAAGACCAGAAAACTTCCAGTTCTGAAGGTGACACCCAAGTGCCAGATGCCAGCTTCAGACACATGTCATGCTGCGGTGACCAGTAAGATGCTGATTCTGGAGCTTTCCCCATAGGTGGGGACTCCAGAACCACACTGGACATGGCAGCCATCCACCGCATCTAAATACAACCTCTTTGTTGTAATTCAATTTTGAATGAAAGCCTCGCACAGGCACATCTGGTGGTAGGCTTTAAATCACCTGTAATCACTTAAGCCACAAGGGAGGATGAAAAATTTTTCTTTGGATATTTATGTTTGGGGAAGGATTTATACATATATCCAAACGTGGCAAGGTGTTCGGAAAAATTGGGACCTGTACTTGTTATTGTTCTTATTCTTATCCTTTAACTCTCATATTTATTCAATGGACTCCACTCATATTTAACCTTAAGTTTTTCCGTTTTTTTTTTTTTTCCCCCCACCGATTTCTCTTTACTTGGTCCTATTGCTCATTCTTTAGTACTTTCCTTTTACTGTTGAATAGTCTCAGAGGCTCCTCCAGCAGCCACCATTTAAAAATACCTCTTCATGCTAGGTTTTGAGCTCCAGTACGGTTGAGGCTTGGTTTCTATCCTAATTGAGGAATCAGGCATGCTCTTTCCTTGTCAAGTAAAGACCTAAATTGAAGACCCAGGGAATGTGGAGCAGTGGTTTTCAAAGTGTGGTAGGAGGAGACCTTGGAGTCCCTGAGCTCCTCACAGGAGGTCCATAAGATTCTTCTTTTCTCTACGTACATATCAGCACAAGGCTGAATTTCTTTATATACTTTAATTGAAATAATATATCATCACAGAGTGACTACAGAGCTGATATGAGAATTCAACTCTGTTAAACCAGACATTAAAGAGTTTTGAAATAATAAACAATGCCATTCTTCTCACAATTTTGTTTGTTTGTTTTGGAAAATGTAGTTATTTCTATATTGTTATTTTAAGTAAACATTTAATAATCTGTTCTATATAATCTATAATAAAAGTGTAATATGCTAATTAGGCCAGACGTCCTTCTGGATGTCCTTCCTTCTGGACAAAGCCGCAGCGGGCGGAGGCATGGCAGAGGCGGCAGAGGCCCCTGGCCGCAGCAGCGGTGAGCGGGGGCTGGGGTCAAGGCCCTTGCACGAATTTTGTGCATTGGGCCTCTAGTCCTATATAATAAAGAGGTAATATGCAAATTGACCATTACTCCAACACATAAGATGGCCACCCCCATGTGGTCAAAGATGGCTGCCCCCATGTGGCCACAAGATGGCCTGCAGGGTAGGGCAGTTGGGGGTGACTAGGCCATCAGGGGAGGGCAGTTGGGGCTGACCAGGCCAGCAGGGTAGAGTAGTTGGGGGGGACCAGGCCTTTAGGGGAGGACAGTTAGGGGCAATCAGGCCAGCAGGGGAGCAGTTAGGCGTCAATCAAGCTGGCAGGGGAGTGGTTAGGGGGTGATCAGGCTAGAAGGCAGAAGTGGTTAGGGGCAATCAGGCAGGCAGGCAGGTGAGCGGTGGGGAGCCAGTAGTCCTGGATTGTGAGAGGGATGTCCGACTGCCCGTTTAGGCCCAATCCCTGTGGGATCAGACATCCCAGCAGTTGGACATCCCCCAAGGGGTCCCAGATTGGAGAGGGTGCAGGCTGAGCTGAGGGACACCCTCCCCCTCCACCGTGCATGAATTTTGTGCACCAGGCCTTTAGTATTAAGTAATTTAATAACTAGCTAAATAAACAAATATTTAAAATTTTTCCCAGTTTTACTTTCTAATAGAGTAAATATCAATAGATAGAATCCACATAAACAAAATCTCTTAGGGTCTTCAAGTTTTAAGGGTTTAAAGGGGCCTTAACCAAATATTTGAGAACCTCTGATGTAGAATGTTGTTTTTTTAGTCTTACTTGGATACAAACTTGGTAATATAAAATAGGCTTTTCTATGACTATTACATTTTGGAGGCACAAAAATAATTTAAAACACAATTTCATTTTTATCAGTGGCCCATGTACTCTAATTTTTATCATACTTATTAGTCCTCCAAATCCTCAAAAGATAAAAATAATCAAGAATATCAGAAATCTTAGATTCCTCATTTAATCAAATCAAATCAATCTACTATTAAAAGTAGTCAGGGAAAATATGTCAGACCTTCATTTGAACTGTTCAATTGGACAATTTCTTTAAGTCCACATAACTTTCATAACTCTACCTATATCTCTACAAATTAGATCACAAATTTCAGTTAAAACAATATTTAAAATCCATTCCTGGGCATAGCTTTAATTTACTTGATTTGTCTCCTCTCTTGTTGAATAAAGTATAACTAGCTACTATTCCAGCTTTTAACCGATACCTTTACCAGTTAGTCCAGTATTTCTTGACAAAATCCCAGAATAGTACATCAATAAAAAAGCAGATGCATATGGTAAATTTAGAGTTGTCCTTTATCTTTTCTTTATAAACTCCATTGTTGAGCAGGTGTGATGTCACTACACTGTTTGCATGAATTAAACAGCCATGTCAGTGTCTCTAACTTTACATCATATGGCACTGTATGCTCAGATAATGATGGTGGAGAGAGAAGAGGGGTTACATAATAAAAAGATTGACCCAGCCAAAACCGGTTTGGCTCAGTGGACAGAGCGTCGGCCTGCGGACTGAAGGGTCGCAGGTTCGATTCCGGTCAAGGGCATGTACGTGGGTTGCGGGCACATCCCCAGTGGGGGATGTGCAGGAGGCAGCTGATCGATGTTTCTCTCTCATCGATGTTTCTAACTCTCTATCTCTCTCCCTTCCTCTCTGTATAAAATCAATAAAATATATTTAAAAAAAAAAAAAAAAAAAAAGATTGACCCAAACTATATTCTGGTAAGTCCTACCAATTATGGCTGTCCACAAGCAGTTATGCATGCTCATGTGACTAAGTTATCAAGAATAAAATGTGAATTAAAGGGATATTAGAGTCCCCTGGTTTGATACCCTGAATAACTGTGTAGCAGATTCTATTTTTCAATTACTACATGAAGAAACAAACTTCTATCTTGTTGAACCTTTTGCATTTCAATTTCTTTTGTTACAGCAGCTTGGACTTCAACTAATGCAAATTCAGAATAAAGTATAGAATTTCAACATAACATCTCTAGGCTAACGAATGTAGGCAATTAAAATTATATTAAAAGGTCCAAATAATAGACTTGATTAAATTAATCATATAATTAAATTTGTTTGTTCTTTTATCTACCTGTAGGGTTTAATAACTAAAAGTATTAGTAAATTGTGAACATGTCAACTCCAGAGCTAAACAGAAATAGATATTAAAATTCCAGGTTCTAGGAACACCTGAACCCATTATAATCCACTTAAACTGAATTGAATTCTCTGTGGCTATTTCACAGGCTTATTTTAACTCACTTTGGGAAGAAAATCTTAAGAGTGAAATTTTCCTAAAACTTCCCTACACCTTCCTTACCCCAACACATACACTAAGATGGAATGCTGTTTTTCATCCCTCATACTGGATGTTAAGGCTTCATTGTGCTAATGGCTCCTTCCGCTGGGGAATAGTCTGGCTTGCTGAACTTTAGTCTGTGAATCTTCAGGAAAATAGACTCAAGGTAGAGAAATTTTCAGTTCCTGGAAATATGCAAAAACAAGAGAAAATAGAGCTCTTGACAGGAAGGCCCAGATACCAGTAACAGTCAGGGCAGGGGCCCTCAACATTTTAACCTGTGGGATGTATTTGATAGTCTCTCATGGGCTCACTGAGCAGAGTTATTACCATTTTACTAGTCATAACCTCTTCTCTTTCCTTTTCATGAAAACCTGTCAGAATGCAAGTGAGAATAATCTTATTAGGCCAATAATATCACATGTGCTCTAATTTATTACACAACTAAAATATTTAAAATTTAATACTTTTAGTTATTATCAGCTCCAAATTATTTTTTATATTTTCCAATAATTGAAATAACCATCATGTTGTCAAATCCTGTGACTGAATTCCAGACTAGGTAGATTCTGGGGTTTTAAACACAGAGTCAAGAAATTCCCAATTAATTCATTCTCAGTATTAGGAAAATCGATGTTGCAGTTTTTAGGGTTTAAAACTCATTATAAATGAAATTGCCTGCCATAATATATGATGCACACAATAAAGTTATGTTGTTTACACATAAAATGGTCTTTTGTTTCAATCTCTTTCATACAGTGATTGGTGGCATTTAAAATGTGAAATAGCCGAAACCGGTTTGGCTCAGTGGATAGAGCGTCGGCCTGCGGACTGAGGGGTCCCAGGTTCGATTCCGGTCAAGGGCATGTACCTGGGTTGCGGTCACATCCCCAGTAGGAGATGTGCAGGAGGCAGCTGATCGATGTTTCTCTCTCATCGATGTTTCTAACTCTCTATCTTTCTCCCTTCTTCTCTCTGTAAAAAATCAATAAAATATATTTAAAAAAAAATAAAATGTGAAATAATGTATATATCTATATATATAAAAGTCTAAGCGACCATCTGACTGTTGAACCATCTGACCATTCAACATTGGACTGGTAGCTATGATGCACAATGACCACCAGGGGGCAGACTCTCCGACCAGTAGCTATGACACACACTGACCACCAGGGGACAGACGCTTAACACAGGAGCTGCTGAGCTGTGATGACTTGGCAGCTGTGGTTCTTGGGTGACACACCTGGAACCAGAGAGGAAGGAGCCCAATTCTGGGGTGCATCACCCAAGAACTGCCCTCTCGCAGTCCGGGACTCCTTAGGGGATGTCAGAGCCGGTTTTGACCTGATCCCCACCGGCCAGGCGAAGGGCCCACTGGTGTATGAATCAGTGCAGCAGGCTTCTAGCTTTTATATAATATACATATAAAATGTGAAGGTTCAAGAAACAATACTAGTGAGGCAATTCAAATTGAACAATGGCCTGTGTTCAATGAATGTTTAAATTCTGGGAGTCTGTATTTTTTATAAATCATTTCAGTTCTCTTTGCTATCTGATTTTAAAATGTCATTCATTTAAAAATGGCATTATACTTTTAACCTCAAATAAAAATGAATTTGTATGTAGCTTCTATAAATTAAAGCCTATGAAGTACACTTAACTAGGATAAGGCTAGTCCAGATTAGCCTCTTATTTTGTACTCCCCATGTTACCTTATCCTTTCCATTTTCTAACACTTTATCACAACTGTCAGAAGTGATGTCCATGGGGACAATGACTATGCCAGTCTGTCTCATTCCTCTATTCCCAGCAGTTAGCACAATGGCTGCCACACAGCTAATTTCCAGTAAACAATGAATTGGAATAAATCTAATTGATCAGAATTAGGTCTTCAATAAATACCTCTTGAATGACTAAGATTCAGTTATCTGGAAGAGCTCATAATTTAATAAAAGCAATAGGAAACTCAGATTCAAAACAGTAAACTCACTAATGCTCTGTTAGAAGGTTGAGCTGTATTCTCTCCTTAGCCTTTGATGGACCAAATGATAGGCCCTCATGCTCTCTTTCCTATGCCCTGTAGATTAGAGCTAGTTGGAAAAACAAACCTAGATTTTTATTGTGGTGCCTGACAAATTGGATATCTAAAATCATAAAATTAAGTTAGTCATTACATTTTTGTGCATCTCAATTTCCTTTCTGTAAAATTAGGGGATTGTGTCACATCTCTTGGTCAATTATGGATGTGAAGTTGTTGTTGACCACATGAGCTTTGATTGCTCAGTCACTGTGGCGATCCCTCTGGCAAAAGAAGGCGCTAAATATAGAATTCTTCTGGGTACTAGTTCCTCAATTTTCAAATGTATTCAACTTAAAACTCACAGTTACAACTCAGATATGAGACATATAGCCTTATTTCTCTGCAAGTGAACTCAGCCTGTCTCTGGATCCCGTTTTGTGTGGAGCAGGTGATTAATTTCTTTAAGACTATGTCCTTCCGGTTTCCTCAGTCCTCTCCAGATGGTGTCAGTCTCTTTTTAGTAAATACTCAAGCTTTTAGGCTTTCTCCCCACCTCCTTTTCTTTTTCTCCTTCTTGGAATTTTCCTTCCAAATAAACTGAGTCTCTTAAGGGGAAAATGGCTCTTTACAACCATTTCCTAGGTAAAAGTGTTTTCACACTCAAGGTATGGTGTATATGGTACTGACAGTTGAGGGGAGATGAAGACCTTTAAGGATTTCTTTTTGTTTTTTTCTTGTGATATAAAGAATGATTGTGATAGTGAATTGGAAAACAATCTTCTGAACTTTATGTTTAAACAAAAATAAAAGTAGGGTTATTTTTGAGATATCTGAAAAATCCCATTTAAATCAGAGCAAGGAAAGGCAAGGAAAGTACCATAATATCAGAGCTATTAAAACATTCCAGAAGAGTTTATACACAACTTAGTTAGCCAAATATAAAAATATGAGCAGCAAGAAATCTTAAGTAAGTTTTATTGTTGTCAAAATTCTACAAGTAGATTTTAACATTTGGATATCATATAAACATACTTGAATTAAACACACTTAATATATAGGGTGGGGCAAAAGTAGGTTTACAATGAGTACATGAAACAGAATTTATTCTTTTATTATTTATGAATTATTATATTACTTTTCATGTGAACAACTGTAAACCTACTTTTAATACCCACCCTGTATTAATGGGTTTTATAGTCTAAAACTAAGCATAAATAGGCATACTTTGGAGATATTGCGGGCATGTTTGGAGACCACCAAAATAAAGTGAATAACATGAATTTTTTGGTTTCCAAGTGTATATAAAAGTTATGTTTACATTATACCATAGTCTATTAAGTGTACAGCAACATTATCTATCAAAAACAATGTGCATGTCTTAAAGAATACTTTATTGCTAAAAATGCCAATCATCATCTGAGTCTTCAGTGAATCATAATCTGTTTGCTGGTGGAAAGTCTTGCCTATATGTTGATGGCTGCTGACTGATCAAGGTGGTGGTTGCTGATGGTTGTGGCAAAGTCTTACAATAAGACAACAATAAAGTTTGCCTCATTGATTGACTCTTCCTTTCACCAGTGAGCTTGGTAGCATGCGATACTGTTTGATAGCATTTTACCCACGTTCGTCTTTCAAAATTGGAGTCAATCGTCTTAAACCCTGCCACTGCTTTATCCAGTAGGTTTTTGTAAAATTCTGGATCCTTTGTTGTCATTTCAACAATCTTCCCAGCATCTTCACCAGGAGTAGTTTCTGTCTCAAGAAATCACTTTCTTTGTTCATCCGTAAGAAGCAGCTTCTATTAAAGTTTGTTCATGAGATTGCTGCAATTCAGTCACATCTTCAGGCTCCACTTCTAACTATTTCTCTTGCTATTTCCTTCATATCTGCAGTTACTCCCTTTACTGAAGACTTAAATTCCTCAAAGTCATCCATGAGGGTTGGAATCAACTTCCTCCAAACTCCTGCTAGTGTTGATATTTTGATCTCTTCCAATGAATCATGAATGTTCTTACTGACATCTAGAATGTTGAATCCTTTTTCAGAAGGTTTTCAATTTGCTCAACTCAGGGTTGCCACAAATCTTCAATTTTTGAAAAAGCAAAATATTTGTGAAGTGCAATAAAGTGAAGTGCAATAACATGAGGTATGCCTGGCTAATAAATACTTTATATGAGTGCAGTGTAAGTATAGGGAAATAATGTATACTCTAACCTCTTTTCAAATTCCACTACCTCAGGTAGAAACTTTTCTTTCCTCTAATGTCTCAAGCACTGTCCTTAGATGATAGAGCCATACAAAAACTATGGGAGAAATAGGTAGAAAAAAAGAGGGAGTCTCATTGTTCTGAAGGGATAATAGAATGAAATCTATTAGAATGAAATAGAGGACAAGGAGAGAAGACTAACTTTAAAGAACAGAGGCCAATATTTCTTTCTTTTCTTTAAAAAATATTTACTCATTATAAGAAAATAGAATTTATCTGTAGTGTCCTTTCTTCAGCTCATAAATCTTCAATCAGTGGAGCTCACTCAATATTCAACAGTTTTTAGAAATGTGGTCTTAGGTAATGGCATTTTAGCTGATTAATTTTCAAGTGGTTTGGGTTCTGTATTAGGTGTTGAACTATGTATATGTCCATTACTCAGATGCAAATGAGGGGAAAATTCAAGGAGTTTAGATGAAGATTCTGCTTAGGTGTTAATCTTTTTAAACCCCTAGATGTCACTCATATAAAACTCTGTTGCTAGTTAGAAATAGCTTTAGGAATGCTTAAATAATTTCACATTTATTATAGACCATGCTATTTTATGTTTTAACATCCTATATAATAAAAGCCCAGTGACCATAACGACAGGAACGACCGCTCAACCAGTTTCTATGAGGTGGATTGACCACCTCTCAGTCCCTCCCCGCTGACCCCAAGCCCGCAGGCTCTGATCTCAGCATGGCGAGCGAACGAGGAACCACAGGGAACCACGGGGAGCCAGAGTGGGTGGTGCAGTGGGGCAGGACCGGGGACTGGCAAACGGGCAGAAGATGGCCCTGATTGAATGCTAGGCCTAGGGACCCTACCCACACATGATTTCGTGCACTGGGCCTCTAGTTTATTATATATGCTTATCTAATTTCTATTCAGGAGACCTTGTTGATGGGATCATCACAAAAAAGCCAAATATTTTTTTACATATTTTTATTGATTTCAGAGAGGAAGGGAGAGGGAGAGAGAGATAGAAACATCAATGATGAGAGAGAATCATTGACCGGCTGCTTCCTGCACACCCCAAGCTGGGGATCGAGCCCACAACCTGGGCATGTGCCCTGACAGGGAATCAAACTATGACCACCTCCTCTATAGGTTAACACTCAACTACTGAGCCATGCCAGCTGGGCCTGGGTGGTTTCATCTCAGCTAAAGGCCCTCAGGCGAATTTTTTAGAGGGACGGTAATTATCAATCCAAATAAAGTTAAGCTAACTTTCACAATTTCTAAAAAAATCTCAACTTATGACAAATAGGTAACATTTTCCTAGAAATATTCCACACCTGGGTAGCTTTTCCACAGATTTCAGGTACTCCATCGGTATATTTTTGCTAGATTCTCTAATTTGTACTTGCCTTGGGGTTTCTACTCTTATCTCAATGATCTTTTCTAATATGTCAACTTGTCCTTGACACCAGGTATATCACAGCTGTTTCTAATAATTCTTCTTATTAGTTCCCAATATTACAAAGTTTAACCTCCTTGACACTTCTTACCAGAGTTCTTCCAGTTTACCTTTTACCTGCTCCAACAGATAGAAAGTAAGATATATTAAATTGTGGCAAAATGTAAAATCTACAAGATATAAAATGCTGTAGTTAAGTGATAGACATAGACACAAAGTATTTATACCTTGAATTTGAACTCTCTTTTATTTCATTTAATAATACTTTTCTTCAAAAGGACTTAGGAAGTACAAATGAGAAACATCATTGATATCTGCACATGCTTATTTTTCTTAGAAGTCAAAGGCCTGGGTTTGGCTGTGGTGTATATTCACAACCCTCTACATTCTGAGCAGCACTAGGACTGTGAAGTAATTGGGAGGAAAGATTAAAATTTGGTGGAACTTTTTACTTATATGCCTCATTACTCTTTGACTTTCAAAAGACAGAGATTTCAAGTGGAAGAAGTGAATGGCAAATAGCTAATGATGTTCAGAAATATTATCAACACCTACACTTGGTGTAAATTAAACTGTAATAGTCTCAACCCTGCTTTTTTGTGACTTTAATGATGTGTGTGTATATGCCTTACTGACAGTCTTAATGGGAGCAATTGGTCTTTTTGTTCTAATACTTTTTGCATTTTCAGGAAAGCATAGACTAAATTGTACACAAACATAGCATTGAAAGATGAAAACTCAATCTCGTTGTAAGGTGTGTCCTCCATAGGAATTAGAACAAAATTGTCATCTAAATAAAACAAGACTATGAAACATGTATGGGTATATGGGGATAGCATTATAAACTGTTATGTTTACCTCAATCTTTTGTTGGTTATGCTGTTAACTGCTTTTTCCTACAGTGGTTCTGAAGGTTGTCCCTACTTTCAAGTTTATCACTTTATTATGAGCTTATAATTTATAGGTGGAAACTAGACACATATTCATGAAACAAACATTTAGTAGCAAAAGTCAAAAATAAGGGATACAAATAAGTACTTTGTGTTGGTATGTGGCACTGGTTTGTTATAGCTAGAGAGGTCTTCAAAGAAGGCAGAGACATTTATAGTGGCCTTTAAGACTGGGTAGACTTTGAATAGATGGAGAGAAAGAATCGCATGTGGGGTTGGGGAGGGAATGGACATGAGTACTTATCAGCATGGATGCTGTTGGAGTGCTAAGAGATGACCTGGGAATGGAGAGGTGAAGCCCTCTGTCTAAACCAACTGGACTCCATCTTATGACCAATAACAAGACACTGGAAGTTTGAACAAAGAATGACAAAGTGAAAGGAATATTTTGGGGATGTGAATTTTGAGCTTATAAGAATTGTCTTAACTTTTCTATTCCGGTTGCTTATAAAAAACATAAAGTTGGGAAGAGGGAGTGGGTTGCAAGGAGACTTAATCCTTACTCAAAGAGATATTCTTTTAACAGGAGGAAGGGGATATGAAGTCAACTACTTAGGGAATTCAAGGCCAGAGAGAGATATGACTAAAGTTTAGAGTTACAGAGAGAGTAAGTGGGCTGAGTAAGACCCAAGGCCAGACCTATGAACTCTGCTGAGATTGGTTTAATTGTGTCTTTAACTCCCTGCAGTCCTCCCACTATCCTTAAAAAATGTGCCTTACACTTATGGAGTCTTAAGCAATTACTTAACAAATCTATTATTACCAAGGCTTCAATGCCTCATGTCTGCAGTTTGTCATTTTTACCAGAAAGTAAAAATAAATAAATAAACTACCAAAAATATTTAGTTCTGAAAATTAATAATAAAGGTGGAAGCTTCTGTTTTCCTGAAAAGCCAAAATCCAGTTAATAATGTTCTTTGACTAAAAGTAATAATAAAGCAATACATTGTTTTAAAATATATTATCTCATTTGGTTCTCAGCATGGCCCTCTGAGTCAGGCAGGGCAATGTTCCTGCTGCTGGGAGAAAACGGAGAGGCAGAGTGGTTGTTTCGTAAGCAGCTCAAGAGAGAAGTGGAACAAGGACTTGTGATTCCTTATGTCAGATGCTTCTGCAAGTGGTGTGATATTTGTTATGTTTGGCTCTGTCAGTTCAAGGTGTACATTTGCTTTCCTTTATCATCATAAAACTGAGATTATACTTATTTTCCTTCATTTCAAAAATTGCATAAAACATCAATATCATATGACTCACCTAAATGTAATAATTCTCCATAGTAGATGTCAATATTATTCTTATTTTCCCCATTGAATAATCTGTCAAAGAGAACCCTAAAGGAGAGTTTCTAGAAGCAAGTAACTTTCTTCAGAAGATGGAAAGAATAGATTTTTCTGGGATCCTGTCATAGAGGCAAAGACATAAGAAAGAGATGTCAGCATCAGGAGCACTACAATCATGAACATTTTGAGGGTCCAAAACCAATTTTAGAAATCATTTTTACCCAAGATGAAAGAAAGCCATGAGATTGCGTTATCAGAAGCATTTTGCAAAGGTCTTGTCCATTGTTTGATGTTTTACTTGGCGCAGGGAGAAAATGGTTGTTTCATCTTATGGCTGAGCTCACATATAACAGACTAGGAGCTTTTCCAAAATAGTGTGATTTAAAGGGTCTTTTCCCCCAAATAGGAACATATATAGGCATGTACAGACACACTGTATATGCACTTAATTTCTGACTGCCTGACTGTTGTCATCAATCTAGCTATATGTATGTATGTATGTATGTATCATCTACCTGTCTTTTTATCATCACATATCTCTTTTGTACCTAGACTACTATAATTCAAAAAGCCACTACCAAGGAGTTGGCATTTTAGGTTTATAAGTTACTTATTTACATATGAATATAAATGTTCAAAACATTAATGGAAGTAGTTCTCTTTGTATGAGAATTGTTATAATCAGAAGACAGTTAAGTCATGCTAAAAGATTTGAAAGAGAGGGACAGAGATATTTGTGGCAGTTAATGAGGATCATGGTGGGAGCTATGTGTGTATGTGTATAAATGTCTGTATGTGATATTACATGGGAAGCTGTACATAGCCTGAAAGTGCTGTGGAAGAAAAAAGACAGGGACATGGAAAGGCCAAAGGGAGAGTTTAACTTCATCTTTTCATTAGAGTTAGCCCTGTTTTGAATGTCTTCTGTAATTATAGTCCAACGGTGAGTCCTTTTTTCAAGTGGTAAGATTTTGGCCATTATTGGTAACCAGTGTTTTCTGGTGTAGTCCTGTATACAATAACTAGATATTTAACTTCAACTAATAAACATATATATGTATCAACCTTTGTATTTGTGATGGATATGTAAATATAAATAAGCTCTATCTAGCATGGGAACTTAGCACCATTACTACGTGGATGTCTTTGATGTAAGGTGAATGTAGAGTTATATTAACTCTTGGAAAACATGGAATGCACTGTTGATTTATATTCTCAGATGGCCAAAGAACTGAGGAAAGATGTTGCCATATGAAAGAAGAGGCGATTGGGAGAGAAAGAAATCAAGCTTTTTTCCTTCTTTTCCAGGAAGATGACAGCTGGAGTAATCCTCAAATGACCCACAGATTTTAGAGTGTGTCTGCTGACACCAATAAATGGAAGTTCTGTAGGCATTTTGAGAAAAATACATAATTTTATTTCACACTTTTGGCCCTTTAAACTGAAATCTAGCAGAACATTTTGCCTCTAATATTGCTCTTTTTCACCTTAATATTACTTAAGTCCTATTTTAGCTTAGTTTTTTTCTAAGTTATATAGCCATTAGCCAATCAAAGTGCACTTGCTTTTCAGTTTCATACAGTAACACATGGAGCTAGATGACTTTCAGCCTGAGAAGCAGCAGTTTCCCGGTGATGTGGATGTGACCTGAGGAGGCTGATTTTGCTAAGGAGAGATTTTCTGAGGCCTCATTAAAAAACATACCTTATACTGTATTTGTATAGTGCTTACGGTTTTCACAAAATAGTTGTCGCACTTTTTTACTTGCATGCAAACTGTCACCTGAGAGAACTGTCACTTCTGTTTTATACCTGAGGAAACTGAAGGTCAGAGGGGATATGTGACATGCTGATTCACAGCTGAAAGTAGCTGTGCTGGGACTCAGGTTGGTTCTTCTCATTTCATGTCCATTGTTTTCTCTACAGACCTTTACTTGATGACTCACCAATGCTTGTCAAAGAGTGTTATGAGCCCTAACCGGTTTGGCTCAGTGGATAGAGCATTGGCCTGTGGAGTGAAGGGTCCCAGGTTCGATTCCGGTCAAGGGCATGTACCTTGGTTGTGGGCACATCCCCAGTAGGGGGCATGCAGGAGGCAGCTGATCAATGTTTTCTAACTCTCTATCCCTCTCCCTTCCTCTCTGTAAAAAATCAATAAAATATATTTAAAAAAAGAGTGTTATGATAAAGTCTTGCTTTTCAGGTCAACATACTACATGTGATATGTAAACTTTACTCATATTAGGAAGTAACAAAAATTGCTTTGTAATTAATTTAGTATTAAGAATGGGGATCAAAAACACTTTTTTTGTTTGTTTGTTATGTAGGCAAAGTATGTTTCTTCCATGCCCAACTGGATCATACCAGCTCTACTAAGAAATCAGCTTTGGTCCGGCCGGCGCGGCTCTGTGGTTGAGTGTCGACTTGTAAACCAGGAGATCACAGTTCAATTTCTGGTCAGGGCACATGCCTGGGTTGTAGGCTTGATCCCCAGTGTGGGATGTGCAGGAGGTAGTCAGTCAATGGTTCTCTCTAATCATTGATGTTTCTATCTCTCCCTCTCCCTTCCTCTCTGAAATCAATAAAAATATATTTTAAAAAATTAGCATTGTACCCACAACACCTGGACTAGAACTAGGAATGTGAGGTCCAACAAATAGCTGACTGTACCTTAGAGAGCCAGAGTGGTTTAACTTGCGGAATAAGAGAAAATGGTCTTTGAGGATGATCACTCACCTTTCTCTGTTTTAGTCTAATATGGGGCAGAAAAGGAGAATATTTTGGCCTAAGTGATGTCTTCCTTGGCAAATTTTCTGAAGTTTCACACTGTTTAAAATGTGTTTAAAATTTAGGATAGTATCTGATACTGACTTGGATGGAATTAGCCAACATTCTGTAGAATTATAATTTACATATTTTTGTGGATCTCTAGCTCATAAAAATTATTGGTGACTTTAATTATCAATGATTTTTACCTCTAAATTTTTAGATTATGTCATAACATATTATTAATAATCAAATCAGTAATATTTTGATCAAGTTGTCTTTTGTAAGCACAAAAATATATCTCATGGTACATTCCTACATATTGGTTAAGATTTTATTTTCATTAGAAAACTAAGAAAAGGATGCATTTCAGGTTGGCTACATGGTTGAATTATTACATTTCCAAATAGACAAAGACAGAGCAAAGCTTTGCATTTGACTGAATGATAAAACACCAGTCCTCTTACAGATAAAGAATAATTAAATGTGCTGCTGGAAAATTTTTCATTGAAAGCTATTTCTTGTTGTTCAGAAATGGTACTTGGGGATCATTTTTTTAGGTTGCTACTATTTGAACTCAGCTGAGATTGACAAAGATTTTCTCCTTAATCAAATTTTACTTGGGCTCCTCTGAACTCTCTTCTCAACTAGGCCCTGACCTTTGGGCCTCCCTGGTTATGCATTGTCCAATTTTTAGCAAAAATCCCATTAATTCAGTTTGCCAGGAATCTCCAACCTTGATGTCTGATCACCCTTGCCTCCCTTCAGCAAAAAATCCTATTAGGTCCATTTGGCCAGAATTCCCCTGGACCCCTGATGTTTCCTTTGATTAATTTTCCATTCACTGGCCCCTACTCTGCTCCTTGGCTAAACATTTCCAACTCTCCTTGTTGTATTCAGAGTTGAGCCCAATCTCTCTCCCCTACTGAAAACCCCATTGCATTGGTCCCTACTCCTAGTCTCCCTGAATAAAGTCTGCCTTACTGTAGTTTAACAAGTGTCATGAATATCTTTTTCTTTAACAAATAAAATCTTTCAGCATTAATCAGAGGCCAGACAGCTACTTTTGCTGTTGAATATATTGGTAGTGAACCTTAAATCATTGAGTTCACTCAAAAGCAGAAACTGAATCAAGAAGGCTGGGGCTGTTTGGTGAGTTTGGTGAACAATGTAGGATCAGTTCATGGAGAGAATAAAATGTCAGAATAAGGATTTATACCTGTGGGAGAAGAGGAAACTTTCCTCTTCTCTTCAAGGTTCATTAGGCTGGTCTAATGATTAAATCTACATGAGACAGATTAACAGTAAAAAATAGCTAGATTTAATTACATACGTATGTATGTCAGAGACCCCACGTGCATGTAAGGTTCAGAGACAAAAAGTCAAAATGAGGTATATTTGACATTCTGAGCTAAAGCTAAGGTATGGCACCGTGGGGCTTCAGAGGGTCGCTGCAGGATGATTAGAAGAGCAGATGTTCAGTATTTTGTAGTTTGCCCTGCCCTGTAGAGAGAGGTCACTCTGTACTTTGCTGAACTCAGTTTGCCCCCTGTGTTGGCCAGCCTCTAATGATCCCTCCTTGTGTAGCCTCCTCCCACCATGTACCATGGTGTAGCCTCCTCCCACCATGTACCATGGTTGAGCTATGTGACCAATACTAAAGGCAGAGGTGAGGTTTGTCACTTCTAATATTAGGTTAAAAAACCCTCAGCTTCCATCTTGAAAACTTTCTCTTGTACTTTCTTTCTTTTGGATATTTCATTGGGGGAGGGGATGAGGAAGCAAGCTACCATGTTGTTGTGAGTTATCCTATGGAGAGGTTCATGTTGTAAGGAACTGGAGCCTCCAATTAATAACTAAGGAGGCATCGAGACCTGATAACAACCACATGAGCAAGTTTCAAAGTGGATTTTTTAGTCAAAATAGACTCCCGAGATGATTGCAGCCCTGACTTGTAGCTTGTTTGCAACTTCATGGAGAGCCTGTGTCAGAAGCACCTGATCTGCTTTCATGTTTCTGAATTTCAGAAACTCTGAGCTTGCCATTTTAAGTTGCTGCCTTTTGGAGTAATTTCCTGTGCAGAGAACTAATATACCCCTGGCATGACCAGGTGCTTTTCTTGGATTCTTGCACCATCATCATTGGCTCGCTTTCACAAGCTAGCATCCTGAGAGTCACCCAGGATACTGCTTTTGCCTTCACTCTGCCAAGCAATAGTAAAATTCTGTTAAATACCCACTGTGTACTGAGGAGTGATTTAAGTACTGGGATATAACAATGATCAACAACAAAAGAGAGATGTCTCCTTGTCTGAAATTTGTATTTTAATCGAGGGATCAGACAATCAACAGTGAATAACAGACTTGTCTGATGGTAGTAATAGGTGCAGGGTGAAGGGAATAAAGGTGGTGAGGGGTGGGGAAAACTAATTTATGTAGAAGGTTCAGAGAGGCATCTTTGGGAAAGTGTCATTTGAAAAGAAATATGAAGCAAGTGTCTATATGGGGGCCATGCAGAAGAGTGGTCCAGACAAAGGCCCTGAGACAGGGGTGTGCTTGATGTGTTGGAAGAACAGCAAGGAGGCCATGTGGCTGGATCAGAGAGAAGGAGGAGAAGTGTCCTAGGGAATGATATTTGAGAGTTAGTGGGTGACCTTGTAGGCCATAGAAAAGATTTTGGATTTTGCTCTTAGTAAAATTAGTTGGAAAAACATTGGAATGTTTTGAGTACAGGAGTAACAAGATCAGGTTTAGGTTCCAACAGAACCACAATGACTGTGGTGTTGAGAACAGATATTGTGAAGGGCTGGGAGTAGAAGGGAAAACAATAAAAAATAGTGGTGATGTAGATTTGAGTGGTGGAGTTAGAAGCAGTCTGACATGGTCAGATTTTATATATATATTTTATATATATTTAAATATATATATATTTTATATTGATTTTTCACAGAGAGGAAGGGAGAGGGATAGAGAGTTAGAAACATTGATGAGAGAGAAACATCGATTAGCTGCCTCCTGCACACTCCCTACTGGGGATGTGCCCACAACCAAGGTACATGCCCTTGACCGGAATCGAACCTGGGACCCTTCAGTCCACAGGCCGACGCTCTATCCACTGAGCCAAACCAGTTAGGGCGGATTTTAGATATATTTTGAAGGTAGCACTGACAATTAGCTGATAGATAGGATGTGAGTGTGAGTGAAAACTAAGAATCAAAGATATCTTCAGATAATGTTCAGATGCTCTGATGAACCTGAAGAAAGGGCATGTTGTCTACTTTTGTCCTCCCAATTCTTGGTCCCCACACAGTTACCCTTCCCTGCAACCCACCATTTCACTCCTTCCTTGTCCCATGTAACTCTTCAGAGCTCCTGGATAAATTCTTGAGAGGCCCATTCAAAAACCTGGTAATAGTGGCTGAAAATTCCAATAATATAGATCTTTGAGGTTATGTTTAAGTTATATCCCAAGTTAAATTAGACAGTATATTCTATATAATATACCATTAAATGAATTTTAATGTATAAATAATGAGAGTTATGACAGCTTATATATATTAAGCACTTTTTATAGATTATTCCTTGACTTTTTGCAGCAACCCTATCAACTAGGTACTGTTTTCATGACAATTTTATGGTCTAGAAGACTGAGTGTTTGAAAAGTTAAAGCAACTTGTCCATGTTCATTCAGATAGTAAATGGTGGGAACAGAAATTGTATGTAACTCTGTCTGATTCTATAAAGTGAGTCATGTCTTTTAATATGCTCAGGTATACTGACAGTGAGATTATGTCTCTCTGTCAAATAATTGTACTAAAGTTTTACATTTGAGAATTGAATACTCCTTAGTTGACAAGGATTAATTATTATGTGCTAATAGAGCCTCAGACAGATGACATCATTGCTATGTATACACTAAAATAACTCCAACATGTACAGTGGTGGATTAATAAGAACTGACTTAACAATAAGTATTGCTCTACTATCTAGTGCTTATTCCCAAAGATTCTAATTTGCTTGGAGTTACTGCTATGAGACTTGTAAAAACTGCTCCAGTTGTGAGTCATGAATATCGAGTAACCAGATGGGTAGGTTAATGTAACATTTCCTATTTGACCACTCATTTTCTAAATTGCTATATTGTTGTAAGCTCACCCTGGTATAATTTACATTATGAGTTATCAGAATTCAATCACCCAAGTATTTTTATAGAGAAAATGAAGTTCAGAGGTCAAGATAAGAGACATGCCTATGCTTTTAATATTTCTTTGATGTTTGATTTTCTCAGCTATTTTAAAATTCACTACAGATGCTATTTCATTATTTAATCCAAATAATGATAGTAATGCGAGTAGATCAATAGTCCATTTGCCTTCTTTTATTATAAAATTTTATGAAATAAATACTTTAAACTCCTTGGAAGAAAATCACTATTACTGTGATGATGATTACTACCATTCTTGGATCATTTTTTCCCTTTTTATAGGGTATATAAAGAAAATATCTGGGAAAGGGGAAATGTCTATACTATTTCTCATATAAAATCAGTAAGAAATGCTGTTACTTTTTCAAGATCCATTGACAGAATATTTGAAATTATTTTCTGCCTCTAAAGAAATTAGGAACTTTCAATGATAAGACTCTAGTCATCTTCTTATGGCAGTAAACTGGTTGTTCTGTCTTGATCTTAACATTTTTACAATGTAGTTAAGTATAATTATATCCACATGGAAGATACATTTGAAAAATCAACATGGACATGATGAATTCTACTATTTGCATTCTGGGTTTGAGTACTTGCTCCTCCATAAAGTAAAGAGGGCAGAGGAGACACAGAAATGGCCTCAGAGGCCATAGCTCAATGTTGCAGACTTTCCTTCTTTCATTTCTCTCTGAGTTTGACAGAGATGGCAAAGTTGCATTTAGTTGGACCTGGTTGATTTCCATTACTCTTTTCCCAAAGATCTTTCTCTTTTTCTGAACCTCTTTCCAAGAAGAGTTTTGACCCGTGAATTTTAGGCACTCTGTCCTCTCCACAAGTTCCTGAAGAAGCTGATACACAGATCCTACCTTTATACCTTAACCTTCCCTTGAGTTTTCCAAAGAGGGAATGACCTGGAAAAGGATGGGTATTGAGTTGTACTAGAAGATGTCAATGGAAGGAGGGTAAAGAAAAAACGATGCAAAATATGGGGCCTTTCCTTGTATTCTTTTTTATTATAGTTACATTATAAAATTAGTATTTGCCACCCATTAAGTGGTAAAGTTTTATTTTAAAAAAGTACACCTGAGAGAGACTCAGATGGGCAGCTGGAGCAAGTTCTGATACTGGACACATGAGTTCGAGGCTGCCTGTCACTGCTTCAGCCAAATGAAGGAGAGACAGGATTGAATCATCTGTGAATGAGTATTTATTCCAATAAGGCCGGCAATGTGGGGAGAGCAGTGGTCACCTTGGAAATTCTGCTCTGACTCCCCTGGCCAGTTGGCTGATTATATACGAGTGAGGGGGAAGATAACGACGTGCAGTGGCAAGCTGTGAGTGTGACAGGGAAAAGGGGAGGGTTGGGTCGGTCTGCAGTCCTGCAGTCCTGCAGTCCTGCAGTCCAGCCTTCAGGAGCTCAGAAGTCCAAAGTGGTTAATCTTCTATGATGTTACAAACAGCTCAGCCCATTCCTGGGACTGGAGAAGGGTCAGCATTCCTGAGGCAAACTCCCAGAGGGGGGTCAGGGTTCAGGCACAGCACCCACATCAAAGCGTATCCTATCCTTGGTCTGCTTTTAAAATGTATTTCTTTTTATAGCCCTGTGTTTCTTCTTGCAGCGTATCCTCCGGTTTCCCAGGGTTTGTAAGGAAACCTCTTTTTTATAGTTTGTAAGGTGAATAATTACTAAACAACTGTGGCTCTATTCTTATTATGTCCTTCCCCCCTTGGAGTTTGAGTGCCAAGACTTGACTTTTTTCTAACACAAAAATGATCTAGAGTCCCATCTTGTTATATACATGTATGTAGCTCACACGTACAGAATATTTACTATGTGCCAGGCACTATTCTGGTTGTTTTACAAGTATTGCCTCATTTAATTTCCATACCAATCCCATGAGGTAGATACTGTTGTCCTTAGGGTAGGAAGCTGAGGCCAGGCCTGGCTTGATGGGCCTGCAACCTGTGAAATTGCACAGCGCCTCGGAGGAGCCCTGTATGTGGTTTAATGCTATATTGTCACGGTCTTGAAATTATTTTTTTAATTTTTTTTTTTTACTGCTTAAAGTATTACAAAGAGTATTATATATGTTTCCTTTTTTTCTCCCCTTGACCTCCCCCTGGCCTCCCATACCCACCAGGTCTTGTGTCTTGAAATTCTTAATAATTTCTGAACAAGGAGCGCTGTGTTTTCATTTTACACTGGACTCTACAAATTATGTAGCTGGCTGAGGCCGGGAGTAGGTAAATCATTTTCCCATGGTCACAACAGCAAGTCGTCTGACCTCCAGAGTCCATGACCTTAACCCTAACCTACAGTGATAAGACTGATAATTTATATTCTACAACCATCTATTGAATGTGAACTGAATGTTTTCTCATTGAATTCACGCAATGATGCCGTAAGGCAGAAATTTATTAGACCCACAGATGAGAAAACTGAGTAGCCAAGAAGTTGAGGGACTCCATGGAGGCCCAACCACCAGTCCAGGGCTAACTCCAAGGACATTTCCTTTCTTGTTGAGCTCTCATTTTCTTAGAAAACCTTGTTAAACCTGGATGTTGTTATGTGAGGTTAATAGACAAAGTGAAGATGAATATTGTGACAAAGTATCTTTTGCTTTGGGCAATTAAATTTTTTTACAGTGGGACTGCTTTTTAATTATTTTTAACATTTTTGTTGTTGTGTTTTGAGTCAGTGGGGTTAGAATGATTTTGCAATGCACAATTTTAACTGAGAAAGCGTTTCCATTTTGTTCTGTGCTGGATTCCAGATTGAGGCACCGAGCTCTTTAAAAGCTTCCTAGGGATTTTTGGCTCATCTTCTGCTTTCGTTAAATGGTACCATGAGTAGCAGTTTCAAAAGGCTAGAGATGATTTAGGTCTCACTGAGTGATTGGAACTACAGATTGGATTTATCCCTGGAGAGCTGATAATTTGTCTTCTCTAAGTCAAATAGCACCTTTAAAAAAAAATAAAAATGACCAGTGTCTAAAATTTTCAAAGTAGCTGCATTTCCTGGCACACAGTAGTTTACTTATTCACTTATTTTTTGCATGATTCTGGGAGTATGTGGCAGTTTTTCCATACTTAACAAAATAACCCCTCTGCCACATTAAACTGCATTATGATTGGTCCATTTAATTCAATGGAACAGACTTAGTCTTTATGCCAGGAGTTATGGACTCAGGTTTGACCCAGGCTCTGATTTTAAGGAGTTTGTAGGAAGATTGACAAGTAAGCAAAGAAGAGGGAGTGGCCTAATTAGGGATCATGGAGACCTCCAGGAGATGCAGAGGAGTATTCTAAAGGTGTATGTTCTGAAGGGGAAATGAGAGGGGAGGGTGAACTAGTATAGGAAAAGCCTGGGCAGAGGCAGGGCAGTGGGAAGCAGTGTAAGTGCTTCCTGCTAAAATGCCATGTTATGAGGGTTTGACAAGAGAGGGGCTGCAAGGCTCTGCAGCCTCGGGTTGCGATTTCACTTTGTAGGTGATGATGGGGCCAGCGGAATTTGAATCATGGAAACCGACATGTGCAAATAGGCTGCAAATGCTTCCCATACTAATGCACTGTGTGCTACAGATCCACCGTGAGCTTCTGATAAACAGGTTCGTGACCCTTTTACTGAACTCATGAATAATGCAGGAAGCATATGAATAAAAACAACAATAATTGCTACATCCTTGGTCAGAACCGTTCATCTGAATGCAAAGTACATAGAACCAGAACACCAAGCTCTAGTTTGTTTTATTGTGCACTTGGCGTGTTACAATATAGACCAGAAAAATAAAAGGCTAGCAAATGAAATATAATAGAAAAATCATTTTCCCATAAGGTCATACTTACTTGACGTCAGAGAATTCATTTAATAGTGTGTCCTCGATGGACTGAGGCAACCATGCTTCACCTAGGACCTAGGTGGTCTTATCCAGTGCCATGTCTTTCTGTACTCCCATTTGTGAGCCTGGGACTCCCAAATGCACACCTCGATCTAAGTTGGAGATTCAAACATCAAGTACCTCCATTCGGATTGCTCTGTCACTGATAGAAACAGGTCCAAAACGGAGTCCTTGAACACCTTTTGCTGAAACTCTTCATCCTCTGATCTGCCCACTTTAGAACACGGCAGCCTTTCTCACCATTGTAATTGCTCATTTGAGTGATTCATCCTCACCACTTACTGCTTCATCACTCCCTGCGTCCATCATCATTTCTTTTTTTAAAAAAATGTGTTTATTGATTTCAGAGAGGAAGGGAGAGGGAAAGAGAGAGAGAGAAACATCAATGATGAGGGAGAATCATCTATCAGTTGCCCCCTGCATGCCCTCTACTGGGAATGGAGTCTGAAACCCAGACATGTGCCCTGACCAGGAATCCAGCCGTGATCTACTAGTTCACGGGTTGATGCTCAAACACCGAGCCACACCAGCCGGGTCATTACCATTTCATTGACTCTGCTTCAAATCCATCCATATGTCATATTTCTTTTGCTGTTGCTCCCAATGACACCACCATCATTTCTCACCTAAACCGTTGAAATAGTTTCCCTCATAGCTTCCCTGTCCCTTTTCTGGCCCCCTCTTTAATTCTCCACATTGTAGTCAGAGTGATCTTATTAAGACCAAAATTGGCCCATGCCTGAATAAAGCCCTCCAGTGGTTTCCCAGTTTGATTAGAGTGAAACCCAAATTTCTGTAGGAGACTGAAGGAGTTTCCCAGTCTGTCCTCAATCTTATTCATGTGTCTCCTCCCAGCTTACCAAGACTATAGCCACATATCCTTGTTATAGCCCTAGGAATGTTCTAGACTCTGTTGCCTTGGGCCTGGGTACAGGCTGAGCCGTCTCCCTGAATATGGTTCTGTATAGATTATCTAATTCCTAGTCATCATTCAAGACCCTGAAAGATATCGCTTCTTAAGCGAAGTCCTTCTTCATCCTCCATCTAAAATAGATCCCCTTGCTATCCTAAACCTATAGGCTCTGTGAGTTTCAATTATTATTGATTTGTTTAATGGCTGCCTCTCATGATAGACTATAAGCTTCTTGAGTACCAGGCCATGTCTTGTACTGCTCATCTCTATCCCTAAGGCCTACCACAATGCCTTATGCAAAGAAGTACTCAGTAAATATTTACTAAGTGAATAAACAGGGCTTTGATGTTTTCACCTTGTGTACTTTGGGCATTTTGTAATCTGAAGCTTGTCTTTGGTGGACTCACCTGAACATCTGTACCTTCCTTTAGATGTTTTTTTTTAATATATTTTTTATTGATTAAGATATTACATATGTGTCCTTGTCCCCACGTTACCCTCTACCCGCCCCCCCCCCGCTCATGCCCTCACCCCCCCCCCCCCCCGTTGTCCATGTCCATTGATTAGGCCTATATGCTTGCATATAAGTCCTTTGGCTGATCTTTCCCCCTTCCCCCCACCCTCCCCTACCATCCCTCCAAGTCCCGACAGTCCAATCAATGCCTCTCCGTCTCTGGATCAGTCCTTGTTCATCAGTTTATGTTGTTCATTATATTCCACAAATGAGTGAGATCATGTGGTATTTATCCGCTCTCCAGTTCCATCCATGCTGTGGCAAATGGTAAGACTTCCTTTTTCTTCTTCCTCTTCTTAAAGAATACCTTTCAGCATTTCATATAATGCTGGTTTGGTGGTGATGAACTCCTTTAGCTTTTTCTTATGCATGAAGCTCTTTATCTGACCTTCTATTCTGAATGATAGCTTTGCTGGATAAAGTAATCTTGGTTGCAGGTTCTTGCTATTCATCACTTTGAATATTTCTTGCCACTCTCTTCTGGCCTGCATGGTTTCTGTTGAGAAATCAGCTGACAGTCGTATGGGTACTCCCTTGTAGGTAACTGACTGTCTTTCTCTTGCTGCTTTTAAGATTCTCCCTTTGTCTTTTGCCCTTCGCATTTTAATTATGATGTGTCTTGGTGTGGTCCTCTTTGGATTCCTTTTGTTTGGGGTTCTCTGCGCTTCCTGGACTTGTAAGTCCATTTCTTTCACCAGGTAGGGGAAGTTTTCTGTCATTATTTCTTCAAAAAGGTTTTCAATATCTTGCCCTCTCTCTCCTTCTGGTACCCCTATAATTCTGATGTTGGTACGCTTGAAGTTGTCCCAGAGGTTCCTTACACTATCTTCATATTTTTGGAATCTCTTTTCTTTTTTCTTTTTTGGTTGGGTATTTTTTGTTTCTTTGTATTTCAAATCTTTGACTTGATTCTTGGGATCCTCTTGTCTGCTGCTGGATCTCTGTAAATTATTCTTTATTTCAGTCAGTGTATGCTTAATTTCTAGTTGGTCCTTTTTCATGTCCTCCATGGTCTCACTATACTTATTGAGGGATTCATTAAATTTATCGGCGGTTTCCATAAAATTCTTGAAAAACCTTATAAACGTGGCCTTGAACTCTATATCCAATCGTTTGCTTTCCTCCATTTCTGCCATTTGTGACCTGTTTCTTTGTCTCCACATTTTGGCAGCTTCCCTGTGTTGATAGAGTGGCCCTGCGCGCCATGTGTCCTGTAGGGCCCAGTAGCTCAGCCTCCCCAGTTACCTGGGGTGGACACTCTTGGTGCACTCTTGGTGCCTTGGTTGTTGTAGAATCACTGGGAGGAATTGAACTCCAGGCCAATTGGCTGTGAGAATCAGCTGTGTCTAAAGTGGGAGAACTTCTGTGCTGAAGACACCCTTCTGGGGCAAGACTTGCTTCAGTGGGGCTTTGGTGCTCACTGAGTCTGCTCCCTGAGTGTGTCCCTTATGGATCTGAGGAGTTGCAGTCTGGATGGTCCCCCTCTGACCACTGGGTACAGTGGCTCCTGGATCTAAGGAGGTGCTAATTCAGCCTCTGCCTGAGGCCACACAGCAGGAGGCACGAAGAGGCTCAGCTGTGAAGCAATGCAAGCCGCTGCGGGGCCTTGGGCCTTCTCTTGGAAGTTCCGGGTCTGCCTGGCTGGGCTGCAGTTAGGTACATTCACATGCAAAAGCCTCTGCCGCAGCCTGGGTGGGGCGGGGTCTCAGGGAATCTAAGGGCGGATCAAGGAGCTATGGCTGATTCTCTGCCCGGAGTCGCGGGTCTCAGTGACCCGCTAATTGCTGCAAGCACCTCTGAGGGAAAGCCGCCTTCAAGTTCGCCCGCTGCCGGACAGACCAGCTTCTCCCCGTATGAGTCCTGGGTCCCCAGAGACTTCCCGGAACCGGAGTTCAGAGCAGTCGGGAGCTTGTGATTCAAAAAGACAGCCGCGTCCTCAGGTGCCACCCCCTTTACTCTCGTGCGCGCGAGCCGGCCGTACCTCTGCACTTGTACCTCTGCACTTCACCTCTGCAGCTCCTCTGGCTCTCAGCGTGCTTTTCTTTCCTTCTAGTTGTAGAATTTACACTCAGCCAGCCTTCCTGTTGTTCTGGATGATGTTTGCTCTGTCCTTTGTGGTAATTTTCAATTGTTGTGTGAGGCGGCAATTTCCCGGTGTTGACCTATGCCGCCATCTTAGTTTCTCCCTTTAGATGTTTTTATTCTGCTTTGTCCTCTCCTGGTGCTACCCCCGCAGTGTTCCATACTTAGTACCGCTGTTCTTCTCTGATGAACTATTCACTGCTCAGGGCCTGAGCTAGTGTTTCCACTAAAGTACCACCCACGGATAGTGTGGGGGTGGGTATATGGAGCTCTGGGAACATGCCCTTGATGCTTGCCACAAATATGGGATTTCTTTGAATCTCTTATGGTAAAGTAACTTTGCACCCTACTTTATAGTTATTTCATTTTTCTTTTAGTATAAATAATATAAAAAGTAGATGCTTGGTGTCACTTCTGGTGCATGTACATATATACCAGAAGCTCTGATTTAGACATTTTCAGACCAGCTCAGTTTTCTAAACAGTTCCCTCCCACTCATAGCAAAGACCGCCTGAGAAGTATAAAAAGGTAAAAGGTACCCAAGTCCTGCCCACTGCATTGCTAATTTGCTTGTCTTTGTTTCTTTTATCCTTGTCACCCCAGTTCTGCTTTCAGTAATTCTTGATGAACAGCTGTTTTCATTTTGGGTGGAAAATTCTTTATTGTGTTAGATTGGCCTATAATTACTTCTACTTGTCTCCATATTGCAGAGTTTAACATAACTGCCCCCCCCCGCCCCACCTACTAACTGTCAATCTACAGCACCCAAACTCATTTTGACAAACCAACACCCCCACTCACCATGTTTCTAAACATCCATAAGTAGGTTGTTCCTCCCCCAACCACTTCTCAGATTGTTGACCCCTTACAAAATCTAGAAACTTAGGCTTGATAAAGTTAACAATTCTTTCATTCATTCAAAACTCAGACAACTATGTATTAAATGCCTGCTGTGTGCCAAGTACTGTTTCAGGCAGGGGGAACACAGCAATGCACAGAACCATCCGCTGAGTTTTATTGTGTGGTTCTTTCCACCTACCACCTCACTTATTTTTTATGCTTGTTTCCAAACAAGGTTGTTCTCCAGTGTAGCGTTGAATTATTTTCATTTTATGCTCTGATGATTTTTGCTCAGAAGTTATAGCGACATTGATATTTAGGATAGATAAAAACATTGACCAAAATAATAATAAAAATAGTTTTAAAAACCCTCAAAATATGAGTGGTCAGTGCCTAATAAAGCATTAATAGAATATTAACGTTTTAAACATACTGTACATTAAAAACAGATTTTAGTACTACATAATAAAATTTTTATAAGAATTCTTGCTTCAGTTTTCCTTCTTTTCTTTTTAATGTAAGTGGCAGTGACAACTTTATTTGCCATATGCAGTTACTTAATTTCTCTGGGTTTGCTTGCATTGCTATGTCATTCTAACATATTTATGTATTCATTCATGTGTGGCTGAATAATATTTAAAGAAGCTTCTGACTGCTACCAGAAGCGAGAAATAGAGACAGAGACAGAGTCAGAGTCAGAGATGAGAGAGAGAGAGAGAGAGAGAGAGAGAGAGAGAGAGAGACCCTGAACCTATCAAATGAAGCAGCCTGGCAAGGCAGGGAGAGGAGGGTGCTGAACTGGTGTGATGCTCCTCTGTGGGAGAACAAAGACATGCATGTTTCCAAATAACGCAGTGTGACACATGAAAAGTAAGTATCAGCAGGAGGTAATACTAGTAAAAACAGGTGCCATTTATTCTCCTACTTGCTAACATTACTTGCAGATTTCAGAACCTGCAGTGACTTGAAAATACAATGATAACACTCTTATAATCACTTTTTCCTGTGTCAGGCACCATTATAAATAATATATATGTGTTAACTTGTTTAATCCTCACAACAATCTTGCAAAGTAGGTCAATCACCCCCCCCCCCCCCCGCCGCCCCCGCCCCATCATCATCCTTATTTTCCAAATTAAGACATTGAGGCAGCTGGAGATTAAATGACAGGTAGTGTCAGAGATAGACTCCAAACCCAGAGAGTATGGCTCTAAGGTTTTAATGCTTAACCCCTATACCATACCACCTCTGGAACGGTAAATAATATTGAGAGTTAGGTAACACAATACACTCTCTATTGATAAACTGTTAATGTCAGCCTTGGTGAAGCTATGTGGTTAGCTTTTTTTTTTTTAAACCTTGGAGTTGAATCTCTTTTAAAATTTAATTTTAATTCCTTTTCTGTATGTAAGGGAAATCTTCAGTTTTACTACAATTAAACAGCTTACTCCTTTTAAAAACCATTTTTATAGAAAAATTTCTGTGCAGCAATATAATAATAGTTAATTACATTTCAATTTTACTTTCCCAGAAAGGTGTACAATTAGTTTCTAAAGGAAGCTATTCAATGGAACAGATTAAATATAATCTATTAGCTATTACATGTATAAAGACTGTAGAAATATAAATACCTGAATGTTTGTTTCTTTTTTCTTCTCTGCTTTGTCTCAGTTTGTTTTTTACCTTCGAATTTTAGAGGATAGGGCTTTACATATCTTTTTCTCTGTGTAGTTGCCCTTACTCTTAATCAAACTGACAATTATCTCTGGAGACAGAAACCACAGAAACCATGATAAAGCTATGGCCCAATGGTCCCTAATTGACTTGCCTAATCCAATAAAGTGTTTTTCTTCTGAGACAGTTAGAAGGTCAGGAAGGACTGCTCTGTAATACAATACCTGTATAGCTGCTCTCTAACTAGTTTATATACTTACTATTTGCCAAATACAAAACATTAATTGTTAGACATTAACTGCATTGTTCTTTTTGTTAATCTGAAAGTAGAAGCTTCACCTTTTATTTCTTTATTTCTTCCCTTTTATTTCTAAGTTTATTCTCTCATCTGTCTACTATTGCCATCCCTATACCTACCCGCTATGAACACACTTGTCCACTGCTTCCCTTGCCAACTTATCTCTCGTGGGATCCCCACACCTTCACACCCTGGCTTTTGTCTTTGCTGAAATACCAATTTTAATAAATGGTAATCGTTTAATGATAAAATCCAGTGACCTATTCTCTGTTCTCATTCTTTCTCTGTCATTTTTTTGTATATAACAGCAAATTTACCACTTTAAGCATTTTTTGTTGTAAAGTTATTGGCATTAAGTACATTTATCTGTTGTGCAACCATTACCACCATCCATCTCCAGAACTTTTTCATCTCCCCAAACTGAAACTCTGTAGCCATTAACAATAACTCCCACTCTCCCCCTCATCGCCACCCCCCCAGGCCTTGAAAACCACTATTCTGCGTACTTTCTGTTTCTATGAATTTGACTACTCTAGGTACTTCATATAAGTGGAGTCATATAATATTTAACCTTCTGTTACTAGCTTATTTCACTTAGCATAATGTTGTAGGGGTGGAAAAATAAACTGCCCTTTTATCCTTGTGAGTTCTTCTGGCTGGGAGAATGATCAAATTAACATGAGCTAGATTAAAAAGAGACAATAACGAAATTTATTACATATGTACAGATGAGGGTTTCATAAGAATATGAGATCCGAGGGTGGGTTGGGCAGTTAAGGTTTATATACCATCTTGAGCTAAGAAGAAGTTGGGTTGTGTGATTTGAGACTTCAAAGGGCAGGAAGGCAATTTGCAAGGAGACGGAAAAGCAAATGTTTGGTAAATAACTGTTTGCTGGGCCATCTTAGCAATGGAACACAGAGATGATTTTGATCAAACAGACCCTGCTAGGTTCCTCCCAGTGACACACTAACTCACGTTAAATTATAGTTAACTATGGTTATAGCTCCCTTCCTGGAGCAGATCCTCCAACTAAATTACTTTTGACAGGTAGGGGGAAGGTCAAATATTTTTCCTGAGTCTTTTGTTTCTTAAAAAAAATCAGCTTAAAATAAGTAGTATCTTCAAAAGGCATATATTGGGGTGGCAAACTCTGCTTCCTCTTATGTCTTGAAGGTTCATCCATGTGTCGATTGATATAAAAAACATCAAATCAGTAGATAATTTTTATGAGTTATTTGAGCCAAACTAACAATAGTTTCTGGGAAGCAAAATCTGAATGGATTGAGAAGATGCTGGCAGGTTTACATCTTATTGTATACATTAGAATCCAAAGAGGAGGCATAGCATAGGGTTACATTAAATTCACTGATGGTATTAGATTAGGGAGGCAGGAGAAAGTAAATCAGGAAAATCTCTGAGATTTGATAAAGGGTAAAATGGAGGGACAGGTACTTCTTTTACATTGGTGGTATAGGACAGTTAACATTTACAACACACAGAGATTGTATTTGGGGAGCAAGATAACAATGAGGGGTCCTGTGGTTTAGTGCTCTGGTGCAAGATTGTACCCCAAGGGTCCAGAAAAAGGTGGTTATTCAAATATTAGAGGCCTGATGCACAAAATTCGTGCAAGTGGGGCGGGGGTATCCCTCACCCCAGCCTGCAGCCTCTCTAATCTGGGACCCCTCAGGGGATGTCCGACTGCTAGTTTAGGCCTGATCCCTCTGGGACTGCTGGCTCCCAACCACTCACCTGCCTGATTGCCCCTAACCGCTTCTGCCTGCCAGCATGATCACCCCCTAACCATTCCCCTGCCAGCCTGATCGACACCTAACTGCTCCCCTGCTGGCCTGATTGCCCTCAACTGCCCTCCCCTGCCAACATGATTGTCCCCAACTGCCCTCCCCTGCTGGCCCTGTTACCCCCAACTGCCCTCCCCTGCTGGCCTGATCGCCCCCAACTTCCCTCACCTGCAGGCGTGGTCACCCCTAATTGCCATCCAATGCAGGCCTGGTCTCCCCGCAACTGCCCTCCCTCCCTTGCTGTCCTGGTCACCCCCAACTGCCCTCCCCTGCTGGCCTGGTCTCCCCTAACTGGTCTCCCCTGCTGGCCTGATCGCCCACAACTGCCCTCCCCTGCCAGCCATGTTGTGGTGTCCATCTTTGACTACATGGGGGTGGCAATCTTGTGCAAGGGCATGATGGTCAATTTGCATATTACCTCTTTATTATGTAGGATTCCAAGGGGTATGTTATCTTAGATGCAGAAAGACAATAGACAGGCTTACTTAAGGTAAAGATTGACCTTTGTCAAGGAAGCCATAAGCTTATGATGTGACTAACCATCATGACCTACTTTTAGTAAGGAATATATATGTGTATATATATATATATATATATATATATATATATATATATATACACACACACACACACACACACACACACACAGCATTATATATATACCAGAGGCCTGGTGCAAAAAATTTGTGCACTGGCGGGGGTGGTGTCCCTCAGCCCCACTTGTGCCTCTCACAGTCTGGGGCCCCTCGGGAGATAATGACCTGCTGGCTTAGGCCTGCTCCCGGGTGGCAGAGGGCAGGCGCAATCCCTAGGTGCAGCCCCTGGTTGGACTCAGAGCAGGGCTGATTGGGGAGTTGGGGCGCCGCCCCCTGTCATGCACAGAGCAGGGAGGATTGGGAGGTTGTGATGCCACCCTCAGTCACGCTCAGGGTAGGGCCGATTGGGGGGTTGGGGCGCCACCTCCTGTCACACTAAAGGCAGGGTCAATGGGGAGGTTGTGGTGCCACCCCCTGTCACGCACAGAGCAGGGCCCATCAGGGGGTTGGGGAGCTCCCCTGGTCACGCACAGAGTAGGGCCAATAGGGGAGTTGGGGCACCACCCCCTGTCACACACAGAGCAGGGCGGAACAGGGGATTGGGGCACTGCCCCCCTGTCACCCACAGAGCAGGGCCAATCAGGGGGTTGGGGAGCTCCCCTCTATCAGGCACAGAGCAGGGCAGATTAGGGGGTTGGGGAACCTTCCCCTGTCACGGACAGAGCAGGGCGGATAGGGAGGTTGTGGCCCCACCCCCTGTCACACACAGAGCCGCAGGGCGATCAGGGGGTTTGGGCGCTGCCCCCTGTCATGGTGCTCCAGGGGCCAGGAGGCCTCGTGGCTCCGCTGATCCCAGTGCTGGGAGGCCTTGCGGCTCCGCTGATCCCGGGGCGTGAGGCCGCGCGATTCTGCTGATCCTGGGTTCAAGAGGCCTTGCGGCTCCGCTGATCCGGGTACTGGGAGGCATATTACCCTGTTACTATATAGGATAGAGGCCTGGAGCAAGAGTGAGGGCCGGCTGGTTTGCCCTGAAGGTCCTGGGAGCCGGTCCATCCTTGCTGTTTCATGGGACCTGGCATATATGGCATACTGTTCTTAATATGTTTGCTCACCTTCTTGGCACTATGTGTTTTAACCAAGGTCACCTCTCTGAGAAAGATTGTTTCCCCAGGTAGGGATTTTCCCCTGAAGTTAGGGAGGGAATAAAACCCCTTAACTAAGTGCCAGGCGGGTAATTAATCACTTTAACTACGAACAATCATGCTTAAGCTACATAATCTTTACTCCCTGGAATGGAGATAAGAAACGCCCTAACCTTTGGAATAGAGATTGATAGGATTGGAATCAACTGGTATAAATACAGATGTAACAAGACAACAGGACACAGAACCTAGACACAGAACCTAGACACAGAACCTAGAGACAGAAGAACTTCGCTGGAGAGAACATGGCAAAAGATCCTGGACAGAACCTGGCCACAGAACCTAGAGACAGAACCTAGCGAGAGAACATGGCAAAAGATCCTGGACAGAAACTGGCCACAGAACCTAGAGACAGAACCTAGCGAGAGAACCTGGCTGAAGAACCTAGAGACAGAACCTGGCTACAGAACCTGGATAGAACATGGCAAGAGAACCTGTCTAGAACCTGGTGACTGAACCTGGCTGGAGAACCTGGACAGAACCTGGCTGGAGAACCTAGTGAGGGAACATGGCTACAGAACCTGGCTGGAGAACCTGGAGAACCTAGCAAGAGAACATGGACACAGAACCTGGCTGGAGATCCTAACCAGAACTTCACTGGAGATCCTGACCAGAACTTGGCTAGAGAACCCAACCAGGCTGATCAACTGAACGCTGTCTCCGTGTCATTCCTTCTTTGCCGACTCCGTCCACACCTTTGGGGACCCCTGGACCTGCTAGGGTTGGACCCCAGCATGAAGGGTGTCCTGGATCAGGGTGGGGGTCCCTCTTGGGTGCCTGGCCAGCCTGGATGAGGGGATGATGGCTGTTTGCAGCTGGTCACACCCCCTTCAGGGTGGGGGTCCCAACTGGGGTGTCTGGCCAGTCTGGGTGAGGGGCTGAGGGCCGTTTTCAGGCTGGCGGGTGAGTGAAGCTCCCAACCTCTCCTTTTTTTCTTTTTTTTCAATTTTTATTCTGGGATTTATTTACCTTCTATGGCTGTCACTGGAACTGAGAGCCAGCTTTATCTCTGAGGCTCGGCTCCAGCTCTGAGGCCTCCACTGCTGAAAGCAGGTATCTGGTTTGTTTGGCTTCTATAATTGAAACACTGTTGCAACTCCAGCTCCGCGTGGCTGAAAGCATGGTGTTTGTTTAGCTTCTATAATTGCAACATTGTTTCTTAGACTGCAAGCTCCGAGCCCAGAAGCAGCAGGCAGGGAACCTTGGCTTCCTCCGTCACTGGAGCAAGCAAGCCTCCTGTTCGCTTCAGCTGCCTGGCTGCTGGCCGCCATCTTGGTTGGCAGTTAATTTGCATATCGCCCTGACTAGCCAATGGGAAGTGTGTTAGAGGTACGGTTAATTACCATGTTTGTCTATTATTAGATAGGATATATATGTTAATATATATATACACACACACACACATATACACACACACACACACACACATACACACACACACACACACACACACACACACTAGAGGGGCCTGACGCACAAAAATTTGTGCACTCGGGGGGGTCCTTCAGCCCAGCCTGTGCCCTCTCGCAGTCTGGGACCCCTCGGGAGATAACTACCTGCTGGCTTAGGCCCACTCCCGGGTGGCAGAGGGCAGGCCCAATCCCTAGGTGCAGCCCCTGGTCGGGCTCAGAGCAGGGCCGATTGGGGAGTTGGGGCACCGCCCCCTGTCATGCACAGAGCAGGCGGATTGGGAGGTTGCGATGCCACCCTCCGTCATACTCAGGGTAGGGCCGATTGGGGGTTTGGGGCACCGCCCCGTCACACTCAAGGCAGGGTCGATGGGGAGGTTGCGGCGCCATCCCTGTCACGCACAGAGCAGGGCCGATCAGGGGGTTGGGGAGCTCCCCCCTGTCACGCACAGAGCAGGGTGGATAGAGGAGTTGAGGCACCGCCCCCTGTCACGCACAGAACAGGGCGGATCAGGGGATTGGGGTGCCACACCCGTCACACTCAGGGCAGGGCCGATGGGGAGGTTATGGCTCTACCATCACACACAGAGCAGGACCTGTGTGTGGGGGGGGCTGTCACACACAGAGCTGCAGAGCGATCAGGGGCTTGGGAGCTCCCCCCTATCAGGCACAGAGCATGGCTGATCAGGGGGTTGGGGCGCCTTCCCCTGTCACGAACAGAGCAGGGTGGATAGGGAGGTTGTGGCCCCGCCCCTTGTCACACACAGAGCCACAGTGCGATCAGGGGGTTTGGGTGCTGCCCCCTGTCACGCTGATCCCGGTGCCGGGAGGCCTCGCGGCTCCGCTGATTCTGGTGCTGGGAGGCATATTACCCTTTTACTATATAGGATAGAGGCCTGGTGCACGGGTGGGGGCTGGCTGGTTTGCCCTGAAGGGTTTCCTGGATCAGGGTGGGGTTCCCCACTGGGGTGCCTGGCCAGCCTGAATGAGGGGATGATGGCTGTTTGCAGCTGGTCACAAGCCCTTCAGGTTGGGGGTCCCCACTGGGGTGCCTGGCCAGTCTGGGTGAGAGGCTGAGGGCTGTTTTCAGGTTGGCAGGTGACGGAAGCTCCCAACCGCTCCTTTTTTTCTTTTTTTTTTTTTATTCTGGGCCAGCTTTAGCTCTGAGGCTTGGCTCCAGCTCTTAGGCCTCTGCTGCTGAAAGCAGGTATCTGGTTTGTTTGGGTTCTATAATCAAAACACTGTTTCAACTCCAGCTCTGAGATCCTGGCTGGCTGAAAGCAGGTTTCTGGGGTTTTGTTTAGCTTCTATATTTGTAACAATGTTTCAAACTGCAAGCTCAGAGGCCGGCAGCGGCAGGCGGGGAACGTTGGAGTCCTCTGTCACTGAAGCAAGCAAGCCTCATGTTCGCTTCAAGCTGCCTGGCTGCTGCCCACCATCCTGGCTGGCAGTTAATTTGTATATCGCCCTGATTAGCCAATGGGGAAGGGTAGCGGACGTACGGCTAATTACCATGTTTCTCTTTTATTAGATAGGATATATATATATATATATATATATATATATATATATATATATGTGTGATTTCAGAGAGGAAGGGAGAGGGAGAGAGAAATATAAATGTCAGTGATGAGAGGGAATCATTGATCACCTGCCTCCTGCACACTCCCTACTGGGGATCACCTGCAACCCAGGTATTTGCCCTGACTGGAAATCAAACCTGGGACCCTTCAGTTCACAGGCCAATGCTCTATCCACTGAGCCAAACCAGACAGGGCAGTAAGGAATATTTTATGTTCAGTCCATACTATGTGGTTACTTTATGTCTCTGAGTTAGTAGGGCTTGCCATGCAGGCCTCCCTTGAGTTTGTCAGGTTTAGTATGGGACTCCTTTTTTTTTGTCCACAAATATTACAGCTTTTGTCAAAATTTTCTTTCCTCTCAATATTTCATTACATGTATATACCATATTTTGTTTATCCATCACCCAAAAGGTGGGTTGCCTCCACCTTTTGGCTATTGTGAATAATACTGCTATGAACATGTTTCTATGCTTTCAGTTCTTTTGGGCATCTATCCAGAAGGGCAAACAAGTAGGTTGTATAGCAAACTAAGTCTGAAACATGGCTGGAGACAAAATTGAAGCTGTCCTTCTTTGGGTACCTCATAAGAAAGCAGGGCTCTTTGGAAAAGTCAATAATGCTGGGAAAAATAGGAGGCAGCAGGAAAAGAGAAAGACCAAATATGAGATGGAATGACTCCATGAAGAAAGCCATAGACCTGAGTCTAGTATAGGAGCTGAGCAGGGCTGTTGAGGACAGGATATCATGGACATCACTCATTCATAGGCCTGTCAGGAGTCCTAATCAACTCAAGGTCCCATAACACTATATATCCTGAGGTGAAATTACTAGATCCTATGGTGATTTTGATAATTGACATAGTGTTGTCTACAGTTGCACCATTTTATGTTTCTACCAGCGCTGCACACGTACCCATTTCTCCCCTACCTCCTTGACAGCACTCATTCTTTTATTTTATTATATGACTAGTAGCCCTGTGCATGAGTCCGTGTGCCAGTAGCTTGCCATTAGCTTGCTGCCGCCCTCCAGTCGCTCTCCCTGCTCCCCCCCGCCCCCCCTCACCATAGCTTGCTGCCCTGCCCCCTCCTGTAGCTCTCTGCCAGTAGCTTGCTCCCTGTACCTCTCTGCCCACTGCCCCGCCCTCCTGTAGCTTCCTCTGCCCGCCCCCTTCCCTTCATAGCTTGCTGCCCTGCCCCCTCCTGTAGCTCTCCACCAGCTTGTAGCTCACTGCCCCACCCTTCTGCTGATCCGTGATCCTGTTGTTATGCAATCAGTCGTTATGCTTCACGGTGTAACAACCATTTGCATATTATATCTTTATTATATAGGATTATATAGGATAGCCATCATCCTAATGGGTGTGAAGTGGCGTCCTCTTTGTGTTTTTGCTTTCTATTTTCCTAATGATTAATAATATTGAGTGACTTTTCATGTACTTATTGTCCTTCACTTGCCGATATTTCAAGGAACTCCGGGAATCAGAGCTTTCCTTATTCTGACCTTTCCAAGTTCAGTATGTTCAACTTGTTCTTGTATGTCCTAAGAATCTTTAGCATTTACTCACTCCCCTTTTTGCTTAAACTAGTTCAGCTTGATTTCTATGACTTGTAAACATTTCTGATTTAGTTGGTTACTTGTTACCAACATTTTCAGATTCTAGGTTCCTCCTTGACTCCACTGACATTGCAATTAACTATAGCATTTGATTCACACGGCTATCTTTGTAAAACATTTCTGCTACATCCTTACCATTCTCTGCTTATTTTTGATAGAGAAAATGATTAGCTCTAGCAAAGAAAAATCCTAAAATGATTTTCACTTGAGTTCAAAAAATATAGGAGCAGCACATGCTGTTTAGAGTATACTTCCTTCTCTTTAGGAGTCTCCAAAATACATGCCTACTGTTGCCCCTTAAACTTGTGCTTTCTCTTATGCAGGGCTGTCAGAGAAGTAGCAGTTGATGCTGTAATAGCCAGTCAAGCTAACCTCATAAGGTAGAGGAACAGCAAGCTAAGGTAGGGGACTGCATGGGGTAGACTTTGCTTAAGTTTCCCCATTTCTACTAATGTCAGTCCTGGCATTCCTGTTTCAGGATCTCATTGGTAGAGTGAGAATTAAATGACATAATTGTATATAGCACTTTACCTAGTGCTTGACATTTCATAAGGATCAGTAAAGGTTAGTTCTCTCCCTCCAAAAAAACAGGATATGTTAATATAAAATTTTTTTACATTCTCTTCATTGTAGGGTGACTTAACCCTAGCTGGTATTTAGAGAACATGAAATAAAGATATTTTATTTCTTTTTAAATTAATGTCTTGCATTTAATGTTATGAGATGGCTTTCTAATTGTACAGTGATTAAACTTAAGCAAATGTTAAAGTGGAAAAGAAGCAATGACCATGCCATCATTTAAATGTGGAATGGGGATAAGATCAATGCTTTGATTTTTCCATAATCATTATAAGGGTCACATAAAATGTCATTTTCTGTAATAGGGGCTACGTTTTCATTCTACCATCAAGACTTCTGAAGTAATGGAGAGGAAAAGAAAAATAAAGTTATAATGTATTTCACTGACAGCTTAGAAGATTTAAATTAATATTCTTTAAGGATCTATAGAGTTTTACCAAATAATAGTTCAGCTCAAATTAAAATGGAAATTGCAGTGATGTTTTTTCTCTGAGAAAGAACTCCTTTGTCTGATCTGTCACTGTATCATCATTCTTCTGTTATTAGAATGATCATTCAATCATATTTTCTTATTTTAGGGTTAATTACAAGCTTGAAGGCTTACCATCAGCTCTCTTCCCAATGATATGACTACATCCTAGCACATATCATTAGGATTCTGACAAAGTAGGATCTTGGATCTGAATCTATCTTTTCTATTCTATTTTTGGAAGAGAAGTGAGTTAAAGTAACTATAATTTGTCAGTGGTAAGAAATCATCACACTTGGTCTCTTTAAGATTTGTGTCCGTTTTTCCCCAGGAGGGATTTTGCATTGTGTTTTGCCAGAACCACCAGTACAGATCTGCAAAACTGTGGGCTCACCCTCCGTCAGTGGAAATGACAGAGCTAACACTGTACTGTGCAGCACTTAGACACTCTGCCAGACACGATGACAGTGTCTGTTTATAGCCATCTAGTTTCTTAAACTGTGGCTACTTTCTGACATCTCTCTGAAAAATGTTTCTGTTCTCTATTCCTTTTACTCAGGGGTCAGACTTTCATGAGAAGATAATGATTCTTCAAGGCTTCAGTGTCCTTGTTTTCCCTGCCCCCAAACCTATCAAAATGCTCAGTTTATGGAGTGCACAGACTAGCCCATGCAATTGCATCTGGACCATGAGATGACTCCAGTTAATGCTTTGAGAATTTGATGTGGTGTTTTCATTTGTCTCACTAGCAAATGGATAGGTGTTTTTTGTTGTTGTTTGTTTTGTTTTGTTGGTTGTTTTTTTTTAGTTTGCAAAGAGTAGTCTTCTCAGCTGCAAGAAGGCTCCCGTAAGTATTTTAAAATGATATTTTAAAATTAGAGAAGTGACTTCACATAGAGCACAGAACAGACTCTGTCTTCACTGGAAAGAAATGACTCCTGAATATTAACATTTAAAACAACAGAAGCTTAATGATAGACAATGCTGCAAAGTGCTAAGGCTAATATGGTGTCATACTGAAACCAGTCACAAAACAGAAAGAAAACAATGCCATTCTTGAAACTCCCCATTTTGCCTCAGGTTTGGTTTCTATTAGAGGCTGTAATCTTTATAGCTTAGAGGTTTGACAAGCTTTCATATCAGCTTCATCACTGCTTAACATGTTCACTTCACTGAAGAAAATACTGAGTGTGAGAAGCTCTCAGAACAGACGGATGCCTCATTTATGTCCACCTCTCCAGCACGCTACACAGCACCTGCCCCGTGGGGGCACTCAATAAATAATAGCTAAATGGAGGCAATTTCCCTGTTTTATGCTTTTCTATAGCTTAAACATCCTTTTAAAAACACCATTACCAGGTGATATATAGTATTTTTGATAGCACATAGAGGGGTGACCTCTATACATCATCTAAGAGGAAAAAGGGGGATCCATTTCTTGAGTACAAATTGCTATTTAAGAAAATTTTTAGTGTTTTCTTCTTCTCTTTATGTCCTTTGAAATTATCCCAGGTTGTAGCAGCATCTGTTCTCACACATTTCTAACTGCTTGGCTACTCCCCCTGAATGTCCCATGGACCTAAAACTCATTATGTCCTAAGCTGAGCTCATCTTTTTTTCCTTTTAGCTGATTCCTTCTGATTATTTCTGTTAACATCATCACGCTTATTCCAATTACTTCTTTCAGTAACTTGGCACTGTACTTGACTTCTACCCTTTCCTACACATAACTTCTGATCCACTGCCAAATATTGCCAATTCCACGTCCCCATTATCACTTACACGCATCTCCTTTTCTGCACACCCAACTGCCAAGTTGCTTTATTACAACTTGTATGCTTTTCTTTCTTCTTCTTTCTGCTGTGGTCCCTCCCTTTTAAGCCAAGATTAATCATCTTGAAGCAGGTACCTAATTATGTCACCCAGTCATTCACTCTGCCCTAAGACCACAACTTCTTACAGAACTAAGTACAATCTTCCAGCTATTATTACAGAACAGCATTTTCCCAATAGAATACAATTTGCACCATGGATGTAATTTAAAATTTTATCATAGTCATATTAAAAAGTAAAAATAAAGCAATATATTTTTAACTCAATATATTAAAATATTTTAACATGTCATCATATAGGAATTATTTTGCATCATTTTTCTAATTAAAATACATTTTAATCTACATTTCAAGGGCTCAATGCAACATATGGCTAATGGCTACTATGATAGTGCCGCTCTATAATTTCACTACCTTTTTTTTTTTTTTTTTTTAAATATATTTTATTGATTTTTTACAGAGAGGAAGGGAGAGAGACAGAGAGCTAGAAACATCGACGAGAGAGAAACACCGATCAGCCGCCTCCTGCACATCCCCCACCGGGGATATGCCCGCAACCCAGGCACATGCCCCTGACCGGAATCGAACCTGGGACCCCCCAGTCCGCAGGCCGACGCTCCATCCACTGAGCCAAACCGGTTTCGGCTTACTACCTTTTATAATCCTGGTTTTGACTCCAGTTTTCTTTTCTCTATATATTCCACACTCCAGCCAAATTGAACTCTGTATTCACAGCTGTAAATCACCCGTTATTTTTCCACCATGTCTTTGTGTTTTTGCACCCCTGGAATACCATTGTCCCTCCACAGTTCCAAATCCTGTTCAAATGCCAGCTGACCCACGAGCATGAAATAAACTTTTCCCTCTCTGACTTTCCATAGCTTTTTGTGTGTGATGACATTTATCAATCATTTTTTTCCACATCCATCATGCCCCCTTTATAATAATAAAAGCATAATATGATAATTAGACTGGACAGCCGAACAACCTTCTGGACGTCATTCCAGATGTCTTTCCAGACAAAGCCGCTATGGCGGGGGCCGAGGCAGAGGTGGTTAGGAGCGATTAGGCAGGCAGGCAGAGGGGTTAGGGGTGATCAGGAAGGCAGGCAGAGTGGCTAGGCGTGATCAGGCAGGCAGGCGAGTGGTTAGGGGTGATGAGGCAGGCAGGTAGAGTGGTTAGGGGTGACCAGGAATCAGGCAGGCAGGCTGGTGAGCAATTAGGAGCCAGCAGTCCAGGATTGCAAGAGGGATGTCCAATTGCCGGTTTAGGCCCGATTCAGATCCCCTGTAGGATTGGGCCTAAACTGGCAGTCAGACATCCCCCGAGGGGTCCCGGATTGCGAGAGGGTGCAGGCTGGGCTGAGGGACCCCCCTCCCATGCTCAAATTTCATGCACCGGGCCTCTAGTTAAGTCATATAGTTCCTGAGAGTAAAGTCTGTTTTCTTCTTTGAGTGGCACATGTTGTTCAGCCCTGTGCTTTGTTCATAAAAGCATTTCCTGAATGCTTAATGAATCATGTGTTACACTCTACCTGAAGGTGATTTTATTAACTGAGCTTAGAAATGATTGCAAACAGTCAAGTCAGAAATGAGAAAAGTGTACTTGTATACATATGTCATTATTTTTGGATTTATGTGACATTTATAACAGTGCTTTTAAGTTGGCAGAAAATGTATAGCCTTACCACCAACAACATACTCATGTGGCTTGTGTAAAGAGTGCTTATAGGGACATATTTTTCCCATCATAAGTGCCAGGAGAATACTTTCATAGATTTCTTTTCAGTCACCTTGATTAGCCCTTCTTTAAAACAGGATGCTGCTAGAGGCTGCTTTCATTTTACTTATCAGTTCCTTGCTAAGGACCACCGCTGATCAGAGATAATCTCAGCCTCTGCAAGCCTCTTCCTGAACCATAGAACTATACTTTCTCTTTTTTCTGTTTTACATACTAATTGCTCTAAGGATTCTAATTGAATCAGGTGACCATCTCCAAGGAAATTTGATATTGGTGAAGTTTAGGTGTAGGTAATGATGGTGTATCTCCTTAAATTAGCCTTGGACTGATTCCTGCCATTGTAAAATAGATTCTTTGAATATAAAAGCCTAAAATCTGTTAACTGATGCACCAGAGTATGCCAAGTTTCCATACTTTAACCCACTTCTTTCTTTTTCTTGGACAGAACTTGAAGAAATTTCTTTTTAGTCTCTGAATATAGCAGATGTTGTCAATTCTTTACTCAGATCTCCTGGGATCCTTTTCCACCCATGCCAGCCTGACTTCCAACATCCAGCACTTTTGCACATCAGACTGAAAACACCTGAGAATTAAAGTGCTCCTGGGTGCCGGGAGCCGGTCCATCCTTGCTGTTTCAAGGGACCTGGCATATATGGCATACTGTTCTTGATATGTTTGTTCACCTTCTTGGCACTATGTGTTTTAACCAAGGTCACCTCTCTGAGAAAGGTTGTTTCCCCAGGTAGGGTTTTTCCCCTGAAGTTAGGGAGGGAATAAAACCTCTTAATTAAGTGCCAGGCGGGTAATTAATCACTTTAACTATGAACAACCATGCTTAAGCTACATAATCTTTACTCCCTGGAATGGAGATAAGAAACGCCCTAACCTTTGGAATAGAGATTGATAGGATTGGAATCAACTGGTATAAATACAGATGTAACAAGACAGAATTTAGAAGACAGAACCAAGAGAAGACAGAACCTACACACAGAACCTAGACACAGAACCTACACAGAACCTAGAGACAGAAGAACTTCGCTGGAGAGAATATGGCAAAAGATCCTGGACAAAAACTGGCCACAGAACCTAGAGACAGAACCTAGCGAGAGAACCTGGCTGAAGAACCTAGAGACTGAACCTGACTACAGAAATTGGCAAGAGAACCTGACTAGAACCTGGTGACTGAACCTGGCTGGAGAACCTAGCAAGAGAACATGGACACAGAACCTGGCTGGAGATCCTAAGCAGAACTTCGCTGGAGATCCAGACCAGAACTTGGCTGGAGATCCTGGCTAGAGATCCTGGCTAGGCTGCTGATCAACTGAAAGCTGTCTCTGTGTCATTCCTTCTTCGCCGACTCCATCCACACCTTTGGGGACCCCTGGACCTGCTGGGGTTGGACTCCGGCACCTGGGAGTAGCCCCTAACAGTTCCTGAAGGGTGTGGGGGTAAATCACGCCAGCTCCCTCCACCCTTGGGTTGGAGTCAGTGCTTTACCTGGTTTCCAAGAGCTTCCCCTAACCCACATCATTTCATCACCCACAGTGCTTGCTGCCTTAATAATGCATCCTTAATTGTCTGCCTTCTCTTTCCTTCCTGTACCACCTCCCAGCCCAATGTGAATATCCTTAACCCTTCCCAGATAAACTAGATGCCCTCACTCAATCCTAAACTTGGGCTCTGCTTTTGGGAGAATCTGATCAAGGACTTAAAGCCCTTACTATGGTTTCTATTCTCCCTACCTCTCTTTCTCTATCACTTCTCTGTGACTTTCTTTTCCTTTCCCAGTATTTATGGAGCACCTATTTTATGTCAATCACCAAACAATAGAGATGAAACACAGTTTCCTTGCCCTCAATAATCTCAGAGTGTAGCCAGTGAGATAGAACAGGATAAAGGAGATTGTAATACAGAGTGGTAAGTGGTCTAAGAGAAATACAGGGTGTTGTCAGAGTGAAATACAGAGAAACATACAGGACATCAGAAAAGTCTTCTTATCAGAGAAGGCAACCGCCACTGAAAAGCTATTGCAACAGCCCAGGCATGACATAATAAGGGTCCTGAGTTCAAGTGTTTGTAATCAGACTGAAAAGGAAGAAACTGATGAATGCATTATCACAAAAAAAAACAAAAACAAAAACAAAAAAAGACATGGCAGAACTTGTCAACTGAAAAGAAAAGGGAGATGTTATAGGCTGAATATTTGTGTCCCCACAAAATTCATGTGTTGAGCCCAGATATAAAACCACATGTATATGAGCAGATAATTTTCAATAAAGGAGCCAGTGATACACAATAGAGTAAAGAAAGCCACTTCAATGAATAGTGCTGGAAAAATTATTAAGTCATATGCCAAAGAATGAAGCTAGATTATAGTTTGTCCCATGTACACAAATTAATTCAAAGTGGATCAAAGATCTAAATATAAGATCTGAAACAATGAATTACATAGAAGAAAACGTAAGTACACAATTATGGATCTTGGTCATAGAGAACATTTTATGAATTTGACCCCAAAGGAAAGGGAAGTAAGACAAAAATAAATGAATGGAACTATATCAAACTAAAAAGCTTCTGCGCAGCAAAGGAAACTGACAACAAAACAAAAAGTCAGCCAACCAGACGGGAGATGATATTTGCAAACAATAGATCCAACAAGGTTTAATATCCAAAATACATAAAGAACTCATAAAACTCAACACCAAACAACCCAATTAAAAATGGGCAGAGGACCTGAGTCTCCCAGGTCCTACGAGGAAGACATACAAATAGCCAATAGATATATGAGAAGACGTTCAACCTCACTAGCAGTTAGGGAAATGCAAATCAAAACTACAGTGAGATGCCATCTCACACCTATTAGAATGGCTATTGTCAAAAGACAAGTAATAACAAGTGTTGAAAAGGTTGTAGAAAAAAGGGAATTCTTATTCACTGCTGGTGGGACTGCAGACTGGTACAGCCAGTATGGAAAACAGTATGGAGGTTCCTCAAAAAATTAAGAATAGAGCTACCCTATGAACCAGCAATCCCTCTCCTGAGTATGTACCCAAAAAACTCAAAAACATGTATTCACAAAGATATATGCACCCCTGTGTTCATTGCAGCATTATTCATGGTGGCCCACACATAGAGGTAACCTAAGTGTCCTGTGATAGAGGACTGGAAAAAGATGTGGTACACATCCACAATGGAATGCTACTCAGCCGTAAGAAAAGATGAAGTACTGTCATTTGCAACCACATGGACGGACTTTGAGAATATTATGCGAAGTGAAATACACCAGTCAGAAAAGGCTAAGAACCATATGCTTTCACTCATATGTGGGATATAAGACTGAAATTCATGGACACAAACAACAGTGTGGTGGCTGCCAAAGGGAAGCGGGTGGGGATAGGGAGGTGAAGCAGGGCTAATATATGGTGACAGAAGAAGATCTGAGTTCGAGTGGTGGGCACATGGTGCAATACACAGATCTTGTATCATAGAAATCTATACCTGAAACTTATATGATCCTATTAACCAATGTCACCCCAATAAATTTAATTTAAAAATGAAATTACATATTTGCTAATTTAAAAAATTTAAATCATAGTTGAAATAGGATAGTTCTTGCATTTAATTTGTGTGGGGCTTCTGAGAATACTTAGCTGAAATTTTGAAATTTGGAACCTCTGATGAGAAAGCAAAAGCTCTGTTATTATCCTGGGCTTTTAGAAATCTGTCTTCCTGTGAAATATGTGAGGAAAGGATTTCGTATTGATGCTCAAGATTTCAGAAACCTGGTTATGACAAGAAATCCTCCTATATGAGGCCAATCTTGGAATCAGTTCCATTTAAACCCATTATTATGTGTTAGACACTGGGAATAAGATGCAGCCCCCTCTCTCTTGGAGTTTACATGCTGGAGGTTGTGCTAGACAATAAGCAAGGAGAATGGAATAAATAAAATATAGAATAAAATATAAAAAGGGCTGTGAAGGAAGCAAGTTAGGTGCCAGTTACAGTATTTAAAAAATGATTTAACATTCTGGCTTTAACAGTCTGAATATCTTCTCCATTTGTGCTCACAGGGTAGACCTCAGAACAGTGGCATTGCTCCATTTCTAGAATAATGGCTGTGGGGAGCCAAGGTGGGAGGGGGACGTTTTCCCACACCACTGTGAAGAGTTACTCACTTGATTTGAGACCCCCTATCCCAGAATGAATTCCTCACCCTGCAAAACTCCATCTGCCTACATTTTGGAGTCATCACTGATTCAGTGGCAGCCCCGGTGCAATGCAGTGGTGAATTCAGAATCAGACATGGAGCCCTGGCCAGGTGGTTCAGTTGGTTGGAGCATGGTCCCATGCACCAAGGAGTTGCCGGTTGGGGTGGGTAGGGGAGGCAACTGATTGATGTTTCTCACTCATTATGTTTATCTCTGTCTTTCCCCGCTTCTACCCCTTCCTCTCTCTCTAAAATCAATAAACATATCCTTGAGTGAGGATTTAAAAAAAAAAAAAAGAATCAGACATGGATACTGAGAATTTTGAGAAAATGGCAACATTTTAGAACTGTAAAGTGTGTCTCCCTCCCCACCACCCTAACTGTTCATTTTGTAGGTTATCTACTTTTCCTGGAAGCAGTATGGCCAAGAGGAGGAAGACTGCCTCTCAGGTTGCAACTGTGAGGAGAGTTCAGATTGCCAGAGCTCGATTAGCACTTTTGAATTTCCTGGGATGACAGGCCCTGTGGCTTCCTTGGGAAGCACAACAGCACCTTCCCCCACCCCCCATGTCACTGTTCCTGGGCTGCTGGACTCTGGGCCACCCAGGTATGCAGCTCAAATCCTGCCTCACAGTGAGGAGGGAGGGGAGACCCTGGGAGAGGTAGCTGTCTTTTATTCAGGGGAAAAGGACCACTTGGTCCCTGGTGATTCTACTAAGAAGGCTCGCTCTTCTGAAGTCGCTCTCAGCCCAAGACGAATAAAGCTTACCTAAATAAAGGTTGGAACCTGAGGCGGGGGAGGGGTGCTTGGTTGCTAAGTGGCGCATACATGGCCTAGCTACCAATTGTGACGTGGCTGCCAATTGTTGGGCTCCTACTCAGCGTGTAGTGCCATCACCTCCTTTGCCTGGGAGGATCGCTGTGCCCCGGACCTATGCCTGTCATGTCTGGGTTGCACCTCTGGGCCTCACGGCTCCTGTTCACATGGCAGCTGATGTGGCTGCAAATCCAGGCGGCTCAGCCTCCGGCCCTGGACCCTGCCCTGCTGACCTCCATTCCCCCGGGGCCCATCGAGCCCTGGTCTTGGGATCAGCAAAACCCTATAAGTATATCTGAAGACGATGAACTTCCGTCATTCCAACAGGGAGCCTCAGCTCTGCCTCCAGAGGCCCCCGAGACAAGGGAAGCTTCTCCAAACGCCCAGGATGCTTCAGCTCAGCTTCCACCCCAACATGACGCCCAAGCTCAGTCTACTGTGTCCTCTGAGCCGTTGAAAGTGTTGTTAGTCCACCAAGGAGTTCCACTCTACCCTGAATGTGTTCAATCTTCCATCCAGCAGAAGAGCTCAGCCCCCACTCCCGTGTGTCTGGCAGGTGCACACTCTTCTCCAGTCCCTCAGAAGTGTCGAGCTCAGCCCCGGAAATCCTCTATGGATGTCATAGCTCAACCTTCAGTACATCAGGAGGCGACCGTCTCACCTCTCGGTTTGGGTGAAGCTCAGCATCCAGTGTTGCCTGTTATCAATGTTAAAGCTGTGGATCTGGGGGTTTTGATACCTTCAGAGCCCCCTACAGAGATGGAACCATCTGCAGCTGACAAGGTCTCAGTTCATCCTCCAAAGTTCACAGACGAGCTCAAGCCTCCATCCCAGCAGGAGACCCCAACTCAGCCTACTTCGGAGGCTGATGCCACAGCCCTGCAGCGAACTACAGCTCCTCCAAAGCCCCCTGAGGTGGCACTTCCACGTCCAGAGCCTGTTCAGGCTCAGCAGCCAACATTGTCTGAAGCCACATTTCAACCGTTGGACCTGGAGCTGACCGTCACTCCTGAACCTACTTTGGAAGCTGATGCCACAGCCCCCCAGCAGACTGCAACTTCCCCAAAGCCCTCTGAGGCGGCACTTCCGGAGCCTCTTCTGGCTCAGCAGCCAATGTTGTCCGGAGTCACAGTCCAGTCTGTGGACCCGGAAGTTGTCAAAACTCAGCAACGAGAGTCGTCAGAAACAGTTCCTCCAGTGACTGAACAGAGTGCCACCATGAACTTATGTGAGCTCTGTACCTGCAGTAATGGAACACTTTCATGTATTGGTCTCAGCCCAGACAGGAGACTCGACAGAGTGCCCGTGCCAGAGCCCAACACCTACAGTGGCACTTTTACTGTCTTAAACTTGCAAGGAAACTCTATTTCTTACATTGGTAAAGACACATGGAAGTCATACCATTTGGTTGAGAAACTAATTCTCAGTGGAAATAATTTGAGAGAATTGCATAAGGATTCATTTGAAGGCCTGCAGTCTCTCCAGTATTTGGACTTATCCTGCAATAAAATAGAATTTATTGAAAGGAATACATTTGGATCACTACCTTTCTTGCAACATCTGAATCTTAGTCACAATTTAATCACAAAATTGAGCTTTGGGATGTTTCAGGCCCAGCATGGAATGCAGTTTTTACACAAGTTGTCCAGACTGATGGAATCTAATGAACAAAATAAACTGACAAACGATATAGAACCTGAGACATGGAAATGTGGAACAGACTGATAGTTGTCAGAGCGGGGGGGAGTGTGTGTGTGGGGGGACTGGATAAAAGAAGGTGAAGATATTAGCCAAATAACATATATGCATATCCCAAGGACAGTGTGGTGAAGGCCTGGGGAGGGAGCTGAGGTTGGGTGGAGATGGGCAAAAGAGAACAATAACAAAGAATAAAGTTTGGTAATGAAAAAACCTTCTTGGTCTGAATGGGTTTTTCTTTTATTATGTGCCACTGACACATTGTGATAAAAAATAATGAAAATGTAAACAATTTGAATGTAGTATATCAAATCCTGGCAGAAAATTGTTTGTCATTACCAGCATCCTTCAAAGGAGAATAAATAGAAGCACAAACTCAAACATAAACCAACAGCAGAGAGTTCCAAATGATTTTTTTAACATTCTTATAGCTTTGCCAATCTTATTGTCTTAAAAGTACAATCAGTGTGTGCTCATCTTACAGCGAGACATACCCATGCATTATCATTTTATGTTCAGTTAAATTTGTTTTTATATCTACAAGGTATATAGCCCCCACTTGATCTGCATGACCTCGGGACAGCTAACGTTGACCTAATTATGTGGGTTTAGATTGGTATCTCCTCAAACTAGATCCTCTTGTTACCTTGCTGTTTCTCAGAATTATTATCATTTTTTCATGAATCCAGATTAAAAATCAATTTTATTTTGACCCCACCAGTCTTAGCTCAAGCTGTCATAATACTAGTAAATAGTATGAACAGAGTGGCTTAAACAACAGAAATTTAAATTTATTTCTCACAATTCTGAAGGCTGAAAAATCTAAGATCAAGGTGCTGGTAACATGGTTTCATTATGAGACTTCTGGCAGACATCTCGTGCTCATGTGACCTCTTGTGTGTGAAGGGGTTGAGGGAGGGGGGAAATAGAGTTCTCTAGTCTTTTTTATAAGGCCTCACTTTCATGACCTTACCTAATCCTGATTACCTCCCAAAGACTTCCATCTCCAAATTCCATCACAGTGGAGGTTAAGGTTTCAACATATGAATTTTGGGGGGTAGAAACAAAATTCATCGTATAACGTGCCCCTTTTCTTTTCAGTCCCCAAGTTTTGCCATGCCTTTCTTTGCGATACTGCATCTGTCCCTTTCCATTCCAATTATGACCACTTGAACTCAAGATCATAATTATTTTGTGCCTGGGCTATTGCGGTAGCTTTTTAATGGAATTTACTTCTAAAATTACTTATTTTTAATCCATCATGATTACAGTTAGTTCCCAGATCAATCTTCTTAAAATGACTGGTATTGTGTCAGTGCCTCGCTGAAACAAGTCAATGATTTCCAGTTGTCTAGAGATAAGGTGAGACTGCTTAATCTGGCAGAAGTCTCCCACAACGAGTCCAAAGATTTACCTTTTTATTGTTGTTTTACCAATGTGGATTTATTTGATCCTTTTTATTATCCGTATAGTATTTCACTGTGTAACTGTACCCCATTATAATACTAGATTCTCCTCTTCATATAGATTTAGTTTATCTCAGTTTTTATTTGCTAGCCAAGAACAGTTTAACAAATGTTCTGGTATCTGTCTCCTTTGGCTTTTCTTTTCTTTCCTTTTCTTTTCTTTTCTTTTCTTTTCTTTTCTTTTCTTTTCTTTTCTTTTCTTTCCTTTCCTTTTCTTTTTTTTTCTTTTCTTTTCTTCTCTCTCTCTCTCTCTCTCTCTCTCTCTCTCTCTCTCTCTTTCTCTCTCTCTCTTTCTTTCTTCCTTTCTTTCTTTTTCTTTGTGTGTGTATTGTCACTTTAATGTTATCACTTGGCAGAAAAGCTTCTAAATTTTCTTTTTTTTAATTAAACAATTGAAATATAACATATATAGTTTCATATGTACAACACAATGATTTGATATTTGTAAATATTGCAAAATAACCACCACAATAAGTCTAGTTAACATCCATCACCAATATAGTTACACATATTTTTTCTTGTGATGAAAACTTTTAAGGGTTGCTTTCTTACAACTTTCAATGTACAATGCATGCTGTACATTACATCCCCATGACTTAATATATCTTATAGCTGGAACTTTGTATCGTTTGACCATCTTAACCTATTTTGCCCACTCCCTCCCCACTCCATCTCCAGACACTACCAATCTGTTTTCTATATTTATGGGTTTTGTTTCTTTATTTTTATTAGATTCCATGTGTAAGTAAGAGCATATGGCATTACTCTTTCTAGGAATTATTTCACTCAACATGATATCCTCGAGGTCCATCCATATTGTAGCAAATGGCAAGATTGCCTTCCTAATTTTTCTTCAGGTTTTTGATTTCAGGTTCAAGTCTTTAATCCATGTTAATTTTTGTGAATGGGGTAAGGTAGTGGTCAGGTTTCATTCTTTTGCATGTGGCTCTCCAGTCTTCCTAACACTATTTATTGAAGAGACTATCCTTTCGCAGTTGTATAGTCTTGGTTCCTTTGTCATAAATTAATTGATTATAATGTGTGGTTTTATTTCTGGCTTCTCTATTCTGTTCCATTAATCTGTGTTTCTATTTTTATGTTAATACCATAAAATTTGGTTAATAGTTTGAAATCAGGGAGCACGATGCCTCCAGCTTTGTTGTTCTTTCTCAGGATTGCTTTGGCTACATGGGGTCTTTTGTGGTTACATACAAATTTTAGGATGGCTTGTTATATATCTATGAAAAGTGTCATTGGCCTTTTGATAGGAAATGCATTAAATCTATAGTTTGTTTTGGGCATAATGGACATTTTAGCAATATCAATTCTTCTAATCCATGATTATAAAATATCTTTCCATTAATGTGTGTCTTCTTCAATTTCCCTTCTTAGTGTCTTATAGTTTTTGGTATACAGGTCTTTTACCTCCTTGGTTAAATTTATTTCTTAGTATTTTATATTCTTTGATGAAGTTGTAAAGGCAATTGTTTTCTTAATTTTTCTTTTTTATAGTTTGTTTTAGTGTACGGAATAGCAACAGATTTTTGTTGATTTTTTATTCTGCAACTTTACTGAATTTGTTTATTAGTTCTAACAGATTTTTGGTGGAGTCATATTGTTATTGGTGGGGTGCTGTGTCCCCACTGATTACTGGTGGAAGTGGAGCTCTTGGGGTGCGACTGGGATAAGAATTTCCGGAGGCCCCCAGGGGAGGGTGAGGAATTGTGGAAAGTATGCTTTCACCTCCAGACCAGGGGCAGCAATGCTTAATGAATTAGCACCAGTGCTTCCTTGTTAAACTTCTGGAGAGTTACCTTGACCAATATAGTTACCTTGTGGGTCAAAGGACTGAATTGCTTATTAGTATTCATTGTTTATATGGTTAGAACATGTGAATAATAGTGATCATTATTTTCTTACATATATCCACAACATGTAAGATATCTTCTTTGTTTCTTCATTCATTAAGGTTATAACTTTACCCAAAAGCTATTAACATGCTTCTATTTATTCCGTCAAAACTCTTGCTAATTTTGCTAGTGGTTCTTTGGGCTTTCTATTTTCTTTTTTTAAAATATATTTTTATTGACTTCAGAGAGAAAGGGAGAGGGGAAGATAAAAACATCAATGATAAGAGAGAATCATTGATTGGCTGCCTCCTGCACACCCCCTACTGGGGATTGAGCTGCAACCCAGGCATGTGCCCTTGACCGGAATCGAACCTGGGACCCTTCAGTCTAGAGGCCGGATCTCTACCCACTGAGCAAAACCGGCTAGGGCTGTATTTTCTTTGTAAATGCTTGTTTTATTATTTTTACTTAAACTGAAAGGGGCTTTTAAGAACGTAATTTTCAGTCTCACTCTAAGTATTTGGAACATCTGTGCCAATTTCTCTCTTAATCTTTCAGGTTCTGGTTTCTAAAACAATGGCAAATGCTTCATATGCATCTATGTACTTTAACGACTCCATTAGAAGTTAATCTTCAGTGGTGAATAAGACTGCCAATTTTGTTTTTGAGCCAAATGAAATAAAGAGAAGTGAGACGTTTGACGTGAATGTCATGGTTTTGGGGCGGACATATGTTAAAAGAACATTTTTGTGATTTGCTGGCTCTCACTGAGCAGAACATTAGGCCCCCTATCAATTCCATGTGCTTGTTCCTAGATCTTGGTGCTCAGTGACACTTGCCATTGTTTGCTCTCAGAAAAGATTCTCTGATAGTTTTTAAAAAATAGTATCTAAAATGTATACTACTCTTTGCCCCTTCATTCAACAGAACTGACTTGAAAATGAGTAAGAGACATATTGTGAATTATACCCTATTACTCAGAGGATGTCATATAACACCTAGAATTTGTCCATGCCTTATGACGGGCATTTGACAAGGTGGTTTTCCAAGGATGGCATGTAACATAAAGTGAAGTGATGGAAAGCCTAAGCCATGGATACACTGAAGTCCATTGGATGTTGGTTCTGGAATGAGTATTCCTTTCCAAAAATACTGAAGGCAGACACCAGGCTTTTCAGAGTCCTCGCAGCATTATCTTAGTTTGAGAAGAACCCAGCGTGTTTGTATGTGTGCTAATTAAGTCAAGATTCTAGAAACCTGGGACAAAAGAACTATTTAAACCATGTTCAGAGCTCAAACAGCAGTCCTCCAGTCTTGGTGCCTGAGAGAAAGCCCTTCTCCTGTGTCCAGGGGGAGCCACAGCCCCTCTCTGCTCTCCCTACAGTCTCTGGTAAGCTCATACCAGGATCCACTGTCATCACCATTTCCCGGGCTCCCCAAGATCCTTAAGCTGCTTCCTGGTTCTTAATTGTATCAAGCTGTTTACTTTTCCAGAATGGGTAATCACCTTACCTTTTTCTTGTTTTCTGCCCCTTCTTCGATGTCTCCATCTTTCTCCTTGTCTTTTATCTTCAGAGATTCATCCCATCCTCCTTAGAGCTTTCTCTTCTTCATTGCCTTACAAGTTAAAAAAAAAAACAAACCTCATATACTATACTCCAACAAATACTATTAAGTTAAAAGAGATTACAGCTAGTATTGTGAGCCACAAATCACCTTTTAAAAACAGTATTATCATTATTTTTTCTACCAACTTGAGAAAACCCTCCACACAGCAGAATATAGACCCATTATTTAGTAGAGATGGGAATTCTTATGTATAACATAAAAAGGCAGCTAATAATTTACTGATGCCTTTAGATTGATTACCCAAATATTCATCTCTTACCACCAAGTAGAATGATAAATTCCTCTGTATTTAGAGTTGGCAGAGGCAGGGACACAAATGATTTTAAGGTAAGAAAAAAAGTAGTAATTTTTCAGTATTATGAACTCTCTGTTGCACAGATTGGTTTATATACATTATTACATTCAGTCCTCACAATGCATCTTGAATTTTTGCTTCAAGAACTTGTTCCTAGCAACTTGTTCCAAGTCAAGCTTCTACTAAGCTTGTTGGTAGCAATGATTTGAGTCAAAACCAGGTCTGCTATCTCTAAAGTTTACAGTTTTCATGATATCAGCTTTCCCCAAAGAGTGTGATAGGGAACAAAGTGCCAGTGGGAGATTTTCCCCCAAATGAAATGTTCTCTGATTAAGATTGAGAATTTCTGCAGTAGAGGACATGGCTTAATTTTGTAATTTTGTTTAACCAGAATGGGCAAACTTCATACTATATGACTTTTTTTAATAATTAATATTCTGTGGAGCTAATGCTGGTCTGTTGTAGTTTTTACTATGAACCTTCTTGGTTCATCAGAGCCCGGTTGAATTACGTTTTCTTAGTGTTCGTCTGGGCATTGTTTTTGTTTGATTAGTCCAGTCAGTAAACCCCAAGCACCTAGGAGTCCTGTTGTAGTAGGTTAAAAATATGGTCACAAATTCTTTGCAGCCCCTTTATCACGAGGACAAAACGATTTTCTCATCTCTTTGATCTGGGCTGACTCTGTGACTTGCTCTAACAGAATGTGGCTAAAGTGACATTGTGTGAGGCCTTGATCCCTCTCAGTATGCTGACCATGGAATTTTACTTCTGGAAGCCTACCTTTCCCCTTTGTGGATAAGTGGCCATGTCAAGGAAAATTGAGTACTTCTACCCAACTGCTAGACATATGAGTGACACCATCTTGAACCTTCCAGCAGAATCAGACCTCCAGTGGAATGCAGCCCTGTGAGTGAACCAGGTAAAACCTGCAGAAGAATCATCTAGCCAACCTAGGGTCTTATCCTATATAATAAAGAGCTAATATGCAAATGGTCATCACACCCTCACATCATAATGCCCTAATGGCTCAGACACTCACCACTGGGGATAGAGGAACGGGGACCAGCCAGGCTGTGGCCAAGGAGAGGGACAAGCCTCCTGCCCCGCGGTCCTGGGCACCAGTGGCTGTGGCTGCGGCCCGGGAGAGGGACAATCCGCCCGCCCCATGGTCCCGGGTGCCAGCAGAAATAATAAACCATTGAACGTAGCCACTAACTTTTGGGCTGAATTTTTACTCAGCAAGAGTTAACTGATATGCATGTGAAAACTATAAGTGATAATTTATGAATGTTGATACTCTAGGTGCAGGGTATTGCCTAGTTGTAAGAATTATATGTATTTCTGAGTTTGAACTTAATCTGGTGTAATATTTTATGTAGTACATGTGCTACCTGTTGCAGATAATTGCTGTGGGTCTCATGTTTCTACATGTCTTGTGAGCAGAGGCATTGACAGCTTTGGTTCTGTGTTAACTTTTCAAAGATGTTTATATAGTGAACAGCCTTGGAAGATAGAGACAGTATCTCTCTGGGGCAGGAGGCAGATTTTTTTTTGGGGGGGGGGGGGGGGGACTGTCCAGGACAATAAAGATAATGTTTTCCTTTGAGACAAAGGTTAGGCAGGTTTGCCCAACTCATAGCTTCTCAGTTGTGACACAACCTCCTCTGTAAGCAGCATTCACTCAGACTCCTCCACATTGCTGAGTTGGGAATAGAGGTTGAAAAAAACCCAATGCAAACATGCAGCTCATGCTACCTGATGTGCATGAGTAAGAAAGTCCTTGGTCTGTGACTAGGGCATCGCATGTCTCCTGCCACCATCCATAAAACTGTAACAGGCTAACTTTTCAGGTCACAAGCTGGGAAGATCTGAGATTCTTCAGTTCTTGACATTATCTAGTTTGAACTTAATGCAGAACATAAGATACTTTATGAACATTATATGAGTTTCTGACTTTTTCTCAGGGACAGATTTGTGAGAGAATTGCTTATTTCTTTTGAAATGTATAATTATTAATAAGCAGCTCTATGTTGGTCTCTCGTGACTTCAATTATTAGATTCATTAGGAATTGTATCTAAGAAGGATGAATTTTTAAATTGCCATTACAATTATGCATTTGAATGAATAGAACATATTAATATTTCATTAGTGACTTTTACGTTCTACTAGAACAGCATATATTATGCTAGACATAGTTTTTTTTATAAGTATTTTCTTGTCTGTATTTTTTCCCCATTATATTCTTTATTTTTGTATTTTGTGATTTCTCTGTCCCTGTCTCTTTTTTCAATTAATTATGCTAGTGCTTTATTTTAGTTTATTATTTTATTTAAAAAACCCAACTATTGGATTTACTTGTCAGTTCTACTTATTTTCTGATTTATAATTCATAAATTTCTGACTTTTAAATATCAATTTCTTTGTTCTACTTTCCAATTTAGTTTTTGTTTTTTTTCTAGCTTGTTGAGATGAAATGCTTAGTTCACTTATTTTCACTCTTATTTGATATTTAGCATTACACATTTTGCTGTGTTCTGTAGACTCAAAATGTATTTTTTGTTATTTTTTAGTTGTTTTTGTAATTTTTCTTAAACTGAAGAGTTAAGAAGTTAGAGCTGTAACTTTTCTTGGTAGTTTTTTTCTTTTTTCTTTCATTTCTAGAGTTAAGTTACTGCATTGTAACCAGAGAATAGCGTTTGTTTTGGTTATAATATTTGGAAATTTTGAGGTGGTTTTTTTTTTTTTTAGTGTATATTGTATGATCAGTTTTTAAAACTATCTTTTAAGTAGGTATTTTCTCTGTTTCCCATGTGGAGTTTCTCAATGAAGGGTTTCATGTAGGCTAGGACTTGACTATAGGGACAAAGGATAAGGAAATATCAAGAATGCTCACTAGGTTTTTGGTTTGCGTAAATGGTGAGATGTACAAAGTGTTAGGGATGACCTGTGGAGCTTCCCATTAACAACTGGGATGTTAGACATCTTTAATATCATTTGCTAAAAAAAATCTTAACCCATAAAGTTTAAGGCTGGTGCTAACCTTATCCATTTGGAACATAAAGTTAGGTAACAAAATGATTTAAAACATGCAGTTTCTTCTAGAGATGCAAGAAGAGCTTGTCATTTTTAACCTCACTTGCATTGCCAGCTTCGAATTGTTTTCTGTGGTCATAACTAAATATCCATTCTTTTCAGTTAATCTGCAGAATTTGTATCCACCAACATTCTCTGCCATTTGGGCTGTTATAGGATTAGGAGTTGGGAATAAATCCCAGAACAAGAATCAGTCTGATTATCATGATTTTTGCTTTTTCTAATTGGCCCACGACCAACCTGGGTCCATCTAGTAGAATGCGCTTTGGAGCTAGAGAGATTTGGATTCCAGCTCAACTCTCTATTATCTATGCATCCTTGGGGAAGTTACATAACTTAACTGAATCTCTTTGTTTTTTTCCTTTTGTAAAACTTTAGATTACAATATTCACCTGAAATGTCACTTTGAAGATTAAATGACATGTGTAAAAGCTGCGAATTGGCCTACACACTTTCCTTCATTGAAGTTAGATCTTTGGAATGTGTGCTCTGGGGAATGGAACTCAGATTCGACAATGTAACTTAATAGAGAATCAAATTCCATTCTGAATTAGTAGTTTTGGGCGTCTGAGTCCAGGATGAGGATTTACTGTTTTAACCATTGCACAAGAACACTGGTGCCCTTGTGGTAGCACCTTGTAAGGCAGTTCCCATAGTGATATACACAGGAATTCTGGGCCCAATGCAGAGCCAAATCCCTGCGTCATCCTTCTGGCTGTGTGACACTGGCCAGAGTAATTAATCTCTTTAACCCCCAGTTCTCTCCTCCTTTAAAACTGGAATAATACTAGCGTCTGACATGCAAGGTTGTTGTGAAGGATAAATCCAATAAAGCATGGGAAGCAGTTAGCACAGTACCAAGAGCATATGCATTGTCATCACCTCATAAATACGTAAGGTACAATTTTCGCTCGTTATTGAAAGTTAAAAATAGCCTAGGTTAGACTTAAGTAATGGTACAGGATGGTCTGGAGATCGCCTTTTCTCCTATTTTCAAATTTGGATGATTAATATTTAAGGTAAAGAATATTGCAATACAGAAATAAAGGACTTGATTAAATTGTTACCTCCCTCTCAACAAGGAGTGTGACCCTGAGGCTTTAAAGTAGCAATTATGATTGCCCCAGGATTAAAAGATACAAGTTTATTCTACAAAAGTCTTGTATTTATAGGACAGGCCAAAAATAGGGTAGGAGAATATTAGGAGAGTGCAGAAAAAATTGGCAACTCAGCTGTAGCTGGCTCGTGACAATAACCAACATAAGCAGGACATTGTTTCTGAGTGTTGCTGGGTAGTGCTGGGTTACTTTTTAGCAAACCACAGGGAACTCCAGGCTTGAAATAGAATGTGTAAATGGCAGCAACTGGGCTTTCCCTTAAAGGGCTCTCTGGGTTCCAGCTGTTATAAATTCTAGATACCTCAGGCTATTTGAATGACACATCACAGGGGCCAGTTCCTCTTCCCAAAGATTACAAAAACAAATTCGTTTCTTTAAATAGAAGTAGCAGTTTATGTGAAGCCATTTATCATAAACTCCTGGGGCCAATGAACACCAGGGCAGTCCTGTGTCAATACCATGAAACAATCTTGCAAATCTTAGGGGACAAAACTCTCCTTTCTCAGTGAGACTTCTCAGCATGACCCCATGGCCATTGTTCCAGTCTTTCTTATGTATTAGATGATAAAAACAAAAATAAAGGAAGGGGTAGCAGCACGGTCCACATTTGATCACTACAGAGAGGATAACTGTTTCTTTAAAATGGAATTCCTAAGCTCTCAGGAGACAGCTGGGAATATAGTGCCATATTTTTTTTGGGGGGGGGGCGTGGAGGAGGTTGAGTGGGATTTTGGGTGTCAGTCTTATGATTTGATTCATTTTTTTACAATTAAGTGTTGACAGAAAACAGGGCAGAAATTAACCTTTGTAAAGACAAACCCTTCTTCCTACTTTGATATCCTAGATTTTTTTATTAATTGCAAATATGAAACCTTTCCTAATAGAACTTTATTCCCATGGAATTTACCAGTAAACTCCTGGGCTGCAAAGTTTCTTTTTTTAAAAAAAAATTTTTTATTGATTTCAGGGAGGAAGGGGGAGAGGGAGAGAGAGAGAGAGAGAGAGAGAGAGAGAGAGAGAGAGAGAGAGACATCAATGATGAGAGGGAATCATTGATTGGCTGCCTTCTGCATGCCCCCTGCTAGGGATCAAGCTTGCAACCCAGGCGTGTGCCCTGACTGGGAATCAAACCATGATCTCCTGGTTCATAGATCAGTGCTCAACCACTGAGCCACACTAGCCGGGCAAGTTTCTTGACTTAGGCTAAACCTGCTGATGTTCTCCACGAGGGCCATATTACACTGATGTAGCAGGAACTTAATTTCCAAGGATGTGCTTTTTATCTACACTGGCAGGTAGTAAGGGAGAGACAAACATGTGAGCCTTGGACCATGACTGTAGGGACTTGCAATATAACTTCACCAGCATTGAGTACTTTAGAGTCCTCTGGGAACGTGATGAAAGTCATTGTCCCAGGTTCAAAACCAGTCTGCAGTCCCGCCTTTGCAGCAGTGTATCCTCAGCAAAACATGAAGAACATCCTATGGAGAGTTCTGGTTGGTGGGCCATAGATGCAGTCCCTCAGGAAACATGAGAAACAGTCTTGTTGAGGAAGAAGCCCCCAAAGAGACAAAAATAGGAGTTACCTAAGTTAAGTACAACAACCAGCTCTCGGTATTTGGGAGGAAAGAGGACTCACGGAGCAGGATTGTTGGGGAAGGTCACACCGTACCGGTCTGGCTTGCAGACATGTGGCAGGGACATTGCAGGCCAAAGTCTTACGGGAGCACTTAATTTTTCTGTAACACTTGTAATTTATATGTTGGGCTTATGTTCTTCTGATGAGTGGATGTTTAATTTCAATCAGATTAAGGTTTGCTTCCTCCCTCCATCAGTTGGTGCTGACACAATGGGAAAGATGGGAATGGGTATGACAGGAGGGCCACGGGATGGGAGGGGCCGCATAGGTGGTAATATGCACATGAGCAGAGTGACGCTCCTCCATTAGAAATTACCCAGAATGCAAACACATTACATTTTCAGAGTATTATCTCATTATATATATATAAAGCATTTAAACCATTTTAGCATAAAGATCTTTCATATGAAAATCCAGGTTTCTGACTTCTCTTGAAAAATGAAATTTGGGCAATACTGGTCCCAAATTCCTGCAACACTTTTATTTCTGAATCTACTTGTTCATGTTAACAACAGGCTCTGAGGTTTGATTTTGCAGCCCTTGATGAAAAAGAGGCTTGGATGGAGTCTTAGGGTATTTAGACAATAATGGGAAGAGCACAGAAAACATTAGGCAAGGCAAAGTCGAAGGAGGATATAGTAGATACTGGATGTACAATAAGCGGTCAAGTTTAAATATAGAGTGAGTACATGCAGAGGTGGGCAGGACATGAAATTGCAAAGATAGACAGGGGTCAGACTGGGAATTGGATTCTTCATCCTTTTGAGACAGGATAATAAGAAGCTAGAAAAATTTCTTGGCAAGTGGAATGAGGGAAACTGAAACAATATAGTTAAACAAGGCCGAGCAATTAACAGCTTGGTAATAAATCACAAGATCTTACCTTTCCTAACTGAAGGACACTTAAGAGCAGATGGTTTATACCTCTCCTCCCCAACCAGAGAGTGAGTAGCTTAAATCACCCTGGTCAGGGAGAGAGATAACAGTGACTCAGTGCCATTGGTGCCAGCCAAACCCCAGAATGGATGAGGTCAGGGGAATAAATAACAAAAACCCAATCAGAGCCAGACAAACCCAAGATAAAAGTAAAGCAGTGAAACTGACCTGACAGAGAATATCCAAGACGCTCATTTTGATTCATCAGCATATTAAAGAATACACATGGAAAGCTGTTTAGTATTCTGTTGAGACCCTCCCCTGAGACCTCCCCTAAAACTCCTGCCTTTTGAAAACAGGTAAGAACCCTCAACACAAAAGACCCAGTTTTATCTCTCTCTCTCACATCCTCATGCCCCACCCCCTTTTCTCAGGTGTGTACTGTTACTTTCTTTCTCCTAAGCTCCAAGGGTCCCCACAAAACTTGCAACCAGGGAAGCAGTGGGCAGTGGCAACTCCTCCCATATTAACCCTGTGAACCTGTCTCCAAGGACTGTCCTTGTGCCTCTGTAACTTCCTTTCCTGAGCCCATGCAGCCCAGTGTGGCTCACTTCTGTTACTGTGATCTTGCCACTTCTATCTTAAGCCCTTCCTTTGTTTCACTGTTCCCAGCTTTAATACATGTACTCTCAAAATCACCAGGACTCTTGTTAAATCTTTCCTGCAGGAAGTCAAGAACCAACATGTTCTAGACCATGCAGGGGGAGATCTGTCTTGGTCCCAGTCCCTTCCTGGTGACATGATGAACTATGAAAAATCATTGATGAATTTTACTGCTTATGTTAACTAATGTTTTGGTAAGCTTGTTATGGACCTGGTGTGTAGAATAGGTCAGAGGAGAGAGAAAAAGTAGAAAAAAAGAGACTAAGAAATTGAATTAAACAAAGCTGCTCTTTTGAATACTTAGCAACTTTTTTGAGCAGCCAATGGAGTAGAAATTTTACCTCAGTGTCTAATAGTTTTCATTGTTAGAGGCTTTTCATTTAAGTATTCCAATGCCTTTTTAACCTATATTCAATAGGCAGCTGGTCAATATTTGCCATCAACTTTTGCATACATTATTGGATTCTGATTTTTTAAAACCTTGCATTTCATCTTGTTGAGTGCACAAAGCTTAAGTTTAGTAACTGTTTAATACAAAGAGCAGAGTAGACTGCAAGTGCCGGTGAAGCTCTGCCGTTGCCGTCAAGGTCAGCTTTCAAGCAGCCTTATCCACAGTATGGAGTGGAGGTCCACTGAGCGCAAATGGTCTTGAACCCATCTCCGATTCGGCCTATTATCGTCTGTTGATGTGAAATTGACTACTGCGGAGCTGCCACTTGGGCAGCCCAGAAACAGCATGTTTCTTAGATTTCTTTACTACTTGCTGTGCATGCATGTCTAGAACTGAGTTAGCTTTAAATATTTTTTTCCCCATCTGAACTGCATGAGGTGTTATTTAACAATGGCACTATTTATTCACTTACCAATTGCTTGGTGAACCTAATTGCTGTTAGGAAAAAATCTCAAGGATCTATTATCAACAATCTAATGGTCAATATCAATTATTAAGTACTGAAATTAATGATAATAGCTATGATTTACTGAGCAATGTAATATGTGCCAGGTAGTGGGCTATAAATTTGAACTAGATCTTTAAAAAACTCTAAAGCAACGCTACAAGAAATATTCTTATTCTTATTTTACACATGAGAAAACTAAGGTCCAGAGAGATTGAGAAACTTATTAAATTAATACAATAGAGAGTAGCGATGTTTAATTTATCATTTTATATCCTAAGTAGAGTCACAGCATGATGCAAAAGCAACCTGAGAATTTGTGTATGTAATAAAATGAAGACAACAATGGCAATGACCCATACTTTAGTTAATAACTAGAAGTCCTAGTGTTCCATAGACAGTATGAAATCTTACTCTGGCCAAGTATCTTACAAGGTTAAGATGTAACAATATTTGGTTTGTTTTACGGGATGATGATGCTACTAGCCCAGTATGAGAGGACAGGCATGAATGGAGTCACTCTTCTCAAGTGGTGCTAGCTTTTTGCTGATTTAGCCATACTCTCTCTCTGATTCACTTTGCAACAGATGTATGCACATGTGCAAGGTGGCTGCCCTCATGGAGGATGGTGGGTTGCAGGGTGCTGTCATTACCATATTAGTGTGTGGGGGGGGAAAGTCACCCAGCTAGCTATCAAGGCTTAATATATTTATAAAAGTTTTCTTTACTAATTTATTTTAAATTCTTTCATACTTTGCTAAGACAAGTGGTAACTTATATAATTAGCCATTAGTGACTGGGAGAAAGATTTTTCTCCTCAAGAGTTCAGGAGATATTCTTGTCTGCCAGTTTGTGATCTCTGACAAGTATCTGGAGTTTAGAAGGGATTTTTTCATTTAGGAACTTTCTGATAAGTTTTAACCCCAAATTTAAAAATAATTTCAGTAGACTACAGAATCTCAAGATTCCCTTTTTAACAGTTTGTATGAAAAAATCCTATATAATAAAGAGCTAATATACTAATTAGACCAGATGGAGGAATGACCTTCTGGAATGACCAGTGGGTGGGGGGCAGGGCCGCACGGCAGCCGGGCCTGCTGCGAGGGCCCAGTCCCTTGCGCGAATTTTGTGCACCCGGCCTCTAGTCTCTAATAAAAGATACTAACACATTTCTTTACAGTGTAAGCTTTTGATATGATAGAAACACATTAAATGATGTTAGATATGTAAGGAATTGAATGCAACTATTTTATTTTATGAAATGGTATAGTATAGCTTCTTTGTAATGAGAATTTGTCACTGTTGGTTTTACACATTTAAGGAAAAAGTGTTAAACTCTCCTGTGATATGTGAATATTTTTAGAAGCAACACAGTGTCTTAAATTATGAAATTATATGTTACTCTGAAAATGTGAGGTGCTTTGCTACTAATATCAACAGCGATATTAGAAATATTTGTTATTTCTTGAGTTTTGGTTTATTATGTGCTCAAACATTCATTCTTACATAAATGTTAGTAATGAACTTTTAAAGAAATGTGATTAGAATATGCTTCATTACTTTTTAAAATTTCTACTTTGACACTTTGGATGCTGTGATTTGACTTGAAAATCTTCTTCTAACACATTTTATTTTCAAACTCAATTTAGTAGCAGTAATAGCATACACAGATTTGAATGAAAGAAGCACATCATTTGTCACACTTATAAATTATAACGTAACAGTTTCATCCTCAGTTATGCAGTGACTTTTGTAAAAACTTGGCTTGTAAATTTTTATTTTTTCCTAGTCAACTGTTTTAGCAAACAAAGTGGAAGGACAGTGAGCTGTGTGTGGGTGTATAAGTTGGTGTAAATTTCCTGGATTTTTTTCTTTTTGACACATTCATTAAAAATCTCCAAACAGATATAGCCTTTGACACAGCAATTGCATTCCTATATATTTAGGCTAAGGACATAGAGGTATACATGCACTGATGGTCATATGAGGATGTTTATGCTCCTTTTCCTTTATACTAATGAAAAAGTGGGAATAACAAATATTCAATAATAGGGATGAGTTAATAATGTGCTCTACCTAATAAAATTATGTGGAGCCATTAAAATTATGTATAATACTAATATTAATGAGTGTATTTATTGAATATTTACTATGTACCACTTAACGCACTTATGTATGTTTCAAAATTTAATCCTTATACCAACCTAATGCCTTGGAGATGCTCTATAACACCTGAAAGCCACATATCTAGTAAATTCTTGAAATTGGACTGAGACTTAGGTGACTGTTTATAAGGCTCAAACCTATCAGACTTTATGGATATTTAATTATATAGAGAAATGCACATGACTTATTGCTGAGGGAAAGGGCAGTATCATATTTAAACAAATTCTTAAATGCATAAAGGAAAAAATCTGGAAGGACATTATGTAAGTGAAATTTTCTTGATTTACTATTAGCTTTTACAAGTTGTATGCAGTGAACATGTGTTGATTTTGTAATTAGAAAAAAAGGTGTGTTTTCTCCTCTACCTTTTCCTGCCCCAACATGTTAATTGCAGCATTGTTTACAATATCATTTGGAACAAATTAAATATCCAACAATAGAAGAAATGTGTAATGAAATGTGGCTCACCAATTCAATGGAGTAAGGTAAAAAAATTCTTTTTACTTGCACAGGCAAAAAGATGGGAGCCTAGGGAGTGGTACAAGTATTTTCTTTAATGTTCCAAAGATGAATAATAATGTAAAACTAAAAGAATCTCTGCAACTTGGTTAACAACAAGACACATAAGAGGGAGGGCTTCTAAACAAAATGCTTAGTCTATTTTGCAACTGTACAAAAGATGTTTACTTCTCAGGAGGCAATACTGTTAGGTCGGAGAGAGCCCAGGATCGGATACATGCAGACATGACAAGATAATGGACTTCCCCTGGAATTTCTCACAGATCGAGGTGCCAGACACAGATACCAGCTTCTTCTCCCTGAATTCACATACCCCCACACAGATAAGAACTTCGTCCTGAATATTCCGCCCATTCCCTGCAGCAGAGAATTCCTCAGCTCATGTCCCGGCCCCTCACCCAACCGCGGTATAAAAAAAGCGCCCCCCTCCCTGTTGGCGTGAATCCGCGTGCCCTGTCCTTGGGGTACGTGGGTCTCCCAGGGACGCAGAATAAACCTTTTCCTTTCCTTTCTTTTCTGACTCACTGGACTCTATTTCTTGCGCCGCCTCCTGAGCCACCTAACCTAACACATACAGTTAGACAGGCGCAGCTTGACTCCAGCGTTTTAATTCTCAATATTATTCAGCGTCGTCAGGACTAACATGGCTACGAAGGCGGAGCAGCCTCTGGTTTTCTTCCCTCCACACTTGCCAGAGCGCTTCCTCCAGGTTGCTGCCACCCCAGAGCAGAGAGCAACCTGAATACAAAGGTGCCAGACAGGTTGTCTCCGCGGCTTTGACAGAAGCTGGTGTTCCATGCCTGAGGTCATGGCAAACGACAGGGTGGCAAAAGCGAATGGAAAACGCTTCCCTACCACCCTCTCCTCTCTGGTTTGCTGAGTAAGATGGGCAGTGCCAACAGCCAGCAGCTTCAAGCCCTGCACTTCCCAAAGGGGCATCTGCAAAGGCAGAAATGCGTCTCCCACCCGGGATCGGATGTGCGATCTCAGTATGTGTCTTGCCTCTGGGGTATTGAAAGGAAAGCTGGCAGATTGTTCTTTTTTTCTTTTAGAACACAGGTACAGAGGAAGCCAAATGTCAAGCTGCCTGTTTCTGCACCAAGTGACATGCCTGTCTCCTTCCCCTCCTTCCTGCTGACTATTTTACAAAGGTTGTCGCTGGTAGATAAAAATGCAGTATTCCAGTCACTCCATTGAGCGCTGGAGACAGTGAGCTTAGCTGCAGTGAGTCAGTACCAGCCAGTACCGCACAATTTAGTTAGTTTGTTTTAACCCACAATTTAGCATACTATTGATTTTTCATGAATTGCAATTATATTGCAGGAGTACAGACTTCCTAAGCTGCTGTGACAGGCCAGGGATTGATTTTGATGATTCATGGAATCTCCTAGAGACAAAAAGAAACTGGTGCACTGTAGAAGCTGGTGTTGCCTCTTGGGACATGAAGATCCATAAGTTCTAAACATTTTTAGAAATAGAAGTTATCCAAGTGATCATGATTTTCAATGCTGTCCACTTAGGCTATTTGAACTAGAAATATGATTTTCACCATAATTTCAGAGATCATTCTTAGCACTGGGAACATCTTGAGGAATTCTGATCTAAAGTATAGTCAAAGGGCATGTGTCGAGTAACACTCCCTCCATGTTCTGCGTGGAGTAGGGTTCGGTATCTGAAAGAGGAGCCGCACAACAAATGAGAGTAAAAGACACGAGATAATTTTGCAATATTGGGGGACCAGGTGGGCAAGTCCCGAAGGACTTCCACCGATGCTTGGACCGCTCCAATCTTTTATTGATCTGGAGTAGCCCTTAGGGTAAGGAGGTTTCAGTGACACACAGATCAGCAGACAATTTCCAGGAATATACAGAGTATCTGATTAGCTCATCAGTAGATGATTTCCAGGAATGGGCAGAGTATCTGATCAACAATAACCAACGAGGATCTACATAAGTATCTAAGGAATTAAGGGAACTAAGGTGGGGATGCTTCAACTATTATTACCTAAATTAACTGGGTGGTTCCTAGATTAACTGGGTGGTGCACAGTTCTGACCTTTGCTAGGACTTCAAAGGTTACTAGCTTTTGGGGGTCTCTGTCTAAACTCAGCTAGTGAAGACAATGAATAGACTCCGGCAGACATGGTGCCTGGGGGAACAGGTACAGTCTGTGAATCTAACTATGGCACTCCTTGCTTCTCTACCAGCAATTTTTTAATATCATCACTCCACAGTCAAATAGAAACATTAGTGTCTGAGTTTTTGGTCTGACATGTAACAGGAAGCATATGAAAATTCGAGAAGGATAATAAATTAGGAACTATGAATGAATTCCATCACTGAAAAATCACTGACTCCTTTTAAAATGCTATGTTAGTAATAGTCTTTAGAAGACTGTCTAGTTCTTAACCACTGAAAAAAGGGGGGTGGCTGCAATTACTAGAAAATCCAAACCAATCCATGATGTGCGTTTATTGTGTGCCTTCTCAGATCTATTTCCTTGCTTTCCACCAATAGCATCCTCCTTTTCCAAGATGTTTTCTTTGGTGGAACCACGTTCTTTCATTCTCAGTCATGGTGATTTAAGGGGTGGGATTTACCCATGTTAGCGTTAAAGTTGAGTTCTGATCATCTTAAATCAAAGTTGGGATCCTATTTTATTTTACTCATAGTACCTGGTTCAGAAGTGAATACGTAAACCAACCAAATGCATTAAAATGTGAAGAAATATTTGCTCAGGTTTCTGGGAAAAAAATAAGCTTTCTCTTTCTTCTACAACAGTTACTGGAAGATGCATGTGAGTCTCTTGGGTTGATAAGTATGGCACCCCTTTGGCTAACACTACAGATAGAATCTGGTGTTGTGCATGTGTGTGCGTGTGTGTGCGTGTGTTTGTGTGTGCGTGCGTGTGTTAGTGGGAAAGGTCACTGGCTCAGTGTAGTGCCTATAGGTGAAACTGACCTTGTCTACATAGAAGACATTGTAGAGAAATAAAGATAAATTGGGTTCTGGGCAGCATTTTTTTTTTAATTTATTTTTTTTATGATCATTCTTTGCCTGAATTAAGGACTGAACTACTTCTGGTGACAGATTAACTTTATTAAGCTTGTTTGACTTTTGATAGCTTGCAAAATAAATAGTCCCAACTATTACAGAATTCCAAAAATGTTTGTAAAAGGAAGTTCAACCATATGTTCGAAGAGGTCATAATTAATTTTCTTAACAAGGTCTGTTAGAGAATGGCACAGAGTTAAATCATATATTTATCTTAACTCACTATATTCCAAAAAGCAGTGTTGCAAGGAGTAAATTCAGGGTCAAATTCCCAGGTGTTCTTGTGGCACCAGCTGTTAAACTTTGGCTCAGATGTCCTCATATTTTATCATGATGTGAGAGGAGTGGGGTCATTTAATTCAGATCAACAAACATCTACTGAATGCCTAATGAAGTGGACTTTTTGTATTCATTTTGACTGATTAGGATTTAAATCCCCTTCCTGTATGCAGAAATGCCTGAAACAATGTTAGGAATTTGCTTTCTCAGTCTACCTTGCAGCTAGAGCATGGGCATATGATGTAGGCTCTGCCAACTGGTATACCTGTCCCCAAAATTTATTAGAATCTAGTGGTATTACAAAGGAGAGCCTGTGCATAAACCATTTTGTTGTGGGCAACAGAGGCAGCAACACTAACAAATTATCACCTAGATATCAACGTGGCTGTGGTTTTCAGGGTAGTCCCCTCTGTCAGTTTTATCAGAGGTTCAAAATGTTGAGTTTATTGTCTAAGTGATTTTCAACCTTTTTCATTTCATGGCACACATAAACTAATTACTAAAATTCTGTGGCATGCCAAAATATGTGTTATATTTTTTGCCAATCTGACAAAAAAAAATAGGTATAATTTTGATTGATTTACAAAAATATTAAGAATACCAGTTACCTGCAAAACCGGTTTGGCTCAGTGGATAGAGCGTCGGCCTGCGGACTGAAGGGTCCCAGGTTCAATTCCGGTCAAGGGCATGTACCTGGGTTGTGGGCATATCCCCAGTGGGAGATGTGCAGGAGGCAGCTGATCAATGTTTCTCTCTCATCAATGTTTCTAACTCTCTATCTCTCTACCTTCTTCTCTGTAAAAAAAAAAAAATCAATAAAATATATTTAAAAAAAAAAAAAAAAAAAGAATACCAGTTACCTATCCCTTTTGCTCCAAATCTACTTTAAAAAAATCAGGTTCCAGCCTGGCCAGCATGGCTCAGTGGTTGAGTGTCTACCTATGAACCAGGAGGTCACAGTTTGATTCCCTGTTGGGGCATGTACCCGGATTGTGGACTTGGTAGGCGGCTGATCAGTGATTATCTCTCTTGATATTTCTTTCTTTGTCTCCCTCTCCCTTCCTCTCTAAAAACAATAAAAATATATTCTTAAAAATCAAAAAATCAGGTGCCTATACTTGTATATAAGGATTTCTGGTACCAAGAATTAACCAATCAGACACAATCTTATTATGCAAGATGACCAATAAGATGCAACTCTGTTATATGACCTATAGTATATTTATGGTTCAAGATGGATTTCACACCAGACAGCTATTATTGTGTTGGCTGTTGTCATTTTTTTATTTGACAATTTAAGGGAAAAGAGATCAGTGCCTTGACTGAATAGTCAAGTATTGCATATTTTAAAAATTCTTGCAGTGCACCAGTTACATACCCAATATAATTGTATTCTGTTTACCAAAACACACCTAAAAGACTACATATAGAAACTAAAAAAATTTCATGAGAACTAAAATCTGGAAACAACCAAAATATCCACTAGTTAGAATGGTTAAATAAGTTGTTGTATATTCAGACAATTGAATATTATATACCAAAAAAAGTGAACAGATTGCTGCAACATTTGACAACATGGACAGACCTCACAAACATAATGCTGAACTAGTGAACCCAGATCCAAAAATATATATATAATGAATACATTAAAAAACAGGCAAAACTAACATGGTGATAGGATTCAAAGTAAAAGGGACTTACTAACTGGAGGGGATCTTCTGGGGTTGCTAGTGATGCTCTATTTCTTGATCTGGTTGTGGTGACATGGTAATGTTTATTTTGAACATAGTAATTAAACAAACTGTATTCTTTGGTGTACTTTTCTGTGTGCTGCTATATTCCAATAAAAATATTAAACAATGTAGGATAGATATAATCACAGACTATTTGAAAGCATTTTTAAATAGAAAGAAGCATTAATGATTGCAATAGATTGAAAAATACCAAATACATAAAATTCTTGGATTCATAATGATAAAGCAAAGCCCATAATTATTACTTGGGCACCAACATACCTTTAATGATTTGGATTAAATGACCCAGGCTTTCTATCACTTGAGACTGTGATATTCCTTCTATGCGACAGGATCAGGTTAGGTTCCGGAGGTTCACAATGATTAAAGTATGCAACCTTTTTAAGTTAGCTGAGCTGAGCAGCCAGCCTGCATGACCTCTAGCTTTGGGCATCTGGATTTCTTGAAGGCTATATTTTTTGGCTGGCTGCTTGACCTATTTTATCTCTTCATCTAGGATCGCTGGACATTACCCTTTTCTAATCTAATTAAAGCCAGAGAGGTTTGTTATTCACCGGACATGGGAAATGACTTGTCACCTTTGAGTACTCAACTATAGACATTCAATTGTAGGTATTCCAGAAGCCACTAATCACTGGCAGAGATGAAGGGCTTCCAGTGCAGTAGGTCCGTTAGCAGTGGGGTTGTCCATGGCAGGCAGGGTGGATGCCACTCACCCTTTAGCCTTTCGTTCTAACTCCTAGAAAAGGATAGAAAAAAAGCAATAGAAGAACAAAGTTTGAACAAGTGTTAAAATTCCTGAGATGATTCATTTCTAGGCGATTTTCCATGAGGTTGATAGCTACTTCCTTACTAATCTATATTTCACTTGTTTGTCAAAATAGAAGCTTATTTAATTTGATTAGTATTTTCAGATAGGCCCCAGCCCCCAACAATTTAAAACTCTACTATTTATATAGTGGCCCAGAGACCAGTCAAGAAACAGTGCCATGTATTCAAAAATTATTGGTTAACTTCTGTGACCTTGGATAAGTTTAAATTATCTGTTTGTCTTTTCATATGTAGATGGGATAGTAATTCCTGAACTGTTTTAAGTAAAGGTAAAAATTATCTTGCTTGAAAAAATCTTTTAAAACTCAATAGGGAAATAACTGGGAAGAAACATGTTTCAAATGTCTTCACAATCCTAGAATTTATCAGATGAAAGACTTGTCAACTCCAAACACAATAATTAATGTTATTCTCACATGGAGAGTCCCTAATGCTTCTACTTTTTGTGCAGTCACATTAATCTTAAATCCACATGGAATTAAAGCTATTTTAATTAAGCATATAACTTGGCACTTTCTAACCTTAAATTTGAAGAGAATGCATTTTATAATGGTCAATGAAATAAGTACTCCTGGGACTTTTATAGATATGATTAGAAAGGGTGACTATCCAATTATTCTAAATGTGGAGCTAAAAAACTTGCAAAAAACTTTAGCGTTTGAAAGGCTTTATTTCTAGAAATGAGTGTTTGGAAAGTTGCTGAGCCAAGAAGAATCATTTATTATGTTGGCATGGAAACATATAATCACTCATTCACCAAATATTTGTTGTGCACCTACTCTGCATTTTTTCTCTGCACTGAAGATGCAACAGTGACATAGTCATTGTTCTTATAGATCTCACATTCCAGGAGAGTAGCTAGAACAAATAGATGTGTTCTTGGTTATGGAAGACCAGTATTTCAAATAAAATATTCCACTGAGTTTAGCTAAGAAATCTGGATGGACACACACACACACACACACACACACACACACACACACACCCCTACTGGAAAGTATCAAGGTGCTTATAGAGTGTAAAGAATTATAGGGCTAAATGAAGGAGAATGGGCTCTGGGCAGTGAGCCTGTTGTTTAAGTTTGGTTCCCTCACCCATTCCTGTCTAGATGGGAGAACATTTATCAACTGGCTGGTAGCTAAGTTTTCAACAGTCTCCCAGACTAAGGGCACAGAGATTGGACAGAGGAGACTTGAGTACCATTAGTAACACTGACCTGACAAACATATTTACAACACTGTTTCTCTCAACTGTAGAATATACATTCTTTTCAAGTACATGTGGAACACTTACAAAAATTGATAATATGTTGGTCCATAAAGCAACTCTCAACACATTTGAAAGTATTGAAATCATACAGAGTATAATGTTTTACTATAATGCAATTATGTTGAAATTCAATAGCAAAAAGATATCTAGTCTATCATTATATGCTTTGAAATAAAGAGATACATGTACAAATAACTCATGGATAAACAAAAAAACAAAATGGGAATTATAAAATACTTTTCATTGAATGACAATGAAAATACTGTATCAAAAAGTGTGGTTGTTGTATATAACACTGCAATGAACACAGTATTTATATTATTTTGAATTAGTGTTTTTGTTTTTTTCAGATATAGATACCCAGAATCACTGGGTCATAAGGCAACTCCATTTTTAATTTTTTGAGGAATCACCATACTGTTTTCCATAGTGACTGCCAATCTGCATTCCCACCAACAGTGCATGAGAGTTCCCTTTTTTCTAACGCCATGGATGGACCTGGAGGGTATTATGCTAAGTGAAATAAGTCAGATAGAGAAAGACAAATACCATATAATCTAATTTAAATGTGGAATCTAAAGAGCAAAATAAATGAACAAAAATAGAAACAGACTCATGGATACATAAAACAGACTGATGGTTGCCAGATGGGTTTTGAGGGCTGAGTGAAAAAGATGAAGGAATTAAGAACTATAAGTTGGTAGTTACAAAAAATCATGGAGATGTAAAGTACAGCATAGAGAATATAATCAATAATCCTACATAATAAAAGCCTAATATGCTAAGTGTCTGGTCATCTCGTCATCCGTTCAACCAATCAAAGCATAATATGCTAATGATATACTAAGGCCACACAACCACTTGCTATGACATGCACTGACCACCAGGGGGAAGATGCTCTGACTGGTAGATTAGCTTGCTGCTGGGGTCCAGCCAATCGAGACTGAGCAAGACAGGCTGGACACGCCCTGGAGCCCTCTTGCAGTCCCTCCCTTGCTGGCCAACCTCCTGCGTCCCTCTCCGGCCCTGATAGTGCACCGGTGGGGTCCCTCAGCCTGGCCTGAGCCCTCTTGCAATCTGGGACCCCTCAGGGATGTCAGAGAGATGGTTTCAGCCTGATCCTGCAGGCCAGGCTGAGGGACCCCACTGGTGCACAAATTCGTGCACCGGGCCTCTAGTATTGTAATAATTATGTATGGTGTCAAGTGGATACTTGATATATCAGGGTGTAAAGTATATGAATATCTAACCACTATGCTGGACACCTGAAACTAAACAAAATAATGCTGAATGTAAACCTATAATTGAAAAAAAAGCATGGGATACCAGTAAAGCTGTACTTAGAGGAAAATTTGTAGCCTTAGATGCATATATTAAAAATGAAAAAGAAACCTGAAAAAAAAAATCAATGAACACAACAGATATCTCAATTGGAAAAGTATTGAATTAAATGAAATAAACCCAAAGGGAACAGAAAGAAGGAAATTGGATTAGGAGCAGAAATTATGGAAATAGGAAGCATAAACAATAGAGAGAAACAAAAGGAATCAATAAATTCTTGGTGAGACTGATCAGAAAAAATAAAGATTGCACAAATAATTAATATTAGGAATGTAAAAGAACACATTGCTATAGATTCTACACACATTAAGATAATAAGAGGTATTGTGAACAACTTATTTGAACATTTTGATGAAATGAATAACCTAAAAAAATATAGCTTACCAATACTGATTATAAGAAGAAATAGAAAAGCTGTATAGTTCTATATTGATTGAAGTAATCAAATTTATAATTTTAAAATTGCCCCTTTGACCCCCCCAGCCTCCCGTCTCAAAATAAAACCCTAGACCAGTGGTCGGCAAACTGCGGCTCGCGAGCCACATGTGGCTCTTTGGCCCCTTGAGTGTGGCTCTTCCACAAAATACCGACTTCTGCGCATGGGCCACGAAGTTTCAATCGCATTGTACGTGTGCGCCCACACGTGGTATTTTGTGTTCTTTGTTCTTCCCTGTTCTTTGTTCTTGTCTTTGTATCACCCAGTTTTAGCAAAAATCTTGCTTAGTCAGTTTAGCAAGAATCCCCACCTTTAATGTCTGGTCAAATTCCTTAGCCCTCACCCTTGGTGTCTGGTCACCCTGGCTTATGTTTTAAAATCTGTTATTATAAACCTACCACATAAGATTATGGTAAGAATTAAATTAAATTATGTATGTGAGTGTTTTTATGAATATCACCTAACACTAAATAGGTGCTTTAGATTTTCTTACGTGAATAAAATGACTATCCATAGTATGTAGATACCAGCTTCAAATAGCTATGTTTTTATCTACTTATAAAAGTTCTGAGTGGCGTCTGTTAAAATATGAGTGTTTGCTGGTATTTTAAATCTGAAATGACTCCCAAGGAGAGAAAAGCCCAAATTCTTTTTAACTCTGACATTTGTATGTGCACCAGATGCTAATGTGACAGGTACCCCTGAAATAAATATTTTACATAGAATTTTACTGTTTTAATAATCTGTTTTTGTGCTTCTCTGTTTTCTCATTTTGATCGGTGAGTCAAGAAAACATCTAGATGGGGTTGTCAAGTTTTATCTGTCATAAAAAAGTGAAGTCAGAAATCTGAATAAAAATCTCTAGGCACTTCCAGTAAATCAGTTGTTTCTTTAATATTACCTTTGCATTATTTTCTTTTCTAAGATCTTCCAAATTTGATGCAGACATACTCCAAAAAAAATGAAAATAGTTAACTTTACTAAATTCAGGATCTACCTCTCAAATCATTGTTCTTTTCTTGCTCATATTCAAAGCATTAATGAGTACAAGGAAGATATTATAATGAAAGAACTTCATGGCAAGTAGTTAAATGAGCAGGATATTCTTCAGCTGAGTTTTAAGTGTGAAATAATGAAAATCGAGTTTTCAACTTAGAGAATTCCAAAAGTGGAAGAGCATTACAGGTTTATTTTTGTATCCTCATAAAAGCTTTTTCTGAATTGATTGTACTTTCTCAGTCCTGGATAATAGCTTAGAGTAAGTTAGCAATAATTTAGTTTTATTGTTTTCCTGTATATACACTAGAGAGGTAGTTGTAAAACGGCTAAGAAAATATCAGCTTTTAGATAAAGAAATTTGTGTTGAGCCCAAGCTCTGCCAAGTACCTACTATTTAAGCACAATTAGCCAGTTTTCTCATGGGTTCTACTACTAGAAAACTAGGAACTTGACCTAATGAAAATATTAGTACAATTACAATGCCAGTGCCTTTTACTAGCTACACAATTTGGCTACACAGCCATCAGTTCCTCTACTAAATCTCAGACCTTGGAAACTGGGTATAATACAATCGTAGAAATGGTGGAACATCTAGGCCCTTGAAATGGCCTTTTTTTTTTTTTTTTTCAAAAAAGGATTTATTTTGTAAAGTTCTGTAATTACAGACTGCATAAAAATTGGGTTGCAGGTCTTCTATAAGTTAAATGAAATTCCTCTTATATTATTATTTTTTCCTTTGTCTCCTTCTCCTTTGAGGAGAGCATAGGAAAGTAATTCTGTTTATTGGAATTCCATATAGATGTTTGGTTTCTAAGAGTTCTGACAGTTTTTTTGTATGATAAATTCTGAATTAGTCAGCTCTGAATGAACTAGACTAAACTTGCATTTGTATTTTCTTCTTCCTATCAGTTATTAATAATGTTTTAAAGAAACATGTTATTGCCACCTGACCAATGTGCTTCACTGGAAACAACCAGGATGAACTTAAACAGTGTTCTTCTTTTACTAAAAATATTCATTATTTGTAAAGTGTTTCTGCTTGGATTTATAAGGAGATTTTACATTTTTCCCAGGCAGTATCCAATCACTGGTTGTGATTGAAAGCCTAAGGATTATAGTAATCATACCAGAATAACAAAGCTTCCTTTTTCATATTAAATTGATATGAATAAAAACAAAAGTATACTGAAAACTTAACAGATTCAGTACATTTGTTGACTCAGTGAATTTTATAGCAAATATTAAAATTTAAAGAACACATTAGAGTTGCATCTTATATTCTTTAAACTTTTAAAATGTAAAATTCTAGTGTATATACATATAGTCAGGTGTGTGTGTGTGTGTGTGTGTGTGTGTGTGTGTGTGTGTATACATATATTCCAATCAATGAGCAAATCCCCAGTAGAATTTAGTGAAGTGATCAATAATATTTTACATTTGTGTAACTTATGGATTAAATGTAGAATCCTATCCCTGAATAAAGTAAAAATTTACTTGGCATTGGGTAGTTTTAACTTCTTTTTCTTTATTTATTAATTTTCAGACAAAGAGGAAGGGAGAGAGGGAGCAACACTGACCTGCTGTTCCACCCATTCATGCACCGCCAGTTGATTCCTGCGTGTGCCTTGACTGGGGATTGAACCCACAACCTTGGCGTATCAGGACAATGCTCTAACCAACTGAGCTACCTGGCCAGGGCTTACTTTCTTTTTGCTACACTGAATTTATAAGTGACCCATCTGGAACATTAGGACACAGTTTGAAAATCAAAGAATATAAAAATGCTGGAAAAATACCAACAGACTGTTGAAATTGTTATGTTATCTTCATTAAAATAGAATTTTAAAAAAGATACGTTATATTTATCAGAAAAAGTGAAAACATGAGGCTATTTATATAAGCTTTTGAAAAAAAAAAACAAAAAAAACATTGTGTTGTGAGAAAGTCTAACATATACCAAAGTACACAGAATAATCATATATCCATCAATCCAGATTGAACAATGGTCAAGTCCTGGTCAATTTGTTACATGTATATGACCACTCACTTCCTTCTCTGCATTATTTATTCATTTATTTATTTGTTCATTAATTAATTTATTTATCCCAAGCAAGTAAAGGAGACAGGGAATTCATATCCAAAGCTCTGCCTCCCTGAAGGGAGGCTTAGCCATTGCTTATATATAGTATTCAATCAATTACATGTTGATTTCTTCTTCTTCTTTTAGATTTATCTTTATTGTTGAAAGTATTACAGATGTCCAATTTCCCCACCCCAATGACCCCCTCCACCCCGCACCCACCCCTCCCAGGCCTTCACCACATGATTACCTGTGTCTATGGGCTATCCATATATGCATATAAATTCCCCAATAAATCTCTCCCTACATACCCCCACCTCTGCCTTCCCCCTGAGATTCATCAGTCTATCACATGCTTCTGTGTCTCTAGATCCATTTTGTTCATCAGTTTAGTTTGTTCATTAGTTCCACAAATGAGTGAGATCAGGTGATACTTGTCTTTCTCTGACCAGCTTATTTTGCTGAGCATAGTACTCTGCAGGTCCATCCATGCTGTCTCAAATGGTAAGAGATCCTTCTCTTAAAATAGAATTTAAAGTATGAAATATTGCTAGGGATAAAAAATCCATTTCATATTGATAAAAAGTTCAAATGACTAAGGAGATATAATTAGTCTTCTATGCACCTACTACATAGCCTGAAGACTATATAAAGCCCAAATTAACCAAATACAAAGAAAATTAGCAAAACAATATCATTGTGAGAGATTTTAAACATGCACATTTTAATGACTGACAGAATAAGGACACACATATATCATGATTGAGGCAGGGGATCCCGCGGGGGTGAGGCCGACAGAGTCCTAACGAAGCATGCCCGACTCTGGAGATCGGTTCAAGACGCGGATCTGAGTTTTATTGTTTAAGTACAGGGATATATATAACTTTCTGGACCAATCAGAAGTTTACAACATCCTTAGGGCAACCAATGGTAGGAAAGTTAGGGTACTATGCAGGGGCTTTAGGGGGCTTACTCAGGCGGGCGCTGCCACTTCCCGGTGTTCCGAGGAAGCTTGTATAGGCGGAGTGCGCTCACACCATTGCATCCACCACTGCACTGAGATAAATCTCCTGAGCTCTTCCCACACATGATATAGAATATTTGAATAACATAATTGGAAAGCTTGAAGCCACAACTGCAGAAAACATATTCTCCTGGGTTTACAAGAAATATCTTTAAATATAAAACATAGTGGGCCACAGAACAAGTTTCAATGGGTGGATTTCTTATCCATTTTATTCTCTGACTGCCATGTAATTAACTTATAACTTAATAAAATCATATGTAAATGAGTACAAAAGATAATTAGAAAAATGCTATATCTTTGCAAATTTAAAGACATTCTTAAATGACATACAAATGAAAGAATCATCAATATAAAATAGAGACTATCTTGAAATAATAATCTGCAAGTTAAAATTTTGGTAAAGTGATATTTTAATGTTTATATTGTAAAAGAAGGAAGTCTCAAAATTAATAAACTAGACTGCTAATTCAATATGGAAAACACACACACACCACAATAGGATCAGCACAAAGAAGGTAGAAGGAAGAAGTGATAAAGAGAGTAAATTAATGTAGTAAAAAACAAACATTTACTACAGTAGATTAACCAAGCCAAAAGTATCACTTGCAAAGACCAATAAAATTGATAAATCTCTGTAAAAAATTAATCATGCAAAAGTATGGAGGCACAAATAAAGCAATATTAGGAATAAAAAGGGGAAATTATAGAAGTTCCTGAGATTTTAAAAACAATAGAATAATATGAGTAGCATTATGCTAATTAATTTGAAAGTTTTAATAAGAGGACAAATTTATAGAAAAATGTATAAAAAAAAGACTGAAGGGAAAGTCTTAATAGTCACATATCTACAAAAGAAATTAGAAGAACAATTAAAAACATTCCCTCATTAAAAATTTCAGGACCAGAGAGTTCTTACCTATGAACTATGAGGTCAACCAGCATGTAAGAAACAGTTTCAGAATTCCAACAACTGTTGCAGAACATAGACAAAAAAAAGCGCTCAACTCATTTTATGAGGAGGTTGCCTTGATGTGGAAAGTAACTGCACAAAGAAGGACAATCACAGGCCACTATCATTTATGATTAGCAATGCAAACATCCTCAGGGTAATGTATTAGCAAACGGACAATAATGCATAAAAGGATGACACATTGTGACATAGCGGGGGTTATTTCAACATTGCACAGTTGATTTGACAGTGGGATGGGGAGGGACAGGAGGAAGTGGGTCCTCCAATGTAATTCTGTTATCCTCTCACAGGAAGGAGGCAGAAGGCACACAAGTATTCATGCCACTTTCCTGCATAATTCACGTGTATCTTACATTCTTTCGTATCCAGTCAATACCGAATAAAAATAATGTAAACAAATTAAAACCAAAGCAGAGGCACAATTTTGAAATGATTGACTGAGTCTTGATGGCCACTCAGCATAGACAGCTGTCCCAGAGCCTCGGCTCCCGTGTCCTGGGGCTGGGCGTTGTGTGACCGTGGATTGGCGGGCTCCTCAGCCTGCAGCAAAGGTGGTACTTCAGACTCCTGGCTGAAGTGTCTCTGAGAGTTCTTAATTCCAAGTTCAGTTATGAGGTGATGTTTGGCAGCCTAGTTAGCAAGAAGTTGATGCTACACTGTCCTCACCATCGACTCAGAGGAAGAGCCACTTTGCACAGAATCTGTGTCCAAGGTGTTGCCATGCGATCCTCATGTCTCCCAGGCAATATGGGGCATTCACTGTGTCCTGGACCTGCCCACCGCTGGCCCTGGGTCTTACTGTCATCGGGGTCGCCAGGACTCTCATCTTGCCAGTCAAGCATCTTCAGTAATTTCAAGGGAAGTTTCTCTCTCTCTCTCCTAACTTCATTTGTCTTTAATCTAGAAATAACAAACAACAAACAAATAAGGAAAACATCAACAAAAAGCTAGAGAACAAGAGTTAAATAAAACAAAGTAAGCCTAAGGAAGCACCACGAGGGCCAGCAGAGCCTGCTTCTAATAACTTCACTGAGTATTTCTTTCTGTGTTCTGGTTCCAGCTTTGGTGCTAATCAGAGTTGCCTAATATTGTATGAGCCACAAACTCTTTCAATGAAAATTTCCTGGTCCTTTGAGTATTTATTATGTCAGGCATTTGAAATAATGCATCTCTGACCCTTAAAACAGCCCTGTAATGTCAGAATTATTACTGCTGCTTTATAGATAAGGCAGCTGAGGGCCAGGTTAGTTGTGTTTCAAGGTCAAGCAGCTTTAAGTGGTAAAGACAGAACTTGAGCCCATTCCCCCTGGCTCCCAAGTCATGTTCATTCTCCTTCTTCCTGAGAGCCATAAAAGACAGGCCTTTCGGATAAATCATCACCTTCCATGGTTCCTTACAGCGCTAGGCATTGATATTGCTCCCTACTACCCTCAGTTGACACTGTCTAATTAATTCCAATGTTTTAATTTATTTCTACCACATTGTACCTGGAGGGACAAACACAACCAGGCTCACAGGAGCTTTTCCACTCACTGAGCTATCCACCAGCAACTTAGCTCTTTTCAGCTGCTTCTTAAAGGAGGTGGGAATATATTTTTTTCATCTTGCTAATTATTTTGAACTTGAAGAACTCAGAAGAAAGTCTGTATTTCTAAATTTAGAAGGATTTTATGCCACGGTTCGAGGGTGAACAAAACAATCTGGGAGAGTGACTTTGATCATAAGAGTTGATATCTCTGAGACATTTTAATATTTAATTGAGAAAACAGCATTTGAAATTAAGATTTTATTGTTGTGGATTTTATTTTGCTTTGGAAAGTTATGGCTTGCAAGGGAGTAGGGAAACTTTCTGACTGCTAATAAAAGGTAGAGAAGCCCTTTTCAGAGTTTTTTTTTTGGTTCTCTCAGAATAGCAACTTGGTCATGTAGTGTACTACAGAAATATTCTATCTGTTTAAATTTTGGGGAGGCAGCATATGCCTCGACATGCTCCAATTTAGTTTTCTACAAATGGAAAATAGGGAAACTCTTCATTTATCTCAGAAGTACTAGGGAAGAATAATTAATTTCTTAAGAATATTCTTTAGGAGAACCAAGATGGCGGCATAGGTTAACGCCGGAGTTTGCTGCTTTGAACAACTACTTCAAAAGTGAAACTAAAAGACGGAAGGGACATCACCCAGAACCACAGGAACGCTGGCTGAGTGGAAGTCCTACAACTAGGAGGAAAGAGAAACGCATACGGACACTCAGAGGAGGCGCAGTGCTGAAGTCAAATTTTGAGGTGCGGAGTGCGCGGAGCGGGCTGGCGGCAGAGGGCACGGTTGGCGTTTTCAATCAGGAGGGAGTCGCAGACTCTGAGCTCCAGATCCGGGCGAGTCTTTAGCAACCCAGACTCAAACGGGAGGAGCGGGACTGTCTGGCTTCGGTCAGAGCGAGTGCAGCTTTCTCTCCGAGGTTTGCAGCGGGTGCTGGGACTCAGAGAGGCAGAGCCCCTGGGGACAGGACTGAGAGCCGCCATAACTGCTCTCTCCAGCCCACCCTGTTGATCCTGTGCGACCCGCCCCGCCCAAGCCCTGCACAGAGGCATTTGCCGGATAGCCTCAGGCAAAGGCTAGATTAGCACCTCCCTAGAGGACAGAAGTTCTCTCACTGCTGACACAGCTGATTCTCATAGCCACTTGGCCTGGAGGTCAAACCCTACCTGGTATTAGCTACAACAATCAAGGTTTAACTATAAGACTTCGAACAAAGACCACTAGGGGGTGCACCAAGGAAGCATAACAAAATGCGGAGACAAAGAAACAGGACAAAATTGTCAATGGAAGATATAGAGTTCAGAACCACACTTTTAAGGTCTCTCAAGAACTGTTTAGAAGCCGCCGATAAACTTAATGAGATCTACAAGAAAACTAATGAGACCCTCGATGTTATATTGGGGAACCAACTAGAAATTAAGCATACACGGACTGAAATAACGAATATTATACAGACTCCCGACAGCAGACCAGAGGAGCGCAAGAATCAAGTCAATGATTTGAAATGCGAGGAAGCAAAAAACACCCAACCGGAAAAGCAAAATGAAAAAAGAATCCAAAAATGTGAGGATAGTGTAAGGAGCCTCTGGAACAGCTTCAAGCGTACCAACATCAGAATTATAGGGGTGCCAGAAGATGAGAGAGAGCAAGATATTGAAAACCTATTTGAAGAAATAATGACAGAAAACTTCCCCCACCTGGTGAAAGAAATGGACTTACAGGTCCAAGAAGCGCGGAGAACCCCAAACAAAAGGAATCCAAAGAGGACCACACCAAGACACATCATAATTAAAATGCCAAGAGCAAAAGATAAAGAGAGAATCTTAAAAACAGCAAGAGAAAGAAACTCAGTTACCTACAAGGGAATACCCATACGACTGTCAGCTGATTTCTCAACAGAAACTTTGCAGGCCAGAAGGGAGTGGCAAGAAATATTCAAAGTGATGAATACCAAGAACCTACAACCAAGATTACTTTATCCAGCAAAGCTATCATTCAGAATTGAAGGTCAGATAAAGAGCTTCACAGATAAGGAAAAGCTAAAGGAGTTCATCACCACCAAACCAGGATTATATGAAATGCTGAAAGGTATCCTTTAAGAAGAGGAAGAGGAAGAAAAAGGTAAAGATACAAATTATGAACAACAAATATGCATCTATCAACAAGTGAATCTAAGAATCAAGTGAATAAATAATCTGATGAACAGAATGAACTGTTGATTATAATAGAATCAGGGACATAGAAAGGGAATGGACTGACTATTCCTGGGGGGGAAAGGGGTGTGGGAGATGCGGGAAGAGACTGGACAAAAATCGTGCACCTATGGATGAGGACAGTGGGTGGGGAGTGAGGGCGGAGGGTGGGGCGGGAACTGGGAGGAGGGGAGTTATGGGGGGGGGAAGAGGAACAAATGTAATAATCTGAACAATAAAGATTTAATTAAAAAAAAAAAGAAGAATATTCTTTAAACTTGTATGCATATATGCATAACCCATGGACACAGACAATAGTATGATGAAGGCCTGGGGTGGGGGCAGGGGCAGGTGTGGGCTTGAAGGGGTCAATGGGGAAAAAGGGGGGACATCTGTAATACTTTCTTTTTTTAAAAAATTCTTTATTGTTGAAAGTATTTTATATGTATTTTTCCCCCATTGACCTCTCCCCGGCCACTCCCCCTTCCCCCAGCACATGTCCCCACCCCCCTATTGTCTGTGTCCATTGGTTATACTTATATGCATGCATATAAGTCCTTTGGTTGATCTCTTACCCTCCACGCCCCCCTCCCCCCCCCCCCCCCACACACACATACCCTCCTCTGCCTTCCCTCCGAGGCTTGTCAGTCTGTTCGATGTCTCTGGATCTATTTTAGTTCATCCGCTTATAATGGTCATTATTATCCATAAATGAGGGAGATCATGTGGCATTTTTCTTTCATTGACTGGCTTATTTCACTTAGCACAATGCTCTCCAGTTCCATCTATACTGTTGCAAATGGCAAGAGTTCCTTCTTTTTTACAGCAGCATAGTATTCCATTGTGTAGATGTACCACAGTTTTTTTTTTAAATGTATTTTATTGATTTTTTTTACAGAGAGGAAGGGAGAGGGATAGAGAGTTAGAAACATCGATGAGAGAGAAACACCAATCAGCTGCCTCCTGCACACCCCCTACTGGGCATGTGCCCGAAACCAAGGTACATGCCCTTGACCTGAATCGAACCTGGGACCCTTGAGTCCGCAGGTCGACACTCTATCCATTGAGCCAAACCGGTTAGGGCAATACCACAGTTTTTTAATCCACTCATCAGCTGATGGGCACTTATTTTGTTTCCAGATCTTAGCTATGGTAAATTGTGCTGCTATGAACATAGGGATGCATATATCCTTTCTGATTGGTGTTTCTGATTTCTTGGGATATATTCCTAGAAGTGGGATTACTGGTCAAATTGGAGTTCCATTTTTAATTTTTTGAGGAAACTCCATAATGTATGTCTTCCACAGTGGCTGCAGCAGTCTGCATTCCCACCAGCAGTGCACGAGGGTTCCTTTTGCTCCACATCCTTGCCAGCGCTTGTCATTTGTTGATTTGTTGATGATAGCCATTCTGACAGGTGTGAAATGATACCTCATTGTCGTTTGATTTGCATTTCTCAGATGATTAGTGACTTTGAGCATGTTTTCATATGTCTCTTGCTGTATGTCCACTTTTGAAAAGTGTCTATTTAGGTCCTTTGCCTATTTTTTGATTGACTTATCTTCCTTTTGTTAAGTTGTATCAGTTCCCTATAAATTTTGGAGATTAAACCCCTATCGGATGTAACATTGGCAAATATGTTCTCCCATGCAGTGGGCTCTCTTGTAATACTTTCAACAATAAAGATAAAAAAAATCAATTTTTAAAAAGTGTCCCATTGCCATTGAAATATAGATGTTTGTTTTAACTTCAGTTAGAGGATGTAACAATTTACATGAATAGAATGGTTTGGCATCAAAGAGTCAGATCTGTGACTGTATGGGTCATCCGAACTCTCTGAGCCTCTTTTTGCATCTGCATCATGAATATGCTTATGTCTGCCTTTCAGGGTTTTTCCCAAGGTTAGATATAGGAAATTTTGCAATGTGCTTGGCATGTGAGAAGAATCCTTTAAATGGTTCTTATGATTATTGTTTCACTGTAGTTATTTTTGAAATGCATCCCTACTTCTCAGGGATGGTGTTGCATGTTTTAATGTTAACCCTAGGAAAGCGCTGGACATACGGGTTGTAAAACACCTCTGGTCTAGACCTTTTTAAAAAATTAATTTCAGAGAGAGGAAGGGAGAGGGAGAGAGATAGAAACACCAATGATGAGAAAGAATCATTGATTGGCTGCCTCCTGCACACCTGCCACCAGGGATCGAGCCTGCAACCCTGGCATCAGGAATCCAACCTTGACCCCCTGGTTCATAGGTTGGTGTTTAACCACTGAGCAATACCAGCTGGGCTAGACATTTTTAAGAAAGGGGTTTAGACTATTTTTGAGCCCCTAATATACAGAAGGTGTTAGGAGTATCAGAGCTCTGTGATTCAGCCACTCCTCCACTCTCCCACTGTGCGCTTTCATATTAGCTTTTGCATTGATTCAGAAGAAGCATCTGCTGGGTGTTCTTTTCTGCTGACTTCACTGCGGTCGTTTGGTGAAGGCTTTTCTCTAGTCTATGTGATCTAAACGTCATATTTCTTTTGAATTAGCCTAAAGCAGTAAAAGATTGTTATTGTAGGAATTTCAGGCTATGTCTGTAACCTACTCTGTCATTGTACTTCCTCCAAATAATTTTTTTTCTGACAAAATGGACTGATTTCTAATCCGATTCTCTACAAAAATGGAAAATGGACATATGTGAAGGATAAGCGGCATAGAAGACTTTAAGTGAAATCTTACACATTCCTATTTTACATGTTTAAAATACTTTCTGTTTATTTAAAAAAATATTTTTAATTAACATTTTTTCAATTACAGCTAATATTCAAACATTCAGCATTATTTTGTACTAGTTTAAGGTGTACAGCATAGTGGTTAGACAGTCATATGCTTTACAAAGTGTTCTCCCTGATATTTCCAGTACCCACCTGGAACCACACATAGTTATTCCAGTATTATAGATTCTATTTCCTATGCTGTATACAATACTTTTTGATACGTTAAATATCATTAAGAGCAATCATAATAAAAATAATTCTCACTTTTTATTTATTTAAAAATATTTTTATTGATTTTAGAGAGGAAGAGAAAGGGAGAGAGAGAAACATCAATTATGAGAGAGAATCATTGATCAGCTGCCTCCTACACCTTCCCTCCTCCCCACCCCCCCACCCCCACCCCCCGACTGGGGATCGAGCCCACAATCCAGGCTTGTGCCCTGACTGGGAATTGAACTGTGACCTCCTGGTTTATAGGTCTATGCTCACTTTTTAAATGACATACTAAAAAATGGGGAAAAGTATTTACTAACAACGACTTTTTAGGAGTAAGCAAACCATGGTGGTGGAAATGGTGCAACAGTAAAGAGAGAAAAACAAAATGAAGTGAAATCTCATTTCATTACACACGCATTTTTTAAGTGGATAAGGGGACATGTTAATTGAAAACCAGTAAGTTAAAAGATGGGTGATAACATCACTCAAGAAAGCCTTCTACTGTTGTACTTATCACCGGATAAGAAACAATCACAGCATAGGAAGGAAGTGATAGACTCTACAGAGTGGTAGAGGAAAGAAGAGGTTAAACTTTCTAGAAGTGTGAGTATTTGAATGGTGTGGTAGGGGGGGACCACTGAAGCATCTTAAGAAAACGTTTATGGGTTTCAAATCAGTCATCTATAAAATGGAGTTTAACTGAATGAGGCCTAAGGTAACTTTTAGCTTTAAAATATTGTTCTGTGAAATAGAATAGGTCAGGTGAGCAGGTGGTGGCTAATATAATGCTCACCGAGAGTTGATTCATTCAGTTTAATTCTCTATTTCTTACAATTCCAGTGTGAAATTCTTAGCCCTTGTTTTATTAATCTGTATATAAATATCAAAGGCAAAAATTAAGATTGAAAACATTTTAATTCAAAGTCTTCATAGTAAAATCCATGTGGGATAATGAAATAGCATGATTTTTTAAGTCAGGCAAACCTGGGTTTGATTTCTCGCTCTCTCATTTATGCGAGGAAAATCTGTGGGTTTCACCATTGGGCCCCTGGACCTGCAACATCACCAGGGAACTTAGATCATACATATTCTCAGGCCCTAGTATAACTTCCTGAATCAGAACCAGCCAGAGCAAAGCACAGCAACCTATTTTCTAACAAGCCCTCCAGGGGGGATTGGTGTTCCCTAGAGCATGAGAACTGCTGATGTCTGATAGGGATCGGTAACTTCCCCTTCCATGAAGAATGAGAATAACAATTTATATAGTGGTTGTCAGGCTTTAATGACATTGTATTTACTACTTGCCACATCATAGGTCCTCCATAGATAACCCTTTTTTTAATTATCTCACTAACATTACAATAACCGTTGCTATTTCCAAGAGTTGAGGGCAGTACCTATGTTTAGTATGCCTTTGAACTGCATACAAACTTAAATCTAAGTTTGTTAAATACATTATATTTCTTTGGGAAAAAAATCTTACATTTGGTGGAAGAAGTGAAATTATCTGGAATTCAAAGTCTTTCTAGAAAACAAAATATACTGGGTGATTATTTAGACTTTCATTTGATTGGTGTGGAGCGCTGAGCATTTGTGGCATTAATGAATCCCGTTGTTCTGTCACCCTTTGCCATGGTGCAGAGGAACATACTTGAAGTAAAGTGTCCTGGGGGACAGGGTTCAGTTTAATTAATTACTAATGAAACTGACTTTTAGCAAATCCTGGGACTTTAGTGAACCCCAGTTTTCTCTGGAGCCATGGTATCTCCCCAGTAGGTATTTGTGACAATTTATTTCAGCTCATCATGAATAAATGGGATACTAATACCTATCTCACAGGCTAATTTTGAGAACAAACTAGTGCCTAACACAGTACATAGCACATACTATTCCTGAACATGATGCAGCTATTATCATTTTATTTTTATTGTAAAGAAATCTCCCAGACATATTGCTTTTCTGTCTTCTGGAGGTTGGCAAATACTTGCATCATTATAATGAGAATCAAAACACCAACTCAGGCACAGCTAATAAGTAGCAAGGATTTCCCTTTTGGCATGCCATCAATTCCTGTTGCTCTGTCAATTAAAATGGCCAATTAAGTTGTCTCCTCCCCTAAATATGCCTCTCTGTATATTCTTCAATGCAGCTCAGGAATTTTATTACCTTATGTCCTATAGTAACCATTAGCCAGAGGGAAGGAAACCAAGGCCAACAATAAGCCTTTGGCACCTGTGACACAGATTTGGAAGATATGTCAGCAGGCTCTGCCTTTTCTAACAACATCTTCCCCAGTCTCTCTCTCTCTCTCTCTCTCTCTCTCTCTCTCCCTCTCTCTCTCTCTCTCTCTCTCTCACACACACACACACACACACACACACACACACACACACTTTTCAGCCATCACTTAGGGGAGCGTGAAGCTGGAAATATGCATCTCAGGCTGAATTTCAGTAAACAACTTGCCCACAAATTGTTCCAGGAACTAATTTGTCTCTATTTGGAAATTCACGGAATCTATATACAGAGTCCTGGATGCATCTGAGAAGAAAGCATTCTAAAGCACTTATCTCTTGAAATAAAAAAAGGTAGACACATATATTAGTTTTTAAATCCATTTTTATATTCCTCTGACAAAGTCACCTGATTCAATATTTTCCCTTTTACTTCCACGCAGCCCTGCTCAGGGAGCTGGGTGGGTTCCGGCTGCAGCTCGGGGCACTGGGCCTGCTGTGGATGGAAGCAGGAGCCACCTTCCTGCAGACAGTGAGACCGTGATTTTCATTTGAGGCCTTTGTTTTGGGTCCCAACTGTTTGTGAAACTGACTCAAATGATTATTTTGAAACAAAGCCTTGGCTAAAAAAAGAGAAGCCCTGGCCCTTTGGACCATGCACAGATGATGAAAGTTTCATCACTTATCCCTATTCTCAAAGGCCACAGTCATTCTGTGATGCTGGATGCTGGTTTTCCTTTCTGACTTCTTGGCCAGAAGTCAGAATTCTTTATCACCAACCGCCTAGGACTGTAATGATGGTGGTAATATTCATGGAAAACTTTACGTGTTCCAAAATGCCTTTGCTGATGGCTTGTCCCAGCCATTGCAGTCATTTCCCCACAATGCCCACTCAAGAGCATGGCATGATTTGCATTTCAAATGGAATCTGCACTGTAAGGCTCCTAACACAACAGAAAGGAGAGTTGTTAGTCCAAAGAAACACTAGCTTTTGTTATGGTTTTTTGGTTGCTGTTCACAGATAATTGGAATAAGACTGCTTAGCACCTACCAACTTTCTGCTCTCAGGACCCACGTGTGGATTTTCATGCTACAACCACAAGCTTTTCTCTTTGCAGGCCTCTTGGTGTGAAGTGCTGTACAGACTCAAAGCCAGCAGAGGAACATACTTGATGAGTCTTCAAGCCTAGACTCATCCTTTCCTAGGCTCCCTTTATCGAACATGCTGTCTTCCCTTTCCTTTCATAACGCTTCTTCAATACTTCCCCCCTTTCCTTGATCCCACTGCCATCTACACAGTCCAGGCTGCTTCCTCAGGTTGGGCACGCTGACACCCTTGCCCTTGGCTCTAGAAGGTAAGTTCTCCCCACAAGCCAGGAATAATAGCCTCTATTTCCCAGCATGAGAGGCTATTAACTGCAAAGTGGCCCATCCTTGATCTAGCTTGAAACCTCTTTCCTCCCTCCCTCCCTCCCTCCCTTCCTCCTTTCTTCCTTCCCTTCCCTCCCTGCCTCCCTCCTTCCTTCCCTCTCTCACTTCCTTTTTGTAGCATCTTGCCTCCCCTCTCCCACTTGCCTCCACCACAAGCACTCTCCTTAGCTAGCTGCCTGTTTCCTTGCCGGTTTGAGACCTACTGCAGTTGATAGGTGGCCCTGACCTGTTGCCAGCATCCATCGCTGTGGGTTTCTGACCTCTCTTTATTTCCAAGATGTTGTCCATATTTACAGAGCCCCTCAAGCTCAGATTCTTTCTTGCGCCTCACGCTGGAGGGAGATTTTACACCCTACTCACAGCTTTCCACTGTGGTAGCTGTCAGGGATGTTTTGAGTAATGGGACTATAAAGTGAACAATAAGAATCCGGCTTTTATAAAAAATATATTTTGAAGGCTTCTTTTTAGTGGTTTTGGCCAGATTGCCACCTAATCAACATAAGACCAACTTTCTTTTTTATTTTATTTATTTATTATTATTATTATTATTTTTGATCTGGGCCATGTTTGCAGAAATAGTCATATTGGGACTCTGTAAAGAACCTTTAGAAATTTGACTTGATTTCACTCATATGAGTTACTATGTTATACTTTTATTCTGTTTGGTCTATTGCAATGAATCCACTTTGTCTCAGAAAATAGACTGTTAGTCGCTTTAGTTTTCAAAAAAGTTTGAGTAGTTCACATAATCTGGAAAGAAAAAGTAAATGATATCCCTGTGCTTGAATGTGATGCTGGAGCAGCCTGAGGCTGAGAGAAGCCCTGTAGTTAACAGTGTTGACACATTTCCATTGCAAGCTGGAGGTAACACCAGAACTTACCTTCTCAGCAGCTGTGTCTAGAAGGCAGCCGTTGACAGAGTTGTTTAGAAAGCTGGGGTTAAGAAGACAACCCATGAGTCCCTGGCCAGAATATTCTTATTTGAGGCCCTTATTGAGACTAAGGGTAATAATTGGTCAAATTGGGATATGTATTCCCCTCATGGAGCAAATCAGCTGCATATACTTTGGGTCGGATGAACACTGGCTTCACTACTACTAGCTCTAGTTCTGCACACCTGGTTGAGTAAAGGAACCTCTGTGAGTGTTCTTTCCCTCACTGTGGAGGAGGCGATGGTGGTGGTATAAAAATGATGCCTGCTACACATACTATTGTAGCATCTAACGAGGTAGTTATAAACACAAAACTCTAAGTACATTATGCATATAACATTACATATTAATGTAAACTGTATAAATATCTTCATTTTTATTTTATAATATTTATCTCAATTTTAGAGTTTGGTTATAAAATATAACTATTTCATGTGCTTATAAGTTTTAGTGAAATTTTAGCTCTGCCTTAACCTGACTTTTTTTTTTTAATTTATAATTTATTGTGTGCAAGGCACTGTGAACTGGCTGAGTGAGACCAGGTATACCAAAGGGCTCATTCTTTATTGGAGCTCTGTGGGCTGTAAGTAGTTCACTATTCTTTGTTCCTTGAGTCCTAGGTGAATACACATAATTTTCATCACTTGAAAGCCACAAGAACCAGAGTTCAAAAGTAAAATTTATGCAGTCAGTATAATTTGAAGTTATTCATGCAGAGACTTCAACTCACAAGTACAACCTGAGTATTTATTGTTCTCACACAGTATTACAAGTTGTTGAATTATTTTCTTTCAGAACCACACCCATATATTTTCTTGAATTGCATTATATATTTTCCTCCATTACTCACATTTCAAAATTATTTAGCCTATACTACTTCTGGCTCTCAGAGGCATTATTACAAGGAAAGAAATGCAGAATTACTGTAAAACATATTTCCAGGAAATCGTTTATGCTTGTCAGGTGATAATATATATTACCCCTGTGGATATTCTTCTGGTAAGACTTTAGATAGCTCTGACTTAGACAAAGTATCATATCTTTATAAAAATATTTTTTTATTGATTTCAGAGAGAGGAAGGGAGAGGGAGAGAGAGATAGCAATATCAATGATGAGAGAGAATCACTGATTGGCTGCCTCCTACACTCCCCACACTGGGGATCGAGACTGCAACCCTGTCATGTGCCCTGACCAGGAATTGAACTGTGACCTCCTGGTTCATAGGTCAATGCTCAACCACTGAGCCACGTTGTCAGGGCAAAGTCTATCTTTTTTACAAAAGTGCTTAAAATCCAAACATTTCATACATGCTTCTCGTAGCTCTGCAGTAATAAACAGAGGTTTCTGTTTCTAAGCTAAGTGAAGGAAAGATTGAATATGTTTGGATCACATTAAGTTTACAATCTGGCAAGCCACACTAGAACAGCGGATATGACAGATTCCACTGCACTGTAGTAAAAGGCAAGCAACCCCTGTCATGTCTACTGATCTATCTCCATTAGATTTAGTCTCAAGTATCCTTATACATCCAGGGCCACAGGATGGACAGAGCACAGACTTTGACCTTAGACAGACCTGGCCTGAAATTCTTGGTTTGTCATACTGAGGCCCAATTTCCCCATCTTCGCAATGTAGCGCTGTTCAGTTTAAATGGAATAATGTATAGGAAGTACCAGTGCATATTGCCTAAATAAAAAGGTGACACTTAACAAATGATTTTTCTTTTCTGAAAATTCTGCAAGAAATTGTTATTGTCAGCTCTAGGGTGAAGGTGAGATAATTGTGTATGTATGTGAAGGAGCAGTATCCGTGAGCAGGAAAGAGAATGAGCCTTGAGTGGCATCTGCTGAGCTGAGTAAGTGGCTGCTCTAGAAGGTACCATTCTCTCCCCTCCCCCAACCAGGTATGAACGCTATCTGCCTCTAGTCCCAGAGTACTTCTGTTGATAGTCATTAATAAATTCTATCTGGGTAACGTGTGATAGTAGTCAACCTCCCTTTTGTCAACCAGAAAAACAATTTGAGAATTTTAATTTCAGGCCCATACATGTTCAAACTGCAGGTAAAAGTAATCAAGTGTAATAGCTTAATTTATGGAATTCACTGTGGTATGGATTAGAATTCACCCCCTCTCATTGGCACTCTGACCTATCTCCATTAGGTCTAGTTGATCCAGAAAGCTCTGAAAGTTGAAGTCTCATTATTAATCTTAGTGTTTAAAATAAATCCTTTAGCTTTCAAGAAAGATAAAACCTTTTGAAAGTTCTAAGTCTTATTTGCAGCTTGGGAAGTCCTGACTGGACTCTTATCCTAATGTACTTGATGGTTCTTACTGTTCATTATTATATAAAATTGCATCCTTAAGAGCAATGTGACCTACATTAACGTAGGTGAAACCTTTTAAAGAAAGAATTACCAAAGCACTTTTTTTTAGTGTGTTCATTGTAAAGGGATACATATTTTCTATTTTAAAAAGGTGAATTTCAACAATTAAAAGTACATTTTAGAATAGAATGCAAATTTCTGTTTTGAAATGCAGTGTAAAAGAGTTTTCTTTGCTTCTTTTGAGATCACTGACATATATAAGCTTTTTAAATTGAATACTTTACTTAGGGACGATACAATAAAATGACTAATTTTCTTGCACAGGACTTTTTTATATTCTTCAATTTTTAAAAAAATACACTAAGTATTTTCAGACAAGTATACACAAGATGACAGTTCTTGATCACTCTTTGTTTAATGTGTGAAGACCCTATATAGTAAAGATGCTTGTATTAGATAACAATCCTATAAACATATCTTTCAAATGATATTTAATTATTGTATACAAATCTCTGTCCCCTAACTGTGCAATGGTTGCATATTACATATAATTGTGTATTCTCAGCCCTAACTCAATATTGGGTATTTAATAGAGATTTAATGAACATTTGATTTACATAATTATGATGTATTATAAATGTTGGTAAAGGGAACCATATATTGATTAAAATAACATCTTTTAACAAGAAGGCAAGGTCAACTTTTCTTAAAACTATGCACTTAGAGGTGATTTAAGATCAAAATTTGTTTGAACATTTAAAGAGTAATAATAATAGGTGGAGTTTTTATTTAGAGAAGTTTAAATATATTTATGTTTATATATTTTTGGCTCAGTGTTTCAGAGATAGAATAAAAAATGATCAGTATGGATTATATCTATAGTATTCTAATAATACTATCAGATTAGAATTAAAAATGTAGTTAGAGAAACACAATCCTGGAAACAAATGTATATGCATAATGATTATGAATCCAGGTGAGTTCCTGCTTTTCTCTTCATTGAGATGTTTAGAGATTATATAGAAAGTTTAAAGGTACCCATGAACTATTTTTATATTAGATAAAGAAACTGTGCCAAGTGAAAACTTAGAATACTAATTTCCATTGAATGCTGGCCCTACATTGAGAGCCTTTTTGAGGTTTGAAACTTTTCTTCCAGTTTCTGCTGTAATGAATGGAAAAAGCCGTGGTTTTGTTGAAACTTCTGTTTGTTGGAGCAACATTACACAAACGGAGTATTAGGCAGACAGGATTAATCCAGAACTTTCAGTTTTGATTTGATCCAGTTCTAATAAATAAAAGTGAAGGCTATTCATTAAAAGTTATCTTTTTTACAGAATTTTAAGGTTCATTTCTTCATTCTTAAAGTACAAATGTATTAAACCAGGTAAAAATGGTGTGTCATTATATTCTAGGAACCACAACTTCCTAAATATTTTGTACTTAGGTCATTGAATAGGTGTTTTTAACATTTTTGGAAAGGTGGCTTTCAACATTTACATCAAATATATGGTACTCGAAATATACAGTGTGAGTTTTAAATAGTTGCCAATCAATATTGATAAATAGAATTGAGAATTTAAAAATATTATTCTCATGTCTTCTTCAGTGGATTTGATGAAAACAGATGTTCAGCATTAGGCTTATGACATACTCCTACTAAAACAGAAGATATAATGTGTAACAGATCTGAGGCAGAACAACTTACTGAAAACTTAGCATTCTTAGGGCTTCTATTTTCTGTGCCCTCTATGTTTACTAGGATGTTTGAGACTTTTTAGTTGCCTGCTCAACAGCCATTTTTACCTTTAAAAAGTAGTACTAGATTCCTGACTTTTCCAGGTAGGAATGTGCTCACCTAAAACACCATATTCCTCTATCTGCCTTGTAGCTTGAGAAGGCCAACTGCATGTTAGTAAGTTATTGTTTGGCTTTTAGTCTCCTTTATTGAAAACCAGTTAACCGGCATCTTTTCTTCTCCTCTTTAAAATTTCTCCTTCCTGCTGTCTGGCAGTTGGTCATAATGGTTATCCCCCAGCAGTCCTTTCAGTCCAAGGAATGACCTTGAAAATGGAAGCCAGGTTTGTTAGGGAAAGTACGGGGGAGTCATTGGGTCAGCCTGACTAAACTTTAGATAGTTTTTTCCCCCTGGTTACAGATCACTTACCTCTCTTTTCTTAGAGCATTTACTTTAGAAAACTTTCAATTGTAAATTCTTTCTCTGCCCCTGTGAGATGTAAATCTTTTCCCACCTCTTGTCAGTTTTATAGCCCAAGAATGTTACTCTCAAGGATCTGGGAGCCATTTCTTTGAAGTATATTAATCAACAAAGATAGTTAACCTATCTCCAAGTCTCTGTGGGAGGGCAGGAGAACTAACTAACTAACTAACCAACTAACAAGCTAACTAAAATTAACAAACATAGGTGACATGATTACAGTGAATGCTCCCTGTCCCCCCCCCCGCCCCTCCCCCTTCACCAGCCACCTTAAGTGCTCTGTACCTTCTCACTGACTCACCCAGTGCCTAAATATTCTCCTGTCTTGTTCCTACTGGAATAATCTTGAATAAAGTCTTCCTTGTCTGCTTAACTGTGTTCAGTGAGATTTTTCTTTTACAGCCTATAACCTCTGTGTCAGAGGAACTGATCTTTACAAAACCATACTAGTTAATTAATGAAGAAGGAGTGATAAATTATACAATTGCCTTGTTATGACCCTTAATGTAATAACTGAGTATTTAGCCAAAGACCATAAATGGATGCCATAACCATTAAGTGAAAAGTTGTAGAGTGCCGGGAGCCGGTCCATGCATTTGCCGGGAGCCGGTCCATGCTTGCTGTTTCAAGGACCTGGCATATATGGCATACTGTTCTTAATATGTTTGCTCACCTTCTTGGCACTATGTGTTTTAACCAAGGTCTCCTCTCTGAGAAAGGTTGTTTCCCCAGGTAGGGATTTTCCCCTGAAGTTAGGGAGGGAATAAAACCTCTTAACTAAGTGCCAGGCGGGTAATTAATCACTTTAACTACAAACAATCGTGCTTAAGCTACATAATCTTTACTCCCTGGAATGAAGATAAGAAACGCCCTAACCTTTGTAATAGAGATTGATAGGATTGAATCAACTGGTATAAATACAGATTCGACAAGACAGCAAGAGACAGAACTAAGAGACAGAACTTAGAATACAGAACTTAGAACACAGAACTTAGAACTCAGAACTTAGAACACAGAACTGAGAAGACAGAACCAGGAGGCACAGAACCTACACAGAACGTTCTCTAAAGACAGAAGAACTTCGCTGGAGAGAACATGGCAAAAGATCCTGGACAGAAACTGGCCTCAGAACCTAGAGACAGAACCTAGCGAGAGAACATGGCAAAAGATCCTTGACTGAACCTGACTACAGAAATTGGCAAGAGAACCTGACTAGAACCTGGTGACTGAACCTGGCTGGAGAACCTGGAGAACCTAGCAAGAGAACATGGACACAGAACCTGGCTGGAGATCTGAAGCAGAACCTCTCTGGAGATCCAAACCAGAACTTGGCTGGAGATCGTGGCTAGAGATCCTGGCTAGGCTGCTGATCAACTGAACACTGTCTCCGTGTCCTTCCTTCTTCGCCGACTCCGTCCACACCTTTGGGGACCCCTGGACCCGCTGGGGCTGGACCCCGGCAGTAGAGGAACAGGAATATCAGCATGGTGCCAACTAATACTATTCAGATCACTTATACATTGTATAGGAGCAATGAACCATTACAATAGGGAAATTTGGATATTACCAATTCAATTAAATGGCCTCACTTAGCATCTATAATAATAAAAGCGTAATATGCTAATTAGACTGTATGTCCTTCTGGACGTCCTTCTGGACGACCTTTCGGACGAAGCAGGGCTGCAAGGGAAGCCCGGGTCCTGGGTGCCAGAGGGAAGCTGGTGCCGGCAGTCAGGGGAAGGAAGGCCTACTCTTGCACGAATTCCATGCATCGGGCCTCTAGCTACTAATAAAGAATAACTTGACAGTATATGCCTCCTAATGTGATATAATATGAAGTATGCACCATTGCCAGTGCACTTTCTTTGACAAATATGTTTTCCTGAACCTAAGCAAGTCTCCAGACCTAAGTACAAATTCAAAGGGAGCAATTATTTTAAAAAATGGAAATGCTTCTCTTGCAGGAGGTAGAAAGACTAATTAGGAGAATGAACATTTCCCTGGATCTTCACAACTAAAGCATTGTAGAGCCCAAAGATAGGAAGGGCTTACATTATTTGTTTTCCTTGGAATTGATCTGGACCATAAAACTGTGGACTTGTTTTTATGTGATATAGAAATGAACTTTATCTTACACAAGAAACTATGTTTTAATATTTCTGTAATTGAAACTGATATAAACAGAAATTTTGAGAATCTGAATCATAGTTCATCTAAGTCAGCAAAAATCAATAATATTTTTTGCTACATTGAACAAACCCTGTTTTCTGTATTAAGTAGGCAAAGCCACTAAAACGCAGGAGTGAGCAGATAAACTCTACTATGACATTTAAAACAGAACAGTCCAAAAATAGTGCAGGCTTGTATAGTGATCATATAATAAAAAAGCCTAATTAACATCCCATGAAAATAGCATGTAATGAATAATAAATAGCTAAATGTTCTCGAAAACATGAAATCTTAAAAATGTAAAAGAAACAAAAAGATCTTTAGTTAAACGTTTTCTTCCCACAGATGTGAAATCTCTGTTTCCAGAAAGTGGAACGACTTCGCCAAGGTTACAGAGTTCATTAGTAGCATAGTTGGGACTAAAACTCAAGCCTTCACCTTGACAGTGTTCTCTTGCCACCACCAGTTGCAAACAAGGAAAGAAGCACAAAAGTCCTGGAGTTGAGTCACTTTAGAATTTCTATTGAAGTAATGAAAAGGGGCCATGAGTCAGAAGAATTTCCACATGGCTTAGATGGCATTTGAATGGGATTTTGAGAAAAGAAGATAAAAATAAATGTTAACATTTCATCAGAATGATACAAATATAAGGTTTCCAACACTTATCAAGAAAGGATGAGCCCATTAATTGAAGATGTAACCTTGTGAAAAAAATTGCAGCTTGTCATTTTCTAATGATTCATTTTGTTATGTTTTGCAAAAGTACCTATATAGATTGAAAAAGAAAGGTCCTTTACCTCAAATATTTTGAGAAGAAGTCAACCAGACTATAGTGGACAGAAATAAAGGGTGGAAATAATAAAAGGGAAACTTAGAGGCACAAGGAATTTATAATCCATAAGCCTTTAATTGGTGATACCCAGGGGTATCTTCCAAATCAGATGGAGGGAGCCATTTCTAAAACTTTACACCATAATTAACAGAAATCATAATAGTTTCAAAGAAAACAGAACCTATGGCCACTTTCCTAATACCCAGTTGTGGTAGTGGAAGAGTCTAAAAGCACTAACAGATAACCTTAATACATAAGGCAAGTGGCAGAAAACGATTTTACACAGGGAGGCCCAAAGCAGCTTCTCTTTTACCTTCCCCACTCCATTGTCTTATAATTCTTGTGCTTTTCACCCAACATCTCCTTTAAGAACCGCATTTCTAGCATCACTTAAAATTCAGCTTCTAAAAAATTATGTTAATTATTACAAACAAGTCACCATTAGAATGCTGCCTAATATATGCATGATGTGCAATTTATTTTGTAATGGTTTTAATGTACATTCAGTCCTTGGTATTAAATATGTAACTATGTTTAATTCTGTAGCATTCCCCTTAAATTATTAAGAGCTCTCTGGGCAAATCAACTGGCCAATCCTAGCTTAATGAAGATTTTAATTTTAATTTCCCTGCTGCTCATAAGAGGGATAGAATGGATCTATTTTGAGATGTGTTTGGAGCTATATTCACACATTCTCATTCTCTAACACGGAGAAAACGATAGTTGGTATTCTAATAGAGATGAAAATTAGAGACTCATAAAAGACAACGGTTTTCAAATGTATCCGATGTGTTCCTCTGCACTTGACGTCCAAGCTACTGACCTCATAGAGACTGAGGGTAAAGCTGGGGAGCGTTATCAGGGAACAAGGTTTGACATGGTTTCTTAAGATTAGTCCTCATTCACTTTGTTTTCCACATCATATGTTTTCATTTGCCTGTAAATCATGAGGATGTGCTGTAACACATGAAACTGTGGAGAGATGAGAGTCTCATATTCATATTTATCTAAATGTAGCAAATAGCACCAGGTTTCCCATTTAATGAAATGCAGTTTCTTTTACAATTTTTTTTTGGAGAAATAAGCTTTTAGACTCCCATTTTCCCTAGTCAGAGAAGAGCCAATTCACGTGCCTTTGTCCTAATACTTGTGAGAATTTGTCAGGCGTTAAAACCCTGGCTGATAAAGATTGTATTATTATATTAAGTATTATATTGTCATAAAAAACTCTCAGACCCTAACCACTTTTATGAAAAACTTTTAATTTAGCAAAGCAGAATTTTTGCTGACTAAAAAAGAGTGATATTGCTTGGTTAAATAAACAAAATATGTAGAAGATGAAAGCAACAAGAGAGAAAAGAAGTATTATATATACATTTTGAGAAAATAATATGCATTTTTAGTTAAGGATGTTTGTAAAAAGTTTTATAAGCTTTAGCTATTTAAAATATTGTAGAATTTAATTAATTGTAAATTCTTTGAACTTACATGAAAAGATGTTCTAAATGATTATTCCTTAATATTTTAAAATAGAATATGTAATATTTAGGAGCTCAAGATTTAGAATGGGAGAAATCTAGATGTGAATCCTTGCAAGTTCTCTCCAAATCTCACTCTCATCAATAAAATCCCAAATAGTAGCACTGGCCTTGTAGAATTGTGCTTAGTTTTTTTTTGTCTGTCTGTTTGTTTTTTTTGTTTTTTAATTGAATGTTATACTAAGTGCTTAACATAGGGTCTGGTGCATTGGCAGAAGTCAGGAATGCTAACACATTGTTATTATTATTACCATTAATATTACTATTGTTGTTGCATTTATATTATCAAGTCATGCATTCCAAGAGGTTGTTGCTAGTGCAAAAAATCATGGTGCAAGGATGCCTCAACCATATCATTTGGGAAAAACTGTCTGCAATCTTATTGCTATTTTTCTTAACATTTAATGACATCTAATAATGCACTCAGTGTTGTAGGGGCTATTGTCCTCGTCAAGAGGTTCCTTTTTAGTTTCGTTAGCTCCATTAACTGTACAGTGAATGTCATGGTCTACTTCTCTGATCAAGAGATACATGAGTTATTTAATCTTTCATTTCTATGTAGTCTGTCTAATACATTTGGAAATGTTAGCATCAACAGATTTATGTAGTCAAATGATATCAATGTGAAGGGAACTAACTTGTCAAAATAAAATAATTTGGTTTCTCTTTGCTGTATCTCAGGTGTCAGAAGTTTTCAAACCCTTCAGAAAAAAATCTGCAGATGAAAGATGTTACGTAAGTGCTAAATTTCAGACATGTGACACTGAAGATTTAAATGTGAATATTACCTCTATGGACAGGGATCAAAACTTTATGCAAAGGATGATGTTTTGACAATTAAAATATTTAATGTAAATAAGGAAATATAGAAAATATTATAGTTTAATAGATCTTTTGTGGTAGGGCAGGTTGCCATGTTATGTCTTTTCTATTATTAGCTGAAATGTGACAAGAGCTTTTAGATGTTCATACTAGCTCAATCCTAAATTGTTCTTGAGTCAGAATGGTCAATTGTGACAAATTATACTCAATTACATGACTACCTGCCACCAGAGACTGAGCTAAATTGGATTTGTTATTGGAAACCAGAGCCAGTGCCTTGGCAAGCCAAACTGCTTTTCATATATTTGAAGACTTGCAATATTTTTAAAATGTATTTTGTGGGATTTGTTCTCTGTAACTCTTGCCTTACATGTGTTTGTTTGCTTATAGAAGGACAAAAATAATGTACATCGGGATGTCATTAATTTCAACTCCAGGTCATTAAATGGCCTGGAATTTGATGTTTGTTAATTCAGGTCAATGAAGTAGCACCCCAGAAAACTTGTCATAAAACTAATACCAATTAACCCTGGCTGGTTGGTTCCCATTTTGCCCAGTCACCGTTCACTGACCCCGTGCACCCAGAGGTTGCTGGTTGATTCCAGGTCAGGGCACATACTCAGTTTTGGGCCCCAGTGAGGGGCATGCAGGAGGCAGACTATTGATGTATCTCTACTCAAAACCACTTCCCTTGGAGGATCAGTTCTGTCTGAGTATCACATTTGGCTAAAATTTAAAGTAATTCTTCTCTACAATAAAAATTGGATGTGTGGCCAAGTCACCAGAATATTTATACTTTTTGACATGTTTGTACTTGAGGACAATTTCCAGTCTCAAATAGGGAGTCACAGCTGAAACAGTGTTTTGTTTTGAGCTAATTGTACTTTAAGTGGCTGCAGAAGGATGATTAAAAAGGTCCTTTCTGTTCAAGGACAAAAGATCTGGTCATTAATTAGCAGATTATCCTTATTGCAGTATTAAGATTGGAGAAGCTGAGTTGAGAGGGCAGAGAGTAGGAAAGTTGTAAATACAGATGGATCATTCTCAAATAAGAACAATAAGTGCTATAGTGCTCTTCAAGGGCCTATCCTTCCATTTGCAGAAGAAATGCTTGTTTATTTTTGTCTGTGTTTGTTTTAAATGATCTTTGAAAAGGGCTTTTGGTAAAACACCATCTGAAAGTTTATAATATCTAAGCAAAATTGCATTGCTTATTTTGATACCTTATCCTTTGGTCTAGTATTTCTAGTTATTCCTATTGAGAAAGTAAAAGTTGTACAGTCTTTGATTCCAAATGTAAAATGGTTAGCTTTGCAGTTTATTACTTTTCCCCTTAATATCTTTTTTTTGGGGGGGAGTGATGTTGGCAGCTATACAATCCATTTAGCATCCTGAGCCAAATGAACTGCCACCTGGATTCTAGAGATGGGGGTGGGGGGGGGGTGGGGGGGGTGGGGGGTGGGATGAGGACAAGCAATACTCTCTTTATCTCTGGAAGTTCTCAAGGATGGATATTTTCACAATATGCCAGAACCAAAAGACTAGTTTTAAATGAGTTGGATGGGTGTTTGATTTATTACTTTCGTCCCTGCCAGAAAATTTTGCCTTCCATGTGGGAGACCTAGATGAGGTAAACTGGGAGCCAGGTTTCAATTTAATATAAAATTCATCCAAGACTTGTTAGCTCTAAGTGTGAAGCCATTGTCTGGCTCTTCTCCTTCGAGTTTATGCAGATTTAGAATCCCAATTCTGTGATCCTTCTTCTCTTTCCCAGGCCTGAGCTTTGAGCTTTGTGGGTTCCAATGCCATTGCCTGTTTGTATAATCCTTTATTTCTTAGTTCTTTTTATATCAATGATATTTAAAATTATTAAGTGCTGAATTTCATATCCTACAATTAGGTCTACACTTTTAACTTGCTTTAAATTCTTTTTTACATAAAAATAATTTTGGCTTATTTTTAAAGTATTACCAAGACAATACGTTTTTATAGAAAATTTTATAAATCAAAACTTCTAAAGAAGAAAAAAATGCAAAAATCCAAAATACCCAAAGATAAATCACGGTTTAAAATTCCTAGTCATTTTTCTACTTTAATGCATACACACACACACACACACACATATTTGTTTCAGACTAAATAGGGATTATATTGTATAAACAAGTATCTTGTGTCTGTTATTTCATCTTGTATCATAAATATTTTTCCACTTGCTACTATAAATAATACTGTATCATAAATACATTACATATTTTATTATTTCTTGAAAACACAATTTTTGATTACTGTACATAGGTCTTTATTTATATTTTCATTTGGAAACTAAAGTGGCATTGAATCAAATAACAGAGCCACAGTGAATTTTCTATAAATTTTGAAGTCGTTTCCACAAAAAATTGCTGGCTATTTTAAGATTCTATTCAGGAACTTTGTGAGCCAACTCATAAATATTAAAATGTCAAAAATATGCTAAATAATAACTAAGAGATATTGATGATTTATAAATTCATACATGCACTATAATTGAATTTATAAATTTGTATATTTATCATAGATGACTCATTTTTTATGAAATTCATTCTTGCCCTGCCAGTGTGGCTCAGTGGTTGAGTGTTGGCCTATGAACTAGGAGGTCATGGCACATGCTAGGGTTGTGGGCTTGATCCCCAGTGTGAGGCATGAAGGAGGCAGCTGATCAATGATTCTCTCTCATTATTGATATTTCTCTCTCCCCCTTCTTTCTCTTTGAAATCAATAAAAATATATTTTTTTTAAAAAGAAACTCATTCTTTCTAAGACAAATGTTTGCTGAGTGCCTACTCTGTGCCAGATACTATTCTGTGCCCCAGAAATAAATCAGTGAGCAAGTTAATTCCCTGCTGTTTTGGAACATTTATTCTAGTGAGAAACAGAAAATAAACAAGTAAAAAAATAAACATACATGTTTATATCAGGTAGACATAAAGGCTGTAAAGATAAATAAAACGAAGTGAAAGGATTGAGAGTTATCAAAGTCCTAATGGGATGGGACTATTTCAGGTTGCTTGGTCACTGAAGACCTTTCTGAAGGGATATTTGAACAGGAGAACTGGTGTGATCTTTGTTGATAAATATAGATTACTTTCTCTCCCTTTTTCATATATTTTTAAAAAAATGTATTTTATTTTATTGTTGACAGTATTATAGATGCACTCCAACCCTTCCCACCCTTTCTCCCCTCCCCCCAACCACTGCCCCACCCCAGGTCTATGTCTATTTGTTATGCATATATGTATATGAGTCCTTTGGTTAATCTCTTCCTATCTACTCCCCCTCCCATCTGAGATTTATCAGTCTGTTCCATGCCTCCATGTCTCTGGATCTATTTTGTTCATCAGTTTATGATATTCATTACATTCCACTTATAAGTGAGATAATGTGATATTTGTCTTTCTCTGATTGTCCTATTTCACTCAGCAGAATACTCTCATATTTTTATCTTATGAAATACATTTCCCAAGCCAGGAGTTGGCACGTACTATTCTTTTAAAAATCAATCAAGCCTGGCCAGTGTTGCTCAGTGGTTGAGCATCGACCTATGAACCAGGAGTTCAATTCCCATTCAGGGCATGTGCCCCAGTTGTGGGCTGGATCCCCCCTGGGTGGGTGGGTGGGGGTGGTGTGCAGGAGGCAGTCAATTAATGATTCTCTTTCATCATTGATGTTTCTGTATCTCTCTCCCTCTCCTTTCTTCTCTGAAATCAATAAAACATATTTTAAAAAACACACAATAAAACATTCCAAAATCCATACAACAAACCACAAACCTGCAATATCTCCTTAGTATGTAGAGAATAAACTCTAAACACCTCATCCTCGTATATAAGGCACTCTGTATTCTGGTGCCTATTTTTTTTGCTAATCTCCTCTCTCACCTGTTCCCAGTATGTAACTTCCACATTGTCTAAAATATGCTACACTCCTTTCTCTGGCATTGGTTCCTTTCTTTTGGGAATCTCTTCCTTTCTATTTTTTCAAATTAATCTATTTTTAAAGACTCAACTTCAACCAACTTTCTTAAGTAATCACTTGTTTAATTTGTGTTTATGAATAATGATTTTTATGGTTATTCTAGTAACGTTTAATTATTTATTCCTTTAGCATTAAATGTATAAAAACTTTTCTAAAATGCCCATAACTTGTTTTCTTGCATTCTTACACACTTAATAGCAAACATCATTTAATCATCTTCAAGGATACTATATTGATTTATACATTAGTAGCACTCATATCTTTATCCTTCATTTGGTAGTCAGTTTGTCTATATATATTTATTCACCTTCATTCCCTCCAGGTATTCATCAACCTATGATCAACCCATCCATCCATCCATTCTCCATTCATTCATCCATCTTTCCATGCATCCATTGTTCCATTCATCCATCTATCCATCTATCCTTTCTTCAGCTGTTCATCTATTTATCTATGAACCCATCAATTTACTTCTACTAATACATTCACCGAATCCTACTTTGGGTATAAAAATATGCCAACAATGATACTTTCTTTTCAACTATATTTTAACCTCAGTATTATAGACCATAGCCCTTCTCTGTGTTCAGCTTTTAATTTGGTGACAGGTTCATAGAATAACTCTTCAATAAGTTATAATAAGGGATAAAATCCCAAGTGGAAAACAAAACTGACATATTTGTGAAATGACCTCTCCAGAGTATCTATTTTTCTCTAAATAAATGATTTAGGTCCTATTGGTATCCAGAGGGAAGAATAGAAGAACTTTTCTAGTTCTATATTCAATGAGTCTCATAGGAACTGGTAAAAATATTGTTCATCAGTTTACTTCTTTTGCTTTTTAAAGCCCATTTATAAAATAAGAATACCTTTCTTTCAACTCATTCAACCTCTTAGGTAATGAGCTTTCCTGAGTCAGTGCTTTTCAAATTATTGTCTGCAAAGTCTAAGGGTCCCTCTACTTGAATCTCCAAGGACAACTAGTAGTGTGTGGTAAGGGGTTGGGCATGAGCAAGGCAGTCACTGCTGCTTTAACCAGAACAACCACACATTTGAATGTTGTATGTATGCTTCTGCAAAAATTCACCTCTGGAGAAATGCCTCCATTTTCTTTTCTGTACAATGGAAACAAAAAGGAGTTCACATCTCAGAAGGTTTTTGTGTGGATTAAGTTAATTTTATATGGAAAATGCTTGGAACAGTGTTGGGTATGTGGTATTAAAACAGAGTTAGCTGCCATTATTATTATTATATTTTTATTTATGCAAATTTACCTGATATTAAATCTCCCCAGCTTCATGTTCTGTTTAATGATTGTCTTCCTGCCACTAGAAGGTCATCCCCAAGAGAACCAGGCAATATTTGTGTGAGTTTATTTTTCCAGTAATTGTTTCTAGTCCCTAGAGCAGTGCTGGCATATTTGAGATACTCAGGAAGTATTTGTTGAATGAATGAATCCTAATAAATTTCCTCTTTCCTTCCTGGCTAGTTCTTCCTCTCTTTCTGCTCACATTATATCTTCTGGTAGCTCTTTTCCTTCTGACTTGATATTTATATTGTGATATGGATATGGGACTTAGATATATTGGGCTTGTTAGATTTGTATCTAATCTAATAAAAGACAAACATGCAAATTGACTGTACCTTCGCTATGCCTTAAGCCATGCCCACCAACCAATCAGAGTGACTGTATGCAAATTAACCCAACCAAGATGGCGGCTGGCAGCCACAGAGCTGAAGCGAGCAGGAGGCTTGCTTGCTCCAGTGATGGAGGAAGCCAGCCTGCCGCCGGCTCTCAGCTCCACTCAAAAGCAACAAAGTTTCAATTATAGAAGGTAAATAAACCCCAGGTACCTGCTTTCAGCAGGCCGTGGCCACAGAGCTGGAGCAAGCAAGAGACAGCTCTCAGCTCCACTGAAGGCAAAAAAGTTTCAATTATAGAAGGTAAATAAATCCCAGAATTAAAAAAAAAAAGAAAGAAAAAGGAGAGGCTGGGAACTTCCATCGTCAACGGGCTTGGCCAGCCTGAAAATGGCCCTCAGCCCCTCACCCAGACTGGCCAGGCACCCCAGTGGGGACCCCCACCCTGAAGGGGGTGTGACCAGCCTGCAAACAGCCATCAGCCCCTCACCCAGGCTGGCCAGGCGCCCCAGTGGGGACTCCCACCCTGATCTGGGACACCCTTCAGGGAAAACCAGCTGGCCCCAACCCGTGCACTAGGCCTCTATCCTATATAGTAAAAGAATAATATGCAAACTGACCCTAACAGCAGAATGACTGGGAATGACTGGTCACTATGACACACACTGACCACCATGGTGCAGACGCTCAATGCAGGAGTTGCCTACCGGTGGTCAGTGTGCTCCCACAGGAGGAGCTCTACTCAGCCACAAGCCAGGCTGATGGCTGCTAGTACAGCAGTGGTAGTGGGGGCCTCTCCCGCCTCCTCAGCAGCGCTAAGGATGTCTGACTGCAGCTTAGGTCTGCTCCCCGCTGGCAAGTGGACATCCCCCGAGGGCTCCTGGGCTGCCAGAGTTATGTCTGATTGCCAGCTTAGGTCCCATCCCCTGGGGAACGGGCCTAAGCCAGCAGGTGGTCATCCCCCAAGGGGTCCCAGACTGCGAGAGGGCACAGGCTGGGCTGAGGGACTCCCCCACCCCCCAAGTGCACAAATTTTTGTGAACCAGGCCTCTAGTATAAAATAAATATAAATAAGCTTGAGAGGAAACATCTATGCATTTGACTATAAACTTCATGACAATGGAGACCCTTTTTTTGCTAATCATTTTTATGTTTAAGGTCTGTCAGAATGCCTTGTCTATAGTAGGGCACAAAATTATTATTGATGGATGAAAGAATGAGTGTATCAATAAATGAAATAGAGTGATACTACTAGTATACACTTCTCAGCTACTTTGAATTTTTTGTTTTGTTTTGTTGATTTTGGCTGTGTTCTCCAGAGGTATAGTTTTTAGAATGTTCCAGGTAGGAAAAATATTATACTTGGAAGATAATATTGTTACATATTCCTTTATATATTCTGTTACATATTGTGACAAAGCACTACAGAGAGAAGTTTATAGAAGTGGGAGCGTGTCTATTTTATTTCATCCTTCATTTTAAAGTCACTAGTTACCTCATTTCTAGCCTAGATAAAAGTAGAAAAATTAAAAGTAGGTTATAATGCATGTAAAATGTTTGCTTTTGGATTGTCCCTAAAAGAAGAGAGTTTTTAAATGTATGTGTGAATCCATCTGTTTTTACAAATTAAGCTGATTTGCCATCTTAAAAGCAGAGTAATTGTTTTAATTTACAGAGCCCAAAGACAGAAGTTACTCTCAGGGGAAAGTTCTTCACTTAAATTGAAGAGCCCAAAGATCTGCTAATTAGATACTTGACTCCTGAAGGCACATCCAATTCCTAAGTGTGTGAGGTTGTGCAGTCCCTAAAATTATCCATTCCCAGGCTTCTTCAGGCCATCTCTAAAAGGCCGGTGTGCTTTAGAGCCTACAGAGATTGATGCCTATGGTAGCGTGGCTCCTTGGGAAGAAAGATCCATCTATATCTGAAACAGCATAATCAGCAACCCTGCCAAAGGGCTCAGTTTACTCCCCGTCGCTCAGTTCCCTTCAACATTCATTACTCAGGAAGGTGTTTAAAAAAATAGTTATCTAATACAATAAGGGTACAATGGAAAGCATTGCTCCTACTCATAGCAATTCTTCCCAGAGTTGTTTCTGAATACCAGGTCTGAAGGGGGTCACAAATAATTAAGCATAATTAAGTTCATAATTAAACCTAAAAAACAAAAAAAAGATTGAACCTGGATTATTTGTGTTTAAAAACATTCCACCCAGGTTTCTTAAGAGGTAAAGTGAAATGATTACTAACAAAATGTTGAGTGCATGAGTGAATTTCAGTTCTCTGACGATATTTTTCATATACAGATATCTATCCACATGTGTATATTTACTGTGAAATGTAAGAGTAAAGATAGTTTGTGAGGAGAAAAAAGTGAGGAATAATAATTAAAGTCTTTGTTTCTTTCCACTGTATCCAGTACATTTGTCCTTTGTCAAAATAAAGTTATGTAACAAAGAGAGGGCTGCTGGGAACATGCAGTCAAAAAAGAGGGATGCTGGGAACATGCAAGGGGAGAGAGGGATGCTGGGAACACGCAGGGGGAGAGAGGGATGCTGGGAACACGCAGGGGGAGAGAGGGATGCTGGGAACACGCAGGGGGAGAGAGGGATGCTGGGAACACGCAGGGGGAGAGAGGGATGCTGGGAACACGCAGGGGGAGAGAGGGATGCTGGGAACACGCAGGGGGAGAGAGGGATGCTGGGAACACGCAGGGGGAGAGAGGGATGCTGGGAACACGCAGGGGGAGAGAGGGATGCTGGGAACACGCAGGGGGAGAGAGCTGCCCCCCTCAGAGCCGGGCACTGCTGCTTGGAGGCCTTATTCTGAAGTCTAGGTGTGAGGAAGGAAGCTCCAAGAAATTTACAGCATGAAATGCTACAGACAGTAAGTGTTATTAATTCTCAGAGAAGTTTAGGTGTGATGAATTTTTTTTTAGGTGTGATGAATTTTAATGTTTAGCTAAGTTTTAAAAAAATAGTTATCTAATACAGTAAGGGTGCAATGGAAAGCATCAAGAATCTTGTATTTATGCTTTTCTTCCACTGGTCAAATTTTAATTCTAGTAAAATCATTTCCCTTGGCCCCGGTTTCAAAGATAGATTACTAGTATACCATCTTCCTATTTTTGCCGTAGGCTGGTGGGGAGGAGCAAATGAGAAACATTCTTCTGGTAATAATTCCCAAATGCTATGCAAATGCAGTGCTTACCTCAGGGGGAAGGCACTGGAATATCCTCGCCCACTGACGATCCATGAAACGTCAGTACAGGGAACAACAAACAACCTTGTAAAAATGTCTACCACCTTTGCTTCTGTCCTTGACGCTGCACCGACCCGTCAGGTAGAAGTGCGCAGGGCACACGCGGTGAAGTCTCAGTGAAGACCGGCGGTTCAGTACGGGTGGCTTTCAGGTTTGGGGGGCGCAGGATTTTTAGTTCACATGACATCTTTTTTTTTAAAATTTTGTTTTATTGCTTAAAGTATTACAAAGAGTAGTACATATGTCTCCTTTTTCCCCCCCCTTGACCTTTCCCTGACCTCCCCTACCCCACAGTGTCTTGTGTCCATTGATTATGCTTATGTGCATGCATACAAGTCCTTGGTTGATCTCTTACACCCCCTCTCCCTCCCCCGACCCCTCTCCAGCCTTCCCACTGTAGCTTGACAGTCTGTTCTATGCTGCTGACATCTTTTGAGGGAGGCAGGTCTGTGGTGTTAGAAGCATCCCTGCTTGTGCTGGAGAAGCTAGGTGGGCGGTCAGGGGCCCAGGGCGCCCCCTGCTGCTGGCAGAGCTCTGCCTCTGGTCTGCCTGCTGCGACCTGCAGAAGGGCCTGTGGTCGTGGAGCTGCTCTGAGAGAAGTCACAGCCCTGTGCTCAGGACAGGGTGCTACCTCCCTTGCCTGATCATCGTATTTGCTGACCCAGCTGCAGGGTTCCTGTTGTGTTCCCAGAGGTCAGATCACAAAGTAGAGTAACTTGGGACCATATTAAGTATGTCCACCTTAGAATTTAACTTTTCAGTCAAGAGTAACTGACTGATAATTTAATCTGGTGGTTTTCAGACTGTTCTGGGGGAGCCCTCTTGGGAGCCATGTGAGGGCTAAGAAGAGGTTGGGGAAGGGGCAGCAAAGAGTCCGTTTTATACTTGGTAATTTGAGTAGCACATCAACTGAAAAAAGGGTTCTCCTAATTTACAAAGTTTGAAAAGCCACTGATATAAGTGGCTGATCTTTAACACGTGGCTGTGGAGGCCCAGCAGATTATTGACTGGTCAAGATGATGAGCTTTTCAGGAGCAGAGCAGGTGAGGGAGCACCCAGGTTGTTGGATGCTCATGCCAGTACCCTTTCAACTATAGGGGGCTGTTCAGAATAGAAATAAGAAATTTGGTCACTTTTAAAACTATTTTTTTTCCTTTTTTTTGTTAATCTTCACTGGAGGATATGTTCCATTGATTTTTAGAGAACATGGAAGGGAAGGAGGGATGAGGGAGGGAGAGAAAGAGAGAGAGAGAAAAACATTGATGTGAGAGAGACACATTGATTGGTTGCCCACTGCACACACCCCAACTAGGGCAGAGATCAACCTGCAACCCAGGTATGTGCCCTTGACTGGGGATCAAACATAGGCTGGCCCTCTGACCACCTCTGGCCAGGGCAAAACTATTTTTCTTATTATTACCAGTTTCTGAGGGCTGACTAGGGGACACCAAATTTACAAGACTACATTTTCTGTCTAACAAGTACAGTTTTTCTAAAGGAGATGGGGAAAATAAAAAGAGAAAGAGATGAAAGATGCTGGATTTGAGAAAGATGTTGTAATATGACCAAAGTTTTACAGATGAGGGACCTATGAGTCTGCCTGCTTCACAAACTTGTCCAGGTTCTGGTATCTAGCAACTTGGAGAGTTTAGGCTCAACCCCAGGTGCCTGCCCTCAATACCTTGGCTCTTAGCCATGAGGCTATATTGCCTAATTTTTTTTATCTTACCAGGGAAGGGAATCCTCATCAGACAACTAAACCAAAATCTGCTTACATTTCTTTTAAGTTGAATATTGCAATACTAGATTCTTATAATGTTTATTTCATTGTGGCTTAAATGAACTTTGAGAGAAGCTGAATGAGTGTAAAAGTACTGATCAGATCCTTGGTATATACAGAGATCATTAAGTGTTGGCAGTTGTAAAAACCAAGTCCCCAGCCAATGCAAATTAGCACAAAGAATTCTTGTTTTGCCTGACTTGTTACAGAAGCACCAATCTTATCAGAAGAATGAAAAACATAACAAATATTAGCTATTTCCATAGCTAATGGAAATTCCACTATTTCCCTGATACCAAGGGCAACTGTGCCCATTGTGTTTGCAAACTAAGTTTTTATTCACTGATAATTGATTATATTTGATCCTCACCACCTTTTACATGAATTAAGCTAACCACTACCAATCCTATATAATAAATGGCTAATATGCAAATCGACCAAACTGTGGAACAACTGATTGCTATGACTCACTCTGACCATCAGGGGGCAGACGATCAATGCAGGAGTGCCCCCTGGTGGTCAGTGTGCTCCCACAGGGGGAGCAGCGCTCAGCCAGAAGCCCTGAGCCAGGCTCATGGCTGGCGAGTGCAGTGGCGGTGGCGGGAGCCTCTCCCGCCTCCATGGCAGCTCTAAGGATGTCTGACTGCCAGCCATCAGTCAGATATCCCCCAAGGGCTCCCGGACTGTGAGAGGGCACGGCCGAGCTGAGGGACCCTCCACCTACCCCAAGTGCACAAATTTTGTGCACCGGGCCCCTAGTACTACAATAATAAACCCTGGGAACTAGTCAAGGTAAGAGATGGATTGAGAGTCTTGCATTTGAGGAAGTGCCCAAATGACACACAGAATCTTTTAAAGTCTGGCACTTTATGAGATGTAACATGGAATATTTGTATAAGACACATTAAAATAGCGTGCACCTGCTATCTCCTGTTCCCCCAGGAAGAATAGTATTTTTTTTACCATGTTTACACTCATCTAAACATTTATTAGTGTTCTCTCTAGAATAAAGGACTATAGTATACCAATCTCTATTTCCTAAACAATTGCACTATGTACTGGAAAGCGTGTTTACCTACAAACTAAGAAGATAAGGAATGACTAAGAAACTGGAGGAAGATACTTATAATTCCTTTGCTTGGATATGATTAAACATAACATTAATTGACTTTGTTCTGTTGAATATTCTACCTTTCCTTGATAAATACATGGGTAATATGGTGTATTAATCTCAGGGCCAGTTGACAATACAGGGGAAGCAGCTGCTACCCACATCTCATGACTTTCAGTTTCACTCATAAGCATTTGGAAGAGCTGGTTTCATACTTCCCTTAGTGGCTGACTGTTCCAATATGTCTAGCACAGCACTTCGGCATAACCTACATTAACTTCTCAGTTTGAGCATGTAGCTTTCTCAGCAAGCTATTCTTTATACTTATCGAATACAATTATTTCACAAAGTATTCTTAAAGTTACATTTGTTTCTAAAACTGTAGGACAGGACATTTTAATAGGCAAGACAACTTCAGACAGTATGTCCCCGAAACTTTTATTTTGTAATGAGTGTGTTTCCTTACTGATTAAAACATGCCGACTTTGCACTGTCAGGAGATGGTTTTTAAACAAAACCAGGCTTGATTGCAATGTAATAGTTGACCAAAGTCAGCATTTTGTTAATATAAGACGTATGTACAAAAATTTACTATTCTGAAAGAAATTTTGTTATTGACCAAAGAATCAAATTATCAGGCACCTGGGTGTATGGCCACCATTCTGTTGTCCTTACAACCTGAGCTATCCCAGGTAAAGCATGCGGAATTTGCTCATGGTAAGTACCTCAAACACTAGTGATTATGGCTCCCCATAATCATCTCATGCCTTTCTCATTTCTGTCACATGTGTGGCTGAAAATACAAATGATTTTCGTAGAGAAATATACCACTATGTGAGAGGTGAAACACGGTTTTCTGTAGATTCCATCTTCCCAGAGTGTTCCATAATGTATTTCATTATCTCTAAAGTAGTACCAAATATAAAAGCAAAATTAGGTTTATCCAGGGTGTGGAACAATGGAAACACGCATACACTGCTGGTGTAAATTCATATAATCTCTTTGGAAACTGTTTGGCAGTATCTATTAAAGCTTAAAATATGCATAATGTATGGCCCAGCAATTTTACTTCTAGATACAGACTCAACTGAAGTCTGTGCGTATGTGTAGATGTAATTCTTTTTCTTTTCTTTTTAATGTAATGACACCTACTAGCATAGCTTCAAACTGGAAACTAACCAAATACCCATTAACAGTAAGATGGGTAAATACACTGGTGTACATTTTCACAAATCAGAACAATAAGACATAATATTGAATGAAAGAAGCCAGGCACATAATAAAGCATACTGTTTGGTCCCATTTACATAAAGTACAAAAACAGGCATAACTAATTTATGCTGTTAGAAGTCAGGATACTGGTTACCCTGGGGGCAATAGTGACTAGAAGTAGGGACTATGAAGGGGACCTCTAGGACTTCTCAACCTGAGTACATGTGCAGTTATGACAATTCAAGTTTACACTTACGTGATCTTTTTGCTATGCATATTGTATTATGTTAAAAACCACCACAACAAATAAAGGGTGTTATTGTGAACAAGTAGATAACTTTTCTCCTGCTTATTTTTGGTCTCTAGAACCAACCAAGCTGGTTCTCATCTATAGTCCAAATGCACCAAGTGCTTTGTCTATTGGGGATGCTCTTTCTTAAGCTCTCCCTGGGCCTTCTCCTCATTCAAAGTTCTGTGCATAGGTTTACCTCCCCAGAGAGATCTTTTCTGATTCAGTGTCTCAAGTAGCAGTCCATCTCTGTGTGGCCTCTCATCTAGTACACACTTAAAAGAAATACTAGGTAAAATTATCTTGGGTTTTCAACTGCTTTTTGTCTGCTACCTTTAACTGTACTTCTCTAATAGAAACCACCTTTGTTGCATCCCAAGGCCTAGAACAGTGAGGACGTAGTAAATACTCAATAAAAAATTGTTAAATGAATGCATATACTGTAGTAAAAGCATTGATGTCTCAGATATTAAAAAAATGCATAGAATATAAAATGCAGTGGTCTTGCTGTCTTGGCTTTGCATCATGCTTTGTTTCTATTGACTGTTCAGCATGGATGGTCTAAATGAACAAAGATCGACAGGAAGCAACTGAAAGAAGGAAGAATCTATGAGAAATGTAATGTAATTAAACAAATTACATTCTTTGTATAAGGCCCTATAGTAATTTAATATTTACCAAGTTAGAAAAAACTAAAAAAGCCATAATGTTGGGGGCACTTTGCATTCTTTGTTTGGGATTTGCAAGTATTGATAGAACATGTCATATTAAATGACTGGTCTACCCAAAGGGATAGAGCAACAAGCCTATGATGAATAGCCAGGATCAGGTGTCCTGCCTTCTTCTTCCGTTTATGTAAGCTGTGTCTTCAAGTTACAGTCACAGAACTCTTTGGGGCATTACTCTGCTTCTAATACCTTTGACACACAGTTTTCATTTGTGTCTGGGTGTTTATAACCATATACAGTAGTACATTACTGGATAAAGCACAAGGAGAGGCAATCTGAGTTACAATTTTGTTGATGTCATAAAATGAATTGAATTTTTAAAACAAGGATTCTCCCTATGTATAGAAATGGGTTTGGGTTTCGATGCATGTAAATGACATCTGGATGGAAAATCTTAATGTAAAAGTACTAAAAAAATATTTATCATTGTTGGAGATGAAAAACCTTCAGGTGTTTTCAAATGGGGCAGTAGAAGACATGAGCAACTTGCCTGGCACATGGCAGGTACTTAAATTGATAATTTTGGAGACAACTATGATAAACCAGTATACAGGAGCTTATTACATTTTTTCCCCCCAGATTTTGGTAGATTGAGATGGGTTACTTTCATCAGTACAAAGGTTCTGTTTGTTTGTTTTTTAAACACCCCAAATCTGATGTGCTGTAAAATTTTGTGCTAAAATAAACAGGACTTAATGGGGAAAATAGATTGAGGGTCGGCCACTCACACCTGTATGACTTTGTGACCAATGCACTACCAAATAGTAATTGGTGCCTTGGGAGGTAGCAGACCACTCAGGCAGATTGTTCAGAGGCTGTCCCAGAGGATATTAAAATGTAAAGGAAAAAATAAACACACAGTGGAAATACTGGCAACTCCTTAATTAGCAAAGGACTGGCAGGTAGATGGGAGTAGAGATCTAAGCCAGCAGGGCTGCTTTGAAGGTGTGTGCAGCAGGGAGTGCAACCTGTCATGAAGAAAGGCCATAGGAGGCTGGGTGCTCCTCTCTTTGGATGGTGCCCCGGGGGCAGAACTTAAATTAAATTTATGAAAATGGAGCTGAAAAATCTCCTGCTGCCCGAGTAGCCATGGGCTAAGGCTTTCTCCTCCACTCCTCAAAGCTCTGTTTCTACTCCTGCTTTTCTGGTTCCCCTTCCCTAAAAAATTATAAAACAGATTGTTTCTATGTTATACTGACACAATACTTCTATTTTCCAATTGTGTGTGAACTAATTAGTATTGTAAAAACACATTCTTTAGTCGAACAGATTGCTTAGTGATTTGGAATTTTGTAAAGAATGAATCAGACCCTAGACTTTTAGATCTGTGGGGATTTTAACATCCATTTAACAAGTTTCATTTTACAAATAAGGAAACAGGGAATTAAGGAAATTACATTCTTTGTATATGGCCCGCGGGCCTGATCCGGCCGTTTGAAATGAATAAAACTAAAAAAAAAAAAAGACCGTACCCTTTTATGTAATGATGTTTACTTTGAATTTATATTAGTTCACACAAACACTCCATCCATGCTTTTGTTCCGGCCCCCCGGTCCAGTTTAAGAACCCATTGTGGCCCTCGAGTCAAAAAGTTTGCCCACCCCTGCCCTATAATAATGTGAAGTAAAAGACCTAAAGTAGAATTTTAAGAAACCTAAAAAATTAGTTTAACAGCAATTAATAATAATAATAACTATTATTATATCACATACACATATTCTGCTGTTTGGGTTGCTGTATGGAATGTTGAAGCAAAAATTGCATTAAAGTTAAACAGGCAAGGGAGACTTTATTTAAGGTTATTGCAGTAGAGGAGAGAGGCTAAAACTCAGTGCTCAACTCTGTGGAAGCAAATGGCTGTACAGTTTTTAAGAATGGGGGTGGAGGGGAGCAGTAGGTCCACTTGTATTTGGTAATTGGACTTAACCAAAGGAAAAGTAACTTTCTCTTATCTTCATGACAGGAAATAACCTATAGTCCATAAAAAGGAGATAGCTAAAAATAACAACAAAACCACACAAACAAACCCCAAAGCAAAAAAACCAGGAGTATGGATACATGGAACAGACTGACAGATGTCAGAGGGGAGGAGGTGGGAGAGGCTGAATCAAAGAAGATAAAGAAATTAGCCATAGAACATATATGCATAGTCCATGGACACAGACAGCATGGAAGGCCAGGGGAGGGTGTTGGAAGGCTGGGTGGAGGTGGGCAAAGGGAGGAAAATGAGGGACATCTGTAATAGTGTCAACAATAAAAAAATTAAATTCACATTCATATTATTATGGAACTAGAGGCCTAGCGCACAAAATTTGTGCACAGGTACAGTCCCTAGGCCTGGCCTGCAATCAGGGCCATCTTCCCTGGCTGCCCACAGCCAGCCCTGTCCCCCGCCACCGTCCACCCCCCGTTCCCCGTTCACCATCAGGTGATTGGAGCCTGCCGGCAGAGGGGAGAGATCAAGATGTCAGCCGTTCCTGCCCACTCACCGGCCCCACCCCCGCCATGGGTCACTCTCTGTGTGTGGGGCAACCAGCAGGGCGGGGCCTTGGCCTGGTGCCGCACGCATCCCCCACCTCCCACCCCCAGTTCCCTGTTCACCATCCGGCAATGGGAGCCTGCGGGTCGGGGGAAGGAACCAAGAGGTGGTCAGTGTGCCTCATAGTGACTGGTCCAGCAGTTGTTCTGGTCGTTCTTCCATTAGGGTCAGTTTGCATATTATACTTTTATTATATAGGATTCTTTACATCTATCAAAAATGGAAGCTAGAGTACTTAAACAGTGTTTATATATACTTTAAATAAAAAAGAACAGCATTTCTTCATACATCTCTATACATAAAAGCCTAAATGACCATCTGACCTTTCGACCGTCTGACCAGTAGCTATGATGCGCACTGACCACCAGGGGGAAGATGCTCAATGCAGGAGCTGTCGAGCTGCAGTGACTTGGCAGCTGTAGTTCTCCAATGACACACCCGGAAACAGAGAGAGGGAGACTGATTCCGGGGTGCGTCACCTCAGAACTGATCTCTTGCAATCTGGGACCCCTTGGGGATGTTAGAGAGCTGGTTTCGGCCCGATCTCTGCAGGCCAGGCCAAGGGACCCCACTGGTGCACAAATCTGTGCACCAGGCCACTAGTTTATATATAAACATAGAATATATTCTGCGATAATATCATATGGTAATTTAACTTTATATTCTTATGGTTACTTCTTCAAATCTGACTTCTACAGAATCCTATTGTCTTGTCCTTGCCTACTGCTGTCTTTTAACTCCAACAAAAATGTGAAGCATACTTTTCTTTGATTTCTCCTAAGCATCATCGACAGAAGGCAGTTGTGCATAGCGAACCACTTGTATTGAGTGTTTGAGGGCAAGGAAAAGGGTTCTAGCACATTAGACTCTCAACTTAAAATCACATGATGATATTCCTCCTTTCAAAATCTCTTAACCATTTTTCTTCCACCAGGCATTTCCCATAGATTGTTCCTTCACTTTGGGCAGCTGCTTCTTGTTGATCTCTTTGCTCTTCTCTCTAGACCTCTTCATCATTTACTTTTTCTGGACACCCTCATTTTATCTTTTCTTCAGATAATGTTTAGGAGCCTCCAGCTTCTTTGTAATGCAAAGCAATTTAGCTTCCTCTTGGTTTTATTTTTCTGTCTTAAGGATCATATCCTGAGGTTACCTTTCTATTACCAAAATGACTCATTAGTTTTCTTCCTAAGAGAATAAAAGCCTTTTTTCCTTACTACATATCAATAGATGTTATGTGTGCAATTGGACAGTCTGCACAAGCATGTGAGTATAAATGGACTCACTGTGATAGTACTGACCTATATTTCCCTGGATATTTCCTTCTCCCTCAAGTAGGGTCCTACTACTATTTCAAAGTCTCCTTTGCATTTTCTGGAGTCCCCTGTGCTGCTGAGATATTAAAGTTTTTGAGGTATCAATGTTGGTCAATGGTCTGGAATCCCAACTGCCAAAGTTATATGCCAAAGCCAGATCTGTTTTGGCTGGAGTGAGAATGTCCCTCATTCCTACTGTGTTGCAGTCAGCTAGAAAGGATCAAAGTAGAATAGCCTTGCATCCCCAATACCTCCCTGAGATCTTGGAGAAGGTAGTCTTCAGTAATTCATTTGCATCCTGCTTCCTGGGATGCCAATGGAGCTGGACCACGGAGACACAACTGAGTGACAACATCCATGCCAGACCTGACTGACTGCTGGTTTTGTTGGTTGGTTGGTTGTGGTTCCCTTTTCTCTTAGGACACATCTTCCCCTAGGATATATTATTCCTAGAAAGCTCTTCAAATGTTCTGAAAATGTTTGTGTTTTAGTGCTAGTTAACCGTATAGACAAGAAATACACAAAAACTTAAAAGAATTGTAACCTTTAAGTAGTAAGATCATGAATAATTTTAAAGTTTTATGCTTTTCTCCATTTTTCATATTTTCATGTTGACTGTATATTACTTTTATAATCAGAATAGTTAAAACATAATAAATGTGAAAAATTAAGGTACTTGAAATACATTAGAGTCTGAGTATTTTGCAATAGTTTTAGAGGGATAGATAGACACGTAACAACAACTAGTATGAGCACAATTATCCGAATTACTCAAACAAAGGCTCTATGGGCAAATATTTACGGTCCCCTTCATCCAAGGGATTTTTTTTTTTTTTGGCAATTCCTGAGGAAAATATTATTCAGAGAGAATTATATATTGTGGCAAAACTGGGGGACAATCTGAAGTCTATTGGAACTAGATGTTTCAAAAAAGAGACAAAAATGAAATCTTATCAATTAAAAATAAAAATGAAATGCGCTTTCTTAGCTTCAGCCATTCCTAAATTCCTCGTCTTTTACTCAGCTATTGTTCCTTGGCATGCATTGGGATTAATGGTTGATTATCAATATCTCAGGGAGAACTGTGGGACCTGAGGCTGATGGTGGCATGGGGTGCACGAATTTCATGCTGAGGGGAAATGGCTGAACCACAGTTGCATTGACGCAGATGTAGAGAGAGAAACAGCATCTGATGAGTGAGATAGAGGATTCTACTTTTCATATGCTGCGGGCACTTGGATGAATCATTGGCTATGGCCAATGTCTTAGTGCTATCAATACTGATGCTCTGGCCATCAGCTCTGCAATGTTTTGATGGAAGGGGCAGCTGTACTTGGAGAGTCTCTCCGAAACCTGCTGTGCATTGACTGAGCATCGACAGCCTCAGGAGCTGTGCAATGGCCTGTGTTAAAGACAGGGATCTAATGACAGAGACACATTTTTCTGGGGCACCTCAGGAATTCAAGAAGGGTTTTCTCAAAGTGACAAAATGGGGGCTTGAATTCATATTCATTTTATTGCTGAAAGTCGCATGACCTTATTTTATATATTCAAACTGAGCAAGTGAGGGATTTTGGTTACACCGAGAGCATTCATCCCTATGTTATGGCCTATTTCATCATATTAGATCATTGGTTGGAGAATGTAAAAAAACCAATACTGATATATTAAATACATCCTTAAGAAGGGTTCTAAGGTGTAATTGTTAGCACTCTGTATTCTGAACACATCCTTATACCAAGCATGATTAGGTTTCAGTGGTAAAAAAAATATGGGTAAGCATTGTTTCTGTCTTCCAGAAATCCACAAATGTACTAACATCTATTGTAACATAATTATTGTAATAGAGATATGTCACAAGTGCTATGAATGTGCTAAAAATAGACACACACCTAATTGTGAGCTCAATGAGTGTAAACGTCATTCTGATCTTGCCTACATTATATGCCCACACCTAGCAAAGAGTCCAGCCCATAGTAAATAGGTGATTAACAAACATCTGTTTTATGTATGAAACCTCAGGTTTCTTCTACCTGTTGGTGTAACTCAGGAAGGCATATGGATTAGTGACATCTGTATAATGGTGAATACGTTTACAGATATTACTCATTCTACAAATTGCTTTTTTTCCCCTCAATACCATTACTGTATATGATATTTTGATCACATTGCTATGAGCACATGGGTACGGTGCAAAGAGAGGAAGCCATTCTGGGATAGTAGACTGATTTGAGGAAAAGGGAAGCATTACCACTATAGGGGTTAAACAATGCATGCACTTTGGAATCAAAGATACCTTGACTCAAATTCAGTCTCTGTTCTTTTTTTTTTTTGTAAATATATTTTATTGATTTTTTACAGAGAGGAAGGGAGAGAGATAGAGAGCTAGAAACATCGATGAGAGAGAAACATCGATCAGCTGCCTCCTGCACACCCCGCACTGGGGATATGCCCGCAACCCAGGTACATGCCCTTGACCGGAATCGAACCTGGGACCTTTCAGTCCACAGGCCGACGCTCTATCCACTGAGCCAAACCGGTTTCGGCCAGTCTCTGTTCTTAAACTAGAGTTATTTTATGACTCTGCCTCAGTCCACTCATTTACATAAAAATGAAGACAATAGTAATAGTACTCATCTTGGTGAGTAGTTGTAATAAATATATGACTTCATTATTGATAAAACAAATGGTTTAATTACTAAAACACAGTAAAAATTTGATAAACTATAGCTATTATTATAAAGTTACAAAATGTCCTAGGTATATTGAAGGCAATTTTTAAAAACCAGGCCCAGCCCTAGCTGGTTTGGCTCAGTGGATAGAGTGTCAGCCTGCAGACTGAAGGGTCCCAGGTTCAATTCTGGTCAAGGGCACATGCCAGGGTTGCAGACTCGATCCCCAGTAGGGGACATGAGGGAGGCAGCGGATCAATGGTTCTCTTTCATCCTTGATATTTCTATCTTCCTCTCCCTTCCTCTCTGAAATCAATAAAAATATATTTTTAAAAGCCAGGTTCAATTAATACAGTACTCTGATTACAAAGAAATGATGTTTTAATGAAATAATTATGACATGGGACCAACTGTGGATGTAGAAGAGGATGCACATATTAAACAACCAGAATGATGGAGGAATGGCAGCATCAAGCAGAAACATGGCACAGTTGACATTTTGTTGCACACTTTTTGAGACTTTGATGTCAACCATTTAATCAATCAGCTATTCTATCTACATATGCTTTTTTTCTTCATTTTGCTACTTAACATTTCTTATTTTAGCTGTAAACGAAAGATGTGGAAATATCTATGTATTTTTTTTTAAGATGGCTACTTTAGTGAGCTATTTATTCAGATAGATTTTCTGCTGATCATCCTGGGCTTTCTAACACAGTACTAATTTCATATGTAGATACTTTGAACTTTGCATCTTCTTTATTTTTCTTTTTCTTATTTCTTTCTTTGGTTAGAATTTTTTTTTTTAATGGCACAACTTTTTCACTTCTGAGTTCTTTTATTTAACTTACCATCCTCCCACTAGGCAATATTTTGAAATAGTTTTTATTTTAGAAAGGACATGTAAGTTGTGCACTGAGGGCTTGATTATCCAGAAAATCTTTTTTTGTGTGTGTCATTGAACATGAATATCAATTTGGTTGGTGGCAGAATTTAAGGTCACAGTTTCTTGCCTTCAAATCAATACAGATCTAACTTTAATACCTCTGTCATTTTCTGTTAAGGGGATAGCATAGCTCAGCATGAGTTTTTTTCTGTTTTGATTAATAACATTAATAGAACAAATATTCAGGTAATCCCCTACGAAACTAATAGTCTCCAGAATAGTTGGCTTTGTCCCATTAAGAAAACAGGCCTTTAAAGAGATCTATAGAAGTAAACAGGAATGGAAGCTTCTGTCTGTACAATGCCAACTTATCTCCTTATTGTTTATGTGCTTTTGATGTGGTTAAATTGTCCAAAGAACTCTGATGAAAATTATGATGATGATGATCAACTACTTACTGAGTCTTCATTATATCCCATGACCATTAATTCTTTAACATGATTATCTCATATATTTTACTTCTGATATTGAGAATATTTGAACTCTTCTGATTCGGGCTAGGATGTCTAGTGATTCCACATTTACTGACCAAGGTGTTGTTGACTATTTTCTAGCTCTATTGAAAGGGTTGGTCACGAAACAGAGTAATCTCTGAGTAAACTTCTCATACTTGACCATCTGGAATAATACTATAAAAATGCCAAGTAAATGGAAAAACTTTTACTACTGTAGCTTTAAAACAATATATAAGATATTATTTATAAATAAGCATTATAAAATAATATAATTTCATTGTTAAAATAAACAATATAAAACATTATCTTTGGGGAAAATGTAGTTGGCACATTATTACTATTTTTGTTTTTGCCATCAGGCCACTAGTCTGCATAATCCAAATGGATGATGGAAGTTAGGGTTTAAATTTTTTTAGCAACTATGAGCTAAATTAGGAGTCTAGAATATATCTCCAAGCCTTCTCCAAACACCAGCAGGATAAAATATTAAACTTTTTCTGACATTGTTAAGGCAATTTTAATTTATTTGTTAGGATTTTTAGAAATTACCTAAATTGAAAAATGTTATCATGAGTTAGCTAGAATTCCCTTTTTTCATGATTTTGATTAAGATACAATGATACCACTCATGCCTGTAAAAATTTAGGCTTTTCATTAGCTCATAAAAGTTTTTGTTCAATTGTATCTTTGGTTTTTCTATTTTATTTACCCTGACCTACTCTTTATCAATATCCATTATTAGTAGATTGAATATTTTTCCCCTCTTCTCCATCTGTGTCATCTATTTTTCATATTTTTCATCTCTGTTATTTTTCTTTGCCTTTGGAGAAACATTTCAATTTTTGTCTTCCATCAATAATTTAGATTTCTGCAGCACAGAGGCCACATCTTACAGGTGGACTTGTGGTTTTATATTTTACCAATGTACTTTGAATTTTAACATTTTTTTATTAATAAAAAAGAAAAAATTATCAATATATTAGCTAGCCCCTTGCATTTTCACAGTTGCTTTAGCATCTCACAGTTGATCTCTTATATCATCGAGTTTATCTTTTCATTTCATTCAGCAATCTCATCATTAATTTTTGCAAAACATCTGGGAGCCTCATCAGTGCTAGGCAATTTGTTTAGTTTTGTGGTTATAACAGGAGCTTGCAGTGGTGGTGGTGGTGATGGGTACAGGTAATTTGGCATTTATAAAACTAATGGATTATGCTGCATGGTTACTTTGATATGTTGTATGGTTTCTTTGGAGGAGCAAGTACCTAGGTTTAGGTAGTCAGGAAATATGTCGCAGAGAAAGTAAGTTTAGAAAAAATGGTAATATTTGATCCAATGAAGAAAGTAGCAAGGGAAATAGAATTGGGGTGGGATTCAGTGGTGAGATAATATCACATGGAAATACCCAGAGGCAAGAGAACTGGTTCAACAATTCAGTATCTTTGGATATTATGGTGTAAGGACAGGTGAGTAAAAAGATAAGAATGTGTAGAGTTTGGCCTAGCCCAGATTATGGAAAATATTGGTGTTACTTGAGAGGAATGAAGTCCACTAAAATTTTAAATAGGAGGATGGAAGGCTCAAAAGTTGTAAAAGGGGAAAAGTCATCCTGACTGCAGTATGAAAAATGGAATAGAGGAGAAAAAGCAACGGAGCCTGACAGCAGAACTAAGGATTTATGGTATTCCAGGTTTGAGATAATAGGGTGTTAGAAATAATCTTGCATTGGACATAATGGGCTGTTGGGAAGATGGAAGTGGCTATAAAAAGTATTAAGGAGATAGAATCTGAAGGCCTTAATGAGACATCTAAAGAACAAGCAAAATAAGCAAAACCAAACAAGTGGGGCTATCTCAATCTTAAAAGCTTCTTCACAGCAAAAGAAATGATCAATAAAATTAAAGGAAACCTACACAATGGGAGAAAATATTTGAAAGCCACATAGTTGATAAGACTTTAATATCTAAAATATATAAGGAACTCATGCTAACCAATAGCAAAACCACAAATAATCCAATGAAAAATGGGCACAGGATCTAAATAGACATTTCTCCAAAGATACACAATTGGTCAACAGGTACATGAAAAGGTGCTCACTATCACTAATCATCAGGAAAATGCAAATCAAGACCACAATGAGATATCCCCTCACACCTATTAGAATGGTTATAAAAAGCACAAGACATAAATGCTGATGAGGATATAGAGAGAAGGGAACCCTTATACACTGTTGACAGGAAGGCAAATTGGTACAGCTACTATGGAAAATAGTATGGTGGTTCCTCAAGAAATTAAAAATAGAACTGCCCTATGATCCAGTAATTCCACTTCTGGATATTCACCTGAAGAAAATGAAATATCTTGAAGAGATATTTGTACCCTCATGCTCATTGCAGCATTATTTACAATAACAAAGACATGGTAACAACTTAAGTATCTATTGATGGGTGAATGAGTAAAGATAATATGGTAAATATATACAATGGAATATTATTAAACCATAAAAAGGGAGGAAATCCTACTGTTTAATAAGTTTATTTTAATAAATGCTGCTGCCATTTATCAAGATTAAAAAAACATAGGGGAAATGGACTTCTGTTTCTTATTTGTAGTAACATTGATGAACCTTCAGGGCATTATGCTAAGTGAAATAAGTCAAAGACATATACTATATGATCTCACTTATATGTGGAATCTAAGTAAACCAAACTCATAAAACAGAGAACAGATTAGTGGTTGCCAGAGTTGGGGTAAAGGGGTAGGGAAACTGGGGGGAAGAGGGTCAAAAGATACAAACTTCCAATTTTAAATCCATTTTGGGGATGTAATATACAACATGCTAACTGTAGTTAACAATACTGTCATATATATGTTATATACTATCATATATATTATATATTTGTAAGTTGCTAAGAGAGTTGATCTTAAAAGTTCTCATTACAAAAATTTTAACTATGTAAGGTGATGGATGTGCTAACTATATGTATTGTATAATCATTTTACAATATACATATGTAACAAATCATTGTACACCTTACACTTATACAATGGGATATGTCAATTATGTTTCAATATAGCTGGAAAAAATAAAGGCCTTAATAACTGAGTGTATGTATGGGAATTATGGGATGGGAGAGGTCAAGGATGACATATAAGTTTCTGACATTAGTGCTGATGCCATTTATCAAGAAAAAAAACAACACAGGGGAAATTGACTTATGTTTCTTATACTAAGTATTTTTCTGGCAAACATTTTTCCTCTGCATCCTGAAGACATTTCAAAAGTTTTCTCATGGTGTGTATGTATGGAGGTGGTATTGTTTATTTATCCTCAATAGAGGCAAGGTCCAGCTTCAAGAGAAGGTAAATCCTATTAAATTAGTGGAAATAAGCTGAAGGTCAAGTGAGGGGGGAGGGTCCCTGATGGTCATTTATTGTAATTAGCAAAATGAAATCTGTTTTTACTCCTCTCAGTGTCATGGGTATTTGATGTTTCTTTTCAGATCTCAAGTTGGTTGATGAATTCATCCCCTATTCCAAGTGTCAGTGTCAGTGGCCATGGGTTTAATGAGACTTTTCCAGACAGGATTATACCTTATTCCACTTCCTGATTATCTTGCCATATGCAAGAGAATTTATTTAGGCACAATTTGAAGGAGTCTTAAGTTCTTTCTGTGAACTAGTCACAACTTTTTACTGTTTCTCCTGCTTCCCGCTGTTGGCTTCTCTTATAATTCTAGCTATATGTTATTACATGGAAGATAATCTCTAAAAGGATGGACAGAGAAGTAAAAGTTGAGAGCAGAAGGGTAAGGGGGATGAGCTGTGAAGTGGTGTTCATTATTTCCAAACCACTTCTTGTGCTCCAGATATTTTAGGTCCACGTCTCCGAGGAAGGGTCACAAAGGACGTGCAGATGGAAATCTTTTACCTCACTTTCCTGATTCCAACTGAGTTTCATCCAAACTGGAGATAGTGGATTTTCATCTATAATTCTTGAAACTGGTTGAAACATGTGTTAAAACTAGAATTCTATGTTGCATTATTGCCTCATGCAAATAATATTGCCTAGAATCTTCCACATTGATCATATTATTTAAAAACAGCTTGTGTCAAATTCTTTTGGATATTAATGAACATTATTCTGTAGCAACAAAGATTTCTTTTGGATCATGTTCACATGCTCTTGGTGTAAGGTGAGCTGCTCTGGTTGGCAGTACTTCATGTATACTGTCACACATTGTTACTGGGAGGATTAATCACTGTTTTCATGGTTCTATTGGGAGAGGACAACTAGAAGCTTGCCCCTGATCTTTCATGAACTCTGCTATGTATGCCTTTTCCTGTGGATAATTTCAATCTGTTTTTTTGCTGTACTACACTAACCATGAGTTTAATAGCGTTACTGAGGTCGACGAGCCCTTCCAGGGACTCACTGAATCTGAGGATGGTCCCTGAATACATATTGCAATTTATATATTTGGGAAAGAAAATATCCTCCAAGGTGTTTTTTTTTTTTAATGGAAAAGATAAAATATTAATTTAAATAATAGTACTACTGTGTGACCCACCCTAATGTGGTTGGGTGAAGGAAAGCATTCACTCATTAATTTAACAAATATTTATTGAGCATCTGATGTATGCCAGGATATATACTAGATGCTGGGGACATTGCAAAGAACAAGATGGAAAAGTCCCCATGGAGATTAGAAAAAAAATGTAAATAAGAAAATAAGATAATATAGTTGTGTTAAATACTATGGATGAAATGAATGCATTGACATGGAAAACACATGGGTTGTTTCCTTTAAGTCAGAAAAGGCTTCTCTGAGAAGATATTTTCCAGGGCACTAGAGGCTTAGAATGTTCTAGGCCAGTGGTTCTCAACCTGTGGGTCGCAACCCCTTTGGGAGTAGAACGACCCTTTCACAGGGGTCGCCTAAGACCATCGGAAAACACATATATAATTACATATTGTTTTTGTGATTAATCACTATGCTTTAATTATGTTCAATTTGTAACAATGAAATTGGGGGTCACCACAACATGAGGAACTGTATTAAAGGGTCGTGGCATTAGGAAGGTTGAGAACCACTGATCTAGGCAGTTTAGGAGCACAACCAACAGCAAATGCCTTAATTTGGGAAAGGACTTGCCCTGTTCTCAAGAGAAAGAGGGCTGGTGTGGCTGGCATTTCTGACAGAGGAGAGAAATGGCGTGAGATAAAATTAGACAAGTGAGACATGACCAGGAGCATGGTCATACAGCACTTGCAAGAAAAATAAGAAGCTTGCAGTTTATTTTAAGAGCAATGGGAAAGCATTTAAGAAATGTAGAGTTTTATATTTCTGGAACTGCACTTAATTTTTTTAAAAAATATATTTGTATTGATTTCAGAGAGGAAGGGAGAGGGAAAGAGAGATAGAAACATCAGTGATGAGAGAGAATCATTGATCGACTGCCTCCTGCACGCCCCCACTGGGGTTTGAACCTGCAGCCTGAGCATGTGCCCTGACCAGGAATCAAACCGTGACCTCCTGGTTCATAGGTTGATGCTCAACCACTAAGCAACCGGCCGGGCATGCACTTAATTTTTGAGACCCCTTTAACCAGGCATAAAATAAGTAATTATCTCTGTTATCTTGAGTTGCATTTGGGGGGAAGGTGTGGAGTGTGGCCAGTTTCATTTCTCCATGCTGGTATTTTGCTGAAATATGTTTCTTCCTATTTGGCTCTTGGAACTTGCTGATGGTCACACAGCTAGGTTATGACTCATGCGGACTGCTTCATTCTGTCCCTCACCTCAACCTATGGGACCCTATAGATGCTGTCTCTCTCTTCTCTATCCGTGCCCTTCTTGGGGACACAGGGCATATTTGGTTACTCTCTTGTGGTCATTTAGGGGTGAGGGGAACTTTGGAGGTCTTTCCTGTTCCTTCCTGTTTAGCTATGACATGCAGCCTTTTCTCCTTCCTTACTCTTCAGACCATGCTGGCTCAGAAATCGGGGATTTTGTAACAGTCTCAGGTCTGTTCAGAGATAGGACACGGGTTCCCTTATTGTTCTCAGATTTCCCCAATCTGCCCAGCGCTGTGTTTTTCCCTCCCTGGACTGAGCCCAGAAGGTGGGGATAAGGCCTGAGGCCACTTCTCATTGTTTCTTCTTCTCTCCTGACAGAGACTCTTTATCTAGCCTAGGACAGGGCAGTGCGGGTTTTCATGTTTTTTCTTTATCATCTGTTTACGGTCTAAACTTGATGCCTTGAAACCTTTGAAACTTAAAATGTCTTTTTAGTTTTTCAAAAGGAATGTCTCTGCCAAGAGTTTCAAAAGCCTCATTTCCTTGATGTCATTCTTTCCCAGAGGCAATAAGCATAAAATATTCCAGCAGAGCTGCCTGAGTCGGGGCATCACAGAGAAAACAGGCAAAGCCACTCTGGTGAGTCTAAAATAATGGCTGGCTTACTAATGTCAGCAATCCATCTAAATATTTCACATGTCTTCACTCATACGTGTTCTAAATAATGCTCGGTGGGAAGTTCTATAATTATCCTTACTTTATAGACGAGGACGTGGAGGCCCAGACAAGTACAGGGACTTGCTGATGGTCACACAGGTAGGAAATGACAGTTCTGGAATGCAGAGAGTGACATGATCTGATTTAAAGCTTTAGGTTATTATTTTTACTGCTGAGTGAGGAGTGCATTATAGAGGAACAAGAGTACAAGCAGCCAAGCTAGTAAAGAAGACTGTTTATAAGAGAGCAGTAACAAGTACTGGCTGTGTGTGTGCATGTGCCTGTCAGGGCATGGCATGCTGACAGAGAACAATTCCTTCATCACTGGTTCAATGGAGATAGAGATGAGTAAGACAGACTTACTAGTTCAGTTTGATGTGGACCAGTTTCTAATGGTAAACGAGTTCATGCACATTTGACAATTAAAAAGTGATACAGAATTTTTGGACTGGAACCCGGATTCTTTGTCTGCCAGAGTCGAAGAATGAATCCACAGACAGAGGGTAGTATAGCAAAGGTGGAGATTTATTAAAGAACAAGTACAGACTCCCAGGTAGGGAAAGGGAAAAAGTCCCACAGAATGGTCTCCCGTATGAAGGGAGTCCCAATGGGTCCCACTGATTTCCTGTTTCCATGGTTTATAAAGGCTGCAGGTCCTGTTCCTGACATCCCCTCTGATTGGTCAATATTCCCTTTCGAATTGGTTACTATAGTGACTCCTGAGGCCCTCCTCCCTCATTGTCCTCCTATTCCTTCTGGGCTTTCTTCCTTCTTTATTTTGTAAATATAGACCTTTTTTGGTTACTTCCTATTCCCTTGTCATATGGAAATATACTGTTGCTGCTTCCTGAGCTTTGTGTCCATGAGTCCTTCTCTAAAGTATGGATCCAGGATGCTAACAAGGTAGGTTGCTGAGCTGGAAGGATGAGAAAAAAACACCCTGGTTCATCATGTAGTTCCATCCTCTAAGCTTGGACCCGATGAAAGTTGAAACCATTGAGGGGAAGTAACTTCAGAGGAGCTGTACTCATGGAGGAAAGGGGTTATTTTCAAAGGTTGGCCTCCAAAGCGGAGAAGAGCAGGGCAGGAATACCACAACCTCTCTCTCCTCTGCTTATGGATTCCATTGGCTGGAATGAAGCTGGTCAGAAAGAAAACCCAGGAGGTGACATCTGAAAGGTATTGTCTCATGCCACAGAGCAGACAATGAAGGGGAGAGGTAAGTGAGGTGGGGTGTGGCGTGTGGTGTAGAAAATAAGCAGCAGCCCTCTGAGAGAGAGTCACCTGGACTCGAGAGATGATAGCCCAGGTGCACAATAATCTGTCTCTTTACAATCAGAATTCATTTTATTAGATTGTTTTCATATAATTTTGATAGGACAAATAAACTTTGATTGTGTATAATTACGGTAAATCAGGATTCTTAATTCTAACCAATTTAGCAAGGTTCTTATTCTGAGAGCAGCAGCCTAGCTCTTTGGAAGTTCCAGGATTCCACTGAATTCAAAACAGACAACTTTCTCGAATATTTGTTGCTCTTTGAGGTGCTTTAAGAAGGTCAAAAAGTAAGGACTTCCCATTGTGCATTTGGTTCAAAAGCAAACTCCCATCCAGAAAGATATATGTAGAATATTTAAAACAAAATAACGTGTATCACTCATATGTGCAATTTAATGAACAAACTGAACTAACAAGCAAAGTAGAGACAGACTCATAGATAGAGGGTAGGCAGACAGCTCTGGAGAGGGGGCCTTATTCTGGGGAGGAAGGATTGAACAGAAAAAAAAAAGAAAGAGAAATAACTCATGGACTCAGAAAACAGTGTGATGATTGCACAGGGGTGAGGAGGGAGTGAGTGGAGGTGGAAGAGAATATAGAAGTGATAAATGGTGATGGAAAAATATAAAGAACAAAAACTGTTTATCACTAAAAAGAGAGATTTGTTACTACGCAGTCAAGGCAATGCTATGCTTGTTTAGAATCTGGCCAGGAGAAAATCAGTTGGCCTTTCAAGCACGGCAAGCAACTTTACCTGTTTGATTTCTATGGATTGTTTGAAGGTCAGTGATAATTACACTGCATCTTTAGCATTCATAGAACTTCACCAGGAGTTCTGTATCCACTTCTGAATCTCAGAATTTAAAGGGATGCAGAAAAATTTTACATAGAGTTCGCTATCCAAACTTTCCCCCTGTCACCTTGTTAACAGGAAATAAATAGAGCCCTGGTGGGCTAGCGAAGTTTAGTTAGAGCATCGTCCAGATACACAGAGGTTGCAGGTTCAAACCCAGGTCAGGGCGCATATAAGAATCAACCAATGAATGCAAATGTAAGTGGAACAACAAGTCTCTCTCTCCCTTCTTCTTCCCTCCCTCCCTTTCTTCCCCCTCTCTCTAAAATCAATAAATTAAAAACATAAAAATAAAATAAAAGAAATAAAGACAAGTGACCAAAATTAAGACAAACACCAACCTTTTGAATTTTCAAATATAGATGAAATAACGATTTAAATGAAATTTGAGACTGTTATGTACCTTTACCTTTTCAGTATCACATAAAATGCTGGTTATGGTTCTTATTTACAAGTTACTGAGATTGACCCATTAGAGAAATTTGAATGGATATTGGGAAGGTCTCAGAATTTCTGGAAAAATCACTGGAGAAACAGGCTCTGGAAAAAGGCAGTAAAGAAGAAAGGCCAGGCCGCCTGGGCTAGTCTGTAAGGACACTGCTGCTGATACTTCTGAACACTGGGAACCATCTACACTAATAAAAGAGAAACCTGCAAATTGGTGTCACTCCACTACACCACCAGCCAATCAGGATGAGTATGCAAATTAACCCAACAAAGATGGCGGTTAATTTGCATATGCAGGCACAGAGTGAAGACTGAAGGCTCCTCCCAAGCAAAGACTGAAGACTGAAGACTGAAGAGGCTTGGCTTCTCCACTGCGGTCAGAGCAGAGAAGCCTCCAGGCCTGGCTTCTCTGCTGTGGCCGGAGCAAAAGCCTGGGTCCCGGGTGCCGGAGGAAAACTGGTGCTGGCAGCCAGGGGAAGGAAGGCCTATTGCACGAATCTCTTTGTGCAACAGGCCTCTAGTTCTATATAATAAAAGCCTAATATGCTAAGTGTCCGGTCGTCCAGTCGGCCATTCAATCAAAGCATAATATGCTAATGATATGCTAAGGCCACTCAACTGCTCGCTATGATGTGCACTGACCACCAGGGGGCAGACAGTTGACCAGTTGACCAGTCGCTATGATGTTCACTGACCACCAGGGGGCAGGTGCTCCTACATGTACATTAGCTTGCTGCTGGGGTCTGGCCAGTCAGGACTGAGCAAGACAGGCCAGACACACCCTGGAGTCCTCCCATGGTCCCTCCCTGGCTGGCCAACCTCCCGCATCCCTCCCTGGCCCCGATCATGCACTGATGGGGTCCCTCAGCCTTGCTTGCACCCTCTCACAATCTGGGATCCCTCAGGGGATGTTGGAGAGCCAGTTTCGGCCTGATCCCACAGGCCAGGCCAAGGGACCCCCTGGTTCATGAATTCATGCACCAGGCCTTTGGTAGCTTATAAGAACTCTCATGAGCACTGGTCCCAGTGGTGGCCCCACCGGCATAGTTGCCATTTAGGAAAAGAATGTACACTATCATCAGCTGCTGAATTGAGTCTCAGCCTATGTCACACATCCATATCCTATCTGGGAGAGGTTTAATTAAGATCATGAGGACCTATTTTTGTTTTTTTGTGTTTTTTTTTGCTTCTATAAGGAAAATTACACTCTGTCTCCTGTTCAGATTTATGTTTGAGAAGTCCACAAACAAGCTAGAATGTTTGAGGTGTTATGTAAAAAACCCAAAACAAAAACCTCAAACAAACGTAATCATGTTTAATATAGAGGCAAAGAAGCTATTGTTACCTCCATTATACACGGAATAAGTTTGAAGGAGGTTCAAGAACTAGTACAACAGATTTAGGAAAAAAGAAAATGTTAAACATGACTTACCAAGGTGATTATAATGTCTCCTTTCCAGAGATCTTTTAAAATAAGTTTTTAATTTGATTGGAGGGATTTGAATTTTTGTCCTTTTATCTCTGAGTTTGCAATGTTTGATTTAACTGATATTTATTTTGAAAGTTGTGTTATTAAATGAGGGGAGAGATTGTTAGAGTAAACACAAAGAAGACAGAACTTAATAAGACTTGATAAATGGAAGAGGGCAGAGTTAGAGCAGGATCTAATGAGTTGTATAAAATCACTCTTTATGCTTCTTAGCAAAAATATCCAAAGATTCACATGACATAGAGTAATATTGTGAATCCACTAGGCATTATAAAATGTAAATGTATTTCACTAAAAATAGACAACCAAAAGATGCCATTAAATCTTAACAGTCTAGTTTGAATTTACTCTGAAATTAATTTCAAGGTGACTTATCTCCTTGCTCATTCTTAAAAGAAATTGAGAAGGACAGAGTCAAGGTCTTGGTGTGGAATTTTACTGAGTGTTCTAAGAATATGACTTTTTAGATAAATTCTAAAGGTATTTAAAACACCAGAATCACCCATAGAAGGTGAATAGGACATCATGTCTGTTTTGAGGAAGCTTTTACTCCTGTGGCGTGAGAGGCATGGCTGATGCACAGCAGAAAAGCGTAGGAGCCAAATAGAGAAGTTCCAAATGACGGAAGGCTGGAGAAAGGAGGAATGCGTTCTGCTGTGGGGGAATCAGGTGAGGTTGTTTTTGATTAGGCTTTGGAAGAGAAAGTAGTTCTGATAGAAGGATGTGGGGAGAGATTCCACATAGGATGGTGGGACCGAATTTTCCCAGATGAGATGAATGTAAGTGCTTGGACTATTCAGGGAACCGGCGGATAAAGCTGCAGGAAGAGAGTATAGGGTTTGTGGAGTCATGGAGGTGAAGGGCTAAGAGATAAGTCAGGGCTCCGACATGATGGTAAAGAATTTGACTTTTGGCTCACCCTACCTGGGACTTTTGTGCCTATCCTGAAACAATCCCCCTTCTGCTTTGTCAGCAGAATATCCATTTTTCTGCCTATTGGGCACCTCAGGAATTGAATGCCTTAGTGACTCTAAGCCAATCATAGTAACTCCTCCCCTATTTGCAGTAACGGGATTAGGGAGTGGGATAAACCCCCCCCCCCCCCCCCCCCTCAGTGAGATTTAATGGTATGTATATTGGAGGCCTACTGGAAAAGGACCCAACATAGTGAGTTGATCCTTCCAGCCTTTGGACATTGTCTTGGGGGTGCGTTGCTTGGAAAAGTGGCAATTAATATGGATCTAAGAGTAGAGCTGAGAAGTTCATGTCAAATCCTTTCTACACTGAGCTACTGATGTAGCCAAGCTTGGAACCACGTACTTGGGCACTTATTATTATGAGAGATGAAGAATTTTTCTTACTTCTTAAAGCATTTTTCTCTTGATTATTTATTTATTTTTTTGTAGTGAAAGCATCAATAGTAATATATCTCCTACTATTACCCAATGCTACATTTTCTTTGGAACATTCAGAATGAGACTAAATGCTTACTGATTCATCTGTCACTCTATGTAGGCAACCTTTTCTTGTTTATCAGAGTTACTTTTGTAATTACTACTTTTTTTCCCTTGAAGAACAACTTCACTTTAAAATTCTGTTAAATATTTATGCACTTACTACAGTCAAGAGCAGAGTAGATGAGTATAGAAAAGTATCTAAAAGTTAAAAGTGTTCAAATATATTTATATGCTGGAGTGTGTTTTTATTTATTGACGATTATATTTTTTTTTTTGCAGAAATGTGAATTTTGGTACTTTCTGCATTCCTTGAGAGAATAACAGTCATCTTTTTTAGCTTTCTCATTTGAAGAAAACAAACAAACTTTCAGCAAAGTTTTCATGAAAGAGATTATTCTCCTCACTCCAGAGAGCCCTTGAAGATCCATGTTGTGGATCAGAAAACGAAACAAGGCAGCAAGGACTCCTGTGGAACTTCAATTTCATTTATTCTGATCTTTCCAGTCCATGCCATCTCTTTTCCTCTGATCAGTGCATTCATTTATAATTAAAGTTGCCCCCTGTAACTTGCCATGTCTTTATCTGACCAAGTGAAGCCTGGCAATCTAATTCCAGTGCAGTCTCCTTCATATCTGTGGTTATTTAAGGCTGAGGGTGCGGTGAACTTTCTCAAGTCCAAACTGAGTTGGAGCTCAGAACTTCATGTACAGTAATGTCTTTGTTTAGTCTTTAACTTTGTGAGTTTCTGAATGCCTGATTTTCCAACTTATTCAAATAATTAACATTGTTTGAAATGCCTTATTTGATTTTCTTCATTTAAATGTGGAGACATAGGGAACGAGTTGCACTTTGAAGCTATTACTTATGCAAAACTTCTCTTACAAATAATTTTTAATTTATTTTTTCCTATTTAAATGTGATTTATGTCTATTTAGAAATTTTGAAAGTATTGAGATAATGCAAAAAAAATAAAGCAGTCTCAAATTACATCATGGAGTGAAATTGCTCTTGATCAATGAGATAGTCTATTTTTTCCACATGTGTATACAAGCATGCGTATGATGTATGTGTGTTTATATATACACATGCATTAAAAAGAAAATTTTAGATTGGCATTTATGTTACTCACTGGTTTTAGGTAATTTTTTATGTTGATTTAATTATAAACTTACAATTTGCAGTATTAGTGCAAAGAGCTCCTGTATACTCTTTATGCGGATTCAACAATTGTTTACTTTCCTCCCATTTCAAGAGTTTTATAACTTTATTCAGAAAATATGACACATTTTATGGTATTTACCAAATATGATCATATTATATTATTCTAATGATTATAACAAGGCTAATATTTATAATAATGATAATGATTGCTAAACAATTTAGGGGGCATTTTTATGTGCCAGGCTCTGTTCTAGGTTCTTTACATGTACATCTCACTCAATCCTCAATATCTCCAGAAGGTATACATTATTATTTCACCAACTTTCAAAATCATAAAGCAGAGCACTAAGTGAGGTGACACAAACAGGCAGTGAAAAAGCAGAAGCATCTGCATGGTAAGGCCAGTTCCCTGACCCTAAGTCTCGTGGGGCTACGTGATGGCCTGGATGATAGCCAGACAGTAATTTGCTCCTGGGTCTGAGGAACCCAGGGCTAAGAGCTCGGCACCTTTTGTAGAGGAAATAATCGTGGCCTTCGAACAATCTCATGGTAGTCATGCTGTAGTCTCCTTGATCCTCTTAATTGCCTATGTATCTGGCTACTGAAACAGTATTATTGGGTCAGAGAAGTTAGATCCTGTAACTGGAAAAATTCACCAAGGGATGCTTCAGGAGGCCCATGGCCAATTGCTTTTCCTAGCAGATTTGTAATCAGTTAAATCAAATCCATGTATTTTATAATATTATGATATCTCCCATCTAAGTTTACTATAAATTATTTGATTCCATGGTTTGGGACATAAAGGGTGTTTCTTTTTTTTTAACCAGAGAAATAAAGCTATGGTGAACATCTTTAACACAAATATTTACTCATGTCTCTGCTTATCTCTTAGAGTGAAGTTCTTAAACTAGAATGATTATATCAATGATAATGAATACTTTAAAGTTTTTTCCATATTGCCAAATTGTACCCCTGAAGCATTTTCTACATATTATAACATTGTCTCTTCCCGCATGTATACCTTGATAGATCAGACATACTTTCTTTGTCTTCCTGATGGCTAGAAAGTCCAGAGTAATGTTGTTGGGCTTGTTTATCTAAGCAAAAATCCATTTTATTATTATTGTTTCTTTTTCAGAGAAAGAGGAAGGGAGAGGGAAAGAGAGAGAAACATCAATGTGAGAGAGAAACACTGATTGGCCGCCTCCCGCATGTGCCCTGACCAGGGATCGAACCCAAAACCTGGGTATGTGTCTTGACTGGGAACTGAAAATGGTGACCTTTTGGTGCATGGATGACGCTCAACCAACTGAGCAATACTGGCCAAGGCAAAAATCCATTTTTAATGGAAATTTTATGTTTTTAAATGATTTATTGCCTATCCTGACAAGAAGCCTTGTTAAAAAACAAATTTATTTGCTCATATGTTTGTCTCCTCTAAGGATCAGAATGTTGATGTATATATGAGAGGGTTGTTAGAGTCAGTATGTTATAAAACTATAAAAAGGATATCCTGTATTCCATGCAACAAGAGCTACATAAAGTGGATTGTAAACTTGTTTAATTTATATATTGCACTTGTAAACTGTCAGCAGTGGGTGCTATGATAACACTTGCTTTTTTTTTTTCCTCATAAGCAGAATGTGGACAAAGGAGTGGTTCATTCACAATTAATTTTCATGTTTCTCCTTCCAGTGTCTACTGACTATTTTCTGTGCCCCATCCTGCTCTTGTCACTCTGCTCCAGAATGTTATGATGTGACTGCAATTTGCATAAAATCTCCAGTCTTTGCCTGTGACTTTGCTCAGCATTCATTTGAATTTGAGTTTTTATCCCTGCCTTACCAAGGAGTTTTTATTTTTTTCCAAAGTACTCTGCAAAATTCTTATTCTTGATTACTTATATCCTGGAAGCAGCTTTGCTTTCTGCCTGTGTCTATCCTTTGCTGCCTCTGGCCTTTTGTGTTTTGAACCTCCTGTGGCCAGTGGCGCCATGAGAAGGTCACAGCTGCAGTGCGACTGAAGTGATTGGGGAGTGCCAGCCTGAGAGGGCACTGATCGGTCCCTCCACAAGGTGGCACTCATAATGTTTCTCTGTGTTTGGCATTTGTCTTTACAAAAATCTGAAACTTTAACATTGTCAGAGATAAAATAGAATTGAAAAAACAGTGTAGTTTATTTAATGTACTTTGTGTTGTGTCTCATCACATTGTGATAGCAAACTTTCCTTCCTCTGGAATACCTTGGGGAACCAGGGGAAGGCATGCTGTAATGTGAGGGAGAGAAGCCCACCAGTTAATCTCATGGGCTGTTAAGTCTGATGATTCATTTTCTTTTCAGCAGAGTGAGTTCCTAGTTAGCAATTCTAGCTGTCCTGGCTTCTGCTCACTGCATATGTCCTTCAAAGTCTGTCTGAATAGTGCATGGGGCAGAGTGTCTACAGGGGGACTGTCCATAAGCCCTGGAAATCAAATAGGGCTATTCCAGCATTCTTTGTAGTTATGTGTAAAAAGAAATCTCAGTGTTTAGTTTCCTATCTCGGTTTGAGTCATTCATGTTCCATTGATTAGGTTGAGAGATATTTTTTTTTTACCTTTTCTTTGTCTTATTTTCTAGAGTTAATATTGTAGACTTTGGTGAAATCCTTGCTGATATCACTTGTTTTGGAGAAGCTCTACAGTAAATAAAGACAGAAAACGTGTTGCATTATGGCACTCGGGATTTGCTTGGTTAAACTGTTAGAGATGGGTTTATCATTCTTATGAACATCCCATCCTGGGATTCTGAGACTCCATCTTTATCTACTCAATGGCCTTAAACTAAGTCTTAAAAACAAAAAAAAATAATGGCCAGCAGGGCACATTTCTTAAATTTACTCATGTGTATAGGTTCTTCCCTTGTCATGAAATCCAGTTTAGCTTTTAAGGTATTTGCTTATTTGTTGCATTGGAGCTGCTAAAGTATGACACATACTAGTAGTAGTGGAATTCTTTAAAGGGAACTAGGGATAATAATGATTCCCTTCTAACCCTCTACCTAATTGCACCTATTAGCATTCTAAATGTTAGGATACTACTACCCCCCACCCCAAGTCAGCCTAAGTTGCAGATATACAATCATTCAAATAATTTGGATGCTGCATTTTGGCAGGGCACATGCTTTTTTGATTTGGAATACAGCATCTTAGGGTACTTCCCCTATTTTCCTTTTTTGTTTCTAGACAGGGAATCCTTTTCTCAAACCTCCTTCTGTTGCTTTCTGTGTAGTTATGTGTAAAAAAGAGTTGTATACCCTTAAATTGGCTAGGACATCCTTTGAAGCCTTACTTTTTGTGACAATATGCTCTGACTTTTTAGGGATAACAGATAATAGCTGAACTATTTTGTTATTGCCAAATAGAAATTGCTGATTTCCTATTCCTTGATAAAAAAATTATTGCCCCTCAATCTGTGCTTCACTTCAAGTCACCCAGTTTTGTGTATGTTTGTCTTAAGGTGGATTTGTTCACTGTAAACTTCATTTCTTATACTAATTTTTGTTGTCTTTAGGGCTATTGGCTGCAAATGAGTGAAACCCATTCAAAGTAGCTCAAATAAAAGAGGAGAAAGTATTATAAATGTACAAAGGTATTTTATGAAAACCTAAGACAAAAATTATATTAGGCTTTAGGAAGAACTAAAGCATGAACCTAACAAACATCTTCATCATTTCAACTAAGTTGATCTCTCATTTCTGTATCTATTTCATTTATTTTTCTCTACAGATGAGAATTGTTTGGCCACAGTGCCAGTTCTGGCATTAATGTATCTTCAGCTATAGTTTCTGTGTCCAAATTCCAGCCCACAGATGAGAAGATCTGATTGGTCAAATGGAGATAATTATGCTTTCATGTTCAATCAGGCTCAGGCTGACATAAGGCCACATAGGACAGAGAGGTGTATAGCCATAGGAACCCCAGTAGGGGGAAGAGGCCTGACAGAATTTGGAATAGGGGATCACGATCTGATAGGCATCCAAAAAGTAATCTTTCATTGAGTGGAAAAATGGGTGGAATAGCATTAACTATCATCTCAGCTGAAGAAGGTCAAAGAATTTGATAATTTTATCCATATTTCCATGTAGCCTATACTTGGTTTCAAGGATAAACTCAAGCATTTCCTCTAGCCAACCCATGATGTCTTTTCCTTGATTTCAGTCATTGATTAAAACCTGACTTTGTTCTTGGTGATGCTTCTGTATTGTTCTTTCCTTTCTTAACTGAGTTCTGCCAGTTTATTCTTCATCTTCTTCTATCTTTATATCCTGTCATCTTTGAAGCCTTATATCTCTTTTTTGAACCTTGCCCTTTGTGGAGGTACCAGTTTGTTGTAATTTAGATGAGACTGGAAAAACATAGAACAATTTTGCGTTTTGGTTTCTTAATGTACTATTGTTGGTGCTCTTGTCCCACTTCGGGTGTCCATTTATGTTGGGGTTCTTGTCTCAGCATAAAGAGGGGTTCAGGAATCTGGAAAAGGGGCTGCGTGTAGATGACATAGAAATCCAGAGGCTAATAAAGAGTCCGGAGACGAGATATAATTTTGAAAGGCATTGGGGGTCAGAGGACCTTCAACTAAAGGAACTGAAGAGTGTCTCCTTGTCTAGGACCCTTGCTTTTATTAACACAATTTGTCCTAAGGCAAGGTGGAGATAATACACTTCAAAGGGTAAGGTTTCAAAGGGTACAGAGTCCATTGTCAGAATGGGGGAATAGTCTACGGCTGTTCAGGTGTTTGGCCAGTAGGAGGCAATAACATGTAGATTAAGATGCTTTTTAACGGTCTGGCAGCCACAATCAGTTTCTTATTCAGGTTTGGGGAAATGCCTTTAGCCATTCCCAACAGGTGACTACATGTGTGACTCAACCCTGTTAAGTCCCCAAGTTTCATCAACCTTTTGATGAAACTCTTGAAATTATGACATGCTGGAATTGGTCTACGGCAATGTACCTTTTTAAAAAATTGTTCTTAGATCTCTTTTGGTTGCTTTTTAAATATTACTCATGTTGAAATGGGATCATATATATTTTTTTTACTTGAATAACATGAGACAAGCGTGGTGACTGAGCTGATGCAGTCCACAGCTTTGATTGAGGGTTTTATTGTCTCAAATGTACTCTTACCAAATCTACTATTTTCTTTGCCCTGAATATGCATCCCCATTTCATTTATTTTCCCATTTTCTTTCTTTTTTAAAAAATTTTGTTTTATTGCTTAAAGTATTACAAAGAGTATTACATATGTCTCCTTCCCCCAACCCCCTTGACATTCCCCCAGCCTCCTTCCCATTTTCTTTCTCTGTGTGTGTGAAGTTGTTGATGGCTTGTTAATAATACTCATTAATCTCTAGCTTTCTGACTTGAAATCTGGATCTTTCTCCTTCCTCGTGTCTTCCTGCTGTTCTTCATATCGAATTATACTTCAGTACTGAACTTCATACCAAACTGCTTTTTGTTGTCACCTCTTATGTCCCTACATATCACCATCTTGGTAGATGATTGGATAGGCCCTAGAAACCTGTGACACTGACTTTTCTCCCTTTAAAATTTTTAAATTAATTCCATTGAGGCATAATTTACATATAATGAAATGTACATATTTTATGTGAAAGTCAGGTGGGAGCAAAAGCCTTCAATGATAGAGAAGAGTGACAAGGAGGTGCATAGATTAAAACTGCAAAGGGAAGTCTCTGGTGGCTATTGCTATAAGAAATCAGCATCAAAGGAGCTGGAGTTTTGAAAGAGGAGAGCAGAGAAATTACTTGAAAGCAGCAGTGAGGAGCAGAAAGAGTGGCTAACTCACTTCTAGGCATTGAGGTATATGGAGGAGGTTAGACATGAAATGGGAAATGAGGTACTTAGAAAAGGGTCAGACCTATTTCTTTGTACACTTAGAAATTTTTTGCTTTTTAATTTTTATCAAAGTAAAACAGATTTTAAAAAATTTTACTTTTCAATTACAGTTGACATTCAATATTACTTTACATTAGTTTTACGTATACAGCATAGTGGTTAGACAATTATATAATTAGCAAAGTGATCCCCCTGATGACTTTAGTATTCCCCTCCCCCCCGCACTATACATAGTTATTACAATATTATTGACTATATTTTCTATGCTGTACTTTACACCTCCATACTATTTTTGTAACAACCAATTGGTAGTTCTTAATCTCTTCAACTTTTTTCACCTAGCACCCAACCCTGCTCCTATCTGGCAAACATCAATTTATTCTCTATATCTGTGGGTCTTTATCTGCTTTGTTTATTTATTTTGTTCTTTAGATCCCATATATAAAGTATTTGTTGTTCTCTGTCTGACTTATTTCACTTAGCATGATGCCCTTTAGGTCCATTCATGTTTTTGCAGATGGTAAGATTTTATTCTATTTTTGTGATAGAGTAATATTCTTTATATATATGTTCCACATCTTCTTTATTCAATCATCTATTGATGGGCACTTGAATTACTTCCATATCTTGGCTATTGTAAATAATGCTGCAATGAACATAGGAGTGCATATATCTTTTCAAATTAGTACTCTGGATTTCTTTGGATACATACTCAGGAGTGGAGTTGTTGGGTTATCGGTAATTCAATTTGAAGTTTTTTTTGAGGAACCTTCATACTGTTCTCCATAGTGGCTATACCAATTTGCAATCCTACCAACAGAGCATGAAGGTTCCCTTTTCTCCACATACTAGCCAATACTTGTTGTTTCTTGATTTAATGATGATGGCCATTCTAACAGGTCTGAGGCAATATTTCATTGTGGTTTGAATTTGCATTTCTCTGATGATTAGTGATGTTGAGCATCTTTTCATATGTTTGTTGGCCATCTGTATGCCTCCTTTGAAGAAAATTTTCTTTGGGTACTCTTCCTGTTTTTTAATTGGATTTTTAAAATGTTGAGTTGTATGAGTTCTTTAGACATTTTGGTTATTATCCCCTTATCGGATGTATTATTGGTGAATATCTTCCCCCATTCCATAGGTTATCTTTTTGTTTTGTTGATGTTTTCCTTTGCTGTGCAAAAACTTTTCAGTTTGATGAAGTTCCATTTGTTTATTCTTTCTTTGTTTCTCTTGCCTTAGAAGACATATCAGAAAAGTATTACTAAGGGAAAAAGCAGAGTTTACTACCTGTGTTTTCTTCTAGGAATTGTACGGTTTTTGAGTCTTACATTTAAGTCTTTAATCCATTTTGAGTTTATTCTTGTATATGGTATAAGAAGGTGGTCTAGTTTCATTGATTAAATGTATCTGCCCAGTTTTCCCAACACCATTTATTGAATAGACTGTCTTTACCCCATTGTATGTTCTTGTCTCCTTTGTCATATATTAATTGACCATAGGGGCATGAGTTGATTTCTGTGCTCTCTATTCTGTTCCATTGGCCTATGTGTCTTTTTTTCATGCCAGTACCATGCTGTTTTGATTACTATAGTTTTGTAGTATAGCTTGATATCAGATAGCATGATACCTCCAGCTTTGTTCCTTGCCAGGATTGCTGTGGGTTATTTGGAGCCTTTTGTGGTTTTGGGATTATTTGTTGTAGTTCTATATAAAAAAAAAATGCCATTGGTATTTTGATAGTAACTTCATTGAATCTATAGATTGCTTTGGGTAGTATGGACATTTTAACAATGTTAATTCTTCCTATCCATGAGCATGGTGTATACTTCAATTTATTTGTATCTTCTTCGATTTATTCAATGTCATAATTTTTTATAATTATTTTGGTGGAATCTTTAGGATTCTCTCTATATAGAATCATATCATCTGCAAATAATGACAAATTTTTTTTTAGAAGTTAAAAAGCACAATAAGATTATTTTATGGCAGAAATAGTAATGTAATTTCCCATTCAATTTTTGTCCTGAGATTCTGTTTCCGGGGGGCAAGAATCTCATTCACTATTTATCTCTATATTTTAGAATGATATGCTTCTACTGCTGTTTCATAATTATTTTTCACTTTTGGATTCTCTTTTTACATTTTATATCAACCTCCTCTCACATGCTTTCCTTCCCCCCATTTTTCTGATGTAATTATATCAATTTGGGGGGTAAATATGCAGTACATATATTATAGTGACTGTAGAAGCTTTATTGAGCTGATTATTCAGAATACTAAAATGTCTTTTTGTACAATTCTCTGATATTTATTTTTGCATCATTTTAAATTTTAATTTTTAACATAACTATTAGTAATCTGCATATAAACTCTCCACCTAAAAACTCTCCAACATAACTGTAAATATTCCAGTACATTCAAATCCATAAATTATATACCATTTCTATTCTTTTCCTGAAGGTGTCCATCTTTGAGCTCTTTATCCTTGTATTCCAATCAAAATAGCATGTAGCACAGCTACCCTCCTAGAAGTTTCCGCTTTGCCTCTTTCCTCTATTGAATTTCCTGTTTGCTGTACTCTCCATTTTCTATCTTCTTGACTTACTCCCTACTTTTGGTAGTACTCACATTACCTAGTAATTTATTAAAAGAGGTATATTGGGGTAAAAATTTGAGAGTTTGCATATTTGAAATATCTTTGTTCTTTCCTAAAACTTAATTGATAACCTGGATGAGTATAGAATACTGGGTTGGAAATCATTTAGATTCAGAATTTTGAATGTTTTATTATATTCAAACTTCCAAAGTTGCCAGTAAGAAGTTAGGATTCCCAGGCTTTGTATTTACATTTTTTTCTTTCATTGCTTTTAAAGCTTCTAATGATTTTTAGAGTTCTCAAAAACTTGATGCTATTACTCAGTGAGGGCCATATCCATCTGTTTTGCTTAGCATTCAGAGGTCTCTTTTAAATTGAATGTTCATGTAACTTAAGTTCTGGAAAAATTGTTTCTGTTATTTATTTGAGAATGTTTAGCCTACATATTCTCTTTTCTCAGACTGGAGTTTCTTTTAATTTGATATGTTTTTATTTATTTTTGTTTAATTTCCAATTCATGTCTTAAAAAATACTCTATAAGAGATTTTAACAACTTTTTTGAATTACAATTATTTTTAATTATATTTTTAATATCTAAGAATTCTTATTTTCTGGAATGCTTCTTTTTAAATAGCATCATTTAAAAATAGGTGTAACTGCCGTAACTGGTTTGGTTCAGTGGATAGAGCGTCAGCCTGCGGACTCAAGGGTCCCAGGTTCGATTCTGGTCAAGGGCATGTACCTTGGTTGTGGGCACATCCCCAGTAGGGAGTGTGCAGGAGGCAGCTGATTGATGTTTCTCTCTCATCGATGTTTCTAACTCTCTATCTCTCTCCCTTCCTCTCTGTAAAAAATCAATAAAATATATTTTAAAAAAATAAAAATGGGTATAATATATATTAATTGCAGTATATTTGAATATGATGGTTAATAGATTATATTTAATTTTGTGTATATATGTGTGTAAAACATTTATATCTATAATTTAGAAATTATTTATATTAAATATATTCATAATATTAGAAATTATAGCATATTTGAAGTTTTCTTTCTGTCTAATCATAGTTCCTGTTGTCTTTAGTTGTTTGTTTTGGTATCTTCATTTAATAACATAGTCTTCCCTCAATTTTGAGGCGATTCTTAGATGTTTTTTCATATTTCAGAGTGAAGCCCTAAAATTCTGACCATGAGCTGTGTGGTAAGGGTAATACTTGTTGAGTGCTAGATCTCACTGACCCGTCAGGAATTGGTCGTTTTATTAAGGAATCCACAATGATCAGTATCTCTTGAACTTTCCCCCATCCTAGTTACTTTCTTTTAATTGAGAATACCCTCAATCTCATCCCGGTGGTTTTACTCTTCATACATAATCTTTTGCTCACTTTCCTACTTTTGGTTTCCTGAACCTTTTTGTTAGCTTTGCCTAGTGTCTTGAGTCAAGAGGCATTTGGCTCAGCCTCACTAGACAATAAATAGCCAAGCTTCCCTCGGGTGGAGAACAACTACTTAGCTGTTCCTGAGTGATCCAGGGATAAACTGCACTCTATAAAGATCTTCAGGCAGTATTTCTGCTTTCAGTATAGTTGCTCCAATTCTTGTACTCCTTTGACCTCCAAATCTTGAGATTTTCCAGGATCCTGAGATGAGTGTTTTCTAATTTCTTGGCTTCCACACCCTTGATCCCTAAGTAACATCTTTTTCTATTCTGTGTAGTAAGTTACTGATAGGCTATTAGGTCTTTTGCTTCTAATATTTTGTTAAATCTCTTCTTTTCTGAGATTTATTCTCTCATCTTTATATATTAGCATCTTATTAATTCCTTTAGTATAACTGTGGTAGGATTTAAAAAGGGGTTGATGATAAATGCATATATTTGGTCTGCTGTGTTTCACTAGAAGCTTCTAGTATCCACATTAAATACCTCACTCTTTAAAAAAAATAAAAATAAAGAAATTTCCAGGGTCTATGTGGAATGAATTAGAGATAGTACACAAAAATGTATTTCATGTTGTGAGAATGATAGGTATGGCTCCTCCTGCCGAGAATCAAGTATGCTTCCATTAAATCTTATAGTTTCAAGGATGAACCTTAGAAGCAAAGGCATTCTTTGCAAATGGAAAACTATATATTATTGTTAACTAAAATATTAGGACTTTTTCCAGAGTATTGATTAAATAGATTTCTTCAGTGCTGTTGACTTGAAATGCTACCGGAGGAAAAAAGGATATGGTACAAGGTGAAGAGTATTGCTTTTACAATGCTAAGAAAATATAAAATAGAAGGTCTTTATGACTCCTGGAGATTTATCTTCCCTTTTGAAATATGTTTTAATCCCCTCTTCCACTCCCATAATTGCCATAACAGATAAAGAATCTTAGTATCATTTAGTTCAGATTATCTAATGGGGACAAGATAGAGAAACCTAGGGAGCAGAATTTTATGCTACAAAGGTTTTCCTCAGTTAAATTGAAATAATAGTACTTTCCACATATGATTGTTAGGAGGAATAAATGAGAGAATATGTAAAGTGCTTAGAATTCTTTCTTGCACATAGTAAATACTAATATATATAGTGTTTTATATAGGATTATTGTTGTTACAAAGTCTAGCCAACTGTGTACAAGTAGAAGTTCTGCCTCCATTTCCATTATTGACAGATCTGGGCCTTGAGAGTGGCAAAAGTTTGGGATTTGGAGTCAGACTGATCAGGGCTTCATCCCTTAAAGCTCTATGTTCTTATGCAAGTTATTGTAATTCTTTGTGATTCAATTTTTATTCTATAAAGTGATTATTATAGTAATTACCACACAAAGTTCATGACTGCTAAGTGATTTGGAAGGGATATTAATACAGGTGGAGAGCACACAGGTACTCAGCAATGCTGTCTTCCTTCCTTTTTTTTCACTTCCTGCTTCTCTCTTCATGACAGAACCATCTTTCTTTTTCCCTTATTTATTTATTTTTAGCAGTAGGAGCCTGTGTTCTCTCTGAGCATTTTATTTGTATGACAACCGTTTCACAGAGACATACCAAAGATAGTTAAATTTTAACATTATAGTCCTGATTACTTTATTTCTTATTAGATTCAGTTATACAACCTGAGCTTCTACTAGAGAGAATAAGCATTAATAGCCATCTCAGTTTGTGCTTTCCTGATCTTCATAGATGTGGAGTTAGAGTTCAACTTTAGTTATTCATTTCTGCTTTGATAGTTCCATTTATTTTTTATGATTTTGGAGTCATTTAGGACAGCTACCTCACCTGTCCCTAAATGGGATTTCTTTTGTTATTATACCACTGATGACCTTCAAATGAGTCACATGCCTTAGTGCCCTTTTTTACCTTGTAAAAGTGCCTATAATCCTAGAGAATATCCAAATCCTAGAGAATATCCACCTTTCCTTTTATAAACAAACTAGAGTTCTGGTGCACAAAATTCATGCAGGGGGGGAAGGGGGTTTCTTCAGCCCAGCCTGCATCCTCTTGCAATCTGGGACCCCTCAGGGGATGTCCAACTGCCAGTTTAGGCCTGATCCCTGCCTAAACTGGCAGTTGGTCATCTCTCTTGTAATCCGGGACCACTGGCTCCTAACCACTCACCTACTTGCCTTCCTGATCGCCCCTTACCACTCTGCCTGCCTGCCTCCCTGATCACCCCTAACCACCTCTGCCTGCCTGCCTGATTGCCCCTAACTGCTCGCCTGCCTGCCTGATCACCCCTAACTGCCTCTGCCTTGGTCCCCGCTGCCGCACTTTATTTATAAGGACATCCAGAATGATGTCCAGAAGGTTGTTCTGCTGTCCGGTCTAATTAGCATATTATGCTTTTATTATTATAGACTAGAGGCCCGGTGCACAAAAATTTGTGCACTCCGGGGGGGGGGGGGTCCCTTAGCCCGGCCTGTGCCCTCTTGTAGTCTGGGACCCCTTGGGGGATAACCACCTGCTGGCTTAGGCCTGCTCCCCGGAGGATTGAGCCTAAGATGACAATCAGACATCCCTCTGGCAGCCCGGCAGCCCTCGGGGGATGTCCACTTGCCAGCGGGGAGCAGACCTAAGCTGCAGTCGGACATCCTTAGTGCTGCTGAGGAGGCAGGAGAGGCTCCCACCACCACCGCTGTACTAGCAGCCATAAGCCTGGCTTATGGCTGAGCAGAGCTCCCCCATGTGGGAGCGCACTGACCACCAGAGGGCAGCTCCTGCATTGAGCATCTGCACCCTGGTGGTCAGTCTGTGTCATAGTGACTAGTCATTCCCAGTCATTCTTCTGTTAGGGTCAGTTTGCATATTACCCTTTTACTACATAGGATAGAGGTCTGATGCATGGGAGGGGGCTGGCTGGTTTGCCTTGAAGGGTGTCCCGGATCAGGGTGGGGGTCCCGCTTAGGTGCCTGGTCATCCTGGGTGAGGGGCTGATGGCTATTTGCAGCTGGTCACACCCCCTTCAGTGTGGGGGTCCCCATTGGGGTGCCTGGCCCTCCTGGGTGAGGGGCTGATGGCTTTTTTCAGGCTGGCCACACCCCCTTTAGGGTGGGGGTCCCCACTGGGGTGCCTGGCCAGTCTGGGTGAGGGGCTGAGGGCCGTTTTCAGGCTGGCCGGCGACTGAAGCTCCCAGCCTCTCCTTTCTTTCTTTTCTTTTTTTTATTCTGGGATTTATTTACCTTCTATAATTAAAACTTTGTTGCCGTAACTGGAGCTGAGAGCGGCCTGCTAAAAGCAGATATCTGGGGTTTGTTTAGCTTCTAAATGAAACATTGTTGCTTTCAGAGCTCAGAGCCGGGCTGCGGCAGGCGGGGACCCTTGGCTTCCTCCATCACTGGAGCAAGCAAGCCTCCTGCTCGCTTCAGCTGTGTGGCTGCCGACCGCCATCTTTGTTGGCAGTTAATTTGCATATCACCCTGATTAGGCAATGGGAAGTGCAGCGAAGGTACGGTCAATTACCCTTTTTGTCTTTTATTAGATAGGATTCTCTTTGAAAAAGGTAATGTGGATGAGAAAGTTAGAGAAAATTATATACTGTTGATTGAACCTTATTTATGTTGGTACAGTTGATCAATACATTTAAACTGAATGTTTCTACATTTTTTATTCTCTGGAATACCTGGCCTTCTTTGTATACATGACATGTAAGGTGATAGTGTTATGTGCACAGTGTAGCTTCTACCTTTTACTTTGTATTTTAAGAGACTATTTTAAGCTTTATATTACATGCAGGGTCAAATCCCAGTTTTGTCTTGCCTGAAGAATATACAATTGTTAGGGGCCTTCTTTAATAAAAGGAATACAAAATTAAAAATACAAAATTAGATGCAAATGTGAACATTCACATGGGATAAAAATAATAAACCACACCATAAGAGTTTAAAACTTTTACATAATCTACATATATTTAACCCTTTGCGGTCGTTTGTCTACTCTCAGCCACCAAAGCTTTTTTACCGTTCCGGTCATATGTCTGCTCTCAGCCACCACAGCAAGGAACCGTACGAATCTTAACTCTATTCATTCATGTATCAGTTCATAATTTCTCTGAAAGCTCTTAAGTGTCTAAGCAACCTTGTCACGAACCAAAACATTGCCCCGACAAATCGGAGATATCGAAACTCAATATAAACAAACGTGGTCGTTCCACACTCGCCATGCAAAACACCGTGGCGAGTCAGTCGCCTTTTGAGAGTGAAGAAATCGACAAGCTTCGGAGATACTTCGCAGAATTTCAAATAAAGCTTTACAAATTACGTTTGACTGTAATCAGGCATTCTCACTTGTTAAGATATTTCAAAATAATACTCCAAAATGGAAAAAAGAAAGTTACCGAAAGAAGTGTACTGTGAATCTGAAAGTAACGATGAAGAGTTTTATTTTGGCACCTTGAATACTGACTCTGACGTAGAAAGTGATAACGTTTGTAGTGATTCTACTAGTAGTGACGTAGTTCCAAAAAAGAATTAATAAATCTTGTTTATCCTTCATAATCTTGCATGTTATGTATGTATCACTGCTCTTTCAATGGAAATTAATTCCGACCAGTACAACACCCATGTCCAAATTTAATATGACCGCAAAGGGTTAAAAATCAAAAAAATCACTTACTATATTCATTTATAAACTACCTCACAAAACACAGTAAAACTGTTCTCTCTATATTTAGTTTAGTGCTCTTTGATTGCCTCATTATATGACAAATAATTTTATAATATTCTTTATAGAGAATACAGAAAAATAACTTAATTGTTTTTCTACCATGGCTGATTAAATTTTTATTATTAATAGCTAGGATTCATTCTATATGAATTTTTACAGTGGGTTATACTTACTATTTGCAATACTGCTCTTGATTTGTACACTACAAACACAGGGATTCTAATAAGTTATTTTTTGAGAGATTTCTATAAAATATATTGTGTTAATAATTATATACTCCACATTATTGAGAATATTCCTGAAGGAATAGAACTGCCAAGGAGAGCTTGGGTGTCAAGGAGAATGAATTCTCTTCCTGCAATTTACATGTCTGACAATTAGAAAAATTTCCCACATACTAGCTTCTTGCTCCATACATTTCAAATCTTGTTTCTTCTTGATACTTAGAAATGTCCTGTGCTGAGAATTACAATGTTCATATCACATTGTGATCTCTGGATATTCACATTCATCTCAATGATGCCTGGTGAGTCAGCAGCAACTTAAATATACATGGAATAAACTGAAGCATAAATATATCAGACCTAAGAAAATATATCTATAATTCATCTTTCCTTCAGCAAAATTCTAAAATGTCCATGGTCATACCATGGCTACCTAGCTGCAGGGGATTTGTGATGGAGAGAAAGTCAAAGTGGAAAGAGACAGCAGCCTAACCAATTGCTGTTAAAATATATCACTTTAAAAAATTTTAGCAAAACCAGTGATTATCTGAACACACTGGGAGGGAACCCCTCAGGGCCTTGAAAAGGCCTCATCTAAGCGAGGTGCTCAGAAGTTAAGTTTCATTAACTTCACAGTAAACCTGCCTCTGAATACAAGAACTTCTGGGTAAGTTGTTTGCCCTAGAGGGACCAACTTTCTCCTGTCTCAGATATTACACATTTAATTTTGTGTCTTGTTATGATTTCATATTCAGCTTTTTCTCAAAAGTTGTGCTCAAGTCCAAAGGCATTGATGTTGTGACCCTAACAACCACCAATTCTGTATGGACTATTAGAAAATGAATGACTAGCAGCATTTTAGACAAAGTTGGAAAGAAGCAAAGAATGTGTACCAATCTAAAAAAAAGGAGGCCAGACTTTTGAAGGTGGATTGATGAGTGTTGCAAAGCCCAGGCATTCCAGAAGATGCTAACTGGCTGTCTAACAAGAGATCTCTGATAAATTTAAAAACTGCAAAATTTTGTTCTCAATCTCCGAGGGCAAGGGACATAGCTTTTGTTAGTATCACAGAGTTGAACAGATTAAAAGATGTTAACTTAGAATAACTGGATTCTCCAGAGTCTGAAGTATAATTCTAAATACCAAAGTATTATATTTATAGCAAAATAAAACTCTACATAGACTTGAATACTTGTGTGAATGTGACAAGGTTTCTGTTCCTATAGAAGAGCTTAAATCAGAACCTGATTATAAACAAAAACTTATTTCTTTGATCTTATAAATTTAGAAAATCTATCTATCTATCTATCTATCTATCTATCTATCTATCTATCTATCTATCTATCTATCTATCTATATATAAAAGCCTAAGCGACTGACCGGCCGGACAACTGGAACGACTGGTCGCTATGATGTGCACTGACCACCAGGGGACAGATGCTGAGCACAGGAGTTGCCCCCTGGTGGTCAGTGCACTCCCACAGTGGGAGTGCCTCTCAGCTGACTTGTCCCGGCGGCCCACCAGCCGGGCAGCCACTCACTCCATCAGTAGTCCTGCAGGTCCAATCTCTGGAGAACAGGCCAGACACTGACGGACCAGTGCTGCTGGCAGGATCCCGACAGTGTCGCTGGCCTCCTGGAAGTCAGCCTTGGGCACCATGGCCTCTTCCCCTCACTAGACACTCTGTAAGGAAGAAACAATATAAAAGCGGCCGCCAGATGACTCCTGACAACCAGCACAAATGTCAGCAGGACAGATCCAGATCCTAGGCCAGCAAGGGCATCCCACCACCCACCTGGAGGGCCGATCATGTCCCAACCCCTACCCCCCTGGGGACCCCACCCATGTATAAGTTTGTACACTGGGCCTCTAGTTAATCATAATACATCAGTATGATTATATAGTTATATTTCATCAATAATATCTCTTGCATTTCTGGTTCAGTGTTTTATTTTCCAATTGCCTTCTTTTTTTCATCACTCGTTCCCTCTATCCTATCTAATAAAGAGGGAATATGCAAATTGACCCTCATGCATTACAAAGATGGCTGCACCCACAGTGGAGGCGGGGTTTCCGTAACACAAGATGGCTGCACCCACAGCAGAAGCCAAGTTCCTGTAACAAGCCCTAAGGAGTAATCAGCAGGGACCTGAGACTGCGTGGCGCTGGGCCGGGGCAGGGGACCTGAGGCTGTGGCCCCTGCCCAGTGGGGTTTGACAGAGGACCTCAGGCTGCACTCCCCTCCCCCGGGGCCAGGCCACGGGAATTCAGGCTGTGCCTCCTGCCCGGCAGGGCTTGATGGGGGACCTCAGGCCCCGCCCCCAACCCAGCGGGACTTGATGGGGGACCTGAGGCTGTGCCCCCCGCCCAGTGCTGGGCCAGGGGACCTCAGGCCACACCCTCCGCCTAGCGGGGCTTGATGAGGGACCTGAAGGTGTGGCCTTCGCCCTGGTGCTGGGCTGGGGGACCTCAGGCTGCGTGCCCCATCCTGGTACTGGGGCACCTCAGGCTGCACCCCCGCCACCCGGCACCAGCCTGGGGGACCTGAGGCTGTGTCCTCTGCCCAGCAGGGCTTGACGGGGGATCTCAGGCCGCATCCCCCACCTGGCAAGGCTTAATGGGGGCCTCAGGCCATGCCCCCGGCCTGGCAGGGCTTGATGAGGGACCTCAAGGCATGCCCCCTGCCCCGGTGCCAGACTGAGGGACTTGAGGGTGCGCTAGGGGACCTGAGGGTGTGCCCCCCTGCCCAGAAGGGCTTGACAGGGAACCTGAGGCTGCGCCCCCTGCCCGGTGAGGCTTGATAAGGGTGGGGCCAGCCGGGTCTGGATCTCGCCCAAGGGAGGTGGGGCCAGCTGGGTCTGGGTCTTGCACGATTTTGAGACGCCGTCTGTGGGCAGGGACTTGACTCTGGGTCCCACAGTGCACCCCAGACTCTGACAGGAGGAAGATTTTCATATTACATATTTTCATTTTACTAATTTTCTTTCATCTCTGACACTTCTATTATAGAGAAAGGGCAAATAGCAATATTAAAAAATTTCCTCTAATTAATCCCCTTTTAATGTGCATGAATTTCGTGCACTGGGCCACTAGTTATATAATATTTTACTCCCACTGCCCCACTTCCTACAGTGTAGCTGCGTACAATAAGAGAGAAAATATAGAATAAAAATTCTCTACTAGATGAATCACAGGAACCCTAAATTCAAAATATTAAAAACTCAATTCAGCATATTTAATCCAGTGTAGCTCTTTCAGTGTTCTCCATTTAAGGACACCCAGTTCCAAGGCTACAATTCATGAGGCACCCCCGTTCCTTTCTCTTATTCTCCAATTCTGTGTGTTGTAAAGTCTATCTGTTATGCTTCATGAAGAACAATTGAATCAGGGCAGTTTTCTCTATCCTCACCTCTGCTATCTTGTTTTAGTCTAACTGAACCCTATCACTGAGCAATTCCTGCAATAGCCACTTAGTCTTACCCTCCAGTCTTACCTCCTTGCCCACCAGTCTTACCATCTTCAAGATACTCTTCATATCCAATCAGAGTAATCTTTCTTATATTCAGGTGTGATCAGATTTATTTTCTACTTAAAAACCTTATTTCTCTCTCATTGTTTGTAGGACAATATTCCAAATCTGCAACAGGATAGTCAAGGCCTTTCATTGCCTAGATTCTGCTTACCTGCCAATTGGTATCTTAACACACCTCCCCCCTACATCCACATTGAGCTATTCCTGAGCCCTTACTATGCCACTGCCTCTTTTGTGTTTAGGATTTTGTTTATTTGGTCCCCTCTCACTGGAACAACCTTCAATCACCCTCTCACCTGACAAACTTGTGTGTCAGGTCTCAGTTTAGATGGTAAACCATCCTTCCTCTTCTAGAATAATTAAATGCCAGTCTCATAGTCCCAAACATAATGTCTTGATTTTTCAGAATATTATGAAATTATCTCTTTATCTGTTTCACCCAATAGACTATACATCCTCCATGGAGTTTGTATCATATTACTTGTGCCTCCCTAATGTCAAGATAGATGTTGGCATTGCCTGGGATCTGTTTCCTGAATGAATGAATGAATGAATGAATGAATGAATGAAAGCATCTAAGTTCTGTGTCATAGATTCCTTGATTCAAAGCATTTCCAATGGCATAGATGACAATTTCATGGGATGATATAATTTTGCTTTAAAAGGAACGGATGGATTAGATGACACTTCCGCATTGCTTTAGGGTTATAAGAATATTAAGTTTACTGCCTTTGTACATTTCTAAGCACAGGCCATTATAACAGCTTTTGTAAAGCCCCTTTCCAGTTACAAGGCTTTACCTGTGATTTGTAGGAATTACCACTGGTTATATACTTTAGTTCTCTAACTGTATCAGTGTGAGAAAAGGAATTGTTGCTTGTATTTTTAGGAGTATAAATAATGATCTCTGATTATTCTGGAACATATTGCACTGTGATAAATTTGCTCCCACCGTTTAATTTAAATTCAGCAACTTTTTTTGTTTTATTTTTCTCCCAGAAAGCTATTTGAAATCTTAGTCTTCAATTAGTTCATTTAATTGTTTTCCAAATCTTTGATTAACCTCCTTAACTTGATTTTTTGGCATTCTCTCTGCAGAGATTTCAGTACCTCTCTAGGCCCTGTGATGTGATGTGTCACTGGGAGAGCTGTGTTCCTTTAGAGGGCTAGATTTAGTGTCCACGATTTGGCTTACCCAAGCCTTCCATTGTTTCATATACATTGTTAACAGAAATCTTCTCCAGATACTCTGTGCTTTGTCCTGAAGTTTCCCATATGAATTTGCTCTTCTTGTTTTTTAATGACATGATTAGAGCTTGAGGAAATTTTGGTGAAATTGTCTACCTTTAAAAATTATTCTTAGCCCCAGTCAGTGTGGCTCAGTTGGTTGGGGCATCGCCTCATACACCAAAAGGTCACAGGTTCGATCCTGGCCTGGATGAGTATGGGAGGCAACCAATCAATGTTTCTCCCTCTCTGTCTTTCTTCCTTTTTCTAAAACCAATGAAAAACACATCCTCTGGTAAGGATTAAAAAAATGTATTCTTAAAATCATGCCATCAAATTAGAAGTTGCTATAAGGCAGGGCAATGGTTTTAATATGGATAAGTCCTGCTCCTTCATTTGCTGTGGGACTGATGGACTCCCCACTGGAACTCTTCCCTTGAAGCTCCAGCTTCATGCACAAGCCTCAGGGCTGGTGGCAGGAGGAAGCTGGGACTGGATTGGTGGGGTAGTGCTTCCTTCCCTACCACATTCAATATATATATATATATATATATATATATATATATATATATTGAATAAAATTCTGAGTAAAATTTCACTTGAAAACAAAGTTTATAGAGCGTATTGCTACAAAGTATTTTGAAAACAGCAGCCACAGAGAGAATTTAGGTGAGGTTTAGGAGTAGATGCGATACAAATCTACTTATGACCAAAATTGCCTTTTGGTTCTGGCTACCTCCTGAGAAACCTATCCGTTCTATGTGCAGACTGCTAACCAATCAACACTTTAGTTATGAAACAATGGCTCATGACACTCAGTCGTCAAGGACAGAACACATTCATATTGGATCTAGTGCTCAGTGAGCACCTTTGAAATGTCCTCCCCACCTAGGGCTGAATAAGGCTGGTTCATCTCCAAGAGTATCCTAAAACACATCTCTTTTTTTCCTCGTGAAAACTTACTTAAGTAGGCATAATATGCATAAGGTACATTTTATTATGTTTATCTTTATAATTTAAATAGTAATTAAAATCATTAAGTATTTAAAACATGCACAGGAGAAGTGAATTAGATCTTGTTTACTTCTATTTCCTTCCGGTGGTGCTCTTGTCTCCCGTGTCACTTGTGGAGAACACCACGTGTTTTTTGTTTGACCAGAAGCCCTTCCCCATCTTCTGCTTCTGGAAATGCTCTTCTTCCTTGTGGGTTCTAGAGAGGAGAGTATCAACACAGCCCTCCCGAACCTCGCTGAGGTGACCCAGTCAGCTAATCACAATTATCCAATGGGACTTGTACTTTCCTTAGCACAGAAAGAAGCTCTCTTTCCCCTGGACTTTACCAACATGTGATGAGGTGAGCCTGAGTGATTGCAGACTTCTTAGTTACTTCAGATCTGCTCTGTTTTTGTCTGTGTGATAGGAGGGCTGATTTGTATACTCTTATAATAGTATTCTTGTGGTGGCAAGGAAACCTTCTCCTTGGCAAGTGCTTCTATCATGACTCTACTACCCAGGAAATAGATAATTTCTATAAGATTGAGGATTTTGAGATACAGAGGCAGAGCTGCCTCAAACAGACTGTCAAACTGCAGTGGGAAGGCCGGGGAGAGTAGGGGGGCAGGGGGGGGGAGGGGGTAAGAGAAAAAAAATAAAATAAAATTAAGAATTTTGGTTTCTGAGATTTAAAAAATTTTAGTTTTCCCATTTCAAAATACTGCCATTTCTTTTTACTTCAGAAAAAAGTTTAGAAATTGAAGCTAAAGTTTTATGACAGATTACTGCTCTCACAGCTTCTGTGGTTGTGACAAACAAGCAAGCATTTAATACTTTATACTTTTTAACTCTTTCCTATTTGTGATGTCCTGATTAAATACATACAAATTATTTTATATACAAAATATCCACTATAAAAATATTTTTATAGCCTGCTTGCTTATATATTTTAAAATATATTTCTATCAATTTCAGAGAGAAAAGGAGAGACAGAGAGAGAGAGAGAGAGAGAGAGAGAGAGAGAGAGAGAGAGAGAGAGAGAGAGAGAGAGAGAGAGAGAAATATTAATGACATTGATCGGCTGCCTCCTGAACGACCCAACTGGGGATTGACCCCGTAACCGGGGCAGGTGCCCTGACTGGGAATTGAACTGTGACCTCCTGGTTCATAGGTTGACACTCAACTACTGAGCCATGCCATACCAGCTGGGCTTCTTGCTTGTATTTGATTCTATACTATGAACATCTGCATTGAATAGAATTAAAATAATGATCAATTCAAATCATGTGGTACTCTCATATTTCTTGATCTATGAAAATATGAACATAGATATATTTACACTCAAATTCATGCTGTTTCATGTCTTTGTGAGTTAGTTTTTACCATTCAAACCAATGTGCACTGAATAGATTTTGTTTTGCTCCCTTGGAAGTAGAGTGGGAAGGAAAAATTGGAGTTAGGGATCATACTGAAGTCACCTGCTATCCATCTGAGGCAATAACTAGGATATAGGTCATCACTTTGTGTCCCTTTATTCATCCTTAAAATATGATAGTGGTTGAGAATAAGTATCTTTTTAGCAGAGTTTTTTTCACTAATTATAAATAAAAATGAAAAAAAGCTTTGGGAATTTCTATATCCTAAAGACACAATTTAAGTACATGTAATTTTTTGTTACACTTCTTTATAACAACACAGTTTGTCAACAAGACTGTGGGAAATCAGTTGCATTTATATGCAACCAGTGGAAATGCAAAATGGTATAATCACTAAGGAAAGAAAATACATATAATTTTATTGTATTACTTACCTAATCATTGATTACTTCTTTGCTTCTACAAGCATAGGTAACCGCTACAATAGCATATTGGCTACATAACCCAGTATTGCTCTTCACTTCTGGGATTGCTTCCTCTTGGCTTAGGATATTCCTTTCCCATCCATCAGCCAAAGGGTTTCTAACAGGTAGAGGTAAAATGCATATTTAAATCATATGTTATGTCTAAACATTTTAGGTTTGAATGTGATGTTGGAATCTCAACCTTGAAATGACACGTGGTTTAGACATAAACGGTTGTAACAATTCTTCCTACTGTTAAAGATTCCCCAGGAAAATGTTTATGGTTTGAATTAGGTGTATTGCTTCCAAACAGTTAAGCTTACAGTTCCGCAAATAATTTAGCTCCCAATAAGAGAAACAAGTAACAGGTGAACAAAAACATATCTTTTGAAGATTTTATAGTATTTAAAAGTCCTTAAGATACTTTCCTGGTGAGTTTTCCTATGCAAATCTTCATTAAAATTTACTTATATAAGAAAAAAGAACACATTCAGCAATACAAATATAAACTATAGGTGAAAAGAGAGCTATCTCTCCATGATAAGAGTTAGGGATTCCCACAAATGATATAACTAGAGGACAAAGTAATAAATCTTAACGTTTGCAGCCCAAATGCTGGAATGAAATTTTTGTTACTGAAAATGTGGTGTACATTGTGAAAGAATTAACATGCACTTCAGTGACAGGTCCTGCAAATAGTTTAAGTATAAATGGTGTGGCTGCAAATACCCCTCATCCCCAAAGGTTGTGCCTAATTTGCATTTACAAATAAGAACTGTAGATGCCATTATCGGATATTTTTGCCGTTGCTATAAAGTGCTCAATGGAAAGCCAGTGCAGGCCTCCAATTAGCATTATGTCCATATTTACTGTGTTCAAAGTGCATAACTATCTGTAGCTCCTTAGATAATATGCACTGCACTATTTTAGTTACATAATGAGAACTTCTTGAGTGTATAGAATGCAGTAAAATATGAATAAGTACCATGAAAGCTTTTAGCTTTACATAAAAGAATTTTGAATTGGAAGAAACATGTAACAGTGTTAAAGTTCTACAATTATTTTCTGAAGTAAAGATATGTATGCGTCTAAATATATGTTATTAGGGAACACTGGCTCTAATGTTTGCATCCTAAAGAGGCAAAGTATGAAACAGAAGAACATTTTCTATCCAGTTCATTAACCACATTAATAAAAAACTCTACTTATGGGATAGCCTATCTGATAACTTCATGGATTATTAAAAGTGAGTGAGAGGCTTATCTGCAGCATGGTTTTGAGGTTCTCTAACTTAGATTATGGGTGTGGAAACATTCTTCCAGTGAGTTCAAAACCATTTCTTCTTTAGAATTCTAGTCAGGTTTTACATTATATTTTTATTAGGACCTGGGAAAGAAAGAGAGGCCATATTGTACAGCTCTTGCTTGAGGAAGAAAACAGTTTACACAAAGGAAATGTTGCCTTTGTTTATCTTAACTCTCATTCTGAACTCTTCCAGTTTTGGGGGCAGTGGTGGTGGAGGTGGAAAATTGATCTTTATTTCCCTGAGTCAGGTGCAGAATCCCTTCATTCATCTCTTCCATCAATTTCCCCCCAAATATAAAAACTCTCCATTCATCAATGTATTGACTTTAATAATCAGTTTGAAAGGTTGATCTATGTTTTATTGTCAATATATGTGAATATGTGTAATCTCAAACTGATCTCTAAATGGAGAAATGTGTTGGTTATGATTGAGAGTGCAGGGGCTCCCTCATTAAGTGAGAAAGGAGAAGGGGTCTAGGTTTGTTTATTTTATTTACTGGTGTGTATGAAAATTAGAGACAGTTTAGCGGTCTCCTCCTCAGAAGGATTGCAGTACTTTGTTATAAGAAAATTGTGACTTGATTATTAATTACTTAGTTATTACTATTTATTTTCTACCTCAATTATAATGCTGATTTACATATTGTGCTCCAAAATGAATTCAAGTTTCCAGGAAAAATGGGGAGATAAGAGCAAGCTTCTGACTCTCTCCCAGAAACTCATCAAAATAAGACAAAAAATAAAAAATAAGGATAATATCTCTACCAGCTCTGAAAGTAGGGAATGTGCCAGCTCTCTCCTATAAATTTGAGGCATTTTTTTGCCCCAATATAGTACAGATGATAACAAACTGATGTCCACAATAGGCATTGTCACACATTCCCATTTCTAAAGAGAGCTGTATAACATTGTGCAATAATCTTAAATAAATGCTGCTTAATTCATTTGAAGGAATAAGGGCTTTTGACAATAGGAGATGTGAAATATCTGCCCAGGATCCTTTCTTCAGTGTTGCTTAGCTGCAGAGGAAGAGATGGAAGGGTTAGTATTCAGCTTTCTTTCCTGTTTCATGTAGATCTATATTCTTAAAGCTTCTGGGACACAGTTCCAATATAGAGGGAGACACTAATGTGGAGAGGAGAGGTCTGAAGGAAAGGCATGTGCTGTTGGAAACAGGAGCTGACTGACCTTCTTACATCATTTGAGCAGCTGTGGACCCCTGGCAATGAGGGCACCTATGGTGGGCATATACAGGACGTGTGGACATGGCTGCCTGAGGTGGTCTGAGTCACTATTAAGCAATATAAAATGTCCAGCTCTAGTCCTTCAGGCCCGTATGTAGTTAATAAATTGGGAGACAGTGCATGAATTGTGGTATAGTCACACAATAGAACTAATGCACAGCAAAGAGAAAGAGCAAAGTACTGCTACTAGTATATTCAAAACATGGAGGAATGTGGGTGATTCATCCTGAGTGATTCAGGTGCAAAAGAGCGTACACTATGTGGTTCCAGCTCCTCAGTGCAGACACAAGCAAGAGTCAAGTATTTGGTAGACCTAAGAATAGGAGTTACCTTTGGGAGGAGGTAATAGCTAGGAGATGGCAGGAGGGGAGGCTTTGGGGGTACTGCTAATGTTTCATATTTTGATTTGTGTAATGGTTTATATGGATTGTTCACTTTGTCAGAATTAATTGAGATCCAGACTTAAGGTTCATGTATTTTATGTTATACTTCTAGTAAAACATTGCAAACCCCATTTTGGAGCAAGGACAATAACTCACTCAAGGCACTTCAAGAAAAATCAGAGCTATTATACAGCTGTGTAACGAGTCATCCTGGACTTGGGACGTATCACAGGAGGTAGCTCTAGGCCATCTCCCTTTCTAACTCGTAGTACCTCTCCTCTCCTTGGTGCATGTGCCCATTTCGCTTCTCTGTCCACAGCCTCACTCTCCTTCTACTTCACTTTTCCTGCTCTCTCATAACTACAGTTTGTGCATGCTTTGTATTTCCCACAGCTTTGGATCAAATCATGGCATCCTTTTATCTTTATACCTCCTTTTCAATATTCCCATTTCCCCACTTCTTTTTTAAAATATATATATATATATATATATATATATATATATATATATATATATATATATATATTTGATTTCAGAGAGGAAGGGAGAGGGAAATAGAAACATCATTTGCTGGCTGCCTCCTGCACCCCCCCCCACCACCACCACTGGGGATCAAGCCCGAAACCCGGGCATGTGCCCTTGACTGGAATTGAACCCGGGACCCTTTGTCCACAGGCCTACACTCTATCCAGGAGCAAAACCAGCCAGGGCATCTACCCCTTCTCTGAGATGTTCCCAAGAGGTGGCGCTGAACCTTAGCACAGCTATGTGATTCTGCCCTCGGGAAGCTGCCTTCTTGGCGTGGGTCATGGATACTCAAGCTACAGAGATTAAGACTTGAAGAGTTCCCTTTGGAAGGATGTGGGAAGGGCCAGCAATGACCCTCACCCCTTGCTCATTCCACCTTTTTGTCTTCTATCCACTAATACGATGTCAGATGCCTCCTAGCATAGTCAAGCTACTACTCCCATAGCTGAGACTGCTGCAGCAGCCTTTCTCTGGAGTGTGAGGTTTCAGGTTACTTTTCCTCTCTTCTTAGTGGCCTTTTTATAGCCCTGGTTGTTATAATTAGCTTGTAATAGTTTTATAATTAGAAAAAGGCTATTTCTATTAAAAAAGAAGTAAAACGTTTTAAAACCTGTTAAAAGGATGAATCTGACTTTCTTATGAGACATTGAAAAGTACACAAGTAATTGGAATTTTAAGACAGTATTTTGTGTTACTGGTATGCTTTAGTTAGGGAACAGGCTTCTGAATCAGGCCTTGGAATTGGAGAGAATCTTCTGGGTTATTGTCAATGAGTGGTGGGCATGGACACTCATCTGAAGAAAGTTAAGGGCCAAATGAATTAAGAAAAATTGGAAGTAGAAATAGCAAATGTATCTCAGGGCCTTAGACATTTCTTTAGCTTGTGTTTGTAATTTATCTATGGAAAGAGACGGTTAATAGATGGTCTGTGATGTTTCCCCAAACCTCTGAAACACTTGAGAATTTGATGCTGAATTGAATCCTTCTGTGACTGAAATTCAAGGAAGTATAGAAGTATACCAGATCCGTAATAAATGGCACATATCTACCACGTGCCTGTGCCTCTGTCCCGAGGACAGAGTAATCTGTACTTGTCAAACTGCCGCAAATGATGAGCAGTAGCTCCACCAGAGAATGAGAGCAAGTCCTGAGGGGCAGTGTGCCTAGCAATGCATAAATGCTGTTATTGCTAATGGCTTCCTGAGATGGTGGTGGTCTAGAAACAGCCAGTCTTGCCTCTCCTGACAACACATGACTGGAATATAGTCATGGGGCCTCTGCCATGCTGTGGACCTCTGTGTCATATTGCCTGGTACTGGGTGAAGTTTGTTGTGTCTCATAACAACTTAGACTATTAATGCAAACCACGGCTTCAAACTGAGCAGTGAGCATTGCAATGTATGCTAGCATATTTACTTCTTAAGATTCTTCCAGGTTATAAATGCCCACGTTTATTTGAAAATAAACTATTGAAAAAATATGCAAGTTATGGTTAGGTCAGCTCTTCAATACTTTTTGGTAGAAAAAGTAGCTTCTTTCACCCCTTTTGCAAAGGAATCTAATGGTTTAATTATTATGCTATACACATAATAAATCCTCTCTATGATAAAGATCAGTTCTCTCTCTGAAATTAGAACATCAAGAGAGGCACAAGATAGGTACTGACCTTTATCAAATTGGGTGGAGACACTTTCAAACATTATTTTTTACCAAGAGTGAAGCTTGCAAAATGAAGGACTTCTTTTTAAAATGGAAAATTATTTTCAATTTCATTCAGTCACAGAGAAAGAAAAAAAAAAGCATTTTTGTTGGACTATGTCTTTTCACCTATCCTTTACAGATACAGGGATAATATTGGGCACTTCAGTTGGAGCTTTGAGTGTAATTTAAGTAGGTAAAAGTTACTGAAATATGTGTTTTGTGGATGAATTCCTTTTCCCAATGAGATGTATGAAATTAGGTGTGTAGTTAATATTTCTTATTTGGCCCAATCATTGTTGCTCAGTGGTTGAGCCTCAATCCATGAACCAGGAGGTCACAGTTTGATTCCAGGTCAGGGCAGATGCTTGGGTTGCAGGCTCAATCCCCAATAGGCGGTGTGCAGGAGGCAGCCAGTTGATGATTCTCTCTCATCATTAATATTTCCATCTCTCTCTCCTTCTCCCTACCTCTCTCTGAAATCAATAAAAAATATATTAAAAAACAATATTTTTTTGCCTACTTTATGAACATTGCTTTGTAATGTAGTCCTTTGGGTCAGTAACAGGTTACATACAAGTCAGAATGCCATAAATAAGCTTTTGTTGTATTGAAAAATAGATGTATTTTAATTTTGACATTTAGAAACCATCATCTTTTCCAATTTCCTATATTTTGGGGGTCTCAGTTTATGTCCAGCCATCACTGTTTAAATCTGCTTTTTTTTGCAGTGAATAATTGCCAGAATTCTGAAAAAATTTCTTTTTGAAAAGAAAGTCATCCATCATAAATAAACTGTTATTTCATTTGTGAAGCGACTCTTTGGTAGAAGTTTGGAAAATTCAAAGTACATTTTGTATTGGCATTGGCTCTGTGATCAAGCTGTCAGTGGATCGCCACAGAATGAGGGGTTGGTTCCTTCTCTGAGTCTCTCCCTTATTGTCTCAGTCCCAGTACTTTCTTCTCTTGGTTGGATATTCTTTTAATTTATTTTTTTCTTCTTCAACTTTCTTTACTCCAAGGTTAAAGGTATCTTATTTCTCAAGTTGTATTAAAATGTTAGTGATTCATTGAGACAGTTAGAAGGAACTTGCAAGTTCAAATAAAGGGGTAATTATTAACAATAACAAAAATACATTCACCCTGTTGCCATGTTATTAGATACAACTGCAGTGTGTATAGATCCTATCTGAATATTAGCCTTCTTTCCTCGCTGGACAGTTTTTGAGTGTATCTAGTGCATTAGTCTCATCATCTAATTAACTGTTACTGCATCCTGGTGCTGGAGACAACTTCCTTGCCATAGACAAGAAAACTGAAAAGGAGATTAATTATCTACCTATGATGATTAAAGGTGGTGGTGAGAGAAATCTTCCTTCTATTGCCCTTGCTGGCCACTTGGTTCACAAGCCATTGTGTCATGGCCTGAACGGAGGCCGATTTGTACCTGAAGTCACTAGCTCACAGGTTGGTAGAAGCAGTTGGGAATATGCAAAATTATAGGTTAGATGTATTGAAATATATATCAGTATAGAATATTTTTATATAAATTAAAGACTGAGAAGTCCTTCTCTAGAACATATGGAGAACAACCTGATCATAAATGCTGTTGTGGTTGTGTCATTTGTCATAAGGTGCAAATATACAAGTACATATTTATTTCGTTTGATAAAAATTTTATTTTTCAATGTAAAATTTTTGACAGAAATAAACTTAAGAATGAATGGGTATGTTTAATTCAATATCATGAGCTGAATTTCTGAATCTCAAGAAAGTTGATATTGATCGTGCAATTTGTACATGACATCTGCAAATGTTTACTTTTATCATCATGGGTGCTATGGTGATATTTATTATCACATAAAAATCAGAAGACACAGATACACTAAGAAAACATCAGAACCTACTCACGCATTAGAATTTATTTAAGAGGACAGTGCATAAAGGCAATGACTGAACACATATCATGGCAGAAGGTACATTTACATGCCAATCTGTGAAATATGCCTTTTCATTTAGATTGAATGACAAAAACTGTACTATTTTGCTTTGCTCTTCTTGATTCCATTGTTTTACAGCATGTGTACAGCTGTTTTGATATTTGGTTCATCAACACAGCAATAGCCTCACAGTATTTAAAAAATGTTGGTTTATATCATTGTCATTGGAATAGAAGTCAGTAGAATTTGGAAGTAGAAATTAAATAGAAAATCAGGTAATTCTAATAATGGTTCATGTTTTTCTTCCAAGACATGGAATCAAATATATGTGAAGTTCACTCTATTGGAGATGAAACATTTGACAATATTGTGATTGATATTTTAAAGTTTGTGGAAAAGTTTAACATAAAAGATATGTTTATTTGTCTTTGTGATAATAATAGGAATGCACATTTTGGTAGGCTAAAGCATAATGATAAAATTAATGTTCTTGCTAAATTAAGAAATCTATGAACAAAATGAATTTGGAGTGGAGTTGGCTTTTCTGAACACAATTCTTAATTACATTAAAAATTACAATCATCTACTGATGAAATTAGCAACTGTAATTGATAAAACTTAAAAATATTTTTACATGTAAACATTGAACTATAAAAAACTGCAACTTAGCAGAACATGCTTTCTCTCTTTAAAAATATTAGACTTACAAATAATATTTTATAGAAAACACATTGTTAATCAACCAGAGTGCTAACTATATTAAACATGTTTATAAATGAGTCTTGTAAGAGTTTATTGCATTTTGCTTAAAATCCCTAAGAAATCTTTAATCAAATATTCAATAAGTAGTGTGTTAAAACTTCAAATTTTGAATATTTTTAGCAATTGTGATTATTGAACATAATGAGTACAAACAGGAAGACACTAAAATATATACCTACAAAATCAAGGTAAGAACTCAACAAAACAAACAGTGAGCACATAGGCTGTGTAAAAGGTTTAATTTTGAAATTATAATTGTTATTTTATTTACATTGGTTCTACTAAAAAATTAATTACTAAAAAATTTTATAAAATTAAAATACCACATGATTCTGTGTTTCCATATTTATTAAAACAAGATATTTTTATATTATTTATAAGCAATTATAAGCAGAATGATAATACTTGGTACACATTCATGTACTATAATCAGTTTTTTACTCTCACGTATACTAACTATGCCATGACCTTTATTTGGAAGAAAAAGGTATTTTTAAATAGGATCTTATTATTTGAAATGTTTTAGCTTTAAACCTTTTGGCTCATTTATTCACCTTTTCACTAAGATATGACATTGTATCCCGACTTTAAAATTGTTACAATAGGCTGATACTTTTTATTTATTAAAAATTTTAAATTTTGACACTATTGCAGATGTCCTCCCTTTCGCCCCCACCCCCTTTTCCCCACCTCCACCCATCTTCCCTTCTCCTTTCCCCTCCTTCACCACACTATTGTCCATGTCCATTGGGTATGCACATATGTTCTTTAGCTAATCCCTTCACCTTCTTTATCCAGTCACCCCCACCCCCCACACCTGCCAGTCTGTTCCATGTATCTATGCCTCTGGTTTCATTTTGTTTGTCAGTTTAGTTTGTTCTTTAGATTTCACATATAAGTGAGATTGTATGATATTTGTCTTTCTCTAACTGGCTTATTTCACTTAGCATAATACTCCAGCCATGCTGTCCCAAAGGGTAAGAGATCCTTCTTTTTTTACAGCTGCATGGTATTTCATTGTGTGAATGTACCACAGCTTTTTTATCCACTCATCTGCTGATGGGCACTTGGGCTATTTCCAGATCTTGGCTATTATAAATAATGCTGCTATAAACATAGGGATGCATATATGATTTCCGATTGGTGTTTCAGGATTCTTAGACTATATTCCCAGAGGTGGGATTGCTGGGTCAAAAGGCAGCTACTTTTTATTATGACTAACTGTAGATTTTCAAAAACCCTTTTCTCCCTGCAAATTTACATATGCTGTGACACTGAGGAAGAAGGAGCACGGCAGGTCCACACATTCACTGTAGGTATTTTAAATAGACAGAATTTAATTCAGGGAATTACCTACCAGCTAATGGAAGAGTTTGGGGAACCAAACAGAATAGCAAGGCAACCAAGGGATTAGCAACTGGCACCACCCCTGGGTCTGGGAAATGCAGAGAAGAGATGATGCTGCCAGAACTAAGAAGGTAGGAGGAGCTACACTCATGAAGAGAGTGGCTGTTCAATGGGAGGTGGAATGTCAAAGGAGATGCAGCTGCTCAAAAATTGCTCCTTAAAGCAGAGTGAAGGGGTTGTAAGAAATATCCTCGTCTTCCATTTTTCAGCTCATCTTCCAGTGCTCCCCTTAATCAGACCTACAGTGACCAGAGCTGGAGAGGAGTGGGAATGGGTCTGGGAACAGCAGCTGAGAGGTAACTTCTGGACATCATACATGTCCCCAAAGATAAAAATGGGTTTTCTCATATTTAAAGTAGCAAAAATCTAACAGATGCATATAGCTATCTGGCAATACTGAATAATACAGGACAACAATTAGTAGTTTTCAAAACTAAAGGTATAAGAGCCAAGTATTTTATTCACAGGCCTTAATTCAGAATCTAGTTATTTACTCTTATTTTTGCACATAATTTTGTGTACTAATCAAAAGCAGACCAGATACAGAAGCTTATAAAGATAAAATCAGCTGACAGGTATAACACAAATCAAAAGTTGGAATATTTAACAATCACAAGGGAGAGAATAGAAGAAAAATCCCACAAAATCGAGACAAAATAATTTAAAAGTTTTTTTTCTGATTGTTTAATATAAAAAACAATTTGTCATACCCAACTTGAGAACTCTTGAAGGCACACCCCTGAGGCTTGAAATCTTGCATTATTGATGTTGTTAAAGGTGAACATGAATCACTGAGAAAAGGTTAAATTATTCACAGCTGCTTAAATGAGAATATTTAAGATATTATAAAGATCTGTAGACCCAAGTAGTACCTGTCTGCCGGGGTCCAACCCCAGCAGGTCCAGGGGTTCCCAAAGGCGTAGACGGAGTCGGCGAAGAAGGAATGACATGGAGACAGCGTTCAGTTGATCAGCAGCCTAGCCAGGATCTCCAGCCAGGATCTCCAGCCAAGTTCTGTTCAGGATCTCCGGAGAATTTCTGGTCAGGATCTCCAGCCAAGTTCTGTTCAGGATCTCCAGCGAAGTTCTGGTTAGGATCTCCAGCCAAGTTCTGTTCAGGATCTCCAGTGAAGTTCTGGTTTGGATCTCCAGCCAGGTTCTGTGTCCATGTTCTCTTGCTAGGTTCTCCAGGTTCTCCAGCCAGGTTCTGTAGCCATGTTCCCTCGCTAGGTTCTTCAGCCAGGTTCTGTCCAGGTTCTCCAGCCAGGTTCAGTCACCAGGTTCTAGTCAGGTTCTCTTGCCAATTTCTGTAGTCAGGTTCAGTCCAGGATCTTTTGCCATGTTCTCTCCAGCGAAGTTCTGTCTGTAGGTTCTCTGTAGGTTCTGTCTTCTAAGTTCTGTGTGTAGGTTCTGTCTTCTTGGTTCTGTCTTCTAAGTTCTGTGTTGTTACATCTGTATTTATACCAGTTGATTCCAATCCTATCAATCTCTATTACAAAGGTTAGGGCGTTTCTTATCTCCATTCCAGGGAGTAAAGATTATGTAGCTTAAGCATGATTGTTCGTAGTTAAAGTGATTAATTACCCGCCTGGCACTTAGTTAAGAGGTTTTATTCCCTCCCTAACTTCAGGGGAAAATCCCTACCTGGGGAAACAACCTTTCTCAGAGACTTTGGTTAAAACACATAGTGCCAAGAAGGTGAGCAAACATATTAAGAACAGTATGCCATATATGCCAGGTCCCTTGAAACAGCAAGCATGGACCGGCTCCCAGCACCTGTCCCCTAGTTGAAAAACTAATTTATTTGGAACACTTTATAATGTCTTGATACTGGATATGTGTGTGTGTGTGTGTGTGTGTGTGTGTGTGTGTATGGTATTACTAGAGTAAAGTATTAAAAATATTAAATGTAAACAAAGAAGACTATTGTTAACAAGTAATACAAGTAAAATGATGTGTAAGCTTCACACACACACCTCAGAGTGAAGAATCTAAAGGCAACATAAATTCATTTATTTTACAAATATCTACTAAGCACATACTATACAGCAGACATATTTTTGAACATTTTATTTATTTAAAAGTGACTAGTTTCCAAAAACTATATAGCTATATAAAATGTAAATAGCCAGATGAAGTGTGAATGCACTTGAAATTACGTCCTTGTTCATTTTGAGATTGACTTGTGTATATACTAGTAATTGGTCATATGTGTACATGAAGTGTTTTTGTTTGCTTATTTACTGATATTGAAATATCCAGTTTATTGGGAACATGTTATCAGCTGAAATAGATTTATAAATGTTTTAAATATATCATCATGGGGCATTTGGAAAGGATGTTAGACAATTTATAAAAGAAAGAAGTAAAACTAGTATTTGCCTATTATGGCAACACCAAACCCTCTAATGTTCATAGAAAGTTGTTTTTTTTTTGTGTGTGTGTGTGTGTGAACTATTTGAAAGAAAGTAGACTAGAAAAGAAGACGAGAAATTATACTAGGAGTTGAGCTCCTGATTCCATAACTGCAATCTGCTCTTTCATTATCTGAACAAAAGATGCATCCACCAAGGTTTGCTTCAGAAAAATACATCATTTGTGAGTTTGGTCATTTATATATGCTAATGTGCCTAAAGTGTCAACATTGTTTCTCTAAACATATTAAACAACTTTCAGTGAGCAATTAACAAAATAAGATAATTTTGATTTTTAAATGTCATATTTGCTATTGATTATAAAATTCCAAATGAATTACTGAGCAGAATTCAGTATTTCCTTACAGGAGGAATGAGAAAAGTTGACAGTCTTCACCTGTAAAACTTTAGTGGTGGGAAATGGAATTTCATCATTTAATGACTTGCAATTCAAAATAAAGATGTTTATCATTTCACAGATAAATATATGTCTTATTTATACCTACCCTGAATAGTCTCAAATCATCAAACATGAAACAAGTAAATTTGTGCAAAAACTTTAAAATGGTTAAAATCAAACAACTTGAAGAACAGTAAGTAAAATATTAATAGAAGACAAATTTACTTAAGTCACCCTTCTTCTCTCTCCAACATTTTCCTCTCTTCTCATTTTCTTCCATCTCTCATCCCCCATTTTTATTCTTGGATTGGAGTCTCTGAACAAATTACTTTAAAAATTAATTTTTTATTGTGTAAAATATTACATATGTCTCCTTTTTTACCCATTGACCTCTCCCCGGGTGTTTCCACCCCCCACCCCCTCAGCACATGCCCTCACCCCCCCACTGTCTGTGTCCATGGGTTATGTTTATATGCATGCATACAAGTCCTTTGGTTGATCTCTCACCACCCTCCCCACCCCCCCCCCCCGTGAAAAAATTACTTTTGAATATGCTATTAGAAATCTAGTTATTTTTTAACACAGTATGACTACTGAATACATTGCATTTGGGGCTGTTTTTTAATGTTTGACCAGTGAATACTAAAACTACTTAATTTAATTTTTACCTATAAATTTCTTTTTACTTGTGTTGATAAATATGGTGAGTTATTTTCAATGTAAACCTGAAGATTTTAATACAATAAAGCATCACCACTTCTATTATTTTACCATCTTTATAATGAAGTGAACACTACATATTTTTCATCTTGAGTCTACTGACTGACTCAAGCATTTCTCCACTTAACTTCTCGACTCAACTTCTCATCCTTGTCTTGCATTTTGGTTTATTGTTTCTGTTCCGTCATTTCTGATCTTCATGTTGATATTTAGTCATCATGGTTTGACACTTGTCTCTCTCTTTATGAACTTGGTGTGATTCCAACTCCTGTGATCACAATCCTAAAACACCATTGTATGTGTTAAAGTAATTTTCAGTGACTAAACTGTGATACACTGATTGTACTGTCTTATTTCTCCTATAAGCACACCCTGAAGAGTTGTATCCTACTACTAATGTAATTAAAATGTACTTTGAGTGGCATTTCACTTAAAATAGTTATATAACTTAAATTGAAGTACTTATTTCAGTTAAAGTAGTGAGTGCAATAGGAATATAAAATGATTTATTAGAGAAACAAGTAGTCATTTTTAGTAATGTGCATTGTTAATTCAAATCATTGCCTGTTATACTCTCTTAGTAAATATTTAACTTGGTATAACTAAAGTATTTAATTTGGGGGTATACAATTTATCCAACTTATTTCCAAATAAGTGAAGGTTACGCTGAAGGATTTGAACAGGCATGTTCTTTGACCTTTAAGAAAAAAGCATCTGAGACATGTAAGATGTCTAACAACTTAGAGATACGCTTTCAATTCTGAGTTAATCCATCTTTTCCTAACAGGCTCTTCGTTTAATGTCCTGTGAACTACCACGTAATGATTGCTGCCAGTGCAGTTAAATGCTTACATAATTAAATCTATATCAAATGGATTTCTTTGTCTTTCCTAAGCAGTTTCTTGCTGTGTGCTTAAACTTGTTGGAGTTTAGAATATTGTTATGGAAAATGTAAAATGTGCGAAAATGAGCCCTGGCCGGTTTGGCACAGTGGATAGAGCATCAGCCTGTGGGCTGAGGGGTCCCAAGTTCGATTCTGGCCAAGGGCACATGCCCGGGTTGCAGGTTTGATCCCCAGTGGGGGGCGTGCAGGAGGCAGGCAATCAATGATTCTCTCTCATCATTGATGTTTCTATCTCTCTCTCCCTCTTCCTTCCTCTCTGAACTCAATAAAGAAATATATTAAAAAATATGTGAGAATGAAATGAAACTGTGTTCTGTGGCAGGGGGAAGTATATTTTTGCCAAATAAATAGTCATTGAATTGTATTTATCCAATTACATAACTTGTAATACCAGTTATAGCTTAGGAAAGATAATACCTTTTGTGAAATCTATGAAAGTATTATTATAATATTTCTTGGCAAAGAATATAGAAATATTTATAATTATCTCTTTCTCTGTATAATCTTCCTAAGTGCTCCATGGGAACACGGTTTGTGGTGGTTGAAAGCACTGACTCAGAATATAGAATGAGTTTACCTTCTGATTATTCTATTTACCATCAATATGAACTTGTGTTATTTATTTACCATTTTTGGTAAATGGGACAAATAACAGTACCTGTCAAATGGGACAAATAATAGCACCTGTGGAATATAGATAGCTTGAAATATAAATGTGAAGATGTGTATGTAAGCTGCCTAGTACAGTGTCTGGTGCCTAATATATATTAGCTGTTATGATCTCTTTTTTTTTTACTAAATCTCTCAATATGAAATTATACTGTAATTTATTTAAGAAAAGTATATAGATGTACAATACTTCAAATTTGGCTTACAAATTAGGGAATGGATATTCTTAGAAAACATTTATTTTCTTTAAAAAATTATTTATATCCTACAATTCATCCAACATGGAGTTATGTACAAATATCTTAAGTATTTATAGTAAAGTTCACACAATGTTTATTTTATTTTTTAAAATTTAAGAAAAGTTGTTAGTTGTACTAGTTTCAGGTGCACCATATAGTGATTCCATGTTTTTCTACCTTACAATGTGATCACCCCACTAATTCTAATAATCATTTGTCACTGTGCATACTTATCACAATATTATTGAATATATTCCCTTTCACCTTATTTTAGACCCAGTATTTTTGCTGAAATCTCCAGTCCCAGCTGGCTGGCTTAGTTGGTAGGAGCATTGTTTCATACACCAAAAAGGTTGTGAGTTCAATTTCTGGTTGGAGCACATACCTAAGTTGTGGGACTAATCCCAGTCAGGGCACATGTAACTGAGCAATTTCTTTCTCTCACATCTATGTTTCTGTTCCTCTCTCAAATCAATAAACATATTTTGAAACATGTATTATCTTTGATATCCGACACTTCAAACCTCAACTCTGCCACTGACCAATGGCAGAGTACCACTAATTCCTTCCTATGAGCTTCAGATTCTTGTTCATAAAATGGACTATTGAAGGATTAGGGTGAGCATGCAGTTATGATAACCATTCAGATTACTTGTGTGATACAGTGGTTATTTCTCTGTGTTGGATTCTTGATCATTTATTATTTACATTTGAAGCAACACCTGGTGAGGCTCATTACTATGCTTTTTCTTAATCTCTTTTCATGTCAAACTGGACTTGCCTGTAATGATAGAACTGCTATTTGGAATATCTGCTTGTCCTACCAGAAAAGTCATATGCTTGAGAAAGTATATAATAGAAAGAAAGAATTGGACTTAAGTATCAAAGACCAGAGTTTGAATCATGTCCCTACAGCCTAATAGGTGTGTGACTTCCCTGGGTCACAGTTTCTGACATTTATAGAGTGAGAATAATAAAAATAGCTGTCTTGTTGCCTGATGTTATGAGAATTAAATCAAAGATTTTTAAAAATGCTTCTTAAACTGAAAAGTTATCTGCAAATGAAGTCTGTATTCTTGATTCAGCTGTTTATCAAGTAATAATTTTATTTGTGTAGAATGATTGAGTATTGGATATATTTTTTTACATTCTTGATATACTTTTTCATAATCTCACATTGACTCTTTCAAAATGCCTGGCTGCAGTTAGGAGGGCAGTCTGTTACCTAGCAACAGTGTTTCCTGAATGCCCTCTTCGGTAACATAGCTTTGGCACACAGGTATGCCCTATATGTCACACAGTATAGTAGTGAGTTATTCACATTTACCAAACACATCTGTGGAATTCCTATAACTAATCATGAGTAGAAATTCAAGGACCATGACTAAGGAGCATACCTGGATTAACAACATTTGAAAAAATTATTAGAAAGATTTTACCTATTTGTCAAATGTAATACTTTATTTTTTGAACTGATTTCTTCTTTGTTTATTATAACTGTTATTGCTCTTTAATAAGAGCTAATGTCATTGAATTTCACAAACATCTATAAAATTGTATGTTTCTTATATACCTGGCAGATATTGAGCCTTACTAAGTATCTATACTAATAAAAGCATAATATGCTAATTTGACCAGACATCCTTCCAAACGACCTTCTGGACAAAGCCGGGGCTGCTAGGGAAGCCTGGGTCCCGGGTGCCTGCCAGCAGCCAGAGGGAAGTCCGGGTCCTGGATGCCCTGGGAATCCCAGGTCCCAGGTGCCAGAGGGAAGCCAGCAGCCAGGGGAAGGAAGGCCTACCTCTTGCACAAATTTCATGCATTGGGCCTCTAGTCCTATATAATAAAAGGGTAATATGCAAATGGGCCGAATGGTGGAATGAACAGTCACTATGATGTGCACTGACCACCAGGGGGCGGATGATCAATGCAGGAGCTGTGCCTCCAGCCTGCAGGCCCTGATTGCCTGATCGGGGCCTGTCAGCCAACCTCTTGGTCCTTTCTCCCCAGACGGGAGGCTCCGATTGCCTGATGGCAAATGGGGAACCGAGGGTGGGTGGCAGTGGGGGTTGGGGCCGGCTGCCAGCAGCTGAAGATGGTCTCAGGCCAGGCCTAGGGACCGGACCCGCACACGAATTTCGTGTGCCAGGCCTCTAGTATTGGTATAATAATAGTAGTAATTAAAGCACTGAGTTTTTTTTTGTTTTTTTTTTTTTAAATATATTTTATTGATTTTTTACAGAGAGGAAGGGAGAGAGATAGAGAGTTAGAAACATCGATGAGAGAGAAACATCGACCAGCTGTCTCCTGCACATCTCCCACTGGGTATGTGCCCACAACCCAGGTACATGCCCTTGACCGGAATCGAACCTGGGACCTCTCAGTCCGCAGGCTGACGCTCTATCCACTGAGCCAAACCGGTTTTGGCAGCACTGAGTTTTATTTAAGCTAGTAAATAATTACTCTTTACAATAGACCTATAAACTGGACCTTGATCAATAAACTTGTTAATGGTAATTTGCTGGTTATGGAAATGAGTTCAGTTTGGCTTTTAGCCTAACATAAGCCTATAGTCTTAATAAAGGTCATAGTGAATAGCTTTGTTTGTGTCTAATTTCAGTTTTTTAGGTAAAGAAAGCCTTTGCATAATTTCTTTGTTGTTTTTAATACTTGTAGGTCTTCAGTTTTAGTGAATTACATTTTTCTGAAAGTGACTATGTGAATCACTGAAAGGGTGTAGGCACTTGGAGTCATAGATATCTCTCAGTAGTCAGCCTGAAAGTATTCCTGACAGTTCACATTAGAGCTAATTAGTTTGTGGCTATGTTAATTGATGCAGGACTAGCTGATTACTGCTTTGGGATTGTTTCTCATTCTTTTCCAAAAATCTTTACGCAATCATAACATCCATTTGTAGAGCCTGATATAATACTGGAGACAAGTAATACCTTGAGTTATGGTATTTGCACTGTAACATCTCATAATATGGCATTAGCAAGATAAATGGTTCCTTGGTGCTTAAAATTCACAATATTAATTTTAGTTTCTAAAAAGAAAAAATAGATAAAACCTAAACTCATTTAAACTTTATTCCTCTTTACTCAATCCCTTATATAACTTTTTAAAAACAACATTTTATTTATTACGTATAGAGTCTTATTTTTCACACAGCACTCAAGAAGCATATGTGTGCAAATTATTTTTTCTGCCACTGACTGTGAAATTATTCCAAGAATGGTTATAAGAAGTAGAGATTTTGGGGAGAGGGAGGGTTGAGAATGGCATTTCTTTGTAAGATAATTCTTAATATTGTTTGAACACAAAGTAAATATATTGTGACATTGCTATCTTTACGTCTTGAAAATAAGGTATATAGATCTCATCAAGCAACAGTGCCAAATAGGAGTTTTCACTAGAAACTTCAGTATAAAGCAATATGCTGTTTGACTAATAACAAACATTACTCGTTTTCTAGAAAAATGGACAAAAGATACAACTAAACAAAGTATGGCCATAACCATTTAAACAAGATGTGTAATACTATTATGATTTAAGGGAATGCAGGCTTAAAAATACCTATGTAGCTATTTTGTAACCCACAGGATTGATAAAAATGCAAAAGTCTAACAATTTCAGGTATTGATGGTGTTTTCTGGAAAGCAACTGTAGAGAAGTAGAATGAAAGGTGTTTAATCTATATCATATGGTCCATTTAAGTCTTTTTAACCTGCTGTGATGAACTTTTCACCGAGTAAGCAGTGGGACAGTATTCAGTCAAATGAAATATTTGAATCCATTTTTTTTTCTGTTTAGTCTCCATTTTTTTTCCTATTTATCTGCTTATTGAGGCTACTAGTCAGATGATTCTGCTTGTGAACTATAACTTTGGTTATCAAAGTTATTGTTTTTCTTTGGTTATTGCTTATTTTTCTTTGATTTATACATAAAATTCTTAATATACTCAGATATATTTTGGTCAATCTGACTCAATCTCCACTCTATGTTCTATTAGTTGGAAAAGTTGAAAAGCTGAAAACTACCTTTTCCACATTTTTTTTTGCATTAGTTTCTGCCATTTTAGATGCCTTTGTATGGTACAGGTTGCCCCTGCTATCTGATAGTAGTGCATTCCTATGAAACCATTTGTAAGCCAAAATGGTGTAAAGTGAAGAAGCAAGTACTGTTAATTTATGTGGAAAAAAATTTGAGTGTTCCAAGACCAAAAGAACTCACCTACCGAATCATACCAAATAACACATCAAACCTAAACTAGCACTAACATCAGAGTAGCGTCACTCTCACGGGTTGGGGCATGCACTGCCTCTATAATGGCTCCCTGCAAAACAAATGCTGCATGCTAGTTTTGGCTCTTAGCCTCTTTTCATAAAAGCACAAATCCTCTGCAGATTTCTTTGTTAGCTAAAACAGGTATTAATGTAGGTCTTTTGTAAAAGAAAAATGGCACAACATGACCGTTGGAAAAGTGGGCAATCACTGTATAGGGAAGGGACACATGAGGTGGAGGCCACATGCTTGATGTCTTGACTTTACTGCTCTCTGGAAGTTCCTTATTTGCAAAATGACACAGTGTCCATCTCCAGATTTCAGCGTATGAAGAAGCAGTGGTAGCAGTGGTGAGTCTTCTTGTTCTTACTTTCTAAACTCTGGAGCTTCGTTTCAAGTTTCATTCTTTTCCTTGTGGGTATGACAGCTGTTCGTGACTGATGTTGTGGGTTCTTAATTTCAATTTACGTGTGGTGGTGGCTTCAGGGCACCGGTTCCATGCTGCTCTGGTAGTTATTTAAACGGTCTAGACCAGAATCTGCCCCTTAGGCCATTCCATCAATGTTTAGGTAACTGATTCCTGATTAAATCCCTTCTTGCTTTAAAGCATAAGATCTGTTTCTCATCCTAAACCTTGACTAAGACAGACTTGGATCCTTTGCATATTTTTTTCTTTATATTACAGAGAATTGTATTTCCTAGCCATGGATCTGACAGTAGAATCAGTGACACCGTAAGCACTGTTGATTCATTTTCTTCACATGAATTCCTGAGTATTATTACAGAAATAGCTGATCATTCAAGGTCTACAAACACCATCGAAGTCAATTTGACAAATCTCCTTGTCAAGATGAGTGATACACACCACTTTCTGTAACAGGATCTTCCTCTAGCTTTCTCCCAGTCAGTATGTGTAATGTAGGTAAAAGCCACTACCTGAGGGGGGATAAAAAGGGCAGTGTCAGTGTATATCCAAATACAATACCAGGAAATGTTCTTTTGTGAATATTTTCTTTGGAAACCTAACATTTTTAAATTAATGGATCTGATTAAACTGTAGTTCTTCATGTTCATATGTGATGTGATTGCTAAATCAGACAAATTTATTTATGACTCTAGTGATCTATCCATTCATTAATAATAAGCAGGTTTTATCCTGAGGGATACTTGAACACATTAACAGACCCTTCACCTAATCCATGTATTGCTCCTGGAGAGAATCAATGGGTGATAGGTGATCATTTATCAAAATATATATACCCGCCATTTGGTTTTGCCTCAGTAATCTCAGGGTCTTCATTTTTAGACAAGCTTGGTGTAAAGTAATCCCAGAGGATTTGGGCAGTCAAGTCTTAGGGCATAGCACTTGCTGTCAGCTATTCTCCCTGCCAAGAAGATATATTGTGCTTCTATTTTTTTTTAACATTAATTTTAAGGGAAGTAGAATGAGAATTGAGTTTTACTAGTTTATTCTGTATCTTCCAATTGAATATATTACAAATTTAATTGTTCCATTTAGAAAATGTCTATAAATAGCTTCTCACTCTGAAAACAAATTCATTTATGCAAATCTCTGAGTTGGTTATAGAATAATCTTTGAGTTAGTGACCAATATATGGTGATATTTCTCCTATGGCATAATACATGGTTCAAATATCAATGGTGTGACTCACACAATCAAAGCTCTTACCCAGTAACATGCTTTACTAATAATCACAAGATTACAAGCAATTAAAATTCATAGGTGAAGAAGAATAGGTTTGTTATATCCTATGTGGCTCCCTAGGTCATTCCTTCCAGCCTCAGTCATATTATCTCTGGCCTAGAGAAATAAGTGATGTTTCCAATGAGTTTGGCAAGTCATTTAACATAGCAGGGAACTTTAAGGTATATAATATCTCTGTTTTATACTCCATAGAGTACTAAAGCCTCTGTGTCATTTTCAAGAAGCCGTGACTTAGGGATTCACAAGTTGGTGTACCATAAGCAGTTCTAAACAGAGACAGGGACATCCCTCTAAAAGTATTCCACAAATAAAGATTCTCTTCCTAGCCAATGGCATTAGTTTATTTGGTAGGAGAACCAGATATGAGCTTGTTTGTAAGTCAACTGACCAAATTCCCTGTCTTGTATCTTTCCAGGAAGTATTTCCCTTGATTACTGAAACCAACAGAGAAATTGATCACAAACCAACTACCCTACTCCCTCCCCCAAGTGGAAATGAGAGTGGCTCCTTTAACTATTATAGGGGGAAGCCAAAAATAGTGTTGCAGTTGTAATACAAGCAAATAACACAGTTATTAATAATTAATAACATAAGAATAAACTTTGTACTTTGTGCACTCATAATGGTAAACCTACTTTTGCCGATCCCTACATTTGATGACCTACTTATAGAACTTTTGATTCCGATCCCTGCAATTTTGTACTTTGCTGGCTTAAAGGTAATAATTCCCAAGAATTAAGATAATAAAAATGCCTCCATCAGGAGGTACACAGTTATTTTATTTAAATTGGAAGCTGAGACTGATACCTCACTTCTTTTAGGGGGTTATAGTGCTGGCTGAAGTGATATACCTTGATTTAGAAATGGGCAAATGACCTGAATAGAAATTTGCCCAAAGAAGACAAATGGCCAACAGGTACATGAAAGGTACTAAAAAATCACCAATCACCCTGGAAATACAAATCAAACTGCAATGATATATCACCTCACACCTTTTAAATGGCTATTATAAAAACGACAAGCGATAACAAGTGTTGGTGAGAATGTGAAAAAAAGGAACCCTTGTGCATTGTTGGTGGCAATGTAAATTGATATGGTTATTATGGAAAACAGTATTGTGGTTCCTCAAAAAGTTATAATCCAGCAATTCCACTTCTAGATATGTAAAAAAAAAAAAAAATCCAGTCCTGATGCTTTGATTTTCTTTATTCAATGTACAAGTCATACAGTGGATACTTTAATATGTTTTTTAATTGATTTGTAGAGAGAGGAGGGAGAGGAAGAAGGGAGAGAGAGATAGAAACATCAATGAGAGAGAAACATCCATCTGCTGCCCTCTGCACATCCCCTACGGGGATCAAGCCCACAACACAGGCATGTGCCCTGACCAGGAATTGAACCAGTGACCTCTTGGCACACAGGTCAGTGCTCAATCACTGAGCTACATCTGTCTGCTGGGAGCCATGGGTACTTTAAAGACTCATATACAACTTACTATCTAGGGCATTCTTTATATTATTTCATTGAAAGTTTCTCCCCTTCGTTTTCTCTCTCTGGCATTATTAATTTGAGGTTGGACTCCTTAGCTAGGCCTGTTTATCTTTAGAAAATATTTTTTCTTATATTTTCCATCTCTTGATTTTCTAAATTTTATGTTTTTAACACTTAAATTTTTATTTGGCAATAATATTTTTATGCTCTTGAGATTCTTGTTGTTTTCTGATCTGCTCATGCATCTTGTCTTTGTTTTTGTGGTATACTATAGAATTTCTCTTAAGCTACTATGAGACCTTTTAAAAAATTATTTCCTATTCCCTGGATTGTCATTGTTAGATCCGTAGTCATTTTTTGTTTGTATGTCTTTTATTTTAATCTTTTTCACTTACAGTGTGAGGTATCTTCAATGTTTGATATATCTTGCATGTATATTTATAATTCAAAAGATATTAGTAGAAATGGGGAGTGGTGTCTGTCTCCTACAGCCTTTCCTTAGAGAGGAATTTGTGAAAGACAGGACTGGGAAAATCGCAACTTCCATATAGTACGCATTTGCTATGGGAAAATGCATGGTTCACCTAATGAGCCAATTTCTTTTCTTTAGAGATGAACACATTGTTTTGTTTTGTTTTTGTTTTGCCCAGGGGATAAACACTTACCCGCTAGGCATTTCGTACTCTGGAATGGAACATCCTGTTGCTCCATATTCATTATCCAAGTATTCTAATTTTCTTATCTATATTCTTTCATACTGGTGTCTCAAAGCATCAACCTTTTCCAGGATCTGTCCAGTTATATCAGTTTCTTTTTGCCTATATTATAGGATGTGGATTTCTATATGATATAAGTCACCACTTTTCTATGTGCTATCTTACAGAAATTGGAAATTATCTCAAATCTGTCATTCCCCCCCATGCCAAATATTATTACTATAGTTCATATCCCCATAATGTATCTTCTTGACTGTTAACCCATGGTCCCACAACCTTCAGTTTCTCTCCAATTCAGTTGAAATTTTCCTTTGCCATTAGGGCTTTCCACTTAAATAATAAGGACAGTTATGTCACTACAATCCTTAAACTCCTCTATCATCCCTTCATTGACTATAGAATTAAATCTAAACTTTAATGTAACCTAAAGAGGTTCTTAGAAATCTGTCTCAAACATAATACTTGAATATGATTTCAGTAGTCAACCTTTTTGAGTATATTTCTGTTCTATCTTTACTGGACAATATGCCTGTGAGTAAAGGGCTAGGTTTTATTTATCTGTGCATCTCTATACCACTATAAAACTTACCATGAACTATTATTTTATTAATTCATTTAAATTGCTTTTTGAAATATACTATATGCCAAGTATTTTTCTAAATTCTGGGCACACAATCTTGAAAAAGACAGGCGGAATTACTATTCTCATAAAAATTTGTCAGAAACTCCAAATATATGTGCCAAACTTTCCATCCTTGTCACCTTCTACCCAGCTGTGCCCTAAACCACAGAAATTTTCATCATTTTGATGAAACATCAAGGATATTCAGAGTTCTTTGCCTTTCACATTCCATCTCTGTGGTGTAATACTGAAAGTTGATACTCAAAATTATGCGCTGCTTTAACATCTGGTACAATCAGGAGGGTCTATAATGACCTAATTGCAAGTTTCACTCCTTTTTTTTTGTTTCCAGAACAGAAAGTTTCCCTAGCCAGACAGTTCTACTTATTAAGGGACCAGATGTAGTTTTGCTTATCTCTGGGTAGTAGGTTTCCCTGACAGGCATGACATTATTCAAACAAGCCGATGACATTGTCTTGCAGGAAACAGAGGGGTGCCTCATCCCCAAAATACTATCAAGCCTGCCTTCTACGACCCCAGTTGCTCACTGTGCTCCTGAGTCAGTGCCCATGTGGCTCTGTGTGACACTGTCTTCCTCCTCCTGACTGTGAGTACTGGTGACTATATTTCTATGTAAGTCAGTAAATAATCTAGTAACTCCCATTGGCCTCATTGTCCTGTGTTGGGTGTCATGTGTCCAGCCATCCCTATAACCATAGGATGAGAATCCCTTCCTTACCAGAGGGGTGAATTGAAAGGGATGAAAACAGTTCTTCTTGTAAATCTGTGCTTTTTCTCTCTTCTCCATACTTGACAAATCAAAGGACTTATGCAGTCTAAAGTGCCTTTTGTGACAATTTCCTAACTTTTCAGGAGGAGTTACTCCATTCTCTTTACTCTTGCTCAAATTTATTCAATCTCTTTTTCTATACCATAACATATAATTTTTGTTTATGTATATCATCTCCTCTTTAGCTTGGTATCTCAAAGAAAAAAAATACTGTCTTTGAATCCCCAATAACTAGTAAAGTTCAGGATACTAAATATTTGCTCAGAATTATTTGTTAAAAACACCTGTTCTTATTATTTTAATCCCCACCTGAGGACATGCTGAGAGAGAGAGAGAGAGAGCCCCCAATTGGTTGCCTCGTTCCTCACCCTCCCTGACTGAGGATTAAACCCTCAACCTAGGTATGTGTCCTGACTGGGAATCAAACCAGCAATCTTTCAATGCATGGGACAATGCTCAACCAACTGAGCCCTTGGCCAGGCCCAGTTCTTATTCTTTTAAATTGGGACTCAGAGCAGCCATTTAGAACAATTGCGCTGTGCCAGCCATTGTGATTTAAGACTCAGTAAATCTTAGCAATCTAAGGTTGCAAGTCATGGGAAGGACTTGCCATATTATTTTGGAGATTTGATTTTTTATGATAGTATATTGATGCAACTAAATTTTAAAAAGTGCAATAGAAAAACACAGATTGACTAGGAAGTATGTGTTGTAAAATATGTTTCAGAGAAGTAAGTAGTTCCTGACGGGTCTAGTATATGCAGGCAATATCATTATATAGAAATCACTGAAAAAACTATTGGAAGTTAAAAGATTGGCAATTTCTGTTCCATTCAGATTGCTTCACTAAGTGGAAATAATATAAAGCCACTGGAACTTTCCATCATCATTACTTACATTTTATCAAACCCCTGATGAACAATGGAAGGCAGAAAAGACAGAGTGGCACATTGTTAAACTCTTGCACCAAATGTTTTGAGAGAAAGTCTGGAAATAGTGTTCTGATAGATTTCTGCATAAGTCAATAAATAATCGAATTTGCCAATGGAGGGAGTAAACTACCTCTATTGTTTGTTTCAGCAATGAGTTGGGTTATGTTTTTTTATAAGAATGGGAAAAAGGAATAGAAAAGTAGGACAAGGAAGAGAGAACGAGTAAGTAATAGAAGGCGACTGTCCCTCCGGTTTTTCGTAAAATATTTACAACATACTGTAGCATGCATCATTGTAGATAATGGCAAGAGAGGACACATATCTTGTTGACATTTCACATAAGACTCATTCTTAAATGAAAGGCATATGCTAGAGAATGACACTTCATAGTAATAATCAATTCACAGCCCCAATCTATTAGACTTTGCAATGTTTAATTGCATTAATTGGCTATTTCAATGTAATAAACTACCTCAAATTTCAGGGTCAAAGCAGCAATCATTTATTTAACTCATGACATTCCTAGATGGAAGCTTAGGCTGGGCTCAGCTGGGCAGACTCCTCATGGCTGAATTGCCTCACACATCTTTAGTTGAGCAGCTTTGCTGATCTTGGCTGGGTTTTCTCATATGTCAGGGTCTTGGTTAGAACAACTCTGTTGACTCAGCTCTAGTTCACACAATTGCTTATCATCCAACAGACTATCCCAGGCTTCTTTATATAGTGTCTGGGCAGAGTTCTAATAGAGAGGAGTGTGCCGGGCCTGCGACACTGTTACTTTTGCTTTTATTTTCCAAACCAAGCCACAAAGTCACCTCAGATTTAAGGGGTAGAGATTTAAGGACTCCAAAGGATGTAGATACAGAGAGGAATAAAAGGTAGAGTCATTATTATAATCTACCATATAAAGGAACAGAAAGTGAAGAAAAAATGAGAATTCTAGAAACAATGGTGACAGAGATGAAATAATTTAAAATTATAAGTTATTTTTGAAAGTTTGTTTTAAAAACTTTTGAAAAATAGTCAATAGAAATAACAAAAGTTCTTTTGGAAGTTAAAAAACTTTTTAAAGTATTTAATTTAGGTTTTTATTTCTATTGGCTATTTATTAAAAGTGTTGATAAATTTAATATGAAAACAGTATATCTTATTGAAAACATACATGCAAGGTAATTTACAAAGGAGTATAAACTTAGTTGCCAGTTCTCGGGACACAGGTCCATGGTATTGCATTGATATTCTAGCTACAAATGAATTTTCCAGCTATCAATACATGTGTAATTTATTGTGGATTAATGTATTTGCCTATAGAGAGTACATTGATAAGTTTGATATTTTATTTTTTGTAAAATAAAAAGATGTAATATTTTAAAAAGCCTAGTTAGCAACAATTTTAAAAAGCCATGACTACAGTTTTTAGTTATGCTTGTTCTTAGAAAACCATATTATTAGAATCAACCTAGTAATTGATAAGGGGGTAATTTAAAAAATTTCTGTCATAGCTAAGAAAGTAGTACCCTTACAAAACTAAAAGTATTCTCTGTAGAACTTTCCAAACAAGATAACTTTTCTACAATATTTCCCAGAACATTTTTCTTAGTTTCCATCAGATGAAGATTGATTATAGGAACAGAAAACCAATATATGCTCATATTACATTTCCAAACTTACTTAATATTAGCTAGCAATCCAAAGTTACCATCCAATTCAGACGACTCATATTCACAGATAATTCCCATGAATATTTATATTTGATAATCCACTTTCAAATATTAGAAGCCTAACAAATCAGTGCTAAATGGGTTAAGAGAGAGAGAGAGAGAGAGAGAGAGAGAGAGAGAGAGAGAGAGAGAGAGAGAGAGTCCTAAGGTGAGGGTTAAAACAAAAAACCAAAACAAAACAAAAAAAACTTCACATGAATTGCTGACAGGAGGGAATACCAATAAAGGTACTGGTTGTTTTTTCATGTCCAATAGTGTCTAAACTCTTCCCTGAAGAAATAGAGAAGATAGAAAAATAAATTGCTTTTATCTAATCTAAAATTTAAAGCATACCTTTGCTGAAAATTATGTTTGACTTTATACGCTACTTGAGTCCACATAGCAGTTAAACTCTTATGAAGAAAAGGGGGAACTTTTTTGCTTAACTTTGAGCTACATTCAGTGTTATATAAAACATAAGACTTTTCCCCCCTCATCTTGATACAAACCCTTAAAAGAAACAGAGAATAAGCGAGTTGATATGTAGACCATGTCAAAAGACATTTCAATTTTCTGCAATTTTGTCATTATCGGCACCATCCACCACATCCACCACAGGCTATTGCCTTTGAAGAGTGAGTTAGAAAGAGCTGTGGAAACTTTTTATTTTATTGCTGGTTCAACTACAGTTATTAGAGTCTGGCTTTTAGTTGCACTAAAATTTTCTCTCATGGATTTCTCAGAAAAAAAAAAAGGACTAACCTAAAAACCTGTCAGAGTTAGCATCTCAGTCTGAATGTGCATGCTCAACCAACCAACTATAGTTCTTTGTCAACCCCCATGTCCATACTTTTTTTTTTATTATCACTTTAAGTTTTATTGTCCAATGAGGCAAAACTGAATAAAATATTTTCCTTAAAAATCAATTAAAAGCCTCTTTTGCTATTTTGGTGCATAGGACATGAAACTATTACATTATTTTCAAAAGTTGTCCTAAGCTTAAATTCTTTATTATTTAAAATACAGCCCAAACATTTCGTGATTGTTTTCTACTAACATACTGCCAGGTGGATATTAGGATTACTATTTAGAGCCATTAGTTCACAGTATCTGTGCTGCATGCATGACATTGTTAAATGGTTTAGACTATAAAAAGACAGTCTCTTTTCAGGTCAAATTTGCAAATGGGTGAAAAGGCTAAACATTTTTTATTTATGTTTGCTTAAGGTCATAAGATATGTATGTAAATGTTATATAAATTGAAAATTAAAGATGTAAATAGAAAATCTAGTAAGAGACAAAGGACATTTTCTATTTTAATTACTAAATTACAATATTCATATATTTTATATATTATTTTATTTATTTATTTTTAATCTTTATTGTTAAAAGTATTACATAGTTCCCCATTTTTCTCCATTGACCTCTTCCAGTCCACTCCTGTCGCCCCAAGGCCCTCACCACCCCATTGCCTGTGTCCACAGATGATGCATATATGCATACATATTCATTGGTTGATCTCTTCCCACCCATCCTCCCCTACTTTCCCTCTGAGATTCAACAGTCTGTTCATGCTTCTATGTCTCTGGGTCTATTTTTGTTTATTAGTTTATTTGATTCATTAGATCAAACATATGAGTGAGGTCATGTGATACTTATCTTTCTCTGACTGGCTTATTTATTGCTTATGTAATATTTTAAATGACTCAATTTCAACAGAATTTCTTATGTAACAATTTAGTGATGTTTTTAGAGACTTTTACCTGTATTCAGTAACTGTGCAGGTTAGTGTAGCATTGTTTTGAGAATTGATTATAGCAACTAGTATGTTAGTATAATATTGTTTTGAGAATCGATGCATTGATCACTAGCATTGATCACATGGAATAGTCATGTAATGGATACTGAATAATTTGCCCTTTTGAGTATTTCAGTTTACTTACTGGCCAACGCTTTTGGTGTAATTTCATCCTTATCAGCAATAGATATAATGGGCTGTTTTAAAGGGGAAAAAAGCCACAATTTCACAGTTTTAATGTTTATCTTATTCCCTGAGCAAATGGTTTTTCTGTACTCCAACTGAAATTCAGCATTTTTCTACTTTAAGACAAGGCTTATTCAGGAAAAATGAATTAAAGAAAATGAAGTCAATTACTCATGTAGCCTTAGAAGTTGTCCTCAGGGAAAGTAATGACTGCGTGGTCTACTTCTTGTCTTGGAGCACTTGGCTCTTGTCTGGCCAGGCGATGGTCTGATGAGTTAGAGGCAGGAGTCCTCATCTAAGACCATGGAAAGCGACAGAAAAGTCAGATATGGTTCATTGGTCCCTGGAAACAAAACCAATGCAGGCTAAATATAATGAAAAGGAAATTTACTGTGAGGCCATAGAAATTAGGCCTAATGGATAACATTTATTGGTGGTCAATAGGCGCCAAGAGCTGTTCTCAGCATTTTACATGGATTGTATCGCTTAATCCTCACCATACCCTAGGAGATATGTTATTATTGCTCTATTTTAACAGGAAAAATAATGAAGGTAAAAATTAAATCTCATCTGTGTAAAAGAACCAACAAGGTTATTAGTTCCAGGGTAACCAAGAAAAGGGAATGAAAATAAGATATTTGGAATTAGGGAGGTGAGAACAAGCATCAAAGGAGATCCAGGGTTTCCTAAAACATCAGCTGTGACTACAGCCTGCTTTGGTAATATATGCATGGATATAAGGCCACCAAAGGATAAATTGAGGAAGACTAAATTCATTCTGCAAATAAGAACAGTATAGAGTTTACTCTCTAGTTAATTTAAGTACATAACCACTATAAACCATATATAGCAGTATTCAGGGAGTGGTTGAGGCACACATACCTTTTTCCTAGTTAAGAAACTGATGAAACTCTTAGCAGGACATATCTTTTTCTTTTCTTTTTTTAAAATATATTTTATTGATTTTTTACAGAGAGGAAGGGAGAGGGATAGAGAGTCAGAAACATCGATGAGAGAGAAACATCGATCAGCTGCCTTCTGCACACTCCCTACTGGGGATGTACCTGCAAACAAGGTACATGCCCTTGACCAGAATCGAAACTGGGACCCTTGAGTCCACAGGCCGACGCTCTATCCACTGAGCCAAACCGGTTAGGGCAGGACATAATGGTTTTCTTCCCTAGTTAAGTTATGTATCATCCACGCAGACATATTTACTTATCCCTGTATCTTTTTAATTTTTTTAATAAAAGCTGAAAGAAAAATATCACTTGTTCGTCAGAGGCATCTTGTTGAAGTGAACCTCTGCAGAAATTTGTCAGTCCTCTCTTGATTCTCAGCACAGGGCACATCAGATGACATAGCTTCCTGCCTTGTGTGTGGAGAGGGAAATATAAAGAGATAGGCATGGGCTGAATGAGATGTGGGATTTACTCTTAATGTCCTACCTCAGAATGATTTTTGAAAATAAAATGTGAGAAATTATAATCATATCTTAGAATTCTTCACCCCTTAAATTTTATGCCAAATTGTGTGTGTGCAATTGTGTGGTTTTCTAGGGAGAAGTTTGTTATTATTTATCAACTTCTCAGATAGCCCCTACAATCATGACAGCCACTACTCTGAACTAATTTGCTGGCTGCAGGCTATTACTTAACTTCTTTAAAAAATAAAAGTGACATGTTGGAATTATATTTTTCTACAACAGAATCTAGTCTATTGTGGGTTTTTAAAAAAATAAAACTTAAATGAAAAGCTCATATAAAATGTTTTTAAAAAATGTATTATCTTTCCATTTAGAATTAAACCAACGATAACTATTTCATTTTTAAAATGGTCACTGTAAAAAATAAAATAAAATAAAATAAAATAAAATAAAATACTCACTATAATTTAAAGACGTGATATTCAGTTGGCTCTTGGAGGCATTTTCCCCCATAAACAGGCATGACTAGGTTTTCCCAAGCCTGATGTACCCTTTGAGTCTATAGGGCCTGTTAAATATCAGGCCAATTTTATGAAGATAGATATTTTGTCTTTAATGAAGGAGACAAAGTCTTTGAACTCCTTGACACTTTATTCTTAAATTTCTCCTTCAAAAATCTTAGGGCACTTCATGGTCATTATGACCATTTCTAAACAGGTTGTCTTACTTTGAGTTCCTCCAAAGCCAACTCTTAGACAAACTGCAGGTAGTGTTTTTGAAGGTGGGGCCATTAAGTAGGGAAGTGAGATGAATTTTGAAGCTAACAACCACTTTAGTTCCTAGTACACTCTAGAGCAGCAGTTCCCAACCTGTGGGTCGCGGTCCCTTTGGGGGTCAAACGACCCTTTCACAGGGGTCGCCTAAGACCATCGGAAAACAAATATATAATTACATATTGTTTTTGTGATTAATCACTATGCTTTAATTATGTTCAATTTGTAACAATAAAAATGCATATCAGATATTTACATGATGATTCATAACAGTAGCAAAATTACAGTTATGAAGTAGCAACGAAAATAATTTTATGGTTGGGGGTCACCACAACATGAGGAACTATATTAAAGGGTCGCGGCATTAGGAAGGTTGAGAACCACTGCTCTAGAGAGATTCAGGGGGTATTGATACACTGAACCATTAGTGAGCTGGTAACGACTTAACAGTTTTTCTGAAACAACACAATAACAATCTTACTTTGTAGCATTTGCTGATATCTGCAGAGTAAATACCCCCATCATAGATGATTGCAAGCTACTAAGTACCTTAAACTACCTTGCAGCATTCCTAAAACTTTAACAATTGGCTCTCTTGAGCTAGTAGGAGCTAGTGCCAGCATATCGCTGAAAACCTTATCAATATTTATTGCTTGAAGTCTATTCCTAAAGACTGTTAAGTCCCTTGCAGTGTGACCATCTATACAGGTGACAAAGAAGCTCCAGTGACAAGAGAAAGTGTTCAGACAAAATAATATAAGCATTTGCAATTAGAAAACTACATCAAAGAAGATGTGAAGTGTATCCAGAGTATCAGCTACCTAGAGAACATGGGCTGTACTCTAGAACAGAATTAAAAAAACCCATTCAATTGTTCTAGAACTTTTAGTACATCTGAACATTTCTTAGGGCTTTCTATCCATTTCTGTTACTCTTTCTCCAAAATTTCTTAGCTATTTGTAGATCTTTTTATTTTTCTTCAAATTTTGATTGCATTGGATTTATAAATTATTTTGGAGATAAGTTTACTTCTTTAAAATATTAGTCATTTCATATGTGAACATGGTTTACTGGTCCACTCATTCAGGTCTTCAGTTTATTTTCTAATTGAATATTATTGTTAAGTTTATTGTGTGATTTTTTTATTTAAGTATAGTTGGTATACAATACTATATTAGTTATATTAGCTATATTCAGGTAGACAACATAGCGATTCAACATTTTTAAACCTTACAATGTGATCACACTACTAATTCTAGTAATCATTAGTCACATTATTATTGATTTATTTTCCCCTTCACTTTTTTGGCTATTGTAAATAATGCTACAGTGAATATAGAGGTGCATATATCTTCTCAAATTAGTGAGTGGGTTTATTTTGTGTGTGGGTGTTTTTTGTTTTGGGTTTTTTTTTTTTCCCAGATAAATACCTGAAAGTGGAATTGCTGGGTTGTGTGGTAGATCTATTTTTAGTCTGAAATAAGTTTAACACATCTATACTAATAAAAGGGTAATATGCTAATTAGGGCAGACATCTTCCAGACCACCTTCCGGACATCCTTCCGGACAAAGCCACAGCAGCTGTGAAGGGCCAGGCTCAGGCAGCTGCAGGTGGCTGCAAAGGGTTGAGGCTCAGGCAGCCACGGGCGGCTGCGAAGGGTCAAGGCTCAGGCTGGCAGTGGCAGCAGTTGCAGGGTATTGGGGGCAGCACCTTCCCCTGATCTGCCAGGTTGCCTCCTGCAGAGGGAGGCCAGACTGCGGCTTAGGCCGGGGGCAGAAGCAGAGGCGGTTAGGGGTGATCAGGCCAGCAGGGGGGCAAGTTAGGGGCAATCAGGCTGGCAGGCAGAGGCAGTTAAGGGCGATCAGGGAGGCAGGCAGGCAGAGGGATCAGGGGTGGTCAGGCAGGCAGGCAGGCGAGCGGTCAGGAGCCAGCGGTCCTGGATTGCGAGAGGGATGTCCAGCAGTTGGACATCCCTGAGGGGGTCCCAGATTGGAGAGGGTGCAGGCCAGGCTGAGGGACCCCCCTCCCATGCACAAATTTTGTGTACCGGGCCTCTAGTTTCTCTAGAAAAGTCTTGAGCATTCACTCATATGTTAATTTCTAGATAATTCATGAATTATGATTGTGGAGGGTGTCTTATTTTTATCATGTTATACTTTATTATTATTGCTGGTATAGAGCTTGCTTGTTGATGCTATTGGACTATCTATACCAGGGGTCCTCAAACTACAGCCCGCGGGCCACATGCAAATACAAATATTGTATTTGTTCCCGTTTTGTTTTTTTACTTCAAAATAAGATATGTGCAGTGTGCATAGGAATTTGTTCATAGTTTTTTTTTAAATTATAGTCTGGCCCTCCAATGGTCTGAGGGACAGTGAACTGGCCCCCTGTTTAAAAAGTTTGAGGATCCCTGATTTATACAGACCAGAACTTTTTAAACTTTTTGGTCTCAAGATCTCCTCATAATCCTCATTTAATTATATTTTGCCTGTTATTAAAGTTACCATCTGGCTTTCTTTTATTATTATTTGTCAAATACATCTTTTTCATTTGCTTATTTTCTAACATTCTATATTTATTTGCTTTAAGTTAGTCTCTTATAGACAAAATATTTCTGGTTCTTTATTTTTTAAAAAAATTTTGTATCAAGTCTGAAGGTCTCTGTGTTTTAACTAATACATTCAATAAATTTATATATATTATAAGTAGGGCTACAATAGGACTTATTCTGCCATTTTATTTTATATTTTCTATTTCTGTATTTCTTTTATGTTCTTTTCTCCTTCTTCCCTACCCTCTTTAAAAATATTGATTTAAAAGTTTTTGCTTTTTAAATCCTACTCTTAGTTTCCTAAAGGATACCTCTAACTTAATAAGATTCATATATGTTTATTTTTGCCTATAAATTTCTGAACTCCATTGATATCTTTATACATAAGACAATGACCTTAGCATGCTCCCTTTCAAACTTTCTCTAATCTTTTACCCTTCCCATCTGCTACATTGGTGTCAACTCTAATTTTTCTGGCATATTTTGGCTCTGCCTTTGAAGGTCATGATAGAATGCTCCAAGTTATTTATTCTAGCCTACTCCCAATATATACTTCAATGCTTTACTGTTTCTCAGATGTTTTAAAGAGTCTTTGTGCGAGAAAACCAATGCAGCAGAAAGGCAAACAATGTAGTCACATCCAGATCATCTATAATAATAAAAGGGTGATATGCTAATTAGACTGGACGTCCTCAGACATCCTTCCTGATGAAGCCGGGGCTGGAGTGAACCCAGCCTGGTTCCGGAATCCGGCCCAGGTCCCGGGTGCCTGTGGGTGGCCCGGGGAAAGCTGGCCTGGGTCCCAGGTGCCTGCTGGAGGAGGGAAGCCCAGGTCCCGGGGCTGGAGGGGAGCTGGTGCTGGCAGCCGGGGGAAGGAAGGCCTACTCTTGCACGAATTTTCGTGCATTGGACCTCTAGTTGTTGTCATAAAAGCAGCAGAAGAATACATTAATTGAACATATAAAGAATCAGTTCTTTCTGAATTTTCTAGATATGTGAACTAAACATGCCATTGTTAATGTCATGCTGACCAAAATTTTCAGTTTTTAGTCTGTAATCTCAATGATAGATTAAATGATTCTGAGAAAATAAACAAGTGTTAGAAGTGATTGAGTTAGAAAGACAATGAAAGTTATAACTCCAGCTAGATGGTAATGATTTCTTTTTCTTTTTTTAAAATATATTTTATTGATTTTTTACAGAGAGGAAGGGAAAGGGATAGAGAGTTAGTAACATCGATGAGAGAGAAACATCAATCAGCTGCCTCCTGCACACTCCCCACTGGGGATGTGCCCACAACCAGGGTACATGCCCTTGACCAGAATCAAACCTGGGACCGTTGAGTCCCCAGGCCAACGCTCTATCCACTGAGCCAAACCAGTTAGGGCGGTAATGATTTCTTACTCTAAAGAAAAACAACAAATGAAATGGAGAGAAGAGCTAGATTCTCTACACTAGAATCTCAGAATTTCAATGCCTCAGGGGACTTTGGAAACTTTTAACACAATATCCTAATATTGAGAAGAAGAAATTGAAACCCAGGAAGGCTCAGTGACTAAATCAAAAGTAACAGAGCAGACTGGTCCCTTGGGACCTTATTGGTTATGATGAGTTTTTCTTCAGTGGTAGGCAAAATGGTGTGGTAAGTGCTTTGGAGCCTGATAAACTTGGGTTTGAAACTTGGCAAGGCTGTATGAACTGGTCAGGTGGCTTGGAACAGTTACTTAATAGACATCTGTCCATAAACCGAGGGTAATGGTACTTAATCTAACAGGATTAATATAAATAGAATAGACATAATTTTATAAAGCATCTACTACAAAGTGTATTTTGAACCAATGCTGTTACTTATAGATTATTATAAATTTATTAAAAGGAATGCTTTTTCTTACAAACATTAGTTCTGTAGATTACTATACTTGAGTTTTATTAAACTGGATCAACATATTCTTTTTCTGTTCTTTAAAATGAATTTTGATATTTGGTTATTGTGATATAATATCACTTTTATTATTGATCCTGCATTTCTGTCAAGAAGTTTGGATTGAATTGCATCTGTGGTGTACTAATGCATGTAACTTTGAAAGGGAAAAGAGAAGACTGTGGATCTTTGCTCATCAGGCAATTTTTTATATATCATTTCAAATCTAAGAATAGAATCAGGGCCTTATGTGTTATTGTATTTCTGAGAGGAAATAATGCCACCGTTTTGGCAGACTCAGAATAGATGATTTGTCTGGGAAATAAACTATAAAGTATAAGAAAAAATATTATTATAAAATGCTAGATATAATTAGTTGAAAAAGGTAGATTAAAGGTTTTTTTAAGTGAAGAGGGGCCTTATTGAGCCCAGTGATAATACTGAATTATGAAAGTATTCATGATGATTGTGGACAAGGCTGAAAATAAAGTAGCTGAAAAAGCAGATGAAATAATAGAAATGGTAAATATATATTAAATGGACAGATTATAGAATATAATGTTCTTGTAAAGTGGCAGAAGAAGCTATAAAATGATGCGTTTTTTTTTATTGTTTAAATCTTTTACCTTTATTGATTAAAAACAGTATTAGATTTTAGAGCTTAATAAAGAAGGACTTAGATAAAGACAGTTTTATAAAAGTATAAATTGTTGGGCTAAGAAAAATAGGGAATTTCAAAAAGGCCAGATTCGCACAGTGCTTTCTGCTTTTCAAGGAAAGTTTAATATTGTTAGCATCGGGAAACGCACATGTGAGTACGTAAGCTTGCCGATCCACACACAGGACACATCGCAGTCACCTCCAGAGGTGAACTGAGCACGCCTCCTCCAGGGTGTGGATTTATTGGGCTGCTCTAAGACCTGGAAATCTGCATTCTACACACATTTCTTAACACCATTTGCAACTAGGTTGTGGAGGTACACTGCAAGGTGTTAATATATCAACAACATTAGGACAAACGAGTATTAAGTTCCAATTATGTAGAATAAATTGGTCTAGGGCTCTGGGCAACATATAAGGATGATCTTTTCACATATCCAGTTCTCAAACTTAATCTATCAGAAGAGAGTTGCCTTAAAAGTGCCATAAGAAAGGTTCAGACATCACTCTTCATTAGTTGAATTTAAAAAGCAGATTGCTTTCTATTCTGAAGGGGGAAGAGTAATAAAGGAGGCTTTCTGAACTGGGCCTTGATAAACTGCTCGGTCTTAATAGGATTGATGAGAAGAAGGCAATTCCAGGCATGAGTAGTAATATAAGAACCATCAACAAAAACTGATTGAAGATAGATTTAAGGTAGATTTGGGAAAAGGAGAATAATACAGTTTAGATTAAATTGATGGCCAAATACTCATTCACTCAGTCAATATTTATGAAGAGTAAATCTGGTGAAAAATGAGGCTTAGAATAAAGTAATTGCAGTGTAAGTAAAGAGCAGTGAATAGATTCAAATGATATTCAACTAGGATTTAAGGATTAAATAACTGTAGAGTAGAATTCAATGATTAATTGGATTTGGGCAGGATGTGAGTGAGAGAGAGGAGTAAAGATTGCTTTCTGGAGTGAGCTACTGCCTGTGTTATAATAATAATTGTTGATTTTTGGATGCTTCCTATATTATAGGCACTGAACTTGCCCCTTTCATATTTGGTCTCAATTAAACTTCGTAAAAGTACAGTAAAGTGGGTACTATAGCCCCTTTGTTGACATCAGTACTGTAGACCACTGGGTTGAAACGCTGAGAGATATTCATGTAGGTAATCATCGATGGATAAGGGGGCTCTTCCATCTTCTGTTACCTTAATAAGATCACATTTATTTGTTTTCCCTCCTATTAAAGAAATCAAGGACCATACAGTATACTGATTAATATTACACTGCTGCCAGTAGGAAATGATAAATTCCAATTTATATTCAAAATAAGAGTACTTTACAATTATAGTTGCCTTAGGTAAGACATTGAATTTGGTAAAGAGTCCTCTCATATGAAAACTACTATGCTTTTGTTTAACACAGAGCTTTAGACTTAATTAACATTTTTTTCTCAATTTAGTTACATTCTTATGGACAAAGTTATTTACTTTAAAATAGTATCCCCCTCAGTGACTTATTATCAGGAGTTTTGAAAACAGAGTGTTTTTTTATGAGGTGCAAATCAAATGTGCTTTCTCCTCTTATTTTTTACTCAGAGTAGAGGTGAATGTTTTATCCTATATAATAAAAGGCTAATATGCGAATCGGCCAAATGGTGGAATGACCGGTCACTATGACATGCACTGACTATCAGGGGGCAGATGCTCAATGCAAGAGCTGACCCCTGGTGGTCAGTGCGCTCCCACGTGGGGAGCACTGCTCAGCCAGAAGCCGGGCTCATGGCTGGCAAGTGCAACGGTGGTGGCGGGAGCCTCTCCTGCGTCCATGGCAGCGCTAAGGATGTCGACTGACAGCATAGTCCCACTCCCCCCTGGGCATAAACCATCAGTCAGACATCCCCCAAGGGCTCCCAGACTGTGAGAGGACACAGGCCAGGCTGAAGGATTCCCCCCCCCCCCCCCGAGTGTACAAATGTCATGAACCGGGCCTCTAGTATGTGACAAGAAGCCCAGCATATGAAAATGCATGGCCCCACCCACCTGCATGGCCTCGCCATGCTTGCAGCCCCGCCCACCTGTGCGTGCTCCACCCACCTTGCCCACAGCCCTGTACACCCCTGCCAGTCTTTGGTTGTTATGGTGTTAGGGCCACGGGCTTTTTATATATGTAGATAATCCTGAAAAGAGCTCATGTTCTCTCTCAATTTTTTAAATCTTCAAAATGTGTTTTTCTACAGAAAAATATTAAAAATGTAGGGACAGAGTAAAATCAGCAAATTAAAGTTTACTGTGAATAAAAGTGATTTTCTGTAATAGGTTCTGTATTTTGTTTTTTTCTTACAATTTAGGGCATTATGCAGTTTGTAAAATAATTAATTTAGAATTTCAAAGCAAAGGGGAACTTTACTTAGAGTAGTAGGCAATTCAAACTTTATTGACCAATTTATTGGAACTTAAGCTACACAGCTACAGGATGAATATATTTGCAATCACAATAGTGCTAAAGGAGAATATCATGCCAGGGTGTGGCTCCCTAGCAGAGTCTAGTGCCTCTTAGACGGCCACAAAACTGAGCTAACATACACTTTTGGTTGAAGAAGTAAAGTTTTACAGTTTAGTTCAAGCCTTTGGTTATCCTATATTAGAGGCCTGATGCATAAAATCCATGCAAGTGTAGGCCTACCTTCCTCTAGCTGCCAGCATTGGCTTCCCTCTGGCACCTAGGACCTGGGCTTCCCTTGCAGCCCCAGCTTCATCAGGAAGGTCGTCCGGAAGGATATCCAGAAGGATGTCCAGTCTAATTAGCATATTACACTTTTATTATTATAGATAATAAAGAGCTAATATGCTAATTAGACCGGACAGAAGAACGACCTTCTGGAACCACCAGTAGGCACGGCCGTGAGGCTGTGAGGCAGCCAGGGCCACGAGGCAACCAGGGCTGGGAGGGCCGAGCCCCTTGCATGAACTTTGTGCATCGGGCCTCTAGTTAATGATAAAATGAAGGGATTTAAATGGTACTGTCTAATGCCCCTGCTGCCTGGGAGGGTTTTATAAGTAAGGCCACCTGCTTTCCTCACCCACACCTCCCATTAGTCCTGACTTCACCTAAATTCAATAGTGATTAGAACATGGTTGTGAATCTCAGGGTGATTTGAGGTAATAAAGAGAAGGATTAGAAAAAGTTAAGGGCACTGTGACTATGAAGGCCAGATTTATAAATAGCCTTGAGCTCTCAGCATTGATATGGTGAGTTCATACAGAACAGCTATCATTTATTTAATTTCTATTTAACTTCAATACATAGATTAGATCAGTATCTTATCTGTGACAAAACAAAACTATATTTGTATCAGAACTATATGAAAATAGTAACATAATTTTATATAGACTCATAGGTACATAGATGGGTAAATAGGTATTAACATATTTCCAATCGTGTTCAGAGGATGGGAAGAGAACATGTGCTTACTTAATCTTTGGACTTTTGCTCTTGTTTCTTGGTCTCCAGCTGTGAGGGGTGGCAACCTTTGGGAAAGCACAGCCAGGGAAGAGTATCCTGGGGGCAGGATGAGGTCTTAGGCCTGCAATTAAAACACTAGGGAATTACTCAATCCACTTAAAAGAATAGATTACATACTACCAAAACAAAGTGATTCTAGGACAAAGGAAAAGAAAATGAAATGTAAGTGCAACCAGTAAATAGTTACCAATCTAGTTAACACTGATTTATAAACACAGGCCGTTTGCCGCTGTGTTTTGAGCCCTTATGATAGTTCCAAGTCAATACTGGCAGTAAGAAGGAGAGGCAACAAAGTCTTTTGGGACCCAGCTATGTTGTGGTCTTAATAGCCACATTCCTGTAGTGGGATAGTTTGAATCATTACTCTCATTGAAGCAAAACTTACTGTATATTTCCACACCACCAGTTAGCCTCCGAACAGCATCTTTGTGGCCGCTAAGTTTAACATATGCCCTGGTTCCTTGGTCTTTGTTGGCCTAGTTTTCTCTTGTGGTCTGTTCACAAGCACTTTCCTTTCAGGAACATGCTAAGATTGTACTTCACCTTTGATTTTGGATTAGGCATCGTCATCTAACTTGCTCTGGGCAGTGAAATGTTGAGTCACTTCCTTATGGAAGCTTTAAGAGATTTGCCACATTCACTTTTACCTGCTGTAGAGATGATGGGAGTAAATGTTGATGTGAAGTCTACATCAGACTGGATCTTGGAACAAATACAAGAAGCTGAATCAACATGAAAAATTGGGATTTTTTTTTTTATTCCTGAAGCATAACTTAGCCTATCCTGACTGACTTTACACTTAGAATTTGACAACTTCATATTCAACTTGATTATTTTACCCAGAAAAACTGGTGAATGATACTGTAGATTGATTTTACTTTTAATCTAGAACACTGCCATTAAATAATCACATGATGGAAGCTCACATCAGTTTTGACTTTCTGTAAAATTCATCTTGCACATTGCACAAAACTAAACAAATGAACATACAAAACAATAAAAATAATTATATCATTGTAGTAATTAGATTTTTAAACATGTGTAAAGCTGTTTAAAACAGCAAGTGTTCATACAAAAATGTATAAAAGCATATAAAAATGGTCTGATTTATCTTGCTTTTGTCTTAAAAGGGTTGTATTAGTTTAAACTGCATATCATATTACTGACAATAAACAAAGGTAAATATATATATATATATATATATATATATATATATATTATGTTTTCTAGTATCATAAGGGTTTAAGTTTTTCTCTTTAATTTGATATCTGACCTGGTTATAAAGCTGGACAATATATAGACACAGCTGTTACCATAAAAACTATAAAATCGGTACGTGACCTTGATTCTAGTCATTTGAAGATTTTATTTTTTCATTTCAGTGTTTTCAAAGCATTTTCTTTGTCTTTGCAGTGTCTCACCCAAGATTTAAGGAAGAGCATGTCTTAAATTGTAAATTAGAGAAAGTTTGGCTATTACTGTCTCTGACTTATTTCTTGTCCTTTTGCTTTATTTCTTTTCAACACCTCTCCTATCTACCACGGTTTTCTCATATCCTAGGTTTAATGCCTATAATTCACACCGTCTCTCAAATTAAAGTCAGTTTTCCTTTTCTTAGGAGTACAAGCATTTCAAATGTGACTGTAATGGTAGGAGGGCCCATGTGTATCCTCTGAAACATTTTCAGACTTCAGGAGGGAGACAGGTTTTAGGGAATAAGGGATCTTTTTTTTATTTGCTCCCTCCTACACTCCCCACATCAGGGATCGAGCCCGCAATCCAGACATGTGCCCTGACCGGGACTCGAACCATGACCTCCTGATTCATAGGTCAGTGCTCAACCACTGAGCCATGCTGCCCTGGCAAGGATGCTTTTTAGCGCCTCTCAAATAATGCTCTGTGGTGGAGTCCTTTTCAGCCAATAGATGAGGACATGCTGGCTCTGAGGATTACACAAAGCAAGTGAGGGACTCAAGATACTTCTCCTTGAATAAATAGTTTTATTTGTATTCAACTGTGTTTCAACTGACTTTCTAACCTTTTAAAAAAAACAATATGTTACATTCTTTGCACCACACAGCATCTCTATGTGAAATTTATAGTAATTCAAACAATAAGTCCCTCTGGCTTTACATGACTGAATGATTAAAATTACAGAAACCTACCAACCAGGCAACTCCTTCTAGCTTCATATGGAGCATATGCTGAAATAAGCCTGTGGAAGACAGATTAAAATGTCATGCTCTAGGGGAAATATATATATAACACAAAATTAAATGATGAACATGAAGGGGAGTGCTAATAAGACGTGGGGCTACATGTATGGCTCAAATGTGGGGGCTTCAGAAAACAGTAAAGGGGCAGGAGTTTGTGGATTTGTTTTCTTGTTTGCATTAGCCTAATAGAGGGTAGTACTATTTAAGTCTGGGTGCAGTAAAATTCCAAGTAACATAAAGGCTTTAAAATAACTAATAAAGGTATATTATAATTCAACCTTAAATTTGTCTTAATGTTCAAATAGTAAGTACATTTCAAAAAGTTGAAAGAGTGAAAAATTATTATACTAAGAAAAACTTTAGCATATATATTTTCAGAATTCAGGAAAAAGCAGTTATTTGACTTAATTCACACTTAGAGAACTTTCAAGTATAATTAGAAATATTGAGAAATAGAAACATGAAATGTTGTTGCTAAATTTTCAACAAATCTATAAAGAAAAAACTGACAGTGACAATTAGGGTAAGATAAATATTTTCAAAGTGATGTATTATTATACAGGGTGGGACACAAGTAGGTTTACAGTTGTTTGTATAGAAAATAATTCATTAATTAACAAATAATAATACAATAATAAACTCTGTGTCTCACAAACTCACAATTGTAAACCTACTTTTGCCCCACCTATATTACTTAACCAACTAACCTAGAATTATTTTCCAAATTTAAACAAGTGGTATGTTAAACCCACTGAAATGATAAAATGAATGATTATGTTATAGTTGGCAGCTAGTTAGATATTAATGAAAGAGAAGGGAGCAAGACATCTAATTAAGCCAGATTAACTAGGAAGCTGCAGTTTCACAGACACTCCAGGGACACCCACATCCTCTGCCAAAAATCAATCCCCAAACAACAGGAAAGACCAGTTTTCCAATCTCTCTTGGGAATAACTGGCCCATTTGCCTGGATTGGGAGTTGGGGAGGGCGAAGGAGGCCCCATGAAAGGGGGAAATTCCTTTGCTGGGCACATGTACAGTAGAAGCCACGATGGCTCAAGGGGAGTTCCTTGTACTAAGTGCATGTGCAGTAGAAGCCAGAGGAGGAAGCAGAACTTTCAGGCATGCACAGGAGGAGCCAAAATGACCACCATCAAAGGGGAGGAGTCTAGCTTGGGAAATTCTGGGAAAGGATCTGATAGGATAAGGGCATGGAACCCCAGAAGATCCAGGGATGCGATTGGATGGGGTAGGATCCAGCACAAACCCTTGAAGAATTAGGAAGAACATTGGCTAGTTTGAAAGAAAGTGTGCCCCTTCTCCAAGCCAAGGAGATATAATCAAAGCTTAACAAAGACCCCAGGCTTGTTCTCTCCCTAGCAGCTGAATGGGCCTGGATGTGGCAGCTGCATGGGCTGAAACACTGAGAAAAGCAGGCAGGACAGGAATAGAGACTGTGCTGGACTACTGAAGCCTCGAATGCCAAGCTAATGGCATGACAGCTCTGGGTCCTGTCCCTTCTCCTGGGCTTTATGGTGACAAGTGCAGACCTGTGGCCCCGGAAGCTGGACCTCTTTGCAGTGAGATGGAGCTGAGCCACACGGTCATGGATGAGCAGTGCAGCAGCATCTTCAGGGGCATCTATGCCCCATGTGCCCCTCCAGTACATCTTGCCACTGCACCTCAAATCTTCCTGTGCATGAGTCCCCGAAATGTTTTCCTCATGACTTCGCAAGGACCTGATTCCAGACCCATTTGACAGACCTGCCTTGGTCTGGGTCCATGTTTGACAACAATTATTGGTACTTTTCTATTTTTATAGAAAAAATTAACTGATATTATTTTGGGATTAATACCAATAATTAAATCTGCCATCATTGGTTATGACTGAATGCACAATAGATAAACAAACCGTAGGTCAGATTACTAATTATTGATTATGTTTTCCTTTCTTACAAGTTAATGAGATAATCACCATCAGTATAATAAAGTTTGTTTTTAGGAATGTTATTTTCCATTTCTCAATAACCGGTGAGTAGTAAGTTTTAAATATTCAAAATTATTAAAATAATAGATTTAGCAGTTATTTTGTTACTAAAATATTCCTATTTTTGACTTTGTAGACTCAAAACTCTAGTGCTCTAGATGACTAAAACAACAGAACTTGAAAGTCTGGGCTATGCTATAGCAAAAAGCTATAAAAGGGAAAGAAGTCGGAAAAATTATTTTGTATCACTTGTTAAAACCCACATGTTCATGAATTTCAGCAAGAGATACAACATGGATAAAAATTATAAAGTATTATCAACACTTTGGTCAATAGAAATATCTTTCCATATGGCTACATCTACTAGTAAAAGAGTTTATTTTAAATATATGCTTTAATAAAAATACTCATACATATTCATGCAGAAATTTATATGGTTGGCTTACAGGAATTCTCAGTGAATTGTGCAAGGATTAAAATTAACCAGTGGGAGAAGACAGGTGCCCCTACTGCTGCAAGCCAGAAGAAAACCAAGGTGATTGAGTGACTAGAAGAAATTTAGTTACATATTTTAGTCCATAAAGATTAAGCTTTGGGACTTGGTTATTATTTCCTAGGAGGAACTTTCAGGTAACATTTTAGAACACATTTCTGAATCTAGGTTAGGTACAAAAATGGTTTTCTTAGGCATTACTTTTTCTTTAACTCCAATATATTCCTGAATTTTATTATTGCCTATCAAGGACTAAATAGAATAGGTAAAAAATAAATTCAATGTCCAGGAAAAGAATAGGGAAATGAAAACTTCATCCTATGCACTATTGAAATGTATCAGAGTAGAGTAACGTTTTAAAAGGGAAATGTGTACAGAGTAAAAAAATATAGAAAATTAATTAAGCCTATCCATGTAAGATTATTAAAGAATAAACACCAGAGAGTTAGTGACTGAAAAATGTTGAGGCTGTAGTTACAGGGCATGCAGTTAATTGACTGTGCTCATGTAGCATTCCAGGTATGTGGAATTCAGAGTCAGTTAGGTGGGGGTCTCAGGTCTCCAAAAAGCTTATAAAAAAGGGAAATGGAAAGCATAATAAAATCACAAAGTATGGCATCTAAGTTTGTATTTTGGTTTCTTAGCGATATTAAAAGATGCAAATTTCTTTCACATAAAACATTTGCTCTACAAAATAATTTGTATAGTTACTAGGAATTAGATGTAATAAGCGATTATTAAAATGTATTCCTAATTGGATCTATCAGTTTGAGTTAAATTGTACTTCAGTTTGCCCTGGCTGGTTAGAGCATCAGTCGGGTGCACCAAAGGGTAGCAGGTTCATTTCCAGGTCAAGGGCATGTACCTGGTTGCAGGTTCAATCCTTGCCCTGGACAGAGTGTCTCTCTCACATTGATGTTCCCCTCCCCCTCCCTCCTTCCATTCTCTCTAAAAATCAAAAGAAAAATATCCTTAGGTTAGGATTTGTATATATATCTTCACTTAGAATTTATAACAGTGTTATGTTATAACAGTGCTATAAAGTGTTACTCTTTATTTCTATAAAACAAATGAAAATCAGAAAGATTTAAAGTACTTAATTAACTTTTGATATGAATGATTTTATAATGAAGTTAATGAGACTAGGAATTTATATGATGTTAGAGAAGTTTCTAAAATGAATTTCTGTAGGACTTCCAGCCAAGATGGCAATGTAGGTAAATGTGGTACTTGCTTCCTCCCATAACCACATCAAAATTACAACTAAACTACAGAACAACTATCATTCAGAACTGCCTGAAATCTGGCCAAATGGGATTCATGCAACTAAGGAATTAAAGAAACCACATTGAAATTGGTAGGAGGAGTGGAAACACAGAACGGGCTCATCCAACAACCATATGTGGTGGATAAAAATTGGGGGATATCTCAGCTACAGAGGTTCCCCCTGAGGTGACACCCCCAGCCCCACATCAGGTGACCCAGCCAGGGTTCTAGTGACAGGAAGAGAAGTCCCCATAACTTTTGGCTGTAAAACCTGCGGGAATTGAGGCTAAGGGAGCTGGAGGGTTGCTGGAGTCCAAGGCAGTTCCTCTTAAAGGGCCCGTGCATGGACTTACTCAGACTCATGTTCTCTGAGCTCCATTGTTGGGGCAGCAGCTTGAAAGGCACCAGAGATGTATGGGGAATAACTGAATTATCAGCATCCGGAGGGTGCTGGAGAGACAGCATTCTTCCAGACAGAAGTGCTGGCACAGGCCTTTGTTCCTTTGATGAGCCCTCCCCTCAAAGAGCTGGCTGGTAGGTGTCATATCTGAGACTCCATCAACTTGGCTCACATTGTTTGCCCTAGTGATTCACTGATGCCCCACCCCACCCAACTTTCAGGCCCACACAAGCTGTTGCCAGTGGCTTTTTCATACAAATGACCTGTCTTGGCTCATGCTTCAGATTGTTCTAAAATCTCTCAAACAAGCAGCACCTGGCCTCAGCATGCCTTGAAACTCTTAGTAAGTCTCCCCAGGCCCAGCACTAACAGCAGTCAGCCTTGGTTCACAGCTTGGCCTTACCCAGCACAAATAGCAGCCATCTTCAGCTCACTTTATAGCTCATGCTAGGTGGCCCCAGGCAGAACACAGGCAGCAGCTGACCTTGGCCTGCACCTCCTGGAAGGCCCAAGAACCAAAAAACCCAGTGGACAGCTTTAGACTGCCTTGAAGAATCACCACTCAACCACCTCCACAAGTGACACCTCAAAAGAGTGGACTCAGCAGGCACCAGAGCCCTCATGAAGTAAGTCCTGCTCTGTGGGGTAGGCCCCTGCACAGCTCCTCCATTGTGAATGGAGATCAGTGGTAGGTGATCACAGCCAGTCCTTACAGCTGATCAGCCTGGAGATAAATACCTCCCATTGAGGTGTCATCAGCAATCAAAATTTAATTTCAGTCTTGTGGGTTTCCCCCCTGCTGCCAGCCCCTTCCCCCCAGCTTTGCTGTGTTATCCATATATTGATTAGATTCAAGTTCTTTCTCATGAACAGGTTTGTGCTTAGAGGGAAAATGTTAGGGAAAAAAACACACGAGGAAAACAATGTCAATAAAATGCATGTCTTATAAGAAGCACTTCTTTTTCCTGTTTTAAGCATATGTTTAACTGGATCAGTTATTTCAAAGGTTACATTCTACTAATGTTAAGGCTTAAAGAAAAAGAATGGCTTATTTATTCCTAAAAAGATAATTGTCAGCATAGTGTAATAGGAACTGAATTAATCCTAGAAAGTATTGACTAGAGAACATATAAGCTCCTGCTTTTTTACGACAAGGAATATTTCCCAAGTATTGGATTCTTACAGCCCTTATGTTTTGGCCTCAAGCTGATGGTTAGCTAATGTAGGAAAAGTAATTTTTTCTTAGAATACTTTTGCACAGTTAGGAACATAATGGGTTCTATACCTTCCCCTAAGCATTAAATATTGTTCACTGAGAGATACAGAATGTCAGGCTAGGTACACCACTGATTTTTCTAAGTTTAATAGTTTTTTTATTTTTATAGTAATTATTTTTATTGCCCATTAGCATAAATGTTGTACGCATGAGGGTTCACAATAGCTATAGGCTTACTCTAGTTTAAGTGCCCCTGTGGCTCAGAGAGGTAAACGGAAAAGTAAAATGAGAAATCTCTATAATAATAAAAGCCTAAGTGACCATCGCAACCAAACGGACAACCAGACATGCTGTGTGGGGTGACTAGGCTGGCAGGGGGGTTAGTGAGGGGTGACCAAATGACTGAGCAGCAGGCTGCGTGGGGCAACCAGGCCAGCAGGGTGGTTAGTGAGGGGTGACCAAACAACTGAGCAGCAGACTGCATGGGGCAACCAGGCCCACGGGGGGGGGGGGGGCAGTTGGTGGTGACCAGGCTGGCAGTGGGGACAGTGAGGGGTGACCAGGCTGGCAGGAGGGCCAGTAAGAGGTGACCAGGCCGGTGGGAGGGGGGAGTAATGGGCAACCAGGCCAGCATGGGTGGCAGTTAGGCGTGACCAGGCTGGTGGGGGGGGGCAGTTGGGGGTGACCAGGCCAGCGGGGGGGGGGGGGGGGGAATTAGGAGCAATCAGGCAGGCAGGCAGTTGAGTAGATAGGAGCCAGTGGTCCCGGATTGTGAGAGGGATGTCCGACTGCCGGTTTAGGTCAGATCCTAGGGATCAGGCCTAAACCGGCAGTAGGACATCCCCTGAGGGGTCGCGGATTGGAGAGGGTGCAGGCTGGGCTGAGGGGAACCCCCCCTCCCATGCATGAATTTTGTGCACCAGGCCTCTAATCCTATATAATAAAGAGGTAATATGCAAATTGACCATCACACCCTCGCACAAGAAGGCCGCTCCCATGTCGTCCCAAGATGGCCACCACAAGATGGCCAGCAGTGAAGGGTGATCAGGCCAGTAGGGGAGGGCAGTAAGGGGCAACCGGGCCAGCCGGGGAGGGCAGTTGGGGGGGACTAGGCCTGCAGGGGAGGGCAGTTAGGGATGACCAGGCCAGCAGGTGAGGGCAGTTGGGGTCGATCAAGCCAGCAAGGGAGGCTAGTTGGGGGCAATTGGGCCGGCAAGGGAACAATTAGGCATCAATCAGGCTGGCAGGGGAGTGGTTAGGGGGTGATCAGGCTGGCAGGCAGAAGTGGTTAGGGGCAATCAGGTAGGCAGGAAGGTTGGGAGCCAGCAGTCCCGGATTATGAGGGGGATGTCCGACTCTGGAATCAGGCCTAAACTGGCAGTTGGACATCCCCCGAGGGGTCCTGATTGGAGAGGGAGCAGGCTGGGCTGAGGGACACCCCTCAAGTGCATGAATTTCATGCACTGGGCCTCTAGTCCTATATAATAAAAGGCTAACATGCAAATTGACCAAACGGCAGAATGACTGGTCACTATGACACACACTGACCACCAGGGGGCAGATGCTCAATGCAGGAGCTGCCCCCTGGTGGTCAGTGTGCTCCCACAGGGAGAAGCCGGGCTCAAGGCTGGCGAGTACAGTGGCGGTGGCAGGAGCCTCTCCCGCCTGTGTGGCAGTGCTAAGGATGTCCAACTGATGGCTTAGGCCCGCTCCCCACATGGTGCAGGCTGAGTTGAGGGACACCACCCCCGCCCAGAGTGCACGAATTTTGTACACCAGTCCTCTAGTATGAATATGGTCGTCTACAGAACTTCATGACCTATGCTAAAGGACCTGAAGTTTTATCAGAACCACTTGTGGATGATATAACTAAAATAAAAGTCAACAAAAGTTTCTAAATAATTTTTCTTTATAAAGTAGAAAACCTGTTAAAAAGTGACAGTAGGTATAGGGTATATCTGTTAGAAGAAAATTTGCAGTTATAATTGAATGATGTATGTTTAATTAAGAGACACATAAAAGAAGATTTTAAAATATTTGACCATTTTTTTACCTAGAAAAATGAGCCTTTCATAATTAACTACATAACAGGTTTTTTTGTTTGTTTTTTTTTGTTTGTTTTTTTTTTTTTTGTTTTTTTTTTTTTTTTTTTTTGCTCAAGTCTGACAATAACCTTGTGAGGCAAGGCAGAGGGAAGAAAGTATATACACATTTTTACTGCGTAGGAAAGTAAAGAACCAGAAGTTAAGGGATTTATACTTTGTCTCACAGCTAGAGAGTAATAGAACTGGGGTTTGGATCCAGGACTGCTAACACTGAGTCTACTAATTTACACGTTGCTTTCTGCAATAATGAAATATTACTTATTCTCTGCTCATAAACATGTTTATCTTTAGCTATTATAGATTTTAACCTCATTTAATATTTCAAGGTCGATGTGGTAAATTAACATGTTGCCTCTGAAAGTGGATGGGATATAGAGAAAAAGGCAAAATGGTGGTGTTGAACTAGCAAGGGCTGGTTTACCAATTATTGAACATTTCCTATAATGTTTTTTATTTGCACACATCTATAATCATGGTTTCTCATTAACCTGGGTTTTTCAATAAGACAGAGTATGCACGTGCTTGCAAGAAAGTAAGTCATATAAAAGAAAAGCAGACATCTAATTGATTAGAGGGACCTTAACACAATATGATTTGTCTTTTAGTTCTTAATTAAATTGAGAAGAGCAAAATCCAGCATGAATTTAGAGGGCAAGATTTATTTTTGGTGTGAAACTCATTTCTTTATTTTAAGCATTTATTGATTCTCTAGTTTTTTCTGTAGGTATCATATGATCTGCAAATAATGATGCCTTATTTATTTTTAACACTTATACATATTTTCTCATTTTAAACCATCCTAACAAATTCTGATGTCCCTTCCTACATGGAATAAGTAACCTTGCTTTTCATTTACACAATTTTCTATGGGTCTTATTATTTCAACCTCAAGTTGTGTACTGGTTATTTAAATCTGTTTTTCAGGGTGTTTATCCACATCTAGTTTTCTCTCAACTTTTTTTTTCTTGCAGAATTCTTCCCCAGACATTTCTGAATCTTTCAGTCTGGTCTAGCTCCCTTTAATATTGCATAGGTATGATAGTCCTGTCATCCTGGACTATGTAGAGAGCAAGATTTGTAACATACAAGGAGGGTGTTTTTAATCCAACCTTCATATAGTGGTCACTATCACAATGACGTCTCTACTTGGAGCTCTGATCCTAATGCACATGGCACATTTCATGCCTGATGAGCATAGAGCAAGTGGGCTTTGGCCTGATCCACATGAGTGAGACTGAGAAGCAGGGTGGGGGGCACGGCCTGGCCACCTGTGAGTCCCTCTTGGCATGGGCCAGCTCCTTTGCTCTCTGAGTCCCAGCTCTAGCGACAACCACCTGAGGTGCTGGGCTGGAGGGTACTGCTCAGGAGGCCAAGAAGGCGGCAGAGAGAAACCCTGTGGACCTGCTGCCCGACCAGCAGCCCAGGACCTGGCACCGCCAGAAATGGACCGGCTCAGAGCACACCGAGCTTGGGTGGAAGGCAGCCACCTGTGAGGGGCCTTGCCAACAGCTGGCTCCCAGTGGATCCCACCTCAAAGGAAACTCGGTCTTTGATTCCTTAGTTCAGTCTATCCTGATTGCAAATTTCCAGAGAACAGGAGCCTATATTCGGTTAGGTTTAATAAGAAAATCATAATGGCTAAAGAGGAGCAGTTGGGCACATTTTAGGGGAGAATTAAGACTGTCAAACAGTATGTTCTGTTCTGTGGAGATTGCTACCCAGTTGTCTTAGGCCTAAGTTCTGGGCGATTGCGGGGCCTGGCTCTGCCACTGGGGCCCATGTCTTCCAATCGGCTTGTATTTGATGTGAGGGCCCAAAGAGAAGAAGGGGAACAAGTTTTTCGATGCAATGGATTTGACCAACAGACAAAGGCCAGTGCTGGGCTGTGTCTAATGTACACAGAGACCCCAGCTCTGAGTCCACCTGGCCAAAGGGAGCTCAGGGCCTGTTTACAGAGCCTTCTGGTGGTTTCTGTTTTCCTGCTGAAGCCATCCCCCCTGGGAAGCCTGGGACCCATGCTCAGCTCCAGCTCAGTGGATCTTCTCCAGGCCCCTCCCCCTAGGTGGCCCCACCCCCGATTGGGGGCAGGGCTGGCCCACCAACTGCCAGTGGCCCCTTCCCCCGGTTGACCTGACCCGATTGGCCCCAATCAGGGCAGGCTGGCCGGACCCCACCTGTGCAGGAATTTGTGCACAAATTCGTTCACTGGGTCTCTAGTAACAATAATAATAAATAGTAATAATTAATAGTGTTTTCTTAATTTATATTTATCCTTGTGGCATATTTATAGATCCTAAATGTAGCAGCCTAGTTCAGGAACTATGTAGTCCAAGATAATGTATATCATATTACTTACTAAATATTTATATTTATCCCCATGCTTCAATGGTTGACTTATTCAGCTCATTGGTAGACATCCTGCTGCCCAATTACTGTCCCTACCTAAGATCAACCCACTGAGTCAAACCTAGGTCTTCCTACAAATTCATATCCACAGTCCAATTTACCCACATTTTTCAGAAAAGCTTTTAAACTCTCATTTATTCTTCTTCTTAGAATGGGTGCTTTATCTATTTGTCCATGAAGTGAGCAATTCTGAAATTAGCAAGAATTAGAGAAAAATGGTCTATTTTTGATGTAGAACCTTGTTCAGATTTTTTTAACAACGGAAATTCTGTGACCACCTTTTTAAAACGGAACCTACCCATATCCCTACCCATTCACTCTGCTTTTTTATATTGCCCTTCTTTACTTTCATTTTCTCCATACCACTTGTCATGTCTTAACATATAGTCTGACTTACTTATTTTTCTAATTGTCTTTCATTCCTCAGTATTTAGAAAGAGGGCAAGTATTTTTATTTGCTGCTATACCAATATGCCTGACATACGGAAGGTGCCCAATAAATATTTGTTCAATTAATACATGAACTAATATGGAGGTCTATCTCCTTGCCTGTGAATTTTTGATAATGATAATATAGGTAGTTCTTATTAGCCAAAATTTTTCATTCTTGCAAAGTTTCTGATTGCAAATTTCCAGAGAACAGGAGCCTATATTCTGTTAGGTTTAATAAGAAAATCATAATGGATTCCAAGCCTATCACAGAACTCCAACCGTCACTAAAACATTCTTAAATACCTAAATAACAATCCACAAATGATTTCTGATAACAAATCGTTCAAAATATAAGATACCTAATTATTAACAATGAATAAAGTCATTGGTAAGGGTGTTTCTTAGCAGTATACAATGTCACTGTGAGTTTTCCTTTTACACTGCAAGTAGCAGATATTCTAAAGCAACTAAACAATGAAATAACATGTTAAAATACAGAAAAGATACTAACTAAATTTAAGGCTGTTGGTAGTGTCCTCAGGCACCTCACAGAAGCAAACAAGAATCTATGTCAGCATAAACCTCTAAGTAAAGGGTGGAAAAGACAATAGTAATAATACATAACATGTTTAAAGAACTTTAATATAATTCACCGTCCCATCAGGAAGACAGAGGAGATATATCTGCAACACGATTGAAGTTCTGTCATGAGGAGTAGCACTCAGAGCAGATGTCTTTGCTAATATGCACATGCTGTTTTCTTTAGAGACCTTTTGATTTATATAGTGAATTTCTGGGAAAGGTTTTTTGCAAATCATAATAGTGAATGGATAATGAGATTTTTGTATAGCAAGAGCTAATTGCACATCTTTCAAAGGGTATTTAAGAATTGAGTGAGATATTTATATTCTCTAAAGGACCTTACCTTATATTCATGAATAGTAATGAATATTCTTATATTTGAAGTAAATAGAAAGATGAATATAATTGTCATTAAATTTGTCATAAACTAATATGTGTGTTTTTGCTTGTTAACTTTTTTTTGTACCTGTCCTCTATTTTTTTAAAATTAAATAATGTGTTAATTTGACAATCTGGCAAAAATGTAATAAGAGAGCGGCCTCCCCAAACTGTCATATCAAAGAGTCATTCTCATCAACCATGAACAAGCAACCTGCTGTCCTGCAGCTACGGAGGTGACCATTATTCCTTGCAGTTGCTCTTAATGAGGCCCTTACATCATATAAATCTGTCTGGTGCCCCAAATAATTTTCCAAGAATGCTACCCAGGGGGCTGAAAGCTGGTTAGACTTCTGGTGTCTGGTTTTAAAAATCCAAGAAGAATTGGTGTCCTGTTTTGCCTATCTCAAATCCCTCTGCATTATTTCAGATGCCTGCTCTAAAACAGCTTTGTATATCTAGTATTGCACTTACAAAAGTATATACCTTATTTGAAATGAAATAAATATTGTTTCTGTATCATAGATATAAAATATACCTGGCAAGCTGTTCATAGTTTTATGGAGTCTCTTAGTGCTACTGCAGAGCCACTGTGTATCTAGCTAAGGAGATAATGACAAAAGTAGAATAGAACATGGGAATATCCTATGGTACCTTATAGTAGAATTTTATTTATTTTAGCAAATATTATCTACAAACAAACTATAAAAAGAAATTTTCTCGTTAATAGTTAAGTAGATCCTCTCCCCCCATCCTCCACTTTGGATGGAAAAATTCTTGGCAGTAGTATGCATATATTTAATTTAATAAGGAGTACCTCATCAGTCTAAAAAAAAAAAAAAAAAAAAAAAAAAACCTAAAAAAATAGACCAGTTAGTCTCATCCTTTCTATAGTCACTGACTTCTTTTAAAAATACGATTTAGTTACAAACAGATCAGTAATTAAAACTAGAATTTTTAAATAAACACAGAACTGTAATTTGTAGCTTTTGTTAGCTTTGTAAAATTGCCTTATGCAATTTTGAGCACAAGAGTATATTTTGGAATTATAGGTTAAATGGTACTTACCCAGGTTCCAGAAAACAAAAGTTGGATACAATTTGGAAGAGCAGAAACAAGCTGACCAGTACAGTGTTAAAATGCTAAGAAACTGAGCAAATTAGGGAAATATAAAACACCAGTACGGAAAAACAAAGTTAACCTCTGTTTATTTATAGTTGACTAATTAATGCATGTGTTAACTCTACCTCATTAATTAATTCATTTATTTCACAAACATTTATTGAGTACTTTTAGGTTTATGTACTTCACTAGCACAAATAGATTTGCTCAATAACACAAGAAAAATTTAAAGAAAAAAAATCAAAGACTAAGATCAATGTATGCCATTATGCAAAAAAGTATTGGTCTGTAAACTAGGCAATTCTCGATGATTCCAGAGAGAGTAGGGAGAGAGGTGGAAGACCATAGAAGTCTCTTTTCATGTAAACAATATATCTTCAGCCTTATGTAAAAGATACAGCATAAAACACTGAGAATACAAAGAAAAATTCTAACTATTGACATAGTGTACAACAATTGATAATCCAGAATTAGAGCATTCTCTCTCCTTTGCACCCTCGAAGCCCACACATGTGCACGCACACACGTGCACACACACACATAATGTACATTTTTAGTATTTTCTTGTCATTTCCAAGCTAACTCTATTATGGCCCTAAGTTAAGGAATGTATTATATATGTTCCCTGCTAAAATACCGTGTTGTTTAGAAAAAGCAACATGTTAGAAATAATAAAATAATCCAAGAACTGTATGCCAATGAAAACATATATGTCAAAACTTATGGGATACAATTAGAACAACCTTGAAAGACAGAGCTCTAAATATTTATGTAAGTAAAGAAAAAAAGCTTCTAATTAAAAAATCTAAGTTTCCAACATAAGAACATAGCAAGAGAAAAACATAAGGCCAAAATTAGAAAAAAGATAATTAAAAAAATAAGAGCAGAAATCAGTAGAATAGAAACAGAGGATGGAAAGGGGATGTTCAACATAGTCAACAAAGTTGATGATTTTTTAAAAAGAGTTTAATAGAGGAAAAAAACCTGTCATTATTAAGCAAGAGAAAAAAGAAGACACAAACAAGCTGATAGAATAGGCAACATGCATTAACAATATTTCATAGGAGAGGAAGTGCATACAACCAACACATATATGAAGAGCTGTTCAACATTCTTAATGATTAGGGCAATGCAAAGTTAGACCACATGGAGATCAATTTTTACACTCATTTGATTGGCAAAAGTTAAAAACTGAAAATATCAAGAGAATACTTATGCAATAGTTAGTTTATATCTTTGTGCTGGGAGGTTTAAATTTTTCAGTCTATTTTGCGAATTACATGGTATTATCTCCTAAAATTGAATACTCATATACCCACTGAGACAAAAGAAATCCATAAGCCTATATTAAAGAAAAAAACCTGGCAAATCTCTCTATATAAGACCCTAATATGTAAATAGACCGAACGATGGAACAACCGAACAACCAAACAACCGGTCGCTATGACATACACTGACCACCAGGGGACACGGGCAGAACATGGTGGGCATTGGCAGCAGGCAGCAGAGTATGGAGCATGGTGGGCATTGGTTGTGGCGGAATGGTGGAGCAGGTGAGCAGGGGCACCAGACCAAGGCGGGGCGCCACTCATGTCATTGGGGTGAGCCTCTGGTGGTTATGGAAAATTCTTTCTCCCACATACCGTGGTCCCACTGGGTGCTCACACCTGCTGCCAGCGCTGGCCCCACTTGTACCCGCTGCTGGCGCCAGAGCCACTGCTTGCACCCACTGCCAGCACCCAGAGCCGGCCCTGATCACTTGGCGCCGTCAGTGGGTGTGAGTGGTGGCTGCCACCCCCGATCGCCTCTCTGGGCTTCTCCACCTCCCCCTGCTCCTGCTCCTGAGGGGCAATCAGGGCTGGCAGCCACCTCTCAGACCTGCTGGCAATGACGACCCCACTCACACCTGCTGCTTGCACCCACTATTGGCACCAGCCCTGCTCACACCCTCTGCCAGCGCCCAGCGTCGGTCCCAATTGCTTAGTGCCATCAATGGGTGTGAGCGGCAGCTGCTGGCCCTGATCACCCCTGAGGGTTTCTCCACCTCCCCTGCTCCTGAGGGGCAATTGGGGCAGCACCCACTGCTCGCACCCACTGACGGCACTGGTCCCGCTTGTACCCGCTGCTGATGCTGGCCTCAATCACTCTGCGCCATCAGTGGGTGTAAGCAGGGCTGGTGCCTTCAGTGCATGGGAATGACAGTGTGGGAACAGGGCTGCCAGCAGGCAGGGCACTGGGGGCCACGGCAGGTGGGGCTGGGTGTGGGCACAGAGGATGGGCCGAGACCCACCCCTGTGCCCACCGCAGCATCGTGGCCCACAGTTCTTTTCAAGGTGCACAAATTCATGCACTGGGCCCCTAGTATATAATATGAAACCTGTGCAAGAATAATAGCACATTTTATATAGTAAGAACATGAAAATAATTCAGATGCCCAGCAAAGGGAGAGTCGATGGGTGAGCTATTCACATAGTGTGGTGTGGTGTCTTGACACAGTGGATGTTTACAAAGCAGACAGAATGAATGAATTGCAGTGGCATATAACCATATCACTGTCTGATCTATTGTATGAAAAGAACCCTGCCCTCAAATAACAAACAACATGATATATAAAACAAATTTTAAAATAACTAGAAAACACTCTATAGGAATACATATAATTACAATAAAATATGGAAAGATAAGGAATTACATAATAGACTTAGGACTTAGGATTCTTGTGATCCAGGAAGAGGGAGCTAGGGGCTAAAATACGAGGACCAAATAGTTAGATACAGATAATTGTTATTTGTATAACACCTTTAGTTTAAGTGTGGGTTTTCCAGTGCTTATTATCATATATATCTATAATAATAAAAGGGTAATATGCTAATTAGACTGGATGTCATTCTGATGTCCTTTTGGATAAAGCCGGGGCCAGAGCCGAGAGAACCCTGGGTCCCAGGTGCCTGCTGGTGGCCAGAGTAAAGCTTGGGTCCTAGAAACTGCCCAGGTCCCAGGTGCCGGCATCAGGGGGAAGGAAGGCTTACTCTTGCATGAATTTTCGGGCATTGGTCCTCTAATATATATATATATAAAATTATGTGCACTTGAGTCCAAAAATTTTTTAAAAATTAATGTAATTTTCTAGAGAGAAAAACTGAAAATTTGTGAAAGCACATCCCTATACATTCAGATCAATGAATAAGCTATATGGGTATAGTATTTGTCTAGGAAATATAAACATTGTTTGATTTTTACTAGTATAAAAATCACTTACAATTAAGTGATTATGAATGACAACTATTAAAATTTTTGCAGCATCTAATCTATACATTGATCGATTCCCAGAAAATAGAATTACAGATGTGATGAATGGCCTTTTCTGAGTAGAATTTCTTGTCTCTATTAATATTTTTTGTCTTATTTAGACAGCAAATACTCTCAGTGTAGGATGAACAGTGAACATATAATAAAAATTACCTTGTAAGTCATTGTGAAACTAGGTAGATTGAACCACTTTTATGTCTGAAAGTTTTTACTTTAATCCACTTTTTAGAATTAAAAGTCTTTGCTTTTATATGAAAATGCTTAATTGAATTGACATAATGAGAGGCCCTTCTGAAAAATTTATAAGGTTGTTTGACCTCAGGACCTTGAACACTTCTTTGTTTAAAATTCTGAGATGATTCGGAAAGGGAATATTTCCAGTAATTAATCTTCAGTTTAATGTACTTTAATTTAGAAAGACACCTGGAAACAGCTAAGGGGCATAAAAATAAATATATATAAATACAATTCATTCTTTTGGTGAGAGAAATGGGTGGTTGAAGTTATTTGCCCTCCTTGGGCAGCGACATCCCAGTTTCTTCTTTGTAATCAGAATCAGTCACTGGTTCTCCTTTTCTGGCCTGTTGGTTCAGTGCCAGTGAAGAGCCCCAGGTGACCAGGGGACAGTCTTGGCTTCCAACTTAATACAGTCATGATTGTTTTTCCTGGTGGGAGACTAACTCTGTCAAGAATTAGGTTTTATGGTGAAGGGAAACCCTAAAGGAATACTGAAGTTCCTTGTGCCTGGCAATATAAGGGAACTATTAGAACTATTTCTAGATTTGAAAAGACTAAAAAGAGGGAGAATTTACTGGAACTCAAGAACTGTAGCTATGACTGTAGGAGAGGAAAATCCCTTAGGAGCTATGATCTTGGATAGCGGAATATAGCCACATCTAACCTGTGTCCTGCAGGGAGGGAGCTGCCTAACTCCCCATCTCTTGCCAAAGTCATCCATTGGCTGAATTCAACTAGTAGGCCATTGATGTAGTCTATAAAGTTCGCCTCCTGGAGCACGGAGAAGGTAGGGTAGGAAAGAGAAGAAAAAGGATTTGGATGGCAAACAGAAAGTATTTAATAGAGCCTAGCTCCTTGTTGGAGAGACTAGTTTTCTACTCATCAACTAGGCCACAATGTTCAAAATTTTGGATTCTAAACCAAAGACCCAGAAAGAGCAAGAAGTTCTCTTGTCACCAGTATAAGGATGCCTTCAAAATCCTGTCCCAGAATTTTCATAAGGTGATTGAAAGTGGGAATTCCCATTACCTTCAGAGGAAACCTGCTATAGCTTATTTTATGTCGGCTTGGGTGGATCCCGTCCAGATATCTGCAGGAGCTTTATTTCTTCCGTGTCTGTGAGGGTGTTTCTACAAGAGATTAGCATTTGAATTGATAGATTTAGTGAAGCACATTGCCTTCCCCAAAGTGAGAGGGATTCATCCAATCCCTTGAGGCCTGAAGAGAAAAAATAAAAGGTGAAGGAAGGGAGTCTTCAGTCTCTGCTTTACTGCTGAGCTAGGATGCCAGTCTCCTTCTGCCCTCAATGCTCCAGGTTCTCAGGGGCTCAGTCTGAAATCTGCACCATCTGCTCTCTGGCTCACAGGACTTTGAACTACACCACTGGCCTTATTGGGTCTAGAGTTTGCAGACAACAAATCATGGGACTTATCAGGCTCCATAATCATGTGAGTTAATACCTTATAATAAATCTGTTTCTCTCTCTCTCTCTCTCTCTCTCTCTCTCTCTCTCTCTCTCTCTCTCTCTCTCTCTCCACACACACACACACACACACACACACACACACACACACACACACAATTGGTTCTGTTTTTCCAGAGAACTCTAATAAACATTCCTTACAGGGGATATTTATGTCTTTCAAACAGAATAATGGCATTGGTTTACATATACCAAGTAATGGAGAACTTTTCCTCTAATTTTTTTTTTTCATTAAGTACAAAATAAAGGACTAGCAACTTCAGTTCTTTAACATTCTTGAACATAATATAGGGCAGCAACAGATGGGTATGGCTGATCTTTTTCACATCACGTCTTCTAAGTGAGTGCCTCCGACCATCACCTGAGCTTCAGCTTTGAGCCTCATGAAAACAGTCCAAACATGTTTCTACATGTTATTTTAAATGCTACAAACTAGCCCTAGCCAGTTTCGCTAAGTGAATAAAGCATTGGTCCACGGACTGAAGGGACCGAGTTCAATTCTGGTCAAGGGCATATACCTCGGTTGTAGATCTGTGGCCCTGACATGTGCGGGAGGCAACCAATTTATGTGTTTCTCACATAGATGTTTCTCTCTGTGTCTCTCCCCCTCCCTTCCATTCTCTCTAAAAATCAATGGAAAAATATCCTCGGGTGAGGAGTAACTAACTAACTAACTAACTAACTAACTAACTAACTAACTAATAAATGCTACAAACTATGAGGATTCCAGGAAGAAAACAATAAAATAATAAAAAGTTCCAGGGAACCATGTGCTGACAGCAGCCAGGGCAGAGAGTCCCAGTGAATGTGTGGCCACAGCAGGAGCTACTGATGCTAGGGCCTCATGTGCAGGCACTACCCAGCTGGGCAGTCAGCTGGCTGTGGCTGTGACAAGGCCGCACGCCACACCAGGGCCTCATGTGCAGAGGACAATAGAAGTTGGACCCTGGCCCAGAGGCTTAGGCAGGGGAGGAGGCCAAGGTGGCCGCTTGCCCTCAAGGATGGATGCAGCTCAGGGATGCCCTAGAGCAGCGGTTCTCAACCTATGGGTCGCGACCCCTTTGGGGATCGAACGACCCTTTCACAGGGGTCGCCTAAGACCATCGGAAAACACATATATAATTACACATTGTTTTTGTGATTAATCACTATGCTTTAATTATGTTCAATTTGTAACAATGAAAATACATCCTGCATATCAGATATTTACATGACGATTCATAACAGTAGCAAAATTACAGTTATGAAGTTGCAACGAAAATAATTTTATGGTTGGGGGTCACCACAACATGAGGAACTGTATTAAAGGGTCGCGGCATTAGGAAGGTTGAGAACCACTGCCCTAGAGGTAAAAACCTTCACACTGTCCTCTTCCACCTCCGATGCATAATTTGATGCTTCAGAGAAAAGTATCAAAATCAGAAATGGAAGATGGAAAGACATTCGAAAATAAAATTACATCATAGAAACATTTGGGGAGAAAAACATAGAATGCGAGGGAAAAAAGAGAAATGTTTTAGTTTCAGTAAAATATACTCATCAAGCAAAACATAAATGTCACCAAAAACTAAAAGATTTAAAAAAAAAACAACTCAAAGAATCCCGTAAACTAAATATTTTTGCAAATCCAATTACATGACAGTGTAGTTTGACTATTAAATTGCTCTCTTTGTGAAAGTTATTGATCTCAAATAAGAAATTCTAATATTCCAAAAGGTAGGACATTTGGGAAATAAAGATTATATGAATATTTCAAATGAAAAAAAAATTACTAGATCTGGTTTACTGAATTCTATTTCAAAGGAGTCTGTATTTTGTCTTTATTTCAAAATTTTTGGAGGTAAAAATGTTCCAAGAGTGGCAAGTTTTTCATATATTTCAGGTAAACATGAAGAAAGAGAAAGGCACATTACACAATAATATTAAGTATTCAGAATTATAACTTGATTTTTAAAATTACATCACCAGTGCTACAAGACAGAAACTCTATATAAAAAAAAAAGAAAACAAAACACCAAAAAATAAACAAAAAAACCACAATGCCATGTGGCAGCTAGTTGAATACATGATTTAGGTTTTAGTGCTGCAGCGTCTAACAGTCTAACACCAGTGGAGCAGCCAACCAACTTTATGAGCATGATTATGGAAACTTACCCATTTGGAAGGAATTGTAGCAAAATTTGAATATCATGACACTTATGCAAAATGCAAACTTTGTTACCAAAAATTTCTTCACATTATTTTCGGTCTGAAAAACAACCGAATAATTAAAACACTGTTACAAATACCATTAAGAAAGTAACTTTAAGTGAAGAATTGATTTTACTATATATATGTATATATAAACTCAGCGCATAAACTGTGTTGAATTAAGAAAAATCACTATTCAATTTGAAAATTTTCAAAATGCGTATTTTCCAGATGGGAATATTTTTGTGGGGGTTTCCCAGTAGATGGCAAAATTAGAGAAGGAACACAAACATTTTTAGTAGCCTGCTTGTAAAATCTTAATGTAGCCAAAAATAATCCTGGAGCAGAAGTAAAACAATATGCAGGAAAAATAAGATTGAAAAAGAAGATAAAAACAAAACAAAACACCAAAGGCATTTTATATTGCTTGTTCTGTGAATATTAAAACTTCTTAGTAAAAAATGTAGCTAAAATCTCTTTGGTAACATTGATTTTGTTTTTATTGCTGTTTTTCAAGAACTGTACAACTACTTTTCTGCTTCAAAGAATCATTGCAGTATATTGAAAGCACATTTACCAGATATAAGTTTTGAACTGACAACAGATAAATGTTTTTTTAAAAAAGTGATATTATTTAATAGTTGAAAATACATTTTTTTTTTTACTTTACCAAAGTTTAAACATTTAGAAAATGCTGTGCACCATACTGTTGATTCATTTCAATTGCTTAAAAATTTACCACCCATCTCTTTAAAACAGTTTTGAATCCTGTGGACATAATTAATCTTCTAATTCACTGGATTTTAATTCTTACATATTAGGAATATCCATAATACATTGAATAATGGTCCTCCTAAGATATTTACTATACCTTAATGTGTGAATATGTGTCTTAGGCTCTTCAGGCTGCTATGAACAACAGAAATATTTTTTTCTTCACAGTTCTAGAGACTTAGGATGTGCAAGGTCAAGGCACCACTGGTAGATTTAGTATCTGGTGAGAGCTCACTTCCTGGTTCATAAACGAACCAGGCAGTCCTTACATGGCAGTATGGGAGTGGTCGCTCTCTGGGGCCTCTTTGATATGAACAAAATCTCATTCAGGAGAGTTCTGCCCTCATGACTTAATCACCTCTCAAAGGCCCCACCTCCAAATGCTATCATGTTGGGGATTAAGTTTTCCAATATGAATTTAACACAACTATTCAGCCTATAGCAAGCATGTCAAACTCAAAGGCTAACTTGGGCCAAATAAACAAGGCATGTGGCCTGTGGGCCACAAGTTTGACGATTGGTCTGTAGCAATATGTTACCTTATGTGGTAAAATAGACATTGCATATGTGATTAAATTAAAGATCTTGAGATTTGCTTATCCTCGATTGTCTAGTTAGTTCCAATGTAATCACCAGTTTTTTTTTTATAGGGGGGGGGTGGTTTGCAGGCAGTAGAATTACAGTGTGAGAAAAAACAATATGATAAAATATGAAGATATTGGAGTGATGGGGCCACCAGCCAAGGAATGCTAGAAATCTCAAGAAACTGAAAAAGGCAAGGAATGGTTTCTCCCCTGCAACCTCCAAAAGGAGCATTCCTGCTGACAAGTTGATTTTAGGCCCATAAAACTAACTTTGGACTCTGGCCTCCAGGACTATAAGAGGATAAATTTGTGTTGTTTAACGCTACCAAGTTTATGAGGATTTGTTATAGCAGCAATATAAAACAGACTGTATTATGTTATAATTGAAGTAACTTGGCATCTCTGACTGCTTATAATATTATTATGCCATAATTCTACATCCTGACAACTTTGGAGACAATAAAAAAGATTTTCTCTTGGAAATATATATTAATTTGGAGAAGTTTGAAGCTAGCCTGATTTAGTCTTTCCTTTTTTCTGTCTGAATGATTAAAATATTTTCTTTATTTTTGAAGCTTAATAACTTATTCAGAATATTTATAATTTCATCATTTTCTCTCAATTATTCTTTAAATAGCATAGCTGTTTTAATGTGCAGATTTATTCCCATTTATCAGCAAAGTATTATTATTTTATTTTTTTAAGTATATATTTTTACTGATTTCATAGAGGAAGAGAGAAGGATAGAGAAATAGAAATATCAATGATGAGAGAAATCATTGATTGGTTGGCTCCTGCATGCCCCCCACTGAGGATCCAGCTGCAACTGAGCATGTGCCCTTGACCCTAATCAAACCCAGGATCCTTCAGTCCCCAGGTTGACGCTCTATTCATTGAGCCAAGCCAGCTAGGCAGCAAAGTATTATTTTATACTAGAGGCCCAGTGCACGAATTTGTGCATGGGTGGGGTCTGGCTGACCTGGCCCCAGTTGGGGTGGATCAGGGCTGGGCCTGTCAGGAGGAGAAGATGGGAGGTTGGCAAGCCAGCCTGTCCTGATTCGCTTGATCAGGGCTGGGCTGGCTGCGGGAAGGGGCCATGGGCAATTGGCCGCGGGCCCCGCCCCCGATTGGGGTTGGGGGACCGACTGGGGGCAAAGCCGGCCATGGGGAGGGGCTGTGGGTGGTGGGCCAGCTGGCCCTGCCTCCAAATGGGGTGGGGGGGTGCTGATCAGGGGCCAGTATCCTGGGGGAGGGGCCATGGTTGGTTGGCCTGCTGGTCCTGATTGGAGTGGGGGGGCCAATCTGGGGGAGAGCTGCATGGGGGGAGGGGCTGCAGGAGGTTGGCCGGCTGGCCCCACCCCCAAATGGGGTGAGGGGTGCGATCAGGGGCAGGCTGGCCAGGATGAGGGGCTGCAGGCCTATTGTGGTGGGGCGGGCTGATGCGGGGGTGGGGATGGGGGGGTAAAGGAGGGGGCATTTGGCTGGCCGGCCCTGCTCTTGATAGGGTGGGAGAGTCTGATCAGGGGCAGGCCGGAAGGGGGGAGGGACTGTGAGGTTGGCTGGCCAGCGCCACCCCCTGATCGGGCAGTTCTCTGGCCACAGTGGGCATCATAGCGACCGGTTGTTACAGTCATAATTGCCATTATGGTTGCTGGCTTTTTATATATATAGATTGGAATACCATTATTGCTTTGTTTTTAGGACTTTCTATTTTAGGGAAAATTTATCCTTAATTTGGATTATCTTTGTTCTCATTATTTTCATGAATTGTTTTACTTTATGGTTTCCCTCTACATTTACTCTGTTGTCAGAAGTCTCTATTCTTTGTCATTAATTTGATATTCAGGTCTGCCTTGCTAAATCTAACAGCCTGGTAATGCTATTGTTCTGATATTTTACTTGTGTCATTATTTTTTTTATAATCACATTCATTTGTTTTATTCCTTTGTTTTTGCTTTCTTCTAGTCTGGGTTCTTTGTTTCTAATGTCAAAGTGAAAAAAAAAAAAAAAGTCCTGTTTTATTACATAATGCCCTACCATGTGTCTTAATCATGTACTTAAATCAGCAGGGCCATCTCTGTCCAAACATCAAATTTTTTTTTCTAGTGATTTTCATGTGCATTCTGTCTCCTAAGGACTTAGGAAGGAGACGAGAACTCAGAGGAAACTATGTACAGTCTGTTGAAAAACACTGACTCTTATCTGATGTTTGTCCATTTTACTTCAATAGGATGTACTCCACATATTGGAACTATTTCCCACCGAGAAATAACTGAGGATTTAAATATTTAACTCTAGTTGTTCAGTTTCCCCATCATACTTGTCTTTCCCTAGTAGCAATTGCTCTTCCCCTAGTCAGTTTCTCTTCAGATTTCAGGGTATTAGTGAGAATTCTTAGGATTGTTTGACTCATCCTTGGGATTGGGATTAAGTTAAAAATTGTATGACTCACTCTGTTTTGTTTTTGTTTTTTTAATTTTGGGAATTCTCGTAGGTGAACATTCAGTTTCTCTTTTGAATAGTACTGGACTAAAGGGGTCATTTGCTTGCACACATCAAAGTCTAATAAGATACGAACAGGAGTCTAGCAAAGAAAATAAGGGTTATTTTTAGGAAGTAGCTCATGTCCAAAGTCAAGTGTGCTAATGTTCGAAGATCTGATGGCTTCTAGGGGATGGATTATACATGGAGGGGGAATCATTAATCATGGTGACTAAGAGAGTTAGGATTGGGGTCAGGGTCGTGGTCTGAGCTGACTGGTTTGCACCTAGGTAGGGGGGATAGTTGATTAGTCCTGGTGTCATCACTTCGTCTGGCTTCACTAATTTTCTTGCAGCTGAACCTAAAACACAACTGATACCTAGATATTATCTCTAGTTTGACCAAAACTCTGTTTCTGTGGTCAACAAACTCTAGGCTTTGTTCCTAAAATTATTTTATGCTGACCAGAACCTCATTGTCCTGAGGGCTTAGTGCTTAAGGGAGTGATCCTACAAAGGAGAAGGAAACAGGTGAATCAGGGTGGTGGATGAGGCCAATTTGAATCAAAAGTAAAGAAAGGAGAAAGGGCCATATTAAAGAAATGAAGTTTTTATGCTGTTGCAAGGTTTCTCTTAAAAATTCTTAGAGGTGGTTGGCTCTTCTTGAAGTAGGGTTGGATTAAGAGTTTTATAGCATGCAACTGTTGTCTCAGTCTTTTGACTATTAGCTCTTTATATGGTTAGTTGTTGATGTTAATTATTTTTCTTGCTTTTTGAAAATATTTATTTGACAGAGGAAGAATCTATGATGTGGCTTTTTAACGTATCAGTATCTAGTCCTTATTTTCATTAATATGTCTCTATTTTCTCTCCAGTTAGACAAAAATTTCTTGTATATCTTATATATTTCCATGCTTTGCCTTGTGCTCTTTATAAAGTTTTTACTCTAAAATATGTACTCTGAAACACTAAAAATATATCTTCAGCAAGTTATGTAACTTTTAATAAATTTACATTAATTATTTATTGTATAAATGGTACTGCATTTGGTATAGATATGCTGACAATAAAAATTAGGATGTTCTTATTGTTATTATGGCTAAAGGACCCAGGAATCAAAATTTCTGCCGCATAGCAGTTATCCATCACAATGAGGTTACCGAGGAAGCTAAACTTAAAAGGAATAATGGCTTAGATGTATATAATATTACTTATTGCTGAGTCATTTGGATCCTAAACTCCAATATTAGGAACTCTTTTTAATTGACCAGGAGGGTATATACCAAGGCAGAGGTCTAACTATTCTTTTCCCCTCATCAATGCAACCAGCAAGAACACAAAGGCATGCCCTTTCAAAAAGATGTCATCTCTTTCCACATCCCTAAGTTACAACTAAGGCTCAGATCCTGCCACTTACAACCAGATAAATGAATGAAAGCCGAGAGGAGATACTGTCTATAAAATCTGTCATATCTTTTCCAGGACAGAAACATTGCGATAGTGATGACATCTCCCGCATGGTTGGAAATAGAGGTGGGAGAGTGAGCTGGCTCTGCTCCCTCCCATTAATTCCTTCTGATTGTTCCCACCAAGTGGAAACACTATATAGAAAGGAAAATTATGTAGTGTTTTTAACTGCTTTTCCTTGTGACTTGACCCTTAGGTTAAGTGGCCTCATCCAAGTGGGAATCCAAACAAGCAGGCTGGTGCCTATCTAACTCCAGTGCTGTTAGGTGAGTTTTTAGGCAGTTGTATTTTCTAAACTACAAATCAGGACATAGAATAAAAGATTTGTATTTACCTTTTTTGATGTAAGTGGCAGTTTAGGAGATAAATAGGCTGAAAAGTAGGAATATTTGAATCATGTTGAGGTTTGAGGCACAGCAGGAGACAAAGTATGAAATGTGTATTCTTTTAGAATAATCTAAGAATTCCAGTAACTCTCTTACCAGTCCACGGTCCCCAGGCTTCACACTTCAAAGGGTCACAACTCAAGACCTTTGTCTTGAGTTTGGAGCAAGGGAAGGTTTATTGATGGAGAAGGCACCAGCCAAGAAAATGGAAACCCAAGTAGTAGTTCACACCTTTTTTAGGTCAAGGGAGGGGAAATGGGAGGGCCTGGTTTTGTAAACACTCAAGCCCTAAGCCAGTGATGGCGAACCTATGAACCTATGTCACCTCTGATACATGAACTCATTTTTTTGGTTGATTTTTCTTTGTTAAATGGCATTTAAATATATAAAATAAATATTAAAAATATAAATCTTTGTTTTACTGTGGTTGAAAATATCAAAAAACTTCTATATGTGACACGGCACCAGAGTTAAGTTAGGGTTTTTCAAAATGCTGACACACCGAGCTCAAAAGGTTCGCCATCACTGCCCTAAGCAGAAACCCTTTAATTATTAGCATGTCTAAAGCAGGAGCTATTAGACAATGGTCGGCAAACTCATTAGTCAACAGAGCCAAATATCAACAGTAAAAAAATTGAAATTTCTTTTGAGAGCCAAATTTTTTAAACTTAAACTATAACTATATAGGTAGGTACATTGTTATTAACTTAATTAGGGTATTCCTAAGCTGGCCTTTGCTAAAAACGTCCTCAATCTGATTGAGGTACGTTCACTGAGGTCGACCCCTTCCAACTCTCCCATCCACAATCCGTCTTGTATACTTGTTTCGTCTATCTCCTTTCCGAAAACCGACTTCTGCGCATGGGCCACGAAGTTTCAAAAACACTGTACGTGCCCACACGCATGTGGTATTTTGTGGAAGAGCCACACTCAAGGGGACAAAGAGCCGCATGTGGCTCGCGAGCCATGGTTTGCCGATCACTGTGTTAGACTAAAGGCCAGGGAACAACAAGGAAGGCTGAACAGGATAGAAAGAGAGAGATCAAACATTTTTTACTGTTACAGTTACAGGTGGCAATAAAAGAATAGATCTATAGCTATTGTCCTCAAAACACTTAAAATCTAATTCAGAATATATGGTAAACATCTGGGGGATAGTTTTGAAATAAAATATGCAAAACGTTTAATATTTTAGAATTCTGAAGTCAAATAAGGAGTGATAACCTGGAGGCTAGCATTATTCAGGGACAACTTTATAGGGGAAAACTAGTGTTGCATTTGAGACAGAAGAATGGGAAAATCTGAAATTGTGAGGTGGAGAATACAATGGAAGTCTACCACATGACTAGCAACAGGCCAGGGAGGAGAGGCCTGTTGCATGACCAGCTAAGTCAGGGAGAGGAAAGGTCACCCTGGGGGGAAGGTCCCCCCTTACAGTTGTCCATTGCCAGGTACCCAGGGCTTTCTGCCCTGGTGACCTTCTGTCCCTGGCTTATTGTTCCTATTCTGCTTATGTCTAACAGCCTTCTACGTCAGAACTGAGTTAGAAATATAAAGCATTCGCTTTCTGACTATGTGCTAAACAGAGATGGAGTATATAGGACATGAAAACCTGAAAAGTTCTAACGCCTGTGCAAGCACGTTGTTATTGAACACAGTGACATATAGCTTCAAACTCCCTTGCTTGGCTCATCGAAATCAGCATGGATTGAAAGACTGTGAGGTTTCTATCTGAAATATCTATAAGAACCAGGCAGATAAACTAATGTGTGAATCAGGCTGAGTGCAAAATAATAAAGAGGAATAGGGACTGGAGAGAGCACGATTGTGTGCACTGCCTGAAGGGATTTTAGTTCAATTTTTATAAAAACGCTATCTACCAGAGAGGACTTGTGCAGCAGCCATATGCAAACTATGGGCAGCCAGTTTGTTACCTCTGCCTTAATTTAAAACCTGACCTTTAAGATACTACCGATATACCTGCAGTCTAATAAACGTATTGAAGAAAGTAATATTATCTAATTAAAGTCCATGATCCACCCAAAATCTTTTTTTATAAACACGGTGAGATATCAGTGATACATGAAGTAAATATGAGACTGAGAGATCCCATTCTTGTAGGCTAAGTGATCAGGTGCTGAGAGCTGAAGTCCTACCAGCAAGCAGCTCTGTAGAGACAGGTGAAATCTGCAGCTCTTTCACCTTCTGCTGCAATGCTGTGCTTGCTTTCTCCTTCTTCACTGCCTCCTGGATCAGAAACCAGATAATAGAGGCTAATTTACTTGGGAGAATGGCACAGGTTAAGTAAGGACATTGAAATAATGAAATCCACAGAGGAAAGCTGGACCAAAGTATTACATTTCCATACATCTCATCATCTCACCACTGCTTTCAAATACCATTTAGTCTTTTTTTTTCCTTTGAGGCTGATAGCTTCTTATCACTTGCTAATTGACTGTGAGTGCCTAGTGGGTTTAGTGTCTGTTCAGATTGTGCCTGCAGAGAGAAAGCAATGAAATAGAAACCAGAAAACTAAGGAAGAAGATAGAGGCAGTATGAGAGACTGCTGCCCTCAGTAGCAGCCTTATAATGACTTGAGAGAAGCAATGAGGGAGATGAAAGGTCTGGGACCTCATAACTAAAACAGAGGCCAGGTAAATGGGAATGTGGAGAAGAATGTTTTCTAAGGCTGTTTGCATTTTGCTCCTACAAGGCATAATGGCAAGAAAGTTACTATTGGCTTTCACAACCACTCACCAATTTATGATCTTGGCTCAGTATTTTCACCCCCTTAATTTGAAGCTGCTTCTGTTTTAATCATAATGCTTGAGTCCAAATGAAAAAATAACAGTGTTTTTGCCAAGCATTTGGTCTTAAGTCCCCATTTTAAAGAATGAGGAAGATATAAATGATGAAGTAATCCTCTGAATTTGAATTGGCCTGAATTTCACAGGTAGAAGAGGAAGGAGAGATGTATGTTTATAAATTTTAAATAAAGATAAACTTTGAGCTAGAAATAGATAATAAAACACAATTCATTAAGATTAATCAGCTTTTCTTTTAGAGAAATACAGGTTGACACCCAACTGGATCACTGCTTCTAAAATATTTTCTACTTTATCTAGTTGTGCCTGTGTGTTTCCAGGTACTAATGATTTTATTTCTCTATAGGCAAGGTTGCCTGGAATGCTTTGATTATAAGAACAAATACAAATTAAAAATAAGAGGCTTAATTCTTCCTGCTGAAAACAGGGGAAGAGACTTTCCCCCTCTCTTTTTCTTAGAGCATTATTTTTAAAAACTCCTAGGTATTTGCTCATCTCTTTGAAATGTGTATAAACATATTTGAAAACTAGATAGGCGTTGTCATCTTTAAGACTAGAAATGTCTTTCTCAGGGTTGTGGGAACCATATCATTTGAATGTCAACATCAGGAGCATAGCACCCTTATCTTCTCGTTTCAGTGGGATGGTAAGAACCTTAGTTGATTTCTGTCTCCAAGTTGTAAAACTATCTCCTGTCATAAAATTATGAGAAAATTATTTTTTCCTTTGTATAAAGCCAGTTAACTAACACAGGTGACCACCCCAGTTACCAGATGAATTTAGGATTATGAATGGTGATGTCAAGGCTTCTTAATTGAGAACTAGTTATTGTTTATCTTGAGAACATGTATGTGATGGGCTCTCTCTGCTTGGCTACATAGAAGGGTAATATTTTTTCTATCTTTGCAATCTCTTAAGAGATTGCCTCTGCTATGCATTTTATTCTGTTTTTGTGTGTGTGTTTTTTTAATAATAAAAAGGTTTTTGTTTATACTACCTTTGTTGCAAGAATTTTTGTGATAGAGAAAGATTTTATTTTTAACTAGAGGCCTGGTACACGAAATTCATGCACAGATAAGATCCCTAGGCCTGGCCAGCGATCAGAGCCAATTGGAGCCTTCCGGCTGCTGGTTGGGGCCTCCCTTCCTCGGCTGCTGGCCAGGGCCTTCCTTCGTTCCATGCTGCCCCCTGGTGGTCAGTGCACATCATAGTGAGCGATAGAGCTCCCAGTCTCCTGGATGAACTCCCGTGGGGACACTTTGCATATTAGCCTTTTATATATATACTAGAGGCCCGGTGCACAAAAATTTGTGCACTCGGGGGGGAGGGGGGTCCCTCAGCCCGGCCTGTGCCCTCTTACAGTCTGGGACCCCTCGGGAGATAACGACCTGCTGGCTTAGGCCTGCTCCCGGGTGGCAGAGGGCAGGCCCAATCCCTAGGTGCAGCCCCTGGTCGGGCTCAGAGCAGGGCCGATTGGGGAGTTGGGGCGTCGCCCCCTGTCATGCACAGAGCAGGGCGGATCAGGAGGTTGCGATGCCACCCTCAGTCACGCTCAGGGTAGGGTCGATTGGGGGGTTGGGGCACTGCCCCCTGTCACATTCAAGTCAGGGTCGATGAGGAGGTTGCGGCGCCACCCCCTGTCACGCACAGAGCAGGGCCAATCAGGGGGTTGGGGCGCTGCCCCCTGTCACTCACAGAGCAGGGTGGATCAGGGGGTTGGGGTGCCGCCACTGTCACACTCAGGGCAGGGCTGATGGGGAGGTTATGGCTCTACCACATCACACACAGAGCAGGGCCCGTGGGGTGGGGGTTGGGGCACTGCCCTCTATTACCCACAGAGCAGGGCCGATCAGGGGGTTGGGGCACTGCCCCCTGTCACACACAGAGCAGGGCCAATCAGGGGGTTGGGGCGCTGCACCCTGTCACACACAGAGCCGCAGGGCAATCAGGGGGTTTGGGCGCTGCCCCCTGTCACACTGATCCTGGTGCTGGGAGGCATATTACCCTTTTACTATATAGAATAGAGGCCTGGTGCATGGGTCGGGGCCGGCTGGTTTGCCCTGAAGGGTGTCCTGGTTCAGGGTGGGGGTCCCCACTGGGGTGCCTGGCCAGCCTGGGTGAGGGGATGATGGCTGTTTGCAGCTGGTCACTCACCCTTCAGGGTGGGGGTCCCTACTGGGGTGCCTGGCCAGTCTGGGTGAGGGGCTGAGGGCTGTTTTCAGACTGGCGGGTGACTGAAGCTCCCAACTGCTCCTTTTTTTCTTTTTTTTTCTTTTTTATTCTGGGCCAGCTTTAGCTTTGAGGCTTGGCTCCAGCTCTTAGGCCTCCACTGCTGAAAGCAGGTTTCTGGCCTTTGTTTACCTTCTGTATTTGAAACAATGTTGCGATCCTGCTGGCTGAAGCCCGGTGGACTAAAGCAGGTTTCTGGGGTTTTTTTTAGTTTCTATATTTGTAACATAGTTGCTTAGAGTTGCAGCTCAGAGGCCTACAGCGGCAGGTGGAGAACTTTGGAGTCCTCCGTCACTGAAGCAAGCAAGCCTCATGTTCGCTTTAAGCTGCCTGGCTGCCGGCCGCCATCTTGGCTGGCAGATAATTTGCATATTGCCCTGATTAGCCAATGGGAAGGGTAGCGGTCGTACGGCTAATTACCATGTTTCTCTTTTATTAGATAGGATATATGCATATATATATATATATATATATATATATATATATATAGTTTTTTTTTTAATATATATTTTCATTGATTTCAGAGAGGAAGAAAAAGGAAGAGAGAGATAGAAACATCCATTATGAGAGAGTATTGTGGATCGCTGCCTCCTGCAAGTCCCTCACTGGGGATCGAGCCCACAACCCGGGCATGTGCCCTTGACTGGAATCATAGGCCGATGCTCTATCCACTGAGCCAAACCGGCCGGGGCACATAATATATTTTATTGAGTCGGTAGTTGAAGCCTCCCCCTTGCTGTTGGTGGTTGAGCTCCTCTGCATCCCACTGACAGAGACCATGGGTAGAGAATCGACAATGTGTGCAGACACACTCTGTGAAGCAGGGGAGAAGCCAGTACTAAGTGTTCCAGCTTACCACATTCCAATACTGAAAGCTAGAAATACCCAGATTTTAAACTCATCACAGCAGGTCTTAAATAAGGAGGGGGAGAGAGAACCACCATATATTAATTTAGCCTGTTGAACCCTCCTGACATGCACAATCTGGCATGCTGTTTCAAATATATGTTATTTTCCTGCCTGTAGCAGTCCATCTGCTTAGGAAGGTTTCTTTAAGTACTTTAGGTGAAAACAAGAAAACTTCAGCACTACACTTTCCAAAAGCTTCTTTTCGATTCTTGTGGATTTTATGGTGATATTCAACATAACATATCAGAAGTAAAGACTTTACAAACAAAACTCATTTTCTGCCTTTGTCTTTTAAAAATCACAACTTGAAGATGTTTGGAGCACAGCGTAACACAGCACAGCACAAAGTGGTTTAGAGGAAATAAGTTGTGTAGGTGGCAAAATACCCCTACATCAGGGGGTTGATGACTTCTGTATATTAGCCTTTTATAAAATTGCCATTCATAGCCCTATTGTAAATGTGTTATTCTTTTTCTCAAAATGGATATGTCTGTACCATGCTCTTTAAATATCTTAAGAACAAATATTTGTTTTTAATACCAAAACATGTTGTTGTTGTTTTCAAGTTTGAAGTTACATCGTTAAACATATAACAGAAATTAAAGTGAATGGATATGGTCTACTGTGTCTCCAAGTATAGCTCGCATATGTAGGGATTTCCAGTAAAGGTGGATATGCAGAAAGGATCTGAGTTCTACGATGCTCTTCTTTCCCCATTTTATTTCTAGAAACACTTCTTTTTTTTTTCTTTTTTTTATTGCTTAAAGTATTACAAAGGGTATTACATATGTGTCCATTTTATCCCCCCGCCCTAGACAGTCCCCCAGCCTCCCATATCCCCCAGTGTCTTATGTCCATTGGTTATGCTTATATGCATGCATACAAGTCCTTTAGTTGATCTCTTACCCCCCTACCTCCTGCCCCCCAACCCTCCCCGGCCTTCCCGCTTCAGTTTGACAATCTTTTTGAGGCAGCTCTGCCTCTGTATCTATTATTGTTCAAGAGTTTATAATGGTCTCTATTATCCATGAATGAGTGAGATCATGTAGTATTTTTCCTTCATTGACTGGCTTATTTCACTTAGCATAATGCTCTCCAGTTCCATCCATGCCGTTGCAAATGGTAAGAGTTCCTTCCTTTTTAGAGCAGCATAGTATTCCATCGTGTAGATGTACCACAGTTTTCTAATCCATTCATCTACTGATGGGCACTTAGGCTGTAGAAACACTTCTTAAGGGATTTATTTTGTAGAGGCCACACTGTCTCAATGGGTTTGGTGTTGCTTATTCCACTCAACCAGTAATGCAGGGCAATCTCATCAGAAGGGCTGTCAGTGTCTTAGTGGCTCCATTATTATTAACAAAATGCCTCATATATCATCTAAAACATTATTACAAAAAGACAGAAATACAAAATATTCCAAAGACATTTCCAACAAAATGTGACTTTTGAGGCTTTTGCTTACCTCTACATCCCTCATGTTTTTTCCCCGAAACCTCCGACTGTTTACCTGTCTGCATTTTCCTCCCCGTGATCATTTTCCACTGAAGTCGACTGAGGCAGTAGAATCATAAATTCTGTTTGCTTTCTACCTGAAGCAGTTCATGCAGTCACACTGCAGGGTCCTTTTGAAATGTACCAGTCAAAAATTTGAAAACTTCTGTAGTTAGTTTGTAAATAAATTGCAAGTCATTGCAATTTGGTCAAATAGAAACTGTATTGAAAATAGTGATTTATATCAGCAAAGATAAGGGCATTTTATGCTAAGCAGAATAAATGTCTGATCATTTCCTAATGGAAAACCTGAAGCAATTTTCTGATAGTTTCAGTGTCTAAGTGTTGAATCACATTACCTTAATCTTCTTTTAAACCAAGCAATACTTTTTCCCCATTGAAGTATATTGATCAATATATTTGCCATTTAAAGCCTTGATTAATGATTTATGAGCCTGTGGCATCTGAAAGTTATCTGAATCTTATTTTATTAATTCAGTAAGACTCTGTCATGTATATATAGGGTGTCCCCCAAAATGTATACATGCACTTTGAATGATTATAAAGGCAGTGTTTATTAAAATACATTTCATATTCAAAATTGAGCTATCAGCTGTTAAAGTGTGCTTACATTTTTTAAGGACACTCTAGTTTCTTTTTTTTTTTTTCTAGAAGATTAAATTAAACCAACTTATATCCTAATGTTATGCAAAGGCCCCTACTTCCCATATGGAGATAAGTGAGAAGGTAGCTCAATTTTTCCATTTGAAAAAAAAAAAAGGTGTTCCAAATGATTTTTTCTGCTCTCTTTTAGGATAGTTAGGGATTTCTTATATAATCGTTGTTTCTTGATAACTTTCCAGGGAAACAGAGAACTTAAGGTGCATCAACAGTATCTTAGTAAGACTCCTCCACCTCTGTCATTTAAAGAACTAATTCTTACAATGATGGCTCCTTTTATTCTAAGTTTGCTGAGACAGACTTAAAGAAACGGACTTGCCCTCACACACACGAAGGAATTAAATAACTTAGGAAAAACAATAATAGGTGTGCTCTCCTTTTTGTTGTTGTTGTTTGTTTTGTGTTTGGTCTCCCCAGAAGTGACTGTTTTGGGTAAACAATAATAATAGCGGCAACAATAATAACAATGTACACACATGCCTAATAATCATTATCAGTATCTTCATTTGACTTTGTTTTAGAGTAGTATTGAAAGCAAAAATTGGTTAGTCTAAGATGCAATCACCATGAAAATTGAATTCCCACTTTTTCTCTTTGTTAAAAAGAATCATTGGTTTGCTTTATGCATGTTGTGGTAAAGTTCTGATTCAAGCCAGGTAGCTATTGCTTGACTTGTTTTCCTTAACTTAATAGCAAAGCCTTATTGTCATTCATTTTACAAAGACTTGAGCCTTACATCATTCTGGTGAAAAAAGCAGGGCAGGTATATGTTATTATTCGCAGTGGTATAGGTAAGACTTGAACCTAAGTCTTCTGGCTGTAAATTCAGTGGTCCCCTTCCCATGTACACTATGACATGTGACCTGACACATGCATCAAAGCACAAACAAATGCCCCAGGTCTCCCCATTGCTGATTTCTGTTTTAGAGAGCTCATTATGGTGCAAAGAACCCCCAGAGGACAAAAAGCTGACTAGGAGGAGGCGCTAGCTAATTACCCTTCATCTTGTCCTGTTTTCTGCCCTAGTCTATGTGACTCTCTGAAATTCAAAGTCCATGTGGTACTGTGGCCTGTCCAATACAGAAAGCCCGTCATTCTCTTCCATGTTTTCTTCATCCTGTAAGAACACCAGTAGGCGGGATTTGGTGGAGAAGACACCTAACAGTCTAAGCATTTGTGGGAAGCAATTTGTTTACCTTATGAGACTGCATTTTATTTTGGATGTTTCTAAGTATATAGAGATGATTTGTCTTTTTCTCTCTTTAAAATAAATAATGCTGACAACAAACTTTTTTTGTGGATAATGGGATTTTCAGAGTCCAAATGAGATATACAAAGTAGACATTGCTCATTTCTCTGACATGATCTTAGGAGAAGATCTTATTTAGCATTGAAAAATCCTGGAAACATAAAAGTGCTTCTTCTTAGGCATCATTTTTCTACTTCTCTTTTAAACTAATAAAAATACCACACTATCAAAGCTATCCGTTATATTCATTGTGAAAGGAGAGCAGATATCATGCAGATATATGGTAATCAGGAATGTGCTGAGAGCTAACTCAGGACCATTCTCTATGAGAAAAGAGGGCCTTAGTTCTATATGTCTGGGAGTTAACTTGAAGTACAGCTACCTTCATCTAGAGAGTGAGTTTGATCCCAGGTAAGGAGGCAGGATAACAATGTGTTTAAGAACTTAAATTTCCAAGTTAGATATATCAGGCTTTCATTCCCAACTCTGTGACTTATGACTTGGGTTTGCTTGTGTAGACTATTTAACTTCTCTAAGTATCTGTGGGTACATATACATATTTGAATAGACTATGCATTTACACAATTCAAGAATCAAAACAATATCAGAAGATAGAAAATTACACATCTTGCTTTTACCACTATTTTTAATTACCCCTTCCCATTTCACTTAAAGCACACTTATATAACATTTTGGACTTCTCAATGCAAATGTAAATACAAATATATATTATTATTTTTTCCCTGTCTTATAGTGAATATAGTATGTTAAACTTGCTGATCTAGATGTCTAATATTTTCTTAGAAAATGTTATACCTTGCCCTGGCCGGTTTATCTCAGTGGATAGAGCATCAGCCTGCAGACTGAAAGGTCCCAGGTTCGATTCCGGTCAAGGGCATGTGCCTTGGTTGCAGGCACATCCCCGGTGGGGGGTGTGTAGGAGGCAGCCCATCAATATTTCTCTCTCATTGATGTTTCTGGCTCTCTATCCCTCTCCCTTCCTCTCTGTAAAAAAATCAATAAAATATATTTTAAAAAAAGAAAATGTTATACCTTCCTTTCAATATGGGAGGATTTGTATCTTAGATGCAAGTGATACTGTGGACTTTGGAGGCTGGGTATAAAGGGATATTCAGCTTCCTTCTGATTCCTGTGAAATGCTAGCTCTTGGACCCAGCTTCCATGTTGTGAGGAAGCCCAAGCAATCCAGGTGGAGAGGACTCTTGGCCCCTGGCTCACAGCATCGCCTAACTTCTAGCTGATAGTCAACACTTACTTGGCAGTTGTTGTGAAAGCCAAATTAAAAGTGGCCACTCCAGTCCCTAGTCAAGGGACTTCAGTTGATGTTGCATAGAATAGCAATGGCCTGTTCTTGCTGAACTGTGCCCAAATTGCAGATTCATTAAAAAAATAAGTGGTTGTTTATGTAAGTCACTAAGATTTGGGGTAGGTTGTTAAATAGCATGAGATAATTAGAATAGATTTATGGGTGTTTATTTTACCATTTCTGTTGATGGACACTTGGATTGTTTCTAATCATTTGCTAAACAGAGCTGCAATGAGTAACTCCCTATGTGATATAGCGTACATAGCTATGTATATTTCTAGAATATACTATCTATACTATATTTCTAGAATAAACTATCACTAGGAATTTTGGGCTAAATGAGAAAAACCCTTTTTAATATTTTTATAGATAACTGCCAAATTGCCTTTTATGACAGTTTTGTTTATTAAATTCATAAAGTAGGGATAAAAACAGAATTTATTTTATAAGAGCGTCATGAGATTAGATGATACAATCCACAGTATAGCAGAAAACAGAGGCCTGTAATAGTAAGCACTCAATAAATGCTACCACACAAAATGACCATGATCATGATAAATTGCTTTTAGAAATCATATCTTTTTTAAAAAGTAGCTGAATAATTGATGTGAAAACTTTGTGACTTTTGTTTTTACTTTGTTTAATGATGCTATAATTGAAAATATTTTGAGGATCATTTAGTATGTATACTTTTAATCCTTAAAATCATCATTGTCACAAAAATAAGACATGTAGCCTTTTCCTCTTGAAAATTTAGTTTTCTCTCAAATGAAGTGATCTTATTTTTCACCTTGTTTTTAGTATAGTACTGTTATTAAATATCACAAAAATGCTAATAAATTTTTCACAATATAATGAACATTAAATTAAGGATAGTAAGAGAGGAACGTTGGGAAGAAAATTTTTAGGCATATAATCTAGTGTTTAGGGTAAATTCATAATTGATTAGTATTATCATACACATTATTTTTCAACTGAAAAGAGAACATTTTAAGTAGTGAAAATATAGAAGGCTAAGTTAAGTATAAAAGAATAATTATTATAGTTTTTAACTATTCTATTTTGCTTATTTGTTTTTGTTTCATATTTGTAAAACAATTAATTTGCAAACCTAAGGAAGAAAATAAAATTTCATACAGGGTTTCATGTCACATTTATATCTTATGTTTTCTTTAGATTTCTACCAGATTTTATATTGACATCCATAGAACTTTATATTTTTTCTTTTAAATAATATAGAACTTTGTATGGGACTTTGTAATATCCTAACTATTTTTACATACATTATATCCTTTGACATACAGAACGACACTATGAGGTAACTCCTGTTTCCCATATTTTATAAGTGGAAAATTAGAGGGTTAAAGAGGTTTTGAGAGAAAAGTGACACCAGGTCAGTTTTCCCCAATAATACACATTGTACTAGGCCAGTGGTTCTCAACCTTCTGGCCCTTTAAGTACTGTTATTCATGTTGTGACCCAACCATAAAATTATCTTCGTTGCTACTTCATGACTGTAATGTTGCTACTGTTATGAATCATAATGTAAATATCTGATATGCAAGATGGTCTTAGGCGACCCCTGTGAAAGGGTCGTTCGACTGCCAAAGGGGTCTTGAGAACCACTGTACTAGGCAATTATTTATGACCAAATAGTCTGGAGACTAAAACTATACTGTGTATAACAAAGCAGACATTCCCCCAATTCTCCTCATTCCACCCAGCCATTGATATGTTCCATCTGGAGAAGGAAGCCAAAGCTTGAACTAAGTTTTTCATCACAACATTCAACTATGTGTAGCCCTCAGTTATCAGCTCTTTTGTTACTCTGTATTTTCCTTTCTTATTTTTAATACTTTTCAGGAATAGCCTCACTCTAGCTCTCCTCATAATTTCAATTGGTAGTATGGGTTTTGATATGAAAACTAGTCTATTTTTCAATCTTTTGTATATTTGCAAAAAAAAAAAAAAGCTTTAGACTTCCAGTTTAAGATTATAGCCCCTTAACTCTTCTCATATAAAAGTGAATTTTCAGACCTACTATTGATTCCAGTCAAGACTTCGTTTTCTCTTCTGTTTGGAGTTCTGGTTTGTTATGCACATGTTTCTTTTTCATTATACCTCTTTGTTTCTTCATTATGTAGATAATCATTGTAATGGATTCAAACGGTAAAACGATGTGCAAAGAGAAAGATGAAAGCACCTTGTCACCCTTATTCCCTTTCCTTCTCCTTCTCCCAGTCACCTATTACCCTACCCAGTGATAAACATGATTAGCAGTTTAATATGCATCCCTAGAGTGAATTTCTAGTTATTTTTGTACACAGTCACATATGTTTGTGTAACTATCTTCTTGGATAAATTGTGTAATAATATATTTATTATTCTGCAGCTTTCTGTTTTCATTAGAATTTGTATGTTGGCACTGTTTTCATAGCATTAGATATATATTTCTCATATTTTATAATGGTTGTAAAACGTATATCTCAGGTAGTATATATGCTTATAAGCCATAAAAGTTCTGAAAGGGTTTGAAAACCATTTGTCCTAAAACTCAAACGTGAGGAACAATAAAAGTCATCATTCCATGGTGGGTAGGGTTGAGAAGCTGTTTCATTTACAACAATGAATAGATGGATAAAAGTAGAAGCTTCTATATTCCATAATATAGAAGGGGTTTATTTAGCCCCTTACCTAGTGTGGATATTAAGACTGCTTCAAGTTTTCAATAGCTGCTAGCAATACTGCAATGAGTATCTTAAATTAAATCTTTGTGCTAATGTATAAGTATTTCTGCAACTCTTTCTACAGGTGAAGGTCAGACTTTGAAAAAAATATTTTTAACTTCATAGTTAGCAAATAGTACCATTAAATCTGAACAATGTGTCATCTGCCTATGCTATGGTTATAGAAAACAATAAAGATACCACTCTGGTATCTTAATACATTTAGCAACAAGATCTGAATATCATTTTAGAAATTGCAGGCTACTTTGGTTTGAAGAGCAATATATAATACCATTTGGATGCATCCAAGTATTACCATGTTTGACAATATTTAAGAAAATCTTTGGTTAACTATTATTTTGGTATTCATTCATATTTTTGGCACTGTTTGCTTGAATTTTTTGTGAAAAAAGTTATTCTGAACTTGCTGATATAGAAACTAATGTAAAAGGAAGACAAGTATGTTATATTTTATTCATATCTTTGTAGGATTTACCTATAATTTTGTTTTATACAAATTTTCAAATGTATTTAAAAGTGGAGAGAATACAGCATAGCCTGGATTTAACAGTTATCAAGATTTTGGCATACTTGTTTCATCTATTTAGACTCCCCCCCCAAACATATTAAAACAAATTTTAGATTTTCTACTATTTTATAAAATGTTTTATTAAATCCAAGAGACATCCTGAAGACCAGTTGCTTAGAAGAACTGATCAGAATTGATCTGAGAACTGATCAGAAGATCAGTTGTTGGATTATTCTGTCATTTTACTTTTCTGACTCTGTTCATCCTCTTCTGTAGATAATTCTATAGTTGTCCATTTGGATAGCCTTCCATTATGGTAACAAACAACTCCCTAATCCCAACAGATCAGAAATTGCTTCTTTTTCAGCAGTCAAGAGATTTCTGACAATGAACAGATTGTGGAGTTATGAAGAGAAAATGTAAAAGACACAAATATATAAATATAACAGATGAATACAGCAGAAATTTTCAATAGGGATGTATGGAAAATACTTAGATAGTATTTTAGTATTGGTATGACATTTGAATACAAGAAGTACAACAGCTATTGCATCAGGTAAAGATCTAAGCTATTTATTTAAGGTAAAGAAGAGGAGGATGTTATTGTGAAAGAAATGGGTCAAATGCAGGATCAGAGCTCTGTCTTAAGTCCTTATGATGAGAGAAGAAAGGCTGACAGTAAGAATGTGAAACATCTGTATCATACATACAGAATTAACTATGTCAATATTTTTAGTATTTCCATAGGAGATTTGAACCTATTCAAACAACTCATTTTGTTTCTAAAATCCCATTTAGACTCTCCCCTACACATATCTGAACTTTGGGCAAATCCAATAAATAGCTCGTTTATTGTGTCCCAGTGTTATGATTGGTGCCCTGGAAATAGCTTTTATGTAGATGATCTGTGATGAAAGGATGCTGTCTTAGGGTGGTTGGTCTGTCTGTATCTCCAGGTACTGAAGGGGGCAATAAAGTGGCACTACAGGAGAAAGATCAAGTTCATAATTGTTTTGCTCTTCAGGGCTACTTAACAAAGGAGATGGTGGAATATAAACTCATGCTGTCTTATCTCTCTATGAACAAGTAAAAATAAATGGCTGTTTATTTAAGTATTTACAGGTACTCTCTTATCTGGAAAAAAGAGATACTATCTATCTCATAAGGTATTTGTTAAGATTAAATGAGTGAATGTTATATAAAATGTTTAGAAAGGTATCTGATTCATGGTAAGCACTCAATATTTATATTGAGCAACTATCATTATCATTGGTGGAAAATACTTTAGATATAGAAATCAGACACCATCATTTATTTTATGAATATTTATTAATTGCTATTTCTAGGCAGTGTGTTATGTGATTAGGTTGCAGAGATAAATGATAAAGTTGCCACCCTTGGGTCAAATAGGGGAGGCAGAGTAGGTTAAAAAAATTATTCAAATGAAATAATAAATGTAAAATTACAAGTATGTCCAGGAGCCATGAATGCAATCATGGTGACTGGACTGATACTTTTACAGAAAAAAGTGAGTGGTGGTTATATTCAAATTAATTGCTTAGAATGATTCTAAGTCTTTTTTTTATTCTGACAGTGAAAAAGAGAGTGGTTTAAATCTAACTTAATTGAATTACTATAGGATTTTTCATTAAAACTGGTCTTGCTGATTTTACTCAGGATTGACTATAAAATGAGGGGCATTCCATTGTATGCTCTTGCCTCCTTAGTCTCTTCAATAATGGTTGGAAAATTGGACAGATACATGCAAAAAAATGAAACTAGACCACCAACTTATACCATACACAAAAATAAACTCAAAATGGATAAAGGACTTAAATATAAGATGGGAAACCATAAAAATCTTAGAAGCCATAGGCAGCAAAATAGCAGACATTTGTCGTAACAATATCTTTACTGATACAGCTCCTAGGGTAATGGAAACTAAGGAGAACATAAACAAATGGGACTACATCAAAATAAAAAGCTTCTGCACAGCAAAAGAAACCATCAGCAAAACAACAAGAAAACCCACTGCATGGGAGAACATATTTGCCAATGTTATCTCTGATAAGGGGTTAATCTCTAAAATTTATAGGGAACTCATACAATTTAACAAAAGGAAGATAAACAATCCAATCAAAAAATGGGCAATGGACCTAAATAGACACTTTTCAAAAGAGGACATTCAGAAAGCCAAGAGACATATGAAAACATGCTCAAAGTCACTAATCATCTGAGAGATGCAAATCAAAACAACAATGAGGTACCATCTCACACCTGTCAGACTGGCTATCATCAACAAATCAACAAACGACAAGTGCTGGAGAGGATGTGGAGAAAAAGGAACACTTGTGCACTGCTGGTGGGAATGCAGACTGGTGCAGCCACTATGGAAGACAGTATGGAGTTTCCTTAAAAAACTGAAAATGGAACTCCCATTTGACCCTGTGATCCCACTTCTAGGAATATATCCCAAGAAAACAGAAACACCAATGAAAAAGGATATATGCACCCCTATGTTCATAGCAGTACAATTTACAATAGCAGAGATTTGGAAACAGCCTAAATGCCCATTAGCAGATTAGTGGATTAAAAAACTGTGGTACATCTACACAATGGAATACTATGCTGCTGTAAAAAAAGAAGGAATTCTTAATCACTTGCAACAGCATGGATGGAACTGGAGAGCATTATGCTAAGCGAAATAAGCCAGTCAGAGAAAGATATATATTACATGATCTCAATCATTTGTGGAATATAATGAACAACATAAACTGATGAACAAAGATAGAATCAGAGTCATAGAAGCATTGAACAGACTGTCCAACCTATGAGGGCAGTTGGGGGTGAGGGGGTAAGAGATCAACCAAAGGAATTGTATGCATGTGTATGAGCATAACCAATGGACACAGACAGTAGGGGGGTGAGGGCATGTGTTGGGGGCTGGGAAGAGGTCAATGGGAAAAAAAGGAGACTTATGTTATACTTTCAACAATAAAGAATTAAGAAAAAAAATGAGGACATTATATCAGTGTGTACTTGTAAATTTAGTAATTCCCTAGGCATGGTAAAATGACCTGACTAATAGAGGTCCCTGAACTTCACACACTCTTAAGCATATGCTGTTGTTTTCTGGCTTCTGAGAAGCTTTCTGCTGAGAAAGTAAGGATGCTTTGGTTTTGTTCCCATTTTTTTTTGTTTTGTTTTAGTCAGAAGCAGGACAGATAAGACTTTGCATCCATATGCCATACGGTTAAAATGTCAAGGTGACTTGTGCACATGTTTTCAATTTCATTTTTTCTTCTTCATTCACCTTGAAAGCTAACACTGGATTCTCTATCCTTTTTTAGAACGGCTTTATTGAAGTATATTGTTGCTTTTGATTTGTTAATATTTTGAGAATTTTTGAGTCTGTATTCTTGAGGGATATTGTTTATAATATTCATGTCTTTGATATCTTTGTCTAGTTCTGGTATTGTGTTTATTCTAGTCTGTGATTTATGCGGCCTCATAAAATGAGTTGCAAGGTGTTAGCATGTATTATATGGTTTTCCGCAAGGTATTGTTTAAATTTGGCTTTACTTCTTTCTTAAATGTTTATTAGAATTCATCAGGGACTCCATCTAGACCTGGGTTTTTTTTTTTTTCTTGTTGGAAAGTTTGTAACTAGAAAATTAATTTCTTTAATTCACAATAAGATATACCAAGCTATTTATTTCTTCTTGAAAGAACTTAGGTATTTTATATTTAACTTGTCAAGCTTTGGTGTTCATAATATTCCCTTATTATCACTTTCCCTTTTTTAATTGAATTTATTGGGATGACACTGGTTAACAAAAGTATACAGGTTTCAGGTACACAATTCTACAACACTGTATTATGTGTTCACCATCCCAAGTCAAGTCTTAGTCCATCACCATTTATCCCCACCCCATGCCCTCCTCCACCTTTCCCTGCCCCTCCTCCTCCGGCAGTCACCACACTATAGATTCAACGTGCCTGGCTGGTATGTCTCAATGATTGAGCATTGACCCATGAACCAGGAGGCCACCGCTTCAATTCCAGGTCAGGGCACATGCTCAGGGTGCGGGCTTGATCCTTAGTAGAGGGCATGCAGGGGGCAGCCGGACAATGTTTCCCTCTTTTAGAGAGCCTTCCAAGAAATACTGCAGTGGGCCTAGGCTGCCCACAGCTTAGCTGTTTCCTTAGCAGGACAAGAGCTTGGCAGGGCAGGGCTGGGGCCAATGGATCTCCCCGAGCCAACACTCTATGGAGGGCAGTGCTGGATCCTGACGACATGATATCTGTCGATGGTATGAGAGAGAGACTCAGTACATGGACAGCAGCAGCTGTCCGTTTAACCCTCCTCCTGAAACCACTCAACCCAATCTCTCCCTGTATAACTCCAGTCCACTCTAGTCTTTGCCCCTCTGTTGGAGCTTAGGGTCAGTACCTGCATATGAGATATTGTGTGCTGACCCTTTAAGAGGGAAATTTAAAAGATCAAAAGATAGGTAGATGTGAGTTGGCCACATCATTAAAAATATGCACTTGTCGTATGTCTCAGGATTCACACAGGAAACAGATGTTCTCTATCCTAAGAGAGTAATTAAAAAGATTTAATAAAGATACAGTTTCCAAAGGGGTAGGCAGGGTAAGGAGAATAACAAGGGGATGCTAAAACACAAAGGGACTCCCAACAGTTGGAAGCCATTTCTGTCCCTTGCCTTGAAGTGAGAAGAGGAGGAGGAGTTATGAGAACCTGCAATAGAAGATGTTGTGTAGAAAGCTTGCATATTGGAATTAATGGCCATGGCTGTAAGGATGCAGCCACTGCTGCATACTTGTCAGGGAGGAATTCAGCAATAAATATTCTGTCCTGTGTCTCCCCTTGACCTCTTATCTCTTGCTAATGTATTTTTGAATTAAAAAAAAAAGATGCCTCTGCCCTGACCAGTTTGGCTCAGTGGCTAGAGCGTCGGGCTGTGGACTGAAGAGTCCCAGGTTCGATTCCAGTCAAGGGCATGTACCTTGGTTGCAGGCACATCCCCAGTAGGGAGTGTGCAGGAGGCAGCTGATGGATATTTCTCTCTCATGGATGTTTTTAACTATCTCTCTCCCTTCCTCTCTGTAAAAAAAATCAATTATATATATATATATATATATATATATATATATATATATTTTTTTTTTTTTTAAAAGGTGCTGGACTTAAGAGACCCTGGCTGAAACAGTTCATAGATGTCACCTCTCAGAACTCAGAGTAGGTTGGGGAAGGGTAGAAAGTGGCTATAGAGGGCAAATGGAGGCTACCTATTTCTTGGACCATCAGCCTCCATACTTATCCAACAGGGAAAACACAGTTGTCTCATTACAGAATATCACTACAGTCTTAATCTCACCTTTTACTTAAGTTAAAATATTAGGATTACTTGCATCATTCATATATGATGGAAGAAAAAAAAAGAGTAAATAAATAATTAATTTACATGAAACATAATTACTGTAGCCCTCTCATATGTAGTTGATCTCAAGATCTAAGCTGATAAACTATCTTTTTCCTTCCATGCCCCATTGTGTGTTACTCTTACCTTCCACCAGGATGTTCGATCTTTAATCTGGTGGGATGATTGACTTTGGAATTCAATGGAATTGAATTCAACATGAAATTCAATTAAATTAGATTTGGAATTCAATTTCAGATGGAATTCAGATGGTTAATAAACTGACTCTAAAATAGGAAGATAATCCTGGATTATCTATGTGAGCTCACAAGAATCCTTAAAAATGGAAGGAGGCAGTAAAGGAAAGACAGAGGAAGACATGACTACAGAAGAATGTCTAAAGAGATGCAACATTGCTGGTGTTGAGGATGGAGGAAGGGAGCCATGAGTGAATGTGTGAAGCCTCTATAAATGGTACAAGTAAGGAAAGGAATTCTCTCTCAGAGCTCCTAAAGAGGAATGCAGCCCTGCTGGCTTCTTGATTTTGGCGCTATGAGATCCATGTTGGACTTCTAACCTACAGAACTGTAGGATAATCAATTTGTGTTGTTTGAGGACACTAAATTTGTTGCAACAATAATAGAGAACTAGTAATATTCTCTCAGTTCCAATTTATTGGACTCATGATTATGTTTCCTGGTGGAAGCATTTCTCTCTTGAAGAATAAATACTTCAAATCCACCAAGTCCAAGGTTGAAAGGGTAGGAATAAAGAATTCTTTCAGTGGGATGACTTCTACCCCTTGATTTCCAGATCCATACATTCCTGGCTTTGGGGGAATAGTGTCATATATTGGTTGCTGGCTTTAGGCATTTTCCGTATTCTGTTAGATAATGCCTCAACTTCTCAGTGTTGTCCCTTAGATGACAAATAGCAGAGACTTCAGTAGGCTATGAGATTATTATATCAACCCAGTTGCCTCTGGAGTTGGTACTCCTATAAGACCAGTAGATACTCCAGTTATAAACACATTGCAAACCTTCTTTGCTATAAAATAAATTCCTTGGTTATAGGTATAGTGTATCAAGGAATTGTGTAAATCTGGAAATGGTGATGCTGTCACAAATTTTGTAGGCAGAGAAGGCAGATATAAATATGAAATATATGCCCTAGCTCATTTGGCTCAGCGGATAAAGCATCGGCCTATGGACTGAAGGATCCTGGGTTTGATTCTGGTCAGGGGCACATGCCCAGGTTGCAGGCTCAATCCCCAGTAGGGGGCATACAGGAGGCAGTTGATCAATGATTCTTATCATTGATGTTTCTATCTCTCCCTCTCCCTTCCTCTCTGAAATTAATAAAAATATATTAAAAAAATAAATAAGTATGAAATATGTGTTTCTTTCCATAAAGATAAATTGAGGTCCTCTCCATTGTGGGATGTATTCAATGTAATTAGCATGCCTCAAACTATCTGGCTGGGTTTTGATTTGAAATAATGTCCCAACAGAAACTTAGGTGCATCCTTTTATATTTAGCATTTATGATATTTAAACTAGCCTTGTTGAATTCATGAAGTTTTATCCCTGCCTGGGCCCAGTGATTATCCTCTGAACTATATCTGAATGTTGCTACTGAATAACATCTATGATTTGTCTGCATCTGATTTGACAATTAAATCTTTGTGCTACCACACTCACTTTAAAATATTCTTCTGTGTAGGTCCTTGACCAACAGGCTAGAAACTCTGAATAAGTGTAGGTTCATACCTCAGGCCATCTCTTCCCCAGTGTAAAATAAACAATCAAATATTCTACATAGAATTCTGCCAACTAGGAGCACACACTTTTATTGCTGTATATTATGGCCATCCTAACTGGGGAGACAATGCAGCCAACTATTCACTTCCAGCTGATTTCACCTGACAATGCACACCAATCTGTATTCCTGGCCTGCATTTTTCTTCCTCTATTCCAGGAAACTCCCCATGTGTCCATAAGTTCTCATAAAGTTTAATTTTACATCCTGGAGCACCTGGAGCCAGGTGCCATTCAATGGGATGCTGCTGTGCACATTAAATGTTATGATTTGATGGATCAGGAATACCAAGTCCAAATGAGGAATTTAGGGGGCATAGTTATTTGATGTGCTATAATCAAACACTGAATTGCCACCAGAAACGAATTTTCAAATGGAGAGTAAGTATGGGCAGTATGTAGTGTGGCCTCATTCTAAAACCCTAGGGATTTGTACCATGAGTTCCCTATTGGAGTTTGCAATAAGTTTCATATAACTTCTCAGTTTGCTTTAGATACTGGCCATATTATTGGATCTGTTGGATCATAAGGCCCAGCAATTAGGGCAGCTTGCCCTGTGTGTCTGCACCTGCTGCAGAGCCTTATGTTTCTTAATGTTTCTCCTCAAAGCTACAAACCTTATGGGCTACCCAGTAAAAGGGTCAGGAAATCTGTGACCATTATAATATATATATATATATATATATATATATATATATATATATATATATATGTAATTTGGCAGACCTCTCTAGTGACTCTCTACCTCAGAGAAGACTCTAGATCAGTGGTTTTCAACCTTCCTAATGCCGCGACCCTTTATTACAGTTCCTCATGTTGTGATGACCCCCAATTTCATTGTTACAAATTGAACATAATTAAAGCATAGTGATTAATCACAAAAACAATATGTAATTATATATGTGTTTTCCAATGGTCTTAGGCGAGCCCTATGAAAGGGCCGTTCGACCCCCAAAGGGGTTGCGACCCACAGGTTGAGAACCGCTGCTCTAGATAATTGTGAGATTTTCTCTCTGTAATGAATCAGAATGATGTTCTGTGGGATAAGAAGAAGGCTACATTTCTGGTAGACTCTTTCATGGTAGGGAGAAGAAGAATTGATATTGCCTTGATATGTGGTATTGAGGGTGTACTGCTATCACTGACATTAGAAGACAAGGTGCTTTTGGTTACCTTTACGAAGTGGCATAGAAAATAAAAGAATTTTTGGCTAATAGCTGCCTGTTAGCTGTCAGGGGCTACGCTGATTTGCTCTTTTGTTTTTGCGCAGTAAAATTTGCACCTTGAATTAGTATCATCACCTGATGAAGATGATAATAATCCACAGTTATTATTTATGAACTGGTTCAATCTTATTTTTTCGGTGGTCAGAAGTATAATAAGTGGGAATATGACATTCATCATTACCGCCACCACATCCTATGAATCTTTGGTAATGGCACCGATATCTGCAAACTGTCAGGAATGCAGTGTTGCTTTTAGTTTCATTTTGTCAGTGAGGTGGGTGAAGAGTAGTTCTAAAAGCATCCTCTGGCCCTCCCCATCAAAGGAGTCATCACTCTATTGATTTTCAGGAACCAATGCAAGGATCTGCTAGTTACTAATTATATCTCTTCTTACCATGAATTCTGGGCTTGGGGACATAACTGTAGGAGAGGTTTATAGCCCCATTGAACTGAGGCCAAAGCTGTATCTGTCACCTAAGTTGTATAAGTCCTGACTCTGACCAGTTGTCTACAATGTGTTTTTTAGAATATGTTTTTACTGATTTTTAGAGAGAGCTGGGCTATGGTGGTTTTTTTTAATCTCTGGAGATTGGCAGGAGTTCAGAGAAAATATCTAATATGTCTTAGAAAGTTTAGGCATTTTATTTCCTTTAATTTACAGAAACGTTGACAAATAGCTGAACTGCCCCCTGAAGCAAGCTTCTGAGTATTGACTCTGTAAAGAATATACACTGTAGAGTCCTTCATTAGCCATGGCCTTTCTTTCATTGGAGGGGCTTCAGGTTTGTAACCTGGGGAAGAGTCCATGATTCTTGCCCAGGTTATCTTTAGAGACCGCATGACTCAGTAGCCATTGCCATAGAACCCCGCTGTTCAAAGTGCTCTGATTACCACTCTTTCCCTGTTGCCTTGATCAACCCCTTTGACTCTGATGGTGACTGCTACTTTCTGGCATCCACCACTCTGTGGTCTGATTATTTTTGTTTATATCAAGGAAATAATTTTTACCATGCACCCTTCTGCCAATCTCTAGACTGTAGAGTTTTCAATAATACCAGGGGCTCCTTGATAATACATTTCTTAATGTCTCAGTGAAGTAAGTGTCCTTTGAGCCCTTCTATAAGATGTGGTTAGGAGGTAGTTGATTAGCTTGTACATAATGGATCTGTTTCATCTCCCTGGGCCCTATAACTTCTACTGTCCTTGTATGCCAGGGGAGTTCTGGCATCTCAATTGACGGTAGGCACTGTTGAGTTCAAGTTTCAATTAACCAACACATCAGATTGTTGACACTACTCTCAGGTGCTTGAGCCAACACATTAAATACTGAATCCAAGGTAAAATACTTACTTAAATAAAGTTGGCCAGTGTGTTTTTGTCCTCCTTGTTTTAACACATTGGGAATATGTACCTGTTCTCTGAATTCCTACACTCACAAATTGACAAGATCTCCCAATTTGGTCTATAAGCTGGGTCTTCGGAGAACACAGTTTGTCTACCTTCTGGGATATTCTGGGTTCTAATTCAATTTATGGGCCTGGAGGCAAGGAGGTGGTAAGGGAAGCTCCTGAGGAGAATTTATATGACATCATGAGACAGATTCCCCAAGTGAAATCAGTGTGTGATTTTCTTTCAGATGGAGGGAGGAGGAACTGTTTCATTTCTTTAGCATAAAGGGTACTGAAAATTGATGCAGCAACTCTGCAACTTTTTATTAATAGCTGCACTTGATTCTCATTCATAAGTGATTCACTGTCACAGCCAATATTATATTTCACTAAAGCCAATGTAGTTTTCCTGATTTTCTACTTGTGCCTTTGAATTCATGGCTTTCAATAAGGACTTTCCTTTGTGTACTTAAGCAAGGGCACTTAGAACAGCCACCTCACCCTATAATCTACTAATCACTACTGTCACCATAGTGACCATATACCACAGCCTCATCATCTGCCAATGGCTTGCCTTCTCCTTGCTCTCCATCCCTACCATTACTAGTATCAAACTGAGCAAACATGATGTGAGAGCATGCAGTGGATTACCAGTGTCTGATTTTCCTCAGCAAATGTGATCATTGATGATATTTGCAACCATATCCCAGAATTCCATTTTGATAGCTGCTTCCTCAGGACACCTCTGGTATAAATTAAATCCTATCAAGAAGGAAATGGCACATTCATAAAGGTTAAGAAAATTTAAAAAAGGGACAATTTACAAAGGTATGGAAATATTGATGCAAGAAACAAGGGGTCTGCAGAACAACCATGATCTAGCAACAATTGAAGCCCTCAGTAACCCTTAGTTTAAAGGTCTAGGGAATAAGCAATTGTGAGCACTAATGCTATAGGAGATTAGCAGCCAGACAAGAGCTATGTTCTTAAGAAGAGGAATATAGTTATTGTTTATAAAAGCCTGTCAAGCAGAGGGAATACATTCTCTCACTTTTTTCCTCTGACCTACTACCAGAGCATCCCACTCAGGGAACTACTGGAATCCAGAGGACAAGAGAACTCAGAGGATACAAGCACACTCTGGCCAGAACTCAAGCCAGAGAGCAAGCAGTTCGAATGGGTGGAGAGTGGATGTTGAGGGGCAACCAGGGGATGTGCAGAATGTCGTTAGTGTAAGACCCATTTTTTGCTTCAGACACATAGAAATGGAAAAAAGGTGCTTTAATGTGCTTTCCAAACTTAATGAAATATAGTAATATAGAAATGGAAAAGAACGCAAAGACTATCTAGAAGGATAAAAGATATAGAGCAGCCCCTTGAGGTAGTTATTTATTTTAATAATACATTCAATTTAGTATTAGACTTTCTGACAGCAGCTAACAAAAACCCATGAGTAATCAAAATTTAATTGTTTGATAATATGAAACAAATTGATATGTTATTTTTTTCTTTAGACCCAATTTCTTTGTTTTAAGGTATAATGATTCTGGTCTTTTTTAAAAAATGTTTTATTGATTTCAGAGAGAAATGGAGAGGAAGAGAGAGATAGAAACATTGATGATGAGAGAGAATCTTTGATTGGCTGCCTGCTGCATGCCCCATTCTGGGGATCAAGTCCTCAACCCGGGCATGTGCCATGACCAGAAATCAAAACAGTGACCTTAGTCCATGGGTCAATGCTCAACCACTGAGCCATGCCAACTGGGTGATTCTAGTCTTGATATAAAAGAAATCATTCAAAATAGGAGTTTGGGCATGAAAGCATTTCAGTAGAAAAAGAAGGCTCTAAGCCAGTGGTTCTCAACCTTCTGGCCCTTTTAATACAGTTCCTCCTGCTGTGACCCAACCATAAAATTATTTTCGTTGCTACTGCATAACTGTAATGTTGCTACTGTTATGAATCATAATGCAAATATCTGATATGCAGGATGGTCTTAGGCGACCCCTGTGAAAGGGTCGTTAGACTGCCAAAGGGGTTGCGACCCACAGGTTGAGAACCGCTGCAGTCTAAGCAGAGCCAAGAAGACAGCTCTTGAATGTGACTTTCATGTTTTTATATATAAGATCAGATTATTTGGCTTCATTTTTAAGTTTTGCTCAAGGCAAAGTTGAAAACCTCCTGTAGTTTATCACTTTAGCCTCAGCTTTTCTTAATTTTACCATATTTTTCTCCATACAGCACTTATCCCAAACTGAAAAATGAAATAAAATAAAACTTATCATTGCATCAGGTATTTTATAAAGTTTTTATGAAAATTAATAACAAAATGTTATATTGGTGGGGGTTAACTAATTCTCATATATTTATTAAACTCAAATTAGTGAAATGATAATTTATTTTAATAAAAATTAAATAGAGGAAATCTAAATGGAAGCTTGGTGAATTGCAAAATCCATGCCTGCTGAGAGACTAGTTAAGACATTGACTTATAAAATTTATAAATTCTTAGAAGTGAGAGAAAATATAATTTAGAGAGATGTGGTACTCATCCTAATCCATCAAGTACTGAATAGGAAAGAAGCTTACCTACTGGGAACAAATTGCATTTTCTTTGGAGTGCAACACAAAGGCAGTCCTTCAGGAGGAGTGTTGAAAGCAAATAGTAATTTTCACCTATAATGCCTTTTATGTAAAGAACTCAGTACATTTGCTCAGCAGTTTTCCGAACATAATTGTAATTTGACTATTGATTGTATTTTTTTTTGTTAAGAAGAAATTGAGGCATAGAGATATTAACAGTTAATAACTGCTATTGGGATGATTTAAACAGGGTGAATTACTAAGATACATTCTAGTGTTGGTGCCCAGAATAATAAAGAACCCTTCAGAAAAATAGCATCTGTTCTTCTCGAGTCCCTGCTCATGATGGCAGCTTTAGAAAATCATATTTGTCATTATTCAATCTCATCTCCTCTCATATTTAGGCACATCTGGTTATATTACCAGTAGTTATATGAACTGGGCATAATTAAACCTTGGTAGTTTGGTCAAGTAGGAATGATTTCTAAGTAATACTTTTCGTGGAAATCATTAAAATCAAGTAATTAGAAGTAAAAGCAGAACTGAAGAAACAGATGTAGAGTATCTGTGATAATTCATAGTATTTGTAGAAACAACTATGAAACTGATTTTTCAAATATTTAGAAATAAAACACATTTTTCAATTCCTTTTAATATTTTTATGACTAAACATTACTTAATGCATTAAAACACATATAACAGAGTGACAAGGATCTGAGATTTTACCCAATTGCAAGAAAACAAATTGGCTGACAGTTTCCTAGATGTGGTTGAAGATACAAGATTCCTGGTTCAGAGACAGAATAGCATTTATTACTCGTGTTATTGGTGGGAAACTCTCCATGTCTCCATCTGTTGCTGGTGGAAGTGGGCTTCTTGCAGCATCATGCGAAGAAGAATTTTCTGAGCCTTGCATGGGAGAGTGAGTGATATTTCTTTGTGTGGGGATTAGACCCAAGTTTCCAACCTCTTATTTCCCTCTGTCCTGCCAAGGAAAAGTCCCATTTTACTTTCAGCAGAGCTAGGACTAAAGCCATCACCCAGAGTTTCCATTCCATATTTACATAGTCCAATCCAGCATCAGTAGCTTAGTTTGCGTTTCCAGCTGCAGTCCATCAGTCCATTGCATGTGGGGCCCACAAGGCTGCGGGCCATGCAGTCTCTAGGGCCACATGGCAAGGAGGGAACATGGGTGAATGCAAGAAAGCAGGAGCAAAACCAGAGCAACAAGAGAGCAACAAGAGAGCCAAGATCCAAGAGAGAGAACTTCTTTGTTTGGGGGATGATGTATTCCCAACATTTTTCAGCTTGCGGTGGCCCCACCTACTCTGGTCTGTGATCTCTGTTCCAGGTAAGACCGACAGGCACCTTCCCTATATCACCCTGACTTTACTGCATATGCACCCATCTCCCCTTGGTCCAGTCCCTTCCCCCACTGATTTGCAGGGAATGGACCTGTAGTTCCCTGGGGAGTGTGAAATTGCAGCTTCCTGGTGAAGCTGCCCAGATAGCCATGCTTATAATGTCTGGCCTTCCTTTTGCTCCTTTCCGATTATTAGTAACTAGCTAATTACAATGGTAAAACTCAGAGCAATAACAGTAGCCAGAAGAGTAGCATTTTGGGTCTAACTTCCCAAGTCACAGTTTCCACAGGGTGATATGAAGGAAGCAAGATGACATGGTTTATGCAGTGGACTCCATGTAAGTAGAGGAACCTTGAACTTTGGGAATTTGAAGGGCTTATACCTGTCCCTTTCTCAAAAGGGAAATCTGTTCTTGCTCCCAAGTGAGAAACTATGTGTATCTTCTAAAGCTATTTTCAATACAAGCATTGTTAAAAAGAGTATAGAACAAAGGCAGTTAGTGCCTTTTCTCACAAAGTTATGCAGAAACATGAGAGACCATAGAGAACTGTCTCCAAAAGGAATGTATCAGATACATAAAATTATTTCTTTATGCATTAGATAAAAAAAAAATCAATGGAACACAGAAAACTTTTATAATATATGTATTCATACAAAGAAGTGGTAATTAAATTGTTTTTTACTATTATCAGAGTATGTACTGATGCATCAATTTATTTCTAGATGAATGAGTTTTTTAATATCACTTAGGTTTTTAATGCTAGATGATAAAATTGCATTAATTTACATTTTTCTGTTTTATTTCAGTACATTTAATACTTAAGTTTTCATGACTGTTCCTAAATTATACATGATAACTTTTAAAAAAACTTTATTGAATTTATTGGGGTGACATTGTTCAGTAAAATTATACAGGTTTCAAGTGCACAACTCTATAATATATCATCTGTGTATTGCATTGTGAGTTCACCACCCAAAATCAAGTATCCTTCTATCACCATTTATAGCCCATTTCCCCTCTTCTCTCTCACCCTGCCCACCTTTTTCTCTGGTAATCGCCATACTGTAGTAGTCCGTGTCTGGTTATTTTTGCATAATCCCCTGATAATTTTAATATATAAAATGGTTTGATCCTGCACCATACTTATGTTTTCCCCCTACTGATGTCTCTCTAATTTTTTCCAATTTTTTAAATTGTGTTAAAATAAACATAACATAAAATTTACTATGTTAACCATTTTAAGTGTACTATTCAGTGTTATTAAGTACATCCATATTGTTGTGTAACCATCACCACAGCCATCTCCAGATATCTTTTCCAGTTTATAACACTAAAACTCTGTAATCATTAAAAAAACTTCATAATATAATAATTAAGTAAATGCATTATCCTATATAACAAAAGGCTAATATGCAAATAGACTGAACTAAGGAACAGCCGAACAACTGGTTGCTATGACATGCACTGACCACCAGGGGGCACACGTGGAAACATGGTGGGCGTTGGCAGCAGAGTGCGGAACATGGTGGGCGTTGGCTGCGGCAGGATGGTGGAGCAGGTGAGTGGGGGTGCCAGACCAAGGCAGGGTGCTGGTCACTGTAATTGGGGCGAGCCTCTGGTGGTTACTAAAAATTCTTTGCTCCCGAGCACCATGGTCCTGCCTGGCACTTGCACCTGCTGCCAGCACTGTCCCCGCTTGCACCCACTGCCAGCGTCAGAGCTGCTGGTCACACCTGCTGCTGGCGATGGCTCCACTCGCACCCACTGCTAGTACCCGGTGTTGGTCCCAATCGCTCGACGCCATCAGTGGGTACGAACAGTGGCTGTTGGCCCCGATCGCCCCTCAGGGCTTTTTCACCTCCCCCTGCTCCTGAGGGGCAATCAGAGCAGCAGCGGCCACTCACACCCACTGATGGCACTGGCCCCACTCGCATGTGCTGTTAGCACTGGCCCCAATCACTCTGTGCCGTCAGTGGGTGTGAGTGGGGCTGGTTCTGTCAGCATGTGGGAGTGGTGGTGGTGGGAGCGGGGCTGTGGCAGACAGAGTACCAGGAGGCGTGGTGGGAGGGGTCAGGCAGGGGCACAGAGGATGGGCCGAGACCCGCCGCTGTGCCAACCACAGCTTCACAGCCCACAGTTCCTTTCAAGGTGCATGAATTCATGTACTGGGCCTCTAGTGAGAAAATAATGTGCATTAGATACTGTTTCACTCAAGGATTCTAATGGAAATAATCTGGCTTGAATCTATAGTTAATATTTTGATTATTGCTATCTGTGAGCTATCTTAAAATTCAAGTCTAATGTACAAAAATGTAGACCTCAAATTTATCCAATATCAGAGAATTCCTTTCTTATGATAAGCAGCATTATCTTTTTATAGTTGAGTTTGTTATTACCTATAGTTCTATGTATGTTTATTCAAAATGCTCTGGTTATATATATGGTTTCCAAAAGAAATGTGCACAATCAGTTTTGCTGCTCAGTTTAACTATCTATCTATCATCTATCTATCTATCTATCTATCTATCTATCTATCTATCTATCTATAAAAGGCTAAGTCCCACTGGTAGTGATGATGCACACTGATCACCAGGGGGCAGAGGCTCAATGCAGGAGCTGCCATGACACACACTGGCCATCTATATATACAAAAGCCAAGCAACCTGTATGACCTGAATGACCGGAACGACCAGTCGCTATGAAGCACACTGTGGCTGGCCAACTGGCCAGATTGGGAGGCAGGGCTGGCCAGCGGGGGGGAGGGGCTGTGGGAGGTTGGCCGCCCAGCCCCACCCCCAATTAGCCCCCCCACCCTGCTCGGGGTGGAGCCGGTTGGCCAACCTCCCATGGCCCTTCCCGCCTCCTCCACTGGCCCAGCTAGGATCAGGTCCCTCTCCCTTCCCCTGCTGGCCAGCCCAGATTGGGCCCCGATCAGGGGCGAAGCTGGCGGCCAACCTCCCACATCCCCTCCCACCAGCTGGCCTGGCCCTGATCGGCCCCAATCAGTGTGGGCTGGCGGGAGCCCACCTGTGCACGAATTTGTGTACCAGGCCTCTAGTATATCATATTGCCATAGTCTCTCCATTTACAAAATTTGTCTTCTGAGCATCTTCTGATCATCATTGGTCCTAAATTCTAAAATGGGCTTTGGTAAAGTCTCATATATCAGTTATGCACTTCATTTGTATTTATCTCAGCCATCAATTTGTTAATCCATATCACAGTCTTAGTATCTCTTACCATATAAACATTATTGTTGAAAGAACTTTTGTAGTAGGTAAGATATTACAGAACTTCTTTCAATTCATTAAGCTCTTATACATTCTTTAGTTTACATGTGGGCTATTATTCTTTCCACACTGAGAGTGAATGAAACATTCTCATGTCTGTACTCTTTCTGAACTCTTTTCTGAGGTTAGATTCACCCATACCATCTCATGGCCTGTTTTATTTGCTTTCATTGAATTTTTTTCTGCAGTACTAAGCATTTAAATTATTTTTACCTTATTTTATCATATAAAGTTTATGTTTAGAAGCACTATTTTTTAAAATTGACAATTGCTATCCTGACATCTGCTTCCTTATGTAAATCAGAAATATTTTTTCAGATCTCCAGGCCTCTCTATTTAAAGGTAGTTAAAAAGTTTCTTCTCCCAAAGTTCCTAAAAGGGAGCAATTTGCCTAATATTATTTTATCTACCTATACTTTTCAAATACATATTGATTGCAGGTATTTAAACAGAATTTCTTTTAGTCTAGTACTCAAAATGACAGACAGATAGAAATTAAGGTAAGCCTAAATTGGTAACCTAAACAATTGAATAAATTAGATCTTTTAATATTTTCTAAATTAGGTTTGAATCATTCTAATTGTAATTTGGATAGTCATTGGAGTATTTGCTAATTTTATATTAAGTACTAGGAGCCCAGCACGCGACATTGTGTGGCGCCGCCCACCCACCTGCAGCCCTGCCTTGACACCCAAACCTGTCCACGCAGAGCTCCAGCGCACCTGGCCCAGCCCCCAAACCCTCTGGCCTTCTCTGGCCGCTTCAAACCCCACCCTCAGTCCCTTGAGTCACTTCCGCCCTGTCTCTGGAGCAACGCCCCAGCTAATATGCTAATGACCTGGTTATTACCCGTTACAACATATCGACCATTAGCATATTAGCTCGTTATTAGTATAGGTTGGGGAAATGTATGGAAGGATATCAAGTATTCTTTTCATTCTGTTGTGATAGTACAATTATAAATTTCTTATGATGGAAAACTTCAAACAAGCATAAATATAAGAATCCTCTATGTACTCATTACATGTCTTCAACAATTATGACTAATGAACAAACTTATTTCAGTTTTGTTCCTACCCATTCAGCTCAACTGGATTATTTTGAAGCAAATTCTAGACATAACATCTTTTTTTATATATATAATTAAATCTTTATTGTTCAGATTATTACATTTGTTCCTCTTTTTTTTCCCCCCATAACTCCCCTCCTTCCAGTTCCCACCCCACCCTCCGCCCTCACTCCCCACCCACTGTCCTCATCCATAGGTGCACGATTTTTGTCCAGTCTCTTTCCGCATCTCCCACACCCCTTTCCCCCCCAAGAATAGTCAGTCCATTCCCTTTCTATGTCCCTGATTCTATTATAATCAACAGTTCATTCTGTTCAGATTATTCATTCACTTGATTCTTAGATTCACTTGTTGATAGATGCGGATTTGTTGTTCATAATTTGTATCTTTACCTTTTTCTTCTTCTTCCTCTTCTTAAAGGATACCTTTCAGCATTTCATATAATACTGGTTTGGTGGTGATGAACTCCTTTAGCTTTTCCTTATCTGTGAAGCTCTTTATCTGACCTTCAATTCTGAATGATAGCTTTGCTGGATAAAGTAATCTTGGTTGCAGGTTCTTGGCATTCATCACTTTGAATATTTCTTGCCACTCCCTTCTGGCATGCAAAGTTTCTGTTGAGAAATCCGCTGACAGTCGTATGGGTATTCCCTTGTAGGTAACTGAGTTTCTTTCTCTTGCTGCTTTTAAGATTCTCTCTTTGTCTTTTGCTCTTGGCATTTTAATTATGATGTGTCTTGGTGTGGTCCTCTTTGGATTCCTTTTGTTTGAGGTTCTCTGTGCTTCCTGGAGTTGTAAGTCTATTTCTTTCACCAGGTAGGGGAAGTTTTCTGTCAGTATTTCTTCAAATAGGCTTTCAATATCTTGCTCTCTCTCATCTTCTGGCACCCCTATAATTCTGATGTTGGTACGCTTGAAGCTGTCCCAGAGGCTCCTTACACTATCTTCGTATTTTCGGATTCTTTTTTCATTTTGCTTTTCTGGTTGAGTGTTTTTTGCTTCTTCACATTTCAAATCTTTGACTTGATTCTTGTGCTCTTCTGGTCTGCTGTTGGGAGTCTGTATAATATTCTTTATTACAGTCGGTGTATGCTTAGTTTCTAGTTGGTTCTTTATCATAGCATCGAGGGTCTCATTAGATTTCTTATAGATCTCATTAAGTTTATCGGCGGCTTCTAGACAGTTCTTGAGAGCCCTTAAAAGTGTGGTTCTGAACACTATATCCTCCATGGACAATTTTGTCCTGTTTCTTTGTCTCCGCATTTTTTATGCTTTCTTGGTGCACCCCTTAGTGGTCTTTGTGCGCAGTCTTGTTGTAGTTAAGCCTTGATTGTTGTAGTTGATACTGGGGGGATTTGACCTCCAGGCCAACATAACATCTTTTATCTTTAAATATCTCACTAAATATTTTGAAAATATAAAGACCCTTCTAAAAGCACAATTACAGTACCTGTTGTACCATTTAGAAATGCACGGTAATTTTACAGAGATATTAAATATCCAGTGGGTATTCAAAATTTCCCACCTGCTGACCTTTATTCTCCCCAATTTGCTTTGCATCTCCATGCCTTTGTTTGATGTGTTCATTTTACCTGCATTTCCTCTAATCTCATAGTTAAATCTAGTGGTCTAATCAGATTCAAGTTTGATTTTTCATTTTATTTGGTTAGAATTATTTCATGAATGTTATTATATAATTCTGTCAGGAGGCCTTACTGTCTGACTGTTCCTCATTTTATGATATCAACAAACATTGATGATCATTGTTTAGATTAGTTATTTCATTATAGGTTTACAAAGTGGGGATATTCTAATTTTATCATCCCTCCCCCTTTTAAAGCTGGAATATAGCTGGAAGGAATCAACTATTTGTTTAGTTTGTTTCCCTATATGTGGTCTGTCTTTGAGGAATGTTTCATGTGCACTTGAGAAGAATGTATATTCTGCTGCTTTGGGATGAAATGTTCTGTAAATATCAGTTAAATTCATCCGATCTAGTGTGTTGTTAAAGTTGCTATTGCCTTGATGATTTTTTGCCTGGAAGGTCTAGTCATTGATGACAGTGGGGTGTAAAATCCCCTACTATGACTGTATTGCTGTTAATCTCTTCCTAAAAGTCCACCAAGATTGTCATATATTTAGGTGCTCCTATATTAGGTGCATATATGTTTACAAGGATTATATCCTCTTGTTGGATCAATCCTTTTAGTTTTATGTAGTGACCTTCTTTGTCTCTTTTAAGGCATTTGTTTTGAAGTCTATTTTGTCATGTCTAAGTATTGTTACCCCAGTTTTTTCCATTTCCATTTGCATGAAATATATTTTTACATCCCTGTACTTTCAGCCTGTGTGTCTTTTGTTCTGAAGTAGGTCTCTTATAGACAGTATATGAACATCTCTGTACAGTTTTTTGTGGGGACATAAATTTTCAACTCATTTGGGTAGATACCAAGGAGCAAGATTGCTGAATTCTAGGCTGAGTATGTTTGTATTATAAGAAATTGCTAAACTGTCTTCCAAAGTGACTGTACCATTTTGTATTCTGACCACAATTAACGAGATTTCTTGTTGCTTCATTTTTTTGCTAGCATTTGGTATTGTCAGTGTTTTGGATTTTCCCCATCATTTTTACTTAATAAAAATGCATCTTAAGTTCATACTGCTATTTCCTATTGTAATCTTGAATTAGAAGTGTTTACTTACATCTGTTGATTCTATATTTGTACCTATTTCTCTTAAACCATAAACCTTGTTTTCTAATGATATATACATAATTATTTGAATTGTTTGCCTCAGTCATATATGAATATATAAATTGTTTTTTAGATATAAAATAATTCAGAGATATCTTTTGAAGTAATAGTCTTCCAGTTCTACAGAAATATTAAATTAATGCTTATTCTCCTAAACATTCTGACCAAACATAACAAAAAACAAGCAAATTACTAATTAGAGACTTTGGAATCAAGGACCCTGCGTCTATGATGCCTTCTCTGATAGACCATTAAACCTTGATTACTGTCCTTGGTTACATTTCAGAAGCCACAGTGACTTTGGGCCATTGGAAAGGAAAAGGCAGTGCCAGCTGAGCTCTTAGGACCCATGTAATTGCAATGTTATCTTTGCTGAATGGGTATAAAGTATCTATTTTACCAAGTACCCTTTTGTTAAAATTATTTCATATTGTTTGTGTCAGCTAGTTAAGGTTTTTTGTGTTTGTTTTTTTCTCATCGCAAAACCTATGAAGGGAATAAATAATTTTACATTCTCAATCCAAAGCATCATTTTTCAAAGTGGTGTATACTGGAATTCACAAATCTAGACAAGATGTTCCAGCTCAGCCGTCCCAAGCCCCATTATCTTTATGTTAAGCGATTTTTCTTTTTTGAATGGTTTTGAATTAGCAATTATATAACCAAAGAGTATGATTGCTGCTTAATCTTGGGAACTATCATTATAAAATTAGCAAACTGTCTCACTGCTTCATAATTGAGCATTTTCTTTTGTTTCCTGAGGGAGAAAAAAAAAATCACAAATGTTTAGTACTGTTAACCACTAGTAGAGGGACTCCCTGTCTGGCACACTTCAGATCATGTGATCTCAGCACCAATATGCACTACTTATTTCTGAGTCTGACCAATCTTGGGAAAATTAAACTAATTTAAATAAATGTCCAGGATTTTTAATATCTTCCCTTTGTTTCATCTGTTTTAAAAGCATCTTTTGTAGATAATAAGTGCTGTATAAAGAATATTATTTCTGCCCTGGGTTATATATTTAACTCTTAAAACTTATTTTTTTTAAAAAAAAGACATTCTGTACTTGAATCTGACTAATCCATTTTTTTCTAGAATTGTGCAGCATTTAAATGTTTAATTTTTAGAAATAGTTCATCTTTTGTATTTCTCATTTATTAATACCATGGAGGACTCAAGGAAGAACAATCTTGTAAGCCTTATGTTGTGGGTACAGCTCAGTAGCATAATGGAAAATTACAATGATTCAGTGTTTCAGTGGGAAGAAAAAATATTTCTTTGGCCCCATGAGTGTGGGATTGGATTAAGAACCTTACAGAGCCAAGGAGTGGCGTTTGGATTGGGGTGAGGATGAATTATTTCAGTTGAATGACTGGATTAAGGTTGGGTAGGGCAGTAGAGCACATTGGGATCCATGAAATCAAAGCTTGACCCTCTTGTGGAAATGTGCTATAAAGCAGAAAGCAGTGAATGCTGGAAAGAAAAGCAAAAATAGCATTTATTAGAGAGAACGGAGGTTCCTGTATTGACAGACCATAAGCAGATATGCAATTACAGAGCATTCTTTGCCAGTAGTTTCTCAGTGCTCATAGTGTGTTTACCCTTCCTTTGCCTCTAAAACTTTTTCCTCGGCCCATTTCTTCTACAAATTACTTGTTCTAGCTCTGAGATTCTATAAATAAATGTTCTCTTATGGTTTGAGTCTTGGCTCTGAATTCTTTCCTAGCCAGAATTCACCTAGGTGGCTGAACTTAGGTCTGACCTGACCCCACTGCCCACACAAGACTAGTCCCGGTGATTTTTAGAGAATGTTCATTAAAGTTGGGGACAGTGAAACAAGGAAGGGCCTAGGATAGTAGAAATAACAGGAGAGGGACTAAGTGGGGAAATGAGCCTCGGCTGGGCTGCTTAGGCTAAGAAGTCAGAGAAAAAGGGCCATGGGGACAGGGTCAAGGGTTTAGCCCAGGATGAGCTGCTGCTGCCCATTGCTTTCTAGCTGCAAGCCTTGTGGGGTCCCTTAGGGTTTAGGAGATGCATACCTCTGGGGGAAGAAAAGAAGGAAGGGGAAGTTGTGGTGTGGATATGCTCCCAGAAGGGAGAGAGCACACTGGGACCTTTGGTTTGAGGGTTTTTAAGGGAGGTCTTATGGGAGAATACCAATAGAATATTCATGTTTTATGCTGATGCGCCTAAATGAGATTTATTCCCTTAATTTCATCTGTCCTTGAGTGTGGTTGGCAAATGGCGTTAATTGGATTTCTGCTATCTATTAGTACCTCCCTGAATAGGGTGATTTAAGCTATTTACCTTCTGGTTGGGGAAAATTATAAACTATTTACTCTTAAGTGTCCTTGGTTACGAAGAAAGGATTTTGTGATTTACTAGATGGCTGTAAACTGCTTGGATGTTTAATTGTCTCAGTTTCCCTATTCCACTTGTCCTAGCTTACTAGCCTGTCTCAGTATCATAAAGATTCTATGGCAATTCTTTTAACAATACCAATTAATTTTTCTCTTCCCATGGTCTTAGTTTTGAAAAGGCCTTTCTAAAAGTTCAGGCTGTGTATTTAGGATTGCTCTGATTAAAATAATAATTTTGGTTAGGATAATTAATAATATGTTTGTGTCTAACTTTTGGTTCATACAAATAATTTTAACATTTATGAGTAATAGAGCTATTTAATATCTTTGAATGTTCAAGTAGAAGAAAGATCCACATATTCAATATTTATGTTTACATTAGTGATACATGCTCATTGTAGAAAATACAGAAATAAACATTTCCCATAATTCCAAGAGATTTCTACTGTTTTATGCCTTAGTGTATTTTTCTATCTAGCTCTACCTCTAACTATTGTTGATGAATTAACATAGCCTATCTTTTAGTTTATATTATAATGTAAATACTTTTGCTGTCTTTAATATTTTTGTAGACTTCATGATTAAGAATATTTTTTATAGTTTTTCAATTGAATGTGGGATATTTTGCTTAAACAGTTTCTTCTTGTTAATGCTTAAAATTGATCCCACTTATTCAATATTACAAATAATGCTATGACAGTCATAATTTTACATTAATATTTGGTTGAATTTCTATTTTTCCTTTAAAGACATACTTTAGAAGGAAAATTATTCATGAGAAATATAAACAATATAATGCCTTTTTGATAGAATTCATTGAATTGTTCCAGAAATAATTTATAACAACTCATAAACCTTCCATTAGCATCTAAGAGTGTATTTTAACATGTTCTTTAGCATTATTAGAAGTTTCTTGTTTATAATTATCTTTATTTAAGACATAACACCAAACCATCATGGGCCTTATTATCAGAGGTTATTCAGTTTATTTATCAAATTTTGAATAGGTTTAATGTAAATAGTGGTAGTCAAATGGGACTGAGTACTCTTATTAAGATAATTTATTTTTGTTGTATGTATCCTAACAGTTTAAAATCTGTGCCTTTGGGAACTAAAATGAAGTGACAGTAAACAGAAATTGAAGTTTCTCTGCTTGGCAAGTTACCTAATTCTATTAGAGAACAGGTTACTAATTTATTTTCACCTTTAAACCACATCAGAAAGTAAGACTGCTGAGGAAATAGCCTAACTAAGCTCTGCTCTCCTTTATGGAAGACAAAACTTTGATCAGTTTCTGATTATCCACAATATAGGTTAATATATACCAATCAAACACTATAATACAAGTTTTGTCAGGCATATTCAATGAACTTCAGCATCAAATGGAAACCATGGGGCAAAGGTTAACTAGAAATAAATTGTTAGGCTAGGGTAATTTCTTGCAAGTTCTGGGACTGCCATCTCAGTGAAGTGACACAATTAATGAGCCTTTGCCTTCCCCTGACCCTGAAGCTGCCCTATGACATCACAAGAGCTCACATTCTGTCTCCACTCCTCAGCAAGCAGGCAGATCTGAAGTGGACTGTTGGCTAAGGACCAAAACAGATTAAATTTTAGATGCATCCTATCTGTGAAATTGATTTGTCCTAAGGAAATTTTCTTCCTCAGCATTTGAAAAACCAAGAAAAACAAAATCTTGCTCTTGTCAATGAAAATGAAATTAATAAAGTATATTACTTTAATGGCTACAGAAGTTTTCATTTATAATATTTGGGTCCTTTAGCATATCTCACTGAGTACTATTCTATTCATCCAGATGACTGCATTTGGGAAGGTAATCACAATTACATTTCTGAATACTTTGACTTTAAATCCCATTATTCTCTGTGCTAGCTGCCACCCATCCCGTCCTTTCCCCAGCATTGTTTTGTTCTTTTTCCCCTCTTCAGATCTAAATGCAGTGATCACTGTATTGTAGTTTCCTGACCTTCAATCTGTTTGTTCCTTTCAAATTGTGAGGTGCCCCAGGAGGGAACATAGATTTGACCTCTATTGAATCCTTTAAAGAGAATTACAAAGGGAGATTTCTTCCTTATTGCTGTCTTATCTCTTCATTGTTTACTTAACATAGAAAGTATATTGATGCCATTCTCTTTTTCTCCTTTCTCACAAGCTAACCTAAGGTTTTATTTTTTAATTATCTTTTACCTGCCAAGGATGCTTGTATAGGTTTCTTCCTCTAAAAATAAATAAATAAATAAATAAATAAATAAATAAATAAATAAATAAATAAATAAACAAACCCTCCCCCAAGAGATTCAGTGTCTCTTTTGGCCTTTGTATTCTATGTTGCAAGTACAGTTTAAATTTAAACTGGCTACTTATGTTATGTGTGTTGTATTCATTGCTGTGAGAGAGCATTTTTTGTCTTCCATTGCCCCATGTATTAAGTGGGGACAATGATGCCAGTGTTGTATTCCTCTTTAGATCATGTTTGCGTTTCTCTAAGTATTTCTAAGTTTCTTCTCTATTTTATGAAAGTGGTATAATGCTGATCTTCTATCACAAACTCATTATTCATGGAAAGGCCCAAAAAGCAATCTTCATCACCATATGGGTAGTTTTGCTAACTATTAAAGAAAGAGAATCTTTTTAACTTTCTCTGGTCAGCTTTCCTTGGCTCTAGTTTTTTATCCTGCCCCACCAACATATTAGTTTTTCATATTCTTTCTTTATGGTTAATAAGACCTGCTATAAAGTGAATTTCATTATCTAAAATAAACTATACTGGATAATTCTATATTTTCTTAATCAAAGAAGTAGACGATTTGTAGGCGCTTGATATTTCATTCCAATACTTAAGGAGTTTTACAGACTCATTTGTAGTAAATTAATCTAGGAACCACTTCCCTGACTTTTACGTTTTACTTCTGCAGAATTGAGGTCATTTTGGTGTCTCTTGAGGGATGGATGCTAGACATTGTGGAAAGACACATGGACTTAAAAGGCATATCAGTATCTAACGGCAGGTCCAGGTTTTGCAGGGCCCAACATTTATACAATCTGGGCAGCTTACTTTAAGAAAAAGAATACAGTCTGGCCGGTAATCTCAGTGGTTGAGCATTGACCTATTGAGCAAGAGGTCATGATTTGATTTCCAGTCAGGACACATGCCCAGGTTTTGGGCTTGGTCCCCAGTAGGAGGCATGCAGGAGGCAGCCGGTCAATGATTCTCTCTCATCATTGATATTTCTATCTCTTTCTCCCTCTCTGAATCCAATAAAAATATATTCAAAAATACAAAATTATGAATACATATTTTAAAACTTAGATGAGGGTACTGAAGAGTTGACTCCCTTGGCTCCATGGGAAATACACTTTCGTAGTTACTGAGTTATTGCACTTGGATAGATAGGAAGCACTTCCAGGATTAGCTAGCAGGCATGATAGGTCAATATTGTAATATTCTGCACACAGAAGATAAGAACATTGGATATAATCCGAAGGGGAAATATTAAAATTGCTTTTGTTCCATTTGATTATAATCCTAAATTGTTCTGTACTGGTTTTGAATTGCTATGGTGATGGAGAGGAATTGGAAAGAGTTGGACTAGTTAATATAAAATGTGAAGGGGAAATCTATGAAATTTTTGTGAAAATTTTATCTTTTGAATTGAGCTTGAAACATTTCATTTTCTGTATCTGTGCTGCCAGCTGGTACTACATGGCTAATGATTTTCTTCATTTCTGAAACCAAATTGAGCTTCAGAAAAAGTTTTTTGGAAAGATAGGGGTAACTTACTGGTACAATAGCAATCTCTATTCTATGATATTTATCAGTTACCTACTGTATCTAAGAAATAGTCCTGGACATCTGGTGAGAAATAAACTGAATGAATATATATATGCAAAAGTGACTCAGAAAATAGTCATCAATTGACAAATTAATCTTAAAAGTGGTGAGAAGAAGGTGCAAATATTCTAAGGTCTCTTCAAAGAAAAAGATGTTAACCAAAATTTTAAAGATATATAGGACTTAAGAAAAATAAAGTATTATAGTACTATAGAGAAGAATGTGGGTCTATTTTGGCTATACATTCTGAATTATCTGGTGCATAAATAACAAATGAAGAGTTTCATCTTCATGAGTATGTCTATTTAAGAATGTTGTTAAGTTACAGCAAGTGTATTTGGAATGATGGGCTCTCTTAGCAAATGATTTTTTTTTTTTTTAATCCTCACCCAAGGATATTTTTCCATTGATTTTTAGAGAGAGTGGAAGAGAAAGGGGAAGACAGAGAAACATTGATGTCAGAGAAACACATCGACTGGTTGTGTCCTGCATGGGCCCTGATCAGGGCTTGGGCTGGGAGGAGCCTGCAACAGAGGTACATGCCCTTGACTGGAATCAAATCTGGGACCCTTTGGTCCATAGGCCAATGCTCTATCCACTGAGCCAAACCGGCTAGGGTACAAATGATCTTTTTATAAAAAGTATTTATTTTTCAGAGTATTACAGATGTCGCCCCCCCCCCCCCGCCCCCCTTTGCTACCATTGCTCCTCTCTACCCAGTTCCCACTCTGCCCCAGGCCTTCCTTCACCACCCTACTATCTGTGTCCATGGGGAATGCATATACGCATGTAAGTTCTTTGGTTAATCTCTTCCTGCTCCCCCATCCCACCTTCCCTCTGAGACTTGTCAGTCTCGTCCATGTTTCCATGCCTTTGGTTCTGTTTTATTCATCCAGTTTATTTTGTTGATTAGATTCTACATATAAGTGAGATCATGTGATACTTGTCTTTCTCTGACTGGCTTATTTCACTTAACACAATAGTACTATGCAGCTGTAAGAAAAAAATTATTGACATATTATATTAGTTTCAGGTGTACAGCAAATGATCTGATATTTGTATATATTGTGAAATGATCACCACAATAGGTCTAGCTAACATCTATCACTAGTTACTTTTTTTTGTTGTGATGAGAACTTTTAAGATCTACTCTCTTAATAACTTTCAAATATATATTACAGTATTATTAACTACTAGAGGCCCGGTGCACAAATTTTTGTGCACCGGGGGGAAAGGGGGGTCCCTCAGCCCGGCCTGTGCCCTCTCGCAGTCTGGGACCCCTCGGGAGACAATGACCTGCTGGCTTAGGCCTGCTCCCGGGTGGCAGAGGGCAGGCCTAATCCCTAGGTGCAGCCCCAGGTCGGGCTCAGAGCAGGGCCAATTGGGGAGTTGGGGCACCGCCCCCTGTCATGCACAGAGCAGGTGGATTGGGAGTTTGCAATGCCACCCTCAGTCACGCTCAGGGTAGGGCCGATTGGGGGGTTGGGGCACTGCCCCCTGTCACACTCAAGGCGGGGTCGATGGGGAGGTTGCGGCACCACCCCCTGTCATGCACAGAGCAGGGCCAATCAGTGGGTTTGGGGCTCCGTACCCTGTCATGCACAGAGCAGGGTCAATCAGGGGGTTAGGGAGCCCTCCCTGTCACTCACAGAGTAGGGCCAATAGGGGAATTGGGGCACTGCCCCCTGTCACACATAGAGCAGGGCGGATCAGGGGGTTGGGGCGCCACCCTCTATCACCCACAGAGCAGGGCCGATCAGGGGGTTGGGGCACCGCCACTGTCACACTCAGGGCAGGGCCAATGGGGAGGTTATGGCTCTACCCCATCACACACAGAGCAGGGCCCCTGGGGGGGGGGGGGGTTGGGGCGCCACCCTCTATCACCCACAGAGCAGGGCCGATCAGGTGGTTGGGGCGCCGCCACTCTCACACTCAGGGCAGGGCCGATGGGGAGGTTATGGCTCTACCCCGTCACACACAGAGCAGGGCCCATGGGGAGGGGGTGGCGGTTGGGGCGTTGCACCCTGTCACACACAGAGCAGGGCTGATCAGGGGGTTGAGGCACCGCACCCTGTCACACACAGAGCCGCAGGGCGATCAGGGGGTTGGGGAGCTCCCCCCTATCAGGCACAGAACAGGGCTGATCAGGGGGTTGGGGCACCTTCCCCTGTCACGAACAGAGCCGCAGGGCGTTCAGGGGGTTTGGGCGCTGTCCTGTCATGCTGATCCCGGTGCCGGGAGGCCTCTCGGCTCCGCTGATCCCGGTGCTGGGAGGCCTCGCGGCTCCACTGATCCCGGTGCTGGGAGGCATATTACCCTTTTACTATATAGGATAGAGGCCTGGTGCATGGGTGGGGCTGGCTGGTTTGCCCTGAAGGGTGTCCTGGATCAGGGTGGGGGTCCCCACTTGGGTGCCTGGCCAGCCTGGGTGAGGGGATGATGGCTGTTTGCAGCTGGTCACACACCCTTCAGGCTGGGGGTCCCCACTGGGATGCCTGGCCAGCCTGGGTGAGGGGCTGAGGGCTGTTTTCAGGCTGGGACTGAAGCTCCCAACTGCTCCTTTTTTTCTTTTCTTTTTTTTATTCTGGGCCAACTTTAGCTCTGGTTCCAGCTCTGAGGCCTCAGCTGCTGAAAGTAGGTATCTGGTTTGTTTAGGTTCTATAATCGAAACTCTGTATCAACTCCAGCTCTGAGATCCCAGGCTCGCTGAAAGCAGGTTTCTGGGGTTTTGTTTAGCTTCTATATTAGTTACAATGTTTCTTAAACTGCAGGCTCAGAGGCCGGCAAGGCAGGCGGGGTACGTTGGAGTCCTCCGTCACTGAAGCAAGTAAGCCTCATGTTAGTTTCAAGCTGCCTGGCTGCTGGCCGCCATCTTGGCTGGCAGTTAATTTGCTTATCTCGCTGATTAGCCAATGGGAAGGGTAGTGGTCGTACGCCAATTACCATTTTTCTCTTTTATTAGATAGGAGGATTGTTCCCATGCCGTGCATTACATTCCAGGACTTATTTATTTATTTTACAGTAAGAAATTTGCACCTTTTGACCACCTGTAACTATTCTTATCAAACTTAAGAAAGTTATTTCCTAAAATTATTTGTCCTATTCTATTTAAGGAATCACCTCTGTTTTTGTCCTTAACTCTTTCCTGATCATTATATAGGAGAAAACAAAGTAAGGCTTTATCGCTATTTCCTGATTTTATTACTTGTAAAATTAAAGGATTTGATTAGATTACCTCTAAAATTCCTTCAAGATGAAATTTCTATGAATCTATGCTATGTAACCTATATTCTACTCTGTACTCTATGTCATAAATAGTTGAGAAATGAGATGTCAATCAAATTCTCATGTATAATCACTGTTATGATGAATTATTTATTTCTAAATAACTAGTTATGTAGCTCCTAGACAGATTTTCTCTGTCAAAAATCAAAACAGAACAAAAACAGAAAAAAATATTCAAAATAATGTCTGACAGTCTTTTCAAGTCTATTCATACCTCTTATACCACAAGGTGGTAGCAGCAGAGAAATTTCCCTGTTATTTTCGCAGGCTGAGAAAAACCATCATGTTTAGAGAAATGTCACCAAGAAGATACTGTTTTTTTCTCTCTCTCTGTTTCACATTCTCACCCTGATTAAGCAAGACAGGCAAATTTTTGTTTTGTGTACATCTAAGAAAAACCAAAACATTTCTTAAATGCTGGCAACTATTCCAGAGTGCAAAAATGAGAATATCTCAAAACCATAAATACATGAATGATGAATAAGCAGATGTTCATGTAATCATAGAAGACCTAAACTCAAAAATTTCATATTCTCCATTTTTTCCATATTTATGTTTAACCAACAGTAATTTAGCAGCCTGGAGCTTCTCTGCTGTTTTCAAATATAGTATAATATTTTTATAATCAGCAAGTACATTAAATTACTACTTAATCTGTGTTGGAATAGTAATTTTCATAACATAGACATAATATTTATTACTGTGTCTAATATATATTTCATAGAAAAAAGTAGCAAAATATTTACCCTTTCAAAATTTATAACTGTATTCTAGTTGAGTCCAAGGAGAAAAATTAAACAAACTTTTTTTTTTTTAATCAAAGACAACTGAGTTACTTGAAGATGTGAACTGTCCTTAAGAATTATATAATCAAAAACTCAAACTCCGTGATATAAATTAGCTGTAGGGCTTCATCTTAAAGTTTACATGATATAAATGGAGATAAAAATTAAAGCAAATTGACATTGTTAAGAATCATATGTAATCTAAGATGGAGAAAGCTAAGTGTTCCTGAATTGCTCATTCGAATTGTTCTTTTTTTTTCTTCAAATTGCTCTTGATTGTTAATGAATAAAAATGCAGTTTATCTGCAAAATTCCTTACCTTCCCTATCAGAGGTACATACACTGCTCATTTCAAACACATGTCTCACAGCTCTTCATTTCCCCAAATAAGCAATTAGGTCCTGGGCTTGCAATTAAACTATAAACCTTAATGTGGGAAAACACTTCCCTTTTTGTTGTGCTCTGCTCTGGCCTGGGAGCATTCAGCTCTGGGCTGCAGGTACTGCCTGGCTGTGTCTGGTGAACCTGGTTGCCTGGGAACTCTCCAGTTGCCAGGAGCTTGGTGCTCCGTGCACATGCCTCAGGCTTTGCTGCACTGTTGGTGCTTACTTGGCCATTGTGGTGGCTGCTCTTGTGTGGAACCACATAGACAAGAGGATTCCTGCTCCTAGGGTCTCTACTTCTGCTGGCACAGGACTCCTTTTTCGTCATCTCTCCTGCATGTGTTGCGTGTCACTCCCTATTTAAGGAACTTCTAAAATTCATGAGAAAGTATCTTGTTCTTTCTCTGCTTCAGATTCTGAGAGTCAACTGTTCTTCTTGAGATAGTGATTTTCAATGTCAAAAAGACCATTTATAGTCAACCCTCTTTGCGGACACTGGACAGAAAACATTTGTTTTAGAAAGTTTTGACCAAACTTATATCCATGACCTCCATAATTAATCATCTATTGGAGTGACAGCATAGCATCTAACCACACTCAGAGTTCCTCTCCTTAGGAAAATGCATATGAATGCAAATTCCCCATTTTTTTGGAGATCCTATTCTTTAGTTACTTAATGACCATTATGTGCCTACCCCAGCTGCACCTCTTCCCATTCCCCCAGCCCACTCCATCTACTCTGGGCTCACTCTTTATGCTTCACACCAAATTTAATGCAAAATGTAGCCCCTGTCTTTCCTTCACAAGAAATTCAAATACTATATATATATATATATATATATATATATATATATATATATATACACACACCTTTAGCTATTTTTTTTTTTTTACATAGTGGTCCACCTTCACTGGCTTTGCCCTGTGTCAATTTATCTAAGATAAAACTCCATTCCCGGTGTGATTCTGAGCTAGTCTTAGTATCAAGAGGCGTTTATATGAGATTGGGTAGGTGAGAGTGAAGCAGCAGTCATGAATGTGCTTGGAAAGTTGGTGTGTGGTTAGGTGCTATTGCAACTCATCCCTTGTTGTGGATCTGCAGGCTCATCTTATTGCTTAAAGACAACAGCGAGGTCTGCAGCTCCTGCAGTATCTTCCAGGTCTCCTCATTTAACTCCATGATAAAGGGCACCACATTCTCCTGCAGGTCACCCACATGTTGGAGGCTTGGAGGAGGTGAGAGACCAAAGCAGGTTCCAGGTTGCCCTTAGCTCATTCTCACAGATTCTTGTTTGTTCTTGCTTCTAACTCCCTTTATTCATCCTTGTTCCACCACACACTTTGTATCTATCTGTTCTTATATCCATCTGTCCTTCTCTACTGCCTTTCCCATTGATGCCAGGTTCTAGCTCAGGTGCAGATGCAGCAGGCATATGTGGAAAGTTTAATAAGTTCTTCCAACACTATAAGGTCAATCTTTGCCAATATAAGCAACCCTTCAACCTCTGTGTGAGAAGATTGGTTTCCCTTTGCCTATAGACACTCGAATGGCCTTTCCTAATGTAGTTGCCTTGTAAGGAACTACTGATATTTCTTATAACCTACCCTTATTACTCTCATTGCTTCAAAACCTATAACCAGATTCAAGTCCCAATAGAATTCAGAAAATGAGGCACAGAGTCTGACTAGTAAAAATGTGTGATATATACTAAAAATATTCAATACTATTTACCAATATATTTCCACAGAAATTTGAGGCACAACATGTGGGAATGAATCCTAGGTATGTGAGGTCAAGGTTGAAGGAATACAAAATTAAATCCAGCCAAAGTTATTCAAATTTGTTCACTAAGCAAAATGTTTAGATTCATGTGTCAGCTTAGGAATGGGGAATAGCCCTAACATCTTACAAGGTTGCTTGTTTGAAACCTGGACTAGTTGATGGCTTGCACTAAAAAAGATAATAAGGCTATACTTCCTTGCCATACTTAATAGGAACATATCTAAAGGCTCAGAATAATTGAGATATTCAAATGGATTTATCATGCAAGGTCTAAATAGATCCTCCAGGAAGACTACATTTTCTTCTTGAGAATCTCTAGGAAATGCCTGCAAGAGGCGATCCCTAGCATTCTTGAAGAGCACCATGGCAGGTATGCTCTGTGGGCCAGAAACAACAGAGAGCTTGACTGCCCGAATGAGATGATGGCATCCCAGGGCTTCAGGAGCCAACTGGCATCATCTAATTGTGATAGACACCCAACTAGCAGAGATCTTTGCTTTTGGTTAGTTATGGTGCTCCTAGAAGTAAAATACTAAAGTCTTATATGATTTGTATACACAATAAAGCTCTAGATATGGTGAACAGAAGTCACAGCCCCTCAACAAATTTCTAAACTTGGATCTTTAACAGACTCAGAGACCCCTGAGTGAGGGGGAGGCCAGGTCTCCCTAACAAAACACTTCCTCCCAGCCCAAAAGTTGTATTATAAATCTTCCTCCTCATCTTCCTCAGAGAGACCTGAATCTATTGGCCAGATTGACTGCATTGCCAAAGGTAATTTATCAGACTTCTGAGACATTATTGGACACTGGGTTTTGAACTGACACTGATTCCGTGCCATCCAATAAGCCGCCGTGGTTCACCTACAGAACAGGGGCTTCAGAGGTCAGGTGATCAGTGGGGATTTGGCTAGGATCCATCTCACTGTGGGCCCAGTGGGTCCCTGAACTACCTTGTGGTTATTACTGTAATTTGGAATCCATAATTGTAATAGACATGCTACCAGATGTCTGGATCTTCATAATGTTTCCCTGACCTGTGGAATGAGAACCATTATGGACAGTGAAAGCCAAGAAAAAAGCATAATTGCCTAGAAGGCAAACTTTTTCCACAAGGTCTGTCAATCAATCAATATTTCAGGCTTTATAGATCACATAGTGTCTCTTTCTTTTTTTCCTCCTCCTCTTTTTTTTTTGTTTTCCTCCTACTTTTTCTTTTTCCTCTTTCTTATCCTACTATTTTCCCTCATTTTTCTTCATCCTCCTCCTCCTCTTTTTCTTCATAACCATTTAAAAATGTAAAAAAAAAAACAAAAAACCATTTTTATTTTGTGGGTTACATAAAAAGAGACTGAAAGCTACATTTAGCCCATGGGCCATAGCTTGCCAACCCTTCTCCAGTGGACTAAGCCATGCCAAGTTATCTGCCAAGGTGAAGGGCAGGTTGCTACATCTGGAGCCTTCTGACACTAAGAAAGAGGCATACTACTTAGGATGCTTCTTTAGATTTTGAAACAAATATAAATCTCATATGGGTATGCTACTCTAACTAGTTACCAAATGAATCAAAAAACCCTGCTAGTTTTGAGTGGGACCCAGAAAAACAGAGGGTCAGACAAATTGTCCAGGCTGCCATACAAACTTCTCTGCCACTTGGGCCATATGAGTCAACAGATAGAATGATGCTGAAATTATTTGTGGGAGAGAGGGATGGGCCTTATATTTGGCCCTTATTCTGCCTATTGGACCGGCTAACTGATGGAAAATATAATTTTTCAAAATATGCTGGCCTCATGACCCCATGAGAAACTGAAACTGAATAGTAGCAGTTATAGATACACACAAAGTTATGATCAGTGGTTAGTGGTTTGGTTCTCAGGCCCTGCCCTCTCTTTTCTGCTAGTTTTCTTCCATCCTTAACCCTATCAACTTCTCCTTTGCCCTATTCCCCCTCTCTGCTTTCTGTCCCCTAACTCTTTTCTATCTTTCTTTTTAAAAAATATCTTTGTATTGATTTGAGAGAGAGGAAGGGCGAGAGATAAAAACATCAATGATGAGAGAGAATCATCGATTGGCTGCCTCCTGCACACCCCTGACTAGGGGATCTAGTCTTCAACCTGGGCATGTGCCCTGACCTCAAATTGAACCCTGACCTCCTGGTTGGTGGATCAATGCGCAACCACTGAGCAACATTGGCCAGGCTCCTTTCTTTCTGATAAAACCTCAGCATCATCTGATTCCCCCTCTTGTCTTTTTTGCATTATGAAAATAAGCTTATCTCTTTCTACCTAGCAATAACATCTGCTAATTAAGAAACACAAGTTTCTCTAGTTTAGATGCATATGTAAGTGATAGGAGAACAATGATTTATTTTAATGCAATTCCAATGCCTCCTTTTCTGGAAGCTTGATATATTCAGCTGCAGTGTAACCCTAATAGATTCTGAGCAGGATAACAAATAAAGACAAAAAAGGGAAGATTTGTTTGTCCATCTTACTGTGTTTAAGGTGAAGTTGTTTCTTCAGTTGCTATATGTGCCAGGGTCTCCAAGACGACTCTCCAACTTGACTCACTAGGACTTACAGGAATAAGAAACTGTTATACTCATGGTTATAATTTGTTACAGCAAGAGGTACAGATGAAAATTGTCAAAGGGAAAGGCTCATGGAGCAAAGTCCAGAAGAAACAAGGCACAAGCTTTCAGGTATCCCCTCTCAGTGGGGTTGTACAAGATGCACTTACTAGTAATTCTCCCAGCATGTGTGACCACAAATACATCATGTTGCCAACCAGGGAACCTCACCTGAGCCATGAGCCCAGGGTTTCCTGGAGGTCAGTCATGTAGACATGTAGCACCTATGGAACTGACCTCAACTACTCAGACTCCAGCCCCCAGTGCAAAACAGGTGCTCGCCAGCAATCATGCTGTTAACATAAACTATCAGGTAAAATCTACACAGTGGGGCCAAGGCCTCAGGCATAAAAACATTCTTATAAGGCAGAACATTCCAAGAACTCAGAGCTCAGTTGTCTTTAGTTGGCCTAGGGCTAGTATCAAAACAGGTCTTTTTTGGAAATACAGGGATTTGTGAAATTCAGGTCTGCATTCTTGCCCACAATGGATGTGTAGACTGGGACTGCTGACTGGAAGGTGTCCCTGTTCAGCAATAAAAGCCAAGCGAGGATGGATAACATTAGACAGGCATTGCAGGGTGGGAATCAAGAGCTCTAGCTTTGCTTTATCAGCTTGGCTGTGCCACTTTTTCATCTTTGACAATAACTTTTTTATTGTTCTTTTCATTCCTTATTTGTAGAATGGGGCTATTTGGAATATCTACCTCAAAGGCTTATTGTGAAAATTAAATAACCTAATTTATTGAAAATATTTACCATAGTAAGTGCTCAATAAATTTTAGCAAGACCTCAAACAAAATGGACACCAAGAAACACCACAGCCTCCTATTCTCCTGGAGGCTCCCCAGTAGGATCCACCAGGTTACCCAGCTCAGTGCCATTTGGAGATTGGTGTATGACAAAATGATAGGCACAGGAAAGGCTGCAGTGCTGTTTTTATTGTAAGCACAAGGGTTTTGTGAAAGTCCAGTTCCGTAGGTTGGGCTCCATGGAAAGCCAACTCTAGGGAACATTTGAAGGCAGATATTTTATTAGAGGATAATGTTCTGATCAACACCTGTGAAACAGAAGGGAAGGGAAGGGAAGAGAAGGGAAGGGAAGGGAAGGGAAGGGAAGGGAAGGGAAGGGAAGGGAAGGGAAGGGAAGGGAAGGGAAGGGAAGGGAAGTAGCCATATCAGGAACAGGGAGAAGCTGAGGTATGGGGCAGTCTCAGTAGCTTACCCTACTGGCAGCTTTGAAGTTGAAATAACCCTACAAGTTGTCCCAAATTGGGACTTTTGTATTTCCTTTGTCAATCCAATTATTGAATTTTTCCCACCCTGGGAAGGAATACAACTTTGGCTTAGGTAGCTTTCTTCTGCTAAGACCACAATTACAGTTGGCTGGCTTCATGGTCATGCAACTTCTTCAGACTCACCGCGCCCCACCCTCAGAAAGGACCCACACTTGGCTTAATTCTCTACTGCTAACACCTTGAAATTCTTAATATTTGAACAAGAGGCCCCACATTTTCATTTGTACTGAACCCCACCGATTATGTAGTTGGTCCTGGCTTAGGGATGTTTGTTGGCAGCACTCTCAGTAGCTGGGATGATAAGTCCTTACTTCTGAATGGTGGCATATCATAGCATCAACTATGAATAGAGAGGACTACTTCTATAAAAATGAATGATTTAAAGTAAGTAAATTAGATAATTTAACTCAGTAGAATGAAAAGTTTCTATTTCTTTCCAATACATTGAGTTCTGTTCCATTCTCTGGCTACGTGGAATGTAAATTCTGATATTTTTTAAATTATTATAGAATTATTTGATTTGCTGCACTATACAGCTTAGAACTTATGTCAGCAACAACAACTAGGAGTTGTGTACATCCTGAAGTCTCTGTCAGAACCTGTGTCCTTGTGTCAGTCAATTGATTGGCCAAAGGCAGCACAGTGAGAATGCAGACACTGGAGAAAAGAGGCAGGCAATTGCTTTTTCTGGGTAGTCAACCAGCTGGGAATTATATTGATCAACATAAGGAGAGTACTCCCCTCCCCCTTCCCCAATTTTCTTTTCTTTCTCTTCCCTTATCAGCTAAGGACATTTTTTCCAGATTCTCAATTTTGAATTGAACTTGAATTTTGATTTTTCTTCTGGGCTCCTGAGAGCATTTTTCTGGAAAGTGCTGCAAATTTAAGATATTAGCTATCATGTTCAGGAGAGAAAAAAATAACGGGGAAAAATGAATTTTCTTAAATATCTTCTCAGTAAATATCTTCTCTGTAACTTGATGTATAAAAATACACCACAGTTTACCAATAAGGAGATTTGAACAAATCCATATTACTACTGAGTTCTGTGCTTGCCAATTGCTTAATGCCTTGTTTTGAGAAAGGCCCATGATATGGATGTTATAATAATACAATGCCAGTCTTCATTCAGGGTAAATATTTTTTTCAATATCTAATACAGGTGTATATAACTATTTTGTAGTTGAGTTTTATACTAATCACAACAAGAACATTTGTTACCTTTTGAAATAAATTATATGTTGAAAAAATCATTTAGATTTTGAAAATACACACTAGGTAATAGGTGTTTTTTGACACATTCTGGGATGGCTCAAAAATTGGACCAGAGAATGATTTATGGCTTACATATCATGACTTCCTTGAAAATTTGCTGTGACCATAAGAGCCTCTAGTTAACCTGTTTTTTGATGTCAGGGAAACTAAAAGAAAGCAGTAGGGCAAGCACTGGAGTTGGCATATAATTAGGGATAAAAAATAAAATACAAGTCAAGGACCAGGAAATGAGCCATTATAGTGTGATGACTAAAAATATGGACTCTGGAGTCAGGTTGCCTAGGTTCACATCTCAACCCTATCACTTTGTGATGCTGACAATTTAGTTCTGGCCTTCTCCCCCCATCTCTGAGTTTTTTCATGCATAAACAAAGATATTTACTTTATGCGTTATTAGTTATATTAAATGGATGGTTCTAGGAATTTATCTATTTCTTCTAGGTTATCTAATTTGTTGGTGTATAATTATTCACAGTAATTTCTTTTGTTCCTTAGTATTTCCATGTTATCAATTGTAGCGTTTTCTCTTTTATTTCTGATTTTATTTATTTCTATGTTTCTGAGTCTAGCTAAAAGTGTAATTTTGTTAGTTGCCTGGTGTGTAGGAGTAACCCACCTAGTTCCTGGATTTTTCTCAGAGGGAATTGTTTAGTGTGCTTCTGTACATTTGGTGTGTGTGGTAGGAGGAAAATTCAGGAGCCTTCTATGCCTCCGTCTCGGTCCCCGTATTGGTGTTTTTATATAATTTAAAGGGAGTAAATGGATTACTAATATGCCAGGCACTTTTCACACCTTAATTCATTTAATTCTTTCAATGACTTTGAAATATAGGCCTTGTTATTTTCACTCTACAGATGAAGAAACTGAGCCTTACATTGATTAAATAATTTGTTCCCAGTCAAGCAAATTGTCAGTGACAAAAAAGGGATTCACCCCAGGTGGGATCATTTCACTCCCTTGAATCAAACACTTTAGCGACTCCTTATGTGGAGGGCGGGATTCAGGTGACAGTTAAGATTACTAGTTCCTGTGGTATTTATCTTTCTCTGCCTGGCTTATTTCACATACCACATAATCTCACTTACATGTGGAATGCAATGAACAAAATAAACTGGTGAACAAAATAGAAACCGAGGCAGGGATACATGGAACAGCCTGACAGCTGTCAGACGGGAGAGGGACTGGATGAAAGAAGGTGAGAAAATTAGCACACAGAGCACGGTATGGTGGTTGCCAGAGGGAAGGGGGCGGCGCCTGGATGAAGAGGGACAAAGGAGGTTATCGTGTAATAGTTAGTGTCCACAATAAAAAAAAGAGATAAAATGAAAGTGATGTATAAAGAAGCCCATATTGAAAAATAAATAAGAAACGACTAATAAAAAACGATTACAAGTGACGTTAGAGTAGTCTTTGAAGAATATAAACAAGTTATATTCAAGTTTTGCCTATAGGTTTATCTTAGGTTGAGGTCTTTGTACATAGATGTCTTCACTTATGTAGATTAGTTTGAGATAATTATCAACTGGACTTCTTATAGCCAAGACCTCCTGCCTGAAAATAAGAGTCAGTGGCAAGGGGTGGGTACCATTCGAAGCTGTAATGAAATCTGTCTCAGAGAGACTCCTTGGGACTGCTAGCTAGAATGTTTCTGAGGAATAGAAGATTAGGAAAGCTTGGCCGAAATAATGCGGCTCCTGTCTGTTTCTTTTGTATTACCTCACTATCATCGGAGTAAATGTTACTGAGCCATAGAAACTGAAATTGAGGTATATGTGTGTGTTATGGGGTGCAATCTGAAACACCACTTTTAACATTCATTTCATGATTATTCATCAAGAACACTGCATTTGAGTAGGTTGGCCATACTTCTCACTTTTCCCAGAATGGTTCTAGTTGATGCCTATTGACAGCACTGACTTCAGTTCTCAGTACTATTGTGGTTCAGCCCAGTGTGTGGCTCAGTGGTTGAGCATGAACCTATGAACTAGGTGGTCACACAAGGTTTGATTCCCAGTCAGGGTACATGCCCAGGTTGCGGGTTTGATTCCAAGTAGGGGGCATGCAGCAGGCAGTTGATCAATGATTCTCATCATTGATGTTTCTATCTCTCCCTTCCTCTCTGAAATCAATAAAAATACATATGAAAAAGAACCTGTTTTAGTTCCAATGGTAAAATAAATGATCATCTCACATACATATTTTATATAATAGTTCCCCTCTCCTTTTCTAGCTAGCTCTTATTTTGGTTCCACAATCATGACAAACTCCTTTCTCTTCATTTACATGCAAACTGTAGTTTTTTGCTTTCAAATTGTTATTTATTACCCATTTAAACTTGTTTTCATTGTTCAATTGATATATTTTTCTTTTTCTGAAAACTGTTTAGACATCTTGAATTGGGATGGAATGCACCATAATTGTTTCCATTAAAATTAATGGAAATATATTTTTCATTTAATGACTTTTCATTTAGCAGAAGGGTTTTCAGGAATGAATTAAATCTCTTAAATAGGGATAGCTTTACTCCTGGCACCTGGCACATGGTAGGCATGCAAAAAAGAAATGTTAAATGAATGCTAAATAAATCCAAAGGCCCATGTGCATATTTCCAGCAAGACTTCCAGCAGGCTTTTGTAGCCCTGTTACTGTGTTTTGCATTTGTAGTCTTTTCACATAGACAGATATTATGTTCACACCCACCTATTATGCCTGATGCTTTGAGTTTCTGATGATAATCATCATACCGTATTATAGGAGGCAGTAGTGGGTGATTTACGCTTCTCTGTTTCTTTGAAGTTAGTTGTGATCACATAACTTCCTTTAGAAAATGAAATGTGGTTATGTGCTCAAAACAATGAGGGACCATTGATTGATGGTGTTCAGCTCTTTACACTGCTTTTCCTCTGCCTCACTCATTGTTCATGGAATCACATGTTTGTTACTCTTGTGACATAAGATTCAAGCACCTGGAACATTAAGCCAGTATAGAGAGGATAGCTGTCCTGGAAAGTTACTTGCAGCTACAGTGGAATTGTTAAAAACAGCAAATAAAGTGGTATTTGGGTAATGAGATTTGAAGGTTGCTTGTTACACAGCATGATTTATCCTATCTTAACTAATAGGCACATGGAATACAATGGAGAGTTAGTTAAATTAATTAAGTGTATGCCATAATTATAGATTGTTTTCACCAATTAGATATAAAGACAACATTCCTTATGAACTTGGTCCTATATTAATACATATATACATGTCTTAGTATTCTCTGTGTGACATTATAAATCAAGAATCCTGGAAGCTTAGATGGACCCTTAGAGGTTGTGTGGCTCAGAGCCTCATTTAACAATGGTAAAACTGGGATTCAGAGAGCGGAAAATGGTTTCTTCAGGTCACATAGTTGGTTAACAGTGGAGGCATAAGTAGTCTAATGTCTCTTATCTATATACTAGAGGCCCGGTGCACAAAAATTTGTGCACTCAGGGAGATCCCTCGGCCCAGCCTATGCCCTCTTGCAGTCAGGGACCCCTCAGAGGATGTCCACCTGCTGGCTTAGGCCTGCTCCCTGGGGGATCTGGCCCAAGCTGGCAGTAAGACATCCCTCTGGCAGCCCGGTAGCCCTCGAGGGATGTCCACTTACCAGCAGGGAGCAGATCTAAGCTGTAGTTGGACATCCTTAGTGCTGCTGAGGAGGCGGGAGAGGCTCCTGCCACCACCGCTGTGTTGGCAGCCGTCAGCCTGGCTTGTGGCTGAGCAGAGCTTCCCCTGTGGGAGTGCACTGACCATCAGAGGGCAGCTCCTGCATTGAGCATCTGCCCCCTGGTAGTCAGTGTGTGTCATAGTGACCAGTCATTCCCAGTCATTCTGCTGTTAGGGTCAATTTGCATACTACCCTTTTATTATATGGGATAGAGGTCTGGTGCACGGGTGGGGGCCGGCTGGTTTGCCTTGAAGGGTGTCCCGGATCAGGGTGGGGGTCCTGCTGGAGTGTGTGACCAGTCTGGGTGAGGGGCTGATGGGTGTTTGCAGGATGGTCACACCCCCTTCAGGGTGGGGGTCCCCACTGGGGTGCCTGGCCAGTCTGGGTGAGGGGCTGATGGCTCTTTGCAGGCTGGTCAAACCCCCCCTTAGTGGGGACCCTTACCCCATGGAGGTTTGGCCAGCCTGGATGAGGGGCTGATGGCTTTTTTCAGGCTGGCCACACTCCCTTTAGGGTGGGAGGGTCCACCCTGGGGTGCCTGGCCAGTCTGGGTGAGGGGCTGAGGGCTGTTTTCAGGCTGACCAAGCCCCCCAGTGACAGAAGCTCCCAGCCTCTCCTTTTTTTCTTTTCTTTTTTTTTTTATTCTAGGATTTATTTAGCTTCTATAATTGAAACTTTGTAGCCTTGAGAGGAGCTCAGAGGCAGGTGGGAGGGAAGCTTGGCTTCCTCCATCACCAGGGGCACCCATACCTTCTGCTCGCTCCAGCTCCATGGCCACGGCCGGCTGAAAGCAGGTATCTGGGATTTATTTTTCTTCTATAATTGAAACTTTGTTGCTTTGAGTGGAGCTCAGAGCCTCCACGGCAGGCGGGAATCTTAGCTTCCTCCAACATTGGGGCAACCAAGCCTCCTGCTTGCTCCAGCTCCGTGGCTGCCAGCCGCCATCTTGGTTGGGTTAATTTGCATATAGTCACTCTTATTGGCTGGTAGATGTGGCTTAAAGCATAGCGAAGGTACAGTCAGTTTGCATGTTTGTATTTTACTAGTGTAGACTAGAGGCCCAGTGCACAAAAATTCATGTACTTGGGGGGTCCCTCAGCCTGGCCTGCACCCTCTCACAGTCCAGGACCACTCAGGAGATGTCCAACTAACAGCTTAGGCCCGCTTCCCCCGGCCTAAGTCATTAGTCCAACATTCTTAGCACTGCCACAGAGGCGGGAGAGTCTCCCGCCACCACTGCTGCACTGGCCAGCCATGAGCTGACCTCTGGCTGAGCAGCGCTCCCCCTGTGGAAGCGTACTCACCACCAAGGGGCAGCTCCTACATTGAGTATCTTCTCCCTGGTGGTCAGTGTGCATCATAACGACTGTTGTTCTGCTGTTAGGGTCAATTTCCATATTACCCTTTTATTATATAGGATTTGATGGCACATTCAACTACATATTATATTCCTGGCAGCTCTTTCACCCACAAGTCATGGCATGGAAATTACCACCAGTACATACTCTATTGGATTGAAGTAAAACACTGAACTTATGTAAGAATAGACATAATTAGCCATTAGTATTCATTCAAGTTAATAGGACCATGCAAAGCTCAAGGGATGAAATAAGATTAGAGATACAGTGGGGCCTTGACTTATGAGTTTAATTTGTTCTGTGATGAAGCTCGTAACTCAAATTACTCGTATGTCAAATCAAAAAGTGAATGAGTGAGACGCGTGATGCTGGGCTGATGTTGTGGTGTTCACTGTGACGTTCGCTGTGCCAACTAGTGGTGGAGTATCTGAAGCTGGCTCATAACCCGAATTTTAGCTCACAACTCAAAGCAAAAATTCGGCCAAGAGACGGCTCGTATCTTGAAAAACTTGTTAGTCGGGACACTCGTAAGTCAAGGCCCCACTGTATTGGATAAAGGGAAAGCTTGATAATCATAAAGTGGTCCAGAGAATTGGGAGAATGTAACCTTGAGGGATTCCTCTATAAGGTCACTGGGCAGCTAAGGACCCTTGGGCAGATGGGAAGAAAGTCAGGCAGAAATAGGGTGGGGAGGGGGGGAGCAGGAGACTCCAGTGGAAGCTTATGACTGGTGATTAATTCCAGGCTTTGATAAAAATTAAAATATCGTATAATTAAATAAATAAGTTCACTGTAATTAATTATTGCACATTTGGCACTGAATTTCATCTTTTTAAAATTGTTAAATAGCCCAGCTGGTGTGACTCAGTGGTTGAGCATAAATCTACTGAACCAGAAGGTCATGGTTCGATTCCCGATCAGGGCACATGCCTGGATTGTGGGCTCAATCCCTAGTAGAGGGTATGTAGATGGCAGCTGATCTATGATTCTCTCTCATCATTGAAGTTTCCATCTCTCTCTACGTATCCCTTCCTCGCTCTGAAATCAATAAAAACATATTTTAAAAATTGTTGTTATATATTCTCTGAATCAACTTTTTTTGAGCATGTGAATCCTCCTCCCCAACCTGCCTTAAATTAACTTTATTACAGATGTTTGCAGAGATTGGCATAGGTAAGGGGTAGGATTTCTCAAAGACCACATTACTTCATTCTCCTATACAGTGGGGCCTTGACTTACAAGTGTCCCGACTAATGAGTTTTTCGAGATATGAGCCGTCTCTCGGCCGATTTTTTGCTTTGAGTTGCGAGCTAAAATTCGGGTTACAAGCCAGCTTCAGATACCCCACCACTAGTTGGCACAGTGAATGTCACAGTGAACGCCACAACATCAGCCCAGCATCACGTGTCTCACTCGTTCACTTTTTGATTTGACATGAGTAATTTGAGTTAAAGCTCCGTCACGGAACGAATTAAATTCATAAGTCAAGGCCCCACTGTATTTTTCTTTGAGTTAAAAAAATTCCTGTACTCACCAACTAGAATCCTTAAAAATATATATATGGTTGATTTCAGAGAGGAATGAAGAGGGAGATAGAGATAGAAATATCAATGACAATAGAGAATCATGGATCGGCTGCCTCCTGCATGCCCCACCCTGAGGATTTAGCCCTTATGTGCCCTGACGGGGAATCAAACTCTGACCTCCTGCTTCATAGGTTGATGCTCAATCACTGACCCATACCAGCTGAACCCAACTAGAATCCTTTTGACACCAAATTTGACACTGAATATCTAAAGACTGCTAGTAATTTTTCCTAGCCTATTTCACATTTAGCTACAAATTCTCTATATATTTTGTTTGGGATTAAAGTGTCCTCAGTCATGAGGAAATTTCAGCATATTGCTCATTAAAATGGGACAGATTATAATGAAAATTTAGAAAACAATATCTGTTGAAGAATAAAATGTGTGAAAATGCATATTAGGATATATCTTGCCCCAACATTATTTAATTCCAAAAAACAGTTGAAAAGAGAGCTATTTGCTATTTCACTTATGACCCTGAATCTGTTACTGATGATACTAAAACTTCCTTAGTTTGTGCAGTGTACCTACAAGGGTTAATCTGTGAAATCTAGACATTTCCTTTGATTCCAGGAGACACTATCCTTTTCTCAGGTTGTGAGCTAGAAGAAGGGAGTGGAATTTGTAGAAACTGGTCTTATCTGGATTATCTGTCTTGCCATTGTGACAGCTTCTACAGTGTTAATTAAAATCAGCGTGTAGTAATCTCTTATATTTAACAAAGCAGTTATTGAACTTCTGATGTCCTTTCAAACATTTATAAACTTCTACTCTAGTCTCTACTTTAGCAAAAACATACTGTTGTAGGAGTTATGAGAATAGCCAGCAAAATACAGTGAGTTAATGAAATAAAAAGGAACTCAACAAAAGAAAAGAACATTTGACCTAGGCTGTGTGGCATTTTATTTAGACAACAGTAGGTTGCTAGTCAGTTTGGCTAATATTACATATGCTAGAAAAATATTAGACTAAATCACTACATTTACACAACAGTGCAATATTCTATTATTTTGAAGTCTTCACAGTCACATGAGGTCAAATATGAAGCTTGTCTCTAAGCACTGCCATTGTGACTTTCTGAATATTATTTACTCTCTCTGAATCTTTATTTTTTTAGTTGTAAAATAAGAATAATAATACCTAAATGAGTGGGCATATGCACAGAATCTAACACATGGAGTACACCCTCATAAATTTCCAGCTAACATCCCTACCCAAATCTGCCAACCATGTTTACCCTTCTTTAAATATCTCATGGATGTATGACAGCATATAATATAATAATATTTTTTAAATATTGAAAATCTTTAAGAGAACAGTGCTTGAAATCTTAGCAAAATTTAGACATTATAACCATAACTGTTTTCTTTTAAAATATGAGAATAAATATTAGAAAATACAGGGACATTTGCCAAAGAATCAATCTATAAATCACCACAGAATGCTGACACCATGCTTAGCATAGTCCCTGGCACAACTTGGTATTCAATAATTACTTGTTAAATACAAAATACAATTGTTTAGTCATCATTTATTATTCTACTTAGCCCTTTCAAGTGAAGAAACTGAGAGTGAAAGAACCTAAGGAGCTGATTCAAAGTTACCCAGCTTCTTGGTGTTTGGGATGGAACTAGCACCCAGTGTTTCATTTCTTGGCTGAAAGTCAACTATGATCCTGTGACTGCTGAACATTTTACATTATACAAAGGTGGAGGGATTTCTTCCTCCCTGAAGTGAAAACAGATAAGCACAAATTAACAAATAAAATATGTATCTAGGAATAGACATATGTGTAAAAATACATACGCATTTGTTTAAATCAATCCTTGATTAACACTATGCTACATTTTGGATGGGAAAGTAGTGGGAGATATGATCAACTTTAGAGTAATTTAGAATCTATTTGTGAGGGAATCCTATCTAATAAAAGAGAAACATGGTAATTGGCGTACGACCACTACCCTTCCCATTGGCTAATCAGCGGGATATGCAAATTAACTGTCAGCCAAGATGGCGGCCGGCAGCCAGGAAGCTTGAAACTAACATGAGGCTTGCTTGCTTCAGTGATGGAGGACTCCAACGTTCCCCTCCTGCCGCTGCAGGCCTCTGAGCCTACAGTTTCAAACATTGTAACAAATATAGATGCTAAACAAAACCCCAGAAACCAGCTTTCAGCTAGCCGGGATCTCAGACCTGGAGTTGATACAGAGTTTCGATTGTAGAACCTAAACAAACCAGATACCTGCTTTCAGGAGCGGAGGCCTAAGAGCTGGAGCCTCAGAGCTAAAGCTGGCCCAGAATTAAAAAAAAGAAGAAAAAAAGGAGCAGTTGGGAGCTTCAGTCCCAGCCTGAAAACAGCCCTCAGCCCCTCATCCAGACTGGCCAGGCACCCCAGTGGGGACCCCTACCCTGAAGGGTGTGTGACCAGCTGCAAACAGCCATCATCCCCTCATCCAGGCTGGCCAGGCACCCAAGTGGGGACCCTCACCCTGATCCAGGACACCCTTCAGGGCAAACCAGCCAGCCCCCACCCATGCACCAGGCCTCTATTCTATATAGTAAAAGGGTAATATGCCTCCCAGCACTGGGATCAGCGGAGCTGAGAGGCCTCCCGGCACCGGGATCAGCGTGACAGGGGGCAGCGCCCAAACCCCCTGATCGCTCTGCGGCTCTGTGTGTGACAGGGAGCGGGGCCATAACCTCCCTATCTGCCCTGCTCTTTTCATGACAGGTGAAGGCGCCCCAACCCCCTGATCGGCCCTGCTCTGTGCCTGATAGGGGGGAGCTCCCCAAACCCCTGATCACCCTGCAGCTCTGTGTGTGACAGGGTGCAGCGCCCCAACCCTCTCACCCCATGGGCCCTGCTCTGTGTGTGACGGGGTATAGCCATAACCTCTCCATCAGCCGTGCCCTGAGTGTGAGAGTGGTGGCGCTCCAACCCGCTGATCGGCCCTGCTCTGTGGGTGATAGAGGGTGGTCTGCCAACTCCCCTATCAGCTCTACTCTGTGAGTGACAGGGGTGAGCTCCCCAACCCCCTGATCGGCCTTGCTCTGTGCATGACAGGGGGTGGTGCCACAACCTCCCCATCGACCCTGCCTTGAGTGTGACAGGGGGCGGTGCCCCAACCCCCCAATTGGCCCTACCCTGAGCGTGACTGAGGGTGGCATTGCAACCTCCCAATCCGCCCTGCTCTGTGCATGATAGGAGGCGGTGCCCCAACTCCCCAATCCGCCCTGCTCTGAGCCCAACCAGGGGCTGCACCTAGGGATTGGGCCTGCCCTCTGCCACCTGAGAGCAGGCCTAAGCCAGCAGGTCGTTATCTCCCAAGGGGTCCCAGACTGCGAGAGGGCACAGGCCGGGCTGAGGGACCCCCCCCCCCACCGCCCCCCTGAGGGCACAAATTTTTGTGCACCGGGCCTCTAGTTAATCAAAATAATAGGGGAGAAGAGACTGGGAGATTTTTAAGGTTGACATAAACCATAGGCAAATTGTGGTTTGAGTATGAGTTGGGTGTGGTTGGAGATCATGGATCAGCTAAGGAGAAAAATGAGGCATGCCTACCTTAGTGTGTCTGGTTCTTTGTGTTTCTGAGAAATGAGATCAAACTGTGGATAATTGGAAATAATGACCAGCCAGAACAAAAACTCATAGAATTTCCTTTTTTAATATAGAAACAGCTATGGTGGACAAGAATAGCCTCGTATTGGATCTAATTAATGAACTCAAGGATGGTGAGGACACAGAGCCCAGAATAGGGTTGTGGTACTGTGTGGAGCCATTATTAAGAATGGAGAGGTTGGGTGGAGAGAAACTAAGATGGCGGCATAGATAAACACCGGGAAATTGCCGCCTCCCACAACAATTGAAAAATACCGCAAAGGACAGAGCAGACATCATCCAGAACAACAGGAAGGCTGGCTGAGTGTAAATTCTACAACTAGAAGGAAAGAAAAGCACACTGAGAGCCAGAGTAACTGCGGAGGTGAAGTGCAGAGGTACGGCGGCTCGCGCGCGCGGAAAGGGCGTGGCACCTGAGGACTCGGCTGTCTTTTTGAATCACAAGCTCCCGACTGCTCTGAACTCTGGTTCCGGCAAGTCTCTGGGGACCCAGGACTCATACGGGGAGAAGCTGGTCTGTCGGGCAGCGGGCGAACTTGAGGACGGCTTTCCCTCAGAGGTGCTTGCAGCCGTTACCGGGACAGTGAGACGCGCGACTCCTTAGGAGAATCAGCCATAGCTGCTTTCTCCGCCCTTTGATTCCCTGAGACCCCGCCCCACCCAGGCTGCGGCAGAGGCTTTTGCATGTGAATGTACCTAACTGCAGCTGAGCCAGGCAGACCCGGAACTTCCAAGAGAAGGCCCAAGGCCCCGCAGTGGCTTGCATTGCTTCACAGCTGAGCCTCTTCATGGCTCCTGCTGTGTGGCCTCAGGCAGAGGCTGAATTAGCACCTCCTTAGATCCAGGAGCCACTGTACCCAGTGGTCAGAGGGGGACCATCCAGATTGCAACTCCTCAGATCCATAAGGGACACACTCAGGGAGCAGACTCAGTGAGCACCAAAGCCCCACTGAAGCAAGTCTTGCCCCAGAAGGGTGTCTTCAGCACAGAAGTTCTCCCACTTCAGACACAGCTGATTCTCACAGCCAATTGGCCTGGAGGTCAATTCCTCCCAGTGATCCTACAACAACCAAGGCACCAAGAGTGCACCAAGAGTGTCCACCTCAGGTAACTGGGGAGGCTGAGCCACTGGGCCCTACAGGACACCTGGCGCACAGGGCCACTCTATCAACACAGGGAAGCAGCCAAAATGCGGAGACAAAGAAACAGGTCACAAATGGCAGAAATGGAGGAAAGCAAACAACAGGATATAGAGTTCAAGGCCACGTTTATAAAGTTTTTCAAGAATTTTATGGAAACCGCCGATAAATTTAATGAATCCCTCAATAAGTATAGTGAGACCATGGAGGACATGAAAAAGGACCAACTAGAAATTAAGCATACACTGACTGAAATAAAGAATAATTTACAGAGATCCAACAGCAGACAAGAGGATCCCAAGAATCAAGTCAAAGATTTGAAATACAAAGAAACAAAAAATACCCAACCGAAAAAGAAAAAAGAAAAGAGATCTCAAAAATATGAAGATAGTGTAAGGAACCTCCGGGACAACTTCAAGCGTACCAACATCAGAATTATAGGGGTACCAGAAGGAGAGAGAGGGCAAGATATTGAAAACCTTTTTGAAGAAATAATGACAGAAAACTTCCCCTACCTGGTGAAAAAAATGGACTTACAAGTCCAGGAAGCGCAGAGAACCCCAAACAAAAGGAATCCAAAGAGGACCACACCAAGACACATCATAATTAAAATACCAAGAGCAAAAGACAAAGAGAGAATCTTAAAAGCAGCAAGAGAAAGACAGTCAGTTACCTACAAGGGAGTACCCATATGACTGTCAGCTGATTTCTCAACAGAAACCATGCAGGCCAGAAGAGAGTGGCAAGAAATATTTAAAGTGATGAATAGCAAGAACCTGCAACCAAGATTACTTTATCCAGCAAAGCTATCATTCAGAATAGAAGGTCAGATAAAGAGCTTCACGGATAAGAAAAAGCTAAAGGAGTTCATCACCACCAAACCAGCATTATATGAAATGCTGAAAGGTATTCTTTAAGAAGAGGAAGAAGAAAAAGGAACTCTTACCATTTGCCACAGCATGTATGGAACTGGAGAGCAGATAAATACCACAGGATCTCACTCATTTGTGGAATATAATGAACAACATAAACTGATGAACAAGGACTGATCCAGAGATGAAGAGACATTGATTGGACTGTCGGGACTTGGAGGGAAGGTAGGGGAGGGTGGGGGTAAGGGGGAAAGATCAACCAAAGGACTTATATGCAAGCATATAGGGCTAACCAATGGACACGGACAATGGGGGGGTGAGGGCATGAGCGGGGGGGGGGGGGTAGAGGGTAACGTGGGGACAAGGACACATATGTAATATCTTAATCAATAAAAAATATATTAAAAAAAAGTAAAAAAAAAAAAAAAAAGAATGGAGAGGTCCCCTGTGGTGTTCCACTTGGGACCTTCAGAGCCAGCTGGGGTGAATGACTTCCCCAGAGAGCTTTGTTTTCTTCTTCTTCCCACTCCTACAAGAGGTTGTTTTTGTTGTTGTTTTTAATGAACCCATGTTATATCTCTTTTAACCTTAATCTGTGCATCTGCCTAAACATTACAGTATGACCCACTTATAGTTCTGACACTCAAAATCCATTTTTATGCCAGAAGGGAAAAAATATCTCTAATTAAGGAAAGTAAAATGATAAAATAATTGAACTTTTTAAAGAAATATACTTATAACATGATTATGAAAAATTAAAAATACTGAAGAAATGGTGCATGAGACTATTTTCTTCATTCTCTCTCTCCCCTATGGCTAGTCTTATTCTTACTTAGTGTATCACCTAGTGGGTAAAAGCTTAGGCTCTAGAGCAGTGGTTCTCAACCTTCTGGCCCTTTAAATACAGTTCCTCATGTTGTGACCCAACCATAAAATTATTTTCGTTGCTACTTCATAACTGTAATGTTGCTACTGTTATGAATCGTAATGTAAATATCTGATATGCAGGATGGTCTTAGGTGACCCCTGTGAAAGGATTGTTCGACCGCCAAAGGGGTTGTGACCCAGATGTTGAGAACCACTGCTCTAGAGCCCTTTCTCTTGGGATCAGATCCTCTACCTGTTAACTGTGTGATTGGATAAGTTGCTTAACATCTGTTTTGTCATCAGCAAAGGAGATAATAGTGGTCCCTATCTGAGTGGTAAGAATCAAATGAGATGATGCATGTGAAGCACTGAGAGTGGTGCCTGACACTTAGTAAGAAATCAATAAAGGTTAGTTATCATTAATATTTATCTTTATCAGTGATAGAAAGAAGCGGAAATAGTTATGTAGTTACTTGTAAAACCTAATTAAACAGTACCGGGTCATAAGGAGGATGAACTCAACAGTCTTCTAGTACTGTTGGATGTAGTCCTTGTCACCTGGCAGAACACAGAAGACAGTGGATTGATAACCATTTGGTAACTTTTCACTGACCATGATTACCTCAACAGGTGATTCAGTAGGTCACCTGGGCCCAATAAATACCTATGCTCAGACCATCAACAAAAACAATTTCTATTTACCATCTGAGATCATCCCCTTGGTAAATCACCCTTTGTTATCTAACCAAACCCTTCTCAAAGTCCTATTCAGACTCTCTCCCAAGGTGGACCTCCTTAAGATGTTGACTAACTCCACCCTCAATTACAGTGCGTACTATTTGCATGTGAATTTTCTCATTATGAAATCACTAACATGAGGACAGGCTTTATACCAGGGCTGTAAAGAGAGCTGCCCTCACCTCTCCATCTCTGCACCATCTGTTTAACCACCACTGTGTTCTTGCATCACTTCAATTTGTGGTCAGATGAATGTAAAGTCTAGCATTTTATCCTTTTTTGTTGTTATTTTGCTTAAAATCTCTTTATTGTTGATAATTTTGGACTTCTACTTTTAACTGCTATACATAATGCTAATCCTAAATTCACTTTTAATCTTTACACACATATGTACATATATATATATATTTCCTTTTTCCAATATAGCAGAATCACATCTTGAGTCAATATTCCAACTGTATATGAGAGTGTTAGATTTGACTGGCATTGCTGAGTCTAAGTAATGATAGAGGGGGAAGGATTTATGCACAGAGTGATCACAATAAATGACACCAGTATACAATCGAGGAACTGATGAAATTATGTTATGACTCGGAATACTGTAAATAGCTGCTGCTCAGTAAGTATAGTGAGTGGGCAGCATCCTTGGGAAACATTTGCTTTGAGGGAACAGTAAGTCTTTAGAGAGAAAGAGGGCACAGTAGTTTGTGTGTGACAATGTGGAATAAAAAGGACACTTAGCCCAGCTCCAAGCTGAGAGCTACAAGGGATAAAAAGATTATCTAAATTTCCACTCAAGTGAATTTCTGGGAACAGTGTCCACAGGAGAGAGCCAGATTCCTGTTAGAGCAAAATGGTGACAGCAGTGTCTACAGACATGGCTGAGAATAAGGGGGCTTTTACTGAAGACTGAGCTTGAGTTCTCAAGTGAATTATGAAAGACTTTCAGGAGATTAGTTATAAAGGAGGACAGACTGGGTCAGATGGAGATTAGAGTCTGCAGGAGATGAAGGATGTCCAGTCTTTCTTGGAACTGAAAATGACAAGGAAGGGTGTAGAGGTTTACCCTGAATTGGGAGGCTGAAGTAGGTGTCCGGGGGCAGCAGGTCTGTCTTGCTCTGAATATGCGGGTTCCTTCTTTATGGAGGCCGTGAGAACAGCAGAGGAAAAAATCTAAAATAAATATGTGAATGGAAATATTTGTCACTTTGATGGGTAAACATGTCAAGATCAAACAGTATAGAGGCTTCTATTTTGTTTTTATAACTTCCACTTTATTTTGTAAAAATATGCCATTAATTATTCTCCTCACCTGTGATTTTAAATGGCCGTATATAGATGCAGACTAATATATTTAACAATCCTATTATTATTGGAGAGCTAAGTTGTTTTATAAATATAGAATATATAAGTCTTACAAATTTTACACAAGCAATATGTCACTGAAAATATAGTTAAGAATGGAGATATGAATACTGGCCAGTATTTACTGTCAAATTTAAATAAATATGTTAGATTTAAGACTCTTTAGAGGTAAAAAAAATAAAATGAAATCTATGGACGTCAAACAGAGTTGTCACAAGGTGGTGGAAGGAGACTAGAGTTCCGGTGGGGCGCACACAATAAAGTATACAGCTATTACAGTACGAAGTTGTGCACCTGAAATGTATATAATGTTATTAACTAATGTTGTCCCAATTAATTCAATTAAAAAAGATTTTATTTGGATCCCTAGGAGTTTTATAGGAGAGGGGGGAGGAATTAGTAGAGGTTAGTCCATTATCTGATTTTTTTTTTTTTTGAGCCAAATTTACCTTTAGGTCAAAGGATGATCATCCAGAGAAAATGAATCCTACATTCTGCAAAGATAGGTCAGTGTCATGAGTTAGAGGAGATACTATGAATCAGCAATATTTGAATTTTAGAGATCCTGACTGCATAAGCTTTGTGCGAGTCTGGGGAACGCACAGAAATTATGTATAAAATACTGTCCTTGGGGCCACAGTATTTTACTATGCACCAGGTCATTTGGCTCAGAAGAGAATATGTCACTGACAGTTTTGAGAAGTATTAACTCTTGAGGATACTGGGATACAATTTAATGCTTGGAAAGAAATCAGTAGCATGTATCATTAAGTTTTTTATGAAAGTCTGTCTTCAAGCCTCAACTCCCCGATCTTTACTCTAGGCTGTTTATGAACAGGATCATTTACCCATGCATTAATATCATCACATTTGGTGGGATTTAGTGAACATCAGTTCCCTAAGTTGGATCCGGGTTAGACTTGGACACTCCATATATAGGGGCTTACTTACTGAAATTTCAGGAGGTATCTTACCTTCCTATGTTTCCAGTAAGCCATCCCTTAACCAGGGATGATATTGTCACTGTCCTCCCCAGGGAACATCTGGCAGTGTCTGTAGACATTTTAGTTTTCACAACTGGGAAAGAGTGCTACTGGCATCTTAGCAGGTAGAGGCCAGGGATGCCGATAAACGTACTACAACACACAGGACAGATCTCACAACAGTGAATTCTTTGGCCCAAAATGTCAATAGGCTGAGGTTGAAAAATCATGCCTTAAGCAGTTCTATGCAACAGATCATTCTTTAGCAGATTCTAATGTTATTTTAACTCACAATATATTTTAGGCAATGTTAAGCATTCTCGATAGGTGTTGGAATGTCACTGTCTTCCTCTAAGACTTTTTGTACATTATTAACTATAATTGTGCTTTTATATGTAATGGCTTCCTTACTCTGTCAAAATTGATATGTGAAAAGTAGGAGGTAAGTTTGTCTCCTCTGAACAGACCATTTATACAACATATTTTTAAGTTACGTAACCTATTCCATAGATTGAGAGAAAAAGGTGCTCTTCCCCCATAATTTCTAGAACATAGACTTTTTCTTTTCTTCCTTGAAACAGCCACCTTGTCTACCTACAGAGGCTGCTTTGTAACTCAAAGAGCAGCAGTCAGAGTCACAGCTGGAAGCAAAATGTTTCACTTGGAGAAGTATTTCCTACCAAATTGTGCTGAGTTCTTGCCAGAGCAGAAAATAGTTGCTCCTGGCTGGTGGAGGAGGAGGAGAGCATGCTAACACTCACCTCTCCATCCTGACTTATTCTTCCTCTTGTTTTCTTTCTACCCCTCATCTCCTGGGGCTCTTAATGCCCAGCTTGGCTGGAAGTTAATAATGAGGTTTGGTCAGAAACCATCAGGATTAACATGCAGCCTCTTTATGGACATCCCAGTAAGCTTCTCATTAACTGGCCTCTGCTTGCCTTTCTCATGTCTCATCTGTAATGAGTGGGCATTGGACTCATGGCAAATGGGCATTAACATAATATTTCTGGGACCATTTTGCAGGTGATCTGACTCTGGTGTAAAGCCTTGGGATCCCTAGCTAGACAAACCCCACTAGAATTTATAATCCATTGCTTAAATATTTCAGCCCTTTTCTTAAGTCCTCTCCTTAGTTCATGCTTCTCCTTCTGCCTAGACCAGTGGTCGGCAAACTCATAGTCAACAGAGCCAAATATCAACAGTACAACGATTGAAATTTCTTTTGAGAGCCAAATTTGTTAAACTTAAACTATATAAGTAGGTACATTGTTATTAACTTAATTAGGGTACTCCTAAGCTGGCCTTTACTAAAAACGTCCTCAATCTGATTGAGGTATGTTCGCTGAGGTCGACCCCTTCCAACTCTCCCATCCACACTTGTCTTGTATATTTGTTTCGCCCAGGCCAAAAAACGTCTTCTGCTCATGGGCCACGAAGTTTCAATCGCACTGTATGTGCATGCCCACACGTGGTATTTTGTGGAAGAGCCACACTCAAGGGGCTAAAGAGCCGCATGTGGCTCACGAGCCGCGGTTTGCTGACCACTGGCCTAGACCATGCTTTGTGCTTTTAATCTCCTCTTAGAAGTCTTTCTAAACTTCCCAGGATGACTTAACCATTCCCACCTCTGTGTCCCCATGCACTTTGCTTACACGTCTATTAGTAAAGCAAAAAGAATGCATAGCAATTCATTGTTACTTTCTTTTCCTAGTGGTTTCCAACTTTTGGCTATTATGAATGATGCTGCATTGAACATTTGTATACACGTATCTGTTTGAGTTCCTGTTTTCAAGTTTTTTGGATATGCACTTAGGAGTGAAATTGCTGAGTCATGTGGTAATTCTGTTTAACTTTTTGAGGAACCACCAAACTGTTTTCCAGAGTGGCTACACCCTTTTATATTCCCCCAGCAATGTATGAGGGTTGCAATTTCCCCATATCTATGCTATCACTTATTATTCTGTCTTTTTTATTATAGCCATCCAAGTATTAAGTAATATCTTATTGTAGTTTGTATTTGCATATTACTAATGACATATTTTCATGTCCTTGATGGCTATTTGTATATCTTTTTTAGAGAAATATCTTTTCTAGACCTTTGGCCATTTATATTTTTAAAATATATTTTTATTGATTTCAGAGAGGAAGGAAAGGGAGAGAGAGATAAAAACATCAATAATGAGAGAAAATCATTGATTGGCTGCCTCTTGCACACCCCCCACTGGGGATCAAGTCTGCAACCCAGGCATGTGCCCTTGACCAGAATCGAACCTGGGACCCTTCAGTCTACAGGCAGATGCTCTATCCACTGAGCCAAATCAGTTAGGGCTTTTCTTTCTTTTTTTCTTTGTTTCTTTCTTTCTTTCTTTCTTTCTTTCTTTCTTTCTTTCTTTCTTTCTTTCTTTCTTTCTTTCTTTCTTTTCCTTCCTTCCTTCCTTCCTTCCTTCCTTGCTTCCTCCCTCCCTCCCTCCCTCCCTCCCTCCCTCCCTCCCTTCCTTCCTTCCTTCCTTCCTTCCTTCCTTCCTTCCTTCCTTCCTTCCTTCCTTCCTTCCTTTCTTTCTTTCTCTTTCTTTCTTTTTTAAATTTCTTTATTGATTAAGGTATTACATAAGTGTCCTTATCCCCCCATTACCCCCTGATTCTTAATTGGTTTATTTGTTGTTAAGATATAAAGTTCTTTATAAATTCTGGATGTTAACCCCTCATCTGATATATGATTGGCAACCTGACTGATATCTTAAGGGAATGAGCAGAACCAATTGTTGGGTTCACCTCTATCCTTCCCTTCCCTCTAAGACTATGGTCTCAGGAGTTCTGTCTACCTTCCTAGTCCTTATATGCATACTATTTTATACCTCTTGTCCCAAAAATTTAACTTCCAAAAGTTTAACTTGGTTTCTTACTTCCTATTTTCTACTAGGCATTTGGCCTCTTGGTCCTATGCCACTTCCAAATTGGCACATTCCTTGAGGAAAAAATCTGTGTGAAATGACTGGCTACTTCAATGAATATTTCTTTTTTTGTTTGCTTGTTTGTTTATTTTGTTCATTAGATTCCACATATAAGCTAAATTACACAACTTTTGTCTTTCTCTTACTGGCTTATCTAATTTAGCATAATACTCTCTGGATCCATCTATGCTGACACAAAAGGTAAGATTTCCTTTTTTATGGTCAAGTAGGATTCTATTGTGTAAATATACCACAGCTTTTTTATCTAGTCATCTACTGATGGGCATGTGGGCTGCTTCCAAATGTTGGGTATTGTAAATAATGCTGCAATGAACATAAAGGTGCATATATTCTTTGAATTACTGTTTGGGGTTCTTTTGGATATATTCCCAGAAGTGGTATCACTGGGTCATAAGACAGGCCTCACTGTTAGTAATAAGGCAAGCCCCCTCAGTCAGGGGTCCTGATAGAACAGAAATCATACTCAGGAGCCAGGCAGCAAGGCAAATATCTTTACTTCTATGTAGAAGGGTGCGCACACACGGTCCAGAAGCACTTGCACACTCAATGAATATTTCATCTCTCAAATATCTTGGTCCCTCAAATCCTAAATACATTGGTAATGTTCCAATATCTACACACACACACACACACACATACACACACATTTGCATTTTGTACTTCATCTCTTCTATGGCTGAGTAGTATTCCATTGTATAGATGTACCATATCTTTATCCCATCATCTGTCAAAGGACACTTTGGTTGTTTCCATGTCTCTTGGCCACCGTGAATAATGCTGCAGTGAATATAAGGGTACATATAATTCTCAGGCCAAGCTTTGGAGTTAGCAGTGGTTTATTCTTATTTTATACATGAGAAAAATGAAACAAAAAGATTAGGTAATTTCACAAGGTTCTCAGGAGTGAAGGCAGAATTGAAACAGCACTTCTGACTTCAGAGTTTGTGTTCTTCATAGAGTGACGGGAACCCAGATAATAATTCCAGGTATAATTTGAAGGTAAAGAATTACTTTCCTATGGTAAAAATGAGGTACATATAGCTGTTTATATGTTTTCTTCTTTTGGTAAGCAAGTGTATTATTAGAAGCATTAGAACACCCACAATTGTATTAATTTCCTGTGGCTGCTGTAACAAATTACTACAAACAGGTGGCCTAAAGAAACAGGAATGTATTCTGTCATTGTTCTGGAGGCCAGAAGTCTGAAATCACAGTGTCCACAGGCCACACTCCCTCCTAAAGAGTTAGGGGGAATCTGTGTCTTGCTACCTCCAGCATTTTGTGGCTGCTGACACGTCTTAACATACGGCCATATCATTCCAATGTCTGCTTCCATGGCCACATTGCTTCCTCTTCTGCCTGTTATCTCTGCGTGTCTTTCTCGGTTTCCCTCTGCCTCTCTCTTATAGGTTACTTGTGATTGGTTTAGGACTCACTTAGTTCATTCAAGATAAACTCCTCCTCTTAGTCATATGTTTTACAGTATAGCGTACTAGTCATTGTTTATCTATACACAGTGATATTCATTGGTTCTGGGATTAGAACATGTTCAAAATGTACAAATCTTTTGTGGGGTCCACCTTTCATTCCACTAAACCAGTTATTTTCAGAGCAACTCTCAATTTCCACCAAAGGAACCAGTATCATTCTGTCTGTAATATTGATAATAGACTACATGGTGTTAAAGAGATCAATAGAAACCAATTATGGTTATTGATTATGTTTAATAGGCAGCTGATTCTGTGAATCTAGAGTTTATAAGAGAGGTCTGGATTGGAGATAAAAAATTCTAAATTTTATGACATGGAAATGTGTTTTAAAATTTTCAGCATGAGAGATAGGGTGCTATATATGTACTAGAGGCCCTGCACATGAAATTCATGCATGAGTACGGTCCCTAGGCCTGGCCTGCGATCAGGGCCATCTTCCCCAGCTGCCTGCTGCCGGCCCTGCCCCCTGCCACCACCTACCCCTGGTTCCCTGTTTGCCACCAAGCGATTGGAGCCTGCTGGCCGAGGGTGGGGGAGGAACTGAGAGGTGGTTAGTGCACCTCATAGTGACTGGTCGAGCGGTCGTTCTGGTCATTCCACTGTTAGGGTCAATTTGCATATTATCCTTTTATTATATAGGTTTAGTTCAACTTCACTTAAGGGGCAGTTAGTTTCCTAATAGGGAATACATTAAACACATAAGGGGTGATAACATTTGATAAAAAGGCAACTGCAGGTGTTTCATTTATCATTATTTCTAATAAATTCCAGAGGCTTTGCAAATGGATGTTAGAAGAGGATTTCCACTCGTGAATTTAGTGGCTTTTTAATGAGTGTTAAAGAACATGTCTATAAATTATGTGTGGATTTATTTGTTTGCAAAGGATAACAGAGTCAGGGTAACTTGACATCTCATCTTTCAGAATTCTACTCAAAGCATGATTCCAGTGTAGTCCTGGGTTAGAATATTCTTGTTGACTGTGTCAAATGTTCGGTTAACTGAATTGTGCCTCTAAAATATTGTTGGGCAAGAGAAGATTTTATGCTGAAAGCAATGAATTAATTAAAAAACAAACAAACAGGGGACTGGCACTCTATTAAGTTGATAGGAACAGGTCATATAAGTGTTTTTGTGCCTGCTTATTAGTAAGGATTTGACTTACCTGTTGCAGTATTTAGTCTGAAATTTGTTTTCGTTGAAAACCCGATAGTGTGATTATAAGAAAGTAGACATCTTTCATCTTCCTCAGCAGCAACTTAGGTTCAGCAGAATCTTTCAATGAGGATTTCATGGCCAAACTTCCCATATTGAACATATGCAAACCACTTTGAAATGGAAGTGACCTTATCTCTTCAGCTCAAACATGTAGATTCAGAATTTATTTTGTTTCCCCTTGTTACCTGGATATTAATATGTTCTGTTATCTATCAGAGGATAACTCAGATAACTAGATCTAAATTTTTTTTCCAGAGCATATTCTTTTCAAAATTTGAACAAAAAGTGGAATCCATCTTATTAAAAAGCATTCTTTATGCTTTTTCACATACAAAATATTAGAGCATGGATAAGTCTTTGTCATCTTACACATGAAGTAATAATGATCTACAAAGAATGAATAAGTCACAAAACAAAAACAATTTTTTTATTGGAGGAAAGGTGTTCTAAAGTATTTATTTCTCATACTTATAATAAAGTCATTACTGATTATAAAACAAAATAATTCCAAAGTTCAGATATATAGAATCATTTTGAATATTCTCAGATCACAGAACAAATTCTAACTATTCTCCAGCCATTCTTGCCTTATACATTGGATCTGAAATAAAGAAATGAGGGTGGTGGGAGATGTGAAAACATGTATTCTCTACACTGTATTTTTTTTCACGTGCAGAATAAATTCCACTAGTCATTCTTTGCTATAGTTGGGAGACCTTTCTATTCCTACATTATTAAGAATTGTATTTTATATTTTAAGCTAATGTCATTAATTTAAATAACAAGAGATAATAATAGATACAGTTTACAGATTATCTACTTAGTTTCCATAAATTGTTTAATCATTAAAATAATCCTGACACTAGATGTTATTTTCCATAGGTAGGAATTTGGGTTAAGACTAGATAAATAAGTTGCCCAGGCCCAGAGAGCTAGAAAGTGCTAAAACCAGAACTATAACAAAATTCTCTCTGAAATGTGTCTCCATGCTCTTTTCATTAAGTCAAACTGGTTACATATAATAACCCTGAGAAGTGGACAGAGTTGTTGTTATTCATAATCCATATGTGGAGAAAGGAAGAACTTGTCATATATGACAGAGCTAGTTAATTGTAGAACTGGCCTTTGAACCAGGGCTGGCTGAGTGGTGCTCCTCCCGTGGGACCCTCAGTGGCCCATTTATAATTTCTGCTTTTGCCTTCCTTACCATCTCAAAGTAAACACCCTACACAATCTTCCTTTTAATTCTTACTCTTGAATACTTAAGAATAAAAAAAACTTTTAAATCTCTGATTTTATAGGAAAATCTCTACAGGTCAGCTTCTTATTCCTTTTATCTTCTCATGCTTTGCTAACTCAAGAAAATCCATTAGACAAACACATTGAGCAAAGTCGCATTAATCCAGTTTCTTAAAACGGGATTTTTATTGAACAAATAAAGAATTAGCTCTATCAAACTTTTTTTTTCACTTTATTGTGAATCCTCTAAAAATGCCCCTAATTTAGTTAAGGAAATTGGCTTACAGATGGTGGATTTTTCTTTAATCATGCGCAATTAGGAGGATACATGGGTTTCTTCTCTAGAGAGTTCTCCAATGTACAAAGTAAAGTCTATCTCATTTATAGCATGCAAACACATAGTCTAACATAGTTGAAGCAGGGGGTCCCGCGGGGGTGAGGCCGACGGAGTCCTATCGAAGCATGCCCGACTCCGGAGACAGGTTCAAGACGCAGTCTGAACTTTATTGTTTAAGTACAGGGATATATATAACTTTCTGGACCAATCAGAAGTTTACAACATCCTTAGGGCAACCAATGGTAGGAAAGTTAGGGTACTATGTAGGGGCTCTAGGGGGCTTACTCAGGCGGGCGCTGCCACTTCCCGGTGTGCCGAGGAAGCTTGTATAGGCGGAGTGCGCTCACGCCATTGCATCCACCACTGCACTGAGCTAAATCTCCTGAGCTCTTCCCACATCTCCCCCTTCTTTTCTTATTAGCGCCTGCTGGACATGTATGATCATGGCTTGCTGGGCACTTAGCTTATTGAACATGTTGTATAAACAGCGAAATAATACTATTCCTATGACGAATTCTACTATCATGACTCCCTAAATGAGGAGGTTGGCTGGGTTTAACCAGGAAGTTAGACGACTGAGGGCATCACTTAAGAAACTAAACTCAACAGATTTCACTCAGGTATTATTGCATGAGGTTCTAGGTATATCCACCCTTGTCCTGGGGCAGTCCCATTATCTAGAGTCCACTTAAGGAGGTTAGGGCTACTGCTCTCAGTCTATACCGTCTCGTTGTATGGCAATGAGACCGGTTCCGCTCCGTCACAGGGTAAGCTCACAGAGCAGTCAGACTCTTGGACAGCGGGGAATTGTAGGCTGTCGGCGCTGACGGGTATGAGCACCCCTGGATGAGGTATGGCCGCCCATACATGTTGTGCTCGCGCCTGAGAGTTCACTGTTATGATGGCACACATTAAAAGGAATAATGTCCCTTCTGATGGATTGCCTTCTGATGCCATGCGTGCAGCTTGGTCCTGTAGATTCTTGATGTCTTCCCAGGTAATGTTGTGGGCTCGCCAATGTCTTGGTCGTCTCCGCCTCTGGGCTGGTTGTCCTCTATGTCCAGGTCCTCCATTTCCTCTACTGGAGGTGATGGTGATGGTGGTCTACGGGTCATCGCTGGTGGTGCAGGGTTTGATGTCACGGGCAGGAATCCACGCGGGATTTTTCTCACCTTCTGGAAAAACACAAGCAAACCCTCTCCCTTGGGTTAAGCATGGGTCAGGGCCCTTCCAAGCCCTGGTTAGTGGATCTCTCCACCCGACCAAGGGGAGAGGTGTTGGTATGTCTCTGAGACCTCCCCAATGTTTGAAAATGGGAGGAAGACCGTCAGGGGCAAAATGAAAATAATTGAGAGTTAATAAGGCCTGTTGTAATAGTTGTTGGGGCATGCCTGTATTTCCCCCTTCTTTTTCTTTTTGAATCTGGGTTTTTAGTTCTTTGTTCTGTTGTTCTACTATGGCTTGTCCCTATGTCCCTGTGGGTTGTATGGTATGCCAGTAACGTGCTTGATGTTATGTTTCGTGAGGAATTGCTGAAAAGCCTTGCTAGTGTAGTAGGGACCATTATCTGTTTTAACTTTCTAGGGGAAGTTTAATGTTAAAAATGCTCCCTTGAGGGTTGCTATTGCGTGGTGAGTCTTTTTCACCTGTGTGAGTTTGAGCATACGTGGCTTCAGAGCAAGTGTCAATGATTACATGTACATATTTGAGCCTACCAAAGCTGGGAATATGGGTCACATCTGCTTGCCATAAGGCATTGGGTTGGAGCCTCCAGGGGTTGACCCCTTGTGGCTGGAGGGGGCTTAAAGGCAATAGGGGGCACAGGTTTTGCATGCCTGTATGAGATGCTTGCAGCTAGAGAGGGTTAAATGAAGAAATAGCTTGTGCATGCTAGTTGCCTCTATCTTTGGATTGTTTTTCCTCTTGTCTTCATGGCTGGAGCATTCTTGATAATTCCTCTCTGTTGCAGGAATCCACATGGTCTTGGAGTTTTTTTTCTGAACATATACAAACGTATTCTAGACCAAAGGTTAATAAAGGAAACTTTACTTGGAGTTTTATTTATTTTTGCTTAAATGAATTTCCTTTGGCTTATGTTGACACCACATAGGTTTTTCATGGGTGTTTTGCTGTTAGCATTATAAATGAAAAAATTTTTCTAGATGTAAATTAGTTACAGGATATCTTTCCTTACATGGTATTTTTCCACTATCCTCCCTTTTTTGATTTAATTATTAGGAAGATTTTTTGGAAAATTTGTAACACAGTCTAGATAATTTTAAATTTTAATTTTTTGTATAAAAATATGACTGCTTTAGGTTTATAGTATGTTAAGCAATTTTTCCATGAAATGAAAATTTTGGTTAATACTTCTTGAGCCAATTTTAATTAATCTGAAAACTTGACTATTATTTTATTGTCAAATTTAATACTTTAACAACAATTTTAGTTTACACTGTTAATATTAATGGAAAGGATTATTTTGCATCCTTTGAGAAGGCCTTGAGCATTCCTGGTGTTAGGCTGGATTTAGATATAGGGAAGCTGCTTTTAGCCAAGTCTCTGTTATCTGGGAGATTTATGGTACTAGCCATTATAAGGCTTCAACCTCAGCATGAACAGAGAGCTTTTGTTGTTTTAAATTTTATCTTTTAAAATCCTACTGTTGTATTTTAAGAAATATTATATAAAATAATTTGTTTTGCCCTTTTTTAGAGGCAAAAACTTAAGACATATATTTATTAATTTTTATTTGATAAAGCTTTCCATGTGATTTTAAGCACATTAAATTGGCTTTATTAAAAAAATTTTTAAGAAGAGAGAATAAACTTTTGAAAACATTTCAGGGCTCATCAAATATCTCAAAGTCATTCCTTGGTTATAGTATTTTTTATAATTATTAAGAGATATTAATTAAATTAAAACTGACAAGATTTTCTTTTTATACTTTAGGCATTTAGTTACCACAATTATAATTTTTTCCAAATTAATTCAACCAGAACTTTAAACTCTTAGCTGGCAAGTTAAACATTCAGCATTTCTTTAGATTAATAAGAGTAGGTGTTTTCTTTCTTGTGTAATTTTAAGTATATTGCACTAGTCAAATTTAGTATTGGAAGGGTTAAAGAGAAGAAAACTGGACAGAGATAAGTTTGCCTGCTAGCTGCTAGGGTCTTCGCATACCTTAGATAAGCAAAATCAACAAAGAACTCTCTCTCCATGGCAACGGCTCTCTCTAAAATCAACAAAGAACTCTCTCTCCATGGCAACGGCTCTCTCCCCCCCCCCCTTTTATTTTTCTTCTTTCTCTGCTGTAGCTGTGGGGTTAACATTCACAGGAAAGAGTCCAGGGGTCTCTAGCCTTAAGGACTTCTTTGTTCTATCTCTCTGGCTACACAAGGATTGATATATCCCCGTCCATGGATTATTATCTGTGTCTTCCACGAAAGGGTTACTTGGGGACCGCTGGGCAGTTAAACTTTTTGTTTGTTCTGCAAGGGGAGCGAGGGAGTGACTCTGGCAGGCAGCCTCCTGGTGAGACTTCCCTGCTTTTACCTTGCTTGAGGTTTTTTTCTGTCTCAGTTTCAGCCTTCCTTGAGCTTTGAGAAACTACTTTTGGCTTGTTGAAAACAGCCCAGGAATCTGTGGGGGCAGAGGGCTTACTACACGCCCTCCCAGCCTCTACCTAGGCTGAAAGCGCCTCAGGCATTGGTAGCAGCGCCTGAGGAGGTGGGAGCGGCAGCCGAGGCTGCGGCAGGGGGAGCGAGAGAGAATGTCTCCGATTCCGTTACCTTTACTCGCCTGCTCTGTAACAGCGCGTGGAGTGCCTGAGCCTGAGGGGCTCGGGCTGAGGGGGGAAGGTTTTCCATTGTTACAGAGGGGCACTCACCCGTCCCAACACTTGCTGGGGTCCCTGTTCATGGCGCCAGAATGAAGCAGGGGGTCCTGTGGGGGTGAGGCCGACGGAGTCCTATCGAAGCATGCCCGACTCCGGAGACAGGTTCAAGACGCAGTCTGAACTTTATTGTTTAAGTACAGGGATATATATAACTTTCTGGACCAATCAGAAGTTTGCAACATCCTTAGGGCAACCAATGGTAGGAAAGTTAGGGTACTATGTAGGGGCTCTAGGGGGCTTACTCAGGCGGGCGTTGCCACTTCCCGGTGTGCTGAGGAAGCTTGTATAGGCGGAGTGCTCTCACGCCATTGCATCCACCACTGCACTGAGATAAATCTCCTGAGCTCTTCCCAAATATAGTGTTCCAGTAAATGCTTGAATGAAATAAAAAAAAAATTGGCCTTATTTCTCAAAGTCATGATAAAGACTCTTGCTTTTTGGAGAGTTATATAAAATAACTCTACTTGGTACTTAATTGATAAAGAGATAAAACAGGAAGAGGAAAGGGAGAGAAAGAGAAAGAAGAGAAGGGTAAGCAGAGGAGAAAAAGAAATATAAGGAAAAGAATATATATATATATATATATATATATATATATTTGTAGCTATATATATATATATATATGTACTAGAGGCCTGGTGCACAAAAATTTGTGCACCCGGAGGGGTCCCTCAGCCTGGCTTGTGCCCTCTCGCAGTCTGGGATCCCTCGGGGGATGACCACCTGCTGTCTTAGGCCTGCTCCCTGGGGGATTGGGCCTAAGCTGGCAGCCAGACATCCCTCTGGCAGCCCGGCAGTTCTTGGGGGATGTCCATTTGCCAGCGGGGAGCAGGCCTAAGCTGCAGTCAGACATCCTTAGCACTGCTGAGGAGGCAGGAGAGGCTCCCACCACCACCGCTGTACTGGCAGCCATCAGCCTGGCTTGTGGCTGAGCAGAGCTCCCCCTGTGGGAGCGCACTGACCACCAGGGGCCAGCTTCTGCATTGAGCATCTGCCCCCTGGTGGTCAGTGTGTGTCATAGTGACCAGTCATTCCCAGTCGTTCTGCTACAAGGGTCAATGTGCATATTACCCTTTTATTATATAAGAGTACCTGGCCAGCCTGGGTGAGGGACTGATGGCTGTTCGCAGGCTGGCCACAGCCCCATCAGGGTGGGGGGTCCTGCTGGGGTGCCTGGCCAGCCTGGGTGAGGGGCTGATGGCTGTTTGCAGGCTGGCCACAGCCCCTTCATGGTGGAGGGTCCTGCTGGGGTGCCTGGCCAGTCTGGGTGAGGGGCTGAAGGCCGTTTTCAGGCTGGCTAAGCCCCCCAGTGGGGACCCTCACACCATGAGGGTGTGGCCAGCCTGGTGAGGGGCTGATGGCTGTTTGCAGGTTGGCCAAGCCCCCCAGCTGGGACCTTCACCCCATGAGGGTGTAGCCATCCTGGGTGATGGGCTGATGGCTGTTTACAGGCTGGCCACAGCCCCCAGCCACCCAAGCTCCCAGTGGAGGCTGGCTGGAAGCAGGTATCTGGGATTTATTTGTCTTCTATAATTGAAACTTTTTTTGCCATGAGTGGAGGTCACAGCTGGCTCAGGGCAGGCAGAAAGCTTGGCTTCCTCCATTGCCCGGGCAACCAAGCCTCCTGCTTGCTCCATGGCTGCCGGCCGCCATCTTGGTTGGGTTAATTTGCATATAGTCGCTCTGATTGGCTGATGGGCGTGGCTTGGGACATAGCAAAGGTACGGTCAATTAGCATCTTTGTCTTTTATTAGTGTAGATAGCTACAAATATATGTACATATGTATGCTTATATATACACATACATACATATATATACCTATACATATATGCATGTAGAAATATATGTAACATTTAAACTAAACTAATACATACTTTATATTTCATGTACTATATAACTATGCATGCATACATATATATGCTAATATAATTTTATATTCTGGAAAGCAAGGTTATCTGAAAGATATCTATCTTATAGTAGACATGATTCTAAGATGATCTCCAAAATTTCTGGCCTCGGTATGATTCCCTCTTCTTGAGTGTGGATGGGACCTCTGAATATGATGGGATGTCACCTCTATAATTAGGTTATGGTATATGGCAAAGGTGAGGGATTTTTCAGGTAATTAAAGTCTCAAATCAATTGATTTTGAGTTAATTAAAAGGAAGATGATTGTGAGTGGGGTTGACTTAATCATTCTTTAAAAAAAGCGAAGGCCCTTCTTGAAGAAAGAGATTCTCTTGCTGGCATTGAAGAAAAGCATTGTGTTATGGGAGAACCTATGAGAGGGTCACATAGCAAGAAACAATATGGCCTCTAAAGGCCTGAGATCAAAGCATGACATCAGTCCAACAACTTCAAGGAACTGAATTCTGACAACACTCATGTTAGCTTGGCAGAAGACTTCAGACTCCAAGAAGGAATGTAACCCAGGTGACATCTAGATTGCAACCCTGTGAGACCCTTATCAGAGGACCCGGTCAATCTGTGTCTGGACTCCTAACCCACAGAAACATACAAAACATGTTTTGTTTTAAGCTACTACATTAGTGGCAATTTGTTAATACTGCAATAAAAATAATAAATGTCATGTTTTTTAAAAAAGTAATACAGTCATCCCTCCATATATGAGGATTTGATTCCAGGACCCCCGTGGAATCCAAAATCTATGGATGCTCAAGTCCCTTATATAAAAATAGTATAATGTTGACATATAACCTACACACATCCTACTATATACTCCTCTTTAGATTATTTATAATACTTAATATAATGTAAATGTCATGTAAATAATTGTTATATTTTGTTGTTCAGGGAATAATAACAAGAAAATAAAATCTGTACATGTTCAGTAAAATGCAACCATCCTAGACCTAATTTCATAGTACTCATTAACAATAACTCGCCCCTCCCCCAAATATGTTCAGTCTGTGGCTGGTTGAATGCACAGATGCAAAACCTGCGGACACGGAGGGCTATCTGTACATGCCACAGATTCTTACATAATCACCCAGATACGTTTTAGAATCTAGTCTTTTTACTGTGGCTCTTTTAATTCTAAAATTCTGGACTTACAGGAGGTAACACTCATAAACTGAAATGTAGTCAAGATTTATGTTGTGAAATTTATCTGTGAAGAGGCCCTAGAATAAGACAACAGAGGCTATACTTCTCCATTGCTACCACTGCAGGCATATCACATGCCTAATTAGTTCTTAAAGCACTCTTCAAGTCACATGAAATGACCAGAAACATTCTATGACTATATAAATCTTGTGGACCAGAGTTAGAAACCTTGTTCTAGGATTACTACTGAGGAGAATAATTAATGAACAGGTTATTTTTATAGTCTGTATCTATAAAATAAAATTTAAAATATTATAGTCTTATTTGCCAAGCAACTAAGAAATCTGATCCACAATTATTTATTAAACTAGAGGCCTAGCACGCAAAATCGTGTGAGACCCAGACCTGCAGCGCTGGTGGGACCCAGACTCCCTCCTGCTGTGCCAGCGGGAACCAGACTCCCTCTCACCACACCAGTGGGACCCAGACTCCCTTCTGCCATGCTGGCGGGACCCCAACTTCTGCCACGCCGTAAGACTGAGACCCGCCGCGCCCTGAGACCCGTCAATGCATCTCCTGGTGACCAGTCATTTGTTCGTTCCAGTGTTATGGCATTATGGCCACTAGCCTTTTATAATATAGTTGTCTTCTATGTATGGTCACTGGCCTACTTACTGGAGATTAAGATTTGACAAAGCTCTGTTCTCAAGAAACTCATACTATTCCACGGAGACAAATATTTAAACAAATAAATAGCCATTGAGAACAAATAAATGAATGTGTACAAGATATATGAATCCTTTATTATTAGACATTAAATAATTTTGTGTTAGACATTAAAGTAACATTACATTCACAAAGTAGGGTAAGAAGCCATCTCATTTAAGGCTACAATTCAAGTGGCTTAAGATACTTAATATTTTTATGTGGGGAGACCCAAATTGTGAAAGTAAATTTACCATTAAAATATTAACCAAGTTATTATAAATGTAAAAAAAAGGACTAATATTTTATAATTCATAGTTGATTAGCTATGATTCTTTTCATAATTTTGCCTTAACTTTCAAATAGTGTGGGTAAAATATAAATGACTATCTGGATTGGAATCATAAAGACAATTTCCTTTGTGGAATTCAGCTGCCTATTTTTTTGCATCTTCTAGAACTACAATTTGTACTCATCCTATATCAGTGGTGTCTATGATCTCACATGTTTAATAAAGTTATTTTAATGAATTAAATGAAACTTCAGATTATAGTATATTTTTGTCTAATGTCTCAATAGGTTCTAAAAAATGTCTGATTTATCATAGAGAGACATATGATAATGTCAAGAGTAAAAAAGGATTTTTAAAAATGTTTTTTATCTGAATTCTATAAGAATTATTATAGAATTTCATTCATTTACCAACATTTAGTAAGTACTAAGTTAATATGTGCATAGGTCTGAGAGTTAGGTGCTGTACATGATAATGCATGCTTTTTAAAATCTTTAGTCTCAAATAATTTCTTTTGAATTTTGTGTACATATGCACTGGGTCTAAAGCCTACTTATGTGGATTAGACTGTGAATCATTGCAAATTACTCTGGAGGATGCTGGTGGCATTATTTCAATGTTTTTTCAGTAGTGCCAAGCAATAATATTCTATGTTGAATAAATAGATTGTGCATTTTAAATGTATATAAATATGTGGTATATGTGATTTTTCACTTTATAATTTGTTCATTTTTAGTAAATGATGCAATAGCATTGGACTTATTTCCTGTGCTTTAATAGTCTGATACATACATCTCCCTTTTTTATGAAATGCTTTCTAAATGATTACAAGGACCTTTCAAGATATTGCATTCCTAGACTCTATTTTCTCTTCCATCCCTCTGTTCCACCTATTGCCCACAATAATAAAGAAAAATGAAAGAAGATACCAGAGAATGAAGAGAAATGCAAAAAAAAGGATAGAAATAAATGCAGAAAGAAAAAAAAAACATTAGAGATGAGTAGAAAACAATAGGCTAAAAGAAGTGAAGAACAAGTTAATGTATGGGAAAAGAAAGACAGCATCAGGAAGTTAAGCATGCCATTTCCAGGTCAGAGCCTCCCAAGGATGCCTTACTTCTGTGCTCTGCCTTCTGCTCAAACAGGTGGTTAAATGAAAACACTTTCTATCAATAGTATGGGTGGATGTTTTTAGATCGTCTAAGTTCATGACTTAGACCTTGGCTCATACCTTTAAGAGAGGTTTTGAAGAACTGGGGAGAAGTAAGGAACAACATTGCTCAGAGCAGTTTATGTACTCAAAAGCTTGTTTAAGGTGGATTCATAATACTTTTACTTAAGCAGGAAACTCGACCATACCATACTGCCTCCTGAGCAGACTAGAAAGTAATTTCATTGTTTCTTGATTCATTGCCATCACTAAACCCTCAGTACTTGGAAGATGACTATCAAAAGTATATGCCAAAGAAGCATCGAACAGACTGTCAAACTTCAGCGGGAAGGCCGGGGATGGTTGCGGGGTGGGGGTAAGTGATCAACTAAAGGTCTTGTATGCATGTATGTAAGAATAACCAATGGACACAGTCACTAGGGGGGTGAGGGCATATGCCGGGAGGTGGGGGTGACTGAGGGGAGGTCAACGGGGTGAAAAAGGAGACATATGCACTACTATTTGTAATACTTTAAACAATAATAATAATTTTAAAAAAATATATGCCAAGAATAATGGTTCTTTAACACTCTTCATTAGATTCTCCTGGAGAGCTGTTAATTCAGATGCCTGGGTACCCTCCAAGACCAAGTAAACCTTAGAGTTTCTGGGGATGAATCCAGTGTATCAGTATTTTAAAACTTCCCAAATAATTGCACTATTCCCCTGGGATTGGTTCTCATTCACTGAAAGTAACCCATGCCCCTATTCCTGCATTTCCTCAGTAACATCTAGCTCCTAAAAGCTATTACTCCTTTCCCAGGAACTGTAATCGGACAGAAGGTTCCTCTATCAGGACTCTGCCTTTATGAGTTTATCAAATATTTGGGAAGAATTTGAAGTATCCTCATCAGTCAAGCTGCTCATGATGATAATTAAAATAGTGAGAAAATTTTTGGCAAAATGATGATCAACAATGATGGATGTTTGAGTAGATGAACTGAAAAATGACAAGGCATAGCAATGGTTCCTTTTTGCTCTCAATTTAATATTGCAAAAAATGTTTCCAAGTTTTCTTCTTTATTAGCAATTGATGATTTAATGGGCCAAGCTGTTATTATAGAAGAGAAGTATATCATTTATTAGAGCATATTATCAGATATTTCCTACTAACTGACTTGTTAATAATGCTTTGTTATTTCTCCATATTAAAACAAATTTTTTTCTTGGTCCTATATACTTACTTCTAGTGACTCATTTCTCTGATGGTCTCTATAGCAAAACTTCTTTTATATTTATTTATTTAACCTCTTTTAAAATTATGTATATTTGCTGACCCTTGTTTCTCTTCTTATTTTCTCCTGAACCAACTCACCTTCACAGAACTGCATTGAAATTGTTATTGTGAAGTTCACTAATGATGTATACAGTGTTAAATCCAATGACCCTCTTACTGACCTAGTGACATTTTTAGACAGAGTTGATATATTTTGTTCCTCTGGACTCAAAGATTCAATCCATGTTTATAATTTTCTTTCTCATACCTCACCACTAATCTAATAATCACCTTTTTCAGTTTTTTTCCCCCTTTGTTCCCTCTCTTCTCTCCAAACTCTGAATGTTGATGTGCTCCAAGGGCTCAGTTCTAATACCCTTTCTCTTTGCCCCACTTGCAAATCTTTGGGATTTCACCCAGATTCCTGGCTTTAAAAATAATCTTCATTCTTGTGACAACTGAATTTATATCTCTTACCTGGATGTCTCATCATTTAACATCAACAACTAATTGTGTAATAGTTATAGTAACCACTAGAGGCCCGGTGCACAAAATTCATGCACAGAGGTGGGGGGGGAGTCCCTCAGCCCAGTCTGCTCCCTCTCACAATCAGGACCCCTTGGTAGATGTCTGACTGCCGGTTTAGGCTCAATCCCTCAGGGATCCCTGGCTCCTAACTGCTTGCCTGCCTGACTGATTGCCCCTAACCATTCTGCCAGCCTGCCTGATGCTCCTAACTGCTCGTCTGCCTGATCACCCCTAACCACTAGCCTGCCTGCCTGATTACCCCTAACTGCCTCTGCCTGCCTGCCTGCCTGCCTGCCTGATCGTCCCTAATCACTCACCTGCCTGCCTGATCACCCCTAACCACTCACCTGCCTGCCTGATCACCTCTAACTGCCTCTGCCTTGGCCCTGCCACCACAGCTTCGTCTGGAAGGACATCCGAATGACATCCGGAAGTTTGTTCGACTTTCTGGTCTAATTAGCATATTATGCTTTTATTATTATAGATAGTATGTTCCAAGCCATATTCCTGTTTTCCTCTGCACTCCTGAATTTAACTCTCCTTCAGTGTAACCTGCCTCTTTAGATGGAAACTCCATTTTCCCAGTTATCTATGTCAAAAACCTAGAGTCCTTGATTCCTCTTTTTCTCTCACATCCCACATCCAATCTTTCATCAAACATTTTTGTCTCTACATTCAAAATATATCCAGACTGTGGCTCCTTACCACCTCATTGTTAAAATCCTGGTACAAGCTACTGTAGCCTCTTGTCTCAATAGCTTTCTAAATGTTCCTTATGTCTGCCGTTGCTTCCTGTCTATTCTTAGCCCAGCAACCAAAGTGTTTCTTAAAAACATCAATCAAACCACACCTCTCCTTATTATTTCACTCAGAGTAAAAGTCAACATCTACTAAATGGCTTGCATCTTTTATTCTCTCCACTAGAGGCCTGATGCACAAAATTCATGCAAGAGTAGACCCACACCGCCCTGGCTTCGTCTGGAAGGTTGTCTGGATGATTGTTCCACTGTTTGGCCATTCAGTCGATTTGCATATTACACTTTTATTATTATAGATACCCTTGCTCATTTCCATAAATTTCCATTTTTATTCTTCTTAGTCATACAAGCCTTGGTCCTCCCTCAAGGTTTTGGACTTGTCATTACCTTTCTCAGGCATCTACAAGACCTTTAATCCTTATTCAGCTCATCATTCCAGTAAACTCTTCTCTGGAAACCTTATTCAAAACTGCAACCTACTGTCCTCAACACTCCTCTCTTTTCATGATTTATTTTTCTCCATAGTAATGAAAATCATTTTATGTACAGGTATCTTTTGTAACTTATTTTCTACCTTTCTCAATTAGGACATGCATTTTATTTTATTTTATTCATGCTATATTATTAGCACCTTGAACATTGGCTGGCACTTATAAAGTGATTATAAACTTTTTCTTAATGGGATATATTATTTATACAGCACTATCACTAGATCCCTACCCCTGGAGTCTATAGTACTCAATTAAAGACTTTACATTAGAATTATTAATGAAAGGAAACAAGAGGAAATTCCAGGGACATACAGATTTTTTTAACTTTCAGTGCACCTACTTGCATGCCATAGGGTTTCCATATTGCGTTCATGCTGTGTTTATAGTTATACAATAATGTGGAACATTCTACAGAAATATGCCAACTGAAGCTTAAAAAAGAGTGTGCAATGTCTTTTGAAATCCATAACTCTCATTTCCTGCTGTGCTTAATTTCAGATCCCAGAACTATTATTAAACCATAAAAAGTATTCTTCTATCTGGGAATCATATTATAACTTATTTATTTATTTAATTTATGTGTGTGTAAACAACAACAACAAAACACTAAAATATGTTTAACTCCTTACACTCTGGAGACCCTGTTCCTGAGAATTTTTTACCTTGGTTCCTGCTGCCAGGTGAGCTCAGCTGAATTTACTATCGATATAAGTACAAATTAAAAATACTTTTGAAATGGTATTTTCACCGAGCTTTAAAAGGTGACTAGAAGTTTTTGGTATGTATATTAAGGGTTTTTGTGATTCAGACACACATGATCTAGTTATGATATGTCTTCTGGGGGGCAGAAGTTGGTTAATGGTAATTTGCCACGTAAGAAATACTGTTCTTTTGCTGCTGTCATCAGCATGTTCCCTGATTGTATAATGCAGGTGAGGCTGTATTTAGGACACAGGGCTAGTTTCATCTTGCCTATATAGTGGAGACATTTATACCTGACTGTGTAAACTGATGTCACTTATTATTGTGTTCCAGGGAATTAGTAAGAGGTGGCAAGGTTGAAAGATGACTTTCATTATAATGCCTCTTTCAGTTGCTCAAATTATATGGAGGAACTATGACTTTCTTCAAGAACTTTTCATATTTAGTTTAGGTCTATAAACTGTTTCTGAGTGTTGGATCTGAAGAAAATAAATTTGGTAATCTTGGTGATCACTTTTTTGTTTATGAATCAGCAAAAATATTGTGAGAAGATTCGTAAACTTCCGAAATTTACCTACCAAGGGGAAATAAATGGAGCAGTTGACATTATGCTGCTGTGAAAAGACAATCTGTACAAAAATTAATGACCTGCCTAACCTTTCATTTTCTGCTTTACGAAGTGGAGGAACACAGTCATGAAGATAACATTTTGCCAGTCTTTTCTTAATTCTCTGTTTGTACTGATTCCTACAAAGCGTGCCATTATTCTTCATGTCCAAAGGTATCTTTCAGGTGCAATGACAAAATGCCCTGCAATAGCTTGCTTGAGAGGGTTACCATGAAAATTATGGCAATTCTTCACATACAATTATATAGTGCTCAGAATTTATAAATTATAATAAAGGGTTGGCTTAGGATTGTTGGCATCTCTCAGTTAGTATGTGTATTAGCTACAATGTCACCATAGTGAGGTGCAATTGGAAACTCTCAGAATGTTTTTGCTCTGAATATTTACAAACTAGAAGCACATCTGGAAACTTAATCTCAGACAAGGATCTCACCAAAGTAAGAATCCTATATAATTAAAGGGTAATATGCAAATTGACCCTAACAGCAAAAAGACTGGGAATGACTGGTCACTATGACACACAATGACCACCAGGGGGCAGACGCTCATTGCAGGAACTGCCCCCTGGTGGTCAGTGCACTCCCACAGGGGGAGCTCTGCTCAGCCACAAGCCAGGCTGATGGCTGCCAGTACAGCGGTGGTGGAGGGAGCCTCTCCCACCTCCTCAGCAGCACTAAGGCTGTCTGACTGCAGCTTAGGTCTGCTCCCCGCTGGCAAGTGAACATCCCCTGAGGGCTCTCGGGCTGCCAGAGGGATGTCTAAGCCAGCAGGTGGACATCCCCCGAGGGGTCCCAGACTGCAAGAGGGCATAGGCCGGGCTGAGGGACCCCCCCCCCCGCCCCAAGTGCACAAATTTTTGTGCACCAGGCCTCTAGTGTTCTTATAAGGACTGTTGCTCTTAGCATTGAAGCAAGTCTGGCAAAATGAAAGGAGATTGTTGGCAGAGGCAAAAGCGAGTGAGACCTGAGACAATTCTGGGTAAAAGTGCCATCACCCTTTCAAGTACATAATATAGATTGATTTGAAGTTTTGGGGTCCAGGCTAAGCATATTTAAAGGTCCTCGAACAGTGAGGACATAGGTAAGTGATATGTAACATAAAGATATATTATTCTTAGAGTTCAGTGTACACTAAGATTTGCAAAAAATTAGAAAAGCAAATTTTATCTAGGTCACAGTTTTGTCCAGAATTTACCTGGAAGTGATTAGCATCCAGCAAATTTTCTAGACTGAGTAAAAGTAATATATTAGATGAAAATAGACTATTCTAGGCTATAACAATGGGTATCCCAGACCATTTAATATGTGTAATAATACCATACACACAAAATTGATTTGTTATCTGCCAAAACACCTAAGATTGAACAAAAATAAATACACATGCTTTTTTTGTTGTTACATTAACTTCATCTGGAGAATGATATTGTTGAGGAGTCAACTATAGGAAGGAGGCTATACCAGACAAAAATTGATCACTCTACATCAAAAGGCTCTTACTGAGACTCCATAGAGACAGTGGAGTTGGGAGCTTAGTAATGCTTGCGAAGCGAAGATACACTGCATTACAGATGTAATCTCTGTGATAACTGACTTAAATGATTCATCACTCTCAGAAAAATCATGTTTTGGGGCACATCTTCAAATTACTTGCATAAATTACGTCCATAGGAACTTCAACATTATTTGATTTTAAGTGTTTTTTTAAAATATATTTTATTGATTTTTTACAGAGAGGAAGGGAGAGGGATAGAGAGTTAGAAACATTGATGAGAGAGAAACATTGATCAGCTGCCTCCTGCACGCCCCCTACTGGGGATATGCCTGCAACCAAGGTACATGCCCTTGACCGTAATCAAACCTGGGACCTTTCAGTCTGCAGGCCGACGCTCAATTGCCCGGTTAGGGCAATTTTAAGTGTGTTTTTACATTATAACATAAGCCTGGCAACTCAAGTACCCTGGATTTCATTTTAATGACTTTAAAATTAATTTGGTTCTCTTTATACCTCCTTCTACAATATAGAATAGAACTTTTTTCTTTTTTAAGAGAAGAATTTCATATTATATAGGTCATGGTTCCTTTCTTTTTACAGCAGAATGTCAATACTGCAACATTCGGATATAATGAAGTTCAACCCAAGAAAACGGCATTGTGGTATATTATTCTTTTTCTAAAACTATTTCACTTAAAGGCTATATATGCAAGGTGCAATATAGTGATCATAACATTTCAGATCACTATCGTCCATCTTTTCCAGTTCTTAGTTCTTAGGGTCAATATTTACCCATTATCTTTCTCGTTTCAATATCTTAAGCATGAATCACCAATAAAAAGAGGAATTTTACTCCTTGGCAAAATAATCATTTATGCATTTGTTCCCATTTTTGTCTTTTTACCCCACCAATTTTTTTTTTTTTTATCAATCCAAAATGCCTGAACTCAATTAAATTTTCTCCTTGCCTTGGCTGGTTTGGCTTAGTGATTAGAGCGTCGGCCTGCAGACTGAAGGTTGTGGGTTCCATTCTGGTCAAGGGCACGTCTTGGTTGCAGGTTCAATCCCCATCCCTGGTCAGGGCGTGAGAGGGAGGCAACCAATCTACCACTTGGCAATGAGTATCATAAAAAAGTACAAAGTTGTTTGAATAAGGGGTGACAACTACAATTAATGTTAGTAATAAAATTTTGGTTTCTGGCTCCCTGAAGCCCAGAACACTGAGGACATGAGGACAGGTGACATGTTCATTCCTTTCAGGAAAAGGGAAGGCTTGGGTAGTGGGGATGAGGGCTGAAATCTGGTGCAGATGGGGCTCCTGGAAACTGCCCCCTTTGCTCCTGAGTGAGATTTTTTTCTGAGTGTGCTGTGGAACCTCACACTTTTATTGTTCTCTGTTACATGAGAACCTCTAGGGATCAGACACAAATAGAAGAGTGTTGCCTCATTGCCTTAGTTCACCATCTGCTTCTTTCCTTCACTAAAGTATGCCAAGAAGGAAGCCATGGAAAGAACTTATGCCAATCTCTTATGCTAGTTTATTTAATTACACATAATTTGAATTGGATATAAATGTAACCGCAGTAAACATAATTTAATTCTAACATCTAATTGCTTGCAGCAATATTGTGCTTTTATCAAACTATCCCAACATGCACACATATCATTTTATTGTTAGCTAATCTCAATGCCAACAATTAGATGCTCATGCTTTGCAGTGCTGTTTGTGCCTCCCACCTTTCACCTCCACTGTACCTGTTCTTGCATGTTGTTATTATACAATTTGTGGAATTCAATGTTCTTATTCCCACTTCGTCTTCCCATTTTTATAAGCATTCTGTTCCCCACAATCTGTCACTTACTTGTTTCCAAGCTGATTTTCTCTACTAAACTGTGTGATGATTCTCTAGAGCAGTGGTTCTCAACCTTCTGGCCCTTTAAATACAGTTCCTCATGTTGTGACCCAACCATAAAGTTATTTTCGTTGCTACTTCATAACTGTAATGTTGCTACTGTTATGAATCATAATGTAAATATCTGATATGCAGGATGGTCTTAGGCGACCCCTGTGAAAGGGTCGTTCGACTGCCAAAGGGGTCGCGACCCACAGGTTGAGAACCGCTGCTCTAGAGGAAGCCCATGTTCCTTCTCTTTTCTCTTGTACTATCATATCCTGGGATATTATCTCCATGGGCAGGTTCATGACATTCTGGAAGATATGGCACTGATGAAGAATGTAGCATTGAAACTGGGACTTCAAGATTTGATATGATTTCTAGGATGGAATTCTGAGTGAAGGCATTGTAGGTGGCAGAAGTGGCAGGAGTATTATATTTGCTAGCAAATCTAATTTTCATTAAGCAGTACTTTTTATTGTTGTAAAGAACACATAGCATGTGATATAACCTTTTAACAAATCTTAACTATATAGTACTACATCATTAACTGTAAGCATGACATTGCACAAGAGGTCTCTAGAACTTTTTCATCTTGCATGACTGAAACTCAATACTCATTGAATAGCAACTCCCCATATCACCTTCCCCCCAGTTCCTGGAAACCACCGTTCTACTTCTATTTCTATGAGCTTGACTTCTTTATATACTTCATATAAGTGGAATCATGCAGTGTGCATCCTTCTGTGACTGACTGGCTTATTTCAGTTAGTATAATATCCTCAAGTTTCATCCAGGTTATAACATATGGCAGAATTTCTTCCTTTTATTCCTGTGTAGTATTTCATTGTATGTATGTACTACATTTTCTTCATTTATCCATTGATGGACACTTAGGTTGTATAGAACAAAAGTTATTCTGCATAAAAACTACTCAGAATCACTGCATATGAAGTTATAATTATAGCTCAAAAAATTGAATATTCAGAACTTAATATAATTCAATATACTATACATATAGCAAATCAAAGGATTAAACACTAATATGAACTTAAAAGTAGTGAAAGTGCAGACTTGAAGCACATTGCTCTCTGGAAAACTGGAGGTTTCTTCCTCATCAGTTAACAGTTATTTAAATCAGCAAGGGCAGTGGTTCCCAAACATTGCTGAATATTCGAATTATCAAGGAATAAATACCAATGCCAGGGAGCACTGTAGAACAAATAAATAAGAATGACTTGGGGTGGGAGCCAGGTACCAGTATTCTTTAATGTCCTAAGCTGATTCTAAAATGCAACAATGTTTGTGAACCAGGTGACAGGTTATTTCCTTTTCCAAGGCACTCATTATGTTCATTAATGGATTATGGGGAACAATAATTTCACATAATCAACCAGATTATCATAGGAGAATTATTTTTCTTTTATATCTCTGTTCTGGAAGGTGAATAATCAGATACTCATTTACTTTTCATCAGAGATGATATTATCAAAAGAAGACAAGCTCACATTTAGCTCTGGGCCATCTCTTCCTGCCATTGTTAACCTTCACTTTCCTCTTGACAAACCAGAGAAATCATAATAACAATAAATAATAAGTATTGAACTTAGTTATGTAATGCACCTAAATTATCCATTAATCTTTGCAAATATAACAGATATATATTCCTCATTTTACAGGTGAGGAAACTGTGGTACAAAGAGGTAAAGGGCAGTAAAGGTGGTAGAACAACAATTCTACATGGTAACTTGACTGTAGAGCATGGGCTGCTAACCACTATACTGTGCTGCCTTTTCATTGAAACCAGATTTTACCCCCCGCCCCCACCGTTTGGCCTCTGCTTAGCCAAGTGAGTTGTTCTTACAAGACATAAGATACCCAACTCACATCAACCTTACATAACCTTATGAACATTCCAAATTCCATCCTCTAATGAACATTCCAAATTCCATTCCTCATTCTCATGCATCATGGCACATCCTCATGAAATATACACATTCCCTTAATCAACAGGTCATAGTATTCACATTTATCTTTTGTTCCTTTATTGTACTTTGGCCCGATTCCCTAATAAACTCAAGAAGCAGTTAGCATTGCATTAAAGCATCTGGAGGCATGTCAGGACGAGGTGCTCGTGCTTTCTGTACCTCATCTGATCATTCATGTTGGCAGAACTGCTTTCAGTCACAAGTCACAGGGATCTAGTCATTTATGGCTTCTCAGCAGTAAATTGGTCTTTGTTCTCAGCGTATTCTTCATTATCTCATTTCTGCTTCCAGAGCCTGGGATATTATCCATCTTCTTACTAAAAACATACATTTCCCAAATGTCCTTCTATAGAACACTATTTCAGCAAGACTGGAATGGGGACTCCATGACAGAAAAAGAAAAAAAAAGAAAAGGATATCATGGCCGTGGTTAGATGAATAATGGCCTTCCAAAAGTGACCACGGGCGGATCCCATGTCTAAAGGGATTTTGCACATGTGATGAGAGGTGGGCAGATTATTCTGGATTACTTGAGTGGGCCTCATGTAATCATAGGGGTTCTAGAAAGAGAGACAAGAGGATCAAAGTCAGGTGACCATGGGAGCACAGGAACAGAGAGAAATAACAATATGCTATATTGCTGGCTCTGAAGATGGAACCAAGGAATGCAGGTGGCCTCCAGAAGCTAGAAAAGGCAACAAAATGGGCTTTCTCCTAGACCCTCCAGAAGGGACAGCCCTCCTGACAAATATTGGGCTTTAGGACTGTAAGAGAGTAAATTGGTGTTCTAAGCCAGCAAACTTGTCATAACTTTTTACAAAAGCAATAGGAAACGAACAGAGTCGCAAATAAGTTTGAGAAACATTACGTGCTTTATTGTCTTTTAGGAAATTCAGAGGGTATGTTAATGCAAAATGTGAATGATAAGTAGCTGAAACATGTAGAAGAATTGCAATACATTTCCCTTAGAAAAGCAACCTTCATAGATAGCGAACTTTGTTTGTGAATGACCTTAATTCCTTGGCCAATAATTTTTTTCTTGGTAACCTGCTTCATGTCCAATAAATTAAAGGTATTGTTGGCTAGTTCTACAGAAGGGGTTGAGTTGTGAGATGTGCTTTGATTGAGCATTGTGCTGGCAGAATACACACTTGTGACATGACCCTTCCAGTGATTCAATGCATTTTAGTCATATTTTCTCTGTATTTTCTGCTCATATATATCTTTGCACTAGAGACACTGATTTTAGACTCACCAAAGTTTCATCAACACTCAGTCAAATCACAGGAAGACTGAACTCACATCAATTACTCATCCCAATTTAAGTGGCACAATTGTCTAGATCACACTCAACCATTCTTCAGTTTATTGCCATCAGGCATATGTAGAATATATTGAAATATCCAGTTAATTTTCCACCAACATTTCCAAGTGAAATGATGCTTCATAAAAAATATGTTTGTAGAATTGCTAATACCAAATGCAATTTTGAGGCTGTCATGTTAAATTGGATTTGGTCTCTGTCTTCTATTAGTATAGTCTATTAGGAATGGGGAAAGAAAAAAATGACAAAAATGAATTAGGCCTATTAATCAGATTTTGTAGCTTACCAAAGAACAACATTAAAAACCCCCAATAAATTTTCATATAAATAGGGCTTATGCATTATGAGACTAATTTTCCCAGCCAGGGATGTCAGAAGGAGAAATAGGTGGGTAGCCAGTGGCTGGTAGAACCATTTCTGATACCCTCCTCTGATCCATACTCTGATATCAAACACTATTCCAACTCCCCACAATTGAGAAGCAAAGCTCTAGAATGAGAGGCCTAGGAATTAAAGATAGTCTCAGTTTCTCATGTACATATTAAAATCCCACCATGGGCCTTTACTATACACAGAGCAGTGGGGTGAATTGAAAAGATGTTAGGGTCCAGTTTTATACCAAAATCAGGTTACCATCAAAATGTTTGCTGACTGTTTTAAGCAAATGTAATTATTTTGCATTTTGAGTATCTTTTCTGTTATTCACAACAGGAAAAAACTCCAGAGCCTGCTCTGTAAATTTTGAATGAGCAAAATAAGTTTAATTATAACTAAAGCACCAATATTTAAAAATACATGTATTTTTAAAATGTAGTACAGATTAGACTGTAAAGAAAGCTGTAGCCAGCTTTGTTGGTATAGTCATTACTTACACTAAGAAAAAAAAGTTCAGACTTCTTTCTGAGAAAAGCCAGAATACCCTAGAACAGTGGTTCTCAACCTTCCTAATGCTGCGACCCTTTAATACAGTTTCTCATGTTGTGGTGACCCCCAATTTCATTGTTACAGATTGAACATAATTAAAGCATAGTTATTAATCACAAAACAATATGGAATTATATATGTGTTTTCTGATGGTCTTAGGTGACCCCTGTAAAAGGGTTGTTCTACCCCCAAAGGGGTCGCGACCCACAGGTTGAGAACCGTGACCCTAGAAGAAGCTTTCAAGGTCCAAATAACTGGAGAAGACAAACCAGTGAATAAAACCTTATAAAGCTGGTGGCGGCACTCTGTGGCTTTCCTTTCAGAATACAGTCGGACCTTATGTGCCTGGAGCTATCTCCCTCAGGGAAACTCTAGCACGTGAAAGCCACTGGCTAAATTTTTCATTGTAACTTACTAAAATTTCCCTACCCCCCCATCTTTCTTGTTTATGTCAGTTAAAAATAATAAAGCAAAGAGTAACGTATTTCACAAAAGTTGAATTTGCCACATTTTTGAGCTGAAAGCTAATAGAAAGCTGACAGTCATATAATTAATCATTTGATCCTTTATGTCTGTGACTATTCAGACATCAGGGGCACATAATATGTAAAATACTTTTAATAAGCATTTTTCTTTAGTGTCACTACCGGTCCCATAAAAAATCCTCATTTATACTTAGTATCTCAGATCTTGTGGTTTTAAAAATGTTAGCCATCCAATTTTTAAAACAGATCAGATGTATAGTTGCTGCAGCAGCAGGACTGAAGTTTTCTGGCATAATGCAGTTTATCACATTATTGTTTCATATCCTTTATTGAGATTATTAGACTAGTTTGAGTTTAAAATTTCTTTAGGTATGTTTGGGGCATGTTTAATCAGATTTAATCTATTTTGGGGGAGGCAATTTTAAATTTAAATCCACTTTATACAATGTATAGATTTTCACATTGGATTACATAGGGTTTGAGAAGTCTGTAACCCAATAGTCACCTAAGTCCCAAAATAACAATATAGTCTTTATATACTCAATTGCTTGTAATTACTTCAGTGCACTGAAGGCTTTCTTAAAAATAATTTGTGACTATTCACAAGAGTTTAGAAAATATTTCCTTAAGCACAGATATATTTTCCCATTAAAGGGGACCTACATACCTAATGAACCTTTAAAAAACAGGAAAGGGGACCACATTGGTTATATAGCAAGTAGGTTCTGCCTAGAAAGAAGAAAACTACAGAGAATGTTATAAATATCAAATACTTAAGGATTATTAATTTCTAAAATTGCTTTGGAACGTATTTGGAAATAAAACTAATAATTAATTTATCAAATCATACATTTTTAAGACTCCCATTTCTGGCTGTATCAGAGTAGTTTACATCTGATGCACTGAGACAATCTACTTATATTAAAAACCCTGGGTGTAACATCACATCCAGAAGCTTGACCAACCAGAAGGAAGTCCGTCCTGCAGGGGTCCTCTTGGAAATGGCTGTGCCCTCCCCCAGCTGTTCTCCGGAGGGCGAGGTTTCAGGCAGAAACCCGCCCTCAGAGCAGAGTGTGAAAGTACTGAATCCGGCCTTCAAACCAGACCCTGACAGTAGGGAGGAGGCAGCCCCATTCCTCAGAGAATCTGCTGTTGGATAGCTTGCTGTCAGTGGCCTGCCAGCCAGGAACCCCATTCACCTGCACCCCAGACCCTGAGAGGAGGGAGGAGGGAGCCCCATTCCTCACGGAATCGACAGGTGGCCAGCTTGCTGTCAGGGGCCTGCCAGCTAGGAATCCTATTCACCTGCATATCTGTATAAAGTTTTAATACATTATATTAGAGGTCATGGTGGTACTGTTTTACCCACAGCATCTGCAGGAATTGCTGCAAATTTACTTCTCAGTAGAAGCACCTTTCATTCCCAATATAAATTACCGATTCCATTAAATGAAACTTCAATTTCTAGACTCAATATAAACAGTGAAGTTACTAAAACTATTAAAAAGGCCCAACTTCTCATTATTGATGAATGCACCATGGCATCCAGTTATGCTATAAACGCCATAGACAGATTACTAAGAGAAATTATGAGTCTGAATGTTGTATTTGGTGGGAAAGTTCTCCTTGGAGGGGATTTTTGACAATGTCTCAGTATTGTACTGCATGGTATGGGATCGGCCATAGTACAAACGAGTTTAAAGTACTGCAATATTTGGGGATGTTTTAGAAAGTTGTCTCTTAAAACAAATATGAGATCAGAGGATTCTGCTTATAGTGGATGGGTAGTAAAACTTGGAGATGGCAAACTTGATAGCAGTTTTCATTTAGGAATGGATATTATTGAAATCCCCTGTGAAATGATTTATAATGGATCTATTATTGAAGCTACCTTTGGAAATACTATATCTATAGATAATATTAAAAATATATCTAAACGTGCAATTCTTTGTCCTAAAAATGAGCATGTTCAAAAATTAAATGAAGAAATTTTGGATATACTCAGTGGAGATTTTCATACATATTTGAGTGATGATTCCATTGATTCCACAGTTGATGCTGAAAAGGAAAATTTTCCCATCGAATTTCTTAATTGTATTACTCCTTCGGGAATGCCGTATCATAAATTAAAATTGAAAGCGGGTGCAGTCATCATGTTATTGAGAAATCTCAATAGTAAATGAGGTCTTTGTAATGGTGCCAGATTTATTATCAAAAGATTATGACCTAACATTATCGAAGCTGAAGTATTAACAGGATCTTCAGAGGGAGAAGCTGTTCTGATTCCAAGAATTAATTTGTCCCCATCTGACACTGGCCTCCCATTTAAATTGATTCAACAACCGTTTCCTGCAATGCCAGCATTTGTGATGACTATTAATAAATCATAAGGACAAACTCTAGACAGAGTAGGCATATTCCTACCTGAACCCATTTTCGCACATGGTCAGTTATATGTTGCTTTCTCTCAAGTTTGAAGAGCATGTGACGTTATAGTTGAAGTTCTAAATACTTCATCACAAGGGAAATTAGTCAAGCACTCTGAAAGTGTTTTCACTCTTAATGTGGTATACAGGGAGATATTAGAATAAGTTTAATCACTTTATCAGTCATTGTATCACTGTTGTTTTTACATCATGTTTTTGTTGTTTTCATATGTTTTTGTCGTTTTTATATCATGCCTCTGTTGTTGTTATATCCTTTTGTTACTGTTTATTTATTAATAAAGTTATATTTTTTTTCATATACATTTTACTAATTTCCTTTCATCTCTCACACTTCTATTATAGAGAAAAGGCAAATAGCAATATTAAAATATCTCCGCTAATTAATTCCCTTTTAATGTGCATGAATTTTTTGCACCAGGCTACTAGTGAAGAAATAGTTGTCAGATAAGTATTGCACTGAAACAACAAAGAAAAGCTAGATTGCAAAACAAAACAAGAAAAACAAGAAAAGAAAATTAGGACCTGTAATCCCAAGGCCAAAGAGAAGAGAGGGACCAACCTTCTCCATCATGCTCTCCCCTCAGTGTGCTTTTTAGTGTGCCTGAAATCCAACAGCTAAGCAGAGACTGAGAGCTTTTAGGCTTTCCTAACAAAAATTATAAATGAAGAATAAAAAGTTAGTTAGGCCAAGGCCCTGGGAAAAAGGGAACCACAGAGAAACCAACCCAGCCAGCATTCTATAGAAATTTGCTAAATTCTCTGCTATGCTAGTATTAGAAAGGAGAAGTACATGTTAAGAAGCTAAAAAGCTAAGCAGAGATGCTAATAATGTCAGAGATTTTAGTTGTAATTATTGGGTGAGGTAGACTGTAGTTGGTTTACTCCATCTGAGCAATTACTGGAAACCTAGGTATTTTATTTTTAAAAATACAAACCAGTCTAGCTGGCATGGCTCAGTGGTTGAGCATCAACCTATGAACCAGAAGGTTGGGGTTCAATTCCAGGTCAGGGCACATGGCTGGGTTGTGGGCTTGATTCCCAGTGTGGGGTGTGCAGGAGGCAGCTGATCAATAATTCTCTCTCATCATTGATGTTTCTATCTCTCTCTCCCGCTCCCTTCCTCTTTCTGAAATCAATAAAAATATATATTTAAAAATATAAACCAATATGGAATAATGTCAATATGCAACAGAGGATCATCACCTTTAAATATGGGTTCATGGATTAATAGTTGAGTGGGATACTTCTGAATTTTTAGGAAGCTCCCTCTCCCCCAATAAATTTGATATGTCAAATTAAAACTCCTTTTGTTATGTATCTAGTACAGCCAAACTGGATATCAGTTAGAGTTTTGGAATCTCAATGATATTTCAGTCTGGAGGTCAGTACAAAATAGCTTTTTATTCGAATTCTAACTTCTCTATAATTCTGACAAGAGTGCTTGTGATGAAATAATTTTGAAAATTTAAATAAAAGCATCAAATATGTCAACCAAATGCCCCTTAAGCTTTCAAAAACTTTTTATTTTATATACCATGTATTATTTTAACATAAAAACAAAACTAGGTTAAAAGTGTCATTTGTACTTACAGGAAAGAGAGGAAAAAGAGCCCAATTGGGCATCTTTTATTCCTTATTCTAAAGTCTCATTGCAATGACCAATAGAAGACACAAAGTAAAGAAAATCCACATCATTTCTAGTGACAAAGGAGTAATACCCTTCACATACTGAAATCTTGATAATTTGTACTTGAGCTAGCCTGGATACACTGAGTCTACTTCCAAATCTCCCCCTAACAGATGTCATTATCACTTGGGCAGTGCTAGCGGAGGACACCCTAGTAGGACCTCAGTAATTTCGGAAATTTTGTGAGGAAATGTCGAGCAAGAGGCCAGATGGTGAAGAAAATGGAAATATACAAATATAGTTCACAGGGAAAACACACTCTGAATAGCATCAAGATCTGAACCAGCAAATCCCTCCCTCTCCAAAAGGAGGAACCAGCTCCTCCTCTCCCCTCTCCAAAAAGCTCCTCCCTCTCTCCAGGGAGAAAAAGCTCCTCCCTCTCTCCTCTCCAAAAAGCTCCTCCCTATCTCCAGGGAGAAAAAGCTCCTCCCCCTCTCCCTCCTCTCCAGGGAGAAAAAGCTCCTCCCCCTCTCTCTCTTTTGGCTGGAATCGAACCGCAGGCCCTTCAATCCGCAGGCCAACGCTCTGTCCACTGAGCCAAACCAATCTGCGCTCTTCTCTCTCTCTCTCTTTTTTTTTTTAGGGCATAAGGCAGAGGGTTTTGAAGCCATACCAAAAGGAGGAAAAAAGAACTCTACTTCTCTACTTGGACACAGTGCAGTCCAAGTAAGACCCCCAAGTCTTGAAATACTGTACAAGTTGGGGAATTATGATGTGTTCCAACCATAAAGTGAAAGAAAGGATGGAAGGAGATGAGGTTGGAGAACGGGCTCCCAGGCTGTCCTCACATGGAAGTCATTACAAAGCCCCTCTTTCCCACACTCCCTCCTCACTCTCTTTCTCCCTTTCACCAGGTTCACCTATTTGCTTTAAAATAACCCCTCAATTGGAAATTGAAAACAATTCAGGAAGGAAGACTTGCAATATCAATGGCATCTATGAATGCTCTGGAAATTAATCTGTTATACACCTCATTCTTTTTTGAGGTTGTTTTATCTTCCTTCTAAAGAACTCAGAAACTCAATGGCAACTTGAAACAGAACCCAATTTAGTCCTGTCATTAGACCAAGAGGGTTTTATTCTCCCTGGTCCTCTGTCAGATTTTAAATGGATATGGTTTTATTCCCCTTCTCATCTAATACTGGAACATATCCATCTACAGCAAGATCTCACTTTTAAATAATGTTCTTGTATTTCAAGAGACCTTTTAAAGGGGAAAAATAATAGCTTCACTCTACACAAAGCTCATGGTGGGAAAGTGAGTCTATTTATCTCCAAAGATTCAACAAATTCTTACAAAGTGTTGCGTCCAAATTCTTGGTGGCTAGAGGAGGGGGTGGGATTCAGAAGGGGGACATGACTTGCTCAGAGTCACATAGCTAAGTTAGTGTGTCACCTGTGTACTTTCTCTCTTCTCATAGCTATTGGGTACTTTCCCTCGAAGTGAGACCCAGACTCTGGTTGGAACAAGAATTCCTGGCCTATGCTCCTCTGAGATATAGCACCCTAGAGATTTAAAATGTTCAGCTGTTGCCATTGTCTGGTGTAAATCTCTCTATATTCACCTGTTTCCTTTGGGAGAGAGTGACTCACGGGACCATGGCTGAAAAACCCCACATGGTCCAAACCTTGGTGATCTGTTTGGTTTATTCTCTCAATGAACCTCTTCTCTGTAGCCACACATACCCTCTGTCCATTCCTTGTACTGTTTATAGTACCTCCCATCACAAGGTCTGTGCATTTATGTATTTCCCACATTCAATCATCCTAGCCCACCCTACCAGCCACTGTTCACCCACCTAATCCTCTCTCATTCTTTAGGTCTTATTTTAAATGTCCCCAAAGCAACCACCACCAACCACTGACTTCTCAGACTATCAGAAATATAGCTACCTGTATCATTTATTCATCACACTGAACACATTTGTGATTATTTAATTGAGAGTCTCTCCCACTTCTCCATAAACTTCATGAAAATGGGAATGGAGCTAGTCATTCTCTTCATCGCCATAGAAGTAGTCATGTGTTGACGAACTAGCCAATGTGGCCTTCAGGCTCTGGGGTGGAAGAGAAAAAGCAGGTGCTTTCATTATAAAGGACAATGGGACTGACAGGAATTTGTCCACTCTCCTTTATGATGGGCCTTTCAAAAGGCTTCTTTAATCCCACAGGGTCCCACAGGACCCCATTAACCTCCTGGATTTTATAGCTGGCATCAAAGAAAGCAGGTCTCTAATACCCTCACTTTATTTACAAGCTAATCTTCAAAATCTTTCTCCTTAAGCCTCCTTATGTTCCAGCACAGCTTCTCACCTCTGAGAGTCTCCTTCTCTGATTTTATTTCTCCTGCATATAACACTGCCTCCAAATCGTTTTGCCTTTCTCCATCCCCAACCATGGTTGGAGCTCCATCCTTCTTAGCTGAAGATGTGCCTTGTCCATGTTCTGGTTCCCCCCCAAATGCAGCTCTATGGATACTCCAGCCTGATCCATAGCCTTTCAGTTTCTCAAGTCCTTTGCTCCCTCAACCCCCAGAGTTCTGCATATGCTTCTCCACTGCCAGGAGTATTCTTCTTCCTACTCTGCTCATTTGGTTAACTCAGACTCATACTTAAGAAAACAACGCAAATAAGAACCCTTCCCTGACTCTTAGCTTCTGTTAACGCCATAAACAGGGCATTTATAAAAAAATACTTGGAGCAGTTTATAAGGTTGTATTTGTGAGATTATTAATGTCTATCTGTTCTAGACTTTAAACTCAAAAAGAAGTCATCCTCATCCTCTGCCCTTAACTGGAATGGAACCTGGGACCCTTCAGTCCGCAGGCCAACGTTATATCCACTGAACCAAACCAGTCAAGACTCTTTAGAAGGAAGATAAAACAACCTGAAAAAGAATGATGTACATAATGGATTGTTTTCAATTTTCAATTGAGGGGTTATTTTAAAGAAATGGATGAACCTGGTAAAAGGGAGAAATAAAGTGAGGAGGGAGTGTGGGAAAGAGAGGCTTTGTAATGACTTCCATGTGAGGACAGCCTGGGAGCCCGTTCTCCAACCTCATCTCCTTCCATCCTTTCTTTCACTTTATGGTTGGAACACATCATAATTCCCCAACTTGTACAGTATTTCAAGACTTGGGGGTCTTGGACTGCTCTGTGTCCAAGTAGAGTTCTTTTTCCCTCCTTTTGGTACGGATCCAAAACCCTCTGCCTTTCTCCTTTCCTTCTTGCAGTGGTTCTCAACCTGTGGGTCGTGACCCTTTCACAGGGGTCGCCTAAGACCATTGGAAAACGCATATATAATTACATATTGTTTTTGTGATTAATCACTATGCTTTAATTATGTTCAATTTGTAACAGTGAAAATGCATCCTGCATATCAGATATTTACATTACGATTCATAACACTAGCAAAATTACAGTTATGAAGTAGCAACGAAAATCATTTTATGGTGGGGGGTCACCACAACATGAGGAACCGTATTAAATGGTCGTGGCATTAGGAAGGTTGAGAACCATTGCTCTAACCCTTCTCCTTAGGTTGCCCACAAAGCTTACGTCTCCCCCTGTGCAGGAGTATGCATCTCTGTGAGGCCATAAACTGGCCCGTGCAGTGTCTGGAATGGAAGGATGGTTCCAGGGGACTCTGCTTCTCTGCCTGGAAGTATTGCATGTGGAATCACATCTTGGGAAAGACATTAGATTCTCTGGGTCTAGAATAAATTTATATGATTTACATCAAGAGGGAGAGAGCAAGCACTGTGTAACACAGACAAGTGTTGGCACACAGGCTGTTAGATTGCCGAGGCCAGGGATTCACTTCATACATCATCCTCCCAGAGGAAACAGCATCAATATTCATTTGCCAACATATTTTGGTAGATAGAAGATAAGATAAGCAACAAAAATGTAGTGTTAACACCAACACACCTAGTATTACAGTGGAATTATATTACTTTATCCTCACAATAATCACATGAATTGGGTGTTGCTATTTCTAGGTTGTAGGTGAAGAATCTGCAAGATTAAGCAACATGTTTGTAACTTCACATTCAACAGGCAAGTTTGGGAATCGAATCCAGATATATTCTGATTCTACTTATACTCCCTAGTTCTACTTTATTAGAGCAAATAAGCAAGTAAGCCAAACCAATGAAGAAACCAACAAATGAAAACATAAGAGAAGTATCCCTGGTGTATCTAGATACCTTATTTGTTTGCAAATATTTCTCTTTCAATGTAATTCTTAGGGTTAATGAATAAAGTCCGTGATAGATTGGAAGGAGAGCAGAGAAAGGAAAGGGAAAAGAAGTCCTAAGAAAAATGTTTTAATTTTGTGGTCACTTGCCTAACTTAAAAGATAAAGTGTGAGATTTAAGGGCAGCACAGTAAGCAATAAAATATAAATTCATGAAGAAAACTGAAACTGAAGACAAATAGTCAAGGACAGGCTATTTCAGGCTGAGAATCTACGTTTAGAATTACAGTGCAAATCAAAAGACCTTTTAGGAAAATACCCAAATATCATCAAAATAACCTAGAAGATAGGCCAATTATAAGAACACTTAGGTACGTGCTGTACAATGAAACCTAAAAAAGAATAATCAAAACTACTATTGCTGGTGGTTCAAACAGAGAACAGCTGTGAACTTTTAGTGAGGAAAATAGGTTGCAGCATAAGCAACAGAAGTTTCTGTTTAACTGTCTGTGAAGAACTGATTTGAAATAACTTTTTTATGGGTCATTGAGACTGAGATGGTTCTGAAAGGGTTCTTCTCTGAGGGAGTTCTAATTTGGCTTATTCACAGAGCATTTTAAGTAGGTTTTGGACATAAATTCCATATACAATAACCCATGCTCATAACCAATATGAAGAATTCTCTTGGCAGTAGGTCCATTATTAAAAGTGTCTTATCTTTCCCTTTTGAAATTCTTTTAGAATTCATTTACAATATGATATGGGGTAAGGTTCTAAATTTATTTATTTTCTTAAATTGTTGCACATTAATGCCATACCTTATGTTGAATGATTTATCCTTTCTCCAGACATTTCACATATTTCTCATATACCATATCACATATATGTAGTTGTGTGTCTATGTCTTTACCATGACAATGTCCACTGCTATTGGACTAAGATAACACAGTTTTATTTTTAACTCAGCTGCATTTTTAGAGTACATTTTAATATCCAGGGAAAGACATCTTTTTCACAAGTTATATTCTGAATACTTCAGTCTTTCTGGTAGATTTGAAAATCATTTGCCAACATGAGAACAAATACGTTTAACATTTGTGTGTTTAAAAGCCAAAAAGTATCAAAGGTTCTATAATAAAAATTCTTCCTCTCATCTTGGTTTGCCACCTTCCTGGTTCCCAGGCCATCCTTCTCCCGCAGACCAGTAAGCATGAATGTTTGTTTCACAGGTATCCTTCCAGAGCTTCTTTATGTATGTTAAAGCAATTGTACGTTCTTAATTTCTTTCTTTTTTTAAGCAAAAGGTACTCCTTAACTGCCGGAAGCCGGTCCATCCTTGCTGCTTGACACAGTCGCTGCAGGAAAGAAACATCTGCACAGCATATGTTTCAAGGGACCTGGCGTATATAGCATACTGTTCTTAATATGTTTGCTCCCCTTAGCGCTGTGTGTTTTAACCAATGTCACCTCTCCAAGAAAGGTTGTTTCCCCAGGTAGGAATTTTTCCCTGAAGTCAGGGAGGGGATGCCTCTCCTAGAAAGGTTGTTTCCCCTGGTAGGAATTTTTCCCTGAAGTCAGGGAGGGGATGAAACTCCTTAACTAAGTGCCAGGCGGGTAGTTAATCACTATAAACAATCATGCTTAAGCTACATAATCTTTACTCCCTGGAATGGAGATAAGAAACACCCTAACCTTTGTAATAGAAATTGACAGGATTAAAATCAACTGGGATAAATACGGATGTAACAAGACAATAAACAGCAGAACTTCGCTGGAGACCCAGACCAGAACTTGGCTGGAGATCCTGGCTGGAGATCCTGGCTAGGCTGCTGATCAACTGAACACTGTCTCCGTGTCCTTCCTTCTTCGCCGACTCCGTCTACACCTTTGGGGACCCCTGGACCTGCTGGGGTTGGACGCCGGCACTTAACAATATATGTACTTTTATCACTTAACAGTAAACCTGGGGATACCTTCATTTTAGTATATGGAAGTATCTTATTCTTTTTTTAATAACTTAATTGCATTTTATGAATGCCATAATTTATATAATAAATCTCCTGTTGATGGAAATTATGTTTGCCATTCTTTTGCTGTTTCAAACAATGCTATTGTGAGTAAACTTATACATACCCAAATTAACATAGTAATAACTGTATCAGTAGAATAATTTACCAGAAATAGAATGGTTGGGTCAAAAAGCACAAGCATTTATAATTTTGATAGAGCTTACCAACTTGCCTTTTGTATGAGGTCATACAAACTTACACTCTCCCCAGCAATACATATGGGTATCTGCTTCCTCCCTGCATTAACAACATTGTGTTTTATTTAATTTCTGAATTTTTGTTAATCTGATAGTGAAAAATGGTATCAGTTTTACATTTATATGAGTGATTACAGTTTTTTTCATATTTAAGGGCCATTATACATTTTTTCCAGTTATTAATGTAGTCTATGGCTATTTGTCTATATGGTTATTTAATTTTTTAAAGGAGTTGCCCCCTGCTGCCCACTCAGGAGCACTTTATAAGTATGGAGAAAAAACCACAAACTACTTTGTGATATAAATTAAAAATATTTTCCCAATTTGTTATTTGCTTTTTGATTCTTTTTTCCAAAATGTTTTACATGTGGTTAAATTTTATCAGTCTTTATTTTTATGGCTCCTGAAGTTGTCATAGAGAGATAGTCAGACCTTCCTTAAAAGTTGCAAAGAATTGGCCCCAACTGGTTTAGCTCAGTGGATAGAGCATCGACCTGTGGATGCAAGGGTCCCAGGTTCAATTCTGGTCAAGGGCATGTATCTTGGTTGCGGGCACATACTCAGTAGGGAGTGCGCAGGAGGCAGCTGATCGATGTTTCTGGCTCTCTATCCCTCTCCCTTCCTCTCTGTAAAAATTCAATAAAATATATTTTTAAAACAAGTTACAAAGAATTGTATGATTTCTTCTTCTATTTTTATTATTTCATTTTAAAATATAAACTATTGATTCTTTTGTAATTATCCTGTTGTATGATTTTATATTTGTATCTGACTTTTTTTGTCTAACTGGCTATGAAATTGTCCCAATCCCATTTCCCACTGATGTGATATGCCACCTAGATCATATATTAACTTTCAACATATTAGCATCTATTTCTGGCCATTTTCCTAGTGTTATTGCACTGTCTATTCTTGTATATTTCCCACTGTTTTAACTGTTGAGGTTTTATAATGCATTTTAACATTTGGTAGTGTGTCTTTCACCCTTTGTTGTTTTTGTTTGTTTTTCAGAGAATTTTCTTTTTTGCTTACTTTTCTATACTTTAATATTAATTGCCTACTTTTAAAGAATTTTTTTTGAAAAAATTAAAATTATTAAAATAGTTTAGGGAGTTCTGGCTGGTTTGCGTGTTAGCACATCAGCCTATAAGGGTCATGGATTTGATTCCCAGTCGTGGGCAGTACCTTGGTTGTAGGTTCAATCCCCACCCTGGTTGGGTGCCAGCCAGTGGTAACCATTGATGTTTCTCCTTTCCCCTCCTGTCTCCCTTCCACACTCTAAACAAATCAATGTGAAAAAATATCCTCATTCCTGGAGTGAGGATTTAAAAAATAAAATAAAATAGCATAGGGGTAATAGCATAATGCTGATGTTAGAATTTTCAAATAAGAGCATATTATGTACTTCCATTTATTCAAGTGTTTTCCTTTGTCCTTTAGTAGTATATAACATTTTTCTTCATAAAGGTTTTGCACATTTATAATTAGTGCCTTTTTTTGGTAATTTATAATTTTTGTTGCTATTGAAAATTAAGTTTTTCCCTCCTACATTAGATTCTGATTATATGAATAACATTGATCTCTGTATATTAATTTTATGCCTTACTATATTACTGAAATCTCTCTAGTCTGTCACATTATCGCAAATAGTGATAGTTTTATTTCTTATTTAGTTTTTTCCTATTTTCTTTTGTTTAATTTTTGTGTTTATTGGGGTGACATTGGTAATTAAAATTAATAGGCTTTAGTTGTATAATTTTATAATACATCATCAGTATATTGCATTGTGTATTTACCACCCCAAGTCAAGTCTTCCATCACCATTTATTCTCCCTTATGCCTCCTCTACCTCCTTCTACCCCTTATTCAATTTTAATAATTTTAATATTCTTCATTGTACTTTCAGCAAAATGTCAGATAATAGCAGTATCTTTTTCTTTACCTTCATCTAATGAGGAAATCTAGGGTTTCTCTAGTAAAGATAATTCTAGAATTTGGACTAATAGAGATATATATTATCATGTTAAAGAAAATCTATACCTTTATTACTGAGTTTTTGAAATACCAGTTATGATATAGAATGAAAATGCACTAATCTATAATATTAGTCTCAGAAAATTAAAAACCTAATTATGAAATAGGTCAGACCTTCTTATTGGCTAAGTATATTATGTTCTTCTGTAGAATTTTGTGACTTTTTTCATATAGGAGTTTCACTAAAGGTCTGATAATCTCTTCATCTTGATATCCAAAGTTTATATTTAAGTCCCTTTTTACTAGATAGAAGTCTAACCACCTTTTTGTTTGTTTGTTTGTTTGGTTTTGTTGTTGTTATTGTTAATCCTCATCCAAGGATATTTTTTCCACTGATTTTTAGAGAGTGGAAGGGAGGGGGAGAGTCAGAGAGAAACATCAATGTGAGAGAGACACATCAATTGGTTGCCTCCTGCACACATCCCTACCAGGGCTGGGGATCAAGCTTGCAACTGAGGTACATGCCCTTCACCAGAATCTAACTTGGGACCCTTCAGTCTGTGGGCCAGTGCTCTATCTACTCATCCAAACTGGCTAGGGCTCTAACCAGCTTTTGACACTGTTCTAAATTCTCTTCTTAAAACATCCTGTTCTCTTTGATAATATGATGCCTCACCACTGATTTTCCTTTAATATGTCTGCCTACTAATTTACATGAGTATATTCCCAGCTTTTTTATATTTGTTTTCACTATTATAAGCAGGATCTTTTCTCACTTTTTCATTATATTTTTCTAACTGGTTCCTATAGAAAGATACATAAAGAACTGTGATCCTATTAAAAGATTTTCTAGTAATTTTTTAATATTTTCTTTAGTTTTTCAATTGCAGTTTCTACAATAACAAAACCCACAATGTCAAATAATGGTTGAGAAAATAAGCACATCTGTTGTTGTTGTTGTTCCTTACATTGGAGAGAATTAACTAGTGTTTTACAAGTAAGTAGAATGATGATTCTTCGTGTCTTGATTTTTTTAGTACTGGGGTTTCTTTCTAGACACTCTGATGTTGAAGATAATCATTTATTTTTTAATGTGTCATATTAGATACATTCTCTTAACACAGTGGTCGGCAAACCGCAGCTCACGAGCTACATGCGGCTCTTTGGCCCCTTGAGTGTGGCTCTTCCACAAAATACCACATGCGGGCATGCACGTACAGTGTGATTAAAACTTCGTGACCCATGCGCAGAAGTCGGTTTTCTGCCTGGGCGAGCCTATTTTGAAGAAGTGGTGTTAGAAGAAGTGGGGGTGTTGGCCGGTCGGGCGACAGGAGACATGGCGCAGGCGGGCCGCGGGATACGCAGCGCGGGGGGGCCAGTCAGTCAGCAGGCTCATGGTGCAGTGGTTAGTGCTAGTCGTGTCCGCAAATCGCGCGCGGGTGACAAAAGTACCTACTCGAAGCATAAAGTTACCTGTATTTTCCAACCAGCTGCAAATCCTACAGGTATTTTTGTCATCAATTTAAGAATTGTAATTCTTTTGTGTTGGTGGCTTTATTATTATAAAATGAAACTTTTTTTAGGTGCCCTGTTTGACATGGCTACGAAGAAGAAGCAAAAAAAAAAAAAAAAAAACGGAAGATGAAAACCGTGAATTTAAAGTTGAATGGACTGAAACTTTCGCGTTTATTCAAAACTTAAATGGCCTTCCAACCTGTCTTATTTGTCAGGAAAAATTGGCGCATAACAAGAAATCAAATTTGGAGAGACACTTTACAACTAAACATGTGTCATTTAGTACTAACTATCCTGTCGGTGATGCAAGGAAGAAAGCAGTTGAGAAACTTCAGAAGAGTCAAGAAAAATCAAGTTCTGTATTTAATTACTGGATGCAATCTTCCAACAATGTTAATATTGTAAGTTTTGTGGTTAGTCAAGAGATTGCTAAGAGAGGAAAACCATATACCAGGGGTCCTCAAACTACGGCCCGTGGGCCACATGCAAATACAAATATTGTATTTGTTCCCGTTTTGTTTTTTTACTTCAAAATAAGATATGTGCAGTGTGCATAGGAATTTGTTCATAGTTTTTTTTAAAACTATAGTCCGACCCTCCAACGGTCTGAGAAACAATGAACTGGCCCCCTGTTTAAAAAGTTTGAGGACCCCTGCCATATACAGACGGTGAGTACATAAAAAGTTGTTTTATAAATGCATCTGAAGAGCTATTTAAGAACAAAGCAGATATTCTAAAAAAAATTAAAGAGTTACCATTGTCTGCTAGAACAGTGAAAGATAGAACATTCAAAATGTCTTCGAATATAACCAACCAGCAAGACAAAGATCTTAAATTGGTTTCAGCTTTATCAATAGCAGTTGACAAGTCTTGTGACATAAATGATACAGTGCAAATTTCACTTTTTGTGCGATTTATTTCATCTACAGGTCCTAAAGCAGAACTTTTAGGATTATTGCCACTCAAAGGTCAAACACGTGGAGAGGATATAGCATATGCTGTAATTGAGTGCATTGAAAAACATCATATTCCACTCGATAAAATTGTCTCAATTTCAATAGACGGGTCGAAAAGTATGACCAGCATAAGAAACGGGTTTGTTGCTATTTTGAAAGAAAAAAATTAATCACCAGATACTTACTTACCATTGCATCATTCATCAAGAAGCGCTTTGTGCGCAGACATTTCCAGAAGAAATTTGCAAAGTTATGGAATTGGTGATTAAGATTATCAACTCCATTATAGCTAAGCTCTTAATCATCGCCAATTTAAAGAATTTTTAGTTGAAATGGAGAGTGAGTATGCAGATCTTCTGCTGCATAGCAAGGTACGTTGGTTATCAAGCGGAAGCATTTTGAAATGTTTTGCTTCCTTATTAACAGAAATTAAAGCATTTCTCCTTGAGAAGGGTGCTCACTGTCCAGAACTAATGAACGATCAGTGGGTCCAAAAATTTTATTTCATGGTAGACGTTATGTCTCATCTAAATCAGCTTAATCGTAAACTGCAGGGGAAAGCAAAGAGAGTTTTTTCTATGTTAGAAGAAGTTATTTCATTCAAAAACAAATTATCTCTTTTTGCTCAAGATTTTGAAAGAGAAACTTTGATTCACTTTCCAAGCCTGTTGAGACATCGCCAAGAAAATAATTCTGATATTGACATTTGCTATTTCAAAACAACACTTTTAAATATGAGGGAAGCTTTTCTCAACAGGTTTCAGGAATTCAGAAACAGCAAAGCGACCTTAGCCTTTGTTAAAAAACCTCTCAATGCTCCTGTAACAGAATTAAATTTCTCTCCCTTTAATATCGACATTGGCAACTTTGAAATGCAATTGCTGGATTTAAAAAACAAAGAACTGTGGAGCTCGAAATTTGAATGTCTTTGTGCTTATATAGAACTATTGGAGAAAAACAAATGTGAACTTAGTTCACAGCACAAGTGGTCTGCTTTGAAAGACCTGGAGAAGGAAGATATGTTGATTTTTAACACCTGGAATAGTGTTCCTGACTCATATAATCAACTGAAAAAACTAGCGTTTGCTGTTCTTTCCTTATTCGGGTCTACATATTTATGCGAACAATCATTTTCAAGCATGAACCTTATCAAGAGTAAATTGAGAAGTCGTCTTATTGATGAGAACCTGTTATAGTGACTAAAATTAAAAACAACAACGTACAAACCTGACTTAACCAAACTTTCCAAGGAGATGCAAGGCCATTGTTCACATTAGTGTTTGTCAGTCATTGTCATGATTTAATTTTATGGCTATTGTAAGGTAAATTTTAAGGAATTTATTTTTATCAATAAATAATATTATGAAGTATGATATCAAGTTTTATTCAATGTACCTATAGTTTAACTAAGACTTAAAACTTTAAAGATTATTAAGTTAACTTTAGGGAACGTTGTGGAGTGAAAGAAGATGTAGTGTTGAGGATTGAGAAAAGTATGTTGAGATGGTTTGGACATATAGAGAGAATGAACGAAAGGAGATAGACAAAACAAGTATACAAGATGAGTGTGGATGGGAGAGTTGGAAGGGGTCGACCTCAACGAACGTACCTCAATCAGATTGAGGACGTTTTTAGCAAAGACCAGCTTAGGAGTACTCTAATTAAGTTAATAACAATGTACCTACCTATATAGTTTAAGTTTAAAAAATTTGGCTCTCAAAAGAAATTTCAATCATTGTACTGTTGATATTTGGCTCTGTTGACTAATGAGTTTGCCGACCACTGTCTTAACAGATGTACTTAAAGAAAATGTTGCTAAGTTAGATGAATTAATTCTTTACAGTATAGCTGAATTTTATTTGCAAATATATGATTTAGGGTTTTAAATTTCATTGAGTGCATTGAAAAACAATATTTAAATTTGGCTTATGGTTTTAGTTGGTGCTAAATAATTAATTAGTTGTGGTATTTAATTCAGTTGTTCCACAAATATTTAATAAGCACTCACTCTGCTGCAGTCAGTGTACTGTCCGCCAGGAGTACCAAAGGAATGTGGTCCTAAACTCCTGGATCTCACAGTTAAAGTACAATTGGGCCCATGGGCCATTTTGCAAAGAAGAGTTTGCGATGCCACGTGGGACACAATAGGTTAATCTGAACTAGTTTGGAATTTCGAAATGTTCAGGAAGACTTTTCTGAGAACGAGCTGAAAATTGAGAAGGGGTCAATGTGTGAAAGGATTGGAAAATTGTGAAGAACCCTATAAATATGGACTGAGGCAAGACATATAGAACAAGGGGGAGTGAAGTGCATCTAGGTGCACGGGGCAAGCGCTGGGCACGCTTATAGCTGTTTCTTGCAGTATTATCCCCTTTTTGTGCTTACATGGCTGCTTCATGGTGTTTCACTTGCACTCCTGAAAATGAGAACTGTCATTTTCTCTACTACCCTATCACTCACATGCATAAATATTGTCTCCTAATGCTCTCAAAGTGGTCGTATCATAAGTTTGATCAGTTTTGTTTTGTTTGTTTTTTTCATTTTCCTTTACATATTTGACTCTGTAAAATGAATGCACAAAAGAACCACACAGCAAAATAAGATTACACTATATTCCTATAACAGCTTTCCCACTGAACTATAATCAGTCTCATTTGTTTCTGTGTAGTTTATCCTCCAAATCCCTTTTCAGTTGCTTAAATTCCCTCTCAATTCTATTAAGCACAACAACATTGTATTCATTTCATCTTCTTCCAGACATCTTTCCTAGAGCCTCCTGACTTGCTTGTGTTAGGATTAGCGGCCTCCTATGACTGCTGCACAGCTGTAATTTTAGAATCATCCCTTGCCATTATCCATTTTCTTTGCCTCTTTTTTTGTGTGTTTGTTCTGTTTTCTGAATCCCATGACTTTCTCTTTCTTGGTGTAGAGGCTGCATGGAAGATAAGATTTGGGAAGTAATTTATATTTTAAATTATTTTCTAGTTTGCTCTGACATATTTGTATTAGTTTGGGGATCAAATTCTAGATCGGAAATAATTATGCTTCTAGAATTTTAAAGGGGATACCATATTGTGGTTAAGCTTCTAGTGTTGCTCTTCATGTTTTGATTTATTATCCTTTGTACTAGTACTTATTTTTCTTTGACGTCCTCTAAATTAAAAAAAAAAAAGAGAGAGATGAAAATATACCATTAATGTGAGTATTTTCCCCATTGTGTTGAATATGCAATGGGTTATTTCAAAGTGAAATTCATGATTCTACTTCTGGGAAATTTCTTTGATGACTCCCTTTTCTAACCTTCTCTTTCTAGAACCCTGATTCACATCCTGTAACTTCTGGACTGAATTTATTCTTCAAAAATATTTTTACTACTTTTCTTCAATTTTCTATTTTTGATCTGCTTCCCAGGAGATTGTGCTACTTTTATCTTTCATCCTTTCTATCTATTTCATTTCCACTAATACATTTATGATTTCCAAAGTCTCTTTTTTTCTCATATATTAATTTATCAAAGAAACTTGTTCTTGTTTCACAGACGAAATATTTTAGAAATTCTGAATGGTCTGTTATCTGGTGTTTTCTCACTACTTATTTGCTTGCTTGTTTGTTTTGGCCTCCACTTCTTATGTTAAAGTATCTCTTCAGACTTTCTCCTTGCCCATTTTTTATCCATAAAAGAAGAACAAAAAGAAGCTGGTTAACATCTTCTATGCATGGGTGTGTTTTGTGGACTTTGACTTCATAGTAGGTCTGGCCTTTTTCAACGAGATTTTGGGAGAGAAATAAGTACTGCGAAATAGTATTTGAGTGACTGTCTCCTCATTTTTCCCAAGGGAGTTATTTAGCTAGTATTATTCTAGATTCAGAGAAGATGGGTTAATTCTTTGTGTGTGATGGAGCCTTAGGCCTAGAGCATTAGAACTTAATCCCCCCATGGAAATAGTTATAAAGGTTGCTTAGACCCCAATGTGTCTTTAGAACTTTTTTATTTGCTAGTCAGAGTCCCCATAAAAGAATCTTTCGGTCAGCTGTCTGCAGGCTGGAACACGCCACATTCTGGGAGTTGAGTGGGAAAGTATAGTAGGTGTGTCAGTGAGTAAAAGTTCATTGAGGCCCCTGTTTATAGGAGTGCTGGGCCCACATTCTCAACTGAGCTTGTGGTTCCTAGACCAGAATTCTGTTATCTTCACTGGAGAAAATCCTCAATATCTGACAAAAGATATGAGTCTATTACAAAAAAGGGATCTCTTTCTGGACTCCTGGAGGGCATTTAGAGGCCTAAATTTTTAATTGCACTTTTAACCAATCCTTCTGTTTGTCTGCTTCCATCCCCACTTCAGAGGCTTGCAGTGCCCTCCCTTCTTCAGGCTTCAAGAGGTTCTGCAGTGCAGAGGGACTCACTCCCCTGCCAGCATAGGACTCAGTTTTCTGGATTCAGCCAAGTCATTACCGCTCACCTACTTTTAAGCTTTCCAAAGTTTGTTTCTTTCATCTCCTTGCCAGAATCTCTATTCCCTCAATTTTGTGACTGGAGAAAACTAAACAAAACTTATTTTTCCTATTAGTTCAGTGGGTTCAGGAAGGAGTAAGGAAAGTGCATATATTTAATATCTATAACCAAATTTTAGGGATTATAAGCCAAATTATTTTGTCTTTAAATCACATTTTAATATTCAACAGTGATAAGATTGTCTCATTCTTCACTGTTTCAGGGGAAAAAAAGCATTTACTCCTGTTTATTCCACTCTGATGAACTTCAAAGTAATTTTTAAAAATCTATGGGGATGTTACTTAGAAGTACTTTAAATATTTATAAATACTTATTGGAAAGAACTTTTACAAAGTCATGGTTTGATTTTTAAGAAAATAAGCATCTCTTCCCCACTTTATATGTCTTCTTCTAAGACCGCTCAGCAAAGATTTTAGAGTTTATATATATATATTCTTAGATTTCTTGTCAAGATACTAACAAGTTTTCAAGATGTAGATTTTAGTTTTACCAATGTGAAATAACTGTATAATTTAATAATTTTTAATTTTTAATATCTAACCAGATACAAATATTGCTAGTCCAGCATTTGTTTGTTTGCATTAGCTTGATAACATTATGCCTCTTCTTTAATTTTTTATTGTATATAAATTATTTATTTTTATTACTTAAATAATATAATTTTTAACCAAGTGGAGAAAACACCAAATGCATAATGAAAGAAAAAAGAGATTACTGATAACCTCAGCTCCATGGCCAGCTATTATTAATATTTTTGTATATAATAGAAACCCTCTTATCTGACATGTTCAGGAAGGATGAGTTAATTGAACTAGTTGGTAAGAGCAAAAAGTCATAAAAGTAAAATACCTATTTCTAAATTCTATGTTAACCTAAAACTTACAAAGTCATTAAATCAGTGATAATTTTTATGTGCATTATACAGAACACTATGTATATGATGATGACAACAACGATGACAATGATGATTATATTCCTCTCTTGAATATTTTGCACTTTTTTCCTCTATAACCTATAAAATTAAGTACCAAAAAGTGATTTAAAACTTTGGCCTTTGTAGTCCCCTGTATTCTTCTTAAGGGCCTGGTTCTCAGGCCCTGTATTCAAGGTGTTTTAGATATAGGTGTGGCCTTTGGACCACTCAGAAATATTGTCTTGATATAATCAACAAGGCTTTTCATGGTTCAGGTTCTCCCTTCATCAAGTACCCTATCTACTAGCTTTCAGTTCAATCATATTTAACTATTTGAGTCTCTGGAGTTTTCCAATTAATCTGTTAGCAGTGCTCTCTTCCCTAACATGGTCCTCCTGAACTTACCTATCTGTTACCGTCAATGTATTTGTGTACTCTCATCTCTTGTTCTGTTACCTTTTGACGCCATCAATCATTGCTGGACATATTGGGAAGGGCTTCTAGGAAATCATCTTCCCAATGCCACTTATGTCAGCACTAGAATGAGCACTCACTCTTCTATAAGAAACTATCAGGATGGATCCCATGCATATTTAATTTAGGCACTGGGCGATACCTGTGGTTCCCCAGTCACTGTTAGCAGTGGAACGCTTACCTTTGTGCTGCTCTGATCTGTGCAGTCCTCTGGTGCTACCCAAATCCTTCCACCGTATTCCCAAAATTGTGACTAGGTGATCAGCACTGTATTCTCAGCCTCCCCTCTAAACATCCCTCTACTTCCCAGTCTTAGCTGTACCTCGTTGTCTCATGAATACTCTGCATTCTCAAGGTAAAACATCCTCAAATTAAACCTTTGGTCAATAGCCTCTTTGCAAGCTTCTTCTTTTGCAAACTATTAGTTTATCTTCTTTTTGCAATAAAAGTCCCGTGTCTTCAAGGCTAACACATTTATAATTTACCGTCTTGCTACTCCCTGATTGCTGTCACCTGGTTTTCTCTTCATCGTGCACTGAAGACAACCCAGTCTTTATCATTTAAGATACCTATTCTGTCCATCTCTGACTTCAGGAAACAATTTTAAGTCTAGCACAAACACACATGGTACTTATTTTTATTAACTAGAGCAGGTATCAATATCTGCATCTTAGAGAGCACAAAGTAATGCTTTACCTCCCTGTTTATCTTGATTTACTGCAGTAAACTTCTCCAGCTTAGTTAATTCTGCCTAGTCCTCAATATAATTGCAAAATGTTTTATATACTGTGGTTACAGGGTGTTCATATTCTGTGGTTACATATTCTGAATATAAAGTATGTAGATATATCATATATATACATAAATATATGAATGAATGAATATAAAGTGTTTGTATACTAGTATATGTGTAAATCAAGTGTTTGTAATTAAGTATTTGTGTTATCTAAATCTTTCTTTGGATGTTAAACTGTTTTGAGAACAGGGGTTATGATGTCGATGAGAAGTTGTTCCAGATTTTTTAAAGTATGTTTTGATTGATTTTTAGAGGCAGAGAGAGAAAAACAACAACATGGATGAGAGAGAAACATCAATCTGATCTGCTGCCTGCTGCATGCCCCCTCCTGGGGATCGAGCCCACAAATCAGCAATGTGCCCACTGGAAATCAAAGGGCAACCTACTGGTACGTGGGATGATGCTCAACCAACAGTGCCACATTGGCCGGGGGAGTTCCAGATTTTTTTTTTCTCCCAGAGCTTTAACAGGTGAGAAACAGCAATTTTGTTGAAAAACTTCTATTCTTTCATTATAAATCATAGAATTATTTTGGAGCATTTTCATCTTTTCTAAGTGTTCAAGTAATAAGAAAGACAGCAGTGCCTTTTATTTCAGAACAAATACGAAGATATTTAAGATCGTGTTATTGTATAGTCAAAGGATTGCTATGGAGACTAAAGAGTACTTTCAAGCTAGAATAACGACTTTGAATTAAGAAAAAAATACTGAAGCACTTGTCCTAGATAGGAGCCAGTGTGAGCTGCCTCAGCACTGACTGTGTGTGTTTCAGAGCGCTATTTTGCAATGTCATCCCACGGCCAGATTTCTGAACAGAGACCTTGTAAATGATTTGGAAAAATCCAGAAGGCATTTTTCTAGACCGAGGTCAGATGAAAATTTCCACTCTGTAGTACTTCATTTCTCTAAACGATGTTAGCTGCCCTTTGTCTTCAACTTTGGAGAGCATGGGCGGAGGTTCAATGGAGAAATCCTAATGGAATATTTATAGAAATATTAAGTAATCAAATTATCATTATTTAGCTTGACATTTGGTCTTTCCCATTCTACATCTTTGATATACTCTACCTTTTCCCTTTTCTTACATTCAAATGCTTCAAAACTTCAAGATCAGAAAAAGCCTAAATTCTTCTTTGGGAAAATGACTACAGAATTGCTGAGGCCAGAGATTAGTTAATGGTTATAGTCACTTATGAAAATTTAGGGATATGAGCAAAAGAATGAAATGTGGGATTAAAAAATACATAAAGATACAGCCTTAGACATTTTATGATGATGTTATTCTCCTGTAACACAAGCTATCCCCACCTTAGCCATCAAAGGAGGCAACACAAGTAGTTGCTATTGTCTGGCAGAAAGGAAAACACTCGCAGATACTTTCAGCTGCAGGTGTGCTCTCAGCTAGGCACACTCCTGGAAATCTAGTGATAAATATAATTTCATGCAACTATAGTGATTCTTAGCAAGTCACATGGAGTGAAAACTTTACTTAAGCATTTAAGTAACTGAAGCAAAAGAGTGTAAAACTAGAATTTATTTATACAAAATTATAGGGTTAGGAGATTAGTGGAATAGTAATCAGCAAAGTTTCATTCTATAAACAGGCTCTTGCAGAGTGACACTTAATCCCAAAGGAATAACCTCCTACTCTGTATTATGCAGACACAATGAGAAAAGATCCTACTAGCAGAGAACATTTACCAAGTAAATATATGTATAATAACTGTAATCAGAACAAAATGCTTCTGTGATTTTATAACATTACTCCTCTGTGGTATGTATGAATGAAAAAATCATTTTGATTTTTAAACAGACTATATTTCAAATTTTTTCTGAGAAGGAAGCATTTGTGTACTTATATACTAAGTATACAGAGATTTAAGTATATGTTTAGTTTATATCAGCATAGATAATCTATTTTTAAAGTATTATTTGTATAATTCAATGTGAGAAATATACTGCATTGATTTGGTCAAATCATTAATTTGGGGGGTAGTTTTCTATAAAATTGAGGGAGTAAGACTTTAATTTGCATGGTGAATGATGGGTTCTTTATGGGATATTTTTACTGTATACCTATCACATTGGAACAGAAAATGATCAATGAATCCTGTGTTCTTTAATTGTCAGGTATTTTTATGGATAGGTTCAATTTTAGTTTCAAGAAACATTTGTGTGTCATGTTTGGTCAAATCTGTTAGAACAGTCTTGAAAAACCAATGCTTCTTTGCATTAGCTAAACGTGCTGCTTTATAAATCGATTACACTGACTAATTTGACAGAAAATTGATCAGTACATTCCTTTGAAGGCCATACAGAACTGCATAAATAAGACAGTTCAAAAAACATAATGGGTAGATATGCATTTGAAACTTCACTTATATATCAGTCCTTATGTTATTTTCAACTTGTGAAGAATATGAATAACATGGAAAATTTATAATCTGTCAAATATGCATTACTGTGGTTTAAAATATAAATTTACTTAATTGAAAAATAATAAAGTGACAATAAATAGTTGGAACAGCTCAAAGGCAAGGCTGCAAATTTTCCTTTAGGATGTTTGCAAAGGGTGTATCAATGTGACAGCTCAGGAAATTCTGTCCAGTAAACTGCTAAAGCAATAATACACTCAGTCTGCTCAATATTAGAGTCTGAAAATTAAGTCTTAAACTGATCTTCAAGAGACTGAAGGGTTATGTGCTCCTCAATTTTATTAGCAGTAAGAAACATGTCTCCTACATTGTAAACGTGTTCAAAACAAGATCCCAGTGCTTATTCCTATTCATAAGACTCAAGCAATTAATAAATACACATATTTTCTTTGGTCAACATGTTAGAATTCCTTGATGATATAATAAGATAAACAATAATAATAATAATAGTCTTTCCCTTACCCAGTCTTCATCCTAATATTCTTATTTTTTAGTAATGTAAATGAAAACATGTTAATGAAATTAGTTTCCCCAATATACTTTCAAACAAATATGTAATTTTAATATTTCCAACACAATTTTTATGTTTCTAACACACATGTCAAAAAAACATAAGTGATCATTTTAAAGCAGCAATTATCAGCCTTTTCATCTCAGGGCACACATAAACTAATTACTAAAAATCTGTGGCACACTAAAAAATACAGATATGATTTTCATTGATATACAAAAATAATAGTTATAACTTACCCTTTTGGCTCCCCACATGCCTCCTTCTCAATCATATGTCCCCATATATTGATTAGTTTCCTCCTGACTGGGGGTGGGGATTAAACCTGCAACCCAGGTATGTGCCTTTGATAGGAAATCGAACCCATGACCAAAGTGGGCTGGTGCTCTAACCACTGAACCCTAGGGCTAAAGGTCCTTAGTTTTAATGTAGTTAGATTGATAAGCCTTTTCTTGTATTGTTAATATGTTTTGTGTACTGAGTAAGAAATTTTTCCTCTGACATAATGGTATTTGCTTATATTATCTCTTAAAAACTTTATTATCTTATGTCTCACATATAGCTCTGTAATGTACCTGGAATTTATTTTTGTGCAATTGATATAAAAAAGGGCCAAAATTATTTTTTTTCTAGATGGATGTCTAAGTGTCCAAGCATGATATTTTGAAAAGATCGTCATTGTTCTTTTTCCATGGCTCTGCTGGGCTGCCTTTGCTGTAAATCATGTACCCTTATATGCGTGGGTTTTCTTACTGGCTTTTTAAATTCTGCCTATGTTTACTTAACTAGTCTAGTAATCAAGCTTGGTATGTGATTGAGAAAGTATCTTGCTTGATGCTCTTAAGGAAAGTCTCAATTTTTGCAGTACTGCATATATTTTTATATAAACTTTAGAATCAATGTGCCAAGTTCTAGGGAAAAAAAAGTCAAAGAAAATAAAAAGCAAAATTTGTTTAGATTTTTAGGTGAGGATTGTTTGATCATTTTTATAATATCGAGACTTCAAATCCATAAATATAGTATACTAGAGGCCCGGTGCATGACATGCGTGCACTCAGGGGGGTGGGGGGGTTGGTCCCTCAGCCTGGCCTGTGCCCTTTAGCAGTCTGGGAGTCCCCGGGGGATGTCCAACCGATGGCTTAGGCCCACTCACCATGGAGAGCGGGCCTAAGCCATAGTCAGACATCCTTAGCACTGCTGTGGAGGCGGAGAGACTCCTGCCATCACTGCTGCACTTGCCAGTCATGAGCCCGGCTTCTGGCTGAACAGTACTCCCCCTGTGAGAGTGCACTGACCACCAGGGGGAGCTCCTGCATTGAGTGTCTGCCCCCTGATGGTCAGTGTGCATCATAGCAACCGGTCGTTCCGTCGATTTGCATATTAGCCTTTTGTTATATAGGATGGTCTTTGGTTGATTACTTCTCACCCACTCACCCACAATTGGGGCCAGGGAGAAACACAGGAGCTTGGCCAGCTGGGGAGGGGCTGTGGGAGGGCTCCAGGGTGTGTCCGGCCCATCTCACTCAGTCCCAATCAGCTGGACCCCAGCAGCAGGCTAACCTACCATTCAGAGTGATTGCCCCCTGGTGGTCAGTGCACTTCATAGAGACTGGTCGACCAGTCAACTGTCTGCCCCCTGGAGGTCAGTGCACGCCATAGTGAGCAGTTGAGCAGCCTTAGCATATTATTAGCATACTAGAGGCCCGGTGCACGAAATTCATGCATTGGGGGTGGGGGGAATCCCTCAGCCTGGCCTGTGCCCTCTCACAGTCTGGGACCCCTCGCTCCTTACGGCCCGCCTGCTTGCTGCTCCCTACCACTCGGCTCACTGCTCCTCAGTGCTGCCGCGGAGGTTCCTGCCACCTCCGCTGCACTCACCAGCCATGAGCCCGGCTTCTGGATGAGCAGCACTCCCCCTGAGGGAACTCATTGTACCTCCAGGCCCTGGTTGGTGTGGATCAGTAGTTAGAGTGTCCTCCCACGCACCAACGGGTCATGAGTTCGATTCCAGGTGAGGGCACATACACAGGTTGTGGGTTGCTTGGGCAACTGATTGATGTTTCTCTTTCTCTTTCCCTCTCCCTTCTTCTTTCTCTCGAATCAATGAAAAGAACATATCCTTAGAGGAGGACTTAAAAAGAAAAAAAAAAATGCTGGTTTGGTTCAGTGGATAGTGCTTCTGCACGCAGACTGAAGGTTACCAGGTTGGATTCCAATCGAAGGCATATACCTGGGTTGCCGGCTTAATTCAGGGCCCTGGTCGGGGATTCAGCAAGAGACAACCATTTGATGTCTCTCATATTAGTTTCTGTCTTTCTCCCTCCCACTCTCTGTAAAAAAAAAAAAAAAAAAAAAAAAAGTCAATGCAAAAATGTCCTCAGGTGAGGATTAACCAAAACAAACAAACACACAAACACTCATTCCCAATGTGATTATTGAAGGAGCATATGAAGTATTTGTTGAATGAACGGGAAGGGAGGAGACTTTGCTTTCTAACTGTTTTAGCAACTCTGCAAGCCAGAGGGTTTATTTTTATTTTTAAAAAATATATTTTATTGATTTTTACAGAGAGGAAGGTAGAGGGATAGAGAGTGAGAAACATCGATCAGCTGCCTCCTGCACACCCCCTACTGGGGATGTGCCCCCAACAAAGGTATATGCCCTTGACCAGAATTGAACCCGGGACCCCTTGGTCCACAGGCCGATGCTCTGTCCACTGAGCCAAACTGGTTAGGGCCAGAGGGTTTATTTTTTATTTTCATTTTTATTGATTGATTATTTTAGAGAGAGGAAGGGAGCGAGAAAAACATCAGTGTGTTGTTCCACTTACTATGCTCTCTTTGGTTGCTTCTTGTCTGTGCCCTGACCAGGGATCCAACCTGCAACCTTGCTGTATCAGGAGGAGGTCTAACCCACTGCTCAGGGTGCTGCCTGTCAGGGCCCCTCAACAAAATCCCTCTGGTGTGCCCTGGCCCCTGCTGTGGGTCGGAGCTCCTCTGCCACAGCAAAGGTGTGGGTTCCATTCTGTCAGGTTTTGGGTTTGATTCCTGGTCCAGGCTGACTGCTGCTCAGCAAGTGACCGAGGACCATTGGAGTCCATGTGCTCTAGTCATTCGGCGGGGACCTGGGGTTCCATGGCTGACTTGGCCAACTCTGATCGCTGCTACACCCAGTACTTCATCCAGGGCGACTTCAACTATAAAAGCTGTGTGGCCTCCAGGTAGGTCGCCCTCTCCATGGCTCGCCAGGCTTGGTTTCTGCACAGTTGCCCTGGGAGGCGGATTTCCAGGTTCCCAGGGAGAGCGCCCTCTACTCCGGACTCCCAGGGAGAGCCGGTTGGGGGCGTGAGTGCTGGCTGACCTCTGTGGTCGCCCCACCAGCCCCATATCCCCTGCCTGTGGCCCCGCCCCTCACTTCCTGATCTCAGATCAGGGAACCACAGGCACCTCAGTACCCAGTCCCCTGGGTGCCGCCATGCCTGTGGCCCCGCCCCTCCCTTTGCCATTGCAGATCAGAGGGCTGCAGGCACAGCTGCACCCTGGGGCTGCACCCTGTGCCCAGGGTGCTGCCATGCCTGCTGCCCCGCCTCTCCCTTCACGATTGCAGATCTGGGGGCCTCAGGCACGGCTGCACCCGAACCCCAGGGGCAGCCGTGCCTGTGACCCCACCCCTCACTTCCCGATCTCAGATCAGGGCACCACAGGCACCTCAGCACCTGGTGCCCAGGGTGCTGCCATCCCTGCTGCCCAGCCCCTCCCTTCCTGATCGAATATCCTTGGGCTGCAGGCACCGCTGCACCCGAACCCCAGGGGCAGCCGTGCCTGTGACACCGCTCCTCACTTCCCGATCTCAGATCAAGGGACCACAGGCACCTCAGCACCCGGTGCCCTGGGTGCCGCCATGCCCGTGGCCCAGCCCCTCCCTTCCCCATTGCAGATCAGATGGCCGCAGGCAGGCTGCAACCTGGGCCTGCACTCAGTGCTCAGGGTGCTGCCATGCCTGCTGCCCCGCCCCCCAGCTCTTGCCTGCCACCATTCTTCCATCTTTCCCCCTTTGCCTCCCATCATTGTGCCTATGTATGCAAATTAGCCGCCATCTTTGTTGGCCGGTAACCGGCCATCCTGGCTGGCAGTTAATTTGCATATCGCCCTGATTAGCCAATGGGAAGGGTAGCGGTCGTATGCTAATTACCATGTTTCTCTTTTATTAGATAGGACTAGAGGCCTGTTGCAGGAAAAGATTCGTGCAATAGGCCTTTCCCTTCCCCGGCTGCCTGTACCGGTTTTCCTTTGGCACAGGGGACCCAGGCCTTCCATCCGGCTGGAGCCGCCTTCAGTCTTCACTCTGCCGCTTTGCACCTATATATGCAAATTAACCGCCATCTTTGTTGGTGGTTAATTTGCATATCTTGCTGATTAGCCAATGGGAAGTTAGCAAAGGTACGGTCAATTACCCTGTTTGTCTATTATTAGACAGGATTACTCTTTGATTGGTTGAACAGATGACTGGACAACCACTTAGTATATTAAGCTTTTATTATATAGGATACACAATTTGTATGTTACTGTCAAATATTTTTAAAACGTTTAATTTCTAAGTCTTTATTGCTAGAATGTAGAAAAACATTGATATTTTTATAATAACTTTATATTCAACAGATGTGGTAATTATTCTGTTGAGATGGGTCTATGTTTTGGTGAATCTTACAAACAAACCAAAACCAAAGCTAGAGTCAAATGAAACTTAATAACAACCAGTCACAAAAAGCCAATTAAGCTTCCCAAATATGGCAACTTCTTAAGTTATAACCAGTCAAATAGTTGTTATGCTTTCCTTTGATGTCTTCCTTTAGAAAACCTAGCCCCTGTCGGTGTGGTGCTCCCAACCACTTTTGTTTGGTGCTCCCCAATGCAAATCTATGTTTCCTCAAATAAAATGAAAATTTTAATATGTTTTTGTTTATGTTTTAATAGTTCAAATTATTAGTATTGATTTTCATAATTTATCTGTCGATTCTTTTGGATTTTTTAATACAGAACATGTAATCAAAGTTTTATATGTTCTTAAGCTTAGCATTTTTTGTTGCATTACTAACCAAAAAGTAAAACATTGAATAGAAATGGTGATTTATGTCCTGTTCCCAGTCTTCAAAGAAAGCTTTAAAAATTTCACTGTTAGATTTACTTATGTAGAAACTTTTTATTAGAACAAAGTGTCCCACCTATTACTAATTTATAAATTTTATAACAGTAAAAAGTGTTGTATGTTAACAAATTCTTATGCATATTCAGATGACAGGCCTATAATTAAAAATTAAAGTTGAATAATTAAATCTTTTTCCTATAATAAAAATTTTCTGTGGAGAACGGACAATGATGTTGCTTAGAATGATTAAATATAAAACCTTAGTCTAACTTAAAACATTTTGTCATTCCATTTTGAGGCTACTGCATATAGGCACATTTCTTTCATTTAATTATATTCATGTTTGCAACAAGATATATGTTTCAGAGAACATATATACATATACACATACACAGAGATGCATAATACATGCACATTAAATATTTATTTGAGGAAAGTAGAAAATGTCAGTTCACTAAACTCAGTCATGTGGCAGGTAGCAAGGCAGGTAACAATTCCAAAGTCCTGTTTCTAAAGGCCTAATCTTACTTCTTGCTGAAATGCTACCCTTCCATGGTGAAGCCAAGAATGATGGTATGTATCAGTTAGAGATTCCCTCTGTGCCCAATCCATTTCTATGAGTTTTACATCTCTTAACATCTATTCTCACAACTTTCCCGGGAAGCAGACATTCTCATTATCCCTACAGATAAAGTCTTTTATTTTCAACTTCCTAGGTGGAAAAGATAGATAGAGAGATAGATGATATAGAGAGTGAGAGATATCCATAAACTATAGTGCTGCATTATTTACCTTTGAAGATTGTATGTATGTTGATCTATTCTATCAATTATGTACTATGTATCTTGCTTTTTAAAACTAACATATTTTAATGTTTTGTTAAATTAATAGGTACAAAAAAGTACATGCATAGTAAGTATGGAGTTGAGTGATTTTTGCCAAGTGAATGGACCCTCAGAACCCTTAGAGCCCTCAGAACCCAACCCTCAGGACCCTCAGGCAGGCCATGTAGAGTATGGAATATTTCACCCTGGGAAGCTGCTTTACAGTCCACATCCAGCATCACCCCCCAGAATAATTATTACTCTGACGTCTTTCACCATGTAGTAGACTTATTGTTTTAACTCAAATAAATGGAATTATAAAATATATACTCATGGCAAACATCTTTCACTCAGCATATGTCTGTGAAATTTATCTTTCTTTACTGTGGAGCAGTAGTTCTTTCACTTTTATGGCTTGATAGCATTTCATTTTATGAATGTATGACATTTTATTGATACATTACACTACTGATGCTATTGGGGTTATTTCTAGTTTTTCCACTGCTGGTGAGTATGTAAATTGGCATTACCACTTTGAAAACCATTGAAACTAATACAATCTACACTACATCTAGTAATCTATTTTGCTAAAGCAAAACATATAATACCCACTAAACCATCAATTTCACTTTGAAGTAAATATCCAACAGAAATGCATATACATGAGCACCAAAACTGTATGCACAGACCGTTCAATAGAATATTATTTATAATAGCCAACATTGTATTTTTTCAGTTATAGCCTATTGATATATGGATGCAGTTTAGTCACTTTAACTGCTTTAGACCTTTACTCTGGGTGAATATTAAGGTTTTGTTTTTGTTGTTATAAATAATATTGCAATTTCTCATGATACCTTTGCACAGAATTTCTCTAAGGTACACATATGCCCGAGTTGCTTATGTCAAATTGCTTGATGTTTTTAGAATCAACATATTTTAACTGTTATTGTATATTCACAAATTTAGAGAACAGTTATTCTAGTATGCCCTCACTATAAATTGTAAGAATTCTTATTTTCCACACACTTAACAAATGGGGAATTTTCAGGATTATATTTTGTGAATATATTTCATAATTACATTTTTGAGAATGAAGTTAGCTGCTTTTGCTTTGACCATGTTTCCTTAATTAATAGTGAAGTTGGAGGGCTGCTCAAATTTAGAGGGGGCAGGATTTTGATGCCTCTGTTTGGAATTACTTAACATGTAACTCGATTGGGTTCCTTTTTTTCTTTTGAATATGAACTTCTTCCTATATTCTGTATATAAATCCTGTGTCTATTATATATGTACTAGAGGCCCTGTACACTAAATTCGTGCATGGGGCGGGGGGGGAGGGTGGTTCCTCAGCCCGGCCTGCAATGACTCCAGTGTCCCACGTCCCAGCCGGCCTCTGGCCAGAGGTAAGCCCGCCCGCCCACTCTTCCTCCCTCCCTCTACAGGCCAGGGCACACAGGACACTGTGCCCCACCAGCCTCTGTCCAAAGGCCCTCCCTCCTCCCCTCCCTCTGTGGGCTGGGGTGCATGGGACACTGGGGCTTGTCGCCAGAGTGACGCCACCAGCGTCCAGCACCCCAGACGCTATGGGCGCCACCATCTTTGTGATGGAGTGATGGTTAATTTGTATATTACCCTTTTATTACATAGGATCATAAAAATATTTTTGAACTATATCTTGCCTTTATACTTGGTTGATGGAGTTTATCATAAGACAGAAAAATGTTTGTTTTTATGTAGTCATACTTATTAAATATTTTTTTCTTTGCTTTGCTTTTATATGATTGCTAAAATATCTCTTTCTGTTCCACTATTATGGAAAGGTTATCTTATATTACTTCTCATAGTTTTAAAGTGTTGCTTTCCAAATTACTGTCTTTTATTAACCTGGATTTCATTTTTTATCAGTGTGGTATGGGAAAACTGTTTTTTAAATTATTCAGAATTCTATTTGTTTCAACACTTATTGAACAGTCTGGTGCTACTTGATTTATATAGTAATCTCGGTCATATACCAAGATAATACACATACTACATATAGTTTTTCCCTTTTTGTCTGGAAAATGGACAACTTTTGTGAGAAGTTGTCCTGTGAAATGAAGCAGAAGAATGGGTTGATAACTGAATTGAGGTATAAATTCAAATTATGTCTATTCTCGCTCCACAAAAATGTTCACTATCACAGATTCTCCATAGTCACAACCCCAAGACATGTTGCTGCAGACCAAGTCACTATCCTCTATGCATGGACCACTAGCTACCCCCTCACTGGAACTCATTGCTCTTTGATTTTGCACTTTGACGTGCTTTCTCATATGCCAGATTCAGGTCATTGGTTCAGCAGCTCATTGATATTTAAACTGTTCAGATTCTCTATTGCAACTCTGAAATCCACTGATTAGTGTTGCTTTAAGCTGATTTCTCTTATGGTGATAAGATGGTTGCCTGTGTAATCAGAAGGTATGCTCCTACAAAAGAATCTATCCTTTACCTACTAGCCAGAATACTTCAAATTGTTTAAGCTAGCTGTTTTTAAGCAGGACTCTTTGGCTCTTAACTCACGGGGATGTTAGGCAATGTCTGGGGACTTTTTCGGTTGTCACATTTGGGGAGATGTTACTGGCATCTTTTGGACAGAGGCCAGAGGTGCTATTAAACCTCCTACAATGCAAAGAGTAGCCCTTCAAAACAAAGAATTATCTGACCCAAAATGTCAATACTGGGGAGGTTGAATAAACTAGATTCAGCCAGATCACATCAGTTTCACTGCAGCAAGCTCTTTGATGTTTTTCCATTATTCCTCAAAGTAAGTTGATATACTTATAATGGACTACAGACACTGCGTGGACTGGTCTCTATCGACCTCTCCATCTCCACCTTGTTCCACTTCTTTACTTTGCCTCATATTCTAGACAGGCTGCTTCTTAAAATTTACTCTTCAGACATTCTTCCCTAAAGACTATTCCCTGACACTGTTTTTCTATATCTTAGTCCCCTGTTTGTTTCCTTTGTAGAAAATCACAATTCGTAATTGTATACTTATATATTTGTGACTTATTTTTCTTTTCCAGACCATATCTGATTATATTTAGAGATTCCATATAATTGCTTTCTTTGCAGTATAATATAACCATTTCACTCTAACTAAAGCATAGCAGATTATGATATACAAGCACACACACACACACACACACACACACACACACACTGGCACATCCATTATTTATATATGCACAAATACATGAATAAGCTAATGAATATATACATGATATTTCTGAATAGTGAGATTATTAGCAACTTTTCTTTTTGCTTATAGGTATTTTCTAATTTCTCTACAACAGATGTCATTTAGGAGAAAGTAAATGCTGTAAAAAGACAATAAAAGAACAAATTCTCAAACTATCAACTATACTCTTAAGATTTTAGTACTTAATGACTTTTTAGATCCATAAAGCTTCAAAATGCCTTCTGATATCTTTTTGGAATTATTCCTATATGATATCTCAAGCAGTGTATCATGGAAACATCTGTGATTGTTCAACGTCAATAGTTTTTCCTTTGGCAATGGGAAGCCTGCTGCTTTGTTGTGGTGGTGTTTTTGTGCAATTATATGCCAGAACCTGTCAGGAAACATTTCATAGCAGTAAGATAATTATTTTTTGAAACCACAAATAAGAAAGCAAGTTTATTATTTACATAATTAATTTTGTCATTAATAATATAATATTTAGTCTACTTCAGTGTCAGTTTAAAACAGATTTTTAAAGAAATCTCATGTTTACTTTTTTTTAAATAGTGTTAGCAGAAAATATTCATTAGGGGCAATTTTATATGTTAACTGAAGTGATGCTTAATTTTCTCAGGATACAATTCACAAAATATAGCAAAGAAAATTGCATGTGTTAAGTGCAGTGTTAGGAACCATAGGGGATCAAAAAAGGAGAAAAGTCCAGCTGTCTGGAACAGTAAAGGAAATACACAAAGCTGTCCACTGTGGATCTGAGTCTCCCTGAATGAGGAGGACAGGGTAGGGTGAGAGTAACACACAGATGTTAGGAAGGCAGCAGTATATGAAGCCATCATGATCCACGCTCATGCTGTCTTACACAAAATTCTTGGGTCCTAGTGCATTTCAGAATTCGTATCTCTTTAGATTTGAGAAACACAATATAGAGTTATAAGATACTCCATAATATCCAGTGGGGTCTGCTACAGCACCCTGTATTTAAGCTATTAATTTCTTCAGTAAATCAAACACATGTTATACTAAGTGGAATAAATGTAGACTAGATGCAGTCTCACATCAATTCAAGTTGAGCTTTGCTGTCTAGTGAATTCAGATCAGGTCTGGCTTTGTTCCAGAAGAACTACATAAAAACTAACAGTTCATACTTATCATTTTGGAATTGAAGATAAGTTGTTGTCAATCATAGGTAACATTTATTGAGCAATTATTATGAGTTAGGCAAGTGCCTTACATGTAATAACTCAATTAGTTCCACTTAGTCTTCCTCTTTTTCAAATGGAGGAATAACAACAGCAAAGTCAACCCAGCTAGATCACACAGCTGGAAAGTGATGGAGCAGGGCTTTAAATGGAGGCAATTTTTGATATATTGCCTCTCTCATAATATACTCCAGCTACGTATCTGTAACTGGCATGCAGGGCGTGAATGACAGATAGGTTGGGAGTGAGGCTAAAGAGATAGGCAGGGTGCTGAGAAGCTTTCAAGGGACAGGGGAGGGACACAGTGGAAATTAAATGTCTAGTGGTTATCCTCAAGGAGATTTTTCTAATCTTGTGGATTATCAGGGCTTTTCCAACAATTCTCATCGTTATGTGCAAAGAAAGTATTTCCTGGAAGCTTTTGTCTGTGGAACAAATAAACAAGCAAGCAGTATTTGGTGGTTAATTCTTATTATTCCAAAATAAATGTCACTTGTGGTTCTTAAATCTTAATCCTTCCATGCCCAGAGGAGACAGCTTAACTCACCTCCAGGAAACTAAAGCTTCCTTGTGTCCAGGAACAGCTTTTGAAAATCTTAAATGCCCTTGGAAAGTCTTGCCAAGAATAGTGTTCCCTGGGTTATTTTTCTAAACTTGAAAATCCATTTCAGGCTACCAGGAGTGGGGGAAGCCTTCATATCCTGCACTATCTGCAAAGAGATGCAAAAGCAATCAATGCTTACTTCTGCAAAGCTGTCCACCAGCTTCTTCCATGGTTTAGAGAGGCAGGAGGTCTGACTCCTCAGACTCTGCTCTAGTGTAACAGAAAGATGCGGAGCCCAGAGAGAAGGTGTCTGATTTCTAGCCCTGTGCATTTCTGACAGTGTGAGAAGACTAAGGTAAATCATTTCTCTTTTCTGGTCAGAAAGTCTTCATCTTTAGCATGTGGAACCCAGATAAGCAGTACCTTTCAGGGGTTTTCTTTATATTGTGATTATAATCCTCGTGTAATATCTTCTGTATCGAAATGTAGAATATATTGAAGATCCAGGTCTTATCTGTGTCAGGGATATGACACTATTCATTCATTCATTCATGTAACATATGTTTGTTGAGTAGCTGCTTCCAAGCAGTGTTAGGTATTAAAACAGTGAAAAAATATACAGGACTTTTTTGCTCATGGAATCTCAGCATAATGGGAGATGCAGACAATACAGTATAATCTGTGCCATGATGAATTCTCTGAGAGTGAGGAAAAGGTACTTACCTCAGACACAAAGCAAGGTTTTGCAATCAAGTAAAAAATTGTTTGCAACCCAAAGTGGATTTAGTCACCGTCTTTTATTTGAGAGCAGCATAGCTCATACTAGCTGAAAATTAAATCACCTTAGAATACTAGTCTTATCTGTTCTGTGTTAGAGATTGATTAATAAAGGATGAAGAAAAGAAGAAACTTTGGGAAGGTCTTCGGTGCTAGTAGACTGAGGTCCTTCATTTTCCTATAGCTCACAATCACGAGCTGGGTAAAGGGAGCTGATGTTCTGCATAGTAAATGCAAAGGGCACTGGAATTTTGCAGCAGAAATATTGTTGCATAGCCTGGTAGGAAAGGGCAACCATAACTTTTAAAGAAAGGTGGTCAAAAATCTTAAAGCCTAATATTAAAATTTTTAAAAACTCTTCTCTGACTTCAAAGTTTTCATTAAATCTGTACATTCAAAAGAATATAAATGAAGTGATCTTGGGGGAAATAAATAAATAAATGGAACAGACAGAGAAATTTTGGGTGAGCCCAGGAAAAAGGGATAAACTGCAGTAGGAGTTGAAAAATGAGTAAAATCAAGAGTTCAGTGAAGGTGACAATTCAGAGCCAGCAGGGTCTGGAATAAGCTTAAAAGCCTCTGTGTCACAAAAATTCTGGGAAGGTCATTGGACTTCCCCTAGAGAGTAGGATAGGGACTTGACCTAATACAATTTGTCTCCTGAAGAATAGGCAGCCGCAGCTGTGTTAGGGTTGCAGGGTTATAGAGGAAGAGGAAGACATATCAACTTAAAAATTTTTTTAATATATTTTTATTGTTGATAGTATTACAGATATCTCCTATTATCTCCCATCCCCCCCCCCCACTTTAATCCTATCTTCCCAACCCCTACTAACCCCCCAGGTCTTCATTATCCTTTTGCCATGTCTATGGCCTATGCATATCTTATAAAATATGCTAAGTGTTTGACCAGTCACTATGACATGCACAGACCACTAGGGGACAGACTCTCTGACCTGTAGGTTAGCTTGCTACTGGGGTCCAGCCCATCAGGACTGGGCAAGACAGGCTAGACACGCCCTGGAGACCTCCCGCTGTCCCTCTCCAGCCCCGATTGCGCACATTTGGGGTCCCTCTCCCTGCCTGTGCCCTTTTGCAATCTGGGACCCCTTGGGGGATGTTGGAGAGCTGATTTTGTCCTGATCCCCACAGGCCAGGCTGAGAGACTCCACAGGTGCATAAATCTGTACACTGGGCCTCTAGTGTATCCTATACTAATAAAAGACAAACATGCAAATTGACATACTTTCGCTATGCCTTAAGCCATGCCCACCAGCCAATCAGAGCGACTATATGCAAATTAACCCAACCAAGATGGCGTCCAGCAGCCACAGAGCTGGAGCAAGCAGGAGGCTTGGTTGCCCGGGCGATGGAGGAAGCCAAGCTTCCCACCTGCTGTGGCCCCAGCTCTGAGCTCCACTGAAAGCAACAAAGTTTCAATTATAGAAGGTAAACAAACCCCGGATACCTGCTTTCAGCCAGCCGTGGCAACAGAGCTGGAGCGAGCAGGAGTGGGTTGCCCCTGGAGATGGAGGAAGTCAAGCTTCCCACAGGCCTCCGCTAAAGGCAACAAAGTTTCAATTATAGAAGGTAAATAAATCCCAGAATAAAAAAAAAGAGAAAAAAAGAGAGGCTGGGAGCTTATGTTGCCAGGGTGCTTGGCCAGCCTGAAAACAGCCCTCAGCCCCTCACCCAGACTGGCCAGGCACCCCAGTGGGGGACCCCCACCCTGAAGGGGGTGTGACCAGCTGCAAACAGCCATCAGCCCCTCATCCAGGCTGGCCAGGCACCCAAGCGGGACCCCCACCCTGATCCAGGACACCCTTCAGGGCAAACCAGCCGGCCCCCACCCGTGCACCAGGCCTCTATCCTATATAGTAAAAGGGTAATATGCCTCCCAGCACCAGGATCAGTGGAGCCGCGAGGCCTCCTGGCACCAGGATCAGCGTGACGGGGGCAGTGCCCAAACCCCCTGGCTCTGTGTGTGTCAGGGGGCAGGGCCACAACCTCCCTAGCCACCCTGCTCTGTTCATGACAGGGGAAGGAACCCCAACACCCTGATCAGCCCTGCTCTGTGCCTGATAGGGGGGAGCTTCCCAACCCCCTGATCACCCTGCAGCTCTGTGTGTGACAGGGTGCAGTGCCCCAACCCACTGATCGGCCCTGCTCTGTGCGTGACAGGGTACGGAGCCCCAACCCCCCTGGTGGGTCCTACTCTGTGCATGATAGGGAGTGGTGCCTCAACCTCCCCATCGACCCTGCCTTGAGTGTGACAGGGGGCGGTGCCCCAACCCCCCAATCGGCCCTACCCTGAGTGTGACTGAGGGTGGCATCGCAACCTCCCGATCCGCCCTGCTCTGTGCATGACAGGGGGTGGCACCCCAACTCCCCAATCGGCCCTGCTCTGAGCCCGACCAGGGGCTGCACCTAGGGATTGGGCCTGCCCTCTGCCACCCGGGAGCAGGCCTAAGCCAGCAGGTTGTTACCTCCTGAGGGGTCCCAGACTGTGAGAGGGCACAGGCCGGGCTGAGGGACCCTCCTCCCCGCTGAGTGCACAAATTTTTGTGCACCAGGCCTCTAGTATATATATAAAAGCGAAAGCAACCGTCCAACTGTTCGCCATGATGTGCAATGACCACCAGGGGACAGATGCTCCAACCGGTAGCTATGTCATGCACTGACCACCAGGGGGCAGATGCTCAATGCTGGAACTGCTGAGCTGCGGTGACTTGGCAGCTATGGTTCTCAGGTGATGCACCCGGAACCAGAGAGGAGGGAGCCTGATTCCAGGGTGTGTCACTTGAGAACTGCTCTCTCACAATCCGGGAACCCTCAGGGGATGTTGGAGAGCCAGTTTTAGCCTGATCCCCGCAGGCCAGGCCGAGGAACCCCATTGGTGCACAAATCCATGCACCAGGCCTCTAGTACCAGTAAGTGTATGAGTCCTTTTGTTTAATCTCTTCTTGTCCTTCCAACCCCACATCAAGGTATGTCAGTCTGTTTCATGCCTCCTAGCTCCGGGTCTTATTTTGTTGGTCAATTCATTTTGTTTTTTAGATTCTACAAATATCAACTTTCAAGATATTAGAGGCTTTCCCCCAAGAAAGACTGAATTCTGCCTACTGCCCATCTTGCTCTTCCCTATCTCAAAATGATTCATATAATAATAGAAGATGACTACACTCACAGAAAAAAAATAATAATTCAAAGGAAAAGCTATTTTTTCTTTCCCATTAAGTTATAAGTATCAAATTATAAAGTTTATCCAGGATTCCTAGTAAGGACTGGATAAAAAACCATATGTAATATTGTTACCTATGGATTCTGCAAAGATTGCACATAGCTGAGAAGTAAGAGAGCCCTAACAGGAAGCATATGAGTTGCCAATCCCTAAGAACCTTCAAGGATATTTCTGTCCTCCTTGGACACTGTGGTTGACATGAGGGGCAACCAAAGATTGAGGCTTGAGGGGAGTGACATGGCACATGTTAGCTCCATAAGCCATTATTGACTTAACTAGAGGCCCAGTGCATGAATTTGTGTACAGGTGGGGTCTAGCTAGCCCGCCTTGATTGGGGCAATCAGGCAGGGCCAGTCAGGGGGAGGGTGTGAGAGGTTGGCTGGCTGGCCCCGCTCCTGATTGGGGTGGGGGGGCAATCAGAGGTAGGTTCAGCCGGGGGAGGGACCGCGGGTGGTTGGCTGGCCCAGAACTCCCAGTCCAGGGGACAACTTGCATATTAGCCTTTTATTATATAGGATGTTTATTTAATTTCATTATTTTTTTGATATATTCTTATTGATTTCAGAGAGGAAGGGAGAGGGAGCTAGAAACTCCAATGATGAGGGAATCATTGATCTTCTGCTTTTTGCCCACCCCAGACTGGGGATTGAACCCATAACCCAGGCATATGCTCTGACTGGGAATCGTACCATGACCTCCTTGTTCATAGGTCAATGCTCAACCACTGAGCCATGGTGGCTGGGTGACTTAATATTTATTATATGTTACTTTTTACTAAATTTCTTTTGTTCCAATCTGTATCCTAGGACTTGATTTTTTTCCCACAAAGCAAGAGATTATATAAATCCAGTCATTTGTTGAAATATGCTGTTACTAGCTGAACATAGATGACTTGGCAATGATGTCACTTTTTGCTAATGTCCTACATTGAGACTAAGCTCCCTAAACTTTCCTCTCTACTGGAGGAAAAGTTGAGGCACCACTCCCTATCATGTTTCTCTACTGGAATATATGATCTAAGAGGGCAGGCAACACACTTATATTGCTTTCCAGCTATAGTACCCTCAGTTCTCAGCAGAGTGTCTGCTATATAGTACAACACTTTTGTTTAATATCTGTATATAATTAAATAATGATTATGAGTTCTTATAATGATGATTACGAACCACCAGTGATTGTAGTTATGGGTTCACTCTGAGGATGTCTTCCTCATGAGATTGTTTTTTCTCCTATAATGATGAAGTTGCATTTATGCATGCGATATATATTCTTTATTACAAAGACTTCCTAATGGATTATAGTGGAGTAAAGTTGGAGTGCTATTGTTGTTTCAGATCAAGAACCTGAACAGAGATGACTGGCCCTGCCAGGAAGGAGACAGATGACCTTAGCAGCCACAATGTGAAGTATTTTGGTCTGAAATCAGGTTGAGAGGCAAATACTAACATGTCGTGGCTATGACCAGCAGAATGATGGTTCAGCGGTTCTTTATCAATTTCCCTGATACACATGCTACTATTCCCTACCCCTAATTGAGGTTGCATATGAAAGTACCCATTGTGATGGAAACTTTCAGTGCCTTCACTCCAGGTTGTGGAGAGAACTTTTAGTAATTAACTCTTAAAATTAAGAGTTAACGGTGAGTTTTACCATAGAGAACTTAAACATCACAGTGATTAATTTTATTTCAGTTTTTAAAAACATGTATTTTCTCAATATCTGAATGTGCATTTACATAATTATTAAGTCATTGCTGCTTTATAGACATCCTGCTAACCATCAATGTATTGCTGCTTGTCCTTGTGCAGCTGGGAGTATCTGTATGTCTTTTCACCTCTTTTTTCCCTGTAGAATGGGGTTGTAAACCACCATAGCACCAAATAAGGCCATAATGGAAAGGCCTCTTGACATTTTAAAATGTGTTTTGACAGATCAGGTAGTGCTTTGAAGTGAACTTGAGAAACATGAATTTTTTATGGCTAACTGCATGCAGCATGGTCTGACTACCAAAGATAAACATACTTGTAGAAAAACAACTAGGCAGAGAGAAGGAGCACAAAAATAAAATGCAAAAATATTTATTATCAGATGAGAACACTTCAAGTTACTCTCAGTGCCACTGTAGCAGGTACACACAATAAATACACATTGGAAATGAAGAATGCCTGGATATTAAAACTGTAAATAATCTCAAATGGCTCCCAAATTATTGCCAACTATATTATACAGCCTACATTGATCAAGTGGAAAAAATGTTGCCGAATAACTCACCTGCCTATATGTGATGCCATACAGATATAAACTATGTACATATAAACTAATGTGAAGAAATAGACGTTGATAAAACTTAGAAAGTATAACTGACATGAACAGGGCACCTGATGTTTCTAAAGGCAACCAGACAATTGTTCTGTTATTCCTCTGATTCCTGTTCTTCTGCATCTGCTGATATTTCTTGGAAGATGGTGGCTAAAGGGAATGATGCACAAACCCTTCCTTTTCAATTTCTCTGCCTTTTCTGTTTCCAGACTCAGCCCGCACAGCCATCCATTTTCCTCACTTGATTCCCAACTATGTTCTGCTATCCGTCAAGACTTGTTTTCTCCAGGACATATGGAGAGCAAGGAGTGGGTTTGGGATTTTGGTCTAACTAAGAACTGAGACTTTAGGGAAAAGCTGTTTTCAAAACTACCAAAACAGAAAACAAACAAACAAGTTATCTTCTGTTTTAATAATTCTCACAGCCTATCTGCAGCTTTTAAATAAGTTTTCTCAATCACACAAGTTCTCTTTGAAAACAAATATCTTGTTTCATTCAATGTTGCATTCTTATTGTCTAGCAAAGGGCTTGCCTCTGAGTATGAGCTCCATAATGTTAAATGAGTGGATTGGTGGGGTGATGGACAGATGGATGGATGGATAGATGAATGGATGGATGGGTGGATGGATTATTGTGATGAAAAAAAATGTTTAAAAGTAAAAATACCCAAGTATATAAACCCTTTTTCTAATGATAAGTACTTTTGAATCTGAATGTTATCACAGTATTTTTTTAAATATATATATTTTTATTGATTTTAGAGAGGAAGGGAGAGGGATAGAGAGATAGAAACATCAATGATGAGAGAGAATCATTGATCAGCTGCCTCCTGCCGCATACTGGGGGTCAAGCCCACAACCCAGGCATGTGCCGTTGGCCAGAATCAAACCTGGGACCCTTCAGTGTGCAGGCTGACACTCTATCCACTGAGCCAAACCGGCTAGGGCTTATCACAGTATTTTTATTAGTATTTATTACGTACTTGTTGCTTAAAACTCTGTCTTCCATGTGGAAAAAATAAGATTAAATTACCTTACTAAAAATATTTCTTAAGACAATGGCTATGAGCATCTGAATATTAAAGATATAAAAATTTAGATAATTCAGACCAGTACCTTAATAGTATTCTCAGAGCAACTAACTTTTTCTTAGCAGTCATAGGTATATATATACTAGAGGCCCGGTGCACAAAAATTTGTGCACTCGGGGGGGGGGGGTCCTCCAGCCCGGCCTGTGCCCTCTCGCAGTCTGGGACCCCTCAGGAGATAATGACCTGCTGGCTTAGGCCTGCTCCTGGGTGGCAGAGGGCAGGCCCAATCCCTAGGTGCAGCCCCTGGTCGGGCTCAGAGCAGGGCCGATTGGGGAGTTGAGGCGCCGCCTCCTGTCATGCACAGAGCAGGGCGGATCAGAAGGTTGCGATGCCACCCTCAGTCACTCTCAGGGTAGGGCTGATTGGGGGGTTGGGGCACCGCCCCATCACACTCAAGGCAAGGTTTATGGGGAGGTTGCAGAGCCACCCCCTGTTATGCACAGAGCAGGGCCAATCAGGGGGTTGGGGCGCTGCCCCCTGACACTCACAGAGCAGGGCCCATCAGGGTGGTTGGGGCTCCATACCGTCACGCACAGAGCAGGGTCGATCAGGGGATTGGGGAGCTCCCCCTTGTCACGCACAGAGCAGGGCCCATCGGGGGGTTGAGGAGCTCCCCCCCGTCACTCACAGAGTAGGGCCGATAGGGGAGTTGGGGCACCGCCCCCTGTCACACACAGAGCAGGGTGGATCGGGGTTGGGGCGCCACCCTCTATCACCCACAGAGCAGAGCCGATCAGGGGGTTGGGGCAACACCACTGTCACACTCAGGGCAGGGCCGATGGTTATGGCTCTACCGCATCACACACAGAGCAGGGCCTGTGGGGTGGGGCGGGGGCGCCGCCCTCTATCACCCACAGTGCAGGGCCAATCATGGGGTTGGGGCGCCGCCACTCTCACACTCAGGGCAGGGCCGATGGGGAGGTTATGGCTCTACCCCGTCACACACAGAGCTGCGCCAATCCGGGGGTTGGGACGCTGCCCTCTGTCACACACAGAGCAGGGCTGATCAGGGGGTTGGGGCGCCTTCCCCTGTCACGAACAGAGCAGGGCGTTTAGGGAGGTTGTGGCCCTGCCCCCTGTCATACACAGAGCCGCAGGGCGATCAAGGGGTTTGGGTGCTGCCCCCTGTCACACTGATCCCGGTGCTGGGAGGCATATTACTCTTTTACTATATAGGATAGAGGCCTGGTGCACGGGTGGGGCCGGTTTGTTTGCCCTGATGGTGTCCTGGATCAGGGTAGGGGTCCCCACTGGGGTGCCTGGCCAGTCTGGGTGAGGGGATGATGGCTGTTTGCAGCTGGTCACATACCCTTCAGTGTGGGAGTCCCCACTGGGGTGCCTGGCCAGTCTGGGTGAGGGGCTGAGGGCTGTTTTCAGGCTGGCGGGTGACTGAAGCTCCCAACCACTTTTTTTTTCTTTTTTTTAAATTCTGGGCCAGCTTTAGCTTTGAGGCTTGGCTCCAGCTCTTAGGCCTCCACTGCTGAAAGCAGGTTTCTGGCCTTTGTTTACCTTCTGTATTTGAAACATCGTTGCTTAGAGTTGCAGCTTAGAGGCCGGCAGTGGCAGGCGGGGAACATTGATTTCCTCCGTCACTGAAGCAAGCAAGCCTCATGTTCGCTTTAAGCTGCCTGGCTGCCGGCCGCCATCTTGGCTGGCTGTTAATTTGCATATTTCCCTGATTAGCCAATGGGAAGGGTAGTGGTCGTATGCTAATTACCATGCTTCTCTTTTATTAGATAGGATATATATTTTTATTTTTAGTACCTAAATATTCTAAATAAATCTGACATTTATGCTTGACAAATAAAGTGTATCTGCATATTGCTGCTATGAACATTTATGTTTCACTGTTTGAATATCTGTTTTCAGTTTGGGGGGATATAGGTAGGAATGAAAATTCTAGGTCACAGAGTAAATCAATGTTTAATTTTTTGAGGAAACACCAAGCTATTTTCTATAAGGACTGTACCATTTTACATTCCTACCAGCAATGTATGAGGGTACAAATTTCTCTATATCATTGATTTTTGTTATTTTTCTTTTTTTAGAGCTACTCTAGTGTGTGGGATATAGTATCTTATGTGATTCCTTGATCTGTTTATGGTGACATGACTGTGCTCATTTTGTGACAATTTATCAAGCTACCACCCGGCCAGTGTAGCTAAATTGAGTGAGCATCATCCCATGCACTGAGAGGTCACTGGTTCTATTCCTGGTCAGGGCACATGCCCGGGACTGGGGGCTCGATCCTCAGTAGGGGGGTGTATAGGAGGTAGGGAATCAATATTTCTCTAGCTCTTTATCCCTCTCCCTTCTTCTCTCTGAAATCAATAAAAACATATTTTTTAAAAAGACATATCAAGCTGCCAATTACGTGTGTGCATTTTTCTGCATGCATTTTAGTCAAATAAAATGTTTACATAATTTACATATAGATATTTGTTGACAGAAATGTGGATATATATTATTAAATGAATGTTAATTAAATTGGCTCCCTTAACAACATGAATATCCATCTTCCCTTTGTCCAAGCTGGCCAGCTTGGGCAACTATAGAAATTATTCCTCCCTCCCACAGAACACACTTGGCACTTTCCTTCCTATTTCTGTTTTATATTGATACTTGCTATTGTATGCCTAGTGACATCTAAAATTATTCACTCTTCCGTTTGCTACTGTACTCACATGCTTTTCATCCCAAACATACTGTGAATGTCTGCTCAATTATCTACCCCGCTTTAGAGAGTCCATCCTATTTTCCTTTCAGACTGCTCATTCTCAAATGTAAAAATTTGAGAGCTATTGAGAAAATTACCATGGGCCTCTTAAGAACTTATGTCACTAGTTTGAATTTTTTAATGTGATTTTAAATGCAAATTCTCTTGATTTATGTGGCCATATAACACAAATGAGACTGTAAGTCAAATAAGAATGGACATTAATTGACCATCCAAAAGAAGGTCAGAATATGCTTGTTTAATAGTCACAAAAGTTATTAGTATACTAGTGGCCTGGTGCACAAAATTCATGAAGGGGGGGGAGGGGTTGTACCTCAGCCCAGCCTGCACCCCCTCCAATCTGGGACATCCCTCTCACAATCCAGGACTGCTGGCTCCTAACCTCTTGCCTGCCTGCCTGCCTGATTGCCCCTAACCGCTTCTACCTACCAGCCTGATCACCCCCTAACTGCTCCCCTGCCAGCCTGATTGACGCCTAACTGCTCCTCTGCTAGCCCGATTGCCCACAAGTGCCCTCCCCTACCGCGACCCGCCTTCTCCGCTGGGATACGCCTACTCCACGTGAGGTGGAGGAGACACTGGGACCGGCCTCCTCTGCGCTGCATGGAGCTGTGGACCCCCAGGCCTCACCACGTGGAGCGGCTGCTGGGCCCCACCTCCACTGTGTGCATGGCCATCTTGTGGCGCCCATCTTGTGGTGCCCATCTTGTGACAACATCACGTGCAAGGATCACCTAGGCTTTTATTAGTATAGATAGTTATTCACAGCTTTTTCTCTCTCATTTTTCTCTGTATAGACTCACCAGCTAAGCATTTCACTTCTCCACTTCTTAGTTCTTACGTAGATGATAAGATTTACTTAATCATATTAAAGTTATCTTTGGTTAGATTGGGGTGTGAGCAAGATATAATAAAAGGGAGAAAGGGATATTCAGATACCTGAGGGGAAAAATGAAAGAAAAATGGAAAGGAGAGGAAAGAAAAGAACCATTATATGGGCAGCAGCTTAGGTGAGGGTTAACAGGAGTTCAGCTTAGAGAGGGAAGCTGAAGGGTATATGCAGTATTGAAAGCTAGAGAAATAGGGGAGAGAATTTCCATGGAGCATTGTTTGGGATTATAAATTGGATTGGTTTTGGTACCCTTTGGATATGTCAATATAAAATGAAATGTATTTTAGATTCTTTTGATATCTGTGTTATGGTAAATGTCACATCCAACAGAAGGTGGATTATGCAATATTCTGGCTTATTTTCAGGCTTTATTTATTTATATTTTTAGGCTACTATTGAAATGAAAATTCAATATTAAAATAATTCTGGTATAGAGCTTGAAAATCCTAAAATACGTTGGCTAGCCCCAGTTTGAAAAATATAGGACAGTCACAAAGTTAGCAGACTTGACACAAAGCTCAGGTAGGCCTTCTCTGTGAAAAATCACAGTTTTCCTATAAAATGGTAATGTATTCATTTAATTTTCTTTTTTGCTATGTAACAAGAAACCTCATATCTATGCAAAGTCTACATAAAAAATACAAGAGGTAAGAAAGGAGCATTCCTCAGCAAGGCATGCCTCTTGGGGACATCTGGCTCTGGATTTGAAGTGTAAGTACAGTGTGGTTGTAAGGAAAGACCATTAGAAATAAGGTCACTTTATATTTCTCTTTCTCTCTCTTAATATTCTATATTCAATTGTTTTTTTTTTTCTGTGTCTTATTATTATAAGTATAAAAAAATCTACAAAACAAAAATATTTAAAAAATCACAAACTGTTTCTCTTTGTGATTTGTCTTTTGTCCTATAGTCGCTTTAATTTTGGTTTCTTTTATTGTTTGTGTATATAATATTTCAATTAAAATAAGCAAACATCAAATAAACAAGCAAAGAAACAAAATGAACTAAATATGAAAAGCCCCTGCCATAAACCAGAAAACATCTATCTCTCAATATGAAATTATTTCTCAGTACCTTCCTTGCCCTTCAAATTTTGTTACAGAAATATTCATTCATGTTTATTTCTAAAGGGGAAAAGAATGGAGATAGTGCTTGTTAATTAAAGTATAGGTTGAATTCAGCTTATCTCAAATAGACACTTGTGACTGCTCCCTTTTTTTCCTTTCTCACCCAACCTCTTATAAAAGAAATGTTATTTTAAATTATTTTTCCAATTTGTAAAAAGTGCATTTGTTGCCAAGACATTTGAACATATGACTAGTTTTAATTAATCAAAAACACATTGTCTAGTAGAAAACCATATTATTCATAGTATTTAATTAACTGTCCTTACAAACTCAAGCATTCTGTGTACCCAGCATCCCTAGAATTTGTCACCGGAGTTCACATCTGGTATTACCCAAAGGAAACATCATTGAGCTACACAATGAATGAAGGTCATTGTCTTCACTCACCTATTTGTTTGCTCTTTTCGGCATACATTTATTGAACAATTGCTTTGTACCACACTTGGCAATGAAAAGAATACATAGAAACTTAACTCATTGAGCTTACCCTCTACAAAAAAGTTTGTGAACACGCAACGTTTAATACTGGTATAAAAGTTACATAACAAAAATGAGATCAATAAATGATGACTTTTTGCAGCGTCAAACAAATGGGTTCTGGCTCAATTTAAGAGGGCTGTAAAAATGGTCAAGGAACCCTCAACTTGAAGGTGGAACCTGTACTGGAAATGTATAAAAGATATAGGAAGGCAATCCTGAGAAAAGAGAATAAGACTATCCAAGAAAGGGAAAGAGCAAAAGCCATGGTAGGGGAAATTTCATATACTCTTCCCGGAGGATGGTTAAGTGCCTAATTGCGTAATTCTGGAGGGCGAGTAGAGGGCACATAGGGCAGCACTGGAGAAATCAAAAGAGCAATGCCAGGGCTTTACCACAGGAGCCTTGATTTACAAAATGATTAAAGAACTTTAAACATTCTGTCATTTCCCCACCCCTTAATTAACTGCACTAACAAAGTGGAGCAATTCTAGATTATTCAAAATGGGGAAATATTTCATTCCACTTAGAATGTGCTTTTGTATTGAAATTCAGATAAAATTGTATTTGATATGACATTGTTTAGGTTAGATTACAAGAGCATTATGAAGCTTTCTCTTGGTTCATCTCCATCCAAAAGGTGAACAAGACCTCCTGGAAATGGGTATTGAAAAACCCTAATAGAGTTTTTCTTTTTCTTAAAATATCTGTGGTGGATATTTTTTTTTTTGAAATTCAAATAAATTAAACATGCTCAAAGATGACCATGTATTAAAAAAAATTAAGTCTGAAAAACATTCTTTTGAATCCATTGAAGGAAAATACATTGAACAATAGGTAAAAAAAAAGAGAAACTTTTCTAAAATAGAAATTTACTTTGCAATTTTGGCAGAAAAATTGGGACCTAAATTCAATGGAGTATAATTTGGTATTGACTTCAGATTATAATTTTGTAACATGTCTTTCCTTGTTGTATAAGTGAGTTCTTTTGAAACCTTTCTACTTACAACTATAACCTTAAAATAAACTGAAAAATATTAGCAGCATGCTAATCACTTCAGAGTCACATAATTATTGGCATCAGCCCATAAAAAGTGCAGTGGCTTTGAGCCAAATCTAACTTCAAATTTCAAATGAATAAAGACTAAATTAAACTTATTTCCTTGATGAAACTACTGAATCATTAACTGAATACTAACAGAAGCCTGATCTTCAAGGTATTTTTAAATTACTGTCCACTCAGTGACATTTGGATTTTATCCTGTTCAAAACTTTTCTTGAAAATGTAATATAGTTCAAATAATTTAGATAGAAACTTCAAATACATTTCATATCCTGGTTTTCTTTTCAAATGCATTAGGGTTAATTGTGTGGTATACTGATAGTTTCTCCTTTTAAAATATAACCAGAATAAGATATTAAAATAGACTCAGTAAAATTTATCACCATCAAAACACATGGAGACTCTATCTTCATAAAATGCTTTGTTAGTTGCTATTCACAGCAAGTTAGACAGACACAATCTGTCCCTTTGTAATTTACAACCTAAGGCTGACAATGCTGACACAGAGGTGGCTGAGGCAATTCAGGCAAAGAAATTTTAGCATTAAACAGATAGATAATGTGAAAAGATGATTTTTTTCTAAAAATTGCTAATAACAAACAACTTTCAATACACAATAATTTGTATTCTGACATTTCCAATATTCCTGTCTTTCAAATAATCATCAGTCTCCCATTGACCAGTGCCACAGGTTCATGCATGAAGGCACCAGGGTATAAGAGAGACTGATAAACAAAGTTATCCTTGGCTGGGTGGATCCCACAAAGAGAAACATGAAGCAGAGAGGCTGGAATTGCCAAGGAAGAAAACAAAAAGCGGGGGGTGGGGGGTGGGGGTGGGGTGGTGGGGCGGGCTCAATGTGTTTTAGTGATTAAAACTGGATTAGGGATGTTACTTTTCTCTTTGAATCCAAATAGGAGGAAAATTTAAATTCCATATTGATCATCTCTCAGTTCAGTCCTGCGTGTCATACGTTTGAAATAATTCACTAAAATAAAAATTTTAAAATGAAGACAAACACCTCTATTTATTGAAAGTAGAAAATGATAAACTACTTCAGCATTCTGATCAATAACTACAGGCCTCTATCCCTGGGATCAGGAAAATATATTGTGATCCTGGAGTAAAAAAGTGTCTATTATCTTTTCTTTGTTCTTTGTGCAAAAGAGCCCTTAGAATACAATGGCAGGAAAGAGTGTTTATGTACTTTGCATTTTTCATTGTACTACATATGTTCCAAAAACAAATAATCCTAAATGGTTGAACAGAACAAACACATCGTACAAAAATAAATAAATATATAAGTGGGAGGGAGCACAATGCTTAAGGTAAATGAGTTGAGATGATCATGGGGATATAAAATCTGCTCTACTGTGCCCTATTTTCTTCTAGAATCCATATTGGATTCTAGAGGAAAGAAGATGAAACTGGGTGGAAGGTGCAGCTGAAATGTTGTAGCTGATTTTTATTCACTCAAGTTTGGAGAAAAATCAAAAAGCCTATAGGTAGCCCTGACTGGTTTGGCTCAGTGGATAGAGCATCAGCCTGCGGACTGAAAGGTCCCAGGTTCAATGCCGGTCAAGGGCATGTACCTTGGTTGCGGGCATGTCTCTAGTAGGGAGTGTGCAGGAGGCAGCTGATCAATGTTTCTCTCTCATCGATGTTTCTAACTCTCTATCCCTCTCCCTTCCTCTCTGTAAAAAATCAATAAAATATATTTTTTTAAAAAAAGCCTATAGGTAACTTTTTCAGAACAACAACAAAAAAATCTATTTCAAATGTATAAAAAGATAGTGAGTTTTTAAAAAATGTACTCAATATTCTTATTTAATATATTAAAGTGTTTAGCAAAAGGTTCACCCCTCCAAAAACAAAACCTGGTTAACCTCACTTGCATTTCTATATATTAAGTGGGCTCCTACAGATTTCTATATCAATCATAGAAAATAAATATGATAACACACAAAAGAAAAAATTAGGTAAGAAAATAATTAAGGTCATAAGATGTATATCCTAAAATTATTACAGAGAAAGGATGTCTTTGGAAAGAAAAAACAAAAACATTTTAGTCAACCAAAATTGACAAAGGAAATTCTTAAAAACAAAATTTTGAGCAATTTGGAGTGCTGCTTTTCTCAGCCATGTGAGTAACCTTCTTAAAGTGCAGAACTATTAGGACAAATGTTTTAAATCACTATTCTCTGGCTGATCTCCAACTTAAAAGAAAACAAACAATTTCCATAAAAAGGAAAAACTTTTTCATCCTTTCTAAGTGATGTTGAGAATCCCACTCCTCTAAATATGTCAGTGAAAATTACAATAGAAATAACTCTTCTATTGAAGGAATTTCTTTTTTTTTTTTTTTTTGAGTTGTAATCATATAGTATTTACTCTGCAACTTGCTTTTTCACACAAGATGGGTTGATATTTATCACTGTTGAAATGGGCATATCTAGTTCATTTATTTTAAGTACAGTAAGTTTTCAGGCATATATATCTTTTCTAAAAATGCCATGGCGATTTTTGGATCCTCTTGGAATTTTGATTAAACTATTAATAAATTGATTAATCTGGGGGGAATGAATCTCTTTTCTCTTGCTACTGATGTACATAGTGATTCTTTCCCTTTCCCCCAGTATTTCAGATCCTTCAATTATAAGTAGTAATTTTTTTTTTTTATTGCTTAAAGTATTACAAAGGGTATTACATATGTGTCCTTTTTTTTTTTTTTCCCCACCCTTGACAATCCCCTGGCCTCCCCTACCCCGCAGTGTCTTATGTCCATTGGTTATGCTTATATGCATGCATACAAGTCCTTTGGTTGATCTCTTACCCCCCTACCTCCTGCCCCCCCAACCCTCCCCGGCCTTCCCGCTGCAGTTTGACAATCTGTTTGAGGCAGCTCTGCCTCTGTATCTATTATTGTTCAAAAGTTTATACTGGTCTCTATTATCCATGAATGAGTGAGATCATGTGGTATTTTTCCTTCATTGACTGGCTTATTTAACTTAGCATAATGCTCTCCAGTTCCATCCATGCTGTTGCAAATGGTAAGAGTTCCTTCTTTTTTACAGCAGCATAGTATTCCATCCTGTAGATGTACCACAGTTTTCTAATCCATTCATCTATTGATGGGCACTTAGGCTGTTTCCAGATCTTAGCTATGGTGAATTGTGCTGCTATGAACATATGGTTGCATATATCCTTACTGATTGGTGTTTCTGGTTTCTTGGGATATATACCTAGAAGTGGGATCACAGGGTCAAATGGGATTTCTCCTAAAATGAAAGCAAGGAAATGAAGAAAATTGTCATAGACAAATAAAGAGTCTAGTCTAGATAGACTGAAAATAATTATAGTTATGATTAGCATGAGGGATGGAGAGAAAATTAAAGATAGGAAACCCCAGAGTTAAAAAGGAATTATTTCTAAAACAAACATTGGCTTACCAAAAGTTAGTGAGTACAGCCTCATATTGAGAGAGGCCCAGAGATCAAACATTAAAATGTACCAATGTATGAATTTTTAAGAATCCTGATCAGCAAACCATATATGAAAAAGAGTTTTTTTAAAAATCTATGGAATTTGATTATGTGGTTGATAATAAGGAACTAATTTTGTTATGCATAAAAAGACACTGACTTTATGAAGGAAATTTTCCATACTTTTTGAAGGTATGTGCTAAGGTATGTAGAAGTGAAATGATGTGATGGCTGGGATTTGTTTAACATAATTTTAACAACAAAGAAAGGAAGAAAGGAAGAAAAAAGAAAGAAAGAAAGAAAGAAAGGAAGGAAGAAGAAAGAAAGAAAGAAAGAAAGAAAGAAAGAAAGAAAGAAAGAAAAAGAAATTGAAGCAATATTTTGCAAAATCTTGAAAATTGTTAATTCAAAAAATTGAGTATATGGGACTTGATCAGATTTTCCCTATTTTAATTATATTTTCAGCTTTTCATAATAGAAATGTTGACATTCTATGATGATATAAATAATATACATATGTTTTAGAAAATATAATGAATTTAAAAAAAAAGAATTCAGCCATGAGTCTACCATCATAAATAATTTGTCTCAATAGACTGGGATATTTACTTTGTAAATTCTATTGGTAGAATTTTTCTGTAATTAATTACTATTTCTATTTCATCTTGATGAATTATATATCTTGATCCTTCCATTTTTCTTTTGTGTTTTAGTTGCTTTAAAAAAACATAGGTTTATAAAAGTTCATTTAATATTAAGAATAATCACATCATCATATTTAAAGAAAATATTTTTTCATTTCATCATTTATATTAAGCATTTCAAATTTTGCATAGGGAATTTTAAAAATCTATTCTTTTTTATTAAATTTATATTCCCTTTTAATTCAAAAGAATCAAGAGCTGCTGTTGAATCTTGTTATTCACACTGTGGATATATATTTCATATCAGATAAAATTATGGCTTCAGCAGAGAGCTTTTTCCAAATAATTCCTGGTATCAAGTTGGTGCTAATTCATGGATGGCAAAATGCAGATGCCTTCTGATATAGGCGGAAAAATTATGATTATAAGCTATTTGTTCCCCATGAAAATGGAAAATTTGAATGGAATAGTTTTATGCACTCATCATATTTGTTTGTTACTAGACTGAGTTCTTTGAGGGTAAAACAGTATTTTTTTATTTTTTACTAGAGGCCTGGTGCACAAAATTCATGCACTGGGGAGTTATCCCTCAGCCCACCCTGCACCCTCTCCAATCTGGGATCTCACAAAGATTGGGCCTAAACTGGAGTCGGACATCCCTCTCACAATCTGGGACTGTTGGCTCCCAACCACTTGCCTGCCTGCCTGATTGCCCCTAACCACTTCTGCCTGCCAGCCTGATCACCCCCTAACTACTCCCCTGCCAGCCTAATTGACTCCTAACTGCTCCCCTGCTGGCCCGAATGCCTCCAACTGCCCTCCCCTGCTGGCCTGGTTGCCCCTACCTGCCCTTCCTGCTGTCCTGTTCAACCTCAACTGCCCTCCCCTGCTGGCCTGGTCACCCCTAATTGCCCTCCCCTGCTGACCTGATCACTCACAACTTCCCTCTCCTGCCAGCCATCTTGTGGCGGCCATCTTATGCGAGGGCATGATGGTCAATTTGCATATTACCACTTTATTATGTAGAATAGGCACACAGTAGTAGTCACTCAAATATATAGCTAAACTATAAAATAGAGAAATTGTTTTCTTAAAATTCCATGATATAGTTATTGAGAATGCCCAAATTAATCTATAGACTTAAGATTTCATAAGAATTGATTAAAAATAATTCAAAGCAGCAAAAATTATCAACTATATTTTAGAAGAGAAGATAAATGCTCTGATAATACCTTTATGGTACCTTGTATTCTTTCTATTTTTTTTTTTTTTTTTTTTTTGTGGTTCCAATTTCTGTCTTTCCTTCAAGACTGGGTCAAATTAATCCACTTCATTGTCTGTGTTATCTCTCATGGTTAACTATCATTGCATCCTATCTATACATACTAAGGCATGTTTTATTCTCCCCTCACAATTTAACTTCTTGCTTTCATGGTTCTAATTTTATTTATTTATCTTCATTTTTTGTTGCATTTGAATTGCTTGGAGCATAATAGAAATTCAAATTAAATATATATATATATATATATATATATATATATATATATATATATATTAAGCATATAAATGAATAAGCATAATAGCATTACTAATCAAGCATTGGGTAATGTAACCATATGCTTACTTAGAAAGGCATAAGATACCTATTGTCATGGCAGCATTATTAAACTCCTTTAAGAAAATGGCATGGAATAGTTACTGGGATTTTCCTTTGGCCCTAGAATTGTTACAAAGGCCCAAAGCTGGAGACCAAGAAAACTAACTATTCTAATACTCTGAGAATAATTTGTGATTAGAGCCAGCCATCTGCTCTCATGGCTTGTTGAGAAGAATAAGCTCAGAGAATAAATTCCACCAGGGATGATATTAAAAGTGTTTACTAATTAGTTTGGCACAGAACTGACTAATCCAAATAGATGCCAGTTTTAAACAATCAGCGTGGTTACAAAAGCTAATAGCATCTCCACTTTTACCCTACAATAATGTCAGGAGAAGACTAGAGCAGATACTCCCTCTGTGGAATGCAGTTTATTCTCATCAAAGCCAAGAGCAGGAGCACCAGAGAATCACTTACAAAGATGGAATGTGCCCTAGCCGGTTTGACTTGGTGGATAGAACGTCAGCCTGCTGACTGAAGGGTCCTGGCTTTGATTCCAGTCAAGGGCACATGCCTGGGTTGTGGCTTGATCCCCAGTAGGGGGCATGCAGGAGGCAGCTGATCAATGATTCTCTCTTATCATTGATGTTTCTCTCTCTCTCTCTCTCTCTCTCTCTCTCTCTCTCTCTCTCTCTCTCTCTCTCCCTCTCTGAAATAAATAAAAGTATATAGTTTTTGAAAAGATGGGATGGAGGTTGCTTTCAAGAATGGAAGGCTGACATTAATTTGCTGACTGACTAGGAAACACTGTGATCTTCCCTTATGCTACTACTGGAGCAAGAACAAATGGAAGACAGACTGTCTACAGAATGGGGGCTTGGAGTGATCCCCTTAAGTTTAGAATCTGCTGAGAAGAACAGGAGGTGAATCCTTCACCTTCGTATAAGCCCGATATTTGATTATCAAAGTTGAATGACATTGGAGGATACCATTTTGCCAGAAATGCCACAGTGCAGTTGCCAAAGAAGCTTGTACACCAGAGAAAGGTGATATGATGCAGCCAGTTTGAGGTCAAAAGGACTCACAGTTCTTTAAGCAACTACACAGGAATGAGCCTCTTTCTCAGCAGGACAAGTTGGCCATCACCAGTCCATATCAAAAAGAAGAGAAATGCTACATTATCAGAAGCATTTACTAGTACAGTGGGGGCTTGACTTATGAGTTTAATTCGTTCCGAGACTGAACTCATTAAGGAGCTCGTTAACTCAAATTATTCTGTCAACTCAATGCAAAAAATCGGCAAGAGACAGCTTGTATCTCAAAAAACTCGTTAGTCGGGACACTCGTAAGTCAAGGCCCCACTGTACTTCATAATAGTTCAACTCTCTTTTAAGTCTTTAGTCTCAATATCTCCTAATGTCTTCAGCCCCTCATTTGATCTCTTGCCCATCAATACATCCTCCATTTCAACAGCCCAAGATATGCTGCTTTTTTTTTTTTTTAAATCTTGCCCCAGCAAAGAGTCCTCTGTTGCTCCTGCTTCTTGATGCTGCAACACCTACTGCTAATCTGTACAGCATACCTTTGTGTAAGTTGTTTTAAAAACAATTCCTTCCAATCAGAAGCAACCCTCCGATTCATGGTGTGGCAGTCAGAGAATGGGCTGAATTTCAGCACCGCCCTCTCTCTTCCTGGGAGTCCTGATAGAGTCCAAACCTGGCAGGTAAGCTTAAAATGTTGCAAAGGGAGACAAAATGAAAGCCATTCACGTAATCTTCATAAAAAACTTCAAACCTGCAAAAACTTACAATTCAATATGAAATGATGCAAATTTAATAAAGTTAAAACAAATAGGTTATTTACCTGATTAACTATTTGGCAAATTGACCATTGGGGGAATTAATTTCTGGTGGACTGACTACAGCAAATAAATTTCCATAAAATTGACCTTGAGTGCTGACCAAACCTCAGAGGATAAATTAGAGAGGAAGAGAAAATACTTGTAAAAAACTCATATCTTTCTCATTCTATTTCAAGATGTTATGATCTGAATTTCAGGAGGGAATAAAAAGACCTTTCAATTAGTTAGGATACTGATTTTTAAACAAGGAGTACACTCAGCTATTAAAGTGAATTTGTTTAAATACTTAAAATAATGGGGGGAAATCATGAAATCTCTCTGAGATACCATTAAAGGAACCACTATTTAGCTGCTTTATGAAGCCAGCAGGGCGCAATTAGAAACAATGATTGAAACATAATTCAACCTTTTATTTTTGTCTCCACAAAAAGATTCCCCTATAATCAAGAGAAATCATTTGAGAATAGAAGCACATGTGATTTGACCAACTTTAATAGAGCAAATTGCTACGGTTTATGAAAAAACAATTCTTTTACATTACTTAAATATATTTTCTGTACTGAACTCCCTACTTTGATGAAGTATCCCATTTCATTGCAATTTGAGAATTGTTGAAACGTACTTATCAGTTCAGGAGATAATCTAAAGCAGTGGTTCTCAACCTCTGGCCCTTTAAATACAGTTCTTCATGTTGTGACCCAACCATAAAGTTATTTTTGTTGCTATTTCATAACTGTAACGTTGCTACTGTTATGAATCGTAATGTAAATATCTGATATGCAAGATGGTCTTAGGCGACCCCTGTGAAAGGGTCATTCGACTGCCAAAGGGGTCGCGACCCACAGGTTGAGAACCACTGTTCTAAAGACACAGGCTGTTTCTTATTCCCCCTTAGAGCTGATGCAGAACGATCACTTTTTCCTGGTGCATTCATCCTTCTACGGGGCCATTTCTCTGGCAGTTTTGCAAGATGGAACATTATTGTCAGAAGCTTCCTCACCACAGAGATAACAATGCCCAAGTTGATGTCAGTACTTATTGATGCCATCCACCTACCTCACTAGACAGACATAATTGTGATGAGAGAATCATCTGTGCATCCAGACCTCTTTTTGTTTGCTCGGCTGATGTGACTCAGTGGTTGAGCCTTGATTTGTGAACCAGGAGGTCATGGTTTAATTCTTGGTCAGGACACATGCCCAGGTGGTGGGCTCAATCCCCAGTAGTGGAAGTGCAGGAGGCAGCCAATCAATGATTCTCTCTCATCATTGCTGTTTCTTCCTCTCCGAAGTCAATAAAAATATATTTTAAAAAATAGTTTTAAAGATGAAGATAATTGGCATTAGATTTTTCTTAGATGGATTTTTTTGGTTCATTCAATATTTTATTACTTCTTGAATCCATTTGGTAATTTTCAAATACATTTCCCTTGTTATATAAGTTTTTAATATGTTCACATAATTATATTAACTTTTTAAATTTCTGAATTTAAATATTTCTACATTGCTTTAATCTGTTTCCCTTCATTTATAAAATTTTTAATATTGTAATTTCTCCTGTTTTCTTACGCCATCTTGGTAAGTTTTTTATACTACTAGTTTTATTTTAAGAACCTATTATGTCATTATAGATTTACATTTCAAATATTATATTGCTAAATGCCTGAAGCAAAAAGATGGTGTCAAAGTGAAAACTTGCAAATCCAAATAGACCAGAAATAATTCTTAATTTGTTAATTTTTGACATAAATGTTTTTCTAACAAAATGTAAACAAATTTTGTTCCCAAATGCATAATGACTATGTAATATCTTTAATTAAAGTTTTAAAATTCTCAATGTTGTTCAGTTCTTGCAATTTCTATTCATATGTCTTCAAGTTTATGGTCTTCTGTGGTATCTATCATGAATCTTTCATTTCAGATAATTTTTCAACTCTAGATATTATACTTGATTACTTTAATCTTCCATTTTTTTATTATGTTAATATTTTTTTCAATCTTTGAGCATATTTAAAATTGATCTTTTATAATGTTTATCTGCTATTTTCACATCTCTGGCATTTGGAGTCTGTTTCTATTAACGGATAATTTTATAACTAAAGGTCATATTTTTCCTTTTTTTTTTTTTGCAAGTTTAGCAATTTGGTATTAGACTTGAGGCATCATCTTATCTAATAATAGACAAACATGGTAATTGACGGTACCTTTGCTACGCCTCCCATTGGCTGATCAGAGCAATATTCAAATTAACCACCTACAAAGATGGCGGCTAATTGGCATACTGCAGGCAGGGCAGGACAGCGTGAGCCACTAGCGCGAGCTGCCATCCAGGACCCCGTGGGCTACCCAGAAGCCGCCTGCCTGCTGCCGTGATCAGATCTGGTCCGGGCCGCAGGCTGGCGGGCCCCGGAAGCCCCAGAAGCCGCCTGCCTGCCGCCCGTCATCAGATCCGGTCCCGGGCCGCAGGCTGGCGGGCCCCGGAAACCCCAGAAGCCACCAGATATGGCAGTAACTCTATCAGTAAGCACCCTGAAAGTCAGTGGCATAAATGCACCAATTAAAAGACAGATTATGAGGGTGAATCAAAAACCAAACACACTTTAAATATAAAGACACATATAGATTAAAAGCAAAAGCCTGTTTTGCTCAGTGGATAGAGCATTAGCCCGTGGACTGAAGGGTCCCAGGTTCGATTCCAGTCAAGGGCATGTACCTCAGTTGCTGACTTGATCCCCATTTCCTATCAGAGCATGTACAGGAGGCAACCAATCAATGTGTCTCTCCCTTCCCCTTCACTCTCTTTAAATTCAATGGAAAAATATCCTTGGGTGAAGATTAACAAAAACAAAGTAAATGGATTAAGTAACATTAAAGAGATTATAAGAAAAATATATTCCAAATTTTGTTAGTTATATAATGGTTATGTTTAAATTATTAACACCTAAGAAATTGGGTGAAGGGTACATATAATATGCTGTAGTATTTTATAGTTTTTTTTTTTACATGTATGAGATTATTTCAAATTAAAATATTAAAAAATTAAAAATTAATAAAATATTAATTGAAATGTATCTGCATTACATGAAAAATCTCCTAATTGCTTCTAGCATAATTTATTAAATTGTGCTAAAATTTACAAGGGTTCAATTAAAAAATATCTTAATTCTAAATGATATAATAGAAAGTATATAATAGTGCAGTTATAAGCACTTATCTGGAAATAAAAATGTAAAGAAGTGAATTTAAAGAAGGGATTAGCCAAAGAAAATATATGCACAACCCATGGACACAGACAACAGTATGGTGATAGCCAGAGAGAAGTGGGGGGCAAGAGCTGGGAGAGGGGGCAAAAGGGGGGAAATAGGGACATCCTATATAATAATAATAAAAGGCTAATATGCACATTGACTGAACGGCAGAATGACCAGTTGCTATGATGTGCACTGGCCACCAGGGGGCAGACGCTCAATGCAGGAGCTGCCCGCTGGTGGTCAGTGCACTTCCATATGGGGAGTGCCACTCAGCCAGAAGCTGGCTCATGACTGGCCAGCACAGAGGTGGTGGCAGGAGCCTCTCCCACCTCCATGGCAGCACTAAGAATGTCCAACAAACGGTTTAGGCTCAATCCCTTGGGAGCCTAAGCCTTTAGTCGGACATCCCCCAAGGGCTCCCTGGCTGCCACAAGGATGTCTGACTGCAAGCTTAGGCCTGATCCCCAGGGAGTGGGCCTAAGTCAACAGGTCGACATCCCCCAAGGGGTCCTGGACTGCAAATGGGCACAAGCTGGGCTGAGGGATCCCCTCCCCCTGCCCGAGTGCACAAATTTTTGTGCACCGGGTCTCTAGTTAATATTATATTGATGGATGCTTTGCTTTTGTTGTCTTTCTTTACATTTATTTTGGCAGGATATTAGACTACTGGTAGATTATCTCGAGCCCATAAAAGCTTATTTTTAAGATTTGATAGAGCAAGTTCAGAGTAACCTTTGTTTTCTAATAGGTTAGTCTTCTACTACAGTGTGATTCTCCTCTCTCAATTGCATGTGGTAAGTATGCAACTACATGTCTCGACTTTGGCTCACTATAAATGGTATATCCACCCGCTTTTTATAAGCTTTAGGGCCTGTTCAACTCATAGATACCCAGTCACTCTTTGCCTGTCCTTCTGGTGTTTCACTCACCATACATGCAGTTCAGAATCCATGGTAGCCTCGCTGTGACCTATAGGCAGATTTCTGGAGCTCTTGCTCAGCGTAAGTCCTATATATTACAGCTTATAAATCTTAGCATGTTGACCTTCCTGTACTTACTTGATGTCTGTGCCCTCAATTCATTGAGGCTACCATTCTCCGCTTGGGTCACCTCTCCCAAGGTGAGCTCTGAGCTCTGAAAGTGCCTGGAAGCATGACCTCAGTTTTATTATGAGGCCTATATTGTTTGTCCCCCTTCTCTTATGCATGAAACTTCAATGTTGCATGTTGTCCAAAGCCAGAAAAAAGCTTTCTATATACTTTATCCAGTTTTCTAGTTGTTTATGGTGGGAGAGTAAATCTAATACCCAATTGACTATCACGGCCATATGCAAAATTTCAACGCTCATTATTTTTAATTAAAATTAAATAATAATTATTAAAACATTGGCAACTTACTTGCTTCTTGTCTCTTTAGAGGAAAATGTAGACCAGATTACTTTTTTCATGGCAAGAGAAATAGACTCATCTTTCAGTATTAGAAGCTTGAAAATAGAAGAAACTCCATGAAACCTACTGGAAAGCCTTGAATTTGAATACAATTTTTATTTTTATTCCTAACATGGATGTACAAATTAGGGCTATGTCTTCTCATGTATCCATCTGGGTTTATTCAGAAGATTAAAAACCCCACAGTAGATTAAACAGGATAAGTTTTTTTTCTTTATTTTTTAAAATATATTTTTATCGATTGATTTCAGAGAGGAATGGAGAGGGAGAGAGGCAAAGAAACATCAACGATGAGAGAGAGTCGCCAATTGGCTGCCTCCTGCACAGCCCACACTGGGGACTGAGCCTGCAACCCTGGTATGTGCCCTGACTGGGAATCGAACCCTGACTTCCTGGTTTATAGGTTGACGCTCAACCACTGAGCCACGCTAGCTGGGCCAGGATAAGTTTAACATAAAAATGTATTTAAGAATGATAAAAGAGTAACTGTAAGATATCAGAAAACCCAGTATGGCGTCCTGGGAATGAGAGAGAGTACCAAGGAAGGACACTCTCCGAAAGGTGATCAGAGCTTGCTGGAGGTGTGGTTCCACTCACTAGAGAGAAAGAGGTTTGCCGGCTTTGCCAGGCTGGAGTTGGCCTGCAGTTATTGGGTAAGCAGAGGGTGATCTGGAACACAGGTAGGGAGCACAGTGGTTGGAACCTTCCCAGTCCACAGGAAAACTGGACTGGGCTTATAGAGAGAGGAGAGGTTCAGGGGGGGTAAGGCAGGCAGGCTGTGAGTGGGCTTGCATCAGGAATATGGGTGCCAGCTTGCTTGAGGTGAATTTGGGTGTTAGGGTGATGTGGATTTAGGCAACAATTTGGACAGGAATTCTCTGGGGTGCTGGTTTCTGGAATGAGAGAGCTGCTGAAAGGTTAGTGGCAGATCAAGCTGTGGTGTTAAAAGGGACCATGCATTCTGGACTGCGCTCTAGGGCGGAGCTCCACCCAGTGCTCTCAAGTTCACGTGGCTGATCCCCCCCCCCCTCCGCCCCCCACAAGCAGCAGACAGAATATCCAGCCAGCACCCTCTCCTGAGGAAATTTAACATCATGCTCGTTGTGGGGGAGAGAATCTTAAAGGTGTTATTGGTCTCAGGACATATTTTGAAAGGTAATCTTGGATCTGAGGGGCAATACATCTGTAACTGGCACAGAATGATGTGGACAAATTTTGAGACACATTATAAAAAGAATCACAAAGCGCTGCTCTGAGTGGGAAACAATCCTTCATGCATCAATCAGATAAAATAGCTTTATTCTTTTCTAACAGAGCATTTTCAGTTCAGTACATCTAAGCCACGAAGAAGCTTTTCTTTTAAATTCCTATATCCTTTGTATTAAAGCAAATCTAATTTTATCTTTTGTGTAAAATTTCATGCAACTCTTGTCCTTTTCATATCTCATTGCTTAGAGCTGTGTCCTTGGTGTATTATTTCTACCAAGGATTTTATTCAACATGTGAAGCTCCCCTTTGATATCCACTAACCACTAGTCAGAGGATGTAATCTCAGCAGCTCTAAAAAGTAAAACCACTCTCACTCCAACCCCCAAACTGTCATTTCAGACAGGGTTTCTCTTGCCCTCTGCTTTGGTAGTCACATTTCTCACTTTGTAAAATAAATCTCTAATTGCTATAGACAGGCCATTAGATTCAACACAGATTGCATCATTAGAATAATTTATCAACCCTCCAAACCAAAGAGAAGTGAAAATGTGTAAGAGAGGAAGCAGAATTAGGAATGAAAGGCAGCCCTGATGCACATTTACTTGGAGGATGGGAAACTACCATGTTTGAATTTTTCAAATTACAATGAAATGGGAAAGCCTTGCTTGAATCGAGAAAACAGAAGTAAAACAAAATCACTGGCATTAATAACTAGAATCGCTCATTATAGTCACAGAAAAAAATTCTTAATAGTAACTGACAATCTAAACCAAATTCCTTTAAATGGAAAGGTTTATTGAAAACAATGAAATTTTTCAATAGATTATTTCTAGTCTAAATCCAGTAATTCTTTGGAAAGTAAAAGGCTAAAAGGCAATTGTTTTCTCTCACAGCAAACAGTTTTTGTTTATGTGTGTGTGTGAGAGAGAGAGAGAGAGAGAGAGAAAGAGAGAGAGAGAGAGAAAGGGAGGGAGAGAGGGAGAGGAATATTGGGTCTTATTTATGACATCCTATTCTTTTGGCTGGGAAAATCACATCTCTGGGCTGGATTTGACTGGGATTACTACCTGGTAGTGACCCTTGATTTATAATTTTCCTAAAGTAGACATCTCAGAACTCAACATAATATTCCTGTTGGTTGAACCACACAGACTAAAGCTCGCTGATTACCTCCTTCAGGCGAGGCTGCTTCTATTAATCTAACTAGCATCATGCTTTGATATTGTGCTATGCTTTTTACATGTCTGTTGCAAAGCCATATCTTTCTATGCCAGTGCTGGAACAGGTCATTTTCCCAGTCAGAATTCCTGAGTGTTATGAGAAAAGCATCTATTGTAGAACAAAGATCTTGCCTCCTATTTGATTTTACTATTTATTAGTTTCTAATCTTGAGAAAAAGGGGTTTGCTCTCTGAGATGCCTCATTTTTTAAAAAAGTTGGACTGATGTCTTTATGTGATTTTTGTTTGAATCAGATGATCACATGTTACATAAGTAGTTTATAAACCACAAAATGAGTCCCAAATATTTCTTGTTATTTTCTTTGTAAAATCTCCTCCATTGCATTCCAGTTGGTCTTTCCCCCCCCTGTCTCTTCAATTTTTCCTTTAGCAAAGTAGAAAGAACAAGTAATTTTCTGAGACTGTGAAGTGGATTTTTGTCTGTAGCTATTTGAAATCACTGCACCAATCATCACACATAATTTGGGGAATTCTGTATCCTATGGCTATAGAAAGTGATCTATTTCTTTTTAAACAACAAGAGGTCCTATCTGTTTATTTTCCATTTTGTTTACAAAGAAAATGTGAACAATTCCTTAGTATAAAACTACCACAAAAGAAGATTACAGATTCATTCTGGATTAAAATTACCTTTTTTTCAACTCTCTTTTTAAATGTAAATGTGCATATGTTTGGTTTACTGGGTTTGCTTTGTCTTTGCTTTTATATTTTATTTTTTTGTCTCTCACAAGAAAATTAGGAAACAAGGCCTTTTGTCATGGAAATGCATGAAGCTAAATATAATTATAGATGTTCTAATTAAAGTGGTTATATTAATGCTATTATTAAATATTCAACTATTACTTTGGAGTTTAGCATATATTTATTCTCTAATACCTCTAAGATTAATTTCTTTTTCTTGTCAGATCACAAAAAAGAATGTCATTAAAAGAATCCAGAACAGCCCAGCTGGTGAGGTTCAGTGGTGTGGAACATCGACCTATGAATCAGGAGGTCATAGTTCAATTCTGGGTCAGGGCACATGCTCAGTCCCCAGTGGGGACATGCAGGAGGCAGCCAATTGATGATATTCTCTCATCATTGATGTTTCTATATCTCCCTCTCCCTTTCTCTCTGAAATCAATAAAAAAGTATATTTAAAAAACAAGAATCCAGAACAAATGCAATTTTCTTGACAACATTATTTTATTTTGTTGTTTTTTTCTAAGGTTTTGTTTCGTGCTTGAATGAAATGTGGCTGTCAAGTGAGACTGTCATAAATGTTGATTTGACACCTAAGATGATACAACTCAGTGAAGGAGAAAATACGTATTTGATTACCAGTGGTAGTGTTTTGGTGACACCTTATTTATATATATAAAAGTTATCTTTTATATTATCTTTTTTTTATACCATCCCATAGGAAATATTGTGAAGTTCAATTATAAATAGATATGTTAAGCATGCAAATAAATTTGAGGTGATAAAAAGTTTAAGTAGTATAAATGGTTTAAAATAAGTGTTTTTCTCCACTTTAAATATTTGAGGTTGTAAGTGATGCAACTTTCTGGTCTTGAACAGAGGAATAACTTCTGGCTGCATTCTACCTGCCTGCCTCATTAGCAGAGAGAATTGGTTACACACCACCAATTATCTAAAAGACTATTAAAGTCCCACAGTTTTTATGCACATAAAGGAAAAGGTATGACAGAGGTTACTGTGCAATTGCTCCCTTTTTAGTGTATGATACCTTTGACTTCATTTAAGAATCCATTTAACAGAATTAACAAAGGGCTACTATGTGCCAGGCATTGTGCTGGGCACCGGGGATTTTTCTGTGAACAAGACTACGCTGTTCCTTTCCTCACCAGTTTACTCTAGCTATCAGGGAGCCTGACATCAAACAACTAATCCCTAGCTTAATCACTTCATTGTGATTATGATAACACCATGAAAGAGAAGCACGGGTGTTGCATACATATAAATTAGGCAGACTTGACCTTGTCCTCAATGTCAGAAAGGCTTCTTAAGGAAGAAATATCAGCGCTGGAATTATTGAAGGTGGGAGGTGAAGAGGAAGTAAGTCTTGCAAGCGTCTTGATGTGGGAATGAACGTAACAAAAGAAGCCAGTGTAACTGAGGTGAGAGTCCACATGAGAAGAATCTCATGAATTGCACATGTTCTGCTCATCCAAGTTTTATTTAGTCCCAGTCTGGGTTGGCTCTGTGCGAGGTCCTGGAAAGAGACAGCTTAGAAACATAGTCCAATGGGGGAAATATATCAGCACATGAACCTTTTTAAGGCAGTAATCACTTCCATTTCAGGCAGTTTGGTGAAATAGATATCACAAATTACCCTCTTGTTTGAAACAATTAAAATGCTGAACTGAGCTGGCACAAAAAATAAGAAAAACACAAAATTGAAAAATAAATGATGTGAGAGCCAGAATTCTGGGAGATAAATGAGCTTTCTCTTTTGATTGCTGCATGGTGAAGAGACAGGCAACAAAGACTAGGATGCTGGCATGACAGGGAATCTGAAAACGGACTCCTGCACAGGTTCTAACAGCTATACTCTTAGTGTAAGATGAATGAAACCATGCCAAGGGGAGGGATACAGTATGCTCTAGCTTTGAGCTGTGTTGAAGACTATACTGAGAATTCATAACACTGGCTATCTTTCATGGGTTGTGCTCTGAATTCACACAACCTGAGTGAATTGAACAACCTCACGTTCATAATTTAATTGCATGTGGCTCTGGGTCTGGTTGATGAAAACACAGTCTGCCTAAGGGACTCAACCTCAGCTCACATTTGAATGAATTTCCATAAATAAAGTTGAAAGGCAATTGCTTCACTTAGAGTAAAAAAAAAAATCACAAAACAAGGACCTAAGAATGAGAACAAGCAGAAACAATAGAGAGTTGAAACAGGCCCACAAAAGACTTCAGATATCATTATTAGACACAGAGTATAAAACAAGTGTTTAATATGCTTAGAGAAATTTTTAAAAGAATGCAAATGTGACCAGAGAAGTGACTACTAAAAAAATATATCAATCTGATTCGAGGAAAGAACAACACAGCACTTCTAGAAATGATGTGTACAGTAATTGCAATGAAAAACCCCATGGACCCACCAAGTAGACACAGCTGAAGGAGGGAGCGGAGGTGGGCATAGCATACTACTGAGTTATGTGCAGGGATATATGTCTCTGTCTGTCTTTACCTGTCTTTCTGTCTTACCCTTGGCCCATCCCTGCATGTTCTGTGCCTGTTGGGGCTCTGCTTTTTCTTGGACTCAGGAGGCTGACTCTGCACTCCTTCAGGCATAAGTCCTGGTTGCTGAACCTGGGTTGGCTCTGCCACATGTCTGCTCTGCTTTGAGGTGCCCGGGTGAGGGACACCACTTTCTCTGGTTACCATCAAGAATCTGAGCTGGTGATGTCCCTGGGTGACCAGTGAGTGGCAGGGCTACATCGGCCCTGTGGAGAGCTGCCCTCCTCCTGCTAAAGTGAGAGAAGAATTTTCACCCTATATAACCTGACAGGAATTTTCCCTCTTAGGGTTTTGAACAGACTGATCTGTGAACCAATGGGACAGAAAACTGTGATCGACTGCTGATTCATTGTGAGGCTCCTGCACACACAGAGGCCCAAATGCATTTCATGCTTCATCCTATGCTGAGCTATTTTAAAAGCCCCAAAACAGGGCCTCTGTGGGAGGTTTTAGAATCCTAGAAAATAGCAGTCTGAATTATTACCTTTTATAATGTATACGCATTAATATTTTCCCACAGGATCTAATTTTACTCACCCATATTTTCTGCTAAATTGGAATCTGTTCATGTATTTTCCTTGGCCAGAAAGATTCCAAAGACAATTTGAAACCAATGTTTACATCCAAACTTAGAGCTCTAACTAAGAGCACAAGTATTAAAAAAAAACACCTGACTTTAACCAGCAGATGCCGATTTGATCTCTTACAGATAGTATGGGTATTTTTTTTTCCAGTTAATTTATACGATGATCTATATCAGGGGTCCTCAAACTGCGGCCCGCTGAAAACATTTATCCGGCCCGCTGGGTGTTTTTGCCGCCGCTGCCTGTTGCTTAGCAGCTGACTAGTTTTTTTTAAAACTATAGTCCGGCCCTCCAACCGTCTGAGGGGCAGTGAACTGGCCCCTTGTTTAAAAAGTTTGAGGACCCCTGATCTATATATATAAAAGCCTAAGTGACCATTTGACGGTTAGACTGTTCGACCAGTAGCTATAATGTGCACTGACCACCATGGGGCAGACGCTCATTGCACAAGCACAGAAACATGGAACAGACTGATGAATCTCAAAGGGAAGGGGAGAGCTGGGAGGGCGGGGAGAGATTAACCAAAGATCTTATATGCATACTGGAGGCCCGGTGCATGGATTTGTGCACCGGTTGGGGGTCCCTTGGCCTGGCCTGTGGGGATCAGGCTGAAACCAGCTCTCTCACATCCCCTAAGGGGTCCCAGATTGTGAGAGGGCGCAGGCCAGGCTGAGGGACCCCACCAGTGCATGAATGTGTGCACCGGGCCTCTAGTTTATTAAAAATGCTATAAAAAAACTAGCACACAGAGAATAGAATTAATTTGTGAATTCATTCATATTCTGTGTCTATTTCAACTGACCAGGCTAACTATGGGTTGTTTGTTTTTAATGTTGATATCTGTCAAGTCAATTTTCTATTATACATGTTTTAAGAAAACATGTGTGCATGTGATTTAAGTAGTGTGTGGATCTGTATATTTGAATAACATAATATGTATTAAATATAGAAAATACCACTGAGTGTTACTACATGCAAAGTCCGAATCAGGTATGTACCATGAATGACTCAAAGAAATACCTCAGCTTTAAAGTACTCAAGTAGCTGATGATCTACTACTGGGAATATTTAAAATGCATGGAATCAGCCGTGGATTACAAAAAATAATCATTTTTAATTTTCTCCAGGTATTTTCTTCAATTCTGTTATGTCTAATTCTTCCTTCCATTCTTTCACTGTGAGTCCATCAAAAACCATTTGATCACTTCTGGATATTCAACAGTTTATAGAGGCAGAAGCTGCATCAGAATTCCATGTTATCAGACAAGATGGCTGTACATGTTTTTATATTCTCTCACATAAGGACCTTCCCACCCTGCCTCCAGCCTCCAGCCTCCTGAAGGAACACCTAAGAGAATGCGGGTGTTTGTAAGCAGGCCACCTGGCACCATGATCAGGATTATTGATTGCTCCATTTCTCTGCTCCCCACACCCTTCTATCATCTGCCTGTGCCAAGAGATTAAGGAGACATAGAAAGGAAAGGACTTGGGCTACAAAGTGATCCTTAAATAGTGGGAGACTTCCTTCCTTCCTTCCTTCCTTCCTTCCTTCCTTCCTTCCTTCCTTCCTTCCTTCCTTTTTCCTTCCTTCCTCCCCTTCCCTTCTCCTTCCTCCCTTCCCTTCCTTCCTTCCTTCCTCCCTTTCTCTCTCTCTCTCTTTCTCTCTCTCTCTCTCTCTCTCTCTCTCTCTCTCTCTCTCTCTCTCTCTCCCTCTCTCTCTCTCTTTCTTTCTGAATGCCTGTTCAACCCACTTACCAAGAAGACAAGAAGAAACAAAGAGAGGTTACCAGTAGGGAAACTGAATTAACAAAATGAGAAAAAGACCTTTTGGATAGTGGAAGATTTCCATTCATCTTGCCTAGAAATCAAGTGAGCTCAGTTACCTGGACGCATTTGTCTAGTAGCTGACCTCATATGATGAGACCATTGCAGAAGAAACTCTGTCTATGTAGAAGATAGGACTGGATAAGCTTTAATTTCTCTCTAAATTTAAAGTTTTACAATATCAGTTTTAATAGCACTTTTATTTCACTTTATCAAAGTCAAATAAAACAGAAACAAGAAAATGAAACTGCTAAAAAAAATCTCAATTCAACAATAGCATTGTAATTGTATATCATTCCACACTTTTTTATCTATATACTTCAACAATGAAGAAAGTCCACATACACAACCAAATTATCTTATAAAAAGTGGGATTTTACTGATATAAAACCTGATTTTTCTCACTGAAAATAGAAGGTACATCTTTCTTGACCAGTAAGTGAGCTCTACATTAAACATTTAAATACAAGATAGTATTTCATAGTGTGAAATAATTATGTTTATTTAGCCAGTTGTCTTTTGAACTTTGATTTTTATCTGCATTTTGCTAACATTTACAAATAACAATAAGATCAACATTTTTTTAAAGAAAAATAATTATGCAAATTCTTTATAAATGGTAAGGCGTTTCATTCATTTTCCCCAATTCATGAAATACAGTTTATAATTTAGCACTTATGAAATGAAATTCATTTTGTCAATAATAACACAGATGGCCCTAACTGGTTTGGCTCAATGGATAGAGTGTCGGCCTGTGGACTGAAGGATCCCAGGTTTGATTCCAGTCAAGGGCACATGCCTGGGTTGCGGGCTCGATCCCCAGTAGGGGGCGTGCAGGAGGCAGACAATCAATGATTCTTTCTCATCATTGATGTTTCTATCTCTCCCTCTCCCTTTCTCTCTAAAATCAATAAAATATATTTTTAAAAAATAATAACACAGATGAAGGCAACTAGTTTACAGACCATTTCAGTTTGCTGATGCTATGAAAGGGAGTGCTATTTATTTTCCAACTAATGGGCCATGAGTTACAGGTTGTCTAGGACCCTACCCTATCTTGTATTCAATCCCACATCTATTCCTCTTACTTAGAAGGAAGAGAATAAAGTGTGGTGCCTAGCAATAGAGTATCATTCCCAAATGGCACTGTGTCTAGAATTCTAATTGCAAGATTTTTGGAAAAGATAGATTACATCGCTGTCCTCGTCACGGAATTCCTAATCATTCTGGAGACCTTTTAACAGGAAAGCTTCTATGTCAAACAAAGAAAAAGCAATAATAAGCTGGGGACTTGGAATTGATTTTATCTTGCTACATTTCTAGGGAAAAGAAAAATCACTGGGATATTCCTGAGAGGGTTTTTGCACGACAATATATATCCTGTTAGGGTTTACATTACATTTGCGAAGTTCTTAATTTTGGGGGGGGGAAAAAATCAAGCTTGGTTAATCTATGGCAGGAAATCATTTACACATTCTTCTAGCATTTAATGCTTGTTATGGTTTCTTTCTTAGTCTGCTATTTTTTTCTTTCTAAAATTTTCTCTAGAACCCAACATACTATTTTTTTAGGATCTTTTCTAGTTTTTCTGTTGTTGTTTTTTTAATTGTGTCTTTTATCTATATCTTTACTTGACTTTTTCAAACACCATCATCTCTTTTGTTTCCTACAAAAAAAAAAGCTTTTATCTTTCTATGTTCACTAAAAACGGTTTTACTTCAAGGGTTGATATATTTCCTGTGGCCATTTTTAATAACCAGTTGAAATAATAACTTTCCATAATTAGTATATAAATAATTTATTTCCTTAAAAATTCTGACAAAAATAGACCTACAGGTTCCAAGTGGATTGAGCAAAGTTGCTAATAAAGACCCATGAGTGCTCGTTTTTTGGTGATCTTAGGCAAATTTTATAGCCTTCAAATGCCAAAGGTGTTAATTAATTTTACTCTTTCCAAGTGAGAAAATAATGCATACTGTTTCATTGCTTGATGCAATCAGTGCTGCATACGGATTAATACCAGGAAGAAATGGACACATAGAAGGGAAAGAAAGCTTGGTTAGCTACACAGCTGGATATACGAGCATAGAGATGAAACGGGAGTTAGGAATGGCACTCTCAGAGGATGTGCCTTTTCCTCCGTCTATTTCAGTGGTTGTCAACCTTCTGGCCCTTTAAATACAGTTCCTCATGTTGTGACCCAACCATAAAATTATTTTCATTGCTACTTCATAACTGTAATGTTGTTACTGTTATGAATCGTAATGTAAATATCTGATATGCAGGATGGTCTTAGGCGAGCCCTGTGAAAGGGTCATTCAACTGCCAAAGGGGTCACGGCCCACAGGTTGAGAACCGCTGGTCTATTTAGACCTTCATTCCAGACAAAGCCTTTTTTGAACTTCTTTTTGCCAGCAAAGCTTCCTTCATTGTTTGCAAAACCCACCCATTATTTGCTGGGCCTGCTGCATTTCCCCACATACTGGTTTGGTGTTCTCGCACAGCACTGGCAGCCAGGTTACTCTCTTTCAGTCAGACCAGGACCCCAGTGTAGGCATGTTCCCATCATGTTAAACAGCCTCCATGTCTGGGTATAAAAATTAGTAATCCAAATCTTGATTTCACTCATGCTAGATATAACACAAAAGAGCACCTTGGGCTGCAAATAAGAAAACACCTGTCTGACAACAGCTTAAACAAATGCGAGTTTATTTCCACCAACCTCACCGCATCTGCTCTTCATCAGGATTGTAGCTTCTTGGTCACAAATGGCTGCTGCACAGCCACACATCACATCTGCATTCAAATCAATGGCCCTTGGAGAATTACCCTCTATATTTCTAGTACCCATTTTATGTCTTCAGTGTCATTATACTAGACCTTACCTTTTTTTATTAGTTTAAACTCATAATTATATATAAAAGCCTAAGTGACCATTACTACCAGTCAACCAAATGACCAGTCGACTGGTTGCTACCTCATGCACTGACCACCAGGGAGCAGATGCTCAATGCAGGAGTTCCCCCCTGGTGGTTAGTGTGCTCCCATAGCCAACCTCCCACGGCCGGCCAACCTTCTGCGGTCCTCTCCCCAGCTGGCCAACCTCCCAGCCCCAATTAGCCCGATTGGGAATGGGTGAGACGGGGCCCGATAGGCCCCAATTGGGCAGCCAGACCAAGGGACCCCACCCATGCATGAATTTGTGCACTGGGCCTCTAGTACAGGCATAAAGAAAGGTTTGAAATGTCATAAACTATATGACATTTTGTTGTGTATAATCCCTTATGCAGACATTATAAATCTAAAGGCAGAAAAGATAGCATTTTAGTTTATAGTTTGATATTTATCTTTATATATGTTTTAAAAACCTGCAGCTCATTCAAAGTACCAAAATAGTAAAACACATAGTTTTGTAAGGTGATTTTGCCTTCCAGCCTGGAGATACTCTTCAGCATGCTAACTCATCTAAGTGTATGTACTTAAAAGATTTTTTAACAATAGTTTATTGATTTTTAGAGAGAGAGGAATAAATATTCAAGTTTGAGATTTCTTCTACATGGAGATTAATATGATAATCTCACAGGTTATTTTCTGTGTGAACATTTGTTTGGATTGTGAATTACCTATAATACCTGGTTGAGAATTTTCAATGTGCAATATTTCAAAGTGGACATCACTATCATAATACAAACATCATGACTGGAGACTGACCAACAGACTGGGTTTTCCTTTTTCCCATAGCAAGATATACATATGTGTTATGAGTAGAAATTTATTGATAACTGTTTGAAGACCAATTGTTATAAATTTGTGAGGGTTTATTGCTATCCAGGAACTGCCTCTGCAAAAGGCTTTATGTATATTGATTCTCATAAAGTCCTAGTCTAGGTATTGCTTTTGTGTCCAGTCTGTGGATAAGAAAAGTGAAGTGCAAAATGATAAGGTAATTTTTCTGAGGTTGCACAGCCAGTAATTTGTGTACTGGACCTCTAGTAGAGATTATAATAGAGCTAAGACTCAGGGATACTGGAGGAGGTAGATGTGTAAAATGATAGAAATAACTTGATGGTTGACAATAATACCAGGGCCTGTGCAAAAACAGATGAGGGTTGTAAAGGGGAATAGATTACGATGCAGAAATCATGTGAGCCTCGGTTAAGTGCAATTTTTGCAGGTTTTCAAACTTCCTAATACTAATAAAAATATATACACTGTGGGCTCTGTCATTGTTATTCATTATAGTGCAAGGCTGGGATATTCTCACTCCCTACTCATACCATTTTAGAGAAAGATATTCCCTATGTACAATTGAGGTAACTTGCTACGGTTAAAAATCAGGCCCATTTTTATAGCTGCCTGCTTATTTTAACATTTACTGATTTCTTACAGGAATGCAGGGGGGAGCTGTTTTTCTCAGAATCTTGTGGGGTATTGAAATAATGATTAAGAAGGACTGATTGCAGAGCAACCTGATAGTGACTGGAGTTTAAAAGTTAATTCACTTGATTTAAATGCAGAACTTACAGAATATCTTTACATTTTTAGTTTTTCTTTCCTCACTTGTATCAATCAAAGAAAACACAGCAATAACCCTTTCCTTTTTAAATATTTATACTTCACTTCTAAAGCATCACAAAGAGTAGAACAAGTTGCATGCGGAGCTCAGCATCAGCAGGCTGAAAATACCCCAGAGCGCCTCGCTGTCTGCAAAGCATGGAGCCTTCCCCTGCCGTGGATGAAGCAACATAAATTAAAACAGGAAAACTTTCAGAGCCAACTGTGTACTCAATTATGCTAGAAAATTTGGCGATTAAGTATATTTTTAAAATATAGTTTTTACATTTTACATTCAATGAGCCTACAGTCAAAATATAAGATCAAGTTTACAGAAGTATACAAAGGCACACATAAAACAATTTAAAAAAAAATTATTTATTTACTTAGTCATATGCTACTGAGCTCTCTGGGTATCCTGATGAAAAGAATATCTCTGGCTTCTCCTCTCCCTGCTGCCTCTTCTGGTTGCTGCTCCTGAAGGACTAGTGCCCAATCCTCTTCCAGACCTCTCTGTGACCTTTATTCCTGAGGGTCTTTGAGCCTCAGAGACATCACTTCATGCCCATCTCATTGGCTTTCTTCCCAATGCCAGTTTATCCAGAGTGACTTTGATTCTGCGTCATCAAATAAAATTCCCGCCAACATGCTCATGTCTGACAATGTTTTCAACCTACTCTTGGCTGCCTGAGCTTGTCCTTGATTTCTCCCTTGGCTTCTTTCTCGGATAAAATCTGAACGATCCTTTGTACCTGCTTTCTTCTCTACCTGCTACCATACCTCTCTAAGACGATCAAGTTCTCTTTCACTCAAAGTATCATTCTAATCTTCCATCTAGTCCCTTTCAATATTTCCCAGATATTTTCATAGCTCTACTGTATTTGTTAGAAATTGAATTCAATTGCTAGTGTTACAACCTGAAGAGCAGTTTCTTAAAAGAAAAGATAGAGAGGTATTTCCCTCTACAGTAAGACTGGAGGCAGGCAGCCTGTAAGGAATGCAGTGGTCCCATGACATCATCAATGCCTCTGCCTCCTTTTCTCTTCCTTTCCACCACTCTTAGGGCATGATTTCCAGCCTCATGAAAGCGAGAGGGCAGCTACAGCTCCAGCCATCGTATTTGGTTCCCAGGAAGAAAGGAGTAGGAAGGGAAAAGTAAATGGCAACATGGATTAACACAGTTAGTGCCTCCCCCTCCTCTTAAGAGCCTTCCTGGAGACCTTATTCAACAATTTCCTTTTACAGGACATTTGTTACCCTGGTCTTTAAAGGAAATGGCAAAGGAATAATTGCCACTCTCAAAACATAGGTTTCTTTCAGGGAGGAGAAAAGGGGAATGAATATTGAGTAGGTGACTGGCCCTAATTTATTTTAGAAAATAATTAAAGATTTCCCAGTTGAATGTAAGTTCCATGGGTATGGGCATTTTCCTGTTTTCTCTTTATACCCACTTTGCATTGGGTAATAAATGGAATATAGTTGTATCTCAATAAATAACTATTGAATGAATAAGTGAATCTGGAAACAGTGTGTTCATTCACTTCAAAAATTTGTATTTGTCCAAGGTACTTGGAAAAAGATTTTAATAGATACAATCTGAAACAGTGGGTTTTTACCAATTCCTTATTCGTGGGTGTGGGGGGAGATGATCTTTGTCTTCAAGCATATCAAAAATGACTATAAGTAGTAAACAAATAGTAGATAACTATAATGCAGCATATATAATGCAGAAATCGGGAAATCATTTTTAAATAAGTTACTACTAGGGCACAAAAAAGAGGCCATTAATCTTCAGTTGAGGACAAGAAATATATTGAGGACAATGCACATAAGTACCATAAGGATAAAAACTACAGGTATCTTCTTTGTAGTTGTATTTCTATATCTAATGCTGTATCTGGCACAGGGTTCAATAAATATTTATTTAGAAAAAGAAGAATTAGGAAGGCAAAGAAGGAAGAAGGAGTGGGGAGCATGCCAGTCTATGGGGACTACATGTGCTAAGATATAAAACGGTGAGTATTGATGTTCAGGTACATTTAAGGGCTTGATATGGTTGACATGCAGGGACCAAGTTGGAAATATGTAGGAGTTGAGGTTGGACAGCAGGCAGTGGGAAAATAATGAAAACATTATTTTTTTTAAAAAAGAATAGTTTATTGAACCTAGTCAGTTTTTCTCAGTGGTTAAAGCATCTGCCCATGAACTGAAAGATTGAGGGTTCAATTCAGGTCAAGGGCATGTACCTTGGTTGCAGGCTCAATCCTGGCCCTGGTCAGGAAGGTGTGGGAGGCAACCAGTCGATGTATCTCTCTCTGTCTCTCCCCCTCCTTTCCACTCTCTCTAAAAAACCTTTAGAAAAAATATCTATAGGTGAAAATTAACAAAAATAATAGTTTATTGATTTTTAGAGAGAAAGAAGGAGAGAGAGAAACATCGTTGTGAGAAAGAAATATTGATTGTCTGCTTCCTGCATGCCCCCTCCTGGGGACTGAGGCCACAACTGGGGCATGTGCCCTTGACCTGGAGTTGAACCAGCGACCTCCTGGTGCATGGGAGGATGCCCAACCAACTGAGCACACTGGTCAGGGCAGTGAGTTTTATAATAAGCAAAGGTGTGCAACTTTTAACCTGAAGGGGAATTTGACTCTTTAAAGGATCCTAAGCAAAATATTAAAAAGATGTTTGCAAGATAATCCATGTGGTAAAGTGGAAAATGAATAAAATGGGTGCTAGGGGTGAGGAGTGGAGGCAGTATGGAGGCATAGCAACCAGTCAGCCAGACAAACATAAGATCCTGAACAAAGGCAAGGATGCCCGTGGAAATGGAGTGGGAGAAAAAAATCAGAGGTGTTCGCCCCCTCCTCTTCTTCACCAACCTTATACCACAGTTTGTCTTGCCTCTGGGGCATTCTTTTCACTATTTCTTCTTTTCTTGCCCTCTCTCCCCATCTGTTTAAATTCCATGTACTTTTTAAGATTCATGCGAACATTTTTATCTTAAACTTTCCCTTACACTAAATTTAGGCTAACCTCTTTTCTAAACCTTTCAAACCAGTTTTTTCCCTTCAAGATATTGCCTACAATAGTGTAAATAGGTGACATGTTTTGTTGATTCAAATATATTTTAAGACTTTTAAGCACAGGAATTGTGTCTTACTTGTCTCTTTATTTTCCCAGATCTGTGAACAATTTCAAGCACATCATGGGCAAATGAATGAAGACAGCCTGATTACATAATCTTAGTACATAATCTTAGAGAGCTCTGTTCTAGGATTTAGTTAGTGTTGACTCATTTGCTAGCTTGATGGCCAAACAGTTTACTTTTCTGATAAGTCTGGGAAAGTAAAGGAACCAGATTCCCAGGAGGCAAGCTTCTTTCTTCATTTATTTAACAAATATTTATTGAACAGCCACCTCTGTCATTACATTAAGTTTTGGGCAAACGAACATGAATAAAACATGGTCTCTACCGTAAGGAAATTTCTATCTAGAATGGGTAGACAGGAATACAAACTCATCAGTGAAATAGACAGTTACAGAGTCCAGGATATATAAGGGAAGTGTGTGTGTGTGTGTGTGCGTGTGTGTGTGTGTGTGTGTGTGTGTGTGTGTTTAGGTTTGAATGTTTACATTTAAGGAAATGATAGAGGAGGAAGCTAAGGAAGTTTTAATGAGTTCTTGAGCCTGGAAAAGTGAGTAGGAACATGCTACATAACAATACAAGAACATTTTTAGCAGAGGAAGCAACAGCAGAAACATGAAGGATTCTAGAAACATGCAAGAATCACTATACTTGGGCCTGGCTCCCCATGTGACGTAGAAAGAGAACCTGGGGGAGGTGTGCCAGAGCAGCAGACAGGTGCCAGATCTTGAAAGATTCATGAACAAGGCTAAGGGATTTGGAATCTATGCTGGAGGACCAGGGGATTCTGATTATTTGCTTGTATGTTTTCCAGCTGAATTTGAGAAGCACACTATTGGAATAATCATGTTTGGCAGTTCAAGGTGTCTTTCTCTTTAATGTTTCTCCTTCATCCTCTGGTGTCAATTCTAACTCCCTCATAGAGTGTTATGTCACCTGAAGATATGAGTGCTAAGCAGTATAATTAACTAGTGTATAACCACATTTCAATTTCTCCAGTTATATCATAATGACTTCGATAGCTGGGTAGATGTGTGTGTGTGTGTGTGTGTGTGTGTGTGTGTGTGTGTGTGTGTGTGTGTGTGAAGGGAGGTATGTGCACCGGGTGTGTTTTCTGATCCAGAATCTCTTGAGAGCTCACCCACTGCAGTTGAAAGCTCATGCCTTCTTTCTCTAGTTGCCTATAATTTAGAACTCTACTCAGCCTTTGGTTTGGTTTTTCAGGAAATTGTATCTTTGAAGAGCACAGGCCAGCAGTCTTTTAGAAAGCCTACATGCTTACATTTTCCTGATTGTTTCTTTATGGTTAGCTTCAAGTGAAACACGTTTCAAGAACTCTTACATAGATAATGACAGTGGGCATGTGCTTTCAATACACATATACGGCATTTTCCTGTTTGAATCATTCTGCTTCTTACTCTCTCCCTTCAGTGCAACTTTTAAAATGTGCCATTACCGCTGCACACACTTCCGTTTCCCTGCCCCTAACCACAGGAAGGTGCTCGTCTGCGGGCTGCATCTCTCAACATATCACCTACCCATGTCTCTAGTGATGAAGTCAGGCTGTATCCAACTTGTGTAAATGTCTGTGTTCGTATCCCAAGAACAAAGTTTTTAATCAGAATAGTTACATGATCAAATATTTGTTTTTGAAAGATCACATTTGTGCCAGTATAGAAGATCAGTTAGAGGGGGAGAGTGTAGAGGCAGGAACGTAGTTAGGAGACAAATAACATAATTAAAGGAGAGAAGAGGAAGAGCTGGCTTAGGATCACACTAGTAGCTGTCATGGTGAGAAAGGGGACTGAGGGACATTAAGGAGACAGGAGCCACAGAAATTTACTAAAAATTTCTCTGGATTCCCCTTTCCCTTTTCTCCCAGACCCCTTTGTGACATGAGAGGAAAATGAGTATTGTGCATGAAATTTTTAGGGGAAAATGAGGGCATCAATGAAGTTTCTAAATCATTTACATCACGAGACATATTTTAATTCCAGGGGAAAGAATGACTATGGAAAGTCACTAGTTCAGCACACGCAGCAGCTGCAAAATTACAGCACTTCCAAGATTAATGGAGGAGCTGGAGTCCCTGGTGCAGCTCAAAGTCTGATGCATTTTGAAGTCTTTACCTTATGTACTGAATGTATAAAGAAGACAATTAGCAATTTTTGAAGATAGAAGAACAAAAGAAAACTATAGGAGTGTAGCTGTTAAGAAAATATAAAATGGCAGAGTAGAAAGCACCAGTAATCTCCATCTAGCCCATAATTACTTTGGCAGCATCTGTCTGATTAGAACTCTGGAGACTATTGAAAATTTGCAACATCCCAGAGAAGTGTTGGCTGGTAAATTGCATTTAATTTCAGTCAATTTCAGCTTTCAGGGCGGTAGCCGCTACCTATCGCCCACACCACAGCCACGTGCCAGGCAGCCAGGCAGCCAGGCAGCCAGGCAGCCAGGCAGATGTTTCTGGAGCAGTTTGCCTGCAGCCTGCAGGAGTCAGGGGAGGCAATAAGGACCCTGACCTTCAGATACTGGGGATCTGTTTTCTGACTGCTCTTTGCTGCTTCTGATTGTGAAGGTGCAAATACAGAGTTGAGTAGCTATTTCTATGACCCTCACCAGCACTGCTGCAAACTCCTCCCTTCCTGCTGATGTGACTTCCCGGTATTTTAAGATCCCCGTTTCTGTATTTGCCCCCTTCATTTTTCTCTATTTCCTATTTCAGAGACAGATAATTAGGAAATAGGACATTCAAAAGCTATCCTATCTAATAAAAGAGAAACATGGTAATTGGTGTACAACCGCTACCCTTCCCATTGGCTAATCAGGGCGATATGCAAATTAACTGTCAGCCAAGATGGCGGACGGCAGCCAGACAGCTTGAAACTAACATGAGGCTTGCTTGCTTCAGTTACGGAGGACTCCAACGTTCCCCGCCTGCCTTGCCGGCCTCTGAGCCTGCAGTTTAAGAAACATTGTAACGAATATAGAAGCTAAACAAAACCCCAGAAACCTGCTTTCAGCGAGCCTGGGATCTCAGAGCTGAAGTTATACATTGTTTCGATTATAGAACCAAAACAAACCAGATACCTTCTTTTAGCAGCAGAGGCTTCAGAGCTGGAGCCTCAGAGCTAAAGCTGGCCCAGAATAAAAAAGAAAAAAAGGAGCAGTTGGGAGCTTCAGTTGGCCTGAAAACAGCCCTCATCCCCTCACCCAGGCTGGCCAGGCACCCCAGTGGGGACCCCCACCCTGATCTAGGACACCCGTCAGGGCAAACAAGCCAGCCGCACCCATGCACCAGGCCTTTATCCTATATAGTTAAAGGGTAATATGCCTCCCAGCACTGGGATCAGCGGAGGCGCGAGGCCTCCCGGCACCGGGATCAGCGTGACAGGGGGCAGCGCCCAAAACCCCTGATCACCCTGCTGCTCTGTGTGTAACAGGGGGCGGGGCCACAACCTCCCTATCCGCCCTGCTCTGTTCGAGACAGAGGAAGGCGCCCCAACCCCCTGATCAGCCCTGCTCTGTGTGTGATGGGGTAGAGCCATAACCTCCCCATCGGCCCTGCCCTGAGTGTGACAGTGGTGGCGCCCCAACCCCCTGATCCGCCCTGCTCTGTGTGTGACAGGGGGGAGCTACTCAACCCCCTGATGAGCCCTGCTCTGTGCATGACAGGGGGGAGCTCCCCAACCCCCTGATTGACCCTGCTCTGTGCGTGACAGGAGGCCGTGCCCCAACCCCCCAATCGACCCTACCCTGAGCGTGACTGAGGGTGGCATCGCAACCTCCCAATCTGCCCAGCTCTGTGCATGACAGGGGGCAGTGCCCCAACTCCCCAATTGGCCCTGCTCTGAGCCTGACCAGGGGCTGCACCTAGGGATTGGGCCTGCCCTCTGCCACCCGGGAGCAGGCCTAAGCCAGCAGGGCATTATCTCCCGAGGGGTCCCAGACTGCGAGAGGGCACAGGCTGGGCTGAGGGACCCCCCTTCCCCCGGGCCTCTAGTCTAATCTAATAAAAGAGAAACATGGTAATTAGCGTATGACTGCTACCCTTTCCATTAGCTAATCAGGGAGATATGCAAATTAACTGCCAGCCAAGATGGCGGCCGGCAGCCAGGCAGCTGACGCGAACAGGGAGGCTTGCTTGCTTCAGTGACGGAGGGAGCCAAGCTTCCCAGCCTGCCTTGCTGGCCTCTCAGCTGCACTCTAAGCAACATTGTAACAAATATAGAAGCTAAACAAAACCCCAGGCTTCAGCCAGCAGGACCGCAACATTGTTTCAAATACAGAAAGTAAACAAAGGCCAGAAACTGGCTTTCAGCAGCGGAGGTCTCATAGCTGGAGCCAAGCCTCAGAGCTAAAGCTGGCCCAGAATAAAAAAAAAAAAGGAAAAAAGGACAGGTTGGGAGCTTCAGTCACCCGCCAGCCTGAAAATGGCCCTCAGCCCCTCACCCAGGCTGGCCAGGCACCCCAGTGGGGACCCCCACCCTAAAGGGTGTGTGACCAGCTGCAAACATCCATCATCCCCTCACCCAGGCTGGCCAGGCACCCAAGTGGGACCCCCACCCTGATCCAGGACACCCTTCAGGGCAAACCAGCCGGCCCCCACCCATGCACCAGGCCTCTAATCTATATAGTAAAAGGGTAATATGCCTCCCAGCACCAGGATCAGCGGAGCCGTGAGGCCTCCTAGCACCGGGATCAGAGTGACAGGGGGCAGCGACCAAACCCCCTGATCCGCCCTGCTCTGTATGTGACAGGGGGTGGTGCCCCAACCCCCCAATTGGCCCTGCTCTGTGTGTGACAGGGTGCGGCACCCCCCCCCCCCCCACACACACACGGGCCCTGCTCTGTGTGTGATGGGGTAGAGCCATAACCTCCCCATAGGCCCTGCCCTGAGTGTTACAGTGGCAGCGCCCCAACCCCCTGATGGGCCCTGCTCTGTGAGTGACAGTGGGGAGCTCCCCAACCCCCTGATCCGCCCTGCTCTTGTGTGACAGGGGGCAGTGCCCCAACTCCCCTATCGGCCCTACTCTGTGAGTAACAGGGGGGATCTCCCCAATCCCCTGATGGGCCCTGCTCCTTGCATGACAGGGGGGAGCTCCCCAACCCCCTGATCGACCCTGCTCTGTGCGTGACCGGGTATGGAGCCCCAACCCCCCTGATGGGCCCTGCTCTGTGAGTGACAGGGGGAAGCTCCCCAACCCGCTGATTGGCCCTGCTCTGTGCGTGACAGGGGGTGGCGCCGCAACCTGCCCATTGAACCTGGCCTTGAGTGTGACAGGGGGCTGTGCCCCAACGCCCCAATCGGCCCTACCCTGAGCGTGACTGAGGGTGGCATCGCAACCTCCCAATCCGCCCTGCTCTGTGCATGACAGGGGCGGCGCCCCAACTCCCCAATCAGCCCTGCTCTGAGCCCGACCAGGGGCTGCACCTAGGGATTGGGCCTGCCCTCTGCCACCTGGGAGCAGGCCTAAGCCAGCAGGTCGTTATCTCCTGAGGGGTCCCAGACTGCGAGAGGGCACAGGCCGGGCTGAGGGACCCCCCCCCTTCCCCCCGAGTGCACAAATTTTTGTGCACCGGGCCTCTAGTCATATATAAAGGGAAATCTAGAAAGTTATTGCACACGCCCAGGAAAGGTGATGCTCAGAAGAGCCCTGAGAAGACCTTAAGCTGACGCCTGAGACTTATTGTTGGCCAAGAGAAATGTTACAATAAAACATATACACACAAAAAAGAAAAATCCCAAAACTCCAGCAGACCCTGGGGAAGAGAGAGTCTCTGATCTCTAATTACCACCTGAAATGATTCAAATGTCCAATTTTTAATAATAAAAACAAAAACAGAAGCCATGCCCAGAGGCATAGTCAGAGGTTGAGTGTCAATCTAGGAACCAGGAGGGCACAATTGGATTCCTGGTCAGGCCACATGCCTGGGTTGCGAGCTGGATCCATAGTAGGGGGCATGCAGGAGGCAGCTGATCAATGATTCTCTGTCAACATTGATATTTCTATCTCTGTCTCCTCCCTTCCTCTCTGAAATCAATAAAAATATATTTACAAAAACATATGAAGCAAATATTGAAGGGAGAAATAGACAGTTTTACAATAAAGTATATGAGCTACCACTCACACCCAATAATATAACTACTATTTAAAATAACAAACAAACAGAAAAATAACAGTGTTGATACGGATGAGGAGACTTTGGCACCTTTGTGCATTGCTGGTAGAAATATGAAATGGTGCCACTGCTATGAAAATCTGTATGGCAATTTCTCAAAAAAAAAAAAAAAAAACAACATTAAAAGAATTGCCATATGATCTAGGAATTCTACCTCTGGGTATAAACTCCAAAGAACTGAAAGCAAAAATTTGAAGAAATGATGAAGACAATGTGTAGCAGAGCCAAAGCCATCTTAGAATGTACACGTTGTGTGAGCAAAAATGAAAACATTGATGATTTCATAAAACAAATGGAAAGTGATAGAAAGCACCCACTGCATTAATTCTAAAGGCGAATATTGTTCTGTGAAGCTTTTTTGTGTGTCCCAAGATGTGATAGAAAATGTATTTCTTACTATGTGTCAGTTAAATTAAAAAAGAAAAGAAAGGTTTTAGGAGTCAGGAGGAGTTCTTTCTATTTATAATGCTGCTTCAGAAAGCAAACAAAGTATGATTCATTCACCTAATACAAGGTATAAAATTGTGTATTTCAGGCAAAGCTTTATTTTTATTTCAATTAGGTCATTGCTCCAATAATTAAATTTTAACTCTGTATATTATAAATGGATTTCCCTACCCCTCAAAATGTAACAAATTAGTATGCATTTGGTCCCTTGGTCTTAGTGATTCCCTTCCAGGTGTCATAGTCTGCATTATTATTATTGTTTGGTTTTGTTTTTACAATGCAGAGTCAGGACACCTACATTTACTTCCTTCCGTGAAAATGTCCCAGAATGGTCTGGATGGCCTTCAGACGATGCAGTAGAGGTTTTCTGTATAGGAATTGGAAGGTTCTAGCTGATTTTGAAGTCCTTGCCATCTCTTGGGTCCTAGGATTCTGTAGGCATTTGGCTTCGGGCAGTAAGCATGAGAGGGTTCGTTCTCTTATTGGCCTCCTGCTCTCTGCTACTTCACATTATTGATACTCCCTTTCAGTTTGGTTTCACATCTTGACATACACTATTTACAACCTCCTGGCAGAAAATGCCCATCCCTGTGCATCCATTTTCCACTTCTTAGTTATTTAGGACATCACTAAATTGTAGAAGCTCAGGGGAGAGAATTTAAGGAAAGCATCTGTCTGAGGCTGACACCGCAAAAACTAAGGGGATGAGAATCAGGAGGGAGTGGCCACCTATCTGGACCAAACAACCGTCAACCCCACCTCCTGTACACAACATGCTGTGCGGGGCACCGGAGGCCATCTGACCGAGGGGCAGCATTTCATGGAGCTAGACGCAGGTCCATGTAAGTAACCTAAGTCAGATCTGTGACCTAGTTTCTTCTTTACCATGAAGGTCTGGCCACCTGCATCTGGAAATACAAGCAAAGCACTTGGCTCTACTTAGAGATGAAAAACACGCAGACCCAGGTGGGAAGAATTCTATTACTTATATAAGCATTTTTATAGCACATCTAATATCATTGCAGCCCCTGTCATGCAGAGAAAGGTGTAGTTCAAGGCAGCAAACATACTGAAGGGCCTATTATATGCCGGGCCCTGTATAAGCACAGTACATACAAAGGTGAAGGATGCTGCATTAGCCTCCAGGGATGAGTTTATATTCCAGTTGGGGAGCTGGGCCCAGAAATAGATAATTTCAATACCATGTGGCAATAACTAAGACGTAGGTGTACATAAAGTGCTGACGAAGGGGTTACAAGTAGCAATTAAATATTCTCCAGTAAAGTAAGGCTCACCATTATCCAATTCCATTTAAAATCAATATTCTTTTTCCCATTTTTCTTTTTAAAGGCAAAAAAAATTTACTAATATAATATTGATCATCAGAGAGATGCAAATTAAAATGACAATGAGGTATCACCTCACACCTGTCATAATGGCTACCATCAACAAATCAACAAATGACACGTGCTGGCGAGGATGTGGAGAAAAGGGAATCCTAGTGCACTGCTGGTGGGAATACAGACAGGTGCAGCCACTGTGGAGAACAGTATGGAGTTTCCTAAAAAAATTAAATATGGAACTGCCATTTGACCCAGCGATCCCACTTCTAGTAATATATCCTAAGAAACCTGAAGCACCGATCAGAAAGAATGTATGCACTCCTATGTTCATTGTAGCACAATTTACAATAGCTAAGATCTGGAAACAGCCCAAGTGTCCATCAGTAGACAATTGAATAAAAGCAGTGGTACATGTATACCATGGAATACTATGCGGCAATAAAAAAGAAGGATATCTTACCCTTTGAGACAGCATGGAAGGACCTGGAAAGTATTATGCTAAGTGAAAACAGTCAATCAGAGAAAGACAAGTATCACATGCTCTCACTCATATGTAGAATCTAATGAACAAAATAAACTTATGAAGGGAGTAGATTCAGAGACATGGAAGCATGTAATAGAGTGCAGAATCTCGGATGGGTGGTGGGGAAGGATGGATAGGTAGGAGGTGATCAACCAAATAACCTGTATGCATGGATGCATAACCCATGGACACAGACAATAGGGTGGTGAAGGTTTGGGGTGGGGGTGGGGGCAGGTTGGAGGGGATCGATGGGGGAGATAGGAGAATATATGTAATACTTTTAACAATAAAGATCTAAAAAAATAAAAAACAAAAATAAAATACCTAAGAAGTATAAGTAATTAGAGCTACTTCAATACTTGGCTAATTTAAGTAAGCTATCATCAACATACATGGTCTAGTACAGTGGTTCTCAACCTTCCTAATGCTGTGACCCTTTAATACAGTTCCTCATGTTGTGGTGACCCCCAATTTCATTGTTACAAATTGAGCATAATTAAAGCATAGTGATTAATCTCAAAAACAATATGTAATTATATATGTGTTTTCCGATGGTCTTAGGAGACCCCTATGAAAAGGTCATTTGACCCCCAAAGGGGTCGTGACCCACAGGTTGAGAACTGCTGGTCTAGTAGATCTTAATCATTATAAAATATGTTTTATTTATTGATTAATACATTTTATTATATACACCAATTAAATTATTTTCCTCAAATACTACACTTAATGAGTAAAACAAGTTACTTGTATAGTTCTCTACAACTAAAATATGTTTCAGGAATAAAAGCAAATTTTTAGTTTTAAACCTGTGCCTATGTCAACTCAAGAGGTGATGCAAAGAAAGGCCCCAAAGCACAAATACTTCTAACTGATGAAAATGTTTACTCCAAAAGGCAAGAATTGTTCCCTGCTGAAACTCAGTCATGGAATCATGCTGGCACACATTGCCACAAAGCAAACTTTAATCTATCTATCTATCTATCTATCTATCTATCTATCTATCTATCTATCATCTAAAAGCCTAAGTGACTGAACAACTGAATGACCAGTCGACCAGTCGCTATGACCCGCACTGACCACCGGAGGGCAGACACTCAATGCAGGAACTTCCCTCTGGTGGTCAGTGTGCTCCTACAGTAGGAGTGCTGCTCAGCTGACTGACCCGTCCTGGGGCCCACCAGCCCGGTGGCAGCCACTCAATCGCTCAGTAGTCCTGCAGGTCCAATCTCCAGAGAACGGGCCAGGCACTGACAGACCAGTGTCACTGGCAAGATCCCTACATCACCGCTGGCCTCCTGGAAGTTGGCCTCAGGTTATGCGGCCACTTCCCCTCCCCAGACTCTCTGCAAGGAAGAAACGTTATAAAAGCGGCTACCAGGTGGCTCCTGATAACCAGTGCGAATGTCAGTGGGATGGGTCCGGATCCTGGGCTGGCGAGGGCATCCCACCACCTGCCCAGAAGGCTGATCGTGTCCCGGCCACCCCACACTCCCCTTGGGACAGGCGCCAGATACAGGGCTCATGGCTGGCTAGCGCTACTGTGGTGGTGCGAGCCTCTCCCAATCAGGACTGACTGGGTGTGAGCCCGCAGCTGGCACAGCGGGGCCAGGATGAGCGGGAGTGGCAGGCGGTTTTGGCCCAATCCCTATAGGCCACCCCGAGGGACCCCACCCATGTACGAATTCATTCACTGGGCCTCTAGCATATAATAATTTTCAAATAACTAAAAATAAATAAGTATAATACTTTTAGATCACAATTTAATAAAAATAACAATTTTAAAAGTCAGAGAAGGCTGCTGGCTAGAGATATTAAAATTTTAACTTTTAGAAACTATTTATACAGGGGTGGTTCAAATAAATACAAGATTTGTAGAAAAGAATGACAACAGAAACATCATATGTCAGAATCTCTGGGATACACATAAAATGGTATTCATGAGAGCAGGTATAATATCAAATTGCATTATTATGTATTAAATGTATTTATACCTATGTAAATTAAGCATATAATTGAAAAAAAAACCTTTAAAATAATAACCAAATAAACTGAATGAATAAATTGATAAATAAAAATAAGTTGCCATTAGAAAAACACTAGGACAAATTTTTAAAACTGAAGTTTTTGAAAGTCCATAAAATAGTTGATGCTCTAGGTCAGCGGTTCTCAACCTGTGGGTTGTGACCCCTTTGGGGGTCAAACGACCCTTTCACAGGGGTTGCCTAAGACCATTGGAAAACACATATAAAATTACATATTGTTTTTGTGATTAATCACTATGCTTTAATTATGTTCAATTTATAACAATGAAATTGGGGGTCACCACAACATGAGGAACTGTATTAAAGGGTCCAGGTATTAGGAAGGTTGAGAACCACTGCTCTAGGTACTAGGTAAGCTGATCAAGAAACAAATAAAGGAAGTCACAGATATATAATGCAAGAAATAAAAAAGGGAAAAAGCTAACAGAAACAAAAAAAATTAAAATTTAGAAAAGGCTATTTTGCACAATTCTGTGGATTTAATGAATAATTTTTTGAAAAAAATTATTTGTTAAAGCAATATAAAACTTATTAAAATTTATTAAAACAGATTAAAAGGTGTAATTTCCATAAGATGAGGGGGGCATTGTCAATGAGCTAAACCCTCCCTTCCAAAGCCCTGGGGTCTTACGCTTTCTAGGGCACCTACCAATGCTTAGAAAGCAGCCTCCAACGTTGTTGAAGCTCTCCCAGACCTAAAAAGTGAGGAAGTCTTCCATTTTTTACATAAATCTGTACAACATTGATACCAAAAATCTCAAAGATAAACTATAGGGCAATTGATTAAAAAATAAGAAATAAATATAAACAAATAGAATTCAACATCATATCAAATAATTATATAGTATGATAATGTAAATTTTTTAGAAATATAAGTATGCTTCACTATTGGAATATTTATTAGTGTAACTTTTATCATATTTAATGCAGCAAAATAGAATTTCCTTTAATTTGCTTCATGGTGTCTAAAAATGCACTTGACAGCCCAGCCAGTGTGGTTCATTGCATCATCATCCTATGTATGAACCAGGAGGTCACAGTTCAATTCCCAACCAGGACACATGCCTGGGTTGCGGGCTCCATCTTCAGTAGAGGGCATGAGGGAGGCAGCCAATCAATGATTCTCATCATTGATGGTTCTATTTCTCCCTCTCCCTTTCTCTCTGAAATCAATAAAAATATATTAAAGCCCTAGCCAGTTTGACTAAGAGAATAGAGCATCGACCTGTGGACTGAAGGGTCCCAGGTTCAATTCCAGTCTAGTTACATGCCCAGGTTGAGGGCTCAATCCTCAGTAGGGGGCATGCAGGAAGCAGCCTATCAATGATTCCCTTTCATCATTGATGTTTCTATCTCTCTCTCTCCCTTTCCTTCTCCCTTCCTCTCTGAAATCAATAAAAATATATTTAAAAAAATAAAAATGCATTTGACAAACCTTGAGTGTCTATCTAAAGGAAATAAACACTAAAAAATACCAATAAATATTTCTTTTAAATTCATATGTAAATTTATATGCATATATTAACATAATTTTATATAGATATGTGCATATATATAGTATTGTATACATATTGCACTATCTAGGTATACATACCTAATGTATTGATATTGCATGCTATTGAGGTATAAAAAACTATATAAACTTAACAATATTACATGCAAATAGTAATAGTTTTGTCTCCTCTTTCAAATTTTTAGAACTGTTTTCTCTAATGCACCAGGTAATGCCAGAAGTATAATTTCTAACCAGTGGCAAAACTTCTTGCATTTTCCTATGTGCTATATGAATGAATAAAGGCAATGTGTTACTTACCTGCAATATAACATTATTTAGACTTAAAAAGGAAGGAAATTTGGACATGCTAAAACATGGATGAGCCTTGAGGACATTATGCTAAGTGAAATAGGCCAGTCAGAAAAGAACAAATACTATAGGATTCTGCTCACATGGGGTATCCACAGTAGTCCAATTCAGAGTTGAAAAGTAGAACGATAGCTACCAGAGCCTGAGGAAGAGAGAAAGGGAGAGTACTGTTTAATGAATATAAAGTTTCCTTTTTGCGAAGATGAACAGAGTTCTGAAGATGGATGGTGGTGATGGTTGCACAATAGTCTTCATGTATTTAATGCCGCTGAACTGTACACTTAATCATGGTTGAGAAGGTAAGTTATATATTACGTGTTACATTTTAACAGAGTTAAAAATGATACTTTTTTTAAAAGGTAGTACTGGGATAACTTGGTAAGTATCTGGCAAAAGACAAGTTTGGATTCATACTTATTATCATGCACCTGAATAAAATTCAAATTAATCAAAATTTAAATGTAAAAAACAATACTAGAAGAATACTGGGATTTAACATGGGGAGCTTCTACATTTTCTTGGCATGAAGAAGGTTTTTCTAGATAAGACCAAAATGAAGATGCCATAATCAAAAAGATAGAGAACTTTAAAAACACACACACTCTGACCTGCAGAACTTTACATGGCCTAAAAATAGTTAAAAATCAAATAACAATCTAGGGGGGAAATATTTGCACTTCACAGACTAATCTCCTTAAACATAGTAAACGCTTCCCCAACCTTTTCCTCTGGCTGCCACCTTTGGCCTCCTTCTGCCTCAGGTTGCAATGCACCACATCCCAGCACCCCAACATGAAGTAGTTCAAGGAAGCCTTCAGTCTCCCCAAAGTTTTTTTTTCTACATTATATAGTTAGCAGTAGTAGTTACTGAAATGCACACTGCACTCTCCTTTCCAAGTTTTTCAGAGTTGATTTTGGGAAGGACCGCCCAAGCCAGTTCACTTACTTGACAGGAATCAGAAGTTATGTAAAATCAATGGCTATTCAACTTCAGTCAATATTGGGGTTCCTGCTACCCTAGGGTTGTACAAAAGTCACCAAGGTATGAAGGAAACTCCTCTAGTGAGGCTCAGTTGCCCAGAATGGCCAGTGCAGTGCATCTGCTTTTTCTGGACATCACTAGAAGCACCCCGATCTTTAGTGACTTTGGGAACTCCAAACCAATGCCTAGGTTCCCTGGTGTTCTGTACTGCCTGTCCTTGAGGCCAAATCACCCTTGCAGGGGCTAATCCTGACAGGGGCCTGACAGACCTATACCATCCAGGCCAGATGAACCTCACCTCTCAACCTGTCTGCTTCTCCAGTGCACTCTGCCTGCCCTTTGTCTTCCCTCTGGCTGCCTAGCGTAGCTCTAGGAAAACATCCAGAAATGAAAGTTGATAAAAATTTGAAAATGAAGACTTCAAAATGAAAGTTTGTGTAACATGAAAGTTTGAAGCAATTTCTGCTGGGCTAACAGCAAAAATTCTCGAAGGTAAGGAATTATAAAAGGTCTCAGAATATGGGAATGGGGAAAATATGTAATACAAAATTATTGTTGTAATATGATATCCTGCTACTAGATGTTTGCCTGAATCTTGGGGAAATGAATTAAAATCATGCTGAGGTGAATTCCTGAGCATCTATTTTGTTCTAGACTCAACTTTCAAATGTTATCTTGATTTATAATTTCTTATTAAAAGTCTTTTTCCTTCTTTTCCTATAATAAAAGCCTCTTTCTGACAACCCTTTGGTTTCAAGCAAAAAATTTGAGAAAATGTCTTAATATGGAGCTGTGCAAAATGCATTATTGAGGATCAGATTGGCCAAATGTAAGCTCAGCATTTTATTTTATTTTCAGGCACAGATAACTGAATATAGAGATAAAATATGCCATTTGTCTTGCTGCTTCATAGTTAGAGGTAGGTCATTGCACTGATTTTAGTAGAACTTTGCTGTTTGAATATGGTCCATGTTCAAGGAGAGGTCATTGTCCAAGGTTGTAAGTGCAAATTAAAATGATGCAGCATTTTCTAGTACTTAATACACAATTTTTCTTCATTTAGCTTTATTATCTTGAACATTGTATCACTGAGTTTTTTATTTTACTTTGGCATAATTCAGCAATAAAGATTTTATGAGATAATCACTGAAAATTTTCTGATTTGTAATAAATATCCTTTAGTTATGTTTATGGAATATACCTCTGAAATCTAGAAAAGGACTTACTTTTACACATAAATTTGCATTTTTATAGCTTCTTACTTGACCTAGACTCTATTTTAGTGAATTTGGGAAACAATGAACTCAGATAGTGAGTGTGAAAAGTAACGTAGAGGATTGGGGCAGCAAAATTAAGTTAATTAAAGTGTGTCTAATCCACAAAACCTGAAGCCAAAATTTCTATAATGGGACTACAAATTATCCAATTTAGCTGTCAACAGTAGTCAATTAATGTGTGACTGCCAGATTCATATTTTTTGTATTCATATGCCACCGGTTTTCAGTGAACTAATAAATGGAGCAATCTCATATCAAAGCTATATGTAATGTCATATCATAGATATTCATAAAAGTGATCCTTTTAAAATTCAAGTCAGATCATGTCAATCTTCTGAGTGATTTTGTTGAATGACTTTGTGGCTCAGAGGACAAGTTCAAGTCCTTATAACAGTCTCTAAGCATAATCATCCCCTTCCTCACTCCATGCCCCCTCTGACCTCATGTCTTGATAAAACTGTAAAGTTTTTAAAAATCACCATAAGTGAATTCTTCAGAATCTATGGCTAGACAGAGTCCTTGATGTCAAAAAGCATAATCCATATTAAGAAAATTTGATAAATTGGACTTAAAAAATATTTTTGCTCACTGAAAGACCCTGTTCAAAGGACAAAGAGAAGCTACAGACCAGCAGAATATATTTACAAGTCATATATCCAACCAAGGTCTACTCTGGAATATGTAGAACTACTAAATAACAACAAAGAGGCACCTTGGCCCCGCAGAGGGCATTTAACAATGTCTGGAGATAATATTTGCTTGTCACAATTGGGGAGAAGCTGCCAGAGTTTAGTGATTAGAGGACAGGGATGCTGTTAAACACCCTAAAATGCACGGGGTAGGCTCCCACTGCAAAGAAACATCTGCTCAAAATGTCAATTGTATCAAAGTTGAGAAAAAGAAGACAGTAGATAAAAACAAATCTCAAAATTAAAGGCTTCATCCCAGATATAAAAGGACTAATTGATCAAAGTCAAGTCTGTTTAATGAGGCAATGTACACTCAAAGTGTTTTAAAATGCAATAAAACAACAACAACAAAAACTCAACAGTAGAAAACATTTTAAAAAGCAATTCAATTAGAAAATAGGCAAAAACATGAAAAGACATTTCACTGAATAGGATGTACAGATGACAAACAAGTAGAGTATTCCACATCTCCAGCAATTAGGGTAATAAAAATTAAATCATAGTGGGATATCACTACATACCTATCAGAATAACTAGTAAAAGAGAGTGACGCCAGCAAATGCTGGTGAGAATGTGATGAAACTGGTAGGACGTGTAAACATGGGACAGCTATCCTGGAAAACAATTTGGCAGTTTCTTAAAAATGTAAACATGCAATGGAGGAATGAAAACACATTGACACAACAATCTATAAATAAATGTTGGGAGAAGCTTTGTTCATAACCGTCCCTAAATGGAAATATTCCAAATGTCCTTACTTGGTGAATGACTAGGCAAACTGTGAAACAGCCATACCATGGAATAGCAGTCAGCAATAAAAAGTGGCACTTGCGCCCTGACCGGTTTGGCTCGGTGGATAGAGCATCGGCCTGCGGACCAAAGGGTCCCAGGTTTGATTCCAGTCAGGGGCATGTACCTGGTTGCGGGCACATTCCCAGGAGGGGGATGTGTAGGAGGCAGCTGAGTCGATGTTTCTCTCTCATCGATGTTTCTAAATATCCCTCTCCCTTCTTCTCTGTAAAAAAGAAATAAAATATATTAAAAGAAAAGGGGCAGTTGCCCTGGCTAGTATTGCTCAGTGGACAGAGCATCAGTTCTCACACTGAAGGGTCTCAGATTTGATTCCTAGTCAAGGGCACATACATGGGTTGCAGGTTTGATCCTCAGCCCTGGTGTGGGAGGCAGCCAATATGTGTCTCTCTCATATTGATGTCTCTCTCCCCATCTCCCTTCCATTATCTCTAAAAATCAATGGAAAAATATCCTTGGGTGAGGATTAACAACAACAAACAGCAAAGTAGTTATACACTTTGCTACAAAATATACAATTTGAATGAGTCTCCAAATAATTATGCTACTTAAAAAGCCAATCTCCAAATATTACATAATATGATTCCTTTATAAAACATTATTAAAATAAAGAATTATAGGATAGAGAACAGATCATTGTTTCTAATGTTTAAGTAGGGTGGAAGAAAGAAAAATCTGTGTGGCTCAAAAAAAAAAAAAAAAACAAGATAAGTAACCATATGGTGATGGCATACTGGTTATTATAAATTCAACATCCTGGTTGCAATATTATACTATTGTTTTGCAAGTTGTTACCATTGTGGAAACTGGATTAAGAGATCTTTCTGTACTATTTCTTAATGCAAAAAAGAAGGTTGGCTGTTAAAAAAAAAAGAAGGAAGTAACACTAGTAACAATTTGAAACACAGAACGTGTGGAATTTGGATGAAGAAAAAAAATGGAGAAAGGATACCTCTGTCATCTACTATTCTTGGTAAGAGAGTCTGTACTCCATAACACTCCAAATACAACAATTACTGAGTAAATATTTTTTTCAAGGCATTGAGCCCTGCTCTGTGACTACTATGTTTCATGGTTATATTTAAACAAAATAGTAAATAAAATTCTTCTATAGCTTAAAAGGTTAAGATTGACTTAGCCCAATCTCAACACTTTCTAAATTTATAGGACAAAATATTTTACAGCAAAAATTGGTGTTTATTATAATGACTGAAATCCATTTGAATCTGACCAAGAAATAGGGGATAAAAGAAAATATGATAAAGTTTGATTAATGAATATGTTGTTTTATATATATGAAAACTTTGGGTTGAATCATCATTCTTTGAATCAATAGTGCCCATTTGAACCATCTCAAATAAATGCAGACTGTTATAATAAATACAATAAATAAGACTTTGAGTGCTTTAATTAGCTTGGATAGCACATGAGAAATGTATTTCAGTAAATGTAATTGTCAGCTCTTTTATCCAAACTAGAAAATTGCTTCTAAATGAAACAATGATTATACACACTGACTGTGGCAATGATTGGGTTGTTACTATGGAAAAAGAAATAGAAACAATTAACCAAGGCTACCAACCACAGTAATTAATTTCTGGGGAAAGGTGGGCCTGTGAGAGTAAAAGCATAGATGTGCAAGCGAAATCGGAGTTGGACATGGACTGATGTCAAGTGGGAACAAAGCTTGTGATTAAACATTTAAATAATCCCCCAATGAAATATAAATCTGAAGATGGATACCAAAATAGGAGATATATTCCTAGTGGGAAAAGACTCACAGAAACTTCAAGTTTCAAGGACCAAGGTGTGGGCCAGGCTTTTCCTGAGAGTTGAGTGTCTCCAAGAAGAGGTTGGCAGATGGTGGGAGTGATAGTCTGAAGTGGCAACAGTTTGCAAGAATATCCTTGCCTACTTTCTGGCCTTGAGAGACATCCGGTGGGGCAGAATAAAACAGTGTCTGAGAAAGCTGCAAGGAAAGCAGTCTCTTTAAGGGGAAGTACATGAAGACAAGGACATTTCCATTTTGCTGAATGGAACAGAGCGTGGCAGAAGCATGCAATCAGAAGGCTAGGAGGCATGTGTGGCAGCACAGGCATCCCTGCTTTTTGAAAGTATGTTATGCCACTTCACGTTTACGAAAAACCTGCGTTCATATCTGTTTTTGCTAACTGAAAGAAACCTGAAGAGGATTTTCACTTTTATGGGGAGAAAAAAGGCAAACAGCAAAGATAATGTTCGGCTTTTGTTTTGCACTGAGCTGTTACAGAGGCGGCTCGCACCCCGGCAGCGAGAGGGGTCCCAGGCTCCTTCCTCAGAAACACACTCAGTATCTCAGCATCCACCCGCCACAGCTGTGCACTGTGCCTTGAGCATCTGTGCTTTATGTGGAGTGATTTTCTGCATCTGTTAGCAAAGGGAAGAGATTAACCAATGAACTTATATGCACACATACATAACCCAGACACAGACCAGAATGCGGTGAGGTCAATGGGAAACAAAGGGGGCATCTAAAATACTTTCAACAGTAAATATAAATTTTTGAAACATATGTGTCTTAAGGTAATTGCTTTGTCACTTTACACCATTTTGGCTTATGAAAGGTTTCCTAAGAATGCTCTACTTTCAGAGAGCACGGTAACCTGGATTTTAAAAACATCTACGGGGAAGGTCAAGGGGGGAAAAAATAAAAGGAGACATATGTGCTACTCTTTGTAATATTTTAAGCAATAAAACAAAATTTTTTTAAAAAGTCTAAGTCATGATGAGTGACCAGGGAGGTATAAACTTCTGGTGATGACTACGGTCAACAGTGATATCAGGCATGGTGGAGGATGAGTGGGCAGCGGACTTGGTGCTCTTGTCCACTCTACCCCAAGGCTGTGGCAGCTTGTGAAAAGGTGGGTTCTGGAGGGTTGCTCCTGGAATGTGTTTATAGTAGACAGAAGTCTGTCAGAGATATGACACTTCAGAGATGGGAAACAGAAATACTTCATATAAGACATTGCACTAGGCACTGAAGATTCAGTATGAGCAAAATGACACAATCTCTTCTTTCAAAATGCTTGCAATCTAGTAGGAAGGACAGAAAGGGCACAAACTGGCATGAAGATCTACAAGGATTGTGTGTACATTTACATCATGTATAAACAAGTACATGCATGGTGGTGAGGGGGTAGGGAGAGGGAGGGTACCAATAGTGCCTCAACTGAAATACAGAGCAGTGGTAGGAGTCCAAAAGAATTCCGTCTGGGCCCGTGGGTGCTTTTCTTAACTGAACACAATACAATTTAATTTAACTTAATTTCATTTAATTTATCTTTGTCTATCTATCTATTATCATCTATCTATCTATCTATCTATCTATCTATCTATCTATCTATCTATCATCATCTATCTATCTTTTCTACAACTGCATATAATCTAGTCTAATTTTTGAGACCTTGAATCTAAACCCATCTTTTTAATGAATGTCATTTAATTCTTGGTTCAACTCAATCTGTACTTGTGGCCTAAAAGTTCATAATTTCTCACCAAAACCGGTTTGGCTCAGTGGATAGAGCGTCGCCCTGCGGACTGAAGGGTCCGGGTTCGATTCCGGTCAAGGGCATGTACCTGGGTTGCGGGCACATCCCCAGTGGGAGGTGTGCAGGAGGCAGCTGATCGATGTTTCTCTCTCATTGATGTTTCTAACTCTCTATCTCTCTCCTTTCCTCTCTGTAAAAAATCAATAAAATATATTTTTAAAAAAAGTTCATAATTTCTCATGCTTTCACAACCTTTCTCTTTCCACTTCAACTTGTCTAGATTTCTATACCCTTATTTATGCCCCAGCCTGAATCTTATTCCTAATTTTCTGCTCATTTTCAGGTTCCGAAGGTCTGGCTCCTATGTCCCAATTTTGCCCTAATTTTTCTATTGAGGACTAATTCTAAGGGACACCAAAAGGACAGATATTTATAATAAATAATTTATTAAATCATATAGCATAAACACTTTCCAGTCTACAATTTGCTCCTATCTACCAAAATTCTTCACTTTGCAATGACACTTAAATAGACATAAATTTGCATAGAAATTTGCCTTATGCTTTTATTTGAATCCAATTCATTTAATGCTACAGAATAACAGTATTATTTCCAGAATTCTTTTCTGAACTCTCTCAAAGGAACTAGTGCTAACATTAAATCAATTTAAGAAAATTTGCTTCCTGAAAGCATAAAGCATAACTTAGTCTTGTTGGTAAAAATGTTAGCAAATCACAGAGGGAATCAAGGACCCTGGACAAGATAACATCAGAAAACTATCTATTGCCCCTCTGATTACTCTCATTGCCATGGTGATAGAAGAGGGAAGAAGGAAGCTTTGGAGAAGTGAAGACATTCTAATATTATATATATATTGATTTCAGAGAAGAAGAGAGAGGGAGAGAAAGATAGAAACATCAATGATGAGAGAGAATTAAAAATTGGCTGCCTCCTGCACACTCCCTACTGGGGATCTAGCCTGCAACCCTGGCACATACCCTTGTCCAGAGTTGAACCTGGGACCCTTCAGTTCGCAGGCTGACACTCTATCCACTGAGCCAAACCAGCTAGGGAGACATCCTAATATTCTTGCTTATAAATCTGAGTGAATAATATGAAAGCCCACATGTCCAATCAAATCTCTTACGATTCTTACATGAGTAAGAGTCAGGGTTTCTTCAAGTTGTACCAGAAGTCAACTAAAAAATGTCCACGGCTATAAAAATGAGGGCAGGTGGGGTGTGGGCAGAACCTTCATTCACATTCAAAGTGAAGAGCCATTGAATTCTTCTGTATTATTCATCTTGCTAGGTCTGTTATCAAGTTTGTCACAAATATAAAAGAGAGGATAGATAACAGAAATATATTTACTGTATATATATATAATTGTGATATGTGTGTACACAGACACACACACACACACACACACATATGATCTGCAGCATCAAGAAAATGTGACAATGGAAGGTGTAAGAGGGAATGTGGGCTAGGCTTCACAATGGGAAAGAGAAAATAGGTAAAGTCTGCCAAAAAGTATGTCTTTATTCTTAGGATACCTGAATAGAAGGGTAATATCCCTGTAACAGTCATTCCTAAATCAGGTAGACCCCTTATTACTTAGATCACAACTGTAATCCTGAGCTGAATGGCGAATGCTACACTTAAGAACTGGATTCTGAGAAGATGGTTAAGAATCCATGATACACCTATATGTATTCTGTTAGGTTCTCAGGGATATGGTGGTACTACATAGAGAAATGCTAGTATATCCTGAAGGAATATAAACATGGAAAATGGAAGAAAAAGAAGACTTATAGGGATAAGTAGTGCTTTCACGATAGCTATTTTCAAATATTGGAATGCTTATGGCATAGGGAATGAACTTATTCACATTGCTATGGAATTAAACGGTAGCAATAACAGGAAGAGAATTATGGCTTAATAAAAATGTCAGTGCTTTAGAGCTTATAAGTAATATCACGGGAGGTACTCAAGGTGGAGGATTAGCTGACTTGGAGGGATGGGTGACGGCAGTGTAGAGGGGCATGTGGCATGGGTGAGAAATCAGGCTTGATCATATTAGCTAAATTTTTTCCAACCTTAAGATTCGGTGACTTTTTAGAAAAGAACATGCATAGGACTTAGATACAAAAATATGAGAGACAAGCTCAATTAAGGTAAAGATTGACCATTGTCAAGAAAGATACTGGCCTAGGACATGACTACTCACTGTAACTGGCTTTTACTTAGAAAGTTTTAATTTCAAACTATCCTATGTGTTTACTTTAGGTTTCTGAGTTGGTAAGGCCTCCTCTAAACTTGTCAGGCTTAGTATGTGGCCCTTTTTTCCTCCACAATAGTGATCTGAATCCTACCAACACATGGGAGGATTGAACTTAGCTGCCACTTGAAGTCAGTTGTTGTCTTGTGGCTTGCTTTGGCCAATGAAACATAAGTGGAAATGCTATGTCTCACTTTTAGACAGAGGTATTAAGTACCAGAACACAGTACTAATATGCCATATCCTTTTGTAGTCATGGAAGCTTTTGTCAAGTTGATGCCTCCACAACCTTGCCAACCCAGAGAAATAAGATTTGCTATTTCAAACCACTGAGAGTTTTCTAGTCGGTTTTCGTAGTATAACCCACTCTATCCTGGTTGATACCCCTATGAATCCTTATTAAGATGCGTGTGAAGAAGTCACTGAGTGTTCCTACAAAATTATTTTTAAATGCTCCACTATTTATAATATAATAACTATTAATTGAATGTAAATAAAAAGTATATTTTTTCTTTCACATCTCTCAGTTACTTTCATCCTAATTTATTTTCATAATCATTTCCAGTGATTAATGAATTACAAAAATTTTTGTCAAGAATTTAAAGAATGCAGAAAGTTGAAGCAATATAGAATCTGGCTTTCTCCCAAATTCCATAATGCAATAATAATCATTATTGAAAATAATTTTAGAACATCAAGGCAATTTTTCAGTGGTTCTCTTTCACTTCATTAGGCATATTGAATCTTTATTCTACTGTGTAATTGGAGAGCCAACTCAATCCTATTCACCATTTCCAAACATGCACCCCCCAGTAGAAGCCTGTCAGTTACCTCCTTCCTTTTTTATCAGAAGTACAGAAATTATTGTGCCAGAACTATGTGGAGAAATTGCATTGCCTGAGAGTCCTAGCTCCCAGGTTATTATAGCACAAGGTAATTAGGGCTTTTAAAGCATGAATTTTCTACTAGTTCCATTGTCTTTGGTTAAATGACAGGAAACGCTACTTTATCAAACATGGTTCACAATACAATTGACATTTGGTTCCTTTATAAGAAAAATTTTGTCAAGAATTCAGGAATGTGCTGCTACATTAATTATATCTACAAAAATCATTTTAACAAAAGTGGGTGGGGTGGGTAGTGAATTCAATCAGAAAGCTGATTAGAAACATAAATAAGGGAATTAATTTGGATATGCTTCTCTCTCATATTATTTTAGAGCTTTGAGTACTTCAATAAAATACACAAAATTGTCTATTTCTAGATCAATATTTGTTTTCTCTAATATGTCTAACCACAAAGAATTCTTTCCTTTCAGTCAGTCTATAGAATGCTATTTTCTTTAAATCATCTGGTCAAAACCAAAATGACATAACTGAATTCTGGAAATAACTGTTGGAATAAAAAAAGAACCCCAGTGATATCAATTCAAAAAAATGCAATATAAAAATTTGTCATTAAATTGAAAGGGTATAATGCCCTTACATTTATCGAAGAGATTAAGACTTAAAGCAAAGGCTTGCTTTAGAGCCATAGAGAATTGTTTCAGAAAATGTCTGGGAGAGAATATTAACAGAGTGATAGCAAGGGAACAAGGGGTGGAATGTGAGTCCAGGTAGCAACATCTAGAGAGGCTTTAGGAGACAATAGCTTGATTCTCACACCAGCCCACATTTAAAATTAGCCACAGTTTATGGCTAAAATTTTAAGTGAAATTTTAAATTAACTTCATAAATAAAATCATGTTTTATACATTTTACACTAAGCAATTTTAAAAATAAATTTATGGTACCCTTCTCTTTTCTTCAAAATTCATTTTCCTCACAATTCCAAGGGCTGGGTTTCTGAGCTTTCAATTTCCTTAGGTTTAATTATAAAGTCAATTAATCTAGAATATACCATGGATGTTAATAAACTTGCTCTGTTTATAATGCCTTTCTTTTTCTATTTTGTGAATGCCTAGCTATTCTTCAAGACCCTATTTAAATTCCAACTCAATACAGACTGACAGCTGTCAGAGGGGAGGGGTTTGGGAGGCTGGGTTAAAAAAGGTGAAGGGATTAAACAAAAACCAAACCAAACTCCTAGACACAGACAACAGTATGGTGATTACCAGTGGGAAACAAGGTTGGGAAGAGATAGAAAAGGGTAAAGGGAGGATAAAAGGAGATGGAAGGAGACTTGACTTGGGTGGTGAACACACAATATAATATACAGATTATGTTTTATAGAATTACATACCTGATACCTATATAATTTTATTAACCAATGTCACCCCAATAAATTCAACTTAAAAACATTTTAAGAAGCCTCACTCACTTTAGTACAGAAGAAAGATAACTTATGATCATTCTTCCCCCACCAAGAATGGAAAGAATTATAATTTCTAAGCTTTGAAACAGGAGTAACTACCTATCAATGAGATCTGGCCTTTGACCTGGTCTCATGAGTCCATAGCACACATATCAGTGTGTGCTCTCATTTCTGATCATAGCTGCACAAAGGACTTTCAGTGACAGTATGGTTGGAGCTTGGACATGTAAATCTTAAAAGATGACCTTTGTCTGAGATAAAGATGGCATTTCCCACTATCTAATAAGTTAAGATTGTCACTAATATGAGAGAAGAATTTCAAGGATGTCTTTGCTTCCCATCCAAATGCCATTTTCCTCACAAATTTTGGAAGTAGCTATCTATCCATTTTTAAAGTCAAGATATTTTTCAAAGCCTGCTTTAGAAGACATTTTTTTCTGTTATTCCTTGTCCCACTTTATTTTTATTTCTTCTTCTTCATCTTAACACATCGTAATAAAGAATGAAAGCATGTTTATCACCTAAAAGAATTCCAACTCAATAAAAATCTTTCATAACCCCCTCAGGCAGTTATTTGGTTTTTTTCTGTGATACCATGTTTTGTCGGTATTTTTATAACCTCACGAGTATTACATTCCCTCTATTTAGATGTGTCTTACACTGTGAAAACTTTGAAGATAATTACTGAGTCTTCCTTCTCTATGATCTGAGTACATAGATAGTATCAGCTAAATGATAGGATTCGATTAGCCTGTGTTAGATGGATGTATGATTCTCGAATAGTCGGTTTTGGTGTAGCAACGACTGGTAAGCATTTCCCAGCATCTTTCTTCTCCTTCACTTTTAGTAATGGGCATTCATCTCTGAGTTTCAGTTGGGCACATAGCTGCTCAGTTAGACACAAATTGTCCCATATCCCTGAGTGAATTAAGTGACTAAATTTTTACCAGTGACACGTGAGCACAAGTGATATGTGTAACTTCTGCATCATGTCCATGGGAACAAATTACGTATCCTGCTTATTCTCATCAGCTTCTCCACAGACTAGATATCAGCTGTGATGCTGATGAGGCAGGCATTAGAAAGTAAATGGGGACCTAGAAGACATCACGAAACAGTCCACCTCTTCTCAGACCATGAAGAGAAAGAGAAATAAACTTCAGTGCTACTTGAGACATCATCACTTTTGGACTCTCTTTGTTACAGAAGCTCAGCCTATATCTTATCCCATATCCTATATCATTTGCAATATAGTTGCCCTATGTCAGGGCAGGTAGTCCTCTGGCAGATACCTTCAGCAGTTTTCAGACCTGACAGATACTGTCACATTCACTCTCTAGTTGTCCTGTATCCCCACTAGCACACAAGAGCTGTGGTACCAGCTGTCTGTGCCAATGTCTGTTGGCAGTACAACTCCAAACAGTAGTTGCACCTCTAGGCACTTCAAGAGCCAGGACCAGCAGGTCCAGTGATTTCCAGCAGTTGCTTCCGTCAACAGCTCTCACAGGGCTTTCAAGTCTGTTCCTTTGTCACTAGATAGCTGTTATCCTCTCAGCATCTGAATGACTATGTGTCTAGTGGTGTATTAAATATGTTTAAATAGCTCTCTTTCACAGAACAAGAGCAAATAGAAAAGACTCCAGTTTGTTTGCTGATTTCCACATATAAATGTGTAATACTCACAGCATGACCAATTTCATGCTAGCAACACGACATCACTAAATGTGGAGTATGTGGAGCCGAGAAGAGCTGCATGCACTTGCCTTTTGAGGGCTGGTAAGAGCAGTTTCCAACACACCACTGACTTGAAAGTGTCAGTTATCTACTGTGGCACAGCAAACCACCCAAACTTGCCTGCTTAAAGCAAAAACTCATTATTTGCTTACAATTCTGGACAGTAATTTTGTCTGGGATTACTGGGATTGTTTTCCTCTGGGTCCACTCATGTTGTTGTAGACAATTAGCATCTCAGAAAGAGACTGCACGGACTCACGCACTCATGTGTCTGCAGTTGGTGCTCACTGTAGGCGGGAATACCTTGAATCTCTTTCCATGGACTCTCATATTATGGCAGGATCTTTACTTGGGAGTCCAAGGGCAAATTTCCAAGGGGATCATAAAGGCAACTTCTACGCCCATTGAGACTCCACTCTGAAGTCCCATAATGTTCCTCTCCTTGTATACTATCAGTCAGCTAAGGTGTGTCACAAGGCCAGCTTAAATTTAATGCATCAACCCATTTTGATTAGACAAGAAAGCAATTTAATTGGTAGCATTTTCCCCTTGTATCTATAAGTTCAAATGGTATTTTAAAGCATAGTCAAACCACCACACACCTATTAGGATGGTTACTATAATTAAAAACAAGCAAAACAAAAAAATAAGTGTTGGTCAGGATTTAAAGTGCGAACCCTTGTACACTGTTGGTAGGAATGTAAAATGGTATAGCTGCTATTGAAAACAATAGAGCAGTTTTTCAAGAAATTAAACATAGAATACTATATGACGCAGCAATTCCACTTTTAGGTCTATAAACCCAAAAATTGAAAGTAGGAACTTGAAATCTGTGTATGCCCATGTTCATAGCAACATTATTCACTATACCCAAAAGGTGAAAGCAACCCAAGTGTTGATGGGAAGCAACCCGTCAACAGATGAATGGCTAACCGACATGTGGAGGATATATACAATGGAATATTATTCAGCTTTAAAAATAAAGACATTCTGACACATATTATAACATGAATACACCTTGAAGACATTATGTTAAGTGTAATAAACCAGTCACAAAAGGACAAATACTGTGAGTCCATTTATATGAGGTACCTAGAGTAGGAAAATTCAGAGACAGAAAGTTGAATGCTGTTTACTGGGAGTTAGAATGGAAAATTGTTGTTTAATAGGTATTGATTTAAAAAAATTTTTTTTGGTTAATCCTCACCAGAGGATATTTTTCCATAGACTTTTAAGGAGAGTGGAAGAGAGAGGGAAAGACAGAGAGAAACATCGATGTGAGAGAGACACATCAGTTAGTTGCCTCCTGCACAAGCCCGGATCAGGGCCCAGGCCAGGGAGGAGTCTGCAACCAAGGTATATGCCCTTGATCAGAATTGAACCTGGGACACTTTGGTTTGCAGGCCAATGTTCTATCCACTGAGCCAACCCAGCTAGGGCTTAATTTTTATTATTATTATTATTTATCTTTAGTTTTGCAAGATAGAAAGAGTTCAGGAGATAGGTTGGGTGAACATGTGGATGTTCTTAGCACTACTGAACTGTCCACTTAAAATAGTTAAGATGGTAAGTTTCCTGTTGTGTATCTTTTGCCACAATTTAAAAACTCACAGAGCCACAAATTCTTTGACACCCATTGAGAGGTAAGTTCTCTGTCTCTTCCCCTGGAGCCTCAGTGGGCTTTTGACTCTCTTGGAAGCCAGTAGAATGAGGCAGAAGAGTGTGGCACGAATTATAATACTATCGCAGAAAAGGCAGCATAATGTTTGCCTTGTTTGCTGAGACACTTGTTTGTGGAGCCCTGAAGTCTGGTGACCTTATGGCCACCATGCCTGGTGAGATGCCAGGGCACATCGAGAAGCAATGAGTAAGTGCTACTGAGAATCTCGGCTAAGGCGCAGAAGACAGTCAGCATCCACTGACCAACTCAGTGCGGATGCTTCTGGCGATTCTAGGCCCCAGCCATAGAGTCATCCACAGCCCACTGGGAGTCTCAGCTGAAGTCCAGACATCATGCTAGTAGGCCTGGCAAACTAGTCTCACCAGACCTGGCCAAAGTCCCGACTCAGATTCAGGTGGCTTCAGAAAATGTGTTTTAAGCCTCAACATCTTTGTTTTAAAATAACAGCTTTATTGAAATATAATTCACATATCATAAAATTCATCCTTTAAAATGTGTAACTTAGGGTTTTTTTAATTATACTCACAGAGTTGTGTAATTATCACTTCTATCTAATTTTAGAACATTTCATCACCCAAAATGAAGCCCCATGCTCATTAGCACTCACTTTTCTTTCCCTACTCCAGTCCTACTCTATAGATTTGCCTATTCTGGAAATGTTATATAAATCGAATCATGATATAAGTGGCCTTTTTTGCCTGGATTTTTTCACTAGAGTGAGGTTTCAAGGCCTGGCTGATTTGGCTCAGTGGATAGAGTGTCGGCCCTCAGACTGAAGGGTTCCACGTTCAAATCTGGTCAATGGAATGTGCCTTGGTTGCAGACTCTATCCCAGTTGAGTGAGTAGGGGAGGCAACCAATCGATGTGTCTTTCTCACATGGATGTTTCTCTCTCTCCCCCTCTCCCTCCACTCTCTCTAAAAATCAATGGAAAAATATCATTGGGTGAGAATTAAAAAAAAAAGAACACTCATTCATATATTAAGGTCCCAACATTAATTTACAACCTAATTATATTGGCTTGCCTAAGGAAGAAACTGGTTTTTTTCCAGATATAAAGAATTATAAAATTCCACTTTACCTTTCACTTATAAAAAAGTAAAGAGAAACAGTCCATAGCAGAACTTAAACCTTACAATGAAAAGACTACATGGAAATAAAATGTTCAGTAGCTGAGAAGGAAAAAAACCAGCTCAATTGTTGAGCATTGGTCTGCACACCAAAGGATCTTGGGTTCAATTCCCAGGCAAGGGCACATACCTGGGTTGTAGGTTCAATCCCTGGCCCCGGTCGGGGTATGTGCAGTAGGTAAGCAATCTGATATCTCTCTCTCACATGGATGTTTCTCTCTGTCCCTCCCTCCCTCCCTTTCTCTTTCCTTCCTTTCTATTCTATCTAAAATCAATAGAAAAATATCCTTGAATGAGGATTAAAAATTAATAATAGCCCTAACCAATTTGGCTCAGCGGATAGAGCATCGGCCTGCGGACTCAAGGGTCCCAGGTTCTATTCCAGTCAAGGGCATGTACCTTGGTTACGGGCATATACCCAGTAGGGGGTGTGCAGGAGTCAGCTGATCAATGTTTCTCTCTCATCGATGTTTCTAACTCTCTATCCCTCTCCCTTCCTCTCTGTAAAAAAAAAAAAAAAAAAAAAAATAGTAATAATAATAATAAATAATAATAACAAAATAATTCTTTTTTAAAAAAGAATGAGGTTTCAAGGTTCATTCATGTTGTAGCATGTATCAGTATTTTATTCCTTTAAATGGCTGAATAATATTTCACCATATAAATATACCATGTTTTGTTTATCTAAGCATCAGTTGATAGACATTTTAGTTGGTTTCACTTTGGAGCTATTATGAATAAGGATGCTATGAACATTCATATACAAGTTTTGGTGTGAACACATGTTTCCTATTCTCTTGGATATATACTCATAGGTGGAATTCCAGGGTCATGTAGTAACTACATTTAGCTAGCATTTTGAGGAACTGCCAAAATATTTTTCAAACTGGCTTCCCCATTTTACCAATGCCACCAATAATGTATATGGGTTTCAATTTGTCGACATCCTTGCTAAATTTATTTTTAGCTCTTATTTTACTTGTCTGAGTGGGTGTAGCATAGCATGCCATTGTGGGTTTGATTTGCATTTTCTAATGACTAATGTAGTTGAGCATCTTTTCATGGCTTGCAATTTACATATCTTCTTTGGAGAAATATCTATTCCAATACTTCATCCATTTTTAATTTGGCTATTTGTCTTTTTATTATTGTGTTATAAATGTTCTTTAGATATTTTGGATACAAATCCCCTATCAAGATACATGATTTGCAAATATTTTCTCCCATTGTGTGGATTGTCTTTTCATTTTCTTGATGGTCCCCTGTGAAGTATGCAGTACAAGGTTGGTTCCCTTGCTATTTCCTCTTGACATGTATTGATATGCACACTGCTACTAGGCCATATGGTTAGAGTAGTAATTAGATTAACAAAAGTAATTTTTATTCAGAATAACTTCTTTGGGGGGATAATTTCCTTTATCTTTTCCAAAAGAGTAAAATTATATCCTCATTAACACTGCAACTAAACTATTGGCTTTGATAAATTCAGGATGAATATAAAATAGTAAAGCATTTGCTTTTCTTTATTCTGAAAAACTGCAATGATGAGGATTTGGGGTAAATATTCCCATGATGGGTGATAAATATGTATGTATTCCATAATAATGCCGTGTGAAATATTACTTTATGAAACAAGACTTTAGAAATTATTTTAGATTAAAAGGTCCCAGACTGGGCAGAAAATAGGAGATGGATTAGTTAATATCTTGAATCTTGTTTTTTATCAGAATCAGTTTGTGCTGAGCAGATCTGTTCATTTAAAAGGGTTTCTCATAACAGGGCAGATGACATTTATATAAAGAAAGTGGACATTCCATAAAAGATGTTTTCAATATATATTGCTTCTTAAAAAATAATATATGAATGAATATAATATTTATTAGTATAAATTAATTTGAAAATTCACAAAATTTGAAATGTTGTATCTTTGTAACAATTCCAAATTTCCACCACTGGGAAACCAGCTACTTTCTCTTCCACAGGTGACTAATTTATTTAAAGGCCCACATAATTGGCTTTATTTTGACATTAAAATTTAACAACTGTCATTTTTATTGCTAATTTGGTCTTGCTCAAACAAAATGAAGTGAACATAATATGTTATAGTCCTGATAAAACATTAGATCTATTAGTAATTTATAATCAAATAATAATACTAATTTAGTAGAGAGGCAAAATTTAAAGTGTTCCACCTGCTGTAGGAATCTAAAATATAAAAAATCTAATATGGTTAATTGTTTACAATGAAGGATATCAGTAATGAAAGATGTACTTTTAATTCTATCAATATATGGTATATAGCAACTATTGATGATTAGTAACTTACCTAATATGTAACCAAGGCCAAGCACACTTTCAGGTATTCCCCTATCTCTTGCTGATGGATTAGAAGACCGTTTAGTGACATTTTGTGGACAGCAGTTCTTTAATACTTCCTGTAATATGGAAAGTAATAGCAGTAATTGTGATCAACAGTTCTGATAATCTAATAGAAAATTCTATTTCTCAAGAATTTCATTAAGGATGTATGTATCTTTATACAGATAATAAACCTGACAATAGACTGCATCTTTATTTTGCTTTATTTAGTAAAAAAGAATCAGCTCAATCAAATGTATTGTCACAATCAAATCTTAAGATAACATATTTAGCAATTAACTAAAACAACTATATCAAATGGACAATTGTAAAGCTCATCCTATCTAATAAAAGAGAAACATGGTAATTGGCATACGACCGCTACCCTTCCCATTGGCTAATCAGGGCGATATGCAAATTAACTGGCAGCCAAGATGGCGGCCAGAAGCCAGGCAGCTTGAAACTAACATGAGGCTTGCTTGCTTCAGTGACGGAGGAAACCAACGTTCCCTGCCTGCCACTGCAGGCCTCTGAGCTGGCAGTTTGAAACATAGTTACAAAAATAGAAGCTAAACAAAACCCCAGAAACCAGCTTTCAGCTAGCCGGGATCTCAGACCTGGAGTTGATACAGGCCTCGATTGTAGAACCTAAACAAACCAGATACCTGCTTTCAGGAGCGGAGGCCTAAGAGCTGGAGCCTCAGAGCTAAAACTGGCTCAGAATAAAAAAAAAAAAAAGAAAAGAAAAAAAGGAGCAGTTGGGAGCTTCAGTCCCAGCCTGAAAACAGCCCTCAGCCCCTCACCCAGACTGGCCAGGCACCCCAGTGGGAACCCCCACCCTGAAGGGTGTGTGACCAGCTGCAAACAGCCATCATCCCCTCATCCAGGCTGGCCAGGCACCCCAGTGGGGACCCCCACCCTGATCCGGGACACCCTTCAGGGCAAACCAGCCAGCCCCCACCCATGCATCAGGCCTCTATTCTATATAGTAAAAGGGTAATATGCCTCCCAGCACCAGGATCAGCGGAGCCGAGAGGTCTCCCGGCACCAGGATCAGCGTGACAGGGGGCAGTGCCCAAACCCCCTGATCGCCCTGCGGCTCTGTGTGTGACAGGGGGCGGGGCCACAACCTCCCTATCGGCCCTGCTCTGTTCCTGACAGGGGAAGGCGCCCCAACCCCCTGATCGGCCCTGCTCTGTGCCTGATAGGGGGGAGCTCCCCAACCTCCTGATTGCCCTGCGGCTCTGTGTGTGACAGGGTGCAGTGCCCCAACCCCCCCACCCCATGGGCTCTGCTCTGTGTGTGATGGAGTAGAGCCATAACCTCCCCATCGGCCCTGCCCTGAGTGTGACAGTGGCGGCACCCCAACCCCCTGATCAGCCCTGCTCTGTGGGTGACAGGGGGGAGCTCCCCAACCCCCTGATTGACCCTGCTCTGTGCGTGACAGGGTACAGAGCCCCAACCCCCCTGATCGGCCCTGCTCTGTGCGTGACAGGGGGCAGTGCCCCAACCCCCTGATAGTCCCTGCTCTCTGTGTAACAGGGGGTGGCACCACAACATCCCCATTGACTCTGCCTTGAGTGTGACAGGGGACGGTGCCCCAACCCCCCAATCGGCCCTACCCTGAGCGTGACTGAGGGTGGCATCGCAACTTCCCAATCCGCCCTGCTCTGTGCATGACAGGGGGCGGCGCCCCAACTCCCCCATCGACCCTGCTCTGAGCCTGACCAGGGGCTGCACCTAGGGATTGGGCCTGCCCTCTGCCACCTGGGAGCAGGCCTAAGCCAGCAGGTCGTTATCTCCCAAGGGGTCCCAGACTGCGAGAGGGCACAGGCCGGGCTGAGGGACCCCCCTCCCCCCGAGTGCACAAATTTTTGTGCACCGGGCCTCTAGTGTAATATAAGAAAATATTCCTTTTGTATCAAGAACAGACCACTAAGTGGTCTCATAAACTATAATCAAAACAAGCAAAATAAAGCCAGGAACACAAGTTTTCTGAGTGATAGCCTTGTTGGTATCAGGCAACTAAAATAGTTTTCATTCAAAAAGCTTTCTAATTTTTGCTCTAGTGTGTAATATTTTCTGTATGAATTTAGTGCTATGTACTACTGAGAATTTGGGATGAAGACAGTATATGCTACAATCAATTTAATATAATTTGATAAATATGTCTTCAGAATTGTTTTTTAGCCAAACAGAATGACCTCAGAATTAAAAATGTAGGGTAATTTAAACAAAATGCAAAAATTTACTTTTCATTACATAACAATATTGACATGCCAAACAGTAGACAGTTTACTAAAGATGGTTACTTCTTTAGATTCACTGAGGTAGCCAAGGAAAATTCTCTATTTTTTTAATTTGAAACATTTTCATTTTCTAAAATTTAAAACCTCTTCATCTCTCCCTCTCTCTCCTAGCAAACAATCAGTCAAGTCAGCTTGCTTGTCTGAAGGTCATTTCCACAGGTTAACTCCCCTGAGTTGCTTGTGGTTGTTTTATTGTCAGCCCTTCCTCAGCTGCTGCCCAAACTCTTACAATTACCCAGTGCAAGTACACACAAATGAGGAGTTCAGTACCAATAAAATACACGCATAAATAAATTAAACAATGTAAAAATAATAGTGCAGTATGCATAAGATTAAGTAGCAAATAGTAGTGAATACTCAGGGAACATTTTGAACTGATGAGGCAATTCTCAATTGCAAGTTAACCTTTAAGAAGGCGAATTTGTAATATAGGCGAATGATTAGACAGAGCTTTAGTGTGGAATGGGGCTTATGTAAGGTTTGGCTAGAAAGGGAGAACCCAGGTGGATGCGTTACAGGACTCCAGGACAGGAGGAATAGGGAAACTGAGACAGGAAAGTTAAAACAAGGCCAAACAGTGTGGGCAATTTACAGCCAGCTTGTAACTAACAAGCCATTATCTTCCCAGCCAAGGACACCAGAGGAAATGGTTAAAAACCTTCCTAAGGAGAGAATGCAGAAAGGGAGGGGGAAGGGGAAAGGAAAAAAGGGCACTTTTACTCCCTAAGCAGAGAAGCCAGCCTTCTCAAGGCTTGGCAAGATAAAGTGCCAGGTGCCTCTCATGAATTCTGGGAAGGCCACAACAAAGTAAAGAAAGGGACCTTGAGAATTAATCTGCACCAAAATATTCAGCAGAGGAATTCTGAGACCTATAAACAGGAGGCTATATAAGGCGCTGGACCCCCACCCAACCTGCTCTTCAAATTAGCTGAGAGCCTGTCTGTACTTGCTTCATAACTCAGATGTATAGATTTGCTTCCTTTGCTTTTTCAATAAAGGTGCATGCTTTAATTGCTTTAATAAATTGGCTTTACACCACGCAGTCAAGGCCTCTCCTATAAATTCATTTACATGAGAAGACACAAATTGAGTCTGGGAATAGCCCCCTCCCACTGGCTCAGGAAGCTGTCTTGTCCGGAAACACCTCTCTGGTGTCTGTGAGAGGTGCCTGTAACACATGAGATGAAATGGCACGGGCGGTAAAGCAGAGGTAAGGACTCTCAGTGTATATGGGTGCTTTTTTACCAGCATGGATGGGATCTCAACCCTGGCTGCACGATGGAAATATCTGGAGAGCTTTACAAATGCAGCGTCCGGATCCCTCTCACAGAGATTCCAGTTCAGTGGGTTGGAGTGAATTTCAGACACCTAATCAGGGGTATACATTTGCTTTTGAGCTTATCCAAATCTCTTATTAGATAAATATGTAGTTTGTGAGACATAGGCAAAACTTTGTTGCATAGACAGACAGAATTCACTTATGTGCCAAGCGTAGGATAAGCAGAAACATAGGATGCATTAAGTACTAGTATAACTACCAAGAGTGACCATATATTCATGAAACACAGAGGTACAAATATATACAAGACTATATATGTAAAAGGTACTTGATAACCATGAGGTATTAATTTGGACACACGTTGGTGACATTTATTCTGCACAAGTAAAATCCATGGCAGTTTGTAGGCTAATTACAAGCTAGCGCGTGGTCCGGAGTAATCATTCTTGTGTTTATTCAAAAAGCAAGACCAAGACCTTCACCTGTGAACCTGATTGTGCAAAACCTAATTCTAGTCCTCATGACCACACCACCAGTGGGGAAGGCTGATGTGGTAGAGAGAGATACAGCAAATGAATATGGAATTCCTCAGGATTCCTGTAGTGATTTTTTTTTTTTTTTTGCTTGTAAGCTATCCTAAATCTATTAACTCTCGTATATCTTTCCCCTGGCTTCTCTTTTTTTTTTTTTAAAAAAAATATATTTTATTGATTTTTTACAGAGAGAAAGGGAGAGAGATAGAGAGTTAGAAACATCGATGAGAGAGAAACATCGATCAGCTGCCTCCTGCACATCTCCTACTGGGGATGTGCCCACAACCCAGGTACATGCCCTTGACCGGAATTGAACCTGGGACCTTTCAGTCCACAGTCCGATGCTCTATCCACTGAGCCAAACTGGTTTCGGCCCCTTGCTTCTCACTGAATGCTTTAAAATTGATTTGATAACAATGGCATTTGAGGGTTTTGTCTGTGAACCTTTCTGTTCTGTGACCTCTGAAATAGCTTGCTTAGCAGTATACGTGGAGGACACTCTTGCAACAGAACAATGTCCTGTAAAACATAACCAGTGTTGTTTAAATGCTCCCCAGTGGTTAAAGACACTTCTGGGTTGAGAGCTGCTGGGATAGGGAATTGGAAGATCTGTATGAAAATTACAGATGAGGAAGGATTACTTTATATGTGAGTTAAGCAATTTATATTCTATTATTCAGCACATCTGGAGTTCATGAAATACAAAAGTAATATTATAAAATTGTGCCTCTTGAAGATGGATCTGACAGTGATATGCATTTGGGACAGATGAGGAGAAAAGTCTAGACACTTAGCAATGAATTGGAATGGGCAAAAAAGAATTTTTTGGTGAAATAAACCTGTAATAGGATGACAGAATCTGGATGGAAAAAAAAAAAAAAGAGGTTATATGCATGACTGGATAGATGTTGGGATCCATTTACTTCCCAGCTCATATTATGAGGCCGGTATTAACAAGATATAAAAATCATACAAAATAATTATAAAAAGATACAGAACAATATTTCTCATTAATATGAATTTAAAGACCTTTAACAAAATATTAGCAAAAACAATTCACCATTATATTAAAAAGTCTATACCATGTCTAAGTGTGGTTTAGACCAAGAATGTAAGATTAATTTAACGCTGGAGAAGTTCCCAGTGTTCCAACCCATTCTCAGTTTCCAGCAGTCCTTGCACACCTAAAGGAGTGTCCACTGTGAAGTTTGTCCAGGACTGTCCACTTCACAGAAACCCTCCCCACCATGTAGAAAGTCCTAGTTTATTGATGATTGGGGCAGAAAATTGGGGGAAATGTAAAAAAACACAAATACCTCATACTCATGTTAAAATATATAATTACTTACCATATATTATTTTTTAAAAATATATTTGTATTGATTTCAAAGAGGAAAAGAGTGGGAAAGAGAGATAGAAATATCAATAATGAGAGAGAATCATTGATCAGCTGCCTCCTGCATGCCCCGTACTGGGGATTAAGCCCACAACCGGGGCATGTGCCCTGTCCTGTAATTGAACTGTGACCCCCTGGTTCATAGGTCAACGCTCAACCACTGAGCCCTGCTGGGCCATGTATTATATTATTTTTACTGTTGTTCTAGCACTGTTGTGTTCTGAGTTGGCTCTCTAAGAGTTGGTTATCCTGTACCTGAGCAGGAGGAGAATTGCATTCCATGGCATTGCCATCCCCTAGCAGCAGTCTGATGTTGTTGTTTCTTGGCACTAGAATGTTTTTTACATTTATTTATTTTCCAATTAAAATTGACATAATATTACATTATTTTCAGCTGTACAACATAGAGATTAGACATTTATATATCTTACTAAATCTAGTACCCCAATAAGTCTAGTATCCATCTGACACATGCATAGTTATTACAACGCTGTTGACTCTAGTCCCTAAGCTGCACTTTATGTCCACATGACTACTAGTACTTTGATAACTGGCAATTTGTACTTCTTAATCTATTTTACCTTTTTCATCCATCCCCCAATCCCTCTCCCATCTGGCGACCAGCAATTTGTTTTCTGTATCTATGCGTTTGTTTATTTTGCTTGTTCCTTTATTTTGTTTCTTAGATTACACATATAAGTGAAATTACATGGTATTTGTCTTTCTCTTTCTGACTTACATCACTTATACCTTCTAGGTTCATCCATGTTGTTGCAAATGGCAAGATTTTATTCTTTTTAAAAGCATATTTTTTTATTGATTTTTAGAGGGAGAGGAAGGAAAGGAAGAGAGAAAGATGTGAGAGTAGATCATCAATCGGCTGCCTCCTGTACACCCACTACCGGAGATTGAGCCCAAAACCCAGACACGTGTCCTAACCTGGAATCAAACCATCAACTTTTCGATGCATGGGATGCTGCCCAACTAACTTAGACACACTAGGCAGGGCAAGATTTCACTCCTTTCTATAGCTGATCAGTATTCTGTTGCATATATACACTATCCATTTGTCTATCAATGGACACTTAGGTTGCTTCCATATCCTGGCTACTGTAAATAATACGACAATAAATGTAGGAGTGCATATGTCTTTTAGATTTAGTGTTCTGAATTTCTTCAGATAAATACCCAGAAGTGGAATTTGGTGCCAGAAGAGTTCTCTGTGGTCCAGGCTCAAGCTCAGTCTTAACAGGCCTACTGAACCTGGGCCTTTTTTTCTTAGCATTTCTATCATGTCTCTCCGTGGCAGCAAACTGTGCCCTTGGTCTGTGGTCCATCTTGGACAGGGGAGTTTTCCTTCTTCTCAGCCAGTGATAGCGGACCTCTGTTTGGTATGAAAATAAGATCCTTGACTCCTGATGGTTTCTCACAAGATGATTAGATTGTGATGTGCCATAAAGGTTATCATGTTAAGCCACTGAGAGCTGGGTATTGCTTATCACAGAGCATAGCCTATCTTCTCTAACTAATTTTCATTCATTACTTTTGTGGTGTGTTTTTTTTCAATTGATCAGTCAATACTTTATTGTGATTTTCTTGCACCAACACTAAATCTTTTTTTTTTTTGGGGGGGGGGTGTTTTTCAGTTATTAGTTTGCCTCATGATCAATCTTCTGAGAGTTGGACCTACATGGGCTACTTAAACTGGAGATTCATTCCTGTAGAGACCTTGTCCCAAGGAAGACTCTAATATTCTAAACCCTGAATTTATGATTTACATGATTTCTTGATATGATACATTAAGCCCATTCTCATAATAAAGCTAGCACAATTCCTATGCTGATATCTTATTCCACTTCTACCTTTAAGTTCTCTAATTCTAATATTTCAATCCTCTTTGATCTCCCATCACAAAGTCTTGTTCAAGTAACCCACCTGGTTTATCAGATCCTCTACTGTTTGGTTTTCATTTCAGTGTATCAGAACCACCTGGTGTTTATTTAAAATGCAAATTTGTGGTCTATATACCTAATAAATTCTTATTTCAAAGGTTTGGGGTCGGGCCAAAGAATCTAAATTATTAAGAACCCTCCTCAAATGGAGCACTAAAAATCTGGTGCAGTGTTCAGTTCTTTTTCTTTTTTTTTTCTTGTCCTTGAAGACTTGATCTCGAATGAATTCCCAATAGGATCTAACCCACACCTGGAAAGTCTCCCCGACACTAATAACCTATTCTTGCCGTATTCTGCTCAGAAGTAAGAGATTTTCCTAATCTGATGGACATGTCCTAACAAAGCTGTATGCCAAAACCCCAATCCCTCCATCACAGAATTTTCAATATTTTTATCTCATGTTGTACAAGTACAATGTAAGGGAGCCAGTCAAATTTATAAAAGTAAAAAGCTGTGCAAATGCCAATATGAATGACTATAGCATTTTAACTTGGCTTTGAGACGATTTATAGAATAACTTTTTCTATTGATAAGTTTGTCATTTGATTCTCTAGCACTGTTAGACTACTAATTATTTCTCTTGCCCTTTCTAAGTGATTTTGAAGATCCAGTGTTTTGTCAGGTGTTATCTTTTCTTTATATTCTTCTAAATTCTTGCTAGTATTCATATCCTGTACTTGCCTTAAGCAAGTACTTTGTTTTAATTTTTGCATCCTTTTTACAAATTATTTTTAGTCCTCAAACGTGTTCTTCTTTTTGAGGTAGTTTCTTAACATTTCATTTGCTGTCAGTAGGAATCCTAGCAGAGCTCTATCTGATGATTGGTCATTTCTTCAGTGATATATCTCACTTGACAGAGAGGGTTTAAAAAGATGCTTTCCCTTGATTTTACTTTTTGATTATAATGATATATTCCATTATTTGTCATTTAAACTGAGATGTATTAGCTTAGTATTAGACTGTGTATTACTAAACCAAAAAACAAATTTCACAGTTTTCCCCCTGTTTGAAATAAAGTATTTTTATTTCAGCTAGCATAATGATAAAACTTAAGAAGTGTATGCAAATGTAAGTAGCTAGAATAATAAATATGCAATTGAATATAGCCCTTTGGGAAACAGAAAGGATAATCATTTTTTGGGTTATAAGATTTAGGGCTTAATGTTCTAAAAAGCAAAGGTATTATTTAGATTTATTTTTGTTTCCTTAAAACTAAACTTAACACAGCGTTTATTGAGATATTCAAATGGTTGTTTATAAAAAAGGAGAAGGAATTATTAAGAAGGAAGGTAAATGTTCCAGGTATAAGCTTTTTTGAAACAATCGACTGTTCAGCCTAATTTGCCCTTAAATCAATTATGATTCAATAACAGGATCAACCTTTCTCCCTTTTGGTTGTAGCATGACTAAGTTGATTTTGTTATTTTGACAGTGATGTCATAGCCTAAGCACTGAAGTTTTAGGGGCATAATAAAGGGGTTACTTTATATTTAAGATAAACCTCTATTGCATCAATATACTTTTTATCCTCACATATTTGACATGCAGAATTTTTCATGTTAATAGATAAAATGATGTAATCATAATTAGATCCAGCATACAACTTTTCAATCATAAAAAGGAGTGACAAATTTAAAGGTTGGTTCCCTGCAGTTATTTATGAATTTCAAATTTGAGGATTATGTTTGCAAAATACTACTTTGTCACCATTGCACTCTAACCAGCCCAGATTTCACATTGAAAGTTATTTTAGTAATAGAATCAGACTGATATAATTTGAGGTGTTGGTAAGGGGAAATATGGGAATATTTTAGCACCAGTTAAGAATAGATATTGCATACTAATTTGAAGGTTTATGAAACATAGTTTCACCGTTATTATTAATTACCTTGAGAAATACATATACATCCACCTCTGCTCATTTACACACAGATTCTTGCCTACCCCTAATATTTAGTACACCTGTGGGTCAGTTTCCTTTTCTTCCCAGCCCTGACATTACCAGAGGTTGCAAGAAGTCTTTTTGCACATGCATATGGATACCCAGCCATATGTCCAAACTCTTTCTACTCACCTTTCCTCAAACACGGACAGCTCAAATCAACCTCAGGAAATCTGGTGTGGCAGAGAGGATCTTGCAGAACTTATAAATAGGCTAGGGGGCTTGCTTGGACAATAATACTTGGGATGTGAGCTCCAGATGGACATGTCTTAGTGACTCCATGCACTCAGTTAGAGATGGGATGCAGTTAGATAAGTAAAGCAATTAGAGATGGACCAAAGTGATACCCTTTAATGCAAAGGGCACCGATTAGCATCCCCCGCTACCTGGGTGTAACACATATTTACATCTATCTAATATATTGCAGTATTTGCAGTATCACAGGGTGGCCTGTTTTAGTAAAAGATAGCAGAATTCTTGTTATATGATTGCTATTTGTTGCTGTTGATTGAATGCATCTGAGAAGTGTCATCTCTGTAGATTTTTAATCAGAATATTAAAAATCTTTCCAGCTATTCCCTTCCTTTGTTTGGCAATCTAGAAAACCTGATGCTCAAATTAGTATTTTCCAGACAGGAATTAAAGAAATGTCCTGGAATAGAAGATAGTGCCTTTAAATGCTCCCAACTGATAAGGACTAGTCTACTTTTACTGTCCTGACAGTATATGCAAACACTTGGTGCATTTTGACAAATAATTCTATAAAAATTCTTCTTTGGATCAGGTTCTTAGTTAGAGTCTTATACAGAAAAACAGTGCGCACATTTTTTTTTTTTTTTTTTTTTTTTTTTTTTTACCTATAGCATATCAGCCACTTCCCCCAAATTCTAGTTTTTAATTTCTTTATTTGTTGTAGGCTAATGACACAGAGTAATTCTTCAGATATTTAATATAAATGTAGACGGATGGAGTCAAACAGACTTACATTCAAATCTATGTTCAACTTACCAGTTTTGAGATTTGGGACTCAGCGTCAATTCCTTTATCAGGAAACAGGAACTAAAATATCTAGTTCTTGTCATTGTTCATAGGATTAAATAAGAAATATGTGCCTATTTTCTATTTAATAAGAACTCATTAAGTTGTATTATTATTATCTCACCATGGTTATTATTACGGATGTTAACTTTCAGAATTAGAGCATTACTGTTAGGCCATTAAGTGGTGTCTATCATCACCATTGCTCGCATAATTTCACTGTGCAAAAACGATTTCATCAAGTCATTCTAAATAAAATTGCCAAGGGCATACCTAAATCACATTATGTCAACCCTGAATGTTCACAGGCAAGTTCCACTTAGGGCATTGCTTTTTTAAGAAGTGACATCATATCAGAATCAGGTTTTGACATTCAACTCTAAATCTCTTTACCAGGTCACGCCAGAGTTCCTCTCCTTCTTTTGTTTCTCCTGTTCCTGATAAGTTACCTCACAAACCTCCCTCAGCTAAGCAGGGCCAGAGCCAAGGCAAGGGTGAGGCTTCCTAAGAACCCATGTCAGAGCTCATAAAGGCCTAGTGTGTCTATGGGCTTCACTATGGGGAGCCGAGGGGAACATGTTGAGATACTGTCTTAGAGCAAAGCTGCAATTAAATTCCAGGTGGACTCTATTAGTGAATTCTCAAGTCAGTAGAAGTAGGCAGTGAGAGAGATTCCAGGGGTTCAGAGTCTAGGCCTTAGAACCGGGGACATCAGGAGGTGGGACCCAAAAGTTCCCCTGAAATAGTCAGGTGATCAGTTCTCCTCATTGCTTTTATTTTCAACTCTTGTCCTTTCTTTTGTGCCATGACTTAGGAAGTACAAGATTTTCCTCTTTACTGCCACGTCTGTGAAATATTTTCAAGCCTTTAGAGCCAGTATCATAATAAATACTTCTTATGATTAATATTCCCTAATTCTCAATTTCATAATTTTCCTGTTCATATATGAATTATTTATATATAAATGATTCCTTAATTCATTCAGTTATCCCCCCAAATTTTATTGGTATTGTGCTGAGAAAAAGAGATTTGGTACCAGCACTTATAGAAGAAGAATTTCAATAACTAGGCAAAAAATTAATAGAAAAATATCAAATACCCATAGATTAATGTGACAGAAGGACTTTGAAAATATTCATTTTAATTTGGGTATCAGAGAAAGTCTCTTTAAGAAATTGATTCAAGCAGATACCTAAATAAAGAGAAGGACCCAGCCAACAAAATGTGCCCAAAGCAAAAATTTGAAGATAGTATTGAGCTGAGTATATCCCCCCCTCCAAAAAAAAAAAAAATTCAATGTGTTCAAAGCGTGATGCACATGGAGAAATTGGTACAAGATGAGGTCAAGAAGAAAATCAGAAAACAGATAAACCAGTCGTTTATAGGTTATGAATAGGTTTTAGATTTTAAGTGTGACATGAAATTATTAGAAAGTGTATATTAGAAGAATAGCATATGTTGTTTTATGTTGGGGAAAGCTTTGGGACTAGTGCACATGAATGAAACTAGAGAGAACAGTTTAAGGGTCCTGAAGTAGTTCTGATAAAACATGATAAGACCTGGACTAGAATGAGAGTAGCAGAAATAAACAGGAGGGGAGGAAAGTCATAGAATTTATTTTTTGAGGGAGAGAAAAGGGAAAATTCAAGCATAAAGCTAAGTTTTGGCTTGAGCAGCTAGATAGGTAGTGGTACCATTTTTTGAGATAGTGAAGACTGATAGAATAGAAGACTGGGTGTGTAAAAATGGAGAGTTCTCTTTTGGATGCATTCAAAATACCTATTCATCCAACAAATGCATTATGAATATATTTACTTTTTCTTGACTAAGATATCATGGGTCAATTTACTCATTGATTTCTTCAATGTGTTTGTGATGCAGTAGAAGATACACTAATACTATATGTATGGGGCAATCAATGATCACATTTTTAAAGTGCTGAAGCTAGCTTGGTGTTAAGTTATAATACAGCAATTGGTCAAATTAATTAAAGTAACTTATGGTTTTGTTTCAAACATTTTCCCAGAAGACTGTCCTCTGCATTCAGTTTATTCCTTGCAAGAGTTAATATAATGATAGGTAATGAAGTCATAATCAAGTGGAACATGCTTATAGAAACAAGTCCATGCTTTGGAAGTTTAGATTTCCAGCAAATCCTTTACCAAAGCCTACTTTGTAGAAAGGATTAAACAATAAGAAATGATAAGGGGGTAAAGGACTAAATGTGTCTTTAAAGTACAAGGTATTTAAAGATTTGGTGGCCACCATGATTACTACAAAATGCCTACAAATATTAAAAGATTGGTTCATGATTTAGGAAAAAGTAGATGTGAGTCAAACACTGATCCATGTCAAGACACAGGAATAAAAGCGCAGATCCTAAAATAAGACTAGTGAAAGCTAAGATCAGAATGCTGCAACTTAATAATTGAAGCATAAAATGAATTCCTGCTCAGCAAAAGTGATTTCATGACCCTTTTCTAAGATAGTTAATCAAGCTAGAGACAGGCATGTGTAGCATCACTGTTTTATGTATGGGACAATCACTAGGGAGGTTTTGTTTCTTTGATGTATGGATGGGATTTTGGGTATGAGATTTAAGGCTACTGTGATTTTCCTATGACAATGTAGCATAAGATTAGGAGAAAGTGCTTTGGAGCCAGACCAATCTGAATTTGAAGTGTAAGGTTTCCATGGTTCCAAATTGCTTTGGGCAAATTACTTCCTCTGTGCAGTAAGGTTTACAGTGCTTACTTCCAGAATTTTTGTGAGTTTTAAATTAGTTTTCATTTGTAAAATACTTAGCACAGTGCCTGGTACACAGTAAGCATTGAAAAAATAACATGATTTCCTAATCGTTATTATTACTATTTTTCATCGAATTCTGGCAATGGTAACAGTGGGGGTCTTATATCTGTACTTTGCATAGCACCTCTGGGAAATTAAGGCAAGTTCCTAGGAGTTCTATTGGCCTGAGGACTCCAAGATATTGAAGGAAAAATGGTATTAAGAGACAGGGGACTGACAGATATATAGGTCACAAAAATCCAAGATTAATATTCCAAAACAAAATTAAACTGTAAAAATTTTTCTAAAAATATTGCATTAGTAGGAACAAGAAAGTCACTATGAAATAAAAGACATTTCAGTCTGGAACAACTTGAAGTGCAAGGAATTACAGTGAGTATGCAGTTAGAGTGGAAAATATCCTCAACTTCAACTTTTTTCAGTGAAATGTATAAATATGTTGCAGCAATATTTTCAAGTTTTTGTATTTTAACTTATTTAAAAATTACCTTTCTTCAACAACCTCTTTGAAGACAAAACTCATCAAGTAGATTTTTCTTTATTATGATTATATCATCTGTTTTTGCCTCTGAATTTTATTCAATTCCAGAGTAAAAAATAAATTTATCTACTTAAAATTTGGAGCTCCATAAAATATTATTCAAACAAAGTCAAAATATCCAACACACACAATTATAATATTTCAAAATTAAATAGTATCACCTTTTGAATTCCCACTGTTTAATTTATTCAATTTCTATTTGTTTACAGGGTTACATTTGAATTTCTTTCTATTTGCAAGCTTTCTTTCAATAATTGCATTTTGCCAAAAACTAGAAAGGCTGAAGTTGGTTGGACATTTTAATTGTCGATTAAAGATTTTCAAATGATATCTGAACAATGAGAAGAGGGGGGAAAAGTTAAATATTCAAACATTCTATGTTTTGCAAGTAGTACTGAAATTTGTAACATTTACAAAGCAGTTCTTCAAAGGCTAAATCATTTTTTAAAATTGTGTGATTGTGTGTCAGATAGCAAAAAGAGAAACTGAAATGTTCTCAACGAATAGGGTCAACAAATTAGTTATTGTTTTCCATTCTATGAATGCATGAAATACTTGGGATAGAAAATAAGTGAAATGATTTAAGAGTAACAATTTGATCTGAATTTTAAAGCCAGATTCAAAGAGTGCTATGTAATACAACTCCTGGTTATCATTCATTAAAGGCTATGTGAATACCAAGAAAATATACATAAAATTATCACAGATGACATTATATTTGATAGTCACTAAAGCATTGAGATCTTAAGGGAGTCAAGATTCCAAAGGAAGTGAAGTGTAGGGGTGATCCTGATATTCAGACCATTATTTCTCTTGAGACATCTACTAAATTTTAAACAATTTCAATCTAAAAGAAGAAAGCCAGCTGTTGAGTAAACCTAGTAGCAGAGGAGTTAAGTGGCAATGAGAAGCCAAGCAGAAATCACCGCTCAGGAGACTTGGCAGGTGAGCCATTTCATAGGCATCTATACATATAAAAGCCTAAGTGACTGGAATGACTGGAACAACCAGTTACTATGATGCGCACTGACCACCAAGGGGCAGACACTCAACGCAGGAGCTTCCTTGTGGTGGCCAGTGCGCTCCCACAGCCAACCTCCCTCAGCTGGCCAACCTCCCTCGGTCCCTCCCCTCAGCCAGCCAACCTCCTGTGGTCCCTCCCTACAACCCCAGGGCTGGGACAGGGAACCGGGGGTGGGTGGCAGCGGATGCAGCCCCTTTCCCAGGGGGGCTGAGGGCTGGCTCCCTCATTGGGGCTGGCAGCCAACCTCCCATGCCCCATCTGTCCCCTTGGCCAGCAGTCCCTGATCGGCCTGCTGCCCGCCCACTGCAGTGGTGGCACAGTGAGGGAAAGAGGAGGGGGAGAGGCGGCGAACCACGCAGTGGCAGAGCACCAATGATGGCAGTGGTGGCGGTGTCCAGTGTCTGCTCTTTTCATGCCTGGCCCAGCAACTGTTGCCTCCTCTCCGGCCTGGCCCTGATCGGCCTGGCCCCGATCGGCCTTGATCACCAGCCAGGCCTAGGGACCCTACTCCTGAATGAATTTCATGCACCAGGCCTCTAGTATGGAATAAACTTCAGAGTTGGGCCAGTCGTAAAGAAGACCTCATAAAACTTTAGCTTTTCATTTTAAATATATAGGACTAACTAGAAATAGATCATCCACTACAAAATTTGAAGTCCTGCTTCAAATTAGCTTGAATTTCAAACTGAATTGGTGTGATGTTCCAATCCTAAAAGTCTTCCAGAAAGAAAAGAAAATCTGTGAAGCAACAGATTTTCTCAAAATATTCCTATAAATTTTCAAACACTGTGTCCAGCATTCAACCAAAAATTATCCATCATACAAGACACAAAAGCAAATGCATAAACATTCAAGAAAATAGAAACTGCGAGAAAGATACCTAAAGATATACAGATACTGGTATTATCAAACACACAATTTAAATAAATATCAAGAAATGGAAATAGAGGTAGAAAATTTTAGCAGAAAGTTTAAGTTTGACAATTCTGAAAGGAAATCAAGCAGAAAATGTAATAATCAAAATTAAGAACTCAATAGTTAAGTTTAACCTCAAAGAGTCGATGAAATGATTAATGAACTGGAATATAGGTCAGTAAAAATATAGAGACCATAACGAAAGTAAAGAAAAATGATGCAAAACCTAGAAAAGAGCATAATAAATATACTCGGCATAATTAAAAGGTTAGCATGTGTAACCTTTGGTAATTGGCATCCAAGATAGAAAAATAGGCAAAAGCAATATGTAAGGGAACACAGTTAAGATTTTTTCATGATTAATCAAGCAAACCCCCAACAAAATAAACACAAAGAAAACTACACCTAAACACATTAGCAAATCTGCTAAAAAAAAAATGAATACAAAAATACACTCTTAAAAGTAGCAAGAAAAATAGAGAATCTTAAGAATCAGAATCTGTCCCTTGCCGAGGTCCAATGACCTATCATCCCAAACACTGGACTGGATCAGAAACTGGACTCACCAATGGATCCCAATCAGTCTTCCAGGGTTGAAGACCAACTTTTCAAAGGTGCACAATTAGAGTCCTGAGTGAGAGGTCCAGGAGTACAATAGTGCCTCTCCAAGTTATGGGCACTATACTATTAAAAAAAATTAACCTGACACTTGTTAAAATGGTAAGGAAGACTTAATTCAACCCTACTATAAGAGGGGTATTCCAACAGGGGAGAGAGATCTGATTCATCTCCAAATGCAAGGACAGTGAGAATTTATAGCCAAGTAACGGGGTGAAGAGGGGCCAGTGGATGGAAAATTACTAAAGAGGAAGGGGATTCTTTCTAAACTGACCTAAAAGGATTCTTGCTAAAAGGCAAGCTGAGAACTTAGATAGCCAAGGTAGGGAATGAAGAACTTAATTAGCTATCAAGTGTCATGAGATATCAAGGATGGGTGATTATTACTAAACTAGAGGCCCAGTGCATGAAATTTGTGCACTCAGGGGGGGTCCCTCAGGGGATATCCGACTGCCGGCTTACGCCCTCTCCTCTTAAGCCAGGAGTCAGACATCCTTAGCGCTGCCACAGAGGCGGGAGAGACTCCTGCCACTGCCACTGCACTCTCCAGCCATGAGCCCGGCTTCTGGCTGAGCTGCGATCCCCTTGTGGGAGCACACTGGCCATCAGGGGACAGCTCCTGCATTGAGCATCTGCCCCCTGGTGGTCAGTGCTTGTCATAGTAACCGGTCATTCCGCAGTTCATTCGATTTGCATATTAGCCTTTTATTATATAGGATTGACTTAACAAGCTTCTTTGCTAAAACTAAGCAAGTGGAAGATAGGATAGGGGTCAAGAGCAGGGTGTAGTTGAGACAAAGTCTCAGAAGAACATGACTAAAGTCTTTTCCAAGAGATAGTCTGTCAAACTCAATATTTGGTGGGTAGATTGATGGATGGATGGATGGATGGATGGATGGATGGATGGATGGATAAAAGAAAGAACTATAGAAAACAGAATTTTAAAAAACCTCCCTAAGCCTGTTGGAAAGAAAAAAATAAAAGAAAATAAAAATCTTATTATTCAAAGCTGATTTGTTGACATAAAATGTTCATATTTCACTTTTACCAAAAATAATTATTAAACCAGACAAATATGAAATGTCACCCACACATTTTCTGTCAAAAAAGTTTCTGTCAGAATCCTGTGAAACACTACAATTAGAGGGGATAGGCCTCTAAGCACAGTGAAATTAAAGACTGCAGCCCTGTGTTTCTTGAATCTCATTATCACAGTGAAATTCAATAATAATTAATACAATTACCCACTAGTTATAATGTGTCACACAGGATTTCATAGTTTAACTACCTTGTAATTTGAGATGTTATCTTTTGCTCATAAAATAACTTTTACTTATTCCTTTGGTTTAGATTTTTTGCTTCCCCAAAGCCTATCTTTGTCCCCAACTTAAAAAAAAAAAGAAAGAAAGAAAGAAAAGAAAAAAAGAAGGAAATACGAAAAGACAAGGTAAAAGAAAGAAAGGAAGGAAGGAAGAAAGGAAGGCAATTCTCTCAAAATTCAAAAATCATTCAGATTTCTTTCTTTCAAAAAGGAAGAAATGAAGAAATGAACTGGCGGGAGGAAGGGAAGAGGAAGAAAAGAAGGAAGGAAGAAAAAAAGACATTTCGACTCTTTTCAAGTCAGTAAGCTTCAGCCCTGGCCAGGTGAGTCAGGTGTTCGGAGCATCCTCCAGGGCGCCAGCAAGCGGGGGTTCCATTCCCAGGCAGAGCACCTGCCTAGCTTAGCGTTTGGTCCCACCCGCTGTCAGGGCGAGCACAGGAGGCAACCAACCCGTTTTCCTCTCACATCTCTCTCTCTCTTACCCTCACTCTCTCTCTCTCTCTCGCTCTCTGAAAATCAGTAAAATCATGTCCTCAGGTGAGGATTAAAAAAAAATCAGTAAACTTCATATTTCAACTACAGCATGTGGCTGTTCTCTGGCAGTCATAACGTGGTGATAAAGTTATTTTAATGACCTCCTGGAAGCAGCTGATTAGAGTTGCCATTCTATTTGTTTCCACAGCCACCCCTTTGAACTCATTTATGAAGATTGATTTCTTTCAACAGCCACTTATCTGTTCAAACCTACCAATTTTTACCCAGTCAATCTGTTCCTTTGCCACTTCCAGGTTCCTCGATTAGACCCTGTTACATTCAGAGCATTCTGAAAGGGCTGGCAGCCGTGGCATGACTCACCAGAGGAAATGTAACAGCGTAGATGTTCAGGTGCCACTTTCTCAGATGTCTGAAGGTGAATTTGAAGAGGAAACAGTGTAATCTGGGAGCCTTATGTTCAAAAGCTTTTAGAAATGACAAGTGTTCTCACTTCCAGTGTCCTTAGCACTGCATTTGTAATGTAAGGAAAGAATCATCTTCTCTCTAGCAGCACAGAAAGCAATGAAGGGAAGCCATTCATGTAGGAAAGGTGGCTTATTTACAGTTCTACTCTCAGCAAAGAAAATGATAATAATAATATAATCATAATATACCAGGGACATGTATGGGTTAAACCTTAGAATTAAGAAAAAGCAAGATTCTATCTACAAAATTATCAGAAAGAAAGTAAGGAAAACAGAAGAAAAATTTGGCCTCATGAAGATGCAGCAATTGTCTGCATGCAGATACGTGGGAGAATGGAGGCTTGGCCAAGGGGACCCTGGGCTCTAATCAGGATCCTGAAGATCCTGGATCACATCCTACATCAGGTGATAGACGGGGACAGGGACTAATTTGGCTGTTGAATTATTAGCCAATCCTTAATGTTTTCATTCATTTGCTGCATCCTTCCACAGTAATTAAAGATGTACAGACATACTGGCACATCTGGTGTTAGGTATTAAATCACAAGGTTCTGAGACATTGTAAATATTTCCTTGGAAGTGTCTTACATTCAATCCAGGAGCTATTCATGATTATTTTTTACAAATATATCAGGTTATTTGGAAAAATCAATAACTGAAGTGCAACATTTATTTATAAATACTAAATGAATCCATTTCCCTTCTCAATAATTCAACAAACAGACCCAGCTTCTCCTTGTTTCTGGAAACTGTGACAGGGTGCCACAGTTAAGGCGTCGTCATGACATGTGCACACTGTCATTTTCAGCGGAATGATAAGTCCAATTAAATTCACTCTGAGGAGTAATGGAAAAATGATGTGCTGTAGAAGCACAGAGAATGGACCAAAATAGTTTTAATTATGATGTTTATTTTCAACAGAATATGCATTTTGGTAGCTTCATAGTTTTATTGCTATTTTATTTAATTGATTCAAGAACTATACATTGAATATCTAGACATTTAGCAGAGGACCTGACAAAGTAGACACATTCTCTGCTCTAATGAAGCTTCTATTCTGATTGGGGATAAACTAGCAATAGGTATGAAAGTAAATAAGAAAATTCAGGTTGTATTAAGTGCTTTTTTTTTTTTTTTTAAGCAATTCAATGGAACAGAGGCTGATAAGGGATGGAGAGTACTCTAGGATGGATTGGGAAGGCGTGGTGGAGGGAGTGGGCTTTGAGCCAACACTTGGGAAATGAGAAGCTATCTTTCTTGAATATCTTGGCATAAAAGAGGGGTGGCAGAGGAAACAGTAAGAATAAAGGCCATAGAGTTGGAGAGAGTTTGGCTTGTGCAATAGTAAAGTTTAGTGTCTACTCTGAGTGGAATCATTACTAGAAAAGTGCTCATAAAAACTAGATGGGGAACTTTTGGGGGTGTTTTGACCCCCAGGCTTCTGCTGGTTAGAAACTTCAGGAAGTTGAAGTTTCTTTGGTTGGAAGATGGGAGAAGCAGTTATTTAATGGGAACCCCAGCTATTCCATGGCTCTCATTATCTTCAATTCATTTAGTATCTTTTATGGCAAATGAACTGTGTTTTTGTTTTTTGTTTTTTTTGAAGAGGTCTTTTTAATTCTATTAATGTTCTAAGACAGCTGGCTGAAGGAACGCCAAGGCTAGTAGGCTGAAATGGCTTTGTCATGCTTTGATCATATGCATTGGGCCACATGTCCAGATGAAGGGGCAAGGAGAATTCAATGTCAAAAGAAAAACAAGAAATATCAATAGAAAATGGCCATGACATGAGATTAGCATCTCTTCTTTTAGGTCCTGATTCTTGGCCATCCTTTGAATGAGGGGCTAAGTGTTAACACATGAAGTCCTATTGAAGAAGCCAGCCCCAAGAAATCTGGCAGCAGGCCCGTTTGTGACCTAGTTGGCAAAGATTGCCCAAAGACTGAAATATGTGGGGCTATTTTCCTTCATGGTTATAAGAAGCAACCCCCACAGTTATATTAAAACTTCAATGGGGGTGAGCAAGGGAGAAAGCAGGTCCTGGAAAATCCCAGAATCCCAGGGGTTGTGTGAACAAATGGTAGAGGAGATACTCAATAATTCCTAACTAAATTCATATTGGAATCTATTCAGTAATAGGTAGTAGATACTATTTAAATAAATTGAGTATGGGATTGTGTAAGGAAATATTATAGGTGGAAATGTTATAGGTATAAATAGCTAGCTCATGGCCATGTAACTTTGCCACTCCCCTACTCCCAATAAAATGACATAATAGAAATCTAAATATAATGTATTTAAACAGACATGCATCATTGTTGCTCCTAGAAAAGAAGGAAGAGGTATTGAATGCTGTTCTGGTACACACTACCTTTGAACAAAGCACAACAAAATACTATATATCACAGTTAATTGCCCTGACCTATACTATTCACACCTCAAAGTAAAAGTTATATAAGCAAAATGTTAATGCTTTAACCTAAAGATTAGGCTAGAAACTTGATAATTATGCATTCTGATAACTCAATGCAATGTGCCATTTAATGTCCTTTGGTAACCTGCCATCCATTTATTGAAAGAGATATGTGTCAGCGATTTCTAAATTTGATTTATCAATACTTTCTTACTGCTTCTTAGATTTTGCCTGTACAAAACAATAAATAAATGCAAAATATCAATGCATGCTTTTACTTAACAAATAGTTTAAAATGTTTTACTATATATTTTTTTGCCAATGGCAATTTATTAACCAATGATTTGAGCCATTTTTAGAAAAATATAAACTTGTACAGTTAGGCTATTATAGTTTAAAAAGTTGTTTAGAGATATGAAGTTTCAAGTTATTCTTAATAGAAGAAACATTTAGGTTAAATATTTATATTTCCTAATGTGAGTATAAGAGAGAAAAATAAAATGCATTTTTATGTAAGATTACCCAGAAATATAAGACAAAGAAATTAAAAATGAAAACATGAGAGAATATAAAAATATCCAAAACATCCATATTAAACATATTTCATGTATCTGAAGAGTATTACTATAAAAGAATAATCTAGGTTTTTTTAAAGACCTAATAGAAGAACCAAATTTTTAGAATAAAAGAAAAAGAATAAATAAATGACAAAATCTGAAGTGTCTGATAGAAAACAGACATCTATTTGAAATAATGAAACCAAAGAAATTTTCACATTAAGGATCAGGTATTGTTTCTCAGGATATAACAATTCCTGGCATACAAGTGACACTCGATAGCCCTGACCAGGCTCCCTTGGTTGTGCCCTGTACACCAAAAGGTTGCAGGTTAGATTCCCTGTCAGGGCACATACCTAGATGGAGAGCTCCATCCCTGATCAGGGCCCATATGGGAGGCAACTGATTGATGTTGCTCTCTCACATCGATGTTTGTTTGTTTTTTCTCTCTCTCTCCCTTTAAAATCAATTTAAAAAAATCCTCGGGTGAGGTTTTATTTTTTTTAAAAGAGACACTCAATACATTTCTACATGTAAATGGAAAAATAACAGCTAAAATATGCATTAAAATTTATGACAGCATCGGAGGTTTTAAATGTTGCTATTTCATTTTTAATATAATCTTTTAATAAGTTACAATTTACTTGTCTAAAGTTGATGATCATGTCATTAAATCCTCAAATTTCTAGTTGTGTACTATAGTGTGTGTGTTTTCTAAGAAGTGATGCACTATTTTTGTTACCTATTTTTTCTTAGGCCTGTGGTCACATAGTTAAAGTGTAAAGTGCTCTGAAAATATATGTTTAAAAATTTATTAACTAAATCTGCTACTTCTGGGACTCCTACTTCATGAGCTACACTTGAAGAGTAGGTATTTCCAAAGTGGAAAGAAAACTTCAAATGCTTAATCCAACTTATATAGTCATCTACTGTCACAAACACAGAATGAGTGGCATTGTCACTTCTTAGAATGCTTTGCCCCTGTCCAGATGCTTTACTCAATTTAACCATGGTATATTGATTATTGAAATGTTTATTTTGGGTTTAAAAAAGCTGCTAAAAATTGTTTTAATACTATTCACAGTTTCCTTCAATAGATACTGTTAGGTAATTATTTTTCCATTTGGGAGATAATTGACTGTTAGAAAACAAATGTGCACAAGAATTTATGACTACATGACCTTGATTTCTCCATATTTCAAAGCCAATATTTATGGTATAACTTTCAATACTCTAATAAGTATGCTTTAAACTTCACAATTACTTCAAATTCAACATCATTGGAAATTAAGACTGTGATTACAAAAAAAAAAAAACATATGAAGAGAAACCAGTTAATCTACATTTTCTGCTGAATATATCATTCTTTTAAAAATGCAGTGTTTTAGTGGGGAATTGCTATCTACTTACCTTTTTTCAGCCAGTTATTTTACTTCTAAGTCATTGTCCTGAAACAAAATATAGAAAAATTACACAAGGGGATGTTGTGACACTGTTTGGATGGAAAACATGCTGCTATTCTGTCCTTGATTGAAAAGACTAGAAGGTAAAACGGAGGCCGAAGTATCACCATAAATAAAGAGAAAATTATTGAAAAGTGCATTTGTATTATTACTTGTGAAGTTCAAGATGACATCAATTATTGTCATAAATTTATGACATGAATAAAATATATTCTTAGGTCACCTTACACTGGAGTTTGATTCTTCCTTTCATCAGCAATGTATATATATATATATATATATATATATATATATATATATATACACATATATATATGTGTATACATATATATTTTATATAAAATATTATAATTGATATACAAAAGTACAGTTGATATACAATATTATATTAGTTTCAGGTATACAACATTGTGATTAGATACTTATATACCTTATGAAATGATCACCCCAATTAGTCTACTACCCATTTAACAGCATACATAGCTGTAATATATTCTCTTTGCTGCACTTTATATGCCTGTGACAACAAATAAAATAAAACTGGCCTTAAAAGTTAGTTATAAATACTCTAGAGTCTAAGAGGAATTTATATTTAAGAAAAATACATGTGGTTTTACTTTTTGATTACATATGAAAATTGTATACTTTTTAAAGAGGACATGTCAAAGAATTTGAATACTACAATCTAGGACAGTTTAAGTACATTTTTTCCTGGTATTTCGAATTACTTTTTGCATTTCATAATTTTAAAAAAGGAAAAGCCTTTTACAAACTGTGCCTCCAACATTTCTTCTTCAAGCTTATCTGTCCACTCAGTGCCTCGCAGACAATCATGAATACAGTGACGTTAATGAGCAGAACCACATGGGTAAGGTGCATTTCCTCGGTGAACTCCAAAGAGTTTGGAAGGCACTATAGATATTCTCTATAGTCCATATTGATCTTCAAACTTGCCCTTCTACATATGTCATAAACAATTGTTTTTCAAAAAATATTTATAACATTAAATTGAGTACTGTGGATGCAATATATATTTTTAAAACTATGCCATGTTTAAGTTAACAGAAAATGTCTGGTGCTCTCTCTGATGGCTCTTGGGGGAGAATCCTTCTGTGCCTCTTCCGAGCTTTGGTGTTCTCCAGCACCAGAACCCTTGGAATTCCTGTATGTAGAAGCATAGCTCTAATCTCTGCCTCGGTCGTCACACTCTATCTTCTCTGTGTCCAAAGTGGCCTCTCTTTACTGGAAGAATTTTGGATTAAAGACCCACCATACACCAGTGTGACCTTATGACTAATCACATCAGCGATGACCCTATTTCCAAATACTCCCAAAGAGATCCAATTCAATCCATGACAAATAGGAACCAGGTAAACACCAAATCCTGCCTGGCCAATTACCATTCCTTACAGTGGGTGGGCCTCTCCAATGATATACATGGAAGTAAACTGAGCCAATGGGGAAATGTGAACCATTTAATTTTAAGCCAGACCAGGCCAGCACATTATGTCCAGATGCAGTCTTCTACAGTAATCCGTACAGGCATGTGTGAGTGAAGTCAAAGCCTCGGACAAGGCATCTCCATCCCCTACACTCCAAACACCCATCTGGTCTCCATGCTAATCTCTGGCTAGTTACACTGTGGAAAGAGGTTAGAGAAAGGAGAGTGTATTTGTCAAGTCTAACAAGAGCAGTGAAACATAAATTGAGCCTCATAGTTTTTGATATTTTTCTTTGTTTATTTGTATCACTTCTATTCTTACCTCTCTCTGATGAAAGTTCCTTAGCTACTACCACACCTTCCAAATGTTTTGAGGTTTCCCTGTAAAAAGGGAGATCAAGAAGTGTTAAAAGCCATCAACAACTTTCTCCTTGACTAATCACAAAAATAAATAGCATTGAAAAGACTAGAGCTCTCTAAAGTGAAGAGTCATTCAAAACATTTTATGTCATAAAAAATTGCTGAAATATTTCTGGTGTCAGGCAGGGGGGGTTAATCAATCTATGGAGTTGCTTGCCTATGCTAAATGACCATAGACTAGTGCTCTTTCATCCTTATTTTATCCATTCTTATTGTTTCCAGTATCCTCTCTCTATTGCCACTCATCTCATGTAAGAATAACCAAATGAACATCGCTGGCAGCCTATGAATATAAACATATCACACTTAAACTCCAGAGTAGTTCTGTTTGAAGTCCTAGGCCTCTGCCTAGCAGAAAGCCCATATTTTTTTTTAAGGAAATACCTTTCCCTGAGATTCCCATAAACCCCTGTGGTTGCTTACCCATGCTACCAGATCATTTCTAGCCCCTTTCCCCCTAGCAGTTTTGGGTCTTTAGTTATTTCCTTTAAGAAGCCTGAGGCAAGAAGGGATTTCCTTGTAAATTATCAGAGAAAGTTCCTCTGGCTATTGTCAATCAGGTGCCCACAGATTTTTTTTTTCTTTATTGATTAAGGTATTACATATGTGTCCTTATCCCCTCATTGCTCCCCTCCCCCTGCCCCCATCATGCCTTCACCCCTCTGGTGTCTGTGTCCATTGGTTAGGTTTATATGCATGCATACAAGTCCTTTGGTTGATCTCTCCCCTTTACCACCCCCACCCCCCTACCTACTCTCTGAGGTTTGACTGTCTGATCGATGATTCTCTGTCTCTGGATCTGTTTTTGTTCATCAGTTTATGTTGTTCATTATATTCTACAAATGAGTGAGATCATGTGATATTTATCTTTCTCTGACTGGCTTATTTCACTTAGCATAATGCTCTCCAGTGCCATCCATGCTGTTTCAAATGGCAAGAATTCCTTCTTTTTTTACTGCAGTGTAGTATTCCATTGTGTAGATGTACCACAGTTTTTAAATACACTCATCTGCTGATGGGCACTTAGGTTGTTTCCAAATCTTAACTATGGTGAATTGTGCTGCTATGAACATAGGGGTGCATATGTCCTTTCTGATTGGTGTTTCTAGTCTCTAGGGCTATATTCCGAGATTCAAACTGCTCTCAGTCTTCTGCCTGCAGTGCTTCATGTTTTCGTTAAGCTGCTTAAAAAAAAAATCTGTCTCTCATAATCATCTCTTTCATAGGATGTTCCCAGGTCTTTGGAAAACTGTGACAAACTTCTCTTATATTTATCTAAGCCACCCATTTTCAAGAGGTTTCAGGTATTTTCTGGCAGAGTAGGGAATATATTTGGATGGAAGAATGATGAAGAGGAGACTCACCAAGTACCTCGTGGTTCTGTCCAGTTTCTAAGTTCTACTTCTTGGTCCAGTCCACTCTACCAGACTGACCTTTACTTCTGATGATTTTATTGCAGAATACCCTCACTCCCACCATTGCTCTTGGCTTTTCAGTGTAGATAGGATTTTCTTGTTATTTCCCATGGTGTTCATCTTATTTTCCCCAACGGGAGCATTTAAATTTTCTTTCTTTAGAACATAGTTTCACAAATTCTCTATGTCTCAGCTTTTTTTCACCGCAAATGAGCAACTTTACCCAAATGATCTCTCCATGAAGCAGCATGCTGGAGGAGAATGAGTATTCCTTTAGGCGGCAGACCAAGCTTAGAGTCCTAACTGTGCCCAGAGCTGACTCTCTAACTTGGATAAATCTAAAGTCTGAGACTCTCCACCACTAATTGAGAGGGTGGAACTAAGAGATATCTAAGGTCCTTACATAAATGTAAATTTGGTGTATATTACAGAACTATCTCATCTTATCTTTTAATCTTAAATATCTTCATGAATTCCATACTGTTGTGTCTTCTCTTTTACATTGGCCGGACTGCTCATGGTCATCGGTCATTGTGCATCAGTGTTCTCAACTTACTTGATCAACGTCATTGTTGAGTTACATAACACTCAGTGATGTTTAACCATAAATTAAAATATACACACGGGAAGGCCAATGTAATGGTCAAATTTTAGTTTATTAATTAATAAGGAAACTATAGCTAACATTAAATATGACAATAATTGGATAAATAGTAGAAAGAACAGTTCTTTCCAAGAACGAATATTTTGCAACACATTGGTTTTTGCATGCATGGACTGGGATCAGCACTCTATGCCTTAGAATCAGTGGTTCTCAACCTTCTGGCCCTTTAAATACAGTTCCTCATGCTGTGACCCAACCATAAAATTATTTTCGTTGCTACTTCATAACTGTAATGTTGCTACTGTTATGAATCGTAATGTAAATATCTGATATGCAGGATGGTCTTAGGCGACCCCTGTGAAAGGGTCGTTCGACCGCCAAAGGGGTCGCGACCCACAGGTTGAGAACCACTGCCTTAGATCTTTAACATTCTACCAGGTAAATTCTTCTTCTGGGCTGTTTACCTCATCTAAGGTTTCTCATGGAAAAATAAATCAAATCTGAGATCTGCAGAGACATGAATCAGTGTCAGCAGAGTAGGAAGAGAGAAAAGGCAGTCATAGCTGTGTCAATTCCTCATTGCCTTGAGTTACAAGGTCTCTTTGTGTAGGTTCTCCTTTAGGTTCTTTTAAAGTGTATCAATATGAGGTGGGAAGATTGGAGAGTAACCCCAAACTTAGTTTATGGAAGGCTAGTGTGGCCTTTGTCTTAAATGTAAAGGCATTTTAATAATCACCATGGGAAGCTCGACATATGTTCTTCTTAGAGAGCACACTGAGTGAGTCAGTGCAGGCATTTGACACCTTGTATGCAACAAAATCTCAGAGGTTCTGTTTATGTCACTTACCAGATGTCATGATTCATTTCGTTACTTATTTGAAGAGTTTCTCTCCCATCTTAACTTCAGAAGTTTCAACATATGGTACTGAATATTGTTCAGAATTATTTAAATGATCCTTAGAAGGTAGTATTTGTCTGTTATATTTATTTTACTTTGAAGTCTTCCTAATAACAGAAGTAGCTTACCTTCTGTTTTGCCTTGTTTTTAAAACACTTGGATAGTTTCTTTAATTTCTGTCTTTTTCAAGCAACGAGCATGAGTGTACTACCCGTCTGGTCAGTATCTCATTGTCACCGTCTCTGACCTTCCTAAACTCTGGCCCGCCAGTTCTGCTACTTTCTTCAAAGGTCTGATTACTGAAGATAATTTCCTTTGGTCTATGATAATGCTTTCATAATTACAGTTTTAGATGAAGGGGCAGAACAAATTCCTTGTCAACTGGAAACTCACAGATTTTATTATCTTCAGCTCAATCAAATTCAATTTTGCTTCCAATGCTTTTCACACTCTGAGTCACAGAAATGAGGCTGCCTGGTTCTGTGCCTTATTTTCACACCCTGTTTTGATCTCTCTGGCCTAAGGCAGATACTATATTTCAGAGAAATATTTCCTTAGGAAGCAAGATGCAAACCTGGTGACAGACAAGGCCCTAGGTCTAAAAGCAGACCAAATGATTGTTATAATGCCAATCCTAAATGTTCAACAGCCTGAGAAGCAAGGTGGTTTCTGTACAGGCGGAGAGAATGATTTTTTTTAGCAAGCCAGAATCCCCTTAATTCTGTTCTCTCTTGGGAGAGAGAAGTGCCCTGGATTAGAACATTACTAGCTAAAAGGGAAATAGTTGTGCAGCTAGAAGTCAGAAAATCTTATGGCTTTGGTTGTTTCATTAAACATTTCTATGACAAATTTTCTCATGCTATGAAAAAATAATTGATCTACTCTGAATAGAACAGTGCGACAAATTGGTGATTCTAAAAAGTTTTGAAAATGTTAAATACCTGTCTTTGTGGAGAGAAATTATACCAACTCTCAAAATTTAAAGCAGCCTCTATCATAATTCAAAAACTTCAGATTTCATATTTCTAGTGGTACTCTCAGCCCTGGTGTTTAGCTTGAAAAATATCTCAATTGAGTTCCCCATGAACAGTTGTCTTCAGGCAGACAAAAAAGATATTTTAGTGTCCTTGCATTTGTATTCTGAATTCTGGTAGTCCTTGAAAAAGAAGAACATTCATCTAATCTCCACAATTTAACTACAATGACAATGAATTTCTCCATAGATTTCTAATTATAGTCTCTGAAAGACTCTCTTAAATTTTTTATAAATAAAAATTGTTATAAATATTTAAAAATAGGCAACACACATTTATTGGAGGATTAATATTTTATTAGTTTTGTAGTAGGTATACACAGGAGTTTTATATATGGAAATTGAGGTCTAGCAAGTAAATGGAAAATTAAGTTGTAATGGTTTTCCAAAAACAATTTCTGCTCTGAACTACTGTAATATTTCATAATATAATTTACCTTTAGATCCCAAGCAAATATTTCAGCTTCCTGATGCCAGAGCATTACTTCTTCATTAATCTAGTAGATTTTTAAAAAGTTATGATCACATGTTATATATGTATTTGGAACCATGAATATCATGGGGGAGGCAGATAGGAATTAGAGATGTGTTATGTCTTGAATATTAATGGGAAGTCAGACATATTACACAGAAATCCATAAATAAAGAAGATATATCATTTGACATAGTTATAGAAGCAGCCTGTTGAGAGCAAGATTGAGGGGTTAATTAATGCTGTCAACTAAATAATAAGAATTCCAGGCAGTCCTCCTTGCTGAGCTCTTGAGACAGTTTATGCATAAGACATGACAAAGGATAGTATCAGCCTTCAATATGGTAACCACATATAGGTTTTCAATCAGAAAAGAAACTTGATCCAATTTACTATGAACAGAAACACTCTGTGGGACTAAAAGTTAAACTAATTATTTTTAACATTACTGAATTCCATACTACAGGAGAATCTGAAAACAAAATATTTTTGAGATATAGATATTTCCCATGTATTGCATATCTAAGAGACATAAATAGTGAAAACAAACAAACAAACAAACAAAAAACAAACAAAAAAGCATACCCAAGGTTTTGAAACCTACATTTGCCATTGAGACTGTGATTCAAACTTAATTGTCCAGTTCATTGTGCCTGATTACTAGACTAAGTTGATTTGGATGTTAAAAAATTAAACTCATATTGTGCTTATGAAATGATTCTAGGAGATTATGATCTTAAAAGAAAACTTGTATTAAGTGAAGAAACAACATGTGAAAACCTGGGGAAAGATCACAAATAGGTTGAGAGGATAGTGTGCAAAGCACCTGAGGGAGGAATAAGCTTGGCAAGTCCAAAGAACAACAAAGAGGCTGGTGTGGTTAGAATTGACTGAACCAGAAAGAGAGAGAGAGAGAGAAGTTAACTTCAGAAAGCAAGTCAGAGTGAGATCATACAACAAGATTTGGGTTTCTGAACACAGGAATAATGCAATCAATATGATTTTTTAAATACACGAGAACCTGGTTGCAATATGGAGAAAAAACAGTGGTAGGGGATGGATATTAAAAAAAAACAAAAACAAGATTATTTAAAGTCGAGTTATAAGCCCTAAGGTGAGCCCTACATGCGAAGTCAAGGATGAAACAAAGTGAGACTTCATGAACCAGACTCGGAATGGAGTGTCATTTGGAATTTAGCAGGTATTTTTATCCACTTCAGGCACTTGTAGGTCTACTGAAATGAAGAAGGCAGAGCTATGTGTAATTCTGTTTTTAGTTCTCTGAACTCAAATTCTTTCTTGCATATTACAATAAAATCTCTTCATAGCCAATAGATACTCAAAGAATTCTTATGTTGAATCTTCTGGGACTCCAGTAGTTGGAAAAGAAAGGGGAAATTGCTGTCCTGATACTGAAAATGTGTACTATTGTCAGGACACAGGCATATGAATGGTTCTGATAATTCTGTTATTTCTACAAACTTTCAATTAGTTTTTGCACTAGCCTATATTGGAATCACCACTGTAACAGGAGCAGGCTAAGTAAAGATTAATGAGATGCTGGCAGAGTTGATCCTCAGGGATCTCCTTAATCTTATTTTCATGACTCAGTCTGTACAGACCTCTCCCACAATGCAATTAAAATCATTAAGTAACACATTCCAGGAAAAATAAAGGGGCATGCACTACACATGCAGATTTTCAATAGAAAGCATCATGGGTATCAAGTGTTTTAGCTTCTTTTCCAGCTCAGTAATGATTAGTAAAGTCATGTGTAGAAAATATTTGCAGCATGTAAAATTTCTGAAGCTGTTGCTAAATCAAAAATGAATGCAAAACCATGTGATTTGCAAAGCTTTAATTAGTTCAACCCAAAGGGTGACTATTGCATCAATATGACAGAACCTGTGGCTGAATGCTATTAAATTGTGATTGACCAATTCCTGTTACATTGTTACATAAATTATCTTAGTTTATAAAATTTAGAAAAATGAAGGCTTAAAGTTAGAATTGCAAAATTTAATAATTCAATTCTGCAATCATTTAGTGAATCCTTGTACCAAATCTGTTCCTAATTAATACCTGGATTATTTGCATGTTAATTTTGAATAAAGTGATATTTCTTATTAATATATCACAATTGATCTTAGGGGTGACAGAGCCCTGAGTGATTGTTTCTAGCATTCAAAGATAGTCTTATGCCATGTATTTAATTTGACACAATCTCTCTAAATAATTCCCCATTTTTATCAGCTCCCGCCACCAGAAGAGCACGTTAGAAAGATAATCTCTAAGGTGAGACACATGTGAAGGACACATATGAGTGACATAGAAGATTTTGATTAATGAAATCATTAAAAATATAGAATGCTTTATGGAAATGAAATTTTAAAAATTAATTTGAAGATTAACACAGTTATAAACGAGATTATAATGTAATTTTGACATTAAACTTGTCAAAGTATGTCATTGTCCATGCAAAATAAATAAAATAAATGAACAAGAAGAGCCTCCCAAAATGTTGAAAAACGTTTTGTATGTGAAGTCATACCCTTCTGAGGATTACACATATAAACATATGATTATAAGGTGCCACAGATAGGCTCTGGAAAATTGTGGAAAACACACACCTGGGAATAATCTCAGCTAAGAGTGAGGGAGCAAATGTATTTATCCGCCCCCATCCAGCAGCCATCATTAAGCGTTCCCAGTGGATGTAATTTGCCAGGCACTCTGGCCTGTAATGCACTTCAACAAAGTGAATTCCAGTAGCTTATAGGCTAACCACTGGCAAAACTGCAAGTGCTGGCCACTTGAAACCCATATGCTAAACACAAAAATGGTATGAAAACCTGAGGGTAGAATACCAACATCTGCTACAGTGATTGTTGCATGTGATTTAATACTACACTTCAAGTGACATGGATAGATTTCAAAATCAAGTTTGAATGAAAATTAAGAAAAATATTTGATATTTTAGGCAATCTAACTTTATACTTAAAGGACTTGGGGGGAGCATAAACAAAAAAAGCCCAAAGTGAGTAGAAAGTAGGAAATAATAAAGATCAGAACAGAAATAAATGAAATAAGAGACTAAAAAAAATACAAAAATCAATGAAACCAAGAACTGGTTCTTTCAAAAGATGAACAAGATTGATAAACCTTTAACCAGACTCATCAAGAAAATTAAGACAAGTAATAAAATATGTTTTCTAACTACACATACACCAACTACATATTAAGGAGGGAAAAGAGGGGTCATAAACAGGTTGGTAATGAAAACATGTCATAAACTCAGGGGTATAATAAAATATTTCTGGGGTTCTAAAACAACACTAGTGGGAAAATACTACAAACATAATAGTAGTTTGATAAAATTAAGATATTAAAAGCATGACAAATTATTTTTTTAAAATAGAAGAATCTAAAAGAAAAATGAGTCAAAGATATCAACAATTTATAAAATATAAAATTATAAATAGACTTAAAACGGATAGCAAGCATAAAAATTGTGCAGCTCATTAACAATTAAAATAAAAACTCCCCATGAGCAATGAGAATTCCCATTGTTGGCTTCTCAAATTAGCAAATTTTAGAAATCACCACTTGTTTCCAAGGATATAATCAGATATCTTTCTACATACACATGGTGGTAAAAATATAATTTCATACACCCTTTCTAGAAAACAGACAATATTTATCAAGGGCCTTAAAAATGCCCTGACCCTTTAACTCAGTAATTTTAAGTCTAGGAATTTAATATAAAGATAAAATCAAGATAAAGAATAATAATTTTGTAAAATGCTGTTAGTTACTGTTATTTTTCACTAGAGGCCCAGTACACAAATTTGTGCACTAGTGGGGCCCCTCAGCCTGATCTGAGCCCTGTCACCATCCGGGACCCCTGGGGGGATGTAATAGTGCACAAAGCACCAGGTGGCCAGGGGGAAGCCCAACCCCGGGGCCGGGTGCTATTCCCGCTCATCCTGGCCCCACTGCACCTGCTGCCGCTGCCACTGCCACTTGGTAGCACATTGCTGAGAAGGCAGGAGAGGCTTGCACCGCCACAGCTGCACTAGCCAGCCATGAGCCTGGTGTCTGGCGCCCATCAGTCAGCTGAGCGGTGCTTCCACTGTGGGAGCACACTGACTACTGGGGGCAGCTTTTGCAGTGAGTGTTTTCCCCCTGGTGGTCAGTGCGTGTTGCGTGTCGTAGCGACCAAATGGTTGTTCTGTCGTTAAGTCGCTTAGGCTTTATATATAGAGATAGGAAAAAGGAGGATATGAAATTAATTGAACATCAAACCATAAGGAGATGGTAAAGTTAATTTTTTTGTGTGTAGATATTGCCAGTTCTACAGAATCTATGATGTAGAAACAATTGATAAAAGATTCCCTCCTACCTCATTTATGTCCACCCTTTCTTGTGCAAATAATTTGGGCAGTCATTTATTGAACTGCTGTTTACCAATTTTCTACTAAATTCCAGGTTCTACCTTGGTTGTGATGATAAAAGAAAATGATCAAAAAAATATGATTGGTCCCTGTTTTCAGGAAACATACATCCATCTGCTGGTGAGAGAAGGGAGGTGCATGTCAGCTGAACAAATATATGAACACAATTGTGTCATGTAGTGATTGGCACCGTAAGGAAAATGACAGCAGATGTGGTAAAAGAACATCATGGGAGTGCGGGTAGGTCTCTGTTAAACTGGTGCACAAGGGAGGCCTCTCTGAGAGCATTTTGAGCTGAGAACCAAAAAGTGGATAATGACTGTTCATTCTACAGTCATTCAAAGCAACTTGTGGTCAAATTACTACTTGTTCATCCAGCAAAAAAAGACAATTTTATCACTATACCTTGAGGACATTCTATTTCATATTTACATATGATGTTAATTTGCCACATTAAAACAGAAAATAAAGCATTCTTTTGAAAGCCATTTGGGAGCAACTATTCTGGCTTCTAAAATATCCACTGAGCTTGGGGTCTGAGTTAGTTGAATCTTTAACTTTGTCAATTATTAGTTATCTGACCTTGGGTAAAAGTTCAGACTCTCTGTGCTCTTTTTGCTTTATTTGTGAAATTGTAATGAAATTCTATACTTTTTTTGTGGTAGGTAGCCTTGTTATCCCTAAAGATGTCCATTTACTAATTTTAGAAAACTGAGAATATATGTTACATTGCAAGGGGGAATTAAAGGTGCAGATGGAATTAAGGTTGCTAATCAGCCCACCTTAAAATGGGGAAGTCATTCTGAATTATCCAGATGGACACACTGTCCACAAGAGTCCTTAAAAGTGAAAGGGGGCGATGATGGGAGCAAGATTAAAGTGATACAATGTGAAGACTCAACTCACTGGTGCTAGCTTTAAAACTGGAAGTGAGCCATGGCCCAAGGAATGAAGGTAGCCTCCAAAAACCAGAGAAGGTAGGAAAACGTATTCCTCACTAGATCCTCCAGAAAGGGGCCAGCCTTTCTGATATCTGGATTTTAGCCCATTGAAACCTGCATCGGACTTCTGACCTCCAGAACTGTAAGATAATAAGTGTATATTGTTTTGAGCCAGAATGTTTGTGGTCAATTGTTTCAGCAGCCATAGAAAACCTCTACACTCTCTGACTACATGATTGTTGTGAGGGCCAAGTTTGGTAATTTGTTTGGAGTGTATTAGAAAATCACCTTGGAAATATTTTAATGTTGTACAGATAGTAATTTTATTACAGAAAACAAGGAGTTGGAAATATGTATCACATAGCATTCTAGGAGAGTGGACGAATGGAATGTGTCCATACTTTCTGTCTAAGGAATTTCGTAAGGTCGATTCCATGGATCTCTGAATTGTATTGAGGTAGTCAGCATTGTGCATAAAACCCATTCCCTCCTTAAGCAGACATCCTGTCTTGTGAGAGTAATCCATTCTCTAAATAAGAATTGGGTTCAAGAATTAAAATGACACTACGTTAATGAGAAAAGACTATGAAACAGTTTACTTTATTGAGAGAGTAAGAGGGGGATTTATTTTTCCCTGTCTAGATATGGTATGTGAAACTTCTTCAGCCATAAACTGTAGGATGAAGCCAACACTATCATTGGCAAAGTAGAGAGACTACTAAATAAAATAATCAATCAACTCTGATGTCATGGGAGCGAGGGTAGGGAAGATATTTACTGGACAATATTTACGAATGTCATCTAGTAAATATCTTTATTATTGGAGCCAGGTTGCAGCTAAAAGCATCCTTACTGATATTATTGCCAAGGCCAGCTGGCTTTTGTGTCTGTCCACAGAGCCACATTCCAGATTGCCTCTGAATGGAAGTCTGATACCCATCGACCATCTCTGGCATCACTTAGCCAATGTTTACTAATTATACTCTGCAGGTGGGTAAGTGATGAGTGTGGCCTATGATTGTGGGAAATCACTTGAGATGTTCCCTAATGTCTGCTGGCAGGCTTTGTTTACTGGATGCTTTCACTGGTGGGTTGGTGGCTTTTAAAATGCGACATCAATTAAGAATTTCTTCCAAAGTAAATCCGAGAAGAGACGCATACAGACATAACAATAACAAATTTATTGAGGTGCTTCAAAGAGTATTTTAGAGTGACAGGAAATATGACCTCCTTTTTTATATCCCATATGGGTTTTGCAATACTGTGCATTTTTAGATCCAATTCTATCACTATGCTTTTGATGTCCAATGCAAATTCAGCATTGCTCTTTTCCCGTTTAGATCCACATTTCATGACCAACAATCACTGCAATCCCAGTCACTTGGGGCAGAGGAGCAAAATCATCCCCAAAGGAAAACAAAAACAACAACAGCAGCAAACACCCAGCAAGAAAGAAAGTGTATGAAGAGGGAAAAATAGTCTGAATTTAAACAAAATATATAATTCCTCTTGAAAGTAATCAGTTCTATCCCTTGACCTTAAGTAAAGATGCAAAATCAGAAGGAATAAAATAGGAATGGGGTAAAGTTTGGAGCTCAGATCCTGCTGAGAGTGAAGCTTTGGATGAGGCATTTGCCATCTCTGGATCTTGATTTCTTTATGTAGGTGAAGTGAGTGACACCCAGATCCGATACGCCCTTTTGGAATGTGATATACTGCAAGTCCTCGTACCTGCTCCTCTCTCGTCAAGCCCCAAGCTGACTAGCTTCCAATGGGCAAGTGCTACACACCAGAGGGCTATATAGTGTTCTGCTGCAGCTCAGGCAACCACAAGGATGTGTGGCTGTCAGAGCCCTGATCGAGGTTGTGCTTGGTGTGAGCATCAGTTTGAGCAGAGAGCTCTGATTGCATACTGAAGTTTGGGTCTCCCATATTTTGTGACTGTGATTCACAGTATTCCACTGGATGTAGAGGAATGTGACACTCCATATATTCTCTAGAATATGACAAATTCCGTGAGTGAAAAAGCATTCTTTTTCAAATAAATTTCTCTTTTATAGTTAGAGCTATAAGGACAACCAGCACTCAGAGAGATGAGGATTGTTTTTCTTTTCTTCCACACATATAAAATTTGCACCCAAGGTATATAACTTCCTCACATTATGCAATACATTTAAAAGGAGATTCAGACATTGTGACATATATGTAATGGGGTATTATTAGGCCTTGAAAAAGAAGATCCTGCCATTTGCAACAACATGGATAAGCCTGGAAGATAATATGCTAAGTGAAATAAGCCAGATACAGAAAGAAATAAGACAAACTTCATGACCTCACTTATATGTGGGATAAAAAACATGCAAGACATAGAAGCAGAGAGTAGATATGTTGTTACCAGGGTCAGGGAGGTGGGAGAAATAGGAAGATGTTGATTGAAGGGCACAAAGTTACAGTTATGTAGGATGACTAATGTACAGCTTGATTATAGTTAATAATATTGTATTGAATACTGGAAATTTGCTAGGAGACAGGACTTCAGGTGTGCATCTTATAGATAAAAAAAATGGTAACTATGCAAGATATGTTAATTAGCTTGACTGTAGTAATCATTAACTAGGTGTACACATATCAAATCATATTATATACCTTCAATAAAGGTACTTCTATTTAAAAAATAAATGCTAGCAATTAAAAAATGAAAATAGAGTCAGGACTGTGGAACACACAGACCTAATCAATCTTTGCACCACTTCCTGTGTGCCATCTCCAGGTTGATCCTGACTGATGTCACAAAGCTGCCATGGCATAAACAGAAGAGAGGAAGGGCCATGTCACAGCCTTGTGACTGTGTGGTAAGTCCTGCTTCCTCAGCGACATTTAGATGGTTTTATGTATTAAAGTTACAGCTAACTGAGAATGTGAGATTGATCTTCCTGGTTGTCCTCTTCATTGTGTGATAAAGTAGCCTTGCCTAACTTACTTGTGCTCAGAGAGCCCAAGAATCAATACTGCCTCCCCACCCCCATTTAATACATGAGCAACTTCAGGCAAGTTGCTGCACCTCTCAGCTTTCCTCTCTGAAAAACTATACTATCTAATAAAAGAGAAACATGGTAATTGGCGTACGACCGCTACCCTTCCCATTGGCGAATCAGGGCGATATGCAAATTAACTGCCAGCCAAGATGGATGCCAGCATCCAGGCAGCTGGAAGCAAACATGAGGCTTGCTTGCTTCAGTGACGGAGGAAACCAACATTCCCTGCCTGCCTTGCCGGCCTCTGAGCTTGCAGTTTGAAACATTGTAACAAATATAGAAGCTAAACAAAACCCCAGAAACCAGCTTTCAGCTGGCGGGGATCTCAGAGCGGGAGATGATACAATGTTTCGATTATAGAACCCAAACAAACCAGATACCTGCTTTCAGCAGTAGAGGGCTCAGAGCTGGAGCCAGAGCTAAAGCTGGCCCAGAATAAAAAAAGAAAAAAGAAAAAAATGAGCGGTTGGGAGCTTCAGTCACCCACCAACCTAAAAACAGCCCTCAGCCCCTCACCCAGACTGGCCAGGAACCCCAGTGGGGACCCCCACCCTGAAGGGTATGTGACCAGCTGCAAACAGCCATCATCCCCTCACCCAGGCTGGCCAGGCACCCCAGTGGGGACCCCCACCCTGATCTAGGACACCCTTCAGGGCAAACCAGCCAGCCCCCATCCGTGCACCAGGCTTCTATCCTATACAGTAAAAGGGTAATATGCCTCCCAGCACTGGGATCAGTGGAGCCGAGAGGCCTCCCGGCACCGGGATCAGCGTGACAGGGCGCAGCGCCCAAACCCCCTGATCGCCCTGCGGCTCTGTGTGTGACAGGGGCCGGGGCCACAACCTCCCTATCCGCCCTGCTCTGTTCCTGACAGGGGAAGGTGCCCCAACCTCCTGATCAGCCCTGCTCTGTGCCTGATAATGGGGAGCTCCCCAACCCCTGATCGGCCCTGCTCTGTGTGTGACAGGGTGTGGCGCCCCAAACCCCTGCCACCCCACGGGCCCTGCTCTGTGTGTGATGGGGTAGAGCCATAACCTCCCCATTGGCCCTGCCCTGAGTGTGACAGTGGTGGCGCCCCAACCCCCTGATCAGCCCTGCTCTGTGGGTGATAGAGGGCGGCGCCCCAACCCCCTGATCTGCCCTGCTCTGTGTGTGACAGGGGGCGGTGCCCCAACTCCCCTATCGGCCCTACTCTGTGAGTGAAAGGGGGTAGCTCCTCAACCCCCTGATGGGCCCTGCTCTTTGGGTGACAGGGGGGAGCTCCCCAACCCCCCTGATGGGCCCTGCTCTGTGCGTGACAGGGGGTGGTGCTGCAACCTCCCCATCGACCCTGCCTTGAATGTCACAGGGGGCGGTGCCCCAACTCCCCAATCAGCCCTGCTCTGAGCCCAACCAGGGGCTGCACCTAGGGATTTGGCCTGCCCTCTGCCACCCGGGAACAGGCCTAAGCCAGCAGGTCGTTATCTCCCGAGGGGTCCCAGACTGGGAGAGGGCACAGGCTGGGCTGAGGGACCCTCCCTCCCCCCCGAGTGCACAAATTTTTGTGCACCGGACCTCTAGTAAGAATAATAATACGTGCTTTCTAAAATTCTTGTGAGGTTAAAATAACATAGTTCACCTATAGTGCTAGGTTTAAGGCTATAATTATCCTTCAGTAAATGTTATCTTTGATTATTACCTATTTAGGTGGCATGTGAGTGATAACATTTTAGCATGAGGATAACATGCTCTTATATATGAGACAAAATATGTGACATGCCATAGGTTAAGGTCCATAATCATGGAATATCATCAGCACAAACCTAAATTTATAAATTGGTGAGTACTCTAGGTAGAGAAACTAAAGTGGTATTTTTCACCAGATTTTATATAATTTTAGGATAAAAAAATGTAAAGTCAAAGGATTCAATTTGACTAAAGGGTTTTATAAATAATCTGTCTCAGAAAGATGATAATAAGCCTAAAGTTATAACCTTCAGGAGACTCTTACTGATGCATCCAGCCTAGACTTAGCAAGCAATAGTTTATTATAATTTGCTTCCTTTAGCTTCTTCAGTGTTCACCTTTTTATCAGACTTATCTTTGGTTTTCTAAAGCCAGCAGCTACATAGATCTTGATTGACCTACACTGCTCAGAGGCCATCGCTAATACTATTTCTCTCTAAGCTCTATTCCACTTTGAAATCTGGAATATTTGAGGCCTCAAATCAGCAGCACATTTTGATTAAATTTTTGTTGATAAAAGCCAATATCATCAAGTTTCATTGAGTCCCAGCACCTGGCATCCATGTGACTGTGGTGGGGGCTGGTTACCCCCAGAAGAGCGGTGTGGTCCCTGCCCCGCAGAACACACTTCTAATGAGAAAGACGACTTGAACAAATGGCGTCAGTGAAACACAGGAAGCTCTGAGCAAACTGAAGGGGACTCAGAGCCCTGAGCTCTTTTTGGGAGGTGGAGGAGGAAGTTGTGAGAATGCTACACAAAGGCAGGTGTGTCCAGGATCAAGGACACACCAAGGGCTGCAAATCAGAACGAACAGACCCCATGAGAGGTCTGTTACCCTTTCGTGAGAGATCAGATTTGCTGGCTGCTTCCCTTCCCATGGCCTGTGCCAGGCAGACTCTGAGTGAGGCAGAGAGGGTTTGCTCCCCAGGGATTCTGCTCCAGGAGCATGAGGGAGAACTCTCCCAGCCAAAGCAGTTCCCCCCTCAGTTCAGACTCAGGTCATGAATTCTTCTAAATAAAATGTCTTAGATCATTACGGAAATTTCCTTGAACTGAATTCCTGAAAACGTAAGTGTCTTCACTCAAGGCCACTTTGCTACCCAGGCGGGTGCTTGTGCTCTGTTTGAGCATGTGGGCCTGGAGTCACATTGGCTGACGCTCTCCGCTGCCTGTCTCGTCTCGGGGACTTGGGGGTTTGGGGACTCTGTCTCTGTCTGTAAAATGTGTCTGTAAGGAACAGAAAAGACAGTGGGTATCACTTGGGATTGGGGGAGGATTCAAGGTGTTAATAACCTTAAAGCAGTGTCCCTGACTGGCAGGATATTCTCAATGGTCTTTGTATCACCATTCATTTTATGTCATTGATTTACTCTTCGAGGAGAGGGAAAAGGAGAAAGACGATAAGCTTATTCACAATATTGCCTAAGGCCAGCCCAGGAAGAGCCTTTTTTCCATAAAAGATGATGACAATGAAGACAACAATTTTGACAGTTCTTTTAAATTTCTTGTTGCCATATTATACATTTAATCAAAACGGGAAATGTTTTGTAACATAACAATTCGCTCTGAGTCTGGTGACCAGTGGCTCAAAGCATCTTTATCCAATGATGCTAATACATAATAAATCATTTACATCACCAGATACGGACCTGCACTTCCATATTGTTTACCTTTGTGTTCTCTCAGCATATTTGGACTATTGGTCTAAATGGCATTCTAGGCTTTGTGTGGACCAAATAATACAGAGGCAGGGCCCTCTGTCTCGGAAGCTCACAAATATTGTTGTGCCTTTGCCATATGGATCTACTGGAAGTCCTGGGCCTTCCGTGTAGAGCATTTCAATATTTCAATCCAATGATAGACCTTTATTTCAACCTAAGCTATTCCAAGGCATATGGCCTTTGCTGGTCAGTGTCATCTCTTCTGAACAGGTCAGTCTTCAGCTGCAAAGATCTCTGGAGTTGTGGATCCTGGCAGTGGCATGGTATTTGGTGGTTCACTACAGCTAAACAGATACCTCATCTGCTGAGACCACAAACTCCATTACTGACGTGACCAATCCTGAATTGACACAAAAATAACCAATTTACACTAAAAAGGCTAATGATGCTACTGAAGATTGAGGGTACCTGAGCTGATTCCCAAGCACTTGAGTAATTTTATAAAATAACACAATAAAGTTGTGCTTCCTAATATAATACAAATAACCTTTAGTCATTATCTATATATATAAAAGGCTAAGTGACCAACTATACATCTATTCAACTGTCCGACCGAGTGGCCAGTACATATGATGTGCACTGGCAATTTAAAAATAAACGTTGACATGCACCATATATATAAAGCTCTCACTGGCGCCAATCACACACATGTGTTTCAATCTGTCATTATTGGTCATGAATTTGGTTGACACTTCTATTATAGAGAAAAGGCAAATAGCAATATTAAAATATTTCTTCTAATTAATTTCCTTTCAATGTGCACGAATCCATGCACTGGGCCACTAGTTTTCTTTATAGTTACGGAAAAATATACTAAAATGTGTATATAACTTATGTATAATGTATATTATTAAAATAAAGCTGATTTAAACAAATCTAACAGAAATTGTCTTTCAAGATCAATACTTTAAGGGGATAAGGGGGGACATCTGTAATACTTTCAACAATAAGGATATATATTTTTTAAAAGGTCAATACTTTATCTTTCCATTGGAATCTACACTTTATTGCTTAATATAGTTTTTGGAGTTTCTATTTGAAAAGTACTCTTAGACTCACTTTCTAGCCATATTTATAACAAGTTTATATGTATACCTTGGCCAAAATTAAATTGTATTACTCGAGTATGTTCTTTCATTTAGCTATTCACTCAGTCTCTTACTAACAAATCTTGGTGAAGCCTTCCACATGCCAGGCCCAAATTTAGCACTGCAATTTCAGGAATCAAATCTAGATGCTTCTATCCTTAGAGAGGAATAGGCTAATAGGAGTATGGAAAGGGTTTATTTCTAAAAAATAAATTATACTCAAAGGACAGTGTGCTGCAACTGACACTATTCAGATAAATTTGCCTCTGAAACTGATGCTGCAAGCAGTCCTAGTTAGGAATATGCAAACATCATACCTTCCCAGGGTGACAATTTTGAGTTTAGTAAATAAAGCCTAGAAATTGTGCTCAAAACTACTATTTTTTTACAGCTGCACTTCACTTTTATACCTGCGTTATTTCTTCAAGAAACCTGTACAACTTTAAAGCCCAGGTGATCTTCATGCAGCTTCTGGGATATAGAACAAATAAATCACATTTTCTCTATTTATGCGGTAGCACAAGTTAAGGGACCTACCCCAAAGGATAAACAAATCAATGATGAAGCTAAAATTACACCCTAAATATCCGCCTGCAAATATGCCTGGTTCTTACGCCAGAGATCCCGTCCTTGTTCATAAATTTATACTTGAATTCTTTGCAGATTCAGAGACCACCAGTTAGCAGTTATTCCTGTTATAAAGATGTCAGATTAACTGGGTAAATCAACCAGATCCTCATGAATTTGTTATATGATGCCATAGATAGGCAGTCATCTACCAACTTTATTGTTTTTAAAAAAGGAAACTATAATTAATGTTTATTGAAAATTAATGTTGCTAAGTTATGTAATTAAGGATCAACAGTAGTAGGTTAGAGTAGTTACTAATCTTTGGGAAGAGTTAAAATTATACATTCCAAATAAGAGAACCATTTAGAATATCAACGGAACAAGAGCATCTCATATTCGAATATCCTGTGAATCCTGGGGCATAGGGGGTGAGGAGATGGATCTCACTGAAATACAGATTCTTATTCTGCAGGCAATCTATTGACACAGAGCTCTCAACCCACTTTGTGTTTAACAGACTAATCTGGGTGAGGTTCCTCCAATAGGGCACAAAACACAGAATGCAAAGCTGAAGGAAGAAGAACTTTTCCCTTTTTGATTCCTTTGGGTTTCCTGCCTGCTCCATGCTCCTGTGAATGCCATTTTAAGACTATCATTTCACACCGGCAGCAGCATTTTCTTCCTGTCCCAGCAGCTAAATCCAGGGTGGATTTCCAACATCTGTTGAACTAGCCTCAGGCCTCCCCACCCCACCCTAACTATGGAAACCTGGACTAGTGCATAGAGTTTCCCATTCGAAGATCTGATTTTCAAATTCAAGGGGTCTCTCATCTGAGCTAAGATACCAGCACCAGTTGCCTTGTTGTCTCTCCTACAGACTACTGGCCCCAGCTCAGTGGAGTCCCTCCCCCAAGGTCAGGGTCACCAGCATCAGCTGACAAGCACTCCTTTTCCACTGGTCTGGATTTCAAGTCCCTTGAGCCTCTCCTTGACCAAGTGTTTAATCATTCCAATTCCCCTAGAGCAGTGGTCTGCAAACTGCAGCTCACGAGCCACATGCGGCTCTTTGGCCCCTTGAGTGTGGTTCTTCCACGAAATACCACGTGCGGGCACGCACGTACAGTGAGATTGAAACTTCATGGCACATGCGCAGAAGTCAGTTTTAGGTCTGGGTGAGTCTATTTTGAAGAAGTGGCGTTAGAAGAAGTGGGGGGTGTCGTTCAGTCCGGCGACAGGAGACACGGCGCAGGTGGGCCGTGGGATACACAGCACGGGGGAGGCGTGCGCAATTCATGCACGAGTTGAGTGAGCCAGTCAGTCAGCAGTCTCACTGTGCAGTGGTTAGGTATGTTGAGATGGTTTGGACATATAGAGAGGATGAACAAAAGGAGATAGACAAAACAAGTATATAAGATGAGTGTGGATGGGAGAGTTGGAAGGGGTTGACCTCAGAGAATGTACCTCAATCAAATTGAGGACATTTTTAGCAAAGGCCAGCTTAGGAGTACCCTAATTAAGTTAATAACAATGTACCTACCTATATAGTTTAACCTTTGAGTGCCAACCAATATCCTAGGAACTATGCTAAAATTGCCAAGGCATTTTTGCTGATTTTACAGCAGTTTAGGAAAAAAATTATGAATCGCAAGTAAATGAAGTTACATATTCAAAAACTTAAGGAAACCTTTACTACATTGACATATTTAGCAATATCATCATCACTAATAAAAGCAGACTTAGAACTGGACGCCATTTCTAAGTTTTGATAGCACTCCCAGCACTTTTGGTGAAAGACAGGAGGAGCGCGATCATGCTCCCCGGCACTCTAGGGGTTAAGTTTAAAAAATTTGGCTCTCAGAAGAAATTTCAATTGTTGTATTGTTGATATTTGGCTCTGCTGACTAATGAGTTTGCCGACCACTGCCCTAGAGTAAGAGATGCTTCTACACTCTTATATTCATCATACCTTCTTGTTTTGTTTTGTTTTTGCCTTTTTTACCTAAGTAACAACTTCCATTCTATTTAATTCCTAATATTAAACTCTGTTAAAATGACAGGAGAGTGTCTTTTCTCTAAGTACTGGACCTCAAGTGATACAGTAGGTCTGGGATGGGCCTTGATATTCTGCATGTCTAACAAGCTCTCAGGTGATGCTAATATTTATGTGTCTATGTCACACTTTGGTGAAGCAAAATGGCCAAGAGAATTATGAGAAATCTTAGTGTATGGTATTTACATTACTGAATATTTGTACATGCAAAGATTACTGAGATTTGTAAACACTAATGAGTGCCAGGACAGATGAGAACAGTAAGCACATTGAGAAGCACCTTTAGATGTTGAAAGAAGAGGAATCCAGACCAAGTTGGAGCAGAAGTCACTCTCTGACATGACTCTTGTTTTACTGGAATGTGTGTACAGGTGGGAATAGAGTTGTGAGTGAAGCAGTGCTTTAGAAAGGGACTTAATTTGAAAACTGGGAAAAAGAAACCAGAGACTGCCTAAGTCTTGAGCTGCTAAGCCTGACACAATGATGGTCTCAAACTCCATCAGCATTTATAGTTATATGCCACTAATGCACTTGGTAATGTGTTAAAACATCAAATACATAAAGATTGAAATAACTAAATAAAATTGTAAAACATATAAATAGTATATATTGAGAAATAATTGCTCAGTTGATAGTGATAGGACTTCAAACATGTCTGAAATATGGTCCTAAGAGGAATCATCAGAACCAAGAAACACCTAGAATTGGCTTTGGATGCAACCTGGCAAACTGAGCAAATTCAGGAATGTGCTAGGAATGCCTCGCACTAGCCATAGAGCCACAAGTTAATAAGAGGTCTTAGTGTGAAGGATTCCGTGGCAAAGTGCATGTACCTTGTTGCAGGCCTGCATGTAATCAAGATGGCCAAGTCATGTCAGAACACCCAAGAACAGTCACAGAGATATAGAGACCACTTACTCCATGATAAAAGAAATAGGGTTAGTTTTGCAAAAGAACTAAGCAGGATGATCACCATATGAAGTGATAATAGAGCTTGGGGAATTTACTTTTTAGAGGAATGATGCTTTCTTTAGAGATATATTCTTAACATACATTAAATTAACTAACTTATTTGTGATTTTTATCATCTCTCCTTCAGTTAGTTACACTTGTAGCAACTACTCAGTATTCAAGGAATATAGGCATTTTTAGAATATAGACATCCATTCAGTAAAAACCTGCAAAAAATATGGTTAAAGAAGGAAATTTAAATATTTGTTTAGATAACAAGGCAGGTCACGTTGGAGTGTGTATACCTGAGGAGGGATCAGATATCACTAACCACACCTTACCAGTCTGCAAAGATATTGTTCCTCCTGTTTACCAACTCACTGAGCTTGGGACCTGAGAAATAGTCAACTTTTAATATCTAACTCTTAAAAGTAGTCAGATCTATATTTAATGAGTTGTGAATCATCTGATTTCAAAGAGTAAGTGTTCTGTAACATAACTGGATATTGGTTACCTTAGGTAGTAAGTGCCTTGACATAGTGAACCCCAGAGAATTAGTTCTGTTGTACTCAACTTCCACTGAAATCTATTAGTGATGGTGACCATTTGAAAGAGTATAACAGTGGGAAAAGAATATCTCTCTTAAGAATGATGACAGAGAGACTAGCAATAGAGAATAATTTTACAGTAAGTTAAAGGCAGAAGGTATGTACAACAAACCTTTTGAAGGAATTGCACTTGAAACCCAGAATGCTGTCCAGTTTCCCAGAACAGTTTGAAATATGGAATTTCCTTCTTCATAAAATGGTCCATGTCATTGCTTCCCACTTCTAATTCTTAGAAAGCCTTTCCTATCGTCAAAATATGTCTCCTGACCACTAGTTCTGCTTGCTAGGACAGGTCAAGGCCAGCAAGTCTTTCACATGGCAGCCCTGCTTTTGAAGACAGCTATGACTTTTTCTGAAACCTTCTCTCCTCTCACAGACTCACTGCTAGAACCCTCTACCAAGGAGCATGGTTTCTGAGTCTTTCTGTGCCTTGAAAAATAAACTTTACATCGTCAGTCTGTTCCCTGAAGTCTAATGCCATCCCCAGACTGCCTGGAACACTGAACTTCATAGGCATATTTGCTAAACATGAGGTTGATATATTTTCCTGAGACAACTACACTAATAAAAGAGAAACATGGTAATTGGAGTACAACCACTACCCTTTTCATTGGCTAATCAGCGAGATATGCAAATTAACTGTCAGCCAAGATGGCGGCCAGCAGCCAGGCAGCTTGAAACTAGCATGAGGCTTGCTTGCCTCAGTGACGGAGGATCGTTGGAGGAAACCAACGTTCTCCGCCTGTGGCTGCAGGCCTCTGAGAGGGCAGTTTAAGAAACATTGTAACAAATACCGCCGGACTTCAGCCAGCAGATTCGCAACATTGTAAGCAAAGGCCAGAAACCTACTTTCAGCTGCGGAGGCCTAAGAGCTGGAGCCAAGCCTCAAGGTAAAGCTGGCCCAGAATAAAAAAAAAAAAGAAAGAAAAAAAGGAGTGGTTGGGAACTTCAGTCACTCCCAGCCTGAAAACAGCCCTCAGCCCCTCACCCAGACTGGCCAGGCACCCCTGTGGGGACCCCCACCCTGATCCAGGACACCCTTCAGGGAAAACCAGCTGGCCCCACCCATGCACCAGGCCTCTATCCTATATAGTAAAAGGGTAATATGCCTCCCGGCACCGGGATCAGCGTGACAGGGCGCAGCGCCCAAACCCCCTGATCGCCCTGCGGCTCTGTGTGTGACAGGGGCCGGGGCCACAACCTCCCTATCCGCCCTGCTCTGTTCCTGACAGGGGAAGGTGCCCCAACCTCCTGATCAGCCCTGCTCTGTGCCTGATAAGGGGGAGCTCCCCAATCCCCCCCCCCCCACGGGCCCTGCTCTGTGTGTGATGGAGTAGAGCCATAACCTCCCCATCGGTCCTGCCCTGAGTGTGAGAGTGGCGGTGCCCCAACCCCCTGATTGGCTCTGCTCTGTGCGTGACAGGGGGTGGCGCCACAACCTCCCCATCGACCCTGCCTTGAGTGTGACAAGGGGAAGTGCCCCAACCCCCCAATCGGCCCTACCCTGAGCATGACTGAGGGTGGCTCCGCAACCTCCCCATCAACCCTGCCTTGAGTGTGACAAGGGGCAGTGCCCCAACCCCCCAATCGGCCCTGCCCTGAGCGTGACTGAGGGTGGCATCACAACCTCCCAATCTGCCTGCTCTGTGCATGACGGGGCGGCGCCCCAACTCCCCAATCGGCCCTGCTCTGAGCCCGACCAGGGGCTGCACCTAGGGATTGGGCCTGCCCTCTGCCACCCGGGAGCAGGCCTAAGCCAGCAGGTCGTTATCTCCCGAGGGGTCCCAGACTGGAGAGGGCACAGGCCGGGCTGAGGGACCCCCCCCCCCCCCGAGTGCACACATTTTTGTGCACCGGGCCTCTAGTGTTTCTATAATGGTAAACTTGCTTGTGTTAATCTGAATTCAGTCTGTCATCCAAAATGTGTATGTTGGCAGTAAGGATGGGGGAACACTTTGGTTTATTATTAGACAAGTCTGAAAACTGTTCTGTGAACTGGAGTTATTTTTGTGGAAATTAGGTGTTTACATGAAGCTCAGATTCTTAACCTACAGAGAGCTTTTGTCATGCATTCCAGGTCTTCAGCATAGTTATTCAAAATAGGGAAATGGGAGACTGGGATTGAATCCAGGCTCCTCTGAAATTTCAAAAGTGAAATTTTAATAAGAAGCTTTGGGAGAAGAATTACTAAGAAGATTTTTACTAGTGGATCAAAGTCTTAGCAGTAGAAATGACAAGGATCTTTTTGAATCATAGTCTCCATGAATGATAATAATAAGAAAATAATATAAAAACATCCCAATGACGTTGACCATAGTTAAGCCCCTTGCCTAAAGATTTTATTAAGGCTATCATAACCCAAAGAATAAAGCCTCTCTCAAGTTTTTAAACATAATAATAAAAGTGACCTACAAGACTTTGCTTATCTTAATTCTTTGCATACTTCAAATATCCCATGGTTGTCTAATAGTGGACTTTTATTTAGCAACATTCAGCTCCTTCTTTTTTCAACTTTATGGGAGAGATCCATCTAGAGTTTTTATATTTGCCAATCAAATAATTTCCCTGATATCTTTTCCATGAGTTACATCAGTATAAACAGTTATATTTTGGTAGAAGTAATATCAGATGATGTAACAGGTGTATCATAGCAAACTCCATGACTAAGACAGATGAAATGACAGAGTGGTATGAGCTGAGCTGTTCAAGAATTTGGCTGTGAAAGAAAAGCATGTACTGGTAGCAATTTAAGAGATGCTTAGGTTGGGTTCCAGATGCCCGTCTGTATGTTGAGGGACTTTGCCAGCTGAACAGCTGCACTAACAGATGGAAACTAGGCCAATCCTTGGTTAAGCAGGAGCAAAGGCAGACAGAATAGGAAATAAGCCATCTATCACTCAATGTTCACCATTGCACTTTCAATCCAATATTAAATCAATATAAAAAAGTCAACATTTTAAAAGCTTATAAATTTTCTGAAGTGGTAAAAATCAATACTTGTGTGCTTTATTTTGGTAAGTGAATAAAAACAAACATTTATTTTATTTTGGGAATCATTTTGTTTCTGAAATTTATGGACAGGAAATTGCACTATAGGCATTAACGTTTAAGTAAATGTAAATGCACAAACTTAGCATTTCATTGTGATAAGAATTCCCATAGTAAAAAAATAGGAATTAAAATGAGAATAATCATCCAGAAAAGAAGAAAACCTCTGTGTTTTGGAAATCTATATATATAAAAGCCTAAGCAACCAGCAGACCAGCTGACCATCCAACCGGCTGGTAGCTATGACACACACTAACCACCAGGGGGAAGATTCTCAATGCAGGAGTAGAAACCACAGGCATGGAAACATGGAACAGACTGATGAATCTCAGAGGGAAGGGGGGAGGGGGGAGGGCAGGAAGAGATTAACCAAAGATATAATATGCATACTAGAGGCCTAGTGCATGATTCGTGCACCGGTGGGGTCCCTCAGCCTGGCCTATGGGGATTGGCCCGAAACTGGCTCTGCACATCCCCCGAGGGGTCCTGGATTGCGAGAGGGTGCAGGCCAGGCCAAGGGACCCCATCGGTGCATGAATCCGTGCACCGGGCCTCTAGTTATTTAAGTAAAAACCCAATTAAAGTAATTTCTACACCAATGGTTCATTTTTAAAGTGTGACTTATAGAACAGCAGCAGAGGCATCACTGGGGACTTGTTAGAAATTAAAAGTGTTGGGTTCCACTCCAGACCCACTGAATCAAGAACTTGGACCCAAAAATTGGCATTTTAAGAATTCCTTCAAATGATTCTGATGCACACAATAGTTTGAAAACCACTGATCTAAACTTATGCTATAATTCGTAAAATGTGTGACTATTAAACAAAATGGCACAGCACCAGAGGAAAGCACATTTGTCAAATTAAGAGCACGTTCTCACCAGCTCTGATCCCAAGTACAGACCTTATTCAGTTGGTGTTCATAGGCTCAAGAAACCCACACCCAGGGATAACTTGAATTTGAGCATATAGACCAAAGTCAATTCCATCTCATGGCGCTCCACTTTACCTCTCTGCCTAGAGTTTAGAATTTTTCTCTTGCTCTGACATCTTACAACTACCTGCCCATTAGCATAGGGCTTTCTTTTGTGAGTTCCAGAATCCCTTCCTATTCTGACCCAATATTTATTCCTGTCAACAAGGTCTGCAGGGTCTCTCAACTTTAGATTCCAGAAGAACATTAAAACAGATGAGTAAGTAATTTTAATAATTCAGCCTGGTATTTAAATATATATATATATATATATATATATATATATATATATATATATATAGTTGAAAGTATTACAGTATTGTTGAAAGTATTTCCCCATTGGCTCCCTCCATCCTGCACACCGCCCCCCCCCCCCAGGTCTTTACCACAATATTGTCTGTGTCCATGGGTTATGTATATATGCATATAAGTTTTTTGGTTAATCTCTTCCCACCCACACCGACACCCCCACCTTCCCTCTGAGATTTCTCAGTCTGTTTTATAACTCTACATCTCTGGATCTATTTTATTCATCAGTTTATTTTGTTCATTAGATTCCACATATGAGTAAGATCATGTGATAGTTGTTGTTCTCTGACGGGCTTATTTCACTTAGCATAATACACTTCAGGTCTCTCCATGCTGTCTCAAAGGGTAAGCGATCCTTCTTTTTTATTGCTGCATAGTATCCCATGGTGTAAATGTACCACAACATTTTTATTCACTTAAGGGAATCAAGATAGTCTCTTTAATAAATGGTGTTGGGAAAATTGTGCATGTACATGCAAAAAAAAAAATGAAACTAGTCCACCAACTTCCACCATACACAAGAACAAACTCAAAATGGATCAAAGACTCAAATATAAGAAACCATAGGCAGTGAAATCTCAGACGAAACCATAGGCAGTGAAACCTCAGACATCTCTCCTAGCAATATGTTTGCCGATATATCTCCTAGGGCAGTGGTCAGCAAACTCATTAGTCAACAGAGCCAAATATCAACAGTAAAACGATTGAAATTTCTTTTGAGAGCCAATTTTTTTTAACTTAAACTATATAGGTAGTTACATTGTTATTAATTTAACTAGAGGCCTGGTGCACAAAAATTTGTGCACTCGGGGGGGTTCTTCTGGCCAGCCTGTGCCCTCTCTCAGTCTGGGACCCCTCGGGGGATGACCACCTGCTGGCCTAGGCCTGCTCCACGGGGGATTGGGCCTAAGCTGGCAGTCAGACATCCCTCTGGCAGCCCGGGAGCCCTCGGGGGATGTCCACTTGCCAGCGGGGAGCAGGCCTAAGCTGCAGTCAGACATCCTTAGTGCTGCTGAGGTGGCGGGAGAGGCTCCCACTACCACCACTGTACTGGCAGCCATTTGCCTGGCTTGTGACTGAGCAGAGCTCCCCCCTGACCACCACGGGGCAGCTCCTGCATTGAGCATCTGGCCCCTGGTGGTCAGTGTGTGTCATAGTGACCAGTCATTCCCAGTCATTCTGCTGTTAGGGTCAGTTTGCATATTACCCTTTTATTATATAGGATAGAGGCCTGGTGCATGGGTGGGGGCCAGTTGGTTTGCCCTGAAGGGTGTCCTGGATCAGGGTGGGGGTCTCGCTGGGGTGCCTGGTCACCCTGGGTGAGGGGCTGATGGCTGTTTACAGGTTGGTCACACCCCCTTCAGGGTGGGGGTCCCCACTGGGGTGCCTGGCCAGCCTGGGTGAGGGGCTGATGGCTGTATGCAGGCTGGTCAAGCCCCCCCAGTGGGGACCCTCACCCCATGGAGGTTTGGCCAGCCAGGGTGAGGGGTTGATGGCTGTTTTCAGGCTGGCCACACCCCTTTTAGGGTGGGAGGTCCCCACTGGGGTGCCTGGCCAGTCTGGGTGAGGGGCTGAGGGCCGTTTTCAGGCTGGCCAAGCCCCCCTGGCGATGGAGGCTCCTAGCCTCTCCTTTTTTCCTTTTTGTTTTTTTATTCTGGGATTTATTTACCTTCTATAATTGAAACTTTGTAGCCTTGAGAGGAGCTCAGAGTCAGCCAGGGTGGGTGGGAGGGAAGCTTGTCTTCCTCCATTGCCAGGGGCAGCCCAAGCCTCCTGCTCACTCCAGCTCCGTGGCCATGGCCGGCTAAAAGCAGGTATCTGGAGTTTATTTACCTTCTATAATTGAAACTTTGTTGCTTTGAGTGGAGCTCAAAGCAGGCCATGGCAGGCAAGAAGCTTGGCTTCCTCCATCACTGGGGCAACCAAGCCTCCTGCTTGCTCTAGCTCTGTAGCTGCCGGCCGCCATCTTGGTTGGGTTAATTTGCATATAGTCGCTCTGATTGGCTGGTGGGAGTGGCTTAAAGCATAGCAAAGCTACAGTCAATTTGCATGTTTGTCTTTTATTAGAGTACTCCTAAGGCTTAGGAAGAGCCACACTCAAGGGGCCAAAGAGCCGCATGTGGCTCGCGAGCCACAGTTTGCCAACCACAGTCCTAGGGCAAGGGAAACAAAGGAGGAAATAAACAAATGGGACTACATCAAAATAAAAAGATTTTGCATAACATGGTACTTTTTATAATTTGTGAAACAGAATAATTACTTCTTCAAATGTGTGGACAAGAAGGAGCCAAACACTAAACCTGAAGCTCAGGGAAGGCCTTCATGGTGGCCTTACAAATGTGGAGACCTAAAGTATCTACATAAGATGGTCTAAAATTAAAACTTCTTAACTAAAAGCAGTGCATGGCAGGTAGTCATGTCCTAAGGCAGCATTTTTCACTAACAAAAGTCAATCTTTACCTTAATTGAGCCTGTTTATTGTCTTTTTGCAACTGTGATAACATACCTTTGGAATGTCAAAGTAATTTTCCCTTTTCTGACACCTCAAAGCAAAGGCACCACTCTGCAAGAGACCACAGACCCCCTCATTTTTAATGCTATCATGTTGTTTACTGTTAACTATCCTGTAAAAGAAGTATGTCTATCATTTCACTTTTTATCCAATCCCGGAGGTTTCCCCGCTTTGCTTTCTCCTGCCTCCCTAATCTATCACCATTGGATTTCACGTAACCCACTTATGTCTTCTCTTTTGATTGTAATGTATAAAATAAAGTGAAAACTGCCATTCTCTGGAGCATAATCTCAATCCCTTGAGGTTTTGCTTCCCAGCAATTGTCAGCAGTTTGGCTCAAATAAACTCATAAAAGTTCTCTACAGGTTTGAATGTTTTTTCCCTTGACAAGTGAAACCTCACAAGAATTTCTTTCTATGAAGCTGAGATATGCAGAGCCGTGTTTAAAGAATGCAGCAGGAAGGTGGCAGCAGAAGAACAAAGGGGTGGCCTTGGATCAACGTTCTATTCTTTGTGCTTATCCAAGATTTCCCTGCAGAATTGGGGGGTTTACGAAACTGTCAGGGAGGAAAAATTATCCTCTACCCTTCAAGGTTCTTCTGGCTGAACTGATCAAACTGTAACCACAGAACCAGCTCAAAATGGTCCTTTCCTGTTTCTAAGCGATACTAAGTTGCTTTTCAGAGACAACAGACCAAAACCACGAGCCGTGCAGCCTAAGCATATTCAGAGTAGAGGCTAGAATATAACTGGAACCTGAAAAGCAAAACCCTTTCAGAAGTAAAGCGCAGGAAGATCCAGTGCTGAAGCCCCTTTCAAGTTCTAAGGTCCTGGCCCACCAGCACTTACTTCTGTATACCTGTTACCCCGAACCCTGTAAAAATCCACCCTGAACCCTGGGTGTGAGCAACCTCCTGTCTGCTTGTGGGTCACCCCAAGAATAATTAAGGCTCTTTCTTTTTCTCAAAAGTGGTGTCATAATTTTGGCTTCTATGCACATCAGGTAGTGGACTCTTGCTTGGTAACAAAATTAACACACAGGAAAGATTACCAAAAGGGGGGGGGAATTAAAGTTTAATAACATGCATACCTCCTGCATACATGGTAGACATCCAGGAACAATGAGTAAATTGACAAAATGGTGGAAGCCATTACCTTAAATACCATCTTTCAGCCAAAGACAAAAGAAAATGTTGGGAGTAGTTGAGTCAGTTATGGGAGGTGATCAGGAAAAGTGCAGTAATGGTAAGGTGTTGTGCAGATTGAAGTCCTTGCCTTCTCCATTGATACTGAAGGCAGGCCTGGCACAGTGAAGGAAACACTGGTACACAGGAGATTTCCTGTATAGATATAAATGTCTCTTACAAAGAGTAACTTATACTTGGTTTTCAGAGCTTCTCTTCTGTCTGCTGTCTCTTAAAATTAACCAGCTTAAAATAATCAATGACCTCAGAGAGGCATATTTTGGGGGGTTGGGAGCTCTGATCCCCTTCAAAAGCCATGGATGGGATGTTCTCTCTGGACTGGGAGAGCTTGAGACAAGAATAAAAATGCCTGGGCCCTGGCAAAATGATCTTTTAACTTTACACTTAAGGGAATGTTGACAGGGGCAAGAGGTGTTGTAGTAGGAAGTTAAATAGACATGAGCAGAGTAGAAGCGACAAGCCAGATAAAGAAGTTTATCAGGGCAGAAAGCCCCAGGTATCTAGCAACTGTCAAAATTGGAAAGAAAAAAAAAAAAGTATTGTAAGGTGGGATCCCAGGGTGGCTTTTCCTCCTCTAGCCTAGCAATGGTCACGTGGTTTGGACCCTCCCCTGACCTTTCCTCCCCTGACCGTTCCTCCCCTGGCATGTCACTAGTCATGTGGTGGACCTACATGGAGGAGGAAGAAGGGGGTTGGAGAATAGCCTCACAGGGCTTCCATGGAAGCCTTTATACCACCACGTCCTTAAGCATTAAACCCTCAGGACAGTGAGGTTCTGGCCCACATCAAATACTCTTAGGAATGAAGCCTTGCCCTGACCAGTTTGGCTTAGTGGATAGAGCATCAACCTGCAGACTCAAGGAATGAAGCCTTGATTCTGTTGACCACAGAGACAGCATTTTGGTCAAACGAGAGATAACATCTAGGCCTCAGTTGTGTTTCAGCTTCAGGCCCAGGAAGGCAGCAAGGCTACTCCATGGCTGACATCAGGACCAGCTACTATGACTAATGACCCTCTGCCCTGGTGCTGACCAATCAGTAGGGACCAGGACCCTGGTATGACACACCTGGAAAGCTGATGAATATTCTATTGTGAACCTCCTCTGAGATCTCCCCCCACCGCTTGGAAAACAGATGAAGGACCCTATGTGTGCTCAAGCTCTCTCTCTAGAACATGGCTGCACCTTTCCTCCCCCCTTCTTTCCCCAGGTGTGCTCTCTCTGGAGCACCCCAATATCTTTGCCGGGGTAAAAGCTTGTGTGGGAGTTCTATGAGGCTCTTCTCCAACCCTCTTATTTCTTCTCTAACTAGGTCTACCATATGACTAGTGACATGCTAGGGGAGGAAAGTTCAGGGTCGGTCTGAATCGCATGACCAGCCATATGAAGGTCAGGGGGTCTAAACCCCATAACCAGCAATATGCTAGGGGAGATAGGTCACCCTGAATGCAAAGTCCCACTTATACCTGCCTGTCACTAGGTACCTAGGGTTTTCTACCTTCGTGACCTTCTGTACCTGACTTATCATCCCTACCCTGCTTACGTCTGTCTAACTGCCCACTATATCAAACAGGAAAGGATGCCTATGTAAAGAGAGGTCTTCATCTCAAGCTTGATTAAGATTACATGTCCCACATAATATCACAAAAATCTATAACCTGCTTTTCCTTGGTAAAAATACACACCTCACCCACTAATGTGTATAAGGTTATTTGACTAATATAATATTAGCATTATAACTTTAGATAACATTTATTGAGTTTTGTGGTAGACACTGAACCATAGTACAAAGACTATCAATACTAGCACTTGATCAGAGATCAGAAGGTAGCAGAAGGGTGAGAAAATAAGAACCAGAAATTATAAGAACTCTATATGTATTTCATTAAATACTCACTTAAAAATAAAATAACCTCAGGAAATAGTATTATACTCCCCATTTTATAGATGAGACCCTGAAGCTAACTTTATAAGGGCCAGAAATGGAATTAAAACTTAGCTGCACTTTACTCCAAAGCCCATGTTTGGCTCTTGAAATTACCTGCTTCTGGACACAAACCAGAACAGAGATTCTGCTCTCACCAGTCCTGGAAATGTACTCAGCCCAGTCCTAGTGTGGATGGATTGTGGGAAATATCACACAGGTCACACTGGAATGCCAGAAGATCATTTTTCTAGTTGCTATAGACTGACTTTGGGTCATTGGGTAGGATTTACCCAAAATATTATATAACTGCAGGAAGAAAATTCTGGAATCAGGTTTTAACGAGGTGATGCAAAATTGCATAAAAGCAGTGCATACCAACTGTCATCAAAGTGCAACCTCCTCAACTGGGTATCACATTAATTGGGAATGCAGACACAGGGCAGTGCACCATGAAGCCGTGTCATTCCCGTTGCTCAGGTTGCAAATCTTGGAATCATTCTTGATGATTCTTCTTCTCCAACACTCTTTATTCAATCTCTCAGGAAGTCCTTTTGGCTCTATCATCAGAATATATCCAGAATATGACTACAGGAGGTCCTCGGGTTACATCGGAGATCCGTTCCTATGGCGCGACGTAACGTGATTTTTGCCGTAAGTTGGAACCCACCTACATAAGCACCTATGTCACTCACATGGAGCACATACACAGCAGTAATGAGGTGAAAAGGTAAAAAAAAACAATTAAAAAAAAAGATAACAATTCCTGACCTTTACTTGTGGTAAATAAATAATCCTATCTAATAATAGACAAACATAGTAATTGATCGTACCTTCGCTATGCCTCCCATCGTCTAATCAGTGAGATATGCAAATTAACCGCCAACTAAGATGGCGTCTAATTTGCATACTGCAGGCAGGCCTGCCCCCTCCTTGTCTCCCAGACCCGTTGATCGGTCCCGGGCGGCAAGGCAGCCCTGCCCCAGAAGCCCCAGAAGCTGACTGATATGGTAGTAACTCTATCAGTAAGCACTCTGAAAGTCAGTGGCATAAATGCACCAATTAAAGACAGATTATGAGGGTGAATCAAAAACCAAACCCACTTTAAATATAAAGACACACATTTATTAAAAGCAAAAGCCTGTTTTGCTCAGTGGATAGAGCATTAGCCCGTGGACTGAAGGGTCCCAGGTTAGATTCCAGTCAAGGGCACGTACCTCAGTTACTGGCTTAATCCCCAGTCCCTATCAAAGCATGTGCAGGAGGCAACCAATCAATGTGTCTCTCCCTTTCCTTTAACTCTCTCTAAAATTCAATGGAAAAATATCGTTGGGTGAAGATTAACAAAAACAATGTAAATGGATTAAGTAACATTAAAGAGATTATAAGAAAAATATATTCCAAATTTTGTTAGTTGTATAATGGTTATGTTTAAATTATTAACATGTAAGAAATTGGGTGAAGGGTACATATAATATGCTGTAGTATTTTATAGTTTTTTTACATGTATGAGATCATTTCAAATTAAAATATTAAAAAATTAAAAATTAATAAAATATTAATTGAAATGTATATGCATTACATGAAAAATCTCTTAATTGCTTCTAGCATAGTTTATTAAATTGGGCTAAAATTTACAAGGGTTCAATTAAAAAATATCTTAATTCTAAGTGATATAATAGAAAGTATATAATAGTGCAATTATAAACACTTATCTGAAAATAAAAATTTAAAGAAGTGAATTTAAAGAAGGGATTAGCCAAAGAAAATATATTCACAACCCATGGACACAGACAACAGTATGGTGATGGCCAGAGAGAAGTGGGGGGCAAGAGCTGGGTAGAGGGGAAAAAAGGGGGGAAATAGGGACATCCTATATAATAATAATAAAAGGCTAATATGCACATTGACTGAACGGCAGAATGACCAGTTGCTATGATGCTCACTGACCACCAGGAGGCAGACGCTCAATGCAGGAGCTGCCCCCTGGTGGTCAGTGCACTTCCATATGGAGAGTGCCACTCAGCCAGAAGCTGGCTCATGGCTGGCCAGTGCAATGGTGGTGGCAGGAGCCTCTCCCACCTCCGTGGCAGCACTAAGAATGTCCAACTAACGGTTTAGACCCCGATCCCTTGGGGGCCTAAGCCTTTAGTCAGACATCCCCCGAGGGCTCCCTGGCTGCCAGAAGGATGTCTGACTGAAAGCTTAGGCCTGATCCCCCAGGGAGTGGGCCTAAGTCGACAGGTAGACATCCCCAAAGGGGTCCTGGACTGTGAAAGGGCGCAGGCCGGGCTGAGGGACCCCCCCCCCAGGTGCACAAATTTTTGTGCATGGGGCCTCTAGTCCTATCTAATAAAAGAGAAACATGCAAATTGACAGCGCCTCCACTACACCCACAGGCCACGCCCATCAGCCACACCCACCAGCCAATCAAGAGTGAGTATGCAAATTAGCCCAACAAAGATGGTAGGTTAATTTGCATACACAGGCTCCTAGCGACCTAGGTCCTGGGAACATCCTAGAGACCCAGGCAGCTCAGAGCCTGCAGTCCACAGTGTAGGCCCTGAGCGGCCTCGGTCCCAAAACACCCGGCCACTCCTGGCCTACGGGCCTTGGCACTGTGGGGGCAGGGCAGCAGAGATTGAGCAGTCACAAGCCCTGGCAGAAGCTTGATCAGAGCCAGGGGGCCCTGCCCAAGCTGTGGCAGATGCTTGATCAGAGCCAGGGGGCCCTGCCCAAGCCCCAGCAGATGCTTCATAAAAGCCAGGAGGCCCTACCCAAGCCACATTGGAGGCTTGAGCAGGCCTGGAGGCAGGGGGTGTGGCAGCCTAGGCTTGCCAGCAGTCCTTCCTCTACTGGTGAGCTGCAGAGGAAACACCTTTTCTGACAGCTCATTGGCTAAGTTCCTTGTACACCACTGGTAATGTTCTTGGTAACTTGGGCAACAAGAATCCAAAAAGGTGACCTAGGGTTTTTCCACCTCACTCCTGGAGGGAAAAACCAAGGTCTGCTGCTGGAGGGCTAAGAAATGTCATATCCTGCCCTTGCAGGTTTGGCTCAGTGGATAGAGCCTCAGCCTTCCTACCACAGGGTCTGGGTTAATAGGGCATGTATCTAGGTTACAGGTTCTTCCCTGGCTGGGGCCCAGGTCAGGGCTCATGCAGGAGGCAATCAATCAAAGCATTCCTCTCACTTTGATGTTTCTCTCTGTCTTTCTCTCTCTCTTCCACATTCTCTAAAAATCAATGGAAACATATCCTCAGGTGAGGATAAAAAAAAAGAAAGAAAGAAATGTCCTATCCTATGAAAGACACATCTTGAAAATGCCTAAAGAAAGTTGTCATTTTTTCATGGTGAAGGGACTGGAGTCCGTGTTGATGAAAACACCTTGGCAGCTGTGGTGGCTGGCAGTGGCTGCAGCTTCAGGATGATAGGGCTGGTGCCTTCCCCTGATCAGCCAGGTTGCCTCCCACAGAGGGCGGCCAGACTGCAGCTTAGGGCCGCTCCCCAAGGGGAGCAGGGAGTGAGCCTAAGTCATCAGTAGGACATCCCCTGAGGGCTCCCAGTCTGTGAGAGGGAGCAGTCTGGGCTGAGTGACCCCCCCCCCCCCGCCCCATGCACGAATTTTGTGCACTGGGCCCCTAGTAAAAACATAAAGCACATATGTACATACCTCAAAATGATGGAACTTTTTTTTTATAAATAAATGGGAGATGGCAACGTAACCAAGAAATGAAGTACATTGAGTCCAACGTAACCTGAGGACTGTCTGTATTTCTCACCATCTTCACAGTTATACCTCCCTGTTTCAAGCCACCATCATCTTTCACCTGGATTACTGCTTTCATTCTTGCCCTCTACTTTCTGTTCTTCATACAATATCCAATTGATCCTTTTATTTTTATTATTTTTTTCTTAGAATATATTTCATTGATTTTTTACAGAGAGAAAGGGAGAGAGATAGTCAGAAACATTGATGAGAGAGAAACATCGATCAGCTGCCTCCTGCACATCTCCTACTGGGGATGTGCCCGCAACCCAGGTAGATGCCCTTAACCGGAATCGAACCTGGGACCTTTCAGTCCGCAGGCCGACGCTCTATCCACTGAGCCAAACCGGTTTCGGCCAATTGATCCTTTTAAAGTGAGTTGCTCTCCAACTCAAAGATTGGCATTCCATCTTGCTTGGGGGATAATTATAAAAAATCCTTAAAGGGGCCTGGCCAGTGTACTCAGTTGCTAGAGTGTCAGCCTGCACACCGAAGGGTTGTGAATTCGATTCCTGGTCAAGGGCACATACCTGGATTGCAGATTCAATCCCCAGCCCTGGTTGGGGCACATACGGGAAGCAACCAACCAATATGTCTCTCTCACATAGATGTTTCTCTCTCTCTTTTTCTCTCTACCTCCCTCCCTTCCACTCTTTCTAAAAAAAAAAAAAAAAATCAATGGAAAACATATCCTCAGGTGAGGATTAACAACAACAAAAAAATCCTTCTAAGGGCTTATAAGTGCTGACATGATCTTTATCATTCTCTCCTTTACTCTTTAGTCTCATCTCTAATTACTCTTCTCTTTGCTCTCTCTGTTCCAGCCACACTGCTCTCTGCGATTTCTTTTTTTTTCTTCCTTAATATGTTTTTATTGGTTAGAGAGAGAGAGAGAGGAAGAGAGAGAGAGAGAGAGAGAAACATTGATGAGAGAGAAACAATGATTGGCTACCTCCTGCACACCCCCTGCCCCCTGCCTGCTGTGGTCAAGCCCAAAACCTGGGCATGTGCCCTGACCTGGAATCAAACCGGTTACCTGTTGGTGCATGGGTCGATGCTCAACCACTGAGCCACACTGGCTGGGTGGTCTCTATGATTTCTTAATACCTGAGCCATACTCTCTTTTTTAGGTAAGAACTTTTTCCTCTGCTTGAAATTCTTTGAGAAGCCAGTGCTCCCATTCCTTAAATAATCCTGGAATTCAACAAGTTTATTTTTATTCCAGAACAATTTTGTGTGGAAATGTAAAATGAGATTCCTGTAACTGAATATATTGACGTAATAACATAGCTTTCAAAGTAGCCTCTCAGAATCAGAAAATACGTATTTTAGCTCTAAAGAATTCTATAGGTGCTGAAAATATATCATTGCTTTATGGATTTGTTCAACATTCTGTTGACTAAGGGGGGATAATTTATTTTTAAAAAGGCAAAAATATTGTATCTTGTAAAGTAAATAAAATTAACCTTTTCTGCTTATTTCCAGGACTTCTAAAAGCTTTGCGAGGCAATGGTTGGGGAGGGGGGGTGAAGTATTAACAAAAATGAAGAGAATCAGGTAGCTTTTATTCAACTGGAATATATTTTCATTCTGTATAACAATAGATGAGCCTTTGTCCACAGGCACTTTCTAAACAGACCTCAGCAGTGTAAGATAGCTTCCCTGATTTTAGGTTTATGATTACATGAAAAGCACTTTAAGCATTTGGTTTCATCCCTCACTGACTTAAATTCAGGTTGCCCTAGATTTGAAGCTAATATGGAAAAAACTTGCACATTAAATGTGTTTATCCAGTTGCCTCAGCTCCAACTTTTACAGTAAAGTGTAGCACAGCAGGCTACACACAAGCACACAAGTACTTTGTCAGAGTTTGTGAAATGCACCATAAGTGGACACTTCTATCATGGATAAATTAGGATGAACAACTGTACACTCATCAGTACAATTAAGAGATTTCAGTCAAGTCAATAGAGTTTGGTATTGATTGGTCTAGGCCTCCCATCCCTCATCATAGCCTTTGTCGCCAGTCAGGTCTCCACCACTCAGGGGTTTGACTGTGGGTCTCAGGTCCCACCCCAGACATCCCACCTCCTCCAGGAATCCACCTCTTGCTCTATCAAGACTCTTCCCTGGGACACACGTTTCTCTTTCAAAATAGCTCTTACCCTTCATTTCACCCCAATGACTTGACTTCGAACTGTCCTGTAATTCTCAGAATGCCCTTCCCTGACACAGACTTGGATCAGACCTTGTATCAGACCTTGAGACTAAAAATCTGCCTATTCCTAGGGATTTTTGTTTTTTGGCAGGGGGTAAAGCAGACTAAATCAGAGCCCCAGACCCTCAGCTTTCCTCAAAGGGAGGGTGAGGGTACTTGGATCTCTTAGACCACTCTTGTTTGTATTCCCCAAATTTGGGCTTCAGAGCAAAAGAAAAGTGATTTCTTATCAGGAAGTCTCACCTTATTTGTGACTGATTCTATTTCACGTTAGAAGTTTAGAACCAGCCTCCTCAGTAATGATTTTGTAGAAACATTTACTTTTTACTGCGTGATCTGTATAATTTACTGCTGTTATTTTTTTAAAGCCACAAGCCCCCTGAATGGTGTTTAATGAAATATTTTTCAAGTAGCATCAATAGGATTTTATTAGGTGCTATATTACAGTGGGTTCTGTGGAAATATGCTTGAGAACATTAGGTTAACCAAATTAATAGCTTTACTTCAGATTTTGTGGGGTTTTTTGTTTGTTTTGCTAACATAAATCTACACAAAGTAATATAGTATATAGTAATTCCCAACATTATTTAAACTAGAAAGTATTTTTTTAGGTTTATTATTATTATTTTTTTATTTTTTTTTTATTGCTTAAAGTATTACAAAGGGTATTACATATGTCTCCTTTTTTCCTCTGCCCTTGACAATCCCCTGGCCTCCCCTATCCCCCAGTGTCTTATGTCCATTGGTTATGCTTATATGCATGCATATAAGTCCTTCGGTTGATCTCTTACCCCCCGCTTCTGCACCCCTACTCTCCCCGGCCTTCCCACTGCAGTTTGACAGTCTGTTTGAGGCAGCTCTGCCTCTGTATCTATTTGTGTTCATAAGTTTATAATGGTCTTTATTATCCATGAATGAATGAGGTCATGTGGTATTTTTCCTTCATTGACTGGCTTATTTAACTTAGCATAATGCTCTCCAGTTCCATCCATGCCATTGCAAATGGTAAGAGTTCCTTCTTTTTTTGCAGCAGCATAGTATTCCATTGTGTAGATGTACCACAGTTTTCCAATCCATTCATCTACTGATGGGCACTTAGGCTGTTTCCAGATCTTAGCTATGGTGAATTATGCTGCTATGAACATATGGGTGCATATATCCCTTTCTGATTGGTGTTTCTGGTTTCTTGGGATCTATTCCTAGAAGTGGGATCACAGGGTCAAACGGGAGATCCATTTTCAGTTTTTTGAGGAAACTCCATACTGTCTTCCATAGTGGCTGCACCAGTCTGCATTCCCACCAGCAGTGCACAAGTGTTCCTTTTTCTCTGCATCCTCTCCAGCACTTGTCGTTTGTTGATTTGTTGATGATAGCCAGTCTGACAGGTGTGAGATGGTACCTCATTGTTGTTTTGATTTGCATCTCTCGTATGATTAGTGACTTTGAGCATGTTTTCATATGTCTCTTGGCTTTCTGAAGGTGTCTATTTAAAGCCTTTGCCCATTTTTTGATTGGATTGTTTATCTTCCTTTTGTTAAGTTTTATGAGTTCCCTATAAATTTTGGAGATTAGGCCCTTATCAGATATGACTTTGGCAAATATGTTTTCCCACGCAGTGGGCTTTCTTGTTGTTTTGTTGATGGTTTCTTTTGCTGTGCGGAAGCTTTTTATTTTGATGTAGTCCCATTTGTTCATTTTCTCTTTAGTTTCCAATGCCCTAGGAGCTGTATCAGTGAAGAAATTGCTTCAGCATATGTCTGAGATTTTGTTGCCTTTGGATTCTTCTAGTATTTTATGGTTTCCTGTCGTACATTTAAGTCCTTTATCCATTTTGAGTTTATTTTTGTGTATGGTGTAAGTTGGTGGTCTAATTTCATTTTCTTGCATGTATCTGTCCAATTTTCCCAACACCATTTATTGAAGAGACTATCTTGACTCCATTGTATGTTCTTGCCTCCTTTGTCAAATATCAATTGAGCATATTGGTTCGGGCTGATTTCTGGGCTCTCTATTCTATTCCATTGATCTATATGCCTGTTCTTGTGCCAGTACCAGGCAGTTTTGAGAACAGTGGCTTTGTAATACATCTTGATATCTGGTATTGAGATCCCACCTACTTTGTTCTTTCTCAGGATCGCTGCAGCTATTCGGGTCTTTTTTTATTCCAGATGAATTTTTGGAGAGTTTGTTCTAGATCTGTGAAGTATGCTGTTGGTATTTTAATGGGAAGTACGTCAAATTTATAGATTGCTTTGGGTAGTATGGACATTTTAATGATGTTAATTCTACCAAGCCATGAACACGGTTTGTTCTTCCATCTGTTTATGTCTTCCTCTATCTCTTTTTTCAACATCCTGTAGTTTTCTGAGTAGAGGTCTTTTACCTCTTAAGTTAAGTTTGTTCCTAGGTAGCTTAATTTTTTTGGTGTGATGGTAAATGGGATTGTTTTTTTAGTCTCTCTTTCTGAAAGTTCACTATTGGTGTATAGAAATGCCTTAGATTTCTTGGGGTTAATTTTGTATACTGCTACATTGCCAAATTCATGTATTAAGTCTAGTAGTTTTTTGATGGAGTCTTTAGGGTTTTTTATGTATAATATCATGTCGTCTGCAAATAAGGACAGTTTTACTTCCTCTTTTCCAATTTGGATGCCTTTTATTTCTTCTTCTTGTCTAATTGCAATGGCTAATACTTCCAGTGCTATGTTGAATAGAAGTGGTGAGAGTGGGCATCCCTGTCTTGTTCCTGTTCTTAGGGGAAATGGTGTTAGTTTTTGTCCATTGAGTATGATGTTGGCTGTGGGCTAGAAAGTATTTTTTAACTAATATAAAAATAATTTGAAAAAATAGTATCTAAGGGATCCTAATAATGTAAATATACCTTTTTAAAAATGTACATTTTGTTTTTCTAAAATTCCCTCATTAAATTATCAGGTAAAATATCAGAGTTCTGTGAAAAATCAGTTTACAAAGTCAATGAGAATATAATTGCATCCAAATGTTAATAACACTACCATTTGTCATCAAATAATAACAATATAAGAATCACCAGACACCAAGCTACATTTTGACAAGATTTCCAATGTAAAATCTGTTGCATTGACTGAATCTAGTGAAAAGGGAAATGCTATTTAGTAAACATTTGATTGTTCTCCTCCTATCTTTTAAAAGTAACTTATTTAAAGAGCTCTTATTGTGATGGTGATGGCGGTGGTAGTAGAAAGAACTTTGAGTTTAGGTCAAAAACAACTTCAAATATCAGCTATGACTTTTATCAGCTGTGACATTGGTCAAGTGGAGTTTCTATTTCATCCTTCCTTCAAAGGTAAAAGAATAGTAATACAATTCAATGCCATCAGTCATCATTATGGAGAATCATAACAGATCAGTTTCCATGCTAGATGCCAGGGATACAAAAGAATAAAACCGAAGTGTACAGAAATCCAGTAGGGAAAAATAAATATAATTTAAAAAATACAGTATAAAATGATGAGTAAAATCTATGTATGCATCAAAATATAAGTGTAGCAGAAAGGTGAATGCTTGTAGGGGTAAGAGTTAGGAAAATTTTACAGGGGAGGCCTTGAGTTGGCTTTGAGAAACTGACCTTGCATGTCCCCTGAAATGGTCACACATGTTTTTCTTATGGATGAACAATGAGGGTGGATGCTGAGGAACAAAGCCATGGACTTTGCTCCATTTCTCAATATCCAGTCTCCATTTTGGTGCCACATTTTGTGTCCTAGAATGCTGACCTTTCCAGATGGATCAATAGGTTACTTTGGTGTCTGGCGTATGGCTGGGTTGGCTTTTATGTGTCACCAGGAAAAGATCAGAGTGCTTACAGAGTGCGGGATGTTTATTTCCCCATCTTTTTTTTCATGGTAAACCTGCAATTGGTCATAGATGCACTTACCGACCAAATGTCTCAACTCCTGTCCAACAGCACTGCTCATAGCTATAGCTTCTCTCCCTTGAGTGCTTGTAACTGTTCCCCTTTCTTACCCACTCAGAGGCAGGGTAGTAATGGCATGCTGCTGGCCTCAGGGCACTTCACCATCCTTTGTTGATTTTCCCAAACCCTGACAGCTTATTTTATAAATTGATTCTTTACTTAACCTTTTTCAAGTGTCCTTACTTAAATGTACCATGTCTCTTATTGGAATCATGTAAATTTTAGTGTAAAATTAAAAGAAAATGTTTTATAAAAAAGAAATCGCCTTTAGCTAATATTCCTAATGTTAAGGATTTCTGGACACACAATGCAACATATATATAGATCATGTATCATAGAAATGTACATTGAAACCTATATGATCCAATTAACCAATGACATCCCAATAAATTTAATTAAAAAGAAAAATAATTTCTGCACAGGTCCTTTATACCAATGTAGTTAATTAAGGCAATTTCAGTTAGGTCATAGTCAGTTAATTGTCAAGTTTGGTAGGTAAAATTAACCTCCTTTTGTCACTGGTTTGCTTCAGGCCAGCCTGAATTATATGGTTTCTTGAGTTCATGCAGGTAAGAGTTCACAATACAAGTTCAGATGATATTGAGAGTACATTTATTAAGATGGGGACAGTGAAGGGCTTAGGACAGAAGAAGCAACCAGAGGGAGACTAGGCAGGGCCAGCTTAGGCTCTCTAGGAACATTACAGGAGAGAAGTGAGCCATGCTGCACTACATGGACTCACTGAGAAGTAAAAGTCACAGTGACAGAAGTGAACCAAGGCAAGGCTGCTACTAGCTCATTGAAAAGTCTGAGAAAAGGAGACCTTGGAGACAGATTCACAGGGTTAGCCTGGTCCACTGCTCCCTGGTGGCAAGTCTCACTGGGACCCTTAGAGCTCAGGAAAAAGAGAGTAGAGATATAAGCCTGAGAAAGAAAGGGGAAAGGAAGGTGTGGGAATGTTTCAGAAGAAGCCCACGCTGGCTTCCTTCATCTTGAAGAATTTTATCTGTTTTATGAAATTGGGAATTTTAGGGGAGGTATGAAGGGAGGATCTCAATAGAATATTCATTGGCTTTCCAGGTATGTCCTTTCAGGGTGGTGGTTTCCACTGATTGATATGTACTGGGGGAGGAGGTCATTAGTCATTGCAGCTGGTCCTATGGTCAGCCAAGGAGTTTCTCTGGTTTTGCTGCTTTGCTTAGCTGGGCCTGAAACACAACTGAGGCACAGATGTTATCTCTACTTTGACCGAAACTCTGTGGTCAACATACCTAAGGCTTTGTTCCTAAGGTTGTTTGATAGGGAACCTCATTGTCTTAATGCTAGGGCTTAATGCTTAGGGAGTGGTTGTGTAAGGGCTTGAATGGAAGTCATATGAGGCTATTTTCTGGCCCCTTGTTCCTACTCTGAGAGGGTCGAAAGCAGGGGTTCTCAACCTGTGGGTCGGGACCCCTTTGGGGGTCGAACGACCCTTTCACAGGGGTAGCCTAAGACCATTGGAAAACACATATATAATTACATATTGTTTTTGTGATTAATCATTATGCTTTAATTATGTTCAATTTGTAACAATGAAATTGGGGGTCACCACAACATGAGGAACTGTATTAAAAGGTCACGACATCAGGAAGGTTGAGAACCACTGGTCTAAAGCCACATGACTAGTGATATGCCAGCAGAAGAAAGGTCAGGAGAAGGTCTGAAAAGCACATCCGCCCAGCGATATGAAAGCTCAGGGGGTTTAAACCTCGTGACCAGTGATATGCTAGGGGAGGAAAGGTCACATTGGGGACCAGGTCCTCACTTCCCCAGTTTTACCCATTGCTAGGCACCCTGGGCCTTCCATCCTGGTGACCTTCTGTACTGGCCCATTGTCCTCCTTGCTATGCTAATGTCTAACTGCCACATTTTGGCAAAGATATTTTACAACTTTAAGTGAGCAATTTCTGTCAGCAAACATTTATACACATGTGTTTTTCTATAGAAAATGCATTTCAACTTAAGTTAACAAGTCAGTAAGCCTTGAAACTAGTGAAACAAATCACTTTATAGTAAAAAAACAAAACAAAACTTGTCAATTGTTTTTCAAACAGGCTTAGGGAGCCAACTTTGTTATGATAATTTCAATAAGTATGTATTTAATTTAAATTTTACCATATTTGGTATGTAAATATTTGCTAACCTCTTCTTAGCAACATGCAATGGCTAGCTAAGTGCTTGTCTGCTTAACGCTCTTGATCCTACATACTTTTAATTCTTGTTTTATTTTGGATTAATGGCTGAGACCTATGACTTCTATTTCATTTCATCTTATTACCAAGACAGAAATTAAAGAGTATAGGGCTTGCAACTTTTTGTTTTAACCATCACCATGTAAACATGGACAAATTACTTACCAGTTTGGCTTAAGAATATTTATCTATAAAATTCAAATAATAAAATATATCTCACAAGATTTTGGAAAAATATTTCTTATATATATTTATTGTCTCAAAGCAATCTACAGATTAAATTCAATCCCTGTGAAAATTGCAATGTCATTTTTTTTTTTTTACATAAAAAGAACACACACTCCTAAAATTTGTATGGAACCATAAAAGACCCTGAATATCCAAAGCAAACTTGAAAAAGAGCAAAATTGAATGCATCATGCTCCCTGATTTCAAACTATATTACAAAGCTATAGCAATCAAAACAGTATGGTACTGGCATAGAAACAGACACATAGATCAATGGAACAGAATAGAGAGCCCAGAAATAAACCCATGCATACACAGGCATTGTGAACCCTTTTGAATTATCACTTTTAAAATATTGAGAGAATATTTTCACTTTAACTTTAAAGCATCCAGCCTATTATAAGATTGTACTGCCCACATGTTTATGAATAAAGTGACTGTTTTCCCTGTCCAAATTGCTTGTTAGCAAAGATATATGTCAATCACAAGTGCAAACCATTATTACTATGCCATCAATTACACTTACTTGATAGATACCATAGCCCTACAATAGGATACAAATTATATCTATAGTTGCATCCTATTATGATTCAACTGGTGAAAAACAATCCCTAAAAATGAACTCTAGATTTCTCCCCTGTTTACAGAAACACTAAACTACCGTTTGCCAAAGTAGAACCTTCTTATACATTGTTTTATTTATTTTCATAATATTTCTGAGGAATTAAAATATACTCATCTTACTGAGCTACTTGGGGCCAGGAGAGAGGGGAGGGTAAGAGGGCTCCTTTAGGACTCTCCCTTGTGTAGCCCACTTTTCCATTGTTAACTGACCCCATAATTTATCCCAAATTACAAACATTAAAGTCAAATATTTCTCTTCAGATTTATATATTCTCTGCTGCACTAAGCTTCTGGGAGACAATATTTTCCTCATTACTGAGTCTCCCTGCTGACCTAAAGTATATGTCCAACAAAATATTGTGAGATTCATCCAAAAATGAATGTATGATCCCACAGGAGTGTGTGAGATCCATTTTGGATGATCATAGCTTTCACGCCTGAAAGCTTTTGAAAAAGGAGCCAAATGTTAGCTAGAAAAGGAACCAAGTCCTGGGGAATGAAGGCTAACTGGCCAGCATCAGGGCTGGATGGAGAAAACAGCAAGTCTCACATCCTCGCGTTGAGGGGCTGTTTTATGTGAGCAGTGTGGGGAAGAAAGGTTGTTTTGGGAGAGTTTGCATCAGCTGTAGATAACAGCGGTGGGAGCGGTGAAGCAGGGCTAATTCCGCACAGGTGCATAGTCCGTAAGGAGGAAGTGTTTGCTCCTTTCGATTGGTTGTGGGCAACAGTCTGGAAAGTTCATGCACAAGCAAGGAGCTGAGGCACCTGGTGGTCCATGGCACCTGGCTATTCTCTTTAAATACTCACAGAAATAACCATTTGGAAGTTAATTCTAAGTTTCACCATACATGCAGGAATGTAAGCAGTCTCTTGGTTTACCCTCTGGTTAACTGATTAACCTCTCTTATCTCTTCCTTCCATCTTTGGGCACATTATAATTTAATTGAGGACATCTCAGAATTTTCTTCTTCTCGTGGCCATTCTAAGTCAATATAGAAAAGTCAATAATCATATGATAAACGTTGCCCAAATAGACATCAGTGCAACCTAAGCTATGAAAAATGATCACAAAGAAATGAAGGCAAGTCTTTGGAGATTATCATTAAGAATGTAGCTTCTGGAGCAGAGAAATATACTTCATATCTGAACCCATCATAAATTAACTGTGTTCTTGGGTAAAATATCATTGTTCTAACTTGTAAATGTGAATAATAATGTATGTTGCAGAGAGTTTTAAAGGATTAATTGTGATAATATGTGAAATTCACTTAGTACTAGTATATAGTTGTGACCAATAATAAGTAGTAAAAACGGCATTATCAGGTGTGATATAGAATTAAGAGCTGGGTGAAATATGAAACTCCCAAAACTGAGCTGGCATGGTAAAATTTCTGGAATAGCTGTACAGGAAGTAGAAATCTAAAATAATAAAAGTGTAATATGCTAATTAGACCAGACAACCAAACGACCTTCCAGACGTCATTCTGGAAATCCTTCCAGACAAAGCCGTGGCTGGGGGCTGAGGCAGAGGCGGATAGGGGCGGTAGGGCAGGCAGGCAAGCAAGCAGTCAGGGACGATCAGGCAGGTAGGCGAGTGGATAGGGGTGATCAGGCAGAGGGGTTAGGGGCGATCAGGTAGGCAGGCAGGCAGGCCAGTGGTTAGGAGCCAGCAGTCCTAGATTGTGAGAGGGATGTCTGACTTCCGGTTTAGGCCCTAGGGATCAGGCCTAAACTGAAGTTGGACATCCCCTGAGGGGTCCTAGATTGTGAGAGGCTGCAGGCCGGGCTGAGGGACCCCCACCCCTCAAAACCATGCATGAATTTCATGCACCAGGCCTCTAGTATAGTCATAAAGATAGCATGGGCTAGGTGATAGAAAATCTTGATAGTTAAAGTTTTTTACTTTAATAAGAGCTAGGGTTATATACACCAAGTAGTAGTAGATGTGAAGATATAAGATTTGGAGAAGATTACTTATACAATGTGCTACCCGGTAAACTCAAGGTAGTGAGAGAGATAACATATTTGGTTGAAAGGCCAAGAAAAAGAATGACTGAAGGCAGTAGAATGTGCTAGGAAGTCCCTACAGTAAGCCTATGGCAAATGATAAAAGTCTCATAAAGGTTAGGGGCTGCAGATGATGGGGAAACAAATTTGTGTTAAAAAAGCATTGCTAAGGAAGTTCCAGATGGTTTAATAAGCTTTGACAAAGCTGGTCTCTTCTCAGACACCAGTCTGGGCCTCCCAGACTGAATGTAGTCATCACAGGCTGTGGCGACTACACCAGACATTACCATAGCTGCACATTGTCTCCAGAAATCAAAACTGCTGAAGGAGAGTGCTGTGTCTTTTGTGTAATGTCCCTGTATGTGGAGCCTTGATGTCCATGTCTGACAGTGAGTATTTGACCAAACACCCACCTGTCCTCCAAAGGACTGAGCTTACTGGAAAAAGAACAGATCACGGCATATTGTGCAGGTTTGTAGGACATCTATGGGAAGTCAGTAAGTGCATGAGCACATCTGCGGGGGAATGGATAGAGGGAGTCACAACAACAAGGAGAAGAGAGATACAGAAATGAAATATGTGAAGATAAACTTCACCTAAGAACACATAGGATAAACTTCACAAAGTAAAGAACACATATGTAAGAACACATTTGATAAACGTCACATTGCTCCCCTTTTTTAGAATCATTATATTAGGGGAATACTATTGATCTAATGTATCTTTGTTTTAGCAAGAAATTTGTCAATATATATTAAATTTCTCATAGATACAGATATAAGTATTAATATAAATATATCTATAAGTACAGACTAGAGTATGGCTATACAAATAGAATCATATACTAGTATAGATATCATAAACCTGAAGGATGTGGTCTTGATGATAGAAGATAAAGATATAACTTTTAAAATAAAACCTACCAGAAAACTGTTGATTAACCAAATATTGATAACTCAGGGATATTTACAATAGTGAGGTACAGACCTATGTCTTAAGACATATGTTTAATATTTCTATCAACAATTGGATACTGAAACACAATTAGGAATTACTATGTTTATAGAGGCTCAGACATAGGAAAGAGAGAGGATGAATTTGGTTGAAAGGTAAAAATTCAATAGTGTAGAGCCGTGGTCGGCAAACTGCGGCTCGCGAGCCACATGCGGCTTTTTGGCTCCTTGAGTGTGGCTCTTCCACAAAATACCACTTGCGGGCACACATACAGTGCGATTAAAACTTCGTGGCCCATGTGCAGAAGTCGGCTTTCAGCCTGGGTGAGTCTATTTTGAAGAAGTACTGTTGATATTTGGCTCTGTTGACTAATGAGTTTGCCGACCACTGGTAAAGAATAACTTAATATTTTTATCTATCATTTATCATATAGCAGTAATATTAGTAATATATATTGCCTTCCATTTTAATTTATAAAAAATTATTCTATTAGTCCAATATGGGAATTTTTTTCATGTGAAGGAAACCTAGGAAATGTCTTAGTCATGACTGAATTGTAAACAATAGAAAGTCACTGAAGCTTCTTAAGCAAAGTAATCAAATGTATTTAATTTATGAAACCTAAGCTGTTATGGAAACCAGAGGCAGGTGTTCCTTGTAACTAGAGCCAGAACTGGAACTAGTAACTGGGAGGTCATCAGAAACCTAGATGGTCATCCTTCTCCATCTCTCATTTTTTCATCTCTCTATTGCATGAGCCGTTTTTCTTTTCTTGCATGCTTTTTCACTCCAATTCTTCATGTACACATCAGAAATGCTGTATTCCTGAGTTTACATTTATTTGCTTTTGCTGATCTAAGCAGACTCATGTCAATATCAGAAACATTTAAACCTATAAAGAATTTTTATGAGTTTGAGCTAAATTGACGACAATTGCCGAGAAGCAAAATCTCAACTGATTGAGAAAATGCTCCAGAGGATGACAGTTTTGCATCTTACTTTGTACATTACAATCAAAGGAGGAGGCATAAGGTGGTTACATGAAATCCATTGGTGATAGATTAGGGAGGTGGGAGAAAGCAAAGTAGGATTGGATAAAAAGTAAAATGAATAGACATACTGGTATATTTCTTTTACATAGGCGGGTACAGGACAGTTAATAGTTAACAACATGATAACAATACTAATGAGGGGCTCTGTGGTCTCTGTTCTTGTGGGAAATGGTACTCTGAGGCAGGGGTGGGCAAACTTTTTGACTCGAGGGCCACAATGGGTTCTTAAACTGGACCGGAGGGCCGGAACAAAAGCATGGATGGAGTGTTTGTGTGAACTAATATAAATTTAAAGTAAACATCATTACATAAAAGGCTACTTTTTTTTTTTTTTAGTTTTATTCATTTCAAAAGGGCCGGATCCGGCCGGCAGGCCGTAGTTTGCCCACGGCTGCTCTGAGGGCTCCGGAGAAAGGAAATTACCCTAACATTCCAAAGATATGTCATCATAGACAGTAGACAGGCTCAGTTAAAGATTGACCTTCGTCAGGCATGATACCGCCTAGAACATGACTACCCACCATGAATTGCTTTTAGTTAGGAAGTTTTAATTCTAGACCATCCTATGTGGTTATTTTAGGACTCTGAGTCTGTAAGACCCACCATGCAGGCCTCCCCTGAGCTTGTCAAGTTTACTATATGGCCCCCTTTTTGTCCATACTCATTACAAATCTCATAGTCTCTATACCAAATTCCAGATTTAGAAAATAAGAATTGCACCAGCTGGGAACAGGTGTCCACAGTGGTTCAGTCGGCTGTAGCCAAGGCAGTGGGCAAGGTCAGAGAGTAGAATCATGACTGTTAGAGTGTGTAGTCTTGACAGAAAAAGGCTTATTGAAAACTGAACAAATATACCATTGTTTACTAAAACAAGAACAGTTGGCCCATATGAGACAAAAGGGAATCGAGTGAAATGTTACCTAGCTAAAAGGGCAAGAGCATAGTTTCTCTGTATGTTTTCCCCAGTGATAAAACCACACCGGGGTCTTGACTTATTTTAAGAGAGGCTGACAAATAAGACAGATATCCATGGGCTCCAGCTTAAAATTTATTCTTTAATAATAATTTTTTTCAAATGCCTACAGAAGCATGTTGTACCAAATGGTGTTTTATTCATGCACCAGGGTGAAATGTATAAATAATATAATTCATGCCCCTATGGATTTGATGAATGAATTGCTTAGATTTAAATTATAAATGAACAGTGTATATCCATTTTAAGATCACCAAAATGTTCAACTAGAGAAACTTAATACAAAGAGATCAATTTTTTGCCTTGAAGTATATTCTTGGGTTGACAGTCAAGGCTGCATATAGTATAATATTTATAGAGGACATTTATAGGAAAGTCACTCCTCTGTAAATGAAAACTTTCATTAGCCAAGTCTGGTGTGTGAAACAAAAGTCCAAACAGAAAAATAAGTGTAAGTAAATTCCACTTCTTCATTAATATTAGAGAAGTTCAATGAATAAGCTTTTTTAAAAATATATACTTTATTGATTTTTTTACAGAGAGGAAGGGAGAGGGATAGAGAGTTAGAAACATTGATGAGAGAGAAACATCGATCAGCTGCCTCCTGCGCACTCCCTACTGGGAATGTGCCTGCAACCAAGGTACATGCCCTTGACCGGAATCAAACCTGGTGCTCTTCAGTCTGCAGGCCAACTCTCTATCCACTGAGTCAAACTGGCCAGGGCACAATGAATAAGCTTTAAACAGAAACTAAGAGAATCAGTCTTTCAGTCTCAATCTAAAATGGGTTTCACTTTTCTAGTCGGTTTTCTAAGTGGTTAGAGCATTGGCTTGTGGACTGAAGGGTCGTGGATTCAATTCCAGTCAAGGACAAGTACCTGGGTTGCTGGCTGGATCCCTGGCCCCAGAGAGGGAGGCAACCAGTCGATGTCTCTCTCTCCCACATCGATGTTTCTCTCTGTCTCTCCCCTCCCTTACACACACACACACACACACACACACACACACACACACACACAGAGATTTAGAAACATAGTGGTAGATTTTGAAATATCTTCTAAGTAGTTATTAGGGAGTGGACTTCTAATTTTTGTAGATTGATTTCAAATTTCTAGAAAGGGAGTAAAAGGCATTTTCGTCCTATCCTTATCTTCTTCTACAATTCCCAGTTCTTACCTAGTCCACCTATCACAGGCATTGAAGTAATCCTTTGGAAAACTGATGCTTTATATTCTTATGCACATCCAGAAAGTAGAGTTAAGAGGTATACTAGTGTTTCTGTGCATGTATGTGTGTGTATTCACACATATGAGTGTTTGGATTGGGAGATATGAAAGAGGACTAAAAATAAGAGAGCTAAAATGAAAAAAAAAAAAAAAACACACATGTGACCAATGCTGATTTTATGAAATGTTGCTTTTCATCACATGATATAATTACATATTTCCTGCCCCACAAATGTCTTTCCATAAATTACTTACTGATTGGTGTTTCTTTTCCACCTATAGGAGAAATTAGTTTCATGTCAGTTCATTTTTGTTTGACATACAGCCCAAAGGTTTTTCCCACTCTTCTCTGTCCATTGGACTCATTTATTCTTCAAGACCCACCTTCTCTTTGAAGGCATCATCAGTCTGCAAACAAAACAATCTATCTTTTCTCTGTTTTTTTTCCTCACCAGATATTTGTACTAACTAAATTTTAGAACATATATGGTTCCTAAATATTTGCATGCCAAGCAAGCTGTGAAATTTCTTAAATTATAGACCATATTGATTCCCTTCTATCCCCTTAGCAGCATCTGAAGCATAGTTAATGACACCATATTAGTTATCTATTACTACATGACAGCATACTACAAACATAGCAGCTTAGAACAATATACTTATAACCTCACAGTTTCTGTGGGTCAGATGGCAGGCACAGCCGAACTGGGCCCTCCCAAAGGTTGTGATCATGGTGTCAGTAAGGGCTGGGTTCTGGGCAGAAGGTTTGACTGGGGAAGGATCCACTTCTAAGCTCTTGTGGTTGGTGGTGGTGCTCAGTTCCTTGAAGGTGACTGAATTGACGACTTCAGTTTCTTCCTGGCTCTCAGCCAGGGCCTGATCTCAGTTTCTTGCCATGCGGACCTCCTCAGCATGGCCACTTGCTTCCTCAAAACCCACAAGGGAAAGCGTCTCCTAGCAAGGCAATTGTTATGATCTTTGATAATGTAATCACAGAAGGAGCATCTCATAATGTTACCATATTCTACTGGTTAGACATACCAAGTTACAGGACACTCAAACAAAGAGGATTCCACACAAGAACATGAGTACGAAGAAAAGGGAATAATTAAAAGCACTTTAGAGCCTGCTTGCCACACCCCAGAAGTTTTAGTTTTATTTATTTTATATTTTGATAAAGTATAGAGGCATGATGTAGCTGGATGTAGCAAGAAAAGCATCCACAGGAGTTGGAAACTTTAGTTTTACTGTCTTTCTGTTACTTTCCTTTTGATTCCTATTGACTGAGACAGACAATCCTTGACATTCTATGAAACTTGCTCTGCCTCACTCTTTTTCTCAGGCATAAGACAAAATCTAAAAGATGGTCAAGATTCAGCCATATAGAAACCTTTAAAGATAAAATAATAGTTTACCAAACGCGGAATGCAAAATTTTACATATAGTGTGATTGCCACTCTTAAAATAAACTTAAATAATTAATCATATAAAAAGATTAGAAGAATATAAAAATACTTATAGTAGGTATTTCTGTAGCATGAGATCATGGGTGATTTTTATTGCCGCTATTCTTTTTCCATATTTTCTATTATATGTATGTATAATTCTTATGGTAGTAAGATAAAAGATGAATTTTTTATTTATAAATAAAACATTTTCCATATTCTATGCTGTTAGTATTAGTCTGAAGAGAGTAAGGTAAAAATAAGCTAGTAGCATCTTTCCTTTGATGTGATCATGCACAACATTTCTTGTAAAATATCAGAATTTCTAGTGCATTTGTGATGGCTGTCCTTTTGAGGCCTATTACTCCAGGGTCGCTGGCTTCCTGAGGATTCATATAATTGTTCCCTATTTCAAGCAAAAAGAAATGCAACACATAACTTGGAGTCAGTGAGCTAACTGATGACTCTGTGTGAAAATTAAATTAAAAAACACACACAGTCACCCAAAACATCTGGTTATAAAGGCAGAAAATCTTAAGAGTTTCCATTGTCGAGAAGTGTAAATTCTCTGCAGAAACACATTGAACACCACAATTACTTCTCTGAAGTGAGGGGATTATATCTGGTAATAGAAGTGTCGCTTAGAAGCACACTGTCAGTCATTCTATAGGAGCTTTTAACCCTGGAACATGTCTGTACAATTTATTGTGACTTCAGATAACAAGAAATGCATCTGTGGTATCATCTTCTACCTCTGGAATGGTTACCATAAATGAGCATCATGACAAAAATGTTTGTTACCCTTTGTGTAGATCTTGGAAAAGATCAAAAGTAAAGAATAAAATAAGTTCCGCATGGGCAATTATTCACCAGTTTATTAAATTTAAAGATGTGATCTGTTATAATACCAAATATAACTGCTGCTGTATTCAATATCTCAATTTAGTAGGTGGCAAAAGAAGCTAAGTTTTAGTGTGGGTTTTCCCTCTTTTTTAAGAATAAAAAGACAACACAATTAATGGGAAAACATATTCACCAATGATATATCTGATAAGGGGTTAATATCTAAACTTTATAAAGAACTTGCAAAACTCAACACCAAAAAACAAGCAATCCAATTAAAAAATCCAGCAAAAGATCTAAATAGACACCTCTCCAAAGAGGACATAGACATATGAAAAGATGCTCATCACTAATCATCGAAGAAATGCAAATTAAATCCATAATTAAATATCACCTCACACCTGTCAAAATGGCTATCATAAATAAATCAACAAATAACAAGTATTGGCAAGGGTGTGGAGAAAAGGGAACCCTTGTGCACCATGGGTGGGAATACAGATTGGTGCAGCCACTATAGAAAGCAGGATGGAGTTACATCAAAAAATTAAAAATGAAACTGCCTTATGACCCAGTGATTCCACTTCTGAAAATTTATCTGAGGAAACTGAAACACTAATTAAATATATATATATATATATATATATATATATATATATATCCCTACGTTCATTGCAGTGTTATTTATACTAGCCAAGATTTGAAAGCAGCCAAGTGTCCATGAGTGGATCAAACAGCTGTGGTGCTGCTACTGGAGGGTACACGAGTGGGATTCCTCCATTGTTTCTGGGAGAGGGGTTCTAGGGGCTCTGCTGAAATAATCATTTTCAGAGCCTCCATGGGAGAATGAGAGGTAGTAGAAGACTTTATTGGTATGGAGTTATATTCCTCAGTTTCCAATGTCCCATTTCCCTAAGCCAGTCTTGAAAGAGGGGTAGCTGGGAGTTGGGCAGAGCCAAAAAAAGGGCCAGTGTCCAGAGCTTCTGTGCCATGGTGTAGCCATGTATTTCAGCATTCAGGCCAGATTAAAGTCCATTAGTCTCTTGTGGGTAACCTGGGACTTACTGTTTCAGTAGGCAGTGTGGCCTTGAGCCATATGGGCACAGGGAAGCGTAGCCCCTGAAACAGGAGTCCCGGGAACCTGGGAGCGGGAGTGGGGAGGCTGTGTAGGGATTGAGGAAAAAAAAAGAAGAGAGAGAACTCATGGACATGAGCAACAGTGTGGTGATTTGGTGGGGAGGGTGTTGGGTGGAGGTGGAAGTGAGCAGAGAGGGGATAAATGATGATGAAACAAATAAAATAAAATAAATTTTTAAAAAAACCACTAACAAATTGAGTTAATGATGGGTCATGCCTACAGGATAAAACCTCCACAAAAATCCCAGTGGTATAGAGTTTGAAGAGCTTCCAGGTGTGAACATACCAATGTACTAGAAAGGTGGTGCAGCCCAACAAAGCTCCTGCATTCAGAACCCTTCCTGGTCTCACCCTACCTACTTCTTCATCTCGCTGTTTACCCACATCCGTTATTATATAACAAACTGGTCAAGGTAAGTAAGAGTTTTCCTGAGTTCTGTGAGCTATTCTAGCAAATGATCAAATCCAAAGTGGAGAGACATGGGAACCTCTGACATGTAGCCAGTTGGAACAGAAGTTGTGGGTAACCTGGGACGTACTATTTCAGTAGGCAGTGTGGGCGAAAAGGGGACACGCTCTAAGCCTGTCAAACTCAGGAAGGCCTGCATGTTGGCCTTACAGACTCAGAGACCTAAAATAACCACAAAAATGGTCTGAAATTAAAACTTTTTAACTAAGAGCAGTTTTTGGTGGGTAGTCATGTCCTCGGTGAGAGTCTTCCCTGACAAAGGTCAATCGTCACCTTAATTAAGTCTGTCTATTGTCTGTTTGCATTTAGAGTAACACCTGATAAATATGCCTCTGCAAGCACAAAGTAATTTCCCTTTTCCCGGACCTCTCATAGCATGGGCACTGCATTCGAGTGGAGGGAGACCACAAATCCCTTCATTGTCATTGCTAGCGTGTTAATTGTTGACTGTTAACTATTCTGTACCCACTTGTGTAAAAGAAGTAGGTATCTGTCATTTTACTTTTTATCCACCCTCAGAGGTTCCCCCTCCTTTGCTTTCTCCCTCCTCCCTAATCTAGCACCAACAGATTTCGTGTAACCCATTTATGTCTTCTCTTTTGATTGTAATGTATAAAGCAGGGTGCAGAACTGCTGTTTTTCCAGAGCATTTTCTCAATGCATTGAGATTTTGCTCCTTGGCAATTGTCACAAGTTTGGCTCAAATAAACTTAAAAATTCTCTACAGATTTGAACATTTCTTACATTGACAGCAGTTAGATATTAATGAAGGAGAAGGGAGCCAGACATCTGGTTAAACGGGGTTATATTTTATGAACTAACTTTAGCACTGGGAAGGGGCAGTTTCACAGTCACTCCTGGGAATAGCCCGCATTGCTCCAAGTTGTCAGGAGAGACCGGCTTTTCAGTCATCCCAGGGAACAGCCAGCACCCCTCTACTGGATAAATCCGGTAAGGGAGCAATGATGCAGCGGGGAGTCCTTTTAGTGAGCTCATGTGCAGTAGGAACCAAAATGGCAACCATGAAGAGGAGGGGTCTAACCTGGGGAAACCTGGGGAAAAGATCCTATAGGTCACAGCGGTTCTCAACCTGTGGGTCGCGACCCCTTTGGGGGTTGAACGACCCTTTCACAGGGGTCGCCTAAATACATCCTGCATATCAGATATTTACATTACAATTCATAACAGTAGCAAAATTACAGTTAAGAAGTAACAAAGAAAATAATTTTATGGTTGGGGGTCACCATAACATGAAGAACTGTATTAAAGGGTCGCGGCATTAGGAAGGTTGAGAACCACTGCGTAGGATAAGGGCACAAAACCCTAGAAGATCCAGGAAAGGGGTCAGAGAGGGGGAGGGCACTAGCACAGCCCCAGCAAGCAAGCAAACAAACAGGAAAAAAGATTGGATAGTTTGAAAGAAAGCCTGCTCTTTTGCAAACCCAAGAAAATAGAGAGGCTTAGCAAGGATCCCGGGGGAGCCACTACTATAGCCTGCCTGCCCTCTGCCTCTTTGAGGGAGTGCTATCTCTTTCACTCTAATAAATCTTGCCACAATCGCTTAAAATCCTCCACATGTGTGTCCCTGAAATTCATTTCCCATGACACCGCAGAAGAACCTGCGGTAACATTCCTACTCTCAATTGGCTTCTGAAGTGGGGGCAAGTTTTGTGGGACTAACTCTTAAGCTGTGGGATCTTCGCTCAAGCTGGCTCCTGTCAGAATTGAATTGAATTGTAGGACACCTGCTGGTGTCACAGAAAATTGCTAGGTGTGGGGGGAAAATCCTGCATTTGGTGACTGGAAATGTGAGAAGGGAAGTGCTCCGTCTGAATAGTAGGGAAGGAGCATTCAAATGCTTTCTCCTGCTATAACAGTCATTACTCCAATTTAGAAAATTTTCTGCTCTATATTTTATGAACTAATTTTAGCACTGAGCCAAACAGCATTAAATTCAGGACATTGAGCTAAACTCAGAACCATTTTTATCATTTTTACATAT